>NC_092826.1:48478120-51060620 GCF_039878825.1 Excalfactoria chinensis
ACAAAGAACCCTGCACTGCTTTATACTGAAACTTTTCAGTGGGTGGACAGCCACTAGAAATCCTGTAGTCTTTAATAGTTAACGCTAACTGAAGCAGAAGATTCCTCCAAATAATCTTGAATATTATCAGTCCAATTCTTTTTTATTAGCGTGTGCTGCATTAGCAAAAAAACCCTACTATCTTTTATGCCAGATAAAAGGGAAAAAAATAATTTTCAAATGCCAAAGGGTTGTTTTTTTTTTTATTACCACAGACATTTCAATTGGAGACTCAAACCTTCCCATTCCCACATGTAAACTACTATCTGCTTTAGTTTGTGAAATGATCACGTTGTCCAGTGAGTCATATTGATTGATGATCTTATTTCTGTGTATGAACTTTCAGCATGAGAAGGCATTTCATTTCACTTAGGCAAATGATTTCTTTATTAGCAAGCAAAACCTTCTTTTCCAAAATGAATTTTAAATTGAAAATGTCCCAAGCAATGCTGAGCAGCTTCCATTTAGCTATTTTCCCTGCTTTTGAAAATAAGCATCACAGGAGCCTAATTGTTTGATTAAGAATAAATGCAAACTGACTTCTGCTTGAAACTACCCTGTAGCCTAACTGTAAACATCTGCCTTTGGTCTTCATGCTGCAGTTGTTAGTGCAACAGTATTATTAGAATGTATTTGCATATTAAAGAGGTAGGTTAGAGTCATAGTCCAAAGGAAATTATGTCTTGAAATTGCCTTAAGAGCAGGGCTTTGTTTCCTTGCTGAAACAAGCTGTTCAGCTGCTGTTGCAGGAGGCTGGAGCCCATTGGGGTGGATGTTCAATCCATTATTCATGATTTTTAGAAGAGCAAAGTTATGGTGGGAGGGGGAAACCATTCTTCACCACCCAAAGAATGGCGAGGGATCAGGCAAGAGTCGGCATTGTGGAGTAAATGCCTGGTACAAATCAAATGATTAATATGGCAAGGTGTAAAAGCCAGTATAAAATACAACAAGTAATTTTTCATTTGGTGAATTTTACCCTTTTAACCAGTGGAATGGCTATTAAAAAAATGCAGCTTCCTTGAAGCAGGCTGCAGAGTTCTCATATTTATTCCGAGATAATAAGACATTCTAGAGAAGAAAAAAAAAATCATTCTTTCAAAGGATCAAATGCATCTTATTGCAGTGTTTGATACCAGATGTTCTGAAATTGAGCTGCATTTCCTAGCAAATTCTGATTATTCAGTGACAGGGTATAGTTTCTGCACTTACCTGCGTGTGTATCACCTAAGGCAAAAGTACTCATCTTTGTAATTTACATTTGGATTCTGTGATTATTTTCATGCACAGCCTTTAAGAACTCACAAATTTCTTTGTATGTACAAAATTTCAGTTCCTCAAATTCTACAGGAGAAGAATCACTGATTTGAGTTAACTTAAAAGGAGCAATTTGTCACCAGAGAATTAGAATAAAAGCAGGTATGGCAGGAAAGATGAGAGCATGTCTCCAGAAGAAAGTTTTCCATAAGATCTAGTAGTAGATGAGAAGAATTCAAACTGAGCAATAATTTCTTCTAGGCTATTCTTAATCTGCCCATCCATTTTTCTTACCTGTTGTCCTCATAAAAAATATGAAGCAGCTCTATTACTGTGAATTAATTTCTGGATTAAGTGTGAACCAGTCAGATACAGTGATGTTCAAGTTAGGCAAGTTCACTTTATCACTTGCTTTGTATCAAATCTTCAGTATGGATCCATTTTGGACATGTGAGAATTTTGATCTGTATCTTGGATATTCTATTTCTAGATGGTTGTAGTGACTGTATTCCTTCCGTGCAGCTTTCCTAATTCCCCTTGAGAGCTCCTCAGCTGGGTGGCTTTCATAGGAGCTCCCAGATGTGCACTGCAAATTTGCACATCCTTTTCTTCTGCCCTAATTTAAGATTTTGTTTTTCCAGAAAGGAAAAGAAAAAATAAATAAATAAATAAAATAAAATAAATAAATAAAACATAGGCACCAGAGTATATAGAAAATGGCATTTCTTAGTATCCACTGTTTCTCCAATTGAAAGTCATGGGAAGAAGACAGACAAGCTGGAGCTGACTGTACTCCTTCCCACCAAGATTAGGGGCAGCAAGAATAATTTACTTTGATGAATTGTGTTCTTTCTTGCTATGCAGTGTTCCCTAAAGATTGACCATATAATGACTTAAAAGACCCTTTATGATGTAAATCTGGATATCTAGGCCTTAACTGAAGTCTGTATACTATCCATACAATGAGGTGGATTTACAAAGACTGAGAGCAAAGTGGTTTTGTGTTTCATAGAACCAGACTGTTCATATAAGCACAGAGAAATAACCATGCAATTCCTGTTGTGCACTTGCAAATGGAATATAGATCATATATTTTTAAATGGAGGAGGATAAGAGTACATCTTCAGAAGTAGCCTCTGAAGATTCAGTTAGATGTGTATTGCATGTCAAAAGTAACACGAAAGGCACTGGAAGTTCCTATCAAGTCTGCTTCATTGTACGCAAGCAGTGATTAGCTGTAAAGTGTAAAAAAAGTAGTCCTTTTTGGACTGTGTGGTCTAAGGCATTGTAAGATGGCAGCAGGTGAGCAGCATAAAATGTTCTTCAGTCTTCCTTGCAGTTGTACACAAATACTGCCGAGCAGCTTTCTACCCTGCCTCCCCAGGCCTTAAGGTGCTACATCCATTTTGAAGAATCATCTCAAAGAATGATTTTGTGAAATCCAGTGTTCATGGTTGCTGCATATAATTCCATTCAGAGACGAACAGAGGTTTGAATTAGATATGCTAAAATAGTGAGATCATACAAATAAAACCAGGCCATACCTCATGGTAATCGTAGTAAACCAGTCAGTGGAAACGTGGAATGTATGAGCCAGAAAGTAGCTTGAAAAGCCTTCAGCTTGCCAAGAGATGCAGAAAGGTGTTGGTGGAATGGGCTGTGGTGATGACCCCCAAACCATGGATTGACCTTGAATGTCCTCATGTGGTAAAGACAGCAGCATTGATTAGCTTGTTCTGGAGAAATACCAGGTGAGACAAGATGGCTTAGCAGAAGGACTTTGTTCCATCTGTCTGGGATGACAGGGGCAGAAGTAGGCGTGGAAAAGTGATAACTGGGTTTTATTGGAAAACTTTTGGTTGTTGTGGATCTGCAGATGAAGTGCAAGTGTATCTGTGGCCCCGTGATGGAATAGTGTTAGTCTGTAGTTCCTACTGTAGTGTGTTTCTGTGTCTTGTAGCGAGTTTGTGTCTGCTACTGTGGTGTCAGTGTGTTGTGTGGTGGCCCTCACATTCAGGGTGTTTTCTATTCCTCCTGTAGCACGCTCATTACAGTGAAAAAGGAGACAAAGAATGGAAGTCAGCAGGATATCAACTTCTGTGTTGATTTTGTAGCAGCGCTGTTTTCCAAAACAAAACAAAGCTACAGTTGTGCCACAGGCTGCACCCGGCTGATTATATGGAGCATAAAAGCATCTACCAATGCACTGTCAGGTGCCTGAGCTGCATATGCAAATACCACTTGATGCATTTTTATGTATCCTTCATTTATTATCCAGACATTTAGCAGTAATCCATTAGGCCCTTAAGCAGCCTTATCTCCCTTGACTTGAGCAGTACTAATTCTACTGCTTCTAATAGACATGACATTATGCGAAATGATAGGCTATGAAGAGCCCTCTGGTTGCGCTGGAAGAAGAATGTTGTGCAGCTCTGCAGTCATGCATTAACTGCTTTTCAACACATTTACCACTCATAAAAATATACTTAAACGGGTAAAGCAATTGTAAAAGGATTTACACTCTTAGGTGTGCATGTAATAGTGTATTTGCCTTTATGATGCATTTAATCTCTTCCTGGTAATTTCAGATGCTATCATATAATCCTAGTGATCTTGTAGCAAATGGCTATTCATTAGAGAACACAAATGTGAATAGTGAACAAGTCAAACCTTACCTTCTGTCATGGTTTTGCAATCTTCACAGTAAAAGCTCTTGCTGCTGATTCAGTTTCTAATTTCAGGAGTCCAAAGACAAATTACCTTTCTAGCTGCCAAAATATGTAGTCCTATGACTGCAGAGAAAGTCACACTAAGATCAGTTATACTTCATCTATATTCTAAATTAACAACATATGAGTTTTTACAAGAATTGTGTTGTCTTCATTTCTTGAAGCATACTATAAGGTATTCTTACATGAATATTACCCATGGGAGGGAGTTGCCGTGTCTTCTGTTTCTGTCCGATAGGCTTGGCACAGTTCTAACTGATTTGGAATTCACAGAAAGAAGGAACACACATTTATAAAGTTACACCTGAATTAACTAGGTACGCTGGTTCTTGTTTACCATGTACCTAGCAAGTGGACGAGACCGTTAACGTGTCAGCTCGCTCTAGGTCACCTTCTGGTGACTCTTCAAATGCTGATAGTGTCACTTCTTCACATACAACACAGACATGCACAAGTCAATGTGGGTATCATAGAAGGCTTGGGTTGGAAGTGAGCTCCGAGATCATTCAGTTCCAGCTCTCTGCCCTGGGTGGGGTTACCAACCACTAAATCAGGCACTACGTCAATTGTCCAGTGGAGAAGGAACTGAGAGGGCTCAGAAAGTAAACGTAAGTGACTTCTGTTCCTCAGCATAGAAGAGTTTCTTCCCTAGAGCAGTAGAGGAACATCTGCTCTGCAGACAAATACTTTTAGAATAATCAAAACTGCCCCGTAGGGCTGCCACAGCAGCAGTGGCTGAATTTGCTCTTCAAGAATTGAGAGGAGAAGGGACACGGTGCTGGAGGGGGATAATTCAGCCTCTGAGAGTGGTCTTACAGCCAGCTTTAAGGCCTTGCAGCTGCTGAGGTTGCAGCCTGCTGGACACTGGCCAGCAGAGAATTTGCAATTGTGCTTTGTAGCCCGAGGGGATCTCTTCTCTGAGTGTGTCTTCACTCAGAGGAGCAGGTGTTTGGTGGCAGAGATTTTTTTTTGGTGGCACTGCGGGTGCGTGCAGAGAGCCTGGATGAGCTGCACGCCAATGCAGGCAAAGCATCCAAAGCGATAGAGACAAAATGGAGGACACAGAAAGTGCTGATCAGGAATCCAAGTACCACATGATTAATTGGTGCAGCAGAAATAGCAAGGTCTGTGACTCTACCTTCTTGGGTCTTTATTTTTGAATTAAGTAACTGTCAGGAGCAAAGTGGATGGGAGTGCCAAATTTATATTCAAAGTAAAATTGAAATCACCAAGATTAAAAAAGCGTTTGACCTAAAAGAGAGATCCTTAAGCAGAACGGTCACATCTCAGGCTCACCTAACTTGTCACCATGACATTTGTGGAGCAAAAATTGCAGAAATTAAGTCGACTTGTGCAGGGAGCTGTTCTGTGTCTGAAGAAAAGAACTTCATATGCTCAATTGCTTTAGTAAATGCTATCCCATTAACTGTCTAATCAGAAGTACTGCAAATGAATACGGTACAAAATGTGTACGTTAGATACATCTTCTGCAGAGATGTTAAAATTCAACAGCTCTGATTATCGTAGTAATATATGCTTCCAAATGTGGAATCCTGCAAATATGAGCTGGTCTGGCAGATGGCATTCATGGTGAGCTATTTCACTTCCTTGTGCTGTCCTGGAGCAGAGGCCTAAAGGAAGGAATGCTACAGGTGGCACCAACATTATGGTTTCAGCCTTTGTAGGAAGCCACACAGGACGTTTCCACACATACTTAGGACACTGCTCTTTATTTGCACACTGTGCTTTGGTTTTAACTGTTGATAACCATAAGTCGTGCGGATGTCTGTCCTCCGGTTCTTCTCTTTTTTCCTTTTTTTTCCACAACCAAAACCCATTTTCCACTAAACCCATCCCTTTGTCCTGCTGATCAGCTGAGGGGTTCCCATGTTTTACCTGTACAGAGTGTATCGATACAGGAGCTTCAGGCTCAGCTTGAGCAGGAGACAAGACTTCACCAGGAGGAGCAAGAAAAGTTTACAGAAAAGATCATTCAGGTAAATACGAAACCCGGCTGCTGGGAGATGTGTAGCCATGATGTGTGGTGTGGACCATGCTGTCCTGGTGGAGCCTTGTTGAGCTCCCTGGGAGAGCTTGGAAGCTGGGGAAATGCAAGCACAAACTTGTTTTGCTAATTTGAGTCTGGTTTCTCCAATTGTTGAAGAGGAGTTTTGTCTTCCTGTGTGTTGACTGTGTTAGAAAGAGTCCATAGCCAAACTTGAGCTGTAAGGGGGTACCCTGCTAGGTGGCCTCCTCAACAGAGGAGTGGAAGTTGAGGCAGGGATATGGAATAGTGCAGAAGAGGTTATATCAGCCCTATGAGCTCTCTGTGAGGACATGAAGGGTACGTTTGATCTCTGGGGGCATGTTGGGTTCTGTGCGTTATTCAGACCCCTCCTAGTCCAAAGGAAAAACAGCTTTTCTGTGAAGCTGGAGGAGTTGTTGTACTTTAGTAACTGTGACACAAAATGGGATCTTTTGTATCCCTCAGTGCCCCATGTTTCTAACCTCTTATTTGTAATTGGTGAACAAATCATGTTTTGTTATATGGGTTTCCCTCCTTTTTTTGAAGGCTGGAACATATGAGCTAATCCTTTTGTGATCTCTAGCTCCTAAAGCAAAAGCAAACAAATGTTACTCATTTTTGTAGGCTGTTTGGCTCTTAAGAGAAGTTTTCTTTTCAAATTTACTCAGACTAAATTCAGCACAATTGCTGCATAATGTTAAGTATTTATCCTTGTGCCAGCTAATCTCATTATGCCCAAGTGGCATATCTTATTTTTCATAAGTAGCTTTAATTTTCGGTTGATCTCAATAGGAGCTTCTTCGTGGAGGCTTTTGAAGGCAACCCTTCAAAATTGATTTCCTTCCTAGTTGCCACAGCCATGTATGCTCAAATTTATTTTCTTTTGCAGTAGGTATCCATTGGAAAAGTACAAAAATATTCTGCTATCTCCATTAGGACTTTCTGTGAGAATCTGTGACTACATGGATTTAGATCATAACAGCTAGTAGAAACAATGAGAAATGCAGCAAAATCAAAGATAACCATTCATGCTTTCTGCTAATAGAAATAGAATAATAGAAGTATCTCCTGGATTCTTTATTTTTTTTTTTTCTCCAGATTATGGCCATCCTGTTGATAATACTCCTTATTTATTTATTTATTTTAAATCATCTTCCAGGACTTCTGGTGGAAATGACTCATAGATCTTTGCTGTATTTAACCACAGCTTCATTTGCTGGAAGGATCTGCATCAGCACAAAATCTGTTCATTTATTCCCTTAAAATTTAAATACAAAAGACAGAACTCATTTTTCACTCACTTTTTTTCTTGCAGTCATTAATAACATTACACTGGTGTGTGGTAGCAGTGTACTGTTCCCATGAGTGTCATCAGGAGTTGCATGTATGTTTTTTGGGCCATTTTATCTAATATTGTTTCAGACTACTTTTAAGAGGCATTTTAAATCCATATGAGTTAGTAACAGCTGTGAATGATTTAATCAGGAATATTTTTACAAGCCTTATCGTTCCTTAAGGAATTATTTATTTATCAATTTTTGTTATAAAGTCTTCCAAATCATCTGGATCAATGTTATGGATGTATTAATGCATAGTTGTGTAGATGTTGTAACAGAGTGCATAAGGGCAGGAGAGTCCTTAGTAAACAGTCTGGTATGGAACAGTAGCACCTGAAGGTTGCCATGAAAACCAAACATGTATTTGTTAGCAGTACTAAGAGCTAGGGGCTGCAGAAGAAGAATCCATGAAGCATTCTTTATCCTCATGTGTTGTTTCTTGCAGGGTATGTTACTTAAATCATTATGGTTATTAGTTCACTTTGGCTTTCACAGTTTTCATCTATGGACCTGGTCAGGCAAGGGAAAAGCTCTTCAGCAAAGTGGAAACTTGTAGAAACTGGCATCTGTAAGCAGTGTTATGGGGCCAATGACATGCAATGGTTTGATTCTGATGTATTGAGGGAGAAGTCACATTGAAAGAATATCGTTTCAGATTGGCTTGTGTTGAGCGAGATGTAATATGTTAGCTTTGAACAGTGATCTTTTCCTTGTGCTTCTGGTACTGAAACTGAGACATACTGAAGGCCAAGTTGCAGCCTATTGCTGTCTCTTCAGTTTCTGCCTGTGTCCCTGACCTAGAAGTATTTGTTTTCTAGGTTCAGAGATGTCTGAGTATGAACTATGAGAAGCGAAGGACAAGGACCATTAGCTGTATCTGAGATACTGGATGCAGGTCTATGGGGAGTACTGCCCTTCTTGAAGGAGAAGGAGATGTATTCACAAAGGAAGGGATGAATCTGTGGCCAAGGAGATTAGGATAATATTTCAGGTTGTCTGAAGGGCAATTGCAGTCCCACCTAGAAATAGCTTCAAATACATTTAGCAGATGTGATGTATGTAGCACTTAGAGTGGTGCCTGTTCCGGGAATGTACTGCAGGGATACAATCAAAAGAGGGAAGAAAATTTGATGGGTATGAAACATTTAAGAAAAGCAGA
The DNA here is from genome assembly GCF_039878825.1 of Excalfactoria chinensis. Taxonomy (NCBI): domain Eukaryota; kingdom Metazoa; phylum Chordata; class Aves; order Galliformes; family Phasianidae; genus Excalfactoria; species Excalfactoria chinensis. The sequence continues at coordinate 48,486,668 of NC_092826.1, forward strand.
ATTCTCTTGCATTCTTAGAGTAAACAAACTGTCCAGTTTCACAGCACGTTACTTAGATATGGTTATCTAAGCTAATTTTATTGGCTGCTGTCCCCTCATTTTCTCAGCATGACAGTCATAACTGCTGAGGAGCAGTTGAGCCAAACTGAATAACTATTAAAGGCTGATGAAATTTAGATATTTCAATTTGTTTTGGCCAACAAAATCCAAATCCTGGAGACCCCCAGCACATTGACACGGTGTCTGTTGTTCCATTAAAGCTGGAAGAGGAGCATATGCAGACCCTGAGGAGGAAAGATTTGGAAGTGCAGAGCTTGACTTTACAGAACAAACTGGAAGAAAAGACTTGGAGCCAGGAGAAGAGTTTGCTGCAGCAAGAACTCAGGCATTTCAAGCAGGACACCTTCCTTGTGTATGTCAAACTGAAGTGGCTACTGAAACACTGGCGGCAAGGCAAGAGAATGGAGGACGATGGGGAGGACATACTAGAGGTAACTGGCCCACCACCACTAACCCAATGAAATTGCATTGGATGTTCCTTCTTTAACTGTAGATTTTAAACATGCTCACCAACTGTACATAAACTTAGATTTTAAGAGGATTCAAATAAAACACAAAGGTTTTTTTCTTATTACCAGCTTGTGCTGGAGGATATTTTGCATTGCATTTATCTCTGTGTTACACATCGCCTATCTTTAAATCTAAACCCTTAATTAGTACAAACATTTGGCCTTAAAAAAATCTCCCATAGTAAGTGAAGATTTAATTAGGTTTTTAGGATAATAATTCTGAATAATTTCTGGACAGAAAAAATATTTTAGTGAGATGATGGAGTCAAATCTGTTTAGATGGGTTGAGTGCTATCATTTTCATCATTGTGTGCAATGTCTTCCCTATAAAGCCTCAATAATGCAGATGGAGGGAAGCTCTGTTTTCATGTTGGCAAGAGAATTATAGTCTTGTGGGAACTCATGGTGAATCATTCTTGTTTGTTCCCTTTCTTCATACACGCGTCTATCACCATCAGCAGCAGTAAGCTAGTAGTCATCAATGTAATTTTCCAAGTAGAGACTAAATTAACAACCTGGAATCCCAAAGCTGGCACATATTAGCAGGGTTTTGATGGCAGAAAGTGAGCTGTGGAAAAGGTGCTGCTATATTCTAGTAGGAGTAGCTCCACTGTTTCGTATTCTATATAAAGGGTGCTGTGGTGTAATGAGTCAGAAACAAGGGCTGAGTATTTATTTAGAAATAACTCTGTTCTACTTTATTTCAGCAGTACTAATTTGCTTGTGTGTAAAATAGCTCATCTTCTAGTATCAGAAGATCTTTTATTTTTTTTTATTGTTTGAGTTTTTGACTGGATAATTTATAATCAATCCATTTCCAGACATTACTGATTGCTAATGATTTCTTAACACAGTAGAGAGTATGAAGTGCTAGATTAGGATACTCCATAATCTCTGCATTTTCATTTTACAATACCACCAGTATCCTGTATGGCTTTTCATTGACACATTGAAGACGATATCCACCATACTGCACTTCTGCCTACCTAAGTAACTGGCAAAGAGGATGTTGCTGTGTCCTATCTCTTGCATTTCAGATTGAGCATCTTGAAGCCCTCCCAGAATTTGGCATTCAGTCTGAGCAGAAGGCGGATGATGCAGAGCGAGAGGAGGAGGAAGAGGATGTTGTGTTTGCACTGACAGATTTCTCCCAGCATCCCACTGTGGAGAGTGTGGATCATGGACCACAGCTGCAGACTGCGGAGTTACTGCAGCAGCAGAAGCAGGTACCATACTGTTTGTATAATGTGTCCTAGGAATGGAAAATGTATATGTTCCAAGGGAATTCTTTTTCTGCTGCTGTACTAAGTCACGTAAAATCACACTTGTAGAAATACTGCTAGCTGCGCAGCAATTACAATGGAGTTTGTCCATTATATTTATATTTAATCAGGAGTCATGCGATTAGTGTTCTCCTGTTGGCAGATGCTATCAGTGAAAAAATCTTATTTCCTCCTATGGCTGTTTGCCCAGAAACATCTATCAGTATGTGATGGTTTGCAGAATTCACATGCTCCTCTTTCTGAGCACATCTATTGTATTCTACTGTCAAGCTTTTAGTGAGTAGAGGTGATTTTGTTTCCTCTAAATTATTTAAGAAACTAGTATGTTTATTTAATGTTTTCCTTAGAGATGATGAGAAAGCAATGCAAAAGTTCCTTCCTGTAGTTGGACTTGTTTTTAGATGACTAAAAGCAAATCATGCTGACTTTTCCTTGCCATCTCCGGTGCCCTGCCTACATGTGCCACATGTGCCAGCTATTTGCTTTTTGCATTGAGTATACCAGTATTCCTACTAATAGCAGTACACATACAAAGGGGACAAAGTTAAGGCTTTTATCTGTTCTTCATATACCCCTTATATTTTTGCCATCAGAAGGCAAATGGAACAAGAACTCTGTGCAGAACGCAGATCTAATGAAAAAAGTATTAAAGGTTTATTCCTTATGCTCATTCCCTGCCCAGCCCCTGACTTGGGAGCCCAGTCCACAGTGAGACTCGCTTGTGTCCCTATGGCTGTGTTACTTTGCTGGTCTCACAGCAGGCTCTGAGGATGGTGTCTTTTCATTTCAGTTCTCTGTTTTGAATTCTCCAGACTCTCAGGACGACATACAATCTATTTACTTATTGTCTATATGGTCTAACAGATACACAGCAAACATTAAATCTCTGTCTTTTAGTAAGGTTAGCCTGGTGCTTTTGAGATTCATAAGCTGCATTGCAACCAACCTCAGTAATCTGAGGTGTAACTTCATGTACAAAAACACAACAGTGTTTATGCTGCTTCGTATTCTACTTTGTATTTATATACTCTTGCTTTCCCTTTTAATAGTTTTAGCTGACATTTCCACTCTCTGGCTAAGATTTTCTGTGATATGTGCTACCAAGGTAATAGTAAATTGATCAGTGTGGCATCTGGAAAAGACCTAGTGTTACTAGCCCTATGGGAGGTCAGACATAGCTGTTATTCAGAACATAACTTGCCAGCTAGCAAGACCAATCCTTTTGGCACACTCTTCTCTGGCAGAGGCTGAAGACAGCTCCAAGAGCATACAAATAAATTATGTCCTCTTTGAAATAATCATTTCTTTAACATTAAATGCAGTGGGAAGCAGAATTTCATATAATTCATTTTAATAAGCTTTTCAAGATGCTCTAATGCAGCAGTTCCAGCTCATCTTGCTTAAATGAATGAGCCATCAGAACAGACCAAATCTTACTACCCTTTTTGATATTGAGTAGTGTTTGATATCTAAATGGACTTCTGAAAGTAAAATAGATTTCTTGCCTTCCAGCCAAGAGAAAAAGTGGTGTTTCAGTAGTGCAAGGTGAGGGAGATTGCTAAATATTTCCCATTTCAGGCACTGTGACATGTTTTGCTCATTCTCTCTACATTGTAGAGAGCTGAACCTTCAGAACAAACACTATATTTACTGTCCAGCAGCATGTGAAAAAGGGCTTCTATTTGTCAACAGCAAGAAGGGATTATGACTGTACTCTGGCACAGAAATAGGAGGCCTTACTGTGCGTTAATTCTGATTCAAACATTGGAAGTGCCTTCTAGAGGATGGTGGCAAAGAGTCACTGTGTGCACACCTCCCATGCCCTCAAGACTCTCCCCAAGCACCTATGTATCATTTGGGCTTGAATTGTCTGTCTTGCTATGGTGGACAACTTTGCTCTGCAAACCTCCTGTGTGCAGGACCTTCCCCACACCCACCCACCTCCAAAACCTGGATGTTACTCTACACACATTACAGGCTTTATCCTATGAATTGCAGCTCTGCTTAATTCATGTGATCCCAAATTACAAGCTTGTTAACACATCCATTACCTAAACAAAACTAGAGCAAGAAACCACTTCACCTGTGTAATCTAAGGTCCAAAAGTTCTGAGAGTGTCAGAAGACCAAGAGCACATCCTTTCTGAAGGGCAGACTCAGCAGCACTCTCTTCCCAGTACAATGCTGTTTGGTCAGGCTGCAATAAAAAAACACTCAGGGATTTGGAGGTTTTCTGTAGGTCGCGTAAGCACTGTTATGTGGGGAACTCAGGGTGAGTGGAGAAGCTGGAAGTCTCCAAGGTCTGCCGCTGCCCAGGAGAGCCATAAGTTGCTGCTTCTGCCTGGTGAGTTTCAAGATGAAATGCATCAATACTTGTTTCACATTAGGAAGGAAATCTTGAAATAGCCTAGAAGTAGTTGAGAGGACTAGGTCAGAAAAAAAGAAAAGGCTTCCTGTAACTCGAGGTAATCCATTCTTATTTTTAACATTTAATGTTAATATTTAATGGCTTGTATTTTCAGCCTCTGTTCCTGTTGCTTGACTTTCTTACCCTGTGTGGACAGTGAAATTGCTCTGAGAAAAATTATAAACCCCAAGACCTTGAAAAAGCAGTCACTGATTTTATATTATTGTGGTTTGTGGTACTCAGCTTGATGGAAAATACATGTCTTGCTCATCTAGGATATTTATGTGGCTCCCCATGGAGGTGGTGCTGTCCCTTAGCTGATAGCAGAGGCACACTGCAGAAAGTGTTAAGCAAGAAAATGGCAAGGTTGAAGAGCCACGAAGGAAGTCTGGTGAAGGCCAGAAGTCAAGCAGGCTAATCTGGGTTTGTCATGGGCTTGCCGTAAATGAGCATTTCAACATGTGTAGAAAGCAGTGAGTGAGAACTGGCTACAGAAAAGCAAGTGCTTTGGTACAGCTGAGCTGAAAGAGTGAAATGTCTGTTGGATGTGTAAATTAAAGGAAGAAATAAGAAGAGTTTATACATTTGTGTTTCAGTGGAAAAAGCATTAAAAAGTAGTACACCCGTATATTGGTGGTGGTGGATGGTCAAGAAAATCCCCAGTTAGATCTTTTTTTGCTCACACAGCATTTGTTTTCAAATCATTGCTAAGGAAAAGCCCAGAGGAACAGTAATTAAGACCTAAGTCTACCTGAATGATTTGCATCAAGATGTAGCTTTACTTTTGCCCTTTATCAGTGCTAATAAATATCTAATAGGCTGGAGTCAATTGGATAGGGCCAGGCTCTTTTTGGTGGCACATGGTGACTGAACAAGGGGGTAAAGAGCACAAACCAAAACAAAAAAAGTTCAGTTTGAACATGAGAATGGCCTTCTTCAGTGTGAGGGTGACAGAGTGCTGAAACAGCTGCCAAGAGAGCTTGTGAGGTCTCCAGAGAGGGAGATATTCAAAACCTGCCTGGACACCCTCCTGTTCTACCTGCTGTAGGGAACAGCTTTAGAAGGAACTGGGCTGGGTGATCTCCAGAGGCCCATTCCAGTCAATTCTGTGATCTCTGACTATACACACAGTCCTTGTTTGGTTGTTTAGGCTCCTGACTTTGTGTTTTTAATTGACTGCTCTACTAAACAGTTTGTAATACCAGACTGTGGGATTTAATAGAGGTTTTCTACGTGAATCTTTTACTTGTTTTCAGCTGTTGTTCCCTTCACCTATAAATTCTGGGCTGTGGAGGCAACAAGACTTCTGTAATTCTTCTGTCCTAGACCAGCTGTGAGTCACTCAGATTCCTCTGTGCTTGAAATTGCAGTAACTGGTCAGTACTACAGAGGCAGATATTTGCATAGTAGCCTGTCCAGGGAATTACAGTCATGCCCTATTTCTTCTGCTTGCATGACATCTCTGGGAGGAACAGGAAAACTGTAACAATATTTGTTTGGTATCTACGGGACTTATGCAGAAGCTGTTTGGCAGTTTCACCAGCAGAAATCTCAGACATGTCTAGATGTAAATGTTGTATTTCAGAACACGTTGTCTCAGAAGTACTTCATCTCTCAGCACACTCTAGTTGGGCAAAACAGAAAAATAGTCTCGCAGAACTCTCCAAGTTCAAATTGTAAATACAGAGCCATGCAAAAGAGACATCTCTGCAGGAATTAGGAGTTTGTAACCAAAACTGGATATTTATTGGCAAGTTAATTAAAATCCCAGCAAGCCCAGGGGGCACCTGGGGTACTTATCTTCGTAACAGTGACACTGATGTAATACCTCTAGAAATAATGCCTGTCCTCATCCCAGTAGGCTGCAAACCCGTAATGAGGCTCTTTTGGCACCTCTCTGTACTAGTCTATCACTTCTTTCCTCGCTAAACCTAATTCTGCAGTACTCTAAAGATAAAAAAAAATATATGCATGGGAATGAGGGATGTAGCTTGCTTCAGTTGTATTTGGGTTTATTTTTCTTCTGCCTCATTTCCCTTGTGCAGCCTTTTGATTACTTTGCCAAATAAAGCATACCAAAAGCACAGAATGTGGCTTCTGAATAAAAGTACTTCATAAACATGTGGGGTCAGGGTATTCAAAAGCAAGTGAGGCCGGAATTTGAAGTACTTAATACCCAGCAGCTCCCACTGTGCCATGAAGGACAAATCTTCAAAAGAGCTCTTATTCTGATTACTACACAACGGGCTTGAGATGTTTGGAGAATCTAGCCTTAATTGGGTATCAGAATGAGAATTCATGGTTATAGCATAAAATCTCGTTACATATTGCAAAGTAGGAGATCTTATATGCATGATGAAGACTGCTGCTGTATAGTAGCAAACTGCTAATTGGCATTAAATGTTAATGGAATTAATTCTGCTTCTGTGAGTGTGTTTCTTATGAAACCCCACATTATACACCATCACATTTCATTAGCCCAAACAAATTATACGTCAGTCAATGAGCACCTGCAGTCATTTCTCTGCGTCTGGCTTCTTTTTTTTTGCTGATGAACCAAATGACTTGGAAAAAGCAGAGCACGCTTGCTTGTTTGTTTCCTAAAGAACAACAAAAAAAGGTTCCATGGCACGTCTCATTAGCGGTTACAGAAGTGGGTGAGGTGGGGTCAGTGATGTCAAAAAATCTGGTCAGCACATGAGATCAACTTAGTTGTATGCACAAAATGTTGTATGTGTTGTGGCTAAGGGAGAAAAAAAGATATGCTTAAAAACCTATTTAGCTTTTCTTGTACTTCTGTTTATTAGATTTGCCTGCAACAAAGTCCCTGTGTGTATACACTTCATGGCACACCACAAAAGAGGAATTGCAGGAAGCCTCCACTTGAACAAAACAAATTAAGAATAGAATGAATTGGACTATAATACAAGAATTGAGACGGCTAATTTGAGTTAGGTTCTTCCAAGGAAGTTAGGGTGTTCATTAGAACTAGGTGATTAAATGCTGAGTTTGTTGAGTAAGCGTTCCCACTTTTTTGCTCATGCTGTGCCTGCTAATCGATAACAATGTTCTTAAAAGTCTTTTCAGAATAACTTGTCAGATACAATCTCTGGCTACTCCTTGGTCTTTGAGAGGTTCATTGGGAGCGTTTGATTAAAATCTTGGATAAATAAATCATATTGCACTTTTCTCTTGCTGCGATTACTCAATTCAATTACTGTGAAAAAAAATGTGGAGGGTACCTTTTGCTTAATGATCCAGAATGAATCTTTTAAAAAGACAAAAATGACAGTTTTTGCAGATCTTCAGAGAATTTGCAGAAGATTTATGCCAAAACTAAGGGGAAAAAAGACTTACAGAGGTGTGGATGCATGTACATCTGTGTCTTTCGATATTTTTGCCAAGACCAGATGTCATCACTAAGCTAGACTTTTAATTTGGCTCTTGTTTGCTCTTGGCTAGTGCAACAGAGCAGAGACCATTGTAAAGGTGACCAAGGCATTCTCAACGAAGTGTGAATGGGATCTGCGCTTTGATCTTGTTCTGCGGGAGGGAAAGCAGCCTACCTGGCATTTGTGGCTTTGGTACCAGAGTGGGTACTGTTGCAGAGCTAACCTGTGTGTAGCTGCCTGGAACTGAGGATAAGTGTGAAATGCAGACTAGTGAAACGCCTTAGCAAAGATACTCAAATCAAAGCCTCTCATTTTTTTCCCTGTGTAATTTTGTCTGATAATGCAAAAGGCTTTAAAAGTGAGTCATTTTTTGTTGTTTGGAAATACTTGAGATTTGATGCTCAGCCATGAGTGTATATATGAGATGAGCTCTACCTGACAAATCTCAGCAATGATACCTTAGTCTTAGATTATTGTATTGAAAGAACGTTATTAGAGATGGCCTCAGTCCAGAAAGGTGCATAGAGCCTTTTTCAGTGTGACTCATATCTTTGCATGGGTGCTTCAGAATTAGGAATAGCGAGAAAAGATAGGCACAGAAGGCATTGCTATTGCAATGGACATGCAGGCATTTTTTCCTCTTACAGATGAAACCGGAGGCTGAAGGCATCTGATGCCAACGTATGTTTTGCTTTGTTCTGGCAGGCAAGTGAGAATCGGAAGCTGCTGAGTGCTGTGAAGGGCCTGCTGGATGACTTCCGCTCAGAGCTGCGGGATGACGAGCGCGAGCGTCACAAGCTCCAGCAGCAGTACGCCCTGGACAAGGCAGCATGGGAGGTGGAAATGACTGAGCTGAAGTGCCACCTGGAACAGGTACTGTCCCACATCCAGCACCCTGGAAGGATGCTGGAGTCACTTAATGACTCTGAGAGTCGGGAGAGCTGCTATATTTATTCATTTTAACCTGGTGCCTGAAAGGCCCCCTGAAGACTGGGCAATGCTTTGAGTCATGAGTTGCCTCTTGGGTTCCAGTTGTCCCAGTATGTGTGCTTGTTAGTGGATACTGTGTAGCGTAAGTAAAAATGAAGGAACCAAGCCTCTTCTAGCTATATGTTCTCAGAACAGCTGGCTGGTAATGTATCAGCTACAGTAATGAGACTTGCAGGTGTCCATACTTATTGGCGTTTATAGGAGAGAGAATGTCTTGGTGTGGGCATGTTGACAACTATCTCATCACTGTGCCTTGGCACATAAGAGCTGCAGTATTTGATGCAATTTGATGCATAAGAGAAAAGAGTGATTTAACAATTCTGAAGCATTAAATCAGTTTTGTAATGTTAAACCAGCCAGTCAAAGCTACTGTTAGAGATGGGTTGTACCCTGCTGGAGAGAGAGCTCTAGCTGTAAGCTGCTATTAGAACTATGTATATAAAGTCTGGGCGAGGTGCTGCAGTACCGTGTACTAATGTTTACAGAAGCTGTACAATTTCTGAAACAAAAAACAAACAACAACAAAAAAGTCAGCAAAAAATCCACAAGGGTTCATTTCCAAAGCTGGTGGCTTAAGAGCTCTAATTTACCATATTGAAGAAGGAAGGGGTGGGAGAAAAAATAAGTTCGGATCGTGAGAAAACGATTTGCAATTGCAGAGCTTCTCTGCAGAAGACAGATATAATAAAAATATTTGCTGCTGAGAGGGTGATGCATCTGGGAGGATTTACTGAACATCGCAGCATTGTCTGGAGACTTGCTCTGACGCACAGAGCTGAAATGTGAGCACTTATTTTTCTGTACAGGTACTTGGAACTTGTTTGCCAGAATGAAGAAAGAAGCTTTCATTTTAGCAGTTTTCTCTCAGTAGACCTAAATTCTTAGTTCAGATCATCTTCTTAGTGCATGCTAATTTCCAGAGAGCGGGTCGCTTGAAAAGAGAAACAAAAACAATCGCCATCTTTTTGTTCCTCCCTGAATAAAGCATGGCTGACAGTTCTGCCTTAAACTAGAGATGGCAAAGGACAAAGCCTAGAGAATGTTACTTTGAGAGTTAACTGCCAATTTAAAGCTTGCATGTTCTGTTTGCATCAGTGATTTAGTGCTGGCTGCCATTTTGGTTGCTGCTTGGCAAGCAGGACAGTGCTGCTCTTCCTGCCCAGGGACAAGATAGATTTATACCATTCCTTCTGGTGGCTTTGTCAGGCTCTTTGCCATCTTCACTGCTCTACTGGCAATAATCTCTAGCATATGCTAATTGCTGAGCTGTGTTACTTTTTTCCATTTTTTTTCAAGCAAATGAAAAAAATCAAACGGATCGATATTTGAGACATAAAACTGACTTCCTCAGCAGATTCCCCAAGCTGCATTTATATTTCACAGCAAAAAGAGATCCCTTGTGAAGCAGCAAAGAGAGAGCACATAAATCATAAGAGTGTCAGTTGGATTAGCACTAACAGCACGCACATCCCGCTGAGGTCTGTTGTATGTGCCCACAATTACAAGGAAGCAATTAAAAAAACTAAACATAAAATTAGTGATATCATAAACACAAAATACAAACATTATAAATATGGAATTGACTCAAACTAATGATTAAGATTCGAAATATGGTTGTTTTGCTCTTGGTTAAATTGAAGGTTCGAGATGGGAAGAGCTTGCAAAGAACACCTAAAACAGCGTACATATAGTCACACTAACATACTTTTCTGTTCTTTGCCAACATGTGGACTAACAACAGCTTTAGCTAAACAGCCAAGACTGCCATGGTGTGAGGGTAGGAGGGCCTTGCAGGATGTCATTCTGTCACTTTGATTGGCAGTGATGAAGCAGCAGGCTGTGCAGCACTCCCACTACAGGGGGCTACTGGGCTGTCCAGCCCCTAACTAACCCATAGAAAATCACAGCCTTTCTAGTCTCCACTTTTGTCTGCACTGCCACTGTTTTCCACCTTTTTTTTTTTTTGTGAAGCAGTAGATCAATTAGCAAGAGAGTTTTCCTCAAGAGTCACCTCCTAATTAATGGTTACTGACAATGATTTTGCATTTTAATACTTGAACTCTGTATAGGAAAGAAAGAGCAAAAGGAAGGAAGAAAATGCCTCTGTTACAAAAGCACTGCATATATAAGTTGATAATGTACTGTTCCCTGCTGCTTTTGTGCTTTAGCACTGTGTATATCATTAAAGTAAAAGTCTTGGCTGTCAGAAATGAATGTACATCTTATTTGGCAGAAGGCTTCTTAGGCATTGTTTTTAAGGTAAGATTAAGATAAATAATTAAGATAAATAATGAGATTGCTCCTCAGTATGGAATCTTGATAAGTCTGAGCAATAAGGAGTTGCAATAATTGTCAGCCCCTAGCTGGTGGAAGTGAAAAATTCCAGAACTGTGAACAAACCCAGCACATGTATTGAGAACTGGCACATAAGGACATGGACCCTCACTAGGATTTGAACCAGTGATCAAGCTTCAGGATCCTAGAGGGGGAATACAAGCCATGGAGCTATTGGAGAGGCGTCCAGCCACCTTACCAGTCAGCAGGTTTAGGACTTAGACTTCATCCTAAGGAGCCACCAATGAATCCTTCCTTCATGATGTGAGCCTTGTCATAAACACAGAGGCAGAAGGATTCTCCAGGAGCGTTGTTCTGCCTTCCCCAGATACTGAGAACCGTCTTCTGAGTGTAATGGCATCACCTCTAACTGGGAAATGTTTTGTGTCCCAAATCATAGAAAAGCATGAAACCATTCTTGTTTGCCTTGGGTTTGGACTTATCTTTGCACTTAGTATATTCTCAAATGGAGCAAGCAGCAGGGTTCTGATCTAGATGAATGGTTTGGCACAAGATAACTGACAGTGTTTTCGTAGCTTGGACAAGGCACTCCAGTTCAGCCAGGCATTCCTGGTATAGCTCTTCTGGAGCACGTTCTTTTGCCTCCTTGCCTTTATTGGCTTTCCTGCTCTTTTCAGGCAGCACAGCCTCAGGAGCACAACCTTTCTTGTTTGTTAGCTGAAAGGCTGAGAATGTGCTCAGTGGTGGTTAAGAAGTCAGTGGTATAAGGAATGTAAGTCGAGTTCAACATTTTGCTATTTATTTTTTCTTTTAGATTAAAAAAAAAAAATGGAAGAAGGAATTTGCTTTATAGGGTAATCATGCAAACTCTATTGCTACAGAGCATTTGTTTTATGTATGGGTTTGCTTTTAGTATTTTTGATCTTCATGCTAGCTAAAGAATTTATTGCAGACCTTTGTATGTCTGTCAACTTAGCATGTTAGCCATAGTTACTACTGTAAGTGGCATTATTCCCCAGGAGACAGCAGAGTTGTTCAGTGGAGGCTCCAGCCTGGTTGGATTTACTCCAGGCACTCCAGCAACATCTGTTAAGAGCTTCTATTGCAAGACAAGAAGTCTGCAGGGGCATTAAAGGTCCTTGAAAGGTGAATAAACAAGTTCTAAATAGCTCTCTGTCAGGCTTAGATGTAAGACAACTGTATAGTTTATGTCATTTTAGAGTCTCTTAATGTTTTGGATTTTATCACGTAATACATTATGGTAAGTAATTATTAACTTTGCTTTACAGACAAGGAACGTAGAAGTAGGCTATACTCCACTAATTCCAAAGGGCAGGAGGGAAGCATTGTGGTTGGCAGCAAAGTAATTTTCGGACTGCTATGAGCAGCCCCCATGCCCTCATCTGCTGGTCCTTTCTCCTGCACCCACGGGCTCCCCAGTGCCACCAATGTCAATGGGACTTTTACCATCAGGATCAGTGAAACAATGAACTCAAGAAAAGAAAAATAATAATAATTGAATAATATGTAATTAATTAGCCCATTAATCTTTCCATCTTAATTCCATCTTTAAAATACTCTTAATATCTTCTGCTTTTTAAAAATATTTTCCACATAGTTGAGGTTATTTCTTCTGCTCTACTTTTGGTACCTGCCTTTTGATTTGTTTACTGACAGCTTGGAGTTAATACCGAGTGAAATGCTCCGCTGCTGTCAAATTTACCTTCAGGAAGGTTTTACAGGTGTGAATAGTTGCAGATCGAGGCCCATCAGTATCTAACATATGTGACTCTACAAGATATCACACAGCTGAGTCAAATGTTTTCAGCACCATTCTGGCTACAAAGATTTACACTGGATAAACAGGTTAAGGGAAAGAAGATAGTATCATGTCAACATTCATAGAGTCATGGAATGGTTATGATTGGAAGGGACTTTAAAGACCGTCTAGTTTCAACTCCCTCACCATGGGCAGGGACACCTCTCACTAAATTAGGCTGCCCAAAGCCCCATCCAACCTGCCCATAGGGTGCTTTTTATAATTGATTTTTATGGTTACTTGCTTGGTTTGAGAACAACTGACTTCAGAAATTAGTGTTAGAAGATGCAGGGGCTTAAGGTCTCCCTGTGATGCATGTGATTATAATAGGCTGTTCTCTGCAGCTCAGCAGACAACTCAGGCAATGACCTCTCTGCCATTTATTTGGGAAGGCTGTGCCAGAGACAGATAAGCTTTACTCCCTAATCCAGTCTGAACTTCCTTTTGTGCTTAGAGTTTGAGCTTACATTCTGCTTCAAACAATTGAAAGTGCTGTCCTCCCCTCTTGCTAAAGGAGCATGTTTCCTAGGAAACCTGCTGCCTCTGCCTTTTGAAGACAACTTCAGAGGCAGAAATGAGTTTTTACTGCTCTTCTCTCTTGGTTGCTTGCAGAGCCAGGCCTATCCTGACTCATTTACTCATCTACTGAGTTGTAAACAAAAGGTCAAGTTTCAGGTATGAATTCTTCCCTCTCTTGACCTCACACAATGACATTGAGCACCTGTTTTACTCTGACCACAGTCCAGCAGTGGTCCACATTTGCCAGAGAAGCTATGCAATTTCTGACCTTTGAGGTTTGTTGGAAACAGAACAAAGCCAAGAGCTGGAAGCATGAGGTTGGGTTGGAGACCTCCTTCCAGCCATCCTGTGATTTTCCTGTGATCCAATTACTCTGAGCCAACTCTTCTAATTGAGCTGATCTTTCAGTATGAAGTAAAGGAGAAGGAATGGAAGGCATTGTCAGTTAGCAGCCATATAAATGAATTTGGTTACCATGATCTCAGTACATCTCTTGGTGCTGGTCTCTTTGCTGGGAGGTGCGAGGAGATATACAGTAACACACTGCTGAAGGTTGTTGTGGGCAAAAAGTCTCTAACACAAATTCCTTTCCTGAGGCAGGGTTTTACCTGAGAAAGTTTTCTTTCTCAGACGTTCTAATAATATTTTGTTTTGATGGCAGCTGGGAAGGAAGAACGAGAACGGTTTTGGAGAAACAGGCATCACTTCTGATGCAAAGGGTGCTTTTAAACGGGAAAGAGAGGAGCATAAGAAGCTTCTGGCTGAGACTCACGGAGTGGTGATGGACCTCCGCTGGCAAATCCAGCACAGTGAGAAGAACTGGAACCGAGAAAAGGTGGAACTCCTGGACAGGCTTGATAGAGACCGACGAGAATGGGAACGGCAAAAGAAAGAGCTGCTCAGGCGGATAGAGCAGGTGAGGAGTCAGCTTTGGAGTTGGGATGGGCAATGGTTGGCTGCTAGTGTGAGGTGTTACGCTGTTACTGTGCTCAGACCAAGGTCAAGGAACAGTTTAAAGGAAAAATGTTTTAAGAAACAGCATAGGAACAATTTTGGTTCCTTGGATACATCAGTGTTTCCCAAGATACAAAACAATTCACATACACAAGGGAGTAAAGGGGAAATGCTCATGATCCCTCTAAAGCCTGTGAGAAGTCAGCTCCAGGTTAAAGGCCATTTCCTGCTTCATTTCCATTACCCTGGACGGGGATGGTCACATTGATTCATTCTGTTTGAAAGCTTATGTGCATCCCTTCATGCTTAAACACTCAATCCCACGCACAGGGTTATTCAAGGTTGGATATACAGCTTCCTGCCAGAAAAGTCTGTTCATCTGTGAATTTGCCACCAAAGATACAGCTACTGTAACTATTCATGAAGAGACCTGACTGATAACAAGTAAACAGTTTGCAATGCTAAGTATTAGAAAGACATTTTTGACCTTAGTCACATGAGTTTTGTGCACACATCTGCTATCATTTGCAAATCTGATAATTACATACCTATTCCCTTGTTTTTCACGCCCGTCTGCACTTTCATCTGCTTAGTATTAGAGCTTGATTTGAAAATGTTGATCTAAATTATGCTTAATGGATTTATTATCTGGCTGGAAGCCACAAACACACACACACAGAAAAAAAGGAAAATCAAGTTTAATGATGGAGAATTAATACACCACTTCTGACTGAACTATGTTCATCTCTGAGTCATGCATTCCAGGAAGAGTAAGAAAAACAACTGAAATTGGGGGTGCTCAATTAACTGAATACTTCCTGTCTCTAGGACATCAAAAATGGAATTGCATCACATTTGTGCATGCTCTCTAGGGAGCAGTGCTGCCTGAATGAACTACAAAGTACCTTCTCATGTTAAGCTGATGAAAGCGTGGTGTAAGTTCATGACTGCTTTTTGGAAAGGGTTCTTTGTGTCTCATGGTCTCACCCTTGGGCTGCAACAAGAAGAGGAAAGTCACCAGGTTATAAATATTATGAGTACAAGACTAAAACTCATTGTAAGTGACAGCTGTTAAACCCTTAGAGAAGCATTTAGGTGAATGTTGTACTCTACAGGTATTTCTATGGATCTGACTTGGTGGTGACCAATATGAAAGCTTTACAAACCAAGAAAGGGGATTTTAGTTCCTTGAAAATATCAATAAGTGATATGCTGTTCATCTGAGAGTTTCTGAGAATACTTCATGCTGCTTTGTGAACTAGCCCTTACAATGCCTTATGATGCAGAACTGTAATACGTCTGTTAAGATAAAATAACCAATGCACATGAGCTAAGAAGGGGTGTAGCTGAGCTCTTCATCAGTCATCTTGTTCCCACATTTCACTAGCTAAGATCTCCCTGTTTAACTAGGCTGGTTTCTAACTGTTGAATATCTGTGGATACTTCATGCGAAGTGAGAATTAAGTGATTGATTGTTAAAAAGTTTCCCAGTATACTAAGGGCATGGGTATATACTACTGCTTAGAGTCACTGGTACCTCCATGGATGTTTATTCTGCTGTCTCTGTGAAGTGTATTTTTTCATATTATCTCTTCGGTGTCTCCTCAGTAGCCTGAGGGAGTTAACCTTGTTCGAGACTGCTTACTCTGTTCCCTGGGAATGAGGCACATTGAAGGGTGAAGAGAAATCCCTGCTAATGGTACCTAGCCTTTAATTTTCTTCAAACCTGACATAACCTCTCAGTGTCATCTTGAGAGAGTCTGCAGAATAGATCTTAACTAACCCTGGAGCTGATTTCTTCTTTTACTATTCTGAATCTTCTAGAGTCCCGCTATGTATTTACAAGAGTTGTACACAATATTAGCAATAGATATGGAAAATAAAAAAATATTATGTCAGGCTAATCTCAGAGGACTAGATGACCAGAAATAGCACTTGAGATCTTGGCTATCTGCCTGCCAAACTTCATAATCCCATCTTTGCTTATAATCAAACATTTCCCTGTGTGACAGGAAGCTTCCAAATATTTGCAGGCTTTTGCTGAATATCCTCTCCAATTGCAGTCATGCCCTGCTTTGTGTGGGAGCAATTAGTATTTTTCTGAACTCTTTCTCCTCTGTGTTCTTCTGTGTGTATTCCATGTATGGCAATACTTGGAAGATGAGGAGACTATACCAGTGTGTATATTTGAAGACAGAATCTAAGAGATAACTGAAGCGTGTGTGCCAAATTTCCTACTAATGCTTTATGCCTGTCTGCTGATGAATAATGCAAGTCCGATGAGAGGGAAGCTCACATCAATGTATCAAATATATAAAATACTTTACTCTGGATAGTTGTAGTGGTACCACTCGCATATAAAAGACCACGATGACCTACTTCTTTCTGAGCTCAGAGGTTTATTTTTGTATTTTCAAGTTCACTGCCACTTTGTTTTCCCTTAGTGAATCTCCCTCCACTGTGCTCCCAAACCTAATTCTGCAGAGATCTCACCAATAAATATTTAAAACTGCAAGGTTGGTGGTTTACTCCAAGATATCTTGAGATACATGCTCCAGACCCTACCTTTATAGGATATCTTAAATTAGCTCCTTTTAATAAATCACTTTCAGATTTTGTGTATAATGAACAAAACACTGAAGATACACTCACATTTTTGTGCAAGTTTTGCAATTTGGGACCTGGCCTAAAATCTGCATTTGACCTATATTAGGCACTGTGATGCTGGTTTATTTTTCCATATGAATACAACATTAGAAGACTGTTTTGTGGGTCCTCAGTCCCCAAGATCCTAGGGAACGGGTTGCATTTGCAGGTTGTTCTCAGTGACCTTAGGAGGTTGCTGTAGCAAATCACAGGAGTTATGTATCAGATTCCTGCTGTCATTAACTGTGTTTGAACATATCATTTACCTCACCTACTTGTAATTGTAAATTGTATTTACAATTAAAGCAAAAGTTGATCACATAACCTAATTCTAACACTGATGGTAGTTCAGTGTCAGTAGCGATTGGCCCTCTCTTCATCCAGTTTTTGCACAGTGTAGAGTGAATAGCTTTGATGGTCCTTCTATAAATATGTATTTTCTTAAAAAACACCTTACATGCCTAATTCATCCCTTTCAAACTTTGTTATTCTCAGAAACAGTCAACCTTCTAGTTGCGCATTAGGGGTAGACCACCTTTAAAACAAAGCTTTTGCCTTTTGTTAAGAGGGGTTTACTACCTCTGGAAACAAGATGTGTGGTGTTACATTAAAGTGCAAGTCTCATGTTGCTGATCAGAGGAAAAATTTGGTTTTGTTTCGATGACACTCAAAGTCACTCACACTTATTTGGGCTTCTACTTGTTTTGCATTACAATCTAATATCAGGACTATTTTTAAATAACAGCATTGAGTTGATTTGTTCCTTTAAAAATCGGATTATAGGCAGATGCATTTTGTGTGTATTTATGCAATGTATATACATACATCTATACAGGTAAACAAGCAAGGTGTGTGTAAATAATCAAAAGTTAATATGTATTTAATCATTTGTGAGTAATAGCATCAAAGTCCTAGGTCCATCTCCTGTTGCAAAAGGACCAAGGGAGAAAAGCCAGCGTGCCTGGAGCCATGCAATGATCTCAGCCAGCCCTCCAGCTCTCTGCGTTGCCTTGCTCCTGGGGATGGATAAGAAATGCAGAGTGCCATACGTTGCATGAATAATTGCTGTTCCTTCCAATCTGCTTTGTTCCCAGCTTCAGAAAGAAGTGAGCCCACGAAGAGGAGGGGGCTTTCTATGTGACCAGAAGGAGAGTAACCTTCGTCCATTTACAACCCAGGGGAACCTTCACATGCCCCGTCCGATGGGGTCAAGATCCTACTCTGACTCAGATGCCATTCAGTTTGATGACCGGTCACTGTCCAAGCTGAAGGAAAGCGATCGGTGTAGTGCCACAGAGAACCTCTTCCTGGAGTCACTCTCTCTTGATTCCCCCGACGAGTCGGAGGAACATCGCTCCAGGCAGCTGGAGCGAGAGAAATTCGTGACCGGATTAACAGAAGTATGTGTACTTCTAACTTTTGTCAAGCCTGCCTGTTGTTTTGTGTCAGAATTGGTACCAAACCCCTGCTCTCAGAAGCAAGATGCTGTGTCTCGGTCACTGCTCGCATTTACTCAGTAGGGAATTTATAACAAATGGGGTTTGTTCCTTGTTAGGAGCCAATCAGACAGGTGTATATAATGTCCAATCTAAAGGCCTCATCATCATCTGGTGGCCATTCATATTATCTATGATAACTTTATTAGATGTAACATTGGCTCAGAAGGTGTTAAATCTCATCTTGTTGTAAATACATGAGCTGTATACTGCTAGTTAAACTTGAAGTGCTGTAGAGAGCTACATCAGGTTCCTCCATTGTGGCTGCCTCCTAAGTAGGTTAGTGGGAGGAAGTGAGATGACTTGTTTTAAAAATAGAAGTATTCATCATCAGCAAAGTATCTGCCCTCAGATTGTACTGTAAATCTGCAGAGATCCTGAAGAAAGCGCTAAGAGATGCTGTTGGACCATAGAGAATGTGTCATAGAATCACAGAATCCTCAAGGCTGGAAAAGACCTCCAATATCATCCAGTCCAAACATCCACCTACCACCAATAGTTCCTCACTAAACCACATCCCTTAGGACAACATCTAAACAGAATGTAGCCTGTGTTCTGCTAAAATTGCTTCCACAGCACTCTCTGAATCCCCTCACTGGATTTAGGTCATCACAGTTTTGTCAGATATTCAGCCTGTGCTCTGAGTATGTCAGAGCTTGAGGGGACACACTGATAGCTAACAGGGAAGCAGAAGTTTTCCAGTAACAAATATAACTGTATACTCAGGCTTGAAAATTTGACCACTCCCTGCAATACTGACAAAGTTTCACCAGTGTATCATGACTAGAACGTGTAAACTTGCAAAAACTTGACCAAAGTATTTCTTTAAGATGCATAGCATTGTTCCTTAGCTAAAGGATTGGGGGATCAGGTTCTCTGGGAGAAAAAAAAAAAAGAGAAAAGAAAGGCAAGAAATGTGGCTGCAGTTCTCGTATTTTAGA
Source organism: Excalfactoria chinensis (assembly GCF_039878825.1). Classification (NCBI taxonomy): domain Eukaryota; kingdom Metazoa; phylum Chordata; class Aves; order Galliformes; family Phasianidae; genus Excalfactoria; species Excalfactoria chinensis. The sequence goes on from NC_092826.1 coordinate 48,505,978, forward strand.
TAGCTGGAGCTGCTGCATATGCATTCCAATTAGATTTGCCTCCCTCCAGTAGCGTAACATTATGGGGAGCAATGTGGGATTCTGTATTTATTATCTCTCAGCCGATTATTTCATACACATTTAAGTTCTCTGTGTAAAATGTTGATACCATTGTCAGGGATCTACATTTTGTGTTTCACTCTGATTGCCATTTTCTTTACTTTTAATTCAGGCTGATAGTTAAAAACAGAAATCTCTCCAGATGCTTTCCATTTTCAGACATTACCACCACCGACAAAAGTGTTGGCAGCAAAATTAGGTCCTTGGTGATATTTGCATAGCTTCTTCCTTTTAAAGCATACTTTGGTTAAACCTGTGCAAAGTGATTTTGCCTCAGTGGGTTTGTTCAAGCAAAGCTGATTGGAGTTTAATGAATAGCTTTACTAAGGATGCACAGAGGCAATCGCAGCCTGCTGACTGTTCCTCACCACTGTGTTTTCTTTGTGGTACTAATTGTAGCAAAATCAGTCTAGCCTTCAGCCTGATTCTCCATTCATTTAGATCAAATTCAATCGGTAATAGCTGCACTGAAGCCAACAGATTTATTCCAGACTTACACCAGTGTAAAACTCTTATTTTTTTCTCTGACTCTGGATAAATACCGGAAGGGTATTTGCTGAGTGAAACAGTGCTCATTTTGGATAGTTATAATGAGAAATACACTTCTGTGTTGGCAGCGGACTTGAATTCACAAGCTTGTATAAAAATAATGAGCACTAATAGTCTTTTTTGTTTCTGATCGTATTTTGTATTTCCTGTTTTGTTAGACATGTAAACAATTAAAACAACAACTGCAGAGAAGTTACTTCAGAAGTATCTATTAAAAAAAAGAAAAGAAAAAAAAAGCAACAACTAATTGTCATGGAAAAGTAATTGCCATAAAAACATCTTAATGACATTAGCAAACTGTAGGTATTCCCCTTATGAAGCAAGTAATAGTCTTCCCACACTTTTAACATAGCTAGCTTAATGGGTTTCAAATGGTGCCATTTGATGGTTCCTAAAAAACATGTATTGAAATCTTATGTCAGAGGAGCACATTTTATCTCTTATTTCAGCACAGCCAGGCCTCTGACGTGAAGCAGATTAATTCCATGAACACATTTGCTTACAAATAAGTAGTCCAAAACAATACATTGTACACGTGGAAAAAAAAAAAAAAAAAAAGCCATTTGCTGTGCTGAGTTGGGCAATTGTAAATGGAAGAAAGCTACACGTGGCTTTTTTTTTTTTCCATAGGTACATGTTCAAGGCTGTTCTAGATGTAGCATACAGGCTTTTTATGTGCAGGCTGTCGTCCTAATAGGATTAGCCATTTTGCTGCCTATGTGCAAAGGGAAGAGTATTCTCAGAGGCAATTTAAGATTCCCTATCTGAAAGAAAGCTGCTTTTTAAAGCCAGACATACCTTGTGGAACCACCTAGAAGTGAATGACAGAACATCCACAAGTTAATGCCACAAATAGGTTCTGAAATGACTTACGCTGTTTGTTTTTTGTTTTTCTTCAGGAGGAAGAAACACACAAAGGAAATCTTCAAAGGTGAATAAAACTTGCAGAGAAAAAAAAAACATCAAGCAGTCAGATAACCAGAGTTCTGTCTCTCTTGTTCCTAAAGCACAGACCCCAGGCATAGCCGTACCACCTCCTTATCAGCCAGCGATCCAGATTAATGGATTTAGCCAGGGATTAATTTGTCTCAATATGCTTCTGTTCTGCTCCGATTAACCTGGGCCACATTTAGCTGTGGGGCACAAAGATCAAACTGTCTGAAAGTTCACAGTGCTGGTGCTACGTTAGCAAGTAGTACGGACCTGTAGACACAGATATGTAGAGGAAAACAGTTAGTGCTAAGGACCTGACAAACTCCTGCATGTCCAGGATGTTTTGCTTTGTACTAGTCCTGGTCTGATCCCATAGGCTGAATGCCCATCTGGCCCTAGAGTGCCTTCCTGTGCTTCTGGAGAGCATCTTCCAGGTCATTTTTATCCCCAAATGCAAACAAGGGCAGCTGAGTAGGAGATTCACTTCAAAAGCGCATTCCTGGTGTCACCTAATTCTCTAATGTAGATGCAACCAAACTCTGCACTTGATCAAAATCTCGTAGCATGATTTTACTGTATCCTCCAGAATATTGCTGTACAAAAATCACCATTTCCTGAGACCTCATCCAGATTTAGAGACCTCATTGAGCTGACTCTCATAACTGTACTCATTTATGTTTTTTAAGAAGTCCCGTTGAGAAAGATTGTTTTGTTGTTTGATATTTCCTCATACAGAAGCAGTAGGGCAACTCAAGTCTGTGATTTGTACGAACCAGTGATGTGTGGGAAAGCCAAAAATCCAGTATTATCATGTAGAGACTCCCTCCTCTCAAAGTACAGCATGCTTGTTAAATGTAACTGCATCTCAGCTAGTGTGTCCCACATCCCAAGCACTCTCAGGAGTAGGGGTGAACTTGCTGATTTCACAGCAAGTCAGAAATGCTCTGTATTTGCTTTGAAAAATCTGCCTCGTATTGTCATAAAGACTCGTTTTCTGTAGATAATGTGTTTCCGAAATGCACCCTACTGCTGCATATTTCAGACATTTGCCAAGCAGTAATCCATGAGAAAGCAGTAAATTAAGAAGCATTAATAAACTGTTCAGTACTTTTAATAACACATCAGGAATGCTTTCATTTCATAGCTATTAAAAAAAAAAAAAAAAAACAAAACAAAAAAAACAAAAAAAAAAACACAAAAAAAAAACAAAACAAGAAAAGTGGTTCTTAATGAAAAGAAAGCTAATGTGGTTTTGTATAGAAGCAGATAGTGAAAGCTGGATTTTCTCAGTCAGTTTTCTGTTGAAAATAGGATCTCCGTGAGAATTTTCAAGACTATAAGTGATACTCTTGTGTTCCTCTCTGCAGGGCCATGTCTGTTTCTTCCATGTCAGAATTCCAGCGCTTGATGGATATTTCTCCATTTCTACCAGAAAAAAACTTGCCTTTATCCAGCAGCAAAGATGACATAACCCCTCCTTTGTCTCCTGATGATCTGAAATACATAGAGGAGTTCAACAAAAACTGGGATTACAGTAGCACCAGAAATCACGGGGCGGCCACCGAGAAGCCTGCAGAAGGGTGGATAGAAAGGACAGAATCTGGGAAAGCTGGGCATGATCCTGCTCCAGATCCCTTCCAGGCCTCATCATGGTACCTCACCACCAGTGTCACAATGACAACCAATACCATGACCAGCCCAGAGCACTGCCAGAAGCAGCCCATAAGGAGTCACGGTGTAACTGAAAAAATGGGAGTTCGGATCTTCCACAGCCCACCAGTGGTCCGTAGGTTTGATAACTCAGTGATAGCCAGCAGTGAAGGGAAAAACCAAGTGGAGCCAGATTTCATGTTTTCTATGACCAAAGCTATGGGGAATGTTGCTGAGACAAAAGGTCCTTCCTCTGATGTGTTTGGAAGATGGTCTTGTGACCTGACCAAACACCATAAGGATTTTCTGGAGAATGGTCTTCGTCCCATTGAACGCCCTATTTGCACTACTGTGGGCTTTGCCTCACCTTTGCACAGCTTGGAGATGTCCAAAAACATGAGCGATGATATGAAGGAGGTCGCTTTCTCTGTCCGAAATGCGATACGCTCTAACTCTAATTCAGGAGAGCCTCAGTTTAAGGACACTGCATGTCAAACCAATGGTATGAGAACAACAGGGACACAGACCACCCAGACCATCAGCGTCGGCTTGCAGACAGAAACCCTGCGCAGTATCACCAGCAGTCCACACAAGTGTCTGACACCAAAGGGGGGGTCCACGCCTGTCTCTTCACCATCCAGAAGCCTGAGAAGCAGGCAGGTGACCCCTGTCATTGAAAAGGTCCAGGCTAAGTTTGAACGCACATGCTGCTCCCCCAAATATGGCTCTCCAAAGCTGCAAAGAAAAATCCTTCCCAAATCAGACCAGCCAAATAACAGGACTTTGCCTGGCACACCTCAGAAAGGATTCAGTGAGTCCGCTTGGGCTAGATCAACTACTACAAGGGAGAGTCCTGTCCATACCACCATCAATGATGGCCTCTCCAGTTTGTTCAACATCATTGACCATAGCCCCATCTTTCATGAGACCTTCCAAAAATGCCCCAGGTCTAGCAGCCGATCCAGGTCAGCAGAACCCAGACCAGAGCTGGGCCCGGTGCAGGAGCCATGTACTAACGCCCGTGGCAGATCACCCAGTCCTCTTCGTTTGGGTACAGAGACACAAAAGGAAGATGGGACTGAGGTGACAAGTATCAGGCAGGACTTATCTGCTCCTCCAGGGTACACACTTACAGAAAATGCTGCCAGGATCTTGAATAAGAAACTTTTGGAGCATGCCTTAAAGGAAGAGAGAAGGCTACCTTCACACAGCCCACCAAATCTTAGCAATGACAACAGCACAGGAGAAATTGTCAAAGTAGATCCAGGGTCCATAGAGGTAATGAGTTTGTTTGTTTTTCCTCCTATAGCTAAATGCACTCTCCTTTGATCAAATGCTTTATGAGGTATCTTACAGTCCTGCCAAGTGTTTACAGTGAATATCTTAGTCCTTTATGGTACCACCAGCGAGTTCCAGTCACTAAACTATCGGATTAGTCTCTGAAGAACTTGTTAAAGAATTGAGTTTCTATCCTGACACCTTATCAGGCTTGAAAATATCAGTAGAGCTTTATCCTTTATGGGATAAAGATGGTTCTCTCCTGAATGACTGGGATAAGGGATTTCTAGATGGTCTAGTGTCTGTAGGTCTGAGAAGATTTCTTTTCTATACTAGATGGAAAGGTAGGCTCTTTCTCCTACACAAGAGTGGGTGATATCAAGTTTGCATGAATAATTACTTCAGTACCCTGAACCAAAACTTCAGGGCCTTCAGCGTACATTTTCTGGATATATTTGAGTAAGTTGGGTTCTGGTCTGTGAATGTGATTAAATGGCATGAATGAATGTGATGAAATGGATTTGATATTGACTGTTGCTGCCTTACCAAAAAAAAAAAAAAAAAAAAAAAAAAGAAAAAGAAAAAGGAAAAGAAGAAGAAAAACAAAGATAATCAACTAGTCTAAGCACAAACTTACTTAGTGCTTAAGAACTTTTTATTGATGTTTTGTTATACTGTCACAAGTTTAACAGTCATCATCGATCTCAGCAGGTATGCCCAAGTAATGGGGGTCAGATCCTCATTTCCAGTAATGTGCTGCAGCAATCAACCAAAAACAGGGTGTAATGATGGACAAAGCTCTTTCAGTTTCCAGGTTTAAGTCTGTTTCCAGCAAACTTGTGTGTGAGAGAGTTTTGCCCTGAGGAGGCCTGCAGAAGCTGCGTTAGGCCCAGCCCTTGCTGGTGGTACAGCATCAAAATGGCACATGCTCTGCTGGTCAGTGTGTTCCCCAGGACACAGACAGGAGAATTCAGCTTCTCAGCTCCATGCCATCCCTTTAGCATCCCAGTGTTGGTTTTTTTTTTGGACACTTGCTCGTCCTTAACTCTGGTGATGTCCCAGAATCCTGTCTGGGCCTTGCTAGGTTCAGTCCTACCACTCTTGCCTCAGGTAGCCTCAAGGGAAGGTACAAACCCCATTTCCAATATCAACATTTGAGATGGAGGATTTGTGGAAACTTAAGTGTTGAGGCTTTTGTTCTGCATTTTGCCTTGTACAAGCAACTTGCTTTTAATGGACATGATCAACAGATCATTTGTAGGTGCTGTTGAGGGGACACAATCCTTTTTGCCTAACAGAGCATCCTAGGCTGAGGATATATTCCCTATGTTTAAGCAGATGTCAATAGGGAATTTTGTACATATAAAGAAAAACCCCATGTGCATATTTTAAATAATAATGAATGAAAGTAAGTTTTGCACACAAACCTCAGAATGAACTAAAGCCTCATTTATTTCACTCTCTCTCATTATATATTTTGTTAGTTTGAAATACCAAGAACATACAATTCCTTATTAGAAAGTGTATGCTTTACTCATACAGGTTCAACGCAGCTTTGCCTTCCAGGCATCACTGAAAACTCTTTATTTCTTCCTGCATCTTTTAAATGTCTCAGCAGATCTCAAATGTAAATAAATGGATGTCATCCCACACCACCACACATTGCTGCTGGCAAAATACAACCAGCGTCAGTACCTGAGTTTGATGCGTGGAGAGATTGACGTCAATGCTGTTTAGTAAAATCTCCTTGACCATCAGCCTGGCAAAAATTTGCCCTTGTTTGTGAATTCTCAGTATCTTCTGCCTAATGTTTTGAATTCCAAGCCTCAGAACTAAGCTTTGCTCTTCCTTGCAACTCTTACTCAGTTGTTATGACTGCTGTCTGGTTGCACAGGTGCATTGAAAAAGAAGGTGGTGGGCAGTCACATGATGGGCTTATCTTATCCTGTGTCAGTTGATGCTTTACAATGTGCCCTTAATGAAGTGTGGGTTTGCTGCTGCAAACAATAGCTCAGATGCCTTTAGACTTTGCAGTACCTTGGGTTACTTCTGTATTATCCTGGCCACAGAAATTATGCTTTACAGGATTGCACATAGTACATGATGATCGAGGAGGGGGCAGGCTGTGCTTGGGGCAGCACCAATGTCAGTGCTGCCCTTGCCATCCTCCTGCAGATCCCTGCTCAGCTTCTCCATCACCTGTTTGCTTCTGGCCAAGAAAAGTAACCTTCTCACCACAGGGCGCCTTCTTTTTTTCTGCAATCATAGCATGGTATATTGATGACTTTTAAAATTGCATGATTGGTGATTTTTCCTTAATTTGAGCTTCTGGATGGTTTAGTTATGCAGTTCACTTCTATATTACTGCTGCAATGTGAAGTCTAGTTCATATGTATATTTATATATTCACATACATATGTATGTATGCATGTGAATGTATATGCATACATAACAATAATAACTGTGTTTTCTAACTTGCCCAGAGCTGCTTACAAATAAATTCATATCCAAGCTAGCTTAGAAGTCTCTTGCCCTGCTAATTCACCAAACCACTATCTTACTTGCATATCATGGGATTTACAAATATTACCATTAAAAAATGCAGAATAATTTTCCCTAACTAACTACATAGAAGCAGCATGAGCATTCTTCTCCTCTGACTAGCGAGGGCATAAATGACAGAGGTGACACACCTGTCCCAGTCAGAGGGCTCAGGCCCATTTCTGAAGACAGCGCTGTGGAAGGACCATCCCCAAGGATCCACGTAGAGGGTGGAGCAGTGGCCACCCACTTGCTACTGAACAGCTCAGCGTTGGATGGGGAATGTTGCAGAGAAGGGGAGGTGATGTCGGGATTAAAGAGCTTTTGCTCTGTTTGAGTCTCTCTCCACTGTTAAAAAGGAACAGGAAAGAAGTCTGAGGCAAAGAGCTGTCATGAAACCTTCAGAGAGGCTTCTGAGCAACATAAATATAAGTGGGTTTTATGCTTGTTAAAGATTTCCTAAGCAGAAATTCTGTCTCAGAATCAACTGAAGGAAAAAAAAGCCACAACTTTATTCCTCTTTCATGGTAACGTCATTTTTCCCACAGCCTTAATCAAGGTTGGCAAAGGATGACAGATAGCTTTCTCTGCTAAGTAAAAATGTTTGGATTGTTTAATGCTCCGTCCTTCTATATTGTGCCAGCATTGTAAGGGGTTGGTGTGTTTGCTTCCTTCCTTTCTGAATCTTTTTCTGCTGGTGGCTTATCCTTTACTTTTATTATTACTTTCCCTCTGGTACAGCGGTAACATGATCTGAATGGGTGGTAGCATCTGGGGACTTCTTTGCTGGTGTGAAATCCTCTTAAAAAATACATATACATATTGATTAAAATAATTCTTTCCAACCTACTTGCTTTCTTTTTTCTTTTCTGTCTGTTCTGTCCAGAACCAAACTGTCTTATTAACTGCCCCCTGGGGACTCTAACCCTGCCTGCCTCACTGCTGTAAGTCCTTTCTACCTTGTTTCCACAACTTTCTGAAAGTGGTCACTTTGAACACATGTGGCATTGAAAGGAAATAATAAATGACCCCAGCTACAGCGGTGCTCACCTGACATCTCCGTGTAATCCTTTGTACAAAATGGTCTGGGAGTGCTCAAAATGGAAACCCGAGCGGCTCCTTCCTGTGGTAGCATGGGCTGGGAGCGTGCATGGTCATGGAGGGGTGACACAGGTCAGAATTTGTGTGGTTGGGTTTTTTATTAAAGGCAGGACTGAAGAGCAGTTTACAGTACCCAAAAATGTTGGGGAAGTGTTCAGATTTTTAACTTTTTTTTTAAAATCACTTCACACTCCTGTGTGGGGCTTCTGGCTGCTGTGTTCCCTTAGGCTGTATCTGTGGCAGCAGGTGGAGAGAGCTGGGGAGGGGGTCTCAAGCACCAGCCTGTGGCTGACAGTCACATTTCATCATTAAGCTGCTTCCAGCACAGTTTTGGTCAATGCCAGCTGGCTGGCTGGACCATTCACTCAGCCTTGGAGCCAGAAAATTGCCTGTTTTATGTATTCATGTCGGCATAGCCACAGTGGCTGGCAGCCTGGCCTAGGAATTAGCTAGAAACTAAAACTGAAACCTTCTTTCCCAAATCCAGGCTCAGAGGTGCTGCTTCTCCACCCACTCCTCAAGTAACCACCAAAGTAAATCACCCCTAGGACGTCAGATTTTTTTCAACATCACTAGCTTTTGCAGCTGCACATGTTAAGGGAGGGCATTTGAGATTTCAAAAACCACTCCTGACAGTTCCCTTTTGATGGCTTGATTTCCTTAATACACTCTGAGAAAGTTAGCATCTGTCCTTGGGGTTCCCTGCTTGGCATCCAACATGATGCCTACAGCATTGGGCTACCAGTCCCTCCTCTGCAAGATGACACTGTAGTATGGTGTTGTTCTGGGCAAGTTCACGGACCAGTAAAATAGGATGAACCTAATCCTGCCATTCTGAACAAGCTGGCCAACATATTTGGGTACACTCCATCCTTGGAGGTGTTCAAGGCCAGGTTGGATGGGGCTTTGTGCAGCCTGATCTAGCGGGAGGTGTCCCTGCTCACAGTAGGGGGTTGGGACTGGGTGGTCCATAAGGTCCCTTCCAACCCAAACCATTCCATGCTTTAAAGACACTTACCAACTGGGTGACAGCAGTGGAAACAGATTTTGTTATCATACTGTTGACTCTCATTTCCTCCTGTGAAACTAGGATAAAACAGCCAGAAGCAAGCAGCAATGTAAAGATGCCATTTTAAGATTCTGGTTAGAGAGAGTCTAAGGCAAAGCCCACAAATAAGGCGGCCTGGATTCGTCATGTTGCATAGCCTGTAGGGATGGCTATGCATACAGATTCCAAACATGAGTGGCAGCTCTCAGACCCCAGAGCGATGGGATAGGGTGAAGTAAGGACACGGAGTCAGGTTTCTCATTAGCACTGGTTTATGTTTCAGCAAGGGCCACATCTGTGCTCACAGCTCAGCTGGGGGGAGAGGACGTGCAGTGATAGTGCACATGTAGGCCCAAAGCCATGGCCTAGCGCCTGCCGGGTGCTCCTGCTGCCCAACACTGAGGGCTGACAGGCACAGCTCTGCCTGGCAATGGGTTGCAGCTGAGCTGGTCGCATATTTCTCAAGACACTGAGCTCTGGCCCTTCACAGAGGCTTTCCTGCCTCAACCCTCTGAGGCACTCTCCAAAGACTGCACACGCCTGCACAGGTTCCATTTCTAGTGCTATTACTCCATGTCTTTGAAATCAGTCTCTGTCATGTATCATCCCAACCCAACCAAGATGTTTGATGACATATCGCCCTGTTTGTTCACTGCCCATCACATCATGTTACCTAACCCAGTATTCTCCATTCTCTTCTCTGTTTGAAACTCTGCACTCAGTCTGCTGCTTCCTACTGTGCTGTTTTACTACTCCCTTGACTTCCCTTTGGCTTACTGTGCCAGAGCTTGTCTTCTGCACTGTGTCACTCTTGATCTCTCTCTTCATTTACCACCAGCTCGCATTCTGTTTTATAGACTGGTATTTCTTTAGCTCTCTTCAGTGTATGCAGATCAGTAGATTGACAGACTCCTCTGACTTGTTTTGATAAATGCTGAAATATGCAGAGAAATTCAGGATTTTTACTTTGGCACTACAAGCCAGACTTGCTCCCACAGTCAGTCACCTTGATGCACTGAGCATGGAGAGTCAGGCAGGAAGCCTGGCTGTGCAGTTAGTAGAGCCTGTAAATACAAGAAGCAATTATCAACCTGGTGCCGGGGTTAAAAAATGATGATTGCAGGTGATTTCAAGTAGCACAGGTAGGCTGAACTGTGGAAAACTGGTGGAGAAATATTATTTCAGTTTTCCCCCATTTCTGTAAATATCGTTTTTAATGTACAGTAACACTGATTCCTGTAATTAATTCAAGCAAAAGCAGCTGGCAGAGAGGAGTCATGTTTCAGAAGTTGAAATCTGGAGGTAAGCCTCATCCTTAATCCAGCTGAAGTTCACAGCTGGTCCTACAGTCGTTATTCTTTTACTAAGAAGTCTTTCCTGCATGTGAGTCTGAAATCAGAGGCAGGCAGGAGTCAGTAGTTGATTTTCACCTTGCTTCCATATGCCAGACCAGGCCTACGCTTGGAGAAATGCAATGAGTATAATGCATTATCATGATATTATCATGCAAATGTGTTTTTCTAGCTCAAGAAGAATTAGTAAATGGAAGCTTGTCAACTACTTCAGTTCATCCCAGACCTCCTTCGTTCATTCTCCTCTTATCTGTTCCATAAATCATGGACATGTACACGAATATCTGGAGCACGCACACAGAAAGATATTCACTGCTTGCTTTTGTCCTGTCAATTGACAGATGCTTAGCTTTAGCTTGAATTCTCCTTATTTTTTAATTCTTTTCACATCCAGATGGCCTCTAATGCTAGTTACTAACCACTGTTTTGCTCTCTTGGCTGCCAAGGAACTGCCTTGTTCTGCACTAGCCCCGTCCCTCGAACCCTGCTTCTCCCGGCCAGAGAGACCAGCAAACCGGCGCCCACCGTCCCGATGGGCTTCACATTCCCCTACTGCCTCACAGTCACAGTCAACCGGAGACCTGACTTCCTCGAAGGAAAGCGGAGGCAAGGAGCCGCCAGCGGAGGCCGTGAGCCAGGGAGACCAGTCTGCGTGAGCGGCTGCAGGCACCGCGTCGGGGCTGGCCTCTGCAGGGGGCCCGACAGAGAAGTCCCGCAGTGGAGATCAAAGAATGTTCTCAAATGCAGCTGCTGAATGTCCGACCCGTGAAACCGAGGTGTTTCTAGAATGAAACAGTTAATGTGCCTGTAATAACTTAATTTTTTTTCATAGCTGAGAAAACTATTTTTGTCTCCATCTTTTCTACATACAGTATATTAACAAAAAAAAAAAAAGGAAAAAAAAAAAAAGGGTAAAAATGATATAAAGTAAGATTTAAAAATAAAATGTAAATTAAGTTTTAAGGGAATTTGAATACATGCTCACGCTCTCTCCAAATACTGACTGCCTTTCGGTTATATTTGCACTGTTAATTTTTCAGTTTCAGTTTGGTGTTTTTTTTTGGGGGGGGGGTTGTTTTTGGTTTTGTTTTGTCATGTAAAACTAGAGTCTTAAGTTAATTTTATTCTATTTTAATGTCAGTGTTATCAGTTTTTAAATGTCAGTTTCTTAAAGGTGCTTCGACTGTCTGAAGCAATACCTTTTAAGTAGTGAAGAAAGCCATTAAGCTAGTTCACTAGAATTGTATTAGCTGAAGTGGAGGGGAATACAGGTAAACACGAGAAAAGTGTAAAAAAAGAATGCCTCAGAAAGTCGTGTGGCTCTAGCTGTAAAATACACCTACGATACTTGACTTGCATGCCTCTGGGTCCTCGCACTTTAGTGCATGTACATACTGCTACTGTACTTCTGCCGTCACATCAACGTGAGTCCATCCGTTCCACTGTAATATTGTCGTGAATTTACCTGTACTGTACTTTTATTGTTGGTATTCTTGCATTGACTAGACAAAAGGAGTTTTTAAATTATTGTTAGCGGTTCAACTGGCTATGTACAGTGTTTACTGGGAACTTCTTTCGTTTTGGGAAAACCATTGAGAACTCTGGGCGTACCGACTTGTAACTGGCCTTGTTTAGGAGTCTGTCGGAGACCATGTGAAGTGGAAATAAAACCCTCAGTATTTACAAGTTGGTCGAGTGCTTCATGGTGTTTGTTTCTGATGGTACTTCACAAGTTCATTTTACTTGGGAGAAGCAGCTCCCAAACTCTGCCTTTATTCATAGTGGAAGAAAATGTGTCTTTATCCTGTTCCAGTCAGGATGAGAGGTAATGGCTTCAAATTGCAACAGTGGAGGTTCAGTTTGGATATCAGGAAAAAATTCTTCTCAGAAAGAGTGGCACTTAACAACTCAAAAAGAGTCTAGTCTTAGTACAAGTTTGTGTCACATCCACATTAGGTTTGCATAAAGCTGGTGGCTAGCATTGGGAACTAAGCGCCCTCCTAAGGGGGGGAACCTCCCAGTCGGTTCTGCCTGGCACCATCTGTTTGGCCATGCACTTTCTCTGCAAGCCTCAGATCTGCTCTGACTAGTTATCTCAGGGCTGAAGTGGCTCATTCCCGCTTGATTTCCCTTGCCAAGGCTTTCTGATGCTCTTTTACTTAAGAGGACCATCTGTGATCCCTAGAAGCCTTCCTGGTTAGCTCTACTGAGCGCTAAGTCCCTCTCATCCTGTCCTGCTGCTGGCTTTCTAGGAACTTTAATGCAGCTGTTAGATGAGAGCAAACCCCAGCTCTTGGGTCAGCTCCCAAGCTCCACCTACTTGAGGTCTCACTTCAGCCACAAGTTAGGTCTGTGGCTATTAAGCTGAAATTGAGATGTCCACCTCAGGGTTATCATTATGAAAATTGCTGCTTACTGAGACCCGCAGTGACTGAAGAGTCCTATTGTCCGGTGCCCCCATCAAATGAAGCGGTGTCCAGTGCTTCTCATGGGTAGCAATGCTTCTATCATGTGCAAATTATCTTCACAGATACCCCAAAACTCTCACTGTTAACAATTTTCATTGGCCTCCCCAGAAGTCTGAAACCTTAAAATCATACAGGGAGTCCACCCCACTTATTTTTCCAGTGCTTGAAAATCTTGTGGCTGCGGCACTTTCATGACTTGTTGCCAAAACTTCAGTTTGGGCAGGGAAAGAGGAACATGCACAAGAGCTGCTCAGAAGGTCGAATTAGAGTCATGGTGGTTATTAAAGAAGGCTTAACCACAAATGAAAGATCCTTGTTTATTTCCAAAATCTTAATTATTAGCAGCAGCTTTGAAGGCAGAGGGGGAGGGTTCGCTGCTCCCTTAAAAGCTGTTTCTCCTACATGAAGTAAGTTGGAAGCTGCAAATGAACAAGCAATGCTATAGACACCAGCAAGCAGAAATGCTGTCCTGCTTTTTGTGACAGCTGTAATTTGTTTTAATGATTCAGGTGGCTGATGTGTAGCTTTGAGACCAGGAAATGACATTTGCCTTTCAAATCAAGAATATGCCAGCCTGGAGAATTAGCTGCTTGCCACTACGAAATAGGAAGGGATATGGGGATAAGCAGCTGCCTGTGGTTTGTCAGGTAAACTGCTTATGGAACAGCAGGGGTTGTATAGCAGAGCAGAGCAGGAAGGAGGAGGTTAAGTGCACGTAGAAATTCTGTTTATGACCTTAAAAAGAATCACATTAATTAAACATAGGTTCCTTTCTAGTCTAATTAGCAACACCAGTGACATAAAAAAAATGTCTCCTGTTTCTACTGGCTCTTTGGAAACGCCAGGGCTTTTATCTTCCCATACCGCTGCTGCTGCTGAGGTTGGGGCATTTTTTCCCCTCCCATTACTCCATCACATTCTGTAATTACTAACATAAATCATAACGTAAATAATGGGTTTATAGTCCTTCTGGGGTTATTTCTAAAGATTCTAAGACAAAATAGAAAGCCTTGTCAAATAGTCTGTGGCTCACTCCATATCTGTATGGTAGCTGAATTATTGCCTCATGAATAATCAGGGCAGGAGAAGCCTTGAAAACTGCCACAAATTAGTTTAAGGGGATGTGGATGCCTCTGATATAGATTCTCCTGACAAGTCTGACAGAGGTAGAATCATAGAATTGTATAATGTTTTGTATTGGAAAGGACCTCAAAGCCCACACAGTCCCCCCATGGGCAGGGCTGCCCCCCAGCAGCTCAGCTGCCCAGGGCCCCATCCAACCTGGCCTTGAGCACCTGCAGTGATGGAGCACCACAGCTTCTATGCGCAGCTGTGCCAGCGCCTCACCGCATTCTGAGTAAAGAATTTCTTCCTAGCACCTAACTTAAATCTCTCCTCTTTTGTTTTAAAACCATTCCTCCTTGTCTTATCATATTCAGACTGTGTAAAATGTTGGACCCCTTCCTGTTTAATAACTCCCTTCAAGTACTGGAAGGCCACAGTGATGTCTCCCCAGAGCCTTCTCTTCTGCAGGCTAAACATGTCCAGCTCCCTCAGCCTGGTAGGAGCAGGTATGCACTACCCATCCCAGCACCACTTCCCTCTGTGCAGAAAAACCCCATCCTGAAGCCCCCAAGCTCCCTCGTGCTCTCTTTGGAGGTACCACATCCCTTGTTTGCTCCCTGTTCACCTGCTTTGACTTCCTTTGAAGTAAATCACTGCAGCCTCCCAGAGTACTATTAAGCAGCTGAGTACATATAATTTTCATATGAAATGACAGCTAATGTCTTTTCAGTCTCCACATACCCCAGCCTGCTTTCTGGAGAGGCTTAATGGCTTTGAGCAAAGTCTGCTTCCCTTCCCTGTTTATCATCTTCTTATCCATCTTGCAGGAGGATGAGACACACTGCCCTCAGGTCTGGGTGAGGGAGATTACTGCTCTGCTATTGATGTCTCTGAATTAAAAAGAATCAACATCTGTTGCTCAGAATGACCTTTTTTCTTTCCTTAGCAGAGCAGAGACGATAGGATTTCTTCGCCTTGCATTACTCATTGGTTTCTGGTGCACAAACACCTTGTGGAGGCTCCAACCAATATCTGTATCGTCTGAAGAATTGGCGACAGAAATCCTGAGAGCACTCAGTGATCAGGGCAGGATTTTTTGGGTGAGGGACGGCAAACCCAGCACGATGTCTCCACCTGGAGCTGGCACTAAGGAAGGCACTGAGGCAGAGGAAGGGTTAGGGTCGCACAGACCCAAAAAGCCCCTCAGACAGCCCTGATCTGGCAGCCAGCAGTTGTGGGCTGGAGCTATGGGAGGTCACGGGGTGGGTGGCACAAATTCTCCCCTTGTTCTCAGCTGGACACAGGCCCACCACATCCCAAGGCTGGTCTGCGGGTGGTGGGCTGAGATCTGAGGAGAGAAAAAAACTGCAAATAGATGGATATCTGAATGAGAAGGGGAAAAAAAGTCATTTGGATATTGAGTTTTACATGTCTCTTGCTGGCAGTAAGTCTGGCTGAACAATGTAAGCGGATACTGCACTAGGGGAAGAGCGTAGCTAGGCTGTGCAATGTGAATCCTATTAAATGCCAGGACCAGGAAATTTTGTTTTGTCTTGCTAAATTCCAAGATTTTTTTTTTTATATACTATAATGGGATTTTTTAATCCCTGCAGCAAAACTTTAGATGAGGTTTGCACAGAAATTGTCATGGACGCGGATACATTCCTCATTCTGCTGCTGCTTCTCTCCCTGCTGTCTCTCTGGGTCAGGCTGCAGCAGAGAGAGCTGCTTGCAAGTGAACAAGCTCATCCCAAAGGCACTACTTATCTGGCTTGGCATTCTTGTGGGTTTGGTTGGAACCAAGCTGGCCCCAAGATACCATGTTCTGCAAACAGGCAACATTTTTGGATGCTGAAAAAGTTGGAACTGGTGATGTATAAGAGAGGAGCCACCCATGCTTTTTATCTACCAAGAACTGCTATGCTAAGTGCTTAGGCAATTAAGAACATAAGTCTCATTGATTTCCTTCTCATATAAGTGGCTCAGGTAACTTAGATGCATGAGGAATTTTTATCAAGTCTCCTTCTAGTACCTGACCTGTAGGGAGTATCTAAACAGGAGAGAATCAACATGTTTACATGGTCTAAGAGTAGTAGGACAAGGGAGAATGGATTTAAACTAAAAGAGGGGAGATCTTGGTCAAGTGTTAGGAGAAAGTTATCTGTTCATTGGGTGGTGAGGCAAGGTGCTGGCACATAGAAGCTGCCCATAGAAGCTGTGGTGCCCCATCCCTGGAGGCACTCAAGGCCAGGTTGGATGGGGCCCTGTGACTATTATTCTATTATTCTGACTCTGGCTCCAGACTGCTAGTCTTTAAAATATGGACTTGATTCCTGATATTGTCTTAGAGAAGACACACATTGTATTGTTCTTTGCTAGATTTTCTGCTCACTGCAATGGTAGGGCAGGAAAAAATCCACTTTGCATATATGAATGAGAGGAAGAACAATGAAGGCCATGATTTTGTCACAGCTATTTCCATGACAAAACTAAAGACTTTTGAGAGGGTATTTTCTTAGTACAGTGTCACTGTGTTTTGTCATGGAAATCACATCTTAGGCAAAATCAAAGCCCTGGCTTCACAAATGTCTGTGTTTCCCTCAGTCTGTGATGCTTCTGACAACATCCCAACCTCACAACTTGCACATAAAATACAAGTTGAACACATCACGTTGGCAGGCTTCTTAAATGTTTTACAAATAGGAATGGATATGCAGTTATATTGAAAAACGTATTCAAGTCATTTTGTATAAGGTAGTAGAGCAATGCAGTAGGTAGGAGAAAAGCAACAATAAGAATTGAGAAACAGCAGAACTAACCCCTGGAAACCAGCACCCAGGCTGCATTTAGGGAGTAACAGGCCTGATGGTGGTTTCCCTGAGGTCAAGCCTGCAAACATGGCTGAGTGAAAGCAAACAGTGAGCTGTGCTGCAGTATGTGAGACCTCATGAGGCATGGGCCTCACAAGCAATAGCACTGACAGCATCTGTCAGAATCAGCCTCTTTGGCTGGCAGGGAAACCCAACACTGACAGATCCATTGCCTACTGGACTTGTTGAACAGCCTTGAGATTGCACAGCCACAGCTTGTCCCTCTGAGGGTGACAACCTGGAATGGCAATGGTCCTGGAAATGACATCCCCTGGGAGGTGGGAGTGGGACACCATTCCTGAATTACACGGCCTTTTCACATCAACAAGGAGAATCACTTTCAGAAGCTGCAGCATGATGGTATAACATGTTCCCATGCAATCTGACCTGCTGTAGGTGTCCCGTTCATTGCAGGGGAGTTGGACCAGACGGCCTTTAAGGGTACCTTCCAAACAATTCTATGATGATGATCGCATGTTGCTATTACCATCTCCCTTTTACTCAGCAAACAGTATATCTTCGCAGCACAGAGCTAAATTATTTAGCAGCAATGTCTCCCTGCTTAGCAGAATCCACCCAAGCTCTCTGTTGGAAGGGCTCAGGGATAAGTGATTAGCAGCCCCATGAGTCAATTTAATCCTTCCTGAAGAACTGGGAAGCCTCCACCTGCTGCGGACACCCTCCTGTAGGCTCTGATCAACCACAGCTGGCTCTCAGTGGCAGAACTGGTTGGTGTAGATGGCTCAAACCACCTGGTTCCTCCCAGCCAGGCAAGTTATCCAGAAACCACCACGAAGCTGTGCGGAGGATCCCTCCGTGCCAGTTCTTCTGGTTAGGCAGAGGCGGCTCTGAAACCCCAATGAAGCGGGATGGGTAAAGAAGGAGCCCGCTGTCACCCGAGGCCACATCTGACCTGAATGAAATGTAAAAGAATTAAACCTGTCCCAAAATTAAAATATCAGTGGAGCTACATAACAAGTTAACTAAATTGACTGTGACCTACATACCAGAAAGCATTAGATATTTGGAAATGCTTCTTTCCGTGGGAGTCAGGTCACACAGTAAGATCTAGTTTAAAGATTCACACGCATCTCTCTGAAGTCCTGTGTCGGGCTTAAAGCAGAGAATGGCTGATTTGAAAAAGCAATGAGACATTTTTAACCTTGACATCTATCAGGTCGGCCCTGCAATGATTTGAGTCTCTTGTCAGGGCAGCAGACAGCACTGACAGATGAACTGATTAGCTTTGGTACGTATCGCAGTGCAGACAGTAATTACAGCCTAGAAACGATAGCTTAAACAGAAAATAATGCATTACATGCAGAAAGTTCCTTGCCAGCCGCCTGGAGGCAGGACCTCCACAGCTACTGCTCAGAAATAAAACACATCAGGCAACACGTTAGAGGTTCAATCTTTCTTAAAGTACATAAGCTAAAGAGCAGCCATTTATAAGCAGCTGATCCAGCCACAGAAGGGAACACAATTAGATGTATATATTAGATATATATTTTGAAAGCAGGGTTCTAGAAAAGACAGATGAATATATATATTTCTGCCCATCTCTGCCTGTCTGTCTATCCACCCATCTATATATGTATATATCAATCTATGTATCTATATTTCTATTTACGTATATCTATTTATCTACCTATCCGTCTGTCTTTAAAACAGAAAGTCTATTTTATCTTTTTACACCTACTTACAGGACTGTTCTGTATATGCATATACGCAGGAGTAAAAACAGATTCCTTGCATGGTCTATGGCAAGTCCTTCTCCAAATCAGAGCAAAGGAGGCGTTCTTCAGACCAGTGCTATTGGACTTCTCCATAGCTTTTAGCCTTGCTTCCTATCCCATGTCAGCATCATTCAGCTTTTAACTTCAGACTATCACAAAGCTGTTCTTCAGAAATTAAAGAGCTGAGTCATCACACCAGTGCTCATTCCCCTGCTTTTTAAACAGCATTTGTGCATAAAAGCTCAGCTCAGATTAAGAAGATAAATACAATGCAGAGCTTTACAGATAAGTTAAATGAACAGTGAAAATTGCCCTTTAATCTACTTAGCAGGTCTTTGTGATTAAAGTCTAGTATGTTTTTCTGTGCTGCTGAAGGAGTAGGCAATGTGGTGACTGAAGAAATGTCTAGGAAATAGCACATAAGTCATGGCTTTTTTATTTCGTTGTCGCTTCTGTTTTAAAATCATTTGCACTGATAAATTCCAATTTCTTTTCCATATCTGGTCAGATGAAGGACGCAGACACCATCAAAAGATACATACATTGGCTTTCAACCTTCATCACAGTGTTACCCTTTTCCAGCCAGCATCTGAGCGTGCTACCACAGATGTAAAGCCGCTTTTGATGCAGGCTTTATGCAAGTCTTAGCTTTAGGGAGCAGCAGGCCACGAGCTGGCACGTACATCAAACAGCATGCAAATCCTTCCCACTGAAGAATCGGTTTATAGTATGCCACTGGATTGTAAAAACACAAAACATCTGCCAAATGCTGCAGAGCTACGGCAGCTAAAAACAGCCTCTCATGCCAATAAGGGAAGATACATTCTGTGAAACCTTCTCCAAGACACCTATACCCTCAGCAGTAATATTCAAATGCCATAGGGAACAGTAATTAGTCCTCCAGATGCTTTACACTGAATTAGAATTCAAAGAAAACGTGTAGGTATCTCAATTTAAGTACAGTGGAATGGGGTTTAGTTCATCCATTGGATTTGCTGGGGAACAGCAGGAGGATAAACATCGTATTGGGCAGAAGATACTGCTGTTCTCTGAGATAGTGGAAAGCCCAGAGGCAATCTGGTTGGAGCAAATGCTCTGGGGGAGGATGCATCTCTTGAAGTGGTTAGTCCCATATTTTCCAGGTGAGAAATGGCAATGAAGACTTTTGTCCCAAGTGAAATCAAGGAGGCCTTGTGTGCTCACCTCCCCTGAAGATGTGGTTATAAAAAACAGACACCTCCAAATGTATTTCTCTCTCCCATTTAGTCCTGCCACAATTACCACACGAGTATTTGAACACCACCATCCCATGGGCTAATGAGCTGCGTGACTAACATTTGTCCCATAACTTACGTGCTCATCTTCTCCCTCGGGGAAGACCTGTGTGAAGTGGAGACTGTTTATTATGAATATACACACAAAAAAATACTTAATTATACAAGCACACACATGCCAGTATAGGTTTGTTGGAGAGGGAAAGATGAAAGGCAAGGTGCCTCCGCCTCAAAGGAGGGCATGCTGAGGTCTAAACTGGCCTTCGTTTCCTGTGGGAATGAGGCAGTGGAGCCAGGAGTGCCCCAAAAGGGCCCAGCTCTGCACAGGCACTTCTGTGAGTTCCCTCCATGTAACGTGACTTTTTTACTGGGGTCTTGTCTTCATGTGTATGCAGGAATGTCTGCTCAGTGCTGTGCTACCAGAGCCATCTACAGAAAAAGGAGTTGTTTCCTTGGCATAGGAAGATGCTGTCATCCTCATTAAATTTGAGCAAGCAGAGGCAGGAAAAGGGAATTTCTTTGTTTCTCCATTTTTGGCCGTGAGAGAAAGGGATTTACAAGGAGGTTTTTGGAACTTGGCCTCTTCAAATAGGAAGAATCTATACCCAGTCCAGAAATACATCAGTGCAGCAGCAGTACTATGTAAGAAAAGGACAACTTAACAGTTGTTTTCATAGCATGGTCTGGATGCCCTCTAGCTGGTTGCATCTTGCCCATTTTCTGAGGCGTGTGCTCTCTGTCAAGATGTCTTTATCATTTTTAAACTTGAGTGGGAACTGAGAGGTGGGAAAGCTGCTGAGCCAGAGGGCCAGAATGGCCAGCAGGTTGGAGCAGGAGGGGTCAGGAGCACTCCAGATGGAAACAAGAATGGCTGACATATGAAACTACAGTCTCATGTCCCACCTCCATGACAGGCCAGAGCCACCAGAAGGACTGCATCTGAATTTATGTCTTTTTTTCTCAGTAGCTGTTGGAATTGTGAAACTGTTTTCTCAGTTTGGATGCTGTATGAGCCCAGACAATGCTTACACTGTCATTTGCTTCTTGGGTGGTGATGGCTGCTGTTTGGCCAGCTGGGAAATGAAGGGGTTTAGAAGTTAAATGCTGTATTTAATGAGGTGTGGCGAGGCTTGGAAAACAGCACCTTCCTGCTCCTTCCTGTGCTGAGCTGAGCTTGCTAGGCTGCCTTTGCACTTACAGTGGACCAACAGCAAGGTTTAATAACAAATTCCAGAGTCTGTGTGATTTCCCATGAAGCACAAAGGGGCCATCAGGCTAGAGAAGACTAACCAGTCTGCATGAGGAAAGCATTCCCCTGGAACTAAGAGCAGATCTCTTGGTGTTGCAGTACACTTCAGCTGTTAAGCACCATAAGAAAAAATACTGAAACATGTTTTTTACAACATAAATTGAGAGCAGACAGGGCATCATGGCCTTGGTGTCACCTCCAGCCTTTGTAAGGGGACTCTGCTCCCAGTCAATGAGAAGACACTAGGGCAGAGGCCCCAGATAAGGCGGTTCAGCTCCTGAGGAGACAAGTTGTGACCATTGCTGCTGCCCCACCTGCAGCTCCTGGGTACCCAGATTCACTTCAACCAGGCTGCTTCACAGTGGGATCAGCATGGAAGCAGAGCAGAGCAGAGCAAGACAAGTAGGGCAGCAGGAGTGGGAGTACTGGTGATCTGCCTGCGTTAGCGTTCCCTACTTCTTCAAAGATCATGGAATCAGAAAGGATGGAAAAAATCACTATTATCATCTTGTCCACCATGAACTCATTCCCAGAATACCCAGTGACCACATCCCTCATGCCACATTCACACAGTTCTCGCACACCTCCAGGGACAGTGACTCCACCACCTCCCTGGGCAGGCTGTTCCAATTCCTCACGCCTCTTTCTGAGAAGATTTTCCTAACATCCAACCTGAACCTTCCCTGGTACAGCTTAATGCCATTATTTCTTGTCTTAAAATCAGCTGGGCTTTGCTTTCCTCTGGGGGAAATGGCAGCCAAGCTGCTCCTGCAAAATGAGGGCTGTCCTCAGAAATGAGGATGCTGGCTGTAGCAATAGCTGAGGGTAACTCTGTGCATAGAATGATCCCTTCATGCTGTCCTGATTTCAGCTGGGGCAGAGTTGTTTTTTCCTTCATAGGGTCTGGTGTGATGCTGCGGGCTTTAGGAGAAAAACAATGTTGGTAACACACCAGTGTTTTAGATGTTGCTGAACAGTGCTGCCCATGCTGTTTGGTTTGGGTTTTTTCTTTTCTTCTCATGAGATCAGAATTTCAAACTTTGATTTGAAAAGAGGTGTTTCTAGATAATACTGATATGGTTACAACTGAGTGTCTTGGGAGGAAGGAAGGAAGGAAGGAAGGAAGGAAGGAAGGAAGGAAGGAAGGAAGGAAGGAAGGAAGGAAGGAAGGAAGGAAGGAAGGAAGGAAGGAAGGAAGGAAGGAAGGAAGGAAGGAAGGAAGGAAAAGGAAGGAAGGAAGGAAGGAAGGAAGGAAGGAAGGAAGGAAGGAAGGAAGGAAGGAAGGAAGGAAGGAAGGAAGGAAGGAAGGAAGGAAGGAAGGAAGGAAGGAAGGAAGGAAGGAAGGAAGGAAGGAAGGAAGGAAGGAAGGAAGGAAGGAAGGAAGGAAGGAAGGAAGGAAGGAAGGAAGGAAGGAAGGAAGGAAGGAAGGAAGGAAGGAAGGAAGGAAGGAAGGAAGGAAGGAAGGAAGGAAGGGAGGGAGGGAGGGAGGGAGGGAGGGAGGGAGGGAGGGAGGGAGGGAGGGAGGGAGGGAGGGAGGGAGGGAGGGAGGAGGGAAGGAAGGGGAAGGTTCAAAGTGTTCCCTGTAGTCAAGGATAGTCAAGAGAAAATGCTTTGAAGATCAGTTGTTCTAAAACTCTTAAACAGTGCCACAGCAATCCTGTTACTTAAGTTAGCTTTGCCAAGGAAGGGTTTTCATGGGCACCCACTCATCCTGATCCTGTTACAGGACTGGTTTCAAAAAGGAATAAGGTGGAATTATGGTGGAAAATGCCATTAAAGACAAACAGGCTTTGATTTTTGTTAACTCTTGATAAGAGCCGATACACCACCTATTTCCTGCTGCATACAGAAGGGATTTCTTAAATACAAAGATGTCATGGAGGATCAATGCACTGAGAATATCAAAACTATAAGTATCAGAAATATCAGAAATAATACATCTAGCTATCACATTAGCTCTCACCCATGAACCAGAGAGAGGGGAGTGCTTAGTCCCATGGAGGTTAACATCTGGGAAAGCGCTCAACTTACAGAATCCACCAAATGACTGGCAGCCACATTAAATTTGTTGTCTTGAATCAATTGAGAGACCCCACAAGGGATATTATCCCATTTGGCCTTGAGCCACTGACTGGAAAATGTGCATACTGGAGGTGAAATAGTATTGCATAGATTTGTCTTCTAAACATTCACCATATGCTCTCATAAAAATAAGCACCGGCACCATTATAAAAATAAATTGTTTATTGTGTAGCTGTTTTCTTTAGGCTTTGATTCAAATCCTCAGTATACAACATAAGTTCTATAAACATTTGTCAGACACTAGATGTTAAATGAATTTATTCCAAACCTTTAGAAAGGAAGCCTTGATAGACTGAGTGCTTGTTTATACATTGATTGTGCTGATTTATGTAATTGCAGTCATGCTCCAGTCCTTCAGCAGCTTCAGTTTCTCTCTTTCTGTCCTAAACTAATCTGTCCTGTCTCAGCTATTACAGAAAAAGGTAAGAAGAGACCTCAGTTCTGTTGGCATTAATAAACTTGTAACACAGAAAAGTAGCACAACCCATTTTCGAGTTAATAACATCTTGTGTGGTCTATAGAAAGCTGGCAAGGCAGGCTGAGATTGTGAGCTGTACAGAACATATGCACAACTGCTATCTGCTAAAACAATGTGAGTGTTTTAGTAGCTCCAGCTGCACTGAATAGCAACACAAGAAGAACACTATAATGACCTCAACACCTTGGCTACGCAAAGCTAAAAGATGCTGCAGGGTCTCTGGGTGTGAGATGTCAAGGCATACAGAAAGAACTTCCACTGTGGATAGGCTTGGCTTACGTTAAACTGCTACGTTACTTGTAACCTTTTCTCTGGGTCTTGTTAACATAAGTTTTGTTTGGTTTGTACAAAATGCCTGGAGTGAGGGGAGATGTGGATGATAAAGAAACTCCATGGACTAAAGGAGCGATGTCTTCCTGAAAGCCTTTAGTATGCCCGGCCAGAAGTGAAGAACTGACATCTCAGGGCATAGATAAGGATGTCAGTGGCTGAACAGAAGATCATGGATGCTTGTTCTTTCGTCTAGACAAGAGGTTCTTGTATTCTTGGAAGCAGCAAATAGTAGAGACAGTTCACAACTTTGGGCAGAACTACAGAACGTCAAAGTTTTCCTTTCTGAAGCACTGCTGAAGGGCATCTACAAAGACTGGTGAGAGACTGAACCCCTAACATTGGTTCCTGTGAGAATAAAAGGCAAATTTGTCCACCAGATGACAAACATCTGGGCCACTTTATTACAAAGGATACTGGCTCTCTTTGACGGTAGCCCCTAATGGAAGCTGCAGTTCTAAGACACACCTTAGGTAGAGAGTGGGCAAGGGCTATGGCTTGGGAAAAGAAACACTGTTTCTTCCCTTCCACCTCTTACGTTAAATACAAGTAACAAAACCTAAGACATCACAAGTCTTTCTGCATGAGGTCAGATTAAGAATGCTTCCACTTTCAGGGGGAACGCTTCCTTTGCAGGACCTGTAGTCAGCCTCTCACATCATATACAATATCAGTATATCGTGCCTTGCGCTTGGCAGTTTTTGTTACTGTGATGCTCAACTTCAGGCACTGTTCTTGGAAGGAATTTCTCTTCCAACACAAGGTAAGAGTTCAGAAGCAGAGAAACAGGTGGGGAATTTATCCCTTAGAGGAACATTTTTCTTTAGTGCACGATGCTCACTCCACAAATTATTAGATATTTTTCTTCTTTTGTTCACCCTACTACTGAAAGGGTTCCCAGAAAAATAAATAAATAAATAAATAAATAAATAAATAAATAAATAATTAAAAAAAACACTATGAAGGATGGTTTGGGAACATTATTCAAGGGGCAAATGCTTGCCTACATTTGTTCTGTCCTCTTTTTATTGTAAAATATATTGTTGGTCTTACTTATTATGGATACTATCCACACAATATCTCTTGGTGTATTATTGCTCTAACGTGTTTTACTTAGTATTGTCCTAAGAAATTCACCCTTGAGAGCTTAAGTACTTAGAATATTCAACACCAGAAAGAAAACAAAAACAAAACAAAAATCCACAACCTACAAAAACCCATCAACACAGTCATCATTCTTGTCCCCAAAACCAATATTCAGTCAGGAAGACTGGATGGTATTCCTGTACTTAAAGGGAGCTTATAAACGGGAGGGAGGTTGACTTTTTACACCATGTGACAGTGACAGGATAAGGGGAATGGCTTTAAAATAAAAGAGGTATTTCATTAAGATGGCAGTGAGGTGCTGGTAGAGTTGCCCATAGAAGCTGTGGTGCCCCATCCCTGGAGGTGCTCAAGGCCAGGTTGGATTGGGCCCTGGGTAGCTGAGCTGCTGGGGTGCAGCCCTGCCCATGGCATGGGATGGGACTGGGTGGGCTTTGAGGTCCTGAGTATTTCAAGTTCCTTAGTGGTGAAACAGAAGGAAAGAAATGGAGAAAAGATGAAACCAACCCTGTAAGGAGGTACCTTGAGCTGTGAATTGCTGAAGAAACGTTTACTTGATCTTCCTGTTTCCTGCATAATGAAGACAAGTAGTCTTTACAGATTTACCGGGAATGCAAGAGTGGTTCAGTGCATCAAACTGCCCCCATGCAAGTGTGAAAACAAAATCTCTTTGAAAGTTTGGAGAAGATGAGGCAAGAATCCTAGACTGGCACACAGAGCAAAGAGATCATCTCAAAAGACTAGGAAATTTGTGTGCAGCTATATTTATCTTCAATTAGACCTCATTTGGGGTTCTATCCATTTTACTCTGTAGAGAGGAAGGAAAAAACCACAGCTCTGTAACAGACTGAAGTACCTAATCATTTCCAGAAACATACGTAAGGTGAACATTATGTGATGAAATGTTCTCGGCATCAGCGCTGCCTGTATAACAGAAGGTGCACAGGGACTGTTCCAGCAAATTATTCATGGGCAATAAATAATGTATAACATGTCTGAGAGGCAAGGGAAGTGCACCTCTCTGTAATGTACACAAAATTTTGATTCCAGACAGCATTCTTATTGTGGTTTGGGTTAATTTTTTTTCTCAACATTAGCTATGTGTGTAAGCCTGACCTTGCATAAGGTTTTCTCCACATGTCACCTGACCATTCACTCATCTACTACATGAGCTGAAAGAAAATATATTTTCTTCTTGATCCTGACTGCGTTAGGATTTACTGTTAAGTTAATATATAACCAGGCTTATTTGCTAGCTCAGTATGTACACACATTTTCCTGGGGATAATATTGTCTCCAGTACAATACTTCTGTTGGGATTAGTGGCAGTACTAGTGTTAACAATTCCAGTTATAGGGCAGGCTCTGTAGCAGTAAATACTGTATCAGCCTCACATAAAATATGCTCTCCGACCTTGGGAGCTCATAAACTAGGTTAAGATAAGCTGCAGCTGGCTGATGAGGTAACAAGCGAACAAGATATCATATCCTAATTAAAGGAGTTGGCTTGCTTTCCACTTGGCTACTGTAGTAAAGGGAGTTACTTGGAAAGCTGCTTGTTTTCTTACCTTGTGTTTGAATAATGTTTATTAATCATTGCTGATTTCTTAGTGCAGTTCTTTCCCCCCACTGCCCATGAAACAGGGGAAGGTCCTTCCCTTTTAGCACGAGATTGGCAGCCTGGGATGACTCAGGTTGAGCTTTTATCCTTCTCCTTTCATTTCAGGTGACACGTTTACCATATTCTGGACTGGTCTGCAGACAGCCCAACCTTTCTCATTTAGAAACAAGCTAGACTAAACCATTAGGTACATTTGCCTAAGATTCCCAAGAGCTATTTTACTATATTATCTCTACAGCAGTTGAGAAGTGAGGTGATACAGTTCAGATACTCTTTCAGAGGGACAAACAAACTTACTTTGAAGACATAACTGTTCTGTAAAGAACTTTTTTCCTGGAGAAAGTCTGTAATCCAATTTTCCATTTCTTTTAGGCTCTCAGGTAGAAGGATTTATTTCTTTTTGTTTAGTACATTTAGATAAAGAAGTGAGAGAAAAAAAGTTACATATTTTTTTCCTAACATTTTGAGTGTTTTCTATTGTACACAAATCTTAATATATTATAAATCTTGGCAAAAGTATTTGAAGAGTGTCTGATTATTCTCCAGAATTAAACTGGTAACCATTAGCAGAGCAGGCTTATAGTTATGGATTCTCAACTATGCTCAATCCAAATCTCATAAATGCCAGTGATTCACCTAGTAAAGACACAGCAACAACAATATATGAGCAATAGAACGGAACAGAGAACACATTTTTCATTTGAGTGTACATCATTTGAATCATAACATTGAAGCATTAGGTGGGTGGATTTTACAGGTAATTCAAGAAATTTTCAGTGTAGACATACTGAAAAGGAAAGGAATTTTTATTTAACAAAACAACAAAGTGACTCGATCTGATTTAACCATGAATTACTTGCTAATATTGAGTCATCAGACTGCAGCTGTAGACATCCAGGGCATTTTTGAGTTTTCAGATTTGTCTTTTATGAGCATTTTAAAGACCTTTTCTCTTGCTGAAGGGCACACATGTAGTCAATGAGACTATTGACTCGTGCTATTGTTACCTACTCTGTGTCCCAGACTATTCTCAAATTGACCTGTTTTACTCTTTAACCTTAGGAAAGTGCAAAGTCATTGTCAGGCCTGGTAATATGAAGTATCAAACTTAGTGGAATGTAAGAGTTTGAAAGAAAAGTACGCCTCTTATTAGAACAATGAAGTACTCCAGGGAGTTTACCTTGGTGAAACTGCTTTAGGAGAGAGTACTCCCTTGGAGAGCTAGAAGGAAAAAGTACCTAATAGGTCATTATACCTAAAAACTATCAATGGAAAGTTAGATGTTACCTAGTAAGCACATGTTTCTCCCATGCTGATAAGACTTATTTACTCCTCTCCAACACCACAAAATATGTGACCCCTCCTTTGTTTGTTCTCTCTAATAAATTAGCAGATGCAAAAATACTTTTATAGGCTTCAGACATAATTCTAAGACTGTATTATGGCAATCTACCACAAACACGGTCAAAGTAAGAATTCTGTATGGATCCAGTATAGTCACTCATAGAATCATAGATATCAGATATCTTCTCAGTTGGCACCAAGTTCATCCCAACTCTTCTGACTGGATGAAAAAAAGACATAAAGTGCAGCTCTTCAAACCACTAGCACACTGAACAGAAATAGTGAAAAGGCTAAAGATGAGGATAGGCGACACACAAATTTCAGACTAGGCAGTCCTTGGTCTCATTTTATCTTCTCATTCACTGTGCAGGAAAAAGGTCTTGGCACAGCAGAATAGAGAGGCTGAGGGTTCTCCTCCTTGGAGATCTTCAGAAACTGTCCGGATGTGGGCCTGGGCACCCTACTCTGGGTGGCCCTGCTGTGGGAGAGGGCAGGTCAGATAGACACAAGCCATGCTGAAATTCTGGGATTCTGTGAATTGAAACCATCTATCTCATATTCTCCCAATTCGATTTTTCTCTCCTGGGCTAATTGCCATCATTTAAATCTTGCCATACCTTCAGGCTGTAGCATCACACCTACTCATTAAAAAGAGCAATCATCTTAAAATCATCTTCTGCAGACGTAAAGACTGTGACTAAGTAACCACTAATTTAGCACAATATTCCTATCTTTCAAATGACTTGACAGTGCTAAAAGGAGCTGCTGCAGTAAGCCCTTGATCAAACAAAAAATATTCTTACACTTTTATATTGTTTATTTTGTCCATCCCGGTGTATTCCATGAAAAGCTGTCATAACATCACCCAGGTAACAAATTCACACAAATTCACCTGGAGGATTTAACATATTGCATGAAAAACAAGCAGTGATCAGCTAAAAGATGTCATACTGGAGAGCTGTTACTCATAATGGTGAGCAGCTGCAGTAACTGCGATGATTCACACAAGTCAGTCACTACTCAACTATGCCAGTAAAGATCTCACAATGTTGCTCAGATCCCATGGAGACCTTATAGAAGACGTCCAGCTCCTGATGCATGTAGTATGGCATGCTTTCAGAGAACAGATGAATATGCTGCAGAGGGAATGGCTGGTCACGAACAGACAAACTGCCTTATTCACTGTGACAATATCCATGTTCCCTAGTACTTCTTCAGCACTTCCCGGATGTCATCAGTTCTCTCTTCAGAAGATGAAAGAAGATACATAAATCACAGATGATAAGAGGATGCGACTACAACCCTTGGGTCTGACAGTTGATATTAGGCTGCTCCCATGCTTTTGCCATCCTCAGTACATCGCTCTCCACAGGGCCTAATGACACATCCTCCTGGTTTTCACACTCAGCTTGACATGTAAGTTACAGAGAAGCAGCATACTAGTATGAGAATGAGCTTGTACCTCAGGAAAGTCAGGTTTTAAAGTGAATAATATTTTTTCAGATGCCATTGAGTTTCGGAGCACTTTGAAGTACAGATCAATCTGCCAAGTATTAGTGAGCATAGAAGAGAAGCAGGACATGCCCCCCCAGCATATGTTTTATCATTTGTTCAGACAGGTTAATGAAAAATTCTTACTGAAATCTCTTTTGTGCACTCTGCCTGTTGGTTATAGTTGAGAGCATTAACATGAAATACATACTTACCTAGAAATATAGAATTTCATTATAAAAATGAAGTGTATTTGCCCTGCAAATCTGAAACAATATTGGAAACCCTGTATTCCATGTTCAGCATGAAGAAAACTGTGCTAGAGGGCGTGTTCTTCCTGACCGTTTCCTCCCTTTCTCCATCCCATTTAATGTGTCCTTGAAACTCCTGAGAAAAAAAAATGACCCTAAAGCTAAAAGCCCATCATTTCATTTGGAGAATGAAATGCATCAACATAATGATACTACTGTGGTTCCAGCAGTGGGTACTTCTCATTGTCTGAGTGCTAGGGGATCTTATTTGCTATTTGTGAGCCAGTAAACCCACTTAGAAAGATATGATTTATGCAAATCCCTTTAGTATACAGCATTCTTCCTCCTTTTCCTTTCTCCTCTCCTCTCCTCTCCTCTCCTCTCCTCTCCTCTCCTCTCCTCTCCTCTCCTCTCCTCTCCTCTCCTCTCCTCTCCTCTCCTCTCCTCTCCTCTCCTCTCATCTCATCTCCTCTCCTCCCATTTCCTCTCTCCTCTCTTCTGCTCTCCTCTCCTCTCCTTTCATTTTCCTAATTCTTAAATCTGTTTTACAAAGGAAATCAGTGCACATTACGTATGAAGATTTGTTCTGTATGTCACTACCTTTGTAGAAAGGGACAAACTGAAATTTCAAGAGAACTTGACTATGTTTTTATTTGAAAACAAACTTTGGATTTAATGTACCAAGTTTCCTTTTTTTCTTCCTTTTGTGCACTAGATATCTGAAGCCTGTTGTCCCCCCATCATTTCATTACAACACAGTGTCTCCAAACAGTCCAGCTATAGGCTCCAAATCTTAAACTTACCTTTCTTAGCTGCTCAGAGGTAAGGTTCTGCAGATACGTCTGTCAGCTGAAACAGCTCAGCAGCTCTTAACTTATGTCCCAGCTTAAGTTTGGCATAAACAGAATTTTTTCTCAGCAAAACTAGAAAGAGCTAGGAGAATTCATCTCATATAACATCAGATTCAGTGTAAAATGGGTGCATCTCACAGAAACAGAAGCTTTCAAGTTTAGTTTCCCAAGCAGAGAGCTGAGGTGGGGAGAACAGTATCTGATCCACCACCCCAAGGAGTATGGCTGAGCTCTGCACTTCACTGGGAACTCCTGGTGTAGTAGTGAGATGTCTGGGGGGCCTGGCTGACTGAAGTGTCAAGTATGTTGAATGTGTTCGTGTGTCTCCTCTTCAAGTGAGACTTGATGGAAATGTACATAATTAAAAACTAATCCAAAGACAAAAATAATTCATCTGGGGCTCAAGGTACGCAGGATGTCAAGGTACTGTCTCTGAGAAAATAGATAAACCCTACATCGAGCCTAATTCCCCACATACATTCATTATTTATGCTAGAGAGACATTTTGCAAGTGATAAATGAAAACATACACATCTTGTACAGCAAAATCTTTGCAGGATACAGTGAACAGGAAATCCATCTTACATTAAGGAAAGAAGAATCAGCATGGCTCAGATATGGAAAGATCCATCTTGCTTCCCTGAAACCTGAAACAAAGACAAGAAAAAAGACAGTGGGAGGGAATAAGGTGACTCTTCAGGAATCTTAAGCCTACACTTCATGCACCGTGCTGAGTTCAGAGAAGCAATGTGCTTATCCCTGTGATGACAAGTGAAGATTAAATGAAGGTATTCACCAGACAATTCCTCCAGTGTTCCCTGATCTGAAATACATGCTGAACATTGTGGAAGAGAGGTTAGGACTTCTGGTTCAGTGGAAGGAAATCCTGCAGCTCTGGCAGCATCAAGGAGCTAAACAATGCCAAGTCTGGAACATCCTCGCTTTCAGGCCCATGCTTCCAGTTTGGCTGTAGACTTGCATGGAGCCTGTCCCCACGCTGAGATCTGTGTTAGCCATGGAGAAAGAGGTACATGAAGCTCTGGTGTCTAGCACTGGGTGCAACCTGGAGCTTCCTCTCCTCTCCTCTCCTCTCCTCTCCTCTCCTCTCCTCTCCTCTCCTCTCCTCTCCTCTCCTCTCCTCTCCTCTCCTCTCCTCTCCTCTCCTCTCCTCTCCTCTCCTCTCCTCTCCTCTCCTCTCCTCTCCTCTCCTCTCCTCTCCTCTCCTCTCCTCTCCTCTCCTCTCCTCTCCTCTCCTCTCCTCTCCTCTCCTCTCCTCTCCTCTCCTCTCCTCTCCTCTCCTCTCCTCTCTCTTTCCTTATCCACATCCTTGTTTTGCTCCATATACAAGGTGCACAGGTTTGGGTTTACTCTTCCTCTCCATCCACTCTCCAGCTCCAGCCCATCCCTCCCTTCCATCAGTGCACAGGGGCTGGAAGTGCCACTGCTGGCCTCTTTAAACAGTTGCCTTTTCATTAATCCAATCTGTGTGTATGTGTGTGTGAGTGCTTGTGTATAGACAGCTGCAACTTGGCATTCTTGCTTTGACATTTTCTTGGAGCAAAGTTTGTTAACTATTGGACATAATATCCAGCTTTTCTCCATTCAGGTTCAAGGAAACAGGAATTTGGCCCCAGTAACTAAGACTTATGTGATGTTAATTCCTGAAAGTAAATATTCTCCTGCTTTTACCTTGGTATCTTTTTTTAATAGGTATTTTTCTTGTGCCACACATGTATACATGTCATTTTCATTAGTATTAAAAATCTGATTTGGCAAAAAAAAATTGGTTTTGGCCAAATAGATCACATTATTAGAGGTGGTCACCCTTCTTTCTCCACTCATATCTGCTGTCTCCATCTATGCTGTCCCTCTACCTGTGGCTTTAATTCCTCAGTGGTTTTCTAGGATAACTCTCACTACTCCTTTCTGGACAGTAGATTTTGATCACAATCACCCTGACATAAATTCAGATCAGCTGTGCATTTAATGCAGTTAAATGTGGGTATAATGAAACTATCATTTTTGTGATGCACAAAAATAAGGCACCACAGACATCAGAAATGGTGCACTGAGCGAAGCCATTTCTACAACAAAGAGCAAGCATTAATAATAGAAATGATTAGTGCTGATTTATGGATCTGTAGTTATCATTTTCCAAAGGAAAAGCAGCCAGGAAAATGTGTCACATTTTCCAGCAATCCACATGAAGCCTCAGTGTACTATCTGAAATTCAGTATCTTTGGTTTCCTTATCCATGAGCTCCAGCAATCCCTAGTGTATGCCAACAGCCTAAAAGAAAACAAGGATCAGGAGACACCACTCTTTGCATATGGTAGTTGGCCATGCCTCATCACACTCAAACCCAATTCATCATCTTCCAGACACTATTTCATACCAAACATTTTGCTGTCTTTTGAATGCATCTGTCTGTTTATCTATTCTCAAGTACCATCTGCTTGTCCTGCTCTCTTGCACCGCACATGTTCACAGCTACTACACCTCCAAGGTGACAAATGAGCAGTCGAGCTAATTTCATTGGGATAAACAAGAAAGCAAGAGCCAGATGGAAAGCCATGAAGAGAGCCAATGGCACTGGGGGGAGAAGAGAGAGTGCTGGGAGAAGAAATCACCATAACAACGGCAAGTGCAAAGAGGGGGTTCTATTCTGTCTATACCACTAATTGCTATGAATATTTTATTCTTTCCCCGTGGTTTATTCATGTCCAGCGCAGTGATTTACTGCCATATGGTATAGTTCAAGGCATTTTTTTTTTCCCCAGTAAAGTTTGATTGCTGTTGTTTTCACTGTTATTTTCGTGAGGTTTGGGGGCTTTATTCCGTTTTTGGAGTGTAGACTATTCAGACACTTATAGAGAAGCAGGGCTCGGGGGATTTCAGTGTTGTTATGAATTTGGAAATTACAGGTATTAATTACTTTAAAGACACAAGCTGATTGTTAATAATGTTAATTCAGATCCTGACTCCTGATAAGTTTTAGTGACTATAAGTTGTTTTTTCTATATGGCACTTTCAGCACTAGCACAGCATAAATATTCTACAGATAACCCTGGCTACCCTGGTGGAAGTCCAGTTGATCTGAAAGCAGTAGGATTTCACTGCCTGACAAGATACAAAGGTTGCACTAAACCGATTTGAAAAACACTTCAGTTAAGCCACTGCAAAACTGAATGCATGCGTGTGTGTATAGGTTTAAAACCATCTCATATTGCTTTAGCTTGCCTCAGCTAAAGACATATCCTAAAGTAAGAGAAGACAGCTTACGATAAACTAAATAGGCCAAAGGAGGCCTAAGTATGAAACGGCTTTCTAAAACACTTTATCTCTATTCAGAACAGTTTCACTCAATGTATGTTTACATAGCACAAGACAGATATGCCTCACTGGTTATTGGGAAGCTAACTTAGAGCTGGAAGCAAATACTTTGCCCAGGCTAATAAGCACCAACTTTGCTTGAAAGTGGCAGAGTGCGATGCTTCACAGAGATGCCTGTGCTAGGTAGGCATTCCAACACAGCAAAAGCCAGAACTCACTGCCAAGGAGAATCTGATTTATAATTCCTAGTGGCAAACAAATAAACAGCTAAGCCATTAGACTGGAAAACCTCTGAAGTTCACTGTCATTTCATCCAATAGCAGCTCATTAAATTAAATAATACAGACGCTGCAAATATTTTCTTTTACAAATGTGAATAGACAAGGCACTTTCAAAATGTCTCTCCTTTTCATACATTATCAGTGTCATTCAGTGGTAATTGTTCCTATTTCTCAACACGGAATATTCAGAGATAAATAAGATGTGAAAGTAACCTTATCTAACTGAAAAAACCCTCTCCCCTTGCTTTCCAAAGTCCAATCTCACTGCTGTGTACATTCAAGGATTTCTTCAAAGACCAATCTATCTGCATCAGAAACTCTTATTTCAGGCTTTTCAGGGTAATGCTTGTCAGAATAAAGATTTGTTCCATTTCCCAGCGGAGTGTAAAGTTTCACTTTGAAGATCCACTTTCAAACAATCTCCCCTATACCTATGACAGTCATCCTTGATGTAATACAAGTGTTTGTTGTACTCAGTCCCTTTTAAAATCAGTTTAAGCCTCTGTAAAAATAGGGGATGCTCTGTTCTCATCAAACCAGAGTTATTCCGTCACATGGCACAGAATCTCACTGTATCCTAGAAGGCTTCATGCTTTGTCTGCCTTCTCCTTCTAAACACATGGCTCTCCATTAGTTTGCTTGACCAGCTAGCTTTTGTTATGTTAAACAATCATGGAAATGCTGAGGCTCTGATCCATCCTATATTCCTGTCCCTTCCAACTGCACTCAGTGCTATTTGCATGAGAAGCAACATTAGGGCACAGTTTGATTAAATTTTGGTCATGGTATTATGTGATGTGGTTGCACATTAAAGTGGAAGCTTGTGCTTAATGAACAGAAGGGTCCTTCCTCTTATGCAGCCTATGTTCCAAAAAGAAAGGGCACTCATGAGAAAAAAAGAAATCCTCAGTAAAAACCCCATCAATGAGGAAACTGCATCCTTAAGTTCTTAGTTAAGACTTTTCTCTGAGTCATGTTGCAATCCATGGAAGACAATGTCTTGGTAAATCTTAATGCACACTCTCCTAATTATAAATAAAACAAATGTGGTTTGCCTGGAGAACCCACCCAAACCAAGGATCTTAAATTAATGTTTTTGGGACTGGGAATACTGTGTGTCTATAAATCATTTAATGAAATCCATATTCTTTGCAGATGGAACTGAAATGGGAGAAACTTGCCATAAATTTAGCTGCTGTACATAAGTCTCTGCATGTGGCCTGGTACTGTAAGAAAGAGACTGAAGTTCTGCTTTTTTAAGATATATCTATAAGCTCTGGACCCATGCTGTTTCAAGAGAAAAGACACCTGCCTAGGTAGAACTTAGTGCAAGACTTTCTCCCTTCCTTACTGTCCATGAGGTGTCCCGGGCCCAGGAAATGGAAGACCCTGCAGTAGGTCACAACCACTCCTGAGTGAACATCAGAATATCTGGAAGATAACGGTGGTCATCGCCTGCTTGATGGGGCCTTCTGCAGCCTGCCAGAATAACAGCATGAGAGCCAGACTTCTGCAGCACACATCTCAAGGTGTTTCTGAGGATCAGGTTTGGCCCAGGCAGCCTTGGGTATATTTATAACCCCTTGACCTTTTCTTCTTCCTTTTTTATGCTCTGCTATTTCTACTGCAGTCTCCTCCATCCAGTGATGGATAGACCTACCATGGTGACCTTCTCTTCACTGCTAAAGTAGAAAAAGTCATTGGACTCATTAAGCAGGAGAAAACTGCACACACATTACCTGTAGTAATCAGCACATACCCCAGATAAATTGACCACTGTCCACCTTTTCCCTCTGAATGTACAAAACCTTTGGAGCAGCAAGCAGCTCAAGGGTGACTGGTGAAGCAGCTGCACAAGGTGCAGGTGCTCTGGAGAGAACTAGCTCTTCCCAGAGCTATCATGATTGCCTGATGTACAAAACGCCACATAAAAAGCATTATGGAGCTTTAAAAATATGTCTCTCCATCCACCTCTTTGTTAATCTTCTTTCCTTAGTGCTGACTGCACGTCCTTGAGGATATTACCCAAATTTAACCTGAAACAAGATATATGTTTTTTGGCAAGGTCAAAGACTGAAATTTATGCTACAAGAAGAACCTGTGAAAACTCTTGAAGGAGATCTATTTCCAATACAAAAATCAAGTTTTCTTTAACCTTGTCAGGTTTATTTGACTCAGATTTACACAAATACACATTAGTTCAAAACTGTACAGCCCTCAGTTCAAAGTAAAGTCTTAATAACATCAATCTTCAGCTTTTGCTGCATCTCCAGTCATAGATACTGGAAAATCTACTGTTGTATGTACCAGGTTCTGCAAATGACTCATGCAAAAAGCCAACCAAACAAAAATAAAATAAAATAAAATAAAATAAAATAAAATAAAATAAAATAAAATAAAATAAAATAAAATAAAATAAAATAAAATAAAATAAAAAGTCCAAGCAAAATTCTGCATTGAAGCTGTGACCTGGAAAGAGATGCTTGCTGCTGTACTCATACCATCTTGAGCCACCTTCACTAGAACTCTCTGTATAAATATTGTCATCCTCCAGCCTGCAAAGCTGAGTGTTTGGGGAAGAAGTTCTGAATTGGGACTGCCAGACTAAATAAGGTTACTCTTCTAATGGTCTTGGCAACACAGCTTTAACTTCACTATTCCTATTCTAAATCCTATAAGACTTCTGGACTTTCTCAGCTTTGATACCTCCATCTATAAATACTGCCCTTCCACACAACAGCTTTGCAGGGCCAAACAGGCTAACACAAGAACAGTGTATTTAAGATATGTGTTATGCTCAGCTTTACTATTAAAATGCTAGATGTTTGGCTTTCCGAGAAAAAGGTACCAGGTCTCCTAAATAAAATATTTTGATGTACTTTATGGAAATAAAATTTTGAAGATAGGATACTAAAGATTTGCTTTTGACTACCTTTTATCTCTGAATATTCTGAACAGTTAAGCACAGCTTCATTTAATTATGCATTACCCTAATTGTCGGGTACCTACCATGTCCATCTGTGTGCATTATAATGAATACATGCACCAAGGGCTTAATGAGTGAGACACCTGCTCGGATGAACAAATGGCCTAGAATTATCACTGATATAGTCATCCATACATTTAAGCATGCCTTAATTTTAAAGGAGTGGCAGCACATGTTTATGCGCAAAACAAAACAAATGGAACTTATTAGACTACTCCAGTCAGGTTGCATCCACAAGAAAATCCTGCAATGTCCCCGGGACCATCCTCTACAAACTAACCAGAATGCATGCACCGGCATTATTAAACTGTGAGAGCCTTCAAAACAGGGTAATCCTGTTGGGAATGTTCCTGCTAAATGTCCCTGAAAATTTGGAAAGGAGATGCTAGTTGACCTGGATCACAGCGATAACAGGGACTACTTTAAATGGGTAACAGCATAAAAAAATATACCTGCCAAGAAATTTTCTCTAGCACTGTTTAATCTACCAGTCTAATTTCCTAGTGAGCTCAGATCAGCAGCAGCGTCTATCTGAAGAGATGCACAGAGCAGAGAAGCCGTTTCAATCCAGCTCCTGTTACACAGATATACCATCTTCATGTTTTTGTACCATCAATACAATTTTCATGCAATCTTCTGTTCTCGGAAAAATCTTGACTGTTAAATATCCTACTTTAAGTAATTGCAGATGCTCACAAGTCAAGCATCCCAAACAGCCTCCTACGGCCAACAGAGTTGTCATACTTGTGTTTATGGTGACATTTCAGCAAAATACTGCAAGGGAATAATGGACAAAAGCATTGATACAAGAGGATCATAAAAGCCTACTTCATAGTCAGTACATAAACTGGCATTCCTAACCTCATTATCATTTATGCTGCTTGAAGCATTCAGCTGACATTTCTCCCAAGGCTTTTTTTTAAAGCTTGAAGGAACACAGCTTCCAATGCAGGCCTTTTTCAAAGCCTAGAGCAGATTTTGCAGCAGTCAGTTCATACCCTCTTTTCACCAGTGTGATATTCCTATTGCCCCCGTCCACCAGTACTACCAACTGGCATTCTTTAATTTCAGTTCAGCCCTACACAGCACATTCACTGAGCTATCTTCTTCTTCCATAATACTTTCTTCCTTCATCTTTCTTTCCATGTTTGCAGAGGTAGGAGTCTCTTGACCAAGAATTTCTTCCCGCTACTTGAATATTTCATCTCCTTCCTCCAGTTAACACCAGCCTGAAATAGTGCATCTGTGGGTTCAGACACTTCAGCACCTGTTGTGCTACAACATCAAATTTAAGTCCCTTTTTCTTTAATTCCTATTCACTCCCATTCTGTGCTGCTTGAGAATCATATCCTTCAATGTGCTGAATCACCCTGCTGGCTTCCTGCACCTTTTCCCTTACACCAGTCTGATCAACTAATGGGAAAAAGGAGCACGCTTTGCCCACTCACACCTGGGCATGTTCTTCCACAACTACTGTCCAGACACAACTCCTGCTCTTCCACCAGAAAAGCCCTTGAGTAATTAATAGAAGCAGAAGGACTAACAGGGACTGCTGCTATTTGGAAGGTTTTTGATATGAAAATGAGAGAGTACTGTCAAATCCTTACCAGTAGGTGCTCAAATACACACGTTAGAAATGTGTCTGTGTACACTTGTATGCATATAAGTGCATCTACCAACCAAAATTATTATTCCTGTATCTTACTTCCCTTTCCACATATTACTCATTGCATTCCATTTTTACATATCGTAATGCTTCTCTCTTTTATAATCAGAAACAGCATCTGTCTCAGTATTACTGAAGTCTCAGAGGGCCTTTTAGATGTTATGTCATCACACTTTGTTTTAAAAAAGGCTGCAGTAATGGCTTACTATAAGATAACATGGGCAAGTGGAATATGTCCAAACAATGTGATTGTTCCTCGATCTCATCCAGTAAGAGCATAAAAAGTTTCAACCACCATTAGATAAGACATTACTACCAAGAAGATGTATTTCAAGCATATTACTTACTATTTGTAATATCTCATCTAAACTCCAAAAGTTTAAAACACGCACAGAGACACACAAATCCCTACTGTTTATTATCACATCTTGCTTTATTATCACATCCTGCTTCCAAGAGAAAATATTTAGAGACAAAACAATCTGAAAAGGAAAGCCAATTCGTAACACTGAAATTCAACACATGAAAGGACTGACAGATCAAACATTAGCAGTTTTCTACGTTTCTATAAAGAAGTCATTCAGTGATATCACTGTCTTAATATATATTAAATAATTCGGTCTTCCTCTTTAATGAGTGATTTGTTTTAGAGAATGGATTTCCAATATTCATTCTATGCCTTTCACTGGGTTTTATGCATCTATAAAACACTGACATAAATCAGAACACAATCCATCATGCAACATAACCTGCTGTAAATAAGAGGCACGGTTTGGTTCTTATTCTACAAATACAAGTGCTGAAGTTGGAATGCCAGTGACATACAGCTTTCTTTGTGTGTGTGTGCTTGGCAGAAGGAAAAAACATCTACCTTTATCCAAAACTGAATGAGATTATAGTCTGGCATAGCTGTTGCAGACTATGTATGCCACTGATAAGCCACAAAAATCAATCAATTGGTAAATAAAAGTTAAGCTTTTGATCACATAGTGTAATGTGAACATTTTTATTTTCTTAATTTATTCTTGGCAGTCTTCATGTGCTAGAAACCCAACACTGGTTGGACACCGGAAAAGGTTTGACACTGGACGCTGCAAAGGACATTAGAGGAAAAGAAACAATGGGCTGGTGCAGAAAGGACTAGCTTATTCAGCATACAACTAAGTATAATGGAATTTGGTAAATACAGTATTTCCTCTGCTCAGGTTTTGATTTGCACGTTTAGACATTTGGGATTGTAAAATGTTATTTACTCTATTGCTGCTCACACCTCTGAACAGAGTGGGGAAATGAACTGTATTTCAGGCTGAATGAAGGCATTCTTCATTCTTCTTCTTCCATCCCTACTGGCTCGGGGACTTCTCTCAGATGTGGACCTCCTCACAAGTGTCCATACTGCTGAGGGATCCAAGGAGCTTAATGGAAAGCAGAGCAGAATACAGTTACTCCATAAGCCCTTCTAAGTGCTACGTTAAAGGATAAACTAAGTATTAGCTGTAACATGCATGCTTTCTGTACTGCATTAGCTTAATGGATAAAATGAGGAGGCAATTTCATCACGATAGTGACAGTCTTTGACACGCTGCCTAATCCAAAGCTGGGTTAATTGGAATAAAAATCCTTTTTATTCTGCCACAGACAAGAACAG
Source organism: Excalfactoria chinensis (assembly GCF_039878825.1). Classification (NCBI taxonomy): domain Eukaryota; kingdom Metazoa; phylum Chordata; class Aves; order Galliformes; family Phasianidae; genus Excalfactoria; species Excalfactoria chinensis. The sequence goes on from NC_092826.1 coordinate 48,546,656, forward strand.
AAACATTTGGGCTTCAGAGTCCAGCATTCAGCCTTCTGTTGTCCTAGAAAGAGTCTTTAACTGGAGACTGCAGAACTTGTGGCAGAGAAAAGTTGAGGAATTGTTAAGTCTTATCTCAAGAACTGTAAATAAAGTGGAGCGTAGCATAAATGCGCCACAAGACAAGTCTGGCCCTAATAGAAATCTCAAGAATCAGCACATTTTTATGGAAGGTAAAAATTCTTACAGGACGTGGATGCAACTTCTTATTATTACATTATATGTACATACTCAGCTATACTGCTATAGACAGTATATAATGGAATATTTGCTACATGCTCAGGACTGCCAAATGTTTTCCATAACCCCTCTTTTTATTAAAATATTCCAAATACATCTGTACTGCACTAAATCATACGCTGCTATTTGGCATAAGCTGTATCTTCAGACTGCTCTGCAGAGTTAAACCATGCCAAGACTGAAGTATTGATTGCTACTTATTGCACACTGCATACTAATAAATCCTATCCCTATGTCCTAGCCAGCCACGTACATACAGCTCTGCAGAAATCACTTCTACATTTTAAGACTCCTGTCTTAATGGAACAAGGCTAACTAACAACTACCTTCCATAATTATGTGAAATGAAGAAATTCAGCTAGATCATTCATGCACATACATGCAGGAAGGAAAACCAGCCAGTTCCACATGTCCACTTCAGCTCACAATGCTACAACAGAGGTACCTGTACCAAACTGGAGGCTGTGACCTCCCATAGAAAGAAAGAGAAAAAATTTCTCAGCAGTCCATTATGAAGGCTAAACTTCATACTGCAGTGATCACACGATATTTTCATATGATTTTTTTTTTCCTATACTTAAGCAGACACTGTCTTTGTCTTTTCTAGATAGTAACTGAAAGAACTGAGGGGGAACATTCAGAAGAACAATAATTGCATGCTAAACTCCCTAGACATACACCTGTGTTTCAGGAAGACTGACTCAGGAATCTGGTAATAAAGAGACTTTACTGTTAGATCACTCTGTCCCATTAAGCTTAAGACTAGAAGTTGTTATCTTCCTTTAATTTCACTCTGAACATCACTGTTCTCCATCTTATTGTCTGGAGATGTACACCCACTTTGGAAAGACTATTAACATACCTGTATTTTGTCAGAAGTCTGAGATATGGGTGTGAATAAATGGAGAATGACGGAGGGATCATTTTCCAGGGTGTTACTGCAATTGACTAAATGTTTGAAGCAGCTCACATAAGGGTATTTTTGTAACAGTAGCAATCGTCAAAACTCAGCTGAATAATACTCAAGGACTAATTTAACTCATTGTTTCAAAAACCTGGCTCTAATATTGCGTAAATAACAGTGAAATACTGACTTGCATTCTTAAATCCCACTGTGATCAATGAACCATAGACAGGTACCCGGAGATGGTCAGACCCAAGAGTTTTATTGAGTAATTCTGGCTCAGTTTCTAAGGAAATCTACAGGTTCAGCCTATCCTAAGCTTCCCATTTACAAATATATATCAGTCACATGCACCGTGTTAGCATTGTCTTCAGAATTTAATATCTCGAAAGCTTGCTAAAATCCCTTACCTTCTTTTTAAACTACAAGCTTAACATATTTATTCACTTATTTCTTTGGCTGCTCACTTTGAGGTACAAAATTCATCAGAGAAACAATGAGATTGAGTAGTTATGTTAGAATCTCCAATGGAAATGGTAGAAATGAGAACAGGAGACATCGGAATGATCACCCTGGGAGAAATGGTGACCATGGTGTCACCAAGCATGGACCTATGGTCCTCTTCTACCCTCAAGTCTTACACTAGCTACCCCCACATCTGGAGAGGCAGAAGCAGGACTGTGGGCCCCAGGCCTTAAGATACTGCATAAAGGCACACAGAATCATGGAATGGGAACTCAAAGTCCACCCAGTTTTTGTCCTCAGTTGTGGGCAGGGCTGCCCCCCAACAGCTCAGCTGCCCAGGGCCCCATCCAATCTGGCCTTGAGCACCTCCAGAGATGGGGCACCACAGCTTCTCTGGGCAGCTGTGCCAGCGCCTCACCACTCTCTGGGTAAAGAATTTAATTCTAACATCTAATCTAAATTTCCCCTCTTTTAATTTTGTCATGGTTTTGTAATTTTTGCTATTACAAAATGATGACAAGTTTAAAGCCATTCCCTCTTGCTCTATTACTACTAGACCATATAAAAAGTCGCTCTTCTTTGTGCTTACAAGCTCCTTCAACACTGGAAGGCCTCAGTGTGGTCTCCCTGGAACCTTCTCCTCCCAAGCTAAACAAGTCCAGCTCCCTCAACCTTTCTTCATGGGAGAGGTGCTCCAGCCCTCCAAGCATCTTTGTAGCTCTCCTCTGGACCAGTTCTAACAATTCTGTATCCTTCCTGTGCTGGGGACTCCAGGCCTGAACACAGTACTCCAGATGGGGCAGAGTAAAGTAAGGCAAAAACCACCAGAGATCCTCTGTCAGAGCAGAGGGGTTACGCATGTTCCATGTGTTCTGGGAATGAAGCAACACATCATCCTCTTTATCTGCCTTACACCACTGGCAAGTGAAATAAAAACACAGCAACACATTCTTATCCATTTTGTGTGAAAAATCTGAGTGCTTTTCTACACGTAGCTGCTTAAAATTGCAAATTTGCAAAACTGCTTGTCATGGTGTATTTGACTAAAAGGAAATAAATGCCTGGGAACTTGTGTAACTGCAGTGATTTCAATGATTCTTGCTATCTGCAATTTGCAGCTCTCTCTGTCATTGCTGATACTTAGTTTGTCTCTTTCAAAGCCCCCAGTGCATTAAATCACTTTGTAAATTAAAAGAAATGTGCTTTGTCCAGCAGACAAATAGCGGATAGGAGATCTTCCAGGGTAACACCAAGCCTGCAAAAAGCTTTTGAAATCTCATTACTCAAGTGCCTAATGGCCAGAGTAACAGTCGCTGTGTGGTCTTCTGTTTATTGTGCATTGTAGATGACCAACACACAACGCAATAACACTCACAATGTTAGTAAACAGGGTGGACGATTTTCCAGATTTGAGTCCCCTGAATACAATTTTCCATAAATGTAGAAAATCGGTGCTTCTATGTTATAAAAATACTGAATTTGCTTTCTGAGGATTGACATAGAGTGTATCATTGTATGTTTAAATACTAAGCCCAGAGAGTCTCATCTCAAACACCTCACCTTGCCCACTGCTTAACATACTATTTATAACATTTGTAATTTTTTCCTCACATCTGTCTTGGAAATATAGTCATATAAGCATGACCAAGGCTCAGATTCATTAATGGCTGTATGGGAGACTGTTGATCGCAGCCTGAACCTCTGATTAACCATCTGAGACAAGCGATGAGTCAGCTGTGGGAGCACAGGTGAAGGTAATTCAGCTGTGCTCCCGGAAGGGGTGGAGCTTGGCTCCACCTCTCCTAGGTCCCATTTAAGGGCTGACCACCACTAAGGCAGAATTTCTTTCTGGAGATTATTCCTGTGTGGAGTTTTATAGCAACTCTCAAAATCGGTGAGCAGTTATCCTCTTTCTACTTCATAACCTCTGGTTATCCATCAACTTTATATCTGTATGGTTGTAGCCATACAATGGCTAATAAAGAATGAGTGCCAGCTGTCACCTTGTGCAAATCAGGATACTGGTAGTCACTTCCTCCTTCATTCCTCCTTCTCATCCTCTCTCCAAAATAAGGTCTGGCTTCACACTGATGTGTTCTTGACAACAGACACTGATAGAATCAAGAACTCCATGCTGCCTTCTGTAAGATCTGACTGAAACAATAGATCAGATTCAAACTGCATAGCAGATGAAAATATTACAACACATTCATAATTCTGACCTCCTGAATTTCATTTTCTTACCAAGCTGGGTTAAACATCGCTTCAGCATGCCCATTCCTGAATTAATACACTCGCATTTGGCAAAATATACTGAGATACTGCTATATATTTCTTATGCTTTCAGAAATGGGAACTCCAGAAAAACCAATGGCACCATTTTCAAAAGCATACTACATTCATCTATCTGCCCCAGCGAGTCAGTGGTAAAACAACAAATGATTCCAGCAGGGTAACTTCTGAATTCGAGTCATTACAAATAATAATAATAATAATAAAACCAACAACCCAGACTCATTTGCCTTGAGAGGTGTGTCAGAGCAGGCAAGGAGCTGTGGGCCTGCATGAAGAGGAGATACATTTCAGGCCTGGAGAGCTTTATGTAGAGCAGATGGGATCAGCAGGGATGAGGAAACACTTTTAAAGCCACTGCTGTAGGGAGCTACTAAGGGATGCAAATCTGGGCTCAGTCCTGAAGGCGGAACCAATGGGTCCACTCCCTCTGATCAGAAAGAAGGGCTGTCTCTGTGTAGGCATACAGAGTGATCTGAAGTTTAGCTCCCCTTGTTTACTCTCTTCTTCACATCCAGTTTTTGAGACATTTGGTTCTTTTTACATGCTTTTGAAATTCACATGCATTCTTAGTGGGAACAAGAATGACCTTAAATTCCCTAGTGGCTGGGTGGCTCATCAGGACTTTTTTATGACTAATGAATTCTTCTCAATCTCACAAAGCTTCATCATTTGGGCTATTGTTTCCCCAAGGGTATGTCCTTGTGCATTCAAAAACAGCATGAGATCCTTCCTACATATGCTGTGTCTGATGCAGCTGAGCTCCAAACACGTGGGGAAGCTCAGCAACTTTGCATCTTGGTATCAGCAGTTAGTCGGTAAGCTCTTATGCAGCTGTAAGGATAACTTCTGCTCACATGAGTACCCTGCTATTCCTCTTCTTTTTCTTCCTGTTCTCATTCAACAGTGTTTATGGCAAGGTTATTGAATTTCCAAAAATAAAAAGCCATGCTTTTCTTTCCAGCTGAGAGCCATTAGATGCAGAGGAGATCTACCTGTGAAACGGCAGGTGGTGACAAAGTGGGATGTCTGCATCCTTATCTCACCCTTCTGCTGTTCAGCTGCCTCTGACCTCTAGCTACACCTCAGCATTCCCATATATTTTAAAGGAAAATAAAACAACCAGAACCCTTTTTTAAAGGAGTGACTATGTTAATCACAAAGGTAATCTTCTCAAAAGGCAATCTTTCCTTCTCTGATCTTCTGGGTCTGAAAGTCCATTTGCTCTTGACACAAAAAGGGTTCTGTTTGTAAGTTTGTGAGGGTCAGGAAGTCGGGAGATGTCCAGGCTTTTGCAAGTCCTGAGTGATGACAAGTGAGAACAAATATTTTTCCTTTCTCCCAGATTTACTTGAAACTCTGTGAAGTTCTTAAGTTTTCCTCTGAAAACACTAGCTGTTTGAAGTGGCTCTAAGTGACCAAATGCGATCCCCTTCACCTTTTTGATGACATAAAATTAAGTAATAGCTAAAATTTTTAGAAGTGCCAGAAGAGGGATCAATTATCCTCTTTCCATGTATTTAGTTGTTATACCAGCTTCTCACACTGTCTAGCACCTTGCAGCTGCTATTGTTAGTGGTTTTTAACATGCATTCTTTATGCCTCCTCCCTTCCTACCACAGATCTTCCTCTCTTTCCAGATGCCAAGCCTTCGGGCTTATACGGCTTCACAACTTAGCACAAAGGACCAGGACCTTACACAAATAAGTATCATTCTTCACACAGCATCCTGAGAGAGCTCCACTAGGGCAGCCAAGAGGAAGTGCTCAGTATCTCTCAAATCCCAGACCCCCTGCCCACCAAACCCCGCTCCCAGGCCTGACTGTTCAGACAACCCCCACACCTTCTCCTTTCTGCTCTCTGCTCACATTTCTCCAAGCCTACCCTCTGTCAGGCAGAAGAGATGCAGCTGACTCCAGGACATAGCCTATTGCTTCACAGGAAGACTGCTTCTGATCTCAGCCCACAGGTTTTGGGGCTATCCAACGTCTTGGTTCTGCTACTCTCATTAGTGATAAGGGATCAATGCTGTCCTTTCTTTGGGAAGGGAAACACAAAGTCTGTCTTCTGTGAGCAGTCTGCAAAGCAAGATGCTGGCTGATAGCTCAAGGACTTCTTTCAAGACACAACAAAGAGTGTAAAATGATGGGTGTTTGTGTGGGTTTGGGCGTGGACGGGGAAGAAAGAGGCTTTGTCAGCCTTTATTCCTCATTCTTTCTTCTTTTTATTGACCAAGCTCTCTAACTACACACAAATATGAGCTGCGTCTTACACACAGCTGCTGTTTGCTTTCTCAGTGCTGTTCTTGGTACTAGCCTCTATCTTCACTCCCAGCCATGGTGTATGCAACTCACATCTACAGAACACTGACAACACTGCAAAGGATTTTTGGAGAAGTCAAGGGCAAAATTAGCCAAGTCCCCTTCAAGTCAGTGGAAGGATAATGAATGCCAGAGTGCTACCTTTCCTGTTCACAAATCGGTGCCATTAGAAGGAGAAAGTGCGTACTAATCAATAAGCCTTGGCACTTAATGGCTCTGAAGTATTGGTGGGCTGACACATCTGCTCACAGCATTGTATGCATCCACAACAATTTACCGTCTTTTATCCTGTTGAAATCCACCTATATAAACTGTCAAGCAGGCACCACGTAATCCTTCCAGTCTCAGAAATGACTCTTATAAAAGTCTGTGTTGAAACCAATACATTTCATGCAAGGAATGGGTGAGGAGGCAGTGTGCCGCTAATTAAAAGGCAACTGTTATAAACTAACATCAGGATGTTTTCCTGATCAGATTTCCTTGCTCCTCAGAATATCACTCAAGGTACACACACACCCTTCTGATCTTGCAGAGATGAGTTTGCAATCTATTAAGTCCCACCCGAAGTGCCTGCATACTCCGGGTCTCCTGAGAGCCATCTTCCTTCTCCTGCTTAGCTTGAAGAGCTCTGTAACATTTTGCAATCATTGGCTGAGAGCAAGAGGGAAATGCAGAACCCATTTCCCCATGGCATGGGCTCTTAGGGATGGTGCAAGGATGTCATCAACCCAGAAAGCACACCTGACTCTCACACTCTGCCACAGCAGTAGGGAGAAATTGGGTGCATCCTTGCCAGATGACTTGTCTACAAGCTCCTGCTTTCTAGTCTAGAGATAGTAAACCTTGCCTTGAATTCTTTGCTTCACTTGGTATCAGATATAGAGAGAGGGCACAGTGTGGAAGTTCATGGTATTCACACAGTCTAACATCAACACAGAATCACAGAATTACAGGGGTTGGGAGGGACCTCAGGAGATCGTCCAGTCCAACTCCCTCTGCATCTAGTTCAGCCACTCCAAAAAGAAGCAAAACTCAGGTCTGGGGATTATTTACTCCAGAAACCAGCCTGTATTCAACCAGCTCCAGGGTGTGCCTACACATACACACAAAAAAACCCAAACACGTTCCACCCTGCCTGCCTCTGCAAACAGGCACTTGGTATGGCTCTCAGAATGGAGTTAACCTCAATAACAACTGATTTTGTTTGCTTTCTTGTCTCTGAAATTCATCTTTAGCACAAGAAATACAAGAAATATGGCACATCACAGATCTTCTATACACCTACTGCAGGCTTTGACTATTTACATTTATTTGAGATAAGATCTTAATTATTGCCATAGAACTGAGCATTTAGCTTTAGGATTTTCCCTTGGGCTATCTTACCTTCTCATCCTTGCCCCCATTTTTTAAGATACAACATTTATTTGGGGCTGGCCGAATGAACTATGGTCTCCAGGTTCAGGTGGTCACTGTACAGACATGGGCTTGGGCATGCTGCTCTGTGTTGCCCTGCTGCAGCAGGGGTTGGACCAGATGGACGCAGAGGACCTTTCCAACCTCAACCCTTCTGTGATTGTCTGATTTTGTACTCTAAACAGAGGTACTCAATGAGCAGCAGGCACCACAAGTTTGGCACAGCTCTAGCGGCTGCACCCTCCAACAAGCACAGAAGTGCTGAGGCTGAACTAGTGGTTGTGCAGCCTCCTGGTAGGAAGCATTTGGTGACTTGAGCAACCTGCATATGAGGGATGCATACAGTGTCACTGTGTCCTACAGAAACTACTATGAGGATATGCCCAATCATTTGTTTTATTTCTCTGCGTTCATATTCAGCCTATTCACCCACTAATAAATACTATTTGTCAACTGCATCCCAAATACATTTTCAGTGAATCAAGTTAAGGTTCACTAGAGATACATTCAGTGTTCAGACAAACTAGTTTAATTTTAGCAGGCTGCTACTATAACCTCATACTTCACCCTGCTAGCAGATTTATACCTAGGGTTTTTGTTCATCCATTATTCCTTGCGCTGTTCAGCAGTTCACTTCTCTTGCCCTTATTATTAGCAGATCAGTGATGCATGCAGATCTTTAGAGACAAAGACACTTTTTCCTACTGCATTAATAACACATACAGACAACTTGTCTTCTGAGGCTTTTCTGCTGTATTTTGTTGCCTCGTGTTCTATGAAAAGATAAACCGCTATGAAAAACTCTTTGTAGTTGTTTTCTCCTACTTCACCCTCAGGGTGCTGTCACTGTTATCTATTACCTACAGAACAGCCTGAGCTTTTCATATTCTTTTACAGCCTTCTTTATTACTTACTGTTCCTTTCACTGGAATATCAGCTCATCTCTGCCCTTTGCTATGTATTGGGCTTTAATCATCATAATTTTGCATTGTTGTTTCTGCAATAGCACTCAGAGGGGAGAACCCACTGCCCTTACGGCTGTGGAAAACGCAGCTGAACATGAGTGGAGTCACCCCGGGTGGTGACTCAGCAGCACGAAACGGATCACAGAGCTGCCTCAATCGCTTGGTTTCTTAATTCCTAACCTGCCCGCCTCTACTCCCCTGCCTAAGATTGGTCCTGTTTTCTGAGCAGCCCGTTTTCTCCCCGCGTTTAAATCGCGGCAGTGCCCTGACGTACATCCCATACATACAGGTACCTACACGCGTTGCCCGGCCCAGCGGCGGGAGGACTGGGCCATCCGCCTCGGCCTGCCTCGCTACGAGGCGCTCCCGCGGCGCCATCTTGCGTCGTCCCGCCGTGGGTACCGACACCGTGAAGGGTCCTAGGAGGAGAGAAGGGCTGCCCCCATCAGAGTCCCGCTTTTCTTCCAGTCAGCCCTCCCCAGGACCCCTCTGGGCTCCTGTTTAGGGCTGGTTCTCTTCAATGCTTTTACAAGTGGCCTGAACGCAGAACTAATTAGCTTTTCAGCCAGCACTAAGTTGGGAGCAGCTGTTGGCTCTCTCACCTTGAAGAGGGACCTTGGCAAATGACCAACCTCAGGAAGTACAAAAGAGCAAGTGCATCTGGGACATTGGGGTCCTGGGTGTGTGTACAAAGTGGGGGATGAGAGGATGGAGAGCAGCCCTGTGGGAACAGGAAACCTCAGAAATGAGGGAAATGAAAAAATCCTGAGCGTAGTAATGTGGGGAAGCATTGCACGGGGGGAATGAACTGAAGGAAACTCAAGAGCAGAGAAATGTCATAGAATGGTTTGAGTTGGAAGGACCTCTAAAGATCACCTAGTCCAACCCTCCTGCAATGAGCAGGGACACCTACAGCAGATCAGGTTGCTCAGAGGCACGTTCAGCCTGACACTGAGTGTCTCCAGGAATGGGGCATCCACCACCTCTCTGGGCAACCTGTTGCAGTGCCACATTGCCCTTACTGTAAAACACTTCTTCCTTATACCCAATCTAAAATCTCCCCTATTTGAGTGTGAAACCATTTCCCCTTGTCACAGCAGATCCTGCTGAAAATTCTGTCCCTTTTTGTCTCATAGTGCCATTTAGATACTGAAAGGCCTCTTAGCCTGTTAAAGGGAAGAGCTAAAAGGCCTGGGTGTAAATGACTACCCTGTGGAAGAGGTGTAGGTTTATTTGAACATTTGGACTATTTTTATTTAGTTTCTTACACTTCTTAGTCAAAATCCATGTGGCTGATGGCTGGAAATGCAGTATGGTTATGGTACCATTTTATTTAAATGTTATCTCAAAATTCTAGTGCCACTAACTTTTGGATATATTTCCCTCCTGCTTTCCTCCGAGATAATGAAAGTAGGCTTGGGAAAAGGTGAACAAAAGTAAAGAAGGTGAAAGAGCATAACCAAACTGATTCCAAGCACCCAGCATCCATGTATGTTAATGCTCTTCAGGAGAGTTCATGGCACAGTACTTTCTGTTCTTTATTTTTAAATGTCTGTAACACTAAACATTTTTCAAGCTATTAAACATACACCAGTTAATAAAAGGTCTGTGCTTATTTTATAACAAGAAAATGTAAGCCCTTTTGTAACGTCCCCAGACTCCTGTTTGCAATCTAGAAAGTCTGTGCCTCTTCATGTCCAGTTGAACAGTTCCTAGTATATATATAAAAGCTGCTAGATTAGCTGCATATTTTTGACAAAAACAGAGTGTTTCTGCTTTTATAGTGTTAATGATGAGAATATGGAATAATAAATCTACATTCCTCAATTATTGACTGTGCCATTTTGAAATGACCACAGGTAATTCCTGTTGCTATGCGTTATCTGGTAGTGATTATCAGGAACTTCTGCTTAAAAAGCTATCAAATGTATTTCATTGATTTTGTTTCAGGAAAGAAGGATCAGAGGCTGCTGGAAGAAGAACAAGGAGCGCAGCGGGTTATTTTACATGATGCTCCCTGTATCAGCCATCATCTTTACCCTATGCCAGCGTGGCTCTAACCAAACAAATCCCTAAAGCCTCATTCATTCTCATAGACCAAACATGCTGACATTTTAATGTATGTGAAGAAATGTGGATGAAGGTGATTTTATTTCCGCATCTATTGCAGGGAACCTGGTTTAGCAGGGCACTGGACTTCTATGATCTCCAGAGGTTCCTTCTAACTCCTACAAATCTATTATTCTGTGTTTTCAATAGTGACAAAGAGACCATAAGTGCTCAGCAAAGGTGTGATTAGGCTATTAATGTTTAAAGAATGTAATCAGGGATTTGGGCATCAAATTCTTTGTGTGATGTTTTGGAAACGGTAGCTTTAGCCAGTTCCTTGCCTGATGGCACCTGAAAGAATTCAGTGCTTCTCCTCAGGTTGGACAGGTGAACAGGTTGTGCCTTGGTCCCTTGGGCAGCAATAGTCCATATCAGCACTGCATTAAATGGGTGCTTAGCACATCAGTGAGTGGAAAAAAACTGTATTTGGTGTCATAAATCTGTAACTGCGTGTTGGTGTCATCAGCACAGCTATGTTGTGGTCTCCTTACAACTTTATATGGTGGAGGATAGATCAAATTTTATTATAACCTTTTGGGAGACTATTTTCTACTTGGGCTCCTTGACGATAAAACTCCATGGAGATGGACTACATTGTGCTGCTAAATATAGAGAGGGATAGTAGCACTGGCTCAGCTCCACCATCGGCTCTGCATAATTAGTAAATGTTTGTATTTGCTCTTTTCAGTCTGTACCATGGCTGTTTGGAGCAAGCAGATCCAAATGTACTTTTGATGCGTGCATTAAGGAAAGAGAGGAAGCAACTCAGTCATAACTCGGGAGTGCTTGTCGCCCATAAAATCCATGTTGATAAGCAAAAATAGAGTAATAAAAGAAATAAAATATACAATGGTGGATGTCAGCGTTGTCATCAGCTTTTTATTTTGAATTCCTGAGTTCATGGGTCGTATTACCTTATGAGAGTGTAAAAATTTTATGGTGTCTGATTTTCCCCCTTTTCACATTCCCTACATGCAACACATAGAAGCTCCAGTGTTGATTCATTTGTTACTAAAATACAGTGTCAGCTCTTTGGGGGCTCAGGAAGGTTTTTGCTTTACATTCTGAAGTCTGTAGAACCCTATATGCAATTTGATTTTAGTGTGAATTTTGTAGACTTCCAGAGGACACGCTGTCTTCATGAGTAAAGCACTGCAGGGACCAGGCTAAAACACAATCAGGAGCGTGAGCTGGCTGGCTGAAATCTCCTGTCGGCTCAGTTTGTGACGGCACAGGTAGACCTCTGTGTGTCCCTTTGTGTATATGTGTGCATGCATAAGATGCACTCATAAATATGTTCTGTTAGAGAAAGCCAAATGATAGCAGCTGGTAGGAGATGGTAGTTTTATAACTGCTTGCTAATTTTTCCATAGCTTATTATGGGGCATTTTAGAAGAGTGATCTTGCCAGTAAGTGCCAGTTCTTTTCATTCAGTTTGGTTTAATAGCTTAATAATGCATAATTGGAGTTCTTGGGTACTGGTAGTAAAAGGACACTATGCTCCATTAAGTCCAGGATATTTATTTTGAGAAAATGAGTGAGTGCACAATTTTCTGGGAGCACTAATAGACTTAAATGGATTTCAAAAAGCCTTTTACCATTACAGAATAAGACTCAAATATGGGTCACATGCTCTGCTCACAGGATGCATCCAGGACTGAGTCTGTCACTCACTCCTTCTTCATTAATGAGATTCTATGGGTCTTGCTGGCAGTGCTCCTGATTTGTCCATCTGTGAGTGGGTTCAGCCTTAGGCCTGCTGTGCTCAGAGCAGACAGTACTCTTAAAGGACATAAGGTTTTGAAGCAAGTTAATTCAGCATTATGGTTGCAATGCTCCTTGCTACGAGTGCCCCTGAGATATTCTGTTAGTGTCCAAAGATTCATCCGTGCTCTGGCATAGGAATGTTATTCCCTTCTGATTAGATTGGCTCAACATTCATCTCCCCAGCATCTCTTAGATATACCTTGTTAGATAACTTGATTGTCTCCTCCTTCCTGGTTTCTAAACATAACATCCTTCCTGTTAAGGAGATGGGACCTTTTTTTTCCCCAAATGCCTTGTATAAATGCCCACATCTATTCTAGACTGTGCATCTTGCTTAAGCATAACAAACTGTTTTCTCCATTGCTACTAAAACTGGTATTTTTATTTTAAGATCTACCCATTTTATACCCATATCACTCATCTCATGTCTAAATAAAAACCAGATTAGAGAGCCAGCATGCTCTACATGCTGAGCTGATGCTTGGCATATAAACAATAGAACAATAAAATTATAAACAATACTTGAAAGAACCAAAAGCCTTCACATTTCATTCTTTATTACATCTTATTTTCACTTGTAGCATGCATTTGGAATATTGTCCTGCAACAATATGTTCATTTTCAATTTCACTTTTATTGACTGTTTTTCTTTTACAAATCCCACTCACATAAACATGATAATAAGAGTTGTCTATGGATTGCTCATTTATCCTGCTGACAACTAATCTGTCCAATGAATTAGAAACAATCACAGCTCCATGACATCTAATTATACATTCCTTCTTTGTTTTCTATGCTTTAGAGAAAAGCAAGGTCTTACTATGCTATGTTGCATATAAAAAAAAAAAGAGGACTTTCATCTGATTAAAATATTTTTAATTTTCCAGCCAGATATCCTGAAGATATACGTCTTCTGCAGAGAGTTGTAATGTTCTATTGAACACTGGAATTGTGACGTAGCATAACGTTAAACTAAAAATGTGGATTATTTCTGCCCCTAGCTACCGTTCCTCCATATGTAACAGTGCTTATATTTGCATAGCCCAGACTTCCCACCTTCATGGGTTGCATTTTTCTCTTCTCAGGAGATTTGAACTCCCTCATCTCTTGGACCCAGAGTCAGCCTCTGGTGTCACTTAAAGAAACATGGGAACAGCATTTGTCATGCACACCACTGATGATTTCAAGGGTAGTGATGCTAGAGAGAGTTTCTTAAACATGGTTCTGAGGACAGATGGAAAACCAAGTTTGAACCTGTAGTCCGCGACACTTCTGAGAACAGGAAAAGTTATAAATAGCTTCCTTCATCACTAGCCATATGGGGGGCATGGATGGAACTCCTTGTTACTGAGTATGGTTCTGCTGTAAGAAGCCCTCCTACATATCCAAGGGGCTACCTCTGAGAAACAGGATTTACAAGTTGGGAGCTGCAGTATCTGTATGAAGAAAATAAGTAGAAATAAGACACGTTGCAGAACTTCAGTGTGAAGTGGAAGATCTCCTCCTTGCAAGCTCATACTTCAAAGGAGGTAACCTACCCTGAGCAACTCATCTCTCTAATTTGATGACTGCTCACCGAAGGAGAGGATTCAGATATCCCCATGAACATTATTACTTTAAACTCCTATTAATACATTTTGCACTAATCGAGCTGTTCAAATATTGGTCCTCATCTAGCTAAGAACAGGGAAGAGTGATGTTTTGTTTAGTACCACATTCATCCATACAGGTCGAGTCCTACAAAAGGTTATATTTGCCAGCAGGCAAAAAGCCACAAACCTTACTGTTTTATCATGCCTCCAGTCTTTGCTGAATGCTCTTGCTGACACCAAGGTCATTGTGCCATTGTCCCTTTTGCCATCAGAGCTGTGGGGTGCCTGACAGACACAGGAAAAAGGTGTGATGGAGCGAAGTAATAGGCAGACAAACTTAAGTCCTGCTTGTCAGAACCAGAGTTTGGGCTTTGGAAGAGGTGTCAACATTATCAGTAACATTCTTAAAAGCACATGTTATTTTTCTTGCATGCAGCATTTTTACACACTGTCAACTTCATGCAGAGTTCTCTGCACAGGTTTTCACTCAGGTGACTAACAAAAACTTTCACCCACCAACAAGCAAAGCAACGCAAACTGTCCTATAATCCAGCTGAAGGGAAACAGGAAGAAAATCACACATATGCTTTAAACTTAATAAAACACCAAGTTTTATTAACCACAACTAAATGTGTTGTGGTTAATAACAGCTCAGAAATTGAAGGCTAAGAGCCTTGAAATCATCAAGATTCACAGTTATGATTTAGCTGCTAAGCCCCAGGATAACTGGTATTGACTATATCTGCTAGTCAATCTAAAGCAGATGTTGGAAATTGGAGGCAAAATCACGTAATCCTGGTTGCCAAAAGTTTATCCAAGAGCCGTATTTATGGCATACCATTGTTTTGTTATGGTTGGTTATTATTATTTTTACTTCAGTAATAATTGTAAGATGTGCTTTAGAACCATGACTGACAAAAGCACATTTTAATTACTATTCTGGGCTTATTTCAGTGTGCATATATGAGCATGCCTACTTGGAGGATTTCTGGCTGTACCTACTCATTTTATATCCCTTGCTGATTTGGCAAACAGCCTTATAAAGGCAAACACAGAATTTTCCTACAAGTTTCCCATAATCAGTTACGCTATAACTTACAATGCTACATACTTTGAGAGCATGTTTGTTTGCAGGGATATGGGACAAAGACGCAGAACTGTCCCCAGAAGAGTTTGAGTAAGGGAGAACAGCTCTGGGAAAGGATTTGGTTAATTGCTTCAGCCTGCCTCTGATCACAATGGTCCTTACTTATATTTTTAGAGGATTCTTTCCAAAATTTGGGCTGAATACATTAAAGTATTTCAGTGGCCATACTGGCTTTTGAAACCTAATATGGCCTAAGATTTCCTCGAGGTCTACACGAGTACCCTGTCCTTCAAACTGGACTTGTAAATAGTACTTGCAAAAACACTGTCTGACAGCTCTCACAACACTGAAGTGGTTACATCTTCATGGAACTTGGAAGAAAAAAGACAGAATACCTACCAGAAAATAAAGGACATAGAAAGTCGCATTTCTCTGCAGGGCATAAGGCAGGAGCAAACAGGCTTCATTGTAACAGTGGAGCAAGCAAGATGTATCAACACGATCTTCTTAAATTATCTCTTAAAAGGGTGATCCCTGCACCGATACAGCAGGATACGCTGTGGATGGAATTTGGAAATCTCTTTGCACAGCTGTGTGCCATAGATATATCAGCTCCTGGATAGCTCCATTGGCTCCAAAAGTAGCTTTTACAAAGTAAATATCTTCATAAGGTGTTTGTTTATTTCATTTTGAAAATAGATTGATTGAATGTGAAACTGTAAGGACTGCATTTTCTATCTGTCTTTTGTGCACAAAGTTAGTGTCGCAGCTGAATGAATGATTATGTAACCACTAACAAGACAGCTGCTGGTTATCATTTCTTCACACTATCCCTATAAGCTCATTTGTAGTTCAGAAATCACCCAGGGGCTGATAGAAATCTTCCAAAATCGGTGTGAAAAATACATTGAGCCATATTCTGTGACAGTTTCTGCACAGCAGCACAAGCAATTCAACATCTCTTTAAAAACCCTTTTAAAAATAGGGTTTCCCACAAACATTTTTTTCTGGCCGAATATTTGGAGCCTAACTGGGCCATTCATTTAACGGGAAATAATTCCAGCTCCATCTACTGAGCCATTCTAAATCTGCAACAGACTGTGCATTTAGAGAAAACACACAGAAAATGTACAACATTTGTCTTCTTATGTAAACTGTTGTTCAAAGAAGAGATATTTTCTTGCTGTAATGAAAACTGCTCCAGTAACAGTTTTAAGGCATTACAAAGCTCTTAATGAACAAATGTGCTAAAGTTCTGATGCTCACTGAGCCAGTAGCCTTTCCTGTTCCTCCAAACCTATGGGAATGTCTGTAGCAAAACAACACAAGTCTTACAAGACACCTCCTCCTGCTGATTACTGCTTGTCATTTTCTAACCATTTCAAGAACAGTTTCCCATGACTTCACATTACTTTCAGTTGCAACCTTCAAGTATTCCACATTAAACATGTTGTTGGCAGACAGTCCCTCCACCGTTACTGCTGGCCTTCTCCATCTTGGGCAGCAACCTGGTACTTGACATCCACTCTCAGCCATTCCTGGAAGTCCAAATCAATTTTAGAGGTCAGACCAGCCAGAGATCACCTCTGACTTTTGAGGACCCTATACTAGAGGACTGGAAGAGGTAGAGAGGCAGCTCCAATGAGACACCTTGCTGGAGTAAGCTGTATTTCCACCATCTAGACTATAATATGAAATCTAAAGCTCCTGACACCAGGGAGTGCCTTTCCCCTCCAGCAGTGTCAGATGAGTTCTTCATGCCTTGAGTGCCCTTTCCAGTGAGAGATGAATACCTCCAGCAGCAGAAATAAAAGTTCCATGAAGCACTGCCTACCACTTTAAGCTGAAAGAGGGTATTCCAGACACAAGCTGCACATTAATAGCAGAGAGTAACTCAAGATTCAATATGCATCTGCCCAGCAGATCTCTAGGGTAGGAGGTGCATCATGCCAGGTTTGGTACATACTTGGTGACACAAGAATAATAATGGCGAGCACCTTCAAAACACTTTCTAGAAGTTAGAAGAAACTTGTGCATCAGCTCTTGCTTCAACACAGTACTGTACTGCAGGAGAGTTATATGAAGCTCTTCCTATTCATTTCTTTCAGGAACTGTGTGATACAATGCCAGGAAAAGGCAGAAATATTTCCTGAGTTTCTCTGACTGCAACTAGCTTTGCAATCACGTGCTCATATTGGGTCTGAGACTCTCTTTTGAATGCTTTTACATGAGGATCTGTATGCAGATCCCATGCACAGTAACCAGGGAGTTAACCTGGAGCTTTGCATGATTCATGTAACATTGGTGCTGTACAATGAATTGTTTAGACTGAAGAATTATCTCCAGACAGAACAAGTCCAGCTCTCTTAGCCTTTTTTCATAGCAGACATGCTCCAGCCCTCTGAGCATTTCTGCAGTCCCCGTCTGGACCCTCTCCAACAGCTCTGCATCCTTCTCGTGCTGTGGGCCTCAGACCTGGCTATAGTGCTCCAGATGGGACCTCAGGAAGACAGAGCAAAAGGGGACAATCCCTCTCCCGGCTGGTCACCCCTATTTTGATGCAGCTCAGTTGCAGCTGGCCTTCCAGGTTGCAGGTTCACTCTGCTGGCTCATATCCAGCTTTTCATTGACCAGAACTCCCAAGCCCTTCTCTGCTGGTCTGCCCTCAATGAGTTCTTCTCCTAGTCTTTACTCATACCTGGGATTGCCTGATCCAAATGCAACATCTTGAGCATGGCCTGTTGAACCTAGTTAGGTTTTCACCGGCCCTCTTTTCATGCGTGTCCAGGTCCCTCTGGTTGGTGTCCCTTCCTTCTATTTTATCAGCAGCACTATCAGCTTGGTGCCATTGGCAAACTTGCTGAGGGCACACTCAGTCCCACTGTCTAGGTCATTGGTGAAGATGTTGAAGAGCACTGGTCCCAAAGCTGACCCCTTCAGAGAATATACCTGTCAGCAGATTCCCAGAAGAACTCTGCTAGTTCAAGTCACCCCCCCAGCACCCAGGCTTACAGAGCTGTGAGGAGAGGAGCTCAGGGGACCAAAGAGGATGAATACCTGTCTGTATTGGTTGTTAATATACAGATGGTAGCAAATATACAGAAAGTATAAGTAAAGGAAAACTCACCAGTGGTGGTGCCTTGGCTGAAGAAGCTGGGGCAGTCCTCACTGTAGAGCAATCTCCAAGAGATGCTGCCTCAGTGGGAGTCAGCCCTTAAATGAGGGCTCAGAGGGGATGGAGTCGAGCTCCACCCCTTCCGGGAGCACAGCTACATCACTCTCACCTGTGCTCCCACAGCTGACCCCACACTTGCCTCAGCTGATTAATCAGAGGTTCAGGCTGTGATTACCAATCCCCCATACACCTGTCTCACTTGAGAGCCCACTAGAGGATATCCTCAGATGGAGTCCTCCAAGTGTCCTTAATTCTATATCAGCTCAATGTGCCCATGGTATCATCTGATTTTTAATTTTTGAACAGTTTCTGACATATCTCATTATTACCTTGGCACCTGGGGACTGTGATTTGCAGCACAGGGTCTGTTCCAGAGCATGCTGAATTGTATCAGAATTCCAAGGCATGTTTGGCAGCTGCTAATAGAGGCTGGCTAATTTTAGATTTATTTTTTTATGTACTTCTCTCAGTTCAGATCTGTCCTATTTAAACTCTATTTAGAAATACAGATTTCAGACCAGCGATATTTTTCATTCAATTTTAGGGGTATAATTCTACCGCTTACAAAAAGGCCTTTTTAATTACCTTGCCACTTATTCAGTTTATCTAGAACTGTGTTGTAATTGTTTTGAGCCTGGAAACCATGTGAAATTGCCTCACGGAAAGAGGACTGAATTCCCTCTTGAACCCTTTGCACAAAGGGGAATTTTTTTCACACATCCAGTGATACTTGTTTCTGAGATCTAAACATAAGCAGGTCAGCAGATCTCAGTCTTTTTGATGGCCCTACCCCTCGGTCTTTGCTGTTTATTTGAGTGCTGTCAGCTTTGCACTGCTCCAATTCACAAAGCCAAATTCAGTGACCCCCCGGTGCTCGACAATGGCTGGGGCGACTAGCTGAGCTCAGAGCAGCGGAGAGAGTAGGATTTGGCAGCTGCAGTGCCAGTAGCAGCAAGCAGAAGAAAACTTTTTCTGTCTTATCTCAACTGAACCCACACCGCTATTGCCCTACATGGACCTAACTTTGTCCAAAACTCGTTGCTTTAGAAAATGATAGAAGAAAAATGTTGTGGGAAAATGTACAGAATCACAGTGCAGTAGATTTTCCAAAGCAGCTGCCAAAACAGTCACAAACATACACATACAGAGGAAATAATCGCGCAGCACTAGTGATGCTAGATCCTCTCTCAGGCTGTTTTTAGCATTTTGCTGAGTGATGACAATCCCAAAGGAAGAAGATGTGCTCTGCAGCCTATCAGCATAGTATGAAATGTATTAATAGGTCATGCAAAACTGATTTGGCAAGCTCTCCGATGTGAGCACAGTTATTCCCATTTTTGTTATAGCTTCAAGTTTGTTGTAACATAGGAGCCACATAGACAAAGTGATAGATAACAAAGGGGGATTCTGCAACATGTATTGCTATCACATGTACTAAAGCACTGCCTTCACCAACTAATTTCCCTAAAACATTTTAAGCCTACTTGATTTCTGACTGCCAGAGATATCAGCTCCCATTTTCTAATGCTGGATTTCTTTGGAATGTGCAGTGGAGCATGACAGCAGATGAGAAGTCTGCCTGCTTAGAGGGATGGCTTGGGGTTGAACATCAGAAAGGGGAACTAGTTTTTTTTCTCTTAGTAGATCACTGCTTGAAGCTTCCTCAGTGCTGTGAAAGCACTTATAGTGATTACAATTGCAACTACTGCAAATCAGTTTATAGAAAGGGAAAAAGAAAGGTAGAAAGACAATTTGAATAAAAAGACCTCCAGATGGAAACATAGGGATAGACTCCTCTCTCTCTCTTTCTTGTATAAATTGGAATTATTCTAAACTTTAAAAGAAAAGGAACTTACCCTGTTACGAATTTGTCAGAGGCTTCTGATCTGGAGGTGTGTAAAAGGTTTGATTTTTTATAAAAGGAATAACTATTATTTGTACTTATTTGAAATATGTGTAAAGTGAATGAATGCATTAGCTTGAAAGTCACAGAATTCCAGCATTGCTGAGGCAGGCAGAGCCCTTTGGGTCCCCCTGGCCCACCTCCTGATGCAGCAGGGCCACCCAGAGCAGGGTGCCCAGGCCCACAGCCAGGAGGCTTCTGGAGACCTCCATGGAGGAGACCCCACAGCCTCTGGGCAGCCTGTGCCAGTGCTCCTTCACCTGCACTGCACAGCAGTGCTCCTGCTGTTCAGAGGGAGCCTCCTGTACTCCACGTTGTGCCTCTTGTCCTGGCACTGGGCACCACTGAATGAAGCTTAGCTCTGCCTTACTTGCACCCTCTCTTCAGGTACTTACAGATATCAGTGAGACCCCCTTAAGTCTTCTGTTCTCCAGGCTGAACTGCCTCAGCTCTCTCAGCCTCTCCTTGTAGCAGATGTGTTCCAGTTCCCATTATCTTTGTGACGCTTCAATGGAATCTGTCCATGATGCTCACACCTCTCTTCTACTGGGAGCCCAGAACTGGACCCAGTACTCCATATATGGCTGCACCAGTGCTGAGCAAGCAGGAGGAATACATTTATCATTCAGTAAGATCAGAAAATCCACATGACTGATCATTTCAGCCATGGTCCACATCCACGGTAACTCAAACAGCTCCCTTGTCTCATCTACGTGCGAGAGGCCCATGTGGGACATAGGAGTTTGTATCCTGATGGCTTTTTGGCTGGCAAAACAGAAGAAAAATGGGAAGTTTGTTTATGTGGCTGACGTTGCACAGATGGTTGCAACCATTTCCTAGCTACACGTTTGACATACTTTTTTCCAAAATTAGCACTAATCACGACTCGGCCTAGTCAAAACTGCCTCAAGAGTTCTGTAAGGACCGCCGTCTAACAGCCTGCTGAGATAAACCCTAAGTGCTGAAAACCCAACACTGAGTTCTGCTCACAGCCAGCTTCAAAGGGGTTGAAATCGTTAATAAGCATGTCCAGTCTACTGAAAAAAATCATGTAAAATGTTTGCTACTGTATCAAGGCTACTGCAAGAAAGATACCATCCTTCTTCTGTTCTATTTTGTTTGCTTGCTTCGTTATTGTTTGTTTTAGTTGTACTCCATCTTCTTTGAGGTAAAGGATCTAAAACTGCACACCCTACTCACGGATTGACGCTGGGGCATAGCATTGCATCCTATTTTGCTACTTCCTCCTTTCTGGGTAATTTCTGTCATCTGATTTGCCTTTTTCTTTCCACTGATGTTTTCAAAGAGCTAAATGCAGAGACTGCAGGATTTCTATCCCAGTCATAATAGGTAATGAGGAATCTATCTCCGTGCGAGTATAGGTAGGATTATTTTTCTCCACTACATTAGTTTGCTTTCCTTAATTTAATCCAATTTGAATTCATTTCCAGGCTTCCTCATCTCATGGCTCCTGCTTCTCATGTACACACACATCCGTCTTTCACTCCTCCAGACACAACTGAATAATGCTGGCTTTGACACAACTTCCAAGTGTGGATGTTTAAAATCTAAGTTTATTTCCAGCAAAGCTGTGACTTTAGCTCCTAAAAATTCCTCTGTCAGGTTTTCTCTCTGTGCTACCCACACCGGTGAGGTGAAGTCCCTCAGTATCAAACACAAAGCACACAGCTAGTTCAGAGATGTTAAGTCAAGCCTTCTGAGAGTGCAGACTGGCAGAGAGGAACCTGCAGGGACAAGGCAAGACTGAGGGAAAGCCGAATGAGTCAGACAGGGTCAAAACCACCAAGGCACCAGAGCTGACACAGACCTACCTACAGATAGCTCAGGCAAAGGCCAAGGGCCTTTAATGTAACTCCCAAGCCAAGGAGGGGAATGTTTTTGACTAGACTTGTCCCAGTTTTCCACATAACTCTTCATAGCAGTTCAGCCTTAGATTAGATGCCTATGCTATATCAGGGCTGGCCTTCAGCCCAAACAAATGAATCACTTGGGTGGTGGGTAAAGAGGCTACAGAGCCTCCTACTGTGGTCAGGACCCCAACACTTATATCTATCCTTTTATTCCACAAGAGGCTCTAGATCACTGGTACTCTAAAAGTGGTCCTGAATATCAAATTGCTCAGGAAAGATGGGATTGCATGGGAAGGTCACCAAGTTAGCTCTGGAACAAGTAGCACCAAGCTCCTGGCAGAGCAGAGTTCTTGAAACCTCCTGGTCTCCTCCAAAGAAAGGATGCAGACTTCTTGTTTCTGTGCATTGCTTATTGATCCAAGCAGCTATGATGATTTTCTCATTCTCTCATGGAAACTTACTATATAAAAAAAATTTTTGGTCTGTTGCCAACATCTCAGTCACTATCAGAAGTAATGAAAAGCATTTGATTTAATTGGCTTTGTTCTCCTCATTTTAGACATAATCCCATTGTAATGTAAACAAGACTTTTGAAACCGGTGTGGGAAGGCAGCTGAAAGCAAGGTCTCCCTCTCTCTGAGGAAGGCCTCCTTGAGAACCTGAACCACGATGTTGGAGGTAATCACTGAATTCTTAACAGCTCCACTCTCAGGCAGAGTTGAGTGGGCTGAGGTCAGGTTGTGTGGGGTCAAACATAACTGCCTACATGAAAGCGATTTTAATTTGAGCTCAATGCCTTTAACAGTGGCTGAATTAGACACGATGCTGGCATAGGCTGTGCTCACTGAAAATCAACACCAGCGTTATTGGTGGAAAATAGTTATTACTCTATTTGATTTTTTCACATTACCATTACGGTGGGAAAGACTGTGTTTACTGCTTGTGAAACCGTGCGGAATGTGAGCAGATGCTTTTGTTTTTCTTTTCACTTTTCTTCTCCCATTTCTTTTCTCTGTTTTAAATTCCAAAATAAGGTCATAGCAGATTTTCTGCATGCGAGAGCTTCTTCCTTGCTGCTCCAGTTGCCAAGAAACGCAAGCAGTTGTAAATTTCCATACAAAGTTGAATCCAAAAACAACAGTTCAGATTTTCCATAGCACCTATCGGGAAAACAGTCATATCCACTGGCTTAACAAACAAGAAGCTGTAACATGGAGCACTCTACATATTGACTCCAGTCAGAACAGCAGTAAGCCAAGTTTGAGGGGCTCTGACAGTCTCATATAGAAGGGATAAAAGTATCATGGAAAGAAGAACTGTCTGGCAAGACAGAAGTACTCAACAACAAGGGAGTGGGTGTTAAAACTGAAGGAAGTCTAGAACGGTCTAAGAGGAAAAATATATCTTTTAATCACACGTGAACTGCAGACCAACAATACATACTGTTGAATGTGAAAATCACATTGCCTGGGATGCTCAAGGTGAAACGAGTGCACTTAAGGGTTCAACGTAGGGAACAGTCTTGTGCTAGCAGACAGTAGTTCGTCATAGGCTTTCCTGCCTGGCCTGTTTGTCTCTAGACGTAGAGACTGATTTTCACCTTTTTCTTTCTTTCTTCTGTTGTCTTGCAGACCTTCCATTGAGAAAAGGACAGGATAAAAGACACTCTGCTCTCTCTCAACTGACCTAATCTGGTTTTAATTCTCTCCTTCTATTTCTTCCTCCAGGTAGATGATGAGACTAGCAAGTCTTCTGATTGTTTTCTAAAGGCACAACATATTTTGATATCTGTATTTCTATAATAGGCAGCTGGCTTTGTTCCCAATTGGTCAAGCTGACGCATGTTAAAATTGGTTCAGTATTGCTTAATTCAATTTTGACCATTTTTCAACAGGAGATCCTTCTTAGAAAGTACAGTGAAAAAAATCTGGAGGAAATTTTGTATGTCATCACTTCTTAAGACTTTGTTCTCTCTCATCAGCATCCTTTTTAGCTGTTTAAGTGAGACAATACAGAAGTTAGCAAATATGGAAAATAAGATGAGTGACCTTCACGGTTTTGAATAGACCATTGGTTTTGACAGATTGTCTGATTTAAACATACTCAGAAAATAATATACTCAGAAAAAATACAAAGCATTGTTTTGATACTCATTCCATCTAGATATTGTAACATTTCTTACTATTAAGTCAGAAGCACATCTGAGTTGTGAATAAATATCAGTAGCGAACTTCCTCGAAAGCTGATTCAGAGCCCATGGATACAGATGGAGATTACTAATTTGTATATACATATTTCCTTTTTTTTTTTCTGATGGATTGGGATCTTTGATCATCTTCCTCCTTTTCTGTGACTTGCATTTTCTTGTATAATTCCATCATTTCTCCTTTTTGCTGCAATATAATACAAACAGTAGATGACAAATGGTTGTAGAAACTTTACAAACAACAGATATTATATTCTTATAAAGCGTTACAGATGGGATCCTTGTTATTTTAGTACACAGGCAAAGAATCCAAGGGGCATGGAAGTGAACTGAAAAATGTAATCTACAGATCAGTTTTGACTTGCACTTCCTTTGTCCCAGTAGACAGAGGATTTCAAGTTGCAGGAATGTGGCTGTTAATAAATGTGACTCTTAACACTAAATTCTTCATTCAGAACTGTTTTTAGAATGGAAGAGGGACATGACATGAAGCACTTCCCTGAACGTTTTTGTTCTCCTCAGCTCAGTTCTTTTGGGGAAGAAAGAAATACAACAACTCAGCTGTTTCTAGCACAGGCTGAGATGTGACAGTATGCCAACATCGCATCACTTGTGTACATGAAACAGGCAGGTAAGAATGTAGTGATGTATGCAGCATTTCTACAACAAAAGCACAGCAGAGCATCCCAAATGGGCAAGGTTAATGCCAGGTTCTTGAATTTTCATGGATGCCTCCTAGAAAGATGGACAGTGCCACATAGAGATCAAGCTTGAGTCAATATAAATGTGTTTATTCATCTAAATTCCTTTGAAGGCTCAGTGTGTTAGACATCAGAGCATGGCTAACGCACATACATCCTATCACACTTCTTGAAGGAAGAGGTGTAGACCAGCTCAAATAAAACCCTGTAGTAGCCTGCTATCAGCTCAGCAAGTCATGGAATGAACACCCATCTTTCACTCTAGGAAGACAAAAACTCCTTTAGCAATCCTGCTTCCCCTTCCTCATGGCAAGATAAGTTTGGTCCTAAGTTACACTTATGATTTTTCTGTTAAGTCAGTGCAGTCACAAAGATGAAACAGGGAGCAAGGTTTGATCCCCTACACTCAGTTCACCTTTTTGCCCTGATACCACCCCAAGCAGGGATGCTTCTTGATAACAATAGGTTCAGGATAATAGTTATCTTTATATGGGTTCCAAGAGGTTTAGGGAGCATGCTAGATATCTCAAAGTCCAGGATTCCTCCTCAGAAAATTACAACACTTTCCTTAACTGCAGTGAAAGAATCAGAAAGAGGAGGAGAGGATCTGGGGCAGCACTGAGTTCTGTGGGGCTTCTGTGAGATATGTGCCCCACGGTTCAAAAATGATCATGTTGAAATGTATTAGGAAGATCGCTTGTGAGAACCACAGAAATAAGTTGTTCATTTAGCTCTTTGATTGCAACTTCAGCCATGTACCTATTCCCAAGGTGAGCCACAATGCCTTCTTTTCCTACCAGAGGCTTACATCCTAAGTTTTCCTTTTATTTATATACACTTTACAGCTCCGTAAATCTGGCAGAACCTTTTAGAGTTTCAGCAGAAGAAATAGGTGAATAGGTGGCTAATCAGAAACCCTACCTGAGATTGCCATGTTCTGACCAAGAGATTTGCAGGGCATTTACTCCATGGGTTTATAACTGAAGGGGAAGAAACTACTGAAGCTGCTACCCTGGCTTTAGGATGGCACCTCAGCTGTAGCCTTGCACATAAGTCTTAATTGTCCAGACAAAAGGAACAATCAATTCTTATGTTCTCTGCATGCTGGCAGCCTGAATTAAAGCCTGCAGTCTAAGGATAAAAGTCTCATCTGGGTCACCTTTGTCTAAAATGAAAACCTGAGGGCTTCTGCTTCAAAATCTTATAGGACATTGAGCTGGCAGGATGGAACACTTGTTTGACATTTGTTGCTGATTTCTCAGCACTAACAGCTTCATCAAAAGCACATTCCACTTTCAAATCCTTTAGAGGGCAAAAGCAGGGAAGGTGCCAGGAAGAACTAGAAGCCCATTTATAAGGGAAACTGTTGATCACAGCCTGAACCTCTGATTAACCATCTGAGGCAAGTGATGAGTCAGCTGTGGGAGCACAGGTGAAGGTAATTCAGCTGTGCTCCAGGAAGGGGTGGAGCTTGATTCTGCCTCTCCCAGATCCCATTTAAGGGCTGAGCACCGCTAAGGCAGCATCTCTTTCTGGAGATCATTTCTTTGTGGAGTTCTTGTGGCAAGTCTTGACACTGGTGGGTACCTATCCTGAGAGCCTCAGAGTTGGTGAGTGCTTTTTCTTAGTTACTCTCTAGCTATTCATTTCCATCTATATTTGTACTATTCCAAGTGTACAATACTATGCTTGTATTATTTCCACTGTATGAATACCATACCTGTATTATTTCCACCATACACCATTTATGCCTCCAAGCAAGGACAAAACTCTTCCTCTGCCAGCTCCCTTGTTCCTCATCCCAACTCATACTGAGATTACAGCTACTGAGGCTGCAACACCACACACTCTGCACTGTAGCATGTTACAGTTGTATCTGTTACTAACTTAGGGACTGGTTCTGTTCTTGTGTCAAACTGTGCAGAAGGCACTCCTTCAGAATCATGGTAGCATGTCATGGCTGTGCTCAAACCTGGTTCTGCGAGTAGGTCCTGTGGTGTGAGTGTGGACTCTTCTCTCTTTCTTCCTCTCCTGTGTATGTGTACTTCCCAATCATTAAGAAATCACGTCTACCTCCCTAGACTATTCTGAGGAAGATGGAGGAGCACCATTTCTGGGATGCAACTTGGAAGCAGACAGTGCACCTCTCAGAGCCAGGAGTTACAGGTGAGACTGAAGGGAAAGAAAGTATAATCTAGAATGTAGAATCACCCTGAGTAGGGTAAAATAGGATGGGGGGATTGGAGAAACATGTGGAGTTGAGAATACATGATTCCATGATTTTACGTGATTGAGATCAGTAAAAACAAAGTGAAGAAAGAAAGCTGGACTGAACCAAAAGTAGGGAGAAGGGAGCTTGAACTCAGATAGTTCCCTGAAATGTCAGGTTTCTGTCTGATTTTCATATACATATGAGAACAATATTCTGTGCTGAGAACATTCTAGCATTCTGATGTACTGACTTGCACAAAATAAGTCAACTGTAGTCTTAACATTGTCCCACCATCTTTTGCTTTCAATTCCCAGAGCAAATTTGGTCACCAAGTCCTTAAAAAAATCTATGGACTTCACTCACTTTTATCCCCAGAACAAGGAAATTGATTTTTTTTTTTCTTCCGCACAAGAGGAAGCCAATACCTGCTGCTAATTCAGATGCCAGATGGTGCATTGAGATTTATTTAGACATGACCCACTTCACAGGAAGGAATGTTGCCCATATATGATACCTGATAAAGGATCAGACTACAGTAAACTGATGAAACTGTCGATTGCAATGACAATCTGAACAGGGACTTTTGCTTGTTTGCTTGAAAAAGATACCATTCATTCTGCCTCTGAAACTTGCTGGTGTCATTTCCTAGCCAAAGGAGCCAGTCTTCTCTTCAAAAGACTGCAATAGCATGTAGTCTTACACGCTGTACAGGAACTGTTAGATCAGGGCTTGAGCTGGTAATGGAGCACTTGGTGAAGAGGTGTGGTTGGGCCAGGGAGCTCAGGCACAATGTTTGAATCTGTGCTCTCCATGTGCCCAGGAGGGGTGGACTCAGGGTGAAACCACTCTGGGCTCTTATGAGTTACCACTGAACAGACAGCAGCTTTTGGGCCTGGGCTGCTTTTTGAGGGGGAGTGCTGTATGGCAGAGAGCCCCTTCACCAATACAGTGAGTTCAGTTCTTCTTTCTGTACTTGACTATTGGCCTATCTGCAAATACTTTGCCTGATTACTCCAAGAAACTGTCAGATGTGATTTTGCTTCTCTGTGAGCAGAGCACATGTACATGATAAATAACCCAGGAATCCATACCATCTCTTTTATATAGCTGTGTGGAACGATGTATTAGTGAAGTTAATCTGAGCAAGTGGCGTATATTTATTCCCATCAATAAGCTACAAACAATGAGTCATAATGTCCATGAGGACAATCACAATTCTTTGGATTCTGCATACTGTGTTCACCAAGATGATAGTGTCTTAGTGTAGTTGTTTTTCACCTACAGTGCTTAAAAATCTCTTTGGGAAACAGTTAAGGAATCAATATGTCACATCCAGATCAAAATGTCTGACTATCAGGGTACAAGTATTGGAAGTAGGATCCTCAACCTACAGTGTCTACAGAGTAATTAATGAATCTGTTACTGGGCCCAACTATTGTGATACTTTCTTTCTGTCTTAAAATCCTTTCAGGGAAACCATGCTTCTAACTGAGTAGCAAAATGAATCTCCACAAAATTGGTACTATACCAACTGCTGGAGCTGCCAGCTGATCCAAGCATGGCATCTCACTTGCCTGGGACAGCTGTCCTTTGTCCCTGCCCACTATGGCTGCCCTTGGATGGCCTTCACATGTCATGGTTTTGCAATGTTGTAATTTTGCTATCAGTATTCCACATCATAACATCATGTTAAGCCTAGATAATTTTGACGAATCTGCTGCTCACAGTAAGAAGACTGAATGTCCCAGGGAACACCACAGTCAGTCAAATGACCAGGACTATATAATCTCACTTCAGTGCTGGACTCGCTCTCTTGGATCCTGCCAGCCAGGGGGAGAGCCGTGTGGGAGCGTTCCAGCCGTTTCGCCTAGAGTTACAGTAGGCCTCTCGGTTTCGGGACTCACTCTCTCTTATTTTACTTGATTCGTTAGCCTTAATTCCAATTATATTGCATTATATTGTGTTATTCTGTATTCCAATATAGTATTTAGGAAAATAGTGTGCCTCCTTAGATCGTTGCCGCTGTATTTATTTCTTTTTCCCTGTTTTTCTTTTCCTTCTGGGCCAGCGGCCTGCGGGCTGACTGCCCCCTGTCATGGGTGCAGGTAGATTTTAGGGTAACCTATGACATTATATCCCAGTGCTTTAGAGCTACTTACCTTTGAGGCCAATTCTCACCCAAGCTGTGCTGCCATAAATCCAGCCACCTGGGACCACTCAAGTGTTGAGACTTGCTGAGGTCTCAAACTCAAGAAGTCAAGTCCTTGTGTCAGGAGATTCTCCATGTGAACATTTAATTTTGGGGTAGTATCTGGAGATCAGTCCAAAGTAGCACAGTGCCAGACTTACTACCATATTCTGCCCAGACACTGTATACTGAGACTTTGTGTTTGCTGTTTATGCATTTTTAGCTCCTTTAGGATGCTCTCAAGGGCTTGGTTTTCTTTAGCTTATTAGGTGGCTTCAGACTAAGTGTCATAGCCGCTCAGGCCCTTTTAGCCAAGGTTCCTGTTTGCCACACCAGCCAGTAACAGTGATCACGAAAGACAAATCTTAGGATTTAGGATGTAATGAGCTGGGGAGTCACTAAGAATTGTTTCTAAATCATTTTTAAAGACATTTAAAGTCTGGAGTCCATGGTGTTCTGCAAAATTGAGTTTAATGATTTAATTAAGACCTCCATGGAAAGAGAACTTGCTTTTGTTTGATCTTAAATCTGATACCTAATGATTTCCCTGAGTGTTCTGTAGCTTTCATACTGTGAGAAATAATGACTTGCCACTCCTTCATCGCCCTCTTTGCACCACTTATGGTATCATATTTATCACATTTCCCCCTTCCCTCTCACAATTGTTTTCCACGTTGAAGAGCTCAGAACTGCTTACATTTTTCATGTGGAAGTTGTTTGATTTTTGCATATCGATTCTGCCTTTCTTCTTAGCCTCCTAGCTCAGGTGCAACCCTTGTAAGATGAGTGACAAGAACTTAATGAAGTGTGAAATCTGCTTGTGAAAACAGAACATCAGTTCTTAGCATTTGCTCCCTGTTTTTTGACACTGTGAATCCCTGAGAGCTCTCCTGTCTCAGGTCGTGACAGCTTCCCATATCTTTTGGAAGGATTCTTTTTCTGAAAGGTTTTTGAATATCCGTATGTTTAAACATCTGTAATCATCTGCTCACTGACACTTTCAAAAGACCATAATAAGTTTGTGGATGAAATCTGTGCTGAGTTTCCCCTATATCCCATACTTATATTTCAGTCACTGATAAGACAGTATACAGTTCATGACAGGGAAAGAGTTTCAGGTGATCATGTAGCACGAAATAATTTTCAGTCAACCATCCATTTTTCTTTTACTTTCCCTCACTTGAATCTTGGACTTGATTCTCAAGACAAGAATACTATCTCCAGTGCAACACCAGTACTGCACGTTTGAGGATTTATTTTCCCTTTAGCTTGTGTAATTCTACTCTTGGAGAGAGGCTGATGGCAAATGTCATTCTTCTCCTATGGAAACTGGCAAGAATAATGTGGGGTACAATCTTAACATGAACATGATAGATACTCATGTCTCATAGAATTACTCAGGTTGGAAAAGACCTTGAAGATCATCAAGTCCAACTGTAGCCTAACCAGTAGCCTATCTCTTAGAAAACAACCACGAAACAACACCACAACAACAAACCTCTGCTAAATCATATCCCTGAGCACCACATCCAAATGGCTCTTAAATTCATCCAGGGATGGCAATTCAACCACCTCCTTGGGGAGCCCATTCCAGTACCTAACCACCCTTTCTGTAAAGAAGTTCTTCCTAATAATACACTGCATTCACAGAAACCTGCCAAGTCCTGGAAATGAACTTCTTTATACAGAAGAAAATACATTTATATACTATAATCTGATTCTGAAAGTAAAGAGTTTGTTTACTTACTGATTAATTATGAGATGCTTCCAGGCTACTCGTAAGCTTGTACGAATTATTTATTCCTACTCCATAGTCCCTACTGAGGGCAAAACACACACAACAGTCTCTAAGTCTGAAACGTCTCCTCAGAATTCTTGGTGTTACTCAGATAACTGGTGTCACAACACTGAATGGATTCATTTCTTTCCTGCTTCCATGACCATGCAAACAATCTTTATTGAGCTCCTCTTTGAGTTCCCTGTGGCCAGAAACAGGTTAGTAAAGAGACAAGCTGGGGAAAAAAAGAATTAAAGTGAGCTGTTTTTCTTGGATAAAGCCACAGCCGTGTGGAAATCAACGCCCTACTTTGCAAAAACATTTCCAGTGATGACAAGCAAGATCCCCAGGACTAAAAGAGCTTAAGGACAGTAAGAGGATGAAGATGCTAAAGATGCTCTGCTAGTGGTTGGACTCACATACGTATAAATAAAACACAGTTCATTTTCTTTTTTACGGGGCATTTTCTCATCTTATTGAAACAGAAATATTATGTTATTCCTAAAATCATTAGCTGCAGACTTATGTAACAATAGAAGCTGTTTTCCAGGAACATTATTAATCGCAGTCTATTATAAGCCATGGAAAACATTTTTCTGTGTTATGAGTCATGCTTTTTCTCATCAGGCTAAGTGCTGTGAACTGTGTTTCCTGAAAACTGTGCCTTTACTCAGTGCAGGGGCTGTGTTAGCACTGATACCTAATGGCTTTCCAGGTTTTTATTCTGAAATAGAATGGGCAATTGTGGAAGGACTGGAACGGTATCACCTTTATTTGGACTTTCTGCAGTGGACATCTGATGCTGCCATAGCAACAGATCCCTGAGTTGTTTGAATTTGAAGTCACTGCATTTAAATTCCCTGTTGTGATGGGAAGCAGCTGTATTGATGGCCTGCATTCACTATAATTTTTGCCACTCCAGATGCCTGCAGCACGGCCTACTTTTCTGTCACTGGGGCTGTAATTTCCCCAGGGTTTTGCATGGAGGATTGTGCTTCACTAGTTCTTCTTCTCTTCTGACACACAATTTTGTCAACACCAAATTTTCAGAAGCTAGAGCTCCATGTACATCTGTATTTACATATCCAGATACCAAAGCTGTCCTTGAAGTCTGATATTTCAGTAGTAGTGTCTTGCCAATGCCTTTATTTATTTGCAAAGTATTATCACTGGATATATAGATGTACAACAAAACACAGAAATAATTATATGCATGTATTGCGGAGAAATGAAGTTTTATAGATGAGATATTTGAAATTCATGGAATCATAGAACTATTAAAGTTGGAAATAACCACTAAGACCACCTAGTCCAACCATCAGCCCAGCCCCACCATGCCATCCAACCACATCCCTCAGTGCCACATCCACACGGTTCTTCTTGTAGTGAGGGCCCTACATCTGAACACAGCACTCAAGGCGCAGCCTCACCAGTGCAGAGTGCAAAATTGTTGCCCTTTTCAGCATCCCTTTTCTGTACTGCTTACAGTTCTGGAGTTACATCTTTTCGCAGCTATTAGCACTTTCCCAAGTAATACTGTTTTTTTTTTCCTCTCTTTATTCACAGCTGTTTCTGTTCTAAACTCTGCTCCTTGTGCTCTTGGGTCAATCGTGTCACACTGATGGAGTAAATGTCTAAAGGTAAATTATGTTTGTATCTCCTTTTAGGTGTTTTTGTCTACAGTAATTGTATCGGGTATCTTCATGGTGACTGAGAATCAGGTGTCCTGGTGTATTTTCTGGTCCTTCTGTAATCTGCAAGTGCTCACAGTCAGAAATGGTGTATTACAAAGAGCTGCTGTCTATTAACATTTCACCAGTGGGAATCGACTGGTGAAATTTTATGTTCCATTAATGAAATTTTCATTAGTGAGATTAGTTATACAGCCAACATAACCATCCATTACTTTTGGATCAACACTTCTCTCCCTTCCTGCCTCAGAACAGGCACACAATTCATGGCACTGTTACAACAGGGAAATAAAAAGGGAGTGTTTCTTGATATAGAGCCTCTGCTATAAAGTGGTAATTTGCCTGTGAAGGGAAATACATCCATAGGAATACTGTTAAACAGCTATTATTGAAACAGTGTGACAAAGTATGTAGGTAGCTTCTCTCTGGATTTAGAATGCCACTTTTCAGTTCAGCATATGTTTCTTCAAAAACATTTTAAGACAAAACTGAAAACATGCTTGAAATCAATAGAGGTTCACAAAGCAACTAATATTAACTTACTCTTGGTGATATAATTTAAACCAGTAGACAGGATAAACATTCTTAAATAAACTCCAGCTGTGTGACAGCATTCATTTTTCCCAGCCAACAACAAAACACAAAAGCACAGTTGCATTGCATAACCTGCTATACTTCATGCTGCCCCGCTGAATGAGAAGGCTCAACATGGGTCTGTCCAGCATCAGATTTGCTGATGTTATCAGGACAGTGCTAAATGTGAGCATCTCAGATGAACAGTTACCCCTAGCAAACAGTACTGGGGAATTTTATTTCAGTTCTGACATTGAGATCCTAATAACTTTCAGGAAGCACTGAGTGTACAAGTTGCTGCCTTTTCCCTGTCTGGCACCTCAGTGCGATAGTGCAGAAAACAGGCTGTGAAGCACAACCTTCACTCAGGTTGTTAAAAATAAACACATTACTGTTCTGTGACAAGAGGTCAGCACTGGCTCTATTGCTCTCCATAAACTTTCCATCACCTCTGAAGATTAACCAGCTTGGGACCTTTTAATATAACATCATCATTACATTTTCTTTGAGTAAATTTGCCTAAAATGTTTTTCCAGAGGAACATATTGCAAGATAGCAAGGGAGATGAGAAATTGCTATTCACAAGCTACTGCTTTGCCAATGTTAGCTTATAAAAATGTCTGCTGTCTTCAGCAGTATTCTTCATTCTCATTTTGGGGAATGAAGGTTTGGTTACATTAAGATTTCTTACTTGTCCATAAGTGCCCTCACATATATGAGTATGAGGAGCTGCTGAGTTCTGAAAATAAATCACTAAGTTTGCTTGGACAAGTTTAGGAATCTCTTAGGGCTGTGAAGAGGGGAGGTGGGGGGGGGGGGGGAAAGGCTTATAATATCTATATTTTTCTTAAGGAAAGCTATTTTTCAGTAGGTCATCAGATATTCACACAATACTTCATCAGAGGCTTCTTCTGAGGACAGGACATAGCACTGAAGAAATGAATGCTGGAGTCAGAGTTGCTAGTTCTTTGTCCAACTCAAGCTATTCTGGAAAAATCAAGCATCCAACATCTATGCAGAGAGCTTGACCTGCTGATCAGAGTTCTTTTTTGGAGTAGGGATGACAAAGGAATGCTGTAGCAGGAAACCAGAGTTTTACGAGCCAGGCAAGTAAAAGCAGTGCTGGAGCTCAGAACTCATCTTCCAGTATTTTACAAGACATCTACTAGCTTACCTACAGGGCGGGAGAAGACAGTAAGTTCCAATACTGAGGTGATTGCTTTGATAGACTTTACAGTCTTCTGATCACACTTCAGTTCTAAAACATAAAAATCAAGTAGAAAAGAACCTTCACAGATGATTAAGTGGCCTGAAGAGCCAAGGATGCATTCAGATGTTATGGGAGTCATTAACATGTTAGGATGATAAAGAAAATGTCATGGATTTCTCCTGGAGATACGGGATTATGAAATGATGGCAATACTTTCCTATTATATGGTCTACTTCAGATTTTTATTGTGTGGAACTGCACGTCTCTAGAATTTTACATGCAAATTGGTGCCTCGTAATTCTTCGTGCCACATAAAAGAAAGCAATAATTGATCTATGTTTTCAATATGTTGAGCTTCGTAGATATACATCTGTGCTTACATGAGCAAATCCCAAAGCTGTCCTCATAGCCAGATATAATAACAGTTTTGATATCTGTTATTTGTACAAAAAAATGTTGTGGCCAAGGGTAAAAACATAAGTGTGTTTTGTGCCAAATTATAGGCCTCCGTTTCCTGGAAAACTTCAGCATATGAATTCATATTTATATGAACAATATATCTATTCATGTGTTATCTCCCTTTGGGCATATCCAAGCAAGAGACATTGGCTCTGCAGTTGAGAAGCTCCTTATCATTTAAATGATCAGGCAACCAAATGCAATTTTCTGTCCTGAAGCATAGGGGTGTCATTACACTCATTCCCTGAACCATGAAAGATGTGTTGGTTTGCTTTGGGCAGCATATTTTGTGGGGACCCCTCTGCATGTTCTTCTTCTTGCCAACCTCTTATACTCTGGTCACAAGGAGACAATAGGAAAAGAGTAAGCTTTGCAAATAGGCATGTATCTGAAACACAGCTCTCCCTCCCTCACATGGACAGTTTTACTTACCAGCTTACGTTTTGCATAAAGTTCTTCCTCTGTATACAATCTCTTGCCACAGCCTTGCAGAGTGAAGGAAATGTGGACACATCCTCTTTAAAGTTATGAAATTGGTTCCTAATAATTGATGGTACTCTCAGCTCCTCCATAGAATCATAGAATTGTTTGGGTTGTAAGGGACCCTCAAAGGACACCTAGTCCAACTGCCCTAGGTCACCTACAATTAGGGCACTAACTTCCCAGAGCTTCTCTCCTAGCCTGTCAGGGCAGACAGGTTCCTCTATATAATATATCAGCTGATATGGATTGTGGCAGAAGTTACCTTAGCTCTTTGGCTAAAGGATAAGCAAAAAGCTGTCAGTTTCTCTGGCTAAATTCAAGCTGTGCAAACAGACCTCTTTTTTTCTTGCAGCAGCTTCTGCTAAAGCCTTTCTGACAAAGAAGGATGCCACAGGATGAGGAGGAGCACCTGGTGCCTTCTCCATTCTAACTTGCACGTTGTCATTAGAGAATAATTTTGTAGACAAAAATTCTTCAGGATGCGTTTGAGATCTGCAAAGCGCAGTATTACCACCATCCTCCTTTTGTGTCATATGTTCTGCAGTCTGAAAAGATTGCACGTTGTCCACTGCTGACACCTGTTTTGCATTTCAACACATGATCTAAAACGTGAAAAGGCGGATTTTTTGAACTGGGACGGTTCCCACCTTCAGCCGCCTTTCCAGAGCGCAAAGGAATTGACCGACTTCATCTCCCTGAGTAGGAGAGAGCACTGCCATCTATCGACTGGGTCGCCGCATAATGCTTCTTCTGACGTTTAAAGCGCTTTCGGAGTTTGGGAACGCTTCGGAATCCCTGTAGCATTCCCAGGTTCCTGTTTTGATGTGCCATGCTTCGCAGACACGTTCCCGAAAAAGAAAAGAGCTACCTGCCCATGGCTCAAAGTGTGATGCTTTAAAGCGCTGCAATCTAAAACGTGGGATCCCGGAGAAAAAGAAAAAAAACCTTTCAGTTCTTTCTTCTAATATTTGACTTTCTAGTCCTTTCTAGTATTTGACTTGGTAGCTAAATAACAAAAGTGCAGATGTATATAATAAACAGAATTATCTACTCCCACACAGAAATTTTATTTACTTAGCATATAGAAGCAAGGCCCCTTTGCTACCTCTTGTACATACCTGAACACATCGTGGAATCATAGAATTGCTCAGGTTGGAAAAGACCTTAAAGATCATTGAGTCCAACCCTTTCTGTAAAGAAGTTTTTCCCGATGTCCAGCCTAAACTTACCCTGGCACAACCTGAGGCCATTTCCCCATAGTCTTTGCTGACAGATAGTCCATGTCAACGTTGATGACCCCTTTGGCTAGTAATATCTGCCATCCCATTTAATATCTCATGAAAAAATCAACTTTCAACAACCGCCAGAGTCATCTCTACTAGCCCAATGTGCCAATATGCTTTGATTCTGTACATAGTTACATACGTCGGTCTCTTCCTCTCTTTCCTCACCTACAAGAAGCGGGATTCACATTTAGAAAGCAGGCATCGCCTCGTCTGAGTTCAAATTTGGCATCTCGTGGAGATGACCGCAGAGCCGAGCAATTGGCACAGATGACCACTGGGTGGCACTAAATGACAAGGCTGAAGAGCCATTCTCCCATGCGCAAAACGAACTGGTTACCAGCTGTTTTAAATGCTGTGCTCACCGTAACGAAACAAAGAAAGGCAAGTGCAT
Organism: Excalfactoria chinensis; assembly: GCF_039878825.1. Taxonomy (NCBI): domain Eukaryota; kingdom Metazoa; phylum Chordata; class Aves; order Galliformes; family Phasianidae; genus Excalfactoria; species Excalfactoria chinensis. The sequence goes on from NC_092826.1 coordinate 48,583,976, forward strand.
CACCTCTAGGAAGAGTTGACATCTGCTGCTAGATTATAGAGCAATCTTTAGGAGGTCAGCTTTTGAACTACCACGTTCTTTAACTCTCAAATGGCCTTTTAAGAGACAGTAACCCCGAGGCTTTTAACCTTCCCTCTTGTGGCTTCTGAAGTGAACTGGGCATCTCACAGATATCCTCACTGGGTTTCGGTGTTTGCATTTCCGCCTCTTAAGTACGGTATCAGATTTGTGTTTGTGAGTCAGATGTGAGGCTGCCTTACCAAACATGCCACTCGTACCATGTGGGGTAAAAAGAGCTGAGATTATTTTTTATGTATTTTCTGAAGTCAAGTGATCTCATGACAGCAGCTGTAAGGCTCAGCTGTAAAAGCTCAAACCTTTAGAACGCACCTAGCATCAAGTTAATCCAGTCATAAAAATGCTGTGAGGATAAAGCTCAATATCTCAGGACTTTCCAGACTGAGGGGCGGGTGCTATATTCATAATGATGCATAAGAAATGCAGTGATATAAGTGCTGAGGTGAGATGCTGTGCTGTGTGAGAATGATCCTACAGTACGTTTAGATTTTAAAGCAGTTTTAAGGGATCTGAGACCTACCCGTAACTTAAACTGCTTACATCACCCTGGGACACCCCACGGGTTGTTCTAAGTTTTTGCAGGCCAGGTACAGATATCTTAGCTCTACTATTTATGTCTTTGCCTCATAAAGTGCCTTACACAATATTTCACTTGCTACACTCACTAGAGCGTATCTTGTGCTGTGTCTGGGTACAAGGCCAACAGGATTCCTCATGTTTCTGTTTTAAATCAAGCTAGCTTGGGGCGTAACTGGGTGCAGTGCAAACAAATCTATTTCACAAATTGCTTTCCTTACTGCACAGCTACTTCTGGTGACTCGAGCCTCCGGCCCATGTGGAGGCAAAGTAGCTAATCCTGCTGCTGGGTACAGCCTACCTTCCTTTTGTCAGATCGCCTTTTCCTCATTGTGGCAGCCAGAACCGCTACTACACATGAGGGGAACCTCCATTCATCCTCTACCTGAGCCACTGCAAGCTGCCCCCTGAGAGTCAGGAGGAAGCAAAAAATAAACGTGTACTTCAGTGTTTTCTTTTTCTGTTGTTTTCTTTTCTTTCAAAAAGAATGAATTGTTTATGTGCTTAAATATAAGATTGTAATTGCACGCTAGTCTAGCTTACAACTCGTTAGCAGTAATGATTATTTGTTTAATGAGGGCTGGATGCGGGTACTAGACTGAATATATAATCTTCAGTTCTTCAACTGTGAGCCACAGCAGATGGTTTCAGTCTATGCAGATTAAGAGCAAAGTAACACATTTTGTATTTCCAGAATAAATAGGAATATCTTAACACCAATTACAGATCACAGAAGATGGGAAAGACAGCATTGAAAGTGCTGAACAGCAACTGATTTGAGCAGATTTTGAGATTATAAATATTACATTTGGCAGCTTAGAATCATCCATACCACAAACGGATGAAAAACTGAGTGAGAAAAGAATGAATCCATGATAGGACTGAGATCTGGTTCCCCTTTCCTTTACACCATTCTTCCAGATGAGCCTTTACAGTCATTTCCAAAATCCTTTTTTTTTTTTTTTATCAAGGACGTAAATACACAATTAGAACTACTTTTGTTTCTGAGATAGCTTCTCTGAATAAAGCCCTTCTTACCTTTTATCTTTGTTCTCAAGAGGTTCAATCTAAATATTAAACAAGAGAGGACAGAAGTACATATGGGACAGATGGGGTAGCACAGGGAAGTGACACAACAGTATGTATCAGTATGGCTGGTATCTGTTCCAGCAGCCTTAACAGTTACACAGAACCGTAACAAAGAACTGAAATGTTGGTTTAGATATTCACACATATAGGAAATTTCTCCTCAGCACAAGGAGACATGAAGGCACTCATTTGAAAATGAAATGAGCGGATAATGCAGACTGGCATCCTGGTATAACAGGAGAACTGAAATACATGCAAAGAGATTGAAAGCAGATCAGCAGTACCTGATGAGCTGATTTTCAATTGAACCACTGTCTTGTCTACACAAGAACTACACGTGGGGTTGCCGTCTGTTTGGCTTTGCTGCATCCCTCAACATCCTTCAGCTGAGATGGATGAATTTGTAGGAAATATGAGATGGCAATTTAAAGCCAAGCAATCTATTGTCACCCTACATAAGGACAATGTTCAGGATGAAGAGAGCATTCTTCTATGCCTGCAGTGGAGACAAGCATTTCTGCTAGTAAGTAGTGTCAAGGTATGTCCCTGCCTACCCTTCCTACCCTTGGGGAGTATCAGTAGCAGCACAGTGCAGATTAAGCCATGGATTTCATCAAGCAGGGTCTAATATGGTACCCGGTGTGTTTGTGGGTCCCATAGTTCCCACTGTCGTTCAGTTTCTGACACAGAAATAGCTGTCATACATTCAAGTCATGACAATTATGGGGATTGAATAGGAGAAATCTAAACCATGCAGGGAGGTGGTTGAGTCACCATCCCTGGATGTGTTTAAGAGCCATTTGGATGTGGTGCTCAGAGATAGGATTTAACTGAGGGTTGTTAGAGTTAGGGTAGTATGGTTAGGCTGTGGTTGGACTTGATGATCCATGAGGTCCTTTCCAACCTGAGTAATACTATGATTCTATGATTCTAAATGTTATTAATGCAGCTCCATACAGGGAGAGAAGACTTGAATACGAAGATAAGTCACTGAAATGGGTAAGTCAGCTACATACAAAAATACATGAATGGACAGTGTTTTGCTTCATGTTTTGTTCACAACAAGGGCTGTTTTCTGAGGTTTTGGCCACTGTTACCAGCAAGAAGTAATCAGTGTATCTCTTCTCCTTGGCCATACGTGGAAGCTGGCCCACAATAGGGTTATGTCATCTCCAAGCCCAGACTGCTATTCATCTTATGCTTAATATGCAGAAAAGTGTTCTTGTATAGGAAGATTGCTTTGACTCATTTATCTGGCATGGCTGCTGCCAGCCCGGCCATTTTAAGAGATGAGGTAAGGAGTGTCCAAGGATCCTGCTGCTCAGATGCTTGTGGGAGCAGGGGAAGGTCCTGCTGTGGTGGGCTAGTGGTAAAACTGGGTACCATGTAAGGTGGAGGAGCAGAAATGGCACCTGATGTCTGGCTGCTGCTTGGTGGGAGCTGGGAGAGGGCCAAAAGCTGATGCTTTTCCCTTTCTGCTGCTGCAGCAGGGTCTGGCAGGGTTGGAGCAGCACCAGTTTGGATGGTGGCTTTCTTAGAACACTTGAATGGCAAGGGCTCATTGAGCTCCATTCTCTGCGTCTTTCTCCACTGCCAGCAGGCTCCTCTCTTGCCCAGCAGCCACTCTCCACATGGCTTGGGCAGCCCATCTTTGATCCTATGAAATATAAAGGAAAATAATAGCAGGAATCTTATGCCCACATTTGGAGAAACAGCATATGCTTCAGTACTCTGATTAGATGTGAAAGATTGAAATCACTGGGACATCTACTCAGGGCAGAGCAAAGAATGTGATAGTTACTGAAAGAAATAAGAAACTCAGGTGTCAGTGAAGTACAAGATCAGAAAGTGGGTTTTTTGTTGTTGTTTTGTTTTGTTTTTGAAGGAACTCCAGCTAACACTTGTAAGCTGCTTGTTAATTAAGCTGAGAGAAGAAAGGATGATGAGGCAATAAATAGGAAAGGTGGGTGAGTTCAAGGATGTTGTTTTGATTAAGATGGGAGAGCTTAAATTATGCTTGTGTTTGAAAAGAGGATAAACCAAAGAGTGAGAGGGTCAAGGAGAGGACTGAAGATGAGTAAAGACAGCGGGCAAAAGAAACTGAAAGAGAGGATGAGATGAATTCAGTAGGAACATGATTAAAAGTAGAAAACAAACATTAAATTTGAAACTTGAGTGTCTACCACAGCTGGATCAGTGTATTGCAGCCATGTAAGGATTTTCAGCCTGGTGCACTGTTTCTTCTTTCTCTTCCACCGTGGTGATCTTGAGGCACACAGCACTGCTGGTGGTGAAAGAATGGCACAGGCTCTGGCATAGTCACACTACTGTCACCCAGGTTTGGTGCTGGATCTTGGAAAGGCGTGGGCTTGCAGGAGACACAACCATGAGAGGCTCTTGTGCTGTAAGCAGAATCTGTGCACCAGAACACTTCTGTCAACAGGGCAGCCATTTGATTCAACACGGGTATCAAAGTGTGGAAACAGCTGGATCTAGTGATCCACAGAGGTGTCAAATTAGCTTGTCTGTTCCCAGCAGACTTAATTACTCTCAAAGATTTGAATATAAGACCAATGTAATTCCTGTGTGTGTAATTATTATCCATGGAGTCGTGGAGGTAGCTCTGAGAAGGTGTACATGCTTTGATTTGCATGATATGAAATACACTCCTTCCCTAGGGACACACTTTGATGCAATGGAAGGCTGATATGACATGGTGATGGCAAGAGCTATGCTAACAGCAGCACTAAGTCCTGGAAGGATCATCCAAGGCAAAAGGAGAAGTGAAAAAGATATTCTGGTCTTCCAGAATGAGGTTTATGCAAAAGCAAATTATAAACCAAAAAAAACAACACAACCAAACGAACAACAGATAAAAACAGCAAATACTATTGAAATACAGTCTAACAGTTTGAATAAGCGGGATAATAAACGAGGATGACATGATCTTATTTGTGCCCTAGGATACCTGACAGGGTGAGAATCATCTGTTTTTAGACTAGATACTCACATTAGAAAGGCAGTGACCTAAAAGTGTGGGCAAAGTAAAAATATCCCTACAAAGTGCATCATAATAACTGCATAATAATAATTTGACTAGGAGTCAGATTCTGCTGGTAGAATTTTGCTGCCTCTAGGGAAGAAATGAAGACGTCGCCTCCTTTCATGCACACATCCATTGTGTTAGCTTTATTTTCTTACAAGGTTGGTTTTTTTTCTGTTTTGTAACCTCAACCCCAAGAGGTTTAATGCATTTTAATTTCTTTTAAGTAGGTCACTGGTTTCCTTTTTTTGCGCTGCCCTCATTCTAAGTCAATTTGTAGTCTAAATCTTTAGTTAGTCTCTTTAGAATAAAACAAGCAAACAAAAGCACTGCTGAAATTGAAAATCTACTTTAACAATTCTACTGTACTCCACGTTAACCTCACCCTGTCAAAACCCATCAGGCTGTTTTCAAGTTGTTGCCTTTCCTTCTGCTAGTCCTTCACTGGCAAGGATTCAAGGAGGAAAGCATCTCAGAAAGATGGAAAGTTGCATACTGCAGAATAGATTTCTTTCTTGAAGAGTATGGCAAAGCAAAGCAACCCGTTACTGAAGCTGTCACCATTTTGGTCATACATGATCTTTGTGGAAAAAAAACAAAACAAACAAACAACAAAAACCCAAACCTGAAATGCACAGACTGTCAGGAGCTTACAAGAAAACATCCTGAAGTTCTATCCAGTTATGCCCTTCCTGCTTTTATCTCCACTGAAAATCATAGCCGCGCTCCTTCCTGCTCCCTAGAAGAACTTGCTTATAAAACTACCCACAAAATGACAAAAAAATAATTTTCCCTAGCATGAGGCAGGGAGAGACTGCAGTGAGGCAGTGACAAGAATTACACTACATTCAGGTAGTAACTGTGAACGTGGGGGCTCATCTCTGCTTGACTAAAAGGAAGAGATAGTGCATTCATAATTCATTTGTTCTTGGGATGCTACAGGCTGCAATCTGGCTTGCATGTGCTTAGCACTCTGATGCCAGTTTATGAGTCAAGGGTCATGCCACTGTGACTGCTGTGTTACCTGGAGCTTGTGGAAGCAAACAGAACACTCAGACTCCTGTCTCTGTCAGTACAAGATGCGAGATACACAGGCGCTGTGGGAAAAGACGTAAGTAAATAATAAATGAGCTAAATAATGAAGACTAGCTGTACCTAATTACAGTTCTAGCTGTCCTTTTGAATAGAGAAAGTTCAAAGCTGATGCTGAAAGATGCGGATCCCTTTTCTGACTGGTGTTTGCACTTCACAGACGATTAACATGAGAAAGTCAGGAGATGCCACTGGAAGTCAAACCAGTTTTTCATAGTTGAAGAGAAAAGCAGTGTCTCTTACAGCAGTTTACTTACTTACACATCACAACATTCTTAAGTTTAAATTAACCTGAATACAGAAGCAATGAAAAATGTAGAACTGAACTGCATAAACTATTAGGAGGCTGTTACTCCTCATATCTCTTGCATGCTCTACACATAGGAGAGACTCAGACAAATACAGGAGTGCATGTTCCTAGCCTGGGTGTTTAAGTATCTAATATTGTGTGTGAACACATTCACCTCCTCGTCTCTTTCTATCAATCGTCGGGCACATCTGTATGATTGTTACATATTTCTAACTAATGTGAGTAGTGGAAATGAAGGTATAAAGTTCAGGGATTCTGTTAAAACTCAAACCACGCTTGACATGTTGTATAAAACACATTTCCACAGAAAGGTAAAGTTTAAACAGCTACAGCATATTGAAACAACTGCCCTTGCAATCTGCAGAAGTTTAATGTAATCAATGGGCGTAAATGACTGCTCAAAGCCTTTGAGCAAATACTAACACCATTAAGTTATCTTTCATCATTCCTTAATCTATTGGTTGAAGAACGTTTCATATCACACTGCGGCCTTGCCCATGAGACCTTAGTAACACTAAAACTACATGTAGGAACATAAGTATCATGCAGGCACGTTGTATATGGTGCAGTGTGTCACTAAAAGGACATCTTAAATTAAAACAAACCATTCTGCATGTTGTTGCTAATCCTATGAAATGCCGCCTGTATACAGAACACAGACTGTGTTATGAAGGAAGCCTGCTTTGAATTTAAGCACAGATGTTATTACTTGTAAATATACCTTGAGCTTTATGATATAAAATGAAGTAACTGGCTGCACCAAGTATCAGTGTTTCACTGAGCTTGTGGCCTTACAGCTAGTGCAAATCTTCCTTGCTCATGCAGAGGGCATTGTATTAAGGATGCAAGCATTTTACCCACATAAGGTACGCAATACTTCTTGACCTTATTTTCATCATTTTTCTCCAATGCTCACTGGTACCAACACCATTTACTTTTTGTGAACTGTAATGAGAGACTCAAGTTTGCCATCTGTAGCACACAAGCCATGGAAGCAAAGTGGTCAGAGCAAAAGAACTGAGGCACGTCAGTGAGCCATGAAAGCTCCTATCTTACAAACCAATGAGCAGGCCCTCAGATAAGGAAAATCTCTTTAGTTCCTTCTCCCCCAGTTGAACTGTATCACTTTCCACCAGCACAGATATGGCCAGTTATCGGTGGCAGTGTTGTGCCCCTTCCTTAGCAGTGTCTTTTCAGATGCTGTAACATGCACTACACCTTCCAGTTTTTACTATGGTACAGTGAGGGTTATGGCCATTCTGGACAGCCTACCCCTACAGCATTATTCTCTGGTGCTCACTTCCAGTGTGGTTCTCAATAGTAGTCCAGTGCTGTGGTTAAGTCATTGCATTTGCTGTAGAGTATAATACTTCCCACTGTCTTCCCATTCTTTGTCCTTCCACAGCTGCCTCTCTAAAGAAAAATGCTTTGCTGAGTCACCTCTTTGTAAAACCTTCTCACAACCCATATAGTCATCTTTTGTTGGAAGTGCTCCTTATAACAAATAATAACTATTATTATTTAATAAATAGATATTCTAATATTTACAGTTCTAAGCTGTATTAAATGAGCAGGCTGCTCATTGTTTGCCTTGCTTCTATTTCGCTTTGGATATGGATCTTAGATCATATTCTGTAGTACATGTGAATTATTAATGAATCAAATCTAAACTATCACAAGGATAGCAACATTATTTTCATCCAAAGCACTGTTGGATATAGAAGCCAGGCTTTTGCAGAGTGTCAAAACGTGAGGCTTGCAATGGAGAGTGGCTGTTTTCCAGTGTTTTTCAGACTCCACTACTGAATACAATCTCTCCTCTTTGCCCCCAAGTTTTCACACTTTCTAAAATAGAACACTGTAGTGGTTAAATATATACCTACTGATGTGAGATTCGAGGAAGATCTTAATAGCATTTTCTTTTCCTTCCTTCCTTCCTTCCTTCCTTCCTTCCTTCCTTCCTTCCTTCCTTCCTTCCTTCCTTCCTTCCTTCCTTCCTTCCTTCCTTCCTTCCTTCCTTCCTTCCTTCCTTCCTTCCTTCCTTCCTTCCTTCCTCCCTTCCTCCCTTCCTCCCTTCCTCCCTTCCTCCCTTCCTCCCTTCCTCCCTCCCTCCCTCCCTCCCTCCCTCCCTCCCTCCCTCCCTCCCTCCCTCCCTCCCTCCCTCCCTCCCTCCCTCCCTTCCTCCCTTCCTCCCTTCCTCCCTTCCTCCCTTCCTTCCTTCCTTCCTTCCTTCCTTCCTTCCTTCCTTCCTTCCTTCCTTCCTTCCTTCCTTCCTTCCTTCCTTCCTTCCTTCCTTCCTTCCTTCCTTCCTTCCTTCCTTCCTTCCTTCCTTCCTTCCTTCCTTCCTTCCTTCCTTCCTTCCTTCCTTCCTTCCTTCCTTCCTTCCTTCCTTCCTTCCTTCCTTCCTTCCTTCCTTCCTTCTTCCATTTCTTTTTTCACAGTTGACAGTAGAGCTGATTGAAGGCTTTTTAATGTGGTTAGAAGTCTGTGACAGCATTTGATGGTATTTATGTTCTCTCCAGATGACCTGTTTTCAGGAGAATCTCTTCATTAACAATCTCCACACTGCAAGTTGCTTACTGTTAATACGATTTAATACTGGAGTATTTATCATACAATAGTTAAAAATTAATGTTTTCAAGGAAGACTGGTCAATACTGCTTGCACTGCTATGACTGGAAGTACCGCTTTTGAGTGTCAGAAATTAAACAACAAACAACTGTACTTGAATAATGGTTTGAAGATTAATTAAAGCTGATTTGTTTATTTTTGCATTGCAAGATGCAGAGTGGTGTAATAGTCATTAGATATCCCTACTGTGCCTCCATTTAAAACAAGTGATTATTTGGCATCATGCATACACTAATAATGAAATCCAATGGCATGGTAAATAATTATTTGATTGCAAGAATAATTATCTAGTCTATATTTGCAACAAATGATAGCATTCTCCATCTCTTCTGTACCACTGCATGCAATCGGAGCTTGTGAGGCTGCAGGATGAACGCCTGCTGAATTTCCAGACCCTTATCAAAAGAGTAAACACAGGGAGGTTTTTTTTTTCCTTACATACAGCTTCCCTTATTGACAGGTCATACTGGAAAAGGAGTCATCTAACATAGCTATGGTCCATAGAAGGTCCTCATGGGTATCATCCATGTGAGTAGTTACATGTGCGTGCTTTGTGATGATGCGTGAAGGACTGAGTGGACAGAGCTTGGCACTTCAGTGTGTGCAAAGGACAGAATGCAAAAAGCCAGCGGGCAAGTCTGCAGATGCTGGACTTCCCCTCAAGGTCATGATGTTTCTCATTTAGTTCCTTTTAGTATTGCCATCTGATAAATAGACTGAGCACAAACTACAAACACTCCCAAATGCGTTTGTTTCTATCCTATTGACACTCATGAAGTCCAACTGAAAAATACATTCTGGGCTAACCCTTATAATTAATAAATGACTACAACCATGAGTTTACAATTTATATTGTACAACTAAATGTTTATAAATGTATCTGCACAGGAACAGCCCCTGGTTCTAATTATACACAGCCTTCACTATTCTCAGACTGTACGCCTTGGGCAGATTCTCAACAGGATCTAAAAATTTGGCTTAGCAACAGAATCTGTAATCTGTTCCTGAACATTGCTGCACTGTGATACTTGCTCCTTTTCAGCCTGTTTTTATAGTGTTTGAAGAATTCAGCTCAGGATAGAAGACAAGCACAGAAATTAGGTTTAAAAGTGCCTGAGTAATTAGTGAAAACAAATGACCAAAAATATGAACTACCAGCAGTGGAACTTCAATTACAAATGTTGAGAGCAGCTCTCAGCTTTGAGGAAGTGAAGGAGCTTGATACTTGATATTTGATACTTGATGCTTGATACTCATATTGTCAACTAGAGATTACAATTTTTGCCACAGTGAAATATAGGTTGATAGATTTTTGCTGGGCAACATATGAGGGAGTGAATTTAATGAGGCGGCATCACTGAGCACCGCAATACAGGACAGAGTGAAGAGTGCAGGGGAGTTTCCTCCCCAGAGGGAAGGAGGATATAGAATCATGGAATCATCTAAGCTGGAAAAGACCAAGATTATCAGGTCCAAGTGCCAAACTGCCCTACAGAGTCCAAACACTAACCCACATCCCTCAGTGCCATGACTACATGTCTCTTAAATACTGCCAAGGATGGGGACTCCACCACTTAATGTATAAAATTACAAGGCTCCGCCACTTTATCTACTAGAAAGCTTTCACGTTTTCATTAGTGAAATCAAAACAATTCTTATATTTCAAATAAAATCTAATATTTTTTTTTATTATTATTATTATTTATTTATTTTTTTTTTAAGTGACCCAGAAGTTCTTTCAGTATCATCTGTCCTCAGCCACTTCCTCTGAGGTCAGTGTTTCATTCTCTCCAGGGACAGAACTCTCCATCCAGACTGGCATCTTTCATGACAGACCATATTTCCTCAGCACCTTGGCTGGAGTCTTTACAAGATTAAGGAAGGATGGTGGAATCAAGCTTTTCATTTTCCAGCTCAAGGTATTCATAAGTAATGTAAGCACATGTCATCTAATATGAACACTTGATTTTCACTGTATCTATGGAGATCAATGTATTCACAGAACGCCGTGTAGATTGCATTCTTCACTTGAAGATCTCAATGTTGTGGGGTCTTCAACATTTCTAACAACTTCTTTTAGCCAAGGAAGAACCAGTTTGGTGTGGTTTTTTTTTCCAGTTCCAATATTTGTACTGTATTATACTATAAAATGAAAAAGTTTATCAAAGACCAAGACAACATAATGTTTATTCTTGCTTTTTCTGACCAGGGGAGGTCAAAACATAGATACAAATGGTCCTAACAGTACATATCCCAATCAATCAAACTGGGAAGAAAGAAAGTCTGAAGACTAAAAAAAACTCATGAGATCCTGAAATGTTCCCCTATTTTATTACAGATAAGTCTGTAACAATGTCTAATGGGAGGTGGGATGTGGAGAGATCTTGCATGTCTCTGAAGAGAGAGATTCCACAGCCTGTTCTAGTGCTCCAGCACCCTTACTATAAAGAGCTTCTTTCACATGTTAGTACGTAACTTCCTATGTTCTAGTTTTAGACCATTACTCCTTGTCCTATCTCTGTGCACCACCAAGAGGAGCCTGGAATCTCTCTCTTCAGAGACATGCAAGATCTCTCCACATGCCCACCTGTGCCACCCATGGGTACATGCTTTAGAAGGGACATTGATCTATTGAGGTCATAATCATAGAATGGCCTGGGTTGAAAAGGACCGCAATGATCATCTGATTTCGACCTCCCTGCTACGTGCAGGGTCACCAACGACCAGATCAGGCTGCCCAGAGCCACATCCAGCCTGGCCTCGAATGCCTCCAGGGCTGGGGCATCCACAGCCTCCTTGGGCAACCTGTTGCAGTGCATCACCACCCTTTGTGTGAAAAACCTCCTTCTAATATCTAACCTAAACCTCCCCTGTCTCAGTTTAAAACCACTCCCGTTCCAACCCCTGCGATTCTGTGAAGTACCAACGAGGGACGGCCCTGACACTGAATCCCTCTGATTTCCAGTGGGAAACCCCATGCAGAGCCCAGTCGGGGCCTCACAACCACCCACAGCCTCCAAGCCATGGCCGCAACAGACAGGCGCGCGCAGGCGGGCGGTGCTGGCGCATGCGCAGTGTCGCTCTCCTTGTGGCTGCGCGGAGGGCACGGCAGGCTTCAAGGAGAGGCCCGGACCGGGGCCGCTGTCGTTGCCGCCGCCATGTTCCTCCGCGCTGCTCTGCGGGCCGCGGCCTCGCGCTCGGTAAGGGGGCGATCGCAGGATGCGGCCTGCGGCGGGACGGCCGGCCGCGCGGTGCGGGAGGCCGCGGGCAGGGTCTCGGCGCTGCCCTCGCTAGGGAGAGCGATGGGGCCTGGCCTTGGGGATGGAGCGCTCAGGCGAACCAGAACTGGAGAGCAAAAGGGGAATGGGTGCATGCTGCAGGGTACGCGTAAGGCTGCGTAGCACATCCAGTCACCCTGCAAGGAGTGACTGTGTGACAGGGGAAACCGCTGCCATCGCATAGCAGGTGTGACGACGTAATGCTGAGATGGCTGCGTTGCTTTTACAGCAGAGCAGGGCTTGTGGTTACCTGGTAGCTTGAGATCCAATGCATTTACACAGTAACAGAAATTAAACTGCTAAGGAGAGGTGGGTTTTGTGTGTGTGTGTGTGTGTGTCTGTTTAAAAGCTCTCAAACTAGTCTTGAATTCAAAGTAATAAATTTCATCTTATATCGGTTTTATATTACTTTTATGAAGGGGTTGCTAAGGTGATTTTAGTAGTACTAGCCAGAATCCAGCATTCTTGATCTGTTTCAGCATGACAGATCCAGGCAGAGACTATAAAAAGTGAACATGACTTACATATGTATCTCTCTTCTTGTATTTAAGGCATTTAGTTTTGTGTGTCTTTTGTCAGATGTCACTGTTCAGTCAGCTGAGGGCTGTAGTAACGTGTAAATGAGAAACACCTCAGTGCTGCTGGTACCTCTGCATCATCTTGATACGCCTTCATCATTTCAAGCAGTGTGTAGATTTCAAGTAGATGTGCTCTCTTGCAGTACAGTAGAGCTCATCGTGTTCACCTCTTGACTTGATTTAAATCTATTAGGGGGGCAAAATAATGAATGGCTTACAATTAAAATAGAACACAAACTGGTTCTGAAAAAGGATATGCAAATTATAGGCTATTAATACCATCAACTTTGTTTTGCTTGTAGATGAGACAAATCAGATACTTACATAAAACACCAGCATGCAATTCCAGTGGAGGAGCCTTATTTGTGGTAAGTCATTTTCTACCTTGCTGGAAAGGGAACGTGTAATGCTTTTCTTAATCCTCCTGAAGGTTTCTGATGGGTGCAACTTTAGGGGTGGTATGGTTAGATGTGGTTGGACTTGATGATCTTCAAGGTCTTTTCCAGCCAATGCTATGATTCTTATTAGAGCTGTGTTGCATTGTCAGAAGGTTGCATTGTAGTTTTTGGCACTGGGTTTCCTATTTTATGTAGTGAAAATGTCTATAATAGCGATGCTAGCAGCATTTGTATGTGATTACTTATTTGTATAATGCTTGACTTTGTTTAAACTTATCACAAAACAGTTGTTTCCTTTTTCTTTCTAGTTGAAATTAATTTAGTTTTTAACTTGATGCTCATTAAACTTTCAGTGGGCTCAGTTTCTTGGCTTCTTCAGTTTGCTACAGAATTACACATAGGTCTGTGCCCAGCCACCTTCATTAGCTGCCAAAAAAGGCAGTTGTTGTTCATGATTCATGACATACAATAAGTTGAGTAGTGATTCAGAATTGAGGCAATTGGACGTTACTGTTGTACATACAAACAGTAATAGAGATTGCATAAAAGTGTGTATACAAACACATAAAGCAGGTCTATTGTGCATCTACCTCTGAAGAGAACCCGAAGCATCTCTGAGAGGAGGTATTCTCTGCCACTCTGCTGCATTCAGAGCTGTGTCTAGAATTCAGTTCAACAGCTGCTCAGAAGTTCAGATTGACTGTTTTTCCTCTGTTTATTGGAAATCGGCACTGTACCAGAGAACCAACTGCTTTGTTGGAAGCAGGTGTTCAGTGTTTTTTGGATGGATTTTATTTTATTTTTTGTCTTTCTGCAGCTGTCTCCACAGCTTTCTCCTTGGATGAAGTTAATGAGATTACAGTACACGCTGTGTATGCTTTTTCAAAACCCTGAACAGGCAATGGTAGTTTATGGAGTGAGAGCTGATACACTAGAAGTACAATAAACATGAGTGTAGGCTGACAAGTTAGGAAACCTACAGAGTAGTCTGAGGTGGGTGAAGACAAGCAAAAGGTGTGTTTAGCACACTGATGGATGTTGGCGTCTGGAATGTGACACTAGATGGCTTTGTCAATTCTTCAGCTTTCTGCAAGATTTATCTTACTGTGTTAATGATTTGCTGGAGGGGGGAACACGGAAATAGCAAAAGGAGGTAGAAAAGTTTTGTGCTTTAGTAAGCTTATGATTTATAACTGTTTTATTTAATCTTTATTTAATCTTTGACTTTTACTGTCTTCATCCTCTGTAACAGCTAAACCTTAGCTCTTATATTTTGTTACTTTCTGGCCATCAGCACAAGGGCCCAGTTTCCTCAGTGAACCAACTGCATTAGTGTGGACTTTGTCGCAGGGCTATTCAGTACAGAATGTTTGAGAACTGCTGTGTTACTGCTCAGCTTGTGATGATGGTCAGTGAAATACTTCTATCTGAGAGCACTTCCACCATTCTTTATCTAGGGGAGGTTTATATCTTGAGTTCTGCTACGATAATGAATATAGGGTATTCTTTCTCTGGAAAAGAAGTGATACATTTCTTTTTATTGCTGATTTGATACAAACTTATAACAATCTTAAGCATCCTCTCGCCTGCAAACGATAGTTCTCTTATTTTGGTTTATAGGCACTTAAACTATGCTTACCACAGGGCATACATCAATTGTCAGGCTTGTTTCAGGTAATATACCAACTTTTTTGTAGTATATGTGAGATAGATTATCATAGAATCATAGAATCATAGAATTATCCAGGTTGGAAAAGACCTTGAAGATCATCAAGTCCAACCGCAGCCTAACCAGTACCCCATCTCTAAGAAAAAAAAAAAAAAAAAAAAAAAAAAAAAAACCAAAAAAAACCCAACCTCTGCTAAATCATATCCCTGAGTACCACATCCAAACGGCTCTTAAACACATCCAGGGATGGCGATTCAACCACGTCCCTGGGGAGCCCATTCCAGTACCTAACCACCCTTTCTGTAAAGAAGTTCTTCCTAATATCCAACCTAAACTTGCCCTGGCGCAACTTGAGGCCATTTCCCCTCGTCCTGTCACTTGTCACTAGTGAGAAGAGACCTGCCCCACTCTCACTGTAAGAACCTTTCAGGTACTGGAAGACGGCAATAAGGTCTCCCCTCAGTCTCCTCTTCCTCAGGCTAAACAGCCCCAGCTTCCTTAGCCTCTCCTCATAGGGCTGATTCTCCAAGCCCTTCGCGAGCCTCGTTGCCCTTCTCTGGACCTGCTCCAGTACCTCCATATCTTTCTTGTGCTGAGGTGCCCAAAACTGGACACAGTACTCGAGGTGAGGCCTCACCAATGCCGAGTACAGGGGCAGGATGACTTCCTTAGTCCTGCTCAGCACACCATTCCTGATACAAGCCAGGATGCCGTTGGCCTTCTTGGCCACCCGGGCACACTGTCGGCTCATGTTCAGCCGTGCATCAATCAGTACCCCCAGGTCCATTTCCTCCACACAGTCCTCCAGCCACTCCGCCCCAAGCCTATAGCGCTGCCTGGGGTTGTTGTGGCCGAAGTGCAGGACTCTGCATTTGGCCTTGTTAAACCTCATTCCATTGGCTTCAGCCCAGCTCTCCAGCCTGTCCAGATCCCTCTGTAGGGCCTCGCTACCCCCAGGCAGATCCACACTCCCAGCCAATTTAGTGTCATCTGCGAACTTACTGAGAGCGCACTCAATGCCCCCATCGAGGTCATCAATAAAGATGTTGAAGAGGACAGGCCCCAGCACCGACCCCTGGGGAACACCACTTGTGACCGGTCGCCAGCTGGATTTAACTCCATTTACCACCACTCTCTGAGCCCGGCCCTCCAGCCAGCTCCTTACCCAGCTGAGAGTGTACCCATCCAAGCCACGGGCTGCCAGCTTCTGCAGGAGAATAGCATGGGAGACAGTGTCGAAGGCTTTACTGAAGTCCAGGTAGACCACATCAACAGCCTTTCCCTCATCCAGCAGATGGGTCACTAGATCATAGAAGGAGATCAGGTTGGTCAAACAGGACCTGCCCTTCATGAACCCATGCTGGCTAGGCCTGATCCCCCGGTCATCCCGCACATGCCGCATGATCTCCCTCAAGACTATCTGTTCCATAACCTTCCCTGGAACCGAGGTCAGGCTAACAGGCCTGTAGTTCCCTGGATCCTCCTTACAACCCTTCTTGTAAATGGGAGTCACGTCAGCAAGCCTCCAGTCTTCTGGGACCTCACCAGTCAACAAGGAGAGCTGGTAGATGATGGAAAGCGGCTCGGCTGCCACCTCTGCCAGTTCCCTCAGCACTCTCGGGTGGATCTCATCCGGCCCCATGGACTTGTGGCAGTCCAGCTTGTAGTTACTTAGTTACTTTGTTATCAGGAGTAGACAACATGGATTCACCAAAGGGAAATCATACTTCATCAACCTGATTGCCTCCTATGATGTCATCACTAGCTCAGTAAATGGGGAGAGAGCAGTGGATGTTGTGTACCTTGGTTTCAGCAAGGCATTTGACATCGTCTCTCACAGCATCCTTGTTCTGAAACTTAGAAAATGTGTAGGTGAGTGGGCAGCAGGGTGGATTGAAAACTGGCTGGTTGGCAGAGCTCAGAGTTGTCATTAGCGGAGCAGAGTCTGCTTGGAGGCCTGTAACTACTGGTGCTCCCCAGGGACTGATGCTGGGTCTGTTCTTGTTCAACATCTTCATCAACCTGGATGAAGGGATAGAGTTCACCCTCAGCAAGTTTGCTGATGATACAAAGCTGGGAGGATTCGCTGACACACCTGAAGGCTGTGTTGTCATTCAACAAGACCTGGACAGACTGGAGAACTGGGCAGGGAGGAATCTGATGAGGTTCAACAAGAACAATTGTAGAGTCCTACACCTGGGGAGGAATAACCACATGTATCGGTACAGGTTAGGGGATGATCTACTGGAAGGGAGCTCTTTGGAGAAGGACCTGGGGATCTTGGATAGAATTTGGCCTTGGCTTTCAGAAAATACTTACATAATTGTTTGCACTTTTGTGTGTACAGGAGGAAGGCTTAATATATTTTCTTTTTCTGAGCATTTCTCATATGAAGAAAGGCTTAAAGAGCTGGGACTGTTGGAGACATCTCAATGTATGTAAATACCTGACAGGAGAACATAAGGAAGATGGAGACATGCTCTTTTCGGTGGCACACAGAAGGTTTCCTCTGAACACCAGGAGCACTTCTGTGCTGTGTGGGTGATGGAGCACTGGCACAGGCAGCTCAGAGGCTGTGATGTCTTATCCTTGGAGGCCTTCAAAAGCTGCCTGGACGTAGGCCTGCTCTGGGTGGCCCTGCTGGAGCTGAGGTCCTGCCAACCTCAGCTCTTCTGGATTCAATGTAGTGTATGTGTTAAGTCTGAGTTTGTTCTCCACAATCTGTATCCCAACAAAAGGCAGGAAAACACCCTTAAAATTTTGGAGCTAATCAGCCAGTAGAAGTCTCACATAAATCATGTCCCATGGAAGACAAGGGAATGTGTGACTGACAAATTTCTAACAGCTCAGAAGGTCTAGAACTGTAAATTCTAGCAGTCTGTTCACAGCACTGAATTAGGCAAAGCCCATTTTGGAAATGAGCATGCAAAAAGCTGTGACATTTTATTTAGTGCTTACCTGCACAGAATTGACAGTTGTGGCAGTGTGTAGATTCAGATATCAAGCCTTTATTGTACTTATGTAGGGTATTTAAGGGATATCAGTTCAGAAATGGTGCACATGAAATAAGTGTTCTAGACAAGGAGAGGAGTGTTTAATTAATCAAATACACTTATCTGCTATAATAAATAGAGTTTTAATTGGAATTGTAACCATCCAGTAACTATGGAAGGCAAAACAGCAGCTTGAGATAAAACAGGCGTGCAGATTCAAGAAGGAAAAGTTAAGTTATGGAAGGACTTCTCATGAATCATGGATGATCTGTGCAGCTAAGACCTAGAGCAGATCTGTAAGGGAAAGAAATTATGAGTTGGAGGAAAATATAGACAGGAAATACTCTGCATCAGTCTCTTTTTTTTTAAGAACTTTTATTGAAGCTGGTAGAAAACCCTCACCAACAATACATAAGGTGAGTCAAACCCTTTATCTTGAATGGCCAGTCTAAAATAGTGGCAGGCATCTTCCTAAAAGTTGTTTCATGTTATCTTCTAGATGACACAAACAGTACATTCATACTTTGTAACAGCTTACGCTGTTCAAAGCAAATCAGTTATTGTTTGGTAATCCTTGTTATTAAGGGAAGTCATTCTACATAGAGAAATACTGTCCACAGTTTTTGTAAGGCTCCCAGCTTCAAAAGGGATACCTGTTCTCAGACCTGACAGCGGCAGTAGAACTGTTTGCTCAAGCATAAGGACAGGATAAGCCAGGGAAGGTAATCACTAGAACACCAGAGGGAATTGGAAGATGGGCTTGGAAGGTTTTTCTATGTTAATATTTCTAAATCCAGGAATAGCTATGAACAGTACAGATTCCTAGCGCTGACTGATCTTTTCACGTTGCCAGTTTCTTGCAGTATTAAATCTTTCATGGAAATACTTCAGTTCTTAGAAGGAAAAAAGGAAAAGAAAAAAGTAATGTGGAAATTGTAAAAAAAATCCCCCTGCATTGTTTGAGAATTAAAGTGAAAGTCAAAGCAGGTTGCAGGTTTCTTTCTTCCTCCTAAATATATTCCCTAAAGGCTTTAATTGTTAGTTGATTATACGTTTCTTTTAGTTTTAAACCTTGAATACAGCTGGTGTTTTTCTGTACACTTCCCATTTAATTTGAAGTGTTCTCAATTTGAAAACAGCGTAAAGTTTGGAATTGATCTCAGCTATGAGTATGTCAAGGATACCATAATGAATAACTTTGTGTTCTGCAAAAGCTTTTCCAGGGGGTAAGGATCAGAACTAAAATTGTACTGTAGTAAAATGTCATTTTATTCAAGACTTCCAAATTTGTATTTCTGAACATACAAATTAGGGCTGATTTCAATTTGATGTTTTTAAGACCACCTTACGAGTAATATGATAAAATGCCATATTTTGGAACTATGAATCGAAGGTTCTGTTTCTTCCATTCTGATTCAGAATTCCTTTTTCACCCAGAGGGTGGTGATGCTCTGGAACAGGTTGCCCAAGGAGGCTGTGGATGCCCCAGCCCTGGAGGCATTCAAGGCCAGGCTGGATGTGGCTCTGGGCGGCCTGGTCTGGTGGTTGGTGACCCTGCAGATAGCAGGGGGGTTGAAACTGGATGATCATTGTGGTCCTTTTCAACCCAGGCCATTCTATGAATTCTATCTAAGAAGTTGAGATCCATTAAAAATGTGAAGTTAGCTTACTAGTATGTGTTCGAACATGCAGCCATTCTATTGATGTAGCAAGATAGTTGGTAATTTGTAAAGTGTCTCATGAGAAAAGGAAAATTGGCTATTATTGTTTATTAAGGTATTAACTAAAGGATTATTAAATCTGTGAGGTTGAACACAATTGCCAAAATACATCAACTGTTACAGAAGTCTACTTTGAAAATAACATCACTTTGCTGAAGAAATAATTATCGAATAGGAAATAACAGGAATAAGTCACTATTTTTAAGAGCGATGAAGTAATTACAAATGTTTCCGATGACTTTCTCGGAGATAGTCAGTCATTTCTGATTGAGTACTATTAAATTTTTATCTGAGATGTATCAAGTGAGCTTTATTGAAGTAGCTCCACTGCAACTGTCTAATAAAATAATTTGCAATGCTAAATCTGTCCTGAATGATTTCCTGACAACACTATTTTTTTTTCTTCTTCTGAAGCACAGAGATAGTCCTGAGAATAATCCAGATACTCCCTTTGAGTTCACAGCCGAAAACAAGAAGGTATGAAGACACAAAAAAACCCAAAACCATAAATATGCAAACTTTGTGTTTAGCTTATCACTGATTGGGGTTTGTCTTTTTTTGTCTTTAAAAAGCGAATAGAAGCAATCATAAACAACTACCCAGGGGGACACAAGTCTGCAGCTGTCATGGCAGTGCTAGATCTGGCTCAAAGACAGCATGGATGGTTGCCCATATCAGCTATGAACAAGGTATTTAGTGCTGAACTATCTTTCAAGCATAAAATCTGACTTGTAGTAGTAGAATATAACTGTTTGTTTGGGGTTTTTTTCTAATTGAATAGTACTAATGCAGGAATTTATGCTTGGCACAGAATTGTGAGAATTCCCTCTGAGACTACATTCTAAAAAGAGAAAAGGAAAGTAATGCATGAAACTCACGTGTCTGTTTACATGATGCTACCTCACTGCTAGAAACTGAACAAAACAAACATTACATGAGCCTTAATTAGACAGGCTATTCCCAGAATTTTCTTGAAAGCAGGATCAGAAACTTGAAAGACATTCGCTGCTGAATTTGGAAGAAAGAGAAAGATGATGATGACAGTGCTTCCTCTTGCCTCCTTTACATCAGTGGAAATTGTGGGATTGTACTTAATCTCTAGGCCTGTAGAGAGATCCACAAAGCATGCACTGATGTAGTGTTTGGAATGAGTATTTCATAATGCTTCATTGCAAATGTCCTTAAGACTAGTTTCTTATCAAATTATCCAGTAAAATTGTTTAAAAATAAGCAAGCAGCTGCAGTGTTCCACAGTGACGGTAGATAGCAATAAGTAATTCAGTTTTTCTGTTCATACAAATTAGTCTCACTTTGTGTTACAAGCTGGCATATCAGTTTTCAAGTGAAACGATTGAAGTTCAGTCAAGATAAGCTAAAAGAGTTGGGATCGTTACAGAAGTTCCTTAGTGTGAGTGAAGTACACATGTAAAAGGGCAAATTGTCTGCCACTGTTCCTACTACACAGAATAAAGCCACAGATCTCCATCACTACTGAATGGGATAAGTCTTGTTTGTTAATTTTAAGTGGTGTTACGTTGGAATGATCTTGTAAGCAAGGCTTTAAAGCAACCAAGTATTTTCTGCAGCTTGTTACTTGCTTGATGTAGGTACAAGAATGTAAAACAGCTGCAAGTTAGGAAATGCAGTCAGTTATCAACCTGAGCAGTCTGCCAGGGTTGCAGGTTAATGAGATAAAGGATACTTGCACCAGAACTGGCTCATGGAGTAGTGCATCACTCTGTATTTGTTAGCTGTGATGCAGTGGTGTTTTTAGGTCCAGGCCTGGTGTTGTCACAGTGTCCAAGGCAGTCTGCTGTCTCTGAATTAGGTGAATGTAGTACCGCCTCTATGTGTTTCCTTTGATAAAAAGCTTGAAGTGGGTTAGTGTGGGCAGATTCATGAGAGTTCATTCATTCATACAGCAAGAGTGCAAATATAGTACAAGCTGGAGCTGACAATAAAAGCTGGAATCCAGCTGACTCCCTGAAAGTAGCCAATATATGATGCTGGAGGAGAACTGACCTGAGTTCCTTACTGTGCTAATCCTTGGCTTAGTGGAGCTTGTGTTCAGACAAAGTTGACTCCAATCAGAGTAACTCAGGTGTTTTTTCTTAGCATTTAGTTGTATTTTGATACACATCCCTGTTTTTCTGTTTCCTTGGAGTACCAAAGCCTCTGTTACTGCACATACAGAACAGGTGACCTGACTGAAATGATTTCATAAATGCTTTATTGATGCGAATTCAATAGTGTCCATTTTCCCCTTATTATAGGTTGCAGAAATTTTAGAAATGCCTCCCATGAGAGTGTATGAAGTAGCAACCTTCTATACAATGTACAATCGTAAACCTGTTGGGAAATACCATATCCAGGTCTGCACTACCACGCCTTGTATGCTGCGAGACTCTGATAGCATTTTAGAAGCCATTAAGAAGAAACTTGGTATGATATAAATTTGTGATATCCTTCTTTATATACATATGTATATATATATTTTTTACACCAGTTTGATGATTTGTTGTTTTCTAAAAGTCTTCATTTGGTGGGAACAGTGCAAAAATATTTAATATTTAGAGTGAAATTATCATCAAATAAGCACTTAAACACATTCAAAGATGAAAAATAAATGCCAAATCCAAACACTTCAGTAGAGTAGAACAAATAAGGCCATTGTCAAGAGTGCCAGGTAGTGGTCTTAAAGTGGCTTTAAAGGCAATTTGATAGGAAATGAGTTATTCTAATGTGACTCTTTGACTGAGAATTAAACCCTATCTGGTATACAGAAGGAGACTTTGAAAGCTGTGTCAATATGCAAAATGAGATTTTTAAGGTACTTAAAAATGCTGTATGAAACTTACTTGGGAGATTTTTTTCCCCAAGTTAAGTAAGTGAACAAAATTAATAGATTTTTTTATGGGAGAAGTCAACTGAGAGTTCTGCATTGTATAAGATGTAAGAAGAACTCTTTGAGTTTTTGTGTGTTTTTTCTTCCTCACTGAAGGATTATGAAGGAAAGAGGGTAAGGTCAACAGCTAATAACTTTTCCTATTCTATACACTTAGAAGCTGTGCTGACAATTCATGAGAACCCCTGTGATAAGTGCTGGAGAACAGTTGCTTGTAATCCTACTCCTCTTATGTTATTGTCTAGAAAAGGCATCTTCCGATTAAATTTGTTCTGGTTTGTTGCTGCAAAAATTGTTTAATTTTAATTACAACTCAGTTTGAAAAATCAAAGGGCGGGCAGCTGCTTCTTGTAATTAAGGTCATTTATGTAGTTCTTACTGATATGCAATCACAAACACTTACTAGTTATTGCTCCTTTCTAATAACTATGGAAGAAATTCGCAGCTCGGCGTTCTGCTCTCCACAGACTATTCTGGCAAGCTCAGACTCAGATGTTATTTTTGGTAACCTGCCCTCTGGCGAAGTCTGTATCGTTAGTGGTGAGATCACTGGGACAGAAACACGTCATGGAAGCTAAGCATGCGTACAGAGTTGTTCAGGAAATAAGCTTCTGTGTAATAACTTGGATGTTGTTTATGAATTTGTATCAGTGGTACGAAAACTTAATGCTGGCATCTTGATTAGTTTGGAGATCCAGTAATTAATATGAATGCATTTAATGTCAACAAATGAAAGCTCTATCTTCCTTATTTTTCCATTCTGTTGTATCGATCCTTAAAAATGTTCCTGAGTAAAGCCGTTCTGTTTGTCAGAACTGTCGTTTTCAGGTTATTTTTCACTAAAACAAATCTGTAGTTCAGGTCTCAAAAACGTGTCCAAAGACTGACTTCACTGTTTGTTAGAATCTTTACTTGAACAGAAATCTTTTGGACTTGTCTAAGAGGATTTAAGTGTGTCAGTGCTTTGGTAGCTGAGGTACAGGTAAAGAGAAAATTACGATGGAATCAATAATGAATATTCTAATGTTGTTCCGTACCCATTGCTGAACCTAATGTATATATTTCTTTTAGGTATTAAAGTCGGGGAAACAACACCTGATAAACTCTTCACATTGATAGAAGTGGAATGCTTAGGCGCTTGTGTAAATGCACCAATGGTACAGATAAATGACAACTATTACGTAAGTACTACATACATATATATATACACATATATATATATATATAAAGAGACTAAAATTCTTTGGTAGGCTCTCCCTTTTCATTCTTTCAGATCCTGGTTTTGTTCAGTTATTTCAAATTCCTATTGGCAGGGAGAGCTTTTAACTTACAATCTTTTAATTTCTTGGCTTCTTCTTAGAACATTTCATTTGTATGATAATGCATTGGTGCCTCCTGATTTCTATACGAACACGCTGTTAATGCTTCTGTTTCTGTAATGAGATGATGAGATCTTGGATATTCTTATGGAAGTAGTATTTTGGCATACTTACACAGTAGATGAACATTCTCACAGGTGGCTTTCAGACTGAGAATGAATGGGGTTTTTTTCCCTTTTTTTTAAGCAGCTGTATATCACAGCCTTACACTATAGTTTCCAAATTTAAAATGATATCATTCACTCAACAAGTTACTAAAGCTAAAAAGTAGCTCATTTTAATAACGACTTGTTTTTGCATTTCCACACAGTAGTGTGAAACCAGCTCTCCTAAAACATATAGATTCAACAAGATTCTGTCTGTGTTTTGCTGTAGGTTTTGTTTCAGGCGAGGTTGTTGGTTTTCTGTGTTGTTGTTGTGGTCATTTGCAATAATGCAGACAGTTTATGCTCTTGATGCACAAACGGCCTGCTTCTGTCATTAAGTAGTGTTATAATGGAAAGGAGGAAAAAGATTTCTGCTGCATAAGGTTGCACAGACACTGTGGAGAAAGTCCAGAAAGTGTTACATTTGCAAAAAAGCAAAATGTTATTTTCTGTTGTGCTATTTTCCTGCTGCAAAGAAAAACTTTCAATCAGTCACATTTTTTAAAGGCTTTGCAAGAATGGTAAGTTAACAGAAGTAAAAAATACTGATAAGCAGGATGTTCAGAGCTAAGATTATGGATCATTAGCACTAATAGATGATTATTAAAGCTCTAAAATGTACTGCTTGAAAGCATATAATTTCTGCTGACAGTCATATGGGCAGCCAGTTGGTTTTAAGTGTTCTGAAGTATGAAGCTTACTGTTAGTACATAGCACGGATTCAACATGTTACCAGTATACCTAACCATACGGAATGGCAATCCATGTCTAACTTACAGCATCATACCTGAACATCCGGTATGTTAGCAAAAGCTTTGGCATAGTATGAAAAGGGGAATGTGATAATAAGAGTAAAATGAAATACATGTATCTTTCATTTCAGATACTGTCTTGACTTACACAATGATGTGTGAAGTGTAATTGATTTATTATTTACTTTTAATAGTGGCCTACCTCCAAATCTGGGCATTTTAAATAGGTATGTGATAAGTTTAGAATGGTCTGTTGGAAAGTGTGGTCCTGGTTTAATGCTATTTTTGAGCTTCAGACTTCTGAATGATGGCCCACTTGGATGCCATCAGACCAAAGGAATTTATGCATTGAATAAATACACCATTTAAGTAAGAGTGATTTATTATTAACATATGGACAGGATCAATGTTACCTACGGTAGGATGTCAACTGAGAGACACTCATCTGATTAATTGTAAATGCTGCTATTAATACAGTTGACAAATTTGCTGACCTTTTGTCTTGTTTTTTCTTTAACAGGAAGATTTGACACCCAAAGATATCGAAGATATAATTGATGAGCTAAAGGCTGGTAAAGTTCCCAAACCCGGCCCAAGGTACACCATATTTGTATAACAAAGGCCGACTACATGAAGGCTTCTCCTCTTGTGAATGAAAACTGAATTCCTGTTAAAGCTATTTGCCTTGGCAGATCTTTTTGACTTAGTATATATAGAAAGAACAGTGAATGGACAAATGTGATGTTCCTGATGACAGACTACAGGATAATCAAATGGGAAAACATCAGTTCTGACTTACTACCTAATAGGTGAATGGCGCTGCCCTTTGCTTTCTGGTTGTGTTTTATTTATTTATGCCTAGATCATAAAACTCAACAAATACCAGAAAGATCTGACATTGGTGAAAGGCTTATTTTGGAACTTCACGTACTTATTATTTCCTATTGTTCTGTGTTAGTCCAAATGCACAGATGTATGAATGGCAGAATTAATTAGCACCATTTGACTTGGGTCTTTTCTATTCCTATTATTCCTATAATTTTATTCTTTTTAGTGTACAAGTGTTATCTTGAAGTTAAGATTTCTGAATACAGGGATGCATCTTTAACAAAAATATGACTCATACAATTGGATTTTGCTTTTGGGATTACTGGAATCAACACCACTTCTCTGCATATCTATAAATAAAGACCCTGTCTTGCATTTCATTTGCAAAGCTATTTGACACTACTTGAATCTGGAAGCCTTTTGATTTAAGGGTAGCATCCCACATTTCTGAAGCACAAATAAGAACAAATAGGTAAAAAAGAAAGAGTGGCTTCAGCCTTGAGCCATTTTGTAACTATATTCTATCCAGTGATGAAACAGTATCCAAATACCAGGAATGAATGAATACAATATAATACAATACCAGTAGTGAATGAAACTGCTGCTGTTTTTCAGGAGCGGACGTTTTTCTTGTGAGCCAGCTGGTGGCCTAACATCTCTGACTGAACCACCCAAAGGACCAGGTTTTGGAGTTCGAGCTGACCTCTGAGGAGTTTTGTAATATATGTTAAACTGTCTGGAAATAAAGTAATTTTAATCTCAGTAAAATGATGTATGGTTAATATTTGGGGGGGGGGGGGGAAGCAACAGGAATTGGTTGCCATGATCAGAATGACTGTGATGCCTAATCATCGTTCAGATTATCAAAAAGTGATTCTGTAGACCATAAAGTAACTCACTGAATAAGTCCATTTGCAATCACTGATGCATCAGTCACCCTTTGATTTACCACTGAGAATTCTTATAGCTACTTTTGAGCAAAGGTTTAATATTAAAATTTCAAATACCTCAACTAGAAGCATGCATGCTACTGCAATAGTGGTTATGTGTAACTGCTTACTAGCTATTAAACCATTCGAATTTCCATTTTACACTAACAGTAGGTCCCAATCATGGAATATACGTAGTGAATTTCGTACTAATTTAGGCAGGACTGTGGGGATTTTAAAAACAATTGTTGCAGAAGAGTTCTAGAATAGTGCAATAATAATATATCCATATCCTCTTTAATATCCTTGAATAGCTTTAGGTAAGTTTGTGTTTGTTTTTGCTAGTAGTGTTAAGGATTTTAGATTATACAAATCCTATAGAGATGATTTCCACTCTTCTCAACCCTGAACAGCAGAGGATTACTGATAATAATTCTGGACAGCTGACACTAACATGCCAAATAATTAAATGCAGCTCTGCAGATTCAATTAGACTGTTTAGTACCTTTAACTGTAGAAGTAGTGGCTGGTGACTTAAATGAACAGTGAGTTAACTACAGCAACAGCCAATATGTTCCTTAAACTGGTAAAGCTGCAGTAACAGAACCTATTACTGTAGATGAGATGAAAGAATTTACACACTGTGTTCATTCTGTACAAGTAAAAGCACTTAAACTGTGGTGGGGGAAAAAAACACCAACATAGAGCAAAGTTTTAAGAAAAGAGGTTGGGTCTTGGGAAAGAAAACCAGAGTTTTCTAAAGATACCCAAAGAATCCATTGGATGGAGAGTGGGTGGTAGTTTTTTTTCCTTTGGTAAAGCTGGAATAACGTCAGGAGTAATAGGAAACTCTACTAGATAACCGGTGATAGGCTGACACTGGATAATGGAAAGGATTTCTGTGACCTCCATAACTGTTTGCAAAACGTTACCTGGAACTATCCCATCAAACAGGAAGCAGCAATGAAATTCAGTTCTGTCTGTAGAGTAAATTAAAGTGGACTTACGAACTGATTTGCTGGTTATCTGCTGGAGGCCAGCACGCGTGCATTCAGTGACAAGACATTGTTCTAAGAATTAGCAAAAGGTTCCTATCTGTAGATTTTAGTACTGCAGTTTGACATTTGCAGTCTTTCAGTTACTAGATTGAGCTCAGCCATGACACAGTTTGACCAGCTGCTGCACAGGCTTATCTTGATTCAGCTCAGTAGTTTTCACAGCTGATGATACAAGATGTTTGGCTAGGGAAGGCAGATCAAGGGAAGTACTGCACAAGTCAACACAGTTCAGCTACAAAGGAATTTTACAGCTGTGCTATGTAAAAAGGAGGCACTCTGGAGCCAAGGAGAAGAAACAAATGTAGAAGTAGCTATTGCTTTTTATGAGTTCAAACAGGAAATCTTATAAAAGGCTTTAGAAACTGTATTTTTTTTTTTCTTTTTTTAAGTTATGGATCAGTATCACAAATCTTAGCATCTGCTGTAGGAGACGGAGCTCCCAAGGTTCTTCCCGTTGTATCAGCTGCTGCTTGTGAATACCCACCAAGTTAAATAGAGCTCTTGGAACTGCGTGCTACCTGTGCTGATGTACAAGAAGGAGAATGCAGTATTACAGCATGCACTGTACCTGCAGCCTGTCATTGCTGGAGGATGAATCACGCCGTGCCCTATATAGTACTGTGAGAAGAACAAACACTGTCTTGGGAAATACTCCACTCAGGCTGGCAGTTTGTAGCCTGCCCGCACGTCAGCCTGCTTGCACCTCAAGCAGGGACCTCTGTAATGGACCAAACATAAAAGAACATGAGGTAAACGCAGCTCCCTTTTGTTGCGCGGTCACTGGCGTCTGCGCACCTGCTTCTGGTCAGCTGAGAGCACATGATGCACTGCTTGCATCAGAGAGGAAAGGATGGCAGCTGCGTAACAAAACACGACCAGTACAATAAACTTCTGAAAGCAAATGAGGCACGTTTACCTAAACAACAACGTGACACGCAGCATGGGAGTAGTTGGGCTATGTGACGCCAGCCTCCGCCAGCAGCAGGCCGTGTAGGGGATGTGCAACAAGAGTCAGCCTTCATGAAAGCGAGCTATTCCTACAGAGCTTGCGGAGTCTCTGGAGATATTCAAGACCCACCTGGACACTTTCCTGTGTGACCTACTGTAGGGAACCCGCTTTAGCAGAGGGTTGGGCTGGAATCCCAGCGGTCCCTTCCAACTCCTCTGACTCTGTCCTTACCCCAGCTGCCATCTTCCAAGCATCCTTTCATTCTTTACAAGTCACGTTTGTGCCGCGGAGCCTCCAGCGCAGCGCTCCGCACCGCCTCATTGGGATGCGCGGCGCCCTCCGGACCGCGCATGCGCACTGAGCCGGCTGTTAAAACTCACTGCGCCATCGCCGCCGGAAAACCCCTCCCTGGAGAAGGAGCGGCCGCGCCGTTAGGGCGGGAGGAGGCGGCGGCCGGCGGCTCCGGGCGGCTCCTCGTCCCGCGGCCGTGCTCGTGCCTCGTCTCCTCGCCCCGTCCGTTCGCTCCGTCCCCGCCCGGTACCGGCCGGACCGCCGCCGTTTCCAGAAAGTTCCGCGGCCGCCCAGAACGGCGCGACGCGTGCGCGCCGCTCGCCCCGTCCCTCTCTCCGCCGCCCTCTCTCGCGCCCCAGCCCCGGGTCCCGTTACCCCGCCGGGCGGCGAAGCGGCCGCGCGGTCGCCCCCTACTCTCTCAACGGCCGCCCCGCGTCCCGTGCCCGGCCCGAAGCCACGTGGGCGGGGCGCGGCCAACGGCAGCCGCACGGAGCCGCGCTCCGGGAGCGGCGCTGTGCAAAGGGCGGGCGGGGGAGGGGAGCGGCAGCTCCGGGCGGGAGGGAGAGAGCGGGCGGGGGAGGAGGAGGAGGAGGAGGAGGAGGAGAAGGAGGGCTGTTTTCAAACCCGACGGCCACAGCGGGGCCGGGGCTGAGCGGCTGCGCGCGGCGGGAGGCGGCGGCGGCAGAGCTGCGGGCCGGGAGGAGGTAAGGAGCGGCCGCGCCCCTCGCTCTCCTCACGGCGGGGCACCCTCAGGTGCCGCTCCGCTCGGCGGCTGTCAGCCTGTCAGCGCCGTACGGAGCCATGGCCGCCGCTGTCACCCGCCGCCGGGCTGGCCGAGAGCCGGCGGGCGGCGGTTCCCCGGGGGAAGGCAGGGAGAGAGAGAGGCGGCGAGGCGCTGCCCGCCCGGGGAGCGGCGCCGGGGCCGCGCCGTCCGCCTCAGAGCCGGGGCTTCCGTTGACGGCGGCCGCGGCGCCCCGCGGGGGGCTGTCAGCGGAGCGCGGCCCCGGCGAGGTGGAGCCCGCGCGTGGCGCGGCACAGGTGGCACCGGGCAACAAAGAGAGGGCGAGAGCGGCGGGTGAGGCGGCGGGCGGCTTGTGGCACTGCCGGGTTCGGCCGGCGTTCGTGCTTTTGTTCGGTGTTAAGCACCGGGCTGCTGGTAAGGAGCGAGATAATGCCATCTTACTCCGTTGTTTTTTTTATTCCTTATTCAATTTATTTTATTCCGTTTGTTGCCTTTTATTCCGTTTATCTCCCCGCACGACCGGCTGGGCGTTTTGTGGAAGCAGCCCGGCAGCCCTTGTTGCATTCTGCACCTTTGTTTTGTGGGTGTGGAAGGAGATGGGGATTTCATGCCTCTGAGTTCCAGGAGAGCCGATGGGATAAAGAAACACTAATAAAGAGCAGCGAGTGAGTTGTGATGCTCGCAGGAACACAAAGCTCTCAGACAGATGTGCGGCAGCCCGAGTGTCACGGCGTTCCAGGAAAAACTGTTTAATCTTGGAACGAGGGGAAAGGGTGAGGTCATCACGTCTATAAGAAATCATTAAAGGTCATTAAAATAATTTGCCGTTATCAATGTGGGCAGATTTGAGGGGCGACACTTCCCTGGTGCTGAAGCGCTTGGGTGGGTTTCAGCATGCAGCTTGACAGCAGCTTGCTCGCATCTCAGCCCCTAGGGTAGGGATGTGCTCAGGTGTGTGGCTGGGAAGGGCTCAGTGCCCACAGCCATCTGAAGTTCAGTGGGATGGGGTCCCTGGAGTAACAGGTCTTTAAAATGACATCAGGGCATCTCACCTGTTGTGACTTCTTCAGGCTTGCGCACACATTGGAGGTCGCTCGTTGCTCTTAATTCTTTAGTTAAAACTGCAGGTTCTGAGCCAACCTCCATCTCATCCTGTGTCAATTGCATAGGTTGCACTGTAAGCTTGAGGAACTGCCCGGGTGAAATAGCAGGGTTTGAGCTAGAATGCTGCATTGGGAAGGCAGCACTAGACCCATTCACTGTCCTTCCCCACCCCACACCCCCCTAAATACTTTGTTTTTCCTGCACACATCTTGTAAGCTAGAAAAGTCAAGGAGGACAGTTCTTTCTCTCAGTACCCGGAAGGCTGTGGTGGCATTCTTGTGGTGTCAGTATCTTGCTGTACGGTGTGCGAGCCCCTTCTCTGATTTGCTTCCTAGTAAGCCCTGAGCCTGGCTGGTGTGCCAGAGGCTTTTCGGAGAGCCGTTCATCCTTTCAGAAGGATGACATCTGGATCTGAAAGATAGAAGGATTTCTGCACATCCCTTGCCATCTCTCTGTGTGTTCTTTGCCCACTCGATTATTCAAAATTATGTGTGAGCTGCAAATACTACAGAGAGCAAAACTTAGGACAGATGTTGTGTAAGAAAGCAACTGTGTGCAACAAACGACATTCGTGAAAGGTTTATTCCATCCAGGCTTGCGCAATAGGTAGCTTCTTTGAGGAAAAGGACTTTTTAATAAGCAGCCTGAATGAGTGCTTGTATGAAGCATCAAAGTTTATTTGGCATTAGTTGGGAGTGTTTCCTTGTTACCACTTAAGTTAGAATTAAAAGCATATACTGAAAATAAAATACTCCTCTTTATTAAACACAGATTATTGGTTGTAGGCTCAAACAGCATTTGTGTCACCAGGGGTCTGTTTAAATTGCTGCAAGACTCAGTAACTTGTAGCTCTAACTTTGCAAGGTAGGGGAGTCCTGGGTATTCTCTTGCTGAAGCACTGGCTCTTGGGAATGGCTGAGCTAGAGCTTCTTCCTCAGTACTGAGTGTGCAGATGCATGGAAATAAGCTCTGCTTGTTGAACTGATTTGCCGTGTTCAGACTACCTTAGTGTGGTGAAATTGCCTGGAAGGCTGGTGTTGTTGGTCCTCTTCAATGACTGGAAAGAGGTATTGATCACCAAATATGTAATGATTAACCTGCTACCGTAGTGTTAATATCCACATCTAGAACAAATTACTTTTGACTTTTCTTTTAACCTTACGAAGAAATGAGCTAGATGTGAATGTTTGGCATTTCTTTCTCTTGCGTGTTCTTTTGCAGATGGAGCAGTATAAATGTTGATTGGTCATTTAGTCTCCAGACTCCTATGTTTTAGCTACATCATTAGATTCTACTTAGACTCCAGTGACAGATGGCATGAAATAAATATTAGCACAAACTCTATCTTGCATTTTGCATTATGACACTGAATAGTTTTATTAACAGAATAACACAAGTCAGAGCCCAGCTAACATAGTCTTCTTTTTTTTCTTGCTTTCTTTCCTTGCAAGTTTGTTATTGTTCCAGAACCTGGAGAAATCCTGGGGAGTTCCTCAAGCAGATCACTGAGCTGCGCTTGGCAGCTTAGCTATGCTATGAGGACCTTTATTGTCACCTTCTATAAAGCCTAAACGTTAATTTAAAGAGAGTGCTGGGAGCCATTGAGAGCTGGTATGACTTTGCTGTGGCTTTTTTTGGGTTATCTCCCCAAGTTTGACAAAGTGTCCTTTTATCTGCAGCTTGCACTTTTATCTTTCGCAAGCAGCAAATGAAGAAACTCTCCTCAGCTTCACGGAGCTATCTGAAGCAGCTGAGCATACAGTGTTGCAAGGGGATTGGTTTCACTCTGTCTTATGCCAAGAAAAGCCATAGTCCATACAGAGACACAATTATGAGTTATGTTAGAAGCAAAAGCTAAGGATCCAGGAACCACCTTCTTTTTGTGCCATCTTGCATCAGTGAGACTGGAAATAATAGAGATAGAAAGCACCTTTCCCCTGCTTTCACATTTCAGAAAGTGTTAAGAAACCAAGTAGTGTTTTGTTGTCTGAGGAGAATTGTTCTGGGAGAAATCTGAGTGAGTTCCATCTCTTGATGACAGCAGCAACGAGCTTGCTTGCATTAAGACACTTCTGGTAGTTTCCCATCTCTTTCTTTTACATCCTACTTAATGGGTATCTTGCCTTTCAAACTATTCAAGCTCTGACTAGACAGATAGCTTTACCAGCCAGGTTGCAGAAATATCTTTCTCTTGTTAACGTTCATTTCAAGATCTTGTTCAACAAAGAATGCTGAGAGAAATCAGCTTTCTGTGCTGCCCCTGTGCTGTTCAGCAATCTAAGCTGGGTTCTTACTGCTAGTTTGCAGATAAGAAAAAAAAGGGAAAATTTGTTTCCTGGTATTTTCTTTTGAGAAGAACAGACTCTAATATGGTCTTGACAGCCATATGACTTTCTAAAACTTAAAAGAAGTAAACAATCTTGTCTTGAAAGTAACTTGTTCTGTGTCTGCCAGTCCCCTCAACTTCCCAGTGACGTAGAAACATTAGTGAGGGAGAAGTGCGTTACTCACTGTAGTTTTGCAGAGGTTCTTGGAATATCACATGGAATGGACCTGAATCTCTGGGCTTACAGATCTTTACTAAGTTACTAAAGGGATTGTAGATCCTTGTAGAAGAAATCTAAACTTGGTCATTGACCTGCTTTAAGCTTTTCTTTGGCAGACGTTGTACTGATGGAACAACCTTAGCTGACCAAGATTTATTTTGCTGCATCTTTAGGGAATAAGCAGTAGATCAAAACTGAGGCTTACAACTCCACTTCTCCATTTAGCTGAAAGGGAGTATCGTTATGTTCAGCATCTGTGCAGGTGCTTCCTTTGAGCCCAGAGCTCATCCTAAAAAAGAGTCAAGAGGAAGCACCTGTGAACATGCAAGATGTTTAGACTTTGTAGATCAAAAGGCAAGCCTCATCATGGATTTGCAATAAGTGTCTTCAGCTCCTGACTCTTGGGCAAGCGTGACTCCTTTCTTTTCTCTCCCAGAATAGGTTTTCTCTTTATAGGATCAAGAAACTCCTTTATTTAGAGAGGCTGTCTAGAATGAGGAGAAAGCCCATCAAGCACTCTAGAGCTTGCACGTGTCTGCTTCTCAGAGTAAGGAGATGAAGGTTTTTCCATGTAGATGCTTATTTTGACAGCAAGTATGGGCCTCGGTAAAAATAGGATGCTTCCCAATGTGTATTCTACACAGCTGTCTTAATGATATGATTTAACTTGACTCTGCCATCAGTACTCACAAGCTGCACGGGCTCTTTGTTGGAATAAATGCTGTCCTGACTTCATGGCATAAGTTGCTGGAGAACGTAAGAGACTTAAACCTTTTAATATGCTGAGCATATCAGCAGGAGGAGAGAACTGCCGGTGGACATGCAGCCTTTGAGTTAAAGAACAGCTGTGTTTCTAATTCACGGAACAGAATCGTAGCCTTGCTGAGATTGGAAGGCGCTTCTGGAGGGCATCCAGTCCCTCCCCCTGCTCAGAGCGGGGCCAGCAGAGCGGATTGCTCAGAGCTGTGTCCAGTTGAACCTGGAATTCAGCCTAACTGTGTGAATAAAATGCTGCTAGGCTTAGCTAGCCTGTTGGGATTCCTTGCTGAAATCTTGATAAATTCAAACACTGTCGAGTGGCTTTCTTTCAAATAGAACTCTTCCTCCATCTCAACCCCCCCCCACCCAACTGCTATAGGTAATGAAATTAGTCAGGAAAAATACATTTTTAGTCACCAGAGGATGCAGCCTCGTTGCATTACTTCTTGTTTTGTCAAGCTGTGGTATGTTCTGCTAAGTTCTGCTTCTCAATTATTATATATATATATTTTTAAATATATATGACGAAGTGCTTCCATAAGTAAGACTTCCTTGTGCTTCATCTTGCTCTTTAAATATACAGTCTGCAGTTTCTCTCTCTCTCTCCCTCTCCCTCTCCTTCCCTCCCTTTCCTCCAAGAAGACAAACACCTGTATTTATTCTCTATGTTGTTTGTATTGGCACTTAATTGAGGAGAGTCTCTTCCAGTGCCTGCAACTCAGACTAAGCTTCTGAGTGGAAAACTGAAAGTGAAAGGACCTGGTTTTCTACTGCAGAAGAAGATAAACAATACGTATCTAGAGCATAAATACTGATAAGAATATTTCTTCTGATATAATCATCCAAATATTGATAACACCTGAAAAGAAGCTCAGAGTGTTTTTGATCTGTCAGAGTTCCTCTCAAGGAGAAAAACAAGTATTTCTTCCAGTCGTTGTATTTGTGATTCTCATCGTCATCTGCTTTCTTGCCAGCGCTTCCTGGCAGAATGATCAGCCGTATGTAAAAGCAGTAATGCTTGTGTCTTCCATAAACAGATGTGGGGTTGGTCTTGGAACCAGGAAATGAGTGTAAGTTACGCTGACAAACATCCCTCAGGTTCAGCTGGCTGCAATTCCCTACTGGCCTACAGGGAGAAATGCTGGGAATGCTGTAGGGATGGTGTCTGTGGCTCAGAAGGAATGACATCCCGTGTCACTAGGTGGGAGCTGCTCCAGCCCAACTGGAATGGGAGTCAGTATTGGTGACTTCTGTTAAGCAGGTTTGTCACTAGGTTGGGGAGAGGGAATGCTTTTGTTGACTTGTTTCTGTTCTGTTTTGTTGTTGATGCCAGTAGAGATACCCCTGCACTTAAATGTATGCTTCTTACATCTTGTATCTCCTAGGTGGGGAGAGGTTGTGACCCTGCCTGTATGCATAAAACGAAACATATATACAAGAGATCAGGGAGGGTATTCTGCTTCTGAATCATTCCAAGCTGTTCTTTGAAGTAAATGTCATCTGGTTGATGTTACACAGGTTCCACAAACTTTCAGCTTTAGTATTTTAACTTGCTCCACTTAAAATCAGCTTTGCCACAAGATGTTACCTCAGATGCTTTGAATGCGGCGCTTTTCTTGGATATTGAAAGTAAATTAAATAGGAGAAAAGATAGTGTCAGTAGAGGCATTTGCCTCCTTTATCTGTTTATTTGTTGTTTTTAGAAAGTGAGACAGTATTGAATTACTGATAATGATTCTGCCATTCTCAAACGCTCTGGTATGCCATTTTTATATAAAATATTCCATCTTTTTTGCTTTTTCAATTTCTTTGCAAAAATTATATTACTTAAGATTATGGTCTTGAAAGTTCATTTGTAGTGTACTTTTTCAGTCCTCTTGCTTTATTATTAAGCAAACCTACAGCACTACAGGGGCTTTTCTGAAGGAGCAGATAATGTTGTAATCCAATGTTGGTAGGACTTATGTTCTGTAAGTGTGTCCTCTATAGAAATATCCATAGAATTGAGGTGTAAATCAGAGACTACCCGTTGTACAGACGTTTCCCTGGCTCTATAGATTTATTTTAGTGAACAACTAAGTAGACTTGTTGAGCATCCAATTCTTTGAAAATGACACCTTTTTGGATACTTGGGCCTTAACGTTTAGTATGCTATTGTGAGGTGCTAAAGCAGATGTGAACCAACTAGTCTAACATGTTTGTTTTCTTTATTTCTTCCATTTTCACTTATCTACGTGGGAGGACATAAAAGGTCATTTATAGACAGCTGGGAACCTTTTCCTCTGTCATACTCTGTTTATAATTTTTGGTTTTTATACGCTAAGCATAGCACCTGTGAGGATACTTTGATAAGAATTTCCTGATTTTTCAGTGCTTAGGCAAGATATTAATAGTAATTAATTCCATGTGAGCTTGGACATCTGATATCAACAAATTACTTTTTGTTTTTTGTAACCCTGATGTGCAGAGCGACATTTGCAGTGGGAAGACCTCAGAATCTTTTTTGACACTTGGGTTTTTAAAGAGAGTGAAGGAAGGGAATGGGAGTGTGTTACAAAAGTGAAACGTGTTTCTTGTCCTTATCTGGATGTCTTCTTTCTAGTTCAGTGTCTCACTAACCTTTACATTATGCTGTGTCAGAAGTGCTGTCTGACACATGCTAGAAGAGCATTGATTGTTTGCCTTTCTGAGATGATAAGATTTGTTTATGCTTGGACTTTCTGATGAGACTTCGCATTGTTTGATGTGTGGTTTAAATCACAAATTGTCAAGCACTGCTCAAGAGGAGTCCTACGGGAGTAGAGATATGAATAATTCTACTTTAGGAAGAGGTTGTAGGGAGAGGAATCCCGAAAGTTGGTTGTTCTGTCATCTGTTTTAGAAGAACTATGGGGTACAGGCTTTTTAGGAATATTTGGCAAGTGTTCTCCTCACCTGTGAGTAACTGCTTGGAGACTCTACTACCTTTTCCATTTTGCAGCAGGTGCTTACAGAAGTTGAAACTAGTAACTAGTAGCTATCTGTGATGTAACCAAGTATAAAGTGCCGTGTAAGAAGAAGTACTCTGAAAAATCAAGTCTTTGGTATGTGATGCATATAACAAGTTACTAAAACTCTTGACTTAAATGTTTCTGTGAACTGGCGTTACTATCTGTAAAACAAAGGAAATAAAGAGTTCTGGTCTTCCAGCAGTATAATGAAGATAAGTTAATGCCCTTGAAGGCAGGAGGAGCCTGAAACTTGTTAGTTTCTGTTTTAATTTATGGCTGGTATATCTGTGGTGCTGTCCAATATAAGATTCCTTCTTGACAAAGGTCTTTTTTTGGTTTGATTTTCTTTGAAGGTTTGTTTGTTTTGAAGTTCTTTCCACTGGGAAAGCAGTGGTCAAGGCAAGCTGAAATAGCAAGGAATACTCAGAGTATGAGTGACCAATCTGTTATTTTCCTCTGGAAGCAAGTGAAACCTTCTTGTGTTTTTGGTCAGTGGTTTTTCAACTTCATCAGTTTGTCAACAATTTTTGTACAGCAAAGGAAGCGACTTTCTTCAGTTGCTGTGACAGTGCTGCAATTGCCATTAGTAAGAGTGATCACAGAAGGTTGAAGTCCACTTTTTGCCTGGAGTGTTACTTAAAATACTTCAGTGGGGGCACTTGGGGCCAAGCTGGCATCTCAGTTCAGAGGGAATGTTTAGCAAATGAAAATATTGCTGTAGGCCAAAGATCAACCTGGAGTTATTGGATGCTGTAGTGCTGTTTTGTTTCATCTTATCTAGCTTTTTGTTTTTGTTTTCTTTTTTACTTCCAGATGCAAATCAGTGTCAGTGTGTTGGTTTCATTCTAACAGGTAGATTATGGAGTTTTAAGTAGAAGCATAATGTGCAGCACTACTGCAGTAGGTGTTTCAGTTCTTTCTTGGTTGGTGTTTAAGTGTTGTCCTAAGTAAATGTTCCAGCCATCCAAACTGAAAGAGTCATAGGCATCTTCTTAATGATGAGATGTGCTATGACAGGAGCAATCTCTTGCTCTGATACGCCTGTTACTGGAGGATGGCATTATCTGTAGTACCTTTACAATTCTAGTCAGTCCAAATGAAATACTGTATAATAACCTTGTTGCCTACAGTTGGTCAAGAACAGGAAGGCTTGTATTAGCCAGTGCTTCTGTTACCTATTTTTTCCTCCTTAGGTAGTAGACTTAGCCTGCTCTTTGTAAGGTACGAGGGCAGCTGCAAACATCTGACTGACCAGATAACTACAGGACTTACATGACCTCTCAATATCCCTTCCAAACCCAACTACTCCATAATTACTTAAGTTTTTGTATTCTTCAGTAAGCATGTATTTCATTATAAATAAATTTCTGACTTCTTAAAACTCCATCTCTGGATACAGTCATGCACTTTAATACGGAGTATTTGTTAGAAAGAGACTGAGAAGTTTAAATGCATTGAAAATAAATTGTAGGGTATTGTGAAGTGCCTGCAGCTTGAAACTAAACATAGGTAATCTCAGGCTTTTAAAACCCAGAGTTGAAGACATTCTGGATAGGAATGTAAGCAAGTGCAACAAAACCTCAGCGAAGATCCTAGTTTCTTTTCTGAATAAGGCTGAGTTGTATGTCCTCATTTTTTTGCTCTTCCTAGTAGAAATTCCTAGACTATTAGATACATTCTTTATTTTGGTAGGAAGCAGCGGTTAGTTCCAGCTGAAGCACTGGAAAATCTTTCTTGTTGCCTGAGCGTCAGCTGTTTTTGGGAACTTCATCCTCTCCCTGTGTTGTGCAGTCTGGCACGCTGTGAGTAGGTACTTTAGAGTATATATAAAGCTGTTTTGGAGATTGTGAGTAGTCGCTGCCCATTCTTATTTCACTGTGCAAGGGCACCTTTTTAAAATGAGATTAAAATATTTTGTTTTTCTTAGGAGTTATACAAGTCTTTCTGTAATGTATTTGAATCTCAAAACATCTCTGCATTTCAAATTAAAGTGTAGAAGTGCACTCTGGTAGGATAAAGCCCTTTGATCTGTTCTGTATATTAACTAGGATCTGAGGAGTCTCCATATAAATGTCCAAGTCTACTCACAGCATTTTGAAAAGGTGTGTTTGTGTTGGATGGTTGCTTTTTTTTCTTCGAGTGGCTCATCTATATCATAGAATTGCTGTGGAGAGAAGGGAGTAAGGCACTTCTTATGAGGTTGCACAGTAGTTGTAGCAGTGGAG
This sequence comes from Excalfactoria chinensis, assembly GCF_039878825.1. Classification (NCBI taxonomy): domain Eukaryota; kingdom Metazoa; phylum Chordata; class Aves; order Galliformes; family Phasianidae; genus Excalfactoria; species Excalfactoria chinensis. Next base: position 48,623,035 of record NC_092826.1, read on the forward strand.
TAAAACTGATCTCAGTGTTGCACGTTCTAGCCACAGTCATTTAAAGTACTGTGCAAGTTTTAAAGAAAGATTCTCATAATGAAGAATTCCCCATTTCTAGACCAAAAGTGTTTTGTCATTTTGTCATCACATTCTGCAAAATCTGCCAAACTTGTGACTCATGTCCGTACTGGGTACTGCATTTACACTTAATTTTGCAACAGACTGTTGCCTTAGGCACCGTTAGTTTGAGAGTATGTGTTAGATGGCAGTTCTTTCACTGTAACTCTGACATTGGAATCTGCATGGGCTGAACTGTTGTGATTACGTGCGAAAGAGCTTGTGAATATTTCCGAAATGAGAATGTTCTTCCATCTTTTGTCTGTAAAAGATGCGTGCGGTGACTTTTAGGCACTGCTCTTTCCAACAAATAGAACAGGTGTGCTGCCTAAGGCCAGTAACGTTCATCTACTGGTTACTGCTAGAGAGCAGAGCTGCAAGTACAATGAGACACCACACAGTGAAAGTCAAAAAAAGTGGCTGGTAAATTCTTCTGTCCATTGTGTTTGATGGCACACCATGTTCAGGAAGTATATGCAAAATATGCTTTCCTTTAAGGACAACATGCTTCGTTGCAGTAGGCAGGCTTGCTGTAAGTATACATTCAGTCCATTCTAGCTCCATATGTCTAATGTATTACAGGTTTTTGGAAAAAATCTGCTAGTGTAGAGATCTCATACCTAGTCAGCTTTGACTTTAGCATCTTGGGAGTTTGGCTGTTCAGTAAACCCCAAGCATGAATGTGCACAGTACGTTCAGCATTGGATGCTAAATGGTTGAGGGGGGGCAGTTGTGATTCATGTAACTTTGTTTTCACAGAACTTTGCACCGGAGGCCTAGAACTACTTTTGCTCAAGAGAAGCCTGTAATAGCCCTTTAATTGCTTCCCCTGCAAATATCAAACTGCTGCTATGATTATGGGATAGCTGTGATTGCGTAGATGTCTGCAATGAAAACCTTGATACAAAGGCTAGTACCTTTGTGGCTACGGTCGCCATTCACTTTAAAATCACAGACTAGTATTTTGTATAATGTTCTAATGAGATTTTAAAGTAGGCTAGGCCTACTATTCAAAGGCCATTTTTTCATAGCAGGGTGGTGTCTGATCCTTTTGAAGAAGAAAAGGGCTTGGCCACCTACTGAAGGAATCTTCTGCTTTTCTGAAGTGAGCTGTATTACAGAGCATAATTCAGGGAACCTGTCTGTTTTTTGACTGGCCGATGTTGATTTACACCTGCTTTCTGTAGAACTTGTTAATTTTCACGTGATCGGAGGATATACAAATAGTGAGAAAGTCACAGTATGCCTTTAAATGAAATTATAGCTCTCATCTGGAAGGTGCTCCTCCATATACACTGTTTTGAGATCTGAGCTTTCTATGCTTTCTCTACTATGGCAAAGAGATAAAAAGTGTGAGATAAAGTGGGAGGTGTAACTGTGCATGTGAAGAAAATGGATGGGGGAGTGAGATAGGAACAGACAGAAAAGGACAGGTTGGGTGGAACCAGCAGAATGCTGTGTCTAGGTCTGTTATGCCCCTTCTGCACTTTCTTAAAGCAGACCCGCCTTCCATCATCTTCGTTTTTGTGCCATTTCTCACTTGCCTTCTTCCTGGCTTTATTCCCAGTGTTATTACTGTCCCCTGATAATGCCACTCACACTTTCTTGTCGTGCCTGCCTCCTGCTAGCTGCAGTTACTGGTTGTGATGTGGAGTCCAGTTGATATCTCAATGAAGCTTAGTAGGTTTGAAACACTGAACCGTGCGTAAGTTCCCTCCCTAAGCTCCGAAGTGCAGAGGAATCCTAGTCCTGCACTTCTGTTCTTGGCAGATATGTTACCTGCTCTGGGCAATATCCTGTCTTCTGCTTTCATCTGCCCTTCCCATTAGGCACAAGCAGCATCTAAGACTTCATTTCTCCATGTCTATCCATGGAGTTATTGGAAAACTGATGACAGTGGTTATGTTGGTCATTCTTCATTAAAACTGAAAGTGGATGCAATACTTGAGATTTTTTTTTACAGAGCCACAGGAGTGCCAAGATGTAGGTATTTCTGGTTTGTGCTCCACACTGCATGGAGAATAATCCTGTGTGCTGATCATGGGGGTGCACTGTGCTCTGCTCCCTAGAGGTCCTTTCCTATCCTCTCAAGTTTGCATGTCTGTCCTCATTGTCTTTCCTCATTGCAGCTGCATTCTCTTGTTTTGATAGGCTGAAGCTTTACTTGTATGCAGGCATACTGTGTGGGAATTATCAGGTCAAAATACAGCTGTTCCTTTCATAGACGTGATGCTTAACTTGCTGAACCAGAAAAGCACAGTTCTGATCTGCTGAGCTTTCCTCTGCCCTTAGTAAATGTTGCATCTTTGCATATTCAGACCTGAGTGCTCTCTTTCTCCACTGTCCCATTTTCCTGGTCTTGTTTGTCTTAACCTGTCTCTAAATCCACAGTAAAGTATCTCAAATAATTATCTTGTTCTATTTTCTTAATGGACCCCACAGATGATAAAGTAGATACTAATGATCTCTGTTCATGCACTGAAATCTGACTGGAATTTGTTTTGTTGCATAGCAGAGAGTTGTGTTGGAGTAACTATATAGAGGTAATAACGACTTCTGGAAGAAGAAAACTGACAGTGCTGCTACATGTTCCTACATGATATTTCATGTATCACTGGCACTGCTAGTTTGTTAACCTTTCCTTGGAAAGAAAGCACTTCTCTGAATTGTTTGCTCGGAGATGCTTTTACTGTGAAATGAAATGCTTAAGCTGTTTGCCCTTTCCTGATGAAAAGTGAATGGGGAGGAGGAGAAGAAGCTACAAGAAGCCTGAGGGCACTCAACTTATTTAAATTGACACATTTTGCTTAAATTCTGCTCCTTGCACTGTGTGTATATATATATTTATATTTAATGCAGTTTTCTGTAGCTTTTGTTCCTTTGTGCCTTATCCCTTCCTTTTTGCCAAGTGCAGTTGCCTCTGCTGCTTTTGCCACTCCCACCAGCATACTGATAACGTTTGGTGTGGCTGGGCTGGGGTTACTAACATGCTTCTTAATTAGCCAAAATATACTTACAGATTGGACTGCTGGTTTTCTCCAAGCAAAATACCAAATGTTGACTTTTTCCTTCCATGCCCTGGCTGTTCTTAGGCTTCTCTTGTGTGCTCATCCACCAACTTTTTGTCTTCCTTTCCTTGACATAATTTCAGTATCAGTGAATCAGTATCAGAGATCACTGGCCACTGGTCAGACCAGTCATTCTGAAATGAATTTGAACCAGAGAAAGCCTTGAGGTGCGGGGAAGAGGAGATGATGTCTAAGAAGATATCTACATCAGTGCCTTTGGGTGAATCAGGAATGTGCTTGTAGGGTAACTATCTTCAGCATTTCTCCTTGCTGTAGTTCAGTTTGCTGTATGGAATAGCTTTGGTGCTTGATTTCTCCTGGCCAAAGCTAAACATTCTGGAATGTGCTGAATGGGCTTCGGTCTTTGAAGTATGTTTAGTGCATGGGATTGCACTAGGTCTAGTCCAGAGCAAAACTGCTACATGTGGCAAATGTTGAATTTTTGCTGCTCTACAGATCTGCTCTTGAAATGCGGCACTTCTCGGTAATGTAGTTGTAGCCTCAGCTGTCATTTTTCTAAGTCTAATTTTAGCAAAACGTTCTGGACTACTCCTGTCAAATATTTATAGCAGAAATTTCATACAGTTGATTCACTGTTTCCCAGTCTGGAGTAAATCCTTACTGGAAGAGAAGTGGTTTGTTTTTTGTTTTTCTTTCTCCTCTGCAGATAAAACAAGGGAGATGCAGAAGAGTAAAGGCACCTTATGGTAGATTCCTTGTTGTTTTTTTTTAAATGCACATGCATTCTAGAGCTCAAGGACAGATGCAGTGTCTTGGAAAGTAACCCATCTGCTCTTAATGTTACAGAAGTTCAATCTTGTGCCCCTCTGCCTTGCTTTATTGGTAGTCAGCTGGCCTTCGAGATAACTGTACATCAGGGCTATCAAAGAAAATCTTCTCTAAACCTTGTGTAAGTTTTGTTTTACGTCTTATGGAGAAGTCATACTTTGATTAATTAAGCAAGTGATGCTTAATTTCTTACAGATTTATGTCTTGTGGTTGATTAACTGGGAGCATGCAAGTCCCAACTGAAACACTCTGCTGTGACTGGGGGAGAGAGAATAGCAGCTTAAACAGGTCATTTCATGTGGATCTTTGTTGTATGCTGTGTGGTTCATGTTGGAACTGTGCCTCAGGGAAAACAGCGACAGTTTATTATTTGCTGCTGGCCACCTTTTTCCATGAAATTTAGAAGTCCTTGCTAACTTTTCTCTGCTGTCAGATTTATGCAAAGCCATCTATGAGTTTGAAAGCCATTGGTGAATCACCCGCAGCTCAATCACACGGGCCTCAGTTTCTCAGGAAACTGAGCTGAGGGTAAGAAGCCCTTCAAAGGGTTTGAGCAACTACAGCAGCTCTGTTGGGGTACTGCATGCGTTCCTGGTTTCTCACATGCGAATGCATGCCCTTTCCTTAGCACTAGGTGTAAGCTTATACAAAGCTAATATAGTAACTTGTAGGTATTAAGGATTAAATGTAAATTCAGTTTTCTGTAGCTGGTTATCAGTCTTTTTTTGGGTCAAATAATTTGGGTCAAATAATCCTAAATAATCTGTAGATCTGTTGAAAGGCATGTCTTTGGTACTTTAATGAGAAAAATAGGATTTTTTTAAACTTACTTTTGATGGAAAATAATTGAGAGAAAAAATTAGGACAGTATTACAAGTAATAGGATGTTGATGGTGGATAATAAATGGGCTGGAAAGGCATTTGGTTATAAAGACCAAGCATTCACAGTATCTGATTTTGTTATATGCAGAAAAGTTTATTTGGCAGGAGGCAGTTTTATTGAAAGCATGAAAAGGATCCATTTTTTGGAGGAAAAGCACAGTTGTGCCTATGTCTGACCAAGTGTTGGAACTGCTTGCTTGGGCAGTGCTGTCACAAAGAATAATTTGGATGTAAAGAATGTGACTTTTAAATGTAGGCTTCTGATGATTTGGAATAGGCCATCAAGACTTCTTGCTGAGCCAGTAATTGCATTAAGAAACATCCATGAAGGAGCTCAAAGCAGGCAGTTCTAGGTTTCCCTAGAAAAACCTGCTAATGTTCTACGTCTTCGCTTTGAATTCAGATGTGACTTTGTTCAGAACATGAGTTAAAATGATACTATTTGAAAACAAATTAAAAAACAAGGAAAAAAAAAAAAAAAGGAAAAAGGAAAAAGCAGAAAGAAAAGCCTGGTGTAGTAAGACTTGAAAGGACACAGCCAGCTTGGATTCATGAAGGGCAGGTCCTGCTTGACCAACCTGATTTCCTTCTATGATCTAGTGACCTGTCTGGTGGATGAGGGAAAGGCTGTTGATGTGGTCTACCTAGACTTCAGCAAAGCCTTTGACACTGTCTCCCACAGGAAATGGATGTGAGGGTACTGATTGATGCTCAGCTGAACATGAGCCAGCAGTGTGCCCAGGTGGCCAAGAAAGCCAATGGCATCCTGGCTTGCATCAGAAGCAGCGCTGCCAACAGGAACAGGGAAGTGATTGTCCCCATTTACTCAGCTCTGGTGAGGCTGCACCTCAAGTAGTGTATCCAGTTTTGGGCCCCGCACTGCAAGAAAGACATTGAGGCCCTGGAGTGTGTTCAAAGAAGGGCAACAAAGCTGGTGAGGGGTCTGGAGCACAAGCTTTATGAGGAGAGGCTGAGGGAGCTGGGATTATTCAGTCTGGAGAAGAGGAAGCTCTGGGGAGACCTTATTGCTCTCTGTAACTACCTGAAGGGAGGTTGTAGTGAGCTGGGGGTTGGCCTCTTCTTTCATGTAACTGGTGACAGGACTAGAGGGAATGGCTTCAAGCTGTGCCAGGGGAGGTTCAGGCTGGATGTTAGGAAATGCTGCTTCTCTGACAGAGTGGTCAGGCAGTGGAATGGGCTGCCCAGGGACGTGGTGGAGTCACCAACCCTGGAGGTGTTCAAGGAACATTTGGACGATGTGTTGAGGAACATGGTTTAGTGAGAACTATTGGTAATAGACAGCCGATTAGACTGGATGATCTTGTAGGTCTTTTCCAACGTTGGTGATTCTGTGATAATCAAAGCAGGAATGGAGGTAGCTTCAAGGAGTCAAGTAGTAGGTGTAAAGGAAGGAGAAAAAATGCAACGAAAGGAAGACAGAATATGCAGTCAGAAATACTTGATTAATATAGCACTTTTTACATATTGAAAAGTTTGAAGGTAGTTGTGGTCATTAGGATATATCAAAATATTTACAGGAAGGAGGCCCTTTTGTTATATTGTCAAAACAAATGGCAGTTTAAGTTTGTGAGCAGTACTGTTACTGATTTTATTTTATTTTTTTAATTTTATTTGCAGAGTGGGTACTGAAACGGTGATTTTTTGGACTTTTTGCAACTGCAGGGTTAGGATTTCAGAGGCTAACTGAGTAGATGTGTATTTGTACCGTGTTTTCTTTATAAGCCCAACAAAACAGCAAACAGATTTTCTGTTAATGGTAGTACTGTGGGTACTGGTTAACCAGCAGTCACTGTCAGTGAGGATACTAACTCATTGCATGTTGTAGGATTAAGAAATGCTTTCTGTGAAATACAAGTAATTAATTTTAGAGTACTCTCCACTGACCTGATAACCTTTTTTCTTCCTGCAACTGTTTAAAAAACAACAACAAAACAAAAAAACAAAAACACACACACACACACAAAACATGACAAAGGAAATGACATGCAAGGAAGTGTGCTTTAATTAATAATTAAATCATTTTCTTTGCCAGTAGTGCTGCGTACTGACACCACTCTAAATGAGCAGATACACTGGTGTGTCTCGGGTAGGAGTAGAGTAGTAGGAATTTCACAATATTTATTTTTTATATTGACATAGTCATAGACTTAGAGGATGGTTTGGATTGGAAGGAACCTTTAAGATCACCTCGTTCCAATCCCTGCTATAGGCAGGGACTCCTCCCTCTAGACCAGGTTGCTCAAAGCCCCATCCAGCCTGGTCTTCAATGCTTCCAGGGATGGGGCATCCACAACCTCACTGGGTAACCTGTTCCAGTGTCTCACCACCCTCACAGTAAAGAATTTCTTCCTAATATCTACTCTAAATGTACCCTCTTTCAGTTTAAAGCCATTTCCCCTTGTCCTATTGCTACCTGCCCTCATAAAAAGTTTCTCCCCAGCTTTCCTTATTCTGAAGTCAAGATTCAGGTTATTGTAGGTGCGAGTTTAATTAGAAGCTCTTCCTTTTTTTTTATAAGCTTATGGGTAATATTAAAAGAAAATGCTCAAGTGTGGAGAAAGGAAGGGAAGGAGCAGACTTTATTTAGCATGGCAGTTACAGATTTCTGACTTTTGTACTGGGCATTTTGAACTTTTCTCCCTCTCCTGTTATGAAGGAATAAGAGAGTAAGATGATACTTTGTAGTGTACTTCATATTCATCTTAACCAAGTATTCTGCAAGATCATTTCACATATGTTTAGGTCTTTTGGAGGGAGCGGAGGGGTAGAAATATGTTTAAATCTGAAAGTTTTGAGTGTCAGGTCTAGCACTACAGAGAATATACCAGTTAGTTACCTACATTAAACCAAAATAGCTGTCCTGGTCCTATTACAGGAGCAAATTCTCTTCATGATGTTCCCAAAAATCTTAGCTATAAAGCAACAACAAAACATCATACCTGAACCAACACCTAGCTGACATAAGCAGAACGATTACTAGAAGACTCAGTAAGACCGTGATCCTGGAAATATTTGTAGTGTGATGCGTCAGCTCAAAGCTCGGGGTGTTTCGTGGGTCTTTTTAAAATGGAGTCAAATGCAGTTTTAATTTTCACATGACCTTTTCATCTTGGCACTCTTACAAGTGCAAGTCAGACGAATGAGTTCAGCAAATGACTTTGTTGGGGTTTTTGGTCATGACACTGTTTTTGCTGTAGGACATATATATTTTTTTCTTAGATCTCTTGGTTTTCACCCGGAGCTGGAATTGGCTTTTGAGTCTTAGCTAAGCCACGAATCTGACTGCAGTTTGGGATTTATGAGGAGCAGTCCAGAGTGGCTTAGCAACGTGCTTGACTCTTAAGCCTGAACGGAGTGAAAGAATCAACAGCTCAACTCTGAAGAGTTGAAATGAGTGCCCGTGAGCTTCTCCTAGTCAGATGAGAGTTCTTGATATGCATTTCTTTAGGTTAAATTTCTAATGTTATTTGCTAGGTTCTCTTTTAACTTTTTACTTAAGTGGTGAGCTGAGTTTGCCCTGCTTATTCCCAGCCCCTTGTAGCTCATGCCTTGGCAATTGCCCTAACCAGACAACATGAAGAGAAGCATTAGGTCTTCTCTTTTCTTGTTTTGCAATTCAGGATTTATAGTGTTTGCAGTTTGGTTGTTTTTTTTTTCATCTAGACTCTCTTATCATAGTGCTTCATGGCTTATGTAGTAAAAATTCTAGTGTGCTGTTGGGATATTTTGTCCCTTCAGCTTATCGTACCTTTTTTCTTTGTATTAAGATCTTTGTGTCTCTTAGAAAGATAATAAATGATACTAGAAATCACTAGACTAGATATTGCTGGCAGTGTTGTAAGTGAAAAGCAGTTTTCTGCTATGTTCCTGACATATGTTTTTAGGACAACTTGACTTTCCTGTCGGGTTTTAAAAGTGCTTAGCTTGCCTTGAAGCAGAAAAGTATAACAGCAAGTAACAGAAAATTCAGAATTCCATTATGTGACACTTGGTGTGACAGAGCTGAAATACTGCAGAGCTCTTAGATTCGTATGCATGTACCTATAATGATGGATTATGTAATTAATATGCTTGACAGTGGAAATTGTTTCTACTTCCAGAAAGCATTTTAAAATCATTTTTAACATTGTAACACTCTTAAACATTTAACATATTGTTCTTCTTGATAAATCTCTTTTTCCACTAGAGAGGATAACACCATCACCAAGATGGACCACCTTTCTAAAATATTTTAGATAGAGAGTATTTCAGCTTCCTGGACTAGAAAGATAAGCTTTTGTTGGCTGTGTGACCAGAAATGATTTTATCTGTTCGGCTAGTCTTATTGCCTATAAAACAAAGTGGCATATTGAACTGCAGTGAGAGGTCAAATACCTGGAAGCTTTAAGTCTGTCAGAAATATAGGTTAGAAGGATGAGGCACTTCAGCATCTAACTGTGGTTTTCTGATGCCACTGTCTCCACCAGTAGCTATGTTTCTGGTTTTGGTTTTCACTCTAGGGTGGGAGCTGTCAAAGAGCAGGGTACGTGGAGTCAGATGAGACTGTTAGTCTAGTTTTTTGGAGTAGTATTCAACTCTGCTTCCATTTGCAGTAACAACGTTTTTCCTGGTTTGTCATTGTAATTTATATAATGTTGGTTTCAGTGGTTGTTTTCTGTTTGTTCTTTTTTCCAGACACACAATGAACCCACTGATACAAGATACGGCTAGTAAACAGCTATAAAATGCCCAAATCTGGATCTACAAAAACAGCTCAAATAGAAAATTCTGACAGTGATAGCACTATGGTGGAAAAACCAACTGCAAGAAAGGTAATGCAATTATATTCATGTCCGTTTAAGTTTGGTGGAACAAAGAACATATATTGTATCACAGCTTTTCCTGCTGTAATGAAAAATAAATACTTATTTATGTTCTGATATCTTGAATGCAGAGGAAAAAAAAATCCAGTGCAGTCTTTTTACATGCCTTCATGCGTAAATTTGGGATCAGAATGTATGCCTGTTGTTGCAGCTTGCAACTTAGTTCAAAAGGAAGCTGGATATGTGTTCTGTTGTGTTAATGCATAGTTTCCATATCTTATATGAGGTCTTTGTACACTTACAAGAACAAGGATTCATATCTAATTTAAATTTACAGTGCTTTACAAACACATGAAACGTTTTTGAAGGGTTGTGACAGCACAGACCAAAGAGCAAACAAGTGTCTTAGATTTCTTTGTGATACAGGAACTTTTTCCCTTTCCTGGGAGGATTTGAAAGCCAAATGCTGCGGAAAGCTTAAGAGTAACACCTGTAGAAGTGAGTTTGTGTTAAAAACTGTACAGTCCATTTTTTGAGTGATAGAAAATGAAAGGATATGTGAGGTCTAGTAATACTAGTGAAAATAGTATGCCCTTGAGTGTGAAGTATCCTATTACTCTGCAACTTCTAGAAACATGTTGCAAATAACTCAGTTACTGCTATAGTTTAGCTGTTGTATAACTAAAAGTACAGCTCACGAGATAAAACATTATTCTTAGTTGTATATTGCCCAATGGAGACGATCCGTTTGTCTCTGAAGTAATGTTTAAAGCTATGTTTATAAAAGGAGATTGTGTCTGTAATCATATTTACTATTATGTTGAAGTCCATCTTTCCTGTAAGGCCATTTGATGGCTGCATATAAGACGGGGAGATGAAAAGATGGGAAAAGATTAGAAGGTCCAGTATGTGCTTCAAAATATTTGTCTTCCAAAAAGATTTATACAGAGCATTAGACTTTTTAGTCTCTTCTCAGTTTGTTTTATGGGTCCCAGTAAAGTGAGGCAAAGGCAGACGTTTCTGCTGGCTGTAGTAAGTTACTTAGATGAAGAGGAAGACTGAGGAGTAAAATGAAGAAAGGAAATTGGCTTACTAGTAAATGGGTGGAATAAAAATATTTTATTCCCTTCTTGTTCTTGTTTGGCATATGGTCAAGTTAACTGAAATACTGGGAACGTTAACACTTGGAAAAAGAAGGGATTTTCTGGGGGCTAAAACCAGTAAGAATAGGAAGGCTACTGCAGTCAAATCTAGTGATGGTATTGTCTTTTTATAAGTAAGATGCATTTTGGCGAGCTTTTAGTTTGTATTAGTTAAATAATCAATCTAATAAAAATGCTTTCTGGCATAGTGTAATAGGAAGTATTTCTGGAAAAACAAAAAGCAACCTTCTGACACCCCTGAAAATCGAGTACGAGTAACAACTGCAATTGCTAGAAAAAACAATTCTCTCTCAAGTTTTGTGAGTTTAAGAGGAAAAAAACAAAAATCTATAACAGTTTAAAATGAGTTTTCATCTTTTCACTTTCATCTAAGCAAAAACAGAGGGTTTTCTAAATTTTCTACATTTTCTTTTTCAGTATTTCTTAGCTAAATGTATGGTTTGAAAAGCTTGGAATGCATTTGCTTATAAAACTGCATAGAAATATACCTATTCCTATTTTTATAGTGCTTGTTGCGTTTTTTTTCTCCATGAGCTCTGAATTTTGCATACAAACAGCTCTACAGTCTGAGTTAAAAATAGATCAGTTGGTCAAAATGAGTTTACTTCTCAGGCTCCTTTTCCTTTCCTGTGCTCCGCATCTGACTCTCCTCTCACCTCTTCTCCCTCCTGCATGTTACTATATTGGAAAAGTGATGCCAGTGTCCTGAAGTGGCCACTGAATCTCCAGCCACTGCCAAAGAAGCTGCCTTAGCAGTGATGCTTGCTACCAGTTCAGTATTTGCTGATTGCCTTGAGACCCTTCTCTGCAGGAATCTCCTGCCTCTGATCCCCATAAATTGTCCCTTTTCTGCTGCTAACAGTAGCAGTGCACATGTGCTGAGTCATTTAACCTCCATGTGCCATCAATTCTGTGAAACATAGGTAAGCTTCTGAAACACAGGTATATTTTGCCAGAAGAAAACTATGTGTAAGTAAGGGTCCTTTTGAATGAAGTTGATAATTGTGCTGGGAATTGGATACATGACAATAAACATGGTAATTATGAGTGTGTGAAGGTGTCCTTTATTTGTCAGCAGGTAGTGGAGTTGGAAATATGGCAAATTCTTATTTGTTTCAGGAAGGAATAAAGTAATGCTGTATTTTTAGTAGTCATATAAACACCTTTTGTTGTCACTTTGGTTCTGATAAAGGTTTGTTCTTAGTGAAAAGGAAAGGTGTGTTCACTGGCTAGTTAAAGCTCAGGAGGAGATTGGAATCTGACCAAAAATATGGCTATGGAAACATAATGGTGAACTAATTACATTGATACCAATAAGTAAACTGCTTACATTTACATTCAGTCTTTCATACTGTCCATCTTGGAACACGGTGTAGTATGAGATGAGCAAAATGTAGGATTTGGCTTGAGGTTATATGATATAATACTACTACTACTAACACATACTACTGAAAATATGAGACGTTAAGTAAAATTACATAAATCTGTGTTGCAGTTAATGTCCCTGTGTTCACATTTTTAGCGTAATAAATGCTGTTTGGTTGCTTTGTCTTCATTTTGAGAAAAAATGAATGTATGGTAAAGATATTGGATAGTCATTTAACAGTCACACGTGCTGTTTAACACATGAATAGACAATTGGCAGAAGTATTTAGCTGGCACTAGAATAAGCTGAGGATTTTCCCCTGTACTAGAGAAAAGATAGACAAAATATTGCCAAAATGTAATCTTTTGGATTCAGCCTTTTATGTTATTCAAAATCCAGCAGGATAACACTGAAATTTGCGTTTGAACCAGAGAAAATCAGGAAGACAAATCTATATTGTCCAAAAACATAGAAGTGGCAAAGGTTGAATTTGTAGTAATAATTTTAAGTGAAGCATATTTAGAAAGTAGTGGGAATTTCTGTAAAACAGATTTTTCCTAGTATGTGTTTGTGACTGTTGATTTACAGTCAGTGTTTTAAGCATTAAAAACATCATTAAAATCTTACAGATTAGTTAACCTGATGAAAGGTAGGGGATGGTGGTCCAAGTGTAAAGAATAGTAATACAGAAGTTTTGCTTCAGTGGAGTATTTTTATAACAAAGTATCTTGATTAATCTGACCAATTTGTTGTCTGTCCAGTATTCTTAGTGCTGTGTGACTAATGAATGACCATTTACACTGCCGTGAGGGACGTCACTAGTATGTGTATGAAAGGACCCTGGGGTCTTCAACATTCAGATGATCACAGTGGTCCTTAATACAGAGGAGAAAAAAAAGCATTCTAACTAATTTTCATATAGCTTTAGCTTTTTTTCTTTAATTTATTTGTTTATTTATAGAATAGTGCAGTCAAGCTACTTCTGCACTTTGGGATTTAAACATCTTTTTATTTGCTTCTGTGTCCAATTATGTGTTTGTTATTGGTGCAGAAATATCTCTGAACTACTTCTGGAGCTTAATTGCAGTGACTGTAGATGAACAGAAGATAGGTAGTTCAATTACAGATGTTCTCTTATATGCCCATAGATCCATTGTGGGCAAAGGAGTCCTGATGTGGAATTACTCTCACACACAACAGTGCATCTCTGAAACGAACAGTAATGTTAAATGACGCCACTCCCTGAAAAACTATTATAGAATACCCTTAGTTGGACCCACAAAGACCACTGAGTCCAACTCCTGGCTCCATACAGACCACCTAAAATTCAAACCCTATGTTTGAGAGCGCTGTCCAGCTGCTCCTTGAACTCTGGCACTTGGGGCCGTGCCCGCAGCCCTGTGCATCCCGTTCCATGCCCAGCACCCTCTGGTGCAGCACCTGTCCCCTACCCCCAGCTGCCCCTCCCCTGGCACAGCTCCATGCCGTTCCCTCGGGCCTGTTGCTGTCACACAGAGCAGAGCTCAGCGCTGCCCCTCCGCTCCCTGTCAGGAGCTGCAGCCGCCGTCAGGCCTCCATCAGCTCCTCTGCTCTGCGTGAGCAAACACAAGGACTTCAACTGTTGCAATTATGTGGTGTACTCTAGACCCTTCACTATAACTGTAACCCTCCTCTGGATGCTCTTAAATAGTTTGATGCCGTTTCTATATAGTGGGGTCAAACCAGCACCCAGTGCTGGAGGTGAGGTCTCACAGTGCAGTGCAGACAATCCCTCCCCTTGCTTGGTGGCAGTGCTGGGCCTGGTGCAGCCCAGGCTGTGGGTGGCACACTGCTGGCTCAGGTCTGAGTTGCTGTCAGACATAACCCCCAGATCCCTTTCTGTGGGGCTGATCTCCTGCCTCTTGTTCCCAGGCTGCACATCTATCCAGTGCTGCCTCATCCCAGGTGCAGCATACAACACTTACTTTTGTTCAGCTTCATGCAGTTGGTGATTGCCCAGCCCTCCCATTTGTCAAGATCTCTCTGCCTTTGAGGGATTCAACAGCTCCTCCCAATTTAGTGTCATCCACAGACTTGCTCGGTTTATCTTCAAGTCCTGCATCCAAGTCATTGAAGAAAGCATTAAAGAGAACTGGCTCTAAAATGGAGCCCTACAGAACCCCGCTAGTGACTGCCCGTCAGCCTGATGTAACCTCATTTACTATAACTTTTTGAGTCTGACCCATCTGCCAACTGCTCACCCACTGTAGTATGTTTTTGTCTTGCTGTATGCTGGCTTTTTTTTTTCTGAGAAAGATACTGTGAGAAACACTATTGAAAGGTTTGTTGAAATCCAAAAAATTCCATCAGCTGGCTTCCCTTTGTGAACTAGGTGTGTAACCTTGTCATGAAAGGAGATTAGATTTGTTAAACAGGACTTTCCCCTTTTGAACCCGTGTTGGCTGTGACTAACTTCTCTAAGTAAAAGCTGTAATGGCCAAAAGATATGGTATAAACGTATTCCAATGGATAGTATGTTAAGACAAAAGAAAAATGCCTTTAGGATTTGTTTTTCCTTTCACAGCTGATAAAATGTGTAGTTTTTATTGGCTGTGAAATTAGCTTAGCTCCTGAGCAGAGGAATGTACTGTAGTTTCTGTTGTTACAAGACTTAATCTTTAATGCTTGTCCAGTGGAAGTTGATACTATGCTTACTATGCTGTTCTAACAACCGGTACATTACAATGTGAATTAGCTGTATTTTCAGGTCTTTTCAGAGCTTAGAAAAGTAATTGAGTAACATCCACGTTAATATAAAAAGCTTATTATCAAATATGCTTTAGGGTACGTGTATTCTGTTTTGATTGCTTGTCTTGGGAGCTTAAAAGAAAAATTGTCTAGAGTGCGTACAGCAGGAATACCATTCATTGTTTGCAGGAGATATTTTATAAAGGTGAGAACATAAGGAACTTTAATTTATCTGAATTTGTACTTTAGAACTTAAATGGCTGAAAATCTGGAAGTAAATGGTAGATCTGTGGTTCAAAGCAGAAGAACGTTGTTTTGTAAGAAGTGAATTTCATCTTAGAAGACTCCAACAATATTTGTTCCCCAAACCATTTTAATACCATGCAGAACATGCTTCAGTACGTAATTATCTTTGATATATGAAAAGAAATACTTTTTCCTGAGGCTTAGTACATCTGCAGATTTACAGATTATATGGGGCTGTTTTGTCTCCTTTTGTGTCTTGTCACTGATTGTGGATGTACCAGAAAATAGAGCTAGAATAGGATATCAAGATTGTACTGATGGTTGTTAGCCTTCTGAGACTCTTCCTGTTAAACAGATGACAGATGTCCTCTTCATAGCACGCTAGTATGGTTTTGCTAACACCAAACATTTTTCATGTTGCTACACCTTCCAGTGAGGCATGCATTAAATGTTGAGATGTGCAGCTCTAGTTCATCCATTTGCCCCAGAGCACAATAAGCCACGCTTGATTCTTGACAAATCTTGGCCAGACCTTTTCTGTAAAGCCTTAACTGGTGGAAATTTCACAGTCTCCTTGGGCAGTTTGTTCTGATACTTAATTATGCTGACTGATGCAGAGTTAGATGGTAAGTGGAAGGATAAATAACATTTCCTTGTCTCTTGTTGCAGTCTAAAACCATTAAATGTTCTTTAAGTGTAGCAAACATGGAGAATGTATAATGCTTTTCTTTTTGGAGCAATAGTTTATGTATCTCAACATTATTCTGTTTTGATTCCATATTTTATTTGGTTAGTAGTTTTCTGACCTTCCGGAAAAAATCCACAAATGTTCTAAATAACAGGTAGAAATCATATAAACTTTGTTGTAGTTTCACTTCATGGATTACGTGAAAATAATTAATATATTTGTTCTGGCTGAGTTTTGTACTTTGCATGAATGCTGCAGAATTGATGTCCATGCTGTTACAGGACCAGAAGTAGGTGAAGCGGTGAATGCTCACTCTTTAAGCTGAAGAGCATGTTCTAACCCACAGCACTCGCTACTTCTCCTTGCCCTTCTTTCCTGGAAGTTTAATCCAAGAAGCTGTTAAGAACTAATTTTAACATGCAGTCTTGTGATTGTACGGTAAATTACTTTTATCAGTTTGTGTAACCTTTTTTCAATCTTATTCCTTTTGTTTTGTGCTTAGACTATTATTCAAATTAGACCACTTTACATATCTGCTAGTTATTTTATTATTCACTTGCTGTTTTTTTTCTCTTTCTTGCCCAGTTGTGTGGGTTGGAAAGTCAGCCACTGGTTATTACTGTCATTCTCAGAGGCTCTTTAGTCTGTCCAATAGGCTTTATTACTTGTTTGTATTCACTGCCAAACTTTTATTGGATGCTCACTTATTACCCGGGGTTGCTTCTAGTTTTCTCTAATCAGAGGAGGAACAGCCTTTTATTTTTCACAGATTGTCAAGTAGGGGTATGTTCCTTTTCCACCTTTCAAAAATTAATCTACTAGTGTTTTTACTCAATTATCTATTGACTAATAGAGCTATGGAGTTGTAGCTGATACTGCTGGTAATGTATTTTCTGCAGTACATGGTGAAGAGAAAATTTTATGTCTCTGTGTTGTCCCTTGATTAGTATGCAAAAAAATTGGGCTGTGCAGAGGTTTCTCTCAAGCAGTTGTCTCACTGACTTGCTTTTTTTCCCTTATAGTTCAACCTCCTATTTTGTGGCATATTTGAAGTTGCTGATGTGCACATCCCATTTTTCTCATAAAGCATGTTTTATAAGTCCAAAATCTCAGAGTTCTTCATCTAAATATTTCAAGTAACTTGCACCTATTTTTTTTTTCTTCTGAATTTGATACCAGTTAAATAATTTTTTCATATATTTTGTATGATCTTAGTAGATTTTGTCTCAGAAGTTGATACACTACGCTGTTATCCTTGTTGAAATGGAGAGCTTTGTACAGGGATGAATTTGGGGATGGGGTGATGGTAGGCTTTTAGAGATTTTTGTTACTGTACTGCAGTTCACAGTCTGAATTGAAGTGTGAGCTTTTAAGGTGTTTTTAATGTGATTACTATGCTATAGTCAGAGAAGCAAACTGGGGTGGTCATTAAAAGCTGTAAGACTTAGCAAACTCTTATCCAATTTGTATTGTTCCTTTGCATTTAATCAAGGCTCTAATAATGAACAGCAGTTCTACAGAGATGTATCTGGAAATGCGTATAACACAAAGGATTCTCACTTGAAAAAGAAAGAACTGTTATTGATTATTTTGGTAAAATTACTTTAAAAGGTTTAGAAATGAGCTACTATGTAATACGCATACTGACATACATGTACATTTCTCACATAGCACTCTTTGCAGTCTGTATGCATGATGAGACTATTCTGATATATGCAAAAATTACTTAGTATACTTTTTATTTGCATTAGAGCAAGGACAAGATTGCATCCTACAGCAAAACTCCAAAAGTGGATAGGAGTGATGTGGGGAAGGAGATGAAAGAAAAGTCTTCCATGAAACGTAAACTTCCTTTTACTATTAGTCCATCCAGAAATGAAGATCGCAATTCAGACACAGGTAGAACCTTTTTGTTTCTTTGACTATTTATTTGTTGGTAAAATACATCTTAATTTAATCAATTGTGTGTTATGTTTTTACAGTGATATTTTTTTTCCTATAAATAAGGACAGTAAGTATAAGTGTTGCTTCTGATTGTTGCATCTCTGTCTGATAAGTTTTCCTATCAGATATCACCAGGAGCTTGTGTGCTAGTGTAGTTCATCTGCATTTTCCAGTTCTTTTCTAACCTCATTCTTTTGTTTCTATTTTAGTCATAAATCTTTCTTTTCATTGTCATCTCTGTAAGTCCATTTGCTCAGACAAGTAAACAGATGAAAATATAATGTAAGTGCTTTCATTTGAAGCCTTGAAGCATTTTTGGGAGAGGGAGAGTGGGAAAGATGGGGAGATGCTTTGTCCACTGGTAAAAGAAGTCATTAAGTTTATGGGACTAACTGAACTACCTATGGAGAACAAACTTTTCTTCCAGTTTAATCTCCTTCGTTCTATTCAGGATACTTCTGCACTGGCTAATAGCTTTTCATGACATTCCTGTATGTTCTATTAGAATGGATTTCAGGGCTTCAAAATATGGCTCTTTTCTAGTTAAGATGGAAGAATCTGGGTGTTGTGATTCGAAGAGTAACACTTACCTCTTAGGTTAGATAATTAGACATATGCCACGGTCCAGCAAGAATTCCTTTGACAGCAAGACAATAATCATGCCCTTTTGTAAGGCCACCAGAAGATGTTCTTGTAGGTTCAGTACTACAGTTTCTCATACAGTGTTGGTTATAAAATTTCTATTATTTTTTTTTAGAAAAGGTAATTCTGTTAACATGCTTAGAATTACATGCAAGGTAAGAATCTGTACTGATGTACATGCTTAAGTTTTGCCTAGGATTGATTTCATGTAGGCTGTTTGGTTCTTAGATGTTACATATATACCTCCCTTAAAGAAAATATGCTATGAAATCCAAATTTAAAATATCTGCATTATAAAACAATACTTTTGGATTTAGAGTTCATCTTTTAGTATGTTTATAGTATTCTGAAGTCTTATGCTATTCATAATAACACTTGATTCTGAAAAGACCGTATTTAATTTACAAGTACGCTCCTAGCATTTGATTTGTTGAATTTATTGCTTGGTATTATGCCATAACTCTTTTTCCTAATGGGATTAAATATATTTTGAAATCATTTTAGCATTTATCTTGTGCTTGGTAAGTTGTAGCAAAGGTATTATGGCAACAGTTCAAGTGCGGGAGATAAATACTTAATAGAATAATAGAGGGTACACAGCTTTAACCACTGTGTAGCAGACATTTCTGCTTTTTCTCTAATTCTTTGTTGACACATTGCAAATTTCCAAATGCATTGCTGCTGAGGTAGGAAGACAAGATAACTGCGCTCATGGACAGATGAGGAACTTGGTACATAAGCTTTCCACAGGCCGTAGGGGCTGGAACATGATTGTGACAAAAAACAAAAATAAGTAAGAACAAAAAAATCCCACAGATCTCATAATGCTGATTCCGTACCAAACCAACAGGATTAGAGCAGCAAGCCACTTGTGTTGCAGCCAAGTTTGGCACTGAAATGAATTATGACTGACATCAGTGAGTGTGAAATGCAACGCTTCTTCTAAAACAAGCTTGGCTGTAGACATTGAAAAGATTTCCCATCACTGGACCATCTTTTTGTCGTATTTTCCTCAGTAGTTTCATGTTTTTTCCATACCCCCAAATTCCACCCAAAATGCTCCTCTTCCTGTTTTTTTGGTTCGGTGGTGTGATGTGGGTTTTGGTTTTGTTTTGTTTTGTTTTCATTTTCTTTATTTTGATATTGTCCAGAAACATAAAGTGGGAGTGAACGTGCACAGCTGAAGTGAATGTTAACTTCATCTGTAAACATCTTTTAAAAATTTAATTACTAATAAACTATTTGCAGATTTAATTTTACATCCAGTCTGTTCTGGCAAGAATGCAATCACGCATTACTGACGGTATCCCATAGTAGTTGAGACTCTAAAACAATTCTGGTCCTGCTTTTTATCTGGATTTACATTTCATAGTATCATCATAGTATCATAGTATCGTGCGAGTTGGAAGGGACCTTAGAGATCATCAAGTCCAACTCCCGGGATTCGAGCCCTCTGTGTAGCAGAGAAGCACTTGTACCCTCTGTGCCACAGGTGGAATTCGAACCCGGGCCCTCCAGTGCTGCAAGCAGCACTTTATACCACTGCGCCACCGGGGGCACACATTTAAAGTGGTGCTTTTGCCTAAGGAGCTGCTGTAGTAAATTAATGTAAGATGCTTTCAAGTCTAGCTTTTAGATTACTTCCTTAATAATTTCATACAGGTTAGGACCAAATCTTGCTGTCTAATGCAGTCATGCAGTGCCAGTTGCGATGCCTGTGGTGGCTAAGTCTACCCAGAGCTGACATCTAACGTGAGCTATGGGAGATCTGTGGCCTTCTGAAAGGTCCAGTGAGATAACTACTGAATGGCTTTATATGCCTATCTTCAGTCAAGAGCAATCTAGTCTTAGTTTCTTCTTATTTTGTTGTACATTGCTATTATTTGTTTGAGCAGATCTGTCGCATGTACTGTCCTTCTTTGAATCCTAAGCTGATGATTCTCTTGCTACATCCCCGTTCTGTGACCAAGAGCAGCCACAAAAAGCCAATGCTATATAGATAGATAAGTACGATTGATAGATATCAAATTTAATTGCGGTACAGCATTAGCCCTTGTTGAAGCTAATCTCCAGTAATCCTCCAAAACATTCTACATGCCAACTTTGTGCAAAACGGGTGAAATTGATGGTGGAAGAAGAAACATTTTTCATACCCTCTTTAATAAAACAACTCATGTTTGTGATTATCAGAGTGAGAACAACAAGCAAGCACTGCTACTGCAAACAAGTTTATTTGCTCACTCCACTGTACTAACCAGAAGAAAAAAAACAACTGTGTTTCTCTATGTAATTGAATGTAACTGCAGATTGGAAAAAGTCTTTCCATTGTGTAGATAAGCACGAGTATTTATTTTTTTTATTTTTGTAATCTTGTTACATAGTTGGCTATTTACAAAGACCAGCAAGAGTTACAATTAGACATTAATTTGTCTGTCTTTCCTTAGAAATTGTCTTCTAGATTTTCTGTTTCTAGTAATATGCTGATACTGTTTTCTGCCTCCTTCAGCTTCTTTCTCTAAGGCAGCCCAAACACAATGCAGTCATGGCTTTGAACCTTTAAATGACAACTAGAAAAAACTGTTGTCTGTATGTTCCATATGGATCTCTTATTAACAATTTATATACTTGTGCTTTGTATAGGCACTAGGATTAGAGGAGCTATTAAAAGGATTACTTGACTGTTCAACTGTTGCATCTTTACCTCTAGTTTGGGCTAAAGGCAGGAAAGTAGATATGTTTTTGTGCATGCTTATGTAAGTATCTGTCATAAGCTTAGTTAGATATTACAATAGCACCTTGATTTCTGTGAAGTATGCCATGTACTGTGAGTTCCCTTCATGGCATTCTAATTCTGTTTAACTGAGTATAGGAAGCAACACTCAATCACAAAGTGTTACCAACTTCAATCAGGTTATTGTGATCAGATGGAGCTCTCTAAGTCTTGTTATTTTAACTTTATTGTCTGCAGATTTATTTGCAGTCTTGAACTGTCTTCTGCTATTGTCAATAGCAAGAATATTTCTTTCTTGGTGTGTATCATTTAGTCTTTTAACTTCCATTCATTTTATAGCAAGCTCTTTTTGCTTTATTTCCTTCATCCACCAAAGTGGTTATTTTATGAAAAAATACTTTGTTAGCTTGGCATGGTTTGTTTTGAGAAATCTATGTATTATATTATTTACCAATTTATTTTCCTAAAATATTTAGGAATTAGTTGGCCCAGAATTTGTAATTTATCTAAACCCAGAAAAATAGGTATATTGATTATCTTAGGGTATAATCTATCATGCTTAAATTGTCTTTTTTTGCTGGTGATTCTGATGTTTTTCCTGCCAGTAGAATTAAGCTCTATAAGTAAATTTAATGAAATTCTTCTGCGAGGAAGAAAAGCACTTAAATGCACCTAAAGCCCTGTTTCACGTAGCTATATTATTTTTGAACTTTATTTTTGAAGCCCTGGATTGAAAGGTTACTTTCCTACAAGGAGTGTTATCTGTGTAGACTTGTCTGTGTATTATGAAGGCTATTTACTAAAGACAGTTGAACATGAATCCATTTGAAGAGCTTTGATTGTATTTAATAACAAGTAAGAAATTGCCTGGTGTTCTAACCACTGACAAACACAAAAGAAAAAGTGGCATGAAAGCAAATATGAAGGAAGATATTTGAGTTATATATAGTGGATATAGGGATATATATTGGGATACAGGGTTTGAAAACAGAAAGTATTCAAAATTTATATTAATGATAACAATAACAATAACATTACATTAAAAAAAAAGGCTTCAGCAGTCAATTTTACACAAATTCTACATAAATTGATATTATCTGCCTGTTAAGGTAGTTATTATTGTTAAAATCATACAGACATCAAGATGACAGCTGTGAAAAGATAAAGAATATCTAAAAGGACAGGGCTCCAGATTAAGCTGGAATTTTCCTGCTGATTGAAGCAAAGCGTACTGTGAGATGATAGTCTCGGAGCAGTGAAAACAAATCTTAACTGTTATACTTCGCAGTAAGCTCAATGGAAGTTCTTAATCATTGAAGTGAATATCTGCTTACAGGATGGACCGTGGCAAATGAATTATCAGGTGCACCTGCTGCAGTCTCGAGACGCTTTTATTTTACTTTGTTATTGATTGCATTTGTTTTCTGTGTTGAGCTTTTCAGACTTTCTGAAAACAAGAAGAATTATGAATTCTAATATAGATTTTAATAATCGTGTCCCTTGCCTGGTAAGGGCCCATAACTTGGTGAGAACAACTGCATTTTTATGTGGTAGTTGTAATTGGTAACATCTAGAAATGTTTTGCGAAAGCTAATCCATTAGCGAATTGGGTTATCGGGTACGACCTTGAGGTTGTTTGACAAAGCTTGACAGAATACATGAGTCAATTGCACTTTGTCATATTTCTGGAAAACTGATTAAAAAAGAAAAGAAAACAGATAAAGAAATGTGTGATACATATATTGTTTAAAAAAAAAAAAAAAAGTGAAATATTATCAGAGTATTTATTTCCCTATTATTTTGATGTGTTAGTTTTCCAAGCTGAGTATACCTATAAAACTGTAAGGAGTAATTCAAAAGAAAATGAATGTGTTTTTCTGGAAGAGAATCATGAATGTTAAACAATATAAGCAATGAAACAGCAAATCGTACCAGACAAACAGAAATGCATTATTTTGATGGAAGTACTGCATTAATTGATGAAGGGTACAGATTATGTTCTCCTTAGAGAGGGAATGGCATAATCGCAGTGAAAGGCTGAAGCTTTTTCATTTCATTGTAGTTTTTTTCTTTAAGTTTCCCTGTATGCAGTTCTTCTACAAATAGGGTAGCAGTGTCAAATGTATTTTTAGATGTTCAGAAATGTGAAATGCACACAGGTTAGAAAAATCTGAACATTCATGTATGTAAAGGGGATCTTCTTGTCTTCTTCTGACCTTTTAAACATGATGGATGTGTTTTTTAGGGTGTTTTTTGTATGTACATAGGTCTGTACCTTTCTGTTCTTTAAGTGATCTTGGTCATAGTTGTTTATATTTGGTTGCTGTGGAATTTAGGATGTGCACTCCCTGCGTGCTTTCCTGTGCCTGAAGAGCATTGCATTACTGTCGCCTGTGTATGTAATCAAGCCTAGAAGATGAGATTTAGAGAGAGCAAGGAAGGCAGAAAATGACTTAAAGGGAAATAAATGAAACAAAGAAAAACAGGGAGGGCTGAAGATGGAAGTGTAGAAACCCATAAGATAACAAGGATCAGTTCAGGACTTAATGAAATGTGGAATTGTTCATACTTAGGAACATCAATGGGACTTAAGCTTCTTATATTCAGTTTCTATTAATTTTTCCTTCTCTGCAGAAGTTAGCAGTCTACTTCAGTGGAATCTTGCAAGACTTTCATCCTTTGCAGATGACAGACTTTTAATAAAGCTTTTGTCATACAGGTATTTTGAGGTTGACATTTAGGACAGGAAGCTGAAAGACCAGTGTAGATCACAGGGATAGTCATGAAATAACATGGCTGCTAGTGTCCTCCCCCAACCTTGACATGCCCAGAATACTAAAGTTAACAGAAACTGGATGAACAGTACCTACCACATGGCAGTCAGTTACAGTAAGAATAAAGTGCAGGGTATTTTGCTAAGAACTTAAAAGATCAGTGTGGCAATCACACTTACTTAACCAATAGTAAACAATCTACAACCACATTTTAGTATTTAAGTACTAAATCAGTACCTACCTCGGCAAGCCACAGAAGAGGAAGTGGACAACAGCAGTTCTTCCTCCTTATTGAATTCTGCCAATGTCTTCGTGGGTAGTAGTCAAGTCTGGAGGGCAATATGATGTTACCCACGCACAACTGTAGGGTGTGGAATCATGTCTGACTTTTTACAGGCCTATTGGAAAGGGGAGGGGCAGAGAATCTAACAGATGTATAAGTTATGGCAGAATGAACAGGATCTATGGAAAAACTAATCATGAACCTGAGCTTCTAGAGAAAGCAACCAAGGGAACTATTTACTCAGATTTTTGTGATGTTGTTTCTGTTGAGTCACCGAGCATGTCTGCTTTCGAGCAGTAATTTTAGCAGCTCTGAAGAAAAGGGTAGATATGATAGATCTAACATGTAAGTAATGTAAGCTACTTGCAAATTAGAAACAAGAATTTTCCAAGATAGTGAAAGAGCGGTTGCCTGGAAAACTGAGATAACCAGAAGAAATCAACAGGCTTTTGACTATAAATAAATACAAATTAATATCCATACCCAGAAAATACAGATAAGAAACACTTACCAGACAGGGAGACGTTTGGAATAGTTGTACCAGAAGAAGTACGATGGATTGAGATGTATTGTACTGATGTTAAAATGTTGCCTGATTTCAGAGCACTCTTAACTGATCTGGAGATCAGTGAGAATCTGTAGGTACTGAATAGCTTTAGAAATTATCTGTTTATTCACATATGTTATTTTAGCTCCTGACTTAAAGCTTGGGCACGGAGTATTGATAAAGAACTTCAGTAAGTTTTGATAAAATGAAAGCAGTTACATATATAAAATATATGAAATTGCTGTATGTTTTTGAAGAGTATGTATTTTAGAGAAGAAATTGCTCTGGCTTCAACTAGCTTAAGAAATGCAATAATTTACCCCATTTTCTAACAGACATACTAAGTTTTACTTTCTTTTTAACACTATGCCTTAAGAGAGGAAAACTAAGGAGAGTGTCAAATCTGTATTTGAGGCTGAAAGTAAGCTAGTTGATCTTAAGTATTTTTTTAAGTATCTAACATGATTCTCTGAAAATTAGAATTGTGATTTAGATAGACTTACTGCTGTGAAACAGGTTTTTCAGCTTTTATAATTTTTTTATTCCTTCTTTTAAGCTGATAGTTTTTTTATCCTGGTATGATCAAGAGAGGTAAAAAAAAATGTAATGCAAATGCAACAGTTTAGAGATATAGTTTCTACTTCTTATCAACTGTCATCAGTCTCTAATTTGCATACATTGAAAGGATGGTTTCATTTCTAGACATGTGTTATAGTTTGACAGCAGTTTGAGTCTTTTAACATTAATATTTCCAGAGAAGGAAGGTCCGGAGAAGAAGAAAGTGAAGAAAGATGCTGGAAATAAGAAATCAACACCAGTTAGCATTCTTTTTGGTTATCCTCTGTCAGAGCGCAAACAGATGGCACTTCTTATGCAGATGACGGCAAGAGACAACAGTCCAGGTGATCCTACAAAACTAACACTTCTTCTTTCTCCTTGTTTAATTCTGTCAACATTAGAATACTATGAACCCAGCAGTTTTTCTACAATGCTTGGTTTTTATTGGAAGACTTTTGAATTATTATTAATTCTGGTAAAACTCTGTCTTCTGTAGAAGAGTAATCTGGTAAAAAAAAAAATTGATGACCTTCTGTATTTGTTGTGTGTAAATGTTTGCATTATGATAGCTGTAGAAGATGAAAATCAGTTTTCCTTCTTTGATTATTTACCTGGATACTGTACCATACATTTATTTAAACTGAAATGATATCTATTTCTGTCTTCATTTAGAAGGAAGCTGAATAATCCCTTTAGGATTTAATGGGGGAGGGAGATGCTTTGTTTTTTGACTTGGAATTTCAAACTATCTGTGGTTCAGTTGTATATATTAAAAAATAATAATAAAATAAAATCTTTATGCATGATGATGTTGTACAGGTGTTTGTACAAAATCTGCATTTAAAAGTGAGATTATATTTTTTAAGAAAGAAAGAGCCAGGTGGCTGTGTCACACTGCATTTAAAACTGTTTCTATGTAGAGAAGAGCAAGATGGTTTCATGGCAAGAGGAGGTATCTTTATAAGGCTCCTCTGGAATACCGCAGGGGACAAAGGCATATTCCTTATTCTCTCATGCTGGGAATGTCTATTCATATATAAAATACTGGTGATGTTTTGTCTTGTTTTAGAAAAAAAAACAAAACATTAAGCCAGAGTATGTGAACTTTCCTAGTTTGGATAGGATTCATCTGTTCTTGAAACCCATATTTAAAATAGAAAAACTTTGCAAGGCATCCTTTTTTACATTGCAAGTATCCATTGTGTTGATACATATGAAATGTCAATCACATCCCGAATTATTCACTAATAATTATCACCTTCAAATACAATCATTAAAATGAAGCAAAAATACTGTTGAGTATAAATGACCATTTAAAAACTTATTTTGTAGATTCCAACCTGAATCATCCTCTGCAATCCACACCAGCACAAAAGAAAACTCCAACCTCCTCTTCAAGACAAAAAGACAAAGTTAACAAGAGAAATGAACGAGGGGAAACTCCTTTACATATGGCAGCAATTAGAGGGGATGTTAAGCAAGTTAAGGAGCTTATCAGTTTAGGTGCAAATGTGAATGTAAAAGATTTTGCAGGTAAGTTGATATATGTTTGCCTAACTGTACAAATTCAGAATTAATGCTGAAGTTGTTAACAGAGGTTTAAGTTGACATGCTGTATGCAAATGAAAAGTTTCAGTTTATTTTTTTCTGATAGCAGTGGTGATCCTTGGATGCTAGTATATGGTATCTTACCGGTGCAGTGTGTTAATATGTGGAAATTTCAGTTGTGGGTTGGGCCTTTCCTTATAAGAATGCATGCATGCTTGCTGAATTTTGAAGAAGTATACTAGGCAAATTCTGTAGCTAGTAATGGGATTATAGAACGTGTGAAGACAAGCAAAGGCTAACAGTAGCATTCTAATGTACGTTGTCTTACTGGAACAGCTAATATGCACCAAAGCAGAACCAATGTGGGGTAGATTATGGTTGTCATCTAGGCTTGATACTAGTTTTGGTATGTGAGTATCTGATTTCATAACTGACTGATAAACACTGGGATAAGTTGTAACCCGTATCATATTTTCTTAGTGCCCTTTATTTTTACTACTTTTAGTATTCTTT
Organism: Excalfactoria chinensis; assembly: GCF_039878825.1. NCBI lineage: Eukaryota > Metazoa > Chordata > Aves > Galliformes > Phasianidae > Excalfactoria > Excalfactoria chinensis. The sequence goes on from NC_092826.1 coordinate 48,650,426, forward strand.
TAGTAGCCTTCTGATAAAGATTTGAGTACTACCAGTCTCTTTGTCTGTAAGACTTCCTAAATGATTGTTAGAACCTGATGGCAAGCTTTTGCCTATATATTTTTTGACAATCTCCTGGTAATTATGTTGCTACATGTTTTTATTTAAATACAAACAAAAAACCACCAAAAAAACCCCCACAAAAACAGAGTAGATATGAGACCCCCAAAATAATGTCTTCATAAAAGATATGATCTGTAGTTAGAGTTCAGTAATTCCCAGCTATTGATTGGCCAGATACCAAGATAAGTACTGAGATAAGTACTTGCTGTTTTACCTTGAACAATATGAAAGGATGTAAGAAGAAGCTGAGATATTGGATAGAGATTTATAGCTTTGAAGGGGGTTGAGGTAGTTAGAAGGGGTGAAACAGTGAAGAAGAGGAATAAATCAGGGGATGCTGTTCTCTTAAATGCAAGAGCAACTCTTAAAAAAAAAAAAAGAAATGTTAAGTGCACATTATGTAAGCAGCATCATGAACTGTCTGCTTCTCATAACTAGCCATTAAGCATTGGGTTTGTTTTATTTTACATTCACAGTAGGGGTAAGTGGATCATGGGAAGGCAGGGAAATAAGAAAAAGACCAATGTCTTTGTTTGGTCGTTGTGTTGTATTTTTTTCAAAAAGGCTGTGCTGCCAATGTGAAGGATAAAGCTTGAAGAAAATTGGACAAAGTTCATGGCATCCCAAGGGAATAAAGATAATGCTGAGAGTACTTGTTGGTATTGTTAACTGGCAGAGCTAGCAGAATAACCAGTTCAGAGTTTTTATAGTCATTGCATAATGGAAGCAAAAATACAATGAAAGTCTGAATGAGAATTTTGACTAAATCTATGAAGCAGCCTGCCACGGATGCTCAGATTGTAAGCCTGAATGGTTCTTACAAGAGTTATATTCTCTGGGAATGATGAGATGAGGTGAAGTCACAGGTCTCAGTGAATTTAAGAATGATGTGGTATGGTTAGCTAACATCAAGAGAAGATGTTATTGAGATGGACTGATGTTCTGATTGTAGTTAAGAAATAGATCAGTGATTTCAGGGGGTAACTGAATTGGTATTTCAAGATGAGGCTTCCCAGAACTGCTTTGTAGAGGAAGAGAAAGGAAGCAGAGGCAGAATCCAGTGAGGTCTTTGGAGAAGCTGAGAGGGGAGATGAGGATATTCAGAAGAAGGCAGACCCATAGAATCACAAGGATAATAGAAACAGTTCCAAAGGAGGTGAGATGGGTTAACCTTGACCAGCTGCCTGATGTCCACCCAGCCACTTTCTCACTGCCCTTTTCTGACTGAACAATGGAGAAAGATGTGGAAAAAGCATCTTGAATCAAGAAGATCAGTAGGAAAAACAGTTTAATAGGAAAAGCAAAAGCTGCAAGTGCAAGCAGAGGAAAAAGGAATTCCTTCACTACTTTGTGGAGTCCTACAACATCCTGAGAATTTGGACCTCATCATATACAGTGGTTGCTTTGGATGATTACTGCTGTAACCACAAATATCCCCAATTTCTTACTCCTTTTGTTGAGATTTTTATTGCTGTCTATTACTTCATAAATACAGAGTATTTCTTTGGTCTAATTGGGTCAGCTGTCCTGGCTGAGTCCCCTCCCAGCTTCTTGCCCACTTCCAGTTTATTTACCCAGGGGAGAAGGGCAAAAGAGAGAGAAAGCCTTAATACTGCAAGCACTGGTCAGCAGTAGTCAAAACACTGGTGTGTTACCAACATTATTTACCCACAGATGCAAAGCACAGCACCTTATGGGCTGCTATGAGTTAACTTTATAACTTCATTCCAGGCAGACCCTGTACAGACAAAACTAATTTTAGAAGTAGGTGAAAAGATAAGAACGCTTGAGAGCTTGTTCTGGAAATCAGCTGGGAGCAAGTCATTTAGGAGTTTGATTCAGAGCACTGGAATAGAAACAGTTGGGTAATAGAATAGATCAAGGAATCATAGGAATAGATCAAGTGATATCATATCCATTGGTAATCCAAACTGAGAAGAAAAGGTGGCTGAGCTTCAAATTCCTGTGTAAAGGAAGAAGTCAAGAAGAAGGAGAAGATTTGAGGAGTGAGTCATTAGTGGACAAAAGTAAGAATTTAGGGTGCAATGAAGTTTAGAGAATTAAGAGTTTTTTAGCTAAGAAGCTGGTGGAACTAAAGGAGGAGAAAATGAATTAGTAATGGAGGAAGTACCCTGCTCGTGGAGTATTTGCCAGAACAATACTGCTGTGTGAGAACAGGAGTAAAGGAAACAGATGTTGAGAGAGAGCCAGGACTAGTGTTGGCTGGTGAGATATTTTGATAGGATAGAAAGGCAAAGCAGTAAAACACTGAGAAGTATGAACTGTGGAGAGAATTAAGTATGTCATTGTTAGGAGGAAGAAGACAGAGATCAAAAGATTGGGAGCAGGATAATGTTTTCGCTGTGGATGAGTGGGGAAAAAAGGCAAATGGAAAGAAAAGGGTTGTAGCCAGGCAGTGCTAGAAGTGAATGAGCCAAGTAATGACGGAAAAGAAAAATAGTTTTTGAAGTTCAAGAAGATGCTTTTTACTACAGAATACGTTAAGAGCATTATTTGTTGTTGGTGGTGGTTGATTTCTTTTGTTGTTTGGTCAGAGGTTGTTTTTATTTTTACTTTTTATTAAGTATAATGTCAGAAGTTGAGTGAGAGATGAAGATGAGGAATTTCCTTAATGAAGGAGTAGATAAATCATGGGTTTCTGAACAGAGGTACAAGACCATTACTTGCAAAATGCAGAGTTGAAGTGAATAAACTCTTCCAGGCTTGCACTGGCTATTTTATAAAGTGGAAGTTGAATCCCCTTCCAGAATTGGACTTTGAAAAGTTACTGAAGAACAGCCTGAAAGTTCAAGGTATCAATGACATGGGAGAAATCAAGTGGGGGAGAGGAGATTCAGGTACAGAGTGTAGAAAATACAGATTTATCCTCTTCAGTTGAGGTCTGCTGCAGAAAATGAGGAGCACCTAAATTTAAGATTATTGATATGGAAATAAAATTATATAGTTCATTGTGAGGGTTGGGGTTGCTAAAGCATGTGCTCACTAGATGGATGTTGTTACCCTTTCCTGAACTACTCTATGAGTATATTTTGAAGTGTTTCAAGGATGTAAAGTTTTACAGTGCACAAGAAAGCAAAACCAAACTAACCCCTAAATTTCCAACTTATGTTTACCACTCTTTATTATAGGTTGGACACCACTGCATGAAGCTTGTAATGTTGGTTACTATGATGTTGCTAAAGTCCTGATTGCAGCAGGAGCTGATGTGAACACACAGGGTTTGGATGATGATACGCCACTTCATGATTCTGCTAGTAGTGGGCATCGAAATGTGAGTGTGCTGTGAGAGTAAGGGAAGCAATTAAGTGGTTTGAAATGCTCAATCGTTAGAACAAGTCCTAACTATCCTGACTGGTCCTGTGGGGTTTTGTGATACTGTTTCTGCTGTTTTGGGGCTATCTTAAAGCTTTTTTTGGTTTTCTTTTCTGTTCTGCTTTCATCATAACTCTATAGTGAGGTATTCTCTACCAGTATCTGCTTTTTTAAATGCTTTAAATTTCACTTTTTCTTTTTAAATAGGTATCTTAATGATTTTTGAGAGATATATATCGTGTAGAGTTCTCAATAGTAAAACATCTCCAAACCATATACGGAGGGCTTAAAGAAAAATATTTTATTTCAGTTCATACAGGAATGTAGGACATGCTTTTATTTATAATCATCTATCCCTCTGTATATCTGATAATAATAATATATGATATTTTATATAATATTATTTTAATCTATATAATATATGCAAATTATAAACAATTCTATATTTTATGCATGATAATAATACTATATATTTATTATGTTGTTCATTATATGCATGGTTTTACTATTCATATCCTTTCTGTATGTGTATTAATATAGCTTATATAATATTCATATATTTTATGTGTTACTCACTTATTTTATTATTATATAATATAGTAATATTAGATCTTAATACTGTTATACCTTTAAATATATATAACATAAATGCTATGGTTATTTTTATATGTTTGTCTGTGGACTTTGGTACAGAACAGTGGCATGCATATCCTTACTATTTTTTTCAATGCTTGCACAGGCTGGCTTAGAGGAGAAGATAAATGGAGCATCGTAGGCATTCTACATGCTTCTGAGTTTCCTGTAAACTAGATGCAATAATGCCTCCTCTCTTTTTATGTCTAATTCAGTTAATTACTATGTGTGATTTGCTTTACAAAGTTAAAAGTATAGACTATGTATAAATAAAATGTATCTCTCAAACAAGCTATCCAGTTTGGAAAGATTTTCTGGAAATTAGAGAACTATAATAATAATATTTATGAAAGTTTTGTTAATGATTTAGTAATGGTATCTTATGGATGTCAAAACAAAATTGGGTCTTTAGGTAGAGCTTGCATGAAATTATAGTACAGAATGGTCTGATCTTGGGATCTCTGATTGTCCAAAAAACCCTGATGTGTCTTGTAACCATATTACTGTCTGCTAAATTTTCGCATTCTTAGCACATGAGTTGCCAAATTCTTAGCATGTAGACAAAAAAAACAACACAACAAAACAAGAAAAAGTAACTGATACTGGATATGTGACGAAGATGCAGCGGCCTTAATGTCATTGCAGCTTTAATAACTCTGCCCTTAATGATAGACACTGATAATTTCACTGTATGGTATTCAGTTGGGGACAGCAGATAGCTTCTTCCTCCAACGACACTTGGATTCTTTCTTGGAAATTTTCTGCAATGCAGTGGAAACTTGTAATAGTGCTACTTGCAAAACCTGTCCTGTTCCTTAAATTTAAGCAATATAAATCTTGTAGTGAGGAGCTGAATTAAGTTCAGATGAGTTGAGAGCTTGGTAGGTGAGAAACCAGGTGAACTGTGAGAAGTGATGCCAGAACAGTGAGAACAAAAAGGGTCACGTTGTGTTTCTGATGTTTCTGTATCCAGATAATTATGGACAATTTTCTTTAACCTTCTTTATTAGCTCTTCTAACGAGCAAATTATGGATATTTGATCTTTGAATTTTAGTAGTTGAAGTCTTCTTTTGTGTTACCCACTTTACAGATAGAAATTCAGAATGTAGTTACATATTATTCACCTTTCATGTCCAATGGAGGGTTTTTATGTTGGTGAATTAATACTTTTGGAAAACCTAAAGGTTCCTTTCTTTAATGCTGCAGATTGTGAAGCTGTTGCTTCGACATGGTGGAAATCCATTTCAGGCCAATAAGCACGGAGAGAGGCCTGTTGATGTAGCTGAAACTGAAGAGCTGGAAATGCTACTGAAAAGGGAGGTACCTATCTCTGATGATGAGGACAGTTGCTCAGGTAACAGTAGCCATTTCACTGCATACTTCTTGAAGTGATTCAATTAATCTGAAATTTGATGGTTTTAAGCTTTTGCATAATGTTAGCTAGGAAGACTTGCTGCAGTTAGCAAGTGCAATTTTTAAGATTGTTTTCTACTTTTAGAACTAATTTTCAAATCTTTATATTGAATCGAATGTATTCAAAAAAAGCAAAATATATTTTCTTTTTTTTCTTTTCTTTGCATTAATCTCTTTCCACCCTCCAAACCAACTCTGCCTCAGTATGATTTTGTTGGAGAAAAATATGAGATAATACTGTATTTATTAGTTTTATTTATTGTATTAATTTTACTTATTAAGTTACTTATGTGGAGTACAAAGATGTTTTCAAGAGGTCTTCTTGGGAAGAATATCCCCAAGGTCACTTTGTATCCTTAGTAGAGCAAGGGTTTCACATGGGTGTAACTTGGTAGCGCTTGCTCAGTAAACACGTTATTGTGTATGGAGGAGTCACTGACTTGTAAAGGTGACCAGATAGTATCTTGTTTAAGTGCAGGCACGGATTCTTGACCCTTATTTTATTTCTGTCAAATCAGGGAAGGGTGTCCCCTCTTGGGGTACAGAAAGAACTGTTGTCAATGGTTTCTTCAGTGGTTGTCTGGTCAGGGTGTTTCTTAGTTTCCAAAATCTGCGGGGATATAATTTCCAGGAGGAGCAGAACTTTCTCTGCAGCTTCCTAAGAAGTCAGGATTAAGAGTAGAGGTGATCTATCTCCTGTACTCCCACTGCTTTACCTTTTGTCATTCATGAGGAACAAGTAAGCTGTCTGATGTGTTTGAAATGGGAAAATACTGTTTAGAACAAAGTAAACAAGGGCAGGGAAAGGAGAAACAGCAACCACCTTACAGGAAAAGGTGAAGGGGAAGCACAGTCAAGCTGCAAGGATTGATTATAGTTGAGCAGATGATGCCATGTACGTAACAGAGATAAATAAAAACAGAGTGAATAAAAAAACTGATAGCACGAACAAGTGACAAGTTCTGAATGCTACAGATAATGCAGAATATAATAGGAGCTCCTGAGTTCTGTTTTATTGATGTTGTGATTCTCTTCCTTTAAGAAAACAATCAACAAAATGGATAGATTCAGCTGGAAAGACTTGAGTTAGAGGAACCTTATTTGAAGGGAACAGTACATCTAGAAATATTTCTGAAAGATTTTTTAGTACTAATTTTGTCATGATCAAGAGGTGATAACACTACATATGTTGTGTAAAATCTAACTTCACCAACAGTTGAGAGATTTCCATTGTTCAGTTGAACAATTCAACTGAATTCAAGTTCAGCTTGAATTGCAAGTTCAGCTTGCAGTTTTGAACTTGTAAATCAGGACGCTCATTACAGCATACTTGCTTCACACGGTGCACTTACATCCTAGAGACCAGCTGCAGTGAATTAAAGCAGCAGTGGCAGACTTCAGACTGTCTACATCCGGTGCTTAAAAATTCATAGAATTTCTGTACAGTAGCAGCTCTTTGTCTTTTAAGAATTAAAGCTCACCTACTGTTGAAAACAAGGTGCTTTGACTAAACAGTTCATGTGGAGAACATGATTTAGATGTTGGAAAGCATAAAAGTTGATGAATTCCTACAGGGATGAGTCATCAGCAGAAAGATGCCCTTGAGAAAGAGGCTATACAGGTACCACACATTATAGACAAGGTTTACTAAGCTTGAAGAGTGTTACTTCTATTAGATTGGGATATAAATGGTAATCCATATGCTTATGTACCTGAGTGACACCTGTAAATTGTGAGAAGAAAGTTTCACTTTCGATTTTTCTTAAAAAGCTTAATTCTAGAGAGAATGTATATAAAATGTGTTTCGAGGATTTTTCTTTACAGCTGTATAGCAGTGTAACTGATGTCTTGTTTAATGGCCCTTATGTGGTAAACGTGTTATGGATGCAACTGAAGAGTAAAGGAAGGAAGTGTACAGGAGCTCATGAATTCGAAACCTGACATGACTTCTGTTGCCTAAAATTTCACATCTATCATCTGTGTTTTCAATCTTAATTGTTTTGCAGTTATTTTGAAAAATTCATAATCCTAATTTATAAAAACTAAGAATCTTGCTGCACACAAAGAGCGTTAATGGATTTAAGAATGTGTGTTTGAAGATATTTGAGGATATTGGTAGGAACAGTAGCATTATGAAATCCTTGTATTTGTTTGGTTTAGCTTCTGTCAGGGTAACCTGTTATGCGGTAGGGACTAAAGCAGTGTTGCTCGCTTTTGTGATTAGCCCACATTCCTAATTATATTCTGTTATTTGGTATTTTCTGTGAGTTTGCCAGTTTTGTCCTGAACTTAACAAGAGAGAATGTTCCTTTGACGATCACCTGATTTCTGTTTTTTTCCATGTAGATTCTGAAGAAGCTCCATCTGTAAATCCTTCCAGTGTAGAGGGGAATGCTGATTCAGAAGTGGAAAAAGATTCTGTAGCCAACGGCAGCAAGCAAATTGTTCACAGTAAGGCACCACATCCACCTGCACTTGATGAATATGAGTTTAAAGATGATGATGAAGATGAAATGAAGAAAATGATTGATGACAGGCACATTCTTAGAAAAGATGTAAAGAAAGAGGATGAAACAGAAGTTGAAAAGAACAGTTTATTTGTGAAACAAGAAAAGGTTACCTTTTCGAAATCACTTAAAAACAAGAAACAGAAGCCATCTAGAGTTTTGTATTCCAGTTCCGAAAGCTCAGATGAAGAAATACTCCAGGACAAGAAGGTAGTCTCTCCTTGCTCTGTTTCAGAGACCTCAAGTTCTGATGTAAGAGTGAAGAAAGAATGTGTTGTTACAAATGAACACAAGCAAAAAGGCAAAGTTAAAAAGAAAGTAAAAAATCAAAGTAAAAACAAAGAGAATCAAGAACTAAAACAAGAAAAAGAAAATGCCAGAGTAACAAATATAGCTGCTTCTGGGTTAGATTCTTTAGATAAAACTAGAGATGAAGAAACATTTAAGAAGTCTTTCAGCCAAAAAGATGATTCTTCTTTACAACTGTTTCATATTGCTGCTGGCAAATCTCCTAAGCATCCCTGTGGATTAAGTGAAAAGCAAGCAACAGCATTAAAGCAAGAAAACACCAAGACTTGCTTATCACCAGGAGGCTCTGAAATAACGTTACAGCCTGAATTAGTTCGGTGCGATCACAGTGTGGATTCTGAGTATCTCGTAGAAAGCTCTAGTGGCAAATCTTGTAAACATAAAGAAAAAAGCAAGCATCATCAGAAAGATTTTCAGTTAGAATTTGGTGAAAAATCTAGCCCTAAAACTAAAGATGAAGACAATAGCCCAGCGTTTGAGAATTCAGAGTATACTCTGAGAAAGATTGACAAGGAAGGTAAAGCACTTAAAAAGCATAAATTAAAGCACAAAGAAAGGGAAAAAGAGAAGGACAGGAAGGAACAGGATGGGGAAAAGGAAAAACATAAACATAATATGAAAGAGTCCCAAAGAAGTATTGAGTTTGACAGAGAATTTTGGAAAGAAAATTTTTTCAAAAGTGATGAAAGTGAAGATACGCTGGTAAATGTAGACCATGAAGCTCTTCCTTCAGACAGAAAATCAAAGTTGGAAAAAACTGGGGCAAAAGAGGACAGGTTGGCTAAGGAGAGACAGTTCCACAAGGAGAGGAATGCCAGAGAGGAGAAGAACAAAAAGGAAAACGAGAAGTTCCTTAAGGATGAAAAACTGAAAGATTCAAAGGAAGAAAGAGAAACTGTACTTGCAGATAAAGAAACGGAATTGTTCTGCTTAAGTGTTAAAGATGAGGTAATCAGCATGCACTTAATAGAAAAAGAAACAGATTCTGAAAAGCATGAAAAGAATTTAAAGGAAAATAAAGAAAAACGAACCTCAGCCAAAGAAAAAGATGCTGAAAAGATGGAGAGAAAAAGTGGGGAAAAAGAGAAAAAAATAAAACACGAATGTAAGACAGAGAAAGCAGAAGTAAACGAAAATATAGAAAAAGTAAAGACCAATCTCCAGCAAGCTGAAAGGTGCCATAAGGAAAACGATAAAATAAAAAACGCTGGTACTCTTAAGAAACTTGATGACAAAGAAAAAAGTAAAGAAAAGACGGAAAAGAAACATGACAAAGAAAAGGTTGATAAAGACAGACATTTGGCTGACAGCAAAGAAAAACACTGCACTGAAAGGAAAGTCAAACAGTCTGAAAAAGAACCTGAAAATACTAAGTCGGAAAAGAGTAGAACTAAAGACAAGGAAAAGGAACCTGAAAGAAGAGACAAATCCAAAGACAAAGAGACTTCAACAGCAGTGAACTCAAAACACGTGCAAGAAGAAAGAAGATGCAACATTATGGACAGTAACAAATCAATGCATGACAAACTGACATCTGTGAAAGAAAAGCAAAAAGATGATTTCTTGAAAACTCCAGACGGTAGAGAGAAGGATAAAAAAGATAAAGATATAGACAGATACAAAGAGAGAGACAAGCATAAACAGCATCAAAGTAGTTTACTTAAACTAAAACTCGAACATGAGAAACTTAAGCCTAAAACATCTCCTGCACCAAAGGATGCTCGACCTAAAGAAAAAAGATTAGTCAATGATGATTTGATGCAAACTAGTTTTGAAAGAATGCTTAGCCTCAAAGATCTGGAAATTGAGCAGTGGCATAGAAAGCACAAAGAAAAAATAAAACAGAAAGAGAAGGAGCGTTTACGAAATCGCACCTGCTTAGAACTTAGCAAGGTAAAAGAGAAACAGAGACAGTCATTACCCGAAGTGAAAAACAAAGAACTTACTCGTTCAAAAAGCTCAGAGTTGCCAGACTTTTGCATGAAGGAGAAACAGCAGAAAGAAGCTACGGGTAGTAGATCTCAGTCCGTGGATACAAGAAATGTAAATGTTATAAAGTCTTTATTGGTTTTGGATAATGCAAATAAATCCCCCAAATCAGAAGGTGAAAAGATGGGTCTGAGCTCCAGATCTGTGTCCATCATTTCAGTTGCAAGTTCTGAGGATTCCTGCCATACCACAGTAACTACCCCAAGGCCTGCAATGGAATATGACTCAGATTTTGTGCTAGAAGGCGCTGATTCCCAGATGTCTTTCTCACAGTCACCGTTTTTGCCAACTGCCAAATCACCAGCCCTTCATGAAGGAGAGCCCGAGGCTGTTGCTGAATTGCCTGATCGGATGAAACCACCTTTTTCAAACAGGCTTCCCCCAGCATACATCAGATCAGCATCTTTCGAAGACTTCAAACTGGTTTTAAATGAGTGTAGACCTGTTGTTGAGGTTCGAAGATGCAGTATGCCTGCTTCTGTTTCTGAACATAGCAAACCGCCTCGAATATCAGAGGAAAATAACCAGAATGCTCAGATGTCTGTTCAGACTTATCCCAGCGCTTCTCCTAAACCAGAACTGCCGTGTAGCATGGTTGAAAGAGATATCCAAAGCAGTTTTTCTGGTTTGCAGACATCTCCAGCTGGAGCTGTTAGCAACAAGCAGGTAACAATGGGTACAAGTACCATTAAAAGCAGTGCTCAGATGAGTCCGTCAGAAGAATGCAATATTCATTTAGAAGCATGTAGTCAAAGTGGAGTGACTCTGCAAACCAAACTTTGGGATGTGCCTTTTGACAGACTTAATTCAATAAACAGTGAGTGTAGCAGCTCAGGTTATGATGTATCAGAGCAAGATACTAATAATTTTGTAGCAGTGCATACTTCTGAAAACAGGACATTAAAAGAGCAAAAAGTAGCTGAATATTTGCCTCAGCCTGCTGAGATCAAGGGAAATTCCATTTCTCAAGAATCTGCGTCATTTTTGTCTTTGCAGTCACCTTGTTCCTTACAGTCACTTCCAGATGGGTCTAAACACATTTCTTTACCAGGCATTAGCAATCAAGATTCATCACCTGTACAACAAAATCTGGTTCAGACTGTAAGTTCTGCCTTCAGTACAGATGCTAGTAGCACCAGAGAGACGGAAAATGTTTTCATCCCTGCCAACATCAAGAAGGCTGATGCACCCCATGCTATATTTTCTGAGAGCTCTGCGAAGGATATTTCACAGACCTGTGAAAGGGTGAATGATTTACCTGTGGTGTTGCTGGAAAAAGATATTCCTGAATCTGATGGCGGTTCACAATTAAATGTAAATTCATGTGTGTTCAATAAACTTGTTTGCAAGAATACTCAGATTGAAGTGGATGGTAACACAGCGGATACTTCAAACATCAGAAATGAAAAAGACCAGCAAGAAAATATGATTTCAGTGCATGTTGTTAACAGTAAAACTGACAGTGATCTCTGCGATCTACGTTCAGCAATGTCAAAGGGAATTATGAACGATTCATCTAATAAAAAGCCTTGCACAGCTGACAGAGAGGATGTGTTGACAGATGAAGCACCGCAGTACTCTTTATCTAATTCAGAAAGTAGTTCACAAGAGGTTATACAAGAAGAGGCGCATAAATACGGTCAAATAGTCAAACTAGAAGAAGAAATTGCTGAGGATCAGAAGATGGAGCTGCAAGAAGTACCTCAAAGAATCACGAGAAATAGAGCAAATGTGCTGGCAAACCAGGGAAAGCAGAATCCTCTTGGCTGCATGCAGACGTTAGAAAAGGAGTCAGAATTGTTAGCATCTATGAAAGGAAGGATTAGATTAACTGAAGATGATGATGGTCAGGTCCATCATCCACGTAAAAGGAAGGTGTCTCGTGTACCTCAGCCTGTGCAAGTGAACCCTTCTTTACTGCAAGCTAAAGAGAAAACCCAGCAGTCACTGGCAGCTGTCGTTGATTCTTTGAAACTGGAAGAGATCCAGCCATACTGTTCTGAGAGAGCAAATCCGTATTTTGAATACTTGCACATTCGAAAAAAGATAGAAGAGAAGCGTAAATTGCTGTGCAGCGTTATTCCTCAGGCACCTCAATATTATGATGAATACGTGACCTTCAACGGATCGTATCTGCTGGATGGCAATCCCTTGAGCAAGATATGCATTCCAACTGTAAGTAACATGTTCTTTAAATGAGCCGTTTGAGAAAAGATGCAGATTTTTTGTTTGTTTTTGTGACTTTTGTATTCTTCCAAACTTGCTTCTGAATACCGGAGCTTAAGTTGAAATATGTCAAATTAACGCTCACCAGTAATGCCGTGTTTAAAAGCGCCTTTTGATGGACATAGAAGCGATGGTGTCAAAATCATTACAAGACAAACCATGTATAAAACCTGTAAAAGACACACAAATATTTCAAAGTGTTCACTACTATAATGCCCACCCTTTTAAAACTGAAGTAGCTGTTAGAGCTTCTCCAAATTTCTACCAGCAATAGTGTGGTTAAAACTAATTATTCAAAGCTGTTTTATTTGGAGAGTGGTGGAAGTGCAGTGTTTTGAGATGTTAAGGCTACTACTAATGTTTTAAGCAGGAGCAGTGCCTGCTAGCTGTTGCAGTCTCTCCTTAATACTCACCAAAGCAGTGAATATAATATGCTGTGTCCCAGCTGTTGTCGTCCATCAATTTAAAATGTTCTGAGTTTTACTTAATGTGAAGTCCTTTCTGCTGAAGACCATCTGTAGTTTGGGGACACTTGTTTAGTTCTAAGCTCTCTATAGAAGTGCTGGGAATATTCCTAATGACAGCTGTGAAAGAGTCCTGTTATCTGGGAGCCCTCTGTGCAATATAGCACAGAATTGGCTGAAGTGCAGTTAATATCACTCTTTACTGTGGCAGTACACCTCAAAGTACGTAACAGTAATTTGTTTACTGCTGGTCTCTTGTTTAGAAGTCAGAGCAATCAGGGTAGCACTTGAATCGGTCCTTCATTTGTTCCTCAGCACACCTGTGCTTGTTGTTCTAGGTGGAGGAGAGGGAGAAGACCCAAGACGTTGTGCATTGGGTTGTTGTTTATTTTTTTGCTAGCTACCTTGAAGTATTGTTGCTCCTGGTTTTTATCTCATGTACTTTAATTGGTTGGGCACCACAAGAGTTAGCCTTGTCTAGTTCTGTGGTAAAAAGAGTTTGAACCTGTTTGTGCCCCGGTGGCGCAGTGGTAGAATTGCCGCTTGCAACACCAGAGGGCCCGGGTTCGAATCCCCCCTGTGGCGCAAGGGGTAGAAGTGCCGCTCTGCTACACAGAGGGCTCGAATCCCGGGAATTGGACTCAATGATCTCTAAGGTCCCTTCCAACTCGCACAATACTATGATTCTATGAATGGTTTCAGTCGATACACTTAATAGCTGAAATAGTGTGAGATTGCATACTTGATTACATAAAGCAGTTGTTTGGCTAACATACAGTAGCTTGATAATGTCAGGATTCAATAGGATTTGATTGTACATACATTACTTAGGATGTGTCAAGTTAAGGAGAAGTCTGTGTTTAGGAGGAGTAGGGAGAATATCGTAATCCCTTGATAGCAGAATTGCCTGCTAAGCTGAACTCTTTGTGCATAAGAAATCAGTCTCTAAGCGCCCTGTCTTTGATCTCTGTACTTCTGAATGGACTAGCTACTCCACTGATTCACTGAAGATATCTTCCTCCTACCTGAGAAGCAGTATAGCTTTTTTCCAGTAGAGCTGAAGATTCTGTTTGATTAAGCAATGAGCACAAATTTAATGTATAAAAGTGTACTGTAAAATTTGTGCTTGTTTCATTCCAGAGGTAGTCGTTGTTACTGTGGAAGCTCTTTCCTCTCATTTTTTTCCACTACATACACCCCCATGTCTGTGTGAGGGAGTATATGTAGCCTTTAACATTGAGTGTGTGAGTTCTCTCTGGTGGGAACTGATGGATTTCTTTGAAATTAACAAGATAGCTGTGAGAGAGCTATGGGAGGAAAGATGTGTGTAACGTTACTATTTGATCTGATCTGCATGTGACTTAGGATGTATCCTACATTTTCCTACAATGTACTGGGCCTACCTTGGTCTAGAAATCTTTCTCAGCAACTGATTCAGCTCCTGTAGTGCGTCTGTATCACCAGAAGCAATTTGTATTTGTTGTTGTTTTTTAATAGAAGCTGCTGGAACCAGCTACGTGCAGTTTCCAAGCTACAGCTTACTGATCTGGCATCAAATGTCAGTGCTTAATTTGAGATTATTGGGAAGTTAAGAAGTGTAATTTATATTTTTCTGTGGCCCTTCTACCCTGGCAGTAAGCTCATTTCCCCATCACAACTGGCACTAGAAGGAAGAACTGGGTATCTAAGTACTGCTTCATACCTCCTTCCTGTCTCTCTTACCATGTAGTAGGGATTGTTTGGTTCTTGAGAATAAATTTAGCTGATTGTGTAGTGCAATTTCTTAGGTAACTTGTGTCTAATGTAATATTAATCATAGGATCCCAGCATGGCTGAGGCAGGCAGGGTTCTCTGGGTCCTCCATGCCCAGCCCTGCTGCAGCAGAGCCACCCAGAGCAGGGTGCCCAGGCCCACATCTAGGTGGTTCACAAAGATCCCCAGGGAGGAGACCCCCACAGCCTCTGGGCAGCCTGTGCCAGTGCTCCGTCACCTGCACTGCACAGTAGTGCTCCTGCTGTTCAAAGGGAACCTCCTGTGCTCCAGTTTGTACCCATGGCCTCTTGCACTGGCACTGGCAGCACTGGTAAGAGTGTAGCTCTGTCCTCTTTGCACCCTCCTTGCAGGTATTGCTAAGATTCCCCTTAGCTGTTTCTTCTCCAGGCTGAATAGCTCCATCTTTCTCAGCCTTTCCTCATAGTGGAGATGCTCCAGTCCCTTCGTCATCATCGTGGCCCTTGTGTAACTGTCACTAGAATGTCCACATCTCTTTTGAACTGTGTACCTCAGAACTGTACCCCGCACTCCAAATGTGGCCCTACCAGTACTGCTGGCAGTATTTGCCCTGATGCAGCCCAAGACACCATTAGCCTTCTTCACAGCAAGGGGACTTTGCTGGCTCATGTTCAGTTTGGTGTTCACTAGGACCCCCAGTTCCCCAGGCTGCTTTTCAGCTGGGCAGCCCCCCAGCACGTACTGGTGTTTGAAACTGCTTCTCTGCAGGTGTGGGACTCTGCACTTTCCCTTGCTGAATTTCATGAGGTTTCTGCCGGTCTGTTTCTCCAGGCTCTCCCTTTGGATAGCAGCCACACACCTCCTGGCACATCGACCACCCTCGCAGTTTTGAGTCATTTGAGTGCAAGTGACTCGATGCATCATGTAATGTGCTACAATAAAATGACCTTTCTATTGGGACTGTTTTTATGTTTTTCCTTAAGTAGTTCATTAATGATTCTCTGTTAACCTGATTTGATTCTCTGTTAACCTGATTTTTGCTTCACTCATGGGTAGAAAGGTAGATATTTGTTAAGTTACTACTGTATCACAGTGTGAACGTCTACAAGAAGCAAATGTGTGCATCTCTGAGACTCAGAGTAGTTCATGTAACGTGCTGTTCTCTGCATTGAGATTTTAATGATAAGCTGCTGTTTGTCAGATGAACCTCAAACATCCTGTAGGTGGGAAACAGGAGATGGTGCTTTCAAGTTGGACTTTTTTCCACTACTTTGTTTATATACTGTAATATATGACCCATATCACCTGAGGCCGCAGTATTGATAGTTGCATATGAATTGTGGCTTCCCTTTGGCACTGTGAATATAAGACAGTGACATGAGGTCAGTTCAGATTGGAAGGAATAAATTTAAGAATAAGAATAAATTTAAATCATACTTAGCTATGGTGCCTTTGGATTGCTACATCAGTGCGTTCAGTGGGGTTCAGTCTGCTTTGTCTGTGCTGCCTCCTGAGAAGAGATGCCCTGGCTGTTTAACAGACGTGTTTCTAACAGATGGAATTCTGTCCAGGCTCTCTTGTGTTGCTGAAAAAACTCACATGATAAAACTTGTGTCAGCGGTGTTATCAGATACGTGCTTCCTAAATAAATGAAACGCTATCACCATAGTAGGCCAGTTGATTTGGATAGCAAGAGGGACGCATGAAAATAGTCTTGGAAATGTTGTGTCTGTGTGAATCTGAGTGAGTGTTGTTGATCCAAAGGATGCAAAACATGCAGGGAACTTATAATTGATTTTCACGTGCTGGAGATGTTGCAGATATGT
The DNA here is from genome assembly GCF_039878825.1 of Excalfactoria chinensis. Classification (NCBI taxonomy): domain Eukaryota; kingdom Metazoa; phylum Chordata; class Aves; order Galliformes; family Phasianidae; genus Excalfactoria; species Excalfactoria chinensis. The sequence goes on from NC_092826.1 coordinate 48,666,960, forward strand.
CTTGATCTGTAGCTATTACCAAACAAAAGTGTTCAGGAAGCTGCCTTCTCATGCAGTGGAGCAGAGAGTTGAAAGGCTGGACACCACTGAATTTTTCTTGGTAATTTGCTCAGGATTAGAGTACACGTGAGAAGGCAGAGGTCACTTGTCCACTCATATCCTGTATAGAGCCTCAACCCCTTAAGAAACTTGTTTGATAACTTGCTCTGGTTGTACAGGAAACTGAGGCCACTTTTTCCTTGTGGCGTCCAGTTCCGTGCTCTGTTCTTGTGTTTCCAGAGTACAGGTTCATCTTTTCCCTACATGTTCTTTATTGACTCATTCCTAACAGTCTCTGTGACTCAGTGATGAGTGAGACTCATTCCTCTGTTTCCCTCAAAGCCTTTTACTTCAGTTTCCCTTCAGGCTACAAAGGTTATTTCTTTTGTCCAAATCCAGCGTTGGTCCCCAGTCTGGGATTTCCAGTAGGTGGTGTCAGACTGCTGGGATTCAGTTTGCAGAGCTGGGTAGCTGAGGCTCTTCCAGTCTTTCCAAGAAGAGAGGAAAACGTACTGTTTGGGAAAATCTCAGTCAACAAATTCAGTCCTGTACTTAGTTTAATGTTTTTGAAGACTTAGTGGAGTCAAGTGTTTATAAATTTATACAGAGGCTGCAGTAATCTCTGAGGTCAGAAGAACTTTCTGTTGCTTTTTGTACTGCTAATAGTGTTTGCAGAGAGTAGCTCTGAGGTATTTGGGATTCAGCCTTTGCTGGAAGGCCACAATTAGTGCAGCTTAGAAGCCCTCAGTGCAGGGTGGTTTCTTCTAGCATGGCTGGATCTCTAGAACGTACGCTGAAGTCCTGAAAGCAAGAAACTAAACTGTAGCTTTGAAACAGAATTAAGGCATGGTTAATCAATACTGGGAGCTCTTCAAAAGAAATCTCAGTCAGCAAGAGCTCTACTAAAATACATTTTGATTTACAGTTTTAGGCTGCCACCTGCTGCTTGAAACAATTTTTTGTGCCACGGATTTTAGTGATTTGGGCGACTGAAAAGCCGCTAATTGCTGGATTGGGTGAAACTTTAATTTTCCTTTTGAGTATTGCTTAGAAAATATATCTGTTGCTGATCAGCGATGCAGTGAAAGAGTTCCGGGATCTGAAAAATGCTGTCGCTTTCAATAAAAGCTGTTGTATAATAGTTGCTTCACAGGTGCAGAGCTCTCTTACGTATATTAATAGAAATCCATACAAGTTAGCTGCCTATATAATTAAATTCTTTCCAATTATTTCCGGTGGTGTTAATTCTTCTTTCTCTTGCAAAATTACACAGTGTTTGAATTCAAAGGAAAAACAGTTGATAATGAAATTCTATATTGTTCAGGTGATGCAGATGCTTGTCAACTGCGAAATTTCTATTTCTGCATAACTTTATGGCAGAGTGCTTATGTTGCTTAAGCCGTGTGTTTCTCTGTTAGCCAAAGCACTGAGTTTTCTGAAAGATCAATTCACTTTTAGTAATATTAGCTACATAAAAGCTTGGTGTCATTATGACCGTCTTGTCTTAGTTTACTTAAGAAATGAGACGACAGCGTGGTAGTGTGTCATGAATACAACGTTTCTTGGCAAATCTGGACTGCAAAATACCTCAGACTGAACTTAAACATACTGAAATTGACTACAGCTGAGGCAGGTTACTGCAGTCAGTGTGGGGTTTGCCGTGCTTTAGAAAATTGGTCAATTTTGGTCACTAATTTGGTCACTAATTTGGTCACTAGTGACAAGTGACAGGACGAGGGGAAATGGCCTCAAGTTGCGCCAGGGCAAGTTCAGGTTGGATATTAGGAAGAACTTCTTTACAGAAAGGGTAGTTAGGTACTGGAATGGGCTCCCCAGGGAGGTGGTTGAATCGCCATCCCTGGATGTGTTTAAGAGCTGTTTGGATGTGGTACTCAGGGATATGATTTAGCAGAGGGTTGTTAGAGATAGGCTACTGGTTAGGCTGCGGTTGGACTTGATGATCTTCAAGGTCTTTTCCAACCTGGGTAATTCTATGATTCTATGATTCTATGATTCTATGATTGGGAGCAAGTTGTATCTTCTAATGCATAAACAGTTCTAGAATAGCTGCGCTACGTTGGCAGTGACTGGTTACAAGCATTAACAGTTTGAAATGCCATTGTGAGCAGGCAAGTTTATAACTTTGTGGTAAAGAAACGTTAAAATTTGACATTGCAAATGGTTTAAAGTCATATAATGAAAATAGTGTACAAAACTCCTATTTTTCCCTAGGAAACAGCCCCCCCCCTCCTTCTTTTTTTTTAATAAATGCTCAAATCATTCAGGCAATGTTAAACATACGTTAAAGTCATATTCATTATACTATTTATAACACTTCTTCCATAGATCACACCTCCTCCCTCGCTGTCAGACCCACTGAAGGAACTATTTAAACAACAGGAGGTTGTAAGGATGAAACTACGTTTGCAGCACAGTATTGAAAGGGTAAGACTCAAGTATTTTTTTTTTTCTATTATTTCTCAATCTCAGGTTTTTATTTCTCACTGAATAGGCAATTCTTTGCTCAATTGAACAGTGTTTTAGAAATAAACTGCCTTTTAACTAAACTTCTCAATTGGAAAGACTTGTAAATATGAAAAAAAAGAGAAAAAAAGGTAACAACCAATTCAGTATGATGTGATATGACTTTAAGCTGAATACTTGTGCCAGTAAGACAGCAGCTTTTTCTTCTTAATTGCTCTGAAATGTGGCTTAGATTTTTTTTGGTAGGGGCAGCAGCATGGGAAGAAAGCTGTAGACTCTAGTTCTGAAGGTTAGGCAGTGTCAGCAACCTCAGAACCAAACCGTCTGAATTGAAAGAATTCAAGCAACTATAAATACTGTATCAGCAGAAGGCACGTGGTTAAAATCATAGAATGGGTTGGGTTGGAAAGGACCTTAAAGATCATTTAGCTCCAATCATCGTGCCATGGGGAGAAACACCTCATAGTAGAGCAGGTCACTTAAAACCCTGTCCAGCCTTGAACACCTCTGTGGATGGGGCATCTACACCTTCTCTGGGTGACCTGTTTCAGTGTCTTGCCACCCTAACAGTGACAAGTTTATTCCAAATATTTAACCTAAATCTACCCTTTTTTAGTTTAAAGCCATTACTTTTTGTCCTATTGCCACACTCCCTGCTCACTGTAGGTCCCCATTAACTACAGGAAGCCCTCGGTGAGTTTATATGCACAGGTGTTTTTATGAATCAAATTGAGATGCTTATACGTTGCTATATTTGATAAATTATCTGCTCTAAATTAGGAAAAGCTTATTGTTTCTAATGAGCAAGAAGTCCTCCGCGTTCATTACCGAGCAGCAAGAACTCTAGCTAATCAAACACTACCATTCAGTGCCTGCACTGTTCTGCTGGATGCCGAGGTTTACAACGTGCCCCTGGATGCTCAGGTAAAGAGGTGCATTTCAGAGTTTCAGACCAACGTACCTTTCTAGTCTGACTTAAAATGAGTGTTTGGAGAGAATTCCATTCCCATACCGAAATCATCATTGATTTGCTTGGGATTAAGGTTTTGTGTATCGTAGATTGTTATTTTGCTTAGGCCTCATTTTGCTCAACATTGCACACCATATTAGGAGCGCAGTAACAAGAGGACACAGGTACTTACACTGGTTTTATGTTTTGTACCCTGACTGCTTTTCTTTCATCTCCACAAATAACGTGAAAGATAAAACCAGGACTCTTGTTTTTCACTAAATCAAATATAGCATATTTTTAATCTGCGTCATTTGTGGGCTGCCACTCTGAAGTTTACTGTAGCCATGTCTCTAAAAGGAAGATTTCATGGCATCAGTATTTTGTGAACAGGTTTACTAACTAAGAGGAGTAGAAACCACTCAGAACCTGTTTTGGTAATTGAGGAGCATGTAACACAAGGAAGAAATTTGTTATTACAGATGTACTAAACGTTTTGATACATCGAATGCTGAGCATCTTACAAAGAATCACCTACGTGTCAGATGTATGTGGAGTTCTACTTTAGTGCTGTACCTCTTCACATGTTAATTACAGCCCCCACTGTTTCCTCTAGCTGTGCCATTACTCTTTTCCTACCTTTAAAGACCCACGCAGAACAAAGCAACTCAGTAGGAAATACCAGTTTTATGAAGATTGTGTTTTTTGCCCATTTAAAGCTTTGTACTGACAAATTTTTAAGTCATCATCTTCAAAAGAGATTTTCTCTTCTGTTAACTAGCAAAATATCATTATTGGTTCTGAAGTTTAGCGTGTCCTTGGGTGTATTTTGTCCCTTTTTGGAGGCTCTTTAGAACTTCAGGGTGGATCTGCGTTTTTTTGTAGTTATCATTTTGCAATTGATTTTGAAGAAGTTGATTTTCGTGTTTGAATTCTGCCAAACAAAAGGGATCTTTATGGGAGGAGAGGTGATTTTTCTTTCACAAGGTGTTGCGGCTGTTTTGGCCATTTTTGTACAACACTACCGTAGTAGTAGTAAAATGCCTCTCCTTACCTCTCACTACCTCTTAATCGTGTTCTGTGATGAAGAAACATTTCTGATTTCAGTTTTCTTTTACTTGAGCAAATAGCTGGCAAAGATTTGTAAGCAAAAATCTGGTTTACTTTGTAGGACAATGACACACTCAGAACTGCTTCTCAGGGATTTCTTGGTGTTTCAGGGCTCGCCTTTATGGCTGCTAATGTCATGCAGACATTAAGAACCATCCCCTGTGGTCATATACAGCGGAGCAGAGACGGGGAAGAAAAAGGCCCCCTGTTTCAGGCGAGCAGGCTGGTTACAGCCCAGCAAAACACCTGCAGTTCAGGGTCGCAAAGCATGTGTTGCTGAGGACTCCTTCTATTCAGATTTCCTTTGGGGAATATCTGGAATCTCAGCCAGCTGTTTTCTAGAGACCTCAGCATCTGCAGGTTTTTCCCCCCGTTCTTTTCACTGCTGCAGTAATGCGTTCCTGCAGCGTGCAAAAGGGGTGGCTTTAGTGATGGTTACTGAAGTATGACATGGACGCGATCTGGCTTTGCAGAATCTATCCAGAATTAGTTTCTCACAATGGGCAAATGTGATATTCCGGGCTCATTAAGTAGCTTTTCAAAAAATACTAATGGATTTAATTGGTCAGGACGAGTAAGATTTGTCTTCTTGCTTTTTAAAATCCCTTTTGCAGATTTCAGTGGTAATTTCTATTTAAATTGCTTTTGAATACTTGTGTGGCCAGTTAACTCAGATTGCTCAAGGTTGCCTCGATGAATGTTTTGCTTTTCCCTGAAGGGACGTTTGTTTGATTCGTTAGTGAATTTTAACAGGAACAAAAAGAGCACGTTGTGGAAGCTCCGCCTTGGACTGAGTAAGATTTTAAGGCATAAATCTTGAAGCCTCCTACTCCAATTTTAAAAGTAGAGGACGGCAAATAGCTTTAGCCTGAGGGAGTCTGGGAATGACCATTTCTAGAGAGCAGCTAGCTGAGGGAAGAGGGGAGAGCAAGACATATGCTCACATGAACCTCGATACATTGATATGGAGTTTAGTTTTCCATCTGAAGCCCTGTTTATAGAAGTGCCACGAAGTATGTTTTCCTGTTTTAAAGCATGCCTGATATGAATTATCAACTAACTTCCAGGTGGCTTATTTTGTTTGGTTCACTGGTGGTTGTTCTTGCAGACCGATGACAGCAAAACATCAGTGAGGGATCGATTCAACGCGCGGCAGTTTATGTCATGGTTACAGGATGTCGATGATAAGTTTGACAAATTAAAGGTACTTTCCTTTGTCTTACCTGTCTTTAGGGGAAACAGCGCCTCTGATGTCACTGCAAAGATGACAGGAGTAAACATGAATAAATACATGAATAAACACATCCGTTTGCAGTGCCACAAGTTATTGTAGATATCTGTGTGCGTTGCAGGGGGGTTGGACTAGACGACCTTCAAAGGTCCCTTCCAACTCAAATGATTCTGTGATTCCACGTTATAAGGCAACGTGAAGGAAGGTCTGCTCATATTAAAAACAGAACAACAAACAACCTTTGTAATGAAATAATCTAATTATTTCAATAGGGAGTTGGGGGGGGCAGTTGCTGTTACCACCAAAGAGGCTCATAGATGTCTTTTCTGTTTTGAAGCTGGTGATGCAGTGTTTTCTCAGATGTTGAAATAACTTCTTTCTACATTATTCCAAAACAGACGTGCCTTTTGATGAGGCAGCAGCATGAAGCAGCAGCTTTAAATGCGGTACAAAGACTGGAGTGGCAGCTTAAACTACAAGAACTCGATCCTGCTACATACAAATCCATCAGCATTTATGAAATTCAGGAATTCTACGTTCCTCTCGTTGATGTTAACGACGACTTTGAATTGACACCGATATGACAACCGGTACCTACTGGCTCTTGCCTTTGAACAGCTAGAGACTGAGGTGCGGTGATTCACAAAGGTATTTTTCTTTTAAGACAGAACACTTGATTAATGAACACTTGATGTAGAATACTGCCTTTCTCAATTATTATTCAGAAGAACGTAGCATGAGGTGTTGTTCACAACGCAGAGACGGATGCTTGTTTTGAAGTCAGTTTCCCAGAAAATAGCATTACCTGTATTTCACAATTGGCTTCAGGGCTCATTGCTGACAGGGACGATGAAACGTGGTGAGTTAACAGCGCTGGCAGCTGTTAGTAACAAAACCAGCCACCAAAACGATACCTAAAATCTACTATAGGAGGCTTTGCGTTATGGAACTTGGGTAACAGCTGGACTCCCACAGCGTGGGGGGGGGAGGGAATAATAGGGTGAAAAGTCTGTAGAAGAAAAATCAGACTTGAAGGAAAAAAAAGTCTATTAACCTTATTGTATTTTGTAAATTGCTGTACAGCTTTTTTTCTTTTTGGAAAAAGATGTAATATTGTCTTCATTTTTAAATAATTTATTTTATACATATTGTGCAAAATGTAAATAGTCTTGTAATTAATGTTCAGACCTGTACAAAATAGATATTTTAACTGTAAAACTGTTTTTGTCTAACGTTTCATTGGACCAAAGTTGTCGTTTTTATTCCGTGTGGTGTGTTCCTGGTTGGCAGTTCTTTTACTATGGCACGTGTTTGATTTAGCTGCTCGTTTCATCGCCATCGCTGTGAAAGAGTTGAAACGGAACCGTTCTGTATTGCATGCTTCACAGAGCCCCGAGCTCCTTGACTTCAGTAACCGAAACCCCGAACAACTGTAGCATTTACAGAGCCATGTTTCATGTTAGTCTGCTGTTGTAATGCCATACCTATGACTTACTATGCCGGAAATATTTTTGTGTAAAACAAAAAACAAGAAAACAAAGGAAAAACAAAACAAAACAAGCAACAACTTTTTTTCTCTTCTATGGTGGTCTCGTAATAGAGCCTATATTTTCCAACAAAATGCCTTTGAATGAAAATTCTTAAATTGTATATTGTCTATTTTAATATTAATCTATGGAAGGATATGTAAATAGTTGTAAATATCATGTTTAATAAATTTTATCGGTCATGTTCCTGGCTGGAATTTGTTCACGTTGTAACACTTGGCGCTATCAAGAAATCTCCCCACACTGCTGATGGGAAATGAGTGGGGAGAATCAATTAAGAACTAAAAAAATGGAAAGCTTGTGTCCTAACATTTCTGTATCCCGGTATTGTTAATGAGCTGTTAATTATTGATTGGCACGAGGTTATAGATATTCATGAAAAAGATTTGTTACAGCCTAGGCCATCCATTATTCAAGAGTGCTTGGGATCTGATGTCTGTGATATTACTTGGGAAAGAAATGGGGCTTATGCAAGAGGGGATGGCTACCTGCAAAAGAGATTAAAGTACTTGCTTTGAACTGATTTTTAAACACCAGGTGAACCGCTGCTCCTTGTGCTTATGTGATCGGCCAGGACTCCTTCACTGTGATGCTGAGCTAGAGGCTGTGGACAACAGACTCCTTCCTGCTGCACGTCACCGCGGGCTGCAGTCGAGAATAAAGTGATAGTAACACGAGCACAGTATAATACTGGAGTAAGCACAAATTCACAGGTAGCTCCTGCCCTGTAGCTCTTTTTCCCCCCCACCTTAAATGTGCTACGTACTCGAGGAAGGGGAAGCTTTTATGCAAGACCGCATTACTGGTGCTGCAGAACCAAACACAGAGTAAGGGAAACGAAGATAGAAGCATTGAGGTCGGCTGGAGTAAGGCAGTTCACAGCATGACTAACGAAAGGATTACACAGTTTGTTGTTCATTAAAATTATTTTGACAGTCTACCCTATGAGGAACTCTGCATCTGGTTATTTGTCAGGCTTAACCTGTGTTTCCTGAACAAGGAGGGATAACTTCCTGTTAACAGTTTCACACAGATTTGTTTTCAGTTGATGCTGATTACTGAACGTCCCGCTGCTCCCACATTGTGTTCCCATACATGACACTCTCTCCTGCCCTCTGCGACCTGGATCCAAGCTGTGTCCCAGCTGTGCTTTTCCAGGTATTCCCATTACTTCCACCAAGCGATGCAAGTTGGGGCTGAGTGTTGAGGGATGAGTGCCATGTGGCATTGCTTCTCCCTCCTGAGGGACAGCCACCCCCTGGGAAGCCTGGTGCTGCTGAGTTCCTCCTGGGTTCTCTTTCAGGGATGAAACTCGTTACTTTGGTCTTGTTGCACTTGGGTAGGTGCAGTCACAGATATGTACATACTGGGAGAAGAACTCGGTGAAAGCAGCCCTGCAGAGAAGTATCTGGGGGTCGTGGGAGATGAAAAGCTGGATGTGAGCCAGCACTGTGCTCCTGCAGTCCAGGTGGCCAATGATATCTTGGGCTGCATCAGAAGAGGGGTGGCCAGCAGGGAGAGGGAGGGGATTGTCCCGCTCTGCTCTGCCTTTGTGGGAACCCATCTGAGTACTGCATCCAGGCCTGGGAACCCCAGCACAAGGACATGGAGATGCTGGAGTAGGTCTAGAGGAGGGCCACAGAGATGATCAGAGGGCTGGAGTACCTGTCCTATGAAGAAATGCTGAGGAAGCTGGGCTTATTCATCTTGGAGAAGGCTCTAGAGGGACATCACTGTGGACTTGCAGTACTTAAAGAGAGCTTATAAAAAGAAGAGGTCTGACTTTTTACACAGTCTGATGGCAATAGCAGAAGGGAAGGTTTAGATTAGATGTCAGGAGGAAATTCTTCATTCAAAGGGCAGTGAGGTGCTGGCACAGCTGCCCATAGAAGCTGTGGTGCCCCATCCCTGGAGGTGCTCAAGGCCAGGTTGGATGGGGTCCTGGGCAGCTGAGCTGCTGGGGGCAGCCCTGCTCATGGCACGGGGTGGGACTGGGTGGGCTTTGAGGTTGCTTCCAACCCAAACCATTCTGCGATTCCATGAAAACAGCAGCTGTGCTTCATGTAGCATTCACTGCAATTTCCTCTCCCATAGCGATGTGGGGATAACACCCTGGGGCCCTGCCTAGCTCTCCGCAACCACTGTGGAGGGTGTCGGGCTCGGCGCCCCCGGAGCTCCTCAGCAAGTCTCTGCGCACCGATACAAAAGCCGAGTTCCTTCCCGGCACTCACTAGGCTGCTTCTAAGGGCATCGTCAATCGAGGGCTCCTCCTGCCTCTCTCTAGCACGAGGATATCGCTCCCTCTCGCCCGCCGGATCCGCTCTCGGCCTCCCCTCAGCGGCGGGCGCGGAGCGAGGGGCGGGCCCGGCGGCGCCCCGAGGCGGGGCCGTGCGCCGTGTGCGCGCTGCGAGCCCGCGCTACCGCCGCCTGCGCGCTGCCCGCGGCCGAGCTGAGGCGCGCGGTCGCCGTCCGCGGAGCAGCCGGAGCCGCCGGCGAAGCGGGGGCCGCCGTCCGGCCGGTGAGGGGGGAGAGGGGCGGAGGCGCGGCGCCGGAGGATGGAGCCCGGCGGGGAGGCGGCGGCTTTGTGAGGAGCGTTCCGCTGCCCGCCGGAGGAGGCCGGGAGGGGCGGCGCAGGGCCCCGCGGGTGCCCCGGAGCCGGGCGGCGCTGGCGGGGCGCTCCCTGACAGCGGGGCCGGGGCCGGGCGGCCCGCCGCGTGCTTCCCTGTCGGGCTGCGGGCTGCACCTGAGGCCGGGGGGCGCCGACGGCGGCGGGGCGGGGGGCCGCGGCGCCGGGCGCTGCGCGGCGGCCGTCCCGTGCCCGTCCGGCTTTGCCTCCTGTGAGAACAATGCGGGCTCGCCGCGGGCCGTGCACGAACGTGCGCTGCGTGCCGGGCTCCGGCCCTCGGCCCGGGCTGCTGCGGCACGAGCGAGCGGTGGACGCCGCCGGGGCTGCGGGGAGCCTCCAGCGGACCCGCGCTCTCCGCTCCTGCCGCTCTGGGCTCTTGCGGCGTCGCTCGTGTAAAATGCGCCGCTCGGAGCCCCCCGTAGCCTTCGTTTTAACGAATCGGTGCCGATGTAGCAGCTTCGTTTTCGTGCGGTAGCTCAGCTGCCTGCCTGCGCCGTGCCTTCGAGTTGGGGCTTCGCTGCTGCCTTTTATTTGTCGCCGCTCATAGGCCGTCAAAGCTGATGTTACAAACCTGACCTCGTTCGCCTGAAGTTCAGTGCAGTTTTAACATCCGAGTGCGGCAGCAGAAAGCTTCAATCGGAGCAGTTTGCCGGCAGAGGAGCAGCGGGAGGGTTTGTTGTGGTGCCTCTTTCATGTTTGACTTCTTTTTGTTTCTTCTCTTTTCTTTCTGGTGGTCAGAAATTGCTTCAGTGCTGGTCGAGCTCCGTCTGCAAACCACTGGAACGATGAGGTCTCCGTGTGCGGCACTGAGCGCATCCCTGCTGCTGCTGCTGCTGCTGCTGTGGGCCCGCTCCTCACTGGGCTGCAACAAGGCACTGTGCGCCAGCGACGTCAGCAAGTGCCTCATCCAGGTATAGCCACAGCACTGCCTCTGCTTGCCTTTAGTTCAGAAGCTGTCCCTTAGGAAGACCCTGTGATACAAATAAGGGCTGTTTTATCATGGGATCACGGATGGTGTTAGTTGGAAGCTAAAGCTCACCCGGTCCCATCCCGTGCCATGGGGCAGGGCTGCCCCCCAGCAGCTCAGTTGCCCAAGGCCCCATCCAACCTGGTCTTGAGCAGCTCCTTGCAGGGCACTCCCCATGACAGAGGGTTGTAAAGCTGAAAATGGCTGGAAGCCCTCTGAGAGGACAAATGCTGGTGTAGCTCCAACGTGCCTCACAACCCTGAAGTACTTCTGGCTACTAATGTGGATGAGCAAGCTCCCAGAGCGTGTGAGTTTACTTAAAATGGACTCTTGAGTTGCGCTTGTGGGCCAGTGGATGTCCAGCTTGAGCCCAGCTGCTGCTTTTGGCTCACTGTGTGCTGTCCATAGGGCTGAAGGAATGGCCGAGCCCCAGCTGCTCTTCCAGCAGTGGTTGGGAGCAGAGCGAGAGGTCCTTTCAGAGGAGCTGTGAGCAGTTCCCCTGCCTACTGGCTGGGAATTGATGGGCAGTGAACTGAGCACGCTTTCTGACACCGCACTGGAAAAAAAGGAGACTTCCTGTAGTCAGCTCCAGCTTCCTGCTGCCTCTTTGCAGGCTGGAAATGGAAAAGCGGAGAGCGCAGATATTAATTGCCAGTAAATATCCTTCCGACTTCTGCAATGCCATTGCTTTAAATGGAAAAAATAATTGAAAACAGTGCTGCTTCTTAGCCATTGTCTACAGAGTTGTTAAATGAAGGAGACAGGCTTTTGACTTATGTACCCAGTGACTATGGCACTGTTTTTCAGTGATAATGCTGTGTTTTGCTTGGGCATTGGCATCTCCTTAGCAGCACAGCCCTAGGAGTGTGCTCTCTTTGTATCAGTGATGTGGGACTTCTTCTTAAAGCTTTTCTCTAAAGTCAAGGACCGCGTATTGCTCTTTGAGACACTACAGTTTTGGGGTCATGCATGGTAACAGGTCAATGAGCGATGGAGGCAGATAGGTCAGAAAGCAGGTGGGAGGACTCCTGAAGCTCTGACCAAGCTGTTGCTATCTCTCCTCTTGGCTTTTTCCTTTTTTATTCTTAAGTCTTCAAGTGTTGTTGCAGCAGAAGCATTGCACTGCTCTCTGAAGTGCGTCATACTTCTTGGGTGGGTGCGTGGTACGGTATATCCAAGTGTTCCTGTTTCTCTCTAAACCCTTGTGGAAAGATCTGAATTAAAAGTACTTTGCTAAGAGTGAGTTTGCCGGGCTATCCCATCATGCAGTTCCCTATCCTGCTTCTATAATCTCTCTAGTTTGGCTCGCTACATGGCTTGAAGCCAAATCAGCGTGGCTCTGAGGTTACCGGGGAGCAGGCAAGACGTGGTGTTGGCCATCTGGATCTGTGGGAGCAGTGGGGCTCTCAAAAACCATATGGTTAACACAAATATTTGTGCCAGCCTCGGTACAGTCATTACTGCCCCTCCTTAGGAGCTGCTCAGCTCAAGGGTGGTCCTTGCATAAATATTTTTTCTTCAGTCCAGGACAGAGCGTGAGACCGACAACTTGTACGCGTTCAGCTTTCCTCTTAGGTCTTGATGGCTATAGCTCTTCTGGTGCCTTTCTGTTGGGATTTTATGTTTTTTTCCATGAGCAAATAGCTTGAGGAACCTCTCCTTTTTGGTTTCACCGCTGCAGAAACTTGGTGGCTTCTGCAGTTTTGGAGGAGCTGTGGGTGAGACCCGGGAGCGGAGGCAGAGAGGGGCCACAAGCTCAGCTCCCTTCCTGGCTTTGTTGCAGCTCATCCCTGAGCCCCAGCGGTGCTGTCGCCCCACTCCCTGTGTAGGCTGCTGGCTTTAGTGGTGCCTGGTACCACTCCTCTTCTGCTTTGGGGTTCCCATGCACAGAGAAGATGAGAACACCGAGTGGGCACACCGTAACTTACGTCATTTATGCCACCATCGGTGACACCTGCTGAAGGTTTATCTTCCCCTCTTGTTAATGTTGGGCATGAGCTTCCCAGCTTACAAGTATTTCCAAGATGGTTTTTTTTTGCCCGGTGCTATGAAATAGCTCTCACATTTTAACTTCGAGGCTTGCGTACCCAATTCTACTGAAGTGTGTTTTGTAGCTGTAGAACGTAACGCGGTCGGGTTAGCAAAATAATCCCGTCTGGTTTGCTTCCAGATTTTCTGTTATTAAACTGTTCTAGGAAAAAAACACGAGCTATTTTCTTTCATTCCCTCCTCCAGTTTGCAGAGAGGTTGCCAATGCCTTCAGGTCCTGTTTCTCGCCACGCTGAGAAAACAGTCTCCGTCACTTCAAGAAAGTTTGGGGAAAAAAAAAATACAGATGTTAAATACCTTGTAAAAGGCTTTATTTGCTCTCTGGAGCAGAAATACCTTCATTGCACAAACATGCCTGCTTCCTGCTTTCATGCTGTATTTTTAGACGAGGGAGGCTCGCTTCTTGCCTAGCAGAATACTGGTGCACCTTCAGTAGTTCAGCCTGGGCAGCTGCCAGGCTCACTTATGAGTAATATTTTCTTCCACTGACGCCTCGCCACCCCCAGCTATCAACAGGGAGCATTTCTCTTTCTGCTTCACTTCACCCACGTCCCATGGAAGCATTCTTTTAAGGAGATGTATCCTGTACAAGTGTCCGGTCCGGGTGAGTCAGTAGGAGGAACTCGAGTGTGGTTAAGGAAACAGTGGACATGCAAACGCATGGATGGAAAAACATACGATTACTGCCCTGCAGGGACAGCCCTGGGGAGGAGGGGTTGAAGAGCTGCGCATAAGACCAATATGCTTCTCTTTCTTCAGCCTTCTTCCTCCAAGTTTTTTCTTTTTTTTTTTAGGAAAAAAGATGTTCCTAAGCCTTTCCTGTAAAAATAAACTTGTTAAAGTACCAGTAGGTATAGCGATGTGATCCCTGGGTAATCCTTGTGCATGTAGACACTAAGAATATGGACACGCACTTGCTCAGGGGGTGGTGAGGCGCTGGCACAGCTGCCCATAGAAGCTGTGGTGCCCCATCCCTGGAAGCGCTCAAGGCCAGGTTGGATGGGGCCCTGTGCAGCTGAGCTGCTGGGGGGCAGCCCTGCCCACAGCACAGGGTGGGACTGGGTGGGCTTTGAGGTCCCTTCCAACCTAACCCATTCTATGACAATATTTTTGTATTGCAGGTGTGGAAGTTAAGACTACTTTTAATTCTGTGAGAACAGTCCTAGACTGCATAATGCAAGCTATAAAATTGCGGCGACTCCAATTCAGTGAATTTTTTGGCTTTGATTCACGTGTTGCATTTAATATTTTATGGAGAGTCGCCTCCTCCCACATACTGGCTCCTTGGTGTTACAATGTCTTTAATAGGTGTGAAGTTGTCTGCCCAGTTTTACTGTTGAAGAGCAAAACGTGTAGGGTACGTTTCATGCGAATTCATCCTGATGGGGCTCACCGGCCAACACGGCAGAGCTGTACTCGTGGTTGTTTGGAAGAATTGTTTTATTCAGGCTTTTGCTCCCGGAGTCTGACACAATCTGTTTATTGAACAGAAAGATAAATATTTGAGAGATGCGTCATTCATTCACATAAGTCATCCTTCTAAGTTTGCGGTGTCTCCTCTTGTGGAAAACTTGGTATTTCTCGGTTGACGGGCCTGTTTTTCATCCTTCCCTTGGAAACAGCGTAGTAATAGGTGACACGAGTACACTTTGAGAGTGAAAAAGTTGAAAATCTTGGTGGATTTCCAGCCTGTAAATAAAAATTGAAGCCTTACTAAGACTGCGTATGGCAAAAATGCACGCAGAGAGCGGGAGTTGATGCTCAACCACTCGTAAGTGCAAACAATTTACATCAAGTTGTGCAGGCAATGGCAGTATCTCAGCGCTGTGCAAAACACAATAGTTTCTGGTTTGTGTGGCTTTTTTTTTTGCTGGCTTCGAGCAGACTTTTAATTCTTAATCCGGGACAAAGCAAATGGAAGAATAATGGATGGATGAACTGCGTTAGTACAGTGTGGCCCATCTGAGGTGGATTTGGGGGTTGGTTCTGTGTCAGTCCCCTGAAAGGGGGACGTGGCTCTGGCCTCTCTCTCCCGGATGCATTGAGGACTAGGGCACGAGCTACGCCTGCAGGCTGCCATCTGGGAGCTGAGCTCCTTTGGAGCAGCTCGTAGGAGTCTGAGCTGCAGGGAGGCGGCCCACCTGGTTTTTAGATTTCCTTTGTACGTGCAGGCTGTTCTCATGCTTCAGGATCCTCAACTGTATGGCTTCGGGAGGACTGCCAAACAAACTGGAGCCTTCAGGTTTAGGAAGCAGGAAGCAAAAAGTGTTATCTTTGTGCTTCCATGTCTTTTCTGGTTTTCCGTCTTAATAACAGTTAGAGAATGTATGCGTACCATTTTACTTTCAAGAGACCACTGAAGTCTTTGAAGTATCTGGGGTGTCATTCTGGGGATAGAGCAAGAGCAGAAATGAATCAGCTGGACCTCAGATAAAAACATATATACTCACATACAGTTACTGATGCTGCAAATAGCAACGTGTAGCTGGCATTCAGAGATGTGCAAACTAAGTGTGTTCCAATGGCTAAACCGAATGCATTCCTTTCAAGATCCACAAATAGGTGTGACGGTAGGCACTGCACATCTTCTGAGCCTCCTTGTTTTAGCTAAATTATACCTCATCTGCACTATTTATACCAAAAGGAACATCCTTCTTTGAGTTTTGTTTTGCGACGGGAAAAGCATTCAGGGAACATGGAGGTGGACAAAGCTTTCCCACAAATGGGACTTTTCCCTCTTTTGAACGCTTGTTAGCAGGCTAATTTGTGTTCAGAATTTCAGCTTTAAAAAAGCCAGTTGAAAAGATCCATTTGTGAAGTCAGCTTAGTTCTTTGGCTACAACTCTTTTACCATTTTCTCACTCGGTGAGTGTAGAAAGCTGTTCTAAAGCCATGCCTGGAGTTGTGGCCAGAGGAAGAATTGCTGTGCCCTGCTGGCATTTCATGTCTGTGGATCGCTGGGTGTAACACGTTCATGTTGTTTTCAGGAGCTGTGTCAGTGCCGCCCAGGGGAAGGGAACTGTTCCTGCTGCAAGGAGTGCATGCTCTGCCTTGGCACGCTTTGGGATGAGTGCTGTGACTGCGTTGGTAAGTTTGCAATCATTGGGGATTTCTTTTTATTTATAGAAACTTCTTCCCCCTGCCGTGTGTTCAAGTCACAGTCCTGCTGTAGAAGTTAAGCATCAGGACAAAATCTGCTCTTTAATTATCTTACAGCTTGTTGTGTGGGTACTGTGTGAGTTAGCGTGGGGATCATTGTGCCAGAAAGCCGCATTTGCTTTATGAGGTACACAGTAATGGTCCAGGTTTTGCTTGGGTAGCATCAGTATCACTAAGTAGCAATTTTGCTGTCTGTTTGTGGACTTCTTGTTCAATTGTCTTCTCAGTGAAACTACACAGCGCCTTCCCTATGAGGTTGGATTCCACGTAGGGACAATTGGAGATGTGAGTTCCCCTGTGAGTCCTTGAGACTGGTTGTAATTATGCATGGTCCCAAGTTTTTCATCACTCTTTTTATTTGCGAAAAGATCTGTTTCTGGAGCGTGAGAAGGAGCTATGCAAGTTCTTGCTGTAAGATGAGATGACAGCCCTAACAAGGACAGCATTATTACCAACAGATCATGTTCACAGTGCCAAGATTTCTGTTAGTGAATGCTGCCTCTGCAGAAGGAGGGATATGTTCTTGTTCCTTTTCATGTTATGTTTTGAAAGCTTCATCATCCTGGGGTTGCTGGGACCTCCAGTGCCGTTCAGATCCATCTGGTTCCCATAAATAGGAGGCATGTTGATCACTGTACCTTCTCACAGCTTCTGGCTGGTGGATTATTTTCTGATTTCATGAGGATGAGTGCTTCAAAGTGCTGCTTTTCACTGCGTTTCATAGCTTCTCACATTCCATCATGATGTGAATATGCTTTCTGACAACTTGCTTCTTGCTTGGTTCTCAGCAGCTTACCTTTGTTTAGCTGTCCTTCAGTAATTTAGGAGTGGAATGGAATACTTGGGTGTGTATGAGATTCTTCCCAATGGCATAAAGTATTTTCAGCCCCTCTACCTGTGCTGGCTATTAATTTTGAAAGAGGTGTTATTGTTTGATTTTTCTTTCTGAGCTGAAATACTTTAATGGACTCATTGAAGAGTGAAATAGGTTTGTGTATATTCCCCCCCCCCATCCCCTTTGCCCTCCCCACATGTTCTTGCTTTTTCTAACACAGTACTGAAGTGTACGGCGGTCTCGTTCAGCCAAAGGGGTAGGGAACAGGAGAATCATAGAATTACCCAGGTTGGAAAAGACCTTGAAGATCATCAAGTCCAACCTCAGCCTAACCAGTACCCCATCTCTAAAAAAACCTCTGCTAAATCATATCCCTGAGTACCACATCCAAACGGCTCTTAAACACATCCAGGGATGGCGATTCAACCACCTCCCTGGGGAGCCCATTCCAGTACCTAACAACCCTTTCTGTAAAGAAGTTCTTCCTAATATCCAACCTGAACTTGCCCTGGCGCAACTTGAGGCCATTTCCCCTCATACTGTCACTTGTCACTAGTGAGAAGAGACCTGCCCCACTCTCACTGTAAGAACCTTTCAGGTACTGGAAGACGGCAATAAGGTCTCCCCTCAGCCTCCTCTTCCTCAGACTAAACAGCTCCAGCTTCCTTAGCCTCTCCTCATAGGGCTGATTCTCCAAGCCCTTCACGAGCCTCGTTGCCCTTCTCTGGACCTGCTCCAGTACCTCCATATCTTTCTTGTGCTGAGGTGCCCAAAACTGGACACAGTACTCAAGGTGAGGCCTCACCAATGCCGAGTACAGGGGCAGGATGACTTCCTTAGTCCTGCTCACCACACCATTCTTGTTACAATCCAGGATGCCGTTGGTCTTCTTGGCCACCCGGGCACACTGTCGGCTCATGTTCAGCTGTGCATCAATCAGTAAGCAGCAGGGCTTTGTGCACAGAAGGAAGAAGCAGCTAGCTATTGCATTTATAAAGAGAAAAGTCTACACAGTCTATTTTCTAAATCTGATGGTTACTCCCTGTCCTGTTGCTGCTTCCCCTAGTGCTATCTAAGAAAGCAGTTAGCAGGGTTTTAGTTTCAGTTTCCCAGTACCAGGGGTTCTGCTGGTGCCTCAGACCTTGGCTGTATGGCATCATCCTGCTCTGAAATAATTACTCGTTAATGTAGATTTGGAGTGGGAGATTTCGCTGTCATTTTGATAGCTAAGCCTATAAACTGATCAGGTTTAACATAAAAGCAAATGGGTTGTGCCATCTTCCAGGTCGTGTCTGCTCTGAGGTCAGGAGCTACTTCTACCGTCCAGCACTTACTTTGAAAAGATTCTGTTTTTCTATAGTTAAAAACGATTTCTGAAACTGGAGTCCTAATGCACTGGTAGGGCAGGAGGTGCTTTTCTGAGTGTGTAGGGCAGGTGGACAAATGTGCTTGGTACTGCTTTGGAAGAAGAGGATTGATTTGCTTTGCAGCTGTAGCTGTCTAAAAGTGT
The DNA here is from genome assembly GCF_039878825.1 of Excalfactoria chinensis. NCBI lineage: Eukaryota > Metazoa > Chordata > Aves > Galliformes > Phasianidae > Excalfactoria > Excalfactoria chinensis. The sequence goes on from NC_092826.1 coordinate 48,685,466, forward strand.
AACTGTGAAACTACCCAAAATGATATCCAGATGTACATCAGGGAAATCAATTCATCTGTCTCTTGCTGGGTGACTTCTGATAGTGTTTTGTGGCAGCTGGTTCTAAATACCTATGTATGTGCTTTCAGTCTTGGAGGTTTCAGTGTTTTCATTAAAAGAAGGTAATTGCAGGTAATAAATGGTTGCACTTAAATGGTTAATGAAAGACTGGCACCTGCATTGCCTATTACAGAAACAAAGAGACAAAGGATCACAGTAGTGGACAACAGATTTCAGAAAAAGATTCCCCAGAAGATACTAAAAAAACATGTAGGGGGTAGGTGTGGAAATAAGTGCTTTTGCATGTAGTGACCTCTCCAACTAAGCAGAAAATCTCGGTTCATCTCAGCCGTGTCTAAGCAGGTAAGAGAACAGACTCATGCTCTCTCCTGGTACTGATCTTTGCACCTCTGGCAGGTGCCTGGTAAGATCTAATGCGCTGCCGAGGCAGATGAGATCAAATACTTGAATCGTGATCAAAGGTTTCACATAGCTCAGGACTTGTTGAGATGCTATCTTTGTACAGTCGTGGGCTCCCCTTCCGGATTCATGCCAGTGTCGGTCATGCCGTGCTTTGTCACGTTTCCCAGGGGAAACAAACCTTTAGTTGAACTCTGTGTTCTGAAGTGTAATGCTATAGCGTAGGGAGGGAAGTGAAAAAGAGGTTTTTCTTTTCGCATGGATCTCACAAGTTGCAGGTGGGTTTTGTGGAATTCTGCAGGAATCTGAAACCTGCCACTATCAAAAGTTAGCACTGCTGTATCTGGTGGCACTTCTGCTATTGAGTTAAGAGCAGGAATCTTATCAATAGAAGGGTTCTGTACATATACATACATATATATTCACGTGTGTGTATATATATATATATGATAGATAGATAGATAGATAGATAGATAGATAGATAGATAGATAGATAGATAGATATACTCACACACCCCCACAGGTTCCAAGAAGAAAGGATATTTGTGTAACTTATCTTCCCATTCCTGTGCAGGTATGTGCAACCCTCGCAATTACAGTGACACGCCTCCAACATCCAAGAGCACTGTAGAGGAGTTGCATGAACCAATTCCTTCGCTTTTCCGAGCGCTCACAGAAGGGGATACTCAGCTGAACTGGAATATTGTTTCCTTCCCTGTTGCAGAAGAACTGTCGCATCACGAGAACTTAGTTTCCTTTTTAGAAACAGTGAACCAGCCACAGCATCAGAACGTCTCCGTTCCAAGCAACAACATCCACGCACCTTACTCTAGTGACAAAGGTAATAAATACAGTGTCTGAATTCCTCGCGTCTCTTCTGGTCTCTTCCAGCAGCTTTCTCAGTGCATCTTCTGTGCTTGTCTGTGCTAGCTTCTTTTTGTGTTTAAAAACGGGGAGCTAAAATGGGTTCAGTCTACTTCTGAGCATGACATAACAGTGTATGAACTTACTGCCTTTATTTTATTTATACGTGCTTTTTTCTACCTTGAGTTTAGAGTTTTGTGGGTTTTTTTATGCTGAGCGGTAGGGTGAAAGATGAGAAGTTTGGTGTAGTGACAACAGCGGCTCAAGAAAAACTCTTTGCTTCCCAATTTCTACGCTAAACCTGAAATGCTTTTCTCTGCAAATCATTTCAAAGCCTTAAAAGAATCTCATAAGTAGTTCTTAGTAAAGTAGCTGCTTAAAAGGGGAAAAGAGCATCTGATTTGTTTTACTATAGTGTGATTAACGCTTTGCTTCCTTCCCAGCATTCACTTTAAGTGTTAGTAACCACATATGTTGTTGTTGTGATGGTTCTTTTATCTTACCAAGACAAGATACCCAAACTGATGGGCATGCTGCTTTTCCATCCAATCGTGAACCTTTGACCTAGTAATGTTTCCGAGTAGGGCTGCTATTGATTACATGGAACTGTAATGGCAACTTTTCTGACTTCCTTTGGTTAAGGCACACTAGAAAAATAAATTAATTCCAGAACTGGGAAACCAGATGGGCAGAAAACATTTCATTCATATGTCTTTGACATTAATAAAACGCTTGCTTACCATCATGAGAGAGATGCAGAAAGCCATGTTAAATGGCAAGCCACAGAAAGCCATGTGTGCAAACACTACAGTATTTAAAGACGTAAATTATACTTGGAAAGAAAACATATGCTCAGAACAACCTTGAATATATCCCACTCTACTTAGGTACTACAGCCGGACTGGCTGTTCTCTGACAGTCCTTTACTACCATGCCAACAGGATGGGCTAATGATAGCTTTGGATTAAACTTGGAATGGGAATTGCATCTCGAGGGCGTGGAGGAGTTCTGAGTATAACAACACAGATACGTAGCTACAATTTTTTCTTAGTCAAAGGTCTCCTTCGTTTCATTCGCTAAGGCCGTATTAGAGGTTGGGCTGAGAGGGCTCTCACTGGAATGATGGCATTCCAGAAATAAGTTATATTTGGAAATACTTACCAAACACCACTGGATTTTGGATTTCAGTAGACGCTTAGAAGAGAAATAAATGTCAGAGCTCTTCTTGTTATCATTGGCTATACCTCCTCCATCTTACTGGCCAGCAAAGAGCTGGAAAAAGTAGAAATAGGCTTTCAGTTTCCTATACTTAAAAATATTTAAATATGTAACACTGGTGAGCTGTCTTTTCTTGGCCACAGAGTAGCTGGAAACCCGATTTAGCAGAACATCACGTTAAGATTTTCTTATTAAAAAGTGAATCCATCTGTGAGAACAATAAGTGGAAAGGAAAAATCTGTGTGCTGGCCTTGGTCAGTCGGTGTTGATTCTGGTGGAAGTTAGGGCGCATGGGGAGCTGCAGCTCTTGTGTTGGATGCTGTGTGACCCGTGCTGTAGCAGTGTTTATAAAAGGATTTGGGTGAGTTTACTGAGGAAGCAGTAACCGAAAAGTGGAGGGGTAGGAGGTGAAGTGGCAAGGAGCCCAGCCAGCATGGGCACACACAGCGTGCTTTGCTCCAGCATGGTGTGCTGGCAGCCGCCGTTTCTTTTGTTGCCTATAAGGGAAGAGGGGCTAATGATGAGATGTAGATTTTAGGAAGGGGACAGTAGACTGCTTATTGTCCTACAGAATGCTTGCCAAAATTTGGACAGGCTCTGCCCATGGATATATCTTTCCATGTCCTGTCACACAGTTCTGATTGTAATTTCAATGTGTGTCCAGGCACAGATCAACATGAAACCATCTGGGGTGCCAGACTTGCTATGTGCAGTCGTGGGTGGGTGCCAGCAAGGCATGCCCCAGGAACCCAAGGGCCTTGTGCCTGACAGCGGGACAGAGCCAGAACGCCAGTTAGTGTGGAGGTGGAATGCAGAGAGATGCAAAGCCTTCCTGTCCTGCCCCTGCCTACTGCAGCCACCAGACCTTGAATTATTATTGTCTTAGTGCATGCCTTCCCTTTTCTCTTGTGAACGGTCTTCTCTAGTGGCCAAAGCACAACCAGCTGCTGGATCGAGCTCTTTGGTGGTTTCTGGTGTTTAAGCCACTGCTTCAAATGACTTTTGCTACTTGCAGTGATTACTGACCTAGAGTTACATTTGTACTTTATTCTTATTTTTTGCTTTGTTTTTAGCTGATACCCTCAGAGCTCTGAACTGCAAGTTCAAATGTATAAATAAGCTTAAGTGCTGCAGATGATGACAGGATGTTGGCAAGAGAGAGAGGGGGGGAAGTGGATAATCTTTTGGCAGCTGATGAAACAAAATCTGTGCTGTAGCTGAGGGATTCTAAGTTAAACCTCTCAGTGACACAATGGATGGTGTCAGCTCTGCACTTACGCTTCCACTAAGTGCTGGCTGGGTAGAGCTCTAGCAGCCCAGCCAAGGGCACCTATCTCTGTAGGTATGCCAGGAACACACTTTAAAAAATGCCTTTTTTTTTTCCCCAATAACTTCTGACTGACTAACATCAGATGATATGGCTGCCAGGCAGGTAGTTACCTCCTCTTCTACCATGAAACAGACCGGCAGGCAACTTACCTTATATAGCACCTTTAATTTTCAAGGTAGCACATGGGGATTTGTAATTAACTAGGAAGGTTCCTTTGTCTTGCAGATAAGTGTTTTTCCTTAACTTACAACAACAGAGCTGTTTTCTCTTCTCGGATTTGCCACATCCATCAAGTTACCAATATAGGTCTCACTTGAAGCACCAAGAGTACTGTTGCAAAGTGACAGAGATACCAGCCTGCTTCTTCTTGTCATCTGAATTTAAATGTGATTCTACATTGTTGTTTCTCCCACACAACCTTCGTGTGTTATGAACTGGGGGGAAAAGGAGAAAAATTAATGCTCTGAAAAGAGCTGTGTAGCTGTCAGTCCCCCACTGCTCTCTCTCTCCTCCCTACCCCATCTGTATCTGATAGTCCTTTCTGTGTGAAAACAGGCAAAATGCTAATGAAAGAGCTGTTAATGCAGCAAGTAGCATCCTTTTATCTACACTGAGGGAGTCAGCAATGCCTGCACAATTAGGTTTGTGAAACAATTTAAATACTTTCCCAGATCCCTACTGAGCCTGTAGGATATTTTTTTTTCCTTTGTGACTCTTTTTGTAGCCCATAAAGAGGGGTTTAGTGCTTGATGTGAGTGACTTTCCTGCTTTCAAAAATTCTTTATCTGTGTAGAAACACCAACCCTACTGAGCAAGGGACGAGCCTGTGGTGAACAAGATACATAGTGAAGAAAGAACCAGACTAGCTGGCATGTCTTTGAACAAGCAAGACTTCAAAATGTGTTTGGTAGCTTGGTCTTCTGCACATGAAATGTGTCCTCTAGTTTTTTACAAGTGCTACTGGGAACCTGCCAGACGGACCACTGGCTCTGGCCTGGTGTGTACAAGCTGCCTTTCTCACTTTGCAGCATTTCTGTATTGGCCATCTAGGTCCAAACCTTTTGGCTTCCATGTGCATGTGAAAATAAACTTTCTTCTCCAGTCAGCCAAGATTAGAGGTCTTGGTTGTTGCTGCTTCCTTAATATGGCTGAGATCTTGCTTCTGTCTCCACTTTGGTGCTGGGAGGTTGATTTCCTGGGTCGGTATCACAAGGCCTCACTGCTCTTACCTACTTCTACCTGGATTATGGTCTTAGGGATGCCCATCCACGGACCTCCTTCCCACTGACAGAAGTATTCACTCCTGTGGAAGTGAATCCAGCATCACTGGTAGAGAAAAGTTGAAGTACCTCCAGCCAGGGCCTCATTCACAGGGGACTTGCAGAGATGGGGCAGCTCTAGGTGGTTCAGGCCTCTGGGGAGATGATGCTTGAAGCAGCTGCTTTCAGTATGTATTTCAGTACACTGAAGTGGTCAGATAGTTGAACTCAATGATCTTGTTTGGTCAATTCTGACTCAACTGTTATAATTTTTGCTGATCCAGAAAGATTTAGGATTGCTTGTTTTGGGACAGAGGCCCTACTGTGCCTGCAGCTGACGCCTGAATGCCTACTGTGAGAAGATAGGGAGGCAAAAACCTGGGGCTATCTGGGCATTCTGGGACTAGAGGGTGTGTGTATACTCCTTGGCAGCTTTTTGTTGCTGGTGCCAAAAGGTTGCGTGGTGCCAAAAGGTTGTGCAGTGCTTGCACGTTCTCTGAAGCAAGGCAGAGTTGCTGAATGCTGTGAGCCAGAAGTGTGCCCTTTTAGAAGGCCAGTTGTATCCTGGGTTGCATCAGAAGAGCGTGGCCAACAGGTCAAGGGAGATGATCCTTCCCCTCTGCTTTGCCCCAGTGAGTCCGCATTTAGACTGCTGTGTCCAGTTCTGGGCTCCCCAGGTCAAGAAAGACAGGGAACTTCTAGAGAGAGTCTAACAGAGGGTGATGAAGATGCTCAGTCATGCCTGGAGCATCTCCTGATGAGAAAAGGCTGAGAGACTTGGCTTGGAAAATAGAAGACTGAGGTGGGGGTGGTGTAATCAAAGACTTATAAGTGCTCATAAGTATTTGAAGGGTGAGACTCAGTGGATGGGACCAGGCTTATTTCAGTGGTTCCCAGCAAGGTGCAATGGGCACAAACTGGAATACAGGAAGTTCCGTATAAGCATGAGGAAGAGCTTCTTTACTTTGAGGATGACGGAACACTTCAACAAGCTGCCCAGAGAGGTTGTAGAGTCGACTTCTCTGGAACTAATACAAAATCCACCTGGATTCTTTCCTCTGCAGCCAGTCTCCCTTACAACCCCCACAATTCTCTATGGCCCCTGGGAGGATTCTCACCTGTGTGGTTTGGTGGATGCAGCGGTTCCTGCCAGCACCATCTCCCTACCACATTTTTGCTTTAACTGAGCCCTTTGTGCATATTAGGAAGGTCACTCTTTCTGCGTGCTGCCTTAGAATGTATGCTTCTGTTTTGCTCTTTCTTTTCCCCTCCCACCTGTAAAGAAAACATCCTCACTGACGCTGTGGATGTGTTGGTGGATTTCAGGTAGAGGTTTTGTTCCATGAGACCTCTCTATGGTTACTGGGCCTTAGGCTTTAATTTGAAGTGTTATAGAAACAGAAGTGCCAAGAATGGGACAGGACTTGCACAACCACTGCGTGTTTTGTTGACATTGTCAGCAGTACTTCAGGTGCTCCAAGATTTCGTAGATGTCTGCGGCATTACTCACAGCATAGCTGTCCTGGAAGCAGAAAAATGCTTTGGCGTTGGACCTGCACTTCCTTCTGAAGATCCTTAATGCCTTTTGCATTGTATGTGGTGTCTACAAGAAGTGTATGTCAGCCCACAGCCTGAACAAAGAATACGGTCTTGTGTTCAGTGAGCTGGCAGCGTGTCTTGTGACTATCTTGCAATTGTTCAGGCAGCAGTAAAATAATTTGGCAATCATTGGGTTTCCTTCATCAGCATTTTGACAGATTCAGATTCTAATTCTTACACAGGGTAGGCGGAGTTTCCAGCTGTCAAGAAGGAGGAAGCATCCATAGAAAAGCTAGCAGCTGCATTGTGCTTTCTCATTTATATCCCTTTCATCTACTGCTGGTACTGGGGAAACAGACTGCATAGATCTGATGTCTTGTAAGGTGATGGAGCCCCTTGCTGGCCTCAGCTTACCTCTGAACTTCACTTTAGGGACTTGCCAAGAGCCCTGTGGTTAACACTTGCACTGCTCCAAGTCCTTTGGTCACTCATCCTTCTCCGTATCTCCATAATCATTAAAAAAAATGAAAAATAAACTCTGTCTGACTTACCATCTACGTTTGGATTACATTTTTCTAATCCTCCTTGGAATGTAGGTCAGTACGTTTCCTCTGGATCCATGCAGTTTAAGCAGGAATAGGCTAGAAAGCCTCTTGACATTTGCAGCTCGCAAATCTGTCTGATGTGTGTTAGTGAGGTGTTCATGTTTGTAGACAGCTTTCAGTCGTGCTTTCCCCCCACAGCATGCCAAGTTATGCTGGGGGCAAGTGTGGTGCAGAGATCCTGTAAAGGACAAGCTGTGGTGTAATCGCTCGGTTGGCAGAGGAAAAAGATGGTGGGATCTATCAGCTTGGGGAATTACAAGTAGGCAGGAGAGGGATGTTTTAGTTTTATAGATGTGGTGAATGCCTCAACTCCAGCTTGGGGTTGGTTACAGTGCCAAACTTGGTGGCGTTTCAAGTAATTGCATGATGGTTAGAACAGTAAAGATGGTGCTTAAGCAAAAAGGCAGAAAGAATTTCTTAATCTTAGTAGTACAACTGGTGTTGCTTAAAATAACAATTAAAAGCGTGCTGTGCTGTTCTCATGCTGAGGAAAATGGGATTCTCCAGCTTTAGCAACATGTGGTTTTAATGTGGTTTAAGAATACTGTTGGGGATGAGGAGAAAACGTTTATACTTAAATATTTAAGTGTGTAAAATAACTGATCTAAAAATGTTGTTGTTCTTGATAGCATGTAATAACTGCTAGCAACTGTAGTAGTGGTATCTCAGTGCTAAGGCTTTGTACCTTCACAGGACACCTGCTTGTTCTTTCGGCATAGCCCACCTTTACGCTTCATAAAGTATCCCTCGTAACTTTGCAGAGGATTAAATAAAATAGATAAAATATAGTTAAAAAGAAATAAATCATCCAGAGGGAGTGTAGATAGTAAGAACTGGAAGTTGATAGATCTCAGCTTGGCTCTCTGTCTCTTTTTTTCTGCTTCTCTATCACCTTTTTTTTTCCTTATGCCTCACGGTCTTAACGATTTGAACTTCAAAAGCTGCATGTGTAATTAATTTCTAAGTAACCTTTTAAATACTTCGAGACCTTTTAAACCGTTTTCCCCCTCTTGGTTTAGAACACATGTGTACTGTGGTGTATTTTGATGACTGCATGTCAATACATCAGTGCAAGATCTCTTGCGAGTCCATGGGAGCATCCAAATACCGATGGTTTCACAACGCCTGCTGCGAGTGCATCGGGCCAGAGTGCATCGACTATGGCAGTAAAACTGTTAAATGTATGAACTGTATGTTTTGAAGCAGGAAAATTGTAAGACGGTTAAACAGAGGCCAAAGCAATCGCTCTCAGTTAAAGAGAAGCGGATTGGAAGTACCGCGTTTTGGTGGAGTGCCTAATGGTTGCAATTAAATGGAGCTGGTAAAGATGTATACAATTTGAAACTTGTTTTTTTTTTACGTTCACGCAAGCAAGGCTAACTTGTAGAATTTGCAACGTTCTGTTTTATTTTTCTTTACCTTCTGCTCAAATGGTACAGCCACGCTCATCCTTGCTGTTCTGATTGTTCTCCTTTGATTTGATACTATTGACTATATTGGTTTTCAGAATATAATGCAATATCTTGTAGTTTAGAGTAGGGAAAACTTAAGAATATGGTAATGAGATTCTCACCGTCACAGTTCAACAACTAAAGACATGGATACTGAGTCGCAGGGAGAGAGTTCTTGAGGTGCCTGGTCTTGGTTGGTTGGTTGGTTGGTTTTTTGACTTTATTGCCCTCTGGTTTCTGAGCTTAGCCTTCTATTGTGAAAATGTCATCAATCGGGGGAAAAAGAATCATTAAAGCTTCCTCTTCAGGTTCAAACTGTGGGCCGTCATGGATAAAATCCTGACTTCTTAGAAGGGCTGCCCTACATATCACTGAGCGGGATGCTTCTCCTACCAGTTTTATTTGCCGTGCTCTCTTACATACATTGGGAACTGATAAAATCTTTTCATTCTTCTCTGAGAGAGCAAAGCGAGGATGTTAGGTGCTGTTGCATCTCTTCCCTTTTGCACTGTTCTCTAGGGTCACTTAACCTTTGAACATTCAGTGCAGTAAAGGGAACGTGACATTTTATTTTGAATATAATGAATAAATGAGAAAACAAAACAGCACAAGCTAGCAAGTGCTGCGGGGTTATCAGCTGAGCGGATGGCAGCAGATGTGTTTGCATTTAGTAGCTTGCTGTGAATATTTATTCCAAAACAGGAGTCGTACTTTTATTTTCCCATGAGATATCATCACCAAAGAAGGGAAGATGTGCCCCCAAAGGCAAAAATTGGATGTTCTGAGCATAGAGCGCTGTCCATTTTTCTAAGACTTTTAGTATGTTGACAGTTGCGTGGCAACTTTGTGCCCCAGTGAAGACCCCATTGATAATGGTACTAAGTGCAAAAATGAAGTGTATGAGTAGTTAATGATCAGCTTTTGGTATTTATAATGATGTGTTTTTTTTAACGCCTTGACTTTTTAATGCATATATGCATATATCTGTATGCACACACAAAGAATTTGCCTCTTCATGTTTCTGTCGCTGCCCTCAGTCTAGAGGGATTAAACTGTTTTCTAGTCACATCTGAATATCTGTACCATGTACAAATGAAAGCAGTCATTTTGAATATATTTTCTTGAAAAGGTTGCCTGAATGCTTTTTTTTTTATATATATCTTCCCTCATTTTACAGCTCTTTCAACAAGACAAAATAAACATACAGATTAAATGTACTGTCGTGAAATAATGCTACTTTCTTCAATCTCTTTTTACGGCTGTAGAGGAGTACTTGAAAGATGAATGTTTACTGTTTTGAGCTAGTGGATAATGGAGTACCTGCATCCTTTAAACCTGCAATTAAGCGATGAATCGTGGATGTGAACACAAGAACTTAGCTTTAATGAAGGAGCTGATCTTTGAATATTTGATGATTTGTATTATCTTTTTCTTGGTTTTCTTAAAATGAACGGAGGGGGGAGAGTTTGTTAAAAGTAGCTGCGACTGATTCTGGTTGGAGGATGATGCATTGTTCTTCACCAAGATAGGAAGTAGGCAGTAAGCATTGCTACAGGTCAGAAGCATGGTTAGGATCTTGCAGTGTTAAATTGTTTGAAACGCTGTCTGAATCTTCTGAGAGTAGAAGATGGGCCTGATGTTTCTGGTTAGGTGCCCGCTGTTCCACATTTGTGACACCAGAATTTCAATGGGAGGTCAAGTCAGAGGAGCAGCACGGGTGGACAGGACTCCCCTGAAACGTGCCCGGGGAACAGCATAAAAATGTGAATACACTTGTCTGTGTAATGGCCTGAGGGTAGGTAGCAAGGATGCACACTTTCTGGGGCTTGCCTTAACTTTGTAATTCTTGATGCTGTCTAGAGTTTGCTGTAAGCGTTGCGTGTATGCCAATGTCATACAGCAACAGCAAATGTATTTTATTATGATGAGTGTTTTAAGAAGTATTTTAATAAAAAGACATTACTGTTTCATGTGTTTTTTGTTCTCGTGATTTTCCCAGGGCAAATGTTACCAGGAAACACAGTTATAAAAGTTACTAATTTAAACAGCTGGAATAATACAGAGGATTAACTCTTCAACGCTGTTCTTCCAAAACTAAAATAGTAGTTTCCCTTTAAGCCTTCTCTTGATCCTATTCCGTTTTGCAAGAAAAGACATTGCACGTTTATTTTTGGGGCTTTCCTTTAGCTCTAAATATCAGCAAAGCGTCACCTACATATGCTTAGGAATATTTCAGAACGTGTTTCAAGTCTTTTCTGTGTTAACTTCAGTCCTTCTACAGATCCCATAGTAAGTCTTCTGTGATCTCAAAGCGCATTTCCTATATGTCCCTTAAGGAGTCTTGAACCCCTGCAGGCATCCAGCCACAGCCTCAGTTTGGTATCAGTCAGCTCTTTTGTTTGCCTTTTCTCTGGCTGTGGGGTACTTGTGATATATAAGTGATACCTTTTTTCTAAAGACATTACCTGAAATATTTCTTCTAGGAGTTCTGTTGTATGTTCTGGAACAGTACAGCCCGTGTAGATTCCCCTCCCTTCAAGGGTTTTGAGTGAGCATTTTTCACTACCCCCTCTGAACAGAGTTCTCTTCTTTCAAGTTCTGCCACAGCCTTTCTTCACCTTTAAAGGAACAGGTGTTTCATTATGATATTTCAAATTCAGCTTTCAGTTCAAGTATGTGGTTAGTCAAGGAAAGAAGATTGATGGTTTCTGTGCTAACATGAGCATGCTTGCATCGGCCTTTGGTCATGAAAAGGAATTGACTGCTGGAAGATACCTGCTAGTTTCCACTGTATGCACAGCAGTATAAGCAAAAAGGACTTCACAGTGCTTCACTGCCTATGGAGTTCATCCATGGAACCAGCAGATCCGATCATACAGACCAAGTGCCAGTGAAGTCCTGAACTTGCTTTGCCTATTAACCTGCTAATTTATAATTATAATTGTAATTGAACATTTATAATTGTTCAAAGGAACGTTTTTTTTTTTTCTATCAATGGACAAACTTAGAATGTGAGATACTAAAATAGCTTCTGAGGCACCATTTTAGGCTGCCAGCCATAAGATGTAGTCATTATCTTTAATAAAAAGACAATCTCTGCCTCTCTTTAGAAAGTGGCAGGGAATTATTCATTTACTTTTTTCCCCACCTATTTTCTAACAAAAAGGCTTTCTAAAATTCTAGTATTCTCCTTAGTACATTGAAGAGGGTCAGGTAGAGCAGAGAGCTTACCATCTTTTCTCGACTTTGTCCTTAAAACAGTAAGAACGAAGTAAACGCAGGGTGTAAGAACGTGCCCTCATCTGTGTAAGTAAGCTTCGGACCACAATGAGCTTTGTGAAGTCAGAAGTCATCCAAATGTGTTTCGCATGGCAGTAAACTGGTATACTAAGCTCTGCGCACAATCACTCGTTTGTCTTCATCCAAAAATGGGAGAAGATTCATTCTGTGCTCGTTAGCTGATGGGCCCATTGTGTGTGAACTGGTGTTGGCAGCAGCCTTGATAACGCTCATTCTTCAGAGCTGAGAGCCTCTGGCGACTGTCGTTTCAAGTGGAGATCCTTACAGGCAATCATCTCAAATTACTAAGGATGTTTCTGAAGTAACCTTCCTCTCTTCTTCTGCCAGAAGTAACACAGCCTTTGTACAGCGAAAAACCCCAAGACATTAGCTGCGATGTTAAGTTAAATACACCAGCAAGTACTTGCTGTTAAACTGCTTCGTCTGGAAGGGAGGAAGTAAATTGGAAGTCGCATGGTTATGTAATACGCTGCGGAGACAATATCTCTGTGCTCCAACACTAATCGGAGTGTTTACAACCCTCCCCTTTGTATTTCCTACTGAATAGCGCGAATTCCTGTGGGGGACCTCTTACATTACCACAGAAGGTTGCACAAAGAGCCCATTTGACGGGGACTAAGAAGCACTGAATCTCAAGTGAATAAATGAAGCAGGTGGCACGCTGCCACTGTATTAACGTGTCCAAAAGCTCAGGGATTACGTCCGAGGCTGTGGGAATGAATTAGGCTGCTTCCGACTGAAACAAATTCCCCCGTTGGTTGGGAATCCTGAAAAGGATTCAAGATACGCAGGTGCTCAACGTAACAGAAAAGACGAGGGATACAACATTCTTTTGAATATCTCTGTAAACAGGATGCTTGTGAGGAGATGGAGATGTGTCACTTGGCACAGGTCTCCTCACGCTGCATCCAGCGTTTCTCCGTTTCCTCACCCTTCACAGAACGGCAATCTGGAGCCGGTGACAGTTCAAAGCGGTTCTACGAGGATGAAGCTGAGCAGACGGCTGCTCCCTTCCGAGCTGGCAACGTAAAACTCGGCAGCAGCGCTATAGGGAAGGCAGGCTGGATGTAAACATCCACAGAGCTGCGCCAGCTGTTGTGTTCGTATGCTGGCCGTGTCACACATTCTAAGGACTGCGGCTCACCGAGCCTTCAGCCACACACCGCTAACGCTTACGTTTCCTTGTAAACCTGCTTAAATGGGGTTGCGGCCCTCGCCTGGCTCGGTTGGTTTCGGTGAACATGACCCAACTTTGTGAGTTTATTCCGGCCGAGAAGCCGCTGGAACACCATGGGTACACTGCCGCCCTCAGCACGGCCGTTAGGGGCGTTTCGAACGAGACGAGGCGAACGCATTAAAGCGCCACGGCTCCACCTACCGCAGCAGCCGCCGCCGCCTGAGGCGCTGCCGCTCCTCCTTTCCCCGCCGCTGGGAGTTGTAGTCCGGCGGCGGGAAGCCGGACCATTCCACTTCCGGTAGGTGTCCTCGAGAAAACTACAATGCCCATCGTGCTCTGCGCGCGGGAGGCGTCTTCCCCTTCCCGCCTCGCTCTCGCGCCACCGCGCAGGCGCAGAGTGCCTCCCTCCCTCACTCCACCCCTCGCCCCTGGGCGCCTTGCGCATGCGCGGCGGCAGGAGCCGCTGCCCCGAGCGGAGGTGCGAGCGAGGGCGGCGGCGCCTGCGCGGTGTGGAGTTAGCGCCTCTTCCTCAGCCGTCCTTGCGGGCCGGGCGGCGGAGGCGGCGGGATGGGGAGCGAGGCGGAGCCGCGTGCGTGAGGCCGAGGCGGAGCCGCTGCGCCGGCGAGCGGGACCCCGACGGTTAGTGCGAGCGGCTCCGGTCTCGATCCCTTAGCCTGTGTGAAGGGCGAGGGAGCCGCTTCCGGGGCTGGCACGGGGGAGGGGGAAGGATGAGGGACGGGGGAGGGGCTGACCCGGGGCCTAACCCCTCACTCAGCCTGGCGGCCCGCTGCCCGCCATCAAGCCCCTCCCGCTCACATTGCCCGGCCGCGTCGCGCTCCCGTTGGCTGCTACTGGGCTGAGAACAGCGTGTGGGGTGGCCTGGGAGGGGGGCAGCCGTCCGTCCATCTGCCTTCACCTGGAGGTCCCGTCCGAGCAACCCTTACCGCTGTCGGCGTTTTCCCGTGTGTTTGGCAAGTTGTCTGCCTTCAGTTTGCTGTGCGTTTGTGGAGTGCTCGGCACGCTGTCGGCTGCTTCGTGGTGTTATGCTAAAAACGTGTCTCGGCAGGCGGAGAGTATCAGCGCGAGGTGCGGGAGTAATAGAGCCTGACTGAAGGTGCTTGCGCGTGTGTTAGAGTACAAGCACACCTATCTAATGAAAGCATCCCTTCAGGACGATGCCGTGCTCGTCCCCCATCCGCAGTTCATGGAATATCGTGGCCACCCTTAATGAAAAATAATAAAAAAGAATAAGGTAGGGCCGTTTTCTTGGTTGTGTAAAGCGAATTTGTGTAAATGTTTTGCTTCCAGTGTAGCAAGACAGCAGCAATTGCATCCTTATACCCATTAATCGTCTGGAAAGTGGGGTTGGAACTGGATGAGCATTAAGGTCCCTTCCAACCCAAACTGCACTGTGATGATCTGAACTGGGAACTACGGCTATAATGCACCCGTTTGAGCATAATAGTATTGAGGCTCTGTTGGATATGACCCAGGATTGTAATGGATGTGACTTTGTCAGCAAGCCTAAACAACAGCAACAACAGAAATAGAGAGGTGTCCCTTTTAATTTATTTTTTTATGTCATTTGAAATGTCATGGACAGATTCTTATGAAGCAGGGTGTGCTGGTTGTTCGGTTCATATCAGTCCTGTACAGTCAGTGTGACATGTACTCTGTAGGGGCTTTTCTTCTACAGAGAAGGAAAATAGAGAAGAATAGGCTGCTTATAAGGGATAAGCAGGGAACTTTGGGTTACCCGTTCCAGGGCTCTTATTTCTAACTTTGAGAAAATCAAGTTGTTTTTTAGTCTTCTCATGCATGCAATAGAAAATAGAGCTGCCTCAGAGTTGGAATACAGCGCAATTCTGGCATTGTTCTGTCTTAGTGAAGGTATGCTGGGGGAGTGGAGGTGTTATCTTCCTTGGAAAGTAAGGATTTCACTGTAGAATCTCGTGTGTTACTGTAGCTATACGGGTACTTCTGTAGAGTGGCTTGTTTCCATTTCTTTATGTCTATATTGGGATATATTGCCTTGGTAGCAGTAGCTGCTTTCTTGCTTCCAAGCTGTAGGTGTAGTTGAAACTGATGTGCATATGTACACTTCGGGGTTCTGATCTCACATGTAACTTTTAGGCACTTCCCTGATATGTTCTGTCCATGTTTTCTAACAGCAGGACTTTGAATGCTTTTGGAATACGTGCTGCTATTTCTGATCAACTGTGTCAGAGTTATATGAAGAAATGCTGTTGATTAGTAATAAATACCCGCGAATGCAAATGTTGTTTCCTTCTACAAAGCTCGGTGTCAGGTAGCTGGCCTCAAAATGTCAAAATAAAGTATAGTATGACACTTATCTTCATTAATTGTATGCCTGGAGTAACATACTAAGCCTTTCTCTGAGCTAATGTGTCTGATCATTTTGAATCAGTGAATGACTCACCACCCTTAAAAATAGGCACAGTTTGCCATATGCTGGCTGCGTATTTTCACCTAAAGAATCTATCAATCAGCTTGCTCTGCTGTTCACCAGGGCCTTGTGGACAAACTGCTGGCTTAAAAAACCCACCAGTAACGGGAAACCAGAGAAAACTGGGTGAGCACATGGTCAGGCTGGGAGGAGCCTGCAGGCAGCCAGTGCTCAGGCAGGATCCCTATGGTGGTGATGCTGAGAGGTGACTATTGTCCTGCTGTGGCAGAGACAACAAAGGTGAGGATGCAGGTCGATTTGTAGCAAAAGGAAGGCTGTTTGCCCATCCCAACCTATCACAGAGTCATTAAGATTGGAAAAGACTGCTGAGATCATCTAGTCCAACCACCGACCCATCCCCTCCATGCCCACCAACCATGTCCCTCAGTGCCACTTCCACACAGTTCTTGAACCTTGGGGGATGGTGATTCCACCAGCTCCCTGGGCAGTCTGTGCCATTGCCCAAGGAACTCAAAGGGCTTGAAAATCCTGCCAAGCCCACAGCTGCTCACAGGCAGAGATGCCAAAAGGACCTGTCCCTCACTTTTGGTCTTGACGTGAGCAAACATAAAGTTGGGTGAAGCTGTGAGGGTGCTCTGCAGCAAAAGAACTTGTGATATTGGCAGCAGCAAGGAGTCTCCCTTCTGAGGCTCAGTAGCATCAGGGATGCTTTTTCAGGCTGTGTTGTAAGGGCAGCAGCTGCTCATGGAGGCTGGAAACAGGGGTGTCACCTGAGTAAGGGTGGTAACCCACTGATTCCATTCATCTGGAACAGGTCAGAAAGAAAACAGGGCTTGTTCCATTTTGTTATGAGAAGGTAACGTACCAGGAGCAAGCACGTATTGTTTGACCAAACTGGGGGATCTGAATGTAGCTTATTACTTGTGAATTAAAAAAAGAAAGACAAAAATGAAAAGTCTGTTTGTTTCTCCTTATCTAATCTGTGAATTCCAAGCATGTATGAGAGACTGAGAGCTGCCAGTTCAAAAACATGAGATCACGATGTTCAGTGAATGGCTGAGCAGCCACCTCACTGCCTGCCAGTAGCATTTCCTGTGGTAAGTAAATAGATGTATTTAAGCAGAGCATACAGTTTGATATTTCTTTCCTTGCATAGTTCCCGTGACACAGAGCAACCAGAAATGCGGATCATAGGTGTCTGTCCTGCTGAAGACCTTTCCTGAGTGCATAGAGATGCGCTGGTTTAGCTTTTAGGGGAAAGACTTCATTTTTGTGCTCTGTAGTCTGAAAATTACATGTTTCTGTGTGTATGATCTAGTGCAAGTCAGTGCTTGGAGCTTAGTTTCTGTTCTGCAGCTCTGATAGCGTTCCTGGGCTTTGCATGTGGTATGACTGAGCTTCATGCTGGGAAAAAGACAGGCAGGAAGGAGGAGCTCCTGGGTCTGAACGTGGATCAGTGGGACAGGCAGGGCTTAAGTGGGATGAATGCATTTGAAGCCACCAGAGATGATGACAGTGCTGTCAGTGTGACACCTATGAGAAAGGAGATATCAGTAACAACAAGTGCAGCGTGCCTTCTTCACAAAAACCTCAGTAAGAGTTTTGCAAGAGCATTGCTTCTCTTTAAAACCATACCCAACTTCTTAGAATAGGGGCGACATCTGAGAGTCAGAAACTGTAATTGTAAAATCGAATCTCCGTAATATCTTTGAGTGAAATGTAACGTTTAACTTGCCCTGATAACCGGCCTGTCCACGTGTGTTTTAAATATGACTTCACATCGCTGTTCTGACTGCAGCGTTTGGTTGGATATTGCAGTGAAAATATATTTGCACAGGTATTTATTAGCATGTACTTCACCATGTCAGTTCTGTAGTTCAACGTGCTGGCTTTGAGACTCTCATTTCTTATGTGAATAGTGTTCTGCCCTTTTTCTACTGATGTCTAATTTTAGGTTGGTTGCTTTTCCCTCTGCCTAATACAGCTCTTTCACTTACTTAATGCTGCATGTGAATGCAGTATTGCCTGAGATTACATTGTAAATCAGGAGATATTTTACAATAGTTGTACTTTTAATATCGTGAACCAACTGTTATATAAAAACATAACACTAATCTCTATAAAGCCTGACGTTTTTTTTAACTGAAAAACGTGGTTTTCTGTCAGCCTCCTCTTTTAGTCCTCACAGTTGCTTCGAAAGTGATGCTGTTCTTCTAAGGCAACATAGAACACTTTGCATATTCAGTTGGTTTTTTTCTTTTCATTGATCAGATGGACTGAAAGCATAAGACTCTGGGGAGCAAACAGCTGATGAATGGAGTTAGCCATAAACTTCCTGGATTATTTCGGCCTAATGGTTTAACCTTTTCTTATTCTTCATGCGTTTTAATCCCAGTGCTCTGTGTGCTAAGCACTTGGAAGCTAACCTTAAAGGATCTTTCCCAGGTCATGCTTTTGAAGTTTTTAACCTGAAACTCAGGATTGCAGTTCTCCAGAATCTCTATAGCTTGTGTCATCGAGTGCTTTTTATCCACCTTGTTTGGGATATGTATAACATGCATCCATGTCAGTGAAGAGATTGGTGTGTATCATTAAAGCAGTTACACAGAGATTTTTCACAGGTGCTTTACACGAGGTGGTTATTAGCACTTAATAGCAAGGATTTCACCACTCTTAAAAATGCTTGATATTAACTGAGTCTCTATACTTTGTTTTTGACTTGGGGGAAGTACGATGACATTATTCTGGCATGTGGATACCAGGCTTCCATTAAATTACATGCACTGATTTAATTTGAAGTAGCATGACTCTTCATGTGCATGCAACAGACTTGGGAATGGCAGCCAGAGCTTGTGTGGTCCTGTTCTGTGTGATAATCAACTTTTTAGTTGGAGGTGGAGACTCACTAGATACGAGCCTGGGGCAACGTGCCGCGGCTGGGAGGTGTCCAGTAGCCCAGCAGAAGTGCATCTATACTGATGTACACAACATGGGCAACAAACGGGGAGCTAGAAGCCAGTGTGTGGCAGGAAAACTCTGTGAAGTCAGGAGGGGATCAGCAAAACCGCTATCTTGGCCTTCAGGAGGGCAGACTTGGGGCTGCTGGGGACATTGACTGGGGGAGCCCCTGGGGTGGCAACTGGCTGTGGGGAGCAGTTCCTGCCTTACAGCCTCCTTGCCTTGTATGTGCTTGTGGGTATTTCAGTACTCACGTGTGTGGCATTTTGCAAGACCTCAGCCCTGGAGGTGGTGATGCTGATCATAATAGTCTGCTAAGTTTATACATATTTACACTGACTTTCCCCTTGGGTGTTGAGTGAATCTAGGGCAGAGATGGCAAACTCCCAGCTCCAGATATACTGAACAATATAGCACCATATATAAATTTGCATAAAGGACCGGTCCTTCATGTGGTCTTGATGTAGAGTTGTCATTGGCAACTTAATATGGATTTTACTCATTGTGAACCTAAAAAAAATGCTTGGTGAGGGCAGGATGGGGGGTTTTTTCTCCTTTGCTTCAAGGCCAGTAGCCACCAGCGTTAACTTGATATTATATAAGACTCTTCTACAACATCTTTGGTTTTGGCTGAGACAGAATTAGTAAATAATCATTAAAAAATGGACAGAGAAGCTGTTATATAAGCAGTTTCTCTAGATCAAAGTCTTCCTTTGCTTTTCTCTTCTGCTATCTGTGCAGAATGAGCTCTGTCTCAGCCGCAACACTTCTATTTTGGTGTTCACTATTGGTACGATTTGCCTGCATTTTATTGCATTGTGCAGGGCTTTAAACTTGAAAGAAATCATCCATAGATACTGATCGTCTGTGTCATGTGTCACACTGTAAGGATGTCCAAGTAAAGCTGTTCTTAGTTTCTCCTTACGTTATAGGGTTGTCAGTTCAAGCAACAGCTTCTAATTTGTAGAACTTTTTGTCTGTTTAGTATGTGGTGGCAAAAAAGGAATATAAAACTCAAGAATCTTAATTTTCGTGATCTTAGCCATAATGGTTTGTATGGCATTGTTTTTACTTCCAACAAATGCTTATTTCTGGGAACTGTAGGCCTTAGAGTTGAATAGTCCATATAGAATCACAGAATCCTTAGGGTTAGAAGGGACTTCTGAAGGCCATCTAGTCCAACTGCACTGCAATGAACAGGGATAGCACAGCTACATCAGGTTGCCCAGAGCCTGGTCCAGCCTCACCTTAAGAGTCTCCAGGGGCAGAGCATCAACTTATGTCTGTGGGCAACCTGCTCCAGGTGTCTTTGTTGAGATAACATTAACACTGGCCTCCCAGTTCAAGACTGATGATCTTCAAGGTCTTTTCCAACCTGGGTAATTCTATGATTCTATGACTGTTTTAAAATGAACTTAATGCTGTATGGAAATGAATGATCAAAATTCAGCCATTTCAGTGATATAGTATATATCTAGAGCATAGTACTTCTGATTTTTCTACATCCAGTCTAAAAGGTGGTATCTCAGTAATGGATTAGGAAGTGCTGGCTTGAACTCACACAGCACGTGTATTTGTTGTTGTTTCCTTTACATATTAAGCAGATTTGTGTTGTTGACAATGCGTAACTAGACTTTACCAAAGTGAGTGTACTACTCTGTGTAGCACAATGGCTTTTGAGGGGCGAACCTGCAGATGCAAATAATGAGATGTGAGTAGGGGAGCATAGCTGTTCTGGTTTCCTTGTAGTTGGCCAGGATAAAGGGGATGGCGGTGATGTGGGTGACTGTGTGGTCTGCCTGCACATTAGGCTGAGTAGGTTCCTTGGGCTTCTCTGGAGGTGCTATTGCATCTCTATTGCTGGCAAGTTACTGTTGTCACAGCTATACCAGCCAGATTGCTGGTGTGCAGGCATGTTCCAAACATGTTATCAAGGTTAAAGCCAAAGCTTTAATACTTCCTGGTTAGACGTGTCATGTGGAGTATTTTAGCATGTGCCAGCTAATGCACACTTTAAAATGAAAACAAGGAAAAAAAAACCCAGACTCTTGGCACTTGTAGTAGATTCAGTTCAACCACTCAGTGGTCTCGCTTGCTTTTTCTTTAAACTGATTCCACTGAGTGCGCTGCTGGCTGAGTTGGGGAAGCGGAGTGTGTGTGAGTGGGTGCAGTAGCTGAAATCTCTGTAATAAAAGGGATTTGTCATCTTGGTCCAGCACCTAATGGAAGTATAAAAATTAGCTCATGTTCTCTAGGTTATACTGTATGGTGGGCTGAGGTCCTTTGGTGGCCAGAGATCAGTCAGCTCTTCAAAAGAGGTGAGATGAGAAACGGATAAAACTTGTATATAGTCCCAAGATCAAACAAAACCTGAAGTAATCCCATATTTGTTCAAACTGTTTAAATTCCAGGGTGCTGACGCACTGGAACAGGTTGCCCAAGGAGGTTGTGGATGCCCCATCCCCGGAGGCATTCAAGGCCAGGCTGGATGTGGCTCTGGGCAGCCTGGTCTGGTGGATGGCAACCCTACACGTAGCAGGGGGGTTGAAACTAGATGATCGTTGTGGTCCTTTTCAACCCAGGCCAATTCTATGATACTATGGAGAAAAAGCAACCAAACAAACCCACAACCTTTTACTGCATTTTTCCTTATCTGTTATGCGGTAAAAGCAAAACTTCCTGTTCTAAATCTAAAAAGCACAAACCAGATTCTTCAAGCTGTTTCTGGGAATTAAGTTGGCAGGGGAGAAAAATCCCATTTCTGTAATGAACAAATATTTCAGTAATCAGGCTATCCTTGTTTAATGCCATCTGTATTTTAGAGGGACAACCCAAGTCTTACAAGAGATGACTTCCCACATTTCTTTGCATATGGGTGGACTGTACTTCTCAGAAGCCATAGTTGGAATTGAATGTGGGAGAAATAGAAGGTTACAAGGGAAGAC
Source organism: Excalfactoria chinensis (assembly GCF_039878825.1). Classification (NCBI taxonomy): domain Eukaryota; kingdom Metazoa; phylum Chordata; class Aves; order Galliformes; family Phasianidae; genus Excalfactoria; species Excalfactoria chinensis. The sequence continues at coordinate 48,706,999 of NC_092826.1, forward strand.
CTGGGAAACGGTGAGCAGCCAGGAGCTGAGATTAGGTGAGGCACTGGGTGTGGAGAAGTGGAATGGGGAAACTGAAGTTGCATGGCTCTCACTGCTGAACACCTGGGTGGTGAGAAGGAGATTGTGAGAGAGGCAAGGTGCAGCTCAGCCTGGGAAGCGGAGGCACAAAAGCATGGAATGGGCAATTAGTATGCTGGGTTTGGGCAAGGTGAGGGGAGGTGCTGGGATTGGATTACTTTGTGGCAGCAACACATGGGAACTGGGAGCGGGATATGCAGAAGGACTGAAAAATCCCGAACATTGAACCAGCTGTCTTCCAAGAAGTTTGAAAAGTGAGGAATTATTCTCCTTGTGGGCAGCAGCAGTTGTGATGCAGGAATCCAGCTAGTCAACAACGGTGCCTGTCTGCCTCATGAGGCTGAGTCCTGACCTGCTTGTAACTTCATGGAAACATGCTGTGCAGAAAAATTCAACAGCAGCACTTAAGTTGTGTTAGCTGGCCTGTTATTTCCAAGGGTGCCTCTGACACGTGGCTTTGATTATAACATTCCACTTTGAAACCATTTTCATGATGATAGATTCTGCTGGGGGAGAACGTGGGGAAGGGCCTGCCAAAAGTGGACTGGGGGATAGCGGTGGATGGGAAGGTGGACATGAACCAGCAGTGTCCCCTCACAGCACAGAAAGCCAGCCATACCCTGGGCTGCATCCAAGGACATGCGGCCAGCAGGTCTAGGGAGCTGATCCTGCCCCTCCACTTGCTGCTGGTGAGGCCTCGCTCACCTGGAGTACTGCATCCAGATGTGGAGCCCTCAGTACAAGAGAGATATGGACCTGCTGGAGGGTGTCCGTAGGAGGGCCTCAGAAGTGATCCAAGGGATGGAACACCTCTCCTACAAGGACAGGCTGAGAGGGCTGGCACTGTTCAGTCTGGAGAGGAGAAGGCTGTGGGAAGACCTGATTGTGGTCTTCCATTGTCTAAAGGAAGGCTGCAAGAGAGAAAGGGATGGACTCTTCAGCAGTCTGTTGTGATAGGACAAAGAGAAATGGTTTCAAACTAAAAGTCAGGAGGTTTAGATTGGATGTAAGGAAGAAATATTTTACAGTAAGGATGATGAAGAACTGGAACAGGTTGTCCGGAGAGGTGGTGGATGCTCCAACACTGAAGACTTGCAAGGATATTGCTTTATGTATTTACTTTAGTATTTATTTTAGGGTTGGCTCTCTAATGGATGGAGTAAAGAGGGGCTGGAACACTCTCGGTAAAAGGGAGTAACTCAGCTACTGCTATACATTTGGAATGTGAGCTGGTCCTGCAACAGCCCATTCAAATGTAGATATGCTGTAGCTCTCTGGGACAGCTAATGTGTTTGTGTATCACTGCCTTTGAGCTGGTATGGACTCTCAGAGCAGAATTTGGAATGCCTTGCATGGTGCAGTGATCGCAGCAGAATTCATCCACATACAGTTGAATGAGAAAATGCATCCATCTATTTATATTGCTTTCAGAGCTGTTCTGATGCTGGCGTTGGCTTTGGAAAAAAAATAGTTTGCTGTTGTGTAACTTGAATTGTGTGATTACAGACTTAAATTACATTTTTGATCATTCTTACGGTACCACATATCCTGTAAAGTACTTGTAGGTTTAGGAGCTGAATGCTGTTCTCAAAAACAACAACAACCCAACAAACGAAAGGTCCTTCTTGAAGCTTTAATTAATCCCAATCATGGAAAGTGAATGACTCATGAGGAGTTGCTTAATGCTGTTTGTGTGGTTACTCCAACTTGTGAAGTGTTCAGCTTTCTTTACGTTCTACATGAAGCACTTCCTTCTCTCTTTGTGTGGCCGCGTTGCCCTGTTTAGCAAAGAAAAGGGTGCTGTTTGTTCGATAAAATAGATGTCCCTGATGTCAGCTTGCTGTATGACAGCATGAACTTACAGTAACTTACTTTGTACTCTGTCATCTTGTCTCTAAGTCATCTTTGTTTCTGAAGTGCTTTGACCACAACTGGTAGTTTTTTCTCCTTTCCTTTTCTGGCTCACTGCTTTCCAAAATGGAACAATGCTTATTTCTAGTGTGATTTTGGCCCCGGTGCAGCATGCTGCGTGTCTTTGGATAACATCACCTTGTCACATATGGCCGAGTCTTTTGGGCTGAAGTCAGTTAATGATGAGGCACTGCCGTGTTGTGGATCTTGCTTTTGTGTGTCTGTGATGGTGCGTTTTGACAGCCGAGTGAGTGTTCACTTCACTCTTGACCTCCCTTCTCTGATCACTGACTTCTCGGGACTATTTTCAGTGTATCATCCAGATCTCTCAGCACAGCTGTGTGTGGTGACATGGGATGACCTGAGGAACACACGCCACGCTTCAGATGCTGTCTTACATAATTCTTATTGCAGCAGGATTCCCAGCAGCCTTTATTATGCTCGGTAATTTTACAGAACAGCCTATGGATTTCCCAAACATCACCTGGATAACATTGTTTTTCTCCCTAGGTGCATAGCTCAGGCTGATTATTATTATTATCATTATGATTATTTTGAAGAGAACTGAACTGTTTTCAAGAACGAGGCCGACTTAGCTCTATGGGCATCTCCCTTTTTCCCCCTAACCCACATTCTTGTCTTTGTGGTCTGGAAAGATGGTGGAGTCCTTATGTTAAGGAAGTACCTTTTGCCTCCCAGCTTTGAAAGCCTTTTTAATTCGGATTTGATACTTCTTTGGAGAACAGAAAAAGGGCCACAGCTCTGCATGTGTTCAGTAACAGCTTTTGTTTTCACATGCAGTGATGAATATTCAGGCTTGTGCTGAGCAGGAAATGCTTCCTGAAACTACATTTTGGGAGTACTGAGAAGAGTAGCTGGGTCTGAGCTGGCACTGGGGCTGGGAGAAGTTCTCTGCTGTTGTTGTATAACAATTTTCTTGGCTTCCTCGGGAAGAAGAATCAAATACTGAGCGAGCAGGAACTGGTGGGAGTCTGCTGTGGGTAGGGAAAATGGTAATTTCATGTATTACCTGGGAGAGAGACTGAAGGCTGGTGGGAGGAATGAGGACGAGGTGAGAAGAGAAGGTCAGTAGTTAGGAGGAAACAAATGACTGCAGCAGAGAAGAATATCTAGGAGGAAACGGGAACCAGCAGCTAATGAGAAAAGGAGGAAGAAGAGGAAGAGCTGTATCTGCAAGCAAGCAGCCTGAACTGACAGTGAAGATCAAGGGAAAGGAGCGGGTGAGACTGTGCAAGAAGTGTGGGTCACAGAGGCCAAAGCATGCTGTGTTATGACGTGCTGAGGATGAAAAAGAAATCAGACTAGAGCTGCGGGAGTCCTAGCGGTGAGTGGTAAAGAAATTGAAGCTTGTAGTTATGAGGAAAAAAGTAAGAATGAAGTGAAATTTGGGTCATGAAGCTGTACCCACAGCATCACAAACATGAACTGTGCAGAGAGGGGAGGTTGCCTTTCCGACACCTTGGTTCTGCTGCTCCTCTGCTTTCTGTCTACAGTGCTTGTTTTGAGCTCTTCCACCAGCCAGCTCAGCAGAAGGAACCTGCTGGAGCAGGCAGCGTAGCTGAACTATGCTACAGAAGGGTCTTGTGACACTGACCTACTGCACTTGGGGTGGGGGAAGGAGAAGGGGTGTTAACGTGTCAGCAGCGGGCTGTTAAACTTTGTGATTGGCTGAGGAAAGAAGCAACTGGAAGCAAAGAGCGGCAGGGCCAGACTGGGAAGAAGGGGTCAGGTGTGAGAGAGAGCTTGGCAGAATACTCGGCCCATTAGGAGCATTCCTTTTCAAAGAGTGGAGAGGAGCCGTGGTTTTTCAAGCACGCCATGTCTTGCTGTCAGCAAATATTTGTAAAAGCCAGAGGAGAGGCACAGATTGGTGCGGAAATACTACATGAACATCCATTAGTAAGGGTGAAAGAGATGTTTGTGGTAGGCCTGAGGCTCTGCTTCTGATAAACTGTGGTATAATTTGAGCGCAATGGAGTTTCTCCTTTATTTCAAGACCTCAGAAGTGATGGTATATGAGAGTAATGATTTCTTAGGGCTGTAACACAAACAAGACATACAAAACAAACATAGGTGCATCGTAATTTTGCATTTACAAATAGATGTTGTTATTTTTTTCTTAGTGTCTCTACATTAGCTGAATTAAAGAATGAACCATCTAAAAGATCTCCTGACTGCTTTGTTTCTTATCTTAATCCCGTGCCTTACTGTGCCCTGTCTTAGTTCTTATCTGAGCAACTGTTAATTTCCATAAGCACTCTGTGGGTGAACTCCTGCAGTGAGGTACTTTATCTTCGTGTGTGATTAATTTTTCACTCTGGTCTGCATGCAGACGAGCGAAGGAAGAGGCTTTAGAAACAATTGAAAAGCAACAACAAGAGCCACTCAGCTGGATGCATCGAGATTATTAGCCTGGCAAAATCCCATTCCATATTATGCTTGTCCATATTCTGCTGATCTGTAAATAAGCCCCCGGGAGCTGAGCAGCTGAGGAAGACACAACTGCAGAGCGCTGTGTAACAGATGCACTAATTCTGATGTGTTTTCCAGGTTGCTGTGTGTGCCCTTAACAGGGATGTTGTCCTCACCCTCAGTCACAGAATCATGTAAGTTGGAAAGGACCTTTACAGATGGCCACATCCAGCTCCCCTGCACTGAACAGGGACTCTTTGTACCACTCTTGCCCAGGTTGAGCACAGACCGGTTTGTAAATGTGGCCCACCCTATTTGCTACAAAATACGCATTTCTGGTGTGTGTCCCTGAGCTGCTGTCGAAGCTCTGTCCACTGGTAACATCTTCTAATTGATTTTGGCAGGACTTCTTTCATCTCTGGTTTTGGGCTTGTACGGTTTTTTGTTTTGCATTGTTTTGTTTAAAACAGGTGATGTAAACAGATTTAACTGATCTTGATACTCAAATGAGATGCAACAGTATTGCCCGTCTGTGATGCTGGTAGTACTGAATGTGCTTCTGTAGGTGAAGGTCTTTTGGTATCTCTAAGTCTGAAGCTGTCGAGGCTAAAAATGTATTCTTACATGCTACTCATTAAACACAGCATCAACTTAGTACAGCAATGCAATATTCAGTATCCATGAAAAATATGAAAATACCCAAGAAACATGACAAAAAAGAAAAAGGCTCTGTCTCGTGTTAATGCTCTTCTCTTTAAAAGAGGCTTTCTGCTACAAGTTAGGCTGGTGTGTTTGATGATGATGTGTCAGGAGTTCCTGCTTAGCCAGTAGGTATCCTGTTTCCCTTATTATGGGTTTTATAAAATACTGGGTATCCCTGATTGTTTGCCTTTCTTAGCTAAGTGTTCACTGTTGTTTGCTCAGCATGTCTGCAGGAATAGGAGGAACGGAGTCTAATGGCTAGTGTAGAAGCCTGAGCCCTTTGTGTCTGTGTACGTTGTTACAGTGATATAGTTCTCATGGAGATGGGTCTGATGTGGCGTTTCTGTGGAATCTTAACGTGTTTAATTCTGTTTTTTGAGGCAATGGCTACACAGTCACCTTGATCCCTTTGTCTGCAGAGCACCTCCTTCTGAATTTGTCTTCTTTGTGGTTGCCAGGACACTTTGCATGGCTGCACAGACGAGCAGGTTATGGAGCTGGCAGCTTTAAAAATGGTTGCTTTCCCTTCTATTTGTCTTACAGTAGATATGGCAGGCTTTTAAGCTGCAGCAAGGCAGCAGAGACTTACGTTGGATTAAAGTTCAAGTTAGCATGTAACTGCGACTTGATCCCGCCATCCAAGTGTATTAGCAGGTATAGGAAATGGCTGTTTTCTGTCCTTGGGGTTTACTCTCTTTTCACAGAACTGTAAGGCACTCTGGCACCCACAAAGATCATGGCAGTGCAGCTCCTTGCTCTGGGTAGAGTTCTATGGGCGTTCACATACAAAGAACCAAGTTCAGAAAGCTGACATTCCATATGGCATAGCTCGTCCCATGGAATTCCTGAAATTCACCTACATTAGGAATTGCTCTTTACTTATGAGTTCCATTACTGGGAATTTACATATTGGCTTCTGTCATCTTAGCTTTAATTTTACCAGGGCTCCCTATGAAACAGCACAGAAGGATCTGGGTGCAGAGAATCTGGTGTAGCCTCTTCAAAAGTGAACTTGTGATTGCTGCATACCAGGAAAAAACCAATTATACTTGTTCTACCTTCTTTATATTAACATAATTAGAAGATAGATTTGATTTCAGAACTCTATTTTTTTTTTCTCCCTTTCTTGCTGCAACGGGTTAGGCAAGTTCTTATTTGCATCTATAAAACATGCTTGAGAAAGATGAAAGTGGTAGTTGGTGCAAATGCAGTCCTCACAGACACTCTGAGCTTCCAAACAATCCTATTATATTTCAGAGATGTAAAGTTAGCTGTTTCACAGTGAGCAGCGGTATGCGTAACATGTAAACTGCCTCTGAATTTTGTAAGAATTACTTTGAACGTGAAACATATATTCTGATACTTAATATCTAATGTTTGGTGTGGTGTAAAGCAAAGCTGGCTGAAATAACAGCTCTCCTATTGTGTTAGCATGGCTTGGCAGCTAATGGCTAAATTCTACGAGCACTAAGCTTAGGGCCTGCTCTGTTTTATTATCGCCTCATGGCATCAGGTGGAGCATTCCTTGTAAAAGGCACTGATATTTGTTACATTTTCAAGGTAGAGCTCTAAACAAAATGCTTTGAAAATGACTTCACATTTTTTTGATCATTCTTTTATTTTTTTCCCCCTGCTACAGGTGTGATGGACAGGTAGCAGAAGATTTCACTTTGATATCAGGGAATCAGAATGACCGAGTGCTTCCTGCCTCCCACCAGCAGCCCCAGTGAACACCGTCGGGTAGAACACAGTGGGGGTCTCGCTCGGACTCCCAGCTCTGAAGAGATCAGCCCTACAAAATTCCCTGGGTTGTACCGTACTGGTGAGCCTTCGCCACCTCATGACAGCCTGCATGAGCCTCCAGATATAGTATCAGATGATGAAAAGGAGCATGGGAAGAAGAAAGGAAAATTTAAAAAGAAAGAAAAAAGAAGTGAGTGGGTGACTTCTTATTTCATGCTCAAGTCCTTTTTCTGTTTTGCTTTCTCAAAATTGCCTGGTATTCCCAGTGTTGGTTTTTCTGTTTCTGTTGTGATTTCTTTCTCTTTAAACCTGTTTAGGTGTGAAGGAAGTGAACTTACACAAGCACACTTTGTGCAATACCTGTTTTCTCTTCATGAAAAGGACCTTTTTGTTTTGTTGTACAGGCACCAAGCTCATGCCCAGAATTGCTGATAAACATGTTAATGTAAAGCCTTTAGCAAAGTGTTGGTAATTACCTGGCATGATAGTCTTATATCATTATCAGTTCAGATCCTGAGTGGAGATTTCCAAGTATATTTCCAAATAGATGCTATTTGAAATCTTAGCTGAGACACTAGCTAAAGTGAAGCTCTAAGTTTGACCTGAATTGTACATTTTGACATTTGAAAGAGTTGGTTTAAACAACATTTAACTTTTCCATGCCTTGTGTATTCAATGTTTGTTAGTACTTATGATTTCAAGCTTTCGGATGCACACTGTTCCACTCATTGAAGACTAATAAGCTGCATCCTTTTTTCATTAGCTTCTTAGTTTAGTCTCGTCCTGCAGTTTTCTCCAATCCAATTCCAACCCTTTAGAACCTGAGTATCACAGCCCACCCAATTGAGTTGTTTGGTTTCTTGACAAAGCTTCGCAATATTTTCCCATGTTTTCCATCACCTTTGCACATGGCCCAAATGCTGGATGTCGTGGCTGCCCTTGTTCCTCACTAATTCCTAGAAGTGGAACTTGGAATACCAGAGCCAGTGAGACAGCCCACAGTTAGTATTATTATTGCTATGGCATTTTGGAAAGAATATGATGACCGTTTGTAATAAGCACGCACACATTCAAATAATTACTCGTTAAGAATTTGCAGCTGCTGCATTACTTTTAATCAAGCCAATTTCCTGGATTGAAGGAATTGTTGCTTCTACCACAGTTTAGAAGGCCTGTGCCTTCTAAAGGGTACAGAAACTCAAAACCGTATTATCAGACAGTTAAAAATAACAACCAAAGTTTCTATATGTTTTAAGAAAGCTGACACCTTGTTTTTTCTCTTGTAAATAATATTAGCCTAATACTAATACTGAATTACTGATTCTCTGGGCAGCCTGGTTGGCGACCCTGCCCATGGCAGGGGGGTTGAAACTACATGATCTTTAAGGTCCTTTTCAACCCAGGCCATTCCACGGTTCTATGGTAAATTCTGTATTAGTTGGGTCTAAACTAAAGCCATTATCTTTTGGGCTTTTTTCCTCTTTGCAAATCAGCTTTTGCAATGCAGTGCTGCAACACTGCCCTTCTGCCTCTGAATTTATGCCTCTGAATTTAGAATTGTGAGAGATCAGCTTTATATACAGTGTGTCTTTCTTTGTGGTGTAATTTGTGTGTCTCATGGCAGTAGTCAGACTGAAGGCTGAAGAGGGAAAATGCTATTTCAGCAAGTACGTGCAGATCCGTACACTGCTAGCAATGTAACTGCTCTCTTCCACAAGAGATTATAACACATTGTACAGCTGATGCAAAGCAGTTTTTGTTAGAGAAGTTTAAAGATTAAGCATCATGGAAGCAACAGAGATGCATAATGTAGGAAGAGTCGTGTCTTCTCTTGCAGCTGTAACATAAAAAGCATTCAGCACACCCTAACCCTATTGTACGCATGTCATGTAATTGCCAGTCAGATGTAGGACTGAGTTGAATACAAAGCTTCTGGTATCTCTCGTACAATCCAAACATGGTAATTACTGCAAATATACCCAGAACATTCTACTTACATAATTGAACGGGGCTATCTGGTAGCTTTTCTGACGACCTGTTTTGGTTTTTTTTGGACAGTACACAACCTGCTACAGTTATGTAATTTGGCATTTAAATAAATGCAATTGATCACTTCAGTGAGGAACATTTAACACCTTCACTTGTCTTAAACACTAATGATGGGACTCTGTGGGACCCCCAGAGCCCTGAGCTGGAGGACTATGACTGCAGTAATGATAAACTCCCAGCTAACTCTCAAGTTGGGCTTGGAGGGTTATAGTAAATGGGGTTACATCAGGCTGGCAGGCAGTCACTAGTGGGGTTCTGCAGGGCTCCATTTCAGAGCCAGTTCTCTTTTAACATTTTCATCAGTTACTTATATGCTTTGAAGTTCTGCACCTTAGGTAAGTTTGTGGACTGCAGTAAACTGGGAGGAGCTATTGGGCAGCTTTTGGGGCAGAGGGGCCTGCTCTGTGTGACAGCGACAGGGCCTGAGAGAACAGCATGGAGCTGTGCCAGGGGAGGGGCAGCTGGGGGCTGGGGACAGGTGCTGCACCACAGGGCAGTGGGCATGGAACAGGATGCACAGGGCTGTGGGCACGGCCCCGAGTGCCAGAGTTCAAGGAGTGTTTGGAGAACAGTTCTGAGTGGTCCTTTGTGGAGCTGGAAGTTGTGCTCAACCCTTGTGTGTCCCTTCCCAGTTGGGTTATTCTGTGATGTAATGTAACTTTCCACATTTAAAATTATCTGATTTATCAAGAGCTTTCAATTATTTTTCTTCTGTATGGATTCGGGTTGCTTATATTTAGATTTATTTTGTCCCTGGTGAAAGAGATACTGTAATATTATTACCAGAAGTACAGTTACTTCTAAATAAAATTAGGAAGACATAGAAACTCCCTTGTGGTACAGGTAAGAGATTCTCTGTGAATCTCTAATTAGTATACAGTTATCAACTTGTGTTGCTGAGACAAAGTAGGCTGGTTTTGTCCGTGACTTGCTGCTTCATGTCTTCTCATGAAGTCAAGAAATACCAGTTTCAGTAACATGCTGTTGCCGGTGTTACTGAAGGCCTTGAAGAGCATTAAGAATTTGTTTTGCAACATCGAGTGTTGAAATGCGACATAGGTACTTTGCTTATTGCTGGAGTCAGCCTCCAAGTGCAGGCTTCTTGTACTGACTGGCACTGTGTGAGTTGACACTGGGCATGGTACGTGTGTTGGGAGGAGCCCTGCTGTGTTAGATGGGGAACTGTGACAGCCACCCAGTTGGAAGTGTTGAGGACAGATTGTTCTGGGCTCTGTTTGGTGAAGATTTAGCATTCTGCTCAGGCATGACATCTGGGAACCCCATCTTAAATCTGTGCCAGCCCCATCTCGTTCTGACAGAAAGTGGTGCTGAGGTGTCCTGCTTTGTCCTGCCGCTGATACGTCAGCTATGTCCTTATCTCAGAACTGTATCCTTAGCTTATACATTGCAGATTTCCCTACCCATTCTCATTTCTAGTTTACAAGAAGAGTGAGCAATGATATAGTCAGTAAACAGGGAGGATAAGAGCTGGTTGCTGGTCGCTCTCCAGTTGGTCTTTCTCCTTTCTTCCATGGAATATGTGTTTGGTAGTCCTAGGGAAGAGTCCACAATGGGAAAAGCTGGTCAAGGGATTGTAGTTATTTGATTGTAGTCTTGCATTTTAATAAATTTCATATTTTTAACTATTACTTGCAAAGCAGACAAGAAGGCTTCAAATATAGACAGCTCTTTGAATGTATTGACATTCTGCTGAGAAACTGCAGCTTTTAGAACAGGAGAATGAAGACCGTTTTGAATATCTTCAGGTTCTTTTGCACAAAAGGTGTCTCACCTGCAGACATACAGCCTCTCATTTTTCCATTAGGCTTTCTCCTGTCACTTAAGGAAGACAGTCATTTTCCACCAACTATAGGTCTGTTCACTCAGAAACAGCACTTGGCTTTGCTCAGACAGAGGCATGGTCTACAGGTGGTGCAAGAGTGTCAAGGCATCTGTATGACAGGGGTATCACACTGAAGCAAGAACTTATCTTCCACTGTGTTGGGGGACCTAGGTGGTGCAGATGTCAGGAGAAATGCCTTCTTTGTTGAACAGGTTTCAGGCTTGCTTTCTTTGGGCCACAGTGCATGTAAAATCGCAGTTAACTGACTTGGAAGTTGCGTTGGTTTCTGTGTTGTTGGTTTTGGTTGTGAGTTTTTTGTTTAGTTAGTGGAGTTTTTTGTTGCTTGGTTGTTCTTTTGTAATCTACCTTGTTGTTGCCTGAAGGATAGGCAGGGTCACTGTGGAGGCGTAGCTAAATGAAAGTGCTGGTGCCGATGCTTTAAAGGACACTTGGTGTGTTGGTGCTGAAACAGCGCGCTGTGCCATGGACTCGTTTGAAGATGTCCCATACATGTTTTAAGGCAAAAATAGGATTTCACTGACAGATATAGTGGTGGTGTTACTGGAGTTGTTTTATTCTTCCAATGGAAAAGTAAGTTTGCTTGGACTTTTTTTTCTTTGACATTTCGTTTGAGACTGCAATTTTACTAACTTCATACTCGTCTTAGAATTGGTAACATTTTGGAATGGGGTCGGAGAGTTCAGTGGCTGAAGTTTTGTTTGTTTTTCATCAGGGTTTTTTTTAGGCTTATGTGTATGTAGTAGATGATCCTTAATGACTCTTATACTGTTGATTGCAGGAACATAGAGAAGTTGTGAGACGGTTCTTTTTATTTTGCGTTTCCTTGACTATTAAATGGGAAACTAGCACAAAAGATGGACATTGCAATTATGAGTAAGTATGTAAAGTATTAATTGTTTAGATCACGCAGGAGCAGTGCGGCTTATCTTTGATGTGACTGTTGCAACCTCGATTTAGTCTTTGTCCACTTCTTTGTGTAATAACTATAAAAAGTCTTCAGAAGAGTGAGGCAGGCACTATGTTTTACCCATGTAACTTCTCTCTCCTCCTTAGATATTACCCTTTCTCTCCCAGTTGATTATCTACCAAGCAAACCAACTTACAGTTGTCCTCTTGCTTTTTCCTCCTTTGCTTCCTAGCGGAAGGTTATGCTGCCTTCCAAGAGGACAGTTCCGGCGATGAAGCTGAAAGCCCTTCCAAGTTGAAGCGGTCCAAGGGAATACATGTCTTCAAGAAACCCAGCTTTTCCAAAAAAAAGGAAAAGGATTTTAAAATAAAAGAGAAACCCAAAGATGAAAAACACAAGGAAGACAAGCATAAGGAAGACAAACACAAAGAGAAGAAGTCAAAAGACTTAACTGCGGCAGATGTTGTAAAACAGTGGAAAGAGAAGAAGAAAAAGAAAAAGCCAATTCAAGAGCCAGAGATACCTCAAGTGGATGTTCCAAGTCACAGACCCGTGTTTGGCATTCCGTTGTCTGACGCAGTAGACAGGACCATGATGTATGACGGCATCCGCCTGCCTGCAGTTTTCCGTGAATGTATAGATTACGTAGAGAAGTATGGCATGAAGTGTGAAGGCATCTACAGAGTTTCAGGTATTCTGAGTGTACCGGTGGACAGGTTCTTTATTTTGCACTTGTCATATTGATTTACGTCTTTAAACACCTAGAGATGCTTTTTAGAGCTGCTTTGATTTTAATTGTTGGCAAGATAATCAGGTAGCTAAAGCTAAGCAAACCCTGAAATACCAGAAAGGTTGCTCATGTCATGGTACTGCTTAAAGGCGGTAAAAATATATCTAATTAGACCTGTTGTGATAGGGTGATGGTGAGTATGAATAAAATGTGCTGCATTGGCAAGCTTGTATTCTTATTTTTATTACTTCTGCATGAGAAATGCTATGCTGGGAAAAGCAAGGATGAGAAATAACCATTTTACAACTTAAGCTTCTCACTGTTGCTTCTTCCTGTGTATAATTTTCTTTTTAAAAGCTTCTTTTGTTTGGGCAAAGTCACTAATAAGCAGAAAATGCAAGTTTCACATTTAAGCCTAGCCACAGCAGGGTCATTAACCACAGTAGTTGTGTAACACCTGCTTACATAAAGCAGCGTGGTTTGTAGCTGTGTTAAACAAAACAATCCCTTTGTGAACTCTTTGCAGTGAAACCCAAGCGAGTGTTTCTGTGTGCACCTTCAAGGGAGCAGAAACAAGTGAGAAAAGGAACTTGGGGGAAAGCACTCGGAACAAGTTATTGCCAGTGCTGCAGAGCAGTGATCAAACAATTGCTAACGTCTTCATTAAGCTGTCCTTATGCTGATGGTCTGCATAGTACTTGGTAGGGATGCTCAGCAGTTTCTTAGTCTCACCCGTGAGACCATTCTGGCAGTACATTTTTTTTCAGGGCAGGCTGAGTTGGGAATGTTCATAGGGGGTTTGTTTTCCATAAGGTGTTCTTGGTGTTTGTACCATCCAGGTGTTCTCCAGTGCAATAGCACCCTCTGGTGTGCACAAGAGTACTTAAATTGAGGGCTCTGAACGACAATGGCCTAGCACTGTACCGGCACTTGTGATGAGTAGCTTATCAGGACATGAAATAGAGCACATTTTAGCTGGCATTTACTGTGGGCTGGGTGCACCCAGCTTTTTTTATTGGACCAGAGCCAAGCTGTGGCAGTGCAGTAAGTCAGTGAAAGTCAAATGGGTATTTGAGCTTTAAGAAAAGAAACTTTTCTGACTTAAGGAAGATCTGAATGTCACTGAGTTGTAAAAACACTGTGCAAAAAACACTGGCAAGTCTGAATAATTACGTGAACACCTGTTTCACACACAGAATCACAGAATGACCCGGCTTGGAAGGGGCCTCAAGGATCATGAAGTTCCAACCCCCCTGCCTGGCAGGGCCACCAAACTTCCACATTTACTAGATCAGGTTGCCCAGGGCCCCATCCAACCTGGCCTTGAACACCTACAAGGATGGGGCATCCACAACCTCCCTGGGCAGCCTGTTCCAGGACCTAACCACTCTCCTAGTAAAGAACTTACCCGTTTATTCATATGTTGCCTCAAACCAAAATGCTGTGTGAGATTCCTCCAGCTGGAGACCTGAAAACTAAACCGTGTGGGCTTGGTTTCACAGAGGAAGGCTCACGTGTAGAATTTCTTGCACAGTATTGGAGTTGATAAGGACGTATTTGCTGTTTGGTTGAGGGCTGTTATGGAACGACTTGGGAGAAATTAAATGGAGAGAAACAACAAGGGGAATCACCTTTTTACAAGGGTAGACAGTGATAGGACGAGGAGGAATGGTTTTAAACTCAAGGAGTGAAGGTTTAGACTGGATGTCAGGCAGAAGCTCTTTACTTTGAGTGATGAGGTGCTGGCACAGGATACCCAGAGAGGCTTCGGATGCTCTGTGTCTGGAGGTGTTCATGACCAGGTTAGATGGAGTCCTGGGCAATTTGGTCTAGTGCCACATCTGGAGGTTGGCAGGCCTTGCTTGTGGCAGGGGGGTTGGAACTTGATGATCCTTGAGGTCTCTTCTAACCCAAACCATTCTATGATTCTCTGAAACAATTGGTCTTACATGACTCTCTCATTCCTCACCTATTTCATATTCCTCCATGTAAGAGAACTGCTGAGCCCAGCTGATTTGGAACGTCATTAGTGCAGGGTTTTGGCCTCACAGCAGAGGTCAGTGCTTTTAAATACAGTGACCAAGTTAATCCTGAGTTGCAGTTTTAACTTTGTCACATGTGAATAATCCTTAAAAGGTATTCTTCAATTAGTTTAATTTGTAAGGAGAAGAGCTTCTCAAAAATAAATAAATAAGAGTATTACAACTATTATCTACATAGAGCTGAAGAATTGTCTTAATTCTTTATATAAATATTTTCAGGAATAAAGTCAAAAGTTGATGAGCTCAAAGCAGCCTATGACCGAGAAGAATCTCCCAACCTGGAAGAATATGAGCCCAATACAGTAGCCAGCTTGCTGAAGCAGTACCTACGTGAACTGCCTGAAAACTTGCTTACCAAAGAGCTAATGCCCCGCTTTGAAGATGCTTGTGGAAAGAACACAGAAGCTGAGAAAGTCCAGGAGTGCCAGAGGCTGCTTAAAGAGCTGCCGGAGTGTAACCATCTCCTCATTTCTTGGCTCATTGTGCACATGGACCACGTTATCGCAAAGGAACTGGAAACAAAAATGAACATCCAGAATATTTCTATAGTGCTCAGCCCTACTGTCCAGGTATGTGCCTCACACAGGTGCTAGAGCAGGGTGTCAGCACAAGAAAGGTTTCTTTGTAGGAGTTCTCTTGCAGGTGTGAACCAGGTGCTGTCTGATACAATTAAGCTGAATTAAAGCTCTTCTTTATAGTTTGGGAACATGAAATGCACAGAAAGTAGGGGAGGGGAAGGCTTTCTGAAGGTGAGCTTGCATAGCACGAGTCTGGTATCTGCTGTTATGAAAACACCGCAAAGATTGCTGACTGGGCTTTTTATACTCTGTGAGCACAAGTAATTCAACATTGAATTCATCTGCTAATTCAAGCAGATGTAGAATTTCTGTGTTTCTGACGCAGTGATGACTCAGTGAAGACTATTCTGTTGCTTAATTTTACTATCAAGCCACTGAACCCTGTGCTGCAAACATCTTTGGTGCACTGATGCCTTGGGTATACAGACTTCCAATTCTTCTTTCAGGATGTGTTATTAAATGTTAATGGAAGACACAGCATCCGAATAAATATTTGCTTCTGTCTCATTTTAAAGCAAGGAATACAGTAACGGCTCCTTTCAAGCCATTTTTTTTTTTTTAACTGTTTTAAATCTGAGAGAGAAGTTGGTGAAAATACTGAAGTTTTGGGAGGAGAGAGAAGGCAGCCCATCCATAGCACAGTATGTTTGGTGCTCCTGCTTACCTACTGCTATCACTTCCACCTTTGCATGAGCAAAAAGAAAGAGGTGATCAGAGAGCTGGAGCACTTCCCCTGTGAGGACAGACAGAGAGTTGGGGCTCTTCAGCCTGGGGAAAAGAAGGCTCTGGGGGGACCTTATAGCGGCCTTCCACTACCTGAAGGGGACCTACAGGAAAGTTGCGGAGGGGACGTTTTATAAGGGCAGGTAGTGACAGGATGGGGGGAAATGGCTTTAAACTGGAAGAGGGTAGATTCAGACTAGAGATTAGGAAGAAATAATTTGCTGTGAGGGTAGTGAGAGACTGGAACAGGTTGTCCCATGAGGTTGGGGATGCCCCTCCTTGGAAGCATTGAAGGCCAGGCTGGATGTGGCCTTGAGCCACCTGGTTTAGAGGGAGGTGTCCCTGCCCATAGCAGGGGGTTGTAACAACATGATCTTAAAGGTCCCTTCCAAGCCAAACCATTCTATGTATTTGCGAGTGACGGAAGGCTGTTGCATTTCTGGAGAAAGATACTGTGCTTCGCAGGTGCAGATTGTGTGAAGAAATCATCTTAACCAGTGTTCTCACTCCCATGCCCTTCCTTTCAGATCAGCAACCGTGTCCTGTACGTACTTTTTACACATGTTCAAGAGTTCTTTGGGAATGTCACCCTGAAACAGGTAACAAAACCTCTTCGTTGGTCAAATATGGCGACTATGCCAGCGCTTCCAGAGACACAGGAAAGCATCAAGGAAGAAATCAGGCGACAGGTTGGTGAATACTTCACTTGTTTTGTTTGGTTTTGGCCTGGATTTGATAAATTCAGCAGTAAACGTTCCTAAGAGTGTAATTATACCACAGTTGTCCTGTTGCGGGACGCCGCGTGCTTTGAAAAGCAGAACTCCACACCTTTTGTCATGAAGCCAATGCCGTACTATTTCCCCTGCTCTGACATGCTAAGGACACTAATTGCCTTGGTAATGTTTCTAGGAGTTCCTACTGAACTGTTTACACCGAGACTTGCAGGCGGGGATAAAAGATTTATCCAAAGAAGAGAGACTCTGGGAGGTGCAAAGAATTTTAACAGCTCTTAAGAGGAAGCTAAGAGAAGCCAAGCGACAAGTGAGTAGCTTGCTATTTATTGCCCAAATATAGATCACACGTGAAAATGACTTGGGAGCATTTCTAACTGCAGCAATTCTTGCCCAAGTTTCATGACTATCGGTTATTCGCTGCTCGTCCCCATTTCATGGGGTGCATCATTCAGCCTTACTGCCTGACCCAGCAGTTGAAAGCACCATAAATGTCAGATGGTTCTATAACTGTGGACTGGGGGCTTCTAATGCTCACAGACTGTGACAGGTATGGAATGTTGGTACTCTGGGGGTTGTAAGTTGGATTTAGAAAGCGTGGTTGCCATCAGAGCCTTTCATTATGCTTTCCTTGTCTGCACTGGAGCTTTTGCTTTGCTTTGTGAGTCTTAGCGTGCACATTCTAAAGAGAAACATAAAGTTACCTTCTAGAGTTAAATTTGCAGATTTCCAGTATTATTTGTTGTGAAAGTGGAAGAATATAACTACTTTTTCAGGGAAAACCGGGCCATTAATGAGTGAGTTGATACAGCTGTGACAATTGTGAAAGCATCCCCCAAGGTGCACAGAGAGACACAGATGGACCAGGCAGTTGTGGGGGGAGGGGGCGGTGTAGCATGGCTTAACAGTGCTGTGGGCTCAGTGGGAAATGAATCATTTGAGCCTTTGCTGGAGCATAAGTGTAGTCTTTTACACTTGTACCCAGGCTGGGATGCTGTAGGTGGAGCAGATATCCCAATTCTTCCTATTTGTACGACTCCAAGCAAACTGTGAGAATGGAGGGGAATTAGACTAAACCCCCTTTCAGTCTTTTCAGTGTGGCTTTTTATTTTCCATCTCGATTCCTAAACAGCTGAGGAGCGGCACCTTCATCCTCCAGCTGTTTTTAAAACAGTGCGTGACTAAAACAGTGTTTGACAGAGCTCCTATCCACTCCATGCTTAACACCGTGTGTTCTGACCCAGCTCTTCCTCTGGCAGGAGTGTGAAACAAAGATTGCGCAAGAAATTGCCAGCCTTTCCAAGGAGGATGTTTCCAAAGAAGAAATGAATGAGAACGAAGAAGTTATAAATATTCTACTTGCACAGGTAGACGGCAAGCGCGTATCGGTTTGTATGCTGTAGTTTTGTGTTCCACATCTGTCAGACTTATTGAGCATGTATTTATTCCTTCTAATGCAATGGAAAACGGAAGGGGCTTAAATGGGCCTCTCACTCTCTCTGTTAAAATCCAAAGCTTTGTTTGAGCACTAAATAAAGCCAGGAAAGCACGTGGACTGCAGGAGTGTGCCTGAAGGTGAACAGGCTGCTGTTCAGGCACAGAGAGGGTATTGCAGCAACAACAAGTGGGCTTTGTTATTCCCGTGCTTAGAAAGCACTTCTGCATCTGACCAGAGTTAGGACTGTTAACTCTTTTCCTGCTGATCAAAGGAAATAAGGCAGCTCTTTTGGTATTCATGCCTGCCTCGGCTTGCCTCAATAGCTTTGATCTTTCCTCCGCTGCACTTTTCTCTCACTATTAATCCTTCAAAGGCCTGTTTTTGAACGTAGCTTCTCTGGTTTATCCCAGAGCTTCCCCCCGTGATTTACAGCATCACCTTGAGGATTCAGAACAGACATTGCTGGGTTTGAACCTAGAGTTGGGCTGAAGTCTTGCTGACTCTGTGCCGACCAAGCACACTAAGTACTTCTGAAAACAGCTCAGGGAACAGCATCGCCGCTTCCCAGGGCTCAGCATTAGGGCAGTTCTCAGCGCGTGTTGCAATAGAACATAAAGCCAAGGCTGTAAGTGAACTAATTGCTTGTTGCAGGAGAACGAGATTTTAACAGAGCAAGAAGAACTGCTGGCCATGGAGCAGTTTCTACGGAGACAAATAGCCTCAGAGAAGGAAGAAATCGATCGCCTTCGTGCAGAGATAGCTGAAATACAAAGGTAAAAGGGAGACTGCTTGCCTCAGCTCCCCGGCCAGGCGTGTGCTCAGGGGAGCAGAAGCAGAACTAAACCACACTTAAAAGATCACTCAGTGCACATCAGCACATTTGCAAGCTGATTCCTTTTATTGAAATCTTAGCATCTTTTCAACTTCTGGGATATTCTCTGTTAGTACAGCAATGAAGTTATGATCTAATGGGAGCTGGATCTTCGCTCCACAAAAAAACATCCCCATAGGGAATAATGGATTTATTAAATTAAACCAAACCCCAATTTTGTTTTCAAAGCCACTTTAGATTATTTGTTGAACACGAGCAAACTTTATGTGCTTCAGTCCTGGTAAACTTGAGCAAGTGTTGTTGATCTCAGCTTGTCGTTGCTCTCCCAGTCGCCAGCAGCACGGCCGGAGTGAAACAGAGGAGTATTCTTCAGAGAGTGAAAGTGAGAGTGAGGATGAGGAGGAGCTGCAGGTCATCCTGGAGGATTTGCAGAGGCAGAATGAGGAGCTGGAGGTAAGACAACTTGAGCCTTAGGATTAATGGGCATTCTTCCCCACAGGGGACAGATCGCTCTGTGTTGCTTTTGCTCAGGCATGAAACTTGTGCTCCATTTTTCAATTGCTGTTGCATGCAAGCCCCCGTTGCTATATTAGCAGCAAAGCTGTGCTGTGTGTAGTGGCTTTCCCAAGGTACAGCCTGGCTGAGGGGCGCTGACGTGTGTTTTCCTTACCTAAAAGATAAAGAACAATCACCTGAACCAAGCAATCCATGAGGAACGAGAGGCCATCATTGAGCTGCGCGTGCAGCTCCGACTGTTGCAGCGAGCCAAGTCAGAACAGCAGGAGGAGGAGGAGGCGGAAAAGCGAGGGGGTGCTTCGCAGCAGCAAAGGGACGGGGTCCTGGAGACAAAAGCAGCCAAAGAGCAGCCAAAAGCCAGCAAGGAGCAGCAAGTGAAGCCATCGCCAAGCAAAGACAGGAAAGAAACTCCGATCTGATCGTGCTCCTTGGGTATTTCTAATGTTACGTCAACAGCCGTGTGCAAATTACTGACGTTTGGGTCCAGCTGCACTAATGGCTGCTGGCTGCGTACATCCTGTAAAGAACTTTGTCTGCTAAGCCTGGAGGTTTTTGTCTCTGCTCCTTGTGGCTTCTGCTCATCAGGCTCAGGTGAGCGCAGAGAGGCCAGAAGAATTCTCCAGCTTCTATCAGATTATTTCAAGACTGGTTTCCTTCAGGTGATTTACAAGAACTGGGTAACAGTTTAATTTAAACCAAACCCATTATTTCCATTCATCAGAGCAGAACTGAAGGTCTCATTTTCAGCAAACAAACACAAACGCACCGACACGTACTAATTATTTGCCCTGCGATTCTACTCATTCACCGTTATTTCTGCTTATTAACCTCGTCACTTCTTGCTTGTGCCTTTGATACCTTTCTGATGCAGATTATATACGTGGGAGCTTTAAATTGATCCTGGGTTGGCTGAAGCGGTGGGAGACTGCGGGGTATCATGTTTACCTGACATGCCCTTAACCAACTTCTGTTTTTTGTTCTAAGGTGTACTGAATAAATGTAAAACTTGACAGCTGTTATTTATGTCTCTGTATGATGGAAACGTTCACCAAGAGCTGTTCATATGTAGCAATGCAGCCCATGCATCCGCTCACTCGCTAACCATCGTCACACCCGCTGTGAGACAGGTCTGTGCTGCTGCCCTACATCGAGCAGTGCTGTGTCCCTCCCTGAAGAGCGGCACCAGCTGGAGGCACCGGGCCCAGCAGCAGCCCTGGGTTGGCGTTGTAAGTCAGCCTGGTGGCTGCTTTATTTACCACCTCCACCACACGGAAGCCTTCAGCCCTGCGGGCAGTTGAGGGCAGTTCCTGTTTCACCTCTCTGTCAGCACCCCCCCTGTTACGGGGCAGGCGCAGAGAGCTGCTCTTCTTTCTTAATCGGGCTATTTATTTTCAGCACCTGTTGGACGCGGTTCTAATCCTGTATCTAATTGCACTGTTGCGAAGCATTGGCCATGATTTGATTTTGTACAAATGATGCTTTGATATGTTATAGAAAACTGCATAGTATTTTTTTAATCTCGGGAAAGAAGTTTATAAACACCAGAAGCGGTCAGCTATGGCAGATGTCAAATAGAGCATTCTCCCTTGCCTTCCTTACCTACATTTTATATTTCAACTTTGTTGTCGTTTCTTTCACACTAATTAATTAATTCCTACTCGAATTGTCACGGATTTTTCTAATGCTCCTCAGAAAAATCTCTTGATCCGGTTAACTTTTATTTTGTTAGGATTGTATTTATCGAGCAAATAAATTCGACAGCCATTTGAAAGGAGTCCCGAGATTATCTGCTTCGTAATGCACAATATACATAACGTACTGTATTTTTCTAATGCAGCCAACACTTCTTCTCCCCATGTAGCACCGGGACCTTCTACTGCCCAGACAGGCGTGCAGGATGGTGGGGTTTTACAGCCAAGGACATCAAAAGCAAACAGAGCACAACTGTGAATCTGTCAGAAGGATTTGACCAGGTTGTCATTTGTCGGCGTGCAACTCAGACTCAGCCACAGAGGGCACGATGTCAGCTGGAGTGAGCGCAGCTCACCGTCAGCAGTCAAAGCCCTCAAAGCCCTCGTGGTGGTTGTTCACAACACACTGCAGCAGCTGGAGGCAGCAGCAGCACAAGATGTAGCCAGGCTCACTTACTTGAAGTGGTCTCTCTCATCTCTCTCAGTAAAGAGACCAAGAGAAGCCACAGCAACGCAGCAGTAAGACGGAAACAGCTCAACTCTCCTGAAGCCTTTGCTGTCATTTGGTTCAAACCCAGTCTGCTGGATTCGTTCTTTTACAAAGATGTTTTCAGATGATGAAAACTAGACCAGTTTCTCTTGACAGTCAAACAGTGCAGCTCTCCTGCTCTCGGCAGCCTCTGCTTTTCACAGTTAGGATTTGGAACCAGCTGCGGTGACTCCTTTAGAAATACCTGGCATACAGAAATAGCGCTGCCCTTCAGCAGGAAGAGGTACGGCATTTAAAGCAGACTATTTATGACTGGAGAGCTGTGAGATGGTTAAAAACCTGTTTGCTTACTTACCCTTTACTCACTTCACAGTGCAGTTCAATCAGCTGGAAGTAGTCCAGCCTCTCCTAAGATCAAACCCTACAGCATTTCCATCATCTCGGGCTCTCATTCCTTCTGATCCAAATCCTGGTTAGTAGAACTGAAAGGCAGAATCCAAAAGCACTGATGGGACGAGCTGACACGACAGCCAGATCTACATTCAGGCAGGAGGGCTGCCAGACCCAAGGAAACACACACACACCTCTTTGGGTTGGGCTGAAAGTTGCCTACTGACCAGCAAAGAACAAATGTAGATATGTAGCCTGAATCTTTGAGGGAGAAACACCTCCAGCATACTGAAGAAATACAGAACTAAGAGAAGAAACAGCATCTGAAGACCAATATCGCTTTTTCCAACTTAAATGTATCTTACCTCTAAATGCTGGAGAATACCTGAAGGCAGCAGAGGTGATGCTTGGCTGTACCGGGTTAGTGCAGCACCACATTAGTATGGCAGCGGAACAACCATACACGAGGAGTACAGGTAAAACCTAAAATAACCAAACCACCCCAAGCAAACCTGGGCTTCCAGAGAGAGAGCCCAGCAAAACCTCAACTGAGTGACCAAAATGCATCCACGCTGCAGTGCACGCCCTCTCAAAGCACAAAATCCTTCCTAATCATCAAGGAATCCCGTCTCCTCACACAGTCATCAGAGCGAGGGAACTGGGAAAGAAACAGACACAAGTTTTAAACTTATTCTTTTAATGTCTTAAAAAGGTCACAAGATTGCTTCCAATCTTCTTATTAAATTTTATTTGGACAAGTAGAGAACAACTTGTATCACAACAGCTTTAAACAACATGATTAAAGACTGCGGCACTCCAAGGAGGCTCACAGATATGTACAGTAAATGAAGAAAAACGTCGCACCTCAGAGCTGATCACGATCAAGTTAAAAATACCTGACTTAAAGTATATGTGCTAATAAATTTCCTTTAGGTCATGACCAGCATGAAAATAATTAGGACACAGGTACTCAGCAAAGTTTTCTGCTAATGGGCACAGCAATATGCTGCATTTAAGGATTAAAATCAAATTCTAGGTTAGTGTTAGCACTGAGCCCTTAAGAGAAATCCTAATTTTTTACCTTCCCCATTGACACACATGAAAGCTATTCCCGCTTAAGGGTGTGCCCAGCTGCACACAGATCGAGTCCTTGAACGATAAAAACTCTGAGCGCTAATACTGCGGGTCTTACGTCCCGGTACAGATTTGCCTTTCCAGCCATTTCACCTATCAGTTGCTACAGAAAATACTTCAGTTAACTCCTCAGGAGAAACAACGCCGGTCTCTGGAAATCACATCCTTTCTACAATGAAAATGATCTGCCAATTCAAGTTTTATTTGTTCAGGAAGACAGAAGATTTAAGGCTTCGGTGGCAAAAATAATCCTCTGAGCAGTGTTTTTTTTTCTCAAGTCAAGCTGACATAAGTAGGCTTACATTTCCTCGACCTAAAATCCCTGGAATCAGGTTTAGATCACATCCACCTGTTGGTTCTGGCAAGAAACGTCTCCTTCCAGAGAGGTTTGTGTCCTCTACCAACCATTTCAGAAGCACGAGGATGGTTTTGTTTCAAGATTTTGTTTTTAATTATAGCAACATTCGGGAGATGTTTAATACGTGGACGAAGCGGTGCTCATGGCGTCATCCGCTATCTTGGTGCTGGCAGGGTGTATGCTTGCAAAATACTTGACGTCGCTGTCGTCGTCCATTTGAAGCGCCATAATCGTCTGCTCCACAGCTTCCTGATGAGAGTTGGCCGAGTTCAGAAAATACTCTGTAAGAGAAAATGCCCTATGTCTTAGAGGAACGGAAGGCAGCAGACTCCTCCAGGCAAACCTCAGCGTGCCGCCCAAGGGGCTCAAAGTCCCAGGAGACAAACAGTGCACGCGTGTGGTCAAACATCTTTTACATCTGCCTTTCAAAATCTCTCCCCCACCCCTGTCACACACACACACACACACACACACACACACACACACACGTCTTTGAGGCAGGGGCTGCCTGCATGATGGCTTTGCGCGGTGGCAGTACGGAATGGAGTTGTACAAAGATATTGAGGACAACAACAACAGTCTCAATGGAATACAGAAACAGCAAGAAGAGCGGCAGCCTTGGCACAGTTAGCGCAGGATAACAAATCACTGCACATCAGCTGATCCACAGTAGCTGCATAATATGCCTACTCAGAGCCTCCAGCAGACACACGACAGCTGGCGGTAACCTACTTCTCACTGAGTGGGCTTCCTTTGCGCCCTTTTAAACATTCTGCATTTCAGTCATACCACTTCATGTTCCCAAAAGACTTCCAAGATAGAATGGCAGTCCTCCAGCCAGGGTATGGATTTTGAGGAAGAAAGTGACTAGAAATGAAGTAGTTCAAGTGCAGACTCTCTGCTGGTTTACAAAATGGTGTAATACACAAATGCTACTTGCCATTACAGTACTTTGGAATGTGAGCACTGCTGCCTCTACTGGCACCTGCCATGCTCTGGGGATCCCTTCCTAAGCACAGTCTGCTATTTGAACACAGCATGTCCTGCTTCCCCCCTGAGCAGACACCAGAAAAACATCCTTCTCACCTCTACCATAAAACATAAAAACAAACAGCAGCCATCTCTTCCACCCCAGTGAGAGATCAGCTGTTAGATTCGCGTTGAAGGATTTTGTTCCTTCAATCACACTTGCACATCGTTCATGCGTACTTTCTGTACCCTGATTATCCCTACATCCCTACCATGAGCGTGAGCTCACACTTTCCAGCATTGCAGAACTATGGTTCTGATGACACAAGGAGGTTTAAAGTTTATCTCAGCCAAGGTAACACCCCACCCCCAAGGAGACTGGAAAAGCAACCGTGACCCACATCTCAGGCTGTTTCATCTTTCCCAGCTGGCTCTAGGAAAGTGGAGGGACACAAAGACACGCCGTCAGCCCAGTGCAACTATTTCACTAACCTTTCTCCAAAAGCGTTTGCTTTAATGTTTTTGCAAGCAGGACTCGAACGTTTGGAACCCTGTCAGATGCCAGGTGTAATAAGTGTGGCAACAGATGCACAGCAAACTGGTCCATGGGCAGGCAGTCATCTTCACTGATAGTCTGGCAGGAAGACAGATGCAATTTCATTAGATTTCAGCACGGTGAAGACAAAATCCCAACACATAATCAGAGCTGACAGATCTTATAACCTTCCTAGCATGAACACAGTGCACAGTATCCACTATGTTTTATAACATGATACAATATTTTCCAGCACAGCCACACACAGTAAACTAAATTTGGGCTGAGAAAACTCAAGCTTAGCTGGAAGCCCCCTTTTATTTTGTATGAAGCCTCAATTTTTTTGTTTTTTATTTTCAAACACAACGTTTGAAATCGGGGGGGAAGAAAGCAAAAAATTTCCTTCTTTATTTCTTAAGAATGATTCTGTCTTTGTTGGAACTAGGTGCCATATCAAGGTAAGAATGGCTCATCACAGTGAACGTCCACTTCTCCCACGACATCTCTAAATGAGGTTGAATCTCACATTCCTCCAAATGCTTGAAGAGAACTGTCCTGTTTAAGGAACAGTCACACTGACTCACAGCCAGCACCTCTGCTACAGCCACAGATTTGACCATTCCCTTCCAGTGTTTCAAGGGAGCCTATAAACAGGATGGGGAACAGCTGTCTGTGAGGGTGGGTAGTGATAGGACAAGGGGGAATGGTTTTAAACTGAGGCAGGGGAGGTTTAGGTTAGAGATTAGGAGCAGGTTTTTCACCCAGAGGGTGGTGATGCACTGGAACAGATTATCCTTCTGGTCCTTTTCAACCCAGGCCATTCTATGATTCTACAACTTCCTTCTGTGTGTTTTGTTGAGAATATGCTGTTTCCAACCAACTTGCGTTAGCTGGCTAAGGAAGTACAGGCAACTCTGAGCACTTCATTTCTCAGTGATCATCCCAAAGTTCCAACCTGCTGCAGCATATTAAGAAAAATCCCAATTTGTGCTGAGCAAGGAAGAGTCACAACTCAAGGACTCTTTTATTCAGTTTGTTTAACATTCAGACTGACCTAAGCTAAGCTAAAGATGCATGCAAGCTCCTGTATGAAGCAACACTGAAGGATGCAGCCTTGGCACCAGGATCTCAACTGATCGACAACAATAGACATTTAAATACTCCCAACTGCTTATTCTGCCTTAATTCTTCCTATCAAAATAACAGCAGCAGTAATACTAATTTTAAACAGACGATACAAACAAGAACAAAGTCGTTTCACCTGACAGATAAAGACAAAAGTTTGCCGGCCAGACCATTTGCGGCATCTACAGAACTTTTCAACAAGTTCATTCATGAGGTCTACCACAAACGTTGATGTTGAGGCCATGTACAGCTTTTTTACCATTTCGCTAACCTACAAGAAATACGGAAGAGATAAAGAATATAATTATTATTTCTGACCACCGACCCTGAGGAGTCTGATACCCTGAACTGACTTAGATTGCTTTACCAGCTTGTAAGAAATCCAGCGGACAGAAGACACTTTGTCTGCACAGAGGCTGAAAGCGATAGGTCGCAGGTAGTCATAGATGTCTCTGGCACTATACAGATCTAGAAGTAAGATCAGCTGCCTGCAAGATGGAAGAAAAAACAAAGAGGGTATTAGAATAGTAAGAAAGGTATTGATTGCTTATATTGACTACGCTTGCCAGAGTGGTGACACACTGGAACAGGTTGCCCAAGGAGGCCGTGGATTCACCATCCCTGCAGGCATTCAAGGCCAGGCTGGATGTGGCTCTGGGCAGCCTGGTCTGGTGGTTGGCGACCCTGCACATAGCAGGGGGGTCGAAACCAGATGAACATTGTCCTTCTCAACCCAGGCCACTCTATGCCACGTAATACAATACAGCCATAATAAAGTTACTTGGAAGTAAAACCTTCTATTCTTCAACACAGTCAGCTTCGCTAGGGTCACCCACAAATATTAAATTGTCATTTGTTCACTATAATAGTAAAATGCTGAATGAGCTCAACAAATGAAAGACTAGGGAAGAGGCAAGGGATCTGAAACTGCACTTCCAAGACAGAGATCCCAATAGCGGCCACAGCTTACATGCAGCACTGCTGTGGATGACAGCATAGTGCGCACAGGCATTCTAGCACCCTAGACAGACAACCTGCAGAGCTACAGAGCAACTCGAGTGACTTAAGTGATAGAGGATACCTATCAAAACAAGTAGACTTCTTAATCAGATCCATACACTCTGCTTCGGAGCATGCTGGGCACAGAGAGAACTTGTTGGTTTTCTCCAGTGTGCATCAAGTTGAAAATCTGAGCAGGTTGCAGATATGAGTATGAATGGTAAAAAGCATGTTAAAAGAGGTGTCATGTCACACTACAAGCAGCCAACCGAATGCTGCCACGCCAGCAGCAACACGTAAGTCATCTGTAGTAAACCTCAAGAGGACTGCCCAGTCACCTGCTCAAGCAGGGTCAGCTGTGATATCACACAGATCTGGCTGCTCAGGTCTTAAGAATCACCAGGAATGGAGCCTGCACAGCCTGCCCCGGATGCTTGTGCCCCTCCTGGCTGTCCTCAGGGTGAGGATTTTTCCCTCAATTCCAGTCTGAATCTCTCATTTCACTTTGAATCTGCTGTTTCTTATTCTCCCATCATGCACCACTGTGAGTCCAGCTTTGTGTACTTCACATAGGCTTTTAGACTACTCTTAGTGTCCCCAAACTCATCTTACACCCAGGCTGAACGAGCTACAGTCCCACAGCCTCTTCTGACAGCCCTGATCATCCCGGGGTCCCCTCTGTTGAACTTGTTCAAGTTCTTCAACATCTTTCCTGTACTGATAGCCCTCTAAAAATGTACATTACTTCAGATGAGATCTAGTGAGTGCTGACCATAAGAGGAGGTTAATCTGTTCCCTCAATACACTGACCTCTTTCGTCACTAAACCATCCACTCTTTTCAGCAGCAGCTCTGTATTTTCCTTATTTACTCTTTCACTGCTCGTGTAGTAGTAGAAAATCTTGTTGCCTTTGACAGCACACAAATTTCAGCCCTAGTTGAGTTTTGGCTTTCCTAATATAACCCTGCATGCCTGGGTAATGTTTTTAAACACCTTCTGTGCACCCCGTCCCTGCCTACACCTCTTCTACGACCATTTTGCACTCAGGCTCAGTCCCAAGTTTCCTTCTTAGCCAAGCAGAGCTCTTAATAACTCTTGTTCTTCTGAGCACCAAGACAGACCTTTCCTTCATTTGGAGGATGCATTTCTTAACACCTGCTTTTCCAAGCAACTTGGCTTCTTGGAACTGCCTCCCGTGGGATCCCACCTACCAGTCCCATGAAGAAGCTGAAGTCATCTTACATGAAGTCTAATGCTCTGCTGCTTGCTTGCTCTAGATCTTGGTTTTATGGTCATGAGCTCAGCCTACTCAGACTCAGCAACTATAATTACTAGAACACTCCTACGACCAAATCTGGCCCTTCTTTAAAATGAAACACCAACGTTTTCAACAGTGATGAAAAGACATTCAACTTCAAACTACTGTAAGTGATACACAACTACAGGGAATTTTTATGCAAGGGAGACAAGTCAAAGAAGATAAAGACCATCCATTAATTGTAATTAATCGAAGAATGACACTTTAAGACGTTGGCTTTTTTAAATAACCACAAGGACCCAGAAGACCACATACTCAGCCAGCTCTGCACGGAAACGCCAGTTCCTGCTGTTATCAGTCACTAAGAATTCCTGGAGCTGATAAAGATATTCTCTTCTTTTGTCCAGATGAAGAAGCTGTAACAATAAATACAAATTTATATGAAGAAATCCAGGTTACAAACACCCAGGGATGGAACAAGAGCTTTAAAATACAGTTGATTAAACACTTACGTTGATCTCTAAAAATTCACCTTTAGCAATAACACTGCCTCGCTGGGCTAAACATCATCATGCTTACATCAGTCCCAGGGGGCACGATATAATGCAAATATCCTTTGTGCATCCCATAAAGAATTACACTGCTGTTACGTTAAATAGTTGCACACGAAGAAGTACAGCAAAAATGCATGATCTCACTGGGCCGAAAATGAATACAGACGTACCTTTAGAAAGTCATGCAAGTGTTTAAGCACACCTATCCTGACTTCATCCAGGTCTTTTAAGAAGCCGTTGAAGACAGGAACCAAATCCCCAGCTGTAAGTTGGTCTCCAAGGATGACAGCAAGTTCGTGTATGGAAAACGCGAGCGTCCGACGAACCTTCCACTGAAATAAGGCGATAAATAAGAGAATAAGTTTTATTGATGGAGCAGATGACGTGCTCTATTTCAACCTGGTGGTCAATATATCGTCAGGCTCTCCAGAGAACTACAACACTTACAAATCCCAGACCAATGATGAGGTGTTATTTCTTCCACCTGAATATCCAGGTGCTCAGTTTCAAATCCTTGAGCTTAAATCAGTCCCACACCATTGTTCTTTCACTCAGAACTTAAGGAAAAGAACGTGAAAGACATCCTGCAATACTTCATCTGGGATCTTTCAGTATCACAGAGTGGCTTGGGTTGGAAGGGACCCCCAAGGATCGTCAAGTTCCAACCCTTTAGTTTCCCTAATAAGTAAAGATTCACCCAGAGAGTCCAAGGAACAGTGGAGCTTTCACTTAACCTAAACTGAGTAACTACTCAGACTGAGTGCTTTTAAGAG
The DNA here is from genome assembly GCF_039878825.1 of Excalfactoria chinensis. Classification (NCBI taxonomy): domain Eukaryota; kingdom Metazoa; phylum Chordata; class Aves; order Galliformes; family Phasianidae; genus Excalfactoria; species Excalfactoria chinensis. Next base: position 48,736,552 of record NC_092826.1, read on the forward strand.
CTAAATATCATCTCTTCTTTAGCACCTTGCAGTAAGCATGGATACTGGCATTTGTTTTTTTCACCCTGGTTTGGTGATTCAGTCTTAATTCAGATTAGAATGGCACTCAAACTCTGAACAGTGTTGAAGACAGGGTAATGTGTTTTGATGCATGTTTTACATTTATCAGCTGCTTGTTTTTAAAGGCTGCTCAACAGTTTGGAAAATACGAGCAATGGCCTTGTATAAAATTACTCACTACATATCACCAAGAATTGCGGCGCTGACAGAGCAAGCAGCGAGTTCAAGGGAGGGGAAGTAGTCTGAGAACGCTCAAAAAAAAGTGAGCATCTCCAAAAAAGGAAGAAAGGGAGGACTGGGAAACGACTGCAAACCAACAGTGAAATGCACAGAACCACCTCCCCGCCACCCAGCAACAAGGAAAGCGCTGCTGCTTCCAGGGTTTGTTTTTAGAACAGCGATGCTGCACTGTGATAGTGATGTTATCCCCTTATGACTGAGTGCAGCATCGAAGGGCCACCAGACCGCAGCGTGAGGCTGACTCACTGAGCTCCAGACATGCCTGCAGGGACACGAGTCTGCTCACATACAGCAACACAACACAAATTCTCTGACCGATGAGAATCCCAAGCACTGCCATGAGATCTGGAGAGATCAGAGAACTTTCCTCACATTCCCACTGGAGATCCATCTCTGCAAACGCACTCTGTCCAACGGCCCCATTTTCTTATTGCTTGAGAACCACACACCCCCAGCTTCACCTGACATGACAGTCTTACTTTAACTCGTTATTTGAATAGCTAGCATCAGTAACAGAGAGCTCCGCTTAAAGAGCAGAGCAACCCAACAGCCAGTAAACAAGAGAAGTGATCATCATTCACATTGTTCTTTATTCACAGCTTCCTGACCTTACCTGCATGTCAGATGCCAGCGTCTCATAGGTATCCTTCAAGCAGTGCCAGTTCTGTCTGCCTAATGTAAGTGCCACACCTGGGAGGCTGTAGGCACAGTGTTTGGCGATCTCAGTATCGACAGTTTGTGCGCGAGATGGATCAGTCATTGATAAATACTGGTCCAGCAAGGCTTGAGGTACGACATCCTACAGCAAGAGAAGGGTATTTATTTTCAATAAATCTTCACAGTTTATGTAAATTCCAAGGAACGCTGTGAGAACACTTTTTGCCACAACTGTAGATATTTGTTTAATGAAGTCTTGCAGTAAAAATGCAGAGGTTTTATACTTGGGACAGAGTTTCACCAACACATTCCAAAGAAGAGACCACACACACGAGGGCCATCAGAAAACACAGACCACTACAGCAGATGAGCAGCAGGTGGGTCGCTGTCTACTTAAGCAAAGCAGGAGACTGAACAGACTACATTCTACCTTTCTAACAAACATTCAGTCTCACAGGCTGTGAAAGTTGCCTGTTTTAACTCATCCATAAAATGAGCAGAAGAGCAAATTACAAGAGTGGCTTCCAAAACTGTTTTCCTGTTCCTCTCAACGGCTTGTCTTTTGGGGGAAGGGAGAGCAGAGAGCCAAATTAACACGCTATGGTTGGAAGGAAGTGGGGGCAGAGCATGGAGTGTTCAGTACTGCCTCCCTAAGTGGTCATCACGAAGGAGAAGGCTTTCCCAGAGACCAAAAGATCTCTGGTGAAGACCAATTTTTCTCCCTCCACTGAGAAATTAAACTTTTGCCAACACCTCTTTGTGCTGACTTCCACACTTTGCTGCTACCGCTTCATCTCGGGCACCCATTTTGCCCATTGGTGCGTACAAGAATACCTCCCTAGAATACAGCTGTTGAATAGCTCAGCTCACAGATGCGGTAAGAGGGTTCCACTCAAACAACCATGGTTCTGCAGGGATGCACGCATTATACCGAACTAAGAAACAATACAAATTCCTTTCCTTTAAGAAGAAGAAGACAGAGACAGCTCGAGTTTAATGAAACACATTCACACTTTTTCTTCAGAAAGCTGCCGTGGGGCGGGGGTGGTTCCACTCAAAACATTCTAAAGACCCCATTTCCTCAATAACCTTATTTCCATTACAGACTAGTTTCCATGGAAAATCCAACTTGAACCTGAAAATCGATGAGAGTTGTTCTCACATCACAAAGCACTGTTACCTCTTATATGTAATTAAACCAGAAGCAAATGCTGAGTTAAGGCATTATCTCTGGAAACACCGAGTATTTTAAAATCAGTTCTTCTAGAGGTTTGCCATATTTTATAGAAATTTTATTACATCATAAATGACTGACTGAAACAGTCTGCATGAGACTGACAGCAGAAAGAGATCTCTATATTTAGACAAAGCTGCCACTTATCTGACAGAATTACAGAACGGGTTTGGATGGAAGGGACCTCAAGGATCATGAAGCTCCAATCACACCCGCCACAGGCAGGGCCACCAACCTTCCCATTTAACACTGGACCAGGCTGCCCAGGGCCCCATCCAACCTGGCCTTGAACATCTCTCCCAGGGATGCAGCATTCACAGCCTCTCTGGGCAGCCTGTTCCAGCACCTCACCACTCTCACAGTAAAGAACTTCCCTCTAACATCCAACCTAAATTTCCCCTCCCACAACTTAAAGCCATTTCTCCTTATCCTGCTGTTAGCTACCCTTTAAAGAGTTGACTCCCCTCCTGTTTATAGGCTCCCCTTTGGTACTGAAAAGCTGCATGAGGTCACCTCACAGCCTCCTCTTCTCCATGCTGAACAAGCTCAGGCCCCTCAGCCTATCTTCATAGGGGAGATGCTCCAGCCCTTTGATCATCTTAGTGGCCCTCCTCCAGACCCTCTCCAACAGCTCTCTGACTTTCTGACATAGGTATGAAGAGCATAAGTAACTCTCATTTACCTGTACTTTGGATTTTCTTTCTTCTTCAGGGCTGAAACTACTATTGGTGCTCAAATCTGAATCATTATGAATATAGTGAAGCGTGGAATCCATGTTCTGTTAAAAAACAAAACAAAACAGGAAAAGAAAGAAGTCGCACAAAACACGTGCATGGATTGAACAAAAACCATCATCACCAGGAAGCGCTGCCCTCAGCTCAGGGCCTCTTTCTCAGATTAAAGGAATGCACGTCTTAATATCAAATACAATTGTGGTACAGCCTGAAATCAAAAGGCGTACTACATGAATGTTTCTGCTTCAAATTTTAAACAAAAGCTGCGCTTAGTTTGCTCCACTTTGTTTCTTATGGAATGAAAATCACAGGAGAGGGAGGCTTTTGAGACTGCATTAAGGAAAATGTAAGTAACACGTGGGTCACACCACTGGAGTTCTGCAAATACAATGGACTCTGCGTCATCTGCATGTGAATTTCAAGAAGCACATAATGAATATTTGGAAAGGAGATCTGATTTTTTTGCCAGATACGTTCCAAAGTATCTACACGCAAACACTGCAGGGCAAGCTCTCAGGGTCAACATAAGTTCCAAGAGCATCCTACTATGTGAACTCTTCAGATCATTTTGACAGTGAGATTTTTCAAGCAAAGGACTGTAAACTTCTTCACAAAAGCCTCTTACATGAAATCTACTTTCCCTACAGAGTAACAAGAGCTCTGTGGTTGTGCTCCAAAGAGCCCTGTCCTTTACAAGGGGTTGCACACAAAGCCTATGGCACTGGGAGGATCATTGCTGGTGCCTCCTAACAGAGCAGGGGCCAGCCTAGGGGGTCAGATTTGAGTCCCCTCTCTTCCTGGCACCCCCCCCCCTTCTCTGTTGTGCAAGGCAGGGATGAGCAAATTTTATTCCAGGCTCCTTCCCTTTTTCTTTCCCTCCACCCTCCAACCAAAAAGAGGGGATGAGTTGAAAATGAGTTGAGGGATTTCCTGAAGCTTACATTTGTTTACTGAGCCTTATAGAGAGCACATAACCTAAAAGGAAAGCAGAATGGTTGCTCCTGAGGATAAAACAGAACAGGGCATCTCACACTCAACAAACAGGCTGTACCAAAGACTCATCTGTTCTCTCTTATTGCATCTTTTTGCTTATTTAAATCGAAAAAAAGAACCCCCTTTAACACACAGCATTAACCCCTTCAGAAACCCACCCAGCTGCAGAAGGACAAGCAAAGTTTGATTTTGCTTTGCGTGGAAAAACTGTGATGGCTGCTTTCAAATACAGCTTACAGTAGCCTGATTTTTCTATAGCTTCTGTTCCCCATATTGACTCTTAGCTACAAAAATCTAAATAATAAAAACCAACCACCTGCAAAAAATCGGAGCTCTCTTTGCTGCTAGAGGCAACAGACCCCTTGCTCAACACATCACAGCTTGGTTCCCAAATTCTAGGTCACCTCTTTGATATCCTCACGCTGGCAAAATGAGTCTTGATTTGGTGCCAGTAACAAACAAGGAACTGACAGATTAAGAGCAATCTTTTAGGAAGTAAAATCCAAACACATACGAACAACGTATATAAAAAATGCGACAAGCTTTCTGTCAGCACCATATTCCATGCAGAAATAAAACTTACCTCTGGGCAAACACAACTCTCGTTATCCCCCAGTGTTAGAAGGACAGAGGATTCATTTGCTCTATCATTTTATAGGTTAGCATCAAAAAAATGGCTACAACTGATGCTATGGTAAAGAAGCAAATAAAGCGCAACATCAGGTTGAATTTTGTTCTTTTAAGAAATCAAAACACATTTGTAATGCTCTGTTATGACTGCATGTAAGAATAAGCAGCAGTACCCAAGTAAATGCCACATTCCTCCACTCCCTGAATGCTTTTGGGCTACACAGTCCAACAGCTTAGATAAAACAACCAACAGAACTAAAAATATCCCAACAAACCCATTTTATTTTAGCAGCTTGGGTTTCAATACCAGCCAACAAAACGCTAGCCAAAGTAGGAAGCATTTAACTGCAATTACTGCACAGAAACAAAATACAGCTCTATTCCTGGAACCATGGAAATCAGTTGGGGGTGGGGGAGGGGAGAAAGAGCACAAAACTCACTTCTTACCTCAACAGTGTCACCAATTAAAGGCACAATATCACTCAGTATAGGCTTAAAATTTTGTTGGTCACTGCTGGTTAGGTCGGTCTGAGAGTCTGTTCCCTTGCCAATGCTGGCCACTGTCTCTTCCTGAGGATTCAAACTGGATGCTCTGAGTGCAGCAGACAATACCTCCACTTGTGCTGCAGTATATGAAAGAGAAAGGGATGAGAAGCTGATCTGCAATAAACCTATAGCGAGGCCACAGTTAACTTTCAGATGTTGGCTTAATTGTAGAACAGCTGAAGAACCACACAGTAATGCCTCAGAGTTCATGGGAAGAGGGGAAGGGAATCTGTTGTTGAGCAATGTTCGCTGGGTACAGCTTGACTAAGCAGACCGGTAATCTTACCTGATGCAGCCCAGCATTCAGTGCTGACCGATGCACTCTGCCTTCTCCACCTCCTGACCCATTAAATGTACCCAGCTATCCAGAAGCCACACTCATCACAAATGGTTTTTCCAAGGTTACTTAAACACTATGCCCACTTTGAAATTGAACAACAAACCACACATTTGTATTCAATCTCAGCCTGCCATACCAAGTTACAGAACCTGAATGCTGAATAGTAACAAGAGCTAGACAAAGAAAACCAGACTAATTTGTACAGACAAGAGTTATCCCTTCTGTGCTACATATCCATTACAAGAAACAAAACTGTAGCTCCCACAGACTTCACTGATCACCAAGTGCCTTTCCTGTTTCTTCCAGTGCTCCTCCATGGCTCCTGTTGCCAAGGGCCTTGTCTGTTGGGACAGGACAAGAGGAAATGGTTTCACCTAAAACAAGTGAGCTTGTGAGGTTTAGATCAGGTAGAAGGAACGAGTTTTTTGCAACGAGGCTAATGAAGCACCAGAACAGGTTGCTCAGAGAGGTGGTAGATACCTCATCCATGGGGAAGCTCAAGGTCAAGCTGCATGGGGCTCTCTGCAACCCTGATCTACTATAGGTGCCACTGTTCATTGGAAGGTGAATTATCTAAAGATGATCAACATCTTAAGGTCTTAGCTAAGAAGAAAAAGTTAAATCCAGCCACTACAGAGGAGTGGAGAATGGTGGAGTGCTTGGTACAGCAGGAAGAGAGAGTGCATTTGTATGTCTGCACCTATGCACAGCTCTAGGTGGCTGCTTGAAGATCCTGAAACACAAACCGTGTCCTGAGGAGCGGCCTTCACTGCTGGGGCACGTTCTCTCATGATGCCATCACAAACCACAAAGTAAGGCCTTAAGAGCTCATGGGAAGTAGGGTCTTAGAGGGAAAAGTGAAAGGGAATCTGCTGGCTAACCAACTTTTTTCCTCACATTCACTTCTTGCTGGCAAGCACAAGTTACCGGCTGCTCTGGCAGATACAATAAGACAAGTAACTAAGGAAACATATAGTCTGTAACATCGCAGCAACAGGGACTCAGAGTTGAAGACTGCTATAGTAAATAAAACATTGAAACAAAAAGGAGTTTCTTCTCCTTACCTTCTGTTCCATCAACGATGTACTCAACTGTCAGCATAGCTGGTAGCCTAACCTATAAACATACGTTTTTATATGGCAGAGGGGTCTACTGATGGAACACAAGTGGGCTGTTTTTTCCATATTAGGTCTCTATTTGGGAAAGCATGCCATGGCTGTCATAAGCCACAGCTAGCCCCAGAAACCTGCAAGTCAAGCTCTCCATCTCCCACCAAATAACAATCAGAAAAGCTGACATTACATAATTGAACACTCCCTGTGCAGAACATGAGGGGGATTAGTAAAGCTCAAGACAACATCCCTGGAAAAAGAAAGAAAGATATGAAGTACATGGGGAAAGAAAATCAGCTTTTGAAGTCACTGAAGACAGCAGCAGCCTCAGAACTAGAAAAAAGCGACCCAAATTAAGACCCCACGGTGATTTTAAAAGAGCTGGCATGCTCCACAGGAATGTGCATGTTTACATCTCCCAGTTTGCGAGACCTCACGATGTCTGGTCAGCAGACTGGAGAGGTCACATTAACCGGAATTACATACCACTGCCTTGCGCTGCATTTCGGAGAGCAGACCTATCCAAGCTAGAGTTTGTAAGAAAAACAGGCTGTCTTATAACCTAGTTACTGACTGTTCAGTTACCTATTGCTCAGGTGTAACACTTTGGCAACAAGCTGGTTCTGGAAAGAAAGCCTCAGGGTAAGGATCTGAAGGAGTGAGGTTCAATTAAAACAGTTCACCATGATGTTATGGAAAAACATATATATACGTATACATACATATATATATATACATACATACATATATATATACATACATACATATATATATATATGTGTGTGTGTGTGTGGTCAGTGGTGACTGCTGGCCACTGTTGAAAATTATATTTGCTAGAGACCTCACCAATTTGCAGGGCTTGGAGCAAGGATCTGAAATCTGAAATGGAGTCTGCTCTGTTCTGACCAAACTTCCACATCTGCTCAGCTGTCAGGGGCTGGAGGTGACACCAACCAGCAAACAGGAATCACCAGCCTCTGCAGGCTGTCCCATAGCGGACACCACCTTATTAGCATCTCTAGTTACTCCACAAAGTCAAGTAGTAAGAACATCAATAGGATTTCTTAAAACTTTCAAAAACCCTGACAACGATGCAGGTCAATACGGTTCCCCTCAACAGAAATTCTTTTTATTTAGAAAACACACTCCTAAACGCAACATATTAAAAGGATGCTGAAGTTTCAGTCAAGCACTGAGAAGCAACAAAGAGAATTAAGGCTCTCTAGATATTTAATGTTACTGACACACACACACAGCATCATATACCGCGCTTTCATTCCCAAACCACAGTTTTGCTAACCCATCCTCATCTCATTCTGTGAACTCTCTAGTATCTAACCAATTTGTTACAAAAATCAGATGTGTATGGAACATCATGCTCTGTAGTGAGGCAGCCTCAATTCACACACTGAAAGGAACACTGCAGCTTCTGTCCTTGGTGGAAAACACAGCAATAAAGGCAGGAGCACAGCACAGAAGCAATAGAATCATAGAATTACCCAGGTTGGAAAAGACCTTGAAGATCATCAAGTCCAGCTGCAGCCTAACCAGCACCCTATCTCTAACAACCCTCTGCTAAATCATATCTCTGAGCACCACATCCAAACGGCTCTTAAACACATCCAGGGATGGTGATTCAACCACCTCCCTGGGGAGCCTATTCCAGTACCTAACCACCCTTTCTGTAAAGAAGTTCTTCCTAATATCCAACCTAAACTTACCTTGGTGCAACTTGAGGCCATTTCCCCTCATCCTGTCACTTGTCACCAGTGAGAAGAGACTTGCCCTGTTCTCACTGTAAGCACCTTTCAGGTACTGGAAGAGGGTGATAAGGTCTCCCCTCAGCCTCCTTCTCCCCAGACTAAACAGCCTCAGCTTCCTTAGCCTCTCCTCGTAAGGCTGATTCTCCAAGCCCTTCACAAGCCTCTGGACCTGCTCCAGTACCTCTATGTCTTACCTGTGCTGAAGTGCCCAAAACTGGACACAGTACTCGAGGTGAGGCCTCACCAATGCTGAGTACAGGGGCAGGATGACTTCCCTAGTCCTGCTCACCACACCATTCCTGATACAAGCCAGGATGCCATTGGCCCTCTTGGCCGCCTGGGCACGCTGCTGGCAATAATCCTTTTGGATTCCTGGATGGCAGGAATTTGGTGGACTTGAGTGACATGCTTGCAGCTCCTGGTGTTGACAACCTAGTAAGAGTTTTCTTCTCCTGAAATGCACAAATTCTAGTCTACAGCTGCACAGAAAACCTCATTACATCTAGTCACAAGAGCTACCAGAAACCACTCAGAAATAAACAAACTCATAACAAGATAATGTACAAGCAGATAGACGACATAAGCCTTCTTGCAAACCATCTAAGATATGTTTCTTATCCACCACTTTTTTCCTTCCTGCTTTTTCTTTTTTGTATAGATGCATGCTCTCATCTAGGGATGCTTCAGAAGAATGTGGTTCTTCCATAGTGATAGCTCAGGACTTTCTGGCTGTAACCCTCAAGTCTGATGTGCCTTAGGATTTATTCAGCACATGCGTAGCAACGAAATCTATCTCTGGTACGTATGTGTGAAACAGTCAAGTCATTTCAGCCCAGGAGGTGCTTCTGAGGTGCTGCTCACCCAGATGGCCATACTTGTGAAACCCTCTTCCAACCCTCAAGAGTTTTTTAAAGCAGAAAACGCAGGCTCGCTTCAACAGTTCACTTCAGATTAGTTCTCAGCTCGACACATAAGCTTTGCGAACCTAAGTAGACCATGTGAGACTGCAGCAATCAAGATTTCATAGGAAAATCAATAAGATGAACTATTTAAAAGTAGAATGGATAGCTCATAAAATGAAAAGCACATTTGCCATTTTTTTGGTGATTAAAAGAAGTATTTTATCTGTTTTGTTTCACATGTCTGCTAATTAAAAATTAATACCCTGACCAATAGCTTATACTGTGGATCCGTCTATTTGATTACACTGTCAAGCCAAGCAGTAAGAATTTTACACTGCTACGTGAATTCAGCTTATGGAAGGAATCATACTGCCTTTAAACATCTTTACATACATGCAAGTTCCCTTTTGGTTTGTATCATCGTTTTTCCCAATTAAATCACAACAGACACAATGTATTTGAAGATGAGGAGAAAGTACTACTTCTGACTTTTAAGATAAGGTTAAAGCCCAAATTGCTAAAGCAACTTAAGCACCTCTCCAAACACTCAAAATGCTTCAGTACTTTTACTATACCTTTAACGTCCGGATCATCTATGTGGGGTTCCAAATTTTCTATCATTTCCTCCAACTCTTTCCTTGTTGCCATAGGAATGTTTGGAGATACCGGCATTGTGAGTTCCTGAATTTCTCTATTGAGGATTATCTCAGAAGTCTGCTGAAGCTCCAAATCAATATCTATTTCAGGAAGTGGAGTCCTCCAGAAATGGAAAGAGTTGTACAATTCCTGCTCTGAAAGAGAGGTTTCCTGTGAACTGTGCCCAGCCTCCCGTAGTCCTGCTGTACAGCAATGAGAACTTCGCTCATTCTCATCAGCCATTCCCCCACAAGAATCTGAAGACAAAGTGCAATGAAAGGATGACTCAGTCTGGAAATCACTTTCTGTCTGGGAGTTATTTGACACTGCATTTTGATCTCCCGTGGCATTTTCAAGTTTTGTTGCAAAACTGTCATTGTCAATGTGTGAAGACAGGTCCTCTGTTCTGTTGTGCTCATCCTCTGTTGTGATGTCTTCTGTAGTTCTGATTTGTTCACTGTTGAGCGACAAAGCAAAAGAACCATTTGAAAAACAAAATAAACTTGTCACAAACATATGATTTTGAACATTCATACAAATACTATCAGCTCCTTATTTATCAAAGCAGATTTACTTACACCATAGCAAAATCACAGAATCAAAGACTGGTTGAAAAGAGAAGGGACCCCTAGAGGTTACATGGCCCCACTTCGCATTTCCCCTTGCTGAACTTCATGAGGCTCCTGTAAGACTATTGCTTGCTCATGCAGCCTCATACATCAACAACAGTTTCTCTATGAGAATCTTATGGAAGATAGTATCAAAAATCTTACAGCCATCTATATAGTTTTGCCCGGCAAGACTGTAAATGCTCCCTCCTTGGAAGCATTTGAGGCCAGGCTGAGTGGGGCTTTGAGCAACCTGGTCTAGAGGGAGGTGTCCCTTCCTATAGCAGGAGGTTGGAAATAGATTATCTTAAAGGTCCTTCCCAACCCAAACCATTCTATGATACATTTCTATGATAGACAGCATCCACATCTACCAAGTTACTTTGTAATAGAAGGTATATCCTAAGGTACCTGAAGATATTCTAAACCATTGAGTAGTTTGGTATTTTTAATAAACAACTGAAGATTCTGGTAGTGTATTGGGTAAGACAAGAAGTTACAGATTTTTTCCAAGATAAACACTCAGTTTACACAGGAAAGCTACCTTTTTTAACTTGCAGCTCACATAGAAGAAAACCAAGGAGGAAATTCTTTACCTGTTTTCCTGTGCAGAAGCATGGTCCTCTGAGTTTTTGTCATCTTCTTCTTTAAAATACTGACCACTGCTGGATGGATTAGCAAAAGTTGATATGAAAGGCCCCAAGGACTGAAAAGCAGCTTGTCGGACCTAGCAGAAAAGGTCCAAGGAAAAATAAATTATATACATATTACATTCTTAAGAAACACAAAACTCCATTGTTAGGAATAGGAAAAGACTTAAGTCTACATAGGAAAGTAACAGCAGAGTTTCTTGGAAGATTAAACCAGTTGTATACCTAGAGCTCTAGGTGAAAAATGTTAGGGAAAAACAGTTCTATCACAGGTAACTGTGCGCTGATGGGCCCGCTCCCCACAGCTAAAGAAATCACATTTATTTAAATAGCAGAAGTGGGTGAATTTGAAAGTTCAGCTGAGATAATGACCTGGAAGGAAAAAATTTTGCTGTGTTGAATACTTTTCTCCATTGTGAAATTCAGTGATAACATACTTAGCGTTTTATTTGCCCCCTTTCTCATTCTTCATGCTTTAATTCGTTCCTCCTTTCTCCTATTATTTACAGTTCCTGTCTCACCAACCATCGTAACTACCTTCATTTCTTTTATTTGATTAAATCTGCTGGGCTATAACTTGCATGACTTCCAAGGATCCAGGAGCAAATGCCCCTATGAAAAAAAATCTAAATCTGGCTCCTGGAAGTAGCCTGCTCAATAACAAACTTAACGCTTGAAACACAGACCTTGGAGACAAAAAAGGAAGCTTTGGTAGGGATCTGGGAAATATCTATACATTCGAACTAATTTTTTTTTAGATCTGACGATGATCTTTAGCACTGTTAAGTCACAGCTAGTTCTGTAGCTAAGAAAAGTGGTCCTGGTGGCACAGTTTTCCTTACATGTTGAGGTGGAAATAGAAAGAAATGTTTACACCCATTGTAAAACCAAGCATTCCAACTAGAATCTTTCTCAAGATGCGTGAAACAAGTTATCCACACCTATGGGGAGAAGTTCTATATGGGATATCACAGTCAAATAATTAAATTGTATTGAACAGTAATTCAAGAAACAAGAAGCATTTCTTACCCATCGCGAAGGATCACTAATCAAATTAATAAAAAGGGTTGACAACTTTGTCCGCCGAACTTCTTGTGATGTTGCACAAGAAACTGCCATGAAGCATTCAGCGCAGGCTTTCCGAACTCCCCACACATTATCAGAGCAGAGCTGGAAAAACCTCGGCAACTGTTCAGAACACAGCAAGTTGCAAGTCTTAACAGGCAGTACTTGTTTCAAAGTGGGTTCTTTTCCATGCTCATTTCCTTCATCAAATTCTCTGCCCTCACACTCAACAGATACCTCAGTTTAACGTTCACAAGACAAAACACACATTCAAGTAGCACCACCCTTCTAATCACTGGCACTCACGTTACCTGCAGATACAGACAGGGAATATTCACTTATCTGAAGAATAACATCAAAAGATCCTATCAAACTCGCCCCTCCTAGCAGCCTACTCTTCTCTTACACTCCTGTATCTGTAATTTCTCATTGCATTATAGACATTAGAAGATACAATCCTGTTCTTTTCTCACCCAGTATCTTTTAAAATTTACTGACATTCTCTACCTTCACAACCTGAAGTATTTTCTTTAGGCTGCTTTAAACCCTCTCAGCTCTAGACTGCGTCTTGGACAAGAGAAGGCAGCAAGGTGACCTGATAGCAGCCTTTCAGTACTCAAAGGGGAGCTACAGGAAAGAAGGGAACATATTGCTTAGCAGGGTCTGTGGTGACAGAACAAGGGGAAATGGTTTCAAGCACGAAGAGGGTAGATTTAGGTAAGGTATAAGGAAAAAGACTTTTACAGTGAGGGTGGTGAGGCACTGGAACAGGTTGCCCACAGACATAGTTGATGCCTCGTCCCTGAAGACTTTCAAGGTGAGGCTGAGCCAGGCCCTGGGCAACCAGATCTAGCTGTGATGTCTCTGTTCACTTCAGGGAAGTTGGACTAGATGATTTTAAAAGGTCCCTTCCAACCCTAGGGATTCTAAGAAGTCCGTATTAATGGTCTTCAAAATTCTATAAATCTCAAAAAAAACCTTGTATCAGCCAAACTGAAAAGTCACAGCTGTTATAGATTCTTCTTACTAAGACAACATAGCAGTTACCTAATTGTTTTAGCTGTCCTTCACTGTCCCCACATCTAACTCCACTACTGACTTGTACTAAAAAGAAAAATCCCTTAATAGGCAGCTTACCAGCATTTCTTCAGTAGCCTGCTGCCCAACCACACTGCAGATATCTCCGAAGTTGGCTGCACACACCTTGCAAATGAAATGCAAGAAATAACCACTGTGACAATTTTTTAGTACAGCATAAAAAGTCAAAAGAAATAACCAAACAGCTTTTAAAACAACAGAAACAATTTTTGGCACTAACTCAAAATCTGCCAATTCTCCATTCTACCTATTTCTATGGTGTTAAAAAAATATATAAAGTTCTTCTTGAGTTTTTGTTTAACTTTCTCTTTATAAGCTTGACTAATGATTTAATCCTGAAAGAACCACCCCAAAACATAAGTGAAAGGGAAGGAATACAAAGTGCCGTTAAATGAAATAATACAAGCAATTACAAAGGAGAAGCAGCTATCCGATAGCAAGGTGAAACCAAAACACAGCCTCAACACCTAAGTTTCACGATGGCATACTAGTTTGCCTCATCTTAATGAGCATCTTTATGTCTATGCACACAGGCATGAGCTCAGGTAGCTGATGCTTTATCAGTTCCAGCTGGTTCACATTTTCACAGCTACCTGCACAATCGTAAGGACAGCTCTTTCTTTGTTTCTAATAATAAAGGTAGATACTCAAGGAAAAGTAGTCAGCATCAAATATAAAATCTGTGGAAATACGAACCACAAAGAAACCCCATAAGCTTTCACTTATGTATGTGACAAACGCAATCTAGCAGGAAGGTGTCATTTAGACAAAGGCAAGTTCCAAACCAATGACACTCCTTTCACAGATAACCCAGATGAGGTGCTGATAATACATACCTTACGAACATGAAACATTCTGCAGTCACAGCACATCTCACAAAACCTAGGAAGAACAAGTCTTTCTGTGATGTCCTTTCCCACCATGGAGGCCATTTTGCACATTATCTAGTGGCAAGATAGACAGACACTAGTTAGGAATGCTTGCACAACACACAATCTCATGTCAGCTAAGCAGAGCTTTTTTTACATTTAATTTTCTGATATAGAAAAGTGAAATCAGGAAGAGCTATTGAAAAGAAAAAATTCAGTTCTTGGACTGAAAAGATCTGACTGTTGGAATATTGAGGAATTTTCTGACAACAGAAATATCACTGCTTAATAACATGGTTAAGTGTTACCTGTTATCTTCTCTACAATTTGAAAAAAAAATAATTGAAAACAGTTAATATTGGTCATAGAAACACAGAATATTCTGAGTTGGAAGCGTCCTACATAAGTAGCATCAAGTCCACCTACCAGCTCCACAAAGGGACACTGAAAAAAATCATACCATGTCTGACAGCACGGTCCATCTGCAATCCCCTATTATTTTATCCAAAGCAAACAAACCCCCCCACACACACAACAAAAAGAAACCAGTAAAGAAAACAGAAGAGAAAGTAATGACAAAGAATTCAAGGATTAAAGATTTGCCGTGGATAACAATTTTCCACAGATGAAATTTAAACCCCTCACAAAACAAGCCTGCATAAACCAAGAAGGAGATGCTTTCTAAGCCAATGAAAATTAATCTCCTTCTGTGCTGGTTTGTCCAAATGTTTTTTTTCTTTATAGCCTATATAACGCATTGATTTTAAATTTAACCTTGAGTGTAAGATGGCAGAAAAAGTTATGGATTAGTTATGGACAGCAATATAAATTTTTCTCCCTAATACCACATTGATGCGCATCTTGGAAAAACAATAGCATCACTGCCACACCAATAATTCAAGAGACCATTAATACCCTCTTGTTTGAGACTGCCATTACTTACAGCCACGGCTTCAGTCTTCACGTCATCATTGCTGTCTGGTGCTGTCAGGTCTATCAGAACAGGGCATACTTTGGTCTCCACGTCGTATCTCTCTATGAGCTCTTGTTCCAGCAGAACTAACAATGCTGCCTGGCTTGTTTTTCTTACCTATTGTAACAAGACAAAAAACCAATCATCAAGGGGTAGAAGTGCCGCTCTGCTACACAGAAGGCTCGAATCCCAGGAGTTGGACTCAATGATCTCTAAGGTCCCTTCCAACTCGCACGATACTGTGATACTGTGTGAGTATAAGGAGGTAGGGTGGGTCTTTGTTTTTTTTCTTGAAGTAGGTCCAAGTATTTTCAGAGCTATACCTACATACTGCTATTCATCTATATTCAAGGCGCTTGGAGAGAGAGGACAAGGTCTCCAAAAGTGCTCTGCAAATGCATCATGATTTAAACACAGCATCACACCCCAGAACTCTGCTTACTGTAAACTAATGAATGCTATTATAGTAAGTGTCCACCTATGTATGTTCCAAGTCAGGACTGCTATGCCAAAAGGAAACAGAACAGAAGGTCATGGAAAAGAAGCAGCACAGCTAACTGGGAGTAACAAAGTTCTACAGCATATGAGTTTTGTTAAACAAACCCTCTTCTTACCAAGTTTGTCTGACAATGGATAACTGCATTTATTCCATCTAGCAAGAGACTACATAAAAATATAATAATCTTTTTTAATTGACTTAATATGTATTTAACTACTGACACCCGAAAATAAATTTCATGGAGGTAATAATCACTGAATGGAATTATTTCTAGGGGAATTAGTTTTCAGTGCTCAGATTCAGAAATCACCTGAGTCAACCAGAATGATCTAGATCATTTGAAAACATGGGCTTATTTATCTTGCATGAACTTAACACTTGCAAATGCAAGGTCATGTAAGTCAGAAGAGAAAACATTACATAAAGTGACAGGTTATCTACAATGCAGCAATTATAAGACCTTTCGAGGTCTTTGTTTCAGAGCAAATCAGCCAAATGAGCTATGGAGTTATCACCAGAGGTTAGGAAGATGAACGGTTGTGGAATCTGTGAACAAGAGAATAACAAGCAGATACTGGCTGTTGTATTAAACATCAATTAGCAAAACCGCTAGAAAGAAAAATATGCCTGGTTTTGGTACCTGTTCTTAATTATGGAAGATCTGGAAAGGTTTAAAAATAAAAAAATAAATTAAAAGCGACTAAAATTCAGACCCCTTAAATACTTAAGCTAATATCACCTAGCATTTACTCTGGAATGTTAGCGAATCCTACAGAAAACTAAAGAAAAGATGATGTATAGATGCAGGCATGCAAATAACTCAGTGCCAACTCAGTTTCCTAGACAGGAGTTATGGAACTTTATATATAAACAGATATAATGGCATGTAACAGTTTAAAGAACTGAATTATAGCAAGGTGACATTTTTATTGTCTGTTATTCTTTTTTATTTTGCCAGAATTTGAACCACGTTAGCCTAGAAAAATGACTGTTTGATTTCGTCTATAGAACATAACACCAGATAAAAGCTCCAAAATCGGAACAGATTTGTCATGCATTGCAAGTCATTTTAAATATTTTTCACTCTAAAATATTATATTCTTAAATCAGCCTAAATTATTTAACTTGAAAAGCCTCACACAGTGGAAATATTCAACTAGTTAATAAACTGTTTCTCTAAGACACTCACCTGGTTATTCTGGTCTGCAAGGTACCGCACCACAATAGGTAGTAAGTACTTGGAAAAAGCATATGGGATGGAAGGTCTGTTTTCTTGACAAAACATAGCAATATGAGGCACCTGTTCCATCAGTTCTGCCCGCACTGTAGGCTCTGCCAGAGACAAAAAACAAAAAAGGCACTGTAAATGTTAGCAAACACACTGTCAAAATAAGCTTTTTTACATTCTTGTACTTACAAACCGTGTGCTCAAGTGGTTAAGTCAGTATGTCTACAGAGAGCTTCAATTTGATAAGCATCACCTCTATGCAAAACCAGGTGTAAGTACACTCCGCACTAATAAACTACCACAAAAGACTTGGCCCACATTCCCAATTATTAAAAGAAAAAACAAAAAGACCCACAACAACTGTAAGAGAGCAAGTCATCAAACACGAGAATCAGGATCCATCCAAATTCCCTACAAGTATCACCTACTTCCAAGAAAACTCCTAGGCAGAAAGTTAACCCAACTGCAACAAGAAACAAACTGAGGGTAGCTCCTGTTCCTTTCAGGACTCTCTAAAACTGCAGTTGCTATCAGAGAACTGATGACCTACAAAAACACATAATGAAAACCCAGCAGCTACTCTCAAGTGACAGTGATCAGATTTATAATATTTTAAATAATAAACTGTACACTGTACACAGGATACATGCGCCTTACCGAGCTTTACATAGGTAGGAACTGTTTAGGTAAAATTTA
The DNA here is from genome assembly GCF_039878825.1 of Excalfactoria chinensis. Lineage (NCBI taxonomy): Eukaryota > Metazoa > Chordata > Aves > Galliformes > Phasianidae > Excalfactoria > Excalfactoria chinensis. The sequence continues at coordinate 48,754,085 of NC_092826.1, forward strand.
ATGGCATGACAGAATCATCTTAAGATATTTGGAACGAACACACAATGTCAGAACGATCACCTTTTGCTAAATAGGAGCACGAGCTTTCTATTTAACGTGGATAATGCAGGCAGCCCTTAGCTTTCTTGAACACTAGTTAAAAGTGACAACTTCAGACTGAATAAAGCAAAGCAAAGCAAGCACCACATCTCCTAGTTTGCTTTGTTTCTCTTGCTAAAGCAATAATAGGAGCATATACAACAAAAGTCATCTTATCTAAATCTTGGATGTTCTGAAACATGTGCAGGTTGAACTCCTCAAGCAATATCTCTACACATATACGTGTAAGTTCATACTAAAGAAGTCAGATCATGAAGAAGACCACTCAAATACGTGCAAGTTTTAGTAAACTTCAATCAATGACTAAGAAATTTTAGTTTAATGAATATTCAATTCAACAGCTGGCCAAAATAAGCACCTGTAAATAGGACAGACTTTTAAGGAGATTGTTAATTTTAAAAGAAAAACTCTACATATCATATTAATACAAGGAAAACAAAAACTAGATTTGCTAAAAACAACTTTCCTTCCAAAAAAGCTTAGAGAAAAACACGTTACCACCATTGATTTATTTTCTCTATTTTAAGTCTAGTTTGCTACTGACACCTTGCAGCACCAGCTAGTTTTGAAGTAGCCTAACACTTTGTATCCTAGTAACTCGTCTTTCACTTACATAAACATTGCCCAAACAGTCAACAGAACACAAGATACTGTAGGTTGCAACTCTTTGTTAGGATGAGCAGAACAGCTGTTTTCAGGTCTGAAGTCAGCAAAATCATCCAATTTCATCCTATGATGAATTCTGGTCCTCTTAACTGATGAAGCCTAGACTCTTCATTTCTGGCACAGAGAGCTGTGCGAGAAGGGGCGTCCTTTTACATCAGAAAGTGTTTGCCCATTTCTGAAACTGGCCCAATGTGACCAAGCTTAGGTCCTTTTATACGTTCTCTGTACGCATCTTCCCAGTACCTCAGAGTACAGGAGATACCGACTGAAAAGTCCTTCCTGGCTGAGCACATTTTGAGACCAAGAAAGCCAGCACTACTGCAGATAGACCACATGCATCCCCTGACCCAAGAGCTCTTCTGAAATAGCTGATGAACCAACCTCAGAGGGATGTCGATGTCTGCAGATGAAGCCTGCCAGTTGTCTTGCAAGCTGCCTAGCACCCTGACAAAGCAACAGAAGAAAACCTTCAATTCTGAGGCAGACAGGACAAAGGCTGGAAAAAGCACTGAAGCACAACTACAGAGAGCACAGTGAAGAACTAACAGGCTGGGAAAGGAAAGCTGAGAGGTGAATAATGATGAGGTAAGGCTGGCAACTAATGGGATGAGAAACTGGAACTTGCTGGACAAGAGAACAGAATCAGAGCCCAATGCCAGGGCCTGAGGAACTTCCTCCCATCTTTCCTGCAAGGCTGCTACTTCTAAATGTGTCCAGAACATGATTTAAGGTACAAGAGGCTTGTGTCAAGACCTTGTCTCTAGGATCTCTTTCCCACCTCTTGGGTCCCTCGCCTCATTCCCTGCAGCAAAGAGAAGATGACTGATGCTTGCTGGAGGGTGTGGGAGGTTGCAGGGGAAGTTGTGGAGGGTAATCAGAAAGAGGAAAAGAAATTCAGCTGAGACTTCGTATTTAGCAGCAGTGGTTTTTGAGCTGTATGTGAATTTGCTTCAGGCAGTTCCCACCCTCCCAGGTCCAAAACTTGCAGCTGGCCTTTCCATTATGCCAATGCAATTGCTCCTGCAGCCAGGCAACAAGCACTATCAAAAAACAGATCTGGCTGACACAGCTCTTACCCCACCAGAGTAAGTTGATTAAACAGTAAGAACTGGCAATTAGATTGGTTTCCCTGTGCAGTCACACAGTTCTGTAGAGCAGAAGAACTTTATGACAATGGAAGCAAGCAAACAGTAAAAGAGAGTCCATGGACTACATACTGTGATACTACTAACAGAACAGAGTGAAAGAAACAAAATACTGCTGAGGAACTTGATTTGTCTTCTGTGAAGATGCATGAAATGCTTAAGTCAAAATCTTCACAGAGTAATTGTACACTACTCTTTTAATTGAAGTTGAAATTCTGGCTTCACAGCTGAAGAAACCACTGTAATCAAACCCAAGAGCTGTTTTTAAGTGTATCAAGCTTACAATGCTTTAGACACTAGGCACTCAAAGTGGACAGACTGTATTGATCTTGATAACTCTATAGTTTGCTCAACCACTGGTAAAGTGATGGCAACACTTCCACTCCCCAAATTGATTGGGTTTTCTGTGAAAATGAATTCTTAGATTTGTTTATGAAGCAGTAAGACAGCAATAGTGTCTTTTTTTTCTTCTTTTTTTCTCTTCAGAGCAGGATTCATCTACTGTGTATCACTTAAGAGAGTGGCCATGCTGTGTGACAATACTAAAGAGCTCACAACAAGCGAGCCCTCTTCTTCCTGATCTACTAAGCAAGCTCTGGGTTTGTGGGGAACACAGGCAGATGGGATGATGCAATTAAAGATTTGAGAAATGCATGAATTAGAACCATAAAGGCACCTTGGTTCTTACATTTCCTAACTTCTGTGCACGTGGCTCCACAAACTTACTAAGTTCAATTAAAACCAACAAACAAACCAGGTACTGTGTGCATCTCTGTAATGCGACACCACAATTCATTATCAAAAAAGCCTTTTGTGCTGTTCCAGGGAATTAGTGCTGCTATGCAAAATCTGATCTCTAGCTTTCCCAATTTAGAGCTTAGGTCTACCAAATGTTGAAGCATATGTTTCAATTTGTACTGATCAGAGTCTTATCTTGCAGTCTGATGTGGTTACAGTAGTGCAATTTTTGTCATTTTGCCTTCAGGAAACATAAAGCAATGCCAAAGATTCCCACTAAACATCCAGCACTTTCTCATCCCCTTAATTCATTTCTCAGCTTCACATTTAGCTCCAGTAAAGACTGTGTGGCAGCTCCTACAAAGATTCCAGCAGGATTCAACATGTGACAGTGTCTGTCACCTTAAATTTTCTGTAGTTTAAAGGCAAATTTATGGCTTGATCATCAGCACAGCAAATGGACTGTGAAAGTATCAGTTAAAATTATTACAAAGCAGTTTCATAAAGCATTAGCTCAACACAGCATGGACACAAAATGCAAACAAAATCTGGATGGAGAATTTCACTTCGTGTCCAGATTAAAAGTTTGTATCTTAAGCACTCTGGAAAGGCACACCATTTGCTTGGAGCAGTAGTTTTTCTACTTGGCAAAGTAATGCTACCTCCTGAAGGCACAAGTTTATGCTTTGAAGTAGCAGGCCACTAGAAAAGATGCAACTTGTAAAAATAATAAGAAGAATATTTGGAAAGAAGCATCAATATTAGACTTCAGAAGCAAACTCATAATTGGTTTTCTCATTCATTAGCATCTTTATTTCACTCTTCAGAAAATAAAACTACACCAAAAGAATCACAGAAGTACTCACAGTTCTGTCAAATAATTTCAAAAAAAGTTGCAATAATAAAATAAGTTTTACCTCCTTTGATTTTCAGACCATGTGAAGTCAGCAACATATTCCTTCCAACATCTCAACAACTTGAGCAGATTTTAATCTGCACCCACTAACCTGCAGTTTCAGTTATTTCACCAATCATTATTACACATTCCAGAATCACAGAGGTATATATAACTGTTCCTTTCCCATCCATAAAAGATGCTTCAGTTTCACTGAAGCAGTTTGACATTTCACACCATCTCTCATGTGAGCAAAGTGTCAGCATGTTTATCTAACCACTTCTGCACATGCACTCACCTTTCCTATACAAATGTATAATATTTCCTTCAATTTCTATCAAGGCTTCAGTTCACTCCACATTCTTTAGCTATGAGGAAGTGAAGCACCACGGTTATCAATACACCAAAATTTAAAGAGGATTACTGTAGACCTTCATAGTATAATACCAGCTAATAGAAGGACTGATGTGTCTGATTTGCATGCTGCTTTACTAGCCAAGCTCTTTCTTTTTATTAACCAGAAATAGACTTTGTTACCGATAGGCAGGTCAGGATTGAAATACAGAGCAACTAATGAGAGAAGGGAAAGTCACCATTAGTCATTAATAAAGCGTGGAGAGACAAAAGAGGATTATACAAAGGAAAAAACCGTAGGAGGAGGTGGGGAAAACGTTATGAAAAACTGCTGAAATACCGAAAATTGGGAAAGAAGAGAGTTGGAGCCACTGAGAGCAGGGAAAAGGAAATATGAGCCTTCTCAGAAATATCTCTTAAATATGAAGACTTTGTTAAATGGAAAGCTGAAATGGATGCTGTTGGACAGGCCTTGTTGGCACCTCTCAGTCTAATAACTGCAATTTGATTGCGATGGTGCTATAATGCAGGTTAAACATGCTATTAAGTAATTAAGGTTGCAAGGCCATCTCACTGAGGCTGATTACACAGCTTCGGAATTTAATGACCAATTAGTCTAATAATTAATTGTTTCTAAAAACAAGTTTGCTTTGCAAACTGCACTCACAACTGACTCTATGTAAAAAGAAGTTCAAATATAAATTTATACAAGTGATAGAGAAAGACATCAGAGCCCTGTTCAAGTTCATGCAAGCCTGTCATCAGTCCATATTTGAGAATGAAAATCTACCTAGCTGTTTTAACAGAGACACAAACATTTTAACTCTAACAAGGGTTACTGAGGGATAAATAAACACTTGTCATGCACCAAACCTCTATGGGTTCAAAGCCACCAGAAAAATGTGTAAGCTGCATACTTAGCATCCCTTAAGAAGGACAGAAATTGCAAAGTGGTTAAATAGTAGACTCGAAAGCAATGCAAGGTATCACCTTGTTACCACAGGTGTACCTATCCTAGGGACCTCATTACCAAAGATTAGAGAGAATCCCAGAGTTCATATGGACTTAAAATAAAAAATAAAAATAAAAAGCAGCAAAAATCACAGGCTGAGCAGGAATACCTATCTACAGCTATGGAGACAAACACCAAAGTGAATAAGACATTCAAACAATTGAGATTTGAAGAGAAAGCTTGTGTGGCAAATAAGTGGGTTGGAAGTGATAAATTGTTCCCCAACTACCACTGAAGCAACTATTCTCCGATGCCATTTACAGCAGGGCATGGAGCACTAAAAGTTGGCAGCACTGTCTTGAGAGCACCTCATTTTCAGTAATGCCTGAATTGAGTGCTTTTTCCACTAGAAATATATTAGCAATCTGAAAGCTGCAAAGCCAAATACAACCTGGAACCACTTCATTAGAAAGTATCCAAAATGCCCTGCCAGGAAGAGATCTGTGTTATACAATTTGTACATGTAATTACATTGTACTCTTCTTCACAAACTGAATTTCATGTGGCTCACTGTTCACCTGCAACCCACAAACTGACTGCTGACAGAAAGATGTTGAAACATTGCTTAGTATTCCAGCAGCAATATTGATTTATTTATTTTTTACCCTGGCACAAAGAAAGATACTTTTCTAAAGCAGGACCATTTGAAGAGTCCGAGTGATTTCTCACCAAAAGCTCTTTGTGAATTATACCAGCAGTTCTTTTGGAAATTGCTGTAGAGCTGATGCGTGCCCTAGCCTACTGGTATGTCAAGAGCTGTAGCTCACTGGTGTGTCAAGATCTACGTCAATCGTACCAATACATACAGTCTCTTTCTGTGCCCTCCCTCCTGAAATCATTTATTTGGATCCTGTTCTATTTCCAGTAAAGATTATGTTTTCTTTCATACCAATGCAGCATTTAGCACAGTAAAGGAGCCATTTAGATTGAGTGTTGTCACCGTGCAAGAATAAAAGTAATTATTGTTTTGAAATTCTCTTGCTTGCAAACACAAAAAAAAAAATGGCTGCCTCATTGTATTCCCAACTCATTTAAAAGAAAAAATAAACCCCAAAAATTTAACACCTTGACTTCAGGTTGAAACAGTGTCTGTAAAATATCATCCCAGCTACAGGACTTCATAAGTTACACTGATTATGTACATTAAGTATTAGTAGGGCAAAAGACTGCTTAAGCATCTTTTGGCTGGTTGCTGTTTCAAATTCACTATGGTACCTCTATTTTAGATAACACCAGCAGCACAAGGACAACACGGATATTGTATGTCCCAGGCGCATTTTTCAATTCAAACCTCAATATATCAAATACTATCAAAAAAAACCCCAAAGTGTCTCACTTTCTGTGACTTGATTGAACAAGAAAACACCCCCAAAGAGTTAGAAAACAATTTAGCTATTTTATACATTACAGTGTAAGTTGGAAAAAAAAATATGAAAAAAGCATCAGACACAAGTGAAAAACAATTCCAGTCACAGCAACCTTAATGAAACAAAAAAATATAAACTACCATTTAAATAATCATGAAAGAACACGTATTATAAAAATACAAAACAGACTGAGCTCCCTAAACAAATTTTGGTATGGGTTAAGATACAAGGATATTCTAATTACCTGTCTTACAGAAACAGACTGAGTCCAATACAGCAACTGCTTGAGGCATGAAACTCGCAGTTAAGTCTGCAGAAATTTAATTTGTGGAGCAGCTGCAGAATCCAGCGCTACTAGTTTGGCAGATCTAAGACAATCTCTACAATGCAGGAAAAGCCTGAAATGCTGCTTTTACTGATGCTTAGAAAATATCAACCCTGACTAAAAATGTACTCCACCCCTATTAGAGGAAACAAATTGATTTGAGCTCAGCTCTTGGCTTTCATTCCATCTCTAACTAACCAAACTTCAGTTTGATACACTTAGATGGTCACCAATGGAAAGCCTATGGCTACAAAATCACTGCACAAGGTCTTTTTCCCCTACACAGATCTGTCCCATTTTCCAAAGTCAAAATGAAACTTCAGCAAGTTCCTGGTACTCAGAGGAACCACCATACAAACAAGCACTGCATATATATGGATTTCAGAAGCAGAGCTTAGCTAGGCATGCCATTATTCGGTATTAAAGACATTTAATTCCAAATGAACAGTAACTTCTTTTTCCTCTTTAAGAATCCTTGGAGAAGTACTCAATACAATTATGTAATGCTTACATCTCTGGCTGAACAAGGACATTAGCTCACAAAAACAAAGAAGAAATATGTGCATTTTAAATGAAGGAGGTAGGACCTTACAGGATACTTTTTACCCTAGGAGCATTATGTTCCACAGCTCTGGAAGGCAGAACTAACAGATCTTAAACAGAAGAAACAAATTTTCTCCTCATACAAGATTTAATACATCTACATGTTTCTTTAACACCTCCAGGAACTGTGACTCCATCACCTCCCTGGGCAGCCCCTTCCAATGCCTTGCTACCCTGTCAGAGAAGAAATTTTTCCTAATACCTAACCTGAACATCCCCCGGCACAACTTGGGGCCATTCCCTCTCTTCCTATGGCTAGTTATATGGCAGAAGAGGCTGACTCCCACCTCACCAGGTGGTTGCAGAGAGCCACCAGGTTTTCTCTGAGCCTCCTCTTCTCCTGACTGAACAATCCCAGTTCTCTCAGCCGCTCTCATTAGACTTGTGCTCCAGACCCTTCATACCTTCTTTGTCTTTCTTTGGACGTGCTCCAGGGCCTCAGTGTCTTTCTTGAAGTAAGGGGCCCAGAACCAAACAGAGAATTCAAGGTACAGTCTCACCAGAGCTGAGTACAGAGGGCAAGGATCACCTCCCTGCTCCTGCTGCCTCTCGTCTTCACTACTGATTTCCCAAAAGGGACCAAGGGAAAAACTTCAGCATTCAAATTTTGTCAGAACTAATAGGAGTTTTGCATGGATGCTTTGCAAGATCCTTTTCAAAGCAATAAATTCATCATTATCTACAAATCTAAACTTAATACGTAGATTTGTTGAGTAGTCAAAATACACAAAAAATGAGTTTGACATATATCAATGGGAAGTGGTAGTTCCACACATTAAGTGGTTCAGTTCTGTTGAAGAGCAAGGAAAACCGTTGCCTTTGGGAGGATGATTCAGAGCAATGGAACTTTATAGCATTTTATTACATTCTGCAGAAATCTAGTCTGAATATTAAAGAGAAAGAAGACATTGTCCAACTTCAGCAACTCTTGATATTCCTTCATTAACCCAGTAAAATGTTTAATGCTACCTACCTGAATCATCAGCTAATCTGCTGATTCTCTCCAACACAGCAATACAATCTCTCTCATCATCACTGACTTCCTTCAAAGTGTCCAGTAAACTTCGTGCCACCATTTGCCTAGTTTACAGGAAAGATTTTAAAAAATAGCATTATTTGTATTCAGAAACATAGCCAAATCATACAGGTTCCTTAAACCAAACAGTAAGATTTTACAAAGATTCACTTTCAGCTCAGTACATTCAGTTAGCACTGCTTTGGGAATTCTTTATTCCAATATTCAGCATAAGCTTTAAGAACTATTAACATCAACTGTAGCATTTATGTACATATAAATACATCCCTAGAGCTTACAAGGATAAAAGAAAGCAGTCACAAATACAAAAAATGGTAAACATCTGACAAATGAGCAAACCAGATCTTAAGTCAGCATCAGCCTTCCATCCTCACCTCTGAATTCTTTCCCTTGCTTCATAAAAAGCAAGACAACACCAATATTCTTAGAAGTTTAAAACACAGTTCTGAATTTATCTTCATAAGCGAAGTGTGAAAACTTAAGCCGAAGCTTTCCAAACCAGTGTTACTTTTTAAGGGTAAACTTGATTCAAATTCAATGTAGAGCAGTGGGTATATTCTGTGATGATAAAAAGAACACAAGCAAATCCCTGGGACACATGCACTTAGGATAAACATTAAGAAAAGTCACAAAGGAAACACAAAACTGATCTGAATCATCATTTCAGTTACTACTTCTAATTCATAAGAAATGTTTCTAAGGGTTATCGTCTAAGTGACAAGATGTAGCCAAATTTGAGTGTTCATTCTGAAAGGGGTCTGTTGCAGCCTATGTTATGAAGCCATACCCATCACTTACCTAGAGAGTCCTAAACCCTGAGATTTTAAACAATTCAGCTGACAGCAAGAAACCCTTTTTCTCAACAACAGCTTGCAATGGCGTATGGCTGTCTCTAGCTGGATTTCACCCTCTGGGGCTCTGTGGGTTGAACATCAGAGAGCTAGCAGGATTATCCCAACAATGAAATGGGACAACACTGTCCAACACGCTGCTAGTTCTTGTATTGCCCCTGAGCTGTTTACTAAAATGCTTAAGCAGCTAAGGTCAAGAGCCGGATAGTTCTAGAATGGACCAACAGAAACACTGTTAGGATATAGACTAGATATAAGCACTGCTGAAAAACAGCAGCGCTGTAAACAAGAGCAGGAGCATAGATTTTATCACAACAAATGGTGAATGTGAGCAGTTGCCATAAACAGATGGGTTGCATTCCTAGTGTACGGGGAAAGCCTGAGAGCTTTAGTTCTATGCAATCGAAGAAAAGCAGGAGGCACCCACGAATTCCTAAAGTTAAGTAAACATTTACATTTTCTCAAATTTAAATGCTTCACATCGGTCACTTGCAAAACTATTTTAAATTAAAACTGTTTTATCAGCAGATGAACAAAATTCTCTAAAGAAAAGATGAAACCAATTGTAAAAATACTCTTCTAAGTAATTTCCTTTTCCTCACTCTTTTCAACTTTCAACTTGGTAGAAGTGCCACGTCTCTACGCAGAGATCTTGATTTTCAGTTGGAATTTAAACTATCGAAATCCTAACAAAGGGAAACAGACTATGTGACACACTAACCTAGAAGCAGAGGTGACTTGGTCTGTTAAAGGGCTGGACAGCTCTGAAAAGAGAAGAGGAACATATGAGGTAGATTTCATACATCAGCCTGCTTGGATGCATCTCTCTCCCACAGATTAAATGTTATCTTGGAAAGCAAGAGACATGACAAGTGATCCGATGTGTTGGAATTTGGTGCCTACTGATACAGATGCAACAACAATCCAGTCAAGTGCACTGTTAATAACCTTTTATACCCTAGTGATCCAGAAGAGCTATAAATCGCATTGAACTAACTACCTAAAGCACCGCTTCTATTCCAGATACAGTTTTCTTGCATATTTTTAATCTGTTTAAGACAACATCCCATTTATCTGGTGCAACAACAGACCCTGGATCTTTAACTTGGCATTTGCACTTAAGAGAACATTCTACCTGTCCCAGCAACGAGGGATGGGACTCAGAAATACAAAAACAGTCTCAGCAAGTAATGAACCACAATGAGCAGTGCTGTACCACACCTGGTTCCTGGGGACTATGGAACAGCTTCTAGCATACTGGGAGATCTGTAAAGACTCATCACCTCATAGAGCTTTGTTAGCAGTATTTTGAACTGTGGTGGCTGTAAGCCAGCACTAGTTCTTCTGAGTTGGACAGATGGTTATGCAGAAGTAGCCACCTTGTAAATTGAGAGTTCCGAACCTTCGGAAGAGATAAGAACACAAATCCTAGCTTGAAACAGATAAGACTTGCATATTAAGCCCTCACAAAATGATACTCAACTTTTTCCATGGACTGAAGGTAGAAGATAACCCCCCACCTGCATCCGGGTGGTATGTCTCACTTGGGTTTATAAAGGAATCAATGCATTCATTTTTTGTTTCAGTAGATTCCGGAGAAAACCATCAGGACAAAAGGCAAAGGGGCAAGATAGGCTCACTTCTACAAAACACAATTTGGTTGGCAGCCAGTAATAACAGAGTAATCTTCAACTCCATCTGTCCAGTGTTCCGGGAGATGGTATCCACTCATGTCCCCTTAAATATCATAGGTTTTGATTTAGTTCTGACACTACCCTGACAATCTGTCAAAATTATTCATGTGCTTCCAAAGCAAAAACAACAGGACATAGAGCTAAACCTACTTCACATTTGTCACAGGCCATGAGCCAGCATGTAGGCAACTAATGCGGAATGACTGGGGCCCTGCAAGCACTCCAGCATGCTCTGTTTGCTGGGGAGTAAAGAGTAAGAAAGGGTCCCTGGTACCCTAGCAGTCTGATTTCCTCCTCATGCAAACACTGGTAGTCTAGCTACAAGAAGCACACAACAGACAACTGCAAAGAACTATCAATGCATAGTAACACAACACTGGTCTAGTGGTAGCCTGCCCGGCAACTACCAGGTGAGAACCAGGTGAGCATTTGTGAAACTGGAACAGATAAATGAAGGATAACCCATCTGGCTTAGATACAGATGCAAAGGCAAAAAAATAAGTAAACACATTTGATCTTCAACAAAGGCAGGGAGATGCCTTTTGTGACAAGGAAAGGAGGAAAAGGTTTTCTCTAGGGATAATGACAACTCCCCATAGACTGAAATCTAAGAGGCAGACTCCTTCAAATATATGACACAGATGACTCCACCAACATCAATGACGGCAACATAAGGGGTCTCAATGGCATTCTGTTACTATGTGTTAAAGCCCTGGTTATCAGGACATGACCTAGGACTAGCAATAATAATTTTGTGCCATTTCCCTCCTGCTAGGGTTTGGGCAGTGGTTACCTCTAATAAGATACCAAAGTCCACCATAAACCCTTTCAGGTTCTCAGTGCCACAAATTTTCTTTACTGCAAAAATTAATACAACTGCATCTTTCCAATTTTAGTACCTGATTACTCCAGGTGCAGAGACTTGCTAGCTGTCTTGATAAGTGAACCTTCAGATCAGTAACACTGTATCTGTGAACTCTCAACATTTTTTATTCACCATGCATTTCTTCACCATATGACTGTCACCTAGACAGCAATGTGTCTACTTATTCTTTAAATAGGTTGCTCGCCAAACAGAGGGCAAAGACCAAAGACACGAAGTACAAGTGCTTTAGCTTTTATGTGCAAAAATGGAAGACAATCAGTGGAGTTCAACTTCATTTGTTTAAGATTTTTTTTATCATCACATGGGGAGAGTTCTCACAACACTAGAAAAAATAATGGACTTGCAATCAGAATATTTGTAGACATCACTTCACCATGATTAGCAGAAGAAGAAAATGGGGATAGATTACACTCTGCCTTTATATCCAAGTGCAGGACACAGATATTTTCAGGACTGTGCACAAGGACATAATTGGAATACACAATGATATATTCCGAGAGTAGCTATAAATACTTTTGCACAGCTCATTCAATTCCCTTTCATAAACTGACCTTATTTGGAATCCATACTGGGAGTTGTAAGAGGTGTAATTACTGTGTATCAACCACAGTTATTAGCCCTTCGATACACTTCTAGTACAGAAAGTAAATGACAGGAGTTCATCCCTATAATAGGTGCATTTAGCTAGTAAGCATACCTTCCAAAAATATACTTTCTTTGCCCATTTTCAGACAAGATCTAAATCAAGATTTGAGGACCTGTCATACACACACAAGTATCAGTAGTAGTAACTTAGCTTGGTGCTTTTCCCCCCCCATGCAATCTCAAAAGCTATTCTGAATCAACTCCCAATTTAATAATCATCATCTTCAGACTTTTCTTAAAAAGCAAGGATAGATGCACATTTGTCATTATAAATATCAGGAGTGCTGTTGAAGTCATTAAAACTTTTCTTGGTGCTTTGAGAAAACTCTGATGCTTGATTTGTCAGGTATACAGGATTTTAATGCACACTTCTAAGCTAAGTTAAACAAGTAATTTTTTCTTTGCTATGTATACATCTGCAACTCTGTGTTTTGGGGTTTGTTTCTTTTTTTACTAAAATTCATTCTGTGACACGTGGTAAGATCAGGAAGACCAAGGAAAGATGAAACCAGAAATGAGATGAAATAATCTAATGCATCCTACAATGACAAGTTCTTTCAGAAACATCCTTGTCAAGATGAATGGCTTTACAGTTTCACCTGCACATCTTTGGCATCAGTTTGGCAGAGTACTCACAGTTGTGGTCAGTACTCACAAAAAAGGCAGAAAAGAGAAAGTTTACACCGGGCTAGGCTGCACAAAAAAGAGAGGAAGTGGGGAAGAAAAAAAGATAGGGCAGATGTAGATAACCTAGTTCTGAATCAGCTTCTTGACTATAATCTGATCTGAATGAGAATAAGGCAAAGTAACTGAATAATAGAATGGCTTGTATGAGAAGTCCCACCCCCTCCCATGGATAGGGCACCACAGCTTCTCTGGGCAGCTGTGCCAATGCCTCACTGCCCTGTGAGTAAACAACATCTGCCTAACATCTAAGCTAAATCTTCCCTCTTTTAGTTTGAAACCATCCCACCTTGTCTGATGATTATTAGTCCATGTTTATAAGGGAGATCTGTCTTAATCTTTCAGAAGGTCTTTATATATTTCTCATCATCCCACCAAGTTTACTATCTTTCAAAGACTTACAATACGTAGAACAGCACCAAGAGATGAGAACAGCTTCCTGTCTCAGTGGAGATACTTCCTGCATGCCAATTCTAATTTTTAAAATACATGGTGAAATGATGTTCCTGGCTCTTCAAAAGGGAATTGGCAGGCTTACAACATGGCTTTGAGATACTGATCTGTAACATTTAACAATTACACTTAATTCCTTGGAAATAAATTGACTCCTCGGTTACCAAAAAGTCTCATTCCATAATGGAACATGTATTCTAAAATGTCTAAATTTATTGTAGAATCACAGAAATATAAAACTAAAATGGATATTGTGGTTGTTGGGAGTCAGGAATAAAATAATCACATTGAAATAATTAATTGCCATATACAATGCATAAACCAAAATCTTTTTGATACCAATCTCTCTACCAACTGAAGTCTAGAAAGCAAGAAGGCTGCCTTTTACAGGCCGTATTAGATAACCTGAAAGCATCCTGAAACACCTTAAAGACACTATCACTTCTTCTGGTATTTAGATGAGTCGTAGAAGATGTCTGCAGAGATGAGATGGAACATTTTCAGACTTCCACATTCTGTCACAAGCATTACTGTTCCACTACAATTTGCATTTTAGTTTGCTTTCATTTAGTTTTCATCTGAGCTGCAAATAATCTTTTATTCAAATCTACCACATATCCTGCTCCTCCACTCCTTTGTGCTTTCTCACAGCTGAAAGCCCAGCCAGTAGATAGGCTCTGCTAGGACTCCAGCACCAGTGCACAACAGAACTCTTTTGCAATTTCTTACGTAACATTCTCTAAGAGAAAAACAAATAAGTCACAGAATCACAGAATTATAGGGGTTGGAAGGGACCTCTAGAGATCATCGAGTCCAACCCCCCTGTCATAGCAGGCTCCCTACACCACGTTGCACAGGTAGGTGTCCAGGAGGGTCTTGAATATCTCCAGAGGAGACTCCACCACCCCCCTCGGCAGCCTGTTCCAGTGCTCCGTCACCCTCACCATAAAGAAGTTCTTGCGCACATTCGTGCGGAACTTCCTATGCTGAAGTTTCAGTCCATTTCCCCTAGTCCTGTCCCCACGCACTACTGAAAAGAGACCAGCCTCGCCACTATAGCTCCCACACTTCAGGTATTTATAAACCTGGATCAAATCCCCTCTCAGCCTTCTTTTCTCAAGGCTAAACAGACCCAGTTCCCTAAGTCTCTCCTCATAGGGGAGATGCTCCAGGCCCTTCACCATCTTTGTGGCCCTCCGCTGGACTCTTTCCAAGAGATCCCTGTCTTTTTTGTACTGGGGAGCCCAGAACTGGACACAGTATTCCAGATGAGGCCCCACCAGGGCAGAGTAGAGGTACTCAGAAGTACTTCAGAACAGAAAGTAGCAAGCTAAGAAGATGACGTAACAACATCTACACCAATAGCCAGGACTCATAATACTGATGAAAGCCTGCTGCCAAGATCTGCTTTGGTTTGAAGAGAAAGAGCAACAAAATCTGAACCTATGCATAGGTAATTAGATGCGATTACACCATTTCAATGAGACATAAATTAGGTGACATTTAAGCTGTTTATTCCAATCTTTTGCCTAAGAAGCACTTCATTTCACCTCTGCCTAGCAAAAATGTCTCCAATATTTTCTCAGACTGATGCTAAATCATCATAAGCTGTCTGTAATCATTCATGCTTAACTGCTACTTGGCCTTATCACTATCACATGCTATTTTCTGTATGCTATTACACCGCATAAGGCACGTAGGCCTTATGAAGCATCAATCAACGTGTTTACATCAGCAAAAAACAAAAAATAAGAGAAAATTTATTTATTCTACCCATTCTCCCCTGCAGAAAAACTTAGGCAAGCAGAGGATGGGTAGAGCTAGACAACATCATCAAAAAGATTGCAACATCTTCAGTTTAAGCATGCCTCACATCCCAGTAAAGCATTAGGACTGCTATGCTTGTTTAAACTTCAGGACACAACTTGAGTTTCTGAGTTTGTTCTCCACCCTACTGGCTTTTATTACGGGTATTTTATTGTGACAATTTATAGGTCTAAAATGTATCTCCTCTTCCCTTCCTCCCCAAGAAACTGGAACAACAAAAAATCCCTCATGGCTGACAATGAAAAATGCCACAAATTTGCTATTTCTGGAAAACAGAAAACTTTAAAATCAAGCATTTCAGAACTAATTTATCCATACAGATTTATGCAGGCTATAAGAGAAATCACAACACATTTGTTAAATTCAGTTAAATTGGAAGGAAAACAAACCAAGATTCCAAACTGCGATGTTTTTACATAGGAAGTATGGGGTTTTAAGTAAACTTCACATGACTGAAGTTAAAAACACAGGTTAAATCCTTAGAGAACAGGGGTCACAAACAATAAAATAGAGAGGTTAGTCTACAGGGTGGTTGACCACAGACTCATGTTCCATACATTACTAAATTAGAGAATTCAACATGAAAGCAAGCATGCTTTAATAAAGATATTCTTGGGAGTCCAAACTAAACTCTGTTAAAATAAAACACCAGAAAAAGTCAATCTTAGTATATCCTATACATTTCCATGATCTTATAACTCTTTACAGCTATAATTAAATGCTGGTAAACGTTGATTTGAACTTCTAGATCCCATGACAGAGTTTGTGTGTGCAGGCAAGTGCAGTATTCTACAACATCCATGCTACTACAGTGAAGCAACTAGGTTAGTGGCATAACAGAAATAAAAAGGGGAAAACACAACTACAGTATTAGCGGCAAACAGCAACCATTCTTTGCCACCATGATTATTTTGCTCTGTGTAAGTAGAAGGAGAATCAGCAAACCAAAGGAGGAGTGGAAAGTGAAGAATTCTTAGTTATGTTTTTAAAAAATAGTTATTACTTGTATTTCATGCAAATTAACTTCAATCAGATTTGAATGAGATGAATAGTTTTGCATATCGTTAACCAGACAGAACATTATAAAAAGCATACCTGTTAAATATGTTCTCGCTTGCAGCGTACTTGTCCAGTCTTCCCAAAGGCGTCAACATTTCATCTTGTGAGACAAAGTCCAGGGCTGAAGGTATAATAATCACATCAGACTCTGAGCTGTAGTCATCCACACCAACTATCAGAGACATCAGAAATACTCCTTATAATCACAGTAGTTTAATACTAGAATGATGTCTGTTGTTGGTCTGAAATACAGAATTCTAGGCAAGGCTCCCATGACAATACATTTACTAACCACACTCAATCACTTCCCTAGCTTTACCCAAACCCCAGAAGGCTTTTTCTATACAAAAGTGATTACCTACAAATAGGATTAAATGATTTTTGAGTGATTTTCTCTAAATACCCAAACATGATGTATCACTAAACATCCACAGCTCAGGCTACTTCAATCTGACCACGAGTACTTTATATACCTTACATTATTATTATTTTTTTATCAGGCAAATGACTTTTAGCTTTTTGAACACACAGCCTAAAATCCCAAGTGCAATTAGTCCAGAGATAAAAAGTTAATACAACATCATCCAACAGAACAAAAGCTTTTTAAAAACGAATAAATTAAGCACATTCAAATGTTTAGATGTGCACTGCTATATCTGACTACCAAATAAAACAGGTAAAGTTCACCTGCTGCATAATTACTAACCAGCTCATCAAAAAGCAACTTCATATAAACAGAAACCACAACAAAACGTAAAAGAGGTCCATGCCTGCTCTGCAGAGCTACTTGAAATTGGGACTTTCAAATACTACCATTTTTAGCTTCCAAATGCCCTTTAAATTACTCAAACATGCAGTCCTGCAACGAACACACCCTGCAAATACAACACACATCTGCAAAATCTGCAGCTCCAATTGCTTAGTTGCAACAACTATCCCAAGTCTCTTTATCCCTGAAATCACAACACTGCAGCACACCACAGCTATTCTTCAGTCTGGCCAAATCTATCTGAAAAGCTTATTGAAAATCAGCAAACAAACAGATGCAATCAATCTAGAAGTCCAACAAACAGAGAAAAGGAATTTCATACAGTTATACTGCACTATGCAAACTAGTTATCAGATACCGCATCATTAATTTCTGTGTTTGACATTCTGAATATATAAGTGGGTACCATTTGCCGAATGTCTTCCTTATCGTATTTCAAATGGCAGAAGATCTAACGACCAAAGTTCTCTACGACAGTAATATTTTTAGAGATAAACTGGGTTAATAGCATCACTTTTCCAGCACTTTTTCTCCCACCTTCTACACTGAGAATCAATGGACTCTGTTTAATTGCTCATAAATAAATTCTTGGGTGAAGGCCCTAATTGTGCTGATAGCACATAAAATCTTTGATCGAAATCAAATGAAGAAATTATAGGAAAAAGAGAAGTGTACATCAATGGTACTTCTTAAAGAATCTTATAAATCAAACTTAAAAAATAGGAGCAAGGAAGAAAGCAAGCTAGGAGCTGTGAAAGACAAAGTTGACAGTAGAGCAGTCTAGGGACAGAAAGTAGTGCTCTTGGATATGCCTAAGGCAATGGATAACAAACTGCTGAGGCAGGGGGAGAAGGCTCAAAAAAAAGGTCAGTTGCATAAAGCTGTTGCAGCAAAAAAGGAAAGCACTTGGCAACCCAAGGTTTACACAACTGTTTGAATTTCTGTTTGCCCAGTCCTTAGGAGACCGAGGCACAGGGTTCAGGTTTGGGGGTTTTGTTTTGTTACCTACGCGTCAGGGCTTTTTGTTTGGATCAGTTATCACAGAAAAAGGTGAGGGAAGGTGAAAACGCACTCGTACAGCAGGTTAGGTTTTTACACCAGGTAAGTTCACAAGGAACAGGTTGCATCATTCAACAGATGTAAATTCAACTCATCGATTCAATTGAAAGCAGAAATTTGTTCTGTGGCATCCAGACATGAATTAAGTCAGACGTATATTCCCCACTGCAGAAAATGAACTGCGTTCTTTTTTCTTTTTATGATAATAATTGTATCCTTCACTAGGCAGCCAAAGCACTGCACTCAGATCAATTTCTTAACGGACTAAATGAATACAGTTCAGCTGTGACATAACCAACTGGGGGGGGAAAGTATCACTTTAATAGTCAAGTGAAATTAATTTTATAACAGGATCTTAACATTCCTAATTTAAAGTCTGTAGACCATACATTTCAAAGCATAAACCAAGGAAACTATTGCAAATATAGCCACCTAAGGAATTATTCTGTTAGCTATCAAATGCATCAATGAAAAAAGTATGCCAAACCTTATACCAGCCTCCATTAGTTTTAGTTCCTGTTTCTCTCCTCTCGACTTCAACTTTGCATTCAGTGTCCTTCCTTGTCCCTTCTCATTAATTCTTCTCTAATAGTCCTATAGTGGTTCAACATAGATACAAGCTCCTACAGAACATGAAGATGGCTCGCTCTGTATATGTCTTAACACATAAACATGAACCACAGCTGGCTGGCTATCTGGTGCCTTTTATTTAGCGATCTGAATGTTCTCATACATTTTGCCCGGTTAAATCATCTAAGTCAAACAAACTGCTAAAACTACCCTATTTTAGAAATATCAGTGCCAAACAAATGAGTAATTGTTTCCAATTTATTTGTTTGAGGTCTCACGCTAGTTCAAACAGAAAATAAGATGTATGGATTTTCCACTGTGGTTCAGTGCTACAATAGGTTTGACGTGTCTGCTACGGATACTGAGCAACATTACTCAATGCCAGCATCTCAGCTTTTCTTCACAGAGAAAACTGTACAAGCAGCAGCATCCTAATAAAAGCTACACTAATGTCAGCTGGGAAGAAGAGTGATTAAAATCAACCCCTGCATGAACAGACTATAGTTATAACAAGTATTGCTACCTTTGTCTTACATATTCTTTTTCAATCTCACCACCAAGACACTGATTCAAGCAAGCTAAAGGGAACTTTAGTCCACTACACTTGAAGGTTAATCCAGAAAGGTGTCAAAAAGGCTTAACCAAACGTTAATACTGCCTCTTCAGCACTCCTCTACTTTCCACGCAACTCTGAGCACTCACCCAAGCACCTTTTATGCTATAAATTTCACAAACACACAGAAAAGCAACTTGAATCCATGCCTTGGCTTGTTCAAACATTGAATGTTTAGATTCAATGCCACTTCAGAATGCATGCCAAGCAACAGAGCTTCCCACTCCTCATGCAGAGAAACTATAGGTCACTTTCCCATTTTTCTCCACTTCTTCAAACTAGTACCAGTACGCCAAGACCAAATGCTCAGAAGACCTTCCAAGCTACAATTCAACACCGAATCAATTGAAACTAATGCAAGTTGAGTGCCTAAGTAACCCATCACACTGAGACAGTTTAGAAGTGCTTAGTCAACCAGTGACAAGCTTGTCTGAGAAGTCAGACGCAAAGGAAAGGCTGTTTACAACTCAGTCCTCTTCAGACTGTGGCCTACAGGCCTACTTTCAAATGAGGTAATATCTGTTCTGCATCTCATCCTCACAGCATCTTTCACAAAGAACCTGTACATACTGCATCTTTACAGACAGGCACAAAAGATCATGTCTGAAAAAAATAACTACTTTTTTCTATTTAATAATAAATGAATTACTTTCTACCGAAGACTGCTCAGTCATTTTCTTCTGTATCTGCTAAGAGCTTCACAGCAGAAACATAACCTCCTTCATTTTGGCATAGAAATGCAGGAATGAGAAGATGGATGTTCTGAAGACGAGTGGTTCTTTACTTCTCAAAGGTGAGCAACAAGCCATTTTAAAGATTCAAGACTTCCATCTAGATCCCTCCTTCCCAAAGCATTCTCCAGATCTATTAAGGAGTCTGTGGCAATTGCTACAGATGTAGCTAAATTGACCGGTTTTTATTCAAGTGTAGTACAGGTAATTTACTAGGCTATAAGGATGTTCAGGTCAATATCACATTAAATGCAGAAAAGATTTTGTTCTTGTTCTGCTGTTCAAGCAAGTAATTTTTCTGCTTAACTGTAAAGTAAAAATATTAGTTCTACAAGCCGAAACACAGATATCGTACCACAAAACAACCATAGCTAATTCTGTTCTAAATCACTGTCTTCTCTGAAAGAATAAATGCACCTTGCAGTCAGATTTCTGCAGAATACAAGTAGTATTCTCAGCCCTTCAATGTTGTAAATACATTATTTTCCATCTCATTTCTGCAAGAGAATCATTTTGCATCTTGATGTTCTGAAAAGAAAAATCCACCACAGCAAGCGAATTCTTAGTAGAGCATAGAAGCTAAACATCAGTATTTATCCACAGTTAGAAAAGTATTACTTTTTCATTATGCACTGTATTCCACCTCCAGTTCTGCAGACCAAAGCATCAATTGTGCTGTTTCAGCCTCATTTACAAATCTACTGGACCGCTTCAGTAACATCAATCAAACACTACAGCAAACATTACCAAATTTGTTTGTTTTGCTGAGTTCCACCACCTCACTTGCCTGGTATCATTTATAGGCAACCACAAATTCCACTGCCAGAAAGTAAGATCTGACATGTCCATGAGATAGTACAGCAGAAAAAACATAGCAGATTTCAAATCCGAGACTGAAAACGCAAACGAGGCACTGTAAATTTACCCTGAAATATTTTCAGTAGAAAAATGCCAGTTTGAACAGTGTATGATTTTACTCAGCGATATATAAGACTGGGGAATGGATAAAAAGGATTTGTGGGTGATAATTCCAGTCTGGCCACCGTATTAGCAGAAATAAGAACCACACTTTGCCTTTTTTGTCTCAATCCCAGTCTCCCCCATCAGAAATGAAGCATTACCCCCAGTAATGCTCTGTGCACAGTAAATCACACACATATGCACGAACTTCACTGTCTACACTCCAGGCAGGATGGGTTTGGGTTTGAGGGTGGGAAGGAAAGAGAAGAAAGTGAGAACAAGCATGAAAGAAGGTAAGGAGGAAGTGCAAAGCAGTTCTGACCCAAAGTCACTGTGCTAACTGCAAGGCTCACCACATTAGCCCTTGTGCAGCATGTTCATAGTAGTTTGCTAACAGCTTGAAGCACAGACTGAGCAAACCCATCAATACAGAGCCTGACTACAGGCTTCAGAAGGGAAACATTTAGCAGATGAAAGCAAGACACGGGAATCAAAATCAGCAGCTAAGCTGTTTACACACAAAACTTATGCAAGTATGGCACAGCAAATTTAAGAACCACTAGACTAAACATAACAGATTAAGGGAATATTTTTATCTAGTAAAAGCCTTTAGGAAAAAAAAAGGCAGTTATCAAGGATGCCAAAGGAGCTGAATTTCTCACCAAACATAAGAGAAAACAAAGGGCAGCACAAAATCCTTTAAGCAACAAGGACAGGTGCAGCTACAAACAGGTTGGTCCCTTTGAGGCAAACACAAGCAGCACTGCAAATACTGGTTTGCTCTGAAACAAAGGAAAATAAATCTCCGTCTCTTATTACTCACTGGTCATTAATTTGCACAACAGCGGAATATAGCTTCTACCGGTTGCTAGTCAGACCCGCCACAAAAGCTAAGCCAGAGGAAACGGATGCAAAAAGAAGGACATCCGAGCTACCAGTTAAAACAATCAACAGTTTATATTTTGTCCACCAGTTTCCTGTTGGGAGCATGTCACGCCCATCACCACGGTATCCAAGTCTCCTGCTATTTAAGCCCCCATCTCTTACCCTTTCCAAACAGCTGCGTGCAATTAAGACTCCTGGAATGGTGCTGGAGTGAAGTAAAACTCTGGCAACGCAAGCAAGGAAGTTAATCAAAGGTACTTTCTTCTTCTCTACAAGTTCCTTGCAGCCAAAACTATCCATCCCCTAAATATGTAGCACAGCAACTCTGTGGCTATTTGAGAGCTTTTGCAGCATCACAAAGAAAACCTATTTTCATCTTCAGCCAAGATGCTCCACTTCATCCTATACCATGACAGGATGCACACATTTACTCTGCTTGGAGACACACTCAAGTCCTGCCCCTAATGGAATATCTGTTACACAGAAAAACAGTGTGTTCATACTGGGTATACTTCAATCCTGGACTAACAGAAGAGTTCAAATGCTTTAAAGGTTTGCTCTAGTTCTGCAACGCTCTGAAACCATGAATTGTAACACGTTGGCTACAAAACCCAACTTGATACAGTAATTCACTTTGGCTGGTTCAAGCACAGTCACTCAAACATGCACACTGGGGTAAAGCACTGAGAAGGAAGGTTTGTTATTTCCATCATAGACAGGCTGTGAAAATACAGCTTTGCAACAGATATCACTTTGAGCTTCTTAACTATTCTTCTGCTCTCTCCATTTAAACCCTGAACGCCATTCTTCAAACTTGTTCTGACAGAATTCAAGACACTTAGTGGGATAAACAACCTTTGTGCTTCCCAAGCATTCCAAGGTTGAAATTCCTTCTGCAGCTCCTCAGCCTGTTCTTCTTTCCGCAGCTCTTTGTATTAAAGTGTGGTCTACAGGAAAAGGTTAGGTAGTACCGAATATATTGAAGTCACTCTTAGAAAATGAAAGAAAAATCAAAATAGTTAATGTCAATGGTTTTTCTTTGTCTGTTTGTTTCCAATTAGTTTCCTTTACTAAAACATACATATAGGCAAACTTGCACTCCAAGTATCCCTAAAGACTATTCAAGCTGTTTCTCTTGCAGGCTAGAGAGGAAGGAAAAGGTGGTCTCTTTTACTTTCAACTATCTGGGAACTATTTAGACACTATGGCAACAAGACAAAAAAATACCTAAACAGACCCGTTAACACAGAAAAACATTCCTATAGCATGACACTTCTATTAACTAATATTTTTAGATTTTATGAAAATTGCATCCCAGACTAACACATATTTATTGTGCCATTTGCCTCTTGTTATTCTTGATCTTAGAGTAAAGCAAGCAAACAAACTCTCTCCACCAAACCAGTACTTCCAACTCTTACCATGGTTTTTCTGCTATTAGACAAATGCAGTTCACTGGCATACACTGATACTTCTTTAAAGCTATCCACCTGACACAGTTTTAATGCTCTATTAACGGAAAAAAGTGCAATCTCCCACCCAAACCAACAAAATGCCACGTTAATTTTTCTTATGCTATACCTTCCAAAGCAGACAGAGAAGTCCTACTGGTCTGGTTTCCTCCAGGGGAAGCTGTCCCTGGCTCACTCTTCCACAGGCAGAATTGTTACTCTAGGTCTCAAAGAAAAAGCTGTTTGTTACAGCTGTATTTGCTAGTGCAACAAGCCATCTCTTACAATGATTACACTCTTAGGGAGGAAACTTCCTGCACATCCAAAGGGGAAACCTTAGCAGGGAAAGACAAAACACATCTTCATCACACTGCAGTCTGCCACCTCCACAACAGGTCAGCAGAAACAAGTCCATGAACACCAAGGTCTCACTTTATCTTAAGACTTTGATAGCTTTCATCTCTTTCCTGACATTCTCCCTCCTTCCTTATTTTCAAGCAGGGAAAGGAAAAGGCAGAGAACGCCTATAGCCCTAGGAGAACATAAGGAAGACACAAACCAAAAGAAAACCCAACACAAACACCCAGGAGCCAGCAACCTTAATTGAGGATTCCTGTCAGAAACAGGAACATAAAAAGTGGTTGGCGAAAAGTGTATTTCCACATCAAACGTGATGTGGCTGACCTTGGGAAGCTGAAAGCCTGGAAAATTGCCTCTTCTTCAATCCTCTGCTAGGTGTAATGAAAAAAAAAAAAAGCACGTGCAGCTGCACAAGGAAGGTTCATTACCCTGTACTGAATGAAGCACAACCATTTCCTTACATCATCTCCTCATCTCCAAGATCCTAACACATTTCACAAGAAAGAGAGACAAGCCACTACCTATGCAAGACTGTTAGAACCGTAATTCCACAATGCCACAGCCATCCACCTGAGTCTCCCACTTTCTGTGAGCCACATTAAAAGGCAGAGAAATGAACTGACGAGTCAGAAGAATTAAAACACGACCTCCAGGGGAAACAGCTGAATTAACACGCATGCTTCATTTGCACTGAAAACTGATTATTAGACTCCCAATTGAACAGAGTGTCAGTCACACCAGAGAACTGATTCCAAGCACTGCACAACATCTGCCATTAATTCCTGTTTGTTATTTTTCACAACTGAGAGGTTAAAGATTGCATACTACTGAGACGCCAACACAGTAACTCAGAATATCTTGGCACTCTTTCACCAGAGCTACGCCTCCAAGGAGACCAAGAGGCCAGCACTGCAACACAGCATTTGAACACCACATTGGAGGCTGAACTACATGGAAAGCTGGAACTAAGGGCAAGAAGTGACCTGGTGTTCAGTCTACAAAGTGACAGCATAATAAAAGTTGGTCATTTTACTTCTGTGGTAAAGGAACCACAATACAAAAGCTTCTGCTATTACTGCAGGAAAGATATGGTGAATTTTAATACACGGAATGGTTGTTATCTCAGTATATGATGCTTAATCTGCAGCAAGAAAATAAAAGTTAAGACATACTTCACATGGAAATAAGATTCTATTTGGGAAGATAGTTGTGCACTTCCCAAAGACTAATAGAATAATTCAATTAATGCATTCGACCAATACAAACTCACTGCTAACGCCAGCTGATTTGCTGACTGCCTGCAACAAGAATATATGGTCAGTGATAAACTAGCTTTTGACATCTGCAGATGCTCAGAGAGCACTTAATTCAGCTCAGCTAAATAAGTGGTTCATTCATTTGCTGGATAAAAAGGCTAGAAAGACCCGCTATCCTTTTCCAGTCAATGCAAAAGAACAAAATACTCAAAGCAGACAGCTATTAAAGTTACTGGGTTGTCTTTTTTCTTCTTCTTTTTCCTGTAATTCTTTAAGACTGTTTTATCCACTAGTAAAATCCTACCACTAACACTGTTTTCTACAGTTAACAAAGCTATCTTATTCTCTTTGAATCACTGCACACTAAGATTTCAGAAAACAATAACTACCACTCACTGTTTCCCAACACGACAGTAAAGCTTCAGAATCTGAATATCAAGCTTTTAAATCACCAAAGCTCGTCTACAGTACTTGCAATTGACAACATTCCAAAAGCTGTATGTAAATGCAACCCAGTCATCAGTGAGAAGATACTTCAAAAAAAAGGAAAGAAAAAACAATAATAAAAACAGCTATTAAGTCGGAATTTATTTTCTCTACTCATTTAAATCACAATTACAACCCTGAATTAAATAAAGCAATCCATTTCGCAATCTGGGCTCTAATTACAGATCATTCTATTTCTCAGCATACACATCCTGCACACAGGGATGAGCAGCTTGAAAGGAGCACCATGGTACACCTGATGGCATCTATGTGAAATGATCGCTTCAATCTGCAGAACCATCAGCGGGTGACAGAGGGAGAACCTATCCAGGAAGAGTCATAAATAACTCCTCACTTGTCAGCAGAAATAAATGATTCCATACTCCTCTTGTTTAGTTTTCAATTATTTGTGTAATCTATTCTATGCTTTCTACCTGGCTTACTACGCTATTCTATTTTAATTCTGTATGTACTAAACATTTTATCTTCGTGGATATTACACAAAGATTTGTGTTACACTGATTTCTGCATGGATGAAATGCAATAGAGTGTTACTAACTGGAGGGTGGAGGAGGGATGGATACTAGAAGGGGAAGACCCTAGAGCTAATAACAAAGCAACAAAGCTGCATTTCACAAGTAGTACTTACATTTAGGAACTGAATTTCTTTTACAGCCCTCTGTACATCCAGCCAGCACAAATTCACTGAAGACTCTTTTTTGTGAAAAACTTTGAACTACCAAACAAGGAAAAGCCACCGGCTGAACACAGGAGACAAAGAACATCTTAACTACTAACATAGCTTTTGGTATCAAGAACTACATGCACAGAAGCAAAATGTTCAGTGGAACTGAGGCAATAAAATACCGAAATGCCGCTTGCTAAGCTATGCAAATACTTAAAGGAATTATCAGAGTAATGTGCCATCAGGTGTAAAGTATGCATTCACCTAGAGAGAAAAAAAAAACTCAAGAAAAATCAGAGCTTTCCAGTGGTTTCCAAGCAACCAAGAGCAGAAAATACCAAGCTTGCAAAATAGAAATGCAAAGCA
Organism: Excalfactoria chinensis; assembly: GCF_039878825.1. Classification (NCBI taxonomy): domain Eukaryota; kingdom Metazoa; phylum Chordata; class Aves; order Galliformes; family Phasianidae; genus Excalfactoria; species Excalfactoria chinensis. The sequence goes on from NC_092826.1 coordinate 48,780,615, forward strand.
AAGCTGAAATTAATTATTTAAAAGTCAATCCAGCTGGTTTATCAACCACTCTCTAAAAGCCTTTCTTACAAAAGCTCCTGTTTAATCTCTGACATCTTAAACCAATAAACAAAAGACAATTTTAAACAGACCCTTTCCACGCATATCCATAAGACCTTCTACTATTCTACACGCAAACTTACCACTTTCTACTGATATGCAGGAACTCTGCAGTTAACTTAAATATCCCTCAAGTAAAACTAAGCGTACCTTTTCTTACAAGCAACTATTAAAACAGCAGTCCAAAGATAACATAATGTTCTCTGTTTCAGGTAAATCAGCACTCAGTGAGCAGGCACAATGACTGAGGGCTGGGACAAATTGTACAGTTGTACAATTTCAAGTTCCCAGTAAAAGAGAATCACAATATAATTAAAGTTCAAAAAGCACACTAAAGCCATCCAGTCCAACCATCAGCCCACCCCCACCAAGCCCACTGACCACATCCCCTCAGTGACACATCCACACAGTTCTTGAGCACCTCCAGGAATGGCGACTTCCCCACCTCCCTGGTCAGTCTGTTCCAATGTTTCAACACTCCTTCTGAGAAGTTTTTTCCTAATACCCAACCTGAATCTCCCCTGACACAACTTAGGGTCATTACCTCTTGTACTATCTCTGTCACCTGGGAGAACACCACCTTGCTATAACCTCCTTTCAGGCAGTTGTTGAGAGGGTTAAGGGCTCCCCTGAGCCTCCTTTTTCATCCCAGAGACCTTAAAGACAAGGACCATACAACAGCTGTTCTCAGCTCTGAAAATCTATGTTGATGCTTCCTTTATTACTTTAAGCAACAACTGCGTATCGTTGTTTGCTCAGCTCCAAGACTCCCCCCTCCCACTTTACAACACAACCAGTAAAAGATATCTAGGGTCACATTCTTAAAATCACATCCTTATTTTCTGCTGTACTTTTGTTGTATTAGAAAACAGTGAATCACAATACTAATTACAATCAAAATACACCTCTGTCATCCAGAATCATACCTAGATTCACTGATGAGCTACAACATCCTAAGCCACACACCTCACCAGACGTCCAGCTTCAGACATTCAATCCAGATTCTTATACACAACCAAGTCTTAATCACGCCTCCCGTTTTTGGTTTGTTTTTTGCCAGTGTACCTCACAGATGTTTTACGACTGTTTGATACCAGATGAGTTAAAAACCCGAGGAGAAAACACCATACTGTTCACTTTGATCAACAACCACTCAGAGGATCTCAGTCTTTTCTTACAGATTACTCGTGTTCAGTGCATCTAACAGCAGGGCCACAGCTGGCAGTATCACACGTGCACAAAAGCTACAAGCATATCCATTTTACTTATAACTGCATTCTAGCACATCAGGAACGCACCTCTAAACTAATTTCTAACCCCAGTGCTCAGAAGAGCTGTGAACAGTTGAAATATTTACGCATACTACAGGGTGGGGAGGAGTTCAGCCTTGCTAAAGTCAGGCAAGAAATGTGCCTTTTCATCTTTCTTTCTTCTTTTTTTCCTTACCCTCCCCCCCCCAAGCGTCTTTCATCTTTACAGTCATAAAATGCAATCCCAAATAACACATGATTTGGGAAAACCTTCACAAAATACATAAGGCCTGCTGTTCATGAATGCAAAATGCGGTTAATCCCGAGGTGCAAGCCCAGTGCTCTCACCCACAGATGCACAGCCTGCGTAGTTTCTCTGTAGCTCACACCCATCGCCTCAGCAGAACAAAACCATGTAGAATCAAGAACCATAAAAGACACGGTGTGGCTACAGTACGTCCAGGCAGCACGCATCGATTCATACAGATTCCTGTGGAGGCTTTTGTTTGTTTGTTTTTAATACACTTAAACATCAAGCTATTCCCTTTTATCTCCTTCCATCAAAACCTCACTCATTTTTAATGAGGTTTCAGATTTTCAGATTTCTATCCAGCCTCCAGAACGCTCTCATCTGGACTGAGTCATCTCTCCATCCACACACACCGAATTTCTTCCTTTTTGAAGGCAAACCCGTAAGATCCACGCCACCACCAGGGAACACACAGACTCAGAATCATCTCTCCTGTGATACAGTCACATCTTCCTCCAGCTCCTGGCTGACAGGCGAGAAAAACCATCTTCTTAGCAGAAACGGAAAGCACTTTGAAAGCGTGTCACTCCTAAGGAAGCCTCCGTGTAATCACCAAATAATAGCAGAGAAAACTGACTGCATTTCCAACGACCAAAAGTGAAAAAGCAAAAAACAACAACAAAAAGCAGGGCCTTGCTAAAAGGCTCTTTGTGTGAGGCAGCATGCAACAAAAAGCCTTGAAATACAGGATCCCTGCGCTGAAAACGAAGACGGAACGTGCTTACAGGTAGACCTAGAAAGCTAAAACGTCACTTGCACAAAAACAGAAGCCAAAGAAAGAAGAATAAAGGAAGACAGGTTTTCCTCCTGCAGCCTGCCCGTGAGCAGACCGCCGTGAGGCAGCCCAACACCTGCACACAGCGACAAGTGCACCCGCCTGGCAGCCGCCTCACAGGGCCCGGCCACTGCCTCCATCTTCACTTTCCATACGGTTTCCCCCCGCTGCCCGAGCTCCGGGCGCCGCTCACCTGGGCACCGCCTCACAGCCCACTCCGCTCCACACCCCCGAGCCGCATTTTGAACCGCGCTCGGCCCCGCGCTCCGTGACAGAGCTCCCTCCCGACCCTCTCCGCATCCCTTTCGGGGAACACAACCCCAACAAAAAGCCACCCACGTGCTCCCGGCTCGGCTCCGGCTCCCTCCTCCCCGCCCGCCGCAGCCATCGGAGCGCGGGGCGGTGATCCCCCTCTCCCCGCCGCCCTCCCGCCGCCGCCGGCCCGGGCGCTGCCACACCTCCCGGCGGGGCGGCCCTCGGTGCCCGTTAACCGCCGCGCCGCCCCGCCCCGCGCTCCTTCCTCCTCCTCCTCCCGGCGCCCAACGCACCCCGCTGCGCGCCGACAACTTTTCCCCGGCGCCCCCGCGGCAGCGCCCGGCGGAGCCCGGCCGGCCCCGCACCCGCCCGGGTGTGCTTCATGTACAGCGGGGAGCGCGGAGCATGGCCTCCGCCTCCTCTCTCTCTCTCCCTCCCTCCCTCCCCCTCCCACAATGCACCGTGGGCATATCCACGCTCTCAGCCACTTCCTCGCCCGCCCGCAGCCCCCCGCCGCCCCCCGGCCCCACTCACATCCGTCGATCTCCTCCTGCAGGTCCTCCTGGAGCAGCGACAGATCTGTGGGACACAAGCAGCGTGGGCCGACCTGCCCGCACGCCCCCGCCACGCGCGCCTCCGTCCCACACGCGAGGCCGCCCCCCGGCTCCCTGCCCGCACCGCCGGGGCTCAGCGTGCCCCGGCCCCGCGCCCAGGGCTCCCCGCAGCCTCCCGCAGGCCGGACAGGGGGAGGAGGGGGCGCCGCCGCGGGAAGCGCTTCCCGAGCCGGGGCGGGGGCGAGGAGGGGGGAGGCGGCGTGAGGCGGGGAGGGGGAGGGGGGTGCTACCTACCCGCCATCTTGCTGCAGCCCCCGCGGGGCGCCGGGCTGCATCCAGCCCCGCGGCGGGGCGGCGAGCGGGCGGCGGCACCGGAGGAAGGAGGGGACGCGGCCCGGCGCGGTCCAGGCCCCGGGCCCGGCGACGGCGTCTCCCGCGTCCCCGGGAGAGGCGCGCAGGGAGCGGGCGGGCGGAGGAAGGCGGGAGGAGGGGTCTGGGCCGGACACGCTGCCCCCGCCTCCGCCCGGCAGAGCCGCGCTCGCTCGCTCGCTCTCACACGGCACGGCCGCGCCGCGCTCCCCGCCCCTCGCACTGACTCACGCCCGGAGCCGCCCGGCCCTGCCCGCCGGCGGCGAGACCGGGGACCGCGAGGGCACGGCCGCGAGTCTTGGCTCGCTCACCTTGCTGGGTGGCTCCGCACCTGACCTCCCGGCTGCGCAGTCCTGCCGCGTCCTGGCTGCTGGGGGAGCGAGGGACGGTGAATGGAGCCTTGTTTGGGGCTCTGGGGAGTCACTCGGAGAGAAGAGTCTGCATGAGGTGGTCGCACCACACAAATCCTCGTGTTGGGCTTCATAGAGTTACCTGGAAGGAGGAACCGGGTTTCTAACCGGGTCAATAAAGTCCACGCTGAGAGCTCCGTGGGGTTACCCGTAAGGCAGCTGTGCCGCAGAGCCCCCTTGCTTTTGATCGCTTCCAGAGGACCAGAGGCAGGCAGGCCACCCTTTCAGTATCTAAAGAAGGGGATAGACGTTAGCAAGGTCTGTTGTGAAAGAACGAGGGGAAACGGTATCAAGCTGAAAGAAAGAAGGTTTACATCTGATAAAACGAAAAAACAAATTACAATAAGGATTGTGAAGCATTGGAACAGGTTGCCCAGAGAGGTGGTGGGTGTCCCATCCCTGGAGACACACAGCATCAGGCTGGATGTGGCTCCGAGCACCTGACCTAGCTGTAGGTGTCTCTGTTCATACAGGGGGGTTGGATTAGATGGCCCTTAAGGGTCCCTTCCAATTCAAATGACTCTATAATTCAAAGCTCCTGCTTTGGGCTTGGGCTGCCTGGAGTGAAGGGTCCCCACCAAGCCACATGCCATGGAAGTCCCTGCTGCAGCCTGAGCATCTTATTGGTCTTCCACCATCTTGTTATCTCTGTAATGATCAGTGATATGTGTCACTGCACAGAGAGTAATACAAATAATAATAGTATTTTTTTAAAAAAGTTATTTTTGCCCAATTTTTCTGAAAAGGATGCCATTTTGGTCACTCAGTTTTTAATTTAATGTTTGGTAGAATGTCTTGTAAGCTCCTTTTTAACATCGTGTTGCTATTTTCCTTCTATTTTGTAAGACAGATAAGGGATAAACCTCTGCAGTCATTCCATTTCTTTTCCACTGTGGCTGAAAATGTGCCATCTTTTAGAATGTATACATCCTTTTCCTTATATATCTCTAAAGCAAGCTGTGCCCTGATTCACACCTATTCAATCTTTAGTGAAATCAGTGGATCTACTGGATGCTGTTTGTCTGATGCTTGCTTTTATTCATATAGATAACTAAAAGATCCGAGTAAATCAAACAAATTCACCATGGCTATGTTATACAAATCATGTTATTCCCTGCCGGAGTAGTTGGAGGGAAGTTTCAATGGAAACAGTCCAAGCCCAATTTTGCTTTCATTGAAATCAACAGCAGGTTTTACTATAAGAATTGAGAGCTTTGATTTCTCTTCCCAACTCTTTGCAGAGTCACTAATGCATGCTAGCTGTAGGTCACAGTGGTCTGAGAGCAGCCATTGACTATTACTATCAGAATGAGAAAGTAAACTGAATGAGATACATAAATGCAACAGGGTTTATAATTTGGAATGCATCGGAACTACTTCTCTTAAGAGTATATTAATAGTGTTAGTTATTGCTAGTGTACCGTTTATGCAGTAAAGCAAGGCAAATGATGATTACAAAAGATCACACTTAACATAAATTCTTATATATTAATTTTGGATCATGCTATGCATGTGTGTTCTGTTCAAGCAGTAATTAATGATGCTCTCTATGGGCAGGAGTAGGTGAGATCTGAGATAACAAGGATCAGAGTGATTTAACCTTGGAAGACAAATTAGAATTGTACAAGAATTGCAATTTTTTTTTGCTACCAGTTAGTCCTAGAATAACGATCTGTTTCTCAGATGCAGATGGTCCTGGTACCATTGCTAGCAGTCAGCAGGAGAGGTATTTTCCCCTGCAAACAGAAATACTGTGGCAAATCCTTTGGCTCATACAGTCGTACACACATGGAGAAAAATGACTTTGATTTGGCTTCAAGCCACCGTGCAATGCAAAAACCCACTTAATGAATAAGTAACCAGATATGTAGAAAGTTCTTGGCCTCAGGAGACCTGTAAATCCGCTGGCACTCTTTGAAGGCCAGATCCAAAGTTCATATCCATGGTAAGATTGCCCACCACGGGTAACAAACAAGGCAGACACCCCAGAAATGTGCGACGCGCTGGTTCTTTCAGACAGAGAGGTGAACTGCCATTTGAAAGCAAGGTACCTAATTACACCTGAACATTTTCACAACAGGCTTCTTTTATTAACTGGGACGTGTTAAAGAACAAGCTAAACAGCACCTGCCAAAATGTTCTAACAGATCTTGTGCTGGAGTTCTCGTAATCCGAGTGCCTATGGAAGCACTGGAAAATACAGAGTTTAAGAAATGAGTAAGCTGCTGTTCGTTCACACACTGCATCTCATGGACAAACACATAAGTAATGAAAGTGAAAGCTCTGGGTGCGAAGGAACAGGTGAAAGGCTCATTGGCAAGATGATTTGCATGGGACAGAAGACACCTGTACTGCTACCTACATGGAGTATCTCATAAAGGCCCATAGCAATCAAGGAGATATTATGGCATTTACAAAAAGTACTGCGTAAATCCTTTAAAATCAGCGTGAATGACCATTATGTGTGCAATACATAACATCCATCCAGAAATATTTGCAAAGTGGGGTTCTGTAGTTGGATAACCATTTCTTCAGTCAGAACTGCTCCAGGTGTGAGGAGTTCAGACCCAAGCACTCATACATGAAATACCCCATTTCCTACATTTGTTTGGAAGAAGCAAGTCACCGTGTCACCAAGCAATCAATAGTGCCAGCTGTCACTGTCCACATGTGAAGTAGCTCTGCGTTTCTCCCAGCTCCCCTTCCCGTGTGGGATGAGCTTACCATAAATATCTGCAGAACCATCTCACCATCCTCCTCCAGACTCCTCTGCAGAGCTATTTTTTTGTAAAGCCTACAAAAATGCTTTGGGGTTACACTGCTGGTGCATGATACAAATGCTTTTCCTCTTGAGCAATACTGACTCATATCTTCTTACCCACCCCCAGGATTCTGTCTGCACACATATGTGACACTTTCTGGTTAAGGCATACGCTCCTTACTTTAAAGCTATCTTTCTGTTCTTTGTGTAGTGCTTAACCAAAATTGGCCCACAGCAAGGGAGGCAGGCTAAGATACATGCATATAGGAGCATAAGCATTTGGGTACCTGAAATATGGAAGGATGAGCATGGAAACCTGATGGCTGAAACCTGGAAAACTGTTGATGTGCATTTAAAATGTATCTCCTGGAAGCATTTCTGCTAAGAAGGAATGTTCTTCATAAAGCCTTTCCCTTCTTCTCCTTCCTGTCCTCCTTCCCTTCTCCTGCCCTAGTCCTGTTTGGTTTTGTTTGTTTTTTTTCCCCTTTTTCCTATCTCTGATAAAAATACTGGAGGTCTTTTGCTGTTGCTTTTTATTGGAGAAGGGCTTTTCTTGAAACGTTCCTAGAGGAGGTAAAGGTTTTAGACTACGCACCACTCGGTTTTATTTAATCTCACCTATTTCCTGGGTAAAGAGCTGCACCTGTTCAGAACTCTGCTGGGATGACAGCCCAAGCAGGCTTTTGATTTCGATAGCCAAGAATGGATTAACACCAAAATTTGCTGGCAAAGAGCTCTGTTAACACAAAGTTAAGTCTGCATTGTGGGTATCTCATGTCATTCCAGTCATTCCAGAATAGTGACAAGTTCAAATGATCAAGCATCTCAAAACTGGGAAATACAAAATCAGATAGATAATAACGCAATGTTAAGGCTGCACCTGCAGCTTGCGATGGTTGTGGTAATTTATCTGCAAGTAACGCTGTTACACCAAAGGAACAAGGTTGGCAGCAGTACTGCGTGTGGTCATAGGAAAGACATGCATGTAGGAGATATTCCAGCTTCCTTATTTTCCTGTTAAGACTACTAGTGGGAATATCCCTAACTCCTTTGGCTACAGACGTTGCATAAGGGTGGTCTTTGTGGTGGGCAAGTGAAAGTCTGTATCTGTATCTGATTCTACTGGTTTTGAAGTTTACTGTGAAGGAGGAACAATGTAAAAACACCAGGGGCTGCATCAGGGAGTCGGGTCTCAGTGTCACAGCACCACATATACACAAGGTTCCTCACTCAATATCAGATATCAATATCAGATACCTGCACGTGAGTTTCCTTCAGCAGAGAGCTGTGCTGCACTTCTGAGGTGCTCTGTTTCAGAAATCATGTGTCATGCTTACATTTGGTGTGGGAAGTCTGAATCACTGCTCAAACAGGGCAGAGTTCAGGTGTGCTGATGTGCCTTAGCTCCCTGTTTCCTGGTTCTCAGAGGTCTGTGACTCACCAGCATATGGTAAGGAAAGAAGACTGGGCAATGAGAAACCCTGAATCCTTTCCTCCATTGCCTGCTGAGATTTTTCACTTTTAAAATTATTGTTTAATTTTAAAAAGGCTGCATTTGAGCTTGCTATCTCTTGAGATTCCAACAACTACACATATGTGCAGCTGGAATACTGTCATTATTCTTCTCTCTTAGGTAAAGAAACAGAGATCAAAAGAAGTAAAGTGGCCTGCCTAGTACTGCTTGTCAGGAAATAAGCAGATTTCCTGAAGAAAGAAGTTTCCTGCGATGGAAAATAGGGGGGAAATAAATAAATAAATAAATAAAGCACAGAAAGATCTTTACTATTTTTCATTCTCTGATGCCATTATATATATCAATACATCAATAAAATGCGTGTGTCTGCTCTGAGCTGTATGCCAGGATGGACCCTGCATCCCTGTTGGACTTGCCCTTGAGCCAGCTGGGCTTTCCAGCCTTCCTTCAACCCACGCAGTCTCCCTTCCCCACCCAGTCAGTTCCTACCTGGCACTACACAACCTGATTTTCGGATGAATATATTTGCATTTGCTTGCTCCTTCATTTCCTGGTCTACCGAGTTTAAATTTGCATCTCTCTAGGTCTGCCCAGATATTGGCGCATATTACAGGCACACACTCTTGTGCTGAATCAGAGGTGGGTTATTCAGATCCCAGAGCACATCTCAGAGAGCTGAATGGAGCTGAACTACAGCTGTCACCAAACCTGCTTTTCCAACATTAGTTTCACACCCTTCCAACCAGTCCCTCCCTTTCTCTTGCCACTGCAGCACTGGCTTTGCCTGCCCTCTTGCTTCTCCATCCTGAAATCCTCTCAGCCAGCTTCTTTTATACAGGACTTTTAATTCTGTTTTCGTAAACAGTTTTTGAACTGTCTCTCTGTTTTCTTGTCCTCACATTGCATTTCTCCAAAGTAGAATGGGAACAAAACCCAAATCTTGGCAAAAAGCAGAGTCTGGCAACCTGTCTGAAGGCCTTTTTTTTTTTTTGGATTTCAGATAGGTTTAGGTCAGATTCAACAGTGACACCGTTTCGTAAGCTGTGTGAATACTACCTAACTGGAAGTCCTTTTGGCCACCCTGCTCAGCCAACAACAGTGTAATCCATTTAGTCAGGGAGAATTGAGTACATGCCTATGCAAGCAGCTACGCTCTTCTTATTTTTTTTGCTGATCCAAAGTGCAGTAGGTGCCAATAGGATGCATGTTAAGAGAGAGATTGCTCTGGAACATGGCTTGTTATCTCAGTTTGCGCAATTGCTAGGATCTGTCAATCCTAAAAAATGCCAGGGGTGGAGAAGTCAAGGGGTTATACCCAAAGAGCTCTTTGTTTAGGTAACCTCAGCACATATAGAAAGCTTATTAAATTTCAGGGTCAGTTACACACATTTTTGTAGAGGAGGAGCTAGTCTTTGGATGTGTGTGTTTGCATTGTCTGTTAAGGGTAGGTACAAACTCATTCTACCCATCTTCCAACTCAGTCATCAGCCATGTAATTACCATTCCTGCAGCACTGAGCCAAGATACACATGCAGACAGATAGAAGCATCATATTAGGAAACCAGTGAACAATATGCAAAGCATATTATGCAAAGCAACATGGATCGATACAATTAAAAATAATTGAAATTGTTGTGCCTCTTCTAAAAAGACTCATTTTGTGTCCTATTTGCAGCATTACCAAATTAGTAGAATTTACAGACTATGAGCAAGGTCTGCATAGCAGAAAACAATTTCCAAAAGTTACTCAAAACAATGAGAACAACTGAATGGTGGCTCTTGACATTTGCCAGTTTCTAAGTAGAACTTCTTAGTTATTGAAGTGGGAGATACAGTACGAGTTAGGAAAATCAGCAATATAGGGCAAGATTGTAATACCAAGTATCAAAAGTTGAAAGAACTGTTAATCCTAAAACAGTTCCTTTGTTTAATTAAATTGCTGGAGTTGTGGATGGGCAATTACACTTCTAAAACAACTCCTGGCTCGTTATCTCAATCATTTCCAAATCAAATTTGTACATCATACAAGGTCTGAACCACCAGGTGTCCGGTTGTGGTACAAGTGTAAGCTGTACTATTTCTTAACGGTGAGAACGGTTCAGGGGCATCAGGAATATTTTTATCATCAGCACATTAAGAAGCTTTACATTATTGCATTTTGACTTTTTCTTGGATTTGAGAGCTGGTAACATCTCAGGTTCAAAGGGTTTTGTTTAAAATGAGATTTAATGTACATAGTCTGTAACGTTGCCAATAATATCTTGAGCTGGATGTGTTTTATTGGGTGATTCATAAAGAAAGTCAGACAAAGTATGCACAGTGGTATTGGAACGTGGGTGGGATCAAAGTAATGATTTAGTGGAATATGTTTGTCAAGCAGGGCATACAGGAAATCTTCTTTGTGAATAACGATGGATCGGTCCCTTGAGAACATCGGTACATGTCCAAGCATCATTTATTCCAGTGAACCCCCATGACAATATTGAAGTCACAAAGTGAAATAAGAAAGCGGCATCAGCCACCCTCAGATATTCCATTGGCAATGAGACTTGCTGAGAGCAAAGGGCAGGAAAATGAAGAAAATGAACAGAAATGACACTGATTTAAAAGGACACTCTGCAATTCCATCACACACACACACACACACAAATCTATCTGCTCTATAACAGGGTGGTTATAACTTTTTGATTTAAATAAAACATTGTCATTAATTGAGCATACTTAAGCCCTCTGAGCTGGATTTGTGACTGCACATTTGCATGCACATACCTTCCTTTCTCTGCATTCTTCCTGTTCACATCTCTTTCCAGGCAGCATTTTAAAAACCACAGAGACTGAAAACCACTAAGGCTAAGGAGCTGCTCACGCTGAGCAAGAGAGCCCTAACAGTGGGGAACTAAGTCCTACTTGGAGAGTTTCGTACTGGTGCAAGTGATAAAGGTTTTCTAAGCTCAATTATTCAGAAACAAGCTGTTATATTTATTTTAAAAAATCTGCATAGGTGTGTTATGTTTAATTTCTCTTTGTCTCCTCATATTTTGACTCTTTTTTATAATGCTTGCTAAGCTGTAGGAGCACTGCACACTTATCCTGTCTTGTCCACTGTGATGCACTCCCATGCATATGTTGGGAAGACAGGGAAGATGCACTTTCTCATAGCTAACTGTACTCGTGCCACTTTTTGATGCTTCCTTAGGGTTCAGTGCCTAACTAATGTCTCATATGCTGACAAAATAGAGACAGAATGGGACAAAGTCAACTCTCTGCTATTAAGGATTAAAAGAAAGACAAATCCCAGCACTAATGCTGGAAAATATTCAATATAGGAAGCAGTGCAGATATGGCACTTCCAGGGGACTTCCTTTCACTTGGAAGGGCAGTCTGTTGCTCTTCATGACTTGTGCATAGGGAATTGATATTTCACAGATGCTGTCTAGTTCTCAACATTTCCTGTCAGCAGTACTATTATTTTTTTATGGACATGAATGCCATTAACCCATAGGCTAATGGATCAGCTGTAAACAATACATTACATCCTTTCACTCAAATGTATTTTAGGATTTAAATCAGATTAAATATACTGGGACGATTTTAGTTTGTGACTTGACTCAATGAGAAATAGATGTAATAGGAGGCTGTGTTTGCTTGGTGTATGCTACCTATCATTCTCAAAACTGTTAGGGAACAAAACCTCAGGGTATTTGGAACTTGATGAGAAATGAAAAGTCCTTTCCCTTTGAAAACTTTAGTTTATACTTATTGCTTATCCACTGATAACTTCTGGTAAGCAGACACAAAAGCGTGCAGTGTACAGCATGCCAATGCAAGTTAGAGGGGAAGCAATGAAAACTGGGCTTATCTTGAAAAAACAGGCTGTTAGACTTATTTTGTTTCTTTGATTCAGAGATAGTTTTTGTAAAGACAGAGTGGGAAGCAGCACATTTTGCTTTAAGATACGCTTCGTGTGTTCTTATCCTCAAAAATCTCTGCATCCTTTTCTCTTAGTTCCTTCTATGCCACTAATGTGGCTGTATAGGTGGCTAATATAAAGATGTTAGCGAAAATGACAATAAATGTACAAAGGCTATATGCAAAGGAAAAACTCACCACTGTTGATGCCTTAGCTGAAGAAGCTGGGGCAGTCTTCACTGAGGAGCAATCTCCAAGAGATGCTGCCTTAGTGGGGGTCAGCCCTTAAATGAGGTCTCAGAGGAGGTGGAGTCGAGCTCCACCCCTTCCGGGAGCACAGCTACATCACTCTCACCTGTGCTCCTGTAGCTGACCCCACACTTGCCTCATCTGATTAATCAGAGGTTTAGATTGTGATTACCAATCTCCCATACAGTGGCACATATACATTGAGTGTGATTACTTGCATATTTTACTTCTTCTCTTGCACCAGGTAGGCACAGCCTTTCATTTGTGATTATTTTTCAGGGTCACCCAGCCAAGAACAGGTGTCCCTCGGAGGGATGCTCACATCCCCGTGACCATGTTGGAATATATCAGATCTTATCGGTTTGCTGATGCCATGGAGTAACACACAACCAGCTCTGCACTCTGGATCATGTCTTTTATTTGCACAGTGTAGCTCACCTCCCCTTCCTATGGGATGAAGCCATCTGAATCCACTTTTCCACCTTCCACTGTACAAATGCTCTGGGACCTCCCTGTACAAATCCTTTGTGAACTGCACAGATTTGTTTCCTTTCTTGCCAAGCTGCTGTTCATCCTGAACCACAAGCCAGCACTGAGATCTATGCCACCCAAGTGCCCATGGGGAAGATGCTAGACACCAGCCAAAATGGGATTCCCACAGGATGCTCCGTTCCTGATCTGCTTAGAAGGGACTGTAGTAAAGGGCACGTGCCTAGAAGTCCACTGAACAGAATTAGCTTGAAAGAAGTCTGAATTGTTCATAGAAAGCCCCTGCATTGCAATGACTACATGACCTCTGGGCCAGGGGTTGGCTGCCACCCTTCTGTTCTAGGCCTGCGACTCACTGAGGGGAGTAGGCCATGGTAGAAACACCTCAAACTCATACCTCCATCAAGAACAGAACTTTTAAAATATGTCCTAATACCAGAATGAAAGTTTTGACCCCTTTCTGGGTTTTAATGAAACGATATCTTGTCTTCCTTATAGCGCCAGTTTGAATTATTTTTGGATGCAGTTTATCAACTTTCTGATATCTGTACAAAGATTCTGTGCTAGCTTCCCTCTAGGTCTGTACTGCAGGTACAGCCAATTACTCTGTTACTCCGTTACTACAGATGTCTTGTGCCAGTTCTCTTTCCAGTTATTACTCTACTATATTCATCCTCATTATTTAGCCATTTTCTAACTGTGGGGGTGAGACACGTGATTTTCTGACCCATTGCTACTTGGTGGAGATATGCTTGTGTACCGTAAAAGAGTGTATAGATCTTTGCTTGTCATTTAACTGCTCTGAATAATAACATTTACAGCTTTTCAATGCACTGCAAAATCTTTGTACCTGATGCGTTTATCTTTAAAGAAATCACAAAAAATGATTGAAAGGAAGGACCACAAATCTGGACTAAGAAAATATGCTTCATTGTGCACATTTTCAACTTCAGCTCTTCAAAACAGTCTCAGCTATTAGCTGCATCAGGGTAACCAGAACCTGTTGATGCACTCAGTGTCCTGAAAAGTTATTGCTTCTTTGAAGAGATTAATGTACTGTTGTTTCTCATTAGAAAAACAAAGCTTTTGATCAAATAGTGCACTCATTTCCACCTGGTAGAAAGTATTTCATTACTAAATATTTGATAAAAATAAAATTGCTCAGGATGTATGGAGTCTCTCTCACTGCACTGATTCTGGTCATACAATTTGACTTAGAATCATAGAATCATTATGGTAGGAAAAGCCCTCCAAGACCACCTATTCCAACTGTCAGCCCATCACTACCATGCCCACTAACCATGTCCCTCAGTACCACATCGACATGTTTCTTGAACACTTCTAGGGACGGTGATTCTACCTCTTCTCTGGGCAGCAAAGACTACAGGACAGAAAACTACAAGACAAAACATACAGGCTTTCCACTTATTTTCAAGTTTGAACAAATGTAGATCATCTGTGTTGGAGGCAAATTCTGAAGTTCATAACCAGGCAGTTCTATCACTGACATATATGGAAACAGAAACAAGGATTACACAAGTACTTGTCCTAAAAAAATAATCACCGACATTGTAACAGCAACAATTATAATTTGTGTCAGCATGGCCAAAACTTCACAAAACTTCAAGTTTCTTTAGGGGTTAATTTGTCCTCATAAAGGACGTAGATTCCAAAGGGGATCTGGAATTTAAATCAAATATCCTCCCCATCTCAGGACCAACTTTGGTGGTGAGAGGACTCCCAACTCCCAAACTCAAACTGAAACTCAAACAGAACAACATTTTGCTAACAGCAGAAACAAACAAAGAAAAACAGTGGGAACTCTACCGTTCGTGCTGCAAGGTTGTTGTTGTTGTTTTGGAATGATGAGATCTCTTTTGGACCTTCTGTAAAAAGAGGAAGCACCTATCAATGTGCATTCTCTGTCTCAGGATTTCATGGGAAAAATCAACGTGAAGTTGAGATCTCTGGCTGGCAATACCCGCATACACACGCACTGGGTATGCTTTAGACAAACCTGATGCCCACTTGGCAGGACAAATTTCTGACTGCATAAGGGCCCTGTTATCTCTACTTGGCAACATGCACAATAGGAGCCTGCTTACTGGACAGTAAAACATTGGCCTTAGTATAATACTCTTTTCATACTTTACAAGGCTCAGCTTAATTAAAAGGAGAATTGTGGATGGCCTCCTTTCATTTAGTAGTAAACACAGGCTCCTTCACCCTGTACAAAGCTAATGGTGGTAAATTGGGTGAAGCTAGCCACTAGATACCATAGTGTTCTGTATGAGACTAGCGCACTGTGGAATAGACTGCTGGAAGGAAACAGCATTCTTATTCATTAAGTCCAGTTGTAATTCACCATGAGATCCTTGCTGGGCTGCTCTTACAATGAGATGGGAGGCAAGAAGTTGTTGCTGTCCTGCTGTGCAGCGTCCCTGCAGTCTGAGAGGTTGTGTGCCAGAAAAGCTCCCTCCTTAATTATCTCCCAGTCAGAGAGAATCTTATTGGGAGAAGCCAATCCTTACATCCCCCTTTTAGGGCAGCATCTAACAAGTATCAGCCATGCCAGAAGCATGAAAAGAATGATGCAAACCAAGGTCAGCACCACAGGAAGTACACCGAGACAGGTCTCATCACCTTGCTGGACTGATCCACAAGTCATCATGATGCTGCTTCCAAAGCGCTCAAAACTGGCAGCTACAGGCACCACAAAGTGCAGTCCAGGGAGCCTGCAGCTCGTGGAATCACTGTTTTGAGCTGTGCATTCAGATGTGCAATCGCAACAACCCTTTTTGTTTACATAGAAAATGCATGCTGAGGCAGATTTTTGTACAAATTGCAACATGAGAAAGTACTCATCCAAAATTATTGGCTCCTATAAATGTTTTTGTAGAGTTCACGCAGAAAAAGAGACTGAGATATGGAACATCCACCAGTAATTGAGAGCATGAATTCAGGTCATAGCAGCTGGGTGGCTTTTGCTGGACTAAATGAAATACTTCAGTGATTTCAGTCTCAGCAGAAAGACTTCTAACTTGATTCATTTGTGATCCATCGCGCCTGATATCCAGACCTCAATAATTGGTGCTGGCTGGCAAATATACTTAGTAATATAGACAAATAATCCATCACATCAGGAACTTGACTTTTGCTATTTCAGCTCGTGTCAGAAGTTTCTTCTCACACAAATCGTAAATGAATTTGTTTTTCACTTCCATTTGTTGCTCTAACAGGTACTATCAGAAAAATTGTCCAAAGCCTTGAAAAGCCCTACTTCTAACTTCCAGTCTGAATAGATCTAAAGCCAATTTACATCTGTATTTTAGTTCAGCTACTGCACGCTGTTTCTTGGGACTTATTTGCCTGTAGTATTCGTATTGTTCTCAAGGTGTACCTCGGTGTTTGTTTTTTAGGTCAAAGAAAAAGCTTTTTTGATTATTTCCCCACAGAACCATCAGAGTGGAGCAATGTAATACTATGAGCAATGTAGTACTATCACTGGGTTGGGCCAAGGTACAGGAGTTGCTGGGGATCAAGAAGATAAATGCCACAAACAAGAGATGTTGGAAACATGAAGCAGTTCCTCAGTACAATGAGTAACAGGCAGCTGCAGATCCTCCCGGTGTTAATGTTGGAATCAGTGGGCTACAAAAGGCCTAATTTATTTTTTTTGTATGTGGAATAAAATGAAACAGCACTGCAGAGCAAAAAAAGTAATGAACAGTTGCAGTGGTTTAAGACCTGTGAAATCAGAATCTGATTCTGTCAGGCCATTCCCTTTTCTTAGTTTTCATGTCTTGGGTGTCTCATGGAGCCTGGCCAGAACAGCCTTTTTTCTGACTTTCTAAAGTAAACAAACAAGGCAGTTAAGCAAACAAACTGAAACTGAAGTAAACAAACAAAGAGAAAGCAGAAACTTCCAGAATTTTAGCCATTTTATAACCACATAGTTTGACACAAGATGCGGGCTCTGGGCTACATCCTCCAGCTCCAAGAATTCAGTCCAAGAAGATCCGACAGTGGAAGAAGTGCTGTTAACACCTTATCCCAGGTTTCCCAGCTGGGCAATGCTGCAGGTAGCAGAATAACCAAGTTTTCCTGAATCCTGTGTCTCACCAGAGGACTTTCTTCCTTCTGATTCCCAATGGGTCTATTCACATTAAACCGCTGATATTACGCTGATATTACACTGAAAGAAAGTAGCTTGAGTGGCCACAAAGAGAAAGGTGATACACAGAATCATAGAATGGATTTGGTTAGAAGGAACCTCAAAGCCCAGCATCATGCTGTGGGCAGGGCTGTCACCAACCAGCTCAGCTGCCCAGGGCCCCATTCAGCCTGGCCTCGTTTGCCTTCAGGGATGGAGAATCAATCCTACCCTCCCACAGCAGCCAGTACTACCTTGTATTTCTAGCCAGAGACAGGCCTGTACAAACCTTGTTGTTATCACACTTGGAAATACCTTGAGCTAGAATGTGTCTCCCTGGCTTAAGCCCAGCCTTGAGGAGCTCCCTCTTACATTAATAATAGATCAGCAGTAACTGATCTGATATCATTCAGGATAAAAACAGAGAATGGCCTGGTTCCACCAATTTTGGGAAACAGAAGCAAGGGAGGTGGTGGATGACCCATCTCTGGAGATACTCAATGTCAGGCTGGATGGAGCTCTGAGCAACCTGATCAGCCATAGGTGTCTCTGTTCATTGCAGGGAGGTTGGACTACATGGCCTTTAAAGGTCCCTTCCAGCTCAAATGATTCTATGGTTCTATGATTATATTATTTCTGAGAACAACTTACTTAAAACAATGCTACTGGAAAACAACGTTACTTTATTTCCCAAAAGTTAAACACAGTTAGGTTGAAAGAAGTGAAGCAAACAATTGTTTCAAAACTTATAATTATTACTTGAAAAAGATGCTATAAAAAAAAAAAAAATAGAAGTAAAGAAAGAAAGAATGTAAGGAAGAAAGAAAAGAAAACCTTTGGGATGCAGAGACTTGTTTTCATTTGCTTTTAACCAGCCATTTGAAAACATTGAAACATGACCAATACCTCAAAAATGTTTTCCTGACCACAACTCCTTGCATGCAGACAAACACAAGGATTATGCCAGTTCCTGGAAGAAGGAACGTCATTAGCTTTATTTAAAACTTGAGCACATGTCTGTCTGTATTGTTTTTCTCTCTTCCTACCTCCCTGATTTTGAAGGATCCTCCTTCCTCCCTCCCTTTGTCTTTCTTTCTTTAATTCAACCTCTTTCTTTCTTGCTTTCTTTCTCTCTCTTTCTCTCCCTTTCTTTCTTTTCTTGTTTCTTCCTGAAATTAGCCCAGCTAAAATAACATCTAGCACGCACACACACACACACAAAGCCCTAAACTCCCAAATTCCAAGAATTACAAAATCTGTGTTAAAGGAAAGAGACAGATAACCATTAGGATATGTGGGACACAGCAATGGGACTAAAAAATGATTTTTTTTGCAAAATATAGCCCTAAATCATTACACTGTATGTGAATTTCAGTCCCTCAGCTGCAGACAAATCTGATTGAGGGTCATAGGGGCAGCATTTAACCCAGGCCTAAAACTGAAAGAAAAAGGGTGCAGCTGGATGATACCAGAGATACGGAACTTCCTACCTCCTGTCCATGCATCCTTCAGTGCTGAAACGCACCACTTACCATCTCATGGAGTTCACATCTACTGCCTAGTATCCATAAGTGTTCAGGAAGCATTGATGCATGTCCATAGGTTCGACTGTTTCCACATGGAGGAATTCAGATTCACCTCTTTGCACTTCCATGTCAGACGACATCATTCCGTACTGTTGGGAAGGTTCAGCCTCTACTACCACGCCACCAACATCTGCTTCTGATGTGAAGGGCCAAAATAATAAAACGGGAGGCATTACTTCTGGAGCAGCCCTTGTAGATAGAACGCTAGAAAGATTCTGGAAAGCTTGCTTGAAAACCTGCTGTGTTTCTTTTCTCTTTGCTAAACGCTCCTAAAAAATTAAGGTTAATAAAACATTGAGAATCAATGTGATGCGCCTCTCCTGCTCGGGGGAGGTGGTGGGGTCACCATCCTCCAAGGTGTTCAAGAACCGTGTGGATGCGGCACTGAGGGACATGGTCAGTGGGTACAGTTGGGGTGGGCTGATCTCAGAGGACTGATCTCGGCACCAGCTGCAAATTGCTATTCATCATTACTTTTCCGTGGGTGGGATGCAGCCCAGAAGCTGACTGAATCAAAACAGGGGTGGTTAGTACTAGGGCTGTGTAAAAGAGGAGTCGGCCTTTCCCTTCCTTTCCGCGCTCACGAACCCGCAGGCA
Organism: Excalfactoria chinensis; assembly: GCF_039878825.1. NCBI lineage: Eukaryota > Metazoa > Chordata > Aves > Galliformes > Phasianidae > Excalfactoria > Excalfactoria chinensis. Next base: position 48,799,855 of record NC_092826.1, read on the forward strand.
GATCCCGGTAGCGGCCCGCAGCTGAGTCGGCACGGCCCCGGGGCAGCGCCGAGGCGGGGCCGCATGTGACCGCAGCGGGGGCGGCTCGGTGCCGTGCCGCGGCGGGGCAGTGCGGAGCGGCGGCGGCGCTGGGCGATGCGGAGCGGTCGGGCCCCGGGCAGATGATGGCGATACGCGAGCTGAAAGTGTGTCTGCTTGGAGTGAGTAGCGGCGGAGACGGGCCGTGCGCCGGGGGGCTTCCCTCTCCCTCGGCTGGTGGAGGGCGAAAAGGGACAGATTTACCGCCTCCCTTCCAGCGGGCCCGTCCGGGGGCCGGCGGGCGGTGGGAGCCGAGGAGTCCGGGCGGCTCGGCGGAGTGAATTCCTCCACACAACAGCCTCTGGGGGGCGAGGGGGCTTTCCCTTTCTTGAGTTGATACTAATGTTTTTTGTTAGTTTTGAACTTCTTTTAAAAAGAGGAAGCTGTTAGGGGGCGGGACTTGTCGCCCCCTCCCCACTGTCGGAGACCCCGGCGGGTCCCCGGAGCCACCTCCGAGACGCGCTCCGAGCCCCATCGCCGTGGGGCCGGGGCGGCGGGAGGCGGCGGCCCGACCCCACCGGGACGCTCGCGTGGTGCGAGCCCCTCAGCCCTATGGTGCTCGCCGCGTGCTGAGCTTACGGGTTCGAGCGGGTTTATTTGCAAACGTCTTTCTCTCGGCTGCTTACAGGAGTGTCTTTCTTGCAACTTTTGTCTCGTCTTTCACTTCTTTCTTTTTTTGTGTGTGTGTGTGAGTGTGCGTTTAACATTTGGAGCAGCAATGTGCTTAGCTGTGCAGTTTGAGTCCGCCTGCCCCCGCTCTGCCCTGCACGGATGGAGCTGTGTTGCCCGAGCGTGCTGGTGGGGTGACAAACAGTGCATGGGCAGGCCCCCCCATCCCACCCCTTCCTCCAACAGCTGCCAGTTGAGTGCTGTTGTTTGCTTTGGTGGTCGTGGGTTGATGGTTGACTTGCTGATCTAAGTGGTCTTAGCTATGTGAAGAAGAAAACTTAGAGTGAATTCTTTCATGCAAAACAACTGAGCTGAAGGTTTGGAAAACAAACTACTGCCGTCCCTCCTGCTTCCTGTGGTTTGTGTTGACCCTTAATCTGGATGGCATAGGTTCTTTGCCCTGAGGCTATGCCAGGACTTGGTGCCAGGGCATGAGGAGTTCAACCCAAAGTGTTTGGCAATGGCCATTCCTCCTTTCTTGATGAGAATTCCCGCCTTCAGCTTTTAAAATGGCACAGAGACAAAATAAATGTGGTTTATACAAGCCTGTGGTAGAGCATGTGGATATATCTTTATTTTTGTTTTAATCCCCCAGTAGAAAATCCTGTAATTTTATAGAGATGAAGTGTCCTGTGAAATGACATTCCTCTTGCCCACTGCTTGTTGCTGTTTTGTAAGATTGACGTGTATTGGAGGTTTTGCAGGGCAATTGTTTACTTCTTTCAGAGCAAGAGAAGAAAGCTATAATGCAGCTCTGTGTTCCTAGGAGTATGCAATTACTCTATAGATCTATTAACGTGGCAGGGTGGCAGTTGAAACCCTCAGGAAGATGTAAGCATCTGTAGTTATACTTGCATAGTAGATTATGATTAGAGGGGTGTTCCTTCCTGGGCTTTAATAGTGTATAATTCTAGAAAACTATCTCTTCTCATCCCAAGTGTCTCATTTGCTGTGTAGGTTGATGCTCTAGTTTTGCAAAAGTAAGAAATCCTCCATATGCCAAATCCCTTCATGAGGTTTGGGCTCCCAAAACAGGGGAACTTCCTGCCTGTGTGAACAACTGCAGTCATCAGTCAGCTGATCTGCTTCAAGTTAGATAGTAACTTAACATTTGTTTGTGCATCTACTGAGAGTATCCTTAACAGCTGTCTTCTCCATCAGTCCTAGGCCGTATTGTATCTAGTAGTGTCCTCGGTAATCAGTGAAGTCCTAAGTGTCCTAAACTGAGTTTCTGTTCTCATTAGAAGTTGAGGACTAAGTTGCTTTATGAACCTGTCTTGCTCTCTTTGTTTCTGAACAAAGCAGACAGGAGGGTTACTGATTCATTCTGCTCTGGTACCTTGATGGTCTGCAGTCCTCAGCTGTGCAGAGAGCCTGGACTTCAGCTATTTCTGCCAGCTCAGCATTCCTGAGGGAGGGGGAGCTTGTAGCTGGCTTAATTTTGGCAAAGGCAGCATCTCCACATACCTCAAAGCCCATCTTGGCTATAGAAGGTGTGACTGAGAGGGTGAGGAGAACAGAGAAACTAGGGCTGTGCTCCATTCTGCTCACTCCTCCTGTCATGCTGCAGGACCAACATTTGGCCTGGAGCCATAGCAACAGGGATGAGCGAGTTGATGGCTGTTGGAGGAAGCTCTTCATTGCCTGGGTCATGCTGCAGCACAGAAGTTGGCCTGTTGTTTTAAATGTAAATCTATCAAAACTTGGATTTTGGTGTCTGCATTTCACTCGTTCTTCCTCAGAAGTAGCTTTTGTTTTTTAAAACTCTGTGGGTATGATAGGAGGAATTTAGAGCAGCCTGGGGTTGGATGCAAGAGGGAGATAATACTGAGGTTTATGTAAAGAAAATACTTGCAAGAGAATGATGGAGGGGAATTTTGGGGCAAATCAAGTCGTGTGTGAGTCATTTGGAAGACTGGCTTTGTTGGTTGTTAGTTATTCCCATGGATCTGGGAAAGCAGTGCTCTTTGAGGTGAGGTGGTTTCTGTCTGCTCCTGTGCCGGTAGGAACAGGATGCCTGCCTAATGGCTTGGTGCCTCATGGCCTCAGGTGGAAGAGTAGGCAGATAGAATTTTATAGCTATCCTGAGTATGCTGCCGTGCAAGTGGCCTCAAGCCTGCTCTGGAACTACTTCACCTGGTAAATTACCGCTGCTGGGCAGTGATGTATCCATCTGTGGAATGCCTCCATCTTAGTACAAGCAACTGCTTGAGCATCTGCTCCAAGCCCTGTCATGTCACCCCAAATTCCTCTTGGCTTCTCACTCTGACGCATTTGTTCACATCAGTTGCCCCCATGTTAGTGGTTTCTGGTGCTAAGCAGGGTTCAGCTGTGGTGCGGGGGAAGTGAACTGCAGCTCCCATTTGGCCTGACTGACTTTCCTGTCCTGAGTGAAAACCCTCCCAAGGGAGGGAGCAAAGGAGCGTGGGGCAATGGGCCAAGTGTGCTCTTCCTGTGTTGAAGTGTGGCTGGTGGGAATGGCGTCCAACTGTCCTAATGGGGCTGTGGAGTGCTCTGCACTGTGGCTGCTGACGCTGTCTTCAGACAGGCTGAGGAGCAATTTACGGTCCTCTGCCAAGTCCTGGCATGGATGTGTGGCAGCCACAGCAGATGTTGCCTGGTCTAGGACTGAGGTAAAGTTTCTTGTCTTTGTCACTTCCTGAGGAAACTTTAACAGCACTTCAGAGAGGCTTAGGGAGGTGGCTTGCCAACTATCATCTGAAGTGACCTCCACTGCTGCCTTCCTTTTGGTTTTGTTCATTACATTTTTATGTTCTGACTGTTCATCACAGGACCAGACGAGTTAGGACTGAAAGAGACTTAGAGGGCATCCCTTGGTTCTAAAGCTTCTCTTAAAGCTTTTCTGATAGACTTGCTCTAAAACCTTGCACAAAGTTTTCTGCTCTCCCCAGGGCTACCTTCCAAAGCTTACATGTGCTTGCCATAAAAAGTATTTTTCAGACATAGCACCTAAACCTTCCTTACGTAAGACTTCATTTTTTTTTTCATCCACTTGTTTGTGTTTCTACTTCCTTGCTTGCTGGAAGACATTTTCTCCTAGCAAATAGTCTTCAAACGCTGCTTGCAATTGGTGAGCCTAAGCCTGTAAGTAGAGTGCCGTCTCCTCTGTAGAGAGGGTCTCCTCAGTGGCTTCTCTATCACTGGGTCCCCAAGGCCAGCTAGGAAGAACGGTCTGTTACATTTGTTGATGTCCTGCACCTTGGTATGAAGTGCCTGCACATGGAGTGTGGAACTGAGCACACAGCTCTTCGGTATTTGAAGTCATTGAGAATATGGTAATACTTTTCTTGAGGGTAAAGCCTCAGTTTTTCCTATCATGATGTCATGATAATGTCATGATCTGGATTGAGCTGAATGCAGTGGATCTCAGACTTGTTAGACCTTGCAGTAAGAAGTTTAAGTACCCACTCTTTTAGGTAGCAATTATATGGGATGTGGATGACTGAGAATCCTTTGATTTGTGTTGGTGTTTACAGAAGACTGCAGTTTTATTTCTCATTTAACTCTTAACATGTGAGCTGCAGTTGTTGTAACCCCAAACAAAAGGGAGAGGGACCAAATTAGTGCAGAAAACCAAAGTGGCTGCAAGTCTTAGAAATGCTAGCCCTGTATCAGATCACGTGCTCAGCTGGATGATGACTTTAAGACTGTGGAGAACCAAGAGGCAGGCAGACATGCAGGGTTAGTGTAGCTGCATGTGCCCTGTTTCCTTGTGAAACCTGGTGAGGTGTGTACTCTGAAGTTTGCACTTAAGTGAACTCATGCTGCTTCCATGTTCCATTCCTTTATCCTGCCATTCAAAAGAGCAGTCTACTAGGGCACTGCACAGGGACTGCAGTTATTTTGTTTTGAGGGGGGAAAAATATAATTACATAAAAATATCAAATTACATAGCAAGTAAGAAATGCCTTTCTCCTGTATTCATAAACAATTATGTTCAATATTTTTTCCTATTAAATTATAATATCTGTTTAATAGATTTTTTTTGTAGCATAGACACTAAATATATAGGTAAACAGTTTATTATGTAGAGCTGTGGAGGACTGTAATTCAAGTTCTCATATTGACCTTGGCCTTACTGCTTTCCTGACATATTTTTAAACATTTATTTTGTTGCATCTTCCAAAAAATTTGAGTGGAATTACTTAGATAAGTCAGTAAACTATGTTATGACCTGAATATCTTTCTAGGGAAAGGATAACGTGGAGGCCAAATTCTGCTTTCGTGTACAGCAGCTCAACTGGGCTGGTAGTGACAGGGGAGTTCTGATTTAGCAGAAGGCAGAACTGAAAATGCTTTATTTTCAGTAGTTGTCCAAATGGGAAGCTTTTTATCACTAATAAGCAGAAAAAGAATTGCCTGTGGTTGGCTGTTGTTGGAGAGGATGGTGGGTAATCAGCTCCCATCACCTGAGCATCATCTCTCAGCTCCCATCCACTGGTTTTGACTTGGTTGTTGAATGAGACCTTGCCATCCTGAATTGGCTGTTGTCCATGCATCACATGCAGGCTGTTGTTTTACTGTCTGACGAATTGTATTTATTTCTCATTCAAGCTTTCCCAGTTTTGTCTCTTTTGCATTCCTTAACTTGGCTGAAAAGCTGTAAAACTTCTTGTTGGACAGTAATCCTGAGAAAAGAAAATTCTTTCTACTAAAATAAGGAAGTTGAATTGGTAGTAAAGTCAGTGTTTTAAGAATGAGTGTTGTGTTCACCTTCCTTACTGAAGTAGTGCTGAGGTAGAGTGTGAGGCAGTCACAAACCCCAAAAAATGCATGGGGGAAGAAAACGCTCTCATTATTTCGTAGTTTTAAACTTACATTTAAAGTTTGTTGTCTGAGAGTTGCGTTGATAGTAAGACTTGCTTTTACAGCAGTAGTTTGCTTTGTTACTGTTTGTTGCAATTCAAATCCGATTTAGGGAAGTGGCAGAATAGGCACTAGCTGTGCTGATCTTAGGCAAATACCTCTGAATCTGCAGGGCTTTTGCATTTGCATAGAGATTACAGTGCTGGTGAATTTTGATGGTGGTAGGTTGTAACTGATGAAAATGTATGGAGGCTGTAGGCTCTGCGGGTGTAAGGCAGCTTGTTTCTTCTTGTCAGTGACTCTGGTGACCATATCTCAACTTATGTTGATACAGGGTGGTGGTTTGAGATCATGGTATTACTTCTTGGTTGTCATCTCTAAGCTCTATCAGGAGGCATGATAGTTCATTTCCTTGTGTTTCTTAGAGCTGCTTCTGAGGCCAGACAATGCTCAGCGGGTGGGTACTCAGAGATTCCCTCAAAAGGGTGAGGAAAGCTGGTAGAAAACTGTGAGGTTTCACCCTGATTGGCACACTGGATCCTGAGTGGATTCTTGCAGGGAAGGAATTTTTGCCCTGAATAAGATAGGCAGTCTGCTCCACAGGCATTTCAGCCCTGTGGTCTGGTGCAGGAGCCAGGTCCACAGCAGCTGCTGGGGGACCAGAGACCACAGCCCCCTGTGTTTGGTGGGAGCTCCCCACTTTGTGGGCAGAGTTGGTGGTTGGGTTTCTGACTGGGTTGGCCCTGCCTTCCGAGGGAGGAGGAAGATAGCTTCCTATTTGCTTGAGGTCTATTTTTCTGATGGACTTTCCCTTATATCTAGAATCATTAAGGTTGGAAAAGACTGTTATCTAGTCCAGCCATCAGCTCATCACACCATGCCCACTGACCATGTCCCTCAGTGCCACATCCACAGGGTTCTTGAACATCTCCAGGGATGATGACTCCACCTTCATGAGCAGCCTGTGTCACTGCCTCACTTCTCTGAGAAGACGTTTTTCCTTAATATCCAGCTTAAATCCCCCTGATAGGACTTAAGGCCACTCATTACCCCTTATCCTGTCACAGGTTACCTAGGAGAAGAGGCCAGCCCCTGTTGTAGTTGTAGAAAAAAAATGAAGTCCCATCTGCACATTTCGGACTGCTAAGCCTACTCAACTTTGCAGCAGGTTTAAGCCAGCTTATTCTCCCCCTTTGCTTCCTTCAGATAGCAACAAAAATATATCTCTACATTTCTCTACATTCAGCACTAATCATGCTGCATGATTGGATTGTGCCCTGCTGGTTGGCAGGGTAGAGCGAGCTCAATGCTCTGCTCCCTGTTGGGGCTTGCTGTGCCCCCTAAGTTTGGACACTACCACAGGCAGGAAAGCAGAAGCTTTTGCAAGCAGTCAGTGGACACGAAAGGCAGGATGCTTTGGCACGCTGTCTTGTGTAAGCAAATGCCAATGTTATAATTTACAGTCTCCAGGCTTGCAGAGCCAGTAATGAAGCTGAACAGCAGTCAGGGGAACAAATGTTTTTTATTTCCACGTGGCTATTTTTAAACAGAAATTCTAGCGTGCGGTTTTGATGTTTTTTGGAGGGCAGGGTAGTCTTTTTGGTTTTGCGCTTAGTGTTTGGAGTTCTTGTTTGGGGAACACATGGAAGCACACGTGCATGAGATCCGGCTCCTGAATGCTTCGTGTCCCGATGTGATCGTTTCCTGTGTGTCAGCAGGGTGACAGGATGTGGCTGACGTCACTGAATGTCCCGGCTGGACCGGTTGCTCTGCTGTGCGCAACCGCAGTGGATTATAAACATTGTCAGGGCAATCTTTTAAAATGATAACTATCAGCCTTATAGTATCAGCCTTATGCCTATAGTTGGCACTGCTTGAAGCAGGTTTTCCTTTATTTTTGAGCCTGTCTGCAGAGACGGAGTTAGAAGAGCTTCTTAAAGTAGGCTTAGTTTTGGTTGATTGATTTATTTTTGCCTATTTAATTCTGGAGCAAACAAAGCTCAAGTACAGATAGTATCTTAACAGTTCTTCATCAAAGCTATGTTGCAGAGCGGTGAGACAGGTCTGAAGTCACTCACATACCCTTCCATGTGTACTGGTGGCCGGTGACATGCCCTGGAATAACTCTGACCTTCTCTATCTTACACTTGTAGCCATAAACTCATAGAACCGCTGTGTACCCTGACTTGGAAGGGACCCTCATGAGCCATTGACTCCAATTCCCAGCTCCACACAGGGCTACCCAGAATTCAATCTCTGCATCTGAGGGCAGTGTCCAAATGCTCCTTGAACTTTTATCAGTCCAATGCCAGGATCACTGCTCTGGGGCTCCTGTTCCTGGATCCTGACCACTGTCTGTTAAGAAACTCTTCCTAACCCTCAACTTTGACATTGCAGCTCCATGCCGTTCCCTCGGGCCCTGTCACTGTCACACAGAGCAGAGCTCAGCGCTGTCCCTCCACTCCCTGTGAGAAGCTGCAGCTGCCATCAGGCCTCCCCTCAGCTCCTCTGCTCTGTGCTGAGCAAACCCAGGGACCTCTGCCATTACTTATCCATCCTGTCTGCTGGACCCTTCACTGTCTTTGTAGCCTTGGTGGTAGCTTACTATCTTGTGTATATTTAGACTTTTGCTTTTGAGCCTGATGCTGGGAATTCAGTGGCAGAAGATGAATCCTTAGGTGTTTGGTCAACATTTGGTTGGTGCCAATGAAGGGCAGCTGTAGTGGAGATTACTGGGCTTCAAGGTCTTGATGCGAAGATTATACCAGAGAGCACTCACTTGATGGTGGCATAGAATTATACCAGGGCTCAGTTTGGCTCTTGGGACTTGAGTGCATTTTTAGCTTCTTGACTTAAAAGAGAGAAAGCACGTTATCACTATGGTTAGTAGTTTGGGAGTTAGAAGCATATTAAAACAGGTATTTGAGGTGTTTGTCTGTGTGCAGTCGCAACTTTCATCTCAAGCAGTTTCTACCATCTGTGGAAGCAAATATTATGATTGTTTACTTAAGATAGCATTTGTTAACTTAAGAAAACTGCCATTGGCTGACAGACAGCGCTAGCAGTGCACAAAGGCACACTTCCTCACTGTGGCTGGATGATCTGTCGACTGATTAACTCCTGGAGGGATTTGGGAAGTGAGAAAGAATGCATTCCTTTTATTGAATAGGAAGTACTTTTCCACTTTTTTTTTCTTTTCTTTAAGTGAACTAAATATAAGTTGGTGTATTTTAAGAGTTAGAAAATCAGCCTTTTCAGTGTATCTTAAAGATGGTACGAACTGGAAGCTTCCAACTGCACTTAGGCCGCAAGCCTTTCGTGGTGCGTATCCCATACTGATTTCAACTTTTGTAATTACTGTGATGATAATCTTACTGTTAGGATTATCAGTTCTTGAGGGTGCTACAAACAGGTTTTTTTTTCGTTTCATTCTTTACATCAGCTTTTTTATTTCTAAATATCATTCTTGTGAACAATTCAGCAAAAATCTTGCTTTGTTTTTGTCTCAGTTTGCTTGAGCATCCATGAAGAAATTAAGCAGTTAGTCCCACATTTAGCCTCATCAACTGTTACTACTCCTGCAAAGCAGTATAATCTAACACTATAATCTAAGACTAATAGCACACTATTAGTCTTCTACATTAGTTTATCTTTTACCTTCTCCAAGGTGTCTTTAATAGCATGACTGAGCATTGGACAAGTGTCTGGAATATGTTTTAAGCAACAAAAATGTCAGCTTTACAAAACCAGATAACAGAAGATTACATCAGTATTTATGTTACAGGAGCACTAATTTGAGTAGAGTCCTTGTGAAGCACACGTTGAATTCAAAGCACTGGGGTACATCCTTCAGCCTTAGCTGAACAGACTGAAGTGATTTCTGATCTTGAAGCTCTGCACATACCTACCTGCACAGCTGAATGCGGTGCTTTGTGGAGGACAAAGATAAAAGGTCTATGCTAATTAAGTATTTGAAATAACATAAATCTTGAACTATTGCTGTCATTTAACGTTAAAAGCTCAGTTTTCCCTCTGCTTGGTTTTCATGATATACTAAACTCTATGGAGGTGCTGCTTTTGTTGACTAGGTAATTTAGTTGACCCAGAATATTGTGACTGTAGGTTTGCATTATTTTCCTTTAGGCTAGGGTAAAGAATGAGAGAGAGAACTCTGGGGGCTTGTAGACTGGAAGAGTTGTAAAGGACTGGTAGGGGAGAATGAGGAACACAGTAAAATCTGAGAAGGGGCGAGGGAAAGAGAAGCTGAAAGTAGGGAAACAAAATAATGCAGAGCAAACAAAAAAAAAAAACATGGGGTGAAAAACCCAGCTGCTTCTTCCTTCATTTCAGTCTCCAGTTTCCTTCTTTTTATTTTTATTTATTTATTTATTTATTTTTAAGATGTAACTTTGTCTTAGTTAGCTTTGCTTCGTCTGTGTTTCAAAACATTTTTTCCCACTGAATTCACAGGATAGTTGTTTATACAGCATTAAATTAAGCAGTACCTTTTGGCTGGTTGAGAATGCCCTGCCATAAATCTTGTAGCTAAAAGGGAAGGTCCAATGTGATTTTTGTAGACCACTTGACGTGTCATACAAAGTCCCTCTACCTGTCATTGTGCTGTATCTATGGTCAGTGGCAACTGTGGGTTCCATCCTACTGTACCAGTGCCCAGCTATTCTTGTCTCCCGAGCTCTGCTTATACTGAACTTTGTGGCTTAGCGCAAACATTCAACATGTTCCCTTGTGTTTTCAGCTGAGAGTTGCAATGCTTCTGTGCTTTTGGTCATTGTGGCTGAATTGCAGATTCTGAGAGAAGTGGGGGAAAATTGGCTGGATTATCAACACTTAAACTGACTCACAGAGGAAAGTTAGAAACTTATCTTAGTTACTTTTGTGGTAGAGAGGGGATGGTACATAAACAGTAACAGCAACCAAAATGGTTTCTGCTCATTTAAGGGACTTTTCCCTAAAATCACGAATTCCACGACAGCAGTGGTACCAGCTTTTGGGAGATATCAAGTTGAAAATCAATGGGATGTGAAAACATTCAAGAAACCAGCTGCTTAAAGGATACAGCCTTATGCTGATAAACTCTTTCATTTATTAGCCTGTTCAGTCCAGATAGCTTTGCCCTCAGTATGTTCACAGCATCACACACAATAAATCCACAGACAACAAAACACAGCCCTGGCTTTTACTACGCTGTGCTTGCTATTACCTACTCTGTGAGTGGCAGAGGAGAATGCACCAGGTGGGTCCTTATATGATGCTGTTTAGAATAAGTGGTGATGTCTGTAGTTTTAGGGAGAAATTCAGGAGTGGAGAAGAGATAAAGATGAAGTCACTGTTTATCTGAGTGAACCAAGCATAACTGTTTGGAAGAAATCTTAATATATGTTTAGGTTTATGCAAACCTCCCATTGTCCATCCCCAGTCCTGTGCATCAGTTTAGGAAAGAAAAACATCTGGTTTCAAGGATTTTAACGTATAACAAATAATGGCAAACTTCAGTGAATCTCTAGCAGCTCCCATCACTTGATGCCTAGAAGGAAGGCGTGCTTCATAACAAATGAAGGTTTCCAGAGGCTGTGGGTGGGGTGGGAAATTGTAACAGCATCCCAGATGGACAAGAGCATATGCTGTTGGCAACAGAACAACCTTTAGACTGCTGACCAAATCTCACTACTTCAGAGCTTCTGTGGCTATGAGAGATTCCAAACTTTACAGGTGCTGGGTGCATCAGCTTGAAAAGAACTGGTAAGCAGGGGGAGATAATTGGCCAACCACCAGAACTCTGACAAACTAAAAGCTTCTGTTGGTTGTCACAAATGGCTTGGGTTCAACATGTGCAGAGAAAGCATAGGGCAGAGCAAGTGTAAGAGGGCAAGAAGTTGCTTCTTGCGGTTCTTAGGTACTGTGTCACTTGCCAGGACTTCATAAACTCAAAGCAAAGATCTGGAGCTGTGATGCTGGTTTCCGTTTGTTAGGGGAAATGTCTTTATATAGCTGCATCCTGAAACTATGCTGCCTTCCTTGCTGTCACACACTGATGCGAGAGAGGTTGTCCTTTCTTCAGCATGGAAGTTTCAACTGGTGTTTCAGTTAGCACTCAAAGTATGTGTTTTTTTTTCTTCCTCTTAGGTATTAAATACAATAATAAATTGCAGGTGACCTGGGAACAAACTGGGGAGATGGTAAGAGGGATGGATTCCCTTTAAGCTTACCCACCCAAGTTTTCTGGGCACCTGCCTGACAATATAGGTATTACTGAAATAGTAAGCTGAATACCAAGAGTCATTATTTCAAATAGTGTATAGAACTGTTGTGCAAATTGTGCTTGCGTGTGAGCTGCTGCCTTCTTTTAGTGGGAGGAATCAAACCAATGTATTTGAGCAGTAAACCAAGTTGATTTCATCCAGGCTGGGATTTGTGGACAATCTGTAATATAAAACTATAAATGTTTGGATTGGATTATTGACTCCAGACTGACTGGAGGATTTGACAGTATCTCTGTGGGAGGAAAGTATATCTTTTTTTTAGTAAGGTATACTAACAAGTCTGTATTTTGAGATTCTGGCTTTAGTGATAGGATTTCTCAACAGGAGAGATGGTGTCTTGGGCTTATGAGAAACAGCAGTTCAGGTCAAAGACTACCTCCTTGTCATACAATTGTTTGGAAAGCTTCAGCTGCTGCAAATATATGCAGGGAAGGTTCACTAAAGAAAAGATTTTGGTTTGGGAAGAATAACACAGAATTGTTTCTCTTTTTTTGCTGCCAAACTATACTCGAAAACATTTCTCAGGATGCTGTTGCCTAATGTGTTTACTGAATTATGTAAGCCTCAGGATATTTATGTCTTTTAGTCTAAAAACTGAATTCAGTTTCTCTCATGACTACATTGCACAATGATGATGAATGATATTTGACCAGATTCTTATGCTGGTATGTGTACATGTGGTCTGTAGAGATAACAGCCTGCAATCACTGCTTGTTATCATTGAAAATGGGAGGTATGTTGACTTGTACACCTATCCCATTTTCAGGTTGAAGGCTAATTATCTGAATTCTTAAGCAGATGTTACAAATGTTTTTACTGTATTCTAATAGGAATTTCTGTGTGAAGAGCAGTATATCAAATATGCATTTAGAGAGTGAGTAGGAGAAGGATGTCATTGTCTGAGTGTTAAAGGTCTCACAAGTTTGTCCAAAAATAATCTCTGTTTGAGTTGCCAGACAGTTGTCACTATCAGTTTAATACATAAGCATTAAAACAGGACTTAATTTTTTCACTGTTTTACTTTAGCTTCATTTAGCTGATCCCTGATGAGGTCTCACATGCTCAAGAGATCATCTAGGCTTGTGCTTGGCTCTTTCATAGCTGGGGGGGAGTGTCGGGTGGTGATCACCACCCATCTGTAGCACCACCATAGGAAATTTCTGATCATAAACTGAGACTCCTTTTTCACTTCCTCACCTGAAAAATGAAGTGGCAAACATGGAAGTGACTATCTCTGTGACTATCTCTGGTGGTGTTGAGTTGGGAAGTCAGCAAGAGGGCAACAGGGAGATATTAAGGTAAACTGAAGTGGTGGAGTGAAGAGGCGGAACGCTGTGTCAAAGAGTATCAGATGATAAATTTTCTTGCCACTTTCAGGACTTCTGTTAGGGTAAATTTACCTTCTTTGTTATGCTTTGGTGAAGAGGATCCTATGATTTGGAGACGAGTAGAGGGCGAATAAAGAAAAAGCATGAATCTTGTTTGGGTGATAGCAGCTCTATAAATTCCCACAGCTACAGGAAAATGAGCAGGTAAAAATCCCTCAGGTTGACGTTCTGTTCAACAATTGTACTTTGCAGGGTTTTGTTTTTTGTTTTTTTTTCTTTTAATGCAGCAATTTATCTGTGAGGTATGGAGAACCCTTTCCAGCTGTCCTTGCTGTGTTCACACCACTGATTGCTGTGCAGTGGTCCCTTGGTGACAGCAGCAATGAGAGATGCCTAAGCTTCTGAGGGAAGGTGGTCAGTCACTCTTCTTTCGATCTGTCTATCCCAGCTGTCTAGTTCTGGCAACTCTGCCATGTCGTCTTCCTCCCTCCCTACCCAGGCTCTTGTTTCCAAACTCAGTTGAGCATTTAAGCCACTGCTCCTTTCTCCTTTCTTCCCTTTCTATTATGGCCACGTTGTCTCATTTCCTCCTCCCTTAGTACCAGGAGTCACCAGGTGGTGCTATTTCCCATATAAATGCCCTCCTTTGCATCACAGTGCCCTCCAGCCTTTGGAGAAGGGTTTTACAGCCTTAGATTTTGTGGTGCGGCTTCCTTCGTGGGCAGCAGTGTCAGGGGTTTCTGCTCTTTGCCATAGGATCTGTTTCGAGGCAGCCCATTTGAAGCAGAGGTGTTCCCTTTGATTTCATCAGCCAGTGGCTCGCTTGACCTTGAGGTCCCCAAAAGACGGAACTGCTTCTGCACAGCTTGTGACTGTGCTGGTATGTTCCAAAGCTGCTTTGCTGTAGTGAAAGCATGAGCAAGTCTCAATTAAGGTGTCCTTTGCACTGCTGGGTTCCTACCTGGTCCCCTTGCATCTGGGGGAGTTTATTTTAATTTGCAAATTCCTTGGCATGTACCATAAATCCAAAGGGACTGCTTCTTGAAAGCTGCTCCTTGTTTCATCCTCTCCTCTCGGCATTCATCTGCACTGATACCACCTTAATTCTAACTGTTGTTTGTTTTTTTTTTATCATTTCACAAAGGTCACGCTTTTACTTGAAACAGTAGAGGATGTTTAAAACAAGGAATTCAGCATCTTAAGGGACTAGCCAGAATCCCCAAAAGCCACAATTTTAGGTGATGGAATGCAAGTAAACACTGAGTTTCCTGTCTTTCTTTTCACCAGGCTAAGCACTTCTTCCTCTGCAGTGCTCTCTGCCACATGCTGGCAAGGGCAGAAGGAATTGAATGATTGAGATTCTGCTCTTTGATTTTAATTTAATATCTTCTGTACCTTGATGGTTCAGCTACTGTGCTGAATTTGTTAACTTGGGAGGGGAAGGGAATGTGTAAGAGAAGATGTGGAGAACCAGATGGAAGTTTGTTATGGTGAAGCAGTTTCTAAATGATGTTAGTAATGTCTGGATGCTTTTGTTTCTGCTGTCTGCCCTCGTGCTAACATGGCAGTGTGGTTAGTTTATGCTGCAGTATGAGCATCGATGAGACATATGTATTTAAATTAAGAATATGGATTTGAGTTGTTATGACTGAAAATAGGTGAGCTTTAAAAATTGAGTGTTCCTGTGCTTTAAATCTCTTGGCTGACTGCAGTGTTGTTTTTTAATATATTCTGCAGTGTTGTGTCTACAGAGTCAAGCTGAAGAGGGAAGAGCTGAGATGGTTCTGAGGCTGACCTGCAGGCCATACATTTTTTTGTGTTATCTATGTTTCTGTTTTGCGTTGTGACTTTGTTTTTACTGTCTTGGAGTTATTTTAAAAAATAGCTTTAAAGGGAGTGACCTTGTTTTCCCTTTCCTTCTACCACCCTCTTTATGTGTAAAGATTGCTTTGTGATCCCGTGCCAATTTTAGGGTAAGGGAGGGGAGAAGGAGTTTGTAGGTCAGTGAGGAGCAGCCAAGTTTGTGAGCTCTGAGTGAGCAGTTGTATGTGCCACTTTGTGTTTTCCTGGATTGTGGGTTGTTCAAGTGACTGATAGTCCTCGCACCCACTGCTACTGCACTTTTAAACAAGGATTTGTTCCTTAGTGCTGCTTTAATGCCAGTTCAGTCACTGGACTATGTATGATGTGGTCATCTTTCCAGCAGTCTTGACTTCCTTCAAAGTGATAATGTAGCATCCCTTGAGTCCCCACATCTGGATCCTTTGTTAGGACAGTGGAATAATAATCTTGTAAGCTCTTTAGAAGAGAGTTTGGTTTTGGTTTCATAAAATATTTCACATGTAAAGATGTGAATGGTTCTTGGGGAGTGAATTTATTCTTAACATTAGCTCCTATGCACACAGTAGCTGCTCTTATCTCTAGCCAAGCACATCCCTTTGAAAGGATGACAAAATGTTATTGGCTTTTGTACTGTCTGGTTTGGCAAGGCCACTGTGTGTATTGGAGCCTCTGACAAAAGTAGATAGATGGTGAGATCTTAATATTGCACTACATGTTTGGGGGAGAGTAGGAAGTACATTTTTGCCTACACAAGAGGAAGGGATGCCACAAAATACTGAAGCTGTATCTGAAACGTGGATGTTAGAATTTTCTATCTCTGGCAGATTACTGAGATTAGTACCTGGTATGGGGCAAGGAAAAGAACCTGTCACAGTGAATGTAAGAAAAGTTTTGTTGGTTCTTGGGTTTTTTGTGTTTTTTGTTTGTTTGTTTGTTTGTTTGCTTGTTTTTTAGCTTTCAGAGAAAATCTGCAAAATGGCAGAAGAAATAGGACTGTGTTCACTGGCTCCAAGTAAAGCAGACAGCAGAGGAGCTGTACATGCCCAACTTTCCTACCACAGTAGGATGTGTGCAGGATGCACGTGGAAGGAAGCCACATGCTGAATAATCACATTAGTATGTCAGCCCAGAACCTGGCGGCAGATGTTTTGCTATGAGGACTGACCGTGAGGAGAGGTGACTGTAGAGACATCCGGCTCCAAGGAGAGGCAGAGTTGGCAGTCACTGTATGCGTTTTGCTACTCAGTGTGGTCAAATGAAAACAGATAGAGAAGGGATCAGATAATGCTTTCTTATCTGTGAGTATATGATGCACTAAGGCTTGGTTAGCAGATACTTTTGTTCTTTTTTCTTCTTTTTTAAGATGGATTTTAGAGTTATGCAGGTAGTATTGAGAATGCATTTATCAAACAAACTCACTCTCCATACGCTTCAGAGGTTCCTCATCACTGTATGATCTAGGCGCACGTACAGTCTAGGTAATGTTATGAGGTAAAATCAACTAACTCCTGTTCTCATTTAAGAGCCAGTGAGTTGGGACCTGTGGAGCCGAAATTTCTGTGCCAAATGTAGTCCTTGCAAACCGGTGAGGAGGGATTGTGCTGTAATATGACAAGACTGACTTGGCTGGGATAGAAAAACATCTTTGGGAACAGGCAGTGTGCTCCCTGTCAGCAGAGGGAATTGCAGTTAATCTAATTCTAATGCATACCAGAGGAAAACACCTTACTCTGCAGCTACTTGGTGCTCCTCAACACCTGTGTTGGCCTGAGATTATGCTAGCAATTAGAAGTGATGTGTACTAGGGGACTGGGTGTTTGTTGTGGGAGAATAGACACAAACTGTCTTAACTTGATGGGGGAGTTAGTATATCCATTTACATAAAAAGGTGCTGATGTTACTATTACAACTGTAGAGAAGAATAGAAACACAGACAGGAATGTTCTTGAACAGCTCACATTGAGAGGACCAAAAGAGCTGTACCTGAAAAAGTGATAAGCTGTGGAGTAACCCTGCCCTTGCAAACGCAGTTGCATCAATATGAATGCGTTTCTTCTGGGATCTTGAGGAGCTCTGATAATGCATTGGAACAGGCTGCCCAGGGAGGTGGTGGAAGCACCATTCCTGGAGTCATTAAAGAACATGTAAATGTGGCACTGGGGGATGTGGTCAGTGGGCATCGTGGTGGGCTGATAGTTGGACGAGCTGTTTCTAGTGGTCTTTTCCAACCTTAATGATTCTGTGTTTCTGCTCCAGTGTCCAACAGTAGTGTTCCTGTTCATTTGGCAAATACCTTTTGTTTGGGAAACTGCACAATAGCTTGTTAATGGTCCTGCAGGCAAACTCCACTTCCAGTTCTCCCACTTGGGTATTTGTTTTGTGATCAAATATCCCACAAACTTGCAGCAAGCCCAGTATGTCCCTTGTGGCTGAAAACTGCCTGATGTTGCTTGGAACTCTTGTTGCAGTGGTACATTGTAACACCAGGCTTCTGCAAACTCTTTAGAATTCAGAGGTAATGAATAAAGTCAATTCAAGGTGGCTGTGAATGGACCACTTGGTAGAGGGCCTGTCTGCGGGGGGCTTCAGAGCAGAAAAGCCAGCTACTTTGGATAGCAGGCTGAATATGGCCCAGTGCTGCAGTTCTGGAAGGTGGCTGCTACCAAACCAATAGAAAAGAGACCTGCTCTGAGAATCAGGCTGCTCATCATGGAAACGATCTATTTCTTACAATGCAAAGAACTAGAATTTACAGAAGTTACATGTCCTGAATGAGAAGTGCCGCCTTCTGACAGCGGACGCAGAGCTTCAGAGCACCTCAGCCTTCTCTCCCCTGGTTCAGCCTACAGTCACAGGCAGTATTATGTTTCTGAAGCAGCTGGGAGCCCATGCATCAGCCTGAGACCTGCTCTTGCATTTTCCTTTATGTACTTACGCTGCCGTGGGGTTTGCTCACTTGATACATCTTGCAGATGGAAAAACTGAATCCAGCAAGAAGCTTTACGCACTTCTTCCTAGTGGTGACCCCTTTGCAGGTGCTTGGGTCCCTACTGGAACAAGCCCAATGCTTGGCAGGTTCATTCAGTGTGAGGACTGTTTCTGGACACTGAGCCAGTGAAAGGTATTGTTTCTTTGTATAGCAGAAATGTAAGCGATACCCAAATTCAGGGAAAGACAAGGGATGTGTTTAAGGTGAGCAGAAGTTTATTGGGTAGGATGATTCATGGAAACTGTGATCAGGAATCGCTTGTGCATAACTTTTCCTTGTATGTTCATACATTTGATTAAAATCCAGAGCTGGTTTCAGATGCTCCTCAAGCTGCCTGCCACAGCCTTAAAGAGCAGCTGTAACTGGATTAGTAAGACATGGAAAATATTGCAATGCTGCCTGCATCTGATCTTCTGAGTAATGATTGAAATGCTAATGGCAGGCGTAGAGGAGTAAAGTAGTCTGTAAACTGAAGCAGTTTTCATGAATTTTTACCTTGCATCGGAACTTAAAAGACAGCAATGTTCCCATACTTGGCTTTACTCAAACCTTTTGGCTAAGATCTGGCATCTGTGCAAGCAGCAGAAATGCAGGCTGGGTATCTCAGTGCTGCATGCAAGGTCTTGCACAAGGAGTGATGTTCCTGTGAGAAAGCAGGCTTGACTAGAGCTGAGCACACATTTCTGCTTTTGCCCAGCACTATGTGGGAGTGCAGGCCTAGCTATCTGTTTGATAGCTAATAAAACGCCAGCCACCTAGCAGCGCTGTGATGTGATTATGCTGCTGTGAATTTTCAGATTCCATCAAAGTCCCACTGTGGCTAATGGGAATGGGCCAGGGGGATTCAGCTGTAAATCAGAAACTAAATCATGGCCAATTCTGACAGTGGAAAGAACGGCTATTTTAATGTGCAGTGGCTGAACTGCCAAGTCTGAACCAGCTGTGCTATACAGAGCTACTAGAATGAAAAGCCTCTGCATGTTTTTTTTTCTGTCCCAGAAGCTGAAACCACATCTTTCTACCTCAGATTTGCCTGACTAGTTGCAGAGATTTTGAGTGCCTTATTTTGCATTTAAAAATATTAATGTATTGATAATAAAGGACAGTTGTTTGTTTGTTTTTTTTTTTCCTTTTGGCAACTTCATACCTACTCAAATATTTTCATCTGAACATCTTAATTGCTTCAGCAATGGGAGTTCTGCCCTCAGCAAAGCAACGACCTCTGCTTCCTATCTGTGATGGTGCTGGCAGGCATCAAGTCAGTGTAACAAAACTTGGGAAATCTTGAGAATAAACCAGCTCCTCTGTTATTTTCCAGTTAGTAACAAACCAGCCAAGAAATTTGTCCATTGGCATGACTATATGACTGGGAGCCAGGAATTGTTCCTTATTTCAATAACAAGGAACAGCCAGCTTCCTCTCTGAGCAAATCCTCTTCTATGAGAGCAGCACAACTCTTTGACCGTACCCTTGTTCTGTATGTTGACCTGGCCTTTATTTTTCTCTTCCTGTTTCTCTGTAACTGTATGGTGACATGGAGCAGAATTATCTCACCAGGAGGTGTGCTGACAAGATCCTTGGTGGCTGTTCTTGAATGTGGCTGTTTGTGTTGCATGCACTTGCGTGCCCAGGGAGGTGGTGGAGTCATCGGCCCTGGGAGTGTTCAAAGAACATTTGGATGTTGTGTTGAGGGACATGGTTTAGTGGGAGCTATTGGTGATGGGTGAACGGTTAGACTGGGTGATCTTGTAGATCTTTTCCAACCTTGGTGATTCTATGATTCACTTAGAAGTTGGGGTTGGAAGGGACCTCTGGAGATCATCCAGTCCAACTCCTCCATCTCAATGAACCTTAGTTATTACTAAATAAAAACCAACACCAAACAACCATGTTTAAAGGATCAGATGTTTTTGGTCAGTAAAAATGTATACAAATTGAAATACCTTAGATTAAATCCTGGATTTAACTGAGTTGATGAGAAATCTCCTCTCCTTTCAATGGAATCGCATTTCATCTGCATTTTGTAGAGATCAGTTCTTCTTTACATCTCAGTGCAGGTTTTTGTGGCACCCGTCACCAGGGTATCTGAACCCTCTTTTAAAGCTGAAATGGGAAGTTAGTCATGAGATCTGCAGTGATTACAAGCCAGATGTTCTGTTTTCTTTTTTTTTCTGGAGAAGGCAGAAGGCAGTTTCTTCAGTGTATTCATTTTTAGCATGCTGTTTCCTTATGTGAAATACCGTATAGTATTCTTCTTGCATTTCCAAAATCCTAGAGTCATAAAAGCATTTTTAAATGGTTAATTTAACTTCACATATATTAAAAAGCCATGTGAGTTAAGATAGCATAGAAGGATTCTGCATCGTCAAGAGCAAAATAGCTGTTGCAGCAGTGTACTTAATTATGGGGCTGCAGTTTAGTCATCAGTCACAATATGTGTGGATTTTTCTTGTGAATTCAACATTTATTCCATTTCAGATGTAGAAAGAATTTACACGAAGGATTTAGTTTGCGCAGCACAGTAGGGTTTGACCCATCTGAATCTATTAAAAGCTGTCATGAGTCAGGCTGAAGAATAAGGTCCTAACTGGGGGTGTATTTACAGAGTCCTGTAGCTCTGTGCCATTTGGAGAAGTGCTTGGAGGACTGAAGCCTACTGTGGTGTGAAGGTATAAATGAGACATCCAGATTTAAATTAAAGAACTGATTTTTTTTCCTGCCAGGATGCACATGCCTGGAACAGTGGACAGAGGATCATACCAACTGCCTATTTGTAATGGGAAAACAGTTTTCTTTTTTAATATATTACTCGTATTAAACTCTGTGGTGGTTTTTTTGTTGTTGTTGTTTTTTGTTTTTTGTTTTTTGTTTTTTTTTAATCTTTTGGCTGACCCACAGCAGCACAGAAATGAGCATCTCAGTTGTTTGCCTGCTAGTGAGTCGCCAGCTTGCTGTAATTCTGCTGGCTTGAAATGCAGCTTTTTCTCCTTCACGGAGACAGGAGCTGAGAGGAGCTGGGGAGGTTCTTTGTGAGCGGAGGTGTGGGTGGGAGCTGCTCTGTGCTCTTAAATCCTCATGTCTAAATCTGTGGGTGAAGGATTTTACAGGAGGAAAGAATGCATTTTCAGGCTTAGGGAACACAAAAACCAAAATTTGGTCTTGCATGCATTGGTTTTTGTGTTTATCAGAAATATCTGATGCTGTTGGAGATCATAGACTCATAGAATGATTTGGGTTGGAAGGAACCTTTAAGATCATGTTGTCCCAACCCCCTGCTATAGGCACGGATACCTTCCACTAGACCAGGTTGCTCAAAGCCCCATCTGTCCTGGCCATGAATGCTTACAGGGAGGCGGCATCCACAACCTGTTCCAGCATCTCACCACCCTTATGGTAAAGAATTTCATCTTAATATCCAGTCTGAATCTACTCTCTTCCGGTTTAAAACTGGTTTCCCCTCATCCTGTTGCTACGTGACCTTATAAAAAGTCTCCCTAGCTTTTCTGTAGGCTCTCCATTCTCCAGGCTGAAGAGCCACAGCTCTCTCAGCTTGTCCTCATAGGGGAGGTGCTCCAGCCCTCCAGTCATCTTTATGGCCCTCCTCTGGACCTACTCCAACAGCTTGATCTCCTTCTTGTGTTGGGGGCCCCAGATCTGGACAGAGTACTCCAGGTGGGGTCTCATGAGAGCAGAGTAGAGGGGCAGACTCACCTCCCTCAACCTGCTGGTCACACTTCTTGTGATGCAGCCCAGGGTTTAGTTGGCCTTCCGGGCTGCAAGTGTGCATTGCTGACTCATGGTGAGTCTTTCTTTAACGAATGCTTCCAAATCCTTCTCCTCAGGGCTCAAGCCATTCTCCGTATCAATTTTTGCAGACTGGGGGAGGTTCTGAAGTTGTGGCTGCTTCTGGCGTGCTAATAGCTATTTGCCTACTGTGGGTTGTGTTCCAACCTCTTCTGCTTGTCTCAGTGCAGTTTATAACTGAAATTTTGTAAATGTGCTTCGAGGTTTGTGAAGAAGGGAAAAACATGCAATGGGTCTTGTGAGTGACTCATCCAGTTGTTCTCACTATGTAAATGACAGCATGTGCCATTCCTGCTCACTGCAAATACATCGAGAACACCCTGATTCAAAGTAATTACTAAGGACATATTCCATGCTTGCTATTCCTTCCATGGAGTGGTATGCTCTTGATTGTGATGCAGTGCTGAAACCATTGGATTTCACATGGATGAGGATTCTTTGGAAGAATCACAGGATCTGTTTCTTACAGTGCAATATAACTCTTAAGGTTGTATTCTTAGTTTCTGAAGCTTGTCAAATCCACTCAGCTCATTGCTCCTGTGACCTATCCCATGGGTCATGTTTTTATTCCTTGTGCATTTGATGTTATGTGTGTACCAACATGGAGGAAAACAGGAATGCTTTGCATGGCTTTAGTAAGAAGAAAGTTTAATTGAACGCACTGCTGGTAAATGAATACCTTCTCTGATTCTTTGAAGCATCCACAGTTTCTTTCACTTTTGTAAGGTATATCTGGAAGGCTGTTCCCTCTTGTTGGTAAAGGGTAAGGACTGATTATCTGCTGTAGAAGATTACTGTTAAGTTTTTGAGTTCTGTAGTGCCCATACACCATGGTTTGCTTTGCTTTGAGGCAGGTGGATGTTTTGCTTGACAGCACTGGGCACAGTAAAGTGGACGGAAAATTGTCTAACTTAGCTTTCCAATAGAGTGATAGAATTGTGACTGTTGCCTGATTGTTTTTCTGTTTCATTTTCTTCCCCTCTGTACTTTGATGGCACTCATGTAGTTGGCCTTTGTGGTCTTTGAGGCAATGAAGCAGGGATTGGGAGGCTCATTTCAGCTGAACACCATGCTGTAAATTGGCTGCTCCTGAACAGCATAGTCAGCTTACAATGTGCTGGGGTTCCATTGGCTTCACTGGAGTTATAGCAGGAGTATATTTTGCCCTCTGTAGTCAAAGCAACCACAGCAGCAAAGTCTGAGGGTGCCCTGAAAGTATTTGAGGACAAATGGCACAGATGGAATGTACTTAAGTTTAGCTGTGAGAGAAATTAAAACCTCTGGAGGTTAGTTAACATTAGGACTAAATAATGTTGAACCAAAAATTGAAGAGGTTGGGGCTTCCAGTAAGCTGATGTGAGTTTTGGTCCACACTTGTGGATGTTGAAGAGCCCCCCAGAGTTCCCCTTACTCAAGGGATGTAATTGCAGTTGCCCATCTTAGTGACCCCATGAGGAAGCAGGAAAAAAAAACCTCTATGAAATTAGAGCACCATCAATCAGGTCACGGGAACCAATATCTTTTTTTGCACTGGCAAAAGCAGTGTCCCCACCAGAGGGAAACATAATTCCTCGCATTCAGTAGGTGGTAGCTCTGTTTTTCTCCACAGCTTTTAAAAGCCAGGATAATAATTACTTAATTCTCGGTTTCAGCAGAGAGGATTGTCCTTTATTATTATTATGTGTTGTGCCAGCCTGGTGTAGTGATCATACAGAGATCTCAGCTGGAGTCGATAATGGAGGCCAAATTTGGGAAAAGCAACAGGGTGTGTTGCTGCTATTGATCAAAGGCTGCAGGGCTGGCTTTAAACACTTTTACTGGCTTTGATCTATCTTTTTCTATTGATTGAACACAGTAGATAAACAACTGTCTGTGCAGCACGAACATTTATTGTGGCTTTTAAGCTGACTAAGGACAGCTTTGAATTAAATATGAGAGTTGAAATGATGGCTTTCTACTAATTGCGGGATATAAAGACTTTGCTTGCAGTGGCAATACAGTTTTGTTTAAACGTGGGGGAAAGAAATTAAATGCTGGCTCTCTTTTTATATTTGAGAAGGATATTAGAAAAGATGCAAAGCAGGTTACAGGAAAGGCCAAGGGTTTTTTCTTTTTAATTGCAGTTCTACGTATAGTCCTGTCTTTTCCTGGCACTTTCTGAGAAATTTGTGTAAATTACTCAGGTGTCTTAAAAACGTGGGTACAGGTGAGGTTCTGCAGTCAGTTCTAATGATGGTAAAATAGAAAGCTTTCCATTGACTTCTTAATGCCTTAGATTGGACCCTGGGCAGTCATTGTTGATGTCTAGGAAAGGGCAGGATCGTTTTCTTGGCATTCCCTTCCTCTCTGATCAGGTTCTTTGCATTTCTTGGGGAGACACAGTGATCCAGCTGTACCTTTCCCTTTATGACTGTTTAATTAATGGTCTTCTACCAAGGCTTCTTGGGAGAGCAGAGAGAAACTGAAAAACGCTGCTTTTTGGGGAACTTGTTCATATCTTAAATACCAAAAATAGTAACTGAATAATGTCAAGCTTCCCTCGCCCCCTTCTTTTCCCTTTTTACTCTTTGTCTGGGAGGGATTCTGCATCTGATACCAGTATTGCATTGCTCTTATTTTTGCTTACTAGTTGTGAGGGAGCTGTAAGGGATTTTCTTCAGATGGAAGTGGTGAGCTGCATCACAGCATGGGGAGTGGGCTGTGTCCTGTTCCAAGGAGTGCTGCTTCTTGCCTGTCTGATAGCACAGCTGGCACAGAAGGCCCTCTGGGCCCCTGCCTTCTCAAAAACACCTGAAGCTTCCGCAAATTGACTACCATATTTGTTCTTCTTGCCATTAAACCTTCTGCAAAGCCAGCACTGCCAGTGTATGGGAAAGTTCATGCTCACAAATTAATCTTTGACTGTTTCTTCAAATGAAATATAAATATCTGGGGTCTCCCAGACTCACTGTGTGCTTTCCTTTATTTTCAGGATACTGGGGTTGGGAAATCAAGCATTGTATGCCGATTTGTCCAGGACCACTTTGATCACAATATCAGTCCCACTATAGGGTGAGTACTTTGCATATTATTGTGTGTGTGTGTATGTGTGTGTATATATATATATATACATATATATGTGTGTATATATATATATGTATATATATATATATACACACACTAATTGACTTCAGTTGAGCTCCATTTCTTTACTTTCAGGGCTCTGAACACTGTGTATGTTTTTGTCTCCACTGTATAGATGTCTGTGTGTGTATATATTTTTCTTGCTGTATGCTCTCTGATGAAGGGGCTGACAGAGCTGTGCCATGTTTATCATTGGATCGATGTCTTTTGATATCACTCTTTCTGGAGCTGCCTAGGACCACTCTGTGTGTACTTGTATTGTGCATAGCTGTGGCTCCCTTTGCACAGGGCATGGTATTAGGTATGTTACACACACACATTCTTATATATATTCATAGAGAGAGCTCACATATATATGACCTGACTGGATAACTGTGGTGTGTGTTTCACTGTTTCATTGTATGTACCAGAACAAGAAGTGAGTCTGTGTAGGTAAATGTTAGTTTCTTCAGTTCTTAAAGAAATCTTTTTTATTTTTGCTGGGGTAAACATAGGGATATTTCTGATTTTCATTAACATGAATAGAAAAAGGGCCTTGTACTCTTTTTGCTGTAAGCTCCTAGTAAGTCCTCAAAACCTAAATAACCCTACAAATAATTTATTACTGTCCTCCTTTTAATTTATGTTTTTCTTCACCCAGCTTCAGCTCATCTTAGATCTATTACCCAGTGTTCTTTTCCTTTTTTTTTTTTTTATTCTCTGTCAAGAGCTTCCCACATGAGATGATGCATTGATCACAGAGCTTTAGGATTAAGATCACTTTAGTTCCCATTGGTCAGTGAGGTATCAAATCTGGTCCTTGGAGCTTTAAAAAAGATAAAATCCCACTGCACAAAAATGCTGTGATCAGTACAATGACCAGGACAGACAACAGCTGAGTGAGGGCAGAAGAGTCTTAGGGAACAGCTAATGTCCCTACATTGTGTGCTCTGTCAGGCTGCACCTCAGGGTTGATGTGCATGTTCCCAAGTGTAGATGTGCTTTCACCCTAGGTTTGGGATGCATCACACTGTCCCTATTTTGAAGAAGGCAGGGTAAAGCTATTTAAACAGAGTGTGCTTAATTCAGACCTGCTCTTCATAAAAACTGGCAAGCCTTCTGCATTTCAGACTATCAGAAATGTTTTAGTTCTGTAGATGCTTTTAATTATGAAAATCTGTTCTTTCAACATCCTGGGGACAAATCTGCCAAGTCCAGCTTTATTGAGAGAATTCTGAAATTCTGTATCTTTTATGGCAGAGGAAGCTAATATATAACACTCAGAAAGGAGTAACTTGAGTGAAAAGGCTTAGCTTGTTTGTGTGTGAGAGCTGTCTTAAATCTTCAGTGAGGGATTGGTCTTGTTTGTTAAGTGGTGGTTGGAGGGTGGGAAGATTTCTTCAAAATCTATGCCTTTGGATGTGTGAAGGAGTCTCAGCTGAATGTTGCACATTGAAGTTCCAGGGCAATTCTGGACTTTGAAATGTAATAAACACAGGAAAACAGGCAGAGAGGAGGGAAGCAAGGGAAGCGTGTAATGAATAACATTACTGGTTGGAGGAAACTTATTGGCAGTGAAGGAATTGATGGGAGCTTGAGTAGTTCTTCACTTCATCATCAGTCTTTCTCCCCAAGTAGTTGTTGCTAAGCAAATATCTTCTGCTCAAATTGATTCAAAGAAAATCCCTTTAATTTTCACGATTGCGATAACAGGGAAAATATTTTTCTATTTGAGGATTAAAATGTGATTAAAAGACTAGCTTGCATGCACTAAGTAGTACTCATCTGTGTAGGACGACTGTGGATAAGCTTTTTGTTATTTTCTCCAAATTAATCAGTATTTTAAAGAATACAGTCCTTGGAATCCACAGTAGCTGCTGAGGCTCCAAATTTCCTGGTTTTGGAACTGTAAAAATATTGCTTAATACTTACAGAAGAGGGATTATATCTGAAAGCACGCACCCTGAAAATAACCAAAGAAAATGCTGCTGCTGCTTTACTTAATATTTCTGTAAGAAATGAATTTCCCCTCCCTGAAGTGGGGGAAAGCTGTTTTCAATTTGTTACCATGTGTATTTCAGCAGGTGGCTTGTCTGTTCCCTAGTGCTTAAATCACCTGTGCACATGGCTAGCCTCCTAGATTTGACTGAAAACGCGTGCATTGATTGCCTGATGTGACACTGACTGCTGTTCTCAGGTCCGTATCACCAAAATGGACAGATGGCGGCAGGAGTTGAGTGAGTGTGGAAGGAGCATTTGTGTTCCCATGCCAATGCACATGAGCCCTCTGAATCTCAGAGGCATTCTGCTTTTGTAAAAGTACAAATAAAGGTATTGTATACTTAGTCTGGTAAAGGGAGCCTTTCACTTCCGTAAGCATTTTATCAAGGTTTTAGAGTTTCCCTGCGTGCAGTCTAACAAAGCAGAACTGGCCTAAAGTCGGTGGGTTTTTACTTGGTATCGATCACGTTACAGATTTCTGTTGCTTCCTGTTCTTAGCTGTAAATGATACCTGCCTCCTCTTCTTTTTAGAGCATCCTTTATGACTAAAACTGTGCCTTGTGGAAATGAGCTTCATAAATTTCTGATCTGGGATACAGCTGGCCAGGAACGGGTGAGTATTACTCTGCAGTGCATGTTTGTTATCCTGATGTCTTCAGTGCATTGGTGCACTTTCTTTTTTTAAACAGTTTTCATCTTCAGAAGACTTTGTAAGGGTATATCTGCTGAACCTTTGCAAGGCTCTGCAAAGCAGGCACTTGTCAATTGCTACTAAGCATGTTCCCATTTCACATTTGGTGAAAGTGCAGAGGCAAACTGACCGTACATCAGGCCTAAAAGAGGATGTGGATTTCAGCTCTGGTTTCATGATCAAGCTGTGCAGATGTCACCCATGCCCATCCTCTGATCACTTAGGGCAGCCTTGCCATGGCTTAGGCCATGACTGAGAACTGGGCAATCCCTCTGTTGTATTCCCCAGCTCGTGTGTGGCAGCTTTCATGAATAATGGAAAGTGCTTGCCTGAGCTAGCACTGACTCCAAGGTTGTACTGAGCTGGGGCACTGAATGTAGGCACAGGTTGTCAGCTTTTGTTTTGAAAGTAGTACTGGAGTCCTGAACCACA
This sequence comes from Excalfactoria chinensis, assembly GCF_039878825.1. Lineage (NCBI taxonomy): Eukaryota > Metazoa > Chordata > Aves > Galliformes > Phasianidae > Excalfactoria > Excalfactoria chinensis. The sequence goes on from NC_092826.1 coordinate 48,827,899, forward strand.
TTGAGTCTGCATCTTCATTGTTATTTTGTCAAGTGAATTGCTTAAATTAAATAGCTTTTCCTTTGGCTTTTCAAAAAAGCCATAATGGAATTCTTGGGCAATCGTTCCCATTGATTGTATATACAGCTGTCGGGTCTTTTGTTTCTCTTAATAGCCTTAATGGCAGTGGTATTTAATTAGAGGCTGGCTGTAGAGTTCTCCTAATATATGCCCACATTTGACATGAGAAATTTGAAAGAAATGGATAAATATGTATTTTAAAAGATATTTGAAAACATGCTTTAAGCTTTATGAAATTACACTGTTTCTGTTCTTAGAAAAATGTAGCTATGCCCGTGGTAGGGTGAGGTAAAGCTTATACAAACTGCAGTGTCGGTGTGCTGCATCATGCTCTGTTCTCCAAACCTGGCACTTGAATTGCAGACAATAAAGATTCTTGCAGTTAAATGCAGGAAATGCTTCTGTTTACAATGTGTAGCGTGACGTAAAATGCGCCTTGTGAAATCTGTTGACTCCTAGCATTTCAGTATGTTATTTATGATGGGAGCGGGGATCAATTAAAACGTTAATGAAATACAGCATCATCTGTTCCCTTGAACCTTGTTTGTTCCGTTTCTGCATGTCCTGGAATTGAACTAGGTATTGCAAGAGGGCATGTTGAGTTCCAGTGGCCAGAGGCAGTAAAGGTTCTGGTTGCTTTTTCCTCATGGTCTGTCTTCTCTCCACTGCCCCACTCTTTTATTTTTATTTTTTTTCTTCCTTGTAGCTCTTTTTAAGTGTAGAATCATAGAATATCCTGACTTGGAAGGGACCCTCAAGATACATTGAGTCCAATTCCTGGCTCCCTGTAGGCCACCCGAAATTCAGACCTTATGTCTGAGAGCAGTATCCAAATGGTCCTTGGACTCTGGCAGCTCAGTACCACAACCACTGCCCTGAGCTGCCTGTTCATGCCCACTGCCTTCTGGTGGAAAATCTTTTCCTAACCTCCAACCTGACCCTCCCCTGACACAGCCGTATGGCATTCCCTTGGGTCCTGTCATTTTCACCAGTCCATGCAGGACCCTGCTAGTGAATGGCCACCTGCCTGCTGATGTAACTCTACTGAAGCTCTCTGAGAGCTCATCACGTTAGGTACTTCATGTAAAACTTAGTTATGAATATTAAGTCTATATGAGAAAGATTAGGACTCTTAAATCATGTCAGAAATACTAGTTTTTAAGTAGATGAATAATAAGTAGTGTTTACGAAACTAATTAATTCATCATTTGGGTCAAGAAATCTATGACTGATCTCTGACTCCCGGATATGAAATCAGTCCTTTCCATCCAGTCCCTTATGTTTCCTCTCAATTTTTTTCTGAGTATCTGCTTTTCTTTCTTTTTTCTAATGATGATGAGCAGTGACAACCAGAAATATAGTTAAATATATTACAGATAAGTTATGTTAAGGGTGTTCATGCATAATAATGAATTATAGCCTCTGTAGGCCAGGGACCATCTTTATTACTTTCACAATGAAACCCTCTACTAGGATCCTTGAAATCTAGGGTGTTAAATGATGTTGGGTGTTGAACGCTTGTTACTAAGGCAGTTGAGTTTCTCAGTTTGTCCTAGTTGTCCTGGGTAGTTGTAGTAGAATATCCCTGTTTTACAAGTGAACACATAGTGCTTCTCAGTAGCTTATTGATTTTAATTTGAAGCTCCCATTACTTTATCTTCATCATTTTGGCCCTTCTGATCTGCTGTTCAGGAATACGTGTCTCTTGTCCTATCAATTTATATCTAATGATCCTCTGAATAACAGCGTTGACCCACGTTTCCATCCTACCACAGTCTGCTGTCTGTTGTAATGTGCTAATAAATGCATTCCAAGTGGTGTTTCTGCTTTGAGAGCTGTTGTCCTTCCCTTGTTCTTTGTGGTTTTGTTGAGTGTTTGTGTTCCAGTGATAAAGTCTGGGAGTTTTGTCAGTGCTCATACTGATAACTCTGTTCAGGACTTCCTGCTCTTTGAACATTGCGTCCATTTGGCTTTGTTCTCCAAAGTGCAAGGCTAAGCATAGGACACAAATGTACATGTTCTGGATATGGGCACACTGTACTTCCCCAGCTGTGCCAGCTGTTGCTGTGTCTGCATACTGTGCACTTCCTGGCCACCCTCTTGCAGTTGGAAGAACCTGGAAATTCACATGGTCCTTTCTGAAAAAGTCATGCTGAAGAAGCACAGGCAAGAAAGAAGCAAGCTGGAAGTGCTCAGCACCCCCTGAGCCATTAGATCTACATTCAGATACCCACTTGTCAAACTTTTAAAAGTATTGGTCCCTATTGATTTTAAGAACTTGTAGTAATACCTGGGTTTATTCAAGAAACTGAATATACAGGCTGACTGGTCAGAGCTTGGTCATGTAGAACAGGTAACTTCTAATCGGTGTGGATATTAGGTATCTATTTTTTTTATGTGTCAGTGTGCTTAGAATCATAGGCAGAGTCAAGAATTGCAGTTTTACGGGAGATATTGAGCAGATATAGTTCCTGCACAATGACATTAATGCAGCAGAAAGTGGAAATCAAAAGAATTTCTGTGCTAGTGTTGATGGGAACAAATGCTTAGCACTGTTTCTAGAAGAGAACTGGGGAGGGGCACATGGCTTTCCTGCAGCGTTTTCTGTGGATAATATGTATTGTAGTTTACTGGAAAAAAAAATAAATAAATGAGAGAGCTTCTGCTAATCCTGTTATCTTGTTTCTTCTTTTCCTCTTCTTTTCCCTTTCTTGGGTAGGCAGAGCCTCAAGCAGTCAGCACACTTAACAAAATCCATCAGCCTATCTGAGTCTAAGTGCTGGTCTCTGCAGATCCAGTTGAATGCTGTTGCTATGTTTTCAAATGAGCTCACATACTCTGTTTTCAGACTGTCACCTTCCCTCTGCCTTTCTGTTCTTCAAATGTCATTTCCCCCCCCCCCCAACTTTTCCCTATCAGTTTTAAATTGTTGATGTGAACTTCAGGAATTAAATTCATGATAATTACATTATTGTTCGCAAAGAATCCCTTCCTTAAGAAGGAACTGTTCATGTGTTAGCTAATGGTGTTTTTATTAGCATATATTTTAGTTCATGATGCCCTAAGTGGCTTCTAATTACAATGCTTTGTCTGAATACTTTGGGTAGCTGCCAGCTTTCCATTTTGCTAGCTGAGGAATACTATAGCAAATAGTTGGGGAGCCTGAGGGCTGCGTTTCTAGGGCAGGAAAATTTATCTCTGTCCTTTTCAGATTTACTTCATTTTTTTTTTTTTTTTTTTTAAAACTGCTCAGTTTCCAGGCAAAGACTGGCAAAGATATCTGTAGCAATTCATAGCCTTCTCTTTTGTGACAGTGGTTGCTCTGGTGATTTGAAGGCAGTGTCAGAAGGTAAGATATATAAGTGTTCCTTGAGAGGTGAGCTGCTTTGCCTCTTTTATTTATTTATTTATTTATTTTCCTGTGCTGGAAATTAGATGTTGGAGCTAAACTGAGGTAGTGGATTTCTGCCCTTTAAAGATAAGGGTAGGTAGGATACCTTGCTGTTGGTAGCACGAAACCATGAGGAAATTGGTTCAGCTCTGACATCCTGCTGCATCCTAGGATCCTAGGAGGGCTTCTCTCCAGTAACAAAACCCTGGAGCTTGGTGTGTTGCTGGAGCTGGCCATGCTGTGTGGACACAATCTCAGATGGGGACATGTCAGCAGTTATGAGCACCATGTGCCTTACCAATTTAACACCAGGCTTCTGGATGTTTCCACTGAAACCATGCTGTTCTGAGAGGAGGTTACAGCGTGTATCAGTGGCTTCAGTTACTTCTGCAGTGAAGGAGTCACCTGAATTTTATTCTACCGCTTTATGCTTTGATGGTACTTTGCAACATGGAGATGATTTCCTACACATGGAGAAAGGTCATCCCCATGGTGAGCTACTGCCAGAGTGCTCCGAAGTTCAAAAGGTGTTTTGGCACTGCATGTGTGTAAGAGCACAAATGGCATTGGAACGAGTGAGTGAATGTTTTAATTCCAGCTATTTTTTTAGGATGAACATAAAGCAAGGTTAAGTTGGTGCATGCAGACATCTTTCATAGGCTTCAACAATCCTTCAGCATGTATATCCTGAGCCCAGGCCATGGTTTAGTTGTGATATCCTTTGCATGTTGCGCTTCATGACTGGAAACTTAAGGAGAGTTCAGCACAGCTCACTTCTGTGATGTGCTGTGATTTTTTTATTTAATATTTATTTTTTGCTTACTTAAAATATCTTCAGAAAGATTATCCTAAGATGTTGATATTTTTCCCTCCTCGCTTTTGGAGGTATCTGAGAAAAATGCTCCTTCTTTTACCAAATCTTCATCAGTTTAGCTATCAAAAAGACCAGGGGCTCAGGGGCAGATGTATCTTATGTGACTTACTGAGCTTGTGGATCCTGAGATTCCTTGTGTATCCTTACACAGGTAACATCTGGCTGATGTGGTGTTTTCCATTTTTCTTTTTCTAGCCTTTGTGAAACAACGATATGAGAAAACTTGTACATTTTTAAGCTTTCTTCTCAGTCTTGAATCATGGCAGCAAAAACTGCTCAAGGTTATAAAATACCAATTCATATCTGATAGTGGCATTCATGCATAACATTTTTCCATTTACTCTTTGCCAGCTGAGAATGTCAGGAATTTTTTATCCCTCCCTTTGCTGCTGCTTGTTTGAAGCTTATGTTTCGGGATAATCTGTTTGACACTTATGGCTCATTGCCTTTGCTTCTCTCCATACCTGGGATTTTCTGTTTCTTGGCAGATACTGCCTTGAAGATTATTTTAAAAAAAGCATTAAATGCCTATAAATACCTATAGATGTGTGCTGTTAACAGTGCACAAAGTGCTGCAATGGGCTCATGCACCACGCATTGAGAGCAGCCAGGGAAACGGGGTCTTGGCCAATCAGTTGCCTGTATGTAATTAGAATCAAAGAGCAGCATGGGAATGAAATATAGTCAAACGATTGTAGTAGTTTTGTGCTGATATGTACCTGCAGATGCTCGAAAAGAGCATGTGGGAAATACATTCCAAATTCAGCCCTTAATGTTGAGGTATGCAGTACCTGTAGAGCTCTGGTTCATCATGTGCTTTTCATCTTTACCCTTACGGCTATGCAGGTGGGCAAAACTATAATCCTTTTACAGCAAGAGCAAATGATGCTCTTTGCGGTGCAGGATGCAAACCAGAGGAGAGGCTGAGTGTTCTGTTGTTGTTTTTATTTGTGGAGTTTGGAGGAGGCAGCCTAGTGTGGCGGTGAGCCAACATTGGGATGTAGCGCTCCAGGATGATGCAAAGAGTTGCAGACGTGAATTATTGCTCCTTGGTGTTTCTGGCAGGCTGAGCGAAGCCAAGCTGTCTTCAGCAGGATTTGTCAGCCTTGTTATAAATAGGCAGGAACAGTGGATTTTTTTTCTTTTTTTTTTTTCTTCTTAAATTCATTTGGCCTCTCTTTCTAAACCAATGTTACACAAGACATGGTTAAGAGACTTTCACTGCCACAGCTTGGGTGTGATTTATGCTGTGCTCCCTTCATAATTTTTCTTCTAAGTATTCCAATATAGATACTTTGTGGCTTTTTCTTCTTCCCCATTCTGTGCAGTTAGTACAGCGGAAATGTAAAAAGCGTTTCCTAAAACCAAATATGCCTCTCTCCACAGTGAGATATACAGGAAATACAAAGCAGAAGGGCTTTCGTGGAGAAAGCTGCCAAGCTTTTAACTAGGTGATGAATTCTTTAATACCTTCTTGCCTCCATTTTCTGCCCTTTGCAAGGACTTCAGTGAGACGGCCAGATCTAGGGTTGCAAAATCTCCCCAAACTCCTGGAATTTGGTTGTGCTGAACTTGCATTTGTATCGCTTAATGTTGAATTCCTGGTGTGGTGCAAGGCTGTGCAGCTATGGAGGTTGTGCTCTCTGTAGTCAGATGGTGAGAGAAAAAGGGGACCTGATTGCAGAGGAAGTTTCGTAACACATGCTTGGCCTCATAGCTTCTTCCTTACAGAGGGAAGATGGTGAACCACAAGTTGTGGAGGGAATGCATTGGTGGAGAACAGTGTGAATACAAAGGTACTTTGATACCAGCTGAGCTTCTCACTAATATTTGTGTGACTTGCTGTAAGGGGAAGAGTCATAAAGACTGCCCAAAACTACTCAAGTTATGAATCTTGTTCTTTGGGATGTCTGTGGTAAAATAGGTTCCTCACTTAGATATTGAACGGCCCATGTTTCCTGGTTATAGCTGTTGAATTGGAACATGCCCCTACAATATGACTGTTGTATGAGCTGCATTAGTGACGTCAGCCTTGTAAGTTCTTACCAAACCCTAGGAAGGCTTTTCAAGCTACTGTGTGACAAATTGGTATTCCCTGTGTGCTATCTTGGCACTCTGGTGCAAACTGGCAATGTTTTTGTGGTTGCTAAATGATAGGTAAAGGACTTCTGAATTTCCCTATTGGGTGAGGTACTGAGGATGGTTTATGCATTATAAAGACAGGAGGTATTCCCAGTGCCCAGAAGGGACACTGGCATTCGAACCTATATTCCTCACATACCTCATCTTTGGACCAGAAGGGCCTGGTTTAGTGGGCTGGCAAAGCAGAAGACTGCTCAGTATTGATCTTTCAGGTAAAGGGAAGTGTCGATGCTCAGATTTTAGTCATTTGAGGTAGGTATTCAGAATTTGAGTAGTTGCAGCCCTCAGCTTTCAGGTAGCTCTTCTTGAGAGGCAAAGTTGTTCTCATTCCAAATCCTGAACTGCTCCTGTTTCTCTTAATTTTCTTGGGAATTTCTGGATACAGAAATACCGAGCTATAAAATCAAGGTTATAGACACCGTAATTTTCTAATGTGGAAGCTGGTCTCATGAGATTTAATTTTGTGGGTTGCTTTTTATTTTTTGCATGACACTTGTTTTGGGGCTTCTGTCCCACATTTGGTCCTCAGCAGGTAAGAAATGTGCACATTAGTATTTTGTATCTCTTTAATTAATTTTGCGTGACTTTTTTTTTTCTCTCCAGGTAATTAGGCCAGGAAAACATTTAAGATGACTTTGCTTTTGGGCAGTGAAACTAAAAAAAGAGAGGGTGGCAGGGAGGCATTCAATGGGCCTAGTTCTTTGCTTTGTATTTTTACGGCTTTGTTTGTAACCTTTGAAAATCCATGCTGATAAAACATGTTTGTTAAGAGAATCTTTTATTAGTCGATCAAAATGATTCCCAGTTACAAATTTTTCAGTGCCTGCTGATTTATTCACTGCTGCAGATATAATTTTTCTTTTTTTATTGAGAACAACAGTGATGTGTTATGACTGGGACATAATATATCATGATACTTGTTATTAGACTATATGGAAGTAATCATGAAGAGGATATAATTTTTGTTCTATTTGATAGGCAATCTGAACTGTAATAACTGATGGTAGCTGTTTCTAGTGTACTTTGTTGTTTTGTTTTCCTCACAGACTTTAGGAAATTACATTAAGAAATACTGATTTTTGACACTTTTTGCAGTGTAAAATATGAGTTCCTGAGTTTATCCAAATAGGAATATGAACTTATCCTAGATTAAATTGATTGTAATGTTAAAAAAACAAACAAACACCTGTCCAAATATAGATGATGTATTTTCTCTTCTTAAAATTCCTTATAGCTAAATTATTACCATAAAATAATGAAAGAGGAAATCACTGTCCTACCAGCTGAGCAAGTAAATAGATTTTCAGCATTGTAGGGGCAGGGAAGTCGCACCTTCTTTACCAACAACTATACTGAACCTCAGGGCCTTTCATAGGCAGTTGCCTTTCTGAAGTCCCATGCTGTTATCTTGCCCACCCTCTTTGCAAGCTTGTTGGAGTATTTGAACAGATTAGTTTGTCTTAAACAGCAGAGGAACTGCATTCCTTCTGTGTGCTACACCTCTGCGTGCCAGTTTCTGTTTCTTGACACAAGGAAGGGCTCAGCTGACTTAATCTGGTCTTGCTGCTACTGGAATTCAACATGCTGTTAAGTGATTAATTAATCTCCCAAAATGTTTCAAAATAGGTTTTTCTTGTTTCTACTTTTTACCTTCTCATTGTATTAGGGTCATGGGTTAGTAGGCATGGTGATAATGGGTCAGTGGTTGGACTAAATGATCTTAGTGTTTTTTTTCCAATCTTCATATGATCCTATGATTATGGGGGGGGGGGGGAGAGTAAATATGATTATGAGAGTAGACTATACCCACAGATAGGTGTACACAAAGCAGTTTTACAAGCATAGAGCTACTTGAGTGTGACCTAAACCAGTGTCTATCTGGTGTTCAGTGGTCCTGTCCTTCCTCTTTTTTTCTCTGCCATGCTTTTCTACCCCTTCCTTTTGGCTCAGCCTGGTGTTTACCTAACATACAACAAACTGGTTTAGGAACCCAGATAAAACTTAATCCTAATAAAACCATTGCTAGGTTGCATCCTGGTTCCATTTAAAATGTGCTTGTCCAGAATCCAGTGAAAGATGCATGCTTTTCTGAGTGTTTTTTTAAGTTTCTGGGGCTAACACTGGTAATATTCTTCAGTGAAACAGCTGTTATGAGAAGTGTTCTTGTCACCTGTTCAAAAGTGGGCTGAAATTCCCAAGAAGTTGTGCAGCTTCCCAGTGTGTGCCTTCTGGGCCAGAGCTGAAGGAATCTGAAGCATGGGATCTTAACTGCCTGGCTCCTGCGAAGTGTGATTCCTGCTCTCTAAAAGCCATTTATGAATACCTTATCACCTACATATGAAACCATATCTGCTTGTGTTGGAAATAAGTCTTTTTTTTTTTTCCTCCAGAAGTTTACAGGCTGGGATGGGCATGTATGTGCAGTGGAAGATGGGATTTAACTTCTATAGTTAAGCTCCCTAATTTTCAGGGAACTTCAGTACGACCCACTGGAGATTTCTGTAGTGATCTGGAGGTATAAAAAGTCTGGAAAGCACCTGCTGCATTAAGTTTGTAAGGATTGATGCTACAGTCTAAAAGCCCAGTGGATGGGCATCTACCCAACTCCCTCAGGATCTTGGCTGATCCTCTCCTTCAGACCTGGCTTCTTGATGGATTCCTCTCTTCTTTCCTAAGCCCCCTTTCCTGCTTGTTTCTCTTATTAATGAATGATTCCACCTGCATTGCTCTCCAATGCATTTCAGCCCTTGGCCATCTGTCACACTGTGCTCGCATCCTTTCTCTTGTTAAGGGAAGGCACTGACCTTGGGCTGGGAGCTTACACACTGCCAAATGGCCTTGTCTCAGATTCTTACAAATAACTTGCTTTTTCTGTTGTGTGTGAAACAGCATGAAACATGGAGCCTGTGTTCCTTGGCTGCGTAAGTTTAAGTGCTCAGCCTGGAGCTACAGTTTTAAGGTGTTTGTGGTGTAGCAGATGGATCTGTGCAAAGGCACTGTGCACTGGAAGGCTGAACCTGCCCTAATAACACAGCTGATTTAGGATCTGGCTTCGGTTACTGGCTGTGGTTTTGTATGCAGCTTCTACAGATCCCTTTCTTTACATAGAAAAATCTTCAATATGGCTCTGTGAGCCTAAGCGTGTTTTCTGAGACAGCTTATTTTTACTTTACTTAAGAATAGTTTTTGGTGAATCAGCAGTAAAACTTCCTGACTTCCTTTCTCTGTGTAATTATAAGCTGGAATTCTAGATCAGCTGCTTAGCCATGGTCAATTATGAAAATTACACTGTTCATCGGCAAGCTGTTGGGACAGTAATATTTATTGCTTACTGTTTGTGAAAGGATGTCTGACTTGAAACAAAAAGCTGAGGAGTAACGTCAGCTTCAAATGGAAGAACCCATGTTTTTCACTGTGTTACAGTATGGGATAACTAAGCGTGGCTGGTGCTCATAGTTTTCTAACAAGTCATTTATCTGATTTTGCAGTGTTATTGTAAACCTTAACCCCAAGCTGAATTCAGTCTGTTAAATCTTGAGAGCAAAGCACTGGGCTTTGTCAGTATGCAGCATGTGCGTGCTGGTAGGTGAGGCCTGTAAGAAGTAGGGGATCTTCACGTCAAAGCTTCTGTGCACTACTGGAAAAGATGCACAGAGCCTATAGTGCTGTTCACATAAATCCAGCAGGATGACGAGCAGCAGGAGGAAAAGGAGGACTGACTCATTAATTTGGTGGGATTTAAGGAAAATTAGACTGGCAACTGCTACAGAGGCCTGGACTGTAGTGGATGAAAGTCCATAGTCCAGCCATGATGTCTTTGTGACTTGACAAAGTGTGGTTATTCTGATTTATTCATGGTGTTTTATTCATTCCTTTTTTTTTGGGGGGGTATGTTTTAACAGTTTCATTCCTTGGCTCCAATGTACTACAGAGGTTCAGCAGCGGCTGTGATAGTTTATGATATCACCAAACAGGTAAGACTTCTGGCACAATATTTGCCTAGGCGGGGAAATGGTTTTAAATATACTTAGAATCTCACTTTAGAATTTCAGTAATAATTTCAAACATGTATTGAAATTAATGTTTCCAGGAACAAAAGTGATTTTAATGCATTTAGTTCATTAGAGTGTTGAAATAAGAAAACGTGAGAGATGGGTGGAATCAGAAAGTGAATTTTGTACTTGGAGGGGGGGAAAAAAAACCCAAACATATAAATTGTCACCTGTCTCTTAGGATTACTGGTGAGTAAACTGGGGTCTACCAGGCCACATGTTTGGAAATGTAGAGGTGTGGGTGGCTGAAGGGTGGAAAGGGGTCTCTGAAAGCTTTCCTGGACAGTACTGAAAATGTGACAGTGATTGAGACGAGCTAAGGCAGAAGTGGAAATGAGACAAATGAAGCTTACATTAAAAATGAAGGAAATCAGATCCTAAACAAACTTAAGAGAAGATCTGTGTCAGTTTCTTCATCAGTGAGTATTTAAGAAAAACATTCAGTACTGCTTGGGGGGGTGGGAGGTAGAAAAAGAACAGATTCAAGCGAGAATTAATTTGGAGCAATGTTATGACCTGAAGTTTGAAAAGCATACTATCTAGATCCGGCAGTCTTTTTTTGCCTTATTACCTATGAAATTATTGCATTAATACTGCCAAAGCTGTATTCCTCTCTCTTGAGAAGGAGATTAGTAAATACATTAATGGCAACTAGGCTTTTATTATTTCTTTGACCTAGGATTCATTTCATACTTTGAAGAAATGGGTGAAAGAACTAAAAGAACATGGTCCAGAAAACATTGTAATGGCCATCGCTGGAAACAAATGTGATCTTTCTGATATCAGGTAATGCATCCATTTTTGCTCTTGCTTTGATTATAGTGACTTTGATTGCAGTAGCGTATCATCTTGGTCAACTGTATCAAGTCTTTTCCTGAAAACACCAGTGTTCCTACAAACGTGGAACCTCACCAGAAGCAGCTCAGCTTGAATATGCACTTTAACTCCTTGTTTACTGCCCTTCTTCTGTATTTGTGGAATCTACACCCTCTAGCTGCTGAATCACTGGAGTGAAAACATATCAAGGATAATAAGTTTAGAGGTCACCACATACGGCACTAATTGCAAAGGCATCCACAGCCACTCAGTCCCTCCCTTTTGGTAGCAATTGCCATGGCAGTAAGCTTTAAAATGTGTTCATCTCAAAGCAGGATGGTGTAGGAACATGAGGAAAAACTTGCATTGCAGAAATGTTGTAAGAATACTGTGGTTCCTTGTAGAGTGACTGATTTATTTTTTTTCCCCCCAAGTTTTTCTCAGCTGATCACCTAATTTGTGGCCTGTCTGGCCACTGTGGTTCTTCCACGTGCAAAATGTCTTGATGCTTGCTTAGTGCTCATTGTCCTCAATGAACTAATGTTTCTTATTCATTTTGGAGAGATATATATTCCCCCGCCCACCACCACCATAATTATGACAATGTCAGAGTATTTTTAAATTTGTTGTTTTCTTCTGTATTCCCTGTCGTTCTCTCTTTCAAAAATGGCCCGGTGATGCCCATTTTAAAAGATTTTGGATAGACATTGAGGGATACTTTCAGGTTTTCCAGAACTCTGATATCTGCCATCCATGCAGCTGTATTTATTCTCTGGCTGTTTTGTCTTAGAAGTGTCTTCAGTAAAAGTGACCATAGGTGAAATGTGTCACCAACTCATCACGTTGTATTTCTGCTCATTGGAGATATGTCTTTGGGCACAGAGAATTTTAAAATGAGAAACAGCTGATTTGCAGACAAACACAAATAGAAACAGAAGAAGACTGGCTGACCAGATTCCAGCTCATTTTCTTTTGATGTCTCTGTGGCTGTAGGAGACAATATAAGGAGGGACAAATGGGAGCAATAAGAAATTATTCTTTTCCTCTGGCAGAAGGCTGGTGCTGTTTCTCATAATTATTGACCACATTACCTCATTTAGAGCCTAAAAACTGTGTGTGATCTGCCAGATGGATTTGGGTCATTCAGGAGCAGTGCTGCTTTTCTCAGTGTTGTTAATAGGTTATCAGCAGTTCTTGGCATGCAACTAAAGTAAATTTCTTCCCCCACACTGAAGGATTTTCTATTGCTAGACAAATAATTTTATTAGTATAAATCTCTATCCTTGTTATAATTACTGTTAAGTATAGTACTGTTCAATATTTGGTATGCTTTTAAGTAATAATAATCTTCCTTCTGATGGGTCATGGAAAAAATTTCAAAGATGAGAGCTGAGAACAGAATAAAATGTTGCAGGAGCTGAAAATACCTTTTGAGTGTTACAAAAGTCAGTAGTTATAACAGTAGTGTTTAATTCTGTAAAAAATATGGTGCACCTTCCTAACAAATTGTACTCATGGGAAAGTTCTGGGTCCTTACTTAGGGAATTCAGCTGAATTATCCTGCTTTGGCTTTCACTCTGCCTATCTGGAATACTTTCTTACTTAGTAGCTATTTAGGATAACTTGATGAGAATTGAATCAACAGAATGTGTTGGTGAGAGAATAAGGTAAAATAATTGACATCTTTCAAAATAAATATTCCTAGGAATTTCCCTCTAGATCCGGAACAGCGCTTCATTAACACTACACGGATGGTTCTTGTCTTCTTCACCTCAGTTTAATTGTGTTCATCAATAGTTTAGAATTTGAGCATTTGTGCATTTTCTTTCAGATGAAGTAGAATTGCAACCCTAGTGACATCCAGGCTGTGATAACTCTGCTTATTGTATGCAGCAGTTCCAGCATGGGGTGGCATGCTTACTGCCTGTGTCCATAGACATTTATACGCATGCTTTAGAAATGTCATCGCAGAATCATAGAGTAACCAAGGTTGGAAAAGACCTGTAAGATCATCCAGTCCAACTGTCTGCCTATCACCAGTAGTTCTGTGTGAACCACATCCCTCAACACGACGTCCAAATGTTCCTTGAACACCTCCAGGTTTCCACCGCCTCCCTGGGCAGCCCATTCCACTGCCTGACCACTCTTTTGGGAAAGTAGTGTTTCCTAACATCCAGTCTGAAGAGAGGGATAACAAGTTTTGCAGCACTTCCTTGCTGCTGTTTTAATTTTTTTCCTGGAATTCTTAAGTTTGCTTTCTCATCCAAATTACGAGACTGTGTTCTATGACTCTACACTCTGAAATTCTGCCTTTGTTGTGGTTAAATCCCTTTTGCGTTTCCATGGCCTTCCACAGGTATTGTACCTTTCGTAATAAAGGCTAAGCTGCCACTTCAGAATTAATGAGGGGAATGCTGCCTTCCCTTCCCTGTGCCCTCTGCAATAGAAAGTCGAATAATAAAAAGTGAGTCGTGGAAGCAAACTCTGGATCCAGATACTCTTATTGAAGTTTAACTTCTTTTGAAACCATTTGTAATAAATCAGGCAATTATTCTGCCTCTGTCTTTTCCATGAGTAGTAGATCTGAATTATTTAAAATAATATACCCCTCTAAACTAAGAAATTACATTGCTGCATTCCCATGTAGGTACCTTCTGTTAAGGACTGAGGCGCTCATTCTAGGAAGAAATTGCACCAGGAGTCTCTGGATTAATACACTGCTGTGGTGTGGTGAAGTTGTTGAAGCAAACTGGGCGTGCAGCAGGCAACAGTAAAGCCACACAAAACACACAACGTTTGACATACAGAACTACTGGAAGAAAAATAATACTGTCAGCCTGGTGTTTCAGCATGCGTTCATGTGTCAGCATTCACTTTCTGAGCTGTTGCTCAAAGATAGGGAGAGCAGCGGTTGCAGACAATAAAGGACACAGTAAGAATCAGCTTTGCCAGCTGGCTCAAGCAGATGCAGCATCAGCCTGGAGTTTGCTGTGTGTCTGAAGCAAAGTGAACTGCATTTACTGACTCTTCACATATTAAGTGATGGCTGCAAAATAAGGACGTTGCATCAGTGATGTTTATGATGGTGCCACTTTGGTGACATGGCACAGATTGGTTTCTTTCCCATCAGCATACTCTATTCTTAAGTAATTCTTGACAATGCATCTGAAATCAGTGGCTTTCATATTTCTTTCAACGTCCACATTACTTTCTTACACATTTCAGACTTGTTTTCTTTCATAGCTATTACTGTTTTCTTTCATAGCAGCCATACACTATGTTGTCTGAGTGCTCAGTGAGGACAGTGCTGCTTGCTGCCTGTTTTATCAGGGTTGTAGGTCATTCTCTAGTGTTCAGTACTTATCAAGGTCAAGTTTAAAGGACGAACAAGTGTGATTGCCATTCAAATTAACTCACTTTTTTCCAGGCATGAATTCAACAGCAAGTCAGCAAATCTGCAAGTCAGTCATTGGTGGAATTCTGACATTTTAAGTTTGATTAACTGACAAAACAAGAAGCAGATGACACTTCCTTGGCAGGGAAAAAGAAGATAGTAATGTTTTTCTGACTAAGGCATGTTTTGAGATTTCAGTGCTTCACTGCAGGAACCTTCAAGCTTATTTAACATATGGATTGTAGTGGACTGATAGCGTTCAGTTGCAGTGCTTCTTAAGTGTGTTTCTGTTGGGGAAAGTTCAGGTAGGCAGACATCTCTGACAACCTGAGATGCGAGTCAAAATCACGTCAAATATGTTTGAGAAATTAAAAAGAGCATGAAAGTGAAGCTATTTCGGAAGATGATGGGGAATAACTGTGCCTGGAGATGTCTGATGCGATTTAACCCATTGTTCTGATGTGGTGGTCTTGTTTGTGAGTGCTTGTCTCTCAGTGCTATGATATTTTGAGAGGAATTGAGTGTGTGATCAAAATGGTTAATTTGAACAAAAATTTGAATGAGGATCTGATTAGCTTCCTAGGATTACTACATGATGCGCTCAGGAAAAAAAAAGCCAGCAAGACTCTTTGATACAAATTATTTTCTGAAGTCCACAAAGGCCTTTCATACCTCGGATTTAGCTATCTTGATTTATTTAGTTGTTACCAGTGTGGGCCAAGGTGAAAGCAGAAACCGTTGTTTGTTGACACATTCATTCTGAGATAAACATTTGAGCAATTGCAAGTTGGAAACTAATTTTTTACAAATTATTTTTTTATAAATTGCTTTTGTCTATTTTTTTTAATTATTTTTTTATTTTTTTTAGGGAGGTACCTATGAAGGATGCCAAAGAATATGCAGAATCTATAGGTGCGATTGTTGTTGAAACCAGTGCAAAGAATGCTGTTAACATTGAAGAACTCTTTCAAGGAATAAGTAAGTAAATTAACTTGCAAACAAAACGTATGTATTGATTTGTTTTTAGCAGTAATTGTTTAGAGGGCTTCTGAAAATAGTTGCCTGTTTTGAGTCTAAAAGATTATTTACCACAGATAGCAAGAAATGCACTGGGCCAGTAGCATGACTGCTGTTTATACAGTTGTAAACTAAGGGTGACTTTGAATATTCTAGAGCAAAACATAGTAGGTATAGTAGATACAGGGCAAGCCTATTCCTTTTAAAATCTGTGTCTGAATCCTGAACTGGGATCATATCTTCTGTTTCAGACCAAGTCTGCTGTAGAGGAGATAATGTTGATCTTATCATGATGTTGATAAAAGCTTAAGCGTTAAAAAAAAATGTGCCTGGAAAGCTACGATAAGTAGAAAATAGTCATTGCAGTGGAATCTGTTTAAAAATGGTATTTTCTCTCCAGATCTTTTGAACAAGATGAAACTGACATTCCTTGCAAGGATCAGAAAAATGTTTTTGTTCTAGGTATTCTACTTCTGATCTCTGTCTGGAAGTGGGATAGAATCACAGGACCTCATGGGTTGGAAGGGACCTTGGAAGACCTTCAGTCCATTGTCTTGCTCAGAGCAGGCTTGCTAATGAATTCAGACCAGATTGCTAGGATCTTTTTTCTGCTGGGCCCAAGAACAGGGGTTCCAAAGCCTCTCCAAACAGCTGAGCACTTAAATAGTCTTCCCAGTAGCATGCCCTCCTTTCCCCTCTCAACTCCATATCAAGTCAGAACCTTCCCTGGTTCAATTCATGGCTACTGCCACACCAGTCTGTCAACATTTTTCTTGAATGGTGGTACTTCAAACTGGATGTGTTACTTAATGGGCATTACACTATCTAGAAGGTGCTAACTGCTTGATGTGATCCATTGGCTTGACTGTTGTTGGTATGGCTCAGGATGCTGTTGGCCATTTTTGCTGCTAGGGTGCAGTGCTGGCTTGCATTCAACATACTGACTGCCCTCAAGTCCTTTTTGGAAGAACATTTCCCTGGGCAGCCAGCCAGTCCCTAACCTATCTTGTAGCCAGGGGCTCTTCCTCTCCACGTGCAGGACTGGCATTTGTCGTTTCTGAATCACTTAAAACTCCTGTTAGCCCACTCCTCCCTCCAGCCTAACACCCTCTGAGCAGCAGCCCTGCCCTTGAGTGTATTCACTGCACTTCTGAGCTCAGTATCATTTGCAGGCTTGAAGTGCATGCATATATATATATATATATATATATATTTCCTTCAGGCTGCTGGTAAAATGTTGTACTAGATACCTGAATTGCTCCACTTGAAAATGGCTTATGGGTAGATGTTGTTAAGCAGCAACCTTCAAGTCTGATGACTGTTCATACAGCTGCCTGTCTGGGCTATAACATCCCAACCTGGCTGTATTGGCACGCTGTAGGATAAAACATTTAAAGCCTTGCTGAAGTCAAGACAGATGGCATCTAATGCTCCCCTCAGTCATAATCAGCTTGCGTTATCTACTGTGTTTTGCCAGAGACACAGCCCACTCAAGTATTGCTTTGTTTGTGGGGGTTGTATTTGAAGCAGTTATCGAGAACTGATATTCCTAGAGTACACTACCTTTCTCTTACGTCCTAAAACGTGTGGATTTGTAACATGGTTGTCTGGAGGAAGCAGTTCTTCCTTGAGATAGTCTACTTGATTGCCTGTGTCTGATAGTTGTGAGTATTCTAACGGAGGAATTCATCCTTGCCACATAATTAGCTAATTAGTATCCGTCTTTGATAGGCAGCACTGCATCTGGCAGCATGCACTGCCCCTAATAATGGATATATTAGATGAGGAAAATCAGCTAAATTGAATTTTGTATGAACTAGATAAGCAGGCAAGTGCACTTAATACCACAGGCAATTATTTCTATATATAGAAATATTAGGTCTCGGTGAATGTACTCATGACCTTATCAAGTGCTCAAAGGAGAGAAAGGAAAGATTTAGTAGTATGTGTTTACAGAAATGCAGTGAAAACCACGTGAAAAGTACTTAACTAGCCAGAGAATGGCTTACTGTAATAAAGACTGGGAAAAGGTTATGGGTAGTTTTCTGGTGTCTTATACCATGTCAACATTTAAGGCTTCAGTGAGCATGCTGCAGCTTCCAAAAAAATCTCACTTTGGCCCAAAAATTGCACGTCAGCGTTTCTCTTTCCTGTATATAAAGTTTCCCAGTGGCCACATTTCCGACCCTGCTGACATTTTTATTCATGTAGTGTTGTACAGGTTGTACTTTAGTTCTGTTTTCATGTTATCCGGGAGCTTGTGCCTTTCTCACTGCCTTTCTACAGAAGGTCAGGGTGCAGCTTCCCAGCCTCTTGGCGAAGAGGCAGTGATACTTACAGTGGCTTTTGTAGGTAGGCTCTTCCTATGTATTGCCTGTTTTGCAGCCTAGATTTAAGAGGAGACTCCATTGTGTGTGGAGAGCTCCTCCATTTAGAGATCTTGAAACAGTTGCAGAGCACAGAAAGAGTGGACTACAGCATAATGTTTTATCTAAAAAGTTACCTCCTGTTAGCTTCTGCTTTTATTTGCCAAGGATTTGGGGGGCTGGACTCCATGATCTCTAGAGGTCCCTTCCAACCCCAGAATTCAGTGATTCTGTGATATTCTAATCATTTCTCCCTCCTAGAGTGGCTGACAGCTGTCTCTTTTCTGGGGAAAAAGGTGTGAATGGGGCAAAATAGTATAAAGGGGAAAAAATTACGTAATAGAATTGTTAAGGTTGGAAAACATCACTAGGATCATCTAGTCCAAGGTAATGATATAGAGAAGGTGGCAAATAAAATGAAAACTGGCTAGTTTTGTTGGCAACCAGATCAATCTTGACAAAAAAGTAGAGATCACTTAATTTCTGAAGTTATTGTATTGGTTATTATTATTTTGTTTCTTAATATATCTCTTAGGATTTGAGGATTCGCTACCTTTGAGGTATGTCTTAGTGACACAGCTTCAATGCAAATGCATTGTCTTTAATTCTTCCTGAGAAAACTCGGGATGTGAAAAGCTAGAATGCATAAAAGTTCTTGATTTTTGACAACTGGGACAGCCTGCCAGGACAGGGACTTTGCAGGCAGTCTACTTGGGCAAATAAAGCTGGGTGTACAGATTAAGGAAAGTCAGCAAAGCCAATGTCCTCTGTGCTAGAGACTTTTACTGAACTGCATGACAGGGTGCAGCTCTGGGCTGTGTTGTAACTCTGATTTCCAGCAGCAAGCCAGGCAACTTAACCTGATCGTGTTTAGGAGCTCCTGGCTGAAGGCTTGCTGTGGTTGTAAAATGTCATGCGGCTGCTTGTTTCTCTGTAAACAAGAAAAGAATGTCATTACTACAGCCGTATGTATGTACCCTGCTTCGGATAGATTTTTTTCAAACGTCTCTTTGAAAGGTTCTTGACATCAAAAAGGCTTGAGATGTAGTGTTTTTGGGTTTGGGTTTGGTTTTTTTCCCCATGCATTCCTGTAGTTCTGTTGGTTTTGTTACTTTGGTTGCATAGGCACTTACCTATTAATAAATGTTGCTAGTCTTTTTTGTTCCCTACCTTAGGAGAATTGTAGCCCCATCAGCTTCTGGTTGCTCATCACTGGTACAGACTCTAACAACAGCAAAAATGCCAGGAACGTGTTAAAAAATGTTGGTCAAGTTGTGATTGTGCGTTGAGTCATGCCAGGTCTGTGTTCTTTCTTCTATGCGTGGGGTTTTAGTACTCTGACCGCTGATAGTGCCTGTGAAGGCAGTTTACGCATCTGGTTTTAAATGACTAAACAAGCTTCCCCAGGTGTACTGTAATTTAGTAGCAATCACGCCCTCCTAATTCTCAGACACCCGCTCATTTAACAAATAAAATAAGCCTCAGTTACATTATTTGAGTCTCGTACATGCGTAGCTGTTTCACTTTGGTGTGTGCATATTGCCTGTTATCTGAGCACAGAGGGTGCCCTAGATAGGAAGCTGAAGATTGCATAAAGTCATCCTCTGTGTGTGGTGGAACTGAGGCCGTGCCTTCTGGGTTAACAGCCCTCTGCCTCCGCAGGTCCAAAGGTAAGCAGGTACGGGGCAATAGGCTGCTGGAGAATGCCTACCAAATGAAATGTGTAATAAACATGCACTTAGACAACAAGTCAATGCTGAATGCACGTTGTTTCTTGAAGTCTGGCAAATACAGGGGGCTGCTGTGCTGACAGAGGGACTGAGGTTGAAGTATTTCTGCATTTTCTGTGAAGGGCAAGAAAGGTGTTGAGGAATGATAATCAGAATTGCTTTGCAGAGAGCTTGTGAAGAGCTGTTACAGCATTTGGCCTTACTGATGCTACAGCCAAGAGAATGAGGCAGGCTCGTGTTTAACAATCTGTATAAGAAAGCTTTTTCTAGACTAGGCTTGCTAATTAGAGCAGGGAGTTTCTGTCTCCAGATACAAGCTTTCATGTGGTAAATGCTCAGTTACAAATACATTAAGCTATTGACTTTCTGATGCCTTGCCAGCAGCAGGTATACTGAATCTTTAATGTAACCCAAATATTCATTTCCTAGAAGTACTGGGAGATGAAAACCAAAACAAAAAAACTTCCAGGATTTACAGTTTATCCAGTTATCTATTCAACAAACTGCAGAGGAGTGTGTGAAATGTCTGTCTGTGGGACAGCGTGGATTCCCTTCAGCAGACACTCGATGTTTGCCCTGAACTCAGATGGCATTGCCATGGATGGAATTGCAGGTGGACAATTGCAGAGCTTCGTGTGGTTTTTGTGCTGTTATCTGCTGATTTGCAGAGATCCGTGAGCTACCTTAGAGAGGTGTCTGTAACAGACGTCTTAAGCAGATCAAGTACTCTTACGCTACAAGGTAATTCATGTATCCCTTCTGGTATGTGATTTGCTATGAGCCCAACCTCATAACTGAATTTTTTGGGGGGGCTGGGAGTGTTAATGTTTTGAATGAAGTGGAACAGCATTGTCCTAACTTACCTACATTTGAAATTACGGTCTTTATGCTTGCTGTTTTCAAGGATTGTTTTTCATCTTGCTTTCCAATTTTTAATTAGTGAAGCAAAATTTACTCACCTTTGGACTACTCTGCCTTTATGAGGTCATGGTTTTCCTCCAACAGTAGGAGAGCTCTTCTACATGAACCACACAGTGAACCAGAACAGCTCAGTGTTAATTAACTCGGATCAAGATTAGAGTTCTGAGTAGTCGAAGCCATTAGGCATTCTGTTATTTACTTTGACGCGTTTAAGATTTGTCTTTTTTTTCCCTGTGTATTTTGATTTGTGCCGTTGTATTGCTGTTTCACCTGGCAAAAACGTATGCTTTTGCATAAAGGATTTTTGTTGGAGGTACTAGAATTGCAATGTAACTGTTTAATTGCGCAATATCCTTTTATCGTAAGTGTGTTACCTTGCGTGAAAATTTAATACGTGAATTAAACAGCAGGCAGCTGTCAGTCGGGGGAATTCTGCTTCACTGCAGGTATGGAGTGGAAAAGGAAAGAGACTGACTACTGGGCCAAACTTTATAACCCATCTTGGAGATACATGGAAATTCTACAATACCAGTGAAACTGGTTTCAGAGGATGAAAGGATTTGAGGAGATAAGTGTGACTGTCCTAAGTCCTACAAGTGCACAAGGGGTCATATATACAAAGGCCCAACATGTTGGATAAGATGTGCCTGCTCCATCCTGTGCTTCATAATGTGGGTTACAGAAAGCAACGCTTTGCAGGTTCACCTTGCTGTGATACAGCTAGCATTTTGAGGAAGGGATTCTGGCCATTGCTTAACTGCTGCTTGATGCAGTCCAGCTCTTCTCATCAGTGTGTTGTCAGAAAGCTGTGGCTGCTGCTTTGTAGCCAAGCAAGATGGATTTCACATCCCAGTGAAAATTTCCCCTTCTTCTATTAGCTGTAACCCATTTCCAGAGAGGAAATAGATGGGAGAAACGCACAGGAAACTCTGGTGGGGCAAGATGATGTCTTGCCCCTTATCCTTAGCCAAATGGTAGTTTTATCAGGTAGTAATACTGCATTGCTTTTGGACTTGAAATTCATCACCTGCCTGTACTAGCTAAGGCTGATGGCATCCACTTCCCTTTCTGCTGCACACACTAAATGACAATCTGTTCAACACTTAGAACTGGAGCATTGCATTCAGAAAGGAACAAAGAGCAGATTTTGTTACTGTGATGATGCATCAGGCTTCCAGCTGCAACAGAGCAATCTCCGTCTGCCTCTTGTCAGTTCTGTTTGCAGAGCTGTCACCCAGTCCCTCTTGTCTCTCTTGCTTCCTGCTCCAGTTTTCTTTTTCTCCCTTCCTATTTTGTTTACCTCTTGCCCCTCCTTCCCTCTCATTTCTCAATCCCTTTGCCTCCGGCTCTCTCTGAACCACAATTCCCAGAGTGCCAATTAAACTCTTAGCATTACAAATCTCAGATTTAATAGCAGCAGCTGGAACTCAGCCCGGCATCATGAAGACCCTGACCTTCATTCTGGGCTGCCTCAACCCAACTCAGGCGTGCCAGAAAGTGGGAGATGCGATGGGTTTAATGCTTCCCACCTGTTAACCTGCAAGGTTCACTTCAGAATGTTGACATTCCTGTAATCCTACCTTTGAGCAGTCTCTTGTGATGTTTATTTTGCACACCATTATGTGCTTACTGGAATGAGCTCGTGGAAGAGCCCAGCTCTGCCGCACAGATGCATAGAGGTGAATGTTACAAACAGTTTTGCTGCATAAAGTAATACATGAAATGTGCTCTGAATATTGCTGAAATTAACTCAAAATATATAATTGGATGAGTAATGCAGGTGCAAGGATCTAACTTGATATCAGGTAGACTTTGCTCCACAGAAATGCCAGCAGTGGGAACCATACAGAGCCTTCCATCTTCTCTAACAGGATGATTTAATAATATACCCTTAAATTTTGCATTTCACCAGCTCAGCTCCAGAGTTCTTAGGTTAGTGTATGCACATCAGTTTTTCTCCATGTGATGAACCGTTCTGTTTGGAATCATAAAGCACGTTCTTGGTATTCTTTTGTCAGATGGCAAGGTGTCTGTCTCTGTCCCGCTATGTAAAAATGTGGAAAGTGTATTCTATTTGTAGTCTAGTTTAAGTTAAGCAATGGAACTCTCCTGTCTCTGTGGAATTTTTGAGCCAACTCCATCTTAACAGAGCAGCCTTTGATCTGAAGAGGAATTGTCTTAATCTACTTATTTTTTTGAGCAGGAGAACTGTTGGACTGAGTGCTGGGGCACTGCTGCTCCTACCTGATGTCAACTGCCTGATAACTTAATGATGCTGTAGGTTATCTGCTATGTGGGTACCTTCTATTCCTCTGGAACAGAGGCCACGTATGACAGTGAAAAATACTTCTGAAATCAGTATATACTTTATAAAATTAATTCATTTTTATGGCCTCTTTTGGTTCTGACTCAGCGCCAGCTGGATTGCATTGATGTCAGCAAGATAGACGCTATATTTGTCAATAGCTGAATTACAAGTTAAGGTGATCACGGTCCTTTTGAGCTGTTGCACAAGCACCAGATACAGATGAAGGCTCAGCATTTCTCTGCTAATCCTTGGTGTGCTGCTGGTGCTTGAACCGTTCCCTGTTGCAACCTAGTTATGAGACAGCTGTAGTTATTTTCTTATTACCTAGATCCATTGCTCTGTAGTGAGAGTTACGTGAGCTTTATGTTCCAGCAGAGTTACCCATTGGCTGCACATCAGATGGTACAAGTTCCCTCGGCAGGGATAAATCCTGTTACTAGGATTAAAATGGCTTCACTCAATGACTTAAATCTGATGACAGGAGAAATAGTGAAGGGGAAAAAAACCTCACCTATTAAAGAAAAAGTCCTAAACTTTTGTAAACTTTTAAGCTGTTTAAAACTGCTTTTTCATGTGTTGAATTCAGGGGGATTAACCAAACAGCAGAAAACATGACTGGTTAATGACAAACAGTACTTAAGATCAAAGGTGGAATAATGAATCGACAAATACCGTGTCTGGAGATTTTTCCCTTTATTCTTTGCAGTCGTTATCTTTGCTTTGGTTTTTCTTTATCGTTTTGAGAAATGAAATGAACCAGGTTGATTCTTAACTACCTTCATGGTGTCCTGTTCTGAACTGGACAGAACTCTCTGACCTTGAAACCTGCAGTATTTTTGCTCCAAAGATAAGCTTACCTTGTCCTTTGCATACACATCAGAGTGTTATTGGAGAGACTTGGAACTCATAAGAACCGTGAAATATTGAATGAGAAACAAATAGAGGTTCAATGTGAGCTTTTTAAAGTAAAAGTTAGGCTAGTTTGCCTGTGCAAGATTTCCTCTTCTAAACTTGCCATTAGAAGAACACATTGTTTAGGCACTGTTTGCTTAATGGCTTTGCGTGGAAGCCACGTCCATAGATCCTAACTATTTTTAGCTGCATTGTGCTCAGAGACAAATGGCCAAAGTTTTATTTTTGCTGGTACTGAGGTCACGGCACATTAAAAGTGGTAAGTGCATTTCTAAAACGATAGCGTTACCTCTGTGGAAAGCATCTTACAGATGACACATTCCCCATATCTTACAGAGCTTTTTTAGGATGAGTAGACTCTGTCTCACACAGGACTGATAGAACTGATGCATGTGATGTCTCTGACCCACCTAGTCCGCTTTTCATTTTACTCTAGAAGGGCACTTGTGTTCTGGTGAGACTTCATGTTTGTAAGCAGGGTGTAAAGCTGCTGTTTCGGTGACCTAAAATAAAGTGCAAGCGCAGCACTGTAATGTCAGTGCTTAGACATGCTTAAGCCCTCCAGATGCCTGTTTCTCTCAGTCTGGGACCAAGTACTTTTGCTTATTAGCATGGGCAATGTTTGGCCTCTCATTCAGTTGTACGGACATCCAAGATTATCTGCTTCAAGAGTCACACTTTTGCGGTATAACGTACCTGTTCAGAAACAATGGTATAATATAAGTGAAAATTTAGTGGATTTGATCAAAGGTTATTTATGGGCGAGTTTTACAAATGAAATTTTGCTGTGTGATTTCATTGGGATTGAATTCTACCTGAATGCTTTTAATTCATTGCCACTGCCCTCAGGTTCTTTTTGCAGGACTAAAATTTCCACATACAAACGTAATTCATGGAGCAATCAGAAGGAGACAGCTGTGTATAAATATGGCAGAGGATGGGGAAATCTGAAGTCTTGAGGCTGGCCTGAATTATGATCGTTGCCACTGGAAGTGGCACGTAGCAAATAATAAACATTATGTTTCATTATTTAACATGGGTAATAGTAAAAACAGGAGTTATTCATAGCAAGTAGATTCAGCTTCAGGGAAAAAAAAAAACACCCATCAGGTTCACAAAGCAGTGAGAAAGTAAGTTACCATGACTGCACGCTCTATACAACGCTGAAAAAATAGATCACTCAGTGAGAGGAATTGAAAAGCCAGGCCTGACGAGAGACTTAGCATAGACTGGACCTGGGAGAATCTTGTTTTCCTTCATATAATTCTGAGTGGTTAAGCCTGTAAGACCAAGGATGGAGCTGTATTGAAGAGGCACACAAGGAAGAGGTGAGGAGCAGTTCTTTCTTCCCCAAGGAGAGAGCCCTGGCTGACAGTGTTTCAAATGCTTAAAGTAATCATCCCATAAAACGAAGAAGTCAGGAGAGCTGGATGCTGTTAATTAATGAGTGCCATCAACTGTGAAGACATAGGTAGCCCTCAAAGGATGGAGAAATGCAGCGGAAAGAACAGATTTGTTTTTCTTTTCCAAGTGCAGGCAGCATGTGTGTAATTACAGCGCTTTGTAAAACTCTGGCGTACAGCAACTGAATGCCATGCAAATTTAGGGATGTCAGGATCTCATTAAACCAGCACCATTCGCATTTAAGTGCAACCAGGGGGAAGCTGAGAATTTTCTGCATCTTAGTGTTTCAGCTCTCAGTAAGATATCTGCTTTTGAAATACACATATAACAATTTTAGCATCCTTAATACTTTCTTGATAGATGTATTTATGTATGTGTGTGTGTGTGTGTGAAAGCACTCTTCTTGCATAAGCGGGATGCAAGGGAAAAAGATTTAAGGTGCAGAGAAGATGCTTCTTTTCTGGTTGAATTTTACAGATGTAATTGTTACGCAAGCTAAATCACCATAACTATTATCTGCCCGTGTTGTTACTGCATCAGGAAAATTGAATTAACTGTCTCCTCATGTATTTCAGGTCAGCAAATTCCACCCTTAGATCCTCATGAAAATGGTAACAATGGAGCAATCAAACTTGGAAGGCAGACTTCACAGATGGGTAGGCGGTGCTGCTGACCCAACTTGACCTCTTGAGATTTACTTGAAAAACAGCTCCATTTACTCTTTCACGGAGAAAGGACTTCATGATCTCAGTGACGTGGCTCCTGATATTGAAATTACTGCTTTCAAGACTTCCCGCGAGTAATAACACAAGGACCAGAAGCAGAAAGCTTCGCTTTAAAATGGATTTTGTAAAAACCTACTTGGAAAATCCTCTCTAAATATCCTGTCAAAATTACAGTGTCAGGGTGTTCTGATCCGCTGTTTCAGCTGATGACTGTCCTTTTTTATTTCTTTTTTTTAATAAAAAGAACCTTTTCATGAAAGTTCTAGATTTGCTACCGTAAAAAAAAAAAAAAATCTCTTTTTATATTGCAAAGTGGACTTGGCATGTTTTTAGAGTTTTCTGTGTGATAACAAAGTGCGAAAACCCATGAAACCTGAGTTTTGGCAAAGTTTCTCTGCCTTGTTAGCTGGACTCTGCTTCTATATTTTTCTGGATCTGTAGCTTCATCTCGTGCTTTCAGTAAATACCAGCAAGAATTGAACTGAATTTGCTAACTAGAAAAATGGATCCAAAGGATGAGCAAGTGCGGTTTGTTCAGGCTGCAAGTCAGCACCTGCACCAGGAGGAGCTGTGCCATGTGAACGAAGGGACTGTCACGAAGGAGGCTGCTGGGACCCCACACAGTCCCCAGTGCTCTGAAAAGAACTGAAGTAGCAGCAGCTGTACTTTGCTTGAAGTGATTTCCAGGGCATACGCTTCATTAATTGCTGAAATTGTTAAAAAAAAAAACAAACAAAAACAACCACAAATACCGGCTTAATCTCTATTACTTACCAAGTTTCCTCCAAATCTGTGCCCCAGGCTGAAGATCTCTCAGCTTAACAATCCCACTTCTATTTCTAGAAGAGAGTGCCACGTTGCCCCAGTGGGTCAGGAGGATCCCTTCCCTGACTCGCTCCAATGCATCTCCATAAGGCTGTTGGAAGGATGACAGTTCTGTGCATAAACTGTTTGGGCTTAAAGGCTGGAATCTAATAACGTGACATAGAGTGTTTCCTTATAAGTGCCATTCTCTTCTTTTGTGGAATAGTTTCTTCAGCAACGTGGGATGCAATACAGAGGGACTACTGCACGATGCCTTTGAAGCTTATTTGCAGCACAGTGTAGAAAAATAAATCCCATGGATGGCTATGAACTAGAAATAACGTGAAATTGTGTTCTTCGCTTCCATCTCTTATGAATACATGTGACTGATTTTGCTTCTTCATCAGTTCAGTTGGAAATCTAAACTAGAGTGAGTTAACCTCATAGTCCAACAGTGATTTGTTCTCTTGCTGGGAAAATTGACCTCGTCACACATTTTCTGTGGGCCTTATAAAAAATAAAAGAGGAAAGTAACTTATTGCTATGAATCATGAACAGGCAGGCGAGAGCTGGGCTTCAGTGTTTGTGCATAAACCCAGACTTTCTTGCTTGGTTGTGTGGTTGCTTTGATAAAATGGTACCAATTATTAGTGCTTGAACCAGAGCCGGGTCTACTGAATGGGATTATTTCCTTTTCTTTGGAGGGCTTAAATAGTTAAGATCAGCTGGGTGTTCCCCGCCTCACCTTATCTAAGAACCTAGACTGCACTGGTTTTTCACCTAATATCCTCTCTGATGTTTTGGATTCTTTTGAAAGCACTCACACCTGAAAATTTGTAAGCACAGACACGAGAGCTCCCAACCAAAAGGAGAGTTAGGATGACCTTTCAGTCTTGTCGCCTTAATTGCAGCAACTGTTCTCCTGATAATCCATCATTGTTCACATGAAAATTCAGCAGTCATCACAGTTGATAGTTGGTAATGCTCCTTTAGGGGCCATGCAAGATATTTCCATGGGGCTGTTGGAAGAACCACAGCTGCATTTAAAAATGATTTGAGCTTAAAGGCTGGGTTTTGATAAAGCAAAAATAGAGTTCTTATATCCCACCCCAGTGTGAGTCTGCTTGGGGAGCCCAGACAACTAGAGGAGGGCGAGAGAAGTTACCATGGCCTAAACTAATAGGAACTGATAACCAACACAGATTAATGGTATTGATGGGGTCTGTGGCCCATATGTGAAAGGCTAGTCTTGTTAAACAAGGTGAGGTGGAACCCATGTGTTTTAACACAAAATTTAGCTCAACGTATAGTAGTCATGTGTAACTGATTTTTAACTTCTCATAGATCTCTATGGTATCTGTCCTCATAATGTGATGTCTCAAATCTCATTAAGCCCGACTTGAAATGACTGAAGGCTTTGTAATATGGTTCTGCGAGTACTTTATACTCTGAGTTTCTGCTAGAGTTGGCCTTTCATGTGGATCTGAATGGGACAGATATTGTCTTGACCAACCAGTTCTCACAGCTGCCAGTGAGCTGCTTGTGATTCAGAACAGGTATTTGAGTTACACCTTTAAATAGTGTAAAATTGGAAATCATTACAATGGATTTCTGGCAGATTTTACAATTCAAATGCTAGCAACATAGGCTTAAATGTATTTTTGCATTAGGTGGGCCAAATCTCAATTACCTTTTTCTTCTTTTTCTCACTCAAATTTAAGTTCATAGAATCTTAGTCACAGGGTGGCTTGGGACCTCAGAGCCCATCCAGCCCACCTCTTGCCATGAGCAGGGCTGCCGGCCACCAGCTCAGCTTGCCAGGGCCCATCCAACCTGGCCTTGAGCTCCTCTTGGGTTATGATGAGCTTCAGCAGAAAAATCTGGAGCCTCGTGTAGAAACAACACGGCACGATGCTGTGTAGTAGCTTGTGTTTACTTTTAAGATAGGGCAAGCCTTCAGCGATGATGTCATTTATCTCCTGTTTGTCAAAGCTAAAGTACAGCTTTAGCCTGCTTCTTCCAGTAGGGGAATGGTTGGTTTAAGAAACAGCAATCTTCACGTATAGAATTTTTGCTTTCTTTTGTCGCCTTTGTTGTTTGCAAAGTGAGTAGCACCACCCTTCATTAACAGCCAGAAAAACGACAGAGAAGCAAACAGTCTCCGAGTCAAAGCTTTCAGCAGTGATCGTAATTCCCTACTGGCTAATGGCCGGTTGAAAGCTACATGACCGTACAGGAGCGCTTAACTCTGTCGTTGTTCTGCTCTCCTGACAGTGATAAGAACAGTGTGCAGTTCCTCATCGACCAGCTGGTGCTGGCTCTGTCGGAGTCTGCTTGTCTTAAGCGAGCTGGCAGCAGGACTGGGGCACTCTGTGGTGCCAGGTGGAGTCTGTTTGCACCATGATTCATGGCGGTGACCCTCCAGCTGCAGGTGACTCGCTTTTCCGGCTTCTCATGAGCTCTGCATAGGAGTGTGTATATAAGTGCAGTTTTTTATTGTTACGCTGACAAGTAGTGTATTTTTTCCACTATGGCTGGGTCTCATATACTGAACATTGTATTCTGTAAGTACATTTTTTTGTTTATGGTCGTTTCACCTTTATGAAGTTAAAGCTGCAGGCTGAGGGGAGCAAGAAGATGGAGATACGCATAGGTACAATCGCTGACTCGCCGTTCTTATGCATGAAAATGGCATATTATGGAAAAGCTGGTCTTGCAGCTGAGAAATACAGGAAAGGTCATTTATTATCCAAGATTTGGCACTTGGAAGAGTTGAAGTTGCATTAAAAAAAAATCCGATTATTTTTATTCATGGTATAGCAGGTCTATCTAAAGTACTATAACATACCATGCGTATATGTTAGTAACTGGGAAAGTTACCTATTGTCCCCTTGTCTCCTCAGTAATCCTTCATGGCACATGATGGTATACATTCTTAGGTTGTAACAAGAGCATTCAGCCTACACGCAGACCTTTTCAGTACAGTGATGATGTAGTTTGCTATCCTACCCTTAACTATTTAAGCCAGAGTCAGTGTTAAATTGTCCGTTTAAAATCACTTTCCAAGTACTCTTCCTCTGTTTTGTTTATGTAAGGGCTTCGATTGGGCTGGACCCACTTGCTGCATGTATGGGATGCTGCAATCTGTTCATACTTTACCTTCCGTTTTACATATTAATTGTATCGTACCTAATTATATTTTTGCCCTGAGATGTACCTTCTGTGTTTTATTTAACCTGCAATGATTAACGCTAATAAATGTCTTAAATGCCTCTGGTTTGAGGATGCCTGGTTTCAATAAAGCAGAACAAAAGTGGTCCCTTTTTTCTCATTATTTGCTCTCCAAAAATGGCTGTTTCCAGTCTGCGTGTTGCCTAACTGGGATTTAAAAGAATGCTGCTTGAAACATGCACAGCTGAACTCTTGGCAGAGCTGGATGCATTCCGGGAGGATCCCAAAGTGCAGGTGGAGTTTGAAGGAACAGAAAGTGCGAGCATCCCTTTGCTAGAAGTTGTTTGACTTAACCCATTAGAAGAGTGGTTTGTCCCAGTGGGGAAACTTGGAACAGTGGTTGCTGGGAAGAAGTGATCTTGGAGGTACCATGCACTGTCATAGTAAACATAACATGTGTGGCTCTTGTGGCATTTTCTATTTTGTGCCTTTTTATTTACGTCAGTGCATTTCATGTCTGATTTATGACTCTTGAGTTTGTCCTTAAGAGTTAAGATTTAACACTCCCTTCAAGAGTGTGCAGTACGTAGTGCTTCCCAGTGCTGTTGTTTCAAGGGGTTTGTACATTCACTGTGATTTTTCTTGTGTGACCCAATTCGTAGCTTCACAGATATTACCATAATAATGAGGACTGTGAATATATCTTTTACTTTGTTATCTATAAGGAAAAAGGGGATTCTGGAGAGGAGCTTTTCCAATGACTGAGATAAACTCACACCAACACATGAGAAGTGCTGTTAGAAACCCTGTGAATGACACGTCTGGTGGGAACATGGTGACCAAATACTATCAAGCGACCCAAACAACCCTTTATCTATATAAGGAGAAACCAGCATTACAGAGGAGCCTCTGTGAGTTTACTTCCTACTTAAAGATACCCAGCAGGATCTGTTTCCCACTTTAAAAGCATTCATAATCACGTTGCAGAATGATGTATTTATTTCCTGCTATTCAAAAATAAAAAATTAAGTCAGATTCATAAATGTAAAGTGCAAAAAGGTGGCACAGATGCCAAGTTGAGCAGGAGCCAGCAGCATGCCCTTGCTGCTAAGAAGGATGACGGTATTCTTGGCTGCATCGGAACACTGCCAGCAGCTCAGAATTGATCCTTCTCTACACGGCACTGGTGAGGCTGCACCTGAAGTGCTGGCTCCAGTTTTGGGTCACCCAGTACAAGAGAGCTGTGGGCTTACTAGAAAAAGTCCAGTGTAGGGCCAAGGAGATGAAGGAGCGCCTCTGTTGTGAGAAAAGGCTGAGGGAGCTGGGTTGCTCAGGTAGAAGAAGGAGAGGCTCAAAGGGATTTCATCAGTGTGTGTAAATACTACTTGAAGGGAGAGCACAAGGAGAATAAAGCCAGACTCCTTCCAGTTGTGCGCCCAGTGCCAGCACAAGAGGCCATGGGACAAACTAAAGCACAAGAGGTTCCCTCTGAACAGCAGGAGCACTGGCACAGGCTGCCCAGAGGCTGTGGGGTCTCCTCCTTGGAGGTCTACAGAAGCCTCCTGGCCGTGGGCCTGGGCACCCTGCTCTGGGTGGCCCTGCTGCAGCAGGGCTGGAACTGGGGGATCCAGAGGGCCCTGCCTGCCTCAGCCAAGCTGGGATTCTGTACATAATTCAAGGAAAACCTAAGAAGCCCCTTGCAGCTATTCTCGGTGTTGGAGAGTCAGGAGTGCTGTTTTTGCTTTCATTGTGAAGAGCTTTGCCCTTTGACATCCACGTCCTGGCATTATCAGTGGGATGTTACACGTGGCCTGGAAGCGTGTTCTTGTAGTGCTTCGTGTTAATTTGCAGCTTTATTTTGCCGTAAGAGGGGAGCAGCACAATTGGTTGGGAAATAAACCCCCTCTGCTTCCCTTTTGAAGACTGAAGATTGTGTCTCTGGGCACTCAAGGAAAATCATTTGATGTTATGGGCTTCAAAAACTTCCCTAATACAGCTTCAGTCTTTCTGCAGAGCATCATAGGACGCCCTGCTGTGATCTCTTGAGCACTCTTCTGAAATGAGGACAGAAAATCTGATGAAACAGTCTGTGTATCTCCTTCATGCTTCCACCCCCTCAACGAAGCTGTAAGAGTGTTTAGGCTGCTATCAGATTGTGAAACCTCTCTTCTTCTCTGAAAGGAAAACAGAAAGCTGCAAGATTTTTGTTTCCCTCCTTGATGCTGTTATACACGAGGCTACAGAGTAATTTTCTTAAAAGCATTGAGAGGCGTATGGGAGGACGGAGTGGCTGGAAGTGTTTGTGCCAAGGCCTCTGTTAATTGGTGTAGGTTGCTCCCTGAGGACTC
Organism: Excalfactoria chinensis; assembly: GCF_039878825.1. Taxonomy (NCBI): domain Eukaryota; kingdom Metazoa; phylum Chordata; class Aves; order Galliformes; family Phasianidae; genus Excalfactoria; species Excalfactoria chinensis. Next base: position 48,860,334 of record NC_092826.1, read on the forward strand.
GGCTTCCACAATGGGATGCATTCATGTGTGATGGTGTTCTTGACCATTAATAAGATCTGCTTTGGATTAGAATCTATTTAGCATCTGTGCCAGCGCCGATTTCATTGTTTGATTGAACATAGTTGCTCTTTCACTGTCCCGAAGTAAAACCCTTCTGTAAAGACTGCAAAATCAATAGTTGACCGCATTTATCAGGTTGAGAAGTAATAAGTCATGGCATAATGCAGCATAACACGGCTTGTCTGAAAAATCAATTTCAGGTGATTTTCTCATCTCTGCAATTAGATCTGCAAGAAGAATCCTTGCTGCAAAATGTCTGCATTTGCATCATGCTGATACTGCCGAGTGTGTCCTGATAGAGATTGGTTTGTACGGCCACTTATCATGGCAACGTGTTCTGTAGAAATATGAGGGCATGCTCATTATATGAAGATTCATAATGGTGTGTTTTCAACAGATAAGGTGCAGAAGCATTATTGGAATTGTTTTGTAACACGGTGGTTGTGAAAGCTTGGGGACAACACGCTGGCAGAACTGGAAGTGCAATCGACCTGTACTAACTTGCATTCGGTGTCACAGCAATTAACAAGTGTTTAATAAGACGTCGTTATTCAGTGCACAGAAGTCAAGCGCTGGGGTGTGGAAAAGAATTTTGAGGCTTCTGGTTAGGAATTCAAAATTTATCATCTTGGGAAGGATTTGGGGTTTTTTTGGCTGTTAAATTACTCTGATCAGAAACCATTTTATCCCTGCGACTCCCTGAAGTACTGCAAACAAATAGACTTTCTGCAAAAGGTGCTGACCTTGTTTCTCAAAAGCTCCTGGCGAAGCCAAGCCTGATCTTTCTGACCACCTTTGAACCTTTCTGTAAGACACACTGAACTGATGATGAAAGCCTCAACCTTTCTCATTCCCACACTCTGAGTATTTTAGGAAACAAAACCACACATCCACTGAAATCCGCTTAATGCCTGTTTATTTTACTTTAGTCAATGCCGTTTCTGCTCCCTTTGCTATGGTAAAATACGTGTTGAAATAAGAGGATAAATACCTAACAACCAGACCCCTACTCCCCTCCAATAAGCAGAGAGCTGTGGGGGAATGCTCTGTGGCAGACTATGAAAGAGGCAACCGCTCGGCTTCTGATTACATATTGACAAGTGGAAATCAATGAGGAAGTCAGCTCACACGCCTAAGAGATGCCCTTGAGGAAAATGAACGTCGCGTTTCTTCCTGTCTGACATTACAGCATGATTTGGTAGGCGAGAGATAGCACTGCTGTTACTCACTTAGCAAATAAGTAAGAAATTAATGAGAGGATGGTACCGGTTTCTCTTTGCTTGTTTTAATAGGGCTGAAATGTAGGTTAAGCACCTTACAAAAGAAATCCCTGCTTCTGGTTGTCTTCAAAGAACCAGGCTGCTGTGCTGATAAATACAAGCTGGGAAGTTTCATAGCAGTTTAGAGCGAAATAGCAATGGTTGCAACCTGGGTAACACCATGCCTTTCAAAATCCCTTTTCAATACAACAGCTCTGCAAAAAAAACAAATCATCAGCAGACAGAAAGTTACTACCAACTATCCAAGTTACGCTCTGTGTTCATCACTCTCTGAATGGCACAATTTTGCACTGTGTTTTACCAAAAAAAGCTAAACAGTGTGCGGTAGGGATCTCCCAAGGGCCCCCAGAAGGGGTATTCAAAATGAACGTGTAGGTTTTCTATGCTATTTCTTGAGACATTCGGGAACGGAAATAAGAATGCTTTCCTGGTGCCACTCCCTTCAGAGATACCATTTGTCCTCTGAGATTTGCCACACTTGTTCTCCATTCTCAAGGAAAATTTGCTTTCAAGGTGGTGACCTGAACTGCCTGTTGGCATCTAACCAGTTCCCCACCCCACCGTCATAGAACAGAGAGACAGAAGTCTTATCAGCAGCTGACGTTTCCAATGGAGGTGATTCTTTCTCAGCAGTTTTGGTTACATTCTGACATACAGCAATATCTGCTTCTGATGTTGTGGGCCAACATAACAACACAGGAGGCAGTCCTTTTGCAGCAGCCCCAGACAGTTATTCCTTTTCAGAAGCCAGAATTTTTTGAAGAGGAATTAGTTTTCTTGAAATGAGAACAAAGCCAGAATGTCACATTGGCAATAAAATAGTGAAGAGGAAAGAAGGAGGAAACGACATAATAATGTCCTACCTTGGAAGATACTCCTGGACATTGGTAACAACCCCACTGAGGTGACAGACAGAGAACAAAAGAGATATCTGAAATGGAATGTTGATGTAAAAGGGTTATCACATCATAAACGGTCAAAGTGCATATACACGCATTTCATGGCACAGCCTCATTAACACCGTCGTTACTTAGGAACCCTGGCCCACAAATGAGTGTAAACAAATACAAGATGAAGAGTGCCTCAGGTGGCTAAAGACTCCACCTGTGGAAAATAAGACTTTATCTATGTGTGTACCTGGATGTACAGAGTGCAAAGCCCATTGCATAAAAGATGACGCCCATTCACATAGCCCGTGATAGGTTAGCAAGTAGGAGCCTTGGACTAATGACTTTGGTGAACACACTGCCGTGCACTTGTATAGCCATTCTCCGTACATGGTTTAGCCTTTCAGGAAGCTTGATTTCAGCTAAAGGATGTCTTGGTGTGATGGATTGTTTTTGTAGGAAAAGGGCAAATCATTCCAGAGAAGGCTACAGAAGAAAGGGCAAACGTATCCAAGTAGATTTGCATTGAGTGATTTAACCACAGCAGTTCTTCATGTTCTTCAATACTTGCTGCTGGGAGTAGAAAGGCTACACAATAACAAAGCATCCATCACTGGAATATAAAATGGAAGATTATTTTATTTTACTTATCCCGGGAGGAAACTGATGTCTTCGAAGATCCACCAGACTTGAGATGTCAAGTTATCTTTGTGTCAGCGGGCATGCATTTCACACACCGCACCTCACCTTGCTGCAAATCACACCCCAGTGAAAGATGCATGTTGTGGCAGAAAATCGCACCCGGTGCTATTCAGGCTGCCTTCTGACAGGTCTGCTTTTGAAGAACGCCTGATTTTTCAGTGAAGCAGTGCCAGAATTCCCATGAGAGACTCCCGCTCTTCAAGATGTTTGAGGAAAGACATTGTGCTCCCCGATGTTTTAAACCAGCGCTGGAAATTGTCCTTCCTCTCAGCAGGGCCTCCAAGGCGTAGCAACTATATCCTGGAAGTTAGATAATTACGGTGTACATTTTAAGCCAGCCACAGGCAAGTAATTAGAATTAGGGAATGCGTGACTGCCTTCAGATATCTTTGGGTCATGCTAGAAATGTAAGCAAGTTGTGTTTGATGCAAAGTAGCCTATCTGATGTGATACACACCCATGCCATAGAAAGTGTGTGGTGAGGCAATGCAGGATTTTTCTCTCAGATTTTATCCTCTCCTACAATTTTAAACAGAACCGTTGCTGTGATGTCACAGGATGTCCATTACTTTGTAATTTTATATACTTTTGTACTCAGTGCTGGTTGATGAAGCATTTGATTCTGACTGATTATGATGCGGCACAAACTGTTACCTTTCTCTCACCGAGGTGAATGCCTCCAATTTATGCAGCTGTCCTCTCTTAACCTGCCCTCCTTCTATGAGGCCCCTGAGTAGGAGCAGTTTCCAAGACAGTCCTCCGAGGCTCTGAGGACTGAGGTTGGTGTTTATGCTAAGTTAGCACACTGTCAGGCCTCCATGGTGACCCCATCCCTTCCTTCAGAGCTGGCCTCAGTGTTGTCACGTACAAGAGCTTCATGGGCATTTTTGTGCATTTCTGTTTTCCTCTGAGGCAAGTGCAAACATTCCATTTCCTCGTGATGTCACCTGTCATCTGCAGATGATAAAATCTTGGAAAGTCTTGCATTTTATTAGCTACTCAAGCTGTGTGGAGGTAACAGACAGTAAAACTGAAAATGTGCCAATGTCCTGATTAAGCTCAGCTTGTGTAAACTCTACTGCTCTACCAGTTTCTAGGAAAGTAGTCAGATGTTGTTGTGATCATCCCATCAAGGGAACTACATCTACTTGGGTTTAAGGATGCAACCATCTATATTATCCGGACTGAGACAGATCCAAAGTCTGGTTAGCTGCAACATCATGGCCAGAAGCCCACCATCCATGAGTCTTTTATAATGAGAAGTTATTGGAATCTGTTAAAATTGGCCCAAGTGTGTTGTTCTGAATTCTCTATCCAACTCACCCTCTGAAAAAAGCAGAAAATGTAAGATTTGAAACATCATTTCACTTTTGAATAAATACAGAGGAAGAAAAAAGTGGGGAGGGGGGAGGGGGGAAAGAAATACTTGTGATGTCACTGACACATACAGGCTTTGCCAGTCTCATGACCTAAAGAGTCTAATTCTTAGTTGTAAAATTGGACTTGGTATGTAACGATTCCATTCCTTGCTTTACTGTCCATCAGAACCATCCCAAGGATGCCTCCTAAGATTTGCTCAACATTACGTGCCAACCTCAGCTTGAGATAGGAAAATTGCCTACGGAGTGATCTTTTGGCTTATCCACCTCCGAGACTGAACATCTCACATCTTAACTTACTTAAAAGTTTCATTAATGATGCATAAGCCAAAATCCAGCTCAGCTCTTTCCCTCACAGCTGTATTGTCTCTGAATAGCTAACAAGAGCCAAACACAGTAATTTTCTGCTTCTAATGTGAGTGAAACCTAGATATGCACCTCGGGAATAATTTCTGGATGGGAAAGCAGAGTTTTTACTAAGCTACTTTGAAAAGCTCGATTTTATTTTATTTTTTTTTTCTGTTACAATAATGAATTGATATGAATTTTTCTCTCACTGTATGTGTTAGAGAATGTTCATCAGTGAAAGCAAAACACGGTTAAATATTCAGGGTTGAATGCCCCCAGGAGTATTACAAAAACCAGTGGAGAGCCATTCGTATTCAGTCTGAACAAATACTGGTGCACAAGGGAAATGGATAAAAAGTGAACCTGGTGCACTGCGAAGAATAAACACGACGGGTTCTGATAATAATAAGCATGACATGAACCCTGGGCAAAATAATGTCAAGACAGACATGGGAAGCAAATCGGTATTAATTCACAGACAAAAGCGTATGTAATGTTAATCCATACATTTTAAATCTAAAATAGGTGCTTTCAAACCACAGGAGATGAGACTAAAATGCAGTTGCTTAAGGTAGATGGATTGATTTGAGGCATGGATTACTTTAAGGTATTCAATGTAGCTCTGCACGACAAGCTGGATAAAAAAACAACAGTACTATGCAAAATAAATTTACCCGCATTACATGCCCTCAGAACCAATTAGCAGCTATATCAGCATGTTTCTACTCTCTTCTAATGGGTTATTAACAGCTTCAAAGGAGCCATTGCCATTCAATGTCTTTATCAGTGGAAGGAAACATAACATTTTTGCTTCTAACTTGGCAAATGACACAAAAATTGCTGGAAATGGAAAGAAAACAATGATAAGAAGAAAACAACATCAAGATTTTTAGCACTGTTCTTCAGATCTTCAGCTGTCCGTAAATACTATGAGACTCCGTGTGGATGAGGGGCTATTCCCTGCCTGCTGGTGGCGGGACTTGCATCTGGTGCTGGCCCTGTATATGAATGGGGACACTATAGATTCCCTTTTCCCTTATTTCTACTTGCTTTACTCAGGGAAGGGAAAAAGCAAGCAATGGCCTGGCACACATAAGATAAAATACATTCCAGATTTGCAATGATTGTTTTTCTGTTAAATTAGTATAATTTCTCATAGATTGCTTCTCCACAGAAGAATCACAGAATTATAGGGTTTGGAAGGGGCTTCTGGACATCATCCAGTCCACCTCTATGCTAAAGCAGATTCCTACAGCAGGGTGCACAGGAAAGAATGTCCCCATAGAAGGAGACTCCACAACCTCTCCACACAGCCTGTTAAAGTGCTCTGTCACCCTCACAGTTAAGGTCTTCCTGATGTTTTTATGGCACTTCCTGAGTTGCAGTTTTTACCTGCTGTCCCTTGTCCTTTCCTTGTGCACCCCTGAAAAGAGCCTTGTACTATGGACAAAGAAGAAGAAGCATCTTCTTCACTTGAAGGTGAAGGGGTAGAAGAAGAAGCTTGCAGAGCCATTGAGACTGGGAAAGTGGGAAGAGGAGGAAAGCAGCAAAATAGGACAGGTGTAGGTTCAGGTTGATGGAGTGGGAGCAGAAGGGCCTCAATCCACTATAACATTTCCCTTTAAAAAGCAGAATGGTGAATATTCGTGGTAGTAGGCAGTGAGCAGTGCCCACAGCACAGGAAGGTTCAGGGTAGAAGGGGCTGGGTTGCTCCCAGGGAAGGGGAGCATCAGGGGACAGTGAACAGCATGACAGGTCTCTGGCTGATGGCAGTGAATGAGCTGATGCTAGAGATGTCCAACATGGAGATAATCCAGCACAGGGCATCTTTTGTTACATGGTGCTTCCTGCAGGCTTTTCTTTTTCACCCGTAGCTATGTCCTAGAGGATATGGCAATCTCAGGATGAGAGGGAATGGACTTAAGTTTTGCCAAGGGAGATTCAGGTTGGATATTAGAAAGAATTTCTTCTCTCAAAGAAGAATGGTGAGGCACAGTCACAGGCTGCCCAGGAAGGCGGTGAGGTCACCATTGCTGAAGGTGCTCAAGAACCGTGTGGATGTGGCACTGAGGGACAGTCAGTGGGCATGGTGTGATGGGCTGGCAGCTGGACCGGGTGATCTTAGTGATCTGAAAGACAAGTTTCTGTCTGTGTGGTGTATCAATTGCATATTGCAATGAAACAGCTTCTCATGGGTATCATTTTTACAATTAAGCCATAAATTATTCAGTATTTGGCAGTCAAAGATGCCATCAATAATGCTATGCAGACTTTTTACCCCTGGATTGCAAAGTAAGTCAATATTTCAGGTAGAATGCTCAAGCTTGTGTGCAGATACAGGAGATATTTGCAACAAATTGGAATGGGGACATGATTGTAGAAACCTTGCATCCTTACTTGTAGATGCAATGAATTAATCAAGAGCAAAGATCTTTCGTTTGTGTATTAACCATGTGTTAGTAACCTTAGCTTCTGGCATCTGTTCCAAGAGTGCTCTGAGCCCTTGTTTGCTTCAACAGGAGGGGGAAAGAGAAGGCATTTCTAGGGCTGGGTGAAGCCCATGAAGGCAGAGCAGCTGCAGATGTCCACGTGAGCCATGATGTTGCAAAGCTGCAAACCTTTAAGTTTATGCATTTGAGAATTCATATATGGATTTCAGTGGATATAAACGTGCAACTGCAGAAGCAGAGCTTTTGTTGGCATAAGTGCTTGTGATTTAGTTGATCATTTAGAGCTGAGTAACATCTTAATGCAGTTTGGTAACAGGCTACAGGGGAGCAGATCCTTCCCTGTCAGTCACTATGCAAGCAATTGAATCCACTGACAGCCCAAATCTTAACGTCTCCCCTTCTTTTCCTCTGCTGATTTTCAGGCTCCCCGTTAATTTGATCTTTCAGCAAACAATTCTCACATCTATGATATCTATGTATTTTTAAAGTGTTACTGTAGCTTTTTGCTGTCTCCTTCTGCCTTAATTGATGTACAAATAACTGTCTAAAATATTCTTTGAGAGAAGTTGCTGAACTTTCCCCAGAGATCTTCTTCTCGTCTTTGTCTTCAGTCATCTCTACTCAGTTCCTACAAAGTACTGGTTGTTCAGCATGTGTTTACTTTCTCTTGTAACCATTGCAAACTAATGTACCCTGGGAAAAGGAGTTGGATTCCTCTCATTTGCAAATATCATTAGCAGAATTGTCGACCAAATTCCATACTCAGCTCCAAATTACACACTCAATTAGGGCCCGATCCAATGCTTATTAAAGGCACTGGAAGAATTCCCCCTGATTTTAATGGACCATGGCTCAGACCTTAGGGAATGTACAATTCCACCGCAGATGATCAGTTTAATCTCTGAGCACACTGGAATTTATACAGAGAGAATCATAGCATTGGAAAGGACTTCAGAGGTCACATCTCAAGGCAAGATCAGATCAATCTATACCTCACAACAGACATCTAACCTGTTCTCGGAGGTCACTGACCGGGACTCCATGGATTGCCCCTCCAGGCAGCTAACTGTTCTCACCATTAAAAAGTTCTTTGCTCCAGTCAACACCCATGACTTCCTGCTCTAGCCAAAGAAAGTGAGAGCAGACTGTTTTCTTCCTCTTTGCATTAGCCTCTAATGTATTTGAAAGCTATTATCACTGCATGACTCAGTTATGTCTTCCTTAGGCGAAACAACCTCAGTTTTTCAGTCTATTCTTATGCTTCAACCTCCCTGTTTTCTGGACCTCAGCCATTACTGGTGCTTTCTTCTGGCCTCCCTTCAGTTCATAGAATCACAGAATTACTGAGACTGGGAGGACCTGGTGTAGGGAACCTGCTTTGGCAGGGGGATTGGACCCAATGATCTCTGGAGGTCCCTTCCAACCCCTACTTTTCAGTGATTCTGAGTGATTCTGTGACATCTGGAGATCACACAGCCCAACCCCCTGCTGAAACTGGCTCCCCAGAGCAAGCTGTGGAGGAAGGTATCCAGGAAGGTCTTGAACAGGGAAGGAGACTTCACAACCTCTCTGAGCATCCTGTTCCAGTCAATCCACATCTTTCCTGAAGGACAGCGCCCAAAACTGGACACAGCACTTGAGCACAGCGTTTAGTAGAGGGAATATGTGTGTTGTGCACAGTCTTAGTATAATGCTCGTCTTTTGCTCATCGGTACATTATATGCTGATATTTACTCTGTGATCCATTAGAACAGAATCTAGGCACAATTGGAAGATGTAATTTGAGGGCTTGTTGGGGATCTCCCGGGAGACGCAGAGTTAGCATCTCTGAGCTCCTGTGTGTATTAACAGAGTAAATGAAAAGTGAAATTTGAGTCCTTGTTGCCAGATGAGATCTCAAAACAGACTGAGAAACACCATGGTTTTGTTTGCCAGAATACCAGAGTGGAAAAGAAATGCAATGACTGTAGGCCACCGTCACGCTGTTTCTGTAGGATTTCTTCTCAGGCTGAAAATGTAATTTAATACAGTTTTCCTCTCGGTAAAAAGAGAGTTTCAGCTACGTACTTAAGATTTATATGCTTATCTATGCATATTTTATTTTTGGCTACTTTTCAGCATAGAGTTTGTGCGTTTTTAGAACTGCAACATCAGCAAACGACCTCCAACGCATATCCTACATTTTTGCATATTCATTGTCTCATTCCATCGCAAACGTATGTGGACTTTAAGAACCGATTCTTGAAAACAATATCCAAAAATCTATTTCCCCAACAACTTTGTCCTTTACCAAAGGACTAATGGTCCTTAGCACATTTAAAATTGGCTCAGGACTCATTCAGTGTGTTAGATGATACTTTGCAAAGGGTAAAACACACACAAAAAAACATTTTTATCTTGTTCCTACACAAGTAAACAATCGATGCATTTTTGTGTTACAACACTTACACGAAAGTTCTCATCACAGCAACGTATCAGAATGCTGTTATGTGTTATTAGCTTTTCTCTGCTTGCTTATTCAGTACGTATCACATGTTTTTATAATGACCTCATTAGGTAGAGAAATACACTGTAGTCAAACAAACTTGATGTGATGCTCAGTTAAGATCTACTTTTCTAGCCTGTGGTAACATTTGAAGAGTGTCATAAATCTTCAGAAAGGTATGGATTGTAATTTTACCTTTGATTTACAGTACAACGAGTAGGCCTCAAATTATATATGGAACTCATTAGCTGCTAAGTAAATTATGACCACGGCCTGCTGTAATCTGTGTGTATGCTATGAATAGTTTTGTGTTTCAGAAGACAAATTGCAGCACCAAGAGGCCAGGTATTTCCTTAAAGAGAAATTAAAACAGACTTTCAGCCATATAGCTTTACTTTGCAATATTCATTGACTTGGCAGTACAGGATACATATGTTACTTCAGTGAGCGAGACTGAGGTTTTTCCATTAACGTGACAAGTAATGTGGCACTTGGTTGCTTTTTCTGACAATCTTAATAACACCAAGGAACTGCAAAGCAAGTCATGATATTGTTTTATTGCAAGACACTTTCAAGTTCAGAGTTGGGGGGACTGAATAAACTACCTGAATAATAAACAGTGGAAAAAAGTATTATGAAACCGAGCCTACATTGATACTTCTCAGGTATAAAGAAAACTCATTTAATATTTAATAGCAAACAGCTCCAAAAAATGTCAGGCAATCTCCAAACTGAGATACTATAATAACAATAATGCCGAATTCACAGTGTGAATAAACATTAAGATCTACAAGCACACAGGACAAATGTTAACCTCACATTAAGCAAATGTTAGCTGCCTGCAAGCAGTGATAACTAGAGACACCTCTGGAATGACATCTCACTGAAACTGGTGAGAGGTTTGCTACTGACTGCAACACAGCCAAGATTTCATCCCTGAACTGTGCAATGAGGTGTTCAAGTGAAATGAGTCAGATGTTGGAGAAGGTTGCCAGTTATTGCTGGTCAACAGCACGGGTTTTGTTTAATACAAAGAATAGCATTAACGTAGGTAATAAAATAGGAAATAAAAGCTTTAGATCAGAAATTATATTAAATGCAACAAAACAGATGAACGCCTTATTAAGGTTGAAAATGTGTTCAAACAACAATGACTACATTAAAAAACAAAACAAACAAACAAACAAACAAACATGTTCATGCATTATTATCATGAATGCACTCCTTTAGTGTTTATGTACTAACTTGGACATTACCATAAAACACAGACCAGCCAGATTCATGCGCTGAGCCAGGCTACCCCAGGAGGCTGTGAAACCTCTGTCCTGGGAGGTTTTAATGATCTCACGTGATAAAACCCTCAGCTACCTGGCCTGAATTCAGTTTTGACACTGCTTTGAGCCAGAAACTGAGCTGCAGCCTTCTTGGGTCCAGCCTCAGTGATGCTGTGATGCTCTTCATGTGGGCAACACTGTGCTTGAGGCCACGGTCTACCATTCATTAACTGCCTCTCAATATGCAAGTGATAAGGATGAACTCAGCCTTCCTCCAGCCTGCACACATCCACAGATGTTCACTTACATCTATTGCACAACCACCTAAAACAATGTGTCTGCACTGAAAACCATGTATGGGAAAGCCTGGAAGACCTGTTATCATATTCAATAGATCTTCTGATCCTCCACAGATTTTCTTATACAAAAGATGTATAAAAAACTTAGAAAAACAAGGATATTTTTGTCCTCTAAATTCAAATAGAGGAAGCTTCTCTTGAATCTGTACTTCTTTCTATTATTTTATAGCCCAATTAAAAAGAGAAAAGAGAGAACCTCTGGAGGTATTCAGAGTTTTGCAGCAGCTCCTCGTGTCTCAATTCTTTGAGAAAGAAAACTCAGAAATTCTTCAGGTATATAATTACCACATAGTTCTGGGGCTGAATTATTGCTTCAGAGAAACATACGCTGTGGAGTAATCTTTGGTGAGTTCATGAACAGAAATGGAGAAAGCATGGAGGTTATAGAGTAAGCGCTCACAATAAGAGAAGAAGAAAAAATATCTTGATATTAAAAAGCACTGTTTTCCTTCTAGAATCCAAAGGTAAGAACAAACAACGCACTGTAAATAAACAAAAGACAGCAATTTCCAATGTTGTTTTACAGGTATCATAAAATAAGTATGTAGCAGGAAAACTACAGCCAGAATAGCTGAATACCTCTAGCGATGTTTCCACAGATAAGCCACTGAACTCCACCTACTGAAGCCAATTCCAATTATGTATTAGCACTCCAACGTGCTTTTCTACAACACTTCTCACATTTCTTCTTCAGTCGGTGATGATATTCAAGCTCATCTTGGAATTTGCTCTTGGCAAGAGGGGTACTGAGAAAAGAGCTGAAAGAACGACGTGTGCAGGCCTGGTTCAGGGGCAGACAGCTGAAATAGAAGGTAAGGCCCTGTTGAAGCCCAAGCAGAGAGTAGATCCAAATTACTCAGAGGATCTCCCCCACGTAATGGCCTCAAAGCCCTTTGTTTCACCAAGGAAATGATGCAGTCCTTAACTCTTACTGTATCTAGATGAATTTGAAGGTTTTAATGGCCTTAAGATGCACTGGGGAGGATTGGGTTGGATATTAGGAAAACTTCACCTCAGAAGGAGTGGTGAGGCAGTGGCACAGGCTGCCCAGGGAGGTGGTGGAGTCACCATTCCTGGAGGTGTTCAAGAACTGTGTGGATGTGGCACTGAGGGATGTGGTCAGTGGACATGGTGGGGGTGGGTTCATAGTTGGACTAGATGGACGTAGTGGTCTTTTCCAGCCTCAGTGATTCAATGATTCAAAGTTATTTCAATTGATTCATTATTGGGACGTATTTTTCAAGTGGATTTTTATGTTTCCATACACATGCTTAGCATACCTACACCAGATTGCCAGAGAAGAAGTTCCAACACCCGCACTCCAATCTTGCATGAACTCAAACTTAATTACAACTCCTAGGGCCGGATTTTTACAAAGTTAGAGGTGGGGATCAGGATCAATAAGTTTCAGATGGATTTGGCTGTTTTTCCTCTTTCAAAATACCTGAGAATGTACCCTCCGCTTGAAAATACAGTATTAATGAAAAGGTCTACGATAAAAACACTGATGGAAAGTGGAAGAAAGAAGGATGGTGAACACCTCGGACCACTCTGTTCTACTGTTACAGGCTGGATTTGGACTTTCAACCAAATGAAAGTCCCCCATTTCAGGGTGGCTTTTGGTGGTGTTCTAGGCTCTGCTTTGCCCACTCTAAAGGTGAAACTCTTCACGTCAGCCTCTCAAAGCACAGGAGCTGCCTTAGTGTAGGATGACCTGTTGGGAACGGAGTGAGCCCTTGACACCTCAAAGCTCGTCTGTGGGGGTCCCGCACTCAGGTTGGAGCTGTCACCAACCCTGGGCATTTCCACACTCTTTGCCAAACCTGCCCCTCGGTCTCTCCAAATGGCACCACCCAGGCCTTTCGCCCCATGCTTACCGACATGCTTCAATGAGACTAGACTGAGACGCCAGGAAGGGCACGACGCCACATTACTCGTAGCGGGGCTACGAGTCGCCCCACTCCTTCCCCAGCGCCCACCATGCACCGAGAAAGACTACAACCCCCAGCATGCATCTCGGCCTCCCTCCCGCCGCGCTGCCTCCCTCCGGCCGCGCGGCATGCAGGGAGTTGTAGTTCCTCCGTCGGCGCAAGCGCAGCGCTCCCAGAGCCTCTTCCCGGAGCGTCGAGCCGCTTCTTCCCGCTCGGCTCCGGCGCAGGGCGGCCGTGAGGGCCGGCAACCGGCAGTGGGGGAGCGAGCGAGCAAAGCGGGAGGGCGCATGCGCACAGCAGGCCCGGCGACCGCCGCCTCCGCCGCCGTCGCTACCGCCTTCGTGCCCGTGGAGTGGCGGCGCTGCCGGGGGCCGCTGAGCCGCCGGTGCGACGTGGGGAGCGAGCGGTGAGCGGCGAGCAGCGCCGGGGCTGCAGAGCGGCTCGCACCCGCCGCGGGGCGTAGGGGAAAGCGCTACCTCCGCCCGGGCTCCCCGTCCCGCCTCTCCTTCTCTTCCTCCTCCTCCTTCTCCTCCTCCTCCCCCTCGTCCTCCCACCCTCCCCCTCTCCTCCTCCCGCCGTAGCGAGCGAGCGAGATGGCGGCCGCCGGGGCTCTGGCGAAGCACGAGCAGATTCTGGTGCTCGATCCGCCCACCGACCTCAAATTCAAAGGTGAGGGGCAGCGGGGCGCGAGGCGGGCGGGGTGGGGGGTGTCCCGCTTCCCTCGGCCGCCGCGGGGAGCCTCACCCCGTTCCGCGCCGCGGAGCCGGGCCCTGCCCGCTCGGGTCCCTCGAGGAGGCCGCCGGCGCCGGGGTGGGGGCGGCGGGGGGGGGGGGGTGCCGCCGAGGCGGGGAGCGGGCTCGGCCGCCGCCATCTTGCGATCCCGCGGCGGCTCCGGCGCGTCCGCGGCCCCGGCAGCGCCGCGGCCCGGCCCCCGGCGGGCACCGCGCCCGGTCTGCCGGCAGCGCGGCTCCGGCCGCCCCCTGCCATGCGTGCCTCCCCGCGGAGGGGTGCCGGGCAGCGGCTCTCCTGTCATCTCCGCCGGCGCTGTCCGCCGCAGGTAGGGGCGGGCGGGAGGTTCCCGGGCTGAGGTGTTTTCGGGCACGTCACGTTTGGGATGTTTCAGTGCCTCGGGTGCGCTGCTGTCAGAAGGGGCTGAGGTCGGCGCTGTTGGCGTACGGGGTGTTATCCCCTCCTCACCAATCACGACTGGGATAGATGTGGAAAGGGAGGCTCCTGCAGAGTGATCCTGGAAAGGTGTGCGTATTAAAAAGAACGGAACACAACGGCAGCAAAGCAAACGCGCTAGAATAAGGAGATCTTGCTCATATGCTTAGCTTACATCTTACCTTTTGTGGCTGGTGTCGTCACATGTACTTGCATAATCCTGTAAGTGTTGGTGTTTTGTTTTTATTAGGCTCATTTTCATTGTTTAAGGGGGAATCGAGCACCCTGCCCTGTCCATTTAGAGATCTGAACAAGCGGAGCAGGTTGATGTTCGTATCAGAGACAAAACACTATTTCCCCCAGACACTTTTGGCTGGTCAGGCTCCTGGCAATAAGACTGAAGTCTGCTTTATCAAAGGGGCTTTTGACAAGCTTTACCTGTTTTGGAAAGCCATCAAATCAATTAAAACAGGGAAAAAAACAAAAAAAAAAAGAAAGAATTATGTTGTATCGTGCATCTTAACTTCCTAATAGCTGCAGTTTTTAGATTGCACATCCGAAGGTACAGCCAAAACCACAGTGGGAGCTTATGTACTGTGTTAGATATCTGCACCTGGGTTTCAATGCGCTGTGCTCTTGCAGGAGCGGGTTGCAGGGAGATGCGTTGAAGCTCTTGCATCTTGCCTTGTCTTCAAGCTGGAAGCAAGCCGTGTTTGTGTGGTTTGAAACGGTGTTGGCGACAGGGAATACAGCAAGCAGTAGACGTAGAAATTGTCAGGATGAAGCCATTGTCAGACAGTAATCAGTGCTGTCATGTGTGTTTACAAAACGTGTTTATTAAGCACGAAGTTTGTATTCAGGCTCATGCACACGGTAGGAAAATGTCTGTTGAGCAGACTGAATGAACCTGAAGTCTGAAGTGTAATGGAACTGCAGTGGGACGCTATGGCAAGCGCTCTCTATTACTGTATTATTACTGTAATACACTGCAGCAACACCTACCTATTTAAAGAGCAGCTGGTGCTTTCACAGTAAATATTTCCAGCTGCTTATTGTTCTGAGGTCTTAAGAAAGGTCTGTGGGCCACAGGCAGTCATTCAGTTCTGAAGTGTCGCATGGAAGAGTTCAGTGTTGGTTGAAGAGAATACCAAGTATTATCTTTTGAAAAATAATTGGTTACTAAGAGAGTGCATGACTCAGAATTTCTCAGTGTAACTTAGATGTAAGAAAATCATACGATCTTCTTTTTTCAGTCTAGTTGGTTCTTTGGAATTGTTTACTGGGATGGTAGTCCAATATTGGTATTATTGTCCTAATACTGTGGATGTGTGTGTAACAGAAATCCAGTCAATGTCCAGCCATCAGAACAGAACAAATAGCTCCGTAGGTTTTCTTGCCTCACAGAGTGACTTGTAGAGAATTTGCTGACCTTTAGGGTAGCAGTGAAATGTGTTAAAATACCCTTTTGCAAAGAACTTAAATTAAAGGGTTGGTAGCACTTATGTGAGGAACTCTTGACAGTGCTTAAAATTCAGCATTGTCTGATGAAGCTGTTGTTGGCTGCTACTGAGAGAGAAACTACCTGCTGAATTTTATTCCACACCTTTCAAAAGGAGTCTATAAACTTGTCTCATCGTGGTTAGCGCGCTGTGTTTGCTTTGGTGTCAGAAAGATTAGAATCCCATTCTTGTAGTACCTGGCATTCCTAGCAAGCCACTGATAGCGTGTTGGTGTTGGGCCATTCCCTCTGCTGCTGTGATAGCTGCGTTTCTTTGGGTTGTGGAGCCATCGGGGATGCCTGAGGGGAACCACAAGACAAAGAAATGTATTTTGGAGTGTTGTGCAAATGCGTCAAGAGGAAAAAGATTGTTCTTAAAAGGAGTGAAACTAAGAGGCAGTAGATTTTGTATGGTTTTGCTTTCAGAGACTCAGTAGAGAGAAGTGAGAATTTGACTCGTAGCTCCCCTGTATCCAGGTCTTCAGCCACATTGCACCTACAGGTTGGCTTTCTGCTATGCTTTAGCCTAACGCATTTAGTGAAGCTCTTCAGATCTGAAGTGTGGGTCTGATTAGGACCAGACAGGAAGATATGGACCGTGTGCCACCTTTCAAATTAGCTACTTGATGTTTCTTCTGTCTCTTCATAGGGTCCTTTCACATGACTCACGCACGCGGTTATTGCCTGTAGGTCTAGTTTAAGGAAAATGATCATAATTTGGAATTGGTTCCTTGTGAGTAAATACCTTGTTTTTTTTTAGATCTATTTTAGCTGCTGAACAGTCGTGTAGTGAAGTGACGGCACTTGAAGTTTTCAAGTCCAAACTTTCTAGTTTTGTGATGGAAACTCAGCTGGTCTTAAGTCAAATGAGACAGTGACGTAATTGCAAGTTATCTCTCATTTAGGTTGTTCTTAGAAGATGGTTCTTTTTAGAAAAAACACACTCCAGATCTTTACCCCAGTCATAAGACCTGCTTTTGCGACATGTAGTTGAAAATCAAGGCTTGCTGATTTGATGGGCCTTGGAAGATCAGCAGGCAGGATTCAGAACTTGTATTTCATGTGCTTCAGAGATGCCTGACGAGCAGTTCTGTCAGATCCTATAAGGATGTATGAATAGTCTACATAGACATCCTTTATGGAAGTTGTTGCTTGCAAGCGTGAAATCCAGCTCTGCCACCTTTGTAAATGTCTCAAAAGAGAGACACACGTTTCCATTTCTTCTTGTTTTATTGAGGCTAGAAATAAACTGGCAAGTAAGCGGCCTAAAATCAACTTCTGTGAATGTCACCATGCACTAAAATACTCACTTCTGTGGTTTGAGTTACTGGAAGAGATATGTAGAACGTGGCGCTTAATTTCCCATTATTAATATGATTCATACTCTAGGATCGTTAGAGTATTAAAATTGCCTATCAGATGGCATGTATTCAAACAGCTCTTTCCAGGTAAGGCAAACAGCACTGCACTTGGATATCGTAGCTCCATCTGTAATGCAGGTTTCCCTTTAAATAACGCAAATCTAATGCTGCTGATCATTTTGTAACCATTGCCCTGTTATTGGTAACAGTGAAAGCCACAGTGTGCGTGTTGCTGCAAATTGTGAAGGTGGAACTGAAAGGTAAAAATAGCTCTATGTTAAATCTATCTCCTGCCCTCAAGGATCTGCTGTCAGAATTGGCCCAGGGTGTCTTTGGAGTGCAGGATTTGAACTCCTTAACTGTGATCTTGCTGCCTTATTTGTGTGTGTCTGGATCAGATCACATTTTAAGCCTATTTTCACTCTATTCAAAGGACCAGTACAGTCGTGACGTCCCTGCTTTCTAAGATAGGTTTATTTAATAAAAGGAAAAAAAAAATAATAAAAAAGGTTTCTGATGTCTTCATTCCAGAACATTTTTGGAGCTAAACAGTGAGACAGAATGAATATTCGGTGTGTGCTGTCTTGACTTTTCTTTTAAATCCAAAAAGGTTTCCTGGCATTATTTAATCATCTTCTATTTCTCTCCAATGTTTTCTGACTCAAATGCAATATCTGTTAGTATTTTGTTTTTTCAAGTTGGGTATAAACAAAACAAAAGGCACGGAGTGATTAGTGGGAATGTGTTGAGGAAGAGAAAGGAAGAGATTTTACCAGTTGTAGCTTCAGAGGTGGTTCATGTGTAGGTTTCTACGGCAGTGTGACGACTGCCTTTCAGACTGCCCGATGAGCAGGGTTTGTGTTGATCCAGGTGAGGCCACTTGCACATGTAGGTGTTGGATGAAATTCAGTGGTGGCATTATTTCCTACAGTGAAAGAAGAACGCTGCAGTACAGATCGGGATGTTCTGTCCTTCCCCTGCAGTTCGTAGGACTCACTATTGCATCTTCAGTGAAGTGAGAGCCACTACACAGGCATGACTGGCTTATACTTGTAGTGCAGCCATCAGTATAAATCCTTCACCATTACCTTGTTGTTGTATGAAGTGCCCACTCGTTCTGCTTGCTGATAGCTCAAGTAAGTGTTCTAAATCACTAGAGTATGTCAGTATTAGAAAAACACTGTACTGTATCTGAATGTTGTACCGTTGCTTAAGGCCTAGTTGAAGAATAGAATGTTACCTTGAACAGGAAAAGGTGTTTTATGCATCAGTTAATAGAGCTGAATATATAGTGCACCAGCTCTCTGCTGTGATATTCTGAGTTGCTCCTGCTTTGTCTTGGCTGTGGTTTGTGAGTGTGTTCTACTTTCTGACCAAGTTTGCCTCTGGAAGAAGTCTGTCTTGCAGGTCTTTGTTACATACTTAGCTTACAAGTTGTTAATTCGAGTTGGAAAAGCCTGGCAGAGAGAACTTAATATACGTAGGATGGGAAAAAAATGACTGAATAATTAGATAAGTGTTGTATTTCCCACTGTAATGTGAAGTTGTAAGGCTTTTATTGTCAGATGAGCCAAATAGGTCTATATAAGCTAATTGCTCAAAAAACCCAAAGCAGTAAAATGACTAATAAGGTAATTTATGATGAAGTATTGTTGAAAATAGAAATGTAGAAGCACAAGTTAGAACCCCAGTCACTTTATTTTCCTTTGAGTTGTGAGATTTTTATCTGATGCTTAGTGATCCTGGCCTCTTGCCCTTCAGTGTGTTGTTGAATAGTGTCGATGTATTTAATTGCCTTGAAAATTATTGAGCAGTGCAGATGTCGTGTTACGGTTTTAAGGTATTTAGAGACGTGTGGTTATGTGAATTAAAATAAATATTTTTGACTTTTTTTTTTTTTCCCTATAAGAAAAAAGTCTTGATAGCTCAGACACTTTGCTAAAGATAACCCTGCTGTAGGACTTCAGGTACTTGCTTTTTAATAATACAAAGAAGGAAGAGCAGGAGAAATAGTAGCCTGCCTGAATTTTTAAGCTATAGTCACTTCAGGCACTCCCGTGTTTCTCAAAATGTGGTTTCACTTGCAGTAATGTTTATTTTAACACTTGGGAGCTTGCGTAGATCCTACCTAAATAGTATGCAGAGCCTTGCAGGAAAGAATAATTAAAGACTTGAGGGTAAATGGAACATGGAACAAAAAGTGCCCTGGGTACAGAGTCAGTGTGGTGTATGACCCCCTGTCTGCTCTCTGCCTCTCCTTTGGTCTGTTCCGTGTGTCCCCTCTTCAGATAAAAACTGACCTGACCGTTGGATTTAGACTTGTTCAGTGACCTCATACAGAGGTATCTGCAAAACCGGTACCTGTGGGTGAAGAAGCTTAGTGGGTAAGCATTAAGGTGGAGAAGGAACGCGCTAGAAAATAAATCACAGGGCAACTGTTGGACTCTTAGAAATGTCTTTATGAAGCTTCCAAAGGATGGATTATTTCATGTTTGAACTTGGCTTAGTATCTTCAGTATATTGCTTTGTGACCTTGGTGTGAATGGGATTGTGCTTGTGGAGCTCGCTGGTGTTGTGAGGTTAGGGCATAGGATGAATGATAAAATTGTGCCTTTGGTGTGTGCCACTAATAGCGCTGATGCTTTGATGCTTTCTTGTTTTAGTTTGAAGTGATGAAGGAATAAGACTAGATACTAATGCTTAGTTATAGGCTTATTATGAGCATGGCAAGTGACCAGAACAGGCAAAAATGAGGCTGTGGTTATGTCCTAAGGTTTTTCTTTAAATATAAATACATTCCTGGCAGTGCCTGTTCGGAGGGAATAAACCTAGCTGGGGCTGGTAGAAGGGAAAAGTTACCAACGTCGACAAAATTGAACAACATGGTTTGTTTGTCTTAGCAAAATGATGACTGAAAGGGGATCTGATTCCTATCTGTAACAGAATAAGTAGGCACTGGGGGAGTGGCTATATAGGCGAAAGGATAGGATTGGTACAGAAATGAATCAAGTGGCAAGGAGTGCGTTTAGGTCATTAGAAACAATCTGAATTTCAAATCTGAATGTGTCAGACTGAACTAAGTTGCTAAAAGGAGTGATGTGGATGTTGGAATAGATGACCATTACAGGTCCCTTCCAACTCAAACGAATCTGTGATTCTGTATGCAGCATTGAGATGTGTTCAGTGTTTTTTTTCCCCTCTTTTAAAGAAGAGATGTTTGGAAAATAAAAAGTTGCACACGTAGGAGTAACTGATGCATATGCCAAGTAAAGACAGTTATTAGTATTCATAGGACTTAATTGAAAATGGCCACTAAGCCTTGTAGGCCCAGTGAAAAGAAAAATGGTTTGGGTTTTTATTTTCAGATGTGAATGAGACATTTGGTTACTTCCCTGTTAGGAAACGAAGGCTGTTAGGGCTCACATTAGAGCTAACTACTTTTGGGGAAGTAAGCTGCCTCCTGGAGAGAGCGGTTGCATTAGCTCAGCTTACTTCTGAGAAGGGAAAGCAGTGAGGGAATGGAGCTCGTGATCCTGTCAGAAAGGGAGTGGTGACCAAGCAAGCTGTAAAGCAGATGTTTGTTTTCCAGATTAACTGTGGGATGAGCCATACTCAGCTTCCAGAGGTCTGAGAGCCGAAGTCCTGTGCTTCTAGAGGTGCTGCAGTGTCAGCTACATCTGTCTCTAGGAGACATTAGTGTCTGATACATAAGCCTGGTTAGGTGGGCTTCTGTGTGCCAGTTGCAGGAGTTAGATGTCGTTAGCATGAAATTAAAGTTACCTTGTGTTCTGCTCACAGAGGAGTCAAGATGCTTCTGACAGGTCCTCTTGGTGATACCTAGTAGAGTATTTGTGGGTAGGTCAATAGTCACATACAGAATGAAAAGCTGAACTCACCCAGCTGGCAGAGGGGCTCTCTGGCCATATAGCAATCCCTCTAAGGAGGCAGCCAAGGCCAAAGAGATGCTCCCCTTTCAGTGGCTGCCTTTATATGAGCCCAACATGGTTCTGCCCTGGACCCACCCTTTCTGGGCACATGGGAGCATGGGTGCAAACAATGTGCCTGCGCTCCCAGGGCCAGCCACACTCTTTCACCAGGAGCTCTGTCACCAGCTCAAGCCCTGACCTAACAATTCCCATACACCTTGTTAGGCTGTCGGGATGCCAATTGCAAGGAAACTGGTGGAAGTCAGAAGGGTTCTGGTGTTCTGTTTAATGTTTGACCTCTGATGTCCAGCTCTTTTGGACACATGCTGGAAGAAGCACACAGCTTTGGGTCAGGTCTTCAAGGAAATGAGTCTTTGTATAGAATGCTGCATGCTATTGCAGCTGTCAGCTGAGATAATTAGGCAATTTCTGATTACTGCTTTATAGCTGGGAGAGTATCTGGAATGTTGCAGTTCAGATCAGACAGGTGCATCCAATTGGAAGTTTTATAGCTGATCTGCTGTGTTCTTGAATATTTTAATCAGCAGATCTGGGCTTTTCAGCATCACTAAAACCTGTTATAAACTATGGGAGCTTAAAATATACATTAAAAAGTACATAAGAAAAAGACAGGAGGAAGTTACTTATTTAACTAGTTGTGTTGTTCAAATCTACTATTGTTCTTTGAAGTCCTAAAGCCTGTAATTACCAAATTAAAGTTATCCTGCCTCCTGCAAGTGAAGAGAACAGTTGCACCAGCAGGAAGAGTTTGTATTGTAACCTTTACACCATATTAACCTCTTATTCAGTATGTACTGAAAGAATGCTTATATGTATTTCTGGTTGTTAAGGACTTTGGGCATCGTTTGCTGTCTAAAATACTCAAGGTGATCAGTAGTAAAATATTTCTACTGCTGTTATTTCAGCAGAGAGGGTGCTTTGGGATGAATAATGCTTTGTTGTTCAATTCTTAAGCTTTGATCCTAGTAGAATTACGAGCTACCAATTTTAGTATGCTTAGAGTATATTAGGCAAGATAACAGGATAACCAGAGATCTAAATTCCAAGCAGAGAATTCACAATAATGTAGGGTTGAGATGAACTTCCCTTTATCACTAGTAACATGACATTCCTTTAGTAATGGTGCTCTTTAAATAGGAAAAATGTAAAAGAATAGCCATGCGAGCATTAGATTTTGGGGCTTCAAGTAAATAATGGCATTAATATCTTTGGATGAAGTTATTGCACGTTCTGCCGTGTTATTAATAGCGCTTGTTGTTGAAACTAGAGAAACCTTTGTCCATATTTGACCTCAGGACAATCTCCTGTTAGTCTGTATTTTACTCAGCATATAAAGTAGATAATGTTCTGTTTATCAGAATTCATGGAAATAATCTGTGGCTGCACTTTACCCTTGAGACAGACACTTATTGTGTTTTTCCTGTAGTTCTTGGCCACTAACATGCCAGGAGCAAGCTGGAGTAAATACCAAATTCTGATCCAGAGAGAAAATATAAAGAAAAAAATAAGTTTGTTTTGTCTGGCTTGAAATGCTGCCGTACCGTATTCTTCTCTTTTCTGCATTGGACGAGAGTCAAAAGGTTTCAGTTCTCATTTCTCTTAGGCCAGCCCTCAGTAAAAGCATGCAGGTCAGCATCTGTACAAGCACTGCTCTCAAGCCATATTATTGCGTATGGGCTGTCCTTGCCCCTTTGACTGAGGAAAAACGAACCCTTTTAGGGTTAAAAATGGGCGTTGTCTCAGCTTTTTGTAAGAAGAGTGTTTGGTGAATAGACTGTCAGCGTGGATGCTGACGGTGTGTCATTGTGAGCAGTGTGGATAAAAATCTCTTGTTTCCCATGATAATCAGTGCTAGCCTAGAGCAAGCCTTCTGAAGCTGTGCGTGTTGAGGCCTATTACATTTCTTGTTACCATTTTTTTTTTGCATTGTGACATCTATGTGCAAATTGATGACGAAATTAAGAGCTGTTTCTCAAGTGCCAGGATGGGATAAGAAGAGAGATTCTGCATTACTGCTCTAATATATGGATATATACCTGAGAGCAATGACTATTTGTGGATATTAATCTTGCAACTTCGCCTACTGATAATTCCCGATCATTTGGATTTATGATGTTGAAGTATCAGGTCGTGGAGTATAAGCTGTTGTGCTTTGTAGGCCATGACTAGTTTTAACATCGCTCATCTGTGGCACCTGGAGTTTTTCTTTGAGCTGAGTTTATAGGATATTTATGTAATCACGTTTTTGATATTTCATGAGAAAGGTGAGCGATACTCATTGGCAGTGGATGTAATGGATTCTATTTAGATTATTTTTTACAATATTTGAATAGGAGTGGCTTAAAACCGGTTGATAGAAATAAGATTCCTCTTGTTCTTTTTTAATTTGTACCAACTGTGTCACCTATTTTAGTATTATCAAATTAAATTTGAAGCAATTAAGTGCTTCAAATCTTGTCTGTATTTTAAGATCAGTGAGGTTATCTATTAGTCAGGGTTGTCTGAATCACTGCTAAACACCGGTCTTCCACTTGGAGACATCTTACCTTTGTTTATTTCAATACTGAATGATGTTTGCTTGCTAGTAACATGCAAGTTGCAGCTTAATGCTGGCACTTTGTTTTTCTTTGTTTTAAATTAATGAATGTATTTCTGTAGTATATGAGGTGAAACAGAAATATATCTAAGGGCTTTTAAAAATAGTTGGATAAACTCAAGAAGCAAAATCTGAAGGTAATCAGGGCAGCACTATTCTTGGTAGGGTACACTGAAAGAAAGCTGGAGTCTCCAGCTGAAAGAAGCTTGCAGAATGAATTTCAGGCCCTTTGTTAAATAACTGTTCTTTAACTTTGCTACCTATTTCAATCAGAATTCATATTTAGGAAGACAACTGATGTATCAAAGCGGCTGTTTCCTACTGCTTAAAAAGAAAACAAACAACTTAATATGTAGTCTCCTTGATTTCCGTTGATGCATTGCACACGATATCAGTGCATTATAAGTATGGCATACTCGATTATATATCCAACCCATTATTTTAACAGAGCTTTTTTTGTTGCTCTGATGCAGCTCTACTTTTTAATAAGGCAGCAAATCTCTGGAAATACTTCTGGTTTTCTTATTTATCTCAAATGTAGGAGCACATGTTTACTGATCATTTGGTAAGCTCCTTAACGTCCAGGATCATCATCTAGCTCATGAGCAGTCCCTTCCAACAAACAGAACATTGGACAAAAGCATACAGAGGGTGGAAGCAAGGGGCTGAGACTTGGGAGGAATCCGACGCTGTTGTCCAAGTATGCAGGGATTAGGCTCGGGAAGTTAAAGCCCAGATGGAGTTGAATTTGGGCAGGGATGTCAAGACCAGCAGGAATTACCATTGCCGATAAAAGGGAAATATGTGCCTACTGCTGAAGGAGATGTGGGACTTGATTAGATAGGACATGTAGAAGGCCTGAGTACTTAACACCTTCTTTGCCTCAGTCTTCATTAGTAACACTGGACTTCTGAAATCACATGTCCCAGAGACCAAGGAGAAAGTCTGGAACAAGGAAGAAGCATTCATGGTTGTAGAAGGTCAGGTCAGGCAATACTTAAGTGAACTGGACATACTTAAGTCTGTGGGCCCAGATGGAAGGCACCCATGCATGAGTGCTGAGGGAGCTGGTGGGGCATTACTGTGAGGCCACTCTTTATAATATTTAATTGAGGTGGTGATTGAGAGAAGTGCTGGATGACTGGAGAAAAGCAAATGTCACTCCTGTTTCAAGAAGGAGGGCTCAGGGACTACAGGCCAGTCAGCATCACCTTGATCTATGGGAGGGTGATAGAATGCCTAATCCTACAACGTATTGCTAGGCATGTAAAGGGCAAGGGAGTCGTCCCGAGTAGTCAGTGTGGATTCTCCATGGGGAGACCAATTTGATAAGCTTCTCTGATGAAGTGACTGGCCTGGTAGACGAGGAGAGAACGGTAGATGCTTTCTGCCTGGACATTCATTGAGGATTTTGACACATCTTTCATGTGATCTTTATAGAAAAACTGTTGATGAATGGATCTGGATGAGCAGACTGGAAGGTGGATAAGAAGGAGGCTGAGTGTCTGCACCCAGAGAGTAGTGGTCAGTGGTGCAAAGACTTGCTGGAGGAGAGTAACTCATGGTGTACCACAGGGGTCAGTAGTGTGTTTCATCCCATTTAACCACATTATTAATGATCTGGATCGTAGAGCAGGGGGCATCTTCTGTAAGTCTGCAGATGACACAAAACTCTCAGGAGTGACTGATAGACCAGGGAATTGTGCTGCCATCCAGTGGGACCTGGTCATGCTGGAGAAATGGACTAACAGAAACCTCGTGGGGTTAAGTGAGAGGAAATACTCAGTTGCACAGCTTTGCGGGATTGGAGTTGGGGGCCCTGGTGGACAGCAGGCTGAATGTGAGTCCTTGGTGTTCTCTTGCCACAAAGAAGACCAGTGGTATGCCAGGATGCATCAGGAAAAGCACTGACTCTAGCTCCTTTCTCTTGCATTAGGACTGAAGACATTAAGTGCAGTAAATTATTTTTCTTTGCCTGCCCAACCTGACTTTATTATATGCAAAACAAAGAGATACCTTGAAGTCTTCTGTGTACATTGAGCACTTTCAGATATTGAAATGCAGTGGAGCAGTTGTGGAAAAGCTCCATCTCACTTAGAGCACATCGTAGAAATAATTTTAGAAGTGCTTTCAGTTCATTTGCTCTGTACTGTTAACGAGTGGATGCTGACTGTAATCTCCGACTTTCCCCATAGGTATCATGAACTGAGGAGGTGCCTTTCAGCTCTTCCTTCACACTCTAGAAAGGCATATTCATGTCATAATTTTCTCCCTTATGTTTGACTTGTTTGGACAGAAGGGGGGCTGGGTGCTCAGAAGACCTGAATTTAAAGAGAAAATATGACAACACTGTTCCCAAAAGACCTTTGTACAGATCCTACTTCTCCAGTAATACAGCATCTTTAGGTTCTACTGCAGTGTAACTGGCAAGGTTGTGGCAAGCCAGGAAACTTGGGACTGCGTTTCAGCAGTGGAAGCTGGCTCTGCAGAATCTGTGTCATTTCTTCCCGCTTGCTACTTGCTGTAGTCCAAGATATGTGGTTGCCAGAGGCAACCTCGGCATTAATGTTGCTGCGGCTGCACAGTTAGGATTGCTGGAATGGAAATTTGGTGTATCATGTTTTTGGAGATCTCTGGTTTCTCAGAGTGTGGGCAGTGTCAGTCATTCCTTTCTACGGCCATTTTAAGTCAAAAAGGCAGGAAAAATCTTGGCATGAGTTGTCACTGTACCTTTCACAACAGTTGGAATAACCTGGCACTCTCACAGTTTTTATTCTGGAAAGATGCTGTAACTGGTGTCTTGGCTGCATACTGCCAAATGGGTTTTTTTTAACTCCCTGTTCCCTTTGAAATAACTCTGATTCCCAGGAGCTGTTAGATTGAAATCACAGGTTTAAAAAGCATCGCTGTCTTGTCATTGTACATCACAGTTATACCAGTATATGTTGAAGATCTTATTCTGGAAACCCTAGTTTAGATCCCAGAATCCACTGTTTTAACGTTTCCGGTTCTTCTCCCTTCCATTCTCTTGCTTTTCTCAAGGGGCTGTCATGATTTAAGCTCTTGTGCTTGGGCTGCTTGTATCAACCAGTTACTTGTTTTCCTGTCCCCGGTCTTAGTGGTATGTATGTTCATCTGATTGGAAACTCCTGGGTCCTCTTCTGCTGTTGTGTGGTTTCTTGTTTGTAGGATATGCCATTCCAATTTAGAATATGGTGTTTCTCAGAATAGTAATAGATTTCTTTCTGACTTTCCATCCTCGTGTCAGGAAGGTCTTACACCTATACCTCTGCTTAAGGTCAGTGCTGTCACTAAACTAAATAGCTGGGTGCTGCAGGAACAGGGGAAGTTGGTTTTGTTCTGTTCTTCTGTTTGTGCAGAAGTTCCTTATGAGCTGTTTTTTTAAATCTGATGGATTTGAGTCTGGAGAGGTTTTGTATGGCTTTTGAAGAGCTTGTCTAGATTTGCAATTAACAATCCACCAAAATGAAAGGGGTGGGGAGAAAAAAACCTAACACAGAAAAGCCAAGCCAAGTTCGAGGTGTTGTATGCTGCCAGGCACTGCAAAGGTACTGCCTGCATGGCTATAAATAAATCCAAGAATTATGTCCCTAATAACGTTTATATAGCACAGAAAAGAAATGGTTGGTCTGAGTGTATCGCCAGTCTCAGAGGATTATTCAGATACCTGCTTTTACTTCAGCTTGTGCTGTGGGTTGCGGAAGTTATTTTTAGATGAGACTCTGTAAGCAAATGCAACTGGATCCTGCTAGGGCCGTCAAGGGGCGAGTGGCAGGAAACTTTGAAGTTGTTCTGTAAACCTTCCTTGTGGGTCATATGCCAAGTTTGGGTGGATTAAGAGGGTGATTAATTTCCTCTACCATAAAAAAAACAGACTAGAAATGAATTTTTCAGACCAGTAATACCAATTAGATCCTGTTTTCTCAGAATAAAAGTCTTGAGTTTTAACTGGTTTGTGTGTTATAGCTCACCATTCTGGTTCTCAGACCCAGTTCTAGTCTTTATTGACTTGTATCTTGTTTTAAATCAAGGCTGTGTTCAGCACTCTTTCAGAATCAAGGATGTGGCCTGAAAGAGGGCTATGGAGATGAAACTTTGGTCGGATAGTGAGCCCTCTAGTGTAATAACATGCTTGCTAGTCTTAGTACCACTTCCTTCAGAGTAGTCCTGAGACCTCTGTGGAATACTGTGTCTGAAAGAGAGACAATGTATTTTACCTTGTACAATCGGTGGTTTTCTTGTACCTTCCAACTCGTATGAAAATGTTTATTTTTTAATCCTATACAATAGGAGGCTTGTTAAAAGTGAAATAATAGTTGTTGCAATTTCAAGTGAAATGACTACATTTTGTAGTGATTGTGTTTGAAATTTCTAAAGAATAGTCAAGAGGCTTCTTGAAAGTTAAAGTGCATGTGAAATAATATTGAATACATTTCATGTTCATTGGGAATTCCTTTTCCTAAGCTGTATTCCTTTAGTCCCTGTGCATTCATGCTTTCAGATGATGGGCACCGCTCAGAACACTGAACCTTTCTTGCTGTTACTGCATGGCACCAAATGGAGCAGATCTATTCTGGAAGAAGAGCTTTTACAGCTTAATATTGAGATTATGCTGCTGTTGTGCAATCCAATCCCAGAGTCAATTCCTATCTTGATGGCTTAATGCAGCCAATATAGTGCATCAGATAGGTGAATCTGGCTATTAGTTTCTTTTCTATAAATTTATTAGAGTATATGAATAAATAGAATATCGTCTTCCTTCCCTGCTTTGAATTGAAACAATGAGGTTTATGTGCTTCTGTCAAGTCTTTAGCAAGTCAGAAATCTAACAGTAATTGAAATGTCAGGTGCAGTTAGTCTGTTCCAGTATCATAGTATTTACTGTCTGTGGAACTCTTCCAAATGTTTAAAGTACATGTTGTGTCTCTATCCCTAAAGGAAGATCCAGCAGAACTTAGTTTTGCATTTGACCATTACCTTCCAGGTACTTAAAATGTTGAGAAAGCTGTGATAAAATTAACATAATGACTCCTCTGCTTAAAAGAAAAAATAATAATCTGTCTATATATGTTTATATGAACTTCTTGCACCAGCTGCTTGAATCAATCATCCTATTTATTTCTTCATTACTTTAGTATATGTTATTGTAACTAAGATGATAGAGCGTGCTTTTCATGTAGCGGTTTATGTGCTTAACAGATGTATGATTTAACCAGTTTTTAGAAACATATTGCCTTCAAATTACATTAAATTAAGAGTAATTTGTACTGTATAAGAAGGTTTCCTTTCCGCAGATACATGCATATTTAAAAAAACAACCTTTTTTTTTCCCTCAGGTCCCTTTACAGATGTCGTAACTACAAATCTTAAGCTACGAAATCCATCAGATAGAAAAGTATGCTTCAAAGTGAAGACCACAGCACCTCGTCGGTACTGTGTGAGGCCAAACAGTGGAATTATTGACCCAGGATCATCTGTAATTGTTTCAGGTAAAATCAAATAGTCGTAGGGTTGTATGTTTTTTAGACCCTTCATCAAGTTCTCTAATGGTGATCTTGGAGGCTGTTGTAAGTATGCCGGCTTTTCAAAAAGACTTCTTAAAAAGAAAACTGTTTCCCTTCATTAGTGTAAATATCGACTTTTGATGATGTAGACTTGCAGTGATGCAAGATGCTGCGTGCCAGAAATAATTGCTGTTTGTCATACTTACCTGCAGCTCTCTATGTGTAAAGGAAGGATGAAAGTTGGAAATGGACAGTGACATTAATGATACCTTTGCTTCTAACTACTGTATTCGTGTTTCTGTCTTCAAGTGGGGCATTACTCGACTGCTCTGATGTGTCTCAAGTTTAACATTTAATAGTTCATTGCATTAAACAAAAACCCAAAACGTTGACAGCTGTGGAATAGTTGTTTTGATAGTACTGGTGCCTGTTGTCTGAACTCTGTTGTTTCATAGAAGAGTTGTGGGTGTTACATAGCATATGTGAAGTGACAGTCTAAATTGCTTTTAGTTTTTTTTTCCCTGTTAATTTAGAGCTGTTCTGTAGCCCTAAGATTTGTAAAATCTAGACCTTAGAAGACTTAATCTTTTTTTTCTTGGGTAAGGATTTAAAAATGGGTCCTTGCTACTCAGCATTGTGAACCTTGAAGCCACACAATACTTTTATTTTTTTTCCCCATGAAACTCTATTTGGGTTTGGCTTATATACTTAATTCTGACAGTCAGAAATGGTTTGATAGTTGGACATATAGTGATCTAAATGTGTATGAGCTTGGACTCTGTCATTCTCAAGAAGATGAACGAGGAGTAGATATTGACCTTGTGACTTGGTAAAGGACTTTGAGAGATTGTTCTCTCATTTGTAGCAAGTTAGTAACTTTCTGAGTAAGGGGGTTTTCAAACCAATGGCTGTAAGAGGAAAGGAGTGTGACCCAGCATATATCCCAATCTGGAGAGAAGGAGATCTCTTTTTTAGACAGCCTGTCTAAAAGTCTTGCAGGTTCTAGAGACAAAGGTAATAGAGGTATGAACTCCTAGATCTCCTTAGTCTAGAAATCTGATTTCTGTAGCAGCTCTGAAAAACTATAGCAAAGCAAAAAAGAAACATGGAGCAACCCTCAGAGCTTCTCAGATTCATAACTGTCCCATTGTACCCTTGGGGAGATTTAAAAGCATTGGGGAACTAGTTTCAGGTGTTTGTAGAAAAGTTACAAGGAATAACCTAGGAAAACTTCTTTAATTTTGATTAAAACATTAAGATCAACTTTCCTTGTAGCAGTCATCAGTTTTCCGATCTAATATCAAGGATCTGTAGAAAATGATCTTTGAAAACTTCAGTCTTACTGTGACGGTTCAGTGTTTTGTGGGTGAAGAATTATTTTACTGAGAAAACTGTTTCAAAATTTGGATAGTCAGAAGCTTACTTTTTCCTTTTTAACTTTGACTGTCAGTCATTTGTCTCAGTTGTGTGTTTGATTGCTAGACTACAACCGTCTGGTATCAGTGGTATCCATTTTGCATCCCTGTGAATACTGCTTTATCTGTGTTACAGGAATCTCATGCAGTTATTTGGCTACAGTAACTCCAAGATGCAGATATTTAGTAACAGCTACTTTTCAGAATTAAGACTTCTTTACTGCTTTTTTTTGTTGTTGGGTATGTTGTTACACATGATTTCTTTTGGGTCACTTGGTAGGCCAAGTACACAGATAGGTTTTTCTAGTGACCCACTTTATCTCATGCATCTACTAAATGTTTTTAGTGCTGACTCGTTGTTCATATCATTAAAAATAGATTTCTCTCACATTATTGGGCAGAGAGCTCCATGTAGGATACCATGGGCTGAAGCTCTGTGTTCAAAACTAAATGTTGTCAGCATTAGCTGACTCTAGCCCATATATATACATTAGTTGATTCAGAGTCAAGGGAGTTTTAAAATTTATTATTGGAAATGTGACTTAAAAGTCATTTTTATGAAGCCTATGGACATTTTATGTGTCATTCAATTGTGAATGAGTAGGTAACCATTTTCCAACAGTGTTTATACATTATTCCAAAAATTCTAAGTCATTGAGACCTGAGATTTCTTACTGTTGGTCTGAGTGGTTTTTCCCTTACTTTGATGAATGAAATTAACTATTTATTATGTATAATCTCTGCTAGTAGCTTCCTGTTGATTTTTCTTTATGGAATGCTACTGTTCTTTCTTCCCAGCTTGTTACTGTTACTTGTTGCTGTTCTTTCTTCTGGTTTTCAGACCCATTTAAGACGTATCCTGTGGAGATAAAGCCCTCCAATGTGGAAAACCTTGCTAACAGGAGGCTTGATTTCATAACTATTTGTTGTAATTCTCTTAGGGCTGCTATGTGAACTATTTGTGGATTCCAAGAATGTGCTGAAAACTGCAGCTTATTATATTCATGAGGTTTTCCATGATTATTCAAAACCTAACATAGCTTTTAATAATGCTTTGAATTCATGGATTCTTTCCATGAAGAAAGAAAAATAAGAAAGGATAACTCCCAGAAGGCTGGAGACTTGCCAGTGTGACTCCCATCTACAAGAAGGGTTGTAAGGGAGATCCGTGGAACTACAGGCCTGTCAGCCTGACCTTGGTGCAAGGGAAGGTTGTGGAGCAGATTGTCTTGAGCGAGACCATGCAGCATGTGTGGGATAACTGGGGGATCAGGCCCAGCCAGCATGGGTTCATGAAGGGCAGGTCCTGCTTGACCAACCTGATTTCCTTCTATGATTGAGTGACCTGCCTGGTGGATGGGGGAAAGGCTGTTGATGTGGTCTACCTAGACTTCAGCAAAGCCTTTCACACTGTTTCCCACAGTATTAGCCTGCAGAAGCTGACAGCCTGTGGCTTGGACAGGTACGCTTCTGTCTGGGTAAGGAACTGTCTGGAGGGCTGGGCCCAGAGAGTGGTGGTGAACAGAGTTATATCCAGCTGGTGTCTGGTCACTAGTGGTGTTCTCTAGGGGTCAGTACTGGGGCTTGTCCTTTTCAGTATCTTCATTGATGACCTGGATGAGGGCACTGAGTGCACCCTCAGCAAGTTTGCAGATGACACCAAGTTGGCTGGTTGGAAGTGTCTATCTACCTAGGGATAGCAAGGCCCTACAGACAGGCTGGATAGCTGGGCTGAAGCCAATGGGATGAGGTTCAACAAGAACAAATTCTTGATGCTTCACTTTGGCCACAGCAACCCCAGGCAGCACTACAGGCTTGGGGCAGAATAG
The DNA here is from genome assembly GCF_039878825.1 of Excalfactoria chinensis. NCBI lineage: Eukaryota > Metazoa > Chordata > Aves > Galliformes > Phasianidae > Excalfactoria > Excalfactoria chinensis. The sequence continues at coordinate 48,892,824 of NC_092826.1, forward strand.
CTGTAAGACTGTGTAGAGGAAATGGATCTGAGGATATTGGATGATGCTTGGCTGAACAAGAGCAAGCAGTGTGCTTGGGTGGCCAAGAAGGCCAATGGCATCCTGACTCGTATCAGAAACAGTGTTGCCAGCAGGATCAGGGAAGTGACTGTCTCCCTGTACTCAGCTCTGATGAGGCTGCACCTTGAGTACTGTGTTCAGCTTTGTGCTCCTTACTGCAAGAAAGACATCGAGGCCCTGGAGCTTGTCCAGAGAAGGGCAGCAAACCTGGTGAGGGGTCCAGAGCACAAGTCTTGTGGGGAGTAGCTGAGGGAGCTGGGATTGTTCACGTTGGAGAAGAGGGATCTTAGGGGAGAGCTTCACTTCCTTTCATTGATTTATTTTAACTCAGATTGCTAGATACAATGATAGATTATTTAATTATCCTTTGATTATGCTGTATGCAGCTTTCAACAGGGAAAAGCATCTAATAACCACCCAGCAGCAAACATCTGCAACATGTAACCAGTACATAGTGCATGGGGTCTAAAATTAGGTGGCAGTATGATTAAATTTGGAAGTAACTTTTCATACAGACTAGTGGATTTGGAGAGACAAAGTTAATCATTTTGATATCGTACTTACTGTTTTATCAACTTATACAATTTAGTTCTACTGTAAAGAATTTGCTTTGTGTGAAAGCAGGGGTGTTGAGCTGTTCATCCAATGAAGATTTAGAATTGTGGGAAATGCAATTTCCAACAATTCAATTACAACAGTATTGAAATCTTCTGACTGAATTTCTTGAGGACATATGGGAAGCTTGTTCAGAGTATACAGTGTGTTTTTCTAGCTGAATGGATATTTCTGCTCTAGTTTTTTTTTTTTTTTTTTCATTGCTGGAAAATAGCTAGCAGTACAGATATCTATTTGTAGGACTAATTCATTTTATCTGAAATTACTTACATTTATCTTAGTTTTACATGAAGATGCACTAAACTTGAGTTTAATTTCAGCGAGACTCAAGTTTAAGTGCATTGTCAAATAATCTATCTTTACAGATCGCTTGGGTCATCATCCTCTTGTAGAAAGTTGGAAGTATGAACGTTTGTGTACATGCATGTACAGATACTAAAAGTTCTTATTTTCTGGGCTCCTGTCTGGATTGAGTCAACTAATTGTCTTTCATGGTCTGCTCAGTGGAGGCAGACTGTGTTGGTCTTCTATTCATCCTTATACTTAAGTAGTCCTACAATGTTACTATGACAAACCTGGTATGCTCAGATATTTCATTCCTTACACTGTGCCCATTACTCCTACAGATAGGCAACTACATCCTATAACATTCTGGTCTAATTTAGAGACATGATTTTCAGTCACTTTGAACTAAAGAAACCACAAAAATAATGACACCAGGGTGACCTGGCTTCCCCTCTGGGCTGTTTTCTAAACAAAACCACCTTTGCTAACAGGAAACCAGTCTCCTAATGGTTTTGCACCGTTTGGGTGGATGAAGATTCTGCACTCCTGTAATTGAAGCATTCCTTTAGAAATACCGTAGTAGTGTAGTAATAATTGAGCTGATGAATATTATTATGTTGATGTTATTTATTTTTCCACTGAAATTGTGCATACTTCAAAATAACAACTTTGAAATGTGAATTTCCCTTCTTGACCAACAGAATTTTCAACTTCAGAAAGCAGTCATTCAGAAATTGTCCTGTCACAAAAATACCCCTTGCATATTCTATGTCTGGTAATTGTAGCATGAACTCTTTGTATTTTAAGTGTTTAATCTTTCACTTACAGCTGCCTTTACATAGAGCTTGGTATTGAATTCTCACTTTCACAGCTGGTAATATGTAGAATTCAAATGCATACATGGATTGTGAGTACTTTTAGGCAAATGTTAGGCTGGACATAAGGATAATAATGTCAAAACCTGTATAAAATGTGTTTTGTAGTTATTCTCAACTAATCACTTTATCTTTTAAGAACTGAATTTGAAACTGTTTTGCAGTGAACTATTAAAGGCCTTGACAGCATTACTTCTTTTAATAATTCTGGTTTTAATTAAGTATTTTAGTAGTTGCTCCTAGCTTAGATCAGTATGCCTGTAAAGTCAGTTGAGCTTCTACTGGTTGGTGGCTAGCCTAATTTAAGTTCTCTTCCCTTTCTCCCTTGGGTAGATGTCGTGAAGTTCTTGAACTAGTGCCAGAGTTCTTTTACCTTTGCATTCACTCGGTCACAAAGTGTTTATTCCAAGGGAAAATCCTACAGTGTTTATTTGCTCTTTGTCTTACAGGATGTATTTGTACTTACTTGTATACTAAATGTCTTCTTGCTATAGTAGGTGGAGAAAGAATCTTTAAAGCTACACTATTAAGGTGTTTCCTCTCATTACTTATTGCTACAGTGTGTATCTACAGTGTTTTCAATGTTCCCTTCACATCTTTACTTTTGGTGTCTGGTCAATGAGAATCTGGTGTATAGCATTTTTTTTAAGAGTGATTTGATCACATTGTTAAATGTTTTATTTTACTCTTTTGAACAGTAATGCTGCAGCCTTTTGACTATGACCCAAACGAGAAGAGTAAACACAAGTTTATGGTACAAACAATCTATGCACCACCAAATATTTCAGATATGGAGGCAGTGGTAAGTAAAAATGGGATAGTATGACTAGTTTGGATTGCTTTTTTAAAATCAGTCTTAACTTGATGTGAATCACATTTTCAAAATGTTTTGGTTTTAGAAAATTGAATTTCCTCTGAACAAATATGATTTCCATAAGTGATTCAGGGTCTTTAATACTAAATACAAGCTCAGTTCTCAGAATTTGCCTATTGAACTGTTTAAACCAAAGTAGTAGTAAATCAGAGGTAAGGTCTGTTCAGTTTTTGTTCCTGTTGTATAGTATCTGGTCTGCAGCTCATTGGAAGGGAATAAATAGGTTATATTTAAAGGAATCAAGGGTATATGCAAGCAGCAAGCCTGAGGTTGTGTGGAACAGGTGCATTTGGACTAAGAAGCGTTTATCTGAAAAGTTGAATGGTACTGTAAGGAACTGAAACATTTGAAGGATTATTCTGTCTCTCTCAAAGACACCAAGTGGCTAAATGCAGCTCATGATAGATTTATTTTCTTTATTAGTAGAGCAAGTTGTGTATTCTGTTTTTGGGTGGGACTGGTCTGATGGAAGATCCACAAAGAGCATATTTAGTTTTGTGCCTGTTAGTTCAGAAGGACAACTTAGAAGCAATTGGAACGCTGGCCTTCAGTTGCAGAACATGCTCATTAGAGCATACATGGGCTCCCATGAGCGTGTATATTAGAGTCCAGGGGAATGATGCAGAGGCTTCTGTTTCTAAACACTTCCCTGAGTTCACATGGTGATTCATGCAGTTCCATGTTCACTGAAGGCGGAGGAGGAGAAGGTAAACAAAGTAAAGATAAGGTTTATGAATCATTAAAATCCACTAAGCCTCTGTAAGCTTAGGCTCACTTCCCATATGTATGAAGGCAAAGATTATTGTGGTATTTCTCTCAACTGAAAACACTGGAAAAGTTTTTGTTAAGCTTTTGAGGCATGCAGCTACAAAAATAACGTCTCTCCTCCTTGTTGTCTGGTTTACTTATTTTTAATGTGCTCTGATAGCTCTTGCTTATGTGTGAGAAGTGAAGCATCAAGCATTTGGTGAGAATATAAAAATCCATTTTAGAGATACCTTTCAAATAGCGGCTTTCTCAGTGAAGTAAAGAATATTGAGGAACAAATCTGGCAGAGAATCAGTAATTATAGATATGAGTTAGTGTGCAGTTAATGCCAATGATGAAAGAGAACTAAAGAAACTTACTGTGGAGCTAAGTATAGAATCTCTAAAAACGTCTTTCAGTAATTTATTTAAAATGGGTGCTTCCAAGATAGAACGTGAGGAACACATACACTGAGCATTGATAGACTGAGTCAGATGGTGCTCTATGTCTGATTGTGTTACAGAAGCCATTCTGCTGTCCTTCTTGCTGTGCCCTACAAATCTCTGGATCCGCCTTGACATTCAGTTCACTTGATTCCATTTCCAGACTGAAGTTCAGCCATATCTGGCTTTTAGTACTTTTGTAGTAGTCAAAGGTGGACAAAAAGTGTTCAAAAGCAAGTCTGAAAATGTCAGCTGGGGCAAGGATAGTATTCAGTTTTGTAGGAGTTATAGGGAAGCCGTAATTGCAGGCTTATGAACTGTTCAGATCTGTGTGCGACTGGCTTATTTAATAGCTATGTTACTTGTTTTAGTGGAAAGAAGCAAAACCTGATGAGTTGATGGACTCCAAATTGAGATGCGTGTTTGAAATGCCCAATGAAAATGATAAACTGGTAAGTAAGAAAAGAGTGGGAGAAAGAAACCAAACCAACTGTCCTACCCTGACTGTTAGGATCCTACAGAAATTTGTTTGAAACTTTTTCTTAAAGCTATTTGATTTGTTGGTTAAATGAATTGTTGGAACCTACTAAATTAAATGGGAAGGAGGACTGGGTTGTATAACAAGATATGGGGTGAACTACGTTAAATTTCAGGATGAGTACTGATATTCTTTGTGCGTGGTTTGCATGTTGTAGTACAAACAAGTTAAGGTTGTCTTCTATTGCATATAATTTGGCATGGTGCAGTCATTTCAAATTGTTCAAACTGATGCAAAAAAAAAAATGGTCCTTTCATTATTCTTATTACTGACTTACATTAGCGTTATATTGCTGTCAGATAAAAACTAAGTCTTCAGTACTGCATACAGGGAGAAGCAATTTGAATCATTTGCTTTTTGAAGTATTAAATGCTTTTCAGTTTTAAACATTCTCTTCCTAATTCATGCCAATGAGGAAAGCACTGTTTAGAAGTTAATATGTGCTCTGGGAGCACTAAGTGCATCATTTAAGGTAGTGGTACAGACAGATAATCCAGGTGGAAAAAAACCTCTTAAATGCTTCTGACTTCAAACAAAATCAGTTCTATTTGTATAGGAGATGACACTTTCATTGTATGGACTGGAGATGTCTGTTTTGTGTCATCTGATGTTTAACTGTCAGTTCTCTAGCTTTTTTGGAATATGACTGAAATTCTTATCTATTAATGCTTTCTTACCCTCGTTCTTTTGATTTATGGAATCTTAATAGTGTATGTTCCTACTTACCTTTAATTTGTTTTGGGTTTTTTGTTTTGGTGCTGCTTTTAGCATCGTGAGATAAAGTGCTGAGTCACATCATGGCTTTGACTTTTCTTTAGTACTGTTCAGTTTGTACTGTAGTCTGCAAGGTGTGTTAGGGGAAGGTCATCTTTTTTGGTTAAGGATAACTGAGGTGTGGGCTTTCATTCAGCTGTGCGAATTGCCTGTATGTGCCTCTTACTAAATCATACCTTAGATAGAACGAAGTAGTACTAAATACATCTGTACTTTCTTTAATGTGATACCTTCATAGTATAGACTGAACATAGTTAGTTTTTCTGAGTAGCAGCGTGAAGTTGTGAAACCTAATGTTTTAGCAGGCTTAGGCACTGACTTAAGCCTTGTGATATGAAATCTGCCAGGACCCTCAGAATACACGTATGCCAGGGTGCAAATACTTCACTCTAGTTGGCTGCCGCTCTCTTCAGATGCCTACCAGTCGCAGCCTGGAGATTGATATAGGGGAACCAGTCAGGGTGGTGAGACAGCAGAGGAAAGAGGTTTGCTTTGGCAGAGATAAGGTCTCTGTTGAAGTTCCAGTACTATGAAAGGAGCTCTTTTTAGCTAGTGAACCAAAAAAAGGAAAGCTCCAAGTCCTTCTCTGCTTACTCATGGTAAAAGTAGGTTGGTCTTCGATTCAGTTAGCAGAGTACCTGTGTAGAATAGCAGGGTATGTCTCTTAGGCTGCCTATGGGTGCCTTGTCAAAGGTTTAAAATGCAAGTAGATGTTAGTTTGTAGATATGGCAGATGCATTACCTTTTAATAGGTTTTCTGTCATGTCCACATTGGACTGCTTTCCATGCAGTACAAGGTCTAAGGGATGATATAGCTCTGTAGTTTATCTAGTAGACATAGCGCAGCTTGAATTTTAATACAAATCTATTGCTCAGTTTGAACTTCAGCACAGCTTTGTGCTGTTCCCTTAAAGAACCGCAGGATGGTTTGGGGTGGAAGGGACCTCAAAGCCCACTCAGCCCCACCTCATGCCATGGGCAAGCCTGCCCCCCCAGCAGCTCAGCTGCCCAGGGCCCCATCCAACCTGGCCTTGAGCACCTCCAGGGATGGGGTCCTATCACTTAACACTGAGTTAGTGCTAAGCAGCTTAAGTGTTTGGTTTTGTCTCAGTGGCATGTAGTACAAAATGTGAACAGTAGATTCTTCTCTTGCTCTTTAATACTTTCAGTAATCAGAACTGAACCAATCACAGAAGTCTTTTATTTAGAGTACTGTAAATATAACTGTCTATATTAGTAGCTGGATTGTGTTTCAGTTTTAAGCTGTGGATAATTTTCCTCTAGGTAAGTAAAATTCTCAAGCCATTCTTAATATTTGTAGAACGATATAGATGCAAGCAAACCCGCTCCAGTACAGAATACATCTAAGCAGGATGGACCGATGCCAAAACCACATAGTGTTTCACTTAATGATACTGAAACAAGGAAGCTAGTGGAAGAGTGCAAAAGACTTCAGGCAGAGGTTATGAAGCTGTCAGAAGAAAATCGGCACCTGAGAGTAAGTTCTGCTTCCTTGTTTATATTGAAATGATTTTGTGCTTCTTGATTGAGAAGTCTGGTTTGTGATGAGGCTTAGAAATGTTTATTCTGGAATTAGATACAATTGTTGGAATGTTAAGGTTGATTTGCAGTGTAATTTCACTGTCTTGTGTAATTTATATATCTCTGTGATTGAGACTTGAGGATCGTCATGGGTGAGATACCGAAGCTACATGGTTTTCTTAAATGAAATGCAGTAAATATAGGTCTAGTTAAGGTGGTCTTAATTACTTTTGCATCTCAGATTTAGACTTACTAGCTTTTACTAGAAGTGTTGTATTATTCATTCTTAAGAATGAGTAAATGATATACAAGTCACTAACACAGCATCTCAGATTATTAATGGAAAGGAACAGCTGGTTGGCCAGAGGAGGTAAGCAAACATTGCTTTCCAGTACCTTCTTGTAAAGGTGCTCCTTCAGTGACTTGTAACTAATTGATAGGCGACTTTGTGACTTTTCCGTGTATTTGGTATTGGGTATTTGGAAATTTCATAGGCAAATGCAGCCCTTTAATGATCTGCAAAATAAGGATGTTTCTTTACGTGTACTTCTGCTGTCGTTTGAACACTTTGATAAATAGAATGCAAAGCATGTGTTTCTCTGTGACAGTAAGGAATTACCACTGTTTCATTCTTACAAGGTAAGTAAAAGTAGGATTCTTTGTTTTGCCTAGCAGAAATTTTAGAGTCTTTCTTAAGCAGAGCATGGGCAAACTGGTCTGTATTTGACACGTCCCTGTTTGCTCTCTGGGTTTAACGTGCTATAATATTACTTTTCAAATTACTGTCCTTATTTAAATGTTAACCAGTAAATTTGACCTTTGAGTTAGATTATATAAAAATTGTAAAAAAAAAAAAAAAAATAATAAAAAAAAAAAAGAAAGATGTTTTTGTATTCTTCATCTCTGTATGGTTTTCTTTTTTCCCCCCTCAGGATGAAGGCTTGAGGCTCAGAAAGGTAGCACACTCGGATAAATCTGGATCACCCACAGCTTTGGCCCTCAGAGATAATGGCTCTAATTCTCTTCCATCACTTCTTGTTGTAATTGCAGCCATTTTCATTGGATTCTTTCTAGGGAAATTCATCTTGTAGAAAGAATGAGCGAGAGAAGCATGCAAAATGCAGCTTCTGATTTTTCTTTTTTTTTTTTTTCTTCTGTTTTGTTTTTGTTTTTTTTTTCTTGGCCAGAAAAAGATTTGTTTACCTACCATTTCATTGGTAGTATGGCCCAAGTGACCATTTTTGTGTACAGCATCATAACAGGCTTTGCCTTTAATGATCTCGCACGGTTAGGAAACACAATCTGAAAAGACAAACTGTTCGGCTACTGGACAAAATTGTACATTAAGTCATCACTAGCAGGTGTCAGTTGCACAGTCAGTCCTTTATGGAAATTCATAAATAAAGAAATTGTTCTTTCTTTCTGTGGTTTTAATAAGAGTTCAGAAATTGTTCAGAGTCTTGTAAATGTTATTTTAATAATCCTTTAAAATTTTATCTGTTGCTGTTACCTCTTGGAAAAAAAAAATGATCTATTAGATTGCTAATCCCACTCATTCAGGAATATGACAAGAGGTATTCTGGGGGAAATGGTGCCTCTTACTGTGTAAATTTTCTCCTTACCTTACTTTGCTAATATCATGGCAGAATTTCTTTCTTATCCCTCGTGAGGCATTGTTGAGAGTTCTTCATCCTTACAATCCTGTCCCATAATATTTAACATTACGAAAGAAATAAAATCGTTAACAGATTTTTCTGCTGGGTAGCCTGTTTGTGTGTGTCATACTTTTAGAAGGGGATTGGTAACAAGTTCAATGTCCGTGGCAATTTGCTACTTGTAACAAATTTTGAAGTTTATCTGCATAAGTCTTTGGCTTAGACTGTTGTAATTGAAGTGGGAAGAGGAAAAAAAAAGAGAAAAAGGGTCTCCATTCTGTGTGTTATATACCCAAATGGTTTCTGTCTGTTTTCAGCTATGGAGAGGATAATTATCCAACTTGTTTTGAGACAGAATGATTTGGATATCCAGCAGGTATAAATACCAGGCACGAATGTTATCAGTATATCAACAATTTGCTTGCAGTGTGCGAGAGTGTAATAATCAACCTTCTGCTCCATCCTTGGGTTTTTTGGGTGTCTTCCAGGAGTCAGCGTTATTCTCCTTTGATTTCTTAAGGGTGCTTAATTCAAACATACCAACTTACTGGGTTTGTAATTTTGTTTTAGTAGATAATCAGAAATGTAATTTGAATGATTCAGATGCCCATAATGAATTCCATGATGCAGAAGAGTTGGTATTTGCTGAGTGAGCCTTAGTTGCTCCCTTCTTGAGAACAAGTCGTTTTATGCAACTCTTGGCAGACTTACCCATGTTAACCACATGTAGCTACGTTTTAAAGAATGCATTTTGGGGGTCTAAAATGCTTCCCTGCACTTACTCTTAAGTCTTGCCACATCTTCAAATATGTCCTAAAACAGTCAGTAGTAATGTGACAAAATAGCTGTACTTGTAACTAAGCATAATCCAATGCAGGGAATTACTTGTAAAACGGAAAAATTCCGAAGGGTTATACTCCTGCAAGTGAAATTGTGTGTGCTTTTGGACAGCTTGACTTGATGTGGTGCAGCTAAGTGTGTTAGACCTTGGTATATGCACACGTTACGTAGCTGAGAAAAATGTTCTAGAGAAGATGTGTGTTATCTTGGTTGCCTTTGATTTCTAGTGCTTTTTTTTTTTTTTAAGAAAACAATATAATTACCATGTTCTGTCATTTGTCTGTGATAAACTTTCTATAAAATCTTGCATACACGCAAGGAAGATGATGAAAATACAAATACTGTTTATCTTTTCACTAAGCATGCAAACACAGATGTTTCCAATTACTTGCTCCAGTATGTGCATTCAAGTCGCCTTCCATCCCAGTGACTGGAAACACTGTTTAAGGTCTCGATTATTTTGGTTCTGCTGGTTTGAAATGGTGTAATTCTCCCAGTTTATTTTTTTTCTTTGAATAGAACATTGACACATCAGACTTCCATAGCCTGCTCTAAACTTAAGTATGTTGAACGTAACGAAGGCAATAAGTGTGCAGGATGTAGTTTGCCTGAGACAGAGCAGTCATTCCTGATCAGAAGGAAAAAAAACATTCCTTGGAGATCTCAAAATGTTTTCAGCGTAGTGCATGGAGGTTTTCAAGGGTAGCTTTAGGACGTGAGAGCAGACAAAGGAGTCATCGCTCAATGCAGCCAACAGGCTTTGATGTCTAGCAGCGGTAATGAGGTAAAAACAATGATAGATTAATATGGAAATGAACTATTTTCATAACTACAAAACAGGTGGTCATAGAACTTGGTCATGGTTTGAGTAATGTCTTCAAAGTGAAAGTGTACGGTCTCGTAACCAGTGTACTTACTGATGGTATAAGGAGACTGTCTTTGGTTTCCAATAATCCCTTCATAGCTGTATATAAAATGTAATGCTAAAACTATTTTGCTCTCAGGAGTCACTTTGGATGAGATCAACTGTATTCAGTGAATTCTGTAATATGGATTAAATTGTTTGTGTTTGTTCCTGAAATGGTTAGAACTTTTTGCTTTGTCTGCCGGCTTACTTGTGTATGTAAGCGTGGGGAAATAGCCTCTGCTGCTCCTAATGACAAGATCAGGTGACAGTGCCCGTGAAGTCCCGTGAGGCTAAATGTGCAACTTCAGTTAAATATACAACACAAGTCCCATTTTGACTTTTCAGAAGGACAAGATGGAGCAAATATACAGTATCGAAGTAGTATTTAAAGCTTTTCTGAACTCATCATTTTACAAAAGGGTAATGTGATTATTCAGGTGAAGAAAAAGCCTTGTTAAATAGAAAATAGAACTTCTGTAGTAATTCTGGGCACCAAATTTAATCCACAGTAGAAAAGCATATGTGTATGAAGTTCATTTTAAAACAGTTATTTGCATCAACGCACAATTTATTTGTGCAATTCTATTCATTCTCTAAAAGCTGTTAGACTTTTAGAGTCTGTTGTTCAGGCTTGCATGTTTTCTACTGCTATGATTGAAACTGATTTCCATTTGAGAAGCAACCAAACATTAGCTTTGAAACGTCATTATCGTCTTGGAAGGAGAGGGGGTGGAGGGAGGAGGTGGAAGATGACATCTTGCAAAGGGGAAAGACAAAGTCAATAAGCAAAACTTATTTTTCAGGCCTTCTTCAAAGATATTAAAAGCTGAAGTGTTAATAAACCATTAAAAACTTAGTAGTGTCCTTTTTTATTATGAAACTTCTCCCTGAACGCTTATGTTCTCTAGGCTTTAGGATACCCAGTAAGTGTATGTAGGTCACTGTCTAGGACCATCTTATGGGCGCCTGCTTTAGGTGCTGCTGGCAGATGGCACGAAACTGGCGTGGATGGAGGTTGAGTGCTGGAGTGAATCTGGCCTTCACTGTGGGTGCTGATGACTTGCCTGATTTACAATAATCATCATGACAAAGAGTTATCCTTTTTTCTTGTTTGGAGTGACAAGTGTCTGTGCTTGAGCAGGCTTGCCAGCGCAAACTTGCATCAGTCTTGCAAGAGATGGCAGATCTTCATAGTTACAGAGCAGCCATCATATCAATCAGTATTGACCTGCCCTGCTCTTGGTGTTTATGGGTGGATTCAGTTTCTGCATTGTGTTTTTTTTTTTTAGCCACGTTTCTGTGAACGTTGTAGTTCGCTGCCAGGTTTCAGTAGAGCATCATTGCAGACTGTGTGCTGGAAGCTGCATCTGGGGCTAGCGCAGACCCCTGCTGCCACGGTGACTGTCCCTTCTGGGCTTGGTCCTCTGCAGCAGCCTTGGTCTGGTGTCTGACTTAGATGTTGGCTGAGATGGGAGGGTTAAACTCCAGAGTTAGTTTTCACAAGGGATTGGGCTCCTCTAGGAGTGACAATTAAATGAGCGATTTCTTTATTCCCTGTCTGAACTTCTCCAGGGCATTCAAGTAATGTAACAGAGTATATAATTGCAGTTGGTCTGTTGTGCTATTGTTATTGCATGCTGACTGTGGCAGGATTGCAGAAGTAGTGATTGTGTCCTTTTTCCCCCTTTTAAATGACAAGTGGCTGTATAGCAGCAAGCTCTTGTACAAAGCCATTAGTGCTTCTTCATTCCTTGCCGGGACAGTGGTTCACACATTTGTGTGTTGATCTGCACTTGGGAACTGATTTGGATGAAATCCAGATTTTTCATGTTTGACAAATCAAATGGTGGTACAGCCACCTCCCCTGCCTTGCTGCAGTGCCATTTGATTTAAAGCTTGGTACCAGTTTATGTAACACAGCTAACGCTGCCAGCAGCACATTGAATCCTGGTGCATACAGTAGCTCCTGTTTTTGGCAGCAACAGCAGGATGCTCTTCATCCCCCTCCCTTTCTTTAGAAATCTTTAAGGGGTGTTACGGTATTCAGGCACATGAGACAGACAGCTATGAATGATAATAGCTAGGGAGTCTCAGCTCAGACCCTTACATGAAAAACTAATTGAAAGGTGACTGAAATAGTTGTTAATTCTTACCTTCTAATCTCATGCATAAGAAGAAGGCAGTGTGGCTTTCTTTTATTAATCCACTTATCATCCACCTTATGCAAAAACACGACAAAAACGAAACTTTAGAAGTTCTTGTAGATCATAGAATCGCTCAGGTTGGAACAGACCTTAAGATCATCAAGTCCAACTGCAACCTAACCAGTCCTCCACTAAATCATGTCCCTGAGCACCACATCCAAAAGGTTCTTAAACACACGCAGGGATGGTGACTCAACCACCTTCTTGAGGAGCCTATTCCAGTGCTTCACAACCCTTTCCGTACAGTAGTTTTTCCTGATATCCAGCCTAAACTTACCCTGGCACAACTTGAGGCCATTTCCACTCATCCTGTCATCTGTCACCAGTGAGAAGAGACCAGCCCCGCTCTCACTGGGAGGACCTTTCAGGTATTGGAATAGAGCAATAAGGTCTCCCCTCAGCCTCCTTTTCCCCAGACTAAACAGCCCCAGCTCCTTCAGTCTCTCCTCACAGGGCACATTCTCCAAGCCCTTCACAAGCCTTGCCCTTCTTTCAACCTGCTCCAGCACCTCAATGTCCTTTCTGTTCTGAGGTGCCCAAAACTGAGCACAGTACTCGAGGTGAGGCCTCACCAATGCTGAGTTCATATAGATTCAAGAATATAGGTGAATTCAGAGATTGCCCCTGGTGGTCGGCACCCAGGCAGTAATTAAATGGCAGTCTTCATCGGTAAGACTTGCTCATCCTCATTTTTGAGATGGGGAAACTGAGGCACAAGTGCTGGACCAGATGGTTGGGATGGGGTGATTGAGGCACAGCCTGCTTTCATGTATTTAATTTTGCTGGGTTTCCAAAATGCTGCTTTATGTTGCGTAGAAGTCTTTTGTAGGCTTTTAAAGCACCACCTCAAAGAACTAACACCTCTATTAGAGGTGTTTAACAGTGGATTGCTTTCACTGGCGTTACAGGCTGACCTTACTAAAGACGGCACCAAGACCAAGAAATACCCCCAAACCCAATAAGAATAATAATGAAACCAACAAAACCAAAACCCACCTAAACATTTGGGCATGTTGTGTTGGCAGTATTAGAACATACGAGTGCATAGCAAAAGGTTTTTGTGGAGTTGGTGCTGTTGGAACTTTTCAAGTAGAATAAATAGTCCTAAGCCTATAAAACCACCATGGTGGTATGACTTGCTCTGCACTTAGGAGCGGCAAGTTATTTTTCCATTGCTATATTGGTAGACCAAGAAGAGGTGATAAAGCTGTCCTTTGATTTCTCAAGGTGCTTCTTCCAGGAGTGTCACACACCTCTTCAGACCCAGCCATGTTGGGCTCCTGCAGGCAAATGTATTCTAACAGTAGGAGACTCTTAGAGGTTAAATCCACAGTTATGTGTTCCCTTGAAACTAATGAGTGCCTCAATGATGGGACAGCTTTTCAGAGTGCAGTGTGCTTCTGCACTGGTGTGGAGGCTGTCTTAGAAAGCAGTGATGATGAGGATTTAGTAACTGCTTTGATGGGTGAAGATGATGCTCTGTTCCACAGTATTTGAGGCATTGCTTGGAATCATCATGCAGGACAGTGTGGTTCATAGAGCCATGCTTTGAGAAAGCTTGGGAGAAAAGCTGACAGAAAACAAGACCTGAACCTGGGTCAAATGCAGCTCTCCGGAGCTCTCATCTGAGCTGCTAATGAGTGAAGCTTTGATAATGGAAGGGTGCTTTGTAGAAGATGAAAGCTCATGCAGTAGCTAATTTGCCTTGATTGCCTTCTTAATCACCTCGGGTTAGTTCAAAACTTGGAGAAGATGAGATGCGGGACAGGTGCCTCATATTCAAGTGGGAGCTTGGGAGTGGCTGGTGTCATGTAGAGGAGGCAGTCATGAGAAGAGCAAGATGGGCTGTTTCAGAAGCCACTCTGCTGATGGATTCGTTTTCCCAGGTCTTCTCCAGGAATAGGGATTCCTCTCCATCATTAAGCAGCAGGTCTTGTAAACAAGACAATTCCAGAAGGACTTTGGCTGGAGAAATGTATAATCCCGTGTGTTTGCACCTTCGCTTCTCTAACACACTCTGCTGAGGCACTTTGGAACTGCTGTGCTGTCATGGCAATATGAAGGGATGGAAGGAGAAATCGGCATTTGGAGCAGCTCAGAGTGTCTCTCAGACCTGCGATGTTAGGGAAAGGGAGCCGTGGTGTTACAAGCCCATTCCTAGTGCTGTCACAAGTTGGGTTTGTAAAACTAGAGATGAAGCAACCAAACAAAGGTGAATGTTTTTAGTAACCTATGGTGTGCGTACAGCTGCCTCCTGGTCTCAGTTATCTCCTTGCCTTGCATGGAACCAGGAAAATGGCAAGCACTTGCTTTTGTAATACGCAGGGTGAGCCAATATTAGGCTAATATGTCAAACTGAGAGCGTGTCAAATACATTTGTATCATTGTTTGGGAGTTTGTGTAACTCTTTGGGTGCTTCTAGTGAATGTGTGATGTTGCTCATTAAAAATGCGGATAATTCCACGAGCAAGGTCCTTAAATGTAAGCTGTATGTGTTCACACACACGCTGATCTTCCAGATGCCGTTTATGTATGCATCAGGAGAGAGAAAACGTTGGAGCAATCGTTACGATTCGGTAATGGCCGCCAGATGGCGGTGTGCTCTTACCGCCCACACGGCGGGGAGCAGCGCGGGCTTGTTCTATAGGCCCTAGGCCTGGACGCGCTACTCCAGACAGGGCCTCACAATGTTAGAGCAGAAGGCAATGGGAGACCAGGAGATGCAATTCCAAACAGCTCCAAATGTTAGCTTTTTCTTTATTTGAAAGCGATGGTACCTCACGCAGCTTTATTTTCCAACAGAATGCCTTGGGAAGGGCTGTGTGGTTCCCATGGGAAAGGGCTGTGGGAGCAGTGTCAGCTTAGATAATCAGCGTTCCCTTAGCTAATGAGGATACTTGTGGTTTGATTCCTCACAGCCATCTTTTTTTGCTGCATGAGAAGAAATCTTCTTTCTTTACCTCAGCTATTGTGTTCAGTTTTGGGCCCCATCCCTGGAGGTGTTCAAGAGCCGTGTGGATGCGGCACTGAAGGGACATGGTTTGTGGGCATGGTGGGGGTGGGCTGATGGTTGGACTGGGTGGTCTTAGAGGGCTTTTCTAGCCTTAATGATTCTGTGATTATTTATTGCTTGCAGCAAATAGTAATTTTCTTTTAAATTAACAGTAAGTGCTGGAGAGAAGGAAAAAGCTCTTGGAAAATATTTCTCAGAGGGGAAAAAATACGGCAAATGAATCGAATAATAAAATTCAGAGTGTGTGGTGCTGTGTTTAATACCTACCCTTCATTTTTGTGTTAGGAGGGGTAAATTATGCCACATGGAACACACTTAGGCTTGGATTCATCCTTGCCCACAGCTTTGAGTCTCCATACAAAAGAGGGAAAGGAAGGCCCCTACTCTTTAGTCTCTGGATGCTGCCTTTGCAGTGCCTTGTAATTGTGGGCATGCTTCCTGACGTGCAGCCTCATCCTGCAGCAATCTGCTGTCGTGGTTCCAAAAATCATGAGTCATTTCTCAGATGCAAACCTTTTGAAGCTGCTGGTGGAAGTCCCATTGGCTTCAGTGCACCTTTTTCTTTTTGTGCAAGCGAGGCTGTGATGAATTGGTGCAGCGCTGAAGAAAGATGCTGTTGTTCTTCCGTGCCTCGCTTTCCATTCTTGGATCAGATGAGCTGTGAGACTTGGGGCATCCCAGCTGCCTTCACCAGGGCCGCTGCCAGTGTCACGTTTGCAACCAAAGGCAGTAAGAGAGGAGCTCCACTCTGCACAGATCCCTCAGTAGAGGGATGCTGCATCCTGAGCTATGTATCAGAATTAGAGGTGGAGAACTAACTGACCACTGACATGTGTAGGATGCAAAGGAATCTTTCATTTCTCAATTAGGCTTTATTTTATTTTATTATTTCAACCAATAGTTCAACAAGTGCTAAAACTTCCCCGTCGGTTTAATCTGGAACACAGAGTTGAGAAGAAAAATACCTTCTATAGCTTTACAAAAATATAAAGATTTTTTTTTCTTTAAATCTTTTAAATCCTGCACATGAAGCAAGCACACTCCGACTCAGCAAAACAGACACTACATCTTATACTGTGCGCCTCTGCTCAGCAAAATGGCATTCTACCCCAGGGCAGCAGGTGCAGTGTGGTACAGAAACAGAGCAGGAAGATGTGGTACAGCGTTCCAATCCCTTCTGTCCTATTTTTAAAACCAGAACGTCTTGAAAGAGTTTGCCTGAGATTGGTCAGGTTGGTCCTGCCAGTTGGTCTTTGAGTAGGACGTCTCTGTGGTGCTAAGGGGAAAGGAGCGTTCACCTCTCTTGGTGATCAACGAACGTGGCACCATCCACCGTGTCACTCTAAAGCTGCTGAGCTTTGGGATGGGACAAGTTTTCTTAGTTTGCTGCTAAGGCACTTGCTGCTTAACTCCTTTAGCAGTCAGGGCTGCCAGCACATGAGGTCAGGCCGGAGGAACAAAATGAATGGAATATATTGTATCACAAATGTTTATGCCGTGCGGTGGTTAATTTAGTGCTTGATGAAATGGGAAGATCAGGGGAGCTCAGCGCCTTGTTCTGTGCCTGTAAGTGAGCAGAACCCTTGCAGAGCACAGGGACTGACAAATAAACCATGTGCTCTAAAGGCTGACGTAACTTTGTCCAACTTGGCTTCAGTTGGCTAACAGCAAAATAAAGGCGAAATATAGACCCAAGGAGGAAAGATGGTGCAGCACATGCTAAGAGCCTAAATCAGACTTATGTTTCAAGTTATACAAGTAAACCAGAAGAGACATTGTATACCAGAGCCCAAATAAACCTCAATCAGATTATTTGCAATGAGTTACGAAGGTCTTTTTCTAGTGCTTCCTTTTTAACTATCTCTAAATGATAGGAAAAGGAAATGCATTTCTTGTACAGTTTGCACAATCTGTGTCATGTTTGTGTGTAGTGTAGCCCCATGTCTCAGCAAACCTAGATCTTTGCAAGCCATATTTGCATTTTCCAGAGATGAGACTACCTAACATGGCAGTGGTTGGTGGTGAAAGAAGCTTGTATCATGTGGTCAAAGGAATGCCACACCAGGCACATCTTTGAATGTAGGAGCTAACAGGAGCTTGCTCACACAGCAAATCTAGCTTGAGAAAACCAAGCTCCCTTCTGGTTCTTAGGGCTTGACTTGCTGTAGTGAGTTTGGCTTTCTGCTCCTTCTCTCAGGCTGAAGAAGAATCTGGTATCAGGTGTGTGGATGAGCACTGCTAAGCCATCCTGGGCTCTCATTCTGACTCTTGAGCTTTTGTGGTCTTTCTGCAGTTTTTCATGCCTGAGAACAAGTGTGAAAGATGTGACTGATTTGGCAGCAAGAGCCTGTGGTTGTACCTCCCCATGCTGCCTCAAAAATGGGTGAGTGGACTTTGTTCCCACTGCGGAAATCCCTGCCACAGGCTGATGGCAGCTTGGAACAAGCTGTGCAGAAGGCAGGCACTGTGAGGAGGCAGAGAACCTGAGTATGGCCATCTGCTTCCTGGATGGCTTTTTCCTGCTTGATTGGCCAGGAAGGCCCATGTTATCACTGTTTCCAAAGCATGCTTTTGCTCTTGCATACAGTATGGAGACTCTCTGATGTAAAGCTGAAAGCTTTGTTCGGGATGGGTTTTTCCTACAACTCTGGGAATGACTTATTAGAGGGTTCCTCCTCCTATAGCACAGGACTGGGGCAGCTGGGAGCTCACTCCCTGTACTTCTCTCATGGTTCCTACTGTGAGCCAGCACACTCATGCATATCTGTAAAGGCCTCAAGTCTGAGCCACGTCCTCAGTTACTTCCCATTAACATGGGGAACACAGTTCATCCATGAACTGTACCTCCTTGCTGGCCCTAAACACCTCCCTCACCCTCTGCTTTCACTCCTGTCAGTACGTATGCGAGGATATATTGACCACAGCGGAAATCTGTGGGTTTCAGGGCAGGCCTCTGCTGATGGAACACGTCATCTGAGGGCTCTGCCTACCCAACTCTGCCAATAGTGTCTGCCCAAATCGATATGGGATCAAACTTGGTGAAACCATAGTGCATGTTGGGACTGCCTAGCAAGGAGAAAAGCAGAGAGGCAGCAGCATTCATGCGACTCATGCTCCTGGCTCTCGTAAGCAGGGCTGGTTTCCATCCAACAGACTATGAGGCTCTGCTTCCTGCTGCGTCCTTGCTCTTTAAAGTAATGGCAGTACTGGGGCCCATGGTGGGCTTGCTGCTGAGACCCATCACTTGTTCCTAGAAAGGCCACTTACATCACCGAAACCAGGTGGCTGAGTAGGGCTTAGATCTGCTGCTTTCATTCACTCACCTGGCTGATACAGCACCCAAGGCACAAACACTGTGCATGGGATATATAAGGCCTCATGAATATGGCAGCGGGGCACGTCACTGAAGACTTTTATCAGCAACCTACCTGTACTGTGTGTATCTGACAGAAAAATGCTGCTTCTGTCTGACTTTAAGGGGACTTGGTTGTAACCACTCGCTAGATACATAAGAAAGTGTTGAAGCAATTACGCAGCTAACGAAATTGAATGAGAAAATATTAAACCACTGGTTATTTTAACAATTTGATGGCTGTAAAACAGTTTATATTACTTGGAATATCTTTTAATTGGAGATATCGACCATTTAGCACTATCTCAGTGGAGTGCTGTTGACTTGCTGTTTCTTTCTGTGTTGAGCTGTGAGATCACAACCAAGTAAATCCATGTGGGTTTCCGTCCTATATACACGTATCTCTACTGGAATCCTGAAGCCCAGAGGAAACCGCTGTCACCGATTGGTTCTGTGGGGTTAAACTCTGATGAGAAACCAAGCGTTGGGCAGAGCAGTACCACAATGGTAAAATGGCAGAGACAACGGAGCAGGATCACAACGTTCACCCCAGCAGTTAAAAAAAATAAAAAAATAAAAGGAGACCCCCCCTCCCGCCCCCCAGAAGTCTGCAGTCCTAAAGTGCAATTACTTTTGTGCAGTCATGTCAGGCCAGGGATCAGACTGGATGAAGTTCAAAGCACAAACATCAAACGAGTGCCGTTCGTGATTCGAGGAGGGGGGGAAATAAGGAAAAGAACAACAGTTCTCAGGCATTCAAGTGCATCAAGAAAATAAACGTCCCTTTCTTTCTGAAGAAAAACAACCCTCAGTCTGTGGAATCCTGGCTTTGTAGTCATGAAAAATAGTTTTTTCACTTCTAGCTGAGAATGTCCCAATATGACACAGTACAAATAAACAACACCAAAGCAAGAGCTGAGGCACTGGGATGTTTTGCTGGAGCCCTGCTGCTATACAGCCGTATTTTATTCTCCTCTGGTGACTCTTCAGATCTGGGTACGGATGAAGCGCACTGAATTAAAGGCATCTGGTAGGATGTAGCTCTCTTTTCCGGTCGGTCGGGGCTGGACCCATCACTGGGTCGCTGGCCGTTGTACAGCAAGTACCTGCCCCTGGCATCCTGCTCCATCTTGAAGATTTCATACTCGGTGTGAGGCAGGCGGATGCCAAGCGCGATGCAGCCATTGGTGTGGGTGACATCTTGCTGCACCCCGACTTGCCAGGAGCCCTGCGCTCCGCACTCGTTCCCATTGAAGACGTTGAGCAGAGAGGCTGTGGACACGTCCATTGGTGTGACCTTCATGTGGTTCACTGTGAGTAAGAGAAGAGCTGTTAGCAGAGGGACAGAGATGAAAGCAAAGGTGACACACTGACATCAGCCTTGTGACCCTTCTGCCTTCCTGCTCTGTGCAGCACCCTCCATGTCCCCTGCAGGCACAACCTTAGCGTTCAATTAATGCATGCTATGGTCACTGAGGGAAGGAAACTGCAAAGTCCTTCCAAAACTGACTCCTTTGTCTCTGCTCATAACACCTAATGCTAGTGATATCATAGAGGGCTCATGTCAGATGTTCTGCTTAATGCGTTTAGAAACCAAGGGATAAGACTATTTTGAATACATCTCTGTGTATTTGCTAGTGCTTCTTGAACTTATGTTGGCCTGTCCTTTAATCTAACTAGCAGGAGTTAGAGCAGCTCTGAATCTGTTTTTCCTTACATCTTCATTTATGTATGTATGTATGTATTTACTTAATTATTTATGTTGCAGGTGTGGCCAGCAAATCTATGCACTGTTTTAGATCTTGATGTAATTACTTCTTGTAGTGAATGGACACGCACCCCAAAATTCATCTGGAAAAAACCTGATGGCTCCATATCTCAGCTGGAGATTGAGCAGAGCTTTACATAAATTCCAGGCAATCCTTCCCAGATAAAGCCTAGTTGAGATGCATTAAAGAGGAAATGAGAAAACTCTACTCGTATTTGATGAACATCCCTATTAAACCAGGAGGGCTACTTATAACCTACATTTATCATTTTTAAACACATCTAAATCTAGAGAATTAATAATTTCCAATTGGAAAATTGGTAAAATATCACATACTCTATATATTACCCATCCTTCTTTTTTTCATGAACAGTGGGGACTTTATCTAAACAGTGGCTGCAATATCAAACAGAAGTGTTGCAGCTTCTTCACTTCTAAGTTGCTTCAGGTGTGTTTTCTTTTTCAGTTGAGTTTAAGAAGCTGGGAAAAGCCAAACTGAATGGTCCAATGGAACCGCACAGAAGTCATATTTTTATGTGTGCTTTTAGTACTGTTATCAAAAATTCTGAGTTGGTTGCTGCTGACCAAAACAGAAGTGAATAACCAACCCTCATGCCTTCTAACACACCAAACTCACGGATTCTTTTGCAGGCCATTAACAATGCACATGTCTTTTCTTGTTGGAAATTTTATTCTGAGGTTTTATAAGCAGATATTTGATTCAATGGCTCAACACTTGATGTTATTTGTCCTGGCTGGCATAAGAGAGAATCTATAGAGAATGGCCTGAAAATTTTACCAGAACAAAATCAGTGACTTTGATCTGTGAGGTAAGCTGGCATATTATAATAATGAAGTTCAAGCAAAAACTGGATTTTACCCCAGGAGCTGAGCTGGAATGTGTTGCACACAACTAAGAAGAGAAAAAGCTCTGGCAGGCAAGGATATCCTGCCTCCTGTGGAGCTCCAACATCAGTACATCTTTTCTTCTAACTACTTTCCTAAATTGGAGACATGCAAGAAGCTATATACTTCTCACATGGTAACTAAAAGGAGGAGAGGAGCCTGCAGCATGCTTGGGGTTTTCACATGCTCTGCTGAAGCTGGTGCTATGGAGGGATGTTGTGTTTTGGAGATGTTTGTTTGTGTAAGTGGTTAAAACCACTGAACTCTTTCTAAGAAGGCTGCCATGAGGCTGTTGGTATGAGATGACTTTTCAGCCACAGGGACCTGGAAAGTGTCACGACTGAGTGCCGCTTCCTGGACTGCTTGAGCGGGTTCACTTAGATACATCTAGTCTGCACTGTGGCAGGATTAATCAAAGCTGTCTTTAGAGATGTCCCTACTTGCTCTAGGTCCCCTCAGAAGTTGATGAAATGACACACACTGCTGTATCTGTCTTCCCAGAAAATTATTTATACCACTTATGACCTGAAATGCCTTCAGAAGGCCCTTTCTTTTTTGTCCACTGAAGGAACCCTAGGACACGGATCTAATCTTGAGAGTTTTGATTAGATGCTTGATGTCTGGTCACTGGACTCCAACAGGTGGTGATGCAAGGTCTTACTTTATTGTGTCTTAATTAAAGATTTCTGTTCTTTTGCCTCAAGTGAACCACAGAATCATAGAAGGGCTTTGGTTGGAAGGGACCCCAAGGATCACCAAATGAGCATTGCCTCAGTGGCAAAAAATGCCATGCAGCTGCACAGCTTGGCTGGGTGTTCACAAAAAGCCTTCCAAAAGAGCCTCCCATTAACTCCCAAGAATAATCATAAAATAGTCTCAAGAATAACAACAGAACGAAGTTGTTATCCATTGAATTGTGGTGAGCAAGCTCTGCTCTGGTCCCCAGCTACGTGTCCACCTTTGCCCCCACAATACCTTTGAACACGAACTCTGTTCCGCCCATCACTTTGGCTGAGTGCACTCCTCGGCTGTAGCGGCCCTTAGCATAGATGGTGAAGGTGGGATGC
Source organism: Excalfactoria chinensis (assembly GCF_039878825.1). Classification (NCBI taxonomy): domain Eukaryota; kingdom Metazoa; phylum Chordata; class Aves; order Galliformes; family Phasianidae; genus Excalfactoria; species Excalfactoria chinensis. Next base: position 48,915,289 of record NC_092826.1, read on the forward strand.
TTGCAGATGGGGTCGGAGTAGTGGTAATAGTGGCCCTCCCAGGTGTTGTTGTTGTCGTGGAAGATGAAGTGCCGCGTGAGGAAGAGGACCTCCGGCCGCACCTCACAGCGCTGGCTCACCCACTCGCCATGCAGTCCGATGGTCAGGTCTGCCTTGGGGGGCAGGATGGGTGGGTGGTGCTCATCTGAGCGGTAGATGATTCTGCACGCAATGCACGTGCGGTCGTGGTTCTGAAAGAAAGCAGAGGAACTCTCATGAGGGCAGATAACCAGGGCATTTCTTTCAAGCTGAAATGTTTCAAGCAGGAGCGGAATTAGGAGATTAATTCCCACATCTAAAGTGAACATTTTAGTTCAGTTTTTGATTGAATCTAGAAAAGGCTGACTGTATCCTTCAGTCAGGCAAGACGTGGCCAGTCTGCAGCTTACTATGGTAGAGACTCGATGAGTCTCGTTATAGAAATGATTACCTTTGTTCAGCTCTTTACATCAGTTGTTAGCTTTGGTACCACAGATGGATACAGGTGTCCTTAGTATGTTTTCACGTGGGCAGCAGCCTGGGAGAAGAGCCACCTGCTATTTTAGGCCTTATCAGCTTTCCTGAGCTCAAGCACCACCTTGTGAGATGTTCCCTTTCCCAATCTAGCAAAGCCCCAACTGCAGCCTCTGCAGATTTTCCTCTCTGTGTCAGGCACATGACCCTGCTGACAGCAGCAAGGATAGGGAGATGTGAGTGAGCCTATACAGAGCCCACGGTGCCCCAGGAAGCAGATACAGCCTAGTGTTGCTGAACATGGTGAAAGCTTTATGGCTCCTTCCAGCAAGAGTAGGGTTTGCAGTGCCTGTCAGGCTCGATGAAGGCTTGCTGTTGAACTGTTCTGTTGAGCATAAGCCTCTGGGAGCTAAGTGTCCCAATTTCCAGCCATGTCCATGAGAGTTGAGAGCGTTTCACTATCTACAGACAGGGCCTCTCAGAAGTGCTGCCCACTGTGCCCTGGCACGGGAGCATGACCTGGTGGGTTTCCTCACATCACCTTGTCAGTTTGAGCAGCCACTGGAGAATGAGATGTGTACAGAACAAATACTTTTACTTCACTTCCCTGTCCAGCGCACTTCTCTGCCATCTCTCTGAGCTCATTTCATTATACAGATGCTCAAATCCATCACTAATACCTTAAGGTCCACGTGTGCCACTATGGAGTCAGCATTTCTCCATTTGCTATCTTCAGCTTGCAGCACACATTAGGATTCACAGTTACACATAACACAATAATATGACTATAGGTAGCTTCAGAGAATCAACACACAACTCAGGCAATACATCTCTCTTGCACATATTAAGTAGTGTATATGTTTGCCTCCCCCCCAGATGATGTAGTCTCAGAAAGTCAGTAAAAATCAATGAAGTTCTGCTGCTAGCTTCAATGGGATGTAGACTAATGGTCTGTGTACAAAATGATAAGAAATCATAGAATGGCTTGGGTTGGAAGGGACCTCAAAGCCCACCCTGTGCCGTGGGCAGGGCTGCCCCCCAGCAGCTCAGCTGCCCAGGGCCCCATCCAGCCTGGCCTTGAGCACCTCCAGGGATGGGGCACCACAGCTTCTCTGCGCAGCCCATGCCTGCTAAATGGTGCAGCACAGATTCATCAGAACCAGTGTTGGCCCAAGACCAGCTCTGAGGAGGTGGCTGGAATTGCTGGCCAGAGGGTCTTTCCACCTAAAACTGCATGGTCACTGTGTTACTGAAATGGACCATTCTTGTCCATTGTGGAGCCTGTTAAGTAATTTTAAAATTCGTGTTCCAGCATCTGCAAATGGATAGAAGGACCATAAGTACAAAGAATATCAAACTGAGAAAATGCATCGGAAATGCTAAGTCATGGCTAGAACCAGTGATCAAGCACCTGCTGGGAATGCACCTGGCCAACCCAGGGGAGCTCAGCTGCATGCAATGCTCCTGAGTGACTGGAAGAGATGGAGTCAGGATCCACTCCTTCTCAGGCCTCACTGTTGGCGGTGGAGGAAAGGCATCTTGCTGGAGATCCCTGCCTACCTGTGGTCTGTCAAAGGTAAGCAGCTTTTTTCTTTGCTTCTGCATCCATGGCTGCAGCATTTAGGCTTGTTCTTTTTTGTTGCAGCCAAAGACTTTGCCACCCCGCTACTACTGCTGTACTTCCCATCATGTTATAGTGTTAATGAAGTGAACTGGAACTGGCAAAGTTAGCATAGTTTTTCGGCACTGTAACTAAAAATCAGAGGCTGGTACAAAATATTTAGTTCTCAGTCAGGTAAGACACAGGTAACACACAGGGACTGCGAAACTGGGGTGCTAGAATCTGAGACTGCAAGTTTCAATTTGGGTTTACTGATAGTCAAGATTGGAATCAAGAGTCAGTACGGCTTCCTATTTTGCTCCGTGTTTCTTGCATGGCTTTCCCAAGTGACTTGATCTGAGTTCATACAAGCAGACAATTAGAGCTTTTTTGTTTGATGTACGACTGGTAGGAGGTTAAAGACTGTGAGATGTCAGGAAGTAGGAAGAGGTTTTAGGTGCCCTAAGTAGGTAAATAAATTAATAAAACAAATGTAGCTTAATGTAACAGGCTTTCAAGCACAATATGACAGAAGTCCAGTGTCCTCCTTCCTTTCTGTCTACAATAGACTCACAAGGTTTTTATCTGCTGTCTTGTCTGGGACTTATCAGACTGGTTTGTTGAACTTTGCCTTCCTTCAGTGGATGCAAACTTCTGATTTCCAAGGACTGCACCAGCTATGACAGCCTGTCTGGTTGCGCTATTAATAAAGGTTCATCCTGCTTACCTTTCAGTTACTGGAAATGCACATGGATGATGTGGCTGAGGCTGCAAGAAGGACAGGGGCAGGGAAAGGCTGGGGAGGTGAGAAGAGGAAGCAGCACTATCCCTTCCACTCTGGTGCCTTGCTGATTTGATTCAGGTATCTCATCAGGCAGTACCACTTCTCTGAGATTAGCGTTTGAACCGAAGCCTACGTAAACCTTTTTCATTCTGACTCCATCTTCCACAGAGTTGCAAACTTCTCAGTGGAAGAATATGCCACATGTAAAATTCCTCAGTACAATTTCAGTCCAAGACATGAGAAAGATCTGGTTTTCTTAAGAGTCGATTGGACTTAATTATGTGTAATTTATGCTTATCAATTGTTTTCAGCGTTGCTTTTTTCAGGTCAGCTGCTCTTGGCTCTTAATTACACTGGCTAAGGCCTTACAAATCACTCCCTTTCCATTTGTCTCAGGAAAGATTAATCTCTAAAAACAGACGTTCAAAGAAAATATGGAACAGAGGCAGAGGACGTTTGAGTCCAAACACGATTAAGTACATTCAATAAAAAGCTCATTTGGGCATGACATAAAGTAGAAAGCAATAAAGTGATCAGTGGACAAGATGAACATCTGTTTTATGTTTGGGATATCCTAGGTGTACAGTGCAGTATTTTATCACCAAGTTCTTGCTAAAAGGAACAGCCCATGAAATGGCTTCTGCCCGATGATGGGCAGAGGGAAGGTGCCTCCAAGCAGCTCCCAGAGCTGATCCGTGCAGGCCTAACTCCTCGTTCTCCTGGGTGCTTCTCTGAAGCCAACTTCTGAATTAATCCGTGAGGCACGTGGGTTGAAATGAGCCCAAATCTCTGGCTGGAAACTCAGTTCTTGTACTTGGGGAGAAAATAGTTTATGACCTGAAAATTTCCAGCAACGTTTTTCCTTATCCTTCTCTCCTGCTGCCTCAACTGAAGTGGTAACAGGGCCAGGCTGCTCTGGAAGCCAAGGAGAGAGGTTTCTAATGAAAAAGAAAAAAGCAAACAAGGATGAGGTTACTTGATCTTTTTCCCAATTGCTGTGGATAGTCGGAAACACAAACCTTCTCAGCATATCCTACTTTTTCTCTTTAAATTCCATGAGATTCTATGACTGCCTAGGGCTAACTCTCCTCTCATTAATTCATAGTATTTGTTGCAGTCTAGGATAAAAGAAAATAATAATGAAAAAAAATCCATCACAAAACCAGGATGCGCTCCTTGCAGTGGTAAAATGGAATTTGGATCGCATGTAAAAGGTCCTTCCAGAAGGCATTCTAGTTTTGTTTGAGTACCTTTGTATTCTGACCCTGTTGTTATCCAAGATATCTGCAAACCAAATGTACAGAGAACCCTTTCCCTTATGATTAAAGCAGAAGCTAAACTCAGTGCTTAATATCAAGGAGAGGACCTGCAGGAGGTACTTCAAATTGTATTTAGGGACCAAACCAACAAGCGCTAAAAGGAAAGAGGAGATTGAAAACATAGTTATTTTCAACTGAACGCCCTGTTCAAACACATTTGTTCTCTCTTCTACCCATTTGTACTATTTTTTATGCTGAAAAAGTGTCTGTATCTCAATCAAAAAAAAACTGAAAGCACTATTTGTCTGTAACAGCTCTAACCATAACTCAGTGTTTTCCCTGTAGAATGCAGCACGTTCCTAGCAGAAAAGATTGGGGAAAAAAATAATGATCTGACACTTTCTCATCAGATTCTTATTAAAATGATGTTTAAATAATGAATATACAGTCCTGAGGAAGAGTGAAACAGAGAAAAATGCTTTTTCTGGTATTCTTTTATTTATTTTTTTCCTTTCAGTGATACATGAATGTCTATATTAAAAAAAAAAAACAACACAAAAAAAACAAAAAAATGAAAGAAACATTTTTAGGGGCTTTCTGGGTATTTTTAATGAACAACTGTAACCATTTTCTGACAAGTTCTCTCTGTCATCACTTAGAATGGCAAACAGTTGATATTTAACCACACCAGATACATCAAGGCAAAGGCCTAGCAGGCAGCGATGTGTTACAGTAAGCTCTTAAACCATCCAAAAGTAGAGCAACTTTTTCAATAGGCCTGGTACTATGAGAGACAAGGGACTGGTGTTATTTGGAGCTCATTCAAGCTGAGGAAAAGCAGCTGACAGAGAAATGGTAAACCCAAGAAGTTTTCTCAGTAGCAGTTTTGCAAGACCTTTAAACTTATAAGAAATTACACATCGGTTTCCTAAAGGAATTTGTGAAATCATCTCACCTTTCTCTTTAGCTGAAGCCACTGCATAATGGACGCATCCTTCCTAACCCATAACTTGCTTAGGAGATTCCAGCATCAGTTCTGCCACAGTATGTATTTTTTGTGGTTGGCTCTGCCATGTTTGGACTCCTCCTCACCCTCCTTCCCTCCCAGAAATGCCAGTGTCGAATTGAAGCCCAACCCTGAAATCCTTGGCAGAGCTATAGCTTCTTTCTGTAGAGTCTCTCTAGGGACTTTTCAACTTTCGTTTTTTGTGCAAACTCAAATAGACATTAAATGTGGCTACTCTAAAAGCACTCATCCCTCCCTTATCCCATACTGTTGCCAGTTGGGTCTGTTCCCTCTGCTGGGCTGCTGTCATCTGTCCTGCTCAGTACCAATACCCTGTGAAGTCATGTATTTCACATTTTTCCAGCAATATCCTGCCCCAGCAGCCACGTACTGACATTAGAAGTATTTCCAGAACACTTCGCTGCTGCTGTTTTATTAACCACATCTGTGCAGGTGCAGCATGGAAAGGTTCTTTGGAAGACTAAGGTTCCCAGCTGGCACAAAGCCACCTTTAGCCAGCACTGATTTGCACTGGTTACTGATGTGGTTGGAAAAGGATGGGTTGCATCTACATTGTAATGAGGGCGGTAAGGCCTAGCACAAGCCCCACAGCAAGGTGGAGATGCTTTTAACCAGCATATGGGGCAGCCTGAGCTCCAGCTATCCAAAAGTTCATGTTTCTCTTGTGTTGAGTAATTTCTTGTTAGGACTGATTCTTACCATGAGGAAAAGTATTTAAGGAGAAAGGAAAGAAAATGCTTTAGCTCTTATCTCTCGCACCCACATGAATGCTGCGTGTCATGGGCAGGGCATATAGGACTGGAACAAGGCATGCCTGGCTAGGATGCTAGGAGAAGGTGTCAGTTCAAGTGAAAATTCAGAAAAGACACTGTCAAGGAGCCAAGTCTACCCAAAGGACACTTCTACAAATTGCTCAGTGTAGTATCAAGCTCCACTCCTCCACTGCTTGAGATAACTGTGGACCAGGACAGTGCTTTAACAAATGGCTGCAATCTCCCTCCACCACAAAAGTGATAATTTGCAGGCTTTCCATGACCTCATATGAAGCGAAGTTGGCGAACGTGCATTAGGCTGGCTCTGGGGAGTTGAAAAGCACAGTTGACACAGTTATAATTCAGCCTGCCAAACGGAATGAAGAATAACAAAGATTTAAAACTTTAATTAAAAAATCTTGAAGCAAATGAAATGCTGGGGAGAGCAGTAACTCCTTTGCAGGGCTGTCAGTTTGGGATTTCTTTTGGTGCGGAACAGAAGAGCTGCGTGCCGGAAGGAGGGTGGAGATACATTGGGACTTATCTACAAATGTGCGCCGTATATTTTCAGATATTGAGGAACAGCTTTTATTAACTACTCCCGTGAAAAGAAAGATAGTGAAGGAATCTGAAGGCACTATCATTATGCAGCTGTCTGATCTATCACGTTGATTCCATTGCACAACCCTGCGTCAAACTGAAATACAACCAAAATGAAAAACAAGTCCTCTGCTTGTTCCTTTCTGGTATAAAGTCCTTAGTCAATGCAAAAGATGGGAACAAAGATTAAAAACGGCCTTCTCTCAGATGAATTTACTTGCATGCCTTCTATCCCACTATGATGATACAAATTTAGAGTGACATGAATATTTGGGGAAGTATAAAAAAAACATTCCTGGAAAACATGAAGCAACATTTTGAATGTCCATCCTCAGGAACAGATATTTCAAAGTTAAGCTGTGTTATGCCTTTAGAAAGCAACTTGTATAAGCTTCTGAACTGCATAGCAATATCACCAGCAAGTCCATTGCTGCTTACAAAAGATGAAGAAATTACAACTAGGTGCTAACAGAAGCAGGGTGTCAGTAGGCTAGATATATTTGCTGAAGGGCCTTCTTTTATTTCACAAGCTTAAACAGTTAATTTTTATCTGTGGTGCTGTATTTGTATTGGAGCAGACTTTTACTGCAGTTGAAGAATGGACAGTGATCCACAAAGAGAAATGTGGTTTTATAAGCAACACAGCTCTGGAAGGTTCAGTTAGAAGCTCTTTGATTCCCTTATCTCTGAAATGCATCATACACACTGTTGCTGTTCATAAACCTGGAATTAACCTATTTGAACATTCTTCTGATATTCTTTCTTTGCTTCCCTCATAATTTCCCTAAGAGTCTTTTGCCAGTAGTAATTAACAAAAGAAGCCATTCAAGTGTTGGCTTAATCCAGAAGTCTAGAAGCCTCTTAATCTAGAATTCTCTGGCAAACAAAGTGGTTTTGTCCTCCAAAATTACACTTTTTGGTTGAGATAGTCTTCTGTTTATTTCTTGGAGGCTCTTTGCATGTTTAACATCTATTCACTCATGCTTGGATTCGCTTGGGAGCTCCTCCAGTACACCACATTCCCCTACAGCTGAAGTTAACTGAGTTTCAAAGAGATGAACACCCAATTTGTCAAAAGCTCAAAAAACCTTGAGCACTTTGTTCTTTTATCCCCTGGCTGAAGCAGAACCCAAGCACCAGCCTCCATATGTAGAATCTGCATTACCTGCAAAGGCATCTTCCAACGGTGAATAAACTTGTCAGAGAGAACTGACAACTTGGGAATCTTTTCCATGGGAAAATCTTACTGAAAGCGTGGGGCCAGCAAACGTTTGAGCATGGCAAAGGCAGAAGGAAGGTTAATCTAGCATGTTTTAAGACTCTTTTGATGTTCCAGACCGCTCCAGTCTAACTCCCAAATAACGATCTAACCAGAACGTCCTGGCATCACAGCCATGGTCTGATCTTTCCTGTTACTCAGTCAGATGATAAAACAGCACAAGGAGTTCTTTGTTTACAAAACTGCATTTCTGAGGCAATTAAATATGAAATCAGCACCCCAGTACTGCTGTTGTAAACATTCCCGGCATTTTAAGCACACGCTTTGAACGAATAATGCACTGAAGACTTCCTTCCCTACAAGTACTGGTATGAATTTGCAAATAAGGCATGAATTTATGACCAGTCAGCAAGGCTTGGTATTGCCCTCACCCGTGTTTTTTTTTTTGTACAACCCAGGCGATGACTGCCAAACAGTTCCACCACCCTTCCCTTTCCACCAGCATGCTCTTTCCTGCTGGCTAAAGAGCCTGAGCGTGCACTAGCATGAATCCCTTTCTAAACTCCCTACATCAAGGCACATCAAAGACTTTCAGCCCCCTTCATCTAATTCATACCCTGAGCGAGGCTGGAGGACTGCTAAGATAAATCTATATAGCGATCTATTAATCAGCCGCTCTTAGGAACTTCCATGTATTTTACAAGAGGAATTTGTTTAAGGTATGCTCTTATCTAAGAGCATTTGTAAAGCTTTAGGAGATGACATATTAGATATTTTTAAAAGCTCCCTGATTTTATATGAACACTTGAGATACGGTAATCTGTGAAATTATTCAGATTTGTAGCACCAAGCATAAAGCTGTCTGGTTTTTGGACAGCCCTTTTGATTTACCACCCTGTGGTGAAATCACTGCAGGAGTTTGGAGAAGGTCCAATTCTATTTGTTTAAAGTCCCGATCATGTGGCTTTGGCATTCCTAGCATATCCAGCAATCATTTGCTTTTAATTACCATTCATTTCAACCGCATAAGTAATGAATGTGGCTACCGCATCCAACTTACAGGCTGTGTAAACTCTTGAGCGGGGTGGAACTTTCTTCTATATAGAGGCTTAACTATAAATTTAACTCAAAATGTGAATCCTCTCAATTTATTTTAGGCAGGTCTTTATTATAAGTATAAAATAAAAATAAATAAAAAGGAAATGAAAAAAGCCTTAAATGAAAGATTCCACACAATACACCTGATTCACTTCAGAAGTAATTTCCTGGCCTCCCCAACCTCTTGGTATGACTGCAAAAACCTTAAAGAAAAACAAGTTGATTTAACGTTTCTATTTATTCATGGTGTCCAGTTTCCAGAGGAGTCTGTGACTTGTAGTTTTAAACTCAATTTAGCATTTAAACTCATTTTCAGCTGGGTCCCAGTGGAGCAACAATTAGAAAAGGAAAGGAGTTCAAAGAAGAAGGGTTATAACCTTCCAGCAGTATGTTTGCCTGTGCTTTAAAAAAAAAAAAAAGAAAAAAGAAAAAAAAGCATCTCTATTACTATTCTTTCTCCATCCAGCAAACACTAAGTCACACAGCCAGGCTGAAGACCTGCTGGCATTGGGAGATTCATCGGTAGGTACAGGCCAAAACCCAGAAGTCCTACAAAGCAGCTAATTATGAAGGCTCCTTTTTAAGGATATCTGTTACCTGTGCCATGCTGAATGTCAACTACCAGCAAGTCCAACTTCTCTCTAGATTAAACAGATTTCGCAACAAATCAGAACAAGATCATCCCAAGAAATTTATGAAGAGAACCTATGCTGTGCGAAACAGTCTGTATTCAACTATGTGCTTTGAAGCTGAAGGCTCCAGCTGAGACTGTTGTCCCAGCAATCCAGACTCTGGACACATAGTACCATATATTGCAGGAGTCTACCAAGCTGGGCAAACAAAGGCTTAAGAGGAACAGAGGTAAAGTAACTTGCAAGAACTTAGAACTGAACAAAAAGGTCTGAAAGTCAGGACCCGAGGCCTCCATTTATGAAACTGTATGGAATTTATGTCATGGAGAGCTGGAATTTTTGTGTATTTTGATGTACTCACGAGATAAATTTTGCTTCCTATAGTAACAGCACTTCCTGTAGCCAATGAATAGTACTCTTATGAATGGCATTCCGGTGTCATAAATTCAGCCTCGAGATTCAGCCCCTGCCAAAAACTGGCTACCAAAAGTCTTATTAGGAAGAACTGCACTTCATGAATATTGATGGATAACTTGGTTTGTATGCCCTTCTACTCCCCAGTTCTTGTATGCATACAATATGGGAGCCACCTCTGCAGTCTACATCACAGGTTTTCACTGGTTTGAGTGCACACATACCTCAGGACAAGATCTACCCACCATGACATGTAAGGCTGTGAGCTAAATGCATGCACAGGGGCTCGGACAGGCCCCCTTCATGCTGCCACAGCTCATTGAGACTGCTTTCACCGTCCACATAAGGCCACCCACTGAAGTCAGAATGGATCATATCATGCTTGAGATAATGGACTTTGTGAATGTAAATGAGAGTTTCAAGTGCTCTCAGATATCTGTTAAGTTTTTTGGTTTATACAGTCAATGTGGCTTGAGAAACAGATCTCCTTATGAAAGATTTAATCCTTTTAATTTGAGCACTACGTTTTAGAGGCAATATTATTTTAAAAGCAAGAAGTGATTCCATGGTAGTACAAAAGAGAGGCAGGAAAACTGTGCCTGGCCAAAAGTCTTATTTCCATAAAACCAGTTGACAGTATACCTCATTGTTGTGACTGTAATGAAATTACTACTAGGTGGAAATGCAGGCATTTACTGTGTCATCAATTGGCCCCTAGCAGGATAGCTAAACTTGACCAGACAGATCTGAATGTACAGACACCTGGGTATACCACATCAAGATTTTTTTTTTCTCAGTTTCACGTGGTCAGAAAAAGATATACCATATTTGCTGAATAGATGTAATGTAGCTGGAGTCAGATAATCGGAACCTACAGATTATTTTTTAAGGTAGAGTTTTAAGAAATACCTTTCAGTCCCAAATGAGCAAACAGAAAGTAGATGTGTTCACTTGAATTAATTTAAGACAATTAAAACTGCCAAATCCAGCATTTGTGATGAGGAATGTTCTGTGGTTCATCTACTGCTGCTAAAAACCTCCATTTTGAGAAGATGTATGTTTATAAACAAGAAGCAAATTTGTGCCATGCCACTTGAAGAAAACTTAATGAAAGAAGTAACAGCATTGTTTGTATGGAGACATGGTTGGTTGTGGATTAAAATTATCACCAGGACACGCTTTTAAAATAATTAAAGATAGGTCACATAAAGTCCTGAACTACTGAAATTTGATACACAGACGAGGTAGACACAACACAGGGTAGACGAAGTGGTTCTGAATGGAAGGGAAAACCATGGCTTTCCCATCAAAACTCTCCCTTGTTGTGTTTCCTGCTATTTCTGATAAGCTTAGTTGCTGTTTGAACCAGTCACACAGTGAAAGGATTAAAAATGGTGATAACTCATTAGCTGGAAGTGATCCTGCAGCAGTATCTGGCTGGAACATACTGATAGCAACTGCAGCTTGCAATGTGGTTCCAATTGTTGCGTTCCTTTGAAATGTCACCAGGAAAGATGTACAGACAGACCTCCTGCTACAGGCCATCAATGCCTACTCTTCCTGTTTGATTTTTACTTAACTTACCATGAGTTGATCAGTTCCCAATGAAGCTGAAGACACTTTGAAGCTCCTTTGAAAACTGAATTATCAAATGGAATTAGAGACCCATTCTATATTCACCTGTTTTTCATTTCATTAATGTGTATGCCTGCTTCTGGATCCACGACCTGAACAGTCCATCCGTTTTTTCCCCTTTATGCTGTCCCTTTCATGTCTCTGCCTTCCAATTTCCGTTTTTTCTCTTCAGATTATGGATCACTCAAATTCCATATGTTGATACAATCTGACTTCCTCTCTTCCTGATGCTTCTGCAGCTATACAAGCATGCACTGATGCCTGTTTCTCTAGCCCTTTCTCAGTCCTGCATCAAGCTTTCCTTCTTCTCTTCTGCTAGCCTTCAACCACAGTCCCAGACAGCAACTGTCACCTCTGCAAGAGGTCTTTGATACTATCTTCAGACTCACAGCAGCCTTTATTGACCTTAGCTCATCAGACTACTTTTCATGCATTTGATGCAGTCTCATAAACCACAAAAGAGGTACTACTTTTCTGAAATAATATGCTCTGTGATCTTATTGTAATTGACTGCATCATCTGTAAAGCCACCATCCATTTCTTATTTTAGAACCACATCTGCATTTTAGATTACACTAGTGCACTGACTCAGAGGAGCTGAATAATGTGAGCTTTGTCAGTAGTAACTTAACAGGATGGCATATACACATACATACCTTGGCATTTTGAAGAGGAGGCTGGTAACTGGAGGGTCGGTAGTACCTCCTCTGGGTAGCATCAGTATGAATGTCTCCAAGAAATAGCTCCTCCACGAGGTGATCTAAATTGTGATGCATATACTGCTTCTCCACGCGGATCAGCTGGAGTTCATGCATGGCAAAATTCAGAGCCTTGGTGCATTCACATCCGTTCTCTTCTCTGAGCAAATCATAGCTCACATCCTGCTCCCAGGGACTATCTTCTGGTATAAATCCAGGACACGTATTGTTGACCAACTCACTTAATTTTTTGGCTACTGCTTCGTTGTGGCTTATGATCTGTATGTTGCGCAGCTGATAATCAGCTTCAGTACCCCCTCGGATGATCCAGGATGCTTGGCGAAGACGAATTTTGCCACGTATAACTAATGTGTAGATAGGGTTAGTGCAGCGATTGCCACCATAGTAAAACTGATATGCTTTAAATGTATTATTGTGATAGAATCTGTAAGATCTTGTGATGAACTCTGGGCCTGCTCTGACTTCACAGCTGTGGGAAGACAGAAATGAAATTTTAGCAAGGTGGCACATCATGTGCACTACAGGTGACAAGAATGAGCAACACTGCAGGAGTCCACAGATATCTGGGTACACATGTCCCTCTGAGACGAAGTAAATAGGGACCAGGTAACCATGATCTGCCAATTCACCAAGGATTTCCTCTGCTATTATAGAAATATACAGTTTCATGGTGTTTGTATCTACCTAAGGGTTTACTCTCTGTAGATTTAAATACTTTGAGTCATATTTCACCTTTCCTTTTTGTCTAAGGACTACCATGTGACTAACTTTATGAGAAAAGTCACAGCTTATTAAACATCTATTCTTCTCTTTTGCATGCTAGATTTAGCAAAAGCACTGATAACATCAGAAAGCGAAATGCCAGATATCCACAGAACAGGACAAGGAACTGGCTTCTGCAGCTGCTGCAAACGCTTCACTGTAGTGTACTGCCTGGTCTGGTCTGCAGAGACCTGTAGAATCTCGTCCTCAGCTTTCCCACTCAACGTTTCAAGAGGGGGGGCACTTCTGCCAGTTAATGCAAATCTCCTGTTTGGACAGAAGTTAGACCATGCAGTATTGAGGTTTGTTAATGAAGAAGTATTTTTTTTCTCTTTTACTGAAGATGTGAATAGCAGTTAAATACCAGTTTCTCTAGAAAGTCCTTTTGTACCTTCAAACTTGTTCCCCTTTTTTTGTCAACTGCAATGCTTAATGCAAATACATTCTACTAAAAAGCCCAAGATTCCCCTACTACAACTCACTTGAAATGAATGGGCATCTATTGCCTGCTGAGACATGCAAGCAAAATAGCTCTCTGAATTCAAAATTATCATGTATGGAGAGGAAAAGAACTGGTGAAATACAGCTTCTTAATTTCTTCTGCTAAAACAACTAACTTGTGCTAGACAAACACTCTGAAAATAAGGATCCATTCAACGGATCTAATGCATGCAGTCCAAGACAATATAATGTTACATTTGAATAAGCATTTTGGCAACTTGATGGTCTCTTTTCTATTCAGAAAGAGATTTAAAGATATTTCACAGTGTGCTGTTTAAAATCCAGACTACAAACTGATTCATCAAGACAGTTTCATAGTATGCTATTCCTATGTACATAACACAGCTCCTTTTTCTTTTATACATAAGCTTATTATAAAGCATTTGGAATGTGAAGTATCACCATACTATCACCATATTAAATAGATTAGTTCTCCTGCTTGTTAAAGTGGGAATTTTCATCCTTCCTTCTCTGTTTCCTTCTCCTTTTCCACATACACCACTCAAGCATGTTTGATCATGTTTGATCTTTCCTTACCCGGTAGAAACCCAGTGTCCCTCTATATTGGGTGGCATTTGCACAGTGATGCGGGCCCCATTGTGGAGGTGTTTCAGCATGTGATGACACTGTGACTCCTTGAAAGCCCTCCATGCACTCTTCTCTAAGGAGCGGGGGTGGGACCTGCTGTCTGGATGAAGAAGAGCAGAACCTTCTCCCAGCCCTGCAATAGAAAAGCAGAAATTAACCAGAGATCCCAGTAAGAGAGCCTTCAACATGATAAAAGCGGTTGAGAACATCTTGTGGTTGCATAACACTTGCTCACAACATTATGCATCTGGGAAAGAAGAGGCTACATTTCTTGTCTCATTTGAAAAACAAAAAAAGATATGCAATGCTCTTCGTCTCTGTAACTCCACACGGGCTTGAACTGAACATTTCTACACCCAGTGATGTGGCTCTAGAGCTAAATTTTACAGACACCTCTTTAATCTCTGGTCAGGACAGTCAGAAATCTGGGCCTTGGAACTCCCAGAAAGTTGTTTTCAGATCTGGACATAAACTCTGTGGTTTCAGCCCCCCTCTAATTTGAACACTTCTATACTAAACTTGCAAACAAAGACTGCTCTTGAAAGCCAAGGGAAAAACAGATCTTAAAAGCAAAGCCTCTGCACACAGGAAGCCTCTGTGATGACCGAGGTGGTCAATTAGAGGCCGATTCTGCTATTTTTGTTTTAAAGGAGAAGAGGAATTTCAGAAGCTAATTTTGTCTCCATCACACAGTAATTTTGGTTTCTAGTAATGTATACATACAAAACCCACCAGTGATCTTTTTACACAATATTAATTGGACAAAATGAATATGGAGCTTCAGGAGGAATGCGTCTTTATTCTTTTAGGCACCAAGTGCTCCTAGATACATTGGAAAACACGAATCATGGATAATGGGTGGGAAACTGTTAATACTTTACCAAAAGGAATTTAAGAACCTCCCGGCAAGGAAAAGAATATGGGGTGTGCCCTGGAAGCCAGTCTGGCTGTCTGGGGAGAGGGAAGGCTCAACAACATGTGCTCCCAGGGGTCAGAGTTAGGGTTTGCCCTGTCTTTTCTCATGACTTTCCTGCCCAACTTGGCACTGTTCTATCACCCTATTCAGTCCAAGCCACCAAACTAGACCCTGCTCTGTATTCCCCAGGTCAGGCATCAAAATATGAGGCATGAAGAGCAGCCTCTAAATGTAAGGTCTGTCATTCAGACTGATGTTAAGGCTGTGCTCAGTCCCACCATGCACAGTATTGCTGCACAACTTACAAGAAAACCAGCATTATTCATTTTTAGATAAATGCCATTTCCAAGCTTTGCCATTTCCTACTGCTAACAGAAAACTGTGTCAGTGACTCATGATGTTGACTAGGTCTTATGTCTTCTGGAATAAACTTAGGTTAACACCTGGGAAAATGGCATTGCCAGAAATACAAATACACGCCACCTATTTAAAAAGAGCAATTTCTACAGTGAACAAAAGCAAAGAGTTTTCCAGTAGGCAGAGTAAAGTGTGATCAGAAACCTAACTATAAATACTTGAATGTAAACAGTACTTATCACCGAATGATCTTGTGATTTAATGAGATTAACTGATACAACTTCACAGTCTTTATTAGGAGATTTAGCAGCTTTGTTGCAGTTTACCACTAATTCTTCCTTCTGAATGAGAATTTATGGCCTCCCTTTCTACAGGGTAATAAATACGAGTAGCTTTGATATCTGAGCATGCCATCTGAGATGCACTTAAAGGACTTTCAGAGGGTCAGTACTTTTTTCTTTCTGAAAGCCAGTCTTCTCAGGCCTTTTTGCAATGCTGAGCAGTCTCTCTTGTGCATCAAACAACAGTTGTTCTAAAGCAAGAAATGGCAGGGCCACTTCCGAAGCAGTACGACCACACCAGAACGATGCTCTCCTGAAGCTGACAATCTCTTGAGAGGCAGGATTTAGTAGATAGGTCTTTCATCAGTCTTTCATGGATGCAGCCTCTTGGCCCTAAGCCAGCATCTCTTGGCAGCCTAGCTCACCTGGAACAGAACTCAGCTCTCAAAAACTTGAGCTTATCGGGTCTATCTGAAACCCTGTGGGCATGGGCTGATGTCACAGGCCCTCATGCTGCCAGAAGAACAAGTTCAGCCAGGTCCGGTGAAATTTACCATACACTTACTTCTGTTGTTATGAACCACAGCTAATGTTTGAGACCTTCTCCTTCAACAAGTTTTCCCATCCCTACATCTCTACACACTCAAAAACTTCAGCACATTCTCTTTAACGAAGTGCTTCTGTCCATGGCTCTTTTGTGTCAAAAAGGATAGCGCCTGCAAGGTACCTGCTGGACGTTGGAGCTATCACTACTAACCCTTCCAACAGAAACACAGCTATCAGGATGTCTTCTGCAGAGAAATTATCTCACATTGAAAAAGCCTTTGAAAATTTCCATTTTTTGCCTGGAGTTGTTAAGCATTTGAAGTCTGCCATTAAGAGGAGGTTTTGAAATGGTTTGAGTGACTTTTTCCAAGGCAGATGTATCACGCACATTGCTTTTAGGCTGTTGTGCTTTTCATAACACATGTTATATGATTCATGAATACAGATGCACTTGAAAATGAATGATTTATTCATTTAAACATATTTGGGCATTTAATTTCTTCAAGCAAAAATCCTTCTGCAGAAGGATACCATCTTGTATGTGTACATAGCTAAAGAGAAGATGTGGAAACCACGTTACACACTGCCAATTATTCCCTGGAGGAAATAATGAAAAGAGGGGCTTTTGAAAAGGAGTCAAACTTTCTGTGACATCATGCAGTGTCTTTCTGATATTGCTTAAAAGTAAGCTGGCCTCTAGCTCTCCCTGGAAGTACAGCTGGGTGTAGTTCTATCTTGCAAACAACAAACTGTATCCAGTGGATGGGAGATTTGCATTGTCAGCCACAGAGATCTGTATCTGAGAAGTGAGCATGTGCTCAGCATTCATCCATCAAACTGTGACAAATGATGATGGGAAGAAGTTTAAGTCAAGACAGGCACGAGAACGTAAGGACTGTAGAGATTGAGGAAGAGATGTAGAAGACACACACGCCAGGCAACATCCCATACGTTGGACCTGACTATCAGAATACAGATTATGCTGTAAGATTAAAAGGCAGTGATGGGACCCTTACCTTGCTCGCTACATTTTTCAATGTTTGTGTTGCTGAGGTAAGGAAATACTTAATTTAGCACAGCCTTCTTCCTCACTGAGTCATAATTTCAACACTTTTGTTTATAACTATCTATGCTTGTATGACTTCCAGTCAAAGGTGCCCTAACTTCACTTGTGTTACCTAAAAATCCCTCACAAAGACTGGTGATGTACTTTCTGTGCAAGACATGAAGCTGAACACCGTCTCCTGTGCACTTCCACACTGGATAATTCAAAGCAGCACAGAATCCCCTGCTCCCCTTTGGCAGTGCACAGTGAAGTGTTCTGAAAAACCGAGGCCTCCTGGGGATAATGGCATTCACTGTAAAAGATCTATTTGGCGATGTTCGAAGTTGGACATTGCTGGAAGTCTTAAGATTAAAATGTGCTTTCACAAAACTGGGAAAAGAATTTCACGGCTCTTAAAAGCCCACTCTGGAGCCCAAGCATGGTTGCAACATACTTGGAGCCACTACTTTCATTCAGAAGGATCCAGCTCTGCTATTCCCTATAGCACAGGCAGATGATAGGGTTCAGAACCAACATGATAAGTCACATATTTCAGACTCAAGGTCTGACATTTTTAGTTTAATTGTATTTTTTTTTTTTAATGTGAAATGAAGGGATCTCGCACATTCATAAAAGACAGTCCACCATCTAATCATTCAAAAGTGTGACAGACTTAAAACCCATTCCTTGCATGGTGCTAATGGCAGCATTTTTGTGAAGCCTCTGGTTAACACTTCCTGTAGCTACATGATGACCACAAGCCATAAGATTGTATCACTCTCCTGGTGGTGGCTGCCTATTCACAGCAGCAAGTCCAAAAGAAGTAAGAAAATTCCATAGCCCATTAAAAACGCCTCCTAGAAAAGCAAAACAAAGAACAAATGCATTTTTCTGATGCATTGATAACCAGCTTCGCTTTCATAATCAAGACCCAGCAGCACAGATCACAGTACAGCTTTAGCACCAAGGTTTAAATCGAAGACAGTACACAAGGCGCTGCAGCTCCATCTCCCAGCTGGGAATCCCCTTCAGCACCTCATAGATCAAGCATTACAGAGGTAGAGCCAACAACCATCAGAGTGGGAAAGCGAGGTGTGGGCAGCTGCCAGGTGAGAATGCATAGCTGGCAGCACCCACTGCACCAGGTGTTGATAAGGCGGGGGCTTCAAGCTCTGGGGTTCACCCATAAACCTCTATCTGATGTGGGAACAACCACTGCAGATAAAAATAATTGGAAGGTAAGATGTGTTACTTTCAAGTTCTTCAAAGATTTCTGCACGTAGCTGCGAGTGAAATACCAATCTCCAAAGGGTGATGTGCTGGCAGCTGGTTACCCAGATGCGTTTCAGAAGTTGCTCACAAAAAGCTTTTCACGAACTTTTCTGTGAAAAACTGTGAGCTTCTATACTCAATGGCTCAGTTTTTGGAAAAATAGTATGCAAATAATGTAGAATTGCGCCATTGATAATGATAAGTAATGTTGTGCTTGAGCACAAACTCTAATCTTTTAATTCATATCTAGACACCACGGGCAAATTCTGTTCTCAGCTTTGCAAGATTGCAAAAGTATAGCTCGAATAATCTTAAAGGTTAAACTTTAGATTTAAATCAGTTTAATTAACAAACGCCTCTACCAGAAAGGAAACTACAGCTTCAAATATAGCCAAGTGGAGCACTTCAAAACACGGGCTTCTAGCTACTACACCTTCAGCAAACTCAATGGGAGGATAAATGTTAATGAAAAGTAGGGCTAAAAACTGGGTTTAGGTTGGGATTGCTCAGGAGGAACCGCTTGGTCTTTCATTTGCAGCCCTGTAAAGTCCAGAAGAGCACCATTCTGCTACAAATTAAAACAATCTGAGGTGGTAGTCCAAGTGCAAAACACATAATGACATTTGAACATGCAGGCTGCAGCTCTGCTTCAAGCCCTTTTCAAGTTCAAACTTGTTTGAAACATTAAAAACTTTACCACAGATAAAGGATAATTGGCAGGATTAAGTTTATAGCTCTCCTTATCTGGGCAGTCGCCCTGCACAATTAAATAAATACACATTTGGATTACTCTCTTTCTTGATGTGGGAGAGTGCTAGATAATGCCCGTGACAGGCCTTCGGCTGCAGTGCAAACTTGTGTAATTACAGTGGGGAATATAATGTCCTGTTACTAAGCCACTGTCTGTGTTTATCAGTGTTTTCCCCATGCTCAGAACTTCAAACAGTCCTCTCACAGGATCAGGACCTAAATTAGCTGCTGTGAACAAAGGGGCCGGGAAAGGAAAGCTGAATTTCCTGGTCATAAAAGCAGACAGGACAATGATTTCCCTTAACAGGTATCCGCTGATGTTCCTGTGCACGCAGGGCTTGCAGGCACAGCTGCCAAAGAGCCTCACGCCCTCACGGACCGGAAAGAAGCACTGCAGAGCATGAAAGAGCCTGAAGGGAGATAAGGTGTCCTTAGATGGCGGAGCTAGAAAGAAGCTCCTCAAGGCTAGCTGCCTCAGGCTTAGACTCTGCTGTCTTACAGCTCTGTCCTCGCTTGGAGGAGACCAGATGAACCAGCACTGAGCAGCTATGTAGCTGGGATGCTCTGCTAAGTGTAAGCCTGGCTGCTAATTCAGATACCTGCAGCTCCTGATGCCAAGAGTAAAGCCACCTCTGCCCAGTGGGAATGCTTTCCTCCAGAGCCACAAGGGGTTAATTAAAGAGCACCTCCACGCGGGGCAGCCCTGTGCCGAAGTGCAATCCAATCTCGACAGTAGTTGGGTCTCACCCCCTTTGAAGCTGACATCTGGTCTCCATCACGGACATCTGCACACTGCTGTGCGGCCTGCAGGCCACGGCCCGTCCTCCACACACGGCGCTGCTGTTTGTTCAGGTGGGCCTTGCGTCCATCCAAAGACAGCGCTAACCAACTTGCCATGGGCCATCGCACCCCCCAGCAGCCCTACTTACAGCACTGTGTCCATAAATAAAACACTGCTCTTCTAAAATGCTGGGCATACTTGCCATCAGCATGCTGCGTGCTAGTTTTGGGCTCCATCGCTCACCAGCCTGTCTCCTACACACACTACAGAGCGCAGAGATTGCTCACCACCACCATCTTCTCCCATTGCAAGCCCACAGCCAAGCTACAGAGGATGGGTGAAACTGAATTTACGCCGATGAAATTGTGAATAAAACCGAGTCTATCTCTCCCTGCCAACCCCCCCTTTTACTCTTTTATTCATTGTCTTCCAGATTGCCAAATGAAGCATGTTACAGAGGGAACTGATCTCATGTGCCTCCAGCACAGAGTGCAATTTTGGCCCATTTTACAGACGTGGGTATTTACATCGTATACACTTTCTTATTTTCCATAAACAGCTTTTGAATTTAAACACTAATTTAAACAAAATTGCCTGTGAACTTTTAAAAGCATAAACAGTTTTACTCTGAAAAGCCCAGCAGTCTTGTCTTCATCTTTATTAGGGCTATTTCCATGATGTTATCAACAAATTGTTTTAGTTAGGGTTTCTAATTCACCATTCCAGCAGTAACATAATCAGAAATAAGCTAAAGTTTCTTCTTAGCATCTGTACTTGTTAAAAACAAAACAAAACAAAAAAGTTTAAGTTTCCAAAAGAAATTAGCCAAATTTGTTTTGAACCCTCTTGGAGGTGACTCTTATTAATCAGGTTTTCTGGAGCAGAACGATCTTAGCTTTTGACATCTGAAACTTCTGTGGCTTTCTCTCTAAGCAAAGAAAACAGCGATAATGGACAACTTCCAGCTGCAAACCTCTTGTGATATTGCACAGGTTTTATTTTGACTAAGGAACACAAGTTTTTTCCAAATAGTAATTCAGCAACGTTAAAGTAGGCATTTCTTAACATAATGAAAGCATAAGCTTTAGTCTTACAGGACATTCTAACTTGCTTTATAAAGCTTTAAACCCTAAATACACACACACAAACACACACCCTCTTGCTCATTTTTAACCCTTAATTTGCCAGGTGCAATAGAAACGTTGTGGACAACATGACATGGTGTAAGGAGGCTTAGCACTGCAATCCCCTGGGACTGCTGGTTGTTCTTACACATCACCAGCTCAGGCTGGCCACTGGCTGAAGGATGCTCCTACTGACTCCATGGCACACAGAGAAAGCTCCAGGCCAAGTTAAAGCTAACAGGCACATATAGACTGGCTGAACTTCAGTATGACACCAATGGCATTTGCAAGCTTTTAAAGGTGGCAACTTCCCCACGCTTGAAGCTCAGATCCAAACTGCGCACTGATACTTCGCTGAGGTGTGGATGTTTACACACAAGCCACTGAGCTGCACCGTTCTGCAGGAATACAGGTATACTTTATTTGGTGAAATGTAACCACAGATGGAAAAAATAGACTATTTTCCTACTTCATGCTCTTTTGGCAGCTGCTTTTTTGATCTGATCATCAGCCTTGATTTGTTTCCCGCTCCAGCCAGGGTTCAGCACTGCTCTGTAATTCCAAGCAGATGAGCCGGGGAGTCCAACCCTGTAATTACACCTCCTCTCCTTACCCTCTAACTCCAAGCCTCCCATTTTCACTCTTACATCTCGGATCACAAAAGTTTTAAGAAACACCTTTGGCGTCCCAGCGGGTCTGGCTTAACTAAACACATTTATGCTCTCTCTAGATTTCATTGCTGAGCTGTGAGAAGGGTATAAAGCCCCCTCCTGGGGAACAAGATCTTTTGCTCTTTGTCTCTCGAAACAAAATACACAATCAGAAGTCCATGCTCTTTATTATTTATTGAATACCATCTGTGTGCTTAGCACTTGTACAAACACAGAGAGGCAATCCCCGCTTCACAAAATCAATCCCAGGAATAGCTCTGAAACCCTTATCCCCGCTCACAGATCTCACCCCGAATCCATGTAGGTTACTTGCATTCTAACAGCTAAAGCAAATTCCTCTTTTTACAAGCCAGCTCAGGGTCCTACGAAATTGAAGTGAAGAAGTCTGGATGCTACAAAGTACTCTCGAGTTAAGTATGTGCTTCAAAACGATGCTGTGACTTGAGGAGTTTGACTCACTCTTGGAGAACGACACCTCGCCTGGATCTCTCAAATCTGGCTGCCAAATATGAGACATACCGAAGCAGCTAATTAAATAACCTCCCTTTCAGAAGCTGCTCTTGAAGAACATCAGGATTCTAGACAAACGAGCTGGATGCACGCAGCACACACAAGTTTAAATACATAAGGCACCAAACTTCTGCCTGCCTGGGGTTTCAGAGACACGTCAGTCCGTGGCTTAGCAGAACAGCGGGCGGTGTCATCCCGAGCCCCCGCTGCCCGATGCCGGCAAATGCCGCAGCAAGCACTTCCCGGCCGCAAACTTCCTTCTCGGCCGCAGGTGAGGCAGGGTCCGGCAGGGTCGGACCATCTCCTGGCAACGCCCGACACGTCGCCGAGCCAGCTGCCCGTCCAGCCGCTCCGTCCCAAAGCCACGGGCACGCAAGGTGCCCAGCCGAGCAGGACAGAGGCACGGCAGCTCTCCCTATGGCTTCTCCGCACCTCGCCGCTCCCAAGTTTTATTCACCAACGAGGCGAAGCGGGCGAGGTCCGCGCGGCTGCGCTCCTACCCCTCAGCCGGACCCACTCCGCAGGACGAGAACACCACCCGCGCCCCGTCCCCGCCCGCGGAGCCGCCGGGCTCCCCGCACTCACCGTGCAGCAGCAGGGCCGGGAACAGGTACCGCATCAGGCTGCCGTACGGGACGGACATCTCCGCGCTCCGTGCCGGGGCCGCCACCGCGCACAGCGGGCCGTGCCGCGCTCAGCGCCGCGCCGGGCAGCCCATGGCCGGCGCTAGGGGGCGGGAGGCTGGCGGGGCGGCAGCGCGGCCGGGACACACCGCCTCTCCTTTGGAAACCCGTTCCTCGCTCGTGAGCTCGGGCTCCGGTCGCCGCGTCGTCACCCGTATCCACGAAGCGCGGCGGCGGCTCCGCTTCATATTTCCCCTTGCAGAGGGAGGAGGAGGGGTCGGGAGGTGGGGACTCCCGCGCTGCCGCCGCCGGGAGGGGTGGAGGGCGGGTTGGAGGGGCGGCCCGGGGGGTGTCCGCCGCCGGGCGGGGGCGGGTCGGGGCGCGGGAGGGTGCGTGGGGGAGTGGGAGGGGGGAGGTCGCCGACGGTGTTGGGGCGGTCCGAGTGCTGCCGTGTGGTCCTGGGCAGGTACGGTGGTGCTGTGTGTCGCTGTGGGAAGGGGGACAGAAGTCGGGGAGAGGAAGCGTCTTGGCTGCGGTTCTCCACATCAATTAGACGTTTTAAAGAACAGGCGTCTGAGTTGCCGCCTTTGATTTTGCGTTCCGCGCGTTTTCCCCATGGCCGCAGAATCACAACACGTCGTGAGTTGGAAGGGGTCCACAAGGACCATCGAGTCCAACTCCCCGCTCCACGCAGACCACCCAAAATCCTAACCCTGTGCCCGAGAGCAGTGTCCAAACGCTCCTTGGCACTTGGGGGCCATGACCACTGTGCATCCCGTTCCATGCCCACCGCCCTGTGGTGCAGCACCTGTCCCCGACCCCCAGCTGCCCCTCCATGCCGTTCCCTCGGGCCCTGTCGCTGTCACACAGCAGAGCTCAGCGCTGCCCCTCCGCCCCCTGTGAGGAGCTGCAGCCGCCATCAGGCCTCCCCTCAGCTCCTCTGCTCTGCGCTGAGCAAACCCAGGGACCTCAGTCACCCCGAGTCTTACGTCCTGGTCATGCAAACACACGTTGTACGTGTTAACAACTTGTGCCCAAGTTTGGGCGCAGGGCTTTATTGTATACTGCCCGCTGCTTACAGACATCATATTTTGTAGTTTTTGTGTCTGTGGGCTCAGCTGTAGCGTCCCATGACAAAGAATGTGTAACAAATTGGAAAATTTTGAGAAAATGAACGTAACTGAGCTTTGAATGGTTTAAGCTAAAGTGTTTACACGCCGAGTGATTAAAAAGAAATACAAACAACAATGACTCTTTCCAGCTCCCTCGAGAAGGAAGAATAAATTTAATCTTCCTCGCTTATACAGAGAGGAAGCTGAGACAGAAACAAGTAGTGGTGAGTCAGAATGTGAGTTCTGGTGCTCTGGATTCTCAGAGTTACACTTGTTCTTTCAAACAGATGTTTTTCAGGTCAGAAGGAGCAGTTTCCAGAGCACTTGGTGGTGGTCTCTACAAGGCTGTATTGGTTGGATATCTGGTCAACCACCTGGTGAGAGATGCACAAAGAAGAAAAACCTCCTTCACGAAACAGGTGCCTTGGAACGCAAGTAAAGCTGGGTATGGCCGTGAAAATAGCCTTCCCCAATGTTTCTTGCTCATCTTCAACCCATTCCTGTAGTTGCCACGGAAGTGTTTGTCAGCTGTGTGTATGAAGGAACAATTCATGATGTAGACCTCGTGCAGTTGGAAAAATTGTTTTTGTACTTGGATATTTTTTAAGAGAGAATCAAGATTAACCCCGGACAATTCATTTTGCTGCCTGCAATAATCTGATAGTGACACCAAAGTAGACTTTCTTTACCTGCAGGTTCTGAAAAGTGAAACAGATCCAATGGCCAAGGAATACGGTGATGTTCACTTACATGCAGTACAAACATCTGCATTTATGAGTCTTGGGGACTCTTGAAGCACATCATATATGTGCATGCTGGTTGCCTCTGCTAACAGAAGATTTTGCCAGAATGATTGGTGAGATAATGCTGGGCTGCAAACTAGTAATACCAGGACGTGGTATCACGTGGTGCTGGAACAGGCTGCCCAAAGAAGTTGCAAAGGTGTTCAAAGTCAGGATGGATGGGGCCCAGGGTGCTCTGATCTACTGTTTGATTTGGTGGATGGCAATCCTGTCCACAGCAGGGGGTTGAAACTACATGATCTTTGAGGTCCCTTCCAACTCAAACCATTCTATCATTCTATAACATGTGGAAGGTAGTACACATGGGAAAGTGAGCAGTTCACTTTAGGGAATATTGAGAAGCAGCCAGCTCAAAGTCTTGCTTGTTTGGCATCTCTGTAGAAGGGCTCTTTAATGTAAGCCCTCTGCTAATGCTAGTTGTTAGGTGTATGTCCCTTCAAAGTCCTGTATATGTTCTTGTAGTGTCCCTCAATGTATCCAGCCTAACTCCTCTCCTGAGGAAGCAACAAGTCAGAATGAGATAACATAAATGTGCACCCAGGATGTAAGAGGTAGCCAACGCTACTGTGAACAGTAATGAAGAGTGAGCAGTATTTGAACTGTAACGAATCAAAGTAGCAACATTCTGAAGGAGAAGCTTTTTTTCCTGTGAATATAACCTATTCTGCCAACTTTGAATCAAGCAAAAAATATGGTCTGCAAGATGAGCCTGTGAAAAATCATCTGTCCAAGAAGCGTGAGATTTGTCCCCTGGGAAGGGACATCCCCCCCGGCAGCATCACTAACAGCTTCTCATAAGCAGAAAGGGGAATAACTTTACTGCTCCACCAGCCAACTCTGTAAATTAGGCCTCGCTTGTGATTTACTATCAGCACGGCTTCAGATGTGGTAATGAAATGAAATGAAATCAATACCCAGTGGACCCAGGCACAGCAGAACTTTCCAAAAACAACACAGTCCATACTTTGTCTTTTACTCGCCTTTTTTATTTTGTGATATTTTAAGGGCATGGGATCTTTCAAACTGATGCACAGTATTTTTTTGAAAGTGTGCCCAGCTTACTCCTACTTGTTTCATTACTGTGCCCCTGTTCTGCGTTTACTGTTGCCGTAACAGGAAGCGGTGACAAATAACAGCTCCTTGCACTTTGATCTAAGCAGCACGTCACATCCATGCCCATTAAAAATTATATTAACCCATCCAACTGTGACTTTGTGAACTCCTGGGAGCTCCTGGGGCAGGGTATGTGCTTAATGTGGGTAGAAAGTAATAGCAGTTACAAAGACATCTCAGCCGTACTGACAGTTGGACTAAGTGATCTTAAAGGTCTTAGTGATTCTGTGTTCTCAAAAATAACATTGGGGGCTAAAGCATTTTAAAAAGGAAGTTAGCAGAAAATGTGCAGGAAGTAGTCATTTAGGAAACTAACCCAATGGAAAATGTACTTTGGGGCTGAGGCTCTCTACAAAAGTATTGAAATAGAAGGAAAACTAATTTGTTGGGCTTGTTGCATGACACTTAAAAGACCTAGGCATATCACATGGTGCTTGTCTAGCTAAGGTGCAGGCTGATTAGCTGGCAGCCAATGCCAGTCTTGTGGTGAAAGACATTTAAAGGAGAGACGTGATGGGAAGGAGTAGGGGTCACAAGCATATGGGATACTTTATGCTATGGAGAAAAATGGAATGGGGTATCACCCTTTCACACTGTAATGCTTTGGCAGTGCCACAGCTGTGATTAGCTGATGGCTATATTGCATTTTTTAAAAGATAGTATGTCCTTTTGAATGTGGCATAGGAGTGGGATGTAAAGATTTATTGGAAAAGAGTGGAGTGACTGATTCACAATGAATCAGAAACCTGTGAGGTTTCTGTTCGTGGAATGGCCATGACAAGTTCATCAGAACAAGTGACGATGTGGAGAGGGGTTTTGCTGCGTGCCCAGCTGAAGCTGAAATCCACAAGATCAGCCTAAAGCTTGTCTGATGCAGGCTGGATGTGTCTCTGGGCAGCCTGATCTAGTGGCTGGCAAACCTGCCTATGGCAAAGGGATTGAAACTAGCTGATCTTTGAGGTCCTTTTCAGCCAAGGCCATTCTATTATTCTGTGATACATAGAAATAGACTATATGACATCTTATTTTGACTTCAGACATTTGAGGGAGAAGCTGAACTGTCTTTGAATATTGAATACGTAAAACCTTTTCTAAATGTTTGGTCACAAAGTTGTGCATAGTGTTTCACCTTTACCCTCTGGCTGCTTGATCTGCAGTGGAGCCTGTGGAACATAACAATTACTTGAAAGGACACCGAGTCTGTTTTTAGTTTCTCAGGCCTGTGCCTGTGGTGATGCTCACCTGCAAACTGCGGGTCTGAGGGTGAGACTCCTCTGTGAGGTGGTGCAGGTTGCCTCAGAGGTCTGTGCTCTGTTGCTCCTCCTTGTTTAGGTAGGCACAGTGCCTGAGAGGTACACTTTGGGAATGATTGTGTTTTAGTCTTATAAGGCACACTGAAGGTCTGTTAGTTAGAAATAGGCACAGCAAATATAGTCCAGACAGTGAAAATGAAGGTCTTGTGGCCTTCATAGACTTTTTTCCTCCTTTGTAAACATATATTTTTAATTTCTTAGATACATGCGGACACATGCACTTATGCACATGCACTCCACACGAAACCTGTCTCCTAGAAGAGGCTTGCTTGAGAGAGCACCGGTCTCACAAAAATCACAAAAATGTGGCTCTCTGAAGCAGTTTTCCTAGAGCAGTTTGAAAAGTAGATGACAATAAGAATATGGGAAAAAAAAAACCCTACAACATGAAGAGCAGACCCTGCAGAGCTTGGGCAATATGAGAGATGGAAATCATAGAAAGGAGTGAAGGACTCCAACATGCTCCCTTCTTCATATCTTCACTTGTTCTTGGCACTTGAAATGTGCTTGTGATTGGATTGCTCAGAGCACAGACAGTTTTGTGGGACTCTTCCTGCAGCCAGAGCCTTGGGGCTTGATGCAGCTCCAGTGAACCCAGTGGGGGTCTTTCCATTGCCTGTGCTGAGAGCTGGATCCTGCCCTAGAGGAGGCTGCTGGCAATGCCAGCTGGAATGGCTAATGCTTGCACGCTGGCATTATTCATCTGGAAGCAAGGAAAATGGGGGGCTGAAGGTATTTCTTAATCGCATGTGTGCTCTAGAAGCCATCCTCACTCTCCCCAACACTGCTGATTTCATTCATTCACGGCATTCGAATGTCATAAAAACCAGTGTGGTAAAAGCGCCTTTGTACGCATCATATGTTCTATTGTTCTCATAGCGACTTTCTGATGCTGTGCCTTGAAAATAAATAAATAAATGAATAAATAAATAAAAAGCAACGGCCAAACCAACCAATTGAATATATCTGTTACAGTCTGGACAGAAACGCTCTCCACATATCTTCTCGCTCGGCAGAGTTGTGCAACTGATTGGAGCAGCGGCTGTTTCCATTTCTGAAGACAAAAGAATACTTCTGGAAGAAATTTAAGCGCAAGTAGAGCGTAGTTCGTTACTGCTTATGGCTTCTCAGAATAAAATTAAACTTTTATTTTGATTAATTGCTCAGACAAAATGGACGTTATGGCTTTATTATTATTATTATTATTTTAATTTAATAAACTATCCAAAGAAACAGATTTAATTTCCAAATTGAAAAGTGGATGAATGTGACTCGCCAGGCTTACGTGAGACTTTCATGCAATAGCTAGCTCCTGTATAGCTCCTGTATAGACACTTCCTTAGTTTATATTCTCATTATAGTGCTTCTCTGGGTTAATAAAGAGCCATTTGGGAAATGGGATTTCCATTCCTTGTAGAGCACTGCCCACGGTCTTCCTTTCCGCTTGGCAGAGAAAACACACATGCAGAGAGGAGTGGGAACTCAAACCAGCTCCAGGCAGCCTTGTTGTCCTGAGCATTGCATGGAGGGACCAGGTGGCAGATTTTCTTTCATGATTTACTTCAGGACTTGCATTTAGGGATGGGTCTCTTGCAACATGTCTTCTATGTGCAAATGGACAAACTCAGCTTTGAAGTACAACCTTGTCTCAGAATTCCCCTGGGTTGTTCTAGTGGCCCTTTGGCTGGCTGGCATCTAGTCTCATTATCCTACTTGGGCTGTTCATTTCTCAGTGTTATATTACCACAGCCACTTTCAATCTTCATCTCAAATCATGGTTATCACAGCCATGGCTTAACAGCTATCACAGAGATACTCATTTGCTTATTATAAAGTTGATTTTCATTCAGATTTCAAACTAAATTTTATATTTAAGATCCTGGCTTGCATATATTCAAGCACAAGTGTATTTTTTTCCAAAGCTCCCCCCAGCGTGGGGCAAAGCAGTGTCTTTTGGTAGAAGAATATCACTTCCATGCACTTTCAAATCATGACCTCACCAAGGTTTGTCATAGCCACCGAGGGCACTGGCTTCAAGAAAAACATAGAAGCGTGTTTTCCCAAGCCATTTGAAAATAAGGAGAAGGAAAAGAGTGAAGTGACTGGAAGTGTTGGAAAGTTACCATTTGTAGCTGGTGTGCCTGGCTGGTTGCGCAACACTCGTGTGAGCTGTTTGCTTTCCTAGGGCCTCAGTTTCCCCATCTGTGGAAGATATGTATGAGTCTGTGGATAGGTGCATAGACTAAAAGTAATGCATATACAGTATGAAGTATAACTGAGTGGGAGTTCACCTACAGGGAGAAAGGCATTAATATGGTTTAATAAGTAAGGTATATACATTTTCTCAGGATATTCCCCATCAACTGCAATAAGTTTTGAATTCCTTCCATCATTTCCATCTGCTTATCAATGTAAAATGTATGTAATATACATATTTATATGAGCAGCATATGAAGATATATAGTACTTATATGAGTAAAATGTCTATTTTATATACATATAAAATCTTTGAAACATCTGGATAGTGCATTATCCAAGTACTCACTCTTTAAGCCCATGAGCAGCCAGCCAGATTGCTGACTGCCTGAATTAAACAGCAATCTTCTCCAACAAGCTGGTCTGCAGCTTCAAGGTGTTCTCAAGGCTACTTAAGAGCTGCCAGGTTCTGTAGGAAAACTGCTTATCTGCTGAGAAAATACTACGAGCAGCATCTTGGAGAGCAGTGGGCTAAATTAGTTGTGGATAATAAAAAAGGAGAGGAGAGGAGAGGAGAGGAGAGGAGAGAGAGAGGAGAGGAGAGGAGAGGAGAGGAGAGGAGAGGAGAGGAGAGGAGAGGAGAGGAGAGGAGAGGAGAGGAGAGGAGAGGAGAGGAGAGGAGAGGAGAGGAGAGGAGAGGAGAGGAGAGGAGAGGAGAGGAGAGGAGAGGAGAGGAGAGAAGAGAAGAGAAGAGAAGAGAAGAGAAGAGAAGAGAAGAGAAGAGAAGAGAAGAGAAGAGAAGAGAAAGAGAGAGAAGAGAAGAGAAGAGAAGAGAAGAGAAGAGAAGAGAAGAGAGGAGAAGAGAGGAGAAGAGAAGAGAGGAGAAGAGAGGAGAAGAGAGGAGAAGAGAGGAGAAGAGAGGAGGCACCAGCTGGCTGAGTTCTGGCTGGTATCTATGGTCTTCCATTTCTGTACGTGGTACAAGGATGGAGGGTATAAGAGCTGATGACAAAATCAAGGTGACTAAGATGTCTCTCTTTTCAATGCTTTTTAAGCTCCAGAAAATAGCTAGTGAGTAACTCTCCAGAGTAAACAGAGATATTCTGTCAACTTTTGTGTCTACCTAATGTAGACACAGAAGGACCCGCCCCTCCTGCCATTTTTTTTTTTTTTTTTTCAGTCTAGACAAACGTTGCTTGGGACAACTTTTCTCAGCAGTGCAGCAAATCCACTAATGTAGATACTGTGTGAGCTACCCCCTCCAACTGTGCCACCTGCAGTCTGGCACATGGATGCTGCAGTGCCTGGATATGGTGGCTGCTTCTTCAGCTTCCTTGAAGCCCCCTGGCAGCCTCTGAGCAGCAAGGAACAGGCAGCTGTGGAGGATTATGGAAAAAGCCTGACAAAACGGACATATTCACACCTCTTTTGCCTTGTGCAGTGAGGGGCTGTGTGTATATGTGTTGCTTGTGGAGGAAAATGGAGCTAAGATGTGCCTGCAAACGAGGTGAGGAATGCTGACCCTCACACTGCGCTTCCTCTGTCACAACACACATGCACATGAATAAACACTCACACATGAGTAACCTGGGGTGCTGTTTTTCCCATCAGAATAATCATAGCTCCTTCAATTGTAACCACACTTGTGTGCGGCTCACTTCTGGCAGATAATCCAGTGATCTTAAAGCTATCAAGCTACTAAAAATATCCCCTTCAGCTGCTGTTTGATTGCTGAACTGTTCCCCACTATGTTAGAGAAAGAAAAAGTACGTTTGATAGTAATTTTCTTGAATGAGGAAGGCTACATACAAAGCTCTCTGCTCCTCATGCAAGTGTGATAAACTCTGTGAGATTCTTTTGAGGGAATGTTTTGTGTAGGTTTCCTCTGTTGTGAATCGAGGGGCAGACGGCTTTTCATTTTCACATTTACTCTTCCAGAATTTGAGGAAGATGATACAGTGAGAGCATCAGCCGTATCAATGGCTCTGTACTGACATGTGAAGGGAGAATTATTTTCCTTCTCTGAGCCTCACTTTGGAGTGAAGTGGCTGAAGTGAATGGAACTGTTTGGAAGGAAGAGGAATGGGTAAAATTCATACAGATCCCTTGGGTCAAATGTGCCAGGTATTCCCTATCAATTTTCATCTTCCTGAATGGGGGTTAAAGAGAGATCCAAGCAGTGGATACTCATTAACTTTTCACTCTCGGAGTGCAAAACAGAGTGATTTTTTGTGAGCTACTGTCTATTTTTATTCCTGTATATTTTGACCATAGTGGCACAGCTAAGAAGACTTCTGATGTTGCCACAGCTGATTGTGAAGGGCCCTCTGCAATATGTGGCACGGTTCACAGGCTCACCTCCCTTGAACATCAAGATTGGGAAATCAAGAACTCCAGAGAACTGCAATTTGATTGCTTGCATGCTTTCTTGGTCAGCCGTTACCAAACTGTAATTACTCACATTCCTGTCTGACATGAATCTATATCTACTTATGAGCTCCCCAGATATTCTGTTTGCTTATCCTTGGTTTTGGCACCTTGACGGCACAAAAGTTTGCTCTGAGGAGCTTTATATTTTTTATTTGCAGGTGAAATTTCCTAGATACATGCACTGGGAATGCTTTATGGTATGACAGGACAGATAACGTGTATCCCTGGAACCAGAGATGCACAGCAGATCTCAAATTAAATGTAGCAATTAGCCTGCTTTTTACCAGCCCTAATGGTGATGATGAAGATATTGTCCCTTTATTTGCTCTTTTGATTTCCAAGCACACCACTGCAGCTACATACACAGTTCCAGGTCTCGTCCAGCCTTATGGCTCAGTAGCTTCCTGTTGCAGCTGGTGGGAGTTTCACCTTTGGTTTCAACAGAAGTGGGATGGGTTGTAGGGCTAGTAACAAGTCCTTTATAGTTTGGTTTGAAAGCAAGTGCAAACAACTGAAAGAAATGTCTTAATAAAGGTAATTTACATGTTGAAACTTACCTTGCGTAAATGTGCCATTAATATCATTAATATCTTCCTGGAGATAAGATGCAACAAACTTCTTTGAAGATGAATTGCTCAACTCATCCCTGGCATGACTTCAGTGGAATCTCACCCACTTCTGACAGTGATTTATTTTGTCTGGAGCACTTTCCTCTGGGAGTCCAAGATGTCTATCTTCCCAAATCATTGCAATCTAACTTCAGAGAACTCAGAAGCAGGACTCTCAAGTTCCAGTACTAGCTCAGCCATGAACTAGCGTTATGCTAGTTATCTAATTAATTTCTGTAGGCCTTATTTAATCATAAATCTCACAGACATACTTACATTTCTTACAAAACTTTTCAGAATCTGACTTTGAAAGGTGTGCTCATGAAAAATTTAAACTACCACAAATTAAATGCTTCTAAAATAATTTGCAAGTTAAGCAGGACATTTATTCCTACTAAAAAGGAAAGTAAAGGAGGAGACGTTCCCTGAGGCTGTTGTAGAAACTTTTTATTATGCCTAGTTTGATGGAACAGCAGAGAAATATTCTTGGGGATTTTGTTTGGAATAGAAAGGAAGCCCTCTCCTCAGCTTTCACTCTTGCTGTATTGGTGTTTGCGTGTTTCATAGAGGTCGCTTCAGCTATGGGTGAAGTGCCGAGGGTTCAGGCTTGAGCATGGGATCTGATGGACTACATTCAAAACGTGCTGCATTTGACACAGAATGAAAAATTCTGTAAAAAATCATAATTTTAGAAAAAAATATGAGCATTTTGATCCTTTATGTCAACAGTCGGGATTTTCCAATCCACTTTTATGCTATCTTGATGTTGAGAAGGAGCTGTTTTGGGTATGAACTGGTTTTAAGTAAGTATTCATTTTCAAAGGCCTATGATTTAATGCATGCTTTGTGTCTTACCTCCATAAGGGTAATAATAATAATAAATATGAATAATAAGAGTGGAGATGGAAGATTTGAGGGCAGTTTTCCCCTGTTAAAACGATACAGAAATCTTTTTTAAATTTCATACTGAAAGGACAAAGACTACAACTGTAAACACGTCAACTGTAGGAGTGGATGGAGCCCTCACTGGCCCTTGCTTTCATACTTCCAATCTCTTGTCATGCCTTGCTGTTATGTTTTAGGAGCTGGGGGTTCTTCTTTCTCTGATGAAGAGGGGTCTGTGACCACGACACAGGGGAGCCCTTGGTCTGGCCTGACCTCTTGCATGGCAGAAGCTTTTGATTAACAGGCTGACACTCGCTGCTGAAATTGAAGAAACCACAGTTTAGCTAAACAGTCTCAGACACTCAGACAATTCAAAACACTCATAGGCAAAAAACATTTTATTCTGATGATATAGGGAAGTAACACCCTGAGAGATATGGTGACAGTTAACACTTAGAGAGATGCGCTAACAAGAGAAATTTTATGAGCTTTTTTAATGAAGAAATATTTATCTGCTGATGAGGGGCACTTGGTAAACAGTTACAGATGAAGAAACACTAAATAGTGTGGGGTACAGTTTATCATAACAACTATATGATATTCTTCTGTTAGTGTTTCTCTCCTGTATATGAATGCTAGTGTTAAAATTCTTTAACTGTTTTAAGTATGTGTCTGTTCATATACGTGTTTGTATATATAATATACATACACATATATATATCTATGCCAAAACCTTTTAAGTATAAACTGTAGATTGTGTCACAAGATTAAACAGCTTGGTTTTGTAAAACTAAAATAAAACATCTGTTTGGAAAGGCCCTGGCATTGTAAGAAACTTTTGCTGCCTGTGTCTGCATTCAGGGAACATTGGCCCACAGAAGTTCTTATAATAATTTCATCTCAAGTGATCTCATCATATACATTTAGGAACTGAAGCTAAAAGATGTGCTGAACTTGAGCATGTGCTTCTTCTGAATTGCAGTCGTTGAGCTTGCATGATGTTCTCAGTGGGAAACTTTTTTTTTTCTCCCACTAGTTTGTGATTTTCTGAGCTGTCTTAGCTGGGTCTCTACTTTAGAGTGAAATTTGTTTTTTGAAGACTTCAGCAAGAAGTGCCTTCTTCTTCACCATTCCTGTGAAAGGCAAGAGAAAAGGTTCACCTTACCTACCAGAAAACTTTGTGTGCTTAGTGAAGAGGCCTGGGGCTAAAGCAGAACAATAGATCTGTCTTTCTTTTACAAGGCAGCTATGAAGCTTTAAAAAATGTGAGTAAATCCATCTGGGGCATACAAAATAAGTGGACTTTTAAAAGTAATCAGAACCACTTAAAATGGGTCTTAGAGTCAAGACTTAGCCTTGGTACCCAGATCTCTGGGATGTGCTGCTCTGTTTGGTCTACAAGACACCATGGCTTCTTGGACAGAAGTGATTCCACACTCAGCTGAGTTGTTCTTAGTTGAGTGGAGGTTATCTTTATCCATCTGTAGCAATCATTTAATGACTGACCAAGAGAAAGCACTTTGCCACTGCCATTCTTTTAGTGCTGTTGGCATGAACTAGAGGTCTATCTCTTCTCTGGGTATCAGATCCTTTCTTGGTTCACCAATGCTTCTTGGATTTCCCTTATGTAAAGTACGATGGATTTGAAAGCTTGTTCTGTGAGTGGGGAAAGAACAGAGAAATCTGATGTCTTTTCACTGATGTACCAAAAGCTGTACCAGAGCAGAGAAATGTGGGCACTGAAAAAGAAACTGGTTTCACTATATCTATGGGAATAGAGATGATAGCAGGGTAACACCAAGTTGCAGTTGTGAAAGGTTTAATGAATCTAGATCCATCCAGGTCATTTTGTGCACCATGTGCTGCAGCCTGATCTCAGGCCTTTGGGAGGTGGCAAGCTCTGAGCAGCTCCAAGTTTTTGGAGAAACTTTTGGGAATGAGGCTGTTCAGCCTGGTATACACAACACTGGGTGCAATGCCCATGGACCAGGTCCTGCACCTTCTACATGTACAGATGTAAAGAAAACAAAAATGAATAGAAAATTTTGCCCAGAGAAGCTGTGGATGCCCCATCCCTGGAGATGTTCAAGGGCAGATTGGATGGAACCTTGGGCAACTTGATTTAATACCTGATTGGCAAACCTGCCTGAGACAGGAGGCTGGCACTGTATGATGTCTGAGATCCTTTCCAACGCAAGCCATTCAATGATTTTATGATTCTATGATTTTAAAGAGTAGAGACATAAATGTGTATCGACCAAAGAGTATTCTCTACGTAGGCAGATGGGGGCCCTTTAACACTGTTACACGTCCAAGTAATAGCACCAGACTTCCAACTCTTGCTCTCTTCTCCATAACTCATGTTCTTTCAACCACACAGACTAAACAATCAAAGTACAGAATTGCTGTTTTTTTATTTCAGCCCTCCACCCCCCCCTACTCCCCCTGCTTTTTTTTTTGGTAGAACACTGAGAAATAAGTAAGGCAAGTGAAGAGTAAGAATGAGAAAGGAGAACCAGCGAGTAACAGCAATATCAATGTCCAGCAGCACTAATGCACTAATGCCCATCTATAAAGTTTGGGCATCAGTCTTCCATTGGCTTGTGATCTTGAACAATCTCCTGTGTACCAGGAGCCATCTATATGCAAACAGCCCTAATATGTGGAATGGAAGTACCCATTTCATTCTTACAGCTTGAGGTGAATGTCACTAATGCATCGTGTTAAATTAAATTTGATTGAAACATCCTTGTAACAACTTTATGGAGTAGGTAAGCATTACCATGTACACACAGGCAAAGGTGAGGCATGCTATGTGTTTTCATGCATACACTCTGAATGCCAGGCCACTAAGTTCAGCTTTGGCTGAAGTCTATTTCAAGTCTCTGTGAAGTATATGAGATTAAAATAGTGGGATTAAAATAAAACGCTATTTGCCTTTCTTGCTGTCTTTTTGGTGTGCAGGCAGGCAAAGGTGGGAAGCCCCCACAATGTGCAGACCAAAAAACAGGGCACTTGCATGGGATGCCGGTCCTCTGCACATGGCCACTGGCACTCCTGGAACATGGCAGCAGGAGCCAGTATGCCCAGCTCATCCTTCCCAGTAGCTTGGTCTGGGATTTAACAGTCATTGGAAAAACTGGGCTTGGCTCTCTGCTGGGGTCACTGAGCAGAAAACTCATCTGCCTGAAAGACAACTGCTGTTCAAACAAAGAAAGGCTGTTTTCTGTCTGTTTCTGCTGTAGGATATTGTGTGATAGGTGAAGTGAGATGGATTTACATTCAGCCCTTTGCCTGTTTAAATGGAAAAAACCCTAATCATTTAAGATGCATTTTAAGCATCTTTTGTTGTTGTTGTTTTTGTTTAACAACTTTATTCTCTCATCAGTTTTTCAAGTTGAGTTTATAGGAGTAAAAAAAACTTTGATCGTGTTTTTTTCTCCCTTTTTATGACCATTTTCTTTTCAGCTCAAAATAAAATCTGAGGATAACAGAGATAGAGTTGTGAATTTTCTCCTGCTTTTGAAATATCAAATGTCAGAGCTTTTAATAAGCACATAAAAATAATACTCAGTTGGGTTTGTTCAAAACCCACAAACATCAAAAATCCATGTTTACAAAGTTCACATTTTCAGATAGAAGAAAACCCTCTTTAATTGAAACAGTGCCTATA
Organism: Excalfactoria chinensis; assembly: GCF_039878825.1. Taxonomy (NCBI): domain Eukaryota; kingdom Metazoa; phylum Chordata; class Aves; order Galliformes; family Phasianidae; genus Excalfactoria; species Excalfactoria chinensis. The sequence goes on from NC_092826.1 coordinate 48,952,380, forward strand.
ATTCCACTGACAGAATTATACAATAGTTTGGTGACGGTTCCAGGAATGAAACCCTGAAAATTTAGTTCTTCATGTCAAACAGGCCACATTGCCCCATTCATTTCCAAGCAGAGCCGGCTCTTAGTGAAGGATGTCTCGCTAGCATGAAAGGCCTTTCTGAGAGTAATTTGAAACTGAGAATTTGAAATTTGAGATGAATCCAAGATAAATATTACTCTTTAGCTTGAACATTTTTGGTCTTGTTTACTGATACTTAAAGCATTCCCCTGATTTATAGCAACTGGTTAGTTGATGTAAGCTATCGACAGCATAAACACTACTGCTTTAGTGTTTATGCTGTCGAGTACATAAATAAATTGCTATAAATAGGGAATGTTTACGTATCAGTAAACAAGACAAAAATGTTCAGGTCACAGGCTTTGAATTTACAATTACAGCTTGAAAATACTTTAGTTCCTCTTAGTAATCAAAAATATTTACCCATTTCCTCTATAAGCTCTGAAATTTTGCTTCCACAAAGTTTTCTTTATTTTTATTTTTTTTTCCTCATAAACTTTTCTCTACCCTGGAAGACAAGGTAATTCGATAAAGCTCTTGAAATAGCAAACAGGTATTTATACATGACATCAGTAGAACAGGATAATTATTATTTTTTGATTTACACATTTCTCTTTAGCTTTAAACCTGCAGGTCTGGGTTCAACCCAACCAATCTTTTGGTCATTATGCTCCAGCACTGAGTGCTTCTGTGGGTCAGTTTATCCATTTTTCACTCACCTTTGTACACTGCAGCAGAAATACCAGAAACTATCATCATGTGTGTGATTCCCCTTGACTTCAATATGAATGTGGTGGAAGTTTCCCTCAATGACTCCACAGAGGACCTTTCTCCAGTCAGGCCCTCTTCCGTTGTGAAGATGAAGTGCAAAATGTTGGAAGAAGAGAGATTAAAGCAAGCTGCTGTTCCCACAAGAAGAGTGTATGGTGGTAACTTGAATATGAAGTGGTTGAGGCACTAGGAAAAGTCTGTCAGTAGAAGTTATTTTCACCACTGAAGGAACATAAGCACGGCAGTGGTGATCAGACCAGGCACCCATGTAACCCTAGGGTGCTGTCTCTCATTGTTGGTGAGCCACGGATGCTTAGGTAAGTGTGGAAGAACTAAGCTTACTGCTCAGTGTGTAGTACTTGCCTGATGTACTCTCCTGCTATTCAGCCAGCAATTCAGGGATTAAAAATCTCCTGGTCTGGAAGTTGCACATGTAAGAAGGCAGAAGCCCTTGGTGAGCATTTGTTTTGTGAATTTGTCTGGTTGCTTATCCACAACATCCTGAGGCAAAGTACTCCAGAGCTTAATAACATACTGCACGCAGAACCACTGCCTTTCCTTGTCTGGAACCAGTCACCTGCTCATCTCTCATTATTCTCTCCTGGTCCCTTCTTGGCAAAGGACAGTGTTTTCATTGTCCCCAACTTGGTCTCTCTGTCCCACCTGTGATTTATGGACCTCTGCTGTATCCCCACTCAGTCATTTCATTTCCAGCCTATTCTGTTTAGCGATTCCTAGTTGGGAAGCTGTTCCACACCTTTGATCATCCTTGTGACCTTTCCTGAACCTTTTCCCAGTTTCAAATATATCCTTTCTGAGGTCAGGGAAACAGAATTCTACAAATTATTCAGGGTGAAGGCACACAAAAAACATATGCAGTGGCACAATATAGCTAATTTTTGTCTTTTCTTAAAAATCCCCACTGTTCAATTTTATTTACTGACAGTTTCCTGATACCAAGCCTGTATTTATGTTAAAATATCTACTGTAAGGATCTTACTCTCCAGGGGTAACTGGACATCATTATATCTCAGTCTCTGTAAATCTGGACTAGAGCAGACTGAACAGTAGTAATGCAAACAGCAACAACAACAAAACTTTAGGAAAAGACAAAATAAGACAATTGTTTTAAAAACTCTGATAAAAATAAACAATTTTAGGGCAATTCACACAAATTTTCCTTTCAAGACTTTATTTGAAAACATCTTTTTGTTGTTTTTCTTTCTTTCTTTCTTTTCTTTTCTTTCTTTCTTTCTTTCTTTCTTTCTTTCTTTCTTTCTTTCTTTCTTCTTTCTTTCTTTCTTTCTTTCTTTCTTTCTTTCTTTCTTTCTTTCTTTCTTTCTTTCTTTCTTTCTTTCTTTCTTTCTTTCTTTCTTTCTTTTTCTTTCTTTCCTTCCTTCCTTTATTTTTTCCTTTATTTTTTCTCTCTTTATTTTGCAGGGATTATTATATTGTTTTGGAGATCGTTCAGGAAGTTTCCATCCATGAACGTTGCATTCAGACCTGACAAAATACTGAAGTGATAAAATGAAATGAATGTGGAAGATCATAAAGGATCTTTACAATGGAAGTTTGCGCTGGGAAAACATTTTGGTATCCTTTGAGTATGTCAATAAAGAGGTCAGGGGATGAAGAAAAATGTGTTATTAACATTTGTTTACACTTTGAAAGACCTTTGACAGCAACTGTTAAGAAATTAAGTAGTCACTGGTGAAAAACCAAAGAGCTGTCATTACAGAAAAACCAGGAAAGGATCAATTTCCATCAGTGATCAGTTTTCATTATTGCCAAATCGTAAGAGCACGGTCTGACAAGTTTCCATGCTGGGGACAATGTTTAGTGTGTAGAGTAATAACTTGGAAATGATGCGGGGCCCAGAGTCAGTGGATGCCCCCCAGATAATTTAGATTAGTCAAGGTTAAGAAGTAGGTAGGAATACAGAATGGTAAGAAATTTGCTGAACATTAACAAGTGAGATAAATGAACTGCTCATAGCAGGTGGAGTTTGGTATTGCTAAATGCAGCTTATAAATGCAGTGGTAGTTATCAAACAATTGATAAATGCAATGCAAATGGATAGAAGTGCTCTGTGCATTGTAGGAAGTTTAATGCTGCGGGAATTCAAGAAAACAAATGGTAAAGCCCCTGCCAAGCGTGTAGCTACTGGAATGCTTAAAGCAGCATATATTCATATTCACTAGGCAAAGTGCTACCCACACAAGAAACAGAAACTATTAGGCAGTCAAATCACTGCTTTTTAAGAAGTCCCAGAACCACACAGATTTAAAACACAAAACATTCATAAAGAACATAATTCTGAAGATACTGCTTTCCTCAGCAAAACTGTAGTCTTAGTAACAGCCAGAAGAGTGTTTTGACTGGCCAAAACCCCCACTTTGACTAAATTAGGTTAATTATCATTCTAAGGTGTTTGAAGATTATAAAGATAACTATCTTACGGTGTACCAATATTTCCAGTAAGTTTGAGAAAGTTCTCACGTCACCAGATGAGTTTACTTAAGACTCATAAAACTGCCTTAATTTTGCGATTGACCAGTGTGGTCATAAAATCATGCTCCTTGTAAAATTAAATTTGTTTTTTTTCCTCAGTATGCAACTTTGTGTATTCCTGCCTTCTACAAACACTTGAGGTATTAAAACCTGATATCATAGATATCCAGAAAAAGCAAAGATAAAGGAGCAACTTGGGGAGCATTTGTATAGAAAGTCAATCAAATATTTGCAGACTTTTTTCTTCCCCTTCCCTTCCTCCTCTCCTCTCCTCTCCTCTCCTCTCCTCTCCTCTCCTCTCCTCTCCTCTCCTCTCCTCTCCTCTCCTCTCCTCTCCTCTCCTCTCCTCTCCTCTCCTCTCCTCTCCTCTCCTCTCCTCTCCTCTCCTCTCCTCTCCTCTCCTCTCCTCTCCTCTCCTCTCCTCTCCTCTCCTCTCCTCTCCTCTCCTCTCCTCTCCTCTCCTCTCCTCTCTTTTTTATTATCCACAACTAATTTAGCCCACTGCTCTCCTCTCCTCTCTATGCTGCATAGGTACAGAGGTAGCTTTACTTCTTTATGTAGACAGTACTTTTCACCTGCAGACTTCCAACCCCTTTTTGAAACAAAGAGCTGATACATACACTTCAATTCAGTGTGATATTGCTGTTACCTGAACTGTGCTTGCCTGTCATGTGAAGGAGGTATTGTGCATCAATCCAGAGCAACCTTTCTTGGTTTTGTGAGTGTGCAAGCATTGTATCAAAGAGGCACAATAAATGGTAGAATTCAGTGTAATGAAGAGCACACTGGGGCTTTTTGTGAGTGCACATGAGGTGGCATTCCAGCCAAAACTCTGGACAACTCATTGGAGATGAGGAGAAGGTTCAGTGTGTGACAGCGCTGAGGTGTCTGTCACAAGTCCTGCTGTAATATGCAGACCCCACCAGCTGTTTTTAGTGCAGGAGGAAGCATGGAAGGCAACAGGGAGCAGCCAGTGTGCAGCATGCAGTCAGTGTTCTGCTATCTGCCCTTGTTTTCTTTCTTTTGCTTTTTTATCCTATTCAGGTAGATTTGTCACAGTTTGAGTCAAATGGATTCCATTTGTCAGTTTTCAGGGTTTATGTGGTATCTTGCCTTACATCTTGATTGACTTTTCACTGTGCTTTTTGCTCTGCAGCTGCTCACAATTCTTTACTGTAAGTTGTCACAGATGTAGACTTTAACTCACATGCTTGCAAAGTGAATCAGTGGCAACATCTGTTCCCCCAGAGGCATGGGTGCACCAGCCTCAAACCACCCACAGCGTCAGTGCCTATGGAAGCTGGTATTTCCTGGCTTGCGTTCCTGCAAGTGTGTTTAAGAGGGAAAAAAAGTCAATCCATGCTCCTGTGCTTTTGTGCATAGGTGTGAAGCTCTCCCCTGTACTCAGAAAGACAGACGCAGAGAGAGTTATGTGGCATTACCAACAACATGCACCTGAAAGTTCCAGTTTAGTCCAAGGTTCCCTATGTGATTATTGCAGCTAGAGGTGTCATTTTGCATGTAGGGCAGGTGTTCCAGTATCCTGCAAAGGAGTTACTTTTTATTAAAGTAAAAACAACTTTGCAGGATGCATTTTTCCCTCTCTTGGTCTAGTAGAAACTCGTGCATGTACCTGTAAGAATATTCCACACAACTCTGAAAGTGGATGCCTTTGGGCTTCCATCAGCCCACAGTGGAACACGCTGTTTGATAAATGGAATGCAGTGGGATTTTGGGCAGTTTTAAAGAGAAGGTACCATAGAGAGGGTTGCATGCATGAGACTGGTTAGTTCTTGGCTTCGATACTAAATCATGACCAAAATCTTTTGTTCTTCTGTGATTAGCTGTATATTCTCCTTCAAAGTCTTCTGGAAAAGATCACACAATTGAAAACTCTCCAACTTCAGTGGTGAAATGAAGAGAAGCCAGAGATGAACAGCCACAAAGTCAGGAGGAAGTGATTTATAAGAACGGATTAGAAATGAAGAGAGGTTTACCGAGGTGGCTTAGTTTCCCTTATCCACAATTAGTGATGCAAGGAATGTTGTGAACTATGGTTGATGTGTTGGCAAAGGAGGTTTGACAAGATGTGGTTTCATATATTTTTTATGGCCACACTCAGCTCCACAGCATCCCACATGGAGGTCTTGAGAGGTCAGTGGAGATGTCCCTTTGATTCTCAGGAACTGTGGGCCAGGAGTATGGGCTTGCCAGTGAGGGACTTTGTAGGCATCTTGATCTATGTGCATTTGGAGGGTTTAAATATTTCCATGGTTTTAGGACAGTGGTTTGGTTACAGAATCACAGAATGGTTTAGGTTGGAATGGACCTGTGGAAATCATGTGTCAAGACCACTATTTTTCAGGACAAAATCTGTAGTGGAAATATCTCCTTCTTTGATATGAGCACGTGCAGTATCTGAACAAGCAGCCTAAGATGGCTGTGGTTTGGTGGTTGCACCTGTGCTAAAGGACTCACAAGAGGGTTACCTCTTTACTAGACCCTTAGGGCACTGGCGTACAAACAAGAGGTCAGGGTACTTGAGAGATGGCCTGATGGGAACTTGATTGCAGTAGATGGGCTTGCAATCAGAAGTGGGGTCACGAGTCTGGAAGTGCAATGGGAAGTGAGTTCATGAGTGGAAAAAAAAGAAAAGGAGAATTGCTCTAAGAGATAAAAAAAACTCCTTCCTGATCCATGTGAGTATTCACTTGAATCCTATTTCTTTGGCACAGTTCAAAACACTTGCCAGTAGGCTAACAACAATCTCCTTTGTGAATATGAGGAAAAACCTGGGAACTTTTTGATCAAGGACTATTCCTCATTTTCATGAAAGTGGCAGGAAATGGCTGAGCCACAGGGGATGTATTTGGAGTCAAAGAATAGAACTTGCCTCGGCAAAGCTATAATGCATATACACACGCACAAAACAGTATAGCTTAGGAACCATGAAGTCTTGTATCACCAGACCAGCTTCGCTGTGAGAATATGATTAATGCTGGCTGTAATGCATGAGAAATGAGACTCAATAGCTATTTGTAATTAAGAGGGGCTATTTGTTTATGTGTGCCCTACTCATGAATATAGAAGACTAGTTTTTCTCAGTTTAAGTAAAGAGAAAGTCAAATGATCTCACTCATTTTTCTTTGGAACTGTGTTAATAGAGAAAGAGCATGTGAAAAAGATGGTGAGAGGTTTAATAAATATTAAAGTGTTAGAAAGATGCTTTGTTCTATGCAAACAACATAATCATTTTGTGTGATGGTTAGTCCTGTTAATGCACAGGATTTATTACCCTGTAGTTTCTATCTGAGTAGGAACATTTTCCTCAATGTACCATAAGATCCTTATCTGTATATATCAGCTATGTCCCCTTATCAGGAAGTATTAGAGTTTCTTGGTCTGTAGGAGAGGCAAGTGAGATTCAGGATTTCCTTAGAACTGCATTTCATCTATAAACAAAGTTTCTCTCCACATCCCTGGAAGCTGAAATGCCACCTTTTAATCAAGAAACAATATGAGTATCTCAAGAGTTTGCCAGTTTTGAATAATTATTTTAATTGAGAGCATTGGATTGTGTTCCTATTCCTACACTGAAATGTCTTGCAGGCACAAAGAAGAGGAATAATTTGTGGAATGCTGCATCAGCCAAGTCTCAACACACACTCTGGGAGGAATTGGCATAGGCTTACCTGGTTTTGTGTGCAGTAGGGTGTTGAAGTATAGGAGTCTTCCCTTCCCTTCCCTTCCCTTCCCTTCCCTTCCCTTCCCTTCCCTTCCCTTCCCTTCCCTTCCCTTCCCTTCCCTTCCCTTCCCTTCCCTTCCCTTCCCTTCCCTTCCTTTTTTTTTTTTTTATTTTTTTTTTATTTTTTTTATTTTTTTTTTATTTCCCATTAATATTAAAGAATAGCAGATCCAAACTGCGAGTTGCCTGCTTGTTTTCCACATTTCTCTAAGTCGGAGTGGTTGTCAATTGGACTTTTCTTCTCCTCCCTCCTCCCTCGTTTCTGCTTTTCTTTATTCCACCTGTTACAGTAGTAATGCCGTGTTTGACTTCAGCTTGCTTTTCACAGCTTTTCCCATTGCCTCAATTTGTTTTTCCAGCCTGGGAGTTCTTATAGCACGTCAACAAGTAAGATCTACCTGCTGTAAATGATTGAATGTATCATTAAGGCTATATGAAGAATTGTTTTTCTTTTCCTTTTATTTTCCTTTACATTTATTTATTTATTTATTTATTTACTCTGGTGACTGAGTTAAGAAAATTGAGATTTTGGTTTGGATTAAAATGGATTTAGACTTTTTTTTTTATTTTTTATTTTTTTTTTTTTTCCCTCCTCATTATTTTTTCTCCACAAAGAATGAAAAGTCAGAAAAATACATTCTATTTTGAATGATACATTTGATCCAACGCAAAATGCAGCATTTAATTTTCCAAGCATTTTGAAGAAAAGCAAAGGAAATGAAGGGATAGAATCATGAAACTGGAAAATGAAAAGGAGGAGGACAATTTTATACTATTGCCAGAGAACTCTTCTGTTTCATCACTTTTCAACCTTGTTTAAACATTTATTGGAACAGAGAAATGAGCTCAGAGGAGTGTTCCAATGTGCAGGCTATTTGTGCCTTCTCCTGTATCCATTTCCTGTGAAGATTAAAAACAACATTAAAAAACTAGACCAAAAGGCACCAAAGGCACCATCTTCACTCACATCATCATTTTGAAGCATAACAGTGGTAAATATGAAGAAAGGGTTTATATACTCCCCATTCGCAGAGCACAGCCTTTATCTACTTCTGATCTGTACGGTTCATATCCTACGTGCTACCAAGCTGCCAAGTCAAACAGTGAATTTAAGACCCATCTCTGTAGTAAACATCTAAAGCAGCAGGTTTTAGTGGGACTTCTGTCCCTCTTGTTGAAGCTCTGCCCCCCCTTCGCAGGATCTTTTGTCTCTAACACAGCTTTAGTAAATGAATGTGACTTCCCACCCTGATGAGTAGGATGCTGAGCCGAAACTGGCAGTTTAGTAAATTTTAAGTAAGTTCTTTAATTACCAATGAAACTAAAACAGTTAACAGGGCAGACTGAAAGGTTTCCCTGTTCTGAATACAAAAAAAGGTTGATATTATGGGTGAACTTCTGGGAGGTGAGGGCTGTTGGTTACATATCCTCTGGCAGAGGAAGGAAACCGGTGTTTTCTCACATCCACCTAAGATCTTTGACTGCTGTAATACTAGTTAAAAGAACAGCACAACTAATGCGTTCCTGTGTCTGGCTTTTTAAACTTTTCCTCAGTCCAAAATGATTTGGTGAGTTTGACCAGTCTGCCCTTTGCTCCATGTATTACACGGCAGATATTCCAAATATATACACCAAATGAAAAATAAATGTTCTTGAACATGTGTGAATTTACTGTATGAGTCCAGAGTAAACAGTGGCTGAATGAAGCCTTTGAGGCAAAATTCACTTTTTCTTTAACAAAGTTCTGGAAATCAAGGCCACGCATGGCATTTCTCTCTAAATAGGTAGAGCTATAGCGTAGTGCTCTCTATGGGCAGCGAAGAACTTCGAATTGCAGATTTTATAGGGTAGATATCATATGCTGTGGATACAGATCTGTACTCTGTCTAAGCCTTCACTGAATAAGCTATGCTGAAGTTGCTTTCAGCATTTGGGTGTCTACAGAGAGGATACTAGAGTAGATTAAGAGGAAAGAGCCACTTCAAACTACTTTACCAATGAATACTTGCTGAGAGAGGCCTAGCGTAGGACTGCTGACTTACCCAAATTTTACCTCTCTGTTGGCATCTTCATCAATATGGAAATTTCCCATAGTTTCAAGATAGAAATGAGGAAGAAGGCTGAGGTTAACTTGGTTACTCTGACTCTGCATAGAAGTCAGTTACTCATACTTAGTCAGTTACTCATACTTTGAACTGTGGAGACTTGCTGGCTATTTTCAGTTCAGTTTTAGAGTTCATTCTTGGAAAGTACTAGTAGTGCATTTTTGTAGAAAATTATACCCACGTATTTCTGAATATGCAAATGGAGTACCTCTATTGGCAGCCTCAGCCATTCAGAGAATCTAATGTAAGTTGAGCAAAGTGCATTAATAAGAGTCGGGTATTAACATTTATACCTTGAGGGTAAACAAAGAGGGGGAGAGAGAAATAAGATTTTTTATTCCAATTTTTGGTCAGATCTAGAATAGATGAAAAGCAGTTTTTGAAAGACGGAGACATTTTGTGCGTAACAGCTCAGAAAATTTAGAGAAAATAAAGCTTTGTCCCCCGAGTTCTACACAAGATCTCCACTGAATGTTCAGTTTGGTTTTGGAACTGGGGACACTGGCATCGTCTACTGTGATAGCATTAATCTCAAGTGATTTCCTCCCCTTTTTGTAAGACTTTAGTATCAAGATTTCTTGTGTCATTAACATAATATTTCAGTATATTTCAGAATGACTAGAGAAGAAAATTATGCTCTCCACACTTTGCCACTGTGTCTGAGTAAGAAGAAACACTTCATTTGTGATTGATATTACTGCATGTGCTTACGAAGTATTAATACTCAAGCTAAAGGCTACAAACTCACATGTAATTATGCTATAAAAAACCTTTTGTTTGACTCAAAGTCAAAAATTTAGTTTCATTTGTGGTATTTTTAATTCTTTCTAAAATCTCTTTACAGTAATTGGACAGTTTTAAAGTAAAAAAAATCCATTTTGAGTCAAAAAATGAAAAGAATACTAAAAATATGAAATGAAATACTCTGTCTTGTCCTTCAGCTTTCTTCCGAAACTATTAATTAAATTTAACCTATCTCTGCCCCTTGTAAAAAAGGGTTTTTCAGTGACTGAAATGCTCAGAGAGAATAAATAACCTAATGTATTCTGGAGTCCTTATGTTGTACTTCTTTCTCTAGTTCATGCATGTTGTTGTGCTTGCTATTATTTGCACGCTCAAATAACCTCTTTGATATTTGCTTCCCTTCAGAGTTGCGCTCAGAAATGTGCAAGTACTCTTCAGAAGTTTAAACAGAAAAATAAAAGATATAAATATGCCATAATTGCTGCAGGACCTGAACAGCTGTCCTAATAAATTTCCAAAAGCACAGTGAGTGATGCCAATGCAACCACCAATAAGGCCGTGCTATCTTGCTTTCGGTGACCTGCCTCCGATGGGTCTTTCTTTTCTCCTTCCCCATGGGATACCATGCTGATTATGCGGAACTTCAAGTTCAGTTCTGTGAGTTAGCAGAGGAAATTGGATTACTTTCTGCACATCCGTCTGTTTGTTTTGTTTTCTTCTGTCCAAAACATTTTACCTGAGAAAGAAGGAGTTAATAAAAATAGGCTTTCTGCTCTTGAAATGTCAGCCTCAGCTTCTCATCACCCCATGAAAAGCCCTCTTGTTTCCTTGCTCGGCTCCTCCTGAACTTCAAACAGTCCTATAATCCCTTTGACCTCAGAAGGTCAAAGATATATAAAAAGTATCATTCTTTGTGTAAAAGCACGTTAATCATTCTTACCTAGCTCCTTTACTCTCTTTTGAGGGCCCTCTGATAATTTAATTCAAGAACTTTCTTCTAGCATTAACATACACAATTTCAGCCTCTTTTCCTAGGCAGGTAAACAGGAGAACTCCTTCCTTTGCTTGCAATGCTGTCTCCTTGAGTACAGGCATGTAATTATTTATTACCATGATTAAATTAATTGCATAACTTAGAATGTTAATATTCACTCAAAATACATCTAAGTAATATATATACTAATTAAAAGCACTTCAATAAACAGAGGTAGATTTTGAAGTGTGCTGTTATCCTTTCCTATGAATTTGGCAGGACTTGAAAGTCCCGGGCCTAACTTCTGGTGCCGTTTATATAGATGTGAATATGGGGTTTAATTCAGGTCGATGAAAAAAACCTGTGGATCTGAAGAACTGCATCCTACATTGGAGGGGGAAAGGGAAGAGGCAAAATGAACGCCCTGCTAGAAGTGAGGCAGATCATAGCCAGACTTAACTAATGGTGCTGAGCCTGTCCAAGATTATTATGAAATTGGTGCAAGACCAAAGAAGACCCTGGGTGCAGGGCAGGCTGTGGAAGGAGCTGCACCAAGGCTTGTGGTGGCAACTCAGCAGCTCTCCAGCTGCTGTTGGACTGATCTGTGCTTTCTCAGCTGATGTTTTTGGAGGAGTAGCTTTTTTTTTTTTCAAGTGTAAGATTGGTGCAGAGGCACCATTATTGTATTTTATTATAGTATTGCTTTTTATTATTTGCAGCAGGATTCTGTATGACAACTGGTGGACTGGCAGGGCAGCTTTTAACTCCAATTCAGTGAGCCATGTTGAGATCATAGAATCACAGAATCATTATGTTGGGAAAAAACTGCTATGATCATCTTGTCCAGCCGCCAGCCTATCACCACCGTGCCCACTAACTATTTCCCGCAGTGATCAGTAGGTTTTACTTTGTGTTTAATTGGAGTTTAAGAGGCTTGGGGAGGAAGTATTCAGAAGTCTTTCTGGATGGCATGGTTCAAAGGAAAACCACAGAAGTGCTTCAGAATGCCAGAGATGTGGCAAAAATAAAGCCCAAGGTGATTTATTCTACCTTCTTTATTGATCTTACTTTATCTGTATAAACAGCCTGGAACTAAAAGAATGCAAGTGGTAACAACTGAGAACTTGAAACCAAACGGCTTGGTAGACCTAAGAGCAAGATAATGTAGGCAAAACAAGAGGAGAAACTGTGAAAAGAGAAGAAAGACTCTGGGCCTAATTTCTTACTCAGTAGTTGAAGAAGGCAAGGAAAGTACTGAGAAAGTTTTGTTTTGTTTTTTGCCACACAGTATATTCCATGATTGGATCCAGCTGTGTCTGCAAGAATTTTGGGTTGTGCTGATGTGCCAGGGAGGGTACACCAGTGTGAGCAGACTCCTTTGCCTTGTTCTGTGTTTACTGTTCTAGATCTGGAAACTGGTGCTGGGAACACATGGAGCTTCCCTAAAATTTGAGCACTTGATAAGGCTGCTCTTAGCTTCCTTCAGCCTTGCTGTCTTTGTCCATTCCCAGCATAAAACCCTTGTGCCTCTCTTTCAGTCTCTTTCTACTCTTTTTCAATGTGCTCTGTTTCTAGAAGTGCTGAGGCAAAGTGCCTCAGTTGTCTCCTGCTAGCTATAGTGAGGCTGTTTCTGACAGCTGTGCTTGGTATTTTTGTCTTCCTTTCTCTAGAATTAAGCACCTATGAAGTTCTGCTTCTCAGCAACAAATCTATCTCAGGCAAAGGACTCCCCATCAGCCCTCTGCTCTGCACACAATTGTCTGGTCTGGCTCAGTCCTTGGGCACTTTTATCCTTGCAATTCTGCAGCTTTCTTGATCTGTTGGTGATGGCTGTCTTAACTACTAACACATCTCAGCTGCCCTGTATGCCCTGTCTTCCTTGTAGTGTAAGAAGGCCGAGTTCCTTCCTGCAGCAGTGGTCTCTTCTGTTTTCCCAGGTATGAAAACAAAAAAAAAAATGCCCCACGAAGAAGACAAATAACATGAAGGACTCCTTCTCTGGGTCCTAGAAAATGTGCAGCACTCTGCCCCATTTTGCCTCTCCAAATACTTGTCTATCCTTTCTTCCAAATCTTCATGTTCCTTTGTCTTGAATGAGCTCAGGTATCACTCTGCCTCCTGGGGAAGTTGCCTGTTTTAACAGGCTACCTTCTGCTCCAGTCTACCTCCAGTTATGCACTATTATTTTGGACACTGAGCCAATTGTCTGAAAGGCTCTTCCCAGTCCTTTTCTTATAGACACATCACGGGAGATATGTATTTAATGTTCCTGGTCGGCACCTACTCCCTTGTCCAAGCTGTGGGTGGCTCAGTATCCTAAGCCTGCTAAGGGTGTTATGTGAGCTGGCCCAGCCATTAAGAAATGCATTTTGGCTCAGACATATGATATGGGGTATGATTTTCTCTGATTTACCTCCCAGAATTTGAGGGGTGGGTCAATAGTTCATGCCTGATCTGTGATCTCAGCCCAGCTTGGAAAACCATTGAACTCAAACCCTTTCTTAAGGTAGAGAGTGCAGAACCCTCCTCCAGAGACTTGTTGAGAAAAGGATGTAGTTGCCGGCAAGTTTATTGGGGGAAAAATAAAACCATAAAAATTAACCTAGGAACCATCAGACCAGGTGCTTTACCCAGTGTTATGGGTTTCAAGGTATTGGCAAGCTCTGAAGTTGGTAATGGATGTCACAGGTTTCCTGCTGGGCCACCGAGAAAAGGGGCATTTGTATTTTAGCAAAGAACATTTCCAGATACGCGTGTGAAGGGAATTGCAAAGACTTGTGTGAAAGTTAAGAAGTCTTGTGTTTATATATTTGGGAACAATGCACAGATTATTCTGGGTACTTTGATCTGCAGGATTGGTCCTGTCTGTGCCCCCTTGCTTTGGAGGGTGCTCTGACATGTTGCCTGCCTTCTCCTTGCTTAAATCCTTCCCAAATACAAGAAATGTAAGCACAGCCAGATCCCATGGACTGAGCTTCTACTGTGGTGAAATGAGGAGGAGTTCAAGGGAAGTGTTTTGGGGCATGCTCCTCATCCACTCTGCTTCCTTTTTCACTCTCCTTTTGTAGCTGGAGCAAAGTTAATAACTCTGCCTCTGAGAACGGGCTTTTCATGTGTTACAAAGAAGCTGGCCAGAGGAAGCTGACAGTTCATTGGTATCCAGGAAGAGGTCGATTTCCTTCTTTATAAACATCTTAGAATAAGGCTATAGAAGTAATAAAATACTAAAAATCCACTTATTTAGTTTTTTGGGCAGTCTGACAGGAGAGAAGTGAAGGAGAAAATCAAAGAATCATCAATGTACCAGTGCATACAGGAATCAAATAAAAAAATAGTCAGTCTGTGAATATCTTTTATGGGTAAAAAGGAAAAATGTGTAACTTCTTGCTGTTAGATTCCCCAACATCCACTTAGCCCTACTTTCTTTACTAGAGAGGTCAACAACTTTCTGTATCACACTGATTCACGTGTTTTAGGAGATGATTGAAGGAAGAACCTAGCAAAGAGTTAGAGTTGCCTAAGACGTTGGGAAGGTGTATCTTTGCACAACCTGGTGAAGATTCTGTGTATGTCATCCATCTTATTTTTACTGGGTTCCTAATGTCAGTCAGAATCAATTTAGGACTGTTTATGAGTAGCCAGTGTATGGAAAACCTATTGTGAATAGCCAGGACTTTACCAACAGCAACTCAAACCAATTTTGTTCATCAGGATTGGAGTTGATTCTGAGTTTGATGGTGTGTAAGAGGACAAAAACTTTGTTGCTGTCCAAACCCCAGTTTACAGTCCTATCTAATTTAAGCTATTAGGAGATGTTGTAGCACCCAGATTTGGAAGGAGTTTGGTCATACAGTCAGCCTGAGGGAGCATTCCTTGTTCTTTACCTGATGTCACAGGAAAGAGCCATCAGATCCAGGCAGAGTGTGGGCAGGGGAGCTACATCTGTCTATGGTGCTGGACTATCTTGGATGGAGGAGTAGTTTGGATAGAGAATGGGCACGTTTGTTTCAGGAGAAGCAGATGAAAGGAAGGTCATTGCCCTTATGTCTGCTTAATGTCTGTCTGCACTCTGATGTTCCCAAATACTTAGCAGTGAGACAGGGACCATGGGCTATGCAAGATGAGAACCCATAATAATACCTTAAAAATGCTTTCTTGGTCAACACACTTTGAACTATGAAGATCAGGATGATGGAAAATGGGAAGGAGAAGGTAAAGCACAAAAAGAACACAGAGTTATCACAAAATTAGGATGAGACTGGAATAGTAACATGAGAGTTGGAGATGTGAATGTCTAGCTCTGTCTTGGATGGTTATTGCCCACTGCCAGAGCAGGAAATGTTCTATGTAACAAAACATAGAAAAGGCCATATTTTACTTGGAATGCGTGAGGTGGATCCTGGAGATATGCTGTTAGTCTGGGGCTTCTACTGGATTCAGATGCTTAAGTATAGAAATGTAAAAAGGAATGCAAACAATTTCAGCCTGAAGCATATCCCTCAAAGGGGAGAATGTTTGATGTGGAAGGGATGAGGTAGTGTAGCGATGAATGTCGGCTAAGTACTGGTAGACTTCAAAGATGACTTAGGCTATTCTACAACGTTCCTCATCCCTCAGAGGTAAAAGGTATGCAATGGGATAGATGTTGTCAATCCTCCTGACAAGAATCACACTAGCATCAAGTTTGGAGATTGGGATGTAGCTACTGCAGTCAAGTACAGTTTGGGAAACAGGAAGCACTTAGCCAGATAGTTTGGGCTAGAGAGTCTTTGGAGGTTTAATTGCAAGATCAGGGACTATAGAATGCAGAGCAGATTCTGGAATAGCAGTAGAGATAAAGTTCAGGCAAGGTAATGCAGACAGGTCAGGATAAGGAGGAAGAAAACCCAGAAAAAGTTAAATCAGAAGCCTGTGCAGAAGGTTCAGGAGCTAAATTAGTGAGGTTCAGTGGTGAAAGAAAATTGTGATATGCTGAAAGTTACCATATTCCCCATGGCAGAGACTAGCTTTACAGTATTAACTAGGACAAAAAATGAGTTTACACCAGGGAAGAAATTTTACAGGGACAAAACTTGAAAGATGCACTTGTTTTTCTTCAAAGGTAGATTTATTTATTTGTGATAGAGGCTCCATGCCTGGAGTACCTCGTGCACTCCTTCTACACTGATCTTGGTGCCTGCAGGGCTGTGCTCTCGTATTTCTCACTCCTCCTTCCCAGCTGCTGCTGCTCAGCAGTTTTCCTCTTCCTTAGATCTTCTCTCCCAGATGAACAGAGTCACCCAAGGCTCAGCTCTGGCAGTGGTGGGTTGCTTTTAGAGCAGTTGGAACTGGCTCTGATCTGACATGGGGCAGCTGCTGGGCTCTGCTCACAGAGGCCATACTTGCAGCCCCCACTACCAAAACCTTGCCACATAAACCCAGCACAGATGGTAATAGTTCTTTCTTGCTCGAGGCAAATATATGGTTTCAAGTGATCAAAACCTTATAATCTAGGCCTTCTCTGTCACTCAGAGGTTTTGATCTCACAGCAGGAATTATCAAACATCTTCTGTGGTCTGTATGCAGTGGTCACAACAGTCCTCTGTCACCAAGTATCAGTATGTACTACTACTAGGATGTCACACCTTAAGGCATCTGCAAGGGATCCTTATTCAAAGTTGTTTATTTTCTTTCATCTGCATTAAAAACTGGTGAGCAGGGAAAAGAGGGCAAAGTAATTGCCATTTTTCTTGGTCTCAGCAGGCTACAGACGCATCTTGTCAGCCTCAATAAAATGATGCTGGAAAGGAATTGAATATTTGGTGCAGAGTACTTGAATGAGCTTCAAACTCTTGCCTTTTCCAGTAAAAAGATCAACATCATTTTAGTTTGAAAATGCTGACACTGCTCTTGATGGCTGCTGCTGTTATGACTTCATTAGTGCAGAGGATTTCTTTGCCTCCCTTGCCTTGGTTTTACACTGAAGTGGCTCTGTTGGCTCACTGGATGCACATTTGACTGAGCTCAGCATAGCCAAGAGGAGAATCAGGCCATGAAAGTCCCAGGCCTAACTCTTTCAGACAGGAAGGAACTTCTGGTTTGGATCCCTTTGGTTTAAGAGGAAGAAAAAAAAAAAAAAAAAAAGGAAAAAAATGCTTTTGAAACCTCAAAACCAAACATAACCTTTATTTCCCCTCAGCAGCAGCTTTTGCTCATGCAGTGATAGTATAGGACTCTATTTAGCATGCTGGAGTTGCCTCACAATGATACAGTCCATTTTCTGTTTCCCTTCTGGGAAGGAGCCGGCTCCCTGGCAATGATGTGTGGACACAGTTTGGTTAGCTGCTGAACTGGGAAACAGTGGGTTTGCAGAGCTGACGCATTTTGGCTACATCTGCCATCCTCTGATGGCACAGAAAGAGTTCAACAAGGCAGACATGACCTAGAAGGATGTTTATGCAGTAAAACAATGAAGTATTTGTTTCAGCAGCTCTGATGACACTGAAGTGATATCAGTAGAAAAGCATCTTTTCCAATGATAATTATAGCTTATTGCTAGATCTAGATCATGACATTTTATTAGTCTTCCTGACTACGTGACCCTATGTGGGCGTAATGCAAAACATCAAGCTACATCAGAGGTGATGAGAATGGCAGTGTGTTGGTATGGTATGGGTAAGGTCCCACAGCAGAGAAGGCTGGAGGAAGACCATTTTAATTGCTTCTCATCTTCCTAAGAAAAGGGAGATAAGTGGATTGTTAATATATTTATATTAACAGTGAATTATTAATTGATTATGAACATCTGATAGTATATATCTTATAGGTACAGAGGAGGGCCACTAAGATGATCAGAAGGCTGGAGCACCTCTCCTGTGATTCTTTGTAGGTTGAGGGTGAGAGAACTGGGCTTGTTTAGCTTGGAGAAGAGAAGGCTTTGGGGAGACCTCATTGTGGCCTTCCAGTACTTGAAGGGAGCATATAAACAGGAGGGGGTATGACTGCTTACAAGGGTGCATAGTAATAGAACAAGGGGGAATGGTTTTAAACTAAGACAGGGGAGGTTTAGGTTAGAGATTAGGAGGAAGTTTTTCTCACAGACGGTGGTGACGCACTGGAAGAGGTTGCCCAGGGAGGTTGTGGATGCCCCATCTCTGGCATTCAAAGCCAGGCTGCATGCGGCTCTGGCCAGCCTGGTCTGGTGGTTGGTGACCCTGCACATAGCAGGGCGGTTGAAAGTAGGTGATCTTATCTTTGTGGTCCTTTTCAACCCAGGCCATTTTATGATTTTATGATCTACTACTAATAAATCCCAAACAATCATTCTTACAGAAAACTACTCTCTATGCAATGTTTTCTTCACTGTTAACTTATGAAAATCTGATCTTTACAATGTGGAGGGCTTGAGCCACTCCCAGATTTCTCCCTGATGAATGAGAATTGCTGCCTGGATGTTGATTTTATTCAGTAGTTTGGCTTAAGCCAATCTATGACATTGTCTATACACACTTGGAGGTTTTGTTAACATAGGCATTTACAAACTAATCAGTCAGTATACTACTTGGCAGCCTGTGTTACAGCTCATGCAAACCAGTACTGTACTATACAACACAATACAATGGGATGGATTCATCAAAGTGATAACAAGGTCAAAAGGATAGAGTTGCCAAGACATAATTCACTATAGTTTAGAGGTGGGTTTAGTTTTATTTCCTTTTTGATTAATGATTAAACCTTGATGAAGATTTTCCAGGGGAGAACAATAGAGCTGTGGGATGGATGTTTAAGACCAAACTGATACTGCAGAACAATTTAAGCAAAAAGTCTCCCTCATGTCCTCCTAAGCCTATCAGCAACCTCTTTCAAGAGAAGTCCTTCATGTCAAAACAAACAGGCTGTTCCCCTTCCACCTCTGCTTTTCTGTGAATGCTGATGGTCTGTAAATAAAACTAACATGCTGACCATCTGTTATGCACAGCTAAAGGAAATTTACAGACAATCAGACAATACTACTAGAACTCCCAAAGGCATCATCTAATCCAGTAAATAAATTTATTTTCACAGTTCAGATCAAAGAGCTTGTGGATATCGGACACAGTCTGTTTTCATAACTATATGTTTTTTTTTTTTTCTCAAGAGAAAAAAGAGAAAGCATTGGTATGTCTGGAGATGGAACATTCACATGGACTAGATCTGGCAAAGCTTCAGTGTTATTATTTCTCCGGAAATATTGACATCTTTAAATTTGAATGCATTTTGATTCAGCTAAAATACTCGTTTCAGTGTTTCCAGTTAAGTGTGAGTTCCATACTATATACTTGGGCATGAAGATGTCGTTGTGTCTTTTGCTATCCCATTGATGCTAATAGTGCTATTTTTATTCTGCATGCTTCTAGTGCAAATGTGTGATTTGAATTTTGGTATTATGAGAGTCACTGAAGTAAATTATTCTTAGGCATTCTCACTGTCTGCTTCTTAAGTTCTTTACTATGAGAGTGGTGAGGTTCTGGAACAGACTGCCTAGAGACGCTGTGGATGCCCCATCCCTGGAGGTGTTCAAAGCCAGACTGGATGGGTCCCTTGGTAGCCTGGTCTAGTATTATATATGGGGGTTGGCAGCCCTGCATGTGACAGAGGTGTTGGAGCTTGATGATCTTTGAGGTCCCTTCCAATCCAAGCCATTCTATGATTCTATGATATGATTCTATGATTGAGTGCTTGGAGGCCATGTGAAACATCTGCCAATGAAGTTGTACTGTCAGAATTCCTCTGCCAGAATTGCCAGGTACTCCTATTGCTGCTAGTCCTCTTCTGTCAATAACTCTCATGGAAGCTTCACCTCTGTGAAGTAATCACAGAGCCTCTACCTGTTGGTGGGATAGTGGTCTTCCCTGTTATCATTCTGGATTAACTCCTCCCTGGAGTGACTGAAACATTACAAGTCCACTCTGACACAGCTGAAAAGTTGGCTTGTTGGGTGGATGGTTAGTTGAGGACCGGGTTATTCAGGTTCTATCAGTCTAGTTGTGTCACATAGATGTTATCAGTTCTCAAGCTAAGGAGCTTGCTAGGAATGAAATTACTGACTAATACTGGAAGTTAACTGATCACTTGGGATTTGGTTTTGTTGTTGTATTTTGTGTTTATCAGAGCCATAACATATGGTTCCCTGCAGCCCAGTGAATGAAGAAGACAGGGGAAAAAACGTGGCTTATTGCAGGTCTCTGTGAGTTTATGTTCACCTTCCTTAGGGGATAGGTGAGTGCAACTCAGCTGGAGGATCATACACACATCTGGGTGATGATCTTCTTCCAAGCTCACTAGTCCTAGCCATTACCATGGTGACAGGATACCTTCAGTGACCGCTGGTGGTCTAATGCTGTGTCATGGCTGCTGAGATGTAGGGCTGTTAGGCTGCTGCTCATGGGGTCATCTAGCTGTTGCGATGATCCTACTGGGGCTGTGGCTGTGACTTTGAGTAATGGAGGTATTTGTTGAACAGGAGGTGTATCCTTTGTGAGAAACTCAGAGTGATGTGATTATTATGCTACTGCCCTTTGAAAAGTCCTCAGGCTCAAAAGTTCTCCTTGCTCCATTTTACACCCCTGCCCCCTGAGATATCTTTCACATCACTTTTTCATCTCATCCCCTCTAGAATGTAGGCTTTTAAAAATCGTCTTGGATGGCACTGAAATCTCATGTTGTGTTGAACTACATGTTAGGTCAGAACCATCTCAGACTTGAAGAAGGAATTTTTCACCTGAGGGTGGGGATATGTTTCTTGCTTTTATTTTTCTAGAACTGGCTGCTGATCTGTGCATAACACTGCTGAGACTGCTTGCCAGTAACTCTGTGTTGGGTGTACTGGAAGGGTTTCTGAAAATGCCAGTGCTGTACATACTCCTGGATAAAGTAAGAAGGGGTTGGGTTTTCTCTTCAGACCATGCCATGCTCCAGGCCACTCTAGTGGATTAGGTGAGATGGATTGTTACCACACCTGAGACAATTCTACTTCTTGCTTGCTGGAGTTATGTGTGATGTTGGGTCATGTGTTGAGTGATTTAAGCTGGAGAGATACAGAAAAAAAGCTGCAGAGGGGGACATGTGAGTGCCTCAGCTCAGGTGGTCCAAGGAGAGCATGGGAGCATTGCTATTGCTCTACAGAGATGTAGTACATGTGGTTCACAGCAAAGTGTAGATTAATACCAAGGACCCATTCAAAATCAGTTTTCTCCTTTTATTTAAAAGATGACTTTTGATTTTACTTGGGTAATGAGGAATGTTGCCTAATCTATATAGGAACCACATGCATGGCTCTTGTACTGCTCCCAGTAAGTACTTTCAGTAAACCAACCCTTTAAATTTGGGAGATCAAAACATCTGTGTTCCATTCACAGGCATTTTGTGATTTGGTTCTCCTCTCTCAGCTGGTAAGGATTCTTAAATTCTTGAATCTTTATATTTTTTTCTTATGCATTTTTGAGAGAATGTTTTGATTGTATTATACTGTCTGTGATACATTGGTAATATTCTCTGTAGCAGTCTTGAATTCCCTGAGAAGCAGATAATACCCCCCACTGCAGTCTGCAGAGTTTCTAGCAGTGGGAAAGTGTGTCCATGGCCTGAGATATGTGGTAAAATAAGCCATGTTCCTTGTAGCTTCTTAAAGCAAGACAGATTGAGAAAAATGGCTGCATTCAGGATATATTTTGGCAGCCGCTTAAGTTCCCTTATTCTTTCAGCCACTTTAAGCCTGTGGGAAATGAGGACTTGATTTGGTGGACTCAGAAAATATGTTTTGAATTGTTGAACAATGTATTTGTGTCTAAACAGTGAGATGTACGGTGGGGCTGTTTGTAGTGCAGATCAGCATACATTATGTTAGTCCTCAAAATACCAGGAGTGGGGCTATTCATTTTTGAACAAGCTTTACTATGCCCTCATCTAAAACCTACTTATTTACACATATACAGGAATAGAGCATTTTCTAAACACCATGTGCTTAAGGCAGTAGTTAGGTATCTAAAGATCTCATTACTTAAAAATTCTTATTGCTTTCATTTATTTTTTGTGTTGATACTGTATCGTTCAAAAGGGTGAAAGGAGATGTGGGTAGTTACAGAGCAACAACACCTGCACTCAGTGATTCTTGCTTTAAAAAATAATGCGAAAGTGAAATAAAAGATTAGAAACATAATGATGCTCTCAAATATAACTGGCACAGCTTTTGCCATCTGTTAGTAAACTTAGATCAGGTCATAATAAAATAACAGATAAAGAAAACTTGGTTGATACTTTAAAATTGTTATCTTGGTAAAACATCTCCACAAAAGGCTTGAACAGCCATGGTTTGAGAAATGATATGTTTTGAATGGTAATTCCCACCTCCAGCAATCCCCAATGGTACTATAGCATGATCTTTACAAGAATAGTGATGAATTCATATCCAGTGATGGAGGCTGTGTTATCTAGCTAATTTCCTAAGGATTTTCAAATAGAGATGAATAAATCCATGTAGCAGCATATAATTATTTCAGTGACCAGGGAAAACACCAGTTGAATTTAATTGACTTGAATGAATAACAGATAAAATTCAGGGGAAGATATGCAGTAGTGTACCTTTGGATGAAACATTTTGAGCACTAGTTAACTGTCAAATGCACCTTAAACTGAATCCAATCAGCAGCAATAAGGATGATCTCTGAAATGAGAGGAGGGAAGGTCATCTCAGGCATTTGCTTTATGACTCTTAGGTCTCCCACTGAGACACCTGGACATTGTGAAACAGAACTTGTGGACTGAGACTTTGATTCTCACCCTGAAGAGCAATTTTTTTTCTATCTAGTATTTGGCTTTATGTTCAGTACATACAAAATCAAACCTATGGGTCAAATAGATGTGGCATGTCAAACAGTTCTGTGCTCTGATATCTTCAAGGTGATGTGCACCTCCTTGGAAACATTGCTCTGTTCAGTCACCCTCATTTTAGAGACTCATTTTAGAGTTTATTCCAGAAAGGAGATGACTTCCTCTAGAGACATCAGTAAGGATTGCTCTTGAAGATAACCTCTTGGATGAGCTGGGGCTACTCCTCTGAGCTGATTCAGCACTGGCGTGTCTCTAGCATGTTAAAGGTTTAGGCAATGACAGTTTCATTTCCTGAGCTTGCATTTATCTGGTTTAACAATGCAGTTAACAGAAGTTAAATAATATATCATGGATAGCTTTGAATGTAATGAGTCGTCACGCCAAATTTCATTTAAATCCTTTGATTTTTGTCTTAGGTTTATAGCCTAGAGCTCTGTGTTTCATTTTGACCAGAATTGTTTCTCTAGCTATTGGCACTGTGTTGCCTATATTTACATACCTACAAAATAAAGTTTGAGCCAAACTGAATTAAAACTTAATAATAAAAAAAACCCCCTCAGAAAATGAAAACAACAACTGAGCTCCATACTTCACCTCCTCAGAAATCCTAAACCACAACACATCAGCAAAAAGTACCCTTTTTTGCTGTATTACTCAAGGCATGTTTATGTATTCTGGGCCTGAAATGAATGGGCCCTTCTTAAATAAGACATCTGTGTATTTTAAAGCAAGCAGTATCTTTCTGTGGGGATTATGCTAAATTGACACCCACAGAGATGACAGACTCTTCTTTTCATGTGGAGAGGATGTCACCCCACGTGTTTGTTTTTGTATGTGTGTGTAACCCATGCTCCCGCAGCGACTGAAATAGCTGCTTGGCTTGGGTTGGCTGGGGGATAACACAGCCTGTGTTGATGGAGCTCCAAGTCTGCTGGTATTTGCATGCGTGCATTTGCATATAAGCAGTCAGAGACATATGTGCATGTTAAATGCCATATGTACATGCAGAAGAACAGGCCCTGTTGTTGTGATGTATGGCTGCAAGTATTCCATAGCAATATCCACATGTGAACAGGAGTGCCATACTTGCGTGTATAAAAAGCAAGCATGGGGCTATGTTATTCACTAGAAGCCATGAGGGCTTTTGATTTGGTAGAGCAAAACAGAAGGAGGTATGTGCTGCCCTTTGTTTCTAAAGGCTCAGTCATGGAATAAAACGTCTCTTTGTTTCCTGTGACTAATGTTTTCTCTTAAAAACTCTTTCCTACCCAACAGAATTTTTGCAAACGAGAATTAATTTTAAAAATGCTTAAATGCTTGAGATTATTACTTGTTTTTGCTTTTTTTATTTTTCCCCAGTAGAAAAGTTCTTAGAGGAGCTGTGGTGCCATTTCAGATTTCTTGAGCGGGACTGTTTGTGGTTCTGACTTTTCCATTATGCTGTTCTGTTTGGCAACATCCTTATTTTGCAGCTTTGTGCACACAGTTAGGTAAATGCAGTGGTTACCTGTATGCATGCAGAGCAGCACATATGAGCAGAGCAGAGTTCAGAATATGAAATTCCAGTTATGAAGACTGATCCCATTGTGTATAATATTATCTGAGAATCTGAAGCAAGTATGTTATTTGATATATCTGTGGTGGACGTGAGCGATACATGCCAGATAACCTCATACATGTCTTTCATATTCACATTTTTGACCTCAATTTTAAACCATAAACCTGGGTGTTCTCCCAGATTAAATTTCTAATGAGACAGATGTTTACAAGCTCAGTGAAGACGTAACAAAGTGAATTTGTGAGTGTATTTTTCATCCACTGTATGAGACTTCTTGAAATACTTCCTGACAGGCCAAAAGCAGATAATATAACAATCTTCTTCAGAAACTGGTGCTCAGCTGTGCTCTGGTTGCACCAAACAACCCTCTGAGGTAACTGCTGTGCATAGCTGTTCATGACATGTTATTATAAGACGTATTAACTGCTCTTTTCTTTACCTTTTGATGCAGTCTCTTGTGGGAACGGCACTACAAATTCTCCAGGCGAAATCAAGAACCCTGTTAAAGTTGTAATCACGTTTTCCCCCTGTCAAAATGCTTAACTAAGTAGCTCACAGTGGAGGTTTATTCCACATTTGTAGTGAGCTTAAGTGCAACAATGGATTTGTATGGAGAAGGATTAAGAGGAAAAGATCAAGACTGTCTTTCTGCCATTGTCTGTTTCTAAACCAAAGAACAAAATGGCGCATCAAATACTTCCCTTTTCATACCTCTGTAAATCACACATTTATTTTCCCAGTTTTCCTTTATTTCATTTCAAGGCACTTTGCTTTCAAAGTAGAAAAGATTATTTATATACTTCTGTGATTTCCCCTCCTCTTCTTTAATATTTTTTTCAAGGGTTGCCAAATGAGCAAATCCGATGAAAATAGTTTGAGAATGTTGTAAGTGCCCTGAGCTGGTCCCCATTAATGAAGGAGAGGTGATTGAAATGAAACATAGATGTGTCTGGGGCTTACTCTTTCAAGGCTGATAATGAGATGAAAAAGACGAGGAAAAAAAAACAAAAAGACAGGCAACTGCTCCTTAATTAGGCACCTGTTATGCTGTACCACAATCAGTTCTGTACAGGACAAAAAATGCCAAATGACTGAGACATTTTTCAGTTTGGAAAAGAGACTCTTCCTGCTCACCCTTCGCTTCAGAAATACAATGCGTCTGCTTTTGGTTTGCTAATAGATACTTTAAAATCAGTTTTGGAAAAG
This sequence comes from Excalfactoria chinensis, assembly GCF_039878825.1. Lineage (NCBI taxonomy): Eukaryota > Metazoa > Chordata > Aves > Galliformes > Phasianidae > Excalfactoria > Excalfactoria chinensis. The sequence goes on from NC_092826.1 coordinate 48,977,897, forward strand.
TTATTCCGTGAGGTAAAAAATCCTGTTTGAAGTCAATGCTGTTCATCCGAAGAAACATCTGTCACAAGACATGAAAAGAATGATTTCTTTGTGACTGGGAAATCAATGAGACATTTGTTGTAACGTACAACCCAGAAATAATGTACCTAGTTCAAAAGAGAATCAGAAAGAAGGCTGGGTTTTGTCTGTTCTCTCCAGAGTGTTTGGGATGGGATTCAAAAAGATATTTTGCATTAGCAAGACTTCTTGAGTTTGTGCCCTTAGCTATGGGGCCGAAGTGGATGTTTTTAGGACACTGACTTTTAGGGCTAGAGGAGCATTGGGGGTTCACGTGCCCTGACCTCATGAAAGAACCTTGTTTGGGGCTCCTTTTTAGGAGTGTAAATTGCTTGCTGGGCTGACCCTGCCTCATCCTCTTTGGGGAGCAGGAACTGGTGGCTGCGCAGACTCTAGGATGCCTAGCTGGAGGTTGAGTGTGATGCTCCCTGTGGGCTCCCATTCTGGGCAGGTGGACTCCTCAGTACATGGTGACACTGTGGTGGTTTGTCCTGCTTGCATTTTTTTTCTCTCCTCTGAAGCCCATGGGAACAGTGCTGGGTCCTCATCTTTTGTCTTTCAAGTGCATACGCAGTAGATTTCAGTTTTCCTATCCAGGCTGTTCTTTGCAGTCCCTTCAACGTTCCAAAACAGTAGCACTGTGGGAAGCAGCAGAAAAGGATTGAATAATGGTATACATCTCCTTATATTGCAAAGATTCTCCCCATAAAACCTAGACACCCTGAGTGAGACCTGATCTCTTACTTACAAGCCTTTGTGAGGACAAGAAGAAATCATAAATTGAGAGCTCGATTACATTGTGTTGCTTTGGACTGGTGGTGTTTTATAGCTCCATGATGCAGGCTCATTGTAAGTGATATGAGACGAACAGAAACTCCTGGGCAGGAGGAAATGGGCTTGTTAAGCACGACTGGTGTGTGCAGAATGGAGTGTGTGCAGACCAAGCAGAGGTCTTCTTTCAAAGGGAGGAGAGAACAGCACAGGGAGATATAGCTCTGGCAGTGTTTGAAATCTGAGATCAGTGGCTTCTCTGGGAACAACAGGCTGAGTCTGAACAACTTCCCAGCATCTTGTGGGTGGAATGAGAGCAGCCCTTGGAGTTGTGCATGCAGCTCCAGCAAGCTGTGCTTGGTGGTGGAAGGACTGCTGCTTAGGAAACATACAGAACTACTGTGATACTGCCACCTGAGGTGCCTTTATTTCCAATAATATTGGAAATCAGTATTTGGTCATATCCTCCTTGCCACTTGTGGTTTTATTACTTATCTCTGTTCTGAGACTAACTTCCCTATAGTTTTTAATCACCTTTTGTATGGAACTTGCTTTGTGCTCCTTGTCATCCCTAGTGTTTTGCCCCTTTTCTAGTTTTGTTGTGCCCATTTTGTGATGGTGGGATGAAAAATGCATTAGTATTCAAACTGTAGATGCACAAAGACTCGTACAATCTGCAGATTTTTGTGGTAGCTATATGTATATATTATGTTTTGCACTGATGTTTTGCCCTCATCTAATAATTTCTGGCATTTGATTGCTTTTTTCTACTGGCTATGGGGCAGCCAAGTGAATGGAATTTTCTGTTATAATCCTAAAATCCTGGAAACAGTCCAGGTTAAGTTAGGATTTGTTTTTCCCATGTGCATTTGTTTACATGGGATTTCCTTCGCCGTTACTTGGCCAGTTTTATGAAACCCTTGTGCAGCTCCTTACTATCAGCCTCATCTTTGCTTTGAAAGTCTTTGGAACTGAAATGGACTCATCCCATTTCACAGAGTATGAATGTGATGGGGGGGTATGCTGGACAGCATGGACAGAGCCTCTTGGCTTGTTCCTACCTTGTGCTCCCCGTCTCTGAAGCAGTTACTTCTCTGTGGGGCTATGCCATTTCCTAGATGCTTGTCCAACTCAGATACTCAGTGAGGCATTTTGCAAATCCAAACTGACCAGATTTCTCCTGGTTCACCCACTTGTTGAGTCCTTCCAGGTGATACAACAGGATAGCAGTGTGATTCCTCTTTAGAGAAATGTGTGGACTCCTTATTTCTTTAGAAGATTTTTTTTTTTTTTATTTTTTTTTAACCAATTTGCACTTGTATCTGCTTACAGGAAGCCCCTTCCTTTTGAGCACTGGTAACAGGAATGCTCTATAGATGACATAGGAGAAATCATGTTAGTATGCAAAGCAAACCAGTGAGTTTCTATGGATGTAAAGCGAAAAGCAAATCACGCTTTCCCATTTTTCATTCTTGATTCACTTTAGATATTAGGCAAGCCATGAGGGGACAATATTATGTATTGATTTTGTTGTATTGGTTAGACAGCAGCCTTGCTGGAGTTAAAATTCAAAGCACTGAAGACTGGAATCTGGTGTAATTTGTGAATATATCCCATGGAGTTTTTCTTTCTTTCTTATCCTTCCTCTTTTTTCTTTTCTTTTCTTTTTTTTTTTTTTTTTTTAAATTTATTTATTTATTTATTTATTTATTTTGTGTGTGTGTGCATGTGTGAAACTTGTAAGTAATTTTTAGGCTTTAATGGAATAAAAGAATGATAATGGGGCCAGCACTGAAATATTAGCTGAGAAATGCAAGACTTGAGGGGAAATTTAACTCTTGCAGAACTAACTTGCAGTTTTTATTGTTTGCTCACACATTTCCTGCAGAGATTTCCTGAAAGATAAAAAAAAAAAAGATAAAAAAAAGATAAAAAAAGATAAAAAAGATTAAAAAAAAAAAAACCAAAAACAAAACTGTTACCATTTCTTGTTTCAAGATGGTTAAAAAGTAGCATTTTGCTTTAATTTCCCATCTTTTTGGAAAAAAAAGTTTAACCAAAGCAAATAAATTTTCCCTGTATTTTCAAACTCCCTTAAAATGTAGCCTTTGACTTTGCATTTTTCCATGTACCTGTGTAAAACATAGACTAAACTGTGAAGAGTCTGTTTATTTGATGCCTTAGAGACCTCCTTGATGTGTGTGAAAATGGTCTCTGTGCCAAGGATGCCCAAACATAAGCTGAGTGATTTAAACTAGTGAGAAAGAGTGATGTGAGTAGGAACATTACCTGTGCCTTGAACATTACAGAGAAATGCAATACAATTTACCCTCTTGCCATTGATCCTTCACTGCTTGGTGAATCTGTCAGCTGGGAAGGAGAATATTTCTGATACTGAATTCACAGTGCACTAAAACTACTATGGAAAACACCTTGTTTTCACACTTTATAGAGTGTGTGCATATATATATATATATATACAACCATTTTTATTCAAGCATACAACTTGTCTCCCTGAATTCAAAATACCTTATGTGAGTAAAGCTTTATACATGTGTGCACATTTGCAGAATCCAGACAGACTTTATTTAACATAGCATAATATTTCTGTTCTGACTTGTTTGCCATGTTTCTTCCCTATTTTAACAGCAAATCATAATTGATGATTTGTATTCTGTGAGTGATTACATTTGCATTCCCCCACTGCACATTTTATTGATGGCTTCAAAGAAGGTGTATGTTCCCTCATTTTGCAGCTGAATGTGGCTTAGATGAAGCATCCGGTTTTCAGTGCAGCTGTGCTTCTTACTCAGTTGTCCAGCTGAGCTGAGCAAGGTGTAAGAAAGCTAAAAGTTGGGCCCAAAATCATGCAATGGGTTGTAGGCTCAAAGAGGATTAAAGCTGCAGGGGTTTTTGACTTGAGAGACCTTTGTTTAAGCCTCCTTCAAACTGAGGGAAATCCAAAACACAGATTTGAGCAGAGGACTGAGCAGCTTTGATTAGGTCTCTGTGACAGCCTCTGATCCAGTAGACCACACTTCCTCCTCTGAATGGAGATGACTTATCCATATCCAGTTCAAACAAGCCACTTCTACAGGCACTAGATTATTCTTTGCATCCAAAATACCCATAGGGAAAAAAAAAAAAAAAAAAAAAAAAAAGAAGTAGATGTAAACTTCAGCTTGCCTTTTCTTGGGGCATCTTGGCAGACACCTTAGAAGGCAGTTCATTCTAGAGGATTGTTCCTACCTGCCTCCCTAATTTACAGCTTTAATAGGTTGTATTAACCCTCTGTGGAGAGTACAAGAACTCTGCATTTGCTAAACTAAACAGCAGTTATAGCAGAATTGAAATGATTTTTTTTTCCTCTATTTGAACTTATTAAAATAATAAGTAAATACCCCCACTAACAGAAAAAAACAAATAAGACACAGAGCCAGCTTCCAGTAAGATTCATTTTCAGGATTAATCCTCTTAAGTTTTACAGTCATTTAATATCCTTTGCTTTTCAATAGTAAAAATGCAATTTTCTTCTACAGTCCATTGAAGTTGATGCCACTTCTTTATTTTGGAGCCTGAACGTTTTATTTGCTTTCTCTGTAGTCATGCCTGGATTTCCAGAGGTGCCCACGGTCTCTGTGGAAGCAGCTGTTCTCCTTGCTTTAGACTTTGCTGTTGCAAATGCTATATAAGCAATGAGGTATGGTGCTATGTGCTCTATAAATGCTACAAATGCAATAAGGTACAGCGCCCTCCAATACTTGTCATCTTTGCTGGATGCCCACATGACAGCCCTTTCCAGGCTTTTGAAGGATTATTGTACAGGGGTCCATTTTCAGCTCATGTATTGCTGCGCAGGAGTGAGGTCTTTTGAGGAGCTTCTGAGCAATTCCTTTTGGCCTTTGTTGAATAGGAAAACATTTGCAAATAGGAATGTTTATTCTTGAAAAACATATACCATGCCATCTTCAGTCTGTCCTATTCTTGCATTGTACACCCTCGTCCCTTTGTAGGAAAGCGGTCTTTTGGGTTGTTGGAAAGGAATATTAATAAATGAATGAGCTATAAATAAACAAATGGAGACTGCTGAAAAAGGAGCGAAGCTGTTTAAATGAGTAGGACACCAAAGTAACATAATGGTTTCCGGGAATAATCCCTTATTACAAAACACTTAATTTTTTTCACATTTTAACTTCTGGATACAATTGTCTTTTAACACAAGTTTTAGTTCAGAATACAGCAAGAACTCATGTGGTTTCATCTAAAGTGCTGTGGAATTCAATTTCTTTATGTTTTTTCTTTTTGAAAATTGTTATTTATTACTTTGTGGACACTATAGAAATATATTTAAAACATACTTATTCAAACTGTAATCAAAAAGTGGAAAATTCCTCCTAGCACTATAACTTCACAGATAGAGTCTTGATCATGTTGGATCAATGCACTGTGGATTTTCTAAAATGAATTCAGCTGACTGAGGGATGCTTGCATTTCTGATTATGTTAGTAACTTTGAAAGATTAGCGATTATGTAACCAAGCCTGCAAATATAAGTAAAGAAAAAATCCTTGGCACAAAATGTAGAAAAACAGCTTTATGAACTACAAGTATCACTTATACATACTGCATATATTAATTTGGCCTGAGGTAGGCCTCAGTTTGGCAGCTTACTTGATCTAAACTGCCAGTTTTATAACATAGCTTTATAACATGCAAAGCTTAGTTATCGTTTTCTCAGTGCATATGAAATCAAAATGCCAATTTGTTAGGAAATACAGGAGTACAGGACTAGAAAGGGCTTTCAGAGTCGCTAAGTGCATGTTGCAGTTAGTTATTTCATGTTCTGGGTTAGGGTCAGAAGACATGTTCTCTAATTTTTATAGAAAATATTTTAGTTTCCATCTTTGGCGTATGATTGCTTTATAACTTTTATTCTTACAGTGATCTTGTCTTGCATCTTTAGGTAACATCTATCAGCATTGTCATTGAAGTTCCCCGCTGTTTTTTACAGATAGCATTTCTGTCTACTTCCAACGTCCTCTTTGTAGAGTATACAAATCAAATTGCCGTAGCCCCAGCCATTCCAGCAATAAACACCTGCTTTGGTATGTTTTTCCATGCATGACTGGGACTGTATGGCATTAGAGAGGTAGTTCCATAAACTGTATCACTATATTACTGTATAATCTATGTTCGTGCTGGATAGGGAAATAATTTTGCCTCCTTATACATTAGGATCGCATTTTTCTATGATGGTGACATCATAGGTGTGGTTCTTGGTCCTTTTACCGATTGACTCATTCTTTCTTCTGCTTCTCATCAAACTAATAAAATCCCAGCCTGTGACAAAAAATCATCATGATTTCTAAATGCTGGGCCTTATGTTTGGCACTGCTAAAAGCTGGCTGATTTCCAGAGCTCCATACATCACGGTCATTTGGTCCTTCACAATGTATGGATACAGAAACTGGGAACTCACCCGACTCCTACCGTCAAAACTTGCCAGAAATCTCAATAGTGCTGATGGGTATCCAGTGAATCTACCATTACAGTCATCTGCTTCTTCCAGTGTCACACCAACTCACACATCATCTTTAACATGCATGTATTGCAGATGGTGGACAGGACACAGTTTTTCGGCAGTCCAATCTATGCCACTCTGACTGTCCTTTTGATTAATGGGTTCGCCCTTCTTATACTGCTTTCTAATCCAAAGAGATGAAGAAAAATACATATTTTCTTGAAGAGCTCCAAGACAACTTCCCCCTTAGACCAGTTGTTTTGCTGTCAGCACATCACTCCTTGTATTTAGTTTTTTACTGTCTTACAATTGTTGGATTTGATTCCCATTTTATACAGCATAGTTTTGGTTTCTTTTTCCCCCATATGACACTGTATAAAGCACTTTAATAAAGTCCAGATATATGAAAACTTTTTCATTTATCTTACTTGAAAATATATTTTTTCTGAATGGTTCAACCTTTGGTAAATTCATCTCACCATTTTACACCACCAATTTTTTACATTCTTCCATATCTTTGATTTCTTTCTTATCTTCTTATTACTTTCTTATCTTCTTAAGTGTAGTTCAAAAGTCTTTAATTGTCTCAACCACTTTTCCTCTTCTCTAAGAGACAAGGTATTCTGTCTGGTATTTTCCAACTATGTAGACCTAATGTGTCTTATTTTGAATTACGTGGCAAATAGAATAAAAAAAAAAACAAACAACAAAGTAAATGCAGAATCACAAAGAGGAGTAATGAACTTGTATAGAAACCATGAACAGACAAGCTCATTGTAAACTTAGGAGAGGTCTATAATAATTGATATGAAAAGGAATATATTTTTAAATGAAGGCCTAGTAACTATCTATACCTAGGCAAACCTCACACAATTAGAAAAACAACACATAAAGCAGAGATGAAAGAAAGACACTAATTGGAGAGTCTGAGAAATGGTGTTCTTTAGCACACTTCTTGCTGATATCTACACAGCTGTGTTTGCTGAAGCTGAGAAGGAGCTCATCTTAGCTGAGTGATTGTTATCTGTTCAGCCTTGAGATCTGTGTGTCCTCTGCAGTGCCCTTTTAATATTCCCACCCTGTTTTGATCTCACTGGCCAGTTTCAACCAAATTTGAAAAGTCACTAATAATCAGTAAGCTTGTACATCTCTGCAAGTTTGGAGAGCTGGAGGAGAAAGAAATGTCAGCGTTAATGCTTAGGAAAAGGCCAGAATATGAGCACTGGTAATATAGATAAAGATGTTTTGAAAACTCCAAGTCAAGTGACTGTGACTGAGAAAGGCCCTATTCAGAGTCATGGGACTGAAGGCCTTCGCCCATTAAGTGCCCCAAGGTTTCTAATGTGGCTAATAGTAGTGCAAGTTTTTCTGTGTTGTCGCTGAGCTATGATTAAAAAAAGGCCATCTTATGGCCATCAGCTCTTAGGTTTTCCTGTCTTTTTTTATCTTCTCTGGAACATTTTTCTGGATAATTTAATTTTGCTCCCTTTTTATGCACAAGTTATACAGTAGAAGAATTGTTTCAGGAATAAACAAAGTCACTGAAGTCTTTGTTTTTCTCAGTCATCAGGTTATTCCTCCATCCTTTACCGGTAATAGTAACAACAAACTGAATGGATAGAAAATGCTAAACATTTGGAAAAAAAACGCCACTCTTTTCAGTGTTGCTGTTGAGAGATAGGATCTTTCTCTTCCCATGTATCCTAGAGGACAGCTTTTCCACTCCCATTGTCTGTGCCTACGGCAGTTACCCTTGAGCATTTAATATTGCCTTTGCTTATGTAACATTCTGTTATCAGACATCTGACAGAAGCGTGGGTCTGTGAAAAGGCCAACTACCATAAGTTTCATATCTTCTCATTTCTTTTACTTCATTCAAGCTTGGATTATTATTATTATTATTATTTTCTTATTGTAGAAACAAACTCCATGACAGCTGTGATTAGTGGCTAGGAGTTCTCTATCATCTTACAATTGATTTTCTGATGGGAGGTAGGAAGTTAAAGCAGTGAATAAGTTAGCCAAGGAGATGCTTCAAATTCAATAGTATAGTCCTACTTATTATTATAATAGTCCTACTTATTATACTTATAAATTTGGGGCAGTATAGCTAAGCAAGAATTTCACCATCAGGATATATGGCAGTTCTTGAAAACAAAGTATCTAAAGTGGCTTTTATTTTTTCATCATGATTTGTATAGAGAGTCATGATTGCTATGATTCCCTCCCTCCCCATTACCTCCCCCACCCCCCCAAAAAAAGATAGTTATTAAACTTTGATTTTTAAACTAATTTTTGCCTGAAAGATGTTTGAAGAAAATTCTTGCTCTGTTCCAAAACAATTAGGGTTCAGATGGAGCACCATGTTTGCTTTTGGGCTTTCACCTAAAGAAAAACATCAGAGGTTCAGAAAAAGATGGAAAAGAAGAATGAGTTTAAAAAGTGAGGCTGAAATGTATGAACTACAGAAAAGGATGGAAACATGAGGATTATCCAGCTTAAAGAAATGGAGACTGAGAAGAGTGTTTTAGACTAGTGGAAAGAAGAAAGGAATAACATTTTCTCCTGGTCCATGCTAAATGGGAGAAAGCTACAGAGAGTTTAAAAATGAAGCAAAAAAAGATATAGGAAAAAAAAAATAACCTACCAAAAACATTCTAACAAAACAGACAATGGAGTGCTAGAATTAATTGCCTGGGGAACACCAAAATAATGTCTGGAGGAAGAACAGATTAGACAAACATCAGTCAAGAATGACTTGGAGACAATCTTGGGGACAGAAGGTGAACCTGTTTATCTCATGTCAGGTCTGTTTTTCCAGTCACTGTAGTCTCTTAGAAGTCTCCTGTCTTAGAAATTACTAGCTTTTAATACAGTCCCTCCAGTACTGCACTGAATTATGTACTGCTAGAATTAAATGGGTATTTTAAGATCATGGCTGATTTAGTTAAGCTAGAATTGATGCATACTTTAAAGTTATTGAGTTCATAGAAAAAAATATACAGTTGTGGAAAGTATGAATTGTATCAAATTTAAAACGCATATCAGTGCTGGTTTATGCATAACACTTGCGCAGCATTTCCTGCCCAATTTGTGGATGACATGGAGTATTTTTAATTTGTTGTGCAGAATAATGCATTGTTTTCATATTTTTGAGCAGCTGAACAAAATACTGGTGAAGAACACTTCTAGTTCCCCAGGACTGCAAGCAGAGCCGGGAACTATTGATGCTTTGATTGCTGATTGGCATATTGAACAACAGAGTTGAAAGAAGAATCCTCCCATATTTGCCTTTTATTCAGGGACTTCTATTGAGCTCAAGACTTAATAGTAACCTTCAGGAAAGTATTTTATCCCTTCTCCAGACTGGGGGCTATTGCAGAAGAAAAGGAAGAAGACTTTAGTTTTGACCTTGAGAACCAGACAAAATTTCTCTCTCTGATTTATTCCTGTTCTGTCACAATTAGACCAGCTTTTAAGGAAACACTACTACATTGTATTCTCCTTTATTTTAAGAGTCATGAGGACGAATTGCTTGCGTTGCTTCTGTCTAATGAGGATGTGGCTCCAAATCTACATTTGTTAACAGAAACAACAAATTCTGTAGAACTGCTACACAAATGTACCACTATTCCTACATGGCAGAAAGATCAGCTTTTAATAACGTAAATAACCCAGCTCTTACTGTGCTAAGTTTTTAGTGGCTGTACACATTTTCCACTATTCTGAGACTCTTCACTGTCCTGCATGCAAGCAAACGTCTCTGGGTTTGAGTTGGCTCTGACTTCCCCTGCGGTCTGTTTGAAGTATCCTTGTTGGAGGCTAAAAACCTCACAAAATATAAGCATAGCTATGGCAAAGTCAGATTCTGACCATTCATGTCTAAGGGAAACTGACTTCAGTTCATAAAAGGTCAATGAATTTCAATAGAGACTGGCAGATGAATGCTACTCACTTCTGAATATGAGTAACTGCTTTTGGAGCTCATACGCTATTTGACAGTGTACAACTGTTGGAAGGGAGAACGTGTTAGTGGATGATTTGTTTATATTGGTTTTAGTGGAAAAGCATTTGTTTATGCTCACTATAAACTCTGGAAGAACTTTGCCTGTAGTAATCATCCAGACCAATAGTGGGCTGCCAGTTCACAACAGAACAATTTTACAAAGCAGCCTAGTAGGAGAATTACCCCTTCCATCCCTCCATTCCCCTCCCATGCACTTATATATGCTATTTCTCTTACAGTATCTTATGAATATTTTTGCTCTTGCCAGGTTATTTCTGCACTGAGGGACTTTGCAGGCTCTGCCACCACCTCAGTGTTATTTGCTTTCTGTCATGCTGTCTTCTTAACATCTCTTGACACGGTCATTCAGTAAATCCTTTGATCCTCTTTCACTCTCTTTGTAGTGATGTATCTATTAAGACTTCTTTCCTTTTCCCTTCCCCTTCCTCTCCCCCTTCCCCTCCCCCTTCCTCTCCCCCCTTCTCCTTCCCTTTCCCCTTCCCCTTTTGCTTTCTCTTTCCCTTCTTCCTCTCCCCCTTTTCCCTTCCCCTTTCCCCTCCTCTCCTCCCTTCCCCCCTTCCCCCCCCCCCTAGTAAAAACCACTGCAACCCCTTTTCTACTGAATTCAGTGGTTTTATTTCTGCAGGGCTGAAGCAGCAGGCACATGATGTAGTTGTAACTAGAGGGACATACCAGGAACTGCTTAAATCCACCAGCCGGGCCTCCAGATGGGACTATGGTGATTTGGGCTGGTAGGGTCTGCTGTGGGAGAAAGTCCAGCGTGCATATAGCATAACACACTGCTGTCTGGTACATTCGGCAAGCAATTGGCCAGTCCTGGGTAGGGAGGCTCTCAGCTGAGAGGTGTTGAACCCATCCCACTGTCAACAGGTCGAGTTTTGTATGGGCTGGACACAGTTATTGGGAGGATTAGTTTCTTCCACTCTTAAAAGTTAGTCCTGGTATGAAAAGATTGGTGATGGTCTGAGTTGGTGTTTAGGGAAGCAGATGGGAGCAGAGGGAAGACTAAGGACTGGGGAAGAGCAGGAGGTTTTCAGAAAAAAAACAGGAGAGTGTCTTTGAATAGAAACTCATGCAAGCTAGTACCAGTGTTTTGAACAGCACTGACAGGTTTACCAAACTTGTTACCTCTAGCACAAAGTAGCAGCTGACACGCTATACTTCCAGATGTTTGAAGTTAGAGAAGGAGTCCTGGGGCTGAAAGGTGGGGTGAGTTTTTGCACTGCATTTTAGGAAGATGGAAAGTAGCTTTGGAGCCTTAGGGGAAGCAGGATGGGTCAGGAGGGCTGAGACTTCCCACTGAAGGGAATACTATTTCTTCAGAGAAGGTGCGTCTTAGTTTTGTGTTATGATGTGTTAGGAATAGGGGCCTAAAGCTGTCTCAGATTTCAGACATGTGAGGGGCTGGGAGAAGTAGAAAGATGCAGTTTTACGGATCTACATGGAGTGTACTTCTTTCTCTATAAAAGTGCTTGCTTGCTTGTTACTTGAAGCTCCATTTTTAGGAAAAATACTGATGCGTTCGCCTCATTCTTTTGAAAACTGCTACTACCTCCTTGCCCATGAGAATTGCTGAATGACCTTCTCCACACAGTAACCATGTGCTCCTGGCTGTTAGAGCAGGGAGCTCCTTGTGACATACCCGTGCTCTGCTTGTCACTGTCACATGTTTCTTTCTCCCAAACTCTGCAGTTCTTCCTTGCTGATGGGCAGCTCTGCTCATCCACACTGCTCTTTGTAATGGGCTTATATCTCTAAGTTTTGGTTGCGGGGATGCTGTGAGGGAGGCCTCTGTGAACAGAGCTCAGCGCTGCCCCCATCTCAGCTCTGAGCCAGCTCCGGCTGTTTCAAAAGGGACCCACTGCTGCTAGAGCTGAGCTGTGAGTGATGCTGAGTGTGCTCTGGGAGAGCAGATTTCAGGAAGGGAAATAACACCATGGAACAGCAGCTGGGAGGGAGGGGTGAGAGATGTGATAGAACAGCTCTGCATGCACTAAGGTCAGTGCAGGAGGGCAGGAGAAGCTCCAGGCACACAGAAGCATCTCCCTGCAGGAGGGGTCAACGGAGAAGCAGGCTGTCCCACTGCAGCCTGTGGGCACCATGTGGAGCAGATCTTCCTGTGTAGCCATAGAGGAGTCTGTGGGACAGCAGTAGATGGGGCCTGAAGGAGTCAGAGCCCATGGAGAGCCCCCACAGGAGCACTGTGGGCTGGAGTTGCAGTCCACAGAGACACACATCAGAGCCTTGGGCTCTGATGGACAGCTGAACTCCACCACACTATCATTCCTTCTCCTCAAAGAAACAGGGGACAAAATATGAAAAAGGATTTACAGATCGATAGGGACAGATTTTTGAAATTCCCCTCTCCCTAATAGAAACCATATTCTTGATATGTAAGGAACCAAAATCCTTCTGTACTTTGAAGTATCACCGTAAGAGCAGCCGAGTCATAAATATTCTTCAAAATCTCACCGTCTGGAGACTGCATTGCAAAACGTGACTGAAAAGTGAAATGGTATTTCCAATGAGATTGACCTTTTTCAGCCAAAGACTTCTTTAAGCAGTGCTATTCTTGTGACAGCAAACAAAACCACCTTTTTCTTTTTTTTTTATGTAAGAGCACAAACATTTGTTTTCACAATTGTTTTTCCTTGGAAATGGTCTATGCAAGCACTTGGGCAGAAAAGAATAGCTTGCTTCTCTGGTTCTTCTCGAAATATTTCCACCTGTTCCTTCCTCTCATATTCTTATATGCTTTGTATTTAGTCATCAGCTCTCTTACACTTTGCCTCTGATGGGAGAAGCAGGGTGTGCAGTGATCACGCTGGAGAAGAACGTGGTGAATAGTTTTGATTCATAATTTGCTATTTTAAGTCCAGTTTGTTCTTTTTTGGCTCTTAGTGTGGATATTTCTCTCACTGTGAGGGACAGAGATCTAAGAGGTGCCTGTTCAGTTTTTCTCATCTTGTAACAATACAGAATGTCATCTCAGCCTAAGTAGATGCACATATTACCAACCCCATGGCACTGTTCTGAATAATAATAAAAAACCCATTACTCTTCATACAAATACTTGAATATTTAAGTGGACAGAAGGGAAGGGAATCAGTAAATTGAATCCTTCTAGAATATGAAAACAGTCTTCTACTTCCTCTTAAAATGTTTACAAGTAAAAACATCTTAAAAAGTCTCCATTTTAATTTTAATGCTTATTTTTGACCTTAGCACAGTTAGGGGATTCCCATTTCCAGCTATCTTCCTTGTGTATATGATAGTTTTATAGCAAAAGGCCAATTATATGTATGCTTAAATTCAATTATTTTTCCCACTAATCCTATTAGCTTCACATTACACATCTTAATGTAAATATATCACATTCTGAATTCAATTACCTTCCCTCTTTCCCCCTCCCACTGTGAGGCTTTCTTGTAGTTTAAATACTCCTTCTCTTGTCTAGACTGTAAGCTTGCAGATGTAGGTAGTATTCATTGTTTGGTGTTTAAGGTATTAGCATGTTATTATACTCAGTACCTTTTAGCTTGTTGCTTATTATGATGACATGTATTAAAAACGATTATTTAGAATAACATTTTTTATTTATATGGAAAACACTTGCTTTGAAGCTAGTAGGTATTGCCAATCATAAATCAGGATGTATTCTACTCTGCATATAGCCTGTGTTCAGTGCTTGTTCACTAAAAACCTTGTCCAGTGCAAAAATGAAGTCTGTGGTTTGCTTGAATGGAGTTAAGGCTATTTGAAATCTTGAAGCTACGCATGCACTTATGTGCTTGCTGAGTAATTGCTGAGGACCTGTCTTGCATCTTTGTTGTAAGGGTGTCAGCATCCAGCCTTAACCAATGTTGTGATGCTGCAGTAGCTTCATGCCTGAGGTTCATCTCACAGTGCCGAGCAGTCTTGCTGAAGCCAGAACATTACTTAGGTTGTCAGTACTTGGAGGATGAGTCTCTGATGGCCTCAATCTTGTCAACACTTCTGCATGTATTTAATATGGGAATATTGGTGAGTTTACAATGAAGTGCATAAGCAAGAACTGGCAGGATTTGATGTACTCATTTATAACTACTAAGAGAGATTTCTTAACATACCTACTGTGCCTTAATTTTTTTCTTTTAATTAATCATGTTTACTTCTGTCAGCAAGCGTGTTTTGCCTGTACTAGGACACAACATATTAGCAGTTATTACAATGCTTGCAAATACTGGCACTGTTTGTTTTTCTGCAATCAACACGCATTTCAACAGCCCTCCCTCCTCTCCCCCCCCCCAATACTGAACATTTCAACATGAGATAGCACACCAGGCTGAACCTCAGATGCATAATTTGAGAAGCTGATGAAGTGTCCATCCCATGAACTACTGCTTTCTCACTTGAACATGAAACACTCCTGGAAACAGCGTTCTGACTATCCTGATGTAGTCTGATGAACTTGGACTGTTTCGTTATTTACCTAAAGCTGACTGCTGAATCTATAGAGAAACAACAAAGTTTATATCCGGAGGCATTAATGCTTCAAACATTTTTTGTTTACTGGAGGATTCTGTGCTGTTGTATTTACATGTTATTTTTTATTTTAACAGATGTAGCCACATACTCTTTCCCTGATACTCTACCTTGTCATCTCATTTCCATTATCAGATGAAGGTACCTTTAGGTGACACTCACTCTGCAGGAACTTTGAGAAGTGTATTGCTGAGACATATCTTGAATTCATCACATGACATTATTTTCATTCAGCTTTCCTACAAGTGTCTTTTCTTTTTTCTTCCCCAAAATAAGAGCGGTCTGTGGTTAATATTTTGTTAAACACAGCTTTTCCAGATTGTGATTTTGGGCAGAATTCTCCCCTATTGTGTTTCCTATGTATTTGCTGCAACTAAGTCTGAGTAATTCAACCTCTTGTCATGTCATGTCCCTCACTGCCTAAATGAGTGGCGATGACGTGATGATTGTGGTACATGATTGAGTGGAGTGTGTGATGATGATCATGAAATATTTAAAAAGAAAAAAGAAAAAGAGAGAAAAAGCACGACTGGCTTAGATGGAGGCTGCTAATGTGTCCTGTTGGGAGATCTGCATAGCAGTCCTATTGGTTTGGGCTTTTTGTTTGTTTGTTTCTTTTGAAAAGGGTACTAATTACATAGGCTTTTATTCTTTTTCTCATTCCTTTCAATTATTTTTTCTGCTGTTATCCCATTTACATCCCACTGTCAAGTCCTGATGCTCATTCCCTGAAGGAGAAGCCTTAGGGAAGGTGGAGTCTGACCTGGCTTGATTCCACCATTGTCTGATCAACTAGCAAGTGTTGGAGGGAATTAGCTTTAGTATCTTCAAAGCAGATCCACGGGGTTATCCACATAGCATCATTGTCATAAACATCCTTATCTTTGCTCAGACATTTACACTGTGAAGGGAGAATCTTTGGCTTATTTTAAAGTTTACTGAGAATTTTCTCTTAATAAAATCTGCCTGTGGAATCACCCAAACTGCTTGTTTGCTTCAAGTTGATCAGATCCAGGCATTGCTGCTTTATGAAATAAAATGGTTTGGAGTGGCTCCCATCCTTTGCGTTTTACAGATTCTCATGCCATTTCTTTGGACATAGCTATGGTCAGCCTAATTCTAACTTTACTATGTACTTCTGCCTTTTCTTTTAAGGGTGATTCAGTGTGTGACAGGTGATGGGGACGGGGCCTCCATCTTGGCTCATCTTCCTGCTGAGCTGTGGCTGAGTAGAGAGCTCTCAGTGGTCTGTACCCTAATCTGTGTGTGCTCTCTTGGCTTTCCATATATACATAATCAAATATTTACTGCAGTGCTCAGTACATAAACAGTGGCTAAATGCACCGTGACCTTCTCTCCATTACCCTTCCACAAAATGTTATTATCTTTGGTAAACACATTATATCCCAAATTAAGGGAACATTTTGTCATATTATTATTAGCAGATGGACGCTGGGAGGCTTTCTAGAACAACAAGGATATTTCAAAGATATATGCAATTTTGTAGCCATGCTGTGAATTATTTTTATTAAATAATATAGAAAATAAACACTGATGAAGGTTAGCTTTGTGATTTGAACATCTAAAATGTTCTTTAGGATATGGCACAAGTCAGGTTCATTGCATTACTAATGGCAGGGCATTGTCACAATAGCAGTTCGTACTGCTGCACTGTTAAACCCTGGAACAACTGGAGTGAGTTCTTTTTAGTAGATCAAATGTACTGTATTTATTAAAAACAAACAAAAACCCCTACATAATTTAAAGTTATAAACTGAATTTAAAAATGAGGAAATTGCACATGCATCAAATAAACTTTTTGAGTGGTGGTATATCTTAGGAATATCATATCAGCACCTTTACAGTAAAATTGGTAAAAGGTGAAATACTGTTGAACATGCCATTGCAAAATACAGTATCCAACAAAGAGGTGTTTATCTGAAACCTCCACCATGTGCAAGAAGAAAAGGGCTGCGGTATATATGTTTATATGGCAAAGTTGGAGAAGAGCCATGGCGATCATTTAGAGGACAAGTTGTTATGGCTGAGCTGGAGGAATTAGTTGGGCTTTCCATCTTCTGCTGAACTCTGTGTTTTTCTTGTTTAGGCATTAAATGTGAAGCTCTCAATTTCAGTGCAGGTCCCCTTCTTCTGCCACAGAGCAATAGCATGAAAGAGAACAAGTTTTTTTTTTTTCCAGTAGGGTATAGAATCATAGAATCACCAAGGTTGGAAAAGACCTAAAAGATCATCCAGTCCAACCGTTCTCCTATAACCAATTGCTCCCACTAAACCATGTCCCTCAACACAACATAAAGCAGCTATAAAGTCCTAACTATTTTTTTTTAATTTCAGTTTGCTTTTTAACAGTTTTTCTGAAGTGCCTCAAGGTCCAGAAATGGTAGGTACCCTATGAAACCCATGTCCTAAGAAAAATTCATTTTATTTGAATGCAGTTGTTCTGTATTCTGGAGCAAACACTCAGCTCTCTTTTCTAAACCGCATAAAAAAACAACAAACCAACAACAAAAACCACCTCAAAAACCCTCAAACAAAAAGAGATATTTTTCTTCTCAGAACAGCATCTGTTATTTAGCAACATCTGAATTTCCATAAATAATCCCAGATTTCCCCCGTACAAAGATATAAACAACTGTCCTGCACTCAAGTCTATCCCTGTTCTGCTGCTTCTCTGCACAAGGAGATGGCTGCTGGGTCATAACTCTTTGGCTCTGTGGAAGCCCTCCATTGGATGGGACTTTTGAGATTGTTGAGTGTTTTGAACAGCCAGACTGCCATCTGGACTGGTGATCCTGCCTGACTTGGCACACTTGGATAGGCCGGTCATTGGGATGTGAGGAAGCCACCTTCCCTCTGGCCTGATATGTGAGGCTCTGTCTCTGATGAACTGTTTGAGACTGGAGGTCTCCCACCAGCCCAGGCTCTGGGGTTCATCAACATCATTTTCTGTAGAAGATCAATTTTATCTGGGCCAGAGTGCCATTCCACAGGGTAGCTTATTTTTCCTATTGTTCCTTATTTTTCCTCCTGTTGATCTTGCCCTGTGGTTATTTTTCTTCCATTCCACCACATGTAATTGCTCCAGGTATTTTTTCCTGTGCTTTTAAGATCTTGCAAAAATCACTTCCATTTTTAACTTCAATGTTATTCCTTGATTCTTCAGTGAATCTCTTGGGTCTGGACGGAATACTGATCTTTTCACTTACTTCCATTTGCACTAATTCTCTTTTCAAAGTGAGTTTAGGCAAACTGAATACTGCTTCAATGAACTCAGGATCTGCAGTGTGTTTAGTTGGAGAACTGCAGCAAATAACCCTGAAATTAAGGGCTTGCTGGAAGGGTCAGGGAAAGTTACATTTGTATGTATGGAAATCTTGCTGTTTGAGCCCAGGTCCTGTATAAGGGAAAAGTCTACAGACAGTGACATTGGCTTTGCATCTTAATGTGCTAGAGCAATGTCATCCTGCTGTCACCTGCTAAAGTTGATTTAATTTGAATTCTACAGAACCTCAGAAATGCCTTTATACTGCTGCCTGAATGTTTTTGTATCACCTTAGAAAAGCTTTGTATACTGACTCCTGGAAGCTTTTGTTTTGCAGCTTCCTGACAATGAAATAATTGTCTATGGAAGGCAAAAAAAAGCAAGAATAACTTAAGCAGAGAAGTTCAGCCCCTTGAAGACTATCTGCTTTTAAAACTGCAGTGTCCATACATAAATTAAATTAGACTTATAAATCCACCTTAGTCAAGCTCAGCGAGGAAGTTTTGACTTTCTATGCTAGCCTTTGTTCTTGTCAGTGTGAGTGACTACCCAGAAAAACTAATTATTTTGCATTGGTACTGGGAATGCATCTGTGAGTAGGACCCCTAGTCTCCTGTTAGCCAGATCAGCTTTTTATCTTGTGGGTCCTGCTGCTTCCCTAAATATTTCTCTTTAATTTGAAGAACCTGCTTTCCTGGTTGAAGAGATTTTTGGGGAGGGGACCAGAGACTACTGATGTTCAGCTGGACTCTGAGCTACTGCAGGCAGCCAGACTGGAGTCTATAATCAGCAGTGGGTGAGAGCTCTCTGATGCTATGAGATTATGAATGCCTTTCCTTATCTAAGGCACTGAGCACCGATACTTCTCATCACAGAGAGTGCTGGAAAATTCTCCTTCCACCTCTAATGTGGAGGTGGTGCTTCTTAACTGAGAAGCTATTTGTTAAGAAATGTACAGTTTCTCTGAAAGACCTGTTAAGTTGTTAGGAAAAAAAAAAAAAGTATTTTAAAGTATCACCTTCATTTTTGTTTGATTGTTGCTTTTCCCTTTTACCCTACGCCCCCAGAGTGAATATGATCATAATGATGAGCACTGTTTATCTTCAGGAACACCTGTGGGCTTAGTCTGTTTATTTGGAGTTTTGCATTATGTCACTTGGTGATGTTTTGGTATGCCTTATCAATGTATAAATGAAATTCAATGTTTTGGCTTGGACATGTGAATAGCAGAATGGCATGAGATCTAACTTACCCTTTTCCTCTCTATGCACTTGCAGCTGTGGGAACTGACAGAGCAAGCACCCTTTTAACCATGGGGATTTCTTCTGGCTGTTTGGGATCTTTCCCAGCTGATTTATAACCTTTGTGCTGAGCTTCCAAATCTTGCTCTTTCTCAGAGCCCCATAGAGGAGAGTGACTTGCTGTTGTCTTTGCTGGGCTTCAGATTGGGAACTGACTACCTTGGCCTTCTGTGGAGGTAAAAAGTGTGAAGTTTTATTTAATGTGAAATGTGTATTAATGCAATCTGCATCAAACATCCCATCTCCATTGCCCAATGCAGAGGAGAAATAGAGGTGGTTAATATGTGCATGTGAATGTAGGAGGTGAACACTTGCACCTGTGCTAATGGCTTTCTCTAATCAACAGCTGTCCCTCTGAGGGCACAAGCAGGGAGTAAAAGCCCCATGAGCTGAAGGGCAGTAAGGGATTGTGCTCAGGCAGTATTATGGCACAGCTGGGAGGGAGGAACCCCATTGCACGTATGACACTAAAGCACATAGAACTCAGATCAAAGAAACATTAAAGTTGTAAAAGACCTCTGAGATCATCTAGTCTAACCATCAGCCCATCTAAACCACAAAACTGTGGTTTTGCCCACTAAACCATGTCCTTTAGTGCCACATCTATTCTCTTCTTGAAAATCTCCAGAGACGGTGATTCTACTCCTCCATTGCAGGCTTGGCTACAGCAAAGATGATTCTTAAACTTTGCCCTATGCTTGAGCCCACCCAGAACAGGCTCTTTCTTGAAGTTTGAAAATATTCCACCACATTATAATGAATGGAAAAAAAAAAAAGAAAAAAAAGAAAAAAAAAAAAAAAGAAAAAGCCATTCCTCTCAAACACACCCTTCTTATAGGACATACATGCTGCTAATTTATGCTGATGGGGGAAATATTTGCATATTTTGCTGTGAAACAATGCTGAGATTGTATGATAGATGCACTTCTTGAAGCCAAAACTTTCAAACTGAAAGCGAAAAAAATAATGTTGGGACAAACTTTGTGGGAGAATCTTTTCTGAAAAGCCTCACATCTATATTTTCTGTGCCAAAACAAAGCCACATAGACTTGGTTTGCTTGGCTTGAATTCAACTCGTTTTTGATTTTTCTAGCGCTTACATGAACTCTGCGCTTGTAACACTAGGGAGGGATGGAAGGATATGCCCATCAACTGTGCTGCTACTGAACATACAAAGAGTAATACATGGCCTCAGTTTGCACCAGGAGAGACTCAGCTTAGATTTTAGGGAAGATTTATTCTGAGGAATGGTGGTGAGGCAGTGGCACAGGCTGCCCAGGAAGGTGGTGGAGTCACTGTCCATGGAAGTATTGAAGAACTATGTCGATGTCCCACTGAGGGACATGATCAGTTACCATGGTGGTGGTTGGTCAGTGCTTGGACTAGATGATCTCTGTGGTCTTTTCCAACCTTTATGATTCTGTGGTCTATCCAAGGTCTTCTAGATTTTGCTGTCCTGAAAACCACTTGGTTTTATGTTTTCTTCTCTGCAACAGTGCCAGATTCTCTCTCACTTTTGTGATGCCTGGGATCCTCAGACAAAGGCTTAATTAAGAACAAGGATACAGCAGCTTAAACAGACCCCAAATGCCACGCACTGAATTTACAAGATTGAAGTCTTGCAAAATGGTCTTTTTCTTACAGGTAGGGTTTCTTCACTCTACTGGCTGGCTGTAGCGGGTGTGCAGTTGCAGAGCTCAATCCAGGTCTCTCTCCTGCAGTTCAGACAGAAGTATGTAAGACATCTGTGTAAATAAAATGCACTGACAGGAGTTCTTCCATTGCTGCCAGTGACTGAAGTGGCACAGGCAAAAATCACAGCCAGATGAGTGGGACTGTGCCAGAAGGGATCTGTATCACTTTGACCCTGTTCTCGATGGATGCAAATACTGTAATAGATTCACTGAGTTCGCTGAAGCAAATATTTAGAAATAAAGTTTCTTTAAGTTCCCTGAGGTGCTGCTAAATCTTGTATTGCAGAAGTTTGCTGTTTACCAGAAACCTGAATGACTTTAAGGCTCCCAGGAGTTTTCTCACCTCTTCTGCAATGAAGACTGTTTCAGGGAGAGATGCCCAGTGGATTTCTGCCAAGATCAACTTTCCTACCTACAGTATATGCAGGGAGGAGAGAGCACCTGTAGTGCTGATGCTCCAGCCTCTGGCTGAGGTATGGGTAGGGCTCTGTTGCTTCATCTCAGCGTGTGCAGAAGAGCAAGGAATGGGAACAGCTGAGGCTCTTGTACAAGAGCCCTAATTGACCCTACATAAATATTACATTCATGGGGGAATGAGCCCTCCTTTCCCCACAGGCAGTACCCACATTCTACATATCCCACCACCTGCACATGGAACATGTCTGAGATCTTGGATCCAGGCTGTTGCTGTAACACAGGGAGACTCACATTTGGATGAGTATGGCCACAAGGATAGAGTCCAGGGCTCAGGAGACCTCAAAGGGTTGGTTTATTTTTCTTTCCACTTTTGTGGAGTTCATTTTTCAGATTCTGTTCTGCAGCATGGGTGCAGTTGTTAAGAATTGGTGCCTTCAGTTGTTTACCCTTGTGGTCCCCAAATCTTTGGAGCCTTCAGCAGCAAACAGGTTAGGTGTTAAAGGGGATGAGAAGAGTTGCTTTAGCTAACAAAGCTAACTCTTGTGGCTTCCACAACTCTGTGATGATAGCGCGGTGTGCTGGTACAGGAGGATGTGTTTCTCTGAACTTAGAAGAACATCTGGTAACTCCAATGGCCATGTTTTTGAATGCGCTGCAGCTTGTTGCACCTTCTGTGCCAAAAGAAGTGGCTGTGCCATTCCTAATTGTTAGGGATGCTTTGTTTCAGCAAGCATGCAATCAGTGATTGTAAGGCTCCTTCAAAATGATTTTCAAGAAGATAAAAAAACATATATAGTTTTCTGCTTTTGTGTATAGGTGAGAGAGTGACTGAGTTTCTTCTGCTTCTCCACATGAGCTATCTTGAAGATGGGACATGTCACTGCAGCCCAGGGGATGATAATACTTGGATTACACCTCCCTGCAACACAGACCCCTGCCTCCATCTCTCAGACAAGACTGGTGCTTGATCCCTCCTATAACAACTCCCTGGTTAGTTTGAGGTCTGCTTTATCCCTGGGTTCCTTTATACTATTATGACCCAATGGCTGGTGATACTGGAAATTGCTCATGACTATTTTGTACCTTGTGATATTTGTACCTGTGCAAAATGGATTTAAAAAGCTGTCTGGCACAATCAGAGGCACTCTGTTCATGCCATCTGGGTGCCTTATATCTGTGGGGATGGCTGCCCAGCATTAAATCCCTGGCAGAGAATTGGATCTGATCTAGGTTTTGCTCTGTTACCCCAGAGTCCATGAATCCCAGGGAGGTTGTGGATGCCCCATCCTGAACAACATCCAGGTGTTCAAAGCTAGGTTGGATGGGGCCTTGGGCAACCTGATCTAGTAATTGTGGAAGTTTGGTGGCCCTGCCAGGCAGGGGGGCTGGAACTTCATGATCCTTGAGGTCCCTTCCAACCTGGGTGATTCTGTGATTCTGTGAATCACTGCAGCACAAGAGAAGAAATTAAGCCTAGATTTGGCTAGGTTTGAGCATGAGTTTGGAGATGGATTAAGACTTTTCAAAACCCATCCTGTCTATCCCAGCCCCTTGTGCTTCTCTTTCTAAGTAAATGCATTGATCAGTGTACTGATAAAGCTTTCTCAGATGCAGGGTATCTTTTGGCTGCATCTTTGGCTGTGCTGGAAATAACTCCCTCTCCCATTCCTCCCCTCCACCCCACTCAAATTCTTCAGCTGCAGCAGGGCAAGCAGCCAACCTCATTTCTAAGCGTCTCTTGTCTGAGGCACCATCCAGATGCTTTCAGGGAGAGGCCTGATCAAAGCAGACAGTGCTGCAATTGAGCCTGGTTGCAGGGAATCGCGAAATGGTCGTGGGCTCCCAGGAAAACCCCATGACTATTTGTCAGGCTGCTTTGATGAAGCCCATCACCAGTGATGTGGTTGTCCCCGGCACCCAGCATGGCACAAAGGACAGAAAGATGGACGCAAATATTTGGTTGGCAATGTGAGCAGTGGAAAGTACTGCATTTTCTGCATGGCAAGGCTGATTTTTGAGTCCATTCTGTGATATCATTTACCCTTCCATCCTTTCTTTTGTTTTAACTCCAACAAGCTGACTGCATTACTCAGCATTTCCTTGTCAAATGATACAGATAGTTTGATGATGGGATAGTAAGCAATAGCAGCAATAGTAATTATGATCTCAGTATCTGCAGAAAGAGTTGCATTTACAATAGAATTTTTTTCCAGTTTGTACTTAGAAAAAGTCACATTTACCACAGAATGCCACAGTGTATATCGCAACCTATAAGCTCTGGAGTGTTTTGAACTGTTACCCACAAACACTGCTGACAGTTTTCTGAAAGGCTCGATATAAAGCTGTTCAGCCTGTTGAAGGAGGGCACGCTTTTCTGCACCGTAACTAGTACATATGGTATTTACAGCCACACTCTTCTTTCTGTTATGCATCTCATCATCTGCAGTCACTCTTACACTCTAATTTATTTCATTTTCAACAGTGCATGTGAAAGTGAGTCTGACAGTAGGCATACCCAAACCTCATTATCACAAGCAGCTTACAGTGGTCAGAATGCGCATGGTCACTTTGCTGTTTGGATGCTCCCTGCTTAGCTAATTAGGCATCTCTGCTGCCCCACTGTTGTTTTGGATAGTCATCATACTGGGGCACTGGAAATATGGCTACATACATAAATACTAGATTTGCATACAAGTCATCCAAGTCATCAACTTCTGATTGAATCTGAAATTTCAAGTACTTTCTTAGATCATGCTAAATTGTTGCACCAGCTACCAAAAATTGATGTTGGTCCCATTTCAGCATGCCTGAGGTGTGACAGTGCAGCAGGCAAGTAGATGAAATGCCAGGTCCATGGGCTGCATGACTGTCCTGGAACTGTGATGCGCGGTGGGAAATCTGTCATTCCAATTTTACATGATCTAATAGTGATAGGATAAAGGGGAATGGCTTTAGACTGTAAGAGGGGGGTATTCAGGTTACAAGTTAAGAAGAAAATATTTACTCAGAGGGCAGTGAGGCTCTGGCACAGCTGCCCAGAGAAGCTGTGGTGTCCCATCCCTGGAGGTGCTCAAGGCCAGGTTGGATGGGGCCCTGGGAAGCTGAGCTGCTGGGGGCAGCCCTGCCCATGGCACGGGGTGGGACTGGGGGGCTTTGAGGTCCCTTCCAATACAAAACATTCTGTGATTCTATGATTCTGTGAATCCTCTGTCAGGATAACCCAACTTTTTTTTTTTTTTTTTTTTTTTTTTTTTTTTTTTTTTTTTGTATCAGCAAGCTTTCTCCTTCCTCTTAATGTGGGCTGAAGGTGTTCCAGACAGGATATCTGTGTGTCCTGCTTACCTGGATGGGATTTATCCTCATGTCATGTTGATGACCCGAAGGTGGAGATATTGTAAAACATGAAGTATTTTTCCTATAAATTGAAAAAATAAATAGCTGGAGAAAAAACCCTTAGATTTCTTTTTCATTGAAAATGGATAGAAAAAAAAAAAAATCAAGACCCAGTTATGATTATTTTCCTTCCCTTCTAGCATTCTGTTATGAAACACATTTACTATTTGTGAACTGCTCTGGTAGAGGGCAAGTCATGTAATTCCCAGAGAAGGATGATCTCAGGATATGAAAGAATCTAAAGTGAAGCCAGATGAAAAGCAAGGATTTGGGGAGATTTCCTTTTATATTTCTCCCCTACTTGCCAGTGTTTTTGGAATATGCCTATGTGCTGTTGTGACTGTATGTTATTTTGAACTGAGGCTGCAGCAAAGCTGCATCTGTCTAAACAGAGATTTGATAACATGACATGTTACAATTTTGTAGGCAATTTTTAGGTATAAGCACAACCCTGATTAAAAATCTGGTGGTGACAAATGCTGGAGAAGGGGAAGGAAGCAACCATGAAGAAGGTGCAGAGGCAAAGTGCTATGGACCGACTGCAGCCCCCATTTCCCATTCTCCTGCACTGGATGGGGAGAAGGTATCTTTGGTTTGGTATTTTTTTACTATTTTATTTTTTGGTTTGGTCTTCTGTGACCGTGTGGAAAGGTTCTTTTGTGACCCCCTTCTCCCTACCCACTCTGCTTAAGAACTTCCCTTTCTCTTGGAGCATATTAAACAATGCCCACACAACCAAGCCTTGGTAATCTCTGAGCCAGAGCTGGGGAAGGGAGGTTTCCAGAAATGAATGAGAAACCCTTTCTAACATGATTATTGCCAGTGTGGAGAGGGAGGTTGCTCAGGAAGGGGGAGAGCAGGAGGGCATGAACAGCAGCAATACGGTACTTAGCAGGTGTTGGGGAGAGCAGAATCTAATGAGAATCATAGAAACACTTGAAAGCTTTTTAACTCCATACAGGATTTGCAGGAGCTGTTGATAGGAAACAGTAGTGACCCAACTGACAGTTAAAGAGATGAAAGGGAAGCCCTTTGGATTAAATAAGATTTAGGAAATAAAAGGATTAGTGATACACAAAAGCTAGATTTAGGGGTTTATTTAACCAGTGCAGTGTGGCATGATGGGATGTGGGCCATCAGAAAGGAGATGAAAGACAAAGTAAAAAGACGAGTGGGGGAGGTAGCAGGGAGGCAAGGAATCAGCACAACATCTCCAAAACCCCTCACAAATCTTCTTATAATTGAAAATGGCACAAAAAAAGTAGTTTTCATTAGAAATCCTGGCTTCTTTACATAGTAACAAGAAGTGTTACAATGACAAGAAATCCTCTGTGATGGGACTGTCAGCTCAAATCCATGTCACACAGGAGGAGAGACTACGTTGTCAGTTCATTCACACTTACAGATCAGATGTTTGATGAAGTAAAATCAGATTTATGTAAAAATATCACTTTGGTAGACTCATAATTAATTGTGCATTCAAGCACAGGCTGCTGAAAGGCCATTCTTGTTTAAAAGATCTCCATTTGGAGGTCTCTAGTGAACTGGATGTCAGCCACAGAAATGAGAAGTGAGCACGTGCCGTTGGAGCCAAGAGTAGAATGCTTCCAGCAAGCATCCATCCTGGGACCACTTCATTTTGTAGCTGAAGAAACAGGACTGATAATTTACCAGAGCAAAGCTGCTGGACTTCTGGCTGAATCATCTGCTTGTACCGGTGACCATTTGTGTTATTAGAGAGGTGCAGAATAAAAGGTTACAGTATTTTCTTCAATTAAATTTAAGTAAGGTATGCTCTTCAATTGTTAACCTATGGACTACTTCAAAGAGCACTGAGTACAGTAAAATGGCTACCAAGCAGATTTGGATCAGATCTTAAGACATTACAATCAAGTTAACTGTTGATCTCTTGGCTTCTTGTAAGTGCCAGGTGAAGAAAACACTACATCCTCTGCTTCAAAGATGCTTTTACTCCTAATTTCCAGGTCATTACTATTTATGGACCTCTCTAGTGTGTCAGATGCTATCAGGACAGAATTGTAGAGTCATAGAATCATTAAGGTTGGATCACTAAGACCATCTAGTTTAACCATCAACCCATCACCACCATGCCTACTAACCACGTCCCTCAGAACCACATCCATACATACGTTTCTTGAACACCTCCAGGGATGGTAATTCTACCTCTTCCTTGGGCAGCCTGTTCTTTCCTCTCCCTCCTTCCCCCCAAGTATTAGTTATCTTGCCTAGATGGAAAAAAGGACATCATTTTGACCTCATTTTACCAATAAGAAGATTTTTTTTTTTTACAATCATAGATAGTTATGACTACATTAGGAAGGTTTAGGTTTATAATGTTTGGTGGATGTTCAAATTAAAGTAATCCAGATTTATCCTGCCAGTATTTCTGGAAATACATTAGTGTAGGAATGTTTCTACAGATAATGTTTACTTTTTACTTTTTCTGTAATCACACAGGAATGTTAATGGGGTTACAAAACGTTTCAAAAGTTAAGGAAATACATTATTTAAGTTTCTTGAGTATCTTTTATTTGCCCTTGTTTTGCCTGTGGTACTTGTTTGTTTAGTTGCTAGAATGTCCCAGAGTAGTTCTTTTCTTTTTCAGTAAAATCTGTTCTGACCAAGAAATCTAGGTCTGTATGATAGATTTAAGCTTTACTTGATTGCTTCACATTTTTTTCTGCTTCTCTGTTTAAAGAGCTCTGCATTCCAGTTGATTGGATTTGGATGGAAATGGAAGCTTGACTGGAAATTCACAGAGAGTGCTTAGGGGGCACTTTATTTTTTCAGTAAAATGACCTTCAATATCCTGACTGCATAACAAAATCTTTGTAAAATACTTTTTGCACCTAAATTACCCCTTCATTTGTTTTATTATTGTTTTAGTCCCTTTGATGGAGAGCAGATAAAACTTGTTTTTCTAAATGAACTGTTTATCACATTATTAATACAGAAGCAATTTGGTCCCCATGCAGAGACAATTTTCAAATTTACTTGTATGTCTGTTTGGATTTTCCAAAACACCTGGCTGGATGGAGTGTCTAGTAGCTTATGAAGTCAGAGAGCATAAGTCAGCGTCTGCAAATACTTAGGGGCCCTTTAAATAGGGATTTTCAAAGTTTGCTGTACATAATAGCTTGCCTGGAACTCACTGGGGAAACTCTGGGGCAGAGGCAGTGGCAAAATCCACCTCTCCAGAGATGACTCGCTTTTTGTCTTCCTTGCTGCCCCAGACTCCTTGAGTACATCTTCCCATGTCTATGCAAGTATGGCCAATTCCAACAAGGAGCACCAAACATGCAATATAAGTCCCTCCTTGCCTCAGAGCCCTCCAGCCTTCATTGTACCACGTCCTTGATGCTTAGGGCTTGAATTTACAGCCTGAACAAATGCTTTAATCCTATAACAGGAGGTTATTTTCATCTTTTCCCTTCAGAATTTGACATCCTTCTTCTAGAGCATGAGGATGGTACTATGGATATTTGTTAGTCTGACAGAGATCACTGTAACTTCACAGTGGCAAATTTTGCCATGGATACACTGCTTGCTATTGAGGTTTCTGTTTGTTTATAGATCTGAAATCAATTATCTATTATGATTTTTTTTTTTTTTCCATAAATAGCAGTTGGAAAATGTGTTTTAAAACAGTGAATATGAGTGTAATAAAAAAATAACTAATAAAGGGTAACTGAGTCCTCATATTAAACAGTACCACCAATGCTGCATGTTGGTAGTACATGGATGGTTGCCTTAACTTTTATTTCAGAACCTCCTGAGACACTTAATTTTTACATAAATGCATCCTTATAACTATAATTAATTCCAAACTTATTCCAAACTGTTGCTTCATTACTGTCTTTTAAAGCTGCATTTCATTTGAGTGTGCTCCTGCGCTGCTGTCTTCTCTCTTTGTTGCCTCTCTTCCAATCAGAGTGGATGAAATGTTGAAATATTATTGTGGTAGACTTGAAATTCCTAAAACTGAACATACCAGAAGTTTCGGGAGAACAAAAGCCCCTTTTGTCCTACAGCACATTTTTCTGTCATCCTTGCTGGGGATAGCCTTCACAAGGAAACAATTTTTGGTCACCAGCAGTAGGGTCTTACCTGGCAGTTCTTTCTTTCTGTGTTTTCCTACCAGTTCTCCTGCCCCAACTGCTGCTCGTAATCTAAGTACACTGAATTGAGTAGCGAGGATCTAACATTCCTCCCAGACATTATCCAGCATCTTTCCTTCAGCCCCCAAATGAAACTGGCAGAGCAAGCAACAGATTCTTCTGTGCTTCCTGAAAGGAGATTATAGTGAGGTGAGAGTTGGCCTCTTTTCCCGGGCAACAGCAATAGGATGAGAGGGAATGGCCTTCAGCTGCTTCAGGGGAAGTTCAGGTTGGATGTTAGAGAAAATGTGTTCTCAGAAAGGGTGGCACAGGCTGCCCATGGAGTTGGTGGAGTCACCATCCCTAGAGGTGTTCAACAACCATGCGGATATGGAACTGAGGGTTGTGGTTAGTGGGCATGGCGGTGGGGGGCTGATGGTTGGGCTAGGTGATCTTAGTTGTCTTTACAACTACACTGATTCTATGATTCTGTGATTCTAATTACACATTAAAAATAGTCACAAAATAAGATGGCTACAGAAATTCCATGTTTTTTTCTTATCTCTGGTTTATTCGCACTCTGAACAAACTTCTTCAGATAATACATGCGATTTACACTTAGGAAATTTTGATGTCTCTTTGGGAAAATACAGGGTTATAAACCCACCTTCACTTCTGCTGCCTGTTCTTGCTAGTAGACATTATATATGAAGATGTTTTCTAATTTTTCTTTTGTTTCACTGTGGTGAGTAACAGAGGTGGGATGCTGTAATCACAGCTCAGATGGGCTGGCTCTCTGTACAAAGGAATCATGGTGAAGCTTGTTGAACTCAGACACTTTCTTACATGAGGTCATTGTGTTGGTTGTCTCAGCCTTCTGGTCAGCTTTGATATGAGCTGCAATATTTCTATGACCTCAGCCTAGGGATAAGCTAGCGGCCCTGCACTCAGCAGTGGTTAAATGTGAATATAAACAAAGCAGAGTTTTGCTTTGTGCCAGATGAGGTTACTTTAAAGTATACTCACAAACCTGTAGAAAATGGATATATTTGATTTATTGAAAATATGTAGTAGTAGCAGAAGAAATAGTATTGCAGGGAAAATAATGTTTAAAGCTTACCAGTGTATGTACCTTCGCTCTATGACTTCAGTTTGCAGAAACAGATCAGCTTGTATCTCCATAAATATGTCTTGCCAATTTCTTTTCTATCTTTTTCTTTTTTTTCCTTCTTTTTATTTTTTCTACAGATTAAAGAGTTTATACCCTTCCATTTTCAGCTGTTTTCCTTAAGCCACTAAAGTCAATTTTTTGGGTCATTAGGGCACGTATCAAATACATGTATATAACTTTGGATAGCCATATTTCTTTTTGTCCTTCTGGGTATTTGGAGGAAGTTAAGTATGAACTATCAGCAGTTCTTAAATGAGTAGAGTCTTTAACTGCTGCGTTTGGAAAACAGATGGTTTGTCTGTGACTATTGAAGGATGGTATCCTATATTTTATATTTTCAAGCCAAAGGCAAGGGAAAATGTAAGTTTACATAAAAGATGATGGTGCAGAAGGGATTGCTTAAATCTTCCCAAGTGCACTCATCAGTAAATTATGCAAAATAGAGCACATAAAGGAAGTATAGGAAGCCTCTGTGCTGGTGTAGAAGAAAGAGGAAAGATTTTTGTGCAGACAGAGATGCATATAGACTGCATTAGTAGTCAACTCGAACAGCCAGTTTCATTTCTTGGCCTAAATCTAAGCTGAACATAAAACTGTATGGAGAAAAGGTCACTTCACTTTTCTGTGTCTCTGTGTGCTGTGGGGAGTTGAGCAGCTTGCTCTAGAACAGCTTTGATCCTTAGTAACTGTGTTCAACTTTGAGCATTTTAGTTAATCCTAGCAAAGTTATGAAGTGTCCTGTTGGGATTGTCCAAGAGTAAACTTATATGGTGACTAAGGTGCAGGATGAGTCTGAAAGATGCTGAAGGTTCCCTGTGTGTTCTCCTCTGTGAGACAATGAAGTTCTCAGTGCAATCCCTGAAAATTAGGGCTGTTTTGAAATGGTAATGCGTTCATTGTAACAGGTAATGGGAACATTACATCTGGACTTCTTCAGGATGAGTCACACTTTTTCTCTTTAGTTCTGCAGAGGCTTGGCACCTCTGTGTGATGAAATCCAAATACTGGCTGTGGTTAGGGAACTGAGCAAAACACAGAGCAGATGAAGAGATACAGGTCAGTATGTGCATCTATAGCTGTTTGCCAAGATGACACGGATCCAGAGGAATGTTTGAACATAACCCAGAAATTGTCATTCCTGAATATACATCCACTGTGATGACCCTAGAGAATACACACCTGGTTTTCTCTTAACCAATTGCAGAAGAGATACCAGGTGAAAAGTACTGAAAAGCTGGAAAATTTTCAGACACGTCAATGCTGTTTCTAAAATGTCCTGGGATTTGGAGTTCACTATTCTGTACTGTTTCTTTTGCTCCAAAACTAAAAGATACTGTCCTAATAAAGAGGACAGTACAGAATGACTGCAGCGTTACTATTTTGATGAGCAGGCCCCTTCTTTTTCTTTAATGCTTGTTTGCTTTTGTTCTTACCTTACATAAGCAATGTTAATTTTAAGAAGTGAATTCTGCAATGAATGATATTTCCTCCAATTGCTGTCCCTTATCTGGAAAATGATGCTTATGGATGGGAACTATCTGACAGTTTCTGAGATTAGCAATGCAAGACTGAGTTTCCAATACTGACTGAATTTAAACCAGGAGGATAAAACAGTGTGTACTAAGCAGAGGTATTTCTATTCGGGTCCCTGGGAATGTTCCACTGCCTAGGACACAGGTTAAAAAATATATGATGTTTAGTCTAAGTTTTGCCTTTCTCAGAGTTACCATTATTTCTAGTTGCTACTCTCTTCCTTTCCTAACTTGTTTTTCGTCTGCTGCCTGTTTATTTCTAACAGATGCTTATAGCCAGTTAACATATGTTCCCTCAGCCACTGCCTAGCTAAGCTGTATGCAAAGCAGTAACTTCTTTCAATTTTCCCCCATCTAAATCCGCTCCTCAGCTACTTAATATTTTCTTCATTTTCTCATGGCTTCTAATATGTCTGCAGAGCTGAATGAATATCCTGGGAGTGGCAATTTGGTTTTAAAGATATAAATAAATAACTACAAACACAATCTTTTTTTAATTAAAGCTATTTATTATTTGCAGAGCTGTAGCTTGCGGGGCCTCATTGTTCGGGAACACCACGTAACAAAAAGAAAGGCCATGCACTGAGGAGCTGCTGTGTCTGCAAGGGATCTCTTCAAAACAGAAACCAAACAATACTGAACAAACCCAACAATTTACTCTGCAGCCAACAATGGCTGCTGCCAAAGTCTTGTACCTGGCAGAATTCAACAGGTACAATGCTTGTATCTGCTTGGTTGTCTTCCTATCCCATCTGTTGTTGTTGCTGCGTGTGTTCTATATGACTTAATTCAGTACCTGTAGGTAGTCTTAGGCTTTGCACGCAGTGTGGCTGTGGCTTTGGGAGCCTCTGCTTGTTTTCAAGTTGGCAACAACTGGCAGCTTCTGGTTAAATCCATCTGATGATGAGCACTTCTGCGCTCGAGGCGCTGTGTGAGCAGAGGCAGACAGAGCAATCCCAGGCCAGCAAGCTCTGGTCTCATGTCTGGAGACATCCTTGGGAGCTCCAAGGGAGACGTGGCGTCGCTATGGCGAGGCCCCGAGCCTGGGGATGGCTCCTCTCCTTGCAGATGGCAATGATGGCTTCTGTTTTCAGACAGCAATGGTTCCAGAGATGCATCCCTAAGTGACTGGTGTCCATCCTGCAGCTATCCAGGCCTTTCAGTGGCTGTGAGGCCTGCTGAGATGGAGAAGTGCTGAGGCTGCAGCTCTCTGTGCAACTCTGGGACTTCTGCACCGTGCACAGCATGGGGAACCTGACTGAGGACATGAAGGATGCTTATGCAAAGGGGACAGTCAATCTAGGGCCACATGCAAGTGAAGTCACTCTTCAGTTACTCCCTCTCATGGCGTATTCACATCTGAAAATGGTAACATGGAGAGCTGAGAAAACAGGCTGTAGATGAAACCAACAGTCTGACTTAAAGGGCCTTACCTACACTAAAGGCCTTACATACCTAAATATGAATAAACATCCAGTGTTATGGAAAGCATGAATTGAGGTGAGATGCTTTCCAAGAGCAAATGAGGGTGATTTCTTCTGACACTGACATCCATTACATGTAGGTAGATAGGGATCATCAACAACACCAACTTGCTATTGTCTACAAGGCCACTAGAGAAAGCCAACTACTAGGTGACATTTCCAAGCAGTCAGTTCTTGTTCTCCAAACACATCTAGATTAAAGATCCGTGATCCTGCAAATGCAGGAATTGTGCATATAACATACTTTTCTAGGAGTTTAAAGGTTGCCATTGAGGAATTTGTGTTACTTCCAGTGGGTAGAACAAGGAGTACATTCGCACCCAAGAAACACTACTTTTTCAGTATTAAAGTTGTAAAAGGCACAGGAGAATACTGAGAAGCAAAGCTGCAATTTTCTCTGGCATTTTGCTGTCTCCTTTCATTACATTTCTAGGAGAAGTAAACAAGGTCTGATGCATTTCTATTGGAAACAGTTTTAGCAAAATTGGAGTCCTTCTGCTGCAAATGGAGGAGGTAGACATGATTATCCACATTTTGGGTCTACTGCATACACAGGGCTCATTCTGCCTTCAGTTCCAACACTGCTTCAGCCTTCAGTTCATTAGGTTCACTTTGTTCAGCCTTCAGCAATGTGGCTCCCAGATGTGTTTTCCGGTATTTCGTTTATAACTCTGAGGAATCTACAGCATCCAGTCACCCCTGTGTCTTATTTTTTTTTTTTTTTCCTGGCATTGAAGTTCTTTGAACAGGACATTCTTATTAACATCAACAGTCAAATATGAAATAAAGCTAAAAAACCCTGTCAGGTTTTTATTCTCACCAGAAAGAAATTTAAGGTAGAACTTCAACAAGCATGCTTATAGAAATATTTGTTGGTAAGGCTTTGGTTTTTGTTCACCACTGTGCCAAAATGGTTTTCAGCTGACAACTTATGCTCATATGTAGCATCTTTTAAGTCTTCAGCTTTGTGAGTATCAGTGTCAGTGTTGCAGCCATGATAATTCTGGGGTGCAAATGGTTTATTTTATTTTAACAAATTATGTAGCTTCAGAAAAAAATGAGCTGGAGGAGGGCATGTGTGTTTGAAAGCATGTCTGTTTTCTCCAGCTATATGGACTTGAAAAACACTATCTCTGTTGCAAATCTTGCTTTCCTTTGTATGCATGTGGTTGGATAATTACCTCTAACTATTGCTTGGATAAATGGTTTCTAAAGAATTTGGGCACACAAAGTCATAGTTGTTAAATTGTCTAAAGATGATTTCTTAAATGAAGCGATTTTCTCTCTAAGTTTATTTCAAGACACACGAAAATACTTTTTGCCATATGTATTTCTAGGCCACATTTTAAAGCATGCAAAATGATTAGGTCTTATAAATTTTCACAGGCAAAGCAAAAAAATGCCAGCAATTGCTTTTGTCTAAGTCATTTTATAAAGGTGTCACTATGTCTGACTTCAAAGTACCTGGTAAATCTGGATCAGAGAGGCAATGAATTCGAAATATGAAATCATGCGTAGCACAGAGCATTCAGCAAAATTAAAAAGGGAGGCTGACTAAAAGATCATAAAAAAACATAGCTCAAGAAGGATGGTGGTATTTTGATTTACTTTCAGTTTTTTTCTTTTAAACCAATTTTGTTTTGCAGGATCTCCCTGTGCCTACTGCCACGATGAGAAAAAAGCTTCAGCACGCTTTGCTTTCCAGGCTTTGCATTTGCAGACTCTCCAGGTGGTTCCAGTAGGAGGTTCATGAACTCTGCTGCACACAGCGAGTCACTTCTTGCCTACACATAGTTTTAATTGTAGTATTTAGCAATTGGTTTATTCTCTTAATTGCAAGGTATAACATCCCTGCCAAAAATATCATAAATGATGATAACTCTGAGTATTTTTCATATCTCTGTCTCAGTATTTGAATCTTGATTATGCGTTACCCTCCTGTTCTCGGGACAGTGTGTTCCTCATTTTAATTCTGTGCTTTACAGAGAAGCACTACTTATTTTCTTTGGGTATTGCCTGTGCTTTATTGCAGTGACAGTAGAATCCAGGACAGAATGAAGAAAGGGCCCCATCTAGTTTTTTCAGAACATTCAATACTGTATATATTCTTCCATCAAATCCCAGACTGTCTTTCACTTTTCTAATGTTAGCAATTCCAGTCCTTATGAACTTGCTTGACAGGAGAAGATGATTTTTGGCTAATCCTACCTCTACCCTCACGGAGATGGCTACTCCTCCCCGTCATCATGAAACCAATTGACCTGGCTCTTGGCTGCCCCTGATCAGGAAGTTTACTCCAAGCCCTCTGTCTTACACTCTCTTTTCTCCAATTAAAATGGTTGTCAGAACCTTGCCTGATATAAGACAAGGTTACATTTTGCTTGTCAAAAAGGTACTTTTTCCATTTTACACTTGGTTTTACTTTTATTCTTGCATTTTGTGTTTATACTTTATACTTTTATTCTTGCATTTTGTGTTTGCCTGATCTCATCATCCACCCTGGCCCGCATGAAACCCTAAATAACCATATCACCTGCTAGTGCTAGTATTACAGTTTGCCTGTTAACCAGTGCACTGTTTCAAGGCTCTTGTAGATGGCTGCTGCACAGAGAATTTATTGCTTAATGCTATCTTTTGTTTTCCAGACTGTTTCTGATCTTGTTTCAATTCTTTTCCTTTCTCCCCATGAGTATGCAATGTTTATATGACTCCTTGAAAAGACCTTGCAGTTTGTGTCACTGCTGTATAAGGGCAGGACCTTAGCGAACTTCAGAAGGAAACCTTCTGTTCCCACCGACTGGGTCACCAATACAAAGTGTTGTCTTCATAAGGGATGGAAACCCAGTAGTTGCAGTTTCACACTCTTCCTAGCTGTCAGCTGAAAAATATGTACAAAAGCTTGTTAAAAATATCTGTCCGAAGTTTAATTTATGACAAAGTAAAAATGCTATGTGAAACGCACTGAACCCCAGTTTTGAAGCCTGTTTGGAAAACTTTTTAATCTGAAGCTGGCTTTACCTGATGAGTATCTACCATGTGATAGAACCATAGAATGGCTTGAATTGGAATGGATCGAAAACTATCCAGTTCCAACCACCTCATCACTTGTTCTTGCTGCTCTACCACTGCTACCGCAGCCTCTCTTCTGTATTTTTTTTGCTGCAACACAGTCTTCATTGTTAACCCAGACACATTTCAAAGTCAGACTCCACGCTTCTCCATTGTTACTCCTATTACAAATATTTGTGAAATTTTTGCCCATTTTAAAATGTGGAATAAGCCACGGCACAGTCTCCTGAGGTTTATAGTTCTTCAGCCTCAGTATTCTGTCTTGTGGGTAACATTAACCAGGATGACTTGGTCTTTGAGGCAACAGAACAACCATCCTCAATCTGAGTATTTTCATTAGCTCTTTTTCTTCTTTTCTGTGCACAAAAGGACTGAAGAGTCTGCAGTAGGGAGGGAAAAGGAAAGAAGGCTTTGTACTTATTTCTTTTTTTTTTTTGACCAACATCTAGTGGAGCTTTCAAATGCTGCTAAAATCTAATGTACTCTCCAAGGCCTTGTTCTGTGCATTATAATCTGTAATCATCTGTGTTACAGTTTTCACAGAAGTGCTAAAACCATTTTACCACCACTTTGCTGGCAAGAACATTTAGAGTCTTTCAAAGAATGAAACTTTTCATGAACTACAAATAGAAGACATTTGTGAGGCTTTTATGAAAACTTGGCATTTAGCTGACTGTGTTAAGTCCAAGAGTAATTTTCAGATCTGCAGTAT
Source organism: Excalfactoria chinensis (assembly GCF_039878825.1). Taxonomy (NCBI): domain Eukaryota; kingdom Metazoa; phylum Chordata; class Aves; order Galliformes; family Phasianidae; genus Excalfactoria; species Excalfactoria chinensis. The sequence goes on from NC_092826.1 coordinate 49,014,970, forward strand.
ATAAAATTGGTCCTCAAGCTCCTTGTAAATAGCAGCACAAAGTTGGACTCTGAAAAGTCAATTGTCTGTATCATAATTAGTAGAAGATAAACTAAGTGTCAGAAAACACATTTGCAGAGGAGAAAATGTCTCCATACTTTTATTTTTCTTTCAAATTGTACACAAAATTGAAAATTGCTGTCTCTTATTAAGAATTCATGCACTTAGTAATATTATGACTTTTATAAAGATATCCACTCTAAAATAAAAAGGACCTTAACTCAGAAGAAATGTGACTCCATAGGGAAAAACGCATGTCATTTTACTGGTTTTCTAGACCAAATTTTCAAGACCAAATTCTGCAGAAGTGAAATAGAAAGGAAGGTACAAAGTTTTTTTCCGAACAGAAATATTCTTTTTTTTTTTTTTTTTTTTTTTTTTCAAACTGGCTTTAATTTTTAGAGTACGTCCTCATCTGGAGCTTCCAATGTTTTTCAGTTCACTCCACTTTCCCTCACTCTTCCTCAAAATACAAAGATCAGATAAGGAATACATTTCTGATTGTGCTTATTTGTGACTGAAGTCTTGAATATAGTAATTCTACCCACAGAAAACAAGTGAATGGCAACTTGGAGTTAAACTCTAACTGTTTTGATTGGACATGTACATGGCACTTGAAGAATGCATGCACACCAAGTCCAGAATGTTGCTGTCACCCCAGTTTTGGGTGAAGCATATACACTTTTACCTTTGTGATCTCACATAAACATCAGCAAGGCCTTTGCTTTTCAAATCCCACAGATCTTTCTCAGTCTGTGAGACAGTGTAAATGCCAAAGTAATCTTGTTCTTGACATTTGATCAACACCAGATAAGAGACCTGAGCCTGTACTTTACCAAAGTTTTTGTGAGAACCTGAATAGATTTCTCTCATTCTTGCTCACTGATGCAGTGAATTCAGTGCTGAAAGGACAGTAAATCTCAGGGAAGTGAGGAGAGTTACTGAATGCTTATGAATCAGTTATGGTGCCTGGACTCAGAAGGTGTAAAGAATTTGCCATTTAATGGCTATAGGAATTCATTCTGAGATTGTTTCTGAATCTTGTGCTGTGTTTACATGTTCTGAGAATAATTAATTATACAAATATCTAACACTTCTCTTGTGCACATGATTGCTTTTTCTCCTAACACGTCCAGAGACTGGAAACACTCATGTGATTGCATTCTGTACTTCACTGAGAGGAGAAGAGGAGCTCAGTAAATTTGTTTTTGTATAGGAGTCTGTGGCAGCATGAGAGGCTGATCCTTGTTTCCTGCACCCAGACCATTTCTGCAATCACAACGAGTGTGCTTTTCTGCAGGCAAATTCCTTGAATGATGTTTACCATGGAAATTAGTTTGAAGATTTGAATGTAGCTTCTGAGTTCTGACAACGACTTGTAGATGTCAATGTGCATCTATATAAAGACTTGCACTCCTTCTAGCTCAACAACTGCCTTGGAAATTTAGTCAGTCTTAGAAGTACTACTTCACTGTCCTTCCACTGATGAGAAGGTGAGAGAAGCCATTATAGAGTTGTGACAGTGAAGAATGAAACCTCTTTCCTCAAGGAATGAAATGTGAGCAGCTGTGGTAATTTACAGACATTTTAATCCCTTGGTTTTAATACGGTTTTGGACTGAAAATATGTAGGATCTATTTCCTAGAGGTGATAAGCTGTAACTCCAAAGGAGAAATTTATCCACAGCAGACAATAATAATAATTTAGATATTGATACCAACATTTATTTCATAGACTCACAGAATCACCAAGGTTCTAAAAGACCTCCAAGACCACCCAGTCCAACTGTCCACTCACACACCAATATTTCCCACTAAAGCATGTCCCTCAGTACAACACCTAAACATTTTTTGAACACCTCACTTTGAGGTGACTCCATCACCTCCCTGGGCAGCCCATCCCAGCAGCTGACCACTCTCTCAGAGAAGTATGGTCAGATTTGCTTTATACATCACAAGCTTTTAATCTTCAAAACTTCTGAAATTCAGCAAGATGTGAAAAGAGCAGCAGCAATTTAAATTGTACTGTAGGAGCATTAGATCTCTGGAGGCAAACATGGTAAGCTCTTATTCCTATAAAAGCCATGGCAAAATGTTAATCATTCTTACAAACTGCAGCTGAGCACTTTGGACCAGTAGTATTAACCTCTGAAAGGTGAATGTTGATGGGTGTTTCCTCAGGTTCCATTCTTCATCCCCACTGCAGCAGTCTCTCCCTTAAAACACTGTATTAGAGTCGTGAGCTGTAAATATGTCAGGAGCATATCATAGCACCATATTACATGTAACATTTCAGATATGAGCACGTCTTAGCATACCACGTGAAGATCTCATGGGGCAGCACCCGTAGGTATACCATGTTTTCCTCATCCCTCTTGTTTCAATAGATTTTTTCAACAACCTGAAACACACAGAATACATGCCCTATATCTTTTGAATTTCTCTGAACCGCACATCTTTGATTGGCTGCAGCTTTGGGGTTCTTACCCAAAGAATGCATGTTGGTATGCATGTCTGTGGAGTGAAACACCTGTTGATTCAAATGTATCAATCAAGATTGAGCTGAACTGGCAGCTAGGATGGAATTTACCAACTTTGCTAGTAAGAGCAAGGACCCTTCTAACAACTACTGTACGGCTACAAACTTGAAGACTGAGAGCTCCAATGCAGTATTTTTGTGTTTATCTAAAGTAATGGCTACATGAGCATTTGAAAGCAGAAGTGAGCCTTCTCTATCCTTACTCTGAGCTGACTGGAAGCCATATAACAAACTAGTGTGGCACTAGGCCTAAACTAATATAGCTTGCTTCCCAGCTGAACTTTATTAGCTTGGGCTAGGTGCCCTGCTAACCACAGCTGTGGGTTTCTTGTCAGCTTGGAGTGCAGGCAGAACAAGCTCGTGTCTCTTTATAGGTCGTCCTACAGGGTTTTAATGTTTGTGAATAGCGCTAGCATTAGAAAATTGAATGTTTCTTCTTTCTCTCTTCAGAACAAATTATGGAGTAAGTTGCGTATCCTTTCATTTACATCCTCTGTATCAGCAAATGTATTTTTCAACCTTCGCTTTGTCTTGTTAGTCATTAATTAGCCCCTTTTCTTTCACCTGTGCTCTTTTTACATTTAAATAGTCTTAATTATTTTATTTTATTTTATTTTTTTCTGCTTCTATAGCCAAACAAGGTAACTCTAGATTAACAAACAGAGCATTGGAAAGACTTGAGAATTCACGTGGAAGAAAAATTACATTTCTTTGAAATCTCATCAAGTTTTTAATTTACAGCTCTGATCTAGTAGCTGGCTTGTTTGTAAATAGAGCCTGTCCCAGCAAATTTTTGAATTTTTCATTTGAAAGCATTCTGCCGCAAACTGTCTACTTGTTAAAATCAAACCCAGATTTATTTAAAAGAAAAAAAGTGTTGATTTTGTTGAATACGGTGTGGTGGAGAGCAGACAGGCAAAATCTAGCTTGTGGCATGGGGGACAATGGTCCTTCTTTAGGTTCTGGTTCAATCCAAATTAAGCTGAGTGGAAAAGCTCTGCTTCTGAAGAAGGTTTCTGGAGTCAGAACTTTATTATCCTCATTGTGGTATTTGGTTTTGTGTGAGTCATTACAAGGTTTGTGGTTCAAAGTTCATAGCACTTAATAGTAAGGAGTGTGCTGCTGAACAGTTGGCTAAAGTAGGTTCTCTTTTCATTTTCCACTTCTGTTCAACCCAAACACCTGCTACTATTAAAATAGATACTTACCTCCTGCTGATGAACTTGAACCCCTAAGTGGGGCTTTTGCCCAGCAAAACTTGCAGTGACTGTTTGGTAGTTCTTTCTTGTTCAGAGTAGCTCAAATATGGTTCTCATTTTGGAGATATGGTGTAAGCTGCTGTATGACTGTGAGATGCTGCTATAAACCAGATCAGTGAGGAAGTGGAACTTAGGATTTTGTGTACTGTCTGATTCCTCTGTGTTGGCCTGGTTCGTGCTGTTGTGGATCAAATGCTGCTATTGTATACTGGAAGGTGGTGTAGCCAATCTACTTTCTAACATGCTATAGAGTGTTCAGTGCAAGACTGCCTTTGAGCAAATAGACATTGTTTACTACTGGAACTGTCGTTTAACTTGGCTTTCATACTGTTCATTTTTGTACTATCAGAAAGGATTTTATGCTACTGGTATAGGATGGCATTTGGAACACTGTTCTCTGCCGATGGAGATAATGTAATGATTTTGCAATGAATGTTTCTAGAATCCCTAGCAACTGTTTTTTATACTCCCATAGAGAAAAAGATGGATGTGTTTTATTGTTCATCCTTCAGCGGGAAGAGATGGAGGCTTACATACCAGTGAGGAAAATAGTTATTCAGGGAGGTGAGAAAATGGTTCCTTACAAGACACTAAAAATGTACAGAGGTTAAATGTGCAAAGTATAACCTTGCAAGATTATACCTCCTAGGCAAATGAATATTTACAAAATAATGTTTTCACTTTTCTACTTCTTCTGTACAGGTATTTTACACTTTGAGCTCCATTAAAGCTGATGTAAAAGAGATGTTGAAATTCAATTATACATATATGTGTATATATATATATATATATACGCACACACACACATATACGTGTTAGAGACAGTTTTCAGAATTTTTCTATGCAACTTTTCTCTATAGCCGACTAGTATAATAATTCCATACGGGTGGGCTGTGGGGGAAAAGAGGGTTTTTCCTCATTTTTATTTCTGCTGTTGTTGTAGTGGATCACATAAGTAGATTTTTTGTTTGTTTGTTTGTTTGGTTGTTTGTTTTTTTTTTTCCCTTAAAGAAATTAATCAAGCTTCTGCCATTTGCTGAATTCACATAACCCTCTGTTCCACTATAATCACCTCTCTAGCAATGGAAAATAATATCAAAAACAACTGATATTTTCAATTGAATTCAGATTCTGATTAAGCAGAATGTTGTGAGGAATATGACTTAGGTTTTTGACAGAGGGGCAACATGTCTCAGAGATGAACTGGTAACTGGGTTTCTCACAGCCTGCTCAGGGATAATCCCCACTTCTACAGTATTTCTTCAGATTCCCATTTCCCTGTTTAGACATGGTCACTGGATAAGATGGAAGAGTGGGGGTGGGAAAAAAATCCTAAGATTGATTTCCTTTGTTCCCCTCTAGAATAAAACAGACACTTAAAATACTGGTGGGGGAGGGGGGGTGGGAAATCCTGAATTAGTTTAAACTGGGCCTTTAAAAAATCTCATTAAGTCTTGAGTCTGGTATTTCTTCACACTAAGAAGAGTCCTAATAAATCATTTCATTTTGGGTAGCATAAGGTAGTATTGCTCCACCTTGACAAACAGCTATTTCTGGCTTTTATCTCTGTGTACGTGCTGCTTTAAACCAGGAGGTGGATTACATTTTAAAAAAATTATTATTAAAAGATATTTGACCTCTCTCAAGTCATTACTTGGGACAGTTTAAATTAATACAGAAACACGCATGTGCTAGACTTGCTCAATAGTTTCTTTGTTCTGAAAATAACTGTAAAATGTCTAATAATTGACTAAGTTATATGAGGCACTGCATTACAGGGTAAGGATAATGGACATATGTACATGAACCAGGGAGATATTTTTTCTGTCTATCTTCCCCTTTGATCACAGGTGTGTTCTGTCATTCCACGTCAGTAACCAAAAGATTAGCTCATAAAATGAAAAATAGCTTGAAAGTTGATATAAAAGGTCTAGTGTCCATACCAAAATTAAAGGAGAAGGAAGACAAGTACTTGTAAATTACACTGGCTTCATATTGTGACACTGGCGGCACAATTTTCTACAAAGGGTATAATCTTTCCTTATACCAGCCAATGAGGTACGCAACCCTTGCCAGAAGCAGGGAAAGTTACTGTAAGCAATGTGTCAAGTTATAGTCTGCCAAATTAAACATCAGCAAAAAGAAAAATATCTGCAATCTTGATATATTCAGTATGGTGACAGCTAGGTCACCTCTGCAGGCAAAAAAAAAAAAAAAAATCTAGATTAATGAATATTACTCATTCTTTCTTCAAGAAAAGTTGAGACACTGTCCTGTCTCACCCTGAAACAACTGACCTCTGCTCTGCTAGAAGTTTCAGGGAACAGTAGCCTCATAGATTTTGTGTTTTCTTCCCTTCTCTTCCTGAAAGAACAGAAGATGTTGCTACCAGCTATGCTAGAGCTTTCCTATCCACCATAAGTACTGGAACTGGGTTTTTCACTTTTGATGGAATAAATGTAAGATGAGACAGTAATGGCTATTGTAACATTTGTTCCTCTTAGACAAGAGGTTACCTGACTGATCTTGCGAAGATATATCATAGAATGGTTTGGGTTGGAATGGACCTTTAAGATCACATTGTTCCAACCTCTCGCTATAGGCAGGGACACCTTCCATTAGACCAGGTTGTTCAAAGCCCCATCCAGCCTGGCCTTGAATGCTTCCAGGGAGGGGGCATCCACAACCTTTTTGGGCAACATGTTCCAGGGTTTCACCACTCTCACAATAAAGAATTTTTTCCTAATATCTAGTCTAAATCTACCCTCTTCCACTTTAAAGCAATTTCCCCTCATTCTGTTGCTATATGACCTCATAAAAAGTCTTTCAATAGCTTTCCTTTAGGCACCCTTCAGGTACTGAAAGTTTGCTCTAAGTCTCCCCTGGAGCCTTTTGTTCTCCAGGCTGAAGAGCCTGAATTTTTGCAGCTTGTCAGGTGCTCTAGCCATCTGATCATCTTTGTGGCCTTCCTCTGGACCAGCTACAACAGCTCCACGTCCTTGTGTTGGGGGTCCCAGAATGGGTTGCTATACTCCAGGTGGGGTCTCATGAGAAAAGAGGGGCAGAATCACCTCCCTCAACCTGCTGGTCATGCTTCTCAGGATGTGGTTGGCCTTCTGGACTACAAGCACACATTGCTGGCCCACGTTGAGGCCAATAGACCCAAATCCTTCTCCTCAGGGGTGCTCACAAGCCATTCTCCGTCCAGCCTGTATCTATGCTTGGGATTGCCTTGACCCAGGTGCAGGATCTTGCAGTTGGCTTTGTTGAACTTCATGAGGTTGGCATGGGCCCATCTCTAAAGCCTTTCCAAGTTTCTGTGGCGTCAGCTGCGTCACTCAATTTGGTGTCATCTGCAAACTTGCTGAGAGTGCACTTGATCCCACTGTCCACATCACCTACAAAGAAATTAAATAGCACTGGTCCTAGCTCTGATCCCCGAGGAATCCCATGCATCACCAGTCTGCAGCTGGACAATGAGCCACTGACTGTAGCTCTCTGAGTGCAACTATCCATCCAATTCCTTATCCCAGTGAGTGGTCCATCCATTAAAACAATTTCTTCTCTAATCTGGCATCCAGGACATTGTGTGAGTCAGCATCAAACATTTTGCATGAGTCCAAGTAGATCACACCAGTTGCTTTTCCTTTATCCACTGATGCTGTAACTTCATCATAAAGGGCCACTAATTTTGTCAAGCGTGACTTGCCCTTGGTGAAGCCATGTTGGTTGCCACCAATCAACACTGTTTAAAAGAACATATTGAAGAGTTGTAGCTTATGGCAGGAATGTGTCTTCTGAACACAGAAATAAATATGACAGTATTTGTATCAATGCACAGCAGCAGTATGTAATAGAGAATGCCAATTGAACATCTCCTGATGTGCCTTCTGATATTCTCCACCACTGATGTTCACTGCTGTGGCTCTTTTAATTGAGACTGTTTGCAGTGACTTTGTGTTGCAAAACTGCTGACATGTAAAATGCAAGCATTGCTGGAAATCCAAAGTGAACTTGTAGCCTTGGGGTTTCTTGCAGATCTAAAATGTAGTGCTTCAGACTGGTGTCAAATTAAGTTTGAAGAAATTTCTAGATGCTACTGTTTATGCTTTTCAAAGTGGATTTTGTTAGGTTGAGTGACTTCTAAACAAACATGTGAAATGATGGATAAATTAAAGTAGTTCCAATATATGAAAAAATGACAAAGCTCTTTCCTACTTGGTTGTATTTTTTGGGTCAGCATTGGTGCTTAAATTACAGCATGCACTGTAAATCTCAAAGCAAATACTGGAATCAGTGTGATTTACTTAGTTGCATACTGTCAGAGTCTCCCACCTTTATATACAGTACAGGCTTTGCATATTCAGAGAAACCAGCTAGCTGCAATTCACTGTTTGCAGAAAGCAATGGTAAATCAACTTTTCAGCAGAACTAGTCCATAAATCAATGAACAGTATATTCCTTTGAGACGCTCAAACCTGCACAGGAAAGCCACTCTAAAACCAGATTAACAGGCATTCTGATTTATGGTTGAATCAAACAGCCAAGGTCTATTTTCAGAGATCTAAAATACAAGACTTATGTAACTTATCAAGGTGACAATCTCATGGCTTTCCACTGCTGCTGTTTATTCATTTCTTGTAGATATGTGGGAGCAGAAATATACTCTGCTATGTATATATGTACATGTGTTCTAGTCTCGTAGGGGGCTAATGCTGTTTAACTGTGATATGCAGCACCATAACTGGTCCTGTAGAGCTATGCCTGGTTGCTCTTTTCCTTCCCTTCATCCATTCACTGTTTATATTCTTGTATATTCTTACTGTAGTCAGTTCTTGGACGTTGAGTCTGGGACTCTTGAAAAGGAGCAGGTGGCGCAGGCTTTCAGAGGGGCAAAGGAACCAGTACCACTGAGTCAGCAAACTATATTTCCCCTTGTTGTTGTGGCTGGAAGTCCAAGGTATATTGTTATTGCTGTGTGACCTGGATGTCACAACAGGCTATTTCACCATCCCATGCTTCCTGCTAATCAGACACTGGAGAGCTGCACCAGGACTGATAACAATGAAAACAGCAATAGAGGCAAATTAAGAAAATACTTTGAATAGACCACGTGAATGAAAACATACTGTGTATAATTGCCTTCCCCTAATTAAAGGTGTGGAGGTGTTTGCAGAGTTTCAGTTGGGATAAAAAATGTTTTTACAACAATAATATGATCTGAATGAATTATAAAAAAATGCTCTCCCCTTAGCTGGACAGCAGTGCAAAATTCCTTTACATTCCGGGCTCTAACTCACAGAAAACATAATTTTGGATCCAGAATGCTATGTGCTAGATATTCCTAATTCCTATGCTAAATGTATCTACTTCCCATTATGTCACCACTTAGCTTCTCTCTTTAAAACTACCAAATTTGAGCATCAGAGGCTGATTGAGGAGTGTGGTCTGTGCGAGTACCTTCCACCCAGGAGGTTACTGGGCTGCCTTCACCCTGTGATGGAGGTTGCATCATGCTGGACTTAACTATCTTGTCTGCATCTGCTTTCCCAGTAAAGATGCTCAAGATGGGAGCACCAAGAGGTGATGCTTTTTGCATCTTGAAGAGCAGCAGGAACCAGTTAGGTACAACTGGAAACATGCCTGATTTAGATTTTTATAATTACTTGTTTTTAAAAGACAAAAGCAAAACTTTGCTAATGGTACAGGAAACTATCAATAATTAATGCAAAGCTTGAAATGAAAGGACAGTACAATAGTTTGTTCTTGATGCCAGTAATTCTGCTGTCTGAATTATGCATAAAGCAAACAACATAAGGAATTACTAAAAGCAGCCTATCTCCTATATTTAAAATACCTTTAGCCAAGTTTGCCAAGATAAGATTAGCCATGCATTTCACTGCAAGCAGAATGTATCATCTTTAGTTCAAGAAAGTTGCTGTTGACTTTTAAAAACATTTTTTTTTCCCTTCCAAGGCAAGAAAATCAAAAGGCTGCAAAACCTTTCAAAGTGCATAAAAATGACCTGTCCTCCACGTATTTGAGGCCAAAATTAGATGTAATTTTTTTTTTCCCATTTGTTTTAGGACCTTTTTCTACCATTGAGCAAAAATCCTTATTTCTGTTTGACCTTAGGCTAGTGTGTAGCTCTGCTTTACTAGTTAGAAATTCTGACCTGAGAATTTTCCACCTTGATATTTACTTCAGCAGCCCTGAACTGAAGGATGAGTTTCTCTGTCTAGACTTATAGCCTTTGTCTCCCAGGGGTTGCCTTTAGAGGTAGCCTCCGTACCTGGCTCTTTTCGTGATCTTTAGAAACCTAAAATTATCTCATTTTTCTGTTCTATTGTCATTTTTCATTTTCCCAGATATTTGTTTATCTCTATTTTTAGCTGCCAAGGTTTCGTTTTCCTCAGGGAGAGAAGAGGAAAGCTTCTTGGGGCTGCGTGTTTATAGATACAGCCATTATTATTATTATCATTATTATTTTTGTTGGAAGGGTGAAAGCTAGTAAATCCACTTAAAGTATTTCACTGTAAGATATGCAGTACAGACTGTCTCCTTTCACCAGAGCCAGACCTTGTAAAGAGGAGGGAAGATGTGCCATGTCTGGGTAAAACAGTTCTTATCAGTGAGCTGAATCTATTATTGGCATTTTGAACACAAATATTATTTAACTTAGAGCTACCTTAGTCTTGGTGAGGTATATGTAAGACTGCATATAATGTCCTTTGCTGTCACTTTTTATTTTAGAGGGGATGTCCTGATGAAATACTTCTCTTGATACTGGATACACAGTTTAATCCTTATAATTGCCTTACAAAAAATCTCCCTCAGTTCAGCTGACCGGTGTATTAAATGGAGGATCATGTTACTGGAGTAAAGACTTTTTTTTTTGCTTTGCCCATTATAAAGTGCCTATCAGTGCTCTGCTGAGAGGCAGCACAACTGGCATATCCACAGAGCTGTCCTAATCCACATTTTCTGATGCTTCAGTAAAACATGAAGTCTGTTGCTCAGCCTGTTTCTTGTGGGACAATAGTGCTTATGGAATGGCTTAGGCTGGAGGGGACCTTAAGGTTCCAAACACTAGATCAGGCTACCCAGGATCCCATCCAACCTGGCCTTCTGTTTGTCTGGCCTAGTGATGAGGCACAAAGCCGTTTTCCTAGCTGAGGGCAAGTGTGAGGAAAGGGGTAGGGAAATTCTGAAGATAGGCAGAGTTGAAAAAAGAAAATAAAAGCTGAGTATCCTTTATAGGGACTGATGAATTCTTCAGAGAGTATAAGTTCATTGTGAAATCATGAGTGTGTTTTGTAAATTCTTCCCCGTTTGTCATGTGCACATCTTATTAGAAGCATCCTTTCTTGTTTTCACATCCATCTTTACAATTTTTTTTCTCTGTTGTTTTTATTCCTCTGCCATGTGCTCTATTACTCTCAAAAGCTCACCAATCTTTTCTCTTTTAATTTAGATCATCTAAAGCAGTGGGATAAGGTCTCCCCTGAGCCTCCTCCTCTCCAGACTGAACAATCCCAGTTCCCTCAGCTGCCCCCCATAAGACTTGTACTCCAAACCCTTCACACCTTCTTTGCCCTTCTTAGAACATGCTCCAGATCCTCAATTTCTTTCTCGTCATGAGGGGCCCATTTGATAGAAGCCAAGCATAAGTGGGGAAATGTATGGCAACAGAGGATGTTAATTAAGTTGTGGAGCATTGTTCCTTATTCAAGTGTAACCAATATTTATCTAACATCTAAAATTGTACTCATTCTAACATTCTAGTGTAAATCCTATGCCTTGCAAGCAAAATGTATATTGATGGATGAACTGGCTGCAATGCAACAGCCATATTATCCTACCTAATGGAACACACACGTGTGTCAGAACCACTATTGGTGCAGACATGTTTTAGAAGAAATAAATTTGCTTAAGCACATGTGCTTTTCAGACTGTTGAATTGGGTAGTTGTCTAACTGCACTAGGAAGCTCACTGAATAGTTTGTAATAGCCTTTGAAAACCTAGGCTAAACTTGGATGTTGGCAAATGTGCCTAGACTATTTACAGTGCTTGGTGTTTTACTTCAACTGATAGAAAAGGGAAGGAAGCAGTTTGAATAAATGTGACACTCCCTTATTACTGTAACTTGGAAATTAATTTATGGCTCCCTAAATTCTTTCATAGTCACCACTGCTGAATGCCACATTTTCAGAAAGGCAGGCTAGGAAAGTTGTCATTGTTCTTAAGCTCCTTAAGTTATACAAGATCCAGTTAAACTCTTAGCAGGATTTCTAAGAAGCTTCAGTACCAACTTCCCTCTGAAGTGCAGTAGGATTTGGATGAGTTTTAGAAGAGTTTATTCTTTTATTGTTTGATTCTGCTGCATTAGCTAGTGGAGAGCTTTATAGCAGAGCCTTATAGTGCTGGACTATGCAAACACAAAGGGAAGGAATCCTTCACCACAATCAGTCCTCTAACAGAACTCAGTTTGCCTCTCCACAGCTTTGACATTGGCTTGCAGCATGTCTAAAGACTCAGCAGACATTCTGCCTTGACCTAGCCCGTGGAAGCTGTGAAGAACACCTTTTGGCATTGTTTACCTTGGTTATTAAAGGAACATCTTGGCCCAAAATTTAACTTTTTTTTTTTTTTTTTTTTTTTTTTTTTTTTTTTTTTTTCCTCTCTCTCTTTGGCTCTCAGTGGTTCGTGGTTCAGTCGGGCCCATGAGAAAGACAGGCAGATCCATTCTCTTGATCTGCACTGGGTGGACAGACACCATGTAAGCATGGTACCTGTTTTCTTGGTGACCATGGCATAGTGGAGGAGCTGGCCACACCAGAAGCACTGGCTGGGCTCATAGCAGGCCTCAACCTGAGTGCTTTGCCAATGGAGAAGCAGTGGTTGGCTTATTGTCTTGGGCATGACAGGCCCATGCCATGCAAATAGCTCCAGCTGTTGCCTCTCAGCTTCCAATTTCAAAGCCTCCAGCTCTTCCGGAAAGGGCGGTCGCTGTTTTGCTTTAGGAGGCTAACAGCCGCTATGGTTCCCTGGGAGATCTGGAGGTCAGGCTTTCATCCGGATGCCTCCCCCATCTCTCTGTTCTGTCCTTATTTTCCTGGAGATTGTAGAAGGCTGTAAAATGCTTTGATAATTAAGCAGGGAAAATTTCCACAACCCATAAAACTTAAAAGGTAATACTAAGCCCAATTTAGCTTTTGAATGCCTTTCAAATAATTTGTATTTAACACATGGTAAAGATCCTTGGCTGGTGCTCTTGAACAAACAAATCTCTGAGCTTGGTTTCAGTGTTTTGTGTTGTAGCTGCTCTAAGAGAATTCTTTGGTTCAGGTTTCCATCGTAAACTGCAATGTGGGAAGCGGTGGAGATGAAATAAAGAGCTGACCTGAAACTTTGCCCCAACCATGGACTGGACATAAATTGTTCTTTTGAAATATTTCTTTCTTGTTTCGTATAACCTTTCTTAGCTAAGGCTGACAAACTTGGTAAAGGTTGGCAACGTGCTTGGAGAGAATTTTTTTTCAAGTCTGCAAGTGTTTGGAGAATTACCTGAACCGTGTTCTGAGATGACAGGATGTTGGTAGAAACTGTGTCAGACTGGTTTGCACAAAAAAGGCAAGAAAGTACTCAAAGAACTCAGTGCTGTGTTCTTCTTCAAAACTTTAAATGCAGAACAACTCCTAGAAACTGAGCGTGGGCTCCTTCAGATTTAAACTACCGTGTTTCATATGGTTTTGTCATGGGTGGAAATGGCCATCATGAAATGTGTTACTATTATTATTATTTTTTTCAGCTAGGCTCTAGATAAGTTGCAAATTTCTTTTCTCTCAGGCCAAACACATTTTATGAATTAAGGTAAGACATGTGGCTCTTTATGCTGATCTACGTTTGGCATCTGTTGGTGCATCTGCACTGGAAGGAGTCAACATGAACAGTTGCTACCCCTGGGCCTGGCAGAGCTGGCTGAGGAGCCCCTCAGAAGTAGAAATAGCTCCAGGTATTTGGCTCTCTCCTTCCATGTGTTGAACAGCAGAAAAAACAGCACAGCTAAAAACTCCTTTTTGGACTTTCAGACGCAATCTTTGTGATTTGATGGAAATTCCTTTTTTGACAGGGATGACACTGCAAGGTTGGGATAGTGTGGGCAGAGAGGAACATTTGGTATAAGTACCATTCCTACAGCCAGATCAATCATAAATACTTTTTGCAGTTTTTGAGGTCTTTTCTATCTTTTAGGTGTAGGAAACTGGGAAATGAGGGGAGGTGGGGTGGGACATCATTTTTAGAGGTAGGCACCATCTTTCTGCAAATGTGGAGATATGTAATAATGATGAGAACAATGAAGGAACAGAAAACTGAGGTGGGTGGACAGCTTAGAATTAGAGTATGAGGACAGGAATTCTACCACCAAGCATGGAAAAGACCTACAAGACTATCCAGTCCAATCATCCACCCATCACCAATAGTTCTCACTAAACCATGTCCCTCAACACAATGTCCAAACATTCCCTGTACACCTCCAGGGCTGGTAACTCCACCACGTCCCTGGGCAGCCCATTCCACTGCCTGACCTCTCTGTCAGAGAAGTAGCATTTCCTAATGTCCAGCCTGAACCTCCCCTGGCACAGCTTGTAGCCATTCCCTCTAGTCCTATCACCAGTTACGTGAGAGAAGAGTCCAACCCCCAGCTCACTACTACCTCCCTTCAGGTAGTTACAGAGAGCAATAAGGTCTCCCCAGAGCTTCCTCTTCTCCAGATGAATAACCCCAGGTCCCTCAGCCACTCCTCATAAAGCTTGTGCTCCAGACCCCTCATCAGCTTTGTTGCCTTTCTTTGAACACACTCCAGTGCCTCAATGTCTTTCTTGCAGTGAGGGGCCCAAAACTGGACATAATACTTGAGGTGTGGCCCCACCGGAGCTGAGTACAGGGGGACAATCACTTCCCTGTTCCTGCTGGCAACGCTGTTTCTGATGCAAGCCAGGATGCCATTGGCCTTCTTGGCCACCTGGGCACACTGCTGGCTCATGTTCAGCTGAGCATCAATCAATACCCCCAGGGTCCATTTCCTCTACGCAGTCTTCCAGCCACTCTGCCCCAAGCCTGTAGCGCTGCCTAGGGTGGTTGTGGCCAAAGTGCAGGACCCAGCATTTGGTCTTGAACCTCATCCCATTGGCTTCAGCCCAGCTCTCCAGCCTGTCCAGATCCCTCTGTAGGGCCTCGCTACCCCCAGGCAGATTAACACTTCCAGCCAGTTCGGTGTCATCTGCAAATTTACTGAGGGTGCACGCAATGCCTTCATCCAGGTCATCAATAAAGATATTGAAGAGGACAGGCCACAGCACTGACTCCTGAGGAACACCATTGTGACCAGCTGCCAGTTGTATTTAGCTCCATTCACCACCACTCTCTGGACCTGGCTCTCCAGCCAGTTCCTTACCCAGCCAAGGGTGTACTTGTCCAAGCCACGGGCTGCCAGCTTCTGCAGAATACCATGGGAGACAGTGTCAAAGGCTTTGTTGAAATCTAGGTAGACCACATCAACAGCCTTTCCATCATCTACCAGACAGGTAACTAAATCATAGAAGGAGATCAGGCTGGTCAAGCAGGACCTGCCCTTGGTGAACCCATGCTGGCTGGGCCTGATCCCCATATTGTCCCGCACTTGCCATGTGATCTCCCTCAAGACAATCTGCTCCATCACCTTTCCTGGCACTGAGGTCAGGCTAACAGGCCTGTAGTTCCCTGTGTCTGGAAGCTGATGAGCTGCAAGTGTAATCTCACAAAGTGGGTGTCCAATACAAATTGAAGACCGTTTAGTTTTTGTTTCACTGGCCAGGTAAATTCAGATTTGCAGCTGTCCAAATCAAATTGCCATATTTTTTTTGCATGGTAATCTTAGTGAGAAATCTCTATCAGTTGTGATGGAGATTGTGATAGCTTGTTACTGTACTGTCTAGTTAAATGTTTGCGAGGCCAGATTAAGGTGCAGCTGCTAATCTTTCAAGGTTTACATTGATTGAGAGCTGGTATTCTTTGAGTCTTTTAAAAATACTTCCAATTCTAACTAGCTTCTTCAGGTTTTCCCATGGCAGAGCTGGCGTTGCACATTCTCAGTAGAGGCTAAGATTGTGCAAGGTAGAGTTTCACTCCCCCCACTTTAAGTTTTATGGCTTATCTGCCTTCAATAATCATCCATGTTGAACACCCTGGCTTGATAATTCAAAGGCAGAAAGTAATTGATTCTGCCTTAAGGCTCATTTTGTTGCTTTAGGAAAGGTTTTAGCACTGTCATGTTCAGTCCTTGAAAGCTCATTGAGTTAGTGCTGTGTACATTCCTGGAAGCATGCTCTTAATGGAAAGTCCAATTAATCGAGCTTTTAGCTAGATGTCAGTGACTGGGCAAGATTGATCTGCAAGTTGGATGTTCATTTCCTGATACATTTTTAAAATTCTTGTTCTAAATAAATATCGTACAATAGTTCCCTGAAATCAAACACAACACTGACAAGCTCTAAACAATTTGTATGATAGTTGCACACATTTATTTCTGTTCTCAAGAAGTGTGTACCATGTTTCTGTCAACTGTCAGCTGAACCTCTAGCTGTGCTTCTATAAACTGTCAGATATCTTTAGCAATGAATTTCAAGCAAGATGAAAGCTTTATACTGGGGAAACTCTCTCTGTGTATCTCCACTATTTTATCATTTCATTTCAAATCAAGAACTAGCAAATAAAAGTCATGCTTCAGAGCATTCGGAAAGGCTGCAACATAAGAGAAACAATGCCCAAAACTAACAGCAAAGCCAGACTGGTTGATGCTTCCTTTACGTATAGTCATGCACAGTTATTTAGCCAGGGAGATGCTTTTTTCTCTTAAAAACAATTAAGTGACTTTCAGGGGAAAAATACATTGCAGATGGTATTTTTTTTTTCTTTTTAATTAAAAAAGAGGAACTTTTTTTTTTCTTTTTAATTAAAAGAGAGGATTTTTTTTTTTTTCCTTCTTTCTGCAGTATATTGAGGGACTGAAGGTTAAGACCTCTTACATCCTCTAATATAAGTTATTGCTCCATCTTAAAATGAACTTCATATGCTTCCAGTGATCCTAGGTCATTTCCTCTAGACAGAAATCAGCATGGTGTCTTAAAATATATGTGTGGGTAATTAAATGTAGGGCCAGGCATAACACTAAAAATTCAGTCCTTGTTAATTTTAAGGAGCAAGATGGTAAAGAATTTAATTGTACCTAATATATTTCAAAAGGTTTGAAAATGAGTGTTAGGTTAAAAAGGAAATTGCAGTAAAATGCATAATTTTTCTTTAAAGTTTTGTTAATAATGCCACATAGATAAAATAACTAAAATAAAGGCACACTGCTTCTTGGTTTACTTTGAAGTCCTACCTTCATAAGGGAAACAACCTGAGTTGTATTTGGACTCAGATATAGATCAATTTTGCCTTGCACTGAAGACAGTGCCAAAATTCCCCTGAATTTATGTGGTATTAAAATAAGATTATCTTCACTTACACAGTTAGAAAACATAGAGATATTGTAGTGCTAAGCTCAAAAGAAAAGTTGATTCTGGACTCAGCTCCGTTGGACTATCATCTATATGAGTACTTTGACAGATATTTACAGAAAACCCAGCTTCACCCCAGAGAGGGTAATCTGTAGTTTCTCCAGTCATTGGTGGAAAAATAAGATTCTGCAAGATGTTGATTCAAAATGTCTAAAATAAGCCCTTGCAGTCAATCTTGATTCTTGAAGAAGGCATCTCTACAAGGTCAAGAGGTTTAATTCCCATTTCCAATAACTTAGGAAAGGCATATGTAATTATCAGTGCATAGACGTTCTAATGTTAGGAATTTTCATGGAGTGACACAAATGTTTTTGTTATGTCCATTGGTTAGAAACATTGTATTTCTACTTCACTGATACTCAGACAAAATAAAATGTGTGGCTCAGATGTCACTTTACACTTTTCAGCTGAGTGTTTTCATCTGCAGAAAGAAGAAGCAGAGGGGATCATTCAACAGAGTTTCAGCATCACTCTTCTTTGATTAAAATCTTTGCTGCTTAAATTCTTTTCTTATTTTAGCAGCTTTTTTATCTATGGAAAATTTTACGGAACTTTACTATTGATATGCGACTGTACCATATTCCAAGGTACTTAAAATTATCTCTGTCTCTCTGATTACCATATAATCAGACATCTTTCCTTAATTCACTAATAGAAACATGAAAGTGAAGCTATTATTTAACGTATAAATTAAATTATAGAAGGAATTTTGTAAAAGAGTAGCGAAGGATGTTGTTAATTAAGTTTCCTCGCAATGCTTACCAATGTATTCTTTAAAAGAGGGCTCATTAATGTCTATGCTGTAACTAACTTTTCATTTAATAAGCTCTTGAGTTAGAAATTTTCCAGAGTGAAAACGCTGAGTAGTTGATAATTGGAGCATAAGAAATTGGCTGCTGCTGTGTCTCTGATCTCCTCTTGGCTCTGTTCTGTGGTTTGAGAGAGATTCCATGTTTATGGCATGCTTGAGACACGGTAACCTTACAAGCTGTGCTCTGAGCAACAGAAACATTAAGAAATCCTTCTTCTGTCTGAGGCCAGAATGTGTTTGATTTGTCAGGGAAAATGAAGTCAAGATGCATGTGATAATGGAGATGAATTGGTGAGATGGAATGCCAATAAGTATAAACAATTACAGGTTTGAGGCTGTGCTGCTGTTGCTCCAAGAGTGCTCAGAGATGAGATTACTGCATTGCAGAAGCATAATGCTGCCACAGCACAGACAGAAAATATACATCAGTTCAAATAAATCCTCTGGGTGGAGAAATAATTCTAGGCATTTTTCAAATGATGTTATCTCCCAGGCTCTCTCATCTCTAATAGGAAAGCAGAATGAAGTGATGAGATACGTAGCCTGGGAGCTACATACCTCAGATCACAGATCTGAAAAAAATGATAGCTTAGAACAGAGGATGGCTCAGTGGACAGAATTCACAGGTCCTTATTTAGTCTGTTTTTAAACAAAGCTCTTTTTAGGAGGGCGTGCTTTGGACGAGCAAGAACAGCAGAAACTTAGGTGTTTGGTCCTGTGATCTTTAAGTGCTTTGGAAATGCTATGCGTTTTTTAGGATCCTGTGAGATTATGGGAAAGGATGATAACAACTTACTAAGAGATTAGATATAATCGATCGAGAACAAGAGGACTCAAACTTCTGAGATTCCAGTGGCCAATTTTAAATTTTTGATTTGGATTTTGAAAACCAAAGGCTATCTGGGGGCATTTTAGGTCACCAGAGTATTTATTTTCCTTCTTTTCTGCTTTTAGAGGAGCTCAGATTTTGTGACAGACAGCTAGAAATAATACAACTGGAGATTATGGCAATAGAGGAACATACTCATAATGAAACCACAGAGTAATAGAACTGATGAATATCTTTTTATGTTGTGTTCCTGACCAAGACAGATTAGTGTAGGTTTCTTATTTTCTTTTGTACAGATACAAATCATTAAAAAT
Organism: Excalfactoria chinensis; assembly: GCF_039878825.1. Lineage (NCBI taxonomy): Eukaryota > Metazoa > Chordata > Aves > Galliformes > Phasianidae > Excalfactoria > Excalfactoria chinensis. The sequence continues at coordinate 49,034,362 of NC_092826.1, forward strand.
ACTACAAACAGTCTAGGTAGCCTGGACCAGCTGGAAATCCTTTGGAAAACGGTTCTAGTCAGTCTACAATTACAAGAGAAAATGCCCGAGTCATGAGCTTAATTACAGTACTGGTAGATCACTCATTTCTCTCATGTCTTCTGATTTGCTGACTGAACTGAATTAGTGAGATTTCTTAATGCAAGTGCACATCCATCCTGAGTCCTTCCTTTCCTACAGCCAAAATTTAGACCCTTATTGACGTTACTGAGGTCATCCATTCTCCTACATGATCCATACTGGAAGAAAACTGGACCATGTATGATCTGCGAACTATGCTTATTTTGATAAAGATGTGTTTAGGAAGTGACTGGTGATGTATTTCTTTTTTATTTTTATTATTATTTTGCATGCTTCCATGCACAGCAAAGTCCTTTAGTATTGAGGTTTTTACACTGTTTTTCATGTATCTTCTTCAGTAATACCAACACAGATTTTTCTAATTATAACTGTTATCCTCCATCAGTTGTGTTTGCTTGTTTTGGTAGCCCTACAGTGCAGATGCCTTGTGGTTACTGAGGCACCTTATGCCCTGAATAGAACTGCATGAAACTGTGCTCTTAAGAGCAAATGATCAATTGGTTCTATGTAGGTAGAACCTCCTAAGTCTATAAGAACACTGTAAAAATGTACAGTCTTGGAGGCTTTACCTGTATGTAGATATGTATGTGTAAATATACTTACATGCTTTTTATATTTATATAAATACAAAATATATTTTATATTGTGAAACATGTACTTTATATAAATATTTATATGTGTGTGTGAACTTGGTTTATGTTCCACAAGGCTCAGCGTTTAGCTTAAATATTTCAGCATACCCCTTAAATCATAGAATCCTTAGAGTTGGAATGGACCTCTGAAGGCCATCTAGTCCAACTCCCCTGCAATGAAAAGGGACATCACAACTACATCAAGTTGCCCAGGGCCTGATCCAGCCTCACCTTGAATGTCTTCAGAGACAGTGCATTAACTGTGTCTGTGGGCAACCTGTTCCAGTGCCTCACCACCCTCACTGTAAAAGACTTTTTTCTTTACATCTAACCTAAATTTACCTTCTTTGAGTTTGAAACCATTTCCCCTTGTTCTATCACCACAGACCCTGCTGAAGAGTCTGTATGTTTTCTTCCTGTAGCTCCCCTTTAGATACTGTGAGGCCTCTATCAGGTCACCTCGCAGCCTTCTCTTTTCCAGGCTGAACAGCCCAGCTCTCTCAGTCTGTCCTCCCATCATTTTTGTGGCCCTCCTCTGGACATGCTCCAGCAGGTCCATGTCTCTCTTGTACTGAGGACTCCACATGTGGATGCAGTACTCCAGGTGAGGCCTCATCAGCAGAGTGAAAGGGCATTATCTCATCCCTTGATCTGATGGCCACTCTTCTTTTGATGCAGCCCCAGAAAGAGCAAATGTAAAGTGTAACTGATCATTTTTGTTTTGTGAGATTCATTTAGAACAATGAAGTTGTGCATCATTTACCGTAAATTGGGCATAACAAATTACTCTTCTTAGTTCCTGCAATATTCCTCTCGATTCTATTGAAAATTCTTACAGTTGTGTTTGATGAGAATTTGTGGAAGCACCTGGCTTGTTATTTATGCCTCACACTTTTATCTGTATAAGTCCTATCTGTTTTGTTTTGATTCCAGTAATCCCAGCTGCTCTGTTCTTTCCGTAAACAAGGATTGCAAAATCCAGGGCTTGTTAATCACACAACAAACAAAACTGATCTTAACGTCTGCTAACATTTTGGACCAAATTGGATCTGAGTTTCAATTCAGACCCATAACTATTAAGAGGGTGATTGTATACATGGGAGTGGAAAAACTGGGGTGCAAACCAGCTCCGTTCTGAAAGTATTCCAAGTGACTGCAGGCTTTGTCTCTATTCAATTTCATTCTGGAATTAGGAGATTTGGATTCTGAGGATTGAACTAAAATATCATAGAAAGCTTATGAGAAATTTGGTACATAAAACAGAAATTCTTCTTGATTAATTTTTCTCTGCTGGGAGGTGGGGAAGAGTAAGAAGGAAACTAAAACTTAAAAAATGATTGCACAGTGTGTATGGGAGTTGTTGAATCACGGCCTGAACCACTGATTGATCACCTGAGGCAATCACTAGGTCAGCCACGGGAACACAGGTGAAGGCAATTCACCTGAGTGACCAGAAGGGGTGGAGCCTGGCTGCACCTCTTCCAGACCCCTTTTAAAGGCTGACTGCCACTGGGGAAGGATTTCTTCTCTTGAAGTTTTCTACTGTGAACCTAGAACATGGGTGAGTGTTTTATTTATATTTTATTTTCTCTTTTCATTGTGGTTATCTTTCTAATTTACAACCTGTAAAATACCATCCTAACTATGCTACTCTGCTAACTGTACATTTGTTGATTGTACACAGTGCTTCAGAAGAGAATTTAAATCTTGGCTTCAGTTAAAGCTTTTTAAAAGAAATTGCTTTGGTTTTATGTAGGCGTGTGTGTATGGGACATTAATATAGCCTGTAATTGATCCTAGCAATATTCCCCTGAAGTCTGAATATTCCTACATGGTTATTCAATTTTCAGGTTTTAAGTTGCAATAGCTATCTTCAAAATGAGGTGAAATGTGTTAAGTTGCCAGTTTCGTTCTGCAGCATCTCCTTCATTAGCAGATCTAAAAGTGGCCTGTCAGAACTGTCTGTGGTTAATTATAATGCCACAGCATAACCCAGGTTGAGCTTAACTCCAGCTTGCTGCTTGAAGCAAGAAACTTTCAAGTTTCTGACTGATACAGTCACAGCCCTGGGGCCATCATCTTGAGAAACACAGCTCCTTAAATCAGTAAAGTTGTACGCAGTGGTATTTCTCTTTTATTATAGTTCTTTATCTTCTTCTGGTCAGGCCTATGCTGAGTGTATAATGTGTTTGAGAGAGAGCCACTTAGGGAATGAAGTATGAAAATACTCTATAAGTGCTGTGATAAGTGTGGGTCAAGATGGGCTTGTGTTAATAATGTCTCTGTAAGGAGTGAGCTGCTCCTTGTTTACCCGCCTCCCAACCAAAATATAAGTAATGCCAGAACATATTAGTCTGGGATATAAAAACAAACTGCTTGAGATCTTCACTGTGATAGTTGATTTTCTTCTTTAATTGAAGCTGCATTCATAAGTTGATAATCACGGAGCCTGAATCACATGATCACATCAACTTCAGCTTATGTTCAGAAGTGAGGGTGCACTCCTTGAAAACAGTGATAGAATATTCACAGTGCGATTTAATCTATCCCAATTTAATTCAGGACTGAAGACTTAATGCTTTTAGATTCAAACTCAACACAAATGCCTTGTCTCTCTCCCTAAGCCATGTTTTGCTTCACGTTTATTGCTTTTAATAGCTTAACAGAAGTTACTTCTGCCTGTTTAACTTTTGTATATGGAGCATAGTGTGTATGTGGCCCATGGAGCTGAGCAAATGCAGAAGTGGCAGCTAGCTTTTCAGGCAAAAATTTGAACATAACCATGAGTCATCTGAAAATATAAGTTTCTTAGGTATCCTGCTTTTGGTTTAATTAGAATTTTTGTAGTCTTTTATTGCCAGCTGGAATTGAATCGTTGGAAATTTTGGTGATATTTTTAGCAGATATGCATCTGAATAGTCGTTGCTGTTATGATTTCCCCCCCTCTCTAACAACATTTTGTCAAGTCATTATTGGATTTTCACAGTTGAGGAACTGTGAGGTAGGGTGATAATACTCAGTTTAAGTGAGAGATGCTGGGTTACACGTACAGCAACCATACTGAACATACTCTGAACAGTTGTGAGAATAGGCCAGAATGCAATAAGTTTCAGATCAATCCTAGTCTTTATGGAAAAGTCTTTACAAGAAAGCTGGGGGACAGACCAGCTAATGTGTTCAGCTATGTATTATGCTGCCAAAGAGTCTATTAGCAACGTTTTGGCTCTCTAGATGTCCTCAAGCATGTGGTCTTTCCAAAGTTCCATTTTAAAAACAAAACAAAACAAAAAACCTTCAGATCAACCATTTGATTTTCTTCCCACATTTGTCTAGATGGAAAGTAGGCTTGTCCCCAGGAACAGCCCTTGTAGCCCACTCAAAAAGTGATATAGTGCCCAGATAGTTATTGAAAAAACATACAGGGAATTCATTCATACAATGAATAAATGCATCAGACTACACTGTATTTTCTGCCCAATAACAGACACAGCTGTGGCTTTCATTCAGCTGTTTCTGGCAGACGCTGCAGTATACTGTAAATTGTTATTCAATAGAGAAGAATTTGGCGTATGAATTAAGGTGAGTGATTTTATAGCTTTATCCAGAATGGGTTTCCTAGTGTATGACGTACTCCCTTAGGAATGTTCCCAAAAAGGCTGCTGCAAATTTTCCCTTATTATCTGTGGTAGGGTCTGTTCATTTTCAGAGATTTTTATCTTCCCAAGCAACTTCAAAGCCCAATTAAAAAAAAATCTACTTGTGTACAGAGATAATATTCTAGAACAATCCAAAATATGTAGTCAGAATAATTTGCATTTAGATTGTCTATCCAATGGCTCTGAAATGCATTACAAATACAAATTAGGTTTCACATCATGACCGTAGAAACCTCTATCACAATGTTTTGGTGTAGGCAAAATTAGCTATGCTGTGACCTGAGAGGCATCTTTACTTCTAAGCCAGTATGCACTACAAATTGAACTGTAGAAATTTGTCATACATTACAATGAGAAACTATTACTAGTGTGGTCTCATTTGGTGATCTCTCCATTTATCAGGCTGTGAAAAGGATGCAGAACAAGTTAGGTGATAATTACTAGAGCAGCTGAGAAACAAAAGATTTGTGTTTCCCTGGCTTCAGCAAGAGGAAAAATAGAAGCACTTAAGAAAACTGGTTCTTGTCAGTGTCCTACCTTACTTGAAAGCAGAAAGACACAAAACTGCAAAGCTGTAGAGAGTCTTTTATACAGTTTTTAAGAGCATCTGTAATTTCATGTGCAAAATGACATAAGCCAGGTTTTGTGCTCTAACAGTGGCTGTTCAACATAGTATCATGGAATGGCTTGGGTTGGAAGGGGCCTCAAAGATTATTTAGCTCCCCAAGCCATATGATATGCTTGTGGGCAAGCATGAGATTTGGAAAAACAGTGGATGAAAAACATGCCTGGAAGAGATCGGTTGCTGTTTGATTGTAGACTATTTTAATTTCTTATCCTTTCTCCTCCTATTTCAGTAGCTTCTGGAGGGATATCTGGTGTGGTAATGTTAACTTCACATTAATGTATGGAAAGGGACTAAACTGAGCCATATCAACCTCATAGAAAACTAAAAATGTGCTTTCACTGTCCAGATATGTAGTTGGCCTGCAATATGTTCCTGGACTATGACAGGTACATTGCCGCACACATGCTAGTGAAAACCAGTTTACATCTTAAATATTGTTATACTGGTTCTGTGGAAAGATTCAGTGAGACTAGCATCTTCTTCTGGATGATTGCCAGTACCTGGTGTCTAGGGACAGATATGCTGGTAGGCCAGCTAAACAGCATCACTTTTCTGTTTTATTTTCATAGCATCTGGTAAACTACCGTTAAAATCCTTCTCAAGCAGAAAACTCTTTCACTGTTGTCCTTAAGCTTCTTTGATTGACTTCTCTGTGTATTAGTCTGGTTGCTCTCAGGCTCCTTTTGCTTTTGGTCCCCCTAATATTACATTGCAATGACTTCTGTGAAAAAGAACTTTCAGCAGCTTGTGTTAAATCTGTTGTCAAATGGTATCGTATGAAGTTTATCACTTCACTGTTCACATTCTCCATACCCTTTAGAAACTGCAGGTCTCTATCATGTCTGTCACTTATTGCCTCTTTTCCAGCCTGAGGAGATCTGGCTAACTTCATTTTAATCTATCACAGGGAAGTTATACTTTAGTTCCCCTATCATATTTCGTTTTCTGTACCTATTCTGATCTAATGTAACTCCTTTCAGTGACCAGCTCTGCCCATGTCATTCAAGTGTCAGACCTACCACAGATGTTTATCACTATAAAAAATAATGTTTTATTTTCTGATTTCTCTATTAGGCTTGTAAGCTTTCACTAAGTTATTTCTCTTAAAAGATTGCTTTTATTATTTACTGCTAGTTTCCTAGAATGTTTTTAAATAACAGACAGCTTGATATTCTTTCTATGCAGTTAGGATTATACTAATTGGCATATTTTACTCTACAATTAGCAGTGGGAATTACTACCTGAAATCTTATTGTCCTGTCATACAGGGATCTTTTTATATATCTCTGCAGTATGCTTTAATTCAATTCAGAGAAGCTTCATGTTATGAATAGCCTTCACTTGCTATTCAACCTCTGATACAGATCAACAGATCCATTGGTTCCTGACCCACTGGTTGAGAAATGGAGTTCATGAAGCAGATACTCCTTCTTTGAGAACTGGCTGCTTTTTGTTTTGTCTTTCCCTCTCTCTCTTTCAAGAGGTTACTATTTACAAGTTGAGTATTTTTCTTCCTTTTTCATGACAGCTCAGCTCCTTTATATATCTCCCTATCTGTGAAGGCTCTTTGAGATTCCAAATATATTATAAAGCGAATCATTCCATTTATGTGTTTATTGGTGTATTCAAAAAAAAATGCAATACGTTTAGTAGGTGTGGCAGCCCTCTATAAACCTACTTCCTTCTTCTAAGATGTTTATAGGTATATAAACTATCAAAGTTTCAAGCATCTGCCTGTTATAGAAACTTATGGAATAGGATTAAGTGTTTCCTTGCTTCTGAGACCTATTTAATAAGCTTTTTTTTTTTCCCGTTCATGCAGCCTTCCATTTTTCTGGGCTGAGTGCCCTTAGAAATCATTGGAATGATAAATGCCATGCTTAGGATTTTCTATACTAGTTTCTCTAGGGCTGCTGCATGAGTGCCATTTGGTCTTTCAGACTTGCTTCTGTTTTATTTACCCTATTGGCACTTCAGTTAGCAATTTCAAACTTGTTTCAAACACACACACAAAAAAATATTCTGAGCTTTTCTAATATAAACTCCAGCACAAATTAAGTTCTCCAAGCCAGTCTTATCTTCCTTGAATTCTTAACACATCTATCATGTTTAAGTAACACAGACTCTGACAGAGCTCTTGATGCTTCTGTTTGCAAGACTTTTATGATTGATTGGGATGCCTGTGGCAAGATATTCTTCAGTGTGTTTTCTGATTTATTCTGTTTTTGCATTCAGCATATAGACCTCTGTACTCTTCATATTCTTCACTTGGATGCAACATCTACTTATAAATAATGTCTTTCTACTTGTCTTTAGTCCGACATTTATGAATGCTAGCTTTTTTTTTGTTTTGTTTTCATTTGAAACTTCTAAAGAGGTGACACATTTGCTCTGAAGTCTTTGTAAAATATTTTTAAATTGTCTCCTACTTGACTTCAGCTGCTTTAACCTTTTAGCAACTTATCTTGTTTTCTTTTGATTAATCTCTTTTGTGCTTTTCTTAAATGATGCTACAGCCAATGTTATTATTTTCACCCTTATTCCTACAAAGAATTTGAATTTGAGTAGATTGTGGTAAATTTTGGGTTGAGTCTGGTGGGTAGTTTAGAAATAGATCAATAAATGTTTTTTCCTTTGTCAGATCTTTGGCTGTTTGCTCCACAAAGCAGCCATTTTTACCACATAAAAACAAACAGCTGATTTAAGTTTTTTGCCTCATAACCCATTGTGTCAGTCTTCTGGTTTGCACAGGAGTAACCAAAGTCTTTTGCAGTTATTGCCATGAATTTGCCCTCACAGCTTTTCTAATATTCTTTAGAATACCTCAGACACCTTTTAATCAGAGTGAATCAGTAGCTGAGGCATCCACTTTCTTATTTGCCTATGGGTTGATTCCAGGTTTAATTTATTTCATCACTACAGTAGCATTGATCACATCTGTGTGATTTCTGTTCTGATTTCACTTGTTTATCGTCCTTCAATTAAAATTTGAAGGTGGAGTGGGTTTAGTCAGGTCTGGTTGCTTAATTTCATACAGTAAGCTTAGATGGATCTTTGTTTACTGAGACTGCTTTTCATAATTTCTTCCCTGGATTTCATTGCCTTTATCCCATACCTTCTTGCAGTGTGCTTTGGCAGAGGCAGACAATGTTGTAGTGATCCACAGTTATTATGTGAATCACTTGATTTAGAGAGATTTAGTTAATCAGATGAAGAGCTGCAACTAGCTTGAGAAGGGAAGAAGAGAGATATTACTTGGGAGGAAGAAATAGAGAAGAAGCTTATCAACTCCCCTCCCACTTTTTCCAATCACCCATTGGGGATGAGATGAATTCTGAGGGTTCAGAGCAGAAGAAGCATGCAGAAGTCACAAGAGAACTTCTGGACTGGAATGTTATGTCTTGAAAAGAGTTGCTTTCTTTCTGGTTTGATGTGGTTTTGATTCCATGCCCTGAAAGGATAACAGGCACCATGGACTGGTTTGTCTACGTTTTTAGGGAGTGAGAAAATGTAAATGCCTCAGTGGGGAACAGCAGCCATGAGAGGACACAGCAGCCTGGGAAAGCTGCTAATTACTAATATATTCCTGAAAGCGTGTTTTTAGTTTTATTTTTTTCCACAGGATCAAATAGAGCATTTATTTCAGACTAAGTAAAGCTGCTCAGGAAAAAAAAAAAAAAAGGTATTTTTAATCTTACAAAACACTGATTCATTGAAATGAGTGTGATCTACCAGAGTGTATGAAGTGGATGTGAGCTCCAGGATTTCATTTTGCAGAATTAACCTTCTAGCTTCCTAACTGCTCACCTGGCTGATGATGGGAGACCAAACACTTTCAGAAAAGACAAAGCTTTTGCTTTCAGTGGTAGGCAGCTTAATGGTTTTAATGATGTTTTTCTATGGTATGCTTGCTTCTTCCTAGGCTGTCTGGAATCAAGGGTCTTGGGTTTCCTAAGATGAAATGCTCCTTAATCTACTTTTTACAGCCCAAGAAAACACGGGGTTATTCAGAAAACTTTCATGGGATTTCACTTCTCTAGTGAGCTTCTACATTTCCTTTTCTTGTTCTGTTATCAAGCCAAAATGTCAATAAAGTATTTAGATTTCCCACTGAGCAAAAATTTTGGGCCCAGTGGTCCTCATACCTGAAGACTGAAGAGAGAAATGTATTGATTGGTATATTTGAGGTTTGGTTGGCTTCTAGAATGTAGAGAGAAGAGTTGTATATGAAAGTAGTATAATATAGGCAATAGTAGACCTACTACATTGATCTGTACCACTAACATTGCTATGTTAGGACCCTGATACAGCATAAACTGGGGAAGGTTATGGGCTCTGTAGTTGCATTTTTTGCTTCCAACTTTTCATGTGTATTAATGATCCATAGAGCTGAAGATCTGCCCATCTGAGGAGAGTGTGTTATACAACACTAAAAAGAAACAAAGAAAGGAGACATGAATTTTCCTTCATGTGCAGATTAAAATGTATTGCTGTATGCCTTGAGCAGCCCCCCACTTCCCAGCACATACTCATGTTGCATGCACACAAGCTACAGAATAGCATGTTTTACTCCATAATCCCACAGTGTCATTTTATGATTGCACAGCCTCTTAATTTTGTTTCAGATTTTTTTGTAAACTGAACTTTTAAAGGCATGAGGGTTTTCATTAAGTCACTAGACTAGCTTACGCTGTCATTAGAAGTCAGCACTAGTATCTATTCATCTCAATGGATACAGTAATAATCTTTCCTCTGTTGGCTAATTTTTAGCTGAAACATGCTGATGTTAGTAAAACATGGATGCACTTTAGTAAATACAGAGTCTGAAGAACATTCATTCTATTTTTTGTGCATGTTTCCTTTTTTCCTTTTCTTTGGTAGTAATGTAGATGTGGTATGATAGCTTATGTGAAAGAAACATCTGTTCTAAAGGTAGGCCATGAATTTGAATTGATACTTCAGTCACTGACTATGCAGTACTTTGTGTTAAAAATAATCCCTAAATTTATGGCTGGAAAAGCTTGAGGAAGAAATTGTTGTCTGTTCTTCTAGCCAGATTACAACATCATTCTTATTTGATGCCGTTATGTGTAGTTTCTTCATTTAAATCAGATGCTTTCTCCATCTGTTGTGAATGTGAGCCTTCCATCCGTGAAAAGTGTGTACGTTAGTATAGATAAATCTATCATACTAAAGGAGAAAAAAATTACCTGACAGATTTGGTAGCTTTAGGAGTGGACAGAAATGCTGAGACCACTTTTAAGTAGTGATTGACTCAACTTGATTAAACTCAACAAGATTTTGTCTTTGCTCCAAAGTCTGCAGCTCTGTCAGGAAGTGTGAATGAACTGGCAAAACTGGTGTTCGCAAAGTGTACAATCAATGCGTAGAGCTGTTTCTTCCTTTGATCTTTCTTTCTACCTCTCTCCAATTGTGCAGATCCATAATTTCAATTATAATGGGTTAGATTGTGTCTAAAATAACACTTCATACTATTTCAGAATCTGAGCTAAGTCTATGGGCAATATTAATATATTAAACTCAAGGTGTGTGTGATGGTTTTAAAGTGTCTTGGATTTACTTTCCCTTTGATATTAGCTGAGCTATGAGAGAGTTAGAGGAAACTTGAAATAAACATTTTAAAGATGCCATTTGCTCTCACAGAGATTTCTTTTAAGGTATGTGTCAGATGCCTTCTCTACTTAAAAATAAATCATATTCCTTCTGAGTTCATTTTGAAGATATTCAGTTGTGAACTGAATGGATATCTTCCAGTGCTCAATAACAATATGTAAGTGAAAAATAGTAATAATGATTTCAGTGAATGTACAAGGGTTAATCTGGGCAAAGAGCATGCAGGCATGATTTGTAACGTGTTTTATCCTTTCTGCTCCCCACCCTTTTTTTGGCCTCAGTGTTGTCAACACATTTGTTTTGTTCTTTAAAAATATGTTTGCTATTATAAGATAATTGTGGAAAAATTTAAATTCTTTGGAGAATATGAAGAATATGAAAACCAAGACATTCTCCTTCTGCTGTGAATTGAGAGAGCGCTTTCATTCTGTGATCATCCTCATTTTACTCATGAAATCAGCTATTGGTATGAACAATTGCATTACAAATCTGAGTTTAATTTTCTGGGTGCACTCCATTTTCCTGCTGTTTTATTCAAAGTATATGCTTATGAAGTGAGCTCAGAAAGTGTAGGAATGCTATCAAGGAGAAGTTGAATTAGTTGGATTTATTATTGAAAGCATTGGGTCACTTCAAGTTATGAGTAGTGGTGTGTGCTGTAAGATGGCTAATGGCATCTTCCTCTTGTAATGCTCCCGTTCTCTACTTGATTCTGCTTTTCTGATTGAGAGGAACAACAGTGATTTTTTTCAGAGGTGGACTAGGCTGATTGGATCTAAGCAGCTGCCATGACTCTGAAAAATGGCAGTACCAGATAGGACCAAGTGTCAGTCTTGCTCAAGGCTGTCTCTATCACTGGTAAGTGGGACCTCTAGGATGAGTAGGAACTGGGCAAATAAAATCTTAACATTACCTCCCCCTACCCTGCTCTGTGGAGATCTGTCCCTACCCACTCCACATCCTCTCTTGTGGTTTTGTAGTCTTTGACTGGAGGTGCTCCAAGTCCTCTCTCTTCCAAGACATAGATGTTCAGACTCTGTGCTTGTTTATCATGTGATCACCTTTCCACTCTGCTCCTCACCTGCCGTGCACATCTTGGAACAATTCCAACTTAAATTGTGCTCCACTCTTCTCCAAAATGAAGGCACACGATTTGAAAGGTATTTGTGAATCATGGCTTGGCACAACTGCAGCAAAAATGATTTTGCTTTGTTCTCTAGTTTTATTTATTTGATTGTCTCTGACGTTTTCACTTTCATTCTATGGAACCATCTGTCACAGTGTTAAGGTCTTGCTCCTGCGTGGTAACTCTTAGCTGGGAAACCATTGCTGTCTATGCAGAGCTAGGATTGTTTTTCCCTTCATGCATCAATGTGATGTTTACACACAATGAACTTCAGCTGTTTTTTTTTGTTATTATTTTTTTTTTTTTATTGCCTAGCTATTTGGTCTTGCCAGGCCCTTCTGCAGTTCTTCAGTCTGCTCACATTCTTACTCTTCTGCATAATTCAGTGTCATCAGCAGTCTTTACCTCATGCCTTATCCATTTTTCTAATAATGCCTGAATATATTAAATGGCTCATTTCTCAGCACAAGTGCCAGTATGGATGAACTGATGACCTCTCTCTGTTGTGCACACTGACCACTCACAACCTGTTTCTTATTTTCAGCTTATTCATGCAAGCATTCCTTATTCTACAGTCAATTTTCTTTGTCACCCTTAGCAAAAGACTAGAAACCTTGGCATGTATGTTCCATGGATGTGAGCATTACCTCCAGCATCTCCATTTGCTGCCTGTGCCGCTGGTATCTTGGCAGATCACCACATCCTCTTTTCCCATTTTTTCATCAGCCCCTGTCCAGGTTTCCGCTGAAATTCACCTTCACCGTCTCAGCTTGTGATGCAAGCTCTCCTGTGGCCCCTCCAAGGTCATGTACCCCGTTGTTTATTTGCTTGATGATTGAATCTTCCATTGCTCCAACCTGTTTCTTCCTAGCTGGTCTTTGATCTTCCCCTCGCTTCAACTTCCTCTAAAGTAATCTGTCCTTGGACATAAGAATATAGCTTCCAGGAATTTTCTGTGTGGTGAAGTTTTGTTTAGAAGTGGGAAAGGAAGGCCTCTTCTGTCGCTTCCTCCTGAGACCCTCCCCAAGTGCAGGTGCTGCCTGTGAGCATGCACAGACTGAGGTATGCTGCTTTTCATGCAGAGAGGGATGTGAGGGAAACCATCTCCATACTTATGGAGAACTTTTAATGAAATAATCAGATAAGGTTATAGATCAGTTTATCCTTTCAGGTATTTAAAGCTTCCATGTTCTTCTGGACTCAGTTTCTTCATTTAGAAGCAAATTCCTTGCATGTTTTGTACAGGATTCTTTCAAGGCCTGTGATGCTCTGTACCCAAAGTTCGCTAATTTTCACCTAGTCATAGCAACCCTTTCTATATAGTCTATATATATATTTTTGTTGAGAAGAAACTTGCTTTCTTCCAGATACAAGAAAAATAAGCAACTGAAGGACTGTAATCTCCACTCCTCCAACCCCCCCCCCCCCCTTTTTTTTTTTTCATTAAATTTCCAAGGGGAACCTGATGGCATTGCTTCACCAGTGTTGGCTGATGTGGGTGCTGCACATAATTGCACTGAATCTGAGCTTAGTATATAGATCTTTTACAGCAGTGAAGAATAACTTGTTTCTTAAAATAATGTGTAGAAAAAAAAAAGAAAATTAATTCTTCTAGGAATTTCTAGGGGAATTTCATCACTTTTATGTTTGTATGTCAGATGACTGTATATTACTGAGTAAACTGAAGAGATATGGGATAATATCTGATGGTTGTATGCTCTATTGCACAAAACTTAGAAATTTAATTAGATGTTGGGAGAAGCTCTTCACTCAGAGGGCAGTGAGGTGCTGGCACTGTGGTGCCCCAACCCTGGAGGCACTAAAGGCCAGGTTGGATGGGGCCCTGGGTGGCTGAGCTGCTGAGGGGCAGTCCTGCCCATGGCACAGGGTGGGACTGGGTAGGTTTTGAGGTCCCTTCCAACCCAAGCTATTCTACTAGAGTGAATTTCTGCTGTTCAGCACAGTGGTGATTTACAGCTTAGTTTGAATCTCTGGCATAATCTCCTGAGGGAATAAAATATAGAAGTCAAATAAGAAAAGTGAGGAAATGTCTTTAATATGATAATGCAGGTATTCAGAAGGTGAGTGTGCGATTTGCAGTGAAACAGCTTTGAAACGATAAATCTCTGAATGATTTCTGATACCCTGCGTGGGAGGTGGGGAAGGAGGGCAGCCAGGCAGTTTGAAGAAAAGCATGCATACACGCTTCACAGTCAGTAAGGATACTCTGAGAGTTAAATATCTGAGATGCTGCTCAACCATTCTTGACTTAACAGGAAGAGACTGTTTCTTACAAAGGCTGGGGTAAAATCTAAATCATACCCAGACACAGCTCTGAGCACTGGGAGGATGGCCTCTAAGACCTTTTCCCTAACGTGCTGCTGAGTGCCTAAGACTGTCAATGTCCTTCATGATTTGGAGGGCAAATATCAGTGGCTGCCTATTCTTTCTTTGAGCACGCACTAGTCTCAATGTTTTTGCAGTCTGACAGTTTACAATTTTCCTCTTTTTCTTTTTTTTTTAAATTTATTTTTTTATAGTGATAGTGGGGCTGGCTTAGCAGGGAAGTCTCTGTGAGTAGCTTCTCTAAGCCCCTAACCTACCCAAATGTTCTGTGGATTTTACAGGTAGGAAGGAGCAGGGTAGGACTTGGGATCTTTCCCTTCTAAGAAAATAAAAGAGGAAAACCAAACCCAAACAACATTAAAGGAAGAAGCTGCTGGCTGGGTGCCATGCTGAATAGCCTTGTTGTTCTCCAGTTCTCTGGACCTAATTAAGGAACTCAAGGCGATGGCGAAGTCTAATAGCAGCAAACAGAAGATAGTTAACACATGGGACGTGCCTGTGATGTGGCTTTCTGGAATGAGAGATTGTGATCGCGGGATGAGGAGAGGAGGGTTGAGGAGTAAGGGGAGCAAAAGGGAAGGAGGTCCCTCCACAGAAACAAAAGTGGCAGACACAGGAAGAAGCTTTGTTTCCTCCCAGCAACGCTGGGAAGAGCTGGAGAGAGTTTGATTTCAAAGTCCAACAATGAAGCGATGGCATTTGTTTCCAATTCAGCAGGAATGAGTGTATGGTTTGAACAATTCTTTCGAGGTTCCTGGCAGGGGGAATATAACTCATCTCAGCTGGCTGTTTTTGGAGATCAAATGACACAGAAAAAAAAATTTGCTCAAAGCTTAGGGTATCCTTCTGGCAGCCGGAGACCATGCACATCTTCACAGATTTGCTATTTGCTCTAATGTGGACCAAGAGCTGCGTGCTGTGTAGAAAACTGCTTGCTTACAAAACAATCTTATTACTGCCAGATGTTGGCTCCCTGCCTGCTTTTACATAATTCAGGCTTTTCTTTGCTCAAGATGTTACAATTTAAAGGTGCTTTAGAAGTTTTATTTTAAAAGCCTTGATAATGCTTTTATCCTTATTCCATTTTTTTTTTTTTTCCCTCTTTCTCAGAGTGGCTCTTCCACCACCACATGCTGCAATCTGGTGTATGTGGAGTATGTTAATGTGGATAACCAAGAACAGCAAAACTCTTTCTTAGCTCTACTCCTGGGCTGATTAAAACAAGCATAAAAGTATCCCTAAGGCTGTGCTGTCTGCATCCTGGTGACTCATATATGCTAGATATAAAGCTTTTTCTTAACTGCTGTCCTAGATAGTATGTGTATTTATGTATATGTATCTATATGTTTCTAATTAGATATTTAGGTGAGGTATTACTGTAAGCGTCCAAAGACTGATACTAGAGGCCTTAGCCAGGCAAGTGATGTGCTGTAGAAGAAAATTTCTCCATGCTGCTAGCGGAGCTTTGCTCTCATAGACTTCATTCTTCATTCATGGACAAGTAACTACCAAAGAAACATCTCATGCCACGGGATTATGATATTCTTCATTGAATTTTCAATGATTACACAAACTAGCAATGAGTAAGATGACAAGATTATTTTAGCAGGTTACCTGTGGAGTTGGAAATGGGTGTTTCAGTTCTGCCTCTTTTATTTTAATATATTGTTGTTTAACACCCTTCAAAGATGGCTACTGCAGCCTGGCTATCAAAACTGTGTGGTTCTATAGTAGGCTAATTCTTGAGGACAATTTCAGGTGCCCTGACACCACTGTTTGTGCCTCCTTCACCTGGAAAGCAGAATGTAGTCAGTCCTTTGCTAGGGAACTCAGAAGTTTGTAGAAAACAGTAGTAATTTGAAGGAAATAATGTAGAAATCAAAATTGTATGTCTGACATTCTCCTCCAGTTCTAGACAAACATCAAAGTAATGTATGTTTGAAAAATGTAAGTTTAAGCTTACTATTTCACTCTGTCTTTGGATAAGGAACACCATAGGAAAAAAACCCCACAGGATAACCCTACCATGCGAGCTGGTCATGGATGTTCTTCTTTTCCACACCCACAACCCTTTCAATTGTAGGCTTTTGATTGCACCTTTCTCTGTACATTTTAGAGTATTTTGCTATGCAAGTTCACAATTTTCCAGCCACTAAAATGCTTCAAAACAAAACAACAACAACAAAAATAAAACCAAAAAACGCTTTCATCCTTTCCTTCATCCTTAGGATAAGTACCATTGTAGGTAATGGAATAAACAAATTACAGCAATAATTGTTGGCGAAATAAAGCGATAATAAGTAATTGTCATTTGAGGATTAAGATCTAGCCTATATTTTGACTATTTGTTTCACAAGATATTGCTCTAAAGACCCTGTAGTGATTAAAGCAATAAGAGCATTTTGGACTAATTAACTGGAACTTACTATTGTGCCCATTATTAGGGTCCCTGAAGACCAGTTTGTGAACAAGGTTACCCATAAGGACTGCACACACAATTCATTTCTAGGCAGTTCTTTTTTCTGTATATGAAAGCACATTTTTATTTTTTTTCATCTCTGTTGCTGTCTCATCTATAATATAAGAATTTAAAGTGATTCTCACATTTCAGAGTTGAATTCATGGGCCAGTATTAATTATGTGCTCTTCTGGGACTTGTGTGATTAGATGTTGCCCAATCTTTACCCCATGCCAGTTGGGGTAAAGACTCACTGTGTTATTCTTCAGTCAGAAAGATCTGGTAGACATTAGGCATTTTTATCTTGTTAGATACATCGATGTTTGAAAATGCATTTTGGTTTGACTCACAATGAAAGCACACTGTTTTGCACCAAGACTTAAAACAAACTGCTTCAGACAATGAGGACGTATAAATAATCGAACATTTGTTTTGAAATGCAAACATCTCAAAATGTTGGACTTTGTGTCTCTTTAGAATGTCTTTGGTATTTTTTTCCATAATAAGTGGAAGATTAGCCTAAGAAGACATGACATAGTACACAAATAATATAAAACCAATTTTCCCTTAAAATCAGATTCCTTTCTCAAATAAAGTCATGTTGTTTCTCTTTTAAAAATGCTGTCACTGAAATAATGCATTTTTCAAAACGTCTCACTTCAGAAGGGGACATTTTGAAAATATTTGTGTGAATGCAGCTGGCAAGAGCTTCTTTTCTGAGACAGATACAGCTTAGACACACAAGAGGCAAATGCAGCCTTGTTGACTAACTGTTCTCTGTTACTGTGGAACTACTGAAAGAAGCTTTCTTTTTTTCTTTCCATAAACTTTTGTTATTTTTCAGCAGAGAAGAAAAGACATGTTGCAGCAGGCACCAGTTTGGCTGTTGTACTGAAAATGTAAGAACAGAAGAATGAAGTCTGCCAGTCTTTCCCTTCCCACCCCCCATCTTCCCTCAGGGCTTTCTATTCCTCAAATCCATCTGTGCATACCTAGTGCATATGTGTGTGCGTGCACCCACATGCAAAACGAGAGCGTTGCAACTCTGTCATGTTATCTGCAGTGTGCATTTCCCACCAGGTGGTGCTAATGGAAGAATCTAGTCTATACAGCTGAAACTCCATTAATGTATACAATTGGGAAAAGGAACACATAATATTATTCAAGCTGAGCTGGGTGCTATCTAACTTTAAGATTTAAACATGTTACTTTGAGCCCATGATAACACTGAGAGAATGTGCTGTTACAGAAGGATATACATGCTGCAGCGTTCACACATCAATTATAATCGTTGGTTATTCTCTAATGGAGAAACTGTGAATTTAAAAATTAGCAGCCTTGTTTTTTGTAGTCTCATCCTGCTTCAAAGAATGTTAAATAGCTTATATCATTGTGCTTCAGAAGTACAGAACAGAGTGAAAGAAAAGGGAATGGGTCAAAGAGTTCTGAGTTTATTGTTGAGCACCCATTTAACTCAAGTAGATCCTTTAGTTTTACTGCATTCCCAGTCACAACATAGATATAATAATTAGCCATTTCTAGTGCATTTGTAAAATTATGTTCATGCTGTTGGGATTACTTGATGGAAAGATCTTTAGAAATGCAAAATGTCCTCACAAAGGTAAACAATTCTGTTTAGATTGCAAAAAAACTTTATTGTATTGATAGAGTAAAACAATACCCTGAAAAATAAGCTCCTCTTCATGGTATCATTTTAAACAACATATCTGAAAAAGCCTTTAGGTTTGGAATTTTCCAAAATGATCAGTGTTTTCCTACCACTGGAGCCAAAGGTGAATCTCCCATGAGTCATGCCATCCCACTCCAAATACCTCCCCAATCACTTTCCAACCACAACAGAACTGAATAAAGCAGAAAAAAAAAAAATCACAGGATTTATTGAGAAGAAAGACTTAATGAGCTTTCACATCTAAAAATAGCTTATTAGAGTGTGTTTGGTTCCTGAAGTTGAAAACAGAAGATATGGATGATGTCACTGTGAGCTAATTTTAGTGTATGTTTCTCAAATATGATACAGGGCAAAAGCACTGGAAGCTCTGTCTGCACAATATCTTTTGACCAGAGAGAATTATGGAATTGTAGAATAGCTTCGGTTGGAAGGAACCTGAATGACCATTGAGCTCCATCCCCCTGCTGTGTGCAGGGTTGCCAACCACTAGAAGTGGATTTTGATCTTTGGCGCCCCTAAGCAGCAAAGTGCCTGTGTGACATGCGTATGATGTAATGGATTTGAAGGCAAAACCTGTAATTATACCACATTTACCTGGGTCAGCTCCTTCCAAATCAGAAAACTGTGTGGCTGATGCTGCAGGAAGAGTCATTGGATAATACAAATGCTCTCAGAGCACTCTTCACAGATGTCTGTTTCTTTACTGTTTATAGGTTAGCAAAGGAGGAAGAGCCCTTCAAATGACAGGTAAAAATGACCAATGATGAATCTTAGCAGTAGTGAATGTCCCATGTCTTATCTATCTATTTATATATACTTGTGTGTCTTTGGAGATGGCAGTACCTTTTACAAGAACAATTTCCTTCTAATAGATAGATCTCCTTGGATCACAGTGCAAGTTATAAGGATGTATTGCAGGTTCAGAGGTTATGAATGTGAAACTGATAATGTGACTGGTCTGCCCAAAAGCAGAAATTTACCTTTCAAACTTCTAAAGCAAGAATCATCTATGCTACTTTAGAGTCACTTCTGGAAACAGGCACTTTCTAGAGTACAGCCCACATTTTTCTTTAGATGTGCATATTAGGGTGGGGTGAATCATTAATCAACAGCCTACACTGGGGCTGACAAATCCCACTGCTAGCTGCAACACATATTCCCAACGTGTAGATAGAAGACATGCACGCTGCCTTCCCTTTGGCAGTGTGCAAGCTTTCCCTTGCAGAGCTGTGTGCAGAGAGGAACTGGGGACAACTGGTGCTCTTGGATTGTTGTCCAGGCATTTGCTGTAGGATGTTCTTCTCATTCTTCCATCTCTCACAGAATATCAGGCCATTCTGAAAATAGATAGAATCATCAGAATACATATCAGTTGATCAAAACAGTTTAGTGTGAGTCGAAGGAAAGTTATCCTGAGACACTCTGACAATCAAATTATGTTCCACTTTGAATGGCCTTTTGTCTTACATTCATATGTAATTCTGAAGGATTTGTTTCCCTGGTAGAAACAATAAATATTTAAGCAGAAGTTATCAGCACCTGTATGGGGAGTGCCAAAGGAATAAAGAATCACACTGGTCCAAATGGTGCAGCCCTGATTCTGATAACTGCGCTGGGAATATATTGTCTTGTATCAAGATGTGTAATTTCAGTTTGATCTTTTTTGAGCCATTCCAGGAGACTTTCAAATCCTGTGACTTTCTGGGATGATATGCCCAGACCTCATCCCATCAGGACCAGGAAGGGTGCACAATAGGATCTGAGAATGTTTAGATCCCACAGTCAAGACAAGCTTAAGGGAAGTTCTCTTTGTCTCTTGTGCCTTGTAGCTTTTTCTTTTTCTTTTTCTTTTTCTTTTTCTTTTTCTTTTTCTTTTTCTTTTTCTTTTTCTTTTTCTTTTTCTTTTTCTTTTTCTTTTTCTTTTTCTTTTTCTTTTTCTTTTTCTTTTTCTTTTTTCTTTTTCTCTTCCCTCTCCTCTCCTCTCCTCTCCTCTCCTCTCCTCTCCTCTCCTCTCCTCTCCTCTCCTCTCCTCTCCTCTCCTCTCCTCTCCTCTCCTCTCCTCTCCTCTCCTCTCCTCTCCTCTCCTCTCTTTTCTTCCCTCTCTTTCCCCCTTTCTCCTTTTCCTCCTTTCCTTCTTTCATCTCATTTTGGTATCTTCCAAATTAATTTAATTCTTCTGAATTTAATTGCTCTAACTTACTTATATGGGCCCTTTTCTTGGTGTGACTAGTGAGGGGAATGGGATGAGCTGATCTCACAACAATCTTCGTAGGAGAAAATACAGACACCACTCTAAACTTGCGCTAACTGCATATAGGTATAATTTTGCCAGTGCCAGTGGAACTCTGGGAAAAAAGTTCCAGGATGACAGCTGAAGTTTTGAAATAGCCATTTAAAACAAAACAAGAGCAACCCCATAACCCAGTTTTTACTGGATATCATCCACAGACCTCTGATCAGTCTGATATATTGTGGGCTCTGCATCATACATGGTAAAATATCTAGCAGTGCTTTCCTCACTTGTGTTCCCAGACAGTTGGAGGTTGGATAATGGTATGCTATTAAATACAATAATAGCTCCCAGCAGTGCCAACATACAGCTGTGTGTTCTGAAGAATTAAGATTAGAGTGTGCAAATGTTTTAAAAGGTTTATCTCCTGGTGGGAAAAGAAAATCTCCCTTTTAGGTAACACTGTCAAGTTCTCCATCTAGAGTAAACAGCCAGGATCTTCTGGCACAGGAGGCTGAAAGTAAATTTGATCTTTGGTGTAATAAAATTAACAGATTAGAACTTTATTCTGCTGTTATTTCTAATAGATTATCAGCATCAAAAAGACAGCAAAAAGTGTGATTAAACAAACAAAAGCCCCAGCTGAAAGAATTACATTGATAGAACTCCTAGATCTGAGGTTAATTTTCTTCAAAGTCAGATCTTCCAGTTCTTATTATTTTTTAATTGATATGTGTTTACACTTCGTAAGTAAGGGCAAATTTATCAGTTGTGTGTGCAGCTCCTGAGGAGATTCAGCCAGTGTCAGTTCAGAATATTTAGCTAAAATACTTCCCAGCTACATCAGAACATATTTAACAATAAAAGCAACCACATGTCACTCAAAAAAAAAAACAACACATCAGGAAATGGCTTTCTTTCTTCTTTCCTGTGCTCTTTTGTTCCATTAAAAAGTCAGTCAAATTCAAACTAATTCTGGTAGAACTGAAATCAGTATAAAAGCAGTGTTCTTTTAGGAAAAAAAAAAAAAAAGAGAAAAAAAAAAGATGACTTGAGCGTAATTATTTTTGAATTAGACTTCAAATCCTAGATAAAAGCATATGCTTTCAGAGCTGCGTGGTGTCTTGACAACAAAAAGTATTTACTACAATTAAAGAACTGCTATATACAAAGCAATTTGTTACAATTTTCTCTCTTTATTTTTTAATGTAGCAACAAAAATAAACCTCACCAAAGTTAATCCTATTTGAAAATCTAAAAAATGACTTCCTTTTTCACACCTCTTGCCCCAGTTAATCACTGTGAGCTCCTTTTGTTGTAAAGCACAAGTCAACACTGACAAAAATATCCCTTTCTATTGTTTTATGTGGAGAAAAGGGGAAAATAATAATTAAATCCTCATTTTATCACAAACTCTTGGGTTTGGATAATAAGAGTTTCCTTTCTGCTGGGAGGGAGAAAGGCAATTAAATTAGCGTGTTGCACAAGAGTTTGCTTTTCCATTCACTTGATCCGGGCCTGGCTGCAGATCTGTAGGGATTACAGACCTGGTCAAAACTGTAGAAGATAGAGTAGTCTTCAGAACAGTAATCATGATGAAGCAGCTTGTGTTTTCTCAGGGATGCATCCTGGGAGACCTGAGCTGTTGCTGGTGTGAGGCCCGATGATGGCATGATGGCCAGCTGGGGCAAAAGGCATTCCTCCTTACATCCTGCCCAAGTTTTGTTCCTAGAAAAACTGGGTAAGCTGATGCCTACCTTGGATAAATGGTGAAGTGGTACACAGGATGAAGATGTGCCCCAAAAGAGAAATCTTTGTTCTGTCAGAAAAGATACCCAAAATATCTACAGATACTTGCCACCTGCACCCTGGCTTTGTTTTGGGAGCAGCAGTCTGTACTGGGAATAGACACTGGGGTAAGCACCTTAACCACCACAGAGATGGCTCAGTGCTCACTTTCCAAATTCATGGTTTGCTTGCCAAGTGCAATAAATGTGCTTTGTTCTAGAAAGATCTTCTCTTCATTCATCCCTAGCCTTGATTTTGTCTTCAGCAGTTGAAGACAAAAGCTTCTATTTGGGCTAGAGTATCATGGGGTGCAAACAATGGGATCTGTGAGTTGCCATTAGGAGCGCTGTATTTGTTATCTACAAGTTAATGGCACTATCCTTATAAATGACTGCAGCAGAAATGCTAATTCACAGCCAGAACCGGTGATTGGGCACCTGGTGAGAAGGCAGGGCCAACCCGGGGGAGCTCAGAGGCATGCAATGACCCTGACTGACCAGAAGATCTGGAGCTAGTATCCATCCCTTCTCAGACCTCATTTAAGGTTTGGCAGTGGAGGAAAGGGTATGTCGCTAGAGATCTCTGTCTACCTGGGGCATTCCATGGATAAACAGATTCTTTCCTTTGTTTCTGTGCCCACAGCTGCTGCATTTGAGCATATCCTCATTTGCTGCAGCCTAGGACTTTGCTACTATGCTGCTATTGCTGTGCATTCCATTGTATTACAGCATTATAATGATGTATGGTTGACTTGTTGGCACTAAAAACCAAACTTACAAATGAGATAATATGAGAAAGAGTGGTTCTATTTCTGTGACTTAAAGTAATGTGTTTTTCAATGAACTCAATTACATGAGTCCTCTGCATACAGAATATTTCTGCATTTTGAAAGATTAAAATTCCCTGGTGGTCCGGTTTCTCTGTACATGGAACAAACGCACTCAATGTATGGCCTACACATACACTCAAACTTACCTAAATCTATCTAAATCAATTTTCTTTTTTTAAATACAACCAGTATTCTTCTTTAAGTTGTCTTGGTCAATACATTTCATTTCCATTTTCTCTGTAAGAATTTTATATAATTCAGGGTAGCATATATTCTCTAGAAGGCTGAGCCAAAACCTTAGTGAAAGAAAGATATAGTGAAGAAATAAACTCAATGAAATCAATTAATTTATGACACTATTTCATTCTTTTTGTTCTCATTTTTCATTTCTAGGGGTAGAGGAAATACACTTTTAAAAATGCTGTTTTGACCTTTTCAGACTCTTCTTGTGCTTTTGAAAAGACCCTCTAGTATGAGTGAAACAGTAAACATCCAAGATTTCTTTCTCTTGTTGAGATAGTTTCTTAGAAGCAGTTTCCAAGCCAATGTATTTTTTTAGAAAATATGTGAGATTTGAATCATATTGTGTGCCCTGGTGGCGCAGTGGTAGAATTGCTGCTTGCAACACCGGTGGCCCGGGGTTCAAATCCCCCCTGTGGCGCAGGGGGTAGAAGTGCCGCTTCGCTAGACAGAGGGCTCGAAACCCGGGAGTTGGACTCCCTAAGGTCCCTTCCAACTCACACGATACTGTGATACTGTGATACTGTGAATCACATGTATTCCCAAAATGACTCCAAGATGCTCATAGGCAAAAGCATGCACATGTGGTATAAGCCATGATCACCGCCTCTCAGTACACCAAGGTAAAATCAGCAAGGTGATTGTGCTTGGTGCTAAACTGTTGTTTGCCTCATTGAATTTCTGTTTATTGGCATTTTCACTAGTAAATGAAATCATATGAATACGTGCTTTATTAAATAGCAATTTAATAGATTAGATAAGAATAATCAAGACTTGCTATTATGGGTATGATGTAGAAACTTACAGCTGAACTTAGATAAATCATCTAAAAGTTGTGTATGACTGTTACTGCTGTTTCAAGTACCATTTTAAATCTAGGCATTATTTATAACAGGACAAGGTTTTTCTTGATGAAAGAAAATATGATTTTCCATCTGGAACTGAATGTATTTGGTGAAGGCTGCATGCCTTCTTATGGTGACACAGGCCCAGTTCCAGTACTACTTCTGTAGGCAGTGGTCTTATTGCAACTGTCTGTAGGGACATTTAAAAATGGCATTTGAAATGGCATTTAAAATGTTTTTTAGTTAATGAAAATTCAATCACTTGCGTGCACAGTTTTTAGATCTGGCCATGTATGCAGAGACAAAAACTTTGTGGGAAATGAGTTGAGAAATCAACCGTTAGTTTTTTATCTATAGTAGCAGATAAGAGTTCACTCTTGTGCTGCAAGGAAATGAGCTGTATATGTGTGACTTTTAAAGAAGCGAGAGAAGCCACCTGGAGATCCCAAACCATGGGGAAAGGCAGATTTTGTCTGTGATATTTAAGTGATATTGCTTGTTGCTGTGTTGCTCAGATGTCTAGGGATGAAGAGACCCTGGAAGGGAGGGATACAAGGAGGAGCAGTTATCCTTAAGCCAGAGCCTTGGTCAGCGCAGAGGTGCTAATAGCTTTTTCCTACCAGGACCACAATCAACATACACAAATAAAAGAAAAGCTGTAACTGCCCTTATTAAACAGTTGATCACAAATGTACACATGGTTTTAACTAGGAATGGCTGTGCTGTAAGGGAATATAATCACTGATTTTTAACAGGCTAGAAGTCCTTTAGTTGTAAGAACTTGTTAGAATGGAATCCTCAGGCATTAAGGACCAGCTGGGATCTGATGTCTTTTCCACTTTAGTCCTTCTGTTCTTTCTTTGTTTTTCTTTAGTATAGCTGACCAAACAGGACCTGACAAAGATTCCTGACCTGCAATATCCACATACATTGCAGTTCATATTAACACAGTGTGTTTCTATGTATTCTGATCCAGTTCCATTACCTCTATAGTGGTAGGACACATGTAAGAACCCACTTGCTCGTCATAGGAATATTAAAGCAGTTATGCTTCAGTCAGAGCTGCCTGTGGGCCACTGCTGAAAAGTACTGTGACTATGGTTAGTCTAATTAACAGACACTGCCATGTCATTGTACATCTAGTGCCTATTCCTCTGTCCCTCCGAATCTATTGGATGACCGGTGATTTTAGATTTTGGACTGTGGCATGCTGCACTCAGCTCAGCCTGCTTTGTATTATATTTGCTCCTGTAAAACTCACTGAAATCACAAAGACATAGACAGTTATCCAAGCCCCAGAGAGCACAAAACTTACACTTTTCAATGGGCAATATTGCTGATGATCTCTAACACTTTACTATGCAGGTGATGGAGTTCTGGCACAGGCTACCCAGAGGCAGTGGGAGGTCTCCAAAAGCTGCCTGGGCTTCGGCCTGGGGGCCTTGCCACAGCAGAGCTGGGCCAGATGGACTCAGAGAGTCCTGCCAGCCTCAGCCGTTCTGGGATTCTGTGAGTTTAAGCCACACACTTCTTTGAACTCCCATGGGAAGTGGTGATGGTGGCCATGGCTGTGGAAGATGATCCCTATCGACTTAACAAGGCCTCCAGAGCCACCATATCCCACAGCCAGTCCCTCCAAGGTGTTTCCACATTTGTTCCTTTCTACAGGGGCACTGGGGACTAGTGGGATATGTGCACTGGGCTTTTACTGTTTCCTTTTTGCTGTCCTTATGAACTGTGGCTGAGAGTGGTTAAGATGATGTCATAGCAACAGCTTCTTCTAGTGGGAAGTTTTTGGAGAGACACCATGGAGAGTAAATAAATATCAGTCTAAATTGTGCCAGCCATTAGCCAGTGACTGGAGAGGCTGAAAGACCCTACAGGCTTTTGGAATCCCACTGTGAGGAAAATAATGACTGTGATATGAAAATAAAGAGAATATTCCAGTGCTTGCAAATTTCTGGCAGAGTTTCATTCAAATGCAGAAGAAAAACAATTTTGCCTGCCCGGCACTTCCTGAAAAACCCTTTGCTTCTTTGCACCTCCTGTAAGCTAAGGTCACAAGGAGCTAAAAGGAACTTAGCATGTAGAGCTGAATAACCCAACCATCGTGACTGAGACACTATACTTAAGGGGGGAAATAAGCCTCTCAGCCATTTCCACTAGCCTTTATATGCCTAGCATCTCCTCTTCAGCCCTCTGTCTCATGTTAATATCTATTCATGGTTTTGGGGCATTTACAGGATTTTTAATAATATATCAGACCAGAGCAGTGCTAGAAAATCTGTGCTGGAGACTCATGTCTGGGTCAGTGTGACCCTGGGCTCTTCTGAGGGAACCTTCTGGGGACAAAAGACAAAACAACTTTGTTTTACTTCCTACAGAGAAAGACCTTAGAAGACGGAATACATTCTTTTAGGACTAGGTCTGGTTCATCAACTCTCCTTACCATTTTTTTCTGAAAGTCTCTGTGAATCAAGCCCAAGCTCAGGTAGTTCTAATGACAGAAACTCGACTCCAGAGTATTTAATGAGAACAGTAGAATGGATTTGATATATCTGAACGAATTAATAATTTTTGACTTAGGAAAACCAGTTTTGAAAGATCAAGGAAACAGCATGTCTGAGGTGATATAATTGTTGTTTAATTGAGGTCTAACTTGTTGCTACAACAACCTGAAGAAACTTGTGTTGCTAAGGGCCTTGCTGTCATTGGTTCTGTATGCTTTCAGCAGTGTGTAAGGACCGGGGCTGTTATACTGAGTCACTACTTAGGCAAGAGGAGCATATCTTTATTAATTGAACTGAACTATCTTTTTACTCAGGTATTCAGGTGTATTAAGGTGATTTTGGCATCTGAGCCATTCTCTCCCCAGACAGAAGTGATAAAACAATAAGTTGAACTTACAGCACTGTAAACAAAAGCATAAGAGTAAAATCTGCAGTCTGGAAATAAAAAGATAGGACTGATGAGAGACAAATATCTGCTGCCTTTGTGTGATTAACCAATATGTTATTTAGTTTTGCTTAAATGGTTCATAGAATAATAGTTTGAGTTGGAAGGTCACCTGGTCCAACTCCCTTGAAATGAACAGGGAGACCTACAGCAGATCAGGCTGCTCAGAGCCCCATCCAGCCTGACCTTGAGTGTCTCCAGGGATGGAGCACCCACCACCTCTCTGGGCAACCTGTTCCAGTTCCAGATTCAGAAGAAAGATTTCTCTGTGCAGCTTTATTCATGATCAACTTCTCATCTGGTGTCTGATTTTTCAAACCATTCCACGCAGATGTTCTTGAACATTACAGGTATTACTATCTCTGTATTTCCTGATGGGAGAAATGTAACTGTCACAGATCAGAACCTAAATGAGAATGCTTATATCAGTAACTGAGATTATTACTTAAAATGTCCTTTTCCAAAAAAATGTTGCCAACTCTGAATTTGTCTGCTGGAGTATTTCCCAGAAATTTATTGATACGTATCTAGAAATATAAATGAAATACAATATTTACAATAGATGTACTATGTTGCTTTCTACTGCTTGAGGCTGTCTAATGTTTCAGCTGCTCAGGTTGCTTATTAGCAGATAATAAGGCCAAGGTTTTTTATGAAGGGGAGGTTTCCCTTGTAGGTTAATCTGGTGCTTACCCATGGGCACTGGTTTCATTTCTGCAGCTTCTCAGATTTCTTAAGCCAAAAGATACAGTAAATGACCCAGATGCATCTTTCACTGTGGTGCGACTGCCCTGAACTGAGTGCCAGTCTGTACCCAGTGCTGCAGACACTCTGAAGTCCCTTCCCAAACAATCCCAAAGTATCAGCCTTCAGTAGTCTGTTTTGATATTACAAATGAAAAAAACATCCTTTCTGCAGGAAAGCAAAATAATCACAAGCTCTGTGAACCACAGGAAGATTCTTGATGTAGATTAGGACTGCTGCTTGGGGTAGAGCTCTCAACAATGACAGTTCTGCCTGTAAAAAAATACAAGGATGATAAAGAAGAGAGTTATAGTGCTAAAGCATAATCACTTATGCAGCTGAAGGGGATGTACTGAAGGGGCTGAAGGGAATCATTAAGTTCTGCTGCTTTGTTTTATTATTTTCCAGGAACACGGTAAAATTAAAAGATAATGGGAAAATCCACCAGGTGTATGTTTACAAAATATTTGCAGCTAACCTCATGTCTCCCATCCCTTTTTTCTTCATACTGTGAAATTCCATTTCCAGATCTGCTTAAGACCTCATAACTTAAAATAAGAAGGGCTAGTTGATTCAAATGTCTGACAAATAACACAGATTCTTATTCACATTAGAAGTCACCCAGCTGGAATAAAAATGCCCCACTGCTTGCCAAATCAACCCCATCACAGCTCAGAGAGATAAAAATGTAACTGAATACTCTCACAGGCACAATGAAACTGTCCTGAAATGCTCCCTGCAAACAGTGTGACAACAACTTATGTCTTAGCACTGTTAAATTTTCTGCTTCTAAGGCTGTTTTTCACTCTTTATTTCCTTATTTTTGGGGGGTTATCTACTGCTAAATCTCTCTCTTTGGGCATATCATATAGAATCACAGCATTCCTTTATTAGAAATTACAGTTTCTTGGTGGCAAGAAAATACTTGACATAAGGGCAGCTAGTCATCAAACACTGAATGATGTAGTTTTGATTTATGAATCCCATAGTCTGTAATCAACTTGTTGCACATGGTAGCACTGGAATGCTGCTCCTTTTTAGAAGTAGTAACTTCATCCATGGAAAGTCATTATGTGTAGGGCAGCTGAGAGGTAGAAGCAGGGAGGTCAAAGATTATTGGAAAGACATCTCTAGAAAGGGTCTCCACCTTTTCTTTCCTCTAAAATGCTGTTTTAAAGCCCATAAGATTGTGTGGCTTTTGCCAAATGACCTGTGAAATAATATCCCCAGCTGTGGTTGTAAGAACCATTATGTACCACTGCTGCTCCTCACACTGATTTGATGAAATCTTTTAAATATGAAACCCTCAAAACTTTGAAAGGATGGACCTGCGCATCATGAAAGGGCATAGCACACATTTTGTAGGAGCAAAGGATCAGTGCCATCAATAACAACTACTGCTGAAGATAGAAGATAAAGTTTTCTAGGAGTGCGTCTGAAATGGCAGACAATCTGCTTTGGGGACTATTCTGGCATAGCAGCAGAAAGTCATGTGCAAGTCACTCTCTTGCTGGAAGAAAATCTGTATAGAAACTCTGATCCAGCTTATTCTGTGGGGAGAACCAAATTATAGTTTTAGTTGTGGTTTAGTAGCCTCTGATTTATATTTAGGGCTTATTTGTATCCCTTTTTGTATCAGAAGCTCAAGATGTGAATGAAAGGTTTATACAAATGGCAAGGCTGGATTGTGGAGGCTATTTATTGTACTTCTTTCTTTGTTTATTTTATCAGAACAATAAGTGGGAAACTATTTCCCTTGACTCGAGAGTCAATGTTTGTGACGCTCTTTTCTCCTTCTTTTTTTGTTTCTCCATGTTTTTCCATCATCATTCTAATCTCTCCTCTCTGCAGCCCTCTCAATCAGCAGTAACATTTTGCAGGCTCTGTGGCTGTTCTTTTGATGAAATCATTGCCATCATCTGATGCCAATCACGTTAGTGATAAAGGTGAAATTGTCAGTCTTGTCAAGGTTTCATGTTAACAGCTTGAAGTGGTGAGTAGAAAGATAGAGGAATTCCTGCTGATCTCACTTTTTGATCACCTTTTGCCCTTCTAAACTCTTCTAAAAAACAAATGGATCATCAGATTCTGCTGTGCATTCCATGTGCCTTGTACATCACACACAAGGGGAGCGTGTGGCTATTAACCTCATTAACAGAGAAGAGTGGAAGTCTAGCCTTGCAGGTGACACAAGTGTAGATGGCCAACCCCAACTGAATTTGCTGCCAGGCTGTTCACAAGCACCTCATTCTTGCACTGCACGCCTGCAAGTTGCTGGCAGGAGTTGGGAGATACCTTTGAGACTTCCAAGAAATCAATAGGTAACATTTTCCTATATGCATAATTTACCTGGGAGCTGCTGCTTTTCTTCTGATTTCTTTTTTTTTGCCAAAAAATCTACTTGAAATATACTCGCGTGCTGAAAGGTGGTAATGCATAATTCCTGTAGCTCAGGGCTGCAATTCCTCTAGCTCAAATGAAGCTCAGAAGGCTGGGATCCTCATGTGGTGAGATAGAAGAGAGAGAGATGTACAAACAAAAAGTCCTCCCTCAGTGCTGTTTTGCCATGAGCTGGGATTTAAACCAGGGTTTAGATGTTAATAGGAAGTATGATGGGGTACGCTTTTGCCTTCCAGACCACAGGATGCAAGTTTCACAAAGGTTTGTCACAGACACAGAGCATCTTTCTTTTATTTGACTCTCAGGAAGGTGAAAAATGCACAGCAGAGTACTTCCCAATCCCTGGGAGCATGTGCCAAGGAATGTAGCCCCATGCACCTCACTATCTCCCAAAGGCAGAGAGGGAATCACAGGTCTCTTGACATGCTGCCCTCAAAAACCCATGGTTTCAGGTTTTTTCTCCCATGCATTCTTCACTCCAGAAAGCAAATCTTGGTTGACAGCCCCAGGAAAACAGTGTTCTGTGGGATTCTCTGGGAATGAAATAAAGAAGCATAGCACGTCCCTTGTATTGGAGTATCCATAGAAAGCCCAGAACTATTTTGAAGCAAACATAACGAAAGCCTTAGTGATTGCAACAGCATAGTCACACAGAGTTTGTAATGCTTTCTCCATGTTCCTACTTTGGCTACAGTGAGTTTTGGATACAAACCAATAATTTCCAGCACTTGCGAGCTGTCTACCAAAGCAAGTTTACATATCAGCTCAGCGGGAATCAGTTGCCTCTGAAGCATAAATCCTGTGTAGCTCTCACAAGTCATTGGAGTGAAGTGGTTGTAAACAAAATCTGGATAGATCTGAATATTTTTTTTCTCTGACGGGGTTCTACGTTCATTTAAAGGCATGTTCTCCTGTTGAAAGCCATCAGTGAATTCTTTCTTCTGAACTTGTTATTTCCTTTGTCTCTTTAATCATCATTTCAGGTGCTCTTGTCTTGGGAAGTGCTTAAATACGGGAGTACTTACTTTAAGTAAACAGGGTTGAGTAAGCAGTGACCATACAGTTTATAGAATCACATACTGGCATGTGTTGGAAGGGACCTCAAAGGCAGGGCTGCCACTCACCAAATCAGCTGCCCAGGGCCTCATCCAATGTGTTATTGAGCAACTCCAGGGATGAGGCACCAACAACTTTTCTAGGTAGCCTATGCCAGTGCCTCACCACTCTCTGAGTAAAAACTTTCTATCTAACATCTAACATAAATTTCCCCTCTTTTAGTTTAAAGCCATTCCCCCATGTCCTATCACTCCTTCCTGCTTACAAGATCCCTCAAATACTGGAAGGCCACAGTGAATTCTTCCCAGAGCCTTCCCTTCTCCAGGCTGAACAAGCCTCGCTTTCTCAGCCTTTCTTTGTAGGAGAGGTGTTCCAGCCTCCTGAGCATCTTCTTGCCCCTCCTCTGGACCCCCTCCAACAGCTCTGCATTCTTTCTGTGCCTTATTCTCAAACAAAAACAAAAACAAACAAACAAACAAAGAAAAACAACTAAACAAAACAATAGGTTGTTCTGAACTTATGTGAGTTTAGCACTTGCATCTTCAGACATTAATATGGAGCTGCCAGCTGTTGACCTTCACTTTGTTGGCCATGCTGAAAAGTTCAGCCAGGAATAGGCCTCTAGTTTCCAGATAAAACATCATTAGCAGCTTTGGGAATATTTGCACTGCCAGCCTAACATCCCTGTTGTTGAAACGTGGTCAGACTGGGCAGAGTTGGTGGGGCAGAGTTGGATGGAGTTCCTGGTGTCGGTAGTAGTAGCTTGGGAAACTGCAAACTCCTAAGAACTGATCTCACATCCAGAGTCTGGCTATTCCTTTGTTGATATAAATGTCCACAGAGGTGTAACCACTGCCCTCTTAGTTTCTCACAGGTTGTGGGTTTCACTGCTGGTGATTTGTATTCTCCCTCTCCAGATACTCATGATTCATAGACTCATTAAGGTTGGACAGATCACTAAAATCAGCTAGTCCAACCATCAGCCCATCACATCATGCCCACTAACCATGTCCCTCAGTGCCACATCCACACAGCTCTTGAACACCGCCAGGGATGGTGACTCCACCACCTCCCTGGGTTGTCTGTGCCACTGCCTCACCAGCGTAGGTCAGCAATAAAGACGTAAGGAAATGGCAGTTCTTGCAAATAGCTGCATTTCTGATAAATCTGTGCTCTGCACCAGCCCATCTTATTCTGAGATATTGTCATTGTTAATAATATTATATATAATAATAATAATGTTAATATTGCTTAATAAGGTATAGACTAGGAGTCTATCTACAGGAGTATCCAGTTCATGAACTACTTGTGCCTTTGCCTACTGGCAGCTGAGGGCAAGCTTTATTTCTTTTTGGGAAGTGCTCTGAGAAGCACTTAAAGCTATACAAAAATCCAGACTCCTCATTGCCATCGAGAATCACATCCAATGTAATTGGAAAAGAAAAAGAAAAAAAAAATTTACTCTGGATTATTACCAGAAAGACTGGCCAAATTATCAAATTCCTGCCTGGTTCGTGGGAAATTCTGACATTTGGTTTAGTTCTGATTTGGAATGAAACCAGTTATTTCAAAACTGCCCACAAAAGAGAACTTTATGGGGAAAAAAATTAGGAATAGGAAACAGTGACGCATGTTATTTCCAAAATAAAAATGTGCTCCCCAGAACGTGCTTCTTTCCAGCCTTGCTGCTGCCTGTTATAGAGTGAGATGTCAAGCCAGAGCTGGGGCTGGGAGCTTACGCTTGGTGACTGCTGACTTCAGCCAGGTCTTCCAGCTCTATTGGACTCCTGGCTTTGTGGCAGTGGGCCCACACCCCCTATGTCCCAAGCAGCCCACCAGGCTAGCTGTTAGGAAGCCAGGCAGTTCTCATCTGGAAAACAATCTGTGGTTTGATACTGTTTCATTGAAACAGATATGTTTTAGTGTAAAAATTTCTGGCCCCGATGGATCAGTGATTTCCAGTGAAATAGCATCTCATCAGAAGTCTCATGACTGCCTCTCGTTGCCACTTTAATGATCATAATCTTTATTGACCAAAGCCCCTTAGCTTTCGGGCAGGCACCAAAGATTTTGAGTGGAAAAAACCCAATGAACCAACCAAAAGGCATATTTTGTTTGTACTCAAAAATGGAGGAATTTTCAGGACTGCTTTTGAGCAATCATTTTATGAAGGAAGATTCTATCTCCAGGGCAGCAGTGCTTGGGCTCCACACACCTCCATTGCAGTCTTATCACTGATGTATTAGACTCTAACCAGCTTTGAAGCATAGTACTCCTGTCTCTGAGTGGAAGACAATGGCCTCGTTGCCCAATGAAGCATGTTGTCAGGGTCTAATTAAAAACAGGAACTTACTCATGAGGACATTGATAATTCTTGTTACACTGTAAGATTTCAGTACCTTTTTTCATTGGTTTTTATTATAATAGAGAAAGCCGGGGAGGAGTTTGTTTGTTTGTTTGTTTGTTTGTTTTTACTATCAGAGTGTTTCATGCAGCCTTCTAAAACAATGATAATAATAAAAAAAATTAATAACCTTACTCAGAACGAAAACAATTGTGGCTGGAGTCAAACTTCAGTGAAAAGGTTCCCCTTTCTGAAAATGCTGCCAGAGAGTTTCTGTGGTCTCACAGTGACCTCACAGTTCCTGTGGTGGGAAGAGGATTTTGCTCCTTACAGAGCAAAATGCTTCAGCCCTTACTGGGATTGCTAACTCCTCTAAGAGCTTAATTTCATCCTTTCTCTGAGCTCACCTTTACCTTGGGCAGCAGCCAGTGTAGGAAGTGTAGCAGAGACAGGCTGGCAACAGTCATGGCGTCATCTCTGCTCAGACTCATGTGCCTTTGACCAACTGAGGAATGGTGGTGTTGCAGAAAGAACACAGAGTGGCAATGGGAAGGTGTACAGAGCCATATGGGTACAAACCTGGATTTTTTTTTTTCCAGAAATGTAAAGCTTTTCCTCCAGCTTTTTACTGTGGATCTAGAAACAAGAACTAAAAACGACTTTATGTTCCTCAGACATTTATAGTACCTTCTTCTCCACCAAGATCTTGCTTTTCCAGTTTCTTGGCTTCCTTCCTTGCTTTCCAGATTCAAAACTGAATCTGCCTCTTGATCTTCTCAAATCTGAAACAATCCATCTTCAAATCTGACCTGATTAGATAAAACCTGCGTCTTCCGAGAACAACTCAGTATTTTGCTGATAGGTCTAATGCTACCTTCTTGTTCTAGAAATGTTGGCATCTCCCAAGATTTCTTCCTAAACCTGTTCTAAAACTGCAGTCTTATAGCTGGAGAT
Source organism: Excalfactoria chinensis (assembly GCF_039878825.1). Lineage (NCBI taxonomy): Eukaryota > Metazoa > Chordata > Aves > Galliformes > Phasianidae > Excalfactoria > Excalfactoria chinensis. The sequence goes on from NC_092826.1 coordinate 49,069,037, forward strand.
GACTAGTCTGATATGTCAGTACTGAAAACATACGTTGATTTCCAAGGAGCTCAAGACAAAAACAAAAGAAGCAAAATTCTTCCCGACAGTAACCTCAGTGTTTTTGCAGGGATATGCACAGACCACAGTAGCACAGTTTAGGAGTATGTGAGGGCAGGTTTGTTGCTGGAAGTAGTCTAATAACAACAATAAATGTGGTCAAGTCATTCTGCCTCCAGTGCCCCCCAAAGTCTTTCACCTCTATAATACAAGTTCAGCATTCAGTGAGGTGTTGCTTCATCTAACTAACTGCTGCGTGGATATGAAATAAAGTGGTGATGCTGTTCCATCTTCATTATGCACCATCTGGAGTACCTGTTTCTCCAGTAGAAAGGCTGATATGCATTCCTCTGTGACAGAAAGGGTCCTTTGCTTTCATTCTTTGTCCCTACAAGGACTAGACCCAAAATCCTACTGAAACCCACTCCTACTTTATCCTGAGAGGAGATTTCAGCAGCATCTTCATCATCATGTTATACACAGGACTGAGACCAGCCTCTGGGCCTAATGGCACAAAGCTTTACTCTTTGGGCATGAATGGAGGCAAGAAACTGAGTCAAGCACCCACCTCTTGGTACATTGTCTTCCATGTTCTTTCTGCCTCTGTGTCAGGAAAGTAGGAAGAAAATCTTTTAAGAACATTTTCCTCAGACTGTTTCTAAAAGACAGCTTGGAGGGAGGGATGCAGAAGGTCACCTGACCCCTTGCTAATACATGAATAGTTGTTTTCCCAAGTATCACACAGTGATTTATGTCCAGGCTGGATCCATGAAAACTCTGCTAAACTCCTACTGAAACTGAGTAGGAACCAGGTGCCTGAAAGCCCCTTGCAGATCTACCCTTCCCTACCAGGATTTGTTTGTGATAAAACAAGCCCCATAGAATGAGGGGCAAAGCAATGGTGATTAGTCACTGATTGTCAGTGTTACTGTACTGTTGCTGTTACCTGGTGAACCAGAAATAACAGGGAAAAGGTTAGCTTAAGAAAGATTTGACTTTGATTCATTTAGGATCGCTTGAGATTGTTTAGGTTTTTATTTCAGTTTAGTAAATAAAACTCCTGACAATAATGAGGTGGACTGGAAAGTCAAGTGTCTTCAATGTATATCTATACATAGATTGGTATCTCCATGTAATGGCTGACCTACTGATTTCTGAAGACTACAAGGATGGCGTCCATTACATCAGCTGTGTGCCATGAGCTGTGTTGTCCAGGACTGTTATTATTCCAGGCAAAAAAAAAAAAAATAAAAAAAAATGCACTGAAAAGAACAATACAAGCTCCAGTATATTTAAGAGCTTTGGGCTGGTATGCACATGGTAGCTTTCCTGGACATATCACTGGGTAGCTTTCAGTATGGGAGTGGAGTCTACGCTGATATCATTGTCAAAAGTGGACCTGACTTTCAAGCCTATGGGGTCAATTCCAACCAGGATGTAATAGCCTCTGATAAAACCATTCTGAACCTCACTTTTCTGCTGTGCTAGGGATGCTGCACCCAGTCTAGCACCACAGTCTGTGGCCAGAAAGGGATATTCACCAGTTGCCAGTTGTTTCCTCATCAGCTTAAAGAGCTTACAGGCCAACTCTGCCTTTGCATGAGCTTCCCTATCCAGGAATTTTAGGTAGCTGTGGAAGGGGTCTGTTTTCTGTGTCTTCTTTTGGATGAGGTCTGCAGGCAATGGATTTTATGTGAGCGCAGCTAAAATCAGTTCCCATAGAACAAGCATTGTGCTCTGCTCAGAGATGTTGTTAGTGCCCCATGCTCTATGTGAGGGGGAGGTTGTTTGTTGGTTTACACTTAAGGTTTCACTGATGGAGTCAATGCATGATGTGGGATATCAGGTTGATTTTTTTTTTTTTTTTTTTTTTTTTTTTTCCCAATAGAACAATTCTTTTTTCTTTTAATTTAGAAAATTTAGCCATAATGAATTTCAGGATTGTGCAGTATGTCTTAGGAAAACAAAACAGCTCTTTAAAACACTCACTGACAAGTTCTGAAAGTCACTGGCTCACGCTATGGAAGCAGTCGAACTAATTTTGTACTCAGAAGTTAATTGGTATAAATGATAGAGGAACCAGCTTCTTTCCTTGGCCTTACATTTCCAAACATCTCCTGGAGCCAAATCAAGACACTGCACAATGGGTGTTTAAATACACTTGTCCCTATTCCCCGCCTCGCTGGAAGCACTGTCTGGAATACAGGTTGTAAATCAAGTCCTACGGTGATTGATCCATGTGCCAGCAAGTGAAGCGTAAAAATAGCAGCATGGTTGAAAGGACATAAAAAAAAGGGAAAACAGACTATTATTATTTCTGAGCTAGAGGGAAAAAGCAGCCGAATCTGACATGCTGGCCAAGTCTGGGTAGCCCTGGCCTTTCCAAAAATCACAACAACAACTTTGATACCTTCTCTGTGCTGTATGCCCCCTGTAAACAAGGAGCTGGCCCCATTCTCTGGCCTGTGAATCTGACACCCAGAGATCTGATTCATTTCAGGATCTTCTTTTGAGCCTTTTTTTGTCCACTGAATTGACTTCTGTGTTTCTTTTGATGTGAAAACATATTGGTGGGATGAATCACATCTTCGCTCTGTCTTTGTAAAAGCTGCTGGCATGTCATCCATGCATCTGAAACACATTTTGGCCCCCACTAATTTTTATTTTTATTTTTTTTGCTGGGAGGAACATTTATTGCATGATATAGTATTACTACAGGTTGAAAATGAGTGGCTTAATCTTTAGCAGGGTCTGTGGTGATAGAACAAGGGGAAATGGTTTCAAGCTCAAAGGTTGATTTAGGGTAGATATAGGGAAAAAATCTGTTACAGTGAGGGTGGTGAGGCACTGGAGCAGGTTACCTAGTGATGTAGTTGATGCCCCATCCCTGGAGACTTTTAAGGTGAGGCTAGATCAGGCCCTGGGCAACCTGATGTAGCTGTGGTGTCCCTGTTCATTGCAGGTCAGTTGGACTAGGTGGCCCTCAGAGGTATCTTCCAACACTAAGGATTCTATGGTTCTAATTATTCTGACATCTGGGAATCAAAAAAACTGTCCTGTTGATGTTTAAATATCAAGAACTGCTGCTTTAGCAGGAAAGAACTATGATAGGATAGTATTATTTTTATTAAAATAGAAAGATAAAAATTGAGATAGTATGAAAAATTCTGCTGCTAACTGATTTTGTCATTGATTAAATCAAAATACTATTTATAAGCATTTCAATAATTTATGTCTCTTGAAAGACTCATTAATCTGACAATATTCTGTTATAAAGAAGTGCTGCTATAGGACAAGGAAGACTTCTCAGGCTCTATGTGTCTTTAAATATCATTTATGTGCTTAACATAGTTCTAAGGTATGCAAGGGACAAAGGAGTATTGAAATTGTTTGGTAACCCTTGCTGTTTCCATTGTGCTTAATGTTTATTTCACAGGAGAAAATTTAATCATTTCCTTTCTTCTGTTGCACATGTTTGGAAAACCCTGGTAAATATCCTTGTCACCGTAACACACATAGAGAGTCTATTTTATATGTGTAAACTATATTGCGTATATGTAACATAAAACTTTGAGCGACTTTGTCAGAAGGTTTTGTCATTATTCAGGTGGTTCTGGTTCAGGAATATGATCTCTAGTAGCTTTGACACAGAAAGAAGTTGCTGTGGAGTAATATAACTGGGAGTGAGCTACTCCAGGGTAAAATTTTGCATTATGTCTTTGACCAAAGCATCTGTGTTAGAAGTGACATTGTCTGCCAGGCAGTGAGGTACTTCTTGTTTAGTTTAATCTGTTTTGCCATTCATGTGCTTTTACTGGGCCTGTCTCCATATTGAATAAAATGTGCCTAAGTGTGTCAAAAATTAAAGCAATTAGCAAGTACATCAAAAGGTATTACTCAAACCTTTATATATGCCTATCAGCATTAGTATAATAAATCCAAAGTCCTGAGTGACGTGCACAGAAAAAAATCTACAACATTATCCATAGTTTCTTCATCTACTGAAAAAATGGGCCTTTTCTGACACTTCAAAGAAGTTTTAGTGTGATATGAATGCTTAGTTTGATTTATGAATAGCTTGCTTCAGTTTATTTTAAAGCCTATCATCCTCGGGGCTGGTAAACTTGGTCACATTGCAGCCATTTGATGAGCTGCCTTCCAGTGGCTGGCTCTGCAGTGAGGCTGAGTCAAGCTGAAGGAGGATTAGGCCCGCCTGCCTGCCTTTGCTCTGGGGTAAGCAAATGCATTTAGATAATACTACTAGCTTGCCTCTGACAGGGAAAGAGAAAGAAGACTGTGTCTAAAGGCACAGTAAAATGCATTGAACTGGTTGCCGACGGTCTAGATTAAGAGACCTGTATTCTCTACATTTCTGTAGCCTGCTTCTTTGATATCCATTGCCTTACCTTGCAGTCAGTCTGTTTAACCTGCTTAAACCTAGGCATTAAAGTTACTTTCTTATCATACCCAAGGAATGAGTATCTTGTGGTTAGGACACATACAGGGATCATTTTGAGAGTTGAAACAGTAACCTGTATAGGCTCTGAAACACCAGCTAAAATCTGTCTATGCTCTTCTTCATTGATAAAAAATTGCTTATTTTTTTCCCCATGCTGATGCAGTCCATCTCTTTCACGCAGGTTTTGTCAAAGACAATCACCTAATGTGAGATGAGGACTTAGGAAAAATCTAAGATCTCGTGAGATGCCCAAGGACAGGTGAGCAGAGTTATGGATAACAAAAAATGAGAAAATTGCAAGCACAAAGGAAAAAAGATACAAGCCTGGTATTGTTTTTCTGAGTGCTTCGGATTGGTCGCTGTAAGGACAGTCCAGCTGCAGTAGAAAGAGAAGGGAGGAGGAGACAGGAGAACAAGCCAGCAACTTCATCATGTGGATAAGAGGCATTCCCCTTACTGGCAGCTCAGAGATGGATGAGGTATGCACAAGCATGAGTTTTACTTTCTCTGTGAGCCCAACTCACTCAGAAAGGATAATTTTAACTCATTCCCATCATGTGTATCACTGCTTGATACCTTGCACTAGGGATGCTTTCCCAAACTGTGCCATTGTACTTAAGACCTAAGATTTCATGCTGATGATGCTAAGACTATTGCTGATGGAGATACTAACTTTTGAGATGCATGCTATCTCCAAGTACTGTGTCCTTGCTTCTTTTCCCCATGCTGTTACTTATCCCGCCACAGTAAAAAAATAAAAGGGGGGGGGGGGGGGGGGGGGAGGGGGGCATGATAGTAGTGGAAATTGTTCTTCTCTTAAGCTAGCCTTAAATAGATCTGCCAGACTTCAACAGAAAGGAGCACCATTTTCTAAGTCAGTTGACTTAGTTCCCTATATAAGGCAGTGTAAATAACCCCCTTTGTTTTGTCAAACTGGGGACTTGGAGGTCATTAATAATAGACAATACAGAGGCTTCTCATCAAGAAAGGAGAAAAATCACATGTGGGGTTCAGTCCCTCTGTAGTTGAAGACTGTGGTGTGAAAGAGCCTCGAGGGAGCCTGTGTATAAAATAATCACTCAGTTGTGAACTAGACACATTTCCTCATTGGAGACCTGTTGTCTCTGAAATGCCTTTGTTTCGATACACAGTATTTCACATGAGGAAGAACACCTTCCCTTGATACTGCCATCTGTAGGGAATCTGCAAGGTTTGGAGATTTCTTTGGCTTGAAGTAGTATTGCTCTTCTCCAAGGCACAGTGGGGAGCAAGATGCTGAGCAGGATGCAAGGTAGCTGGGGGTCAGGGGAAGGAAGATCTCATGGGGACCAGAGCTACTGGCCTGTCACCTAAGGTGCTATGAGTCATAATTCCTCACAGCAGCCCATTTACTGTTTCCATAGACTTACTGTGGATTATTATATCCTGTGTAGGAGCAAGACTTAAGGCTGTTTGGTGCCAGTTCTGCAAATGGAGCATGGGTGCCCTTCATCTCTTTCACCCCTGCTGCAGCCTTTGTCCTGGATGGCAGTGCTGGTTACCATGACCTATGCAGATGATGCTACAATACTGACATTATTTTTTTTTTCAGAAGTTCCAGGAGCAGATATGGAAGTGGTTCCCAGCTGCTGCTGTTTGCTGGACAAGCCTCAGGCATTTCATGTACAGTTTTGTTTCTCCATCTTCCAGGCCTGCACTGCCATCTTCCCCTTGCATACAGCCCAGCAGAGCACAGCAAAATGCATGCTTTTGTTGAGCTCCAAGGAATGTATTACCACAAGCCACAGTTGGTGAGAGAACAGGCCAAACTGGGAATAGAAAACTGAAATGGCTGGAAATTCAGATTTGCTTAGGCTCAATCAGTATACAGACTCAAATTCCCACAAATCTACCATTCCCACCATTTTACTATTAGCTTGCTCTTGATCAGCCAGACCTCAGCATTCATGTAAATTAGTGTGTTTTACTCTCTGAGCTGCTGGGACAGCAAGAGTTAAGGAGCTGAGCTGGGAATCTCATGAGATCAGTCTTTTCTAGTGGGAAGATTTACCATACTTCCTGCTTTTTGATGTACTGGAAATACTTTATGCTCAGCCTTTCTTGTGGTATCTTGGCACTGCTTCTGTAAATAGTTGGAGGGACATCATCAACATAACAATCATGCTTCTGTATAAAATGTTTTCGTTACTTCAAGTCACGAATAAAAGAGTAAGAGATTCAGGAACTTCAGCCTGAACCTTCTTTCCTAAGATATGGCCATGCCTAAAGAAGATTTAAGGTAGAGATTTAGGTCTGTGTTGGCATTTCTGACAGTGCTGGTTAATCTGTTAATCTCTGTTAATCAGAATCATTTAATGACCTTGGTTTTACAATTAGACTCCAGCATCTGATTTTGAGTTAAACTGAGGGGACTGATGCAAAGCACTCAAAGTGAGTAGCTCAGAGACCTTCAGACAGAAGCATTCGGTGTTGCTTGCTGATGCTTTGCCTGTATTTGGGCTTGTATTGAAAGACCAAAGGCTGATGTAGATGGACTCACTACAGTTCATCTCAATTCAGCAGACTTCAGGTTGAAATGAAGTTTTCGCTCTTTGCTCTTATGTAACCTTGATGAGTTGCAATGTTTACTTGCATGCAGAGCCTGCCATTCTTAGTGAGGCCTTCATCCAGTAGCATTTCTGGTATCTTCACCATGTTGTCTGTAACCTCTGAAATAATGACAATGACAGGGCTACCAAACAGGTATAAAAATCCTGAGAGTTTCCTGTGAGAAAATATATTTAGCAACTAATGTAGGAAAAGGTTCCAGCCTTATGGAACTTACTTGTATTCAAACTGGCCGGAAATTTAGCCAAAATTAAAGGCTGCTGGGAGCTGGTGCATTTAAGCAATTCTTGGATGAAGTGAGGTTTATAAGCACATAAGCAGGTATGTGCTTGTAGGCACGTGCTTCTGATAGAAATGCTGGCACTGGGAATGAAATTTTGAGATTCAGTGGCATGCTTTTGCAGCATGCTGGTGTGGAAAACTTGTGCACAGATTGATTTTAAGTCATGAAATGCATTTTCAAAGTGCGTGAAGTGTGCAAACAACTGTCCTCAGGAGTTCAGCCCCATGTCATCATTTCATCTGTACCTCCTCTCCCTTTGATCTCCTCAGCATGCAGTGGGTACTCCTTTACTCACTCAGGAAGGGTGTCCTTCTCTTGTACAAACATGTACTTCCTCCTTAGTTATTGTCAGTTTTTGACTTTAAATATTACTTTGTATTTTTTTTTTCTTTAATTAAACTTAAAAGAATGAGATTTCTCAGATAAGAACAGCAACAACAGGACCAAGGAAATCCCATCTTCCTTGAATAGAGTCATTTTAGTCTATGTAGAGAAACTGCATACATCATCTGTGACAACTCTTTTTCACTGAATCATAGAATGGCTTGAACTGGAAGGGACCTTTAAGATCATAGGCAGGGACATCACCCACTAGACCAGATTGCACAAAGCCCCATCCAGCATGGTCTTTAAGACCTCCAGGGAAGGATCATCCACAACTGCTATGGGCAGCCTGTTCTGGCGTCTCACCACTTCCACAGTAAAGGATTTCTTCCTCCATTTGGCCTCATTTCTAGGAATATTCCTTAAAAAATCAGCACGCTTTCCTATCCCTGATCAGAACAACCTAAAGTTGCCAGAAGAACTTAAGCTTTTATTTCAGAGGACTAACAGTTAACTGTACACAAAACTGCTCTTTAATTTCCTTTTATTACACAGCTCTTTATAGAACTAAGGTTTTCCGCAGAATGTATGTATTCAAACAACTCTGTTATATGATGCTGCATTTTGAATCCCATAGCATATGGAAATAATTCCTGTAGAGTGAAGAGGTATGATTTTATAAAGTTAAGATTTTCCTTGCAGTGGTGACTCAGAGTCAAAGGAATATCCCATTTGGGCTTCCAGTAAGTGACAGAACAAAGCAGACTTCCTTGCGTACACATTAAATATATGCTAGATATATGCATGCTTGAATTTAGTAGCTGAAAGTCCTGACCTCTGAGTTCCCTGATTGACTATACCACATTTCTCCCTACCGCAGAGGGCCTTTGCCTATGCACCATTAAAGTTTTACTTCAGTGCAGTTCTGAGCCACTTGCATAGGCTGTGTGTGGGCAGCAGGTTTTATTCACTGAAAACATTTAAATTTCAGTTTGGAAACAATTTAAATAACCAATGAAGTTTTTTCTTTTAAGCTTTTACAGACCAAGGCATATTGTTGTGTAATTCCATTACTGAATCCAGCAAACTTTTGTTAAATTACCACACCTCTCTTAGGAAGATATTATGAAATGATTTTAAAAATGTAAATGTATGGCACATTTATCACTTTTCCTAGTATCTTATTCCATTACATAATAGCCTCAATTTATTCCCACTTTGAATTTGAGTTATCAAGCCATTGAACGTTAATGCGTTTTGCTGCTGAAGTCTTAAGAATCACCATAATTTTAACGTGACATTTTAAAATTGAGAGATAAAATAGAAAAGTAACTAAGAAAAAGAATGAGTAACAGTAATTATGTAAGTCCTTTCATGCAAGAAAATGTGTTGATTTTTCACTCCTTGCATGCACAGTGAACTCCTACTACAGTGTTTGAGTTGAAGAGGTAAAAGTTGCCTTGAGGATGGTGACTGGTAAGCACTGGTTTTATTTGGCTTTCTGTACTACAAATTCTGATTATACATCCACAGTAATGCCAAAGGCCCTTGCAGTTTAGCAGTGGAATGTTGAGACTTGACTTCTATCTTGTTGAAACAAAACACAGAATCATAGAATGGCCTGGTCTGAAAAGGACCACAATGATCATCCAGTTTCAACCCTCCTGCTATGTGCAGGGTCACCAACCACCAGACCAGGCTGCCCAGAGCCACACCCAGCCTGGCCTTGAATGCCTCCAGGGATGGGGCATCCACAACCTCCTTGGGCAACCTGTTCCAGAGTATCACCACCCTCTGGGTGAAAAACTTCTTCCTAATATCTAACCTTTATATTCCCTGTCTAACCATTCCCCCTTGTCCTAGCACTATCAATCCATGTAAACAGTTGTTACCCCTCCTGTTTATACGCTCACTTCAAGTATTGTATTGGAAGGATACAATGAGGTCTCACTGGAGCCTTCTCCAAGCTGAACAAGCCCAGTTTCTTCAACCTTTCTTCATAGGGGAGATGCCCAAGACTTCTGATCATATTAGTAGCCCTCCTCTGGACCTGTTCCTAGAGCTCTGCATCTTTGTTGTGCTGGGGACCCCAGGCCTGGACGCAGTTCCCCAGATGGGGCCTCACCAGAGGGACAATCCCCTCCCTCCCTGCTGGCCACCCCATTTTTAATGCAGCCCAGTATATAGTTGGCCTTCTGGGCTGCAAGCACACACAGTAGTAACATCAAAGTTCTTACAACTCTCTAAAATGAATTAGACTTTGGGGTGAATATTTAGTGACTTGGTTAAATATTTATCAACTTGTAAGCAGTACAAACACAGGCTGTGGCAAACAACAGTCTTCAGCCTTTTCTTCAAGGTGTCTGACCAGGGCTGAAGGTAGCAAGCAATTTACTCGTTATTAGAACACAATCACCAAGCTGGGACCTCTTCACATTGACTCGCAAAACCCTTTCATGCTTATCAGCATGCAGCTGGATTTCCTCTGCTTTATCACACCAGCACTTTTCCTGTATGGCTCTCAGCTTTGTTTGGAGTTCTCTGTGCTCGCTATTATACACAGTTCTCTTTGATGCTGATGATAGATCTTCAGCTGTGCTCTGTGAAAGGTGTACCTCTCTTGAGGTGTTGTGTAATTTCAGGATCACTCTTATCTCATCAATCTTAATGTTTTCTAATTTTTTTGCCCTGGGGTCTTGTTTGAGGCATGGCACAAGATATCCCTGAAGATTTCTGAACTGTTTTTGCTGAAATTCTTCAGAGCTTCTCACAGAAAGCTTTTAATAAGGCAAATCTTTGGGGATGAATGTTTATTCAGTGCACAGTTTCCCTTACAGTAGATTGTTTTGTAAATGCGGGAAGTATTTAATTCATTAGTAGAATGACTTTTAATTGTACTTGTTATGTTAAGGAAAGGACTCTGCGCAGTTTCATGCTAATAAAACTTTTCCTCTTTCATCATAGTTTCTGCTATGCTATTCCTTTTCATCGTTGTCTCCTTCTGAAGTTGCAAGCTTGTGTACTCCCTCGTGACTAAAACGTTGAGAAAACTAACATATCAGCTATACACTGCTCTGCAATCTTATGAACGATTTCAGATTGATTGCTTCCAGTTTGTGTTCCTCACTAATGACAGCCATATTCCTTGTTTTGTTCCCTACATATTAAATTTCCTCCACCTGTACTTTGAAGTTAACTGATCTTGTGTTGCCACTCCAAATTACCAACAAATTAAAATAAATAATTTCTTTAAGCCAAGCCATTTTTACCTTATTTATTTATTTATTTATTTATTTTTTAAATTGTTTTGAATTCCTTTTGTATTCATTATATTTTCTCTCTTCATGCCCACATGCTTCCTAGTTGTTGCTCTATTAAGTCTAACTGCCTGTGGTTATAGCAGCAGAAGAAACTCAGCAAAAGTAATGGTGTAGGGTGGTGCCTAGAGAAGCTTATGAGTAGGTGTCATATCTATGAACAGAGGAATGGTGCATGCTACAATACCCACTTGATCTTATGAAGGTGCAAGTTTGGGATGTTTGTACAGCAAGTGAAAAAAGGAAGTACTTCAAGAAGGTCAGCCTTGTATTTTTTTGAAAGGTATCACCCACACTAAGATAATTTCAGCCTCTCAAAGTCATCTTCTTTTGGACTAAAGCTGTAAATGATGGACATCAGAGAGCCCTCACAGATTTGAAAGGGAAGGTAAGAATTAAGATAACTGTAGTGCATGTGGTGCAGTGATGGGAGTGAGTGCAGCACACAGCCTGGGATTATAACCGTGGAAGTGTGACACTTACAGTTTTCCCTAATAACTACTACTGAGGAAGCTCGGAGAGAAGCTTACTTCCTCATAGGAATTAGACAATTCCTTCATCCCTAGTGTGGATGCCAATGTCATTCTGCTCATGCCAGAAATACACAGGGACAACAAGGCTAGCCCTAGAAGTGAAGGTAGTGTTGTAGAAAGAGTGTAGATCTCCACCTTAGCTTGGGTGAGAAACAAAATGCATTGATATATATCATTGTCCTTTTATCATTCAGCCTCTGCCCTCCTAGATAGAGACAAATGCTCACGATGAATCACTAACTCAGCCAAAGTTAATTAATGGAGAAAATGGTAGTTGTTGTATTGCACAGTAGCAATGGTTAACAGCATTGAGACTGCAGTAAAAGCTCTATGAAAAAAATAACATATCTAATTTTTTTTAGGGAACGCATAGCTGCTGACAAATACCTGCAAGGATTAGGAATAATCAGTTCTGTTTTCTGGCAATAAAAGGTGCAGGCTGTATCCTAAGATGGGTTGGCAGACCTGTTATACATCAAAAGAGAAGACTGGGGCTTCAGCCTCAGAAGATCAGATTTCACAACATCCCCCTTTGTTGAGTGCTCACTAATCACTGGAGTTAATAATCAGAAAGGCAGCCAAATGAAGTCTGTTGGTAGGCAAAACCCCTGCTATTGTTCTTTGTGTATTGTGTATTCTTTGTGTATTATCATCTGGGTCACATCACCCTTATATTCAGGGTAGAGACAAGGAAGTTTAATCTGCATCTTGGCCTTCACACCCTTTGGCAACATATAAAGAGAGCAACCTGGGTAAATATATTCTATAATTTCAAGCTGCCTGGGTATGACAAACACTTCATCCTCAAAGTGTGCTTTCGGCATCACTTTTTACTGTTTCTAAAATAAACTTGATCACACACTTCAGCTTGTTTAATTGATACAACCTTCAAAGGCATGGAAAAAAAATAAACCCCCTGGGCTGCTGCTCTGAGCTGTGGCACCCATCTATCTGCACAAGGTAAAATATTGACTGTTCCAAGTATTCCCTTCCTCCTCCATAATCTTTCAAAGGTCAATATAGACCTTCACATCCAAACATAGCTAACCTAGAGGACTGAAAGTGTTACTGACTGTAGTGTGAATAGAACTGCAGTCAATATCTGGTTAATATTTGCCATATGGGATGTGGAATATGCTTTTGTGATAGCTGAAAGCTAACAAGACTATTTACAGAGCAGAGGGGGTTAAGTGAGCCACCCTTTCTCCCCTTTTTCCCAGCTAAGAGAACTGTTTACACTCACTGAAATCAAGACTGGCTGTGACCTCAGCTGTCAGGGATTAGTTGAGTTTTTATTTGCTCTTGATGGGTGAATGCAGACAGAGACAAACCATCCAGTCTCAAGTGGACAGAAAATAGAGACATGGGTCCTCTACTGTAGCAGTTATGTGTCACTGTTCCACATAGCAGGTAATGAAGGGAGAGATAATGAGGGGAGTAATTTCACTCCTGACTTTTAAGGTGTCAGGTTGCTTTGTACAAGACAGGTATGTAAGCACTCCAAAATCCCTCTGAGATATTTGGCATTAAAGTACTTTGTGAAACAAGAAGATGGCCATAAGTGTTTGACCAAGGAATAGTTTGAAGGAGCATGCTTGGCAAATTTGGGAAAAGTGAGGGCCTGTGCAGCAGAACACGTTTACCTAACAAGGGTCTGAGAGAGGTGAGGGCTGCTCACTGGTATCCTCCATCATGGCTCATTTGATGCTTGATATATACATGCTGCATATGAGTAACAGCAGGTATGGGTCTGGCGATATGCCATGTGAACACAAGTAGTCTGACCTAGTGTGGTTCCCAGTGCCCTCAACATTTTTCATCACGATTTCCTCCTCCGTCCTCCAAGTATAGCTTAAAGGCTGGCCTTACACCAGTAGGTCTCTCTTCTGCAGCGATAAGATATTAAGAGCTAAATCATGGGGCATGAGTAGCAACATTTTTATTTCTAATGGAAGAGTAAGTGACAAGTTTTAGAGAAATGTTGTAAAAGGAGATATTTCAGTACTTGTTAAATGATGGAGTTTTATGCAAATAAATTAGCAGAGAAGGAGGATTTTGTTTTGTATAAAACTGATATTTAGAATTTTTCAAAATCTCGTGACTTTTCAATGCCTCCTTTCTCTGTAACTGGGGCAGAAGAGTGATTCAATCAGAAGATTATGTCTGTTGGTTTAATACGCGGGCTGTGGTCACAGAAAAGCATTTATTTCCTTATGCACTGGACATCTGGAAACATTCCCCTGCCACATTTTATTAGAACACTGAAATCACCTCATTAAATGATATGGAGAGGTTCCGAAAGCAGGGTAATTGCTGAGAGATCAATCACAGATTAAGCTTCCCATGCCATTTTAATATGTTCTCATTCACTGCCACAGACACTCAATCTGACCACTGACTATGCCATTTAAAAGATTTTCATCAAAGACTTCCAGGTTTTCTGAGCCTTCTCCTGGTGAAATGATCTCCTGCAGCACTTTCTTTCCTGAGCAAACAACCTGATAGGCAATGAAGCACATATGTCAAATTGTTATTTTAATATCAATTTTATTTTATTTTATTTTATTTTATTTATTTATTTTTTCTTCTTGAGGCCTAAATAGTAGAACTGGGTCTGGATGGAAAATCTCAGTTTTTTATTCACATCTATCCTCTTCTGTCACTGCTGTTGTGATGAATCTTCCTGAATGGTCCAGGATCTTGTCAGTGGTGTAGTTCCACACCTGGGAGAAAGGCAGGCGTTGACCAGTGTATTAGTGGGAAGGAGGAAGCTATTAGTTCAATGGGAAGTTGCTGGAAGATTCTGAGCAGGGTTACAGATAAAAGATTTCTGAGAAAGAATTACAAAATAGGAACCTTGCTTGGTTTACGACACAGGTGATGGGGCAGAGTAGGTAAAACACATCATGTTTGATGAGAGGAAAATATTCCCAAACTGTCCCCTATATTAAATGTTTTACCTTCTCTGCAGAGAGAACCATTTCTATGAATACAGTATCTATATGCTGGACTTCACGGTATGTGGTAAAGGTTTTTGCTTCAAATCTAGGAATTTGATGAACCTATATATGTCCTCTTTTCTTGTGAACCAGTGTATTGGCAAGAAGTATTCATCAATTTAATTTTTATTCACACTTCAGCCCCAGTTTCTGTCCCACTCCAACCCCAGTTTCTGTCCCACTCCAACATAATGGCGTGTGGTTTTGTCCGTCCCTGTTGCAATTGTAAATAGAAGGCAGACAGGAAGTCAGGGCCATTGACAAAAAGCGGGAAGAGGAGAAGAAAAAGCCCTGAGAAAATGATAGACATACACAGCATGCTCTGACCTCACCATAATGAGGAGGCTTGTAAAGACTTGTGTCTATGGATCATTTCCTCCTGCCATATGGGATGTTTGTTTTACACAGTAAACAAGGATCACAGCATTCAAGTTTTAGTCAAATAGACTGGATACATTTTCATAACTGAACTGGGATGGCTTTAATACTGTGCAGTACCTCTCAGTGCTTTTCATTTCTCTTAGTCGTGGCTTTTCAAACATTGTGTGACTACTGACGGCCGTGGGAGGTAGTCTCGTGTCACTTTTTCCTTGCCTATCTGGTCACTCAAAAGAGAGAGCTTTTTTTTTCCACAGAAAACTCTCATCCAAATCCTGCTGGCAGCTGTGGAGTTTCTCTCTCTCAGTGTGAATAATTTTTTCTGCCTGTCTCTGTTTTGTTAGCTATGATTTTAGCACAACTCTGAGATGCCTGGACATCGGTGCTGCTCATGTTGACCTGCTTTGGGTACAAAGAGACTGGTTTACCAGGCATGGAAACCCAGATGGATGGCAGGAAACCAATATAAACTCAGTCCCTTCCCTTTCTGACAAGTTGGTTGTAACTGTCTTGACTCCAATACAGAGCAAGAGTAAATCTGCACTTAGCAGTTTGTAAAGGAAGCAGGAGGGAGACCAACTTTTCCCATAATCTAACAGTGGTAGGACAAAAGAGAGGTGGCTTTAAACTAAAAGAGGGGATATTTAGGTTAGATGTTAGGAAGAAATTCTGTACTCAGATATTGGTGAGTCACTAGCACCGCTGCCCAGAGAAGCTGTGGTGCCCCATTCCTGGAGGTGCTCAAGGCCAGGTTGGATGGGGCCCTGGGCAGCTGAGCTGCTGGGGGGCAGCCCTGCCTATGGCACAGGGTGGGACTGGGTGGGCTGTGAGGTCCCTTCCAACCCAAACCATTCCATGATTCTGAGGTCTCTGTTGTTCAGCCTTCATGCTTGAGCCCCAGGCATGCATGGTGTGTGAAGCAGTAGCCACTTCTAGAAATGGAAGACCAACTTGTACTTGTCCAGTGTGATCTAGGACCCTCCACGCAATTTAGGTAGAGACCTCTTCACTCAACGAATGGGACTCCTGCTTCTGACAAGTTTGCATTTAGTCCCTTCTAATACTGTTTTTGACTGTCCTTTGATGTTACAATATTTGGAAAGTCAACATTTTTTGTTTCTGCTCCTTTGCTGTTTTTAAAACTGAAAAATACTACTCTTGTGTACTGGAACTGTTGAGTTACAGCCTGAACCACTGATTGATCACCTGAGGCAAGAACTTGGTCAGCCTTGGGAGCACAGGTGAAGGCAATTCAGCTGTGTGATAGGAAGGCGTGGAGCCTGGCTGCACCTCTCCTAGACCCCATTTAAGGGCTGACTGCCCCTAGGGGAGGATTTCTTTCTGGAGATCTCTCCTTTTTGGAGTTTTCCATCATGGGCCTAGATCCTTGGATATGGGAGTGTATTTCTTCCTTGGTTGTTTCTTTTTCATCAGGATAATCTTTCCACCTATAATACCTGTAAATTACCACTCTAACCATTACCACTCTTGCAAATGTGCACTCTTGCATCAGATATCCTTCAGTGATATTTTGCGAGAGTTTTGTGAGTCCTCTCACTTTTTCTAGGGCTCTTATGCTTACAGCTATGATAATTTTGCTCCCACTTTATGACATCAGGCTGAATCCAGCTAAGGTGAGTGCTGTTTTCATGAAAGCAAAATCTCTTGACAGCTTCACCACATTTCTTATTTGCACCTACCTACTGTGCTCCTGCGTGTCAGCTCAGTCTGTATCCTCTATGGGAAGCACCTCACCTGTCTCCACCCCTCAAAACCTTCCAGGATCCCTGAGGTTCAGGAGGGCATCCCCTCACCTTCATTGTAATGGCAAAACGTGAGCTTGAATGCCAGGTCAGTTCTCACCCATACACAATTCCTCTGGGTTTTGGGAAATTCCTGGCACAGAGACAGCACCAATACTTTTGGCTTAAAGACCTCCTAACCCATGGTGTGACAGCTGCTTACTGCTGTTTTTCCTAACAGCAAGACCAGTGCTGGTTTCTAGCCTTTAACTGTTTTCTGACAATGAGACACCTATACCAATCACATGTGTCATTTTCTCTCTTACCCCTTATAAGTATTTTATGTTACTCTTCATTTAATTGGACACAGTGATAAAACCCAAAGGGGCCATGGTCTCACTGCAGGGCTGTCATTTCCAAGGTAGTGTTGAAAAGAGTGATGCTGATGCTGGGACCTGAGCAGGGCCTGTCCTCACATGGTTCTCAGCTGCAAAGACTGTTCCTGCTGTTGTCAACGAAGGAAAACTGTGCTGTTTAAGTGCCACTGAAGGCAGTTCAGATAGCACAGTAGAGGACAGCCTATTGACAAATCATAGAATCATTAAGGTTAGAAAAGATCACTAAGATCATCTAGTCCCACTGTTAGCCCATCACACCATGCCCACTGACTGTGTCCCTCAGTGTCACATCCACATGGTTCTTGAACGACTCCAGGGATGGTAAGTCCATCACCGCCCTGGGCAGCCTGTGCCACTGCAGCACCACTCTTTCTGAGAAGGATTTTTCTCTAAAACCCTACATGAATTTTCCCTGGTGCTACTTAAGTCCATTCCCTCTCATCCTATCACTGTTACCTGGGAGAAGAGGCTGACCTCCACTTTGCCACAACCTCCTTTCAGGTAGCTGTTAAGTCTCCTCTGAGCCTCCTCTTCCCCAGACTGAACAATCCCAGTTTCCTCAGCAGCTCCCCATAGGAAGAAGTCATCAGCTGGGTTTGGCAAATATTTCAGCAGTATTTTGAAGTTCCAGTGACAACAGAGAAAGACTTTGATGTCTACATACTCTCTACCCACCATATACCTCACCCCATTCTTTTCAGTGATGTTTAATTAGTGTTCCCTGAGGCCAGAGGGATGTGAGAAGCAAAATCCTGGGCCTAGAGAAAAAAAGAAAAGAAAGAGTAGATAAAATATCAGGATGAAATGAACAATATATTAAATTATTACTGTTTTATTATTCATTTATTTTAGCATGATCCATAGCATGGACCATGATCCATGTGAGAGAAGTAATTAGATATTTTTTGGCTGCCAGCTTGGAAGTCTCTGATGTCACCAAAGCAGTATTGATAACTTCTGGCAGGAATTTACTATATTGGTTTCCCTAACAATTTTTTCTCTCTTTCTCTCTTTCTCTTTTTCTCTCTTTCTCTCTTTCTCTCTTTCTCTCTCTAGAATTATTGCTTCTAAGGATATTTTCCATACATTCATGACTCCAGGGAAAAATCCTATCCATCAAGCCCATTCAGTGTGCTACTGTATTTTCCTTCCTTGTATTTTGTTTCCCAAACATAAATATTAATAACAACTTCTGGGACTCAGGAAGGCTCCTAAGTTTTGTTTCAAAACAACAAGGAAAACAAGTAAGAGCCAGAGTGCACTGACAGAGATTTGGGGTTTCTGTGTTGTCTGTGGGGGTGTCTGAAGGGGAGAATGGTGGGTCTACAAAAGTTTGATTCCAGCAGATCTCTAACATGTTTTCCTTTCTTGCTTTAACTCTCTTTCCCCTTCTTCTTCCTTCTCCATTCTTACTAATACTGTTTTTTTCACATGATTAACTTCTATCATTTTTCCTTTTCAATTACTTAATAGATTGTTTTAATTTCCTTCCTCTTTCTGTCCTTCCTTTTTCATTCAGTTTACTTTCCCATCCTCTTTTCTTTTCCTTTTCCTCCTAGCTCTGCCTTTCTCTGTGGGAGCTGACACTTATCCCCAATTTAGTGTGGAAAAAACCTTGTTTTCAGAAGTTCCCATCAGTCTCAGGACAAGCAATGCACTGGTACATCTCCTTACTAAATATAACCCTTTTGTCTGGTGTATGACGGCTTGTCCTGGTTCAATGAAATGGCTTTGTTTTAGGTGTAGATAGTACATCAGGGCTGCCTGGCAGGTGCATCTTGCAGTCGGTGTCGCCAAGCAGTAAATTCTGTAATTACAGGTCATGGAGGTGGAGTTCTCCTTTGATGTGACTTTTTTTGTTGTTGCAAGCGGATACAATTTGCCTGAGATATCAAATGCAGATAGCAGTAAAAATTTAATTAACAAATCAAAGCTTTTATCTGGGGTTTTAAGAACTCAAGCCAACAGGTTTTTTCAATTTAAAGACATCACAGACAGAGGTAGAGGGACGAAGGCAGTGACTTTGTAGTATATTCAGCTTACAACCTTTTTAATGATGCCTGCAAAGATAGAACTTTTTTAGCTGTTGCTTTTCATTCTGGAGAAGCTGTTAGATCTTTCTCAAAAGCAAGTGTGTTGTTCATTGTCTGCCTTATTTTCATAGTTCTAACTTCGCTGTGAGCATACGTTTCTCTCATGGCTCTGTGGATTACTTATCAGGTGAAGGTGAGAAGCAGTCAGGCTTCAGATTCTTGCTGGTTAATTCCACTTGCAGTGAGCCACTTGCTCACAGTATCAATTGGCCTAAGCTGTGGGTGTGACATTTCTTCTGTGATTCGCTTATCTCCTTAAGAATGGAAGCCTGGTGAAAAACTTGTCTTTTGGCTTCCTCCTATGCATGTGGGGAAGTTACTGTTCTCCTTCAGTGCTTTCTGATCATGCAGTCATGATTGAAATGGCCAAATCCAGAAAGTGAGTGTCTGAGTCACATTGCTCGTTCATTGCTAGGAGTTGTGGGGGCAGCAGTCTGCCCCTGTGCATTGTGTGTGTGTACTTACTACTTAATGCCTATGTACTGGATGTCAGGCAAGTGCGTAAGGAAATCTTTTAAAAATCCACATACCCAGTGCCACTTTTGCTGGAAGCCACTTCTCAGAGCACCCCATGTTACAGTCAACTGTGACCTCTGGCTATAAGGATGACGAGTGGAGGCAGCACTCTCTCAGTAAATGCAACTGTCTTGGATTCACGGTTCAGCTGCTCCTTGGAATTTATTTCTGGGGATGTTTAGAAACCAAAGTTATAAAATTCTGCAGAAAAGATTAAAAGGGAGCACTGCAATAACAACAACAATCTCAGAAGTTCACCATAATGTTATGTACTTGACTTTCCAAGACTGCCAAATGCTTCAGATGAAAGCACACTGCACTGCAGGCCACACTGACTGCCTTTCTGTGGGGTCTGTGAAGGCAAGTTGTCGCATATACCCTACCTATGTGTTTCTCTGTGCATCTGGGATTAGCCCAAGCATTTCTGAAAGTGTGCACACAAAGATCTTAGTTCAGGAAATATATACCAGTATTGGATAGCACTTAGGAAAGCCTTAAGTACAGACACACTTAATCATGAGCTGAAGGACCTTCCTGAAATGAAGCCAGAGAACCCAAGTCAAAGACCTCAGGAGTCAACATAACGCTGGGAACTTGTGCTTATGTGTATTTAGAAGCGTGGGTCCTGAATTTTAATGTACAACTTTTGATTTCTGGGCTAGAACAGCCGAATGGGATGACTGAAATAAAATCCTCTTGAGCATGGATGAAGGGGGCAAAGGCTCCTAGTGAACTTATAGTACGGAGTATTTATAGTGCAGTTACCCATTAGTATAAATTGCCAAGCAATTGCTGTTGCAAAAGCATCAAAAGCTCTCCAGAGCTATAGCAGGAATTAAAAAAAAAAATGAAGAAGAAAGAAAAAAGATTGGGCATCCTTGTGTTTAAAGTATGCAAATTAACTTCTTGACATTTGTGTTACTAATTTTAATGCTTTGATGGAAGAACTCTGTTACCATTCTTTAAAGCCCCAGACATCACCTCACAGGGCTAAGAAAAAAGGAGGAAAGAGTTCAAAGTGAATAATTACCTGTTGATGATGTATTATATTTAAAGACTCTGGCTGTGGATTAAAGCTAGTTCTCAGGTTGTTAATAGCCTGCAGTAAACAACTAATGAATCAAAGAAAAGGAGAAAAAGCAGCCATAGACGAAGGGCATTCTCATTAATACCAAAGGCCAGAGTTGTAGTGTCAAATGTAACACAATAAAATGCAGTCATTTCACACCAGAGTGTGTAAGAATTCAGGAAAATAGTCACAGGTGAATTATTAAGGGCTTGTCATTTAAGCTTTGTTCTCCTAGCACTTTGATGCCATGCATACTACCAGGTTTTCCACCCCTCTGTTTTTTGTTTCTGTAGTTTAGCTGTGACTTTTATGTGGTGTAAGAAGGAGAACAGATTTGGATATCAAGAGCTATACCTACAGCAGTGGTGACTAACCTTACTGTGGAAAGAGCAGGCCTCCAGAGAGGACAGAAAAAGCTAAAAGGAGGAGGAATGGAGCAGAAAATGGTAAGAAATCAGTTGAAAAGGGTGCAGGATAAGCTGGGTATCTATGGGGATCTTTCTGGCTTTGAACTATAGAGAATTTTGATAAAACACAAAAACAAGTGATTCACATGGGTGTGGTGGGGAATTATTTCAACATACTTTAGCTAAATAGACAACAGCAGAGCTTCTGTCTATGGTCCTTCAGTCCTGCCCCATTCTCTTCTCACCAGAGCAACACCTTTTTAGTGACAGGCAGCCCCCACCAGAGCAGGGGTGTAGGGCCCTTATTTTGTACAAAACAGCTCTATTCTCAGAAGCATTCAAAGAGAGAGCTTTGCTTTTGTTTAATGTGTGGGAGCTGAGATTTTTTGTGAATTCTGAACTCTTTTATTTTAGGAGAAATACAACACTGTGAAAATGCAACCCATCAGTTTGGTATGTATGACAGAGCATTCTCTGATTTTTCACCTTGTGTCAGACCTTGACTTTTAAGGCTGCTGGATCTTCTCAGGGTTCACACACAGGGTATAAGAGCTGACTGAAAGTACGGGAAAACAAAGTGTGGAAGATATATTTCCACTGAAAAGTTGGTAGGCATTCCAAAGAGAGCAATTCTTTTTAAGGTGTAAGAATCAATATATTTCAAGAAATAAAACATTACAACAGAAAGCTAATTATGTTCAACAAATGATCTACAGATAATCCTCATCTTTTCATACATTGTGGTGAGTTAGGTAAACAGTGCACCTTTCTCAGGTAAGCTGTAAAAGAAAGCCAGCTAATCAGCAACCTTCACATACAGTCTGCAGTGTGTCTGAAGCATAAGCTTTAAGTACAGCAGACATTTGCATACAGTTCATGTAAAGAAAGAGTGCTTGCAATGACAAAACTCATGCCATTAGCCTTGCTCCACAGAAGCAAGGTCATAGGTTCAAGATCTGTGTAGAAAAGGTAATGTCAGGAGCATGGAGCCACACCAGTAGCATTACCCCCACGAGGAAGAAAAGCACATGTGGGGAGCTTAATTGCAAAATGCCATCCCATAGGAAGGTTATGTGGAAGAAAAGACAAGTGACAGTACTCACTGCTTCCTCTTCTATGGTGCTAATCCTGTCTCCAAGCTATGTGCTTTTTACAGTGGGTTTTCCATAGCAGGTACTTGGCTGAGTTGTTGGGTTCTGATGAATGAAATATCACTGAAAAGCTTTGTTAGGCCAAATGAGAAACATAATAAAGAAATAAATGTGATGGTCTCTGTTCCAGAGCAATTGGAGTGTCCTAGGCATTCCAGTAGCTCACCCTCAAATCACCATCTTGATAATGTCTGGGCTATGTATTTTGCAAGTGTGATCTTTGCATCAATGAAAATTAAATGGGAGGGAGGGAGTCCAAAGAACAGATGAGTGGTTTATCTGCATTCCCTGGATATTGGACGTGTCTATTCAGATTATCAAGGGTTAGAACATGGCTTTGCTGGGAACAAGTGGGCAGAAGTTAGTGTCCAGAGCACGTCCTGCATTGCCTACTACATTGCTGTGCTTTTTGGTGAAGGCAAGGGAGCCACAGGACAGCACAGCCCCTGTCTTATCTCTATTACTGTGGTGTCCATCTACATTGGCATGTATATGTTGAGGGGATAGTGAGGCAGATATTTCAAATGTTCCTCCTCACTTCTTTTTCATTTCAGAGAGGTACCACATATGTATGTAAAACAATATTAATAATAATTATCTGTTTGGGACTCTGGTGAGCCATAAACTGGCTGCTTCCATGTCCTGTGCTACCCTTGTTCTCCACAGATCTTACTGCTTGCTCTGGGGAATGCGTCTTGCGGAATGTCTTGTGATGGACTCCCAGATCTCTGCAAAGTCTCAGGCTGGGCTTGCCAAAGCATTCTGCTCCAGTGCATTATTTGTATTGTAGTCAATGCCCAAAGGCTCCTCTCTGTGTCTGGTACACATGCAGCTGTTTGTCCTACAGTCCAAGATGCGCCCTCACACCACCAGCCCTGCCTCTGCAGCCCATGATGTTCTTAGCCATCGTTAAATCTTAATATATTCCATTTGGCACTAGCGTGAGAAAGCTATCTTGTTTAGGGGAAAAAACTTATTATTAAGTCCAAAGCAAAGAAGCAGGCACTTTTTGGTGATGGTGTTGATTATTTGGAAAATGTCATTCCCAAGCTGCCTTGTTTGTCAAGCATGAGACATGTGTTAGTAATAAACAGCACACAACATAGATCTCTTCTATAAATGGCTGTTTCAAAACACAATTAATAATAAAACAAGGGAACCAGGAAGTTCCCCAGATCTAACACTGTACCTCTTTTAAAACCATTATGGCTTGCAGGCGAGACTTGTCCTCCCTTCTTCTCCTCCACGTTGCTTTTCTTCCTGTGGACTTTTTATCTGTTCATGTTAGTAACTTTGGACAGAGACATAAAATGCCATAGGTTGGTAAAAGAGTCTGAGGCCTGATTAAGCTCTTATGTCACCACTTTAATGTGAAGCCATTAATTCAAGTTGCATGCTTTCTGAAGGCATCAGTTTAGTTGGAATAATTACTGACACATCAGCTCTTAGAGATTTACAGCAGAAGGGTTTGAACATGCAAATATTTATACAGGTGGGCAAACCTGTTGTCTGTTGTTGTTGCCACAAACCTTGTTGCATGAGGATGTTACTGATCTGTAGTTATGTGGGTAAAAGCAGGATTTTAAGAGACCTATATAACACTCAATAATGAGTGGTAAGGACAAAATATTGTGCGGAAGGAGAAAAGTGCTACCTGTATGAGGTACACTTGTAAATAAGAGTGGAGTTTTCTTGTTTTATACTTGGTGATGCAAGATTATTTAGTTGTTTGAGTGGCTGGGCTTCATGCAGGAGACTACTATTTCAAATGTGGTTGGAGTATAATGATGTGTAGTAACGTGTAATGATGGTAGAAGACCAGCCTTCTGGTAAACTAGCCTCATCTGCGAGTTAGCAAAGAGAGGAAGAAAAGGAGGTATGTATGACTAATGCAAAGTTACACCTTTCCTTTTTGATGGATAATGCCTTTCTTTCATGTCTTACTGGACTCATTGCTGTGGGGCATCTGTGTATGAGAACAACTGGTTTCTGTCTATTTCTGCTTTGCCTGTTCTTTCTAATGCGACACTAGCTGGCTGTGATACACCCCCAGTAAATATTAGCTAACTATTGCAATATGTTCTGTGTGGGGTGTAGCGTAAAACAGAAGTGGATGAAAAATACCATATTCCATTTTCCAAACAACAACTGTGGCCAAATTGCTCAACGCTTTACATGGAGGATCAGCCCAAAGAACAGGAATCTTCCCACTGACATAAAAATCTTTGGTTCAAGTCTTCCAAGACAGTGGTAGGTGCTGGTTTCTCCCCAGAGTTAAGTAAGGCTTAGGAAACATCTCTGAGAGTCTGACCTCTGTCTTTTATCCAGTGTGGCCAGGAATGAAAGGAAATCAGAGGTGAACTGGCACAGGAAGGGTGATGCTTCTTGGCTGAAAGTGGAGCCAAACCTCTGCTTTTTTCTCGTGTCTGAAGCATCTCATCCTCCAGGCTGTGGAGATTTCTCTGTCCCTTCTATAGAAGAAGGCAGGCACATGGAATCAATACTTGTTAAACTGCTCTTCCAGTTCACATTGGTTGTTTTCCCCTTAAAGCAGGAAAGAGAGATAAATGATGTCAATTTTTGCAAGGAATTGAGATTGAATTCCTGTTCTTATCTACTTCTAAGCCCTGTGTATGAGTTCTTGTGCATCTAGTGAAGAGGAAGCTATAAATTGCGGCCTGCATTCCCACTTCTCTTAACCCACAGTTTGAACAGAAATATACTTAAATACAGTAGTTTGACTTACCATTTACAGAGTTTGCATGAGGATGGTCAAGCCTGACAGTGTTGCTGGTTAATGGCAATTCTGAGGAAGAGTTCCAGCAAGGCACTGTGACCACTACTGTAAACAAACAAATAAAACAACAAACAGCAAACAGCCAAAAAGCAACAAGAACAAATTATAAATAAAAATATCCACTACCTTGCTGATCTTAGAGCTGAGCCATTTCCTTTCTGCTAAGGGTGAAAACTTTCAATTGCATGCTTTCAAGACACACACACAAAAAAATACAGTGGTAGGTTTGATAAAGTAACTTCATCTCATTTTTGTTTCTCCTAGCTACTCTTCATGAAATTGCATCCTGGTAGCACAGGGTTAGTGATCACCACTCTCTACCATAGACTACCAGGATCCACAGGTAGTGGTAGCCCTACGGCAAAACCAAAGCTCTTCCCCTCTCTTCCACTTTGCTGCCACATGAACTATGCTTATCTATGCCCATCTGGAGATATTATTCAACAGCTGGCTGAACATGACCCAGCTCTGTGCCCAGGTAGCCAAGAAGGCCAATGGCATCCTGGCTTGTATCAGAAACAGTGCAGTCAGCAGGAGCAGAGAGGTGATCATCCCTCAACACTGATGAGAGTGCACCTTCCCTTTTGGAACCCTCACTACAAGAAAGAAAAAGAGGCCTGTGAGGGATCTGGCATGACAAATTTCATTGTCTCCATGCATTAACTGACTTCTCTTCAATATTATTCTTTCTAGTGGGAGCAAGAGACAATAATATTACATTATTGCTGACAGTAGGGTCTGTGTTGGGATGTATGCTTTGTTGACAGGAGCTGAAATCTTTGAGGTATTTTCCATTGGGAGCCCATTCTCATCCCTCCTGGTTTGTGTTTTCTATGTAGCTATGTTGCCTTGGTCTCTTGGCCAGCTGGCTGATGTGCAAAGGGGATTCCTGGAGGAGCACTGTGAGGCTAGCTAAGGCCCTGGGGGGCCCTTACCATGTCCCTGAGCGTGCACTTGATGCTGGCATGCTGAGTGATTTAGGATCAGGCACTTGCCATCTTTGCCCCCATTTCCCTTTCTGTGAAATGCCGCTGGTGGCACTTATTTCACAAACTGTGTGAAGCTGTGCAGCTGCCAAGCTCTCTATGAGGCAGCAGCTGACATTAATTAGCTGTGTTGTAGGGCCTATTACTGAGAAAGGAGAAGGTTGCTCTGTCACTGTGACACAGAGAATATTACATTTTTCCATCCATCTTGAACAGACAGTTTTGTAGGGGAAGACTGAGAATCAATTTTGTACTGTGCCCTTCTGTGTTCAGATACAGAAACAAAGTGTAAATATGGGGATAATTAACTTTTATCATCTGATCTAAGAAAAGATTAAAATATCATTTGTATTCTTTGCTCTGGCTCTGTTAACTGACATTTTACTTTTCTTACATAATGGACATGTAATACACAAAGAACTAAAAACAGACTAATGATTCTCTGTTTTCTTTGTGCTCACACTCTTTCCCCAATATTACTTAGCGTTCTCCAAATATCTGTGAGCTTCTGTGAGTTATACAATAAGGAACAACATCTGATTCAGTTGAAGTCAAATACACATTTCCCGTAGACTTCAACAGAAACAGAATACACCTTAGTGCTTCACCAATGCTTTTAAAAGATGGGGATGCTCTTTTCCTTGGATGAGATGTTTGGGGCTCTTCTGACTATGAGTTGATTCATTAAATACTCAGTTCCTGTAAATGAGAAATGAGAAAAATATCCTTGACTCTTTCTTTCATTTAAGTTCCATAACAAAATGTGCCACATCTGTTTGTAATTAACAGTCATTAAACTGAGGTATTGTGGTTTATTATATATTTTTTTCAATGCAGAAAAGGCATACAGGTTAATTTGAGCAGCTGATTATTGCTGTCCTACTTTTGCAAGTGTAATCGCAACTAAAAAGTTTGTAGCACGGGATTGTTTCTTTGTTCTCAATATTTCAGATACCTATCTTTCCATAGTCTACTCTAAGACCTTAGAATCAATTCTATAGCTACATTATATTTTATACGGGTTACTAGAAATTAAGACTTTCATAACAGGCTGTTATTCATATCTTTTGCTGGGTGGGATGGAGGCATGAAATCTGCTCATTATGAAAAAGCCAAATCACATTCCTGGGCTTCATGTACTTGTTGAATCTCTGGTTTTGTGTTCACTTTATAATTGCCTCCAAGACACAGACATGGAAACAGATTCAAGTGCTGTGAGGGCTCAGGTTTGAAAAGATCAGGGCTATGTGGTGGAGTGCTTAGCCAGCAGTAGAGAAGGCAAAGGACCTGCTGGAAAACCCATGGTTATGTTTCTTAACTCAAGCAGTAATCACTATGGCTTCCTTTCCTTTCTCAGTTGTTTCATCATGCACCCAGGCTTATAGATTTCATGGCTCCTGGCAGCCCACCAGACTCTGGCTGAAGAAGAAGAAACATATGTGTGTAATGAAAACAGTGAAAGCTTTATGGGTTCAGTCCTCATTTCCCTTCCTCGTACAGCCACTATCTCTGTGGTTTTCCTGAAAGATCAGAAATAAAGCCTTCTTGGCTTTGGAGCAGAGAAAAGTAGGTTTTACAGCAGAAAGGCAATGCTAAAGGTGCTAATGCAAGTCCTATTTTTTTGGTTCTTTTATATAAAACAACAGTGAGGTTGCCCTGCTGTATTTAATATGGCCTTGTTACCACTATTATGCAAAGACTTTAATACAGAATGAGTTTAACAAGTCACAGTAACATCACAACACTATCAATAATCTAAAGTAAATTACCTCCTCCCATTTCTTCTGCTTGCCTTTGCATTTTGAAGTGCTCTAGGACATGTATTTCTCTGAGGTGACTGCAGTTCTTCAGTGGCAAGTGTCTCAGCCCTTTAGCTGTGAATCACATGGAACTCCGAACGAGACAGCAAACAGCTAGGAATGTCAGCTGTGTGCCACCCTGCTGGGAGTTTCATATTTTTTGGAGGACAAAAATATTTGCCTTGGCTAATACCCTGTAATAGTAAATAATAATAATAGAGCTGTGCTTTCAAAACGTGTTTTTCTAACCTTGGAGTCTGAATAGTGTATATCACACACTTTTAATTCAGACTGCTATTGTTCGATTAGGTTTCTATTACTCTTAAGTCTTAGGAACAGCAGTAAGCCAAAGGAAATGGACTCTCAGCTGATGCAATCCAGAATACCTTGGATTTACGGGAGTGGGTAATCAGTCTTGTTTTACTGATTTGACCATTATACTAAGGACAGACAGGGTGTTAGCATCTATTAAGAAATAAATACTTTGAATCTGACCAGTTGAAGCTGACCAGTTTGACATCGCAGTAAATGAACAAGCGATCACAGTTTTGTGATTTTTGGTATGTTTTTCAAGCAGATATCTGGGGGTGTATATTCAGCAGCAGCTTTGAACCTGTTGGCTCACTGTCTTTTTGCACTTATTTTCTCTTTCTTTGTTCTCTTTGTTCTTTATCCCTTCCCTTTCCTTTTTTCTTCTTTATTTTACTTTTCCATTTTTTCTATTTTTTTTTTCTACTTTCCCCTTTCTTCCTCTTTTTTTGTTTTGTTCTGTTTTGTTTTAACTGTATTATTGTGTTTTTGCCTTTTTCAAGGTTATCTATTTGGAAGTAAAACAAACATTGCCTTGCTTTCTTCTAAAGGAGATTTTGGTTGAAGTCATAATAACACATTTGTGGTGAGCAGCAAGGGGCCATCTGTTCGCTGTTGAAAAAAAATATACACAAAGAAAGCATATCAGTGAAGTGCAATGAAAAGCACAAAGCAAAGCCCCCCAGAGTAGTTCACTCAAGGCTATTAAAAATTTTGGATTGCTGCAACCTACACAGCTTTAAATAGAACTTCTGAGGTTGTCTGGGTTAAAGATACCCACTGATTTACTGAGTGACAGCCTACGCTCCCACATCTTCAGCTACTGCTCTTCAGGCGAGCAGATACAGACCAACCCCACGTCACGTGTGCAGAGACTCCAGCATGCTTGTTCAAGCCCACCAGACTTAGCATATTCACATCTGCCATTAAATCAAAGAGATATATTGTCTGAATGGCCTTCCCATAAGCTCTGCATGTTGATTATTTGAAAAGCATGCTTGCTCTCAGTGTTATGTGTTGAAAGCTATTGATTAAAATTAATCTCTCTGCATGAATAACTTTAGGCAGGGATTCTAAGGAATGAGCTCTTCCTTTTTCATTTTTTTTTTTTCCACTGTCAGGTGTGAGTTGCCTTTTAATGGCAGAACTGGGAAACTTGGCTCCTTCTCCAGACTCCTGACACACCAGCATGTGACAAAGACAGCAAGAGCCTTGCCTGCTCTTTGGCTGATGAAAGCCTGCACCCTATTGCCGCCTCTCACATGTGCCAGCTCCAGAAGAGGATGAGATATGACCCTCTTCCAGTACAAGGTGGGAGGCATCAGATGAAGCTAATGCTGGGCTCCAAACAGAACATCATCCCAGGCAGCTGACCTGCAGATCTCCTTGCCAGAGGATGCTGTGGGTGCTAAAGTTTTGTGTGGGTTCAAAGACTGACAGAAGAACTGAATTAAATCCCCTGGGTGTACATGGAAACCACAACTGCCTAGGGCTAGATGAGTACTTTCCATATAACTGCAGCTAATTGTACTTTGGTGAGAATGATTCTGAGTGAAGTAGGATTTAGTTGCAGGTGTAAGGGCTTCTACTGCAAGGTTTTAAACACACACCAAATTAAGGGTACAGCTGTTAGATAAGTGTTCTGAAAAAAAGCTCCTTGAACATGACTGGAAATTTCTCTCTTTTCAAAGGCCAGTGGACAGAAGTAATGAAACCAATCAAGTTCTACCTGTAGTCTGAGGAAGCTCACTATGGAGTATGGGACTGCTGATGTTTCATTTTGTATTTAGACACCATATCTGAAACTACTTAAAGGAAGGTGACTGATAGCTGATAGACATGGATTGCTGGCTTTTGTTGTACTCTCCAGAAACATTACATGACCATTACCAGCTGTTGTTCCAGCATGGGGTACCACCAGCTGTCTCATTAAATCCAACCACAGAAAAGTATAGAAATCTTCCAAATTCTGCTGCAACAATAAAACAACCGCCACCCACAAAACCCCCTGAACAAAAAAGAAAATCTTAAAAGCTGTTTTGTTTTGTTTTGTTTTGTTTTGTTTTGTTTTGTGTTCTTCCTCTGATTACATTCTGCCTTCCAGGAAACAGATGTAAACACAGTGCAAACTCATTCCGGCTTTGTAATCACCAGTCTTGTATTTGTAAATGTATCTAAACTGCTAACTTCATTTGCACTACACTCGAATTACTCAGAAAATTCTTTTTCATCTAAACTTCTAATACACAGTGTTACAGATGCTGGCGCTGGTGGAGTAGCCTTCCCTACCTGCCTTATGTGGGTGCTCCTGGGGATGTGTTAAGCGTTGGAGAACACCTTTCCAAAACAACAGATATTGATGAATGTGAAATGCGTATTAATTAACATGAAATGTTTGCATTATTATTATTATTATTATTATTATTATTATTATTATTATTATTATTATTATTATTATTATTATTTAGTATGGGTTTCTGCTTTGGTTCTGCCTTTTATGAGATTGCGATATTTGAGATGGAAGATGAAATGTGTTTCAGAACTTAGATTTCAGAGGGACAGACTTAGTCAAAGCCTAGAGAAATAGGAACGGCCCCATTCTGTGGGGCTGATAGCCCCAGTAAAAGCCAATATCAGACCCATTCTATTTTCTTTTCCTAAATTTTACCAGATTTAATAGTTTAAATGTGTAAGCAGTATCTTAACACAAAGGCTGCAATGTAAAACATTACTTTAATTATCTTTGAGTTTCAGGAATGTCAGGTGCTATTCAATAATTAGACATGGGAAATATTAATAATATTTCTGGACATTAATACCAGTGGAACTTACAGTGCCATGAACACCATTGAGCATATCTAAATACCATAGATGTAGAGCTGAAGGAAGGGTGGATTCAGACCTAAGACCTTTTTAACTTGTTCTCCTCAACATTGCCAGATGCTTCCCTGACATGTTTCTTCCTGCTGTGCAGAGCAGAGCTCAGACGTGAGTGCTTTTCATCTGAGGAACGAGAAACAACAGTATCTTCAGGTAAAAGGAGTTCTATTTAAACACATCTAAGGCTACACAGCGTGGGAGAAACTCATGATTTGAGCCAGCGTGGGTGGCTGAATACTCTGAATATTTTTGCAGAGCTTTTAAAAAAGATGAGCTGACAGCATCCCACCTTACCTACTGCCCTGAATGCTATATTGTGCTTGTCCTTGAACGAGGATGCCTGGGGGAGTTAGGGCTTGTTGGATGACTAAGAGCAAGCAGTATTTAGACAGCTACCTCCCTTTCATTTAGTTAAAATTAGGCACAGAAATGCCTCAGAGGATGGGGGCCAAGTGAGGTACATCAGGGCATCAAAGCAACCGGCTGCAGCAGCAGCAGCAGGCCTGCAGCTGTGCCCAAGGCAGACAGGCCTTCTGCCTCTGGCGGTACCTCAGCTTAACTCTGCCCCATGGACACTCAAAGCTGCTGATGACTATCTAGGGTAGATGGGAAGTATAGCTTGGGCAATCTGTCCTGTCAGCTTTCTGAAGAAGGTGAGTTTTTAGGAGTATCATAGAACCATAGAACGGATTGGGTTGGAGAGGACCTTAAAAGCCTACCCAGTCCCACCCTGTACCATGGACAGACAGGACTGCTTCCCAGAAGCCCAGATGCCCAGGCCTTGGCCTTGAGTACCTCCAGGGATAGGGCACCACAGCTTCTCCGGGCCCCCTCTGCAATTTTGTGGCATGGTATTCTTTAGGAAAATGCAAGAAGGGGTGTTATAAACAGCCAACTTGGGGCTGGAAAGTGTGCAGAGGTAACTTCCAAGAATGAAGGCTAGTATCAACATAGGTCAGATCCACAAAACCGATTATCTGCTCTGGCTATGCTAACAGTAAGCCAGCTGCAAACACAACAGATGGAACACTGGATCTGCTTCAAAGACTTCACAATTTCTATGGCTTTAACAGGGCACCTCAGGTGACAAGATAGACCCTAAAATCTTCTGTGGATAACCATTTCTTGTCTGGACTTGGCATTTTGATTTCCTCCTTGCAGAAAAGGAGAGCTACTAATAATTAGTTCATTTTGTTGCTGCTATAACCAAGAAGCCAGCCATTCATAGGATCACAAAATCATAGAATTGTTTGAGTTGGAGGGTCATCTAGTCCAGCTCCTCTGCAATGAACAGGAAAATCTGCAGCTACATCAGGTTGCTCAGAGCCCTGTCCAGCCTGACCTCGATTGACTCCAGGCACAGGTCATCCAGAATGTCTCTGGTATATTTGTTCCAGTACCACACAACCCTTACTGTAAAAAACTTCTTCCTTACATCCAGTCAAAATCTCCCCTTTTAGTTCAAAACAATTTCCCCCTATCCTATCCTATCCTATCCTATCCTATCCTATCCTATCCTATCCTATCCTATCCTATCCTATCCTATCCTATCCTATCCTATCCTATCCTATCCTATCCTATCCTATCCTATCCTATCCTATCCTATCCTATCCTATCCTATCCTATCCTATCCTATCCTATCCCAGCAGACTCTGCTAAAGAGTCTGTCTCCTTCTATGTTACAGCCCTCCTTTAGATACTGAAAGGCTGCTATCCAGACTGAGCAGTCTCAGCTGTCTCTGCCTGTCCTTGTAGGGAGATGTTCCATCCCTTGGATCATTTTTGTGGCCATCTTCTAAACACACTCCAACAGGTCTATGTCTGTCCTGTACTGAGGATGCCATATCTGGATGTGGGAATCCAGGTTAATTCTTGCCAGTGCAGAATAGAGGGGCAGAATCACCTCCCTTGACCTGCTGACCATGCTTCTTTGGATGCAGCCCAGGATACGGGCATGTTGTATGGTTACATTTTATTTTCAAGTCTACAGGAAGGGAAGGAAGCAAAGACAAATGAAGAGGGACACAGGTTTCAGCTGGAATAATCTGTGGGGCAGGGTAACTTGGGTAGAGGACCGAAAGATATCTGGAGGAAGAATGGGGAAACTATTTCTCATGTTCAGCAGCTGCTTCAGTTTGCAATAGGGTACGTGCTGTCCAGCAGCCCTTGCATATCTGACAGCTGTGCTAAATGCAGAGGGAGAGGGAAAGGAGAAAGACAACATGGGAATGAGGAGCGTGCCTGCTGCCAGAGCCAAGACTCTGTTAACGTTGCTTAGAAACTGCCATATCACTTAGCAAACTTTTCTAGGGTTTGTCATGAGTCTTTTGTGGCAGCAGCGTGCACCCAGGCATGCACACATTGTGTATGACCTATGAATCAGCACTAAAATGTTCTAGGCTTGATGAATTTTGTTTGTCAGACAGATAAAAGACTGCTTAAAAACTGAGCTGTAGTCCTGTAGTCCCAGTATGTTTTTTGTATTAGCTACAGCTACTGGTTTCTTGCCTTACAAGAAAAGAAGGTGGCATGAGGGTTGTATGCAAAGACAGCTGATCTAAACTGCAGATCAAAATATTTGTTGATTTTTGAGCCATCTGAAAATGACAACTGAGTTCAGCTTATGTAAGAAAAAAACCACAAAAGAAGTTTAAATAAAATAAGTCTTTCTTGCAAAACAGTAAAGTACATGCATAAAACACTTCCTGGGATTGTGATTTTTCCTAAATGGCATGAAAAGATAGTTGTTTTTCATTCAACAGCTCCAGCTGTGGCTCCAGCTGTCCCTCCTAAATGTTATTTGTCTCTGGAAGCCTCTTATCCAAAGGACTGACCTTTCAAAGGGACTCCTAGTGCTTCGTTAGGTATATGCTGATGAATTGCGGGTGGAAGCCAGGTGATAAATTGCTAGCCTGTAATAAATGGCTAGCCAACCTGCTTGTTAGTTAAAAGGCTAGAGAGTAAGAGAGGGGGGAAAAAGCATGAGGGAAAGAGTTGCTGGTGTAAATGGATGAGGATTCACATCTGGAACATCATTCAAAAGAGTAAGCATTAGTATAGCTCTCTGGAAGGGTGTTGCAAGTAGCTTGTGCTGCTTTTCAGAGGAGGAGGAGCAGAACAGCCTCACCATAGCTGAACGTGTTTTTTTTTCTGAACCCCTTTGTAGATGTGGACCTTGTTGCACAATGGTGAGTAAAGGAATTGCTGGTCTGTGTGTACCCCCTAAGGCTGTGCTATTATAGCCTCAGGATATATTACAACAGTAGCTGCTGCAAAAAGCTTTTTCCTGGGAGAGCAAGGGGTGTTTCTGGATTAATGCTGACTCCCAGCATGGCTTGAGCTGCAGTTTGAGGCTGTGCAGTTGTATAACAGTGCTATCTCCCATTTAAGGAAGGCTCTCCTTGTTGACATTACCTCCCATTAAAGATCAAAACATCACATATGATTGCTGCATTTGAATTTCAGTATAATCTCTGTAGGCTTACTTTGTTGTTTCTGGAAGTATCTTTTGTTCAAAAAGTTTTCATGATTGTAAATACACTTTCTAGCCCATAAAAGGCTGATGCTTTCTCCCCTTGGTTAGACAGAGTTCTCAGCTAATGCCCAGCAGAACCCACTGCAAAACACTTCTAATGAGCTGGACTTTCATGAAATGAGCTGGGTGTAAGTGAACAGATTTAATTTCTATACTTCAAAGGAGCAGCTTTCCTGTATAATCGGGGAAACTGACTATGAAGTTGGTTATTTTTCTTTCTTGTATTAAAAAAATAAAATAAAAGAATGGGCATTTCTAACAGAACTAGAAGGACTGACAAAATCTTCTGGCTAGTTGAGGCTGGCAGTGGGTATGAAATTATCTGTTTATTGGCTGGTACTGGAGTGGGATTGGTCTCTTGCCATCATCTTTGGCAACACAGGCTTTGCATGCAAAAGACACAGTGCTGGAGACAGACACAAAACTATGGATCCCCTGTGGCTATCTCCACACCTATGAAAAGAAAATAAGCAATATTAGCAGTGACGCACCAGCTCTAGGAGCTGTTCCAAGAGTTGTCCCCAGAGCATCCAAGGGAGATAAGAATTAACTGTGTGCTTCAGGATACAGAAGTGGAAACACACAGAGTATGTTAAGCAAGGATGCTGTACTCAGATTAATTCTACCAGGAACTATGCACAACAGATATGTGGGAGTTTTCTGAAGCTTGCTCTACGGTAGGAGATTAATTTAGAGTTCTGCACTGTCTACAGTGCAAGATTGGAATCAGGTCATTGGCTGCCCTCTTCTGTGTAGGCTTCCCACCACACGGAGAGCAGCCTGGAGGAGTTTGTACCATCTGTAATGGACAACTGCAAAATATTCTATGACACAGAAAGCTATCCATGTAGCGATTGCAGTATTGCTAATTGAAAGCAAAAACTCTTTGAAGTCTGGCTGAGAATGCCCAGCTCACTTGAGGGGGGAACATTTCCCCCAGGCATGTGGTTTTAGTGACCTGACTATCACTAGGAACTTTAGGATACGTTTGCACTGTGAGCACGTGGTGACACTGGCGTTTTGTGTCCAGAGTTACTTTAGTGCTGCAATTGGCTGTGATAGAAATTATCTGGGCCTGTGGTAGAAGTATTTTAAGGAATTAGCAATGCATTAATGTCATTTACAAGCTTTCTAGGAAGTCTCTGGTGTAATTCAGTAATGGATCAGTTCCTGTTGTAATGTGGGGTCATTACTGCTAATTTACACTACTCATAACTATTTGTTAGTAGCATGCAACACCATCCCAAATCCCTTCAAAGACCTTCATGCAAGTTGCAGTTTGGAGGAATGCATTTTCCATTGGAAGAATTGAGAAAACTGCCAAGGAGGAAGCTGATATAGCATACAAACTTTTGCATTCATCCAAGGTCATCTGAAAATGAGAATTAGAAGCAGGAACATCAGGTTAACAACGTGCTCAGAACTATTGTTTTGGAGAAGAAAGGAACAAGAATTGGGCTTTTTAATATCTTTATTGGTGACCTGGACGAGGGGACTGAGTGCACCCTCAGTAAGTCTACAGATGACATCAAGCTGGGAGGAAGTGCTGACCTGCCTGGGGGTAGGAAGGCACTTCAAAAGGATCATAGAAAAAGCCCCAGTGCATTGAAAAGCCCCAGTATGGAGTTTGCTCAGGCTATTTCAAAGCAAACATCATTATTGTTTAGTAATTGATAAAAAGCATTTCACATGTGGGAAAGTTTAGCTGAATAAAAAACAGTTCATATCTATAAAGATGGGACAGCTATAAAAGTAGACATATCACTTGATTGTTTGAATTCCTAATGGTGAATTTAAATAGTCAGCTGTAGCTTGTTTCCTTTTCCTGTTATTTCTTCAGATCTATGGGTATAAAATCTAGGATAGAGAGATGGTTTGCATATGCAATACTGCCTAGTATGACCCTCTAATCAACCATCAGTTACCATTTGGGGTGGCACATCTTCTTCTGGTGGGAACAGTTTGTTTCCTTTAAAGTACTTTTCTATTGTGGCTTGGTGTTCTAGAGAAGTGCCTTGAAAGTGTATGATTGGCAGGCCATTGTTAGTTTTCTCACTACAGTATTAGCTTATCAGTGTTGGTACTTGCTATGTAAACTCTGTACAGTTATATCACACATTCTGAGCCTTTAAAATGTATCCTAACTTCTAATATCTACAGCATAGTTGTTCCTGCAATCTCCTGGTTTCAGCTGGGACACTTTTCTTCAAAGTGTCTGGTATGATGTTATGTTTTGGCTTTAGGAGAAAAACAATGTTGATAACACACTGATGTTTTAGTTATTGCTGATCAGTGTTGTATGGAGCCAAGGACATTTATGTTTCACAGCTTCTCATACCATCCTGCCAGAGGGTGAGGGGGAAGGAGGGAGGGGGATCAGGGTCTATGCCACAATGAACTGGAAGGGGGCAGAACAAGGACAGCTGGCATCATGTGAAAAAAACAACTATACGATGGAGAGAAGTTGGCTAAGGGGTTAGTTGCTGCTTGGGGACTGCTTGAGCATTGGTTGGCAAGTGGTGAGTATTTGCGTTGTGTATCACTAGTTTTGTGCGCATATATATATATATAACTATCATTGCTGTTATTTCTCTCTTCCTTTTCTGTGTTAGGTTGAGATAAAAACTAATTACTATGAGTTCTTCCATATTTTTTTTTTTTCTATTTCTCTTCCCCCATCCCATTAGAAATGTTGGGGGAGTGAGTGAAAGGCTATTTGGTGCTTAGCTGCTTGGCCAGTTAAACCACAACTCTGTACATAGGATTTAAATGCTGAAAGATTTGTCTTTTAACAGAGTGATGGCGTGCAATTCTTACTAAGTTTCTAGAGGACTTGATTCTATTTGTATTTTAGGAAGTCTCCAATGACTTCATGCTGATGTCTATGTGCACACCTGCCCCTGCCCTGTGTGTTGATAAGCCACCTCTGCTGCCAAAAGCCCTTTTGATTTAGGATTCTGAAGTAGAGCTGAGCCAAGGATCCTGGTCCTAGGGCAGGTAGAATCATAGAATTGTTCAGGTTGGAAAAGACCTTAAAGATCATCAAGTCCAACTGCAACCTAACCGTACTACCCTAACAAACCTCTGCTAAATCATGTCCCTGAGTACCACATCCGAATGGTTTTTAAACACATTCAGAGATGGTAGTTAGAGGCAGCTCTGTAGTGGTGTGGAGACTAGGGCCTGGCACGCTGCTATGTGGAAAGCTAGGGAGGGCTGCTGCTGCTGTTAAAGTACCCTTCTCTCTCCGATGTAGCATCACATAAGAGAAGGATTTCCAAACCTGCATGTTCTTCCAGCATGGAGATGCATTAATAGGGTCCCACAATGTAACTAGTCTTACAGAATGGATCAAAGTACTGGTTTGTTAGTCATGTAAAAATCCTGTAGGCCACAGCTATATTAAACATAGTTTGAAAATTTCATATTTTTCTTTGCTTAGTTGAGCTTGAGTTTTTTTTTACTGTTTCCTTGCTGGATCACATAAGTATAAACAGATCACTTTGTCTCTAATGATATGATTCAGGAAAGCTGGGAGAGATTTCACAGTCCAAAACCCCAGTTGCAGAAATGAAGTCAGTACAGCTATTATCTTGACCAATCTTACACTGCTTCTGTTTCCTCTACAAAGTTCAATTTGTTCAGTGAGTTCTGATATTTCCTTAGTGTTCCTTGGCAGATCCCAACTTTAAAAACAAAAGAGCGTATTCTGATTTAATGCAGATATTCATGTTTGTTTCACTGGAAGTCAGTAATTGAAGATTTAAACTGTGAGGAAAGGTACTTGTAAAGTCATGAAAGACCTTCCAAACTTTCTCCACAAAACTTCTAACTCATGTTCTTCTGTAAGACTGCTAATAGACTGAGGACAGTATGAATTCATTGGCTTCATTTTTCAAGAGGTATGTTTGTGTTAGACTCCCAGGCAAACTGCTGCCAAGAGCATAGAGTTAAGCAAGACTGGCTATGACTACCAAAACAGCAGAATCTGTCAGACTGTATCCATGGTGCCTCACAGGCCTTTTGATGTTATTTATCTTTGACCAAAGCTGTAGTCTGGTCTGATGCCTGGCTTTAGTGATATAGGTTCTGCCTCTCACTGCAAAAGGTGCAGTGAAAGTAAAATATCAACATTATATCTATCTGTATGTACGTAGCTGTACTTTGTATTACGCTGTTGAAGCCCACACAAAGGGGTTTTGACTGCAGGTATGCACTTGTTGAGCATGGTGCCTCTGTTTTCAGGCAATGGGATCAGTCTTCTGGAGCACTACTACTCTTTCTCTGTTTATCCTTGAGTAAGTAGCTCATAATTCTTCTGCTGGATAATGTGTGACTGAGTCTGATGGGACATCCAATTACTTCTTGGAAGACAGTCAAATCCTCTTCCTACTGCCTTACTTTGAAACATACCTCTTTCTCTACATCATCAAAAATGTCTGTTCCCTATATTTTGGGGCATCTGCTAGACAGACACACTGCACATCAAATCCTTTCAGCATGCCATCATGTTTATCCCCTTTGCTCAGTCATTAGCAGCAGGATACCATCCATTTCTCTCCTGCTACTGTTCTTCTCTTCAGCACTGCCTTTTGTATAAATAACATACTTCCTGACCTTTCCCAAAGATGTCTGCAGGCTGCTGTGTTTGTCTCCAGTTAGCTAAAAGCACTCTGAAGGTGTCTGAGCAGAAGGCAGAATATGAATCCTCTTTTTTTTCTTTATTTTTTATTTTTTTTGTCATGCGATAAAAATTGGGATAACAATAAGACAGATCTGAATTCCTTGGGTATAAAATGATCAGTTTGCTTAGTGCCTTGGATTGGTGGTAACATCAGTCAAAACCAGGGAGCTCAGGTGTTGCCTTTAAATCGACCCAGACTGTCAAAAAATAAAGATATGTGCAGCAAAGGCAAAAAGTAAGGTTGGGTTGTTCTTTGGTTAACTTGGCTGCTTGTTTTTGACATAAAAATATGACGACTGTCATTTAAAAATGTTTCCACATTTCTGCAGCCAGAAGTTCTGGGTGCTCATATTGCTGATGGAAACACTGAGGCAGGTTGGATACCACATCAGAAACTGTTTGTGGCTGAGTCGTCACCTATCCAAGTGTATTGGAGATGGATGTGCAGAATGGCTATTGCTGTCTGCTCTGTACAGCTCAATGACATGGGCTTTCATTGGGATGGTAAGCACTTGCTACTTCAAGAAGTTCAGCATGAATGCAAAGCTGTCATTCACCAGGCTAAAGACTCAGACACTCAACGCACAGTTTTGAGTGTTGTAGCCATAAAAAATGTCTGCATCAGACTGTTTTTGTTATGCTCCTAATTGTGATGAATGGCTGCGCACTCCCAAGGTCTCTAACTGTCCACTCCCAAGGTGTGAATGAAGGCTTTGTATCCTGAGCCTTTGTGTTTGGCCCTTGGAAGGGACATGTTCTCTTGACTTGCAGTGAGTTAGCGACAGGCTTGTTTCATTTTGCTGGAAAATGGTATGGTGATATCATAACAAAAAAATGTATGAGGCTTTGTACTGACATTTTTTTCTTCCTCCTTCCGTTCCTCTTTTTCTCGAAGCAAGGTTTTTCCGCTAGCTACTGTCAGAGTCATGCATGCTATATTTAGTCATTAAGTGATGTAATGTGAATTTTTAGGAAACTTATTTCTTTTCTGGGAGACCAGCCTAGCATGCAAACCTACTGTCTACCTGCTCTTGTATTCCACCAACATAAACTACCTGTTGGTTAATAGCAGAGACTTTTTTTTCCTGGTGTAAAAGATCCAAATTTTATTCATCACGTTTTTCACTTTCTGTACTACCCTAAGCTCATACTTTGCAAGTCATTACAATCTGTTCCTTATTTCTCAGATAACCTCACTTCCACCCATAGGGTCATTTATTATTCAGTTTAAGTGAGGGCAGCAGTATCTGGCATCAGGAATATCTTTACACTACATACAAAATGGAAAAGCCAGCAGATGTGACTTGAAGAGACACACTATTAATCTTGAGCATGTAAAGGAACTGACTTCAGATGGCATTTGTATTTCTTGGCAGCACAGGACAAACTGTAGGTGTGACAGCTGTGGATGGAGGGGCTAAGGGTAAGGCTGCAAAGCTCTGTATAAGCAATGCCATCCCATCCCAAGTTTCTGGGGAGCAGCATGGCATGAGTCAGCTGGGCTGCAGGTGTCTGAGCCTAAACAGATGGAGGTAAAAATATAATTATAAAAAACAGAATGTGGCTATTCCTTTCTCTGTTGATTGATGTGACAGAGCTAAATGCAAGAGAAAGGTATCTTGGGCCAGGATCTAATTTTGCCTGTCAGTGGGTATTTGGGACAATCCAGATGACTTCAGTGAAAGAGTGAAAGGCTCTTAAGGATCAACAGAACAAGCCCAAGATCGAAGCCACAAACCAACCTCTCTGCATTGCTGTTCCCAGGTTTCTCCTACCTTCCCTTCCTGTCCTTACGACTTTGGAGCAGCTGGCTGAGGAGAGCCCTTTCCCATTTGTAAGTCCATGAGGCTGTAGCAATTCTCTTCCCTAGCACTACAACCTTTTGATGGGAGGTGGAAGAGTGGGGTTATGGTGGTGTTCCTCAAGGTATGGGTCCTTTTCTAACTTGTTCTACCTGTCTGTGCCATGCTCAGAGCAGCTTGTTTAGCTAGGCTGTGTCTGACACATAGAAGAAAAATACGTTGTCCTGGTGCACTTTGCCCCTGAATTACCAGAAGCAAAGCCAATGTCACTGATAAGCAGATAGCTTTAAGCAAACATAAACATAAAGCATTGCTTGTAGTCCACGACTTCTGTTTAGGAAAATTGAGACTTAAAGGGGAAGACAAAAAACAAAAAACACAGCAGTATAAAAACAACCATGAAAAACACAAAACTGCAGTTCAAACTGGAGAAGGCTCCTGCTTATATTGGTCAGAAGGTAGCTGGTTTTCAGAAGTAATCTTCCAAATCTTTGATCCATTCAGAGACTTTAGGCTGTGAATTTTCTTAGGAGTGGTAGTTTTGAGTAATTTGCTTGCTGTGGAGTTTATGCATTACAAAACATCTTGCAAGGAGCAACAGCTTTATGAAGCAAGGCTTTCAATAGACCAACAGAGATGTACATGGAGAGATGTCATTGTGACCCAAGCTCTGGTGACTGTGACAGCAGGAGAGGGTGGGAGAATGTTATGTGTTTTTTCTGTCTTAAGTCCAGACTCTGACTAACTCTTGTGTGGGTTCTGTTATCCGTGTCTGAACTGTCCTCAGTCCCATCTGGGTACATGGCATATCTTCTTTCCAGTCCTGTGGGATGGGAGAGGGAAGAGCATAACGTGACTGGGACTAAAATCTGGCCCTTAGATGGTTTTATTAAACTGTGGGAAAGTGATAAGATTGCCAAGTAGAGAAAGTACTTAAAGGTCATCACACTAAACACCTCCTCCATTTCAAAGCAAAGGAAAGCTTTTGTGTTGGAAATCCCACTCTCCTGACCAAAATAGAATGGCAGCTTCCGCTTTTGTGTCTTTTTCAGGTGCTTACACATTAGATGTTAGGAATACATGTTGGAAATTTTGCCACAATATCTGTGGACTTATTTTCATTAATCCATACAGCAAATTGTATATTGAAGTTCGAGACTGACCCTGACATTTCTGTAGTTCTGTGTTTTCTTTCTGATGTGGTTTTGAGGAATACTAGTAAATCCTTGCAGTAATCTTTTGTTTCTAACCACAGCTTGTGGAT
Source organism: Excalfactoria chinensis (assembly GCF_039878825.1). NCBI lineage: Eukaryota > Metazoa > Chordata > Aves > Galliformes > Phasianidae > Excalfactoria > Excalfactoria chinensis. The sequence goes on from NC_092826.1 coordinate 49,111,408, forward strand.
ATTCTCCCAGCAGAATGGCACAAGTTCTAAAATTCCTTCTCCTGCTTTCTATTAAAGACTGGTTGATCCCTCTTAGTTTACTTTACATTTGAGATTAGTGTTGGGATGAGGTCGTTCTACATAGACATAATCAAGTCATTTCAGTGCACTTTCCTATAGCACATCCCAGCACAGATTAACAATGGCCATTTTGGGAACAACCCACGTGTGGCAGGTTGTGGATAGTGAACAAGATGTTAAACATCTCCTACAGAGAGAATCATAGGCCTGAGTATAGTCTTGTTAAGTCTTTTGTACTGATTATTTTGTCCACTTTATTTCCCCCTGAAGAGGGAGTACTGGCTTTCCAGAAGAGAAGAAACATCGACTGCTTACGGAGCAACGGCTGAAATCTATCACTTTTAATCTTACAATACTTTTTTTTGACATTGGATGCTTACACTGGAAGGCACATTTTTCACTGCAAACTATTTCCATTTGCTCTGTAGAGCAAGTGAAATGATTAAAGCAGGAGTTATTCCCAGTTTACAATCATTTCTTCAAGACAGTAATAATAATTGACCTCAGGTTAGTCTCTCCATAAATTGTATTTGAAGGCATGCAAGTTGCAAACAAGCAGACCCAGATTGTCCCCAGAATGTGCTCTCCAAGTGAGGAAGATACTTCAAGTCTGAGCTAGACACAGACAGATATTTGCTTTGGTTCTTAAAAGTTAGTGTGGTAAACTGAAACCAAGCACTTGTGTCCCATATGTGCAAAGTATAATGTTTTGCTTGTCATTAACAAGAAAAGTACTATGGTTAACGTGAAGCTTTTCTAAAGCCTTTTTTGGCAATAATGCTATGGAAGAGAGCAGCTGAAATAATAATAAAACAAAGAACTTTCATCTGGGAATATTAAAATTACTTATAAGCTCAGTTAATATCTTGCGTCCACCTTCCTCTCCATCATTCCCAAGAGTCAGTTGGTAAGTTTATCTCTTTCTCCCACCGGAGCATTGGGCTCCACAATGGGCACTTCCCATCCCCAGTAAGGAACCCAGATGGGAGATGGAGACAGGCTCTCAAAGAGCTGCTGGGCTGGCAGAGATACTTCTGCTGCAGCCGTGAAAAATCATATTTTTCCTAATAAGCATCTCAGGCTGTCTGAGACATAATGATAGTTTGGATAGAATTGGGTGAAAGTCCACCTTACAATGCCAAGTGTGTAGATGTGAAGAAATGATGAAATTCCTTGGTCAGTTGAAGATGAGGCCACTATGCTGTGTCTGTGTGTGCCCATGTGAAATCCAATTGGCCACAAATTTTACAGTAAACTCTTCTTGTGTGATTTTTATGGATACTTGAAAAAAATATTAAGAACTCTACTTGTTCAGCTTGCTCATGTGTTGGGCAGATAAAGTTTAAGGGAATGAATCAAGGGGGGAAAAATAAGCCACTTATCAGTTACATGAAAGGATTCTACTCATTTATTTATTGTAAATGTTCTGAAGATGTTCCGAAGGTGCTTTACAAAGTGCTCTTCTCCTTTCTGGGATGTAACATAGAAGGATTTATGGTAGGTAGATCAGAGATTTTTCACCCTGTGTTATTCATTTTGTTTCCTTATCTCACCTCTCCTTAAATGGTGTGCTGTTGCTACAACATATAACTGGGATTTTTCAGATAGAAGGGATGGCAGAGAGAATCAAATATGAGGCTTCAAAATCCTTATGAACATGGGAATGTTATTGGAGTATCAGAACCTTTGATGGACCAACAAGATCATCATTTGGATAAGGGACACTGGAAGTATGTGCTTGCCTCTGGATGCCCAGGTTTAGATCAAATGGCCCAGAAATTTGAGATCTGTGGAGACAGAAATACCTTTTGTTTAGCTATGATGTGCATCTTGATGATTCAAAATTCTGAACCTTCCTAAGAAGCTGTGGGTACCCCATCACTGCAGGTGCTCAAGGCCAAGTTGAGTGGGGCTGTGGGCAGCTGATCTGGTGTTTGGCAGCCCTGCCCACAGCTGGGGATTGGAAATGGACAATCTTTGAGGTCCCTTCCAACCCAAGCCATTCTGATTTTATTGCAAATGAAGTGAATCTGAATAGCATATATTCAGGTGCATCCTGGGCTTTATTTTTTTAACATTATTTTTATCCATGATTTTTCTCACTAACACAAGTAGGTGTTCAGATCTCAGTGTCATTAACAGGTTCTGAAACACTGAAAATCACAGAAGTCAAGCAGTTTTACTGACAATTTTGGTCATGGATAAAATGAACTTCAAATATATCCAAAGCAAACTTGTACAAAAGTCTTAAACAGGTCTGTTGAAGAGATTCCAGCCCAGCACATTTTGTTAACTGCCACATAACTGACTGTATTTCAGCTCTGCACGTGTTTTGATTTGTGACTGCTCAAAAAAGTAAGAAGTGCATGCATCTGAAATGCCTGGCTGAAGTATTTTGTAAAAGTGATTGATCAAGAGCAGGTCAGATATTGTTTTTTTGTCCTGCTTGGACATGTTCAAAATCAGAGTAATTCTCAGCATCTGGTAAAATTTATTGATGTTTTTGTCTTGGTTTCTTTAGTCTCTATAGAGAAACATAATAATCTGTGACATATTTTATGAATCCAAGGACATTTTGTTCAGTCACCTGTCTAGACATGTACATGCACAAATAAGTTGCTAGATATTTCAGCACGTGCATAGAAGACTGACAAACCAACATACTGAAAAAGTCCTTTTATTAGTAGCTGTCTGCTTTTGCAGAGCATTAATAAAGTATGAAACTGAGATGTTAAGTTAGTAAAGGGAAAATTCTCTTGCAGAGTAAGTAATGCAGAGCCTTGCCCTTCAGTAGCTGAGGCAAGGTTTTGGACTGATGGTTGCGCTGAGAGTGCTTGCAATAAGATATCATCGTATTTCAGCTTTTCTTCAGCAGTTAGCCATGACAGTAAAAGACAGAAATATCATCTTTGGATAGTTTACCAATTTCACTCTTTTAACGAGCATTCAGCCAGTTTACAAAGAGTTTTGATCTTGTCGTTCACAACTTTACAAGCTTCTTGTGTATAGAAGGTCTCTCCAGTGTAGGGGTTTAGTGGTTTCAAGAAGAAGCTAATTAAAAGCAGCTGCTTTAAAATGAACACTGTCACTTTAAATCAGAAAGCTTTCATATGTCTTTGATTCTGTGACCATTAATTGTTTTCCCCTTGAAATCTGTTATAATTTATGGGAAATCATTAGTCTGTTGAAGAATGACACGAAACCATGATTTTGTAATTCTTCGGAGCACTGTTAAAATGATTTCCCACAATTGTTATTTCCTTTAGGACTATGAAGTGTCCTTATTATCCTTGTGTCCCATAGACATACCAACTGTCTACAATAACTCAGCTGGTTGGCTATCAGTGCCTTTTATGGGAATTTTCTTTTGTAGTTCAGCTGTAAGTCTCATCTTTCACATGGCTGGTATGTCTCAATAATGTTTTTGATGTGTGTATATTTCTGTCTATACGTATTTATGTACACATACCTGCTAGGATGATTTTTAGTTTCATCATTACTGAATACGTGAAAAAAACTAATTACTTTCACCGTTTCCTTAGACTCAAGCATTTGAAGAGTGTACTTCAGAAGTGGCCAGTATTTGCTTTCTGTTTGGCAGGAGGTTTTGAGTCAGTTTATGTTCTTCCCTCACATCCCCCTACCTGCTTGCATGATATCGGAACAATTGGATTGTGTGATTAGGGTAAAACAAACAAGAGCTCTCTCTCCCTAAGAGAAATGAATCTCCAAATATCATTTAATTGAAGAGTCTTGTTCTTCATTGCCTTTTCTGGTAGAGCTGGAGTGATCCATATGAGAGGTGCAAGTGGGATGCTTATGTTATTTTTAGGCCATCGTTATTGATATTGGCTAGCATTACTCAGAGCCCTTTAATAAAAGGAAGATATGATAAGGACATCTTTACGATACACCCATAAGTGATAACTATGAGGAATATGGAAAAAGATTAAAGACAGAATATCTTGGCCTCAGAGAAAAGGGGCTTTGTCCTATTAAAGATAAAGTTGACTAGATGTGTGTGTTTAGGCACAGCAGCCCTCATTTTCTCATCAGGCTCATTACTTCTAAAATCTAAGCCTTACTTTTGACTGGTTTCTCCGAGGTCCCATAACGCTTGTTACCAAGTTGTGCACTTAAGCTTGTGTCCTTTTTTCTGCAAGTAAATAAAGCAGGCTGGCATTTAAACATATACTTCAGTTCCTCTCTGAATCAGGCTACTGAATGACACACTTTTTTCCCTTAGTGACCTATTCCTGTCTGTGGATCACCTCTCAGTTTTATCACAGTGAGGCAGGATGACCAAAACACCAGAGCTGTAGGTGCAATTGACATAATGGCAATTACTTAAACTGCATACTTATTGCTCTGAAAGCACCTATATATTAAAATAAGCAAAGGCAGGGAGAGGAGAAAAATCAGGCTGCTATTTTGGATGCAAGATAATTCTTTATCTCTCTGGGAGCCCTGGGATCCAGCAGGGACTATTCTGTTTCTGCCAAGAGCCACCTGCCCTGCTTCCAGCTGGGACTCACACCAGCTAAAGTTGAACATCAAAGCCACCCACTCAGATGGATGCCACTAGCATGCAAAGGTCTTCATTCAGTCTCTGAGGAAGCTCACACCTTTAAATACACAGCCCACGAAATAGCCTGTTTTCATCTGAAGTCTCTTGCCATGCCTTCATTGACTCATGGGGGCAGGGAAGTGAGTGTACCACTATGGGAAGTCAACAACTGTTCTAAAATACCAACTATCCACCTGCCCCTGCAGAATGTACCCACTGGGATGCATGTACTTGCTGCTGTGTGGGGATGGGCTATGTCAGAAGCAACAGCAGCTGCTGGTTGATCATGCATTTGTAAACTAATAGATCACACAGTTACTGGGCTCTCCTACCTGGGATCCAGCATGTGTTTTGGGACCACTTTCTCGCTAGGTTTTACAGTCTCAAATGGGTTCAGTGCATCAGCCTACAAGGCTGTGGGGAAGTTAGATGTTAGAGTGGGACTTTAATGGGAATATTTGCACACAGCTGTGTACTTTGGAATGAAAAAGTATTCTCTGCTTATTGTGGCAGCTGGAAGTGTAGGTGCCTAATTTAAAGCAAGGAGGAGCCAAGGGAAAGTCATAATACCTGTATATCACGACAGAAATAACCCTCTAGATGTTTCCTAAAGTAAGGTCTTCATGGATCGTCCCATCACCGTAATTCCACTAAATTGACAGCCAGTAAATTTCCATCCCATTCTATGTTTTGTTTTGTTATTTTATTTTTATTTTTATTTTTATTTTTATTTTTATTTTTATTTTTATTTTTATTTTTATTTTTATTTTTATTTTTATTTTTATTTTTATTTTTATTTTTATTTATTTTCCAGCAGGTCTGCAACTCTAAGAGAATATGCATCATCAGTGTAAATATTATTTCCCTGTTTTCTGTGCACTGCTGCTTGTCTGCCCTTGAATTCTCTTTAGAATACTGTAATCGGGTTATCTAGATTTATCCGTGATAGAGGCTGCTGCCCCTAGAAGGGGAGAAATGAACAAAAACAACGGCAGCAATCTAAGGAAAGAAATTATTTTACTAAATACGAGACACAATATGATACAATATAACTACAACTACTATATCAAACAAGGCAGAGAAAAAAGAAAGAGAGAAAAAGAGTCCCGGAGAACCGGGGGCCTACTGCAATCTCTAGGCGACAGGCTGGAACGTTGCTGATAGAGCGAGACGGCAGGGATGGAGCGCTCCAAAGCGAAAGACAGGGCGAAAAGAAAGAGGGACGTTCCAGCCTGGGAGCGAGATTATATGTGTGTCCTCCTCCTCTGGTGATTCATCTCTGGCCGCGTTGTCCCCTGGGATATGTAGTTTCCTCCAAGGGCTGAGTACTCGGGATGCTGCCATTCCACAGATCTGGAGCATGAACCTTCCACACTTCCGCATACCCTCTGTTACACTTCCACATACCCTCTATTACACTTCCACATACCCTCTGTTACACTTCCACATACCCTTTGTTACACTTCCACATACCCTCTGTTACACTTCCACATACCCTTTGTTACACTTCCACATACCCTCTGTTACACTTCCACATACCCTCTGTTACACTTCCACATACCCTCTGTTACACTTCCACATACCCTCTGTTACACTTCCACATACCCTCTGTTACACTTCCACATACCCTCTGTTACACTTTCTTATACCACCAAAACAGTTCATACCGCACATGATGTCATGATGTAGAATATTGACAGCACAAAACCATGACAAATACATAAATTTAATTCAGATGCCTTTTTCCTCAGGGTAAAACTGTTTTCGGTCTGGAAAACTTTACTACTTTTTGCTGAGAGAAAGTAATGGAAGGAGACTTACTTGGGTTGTATGAGGTCTTAAAAAAAAAAAAAATTGATTACTGCCAAGTGAAAGCAATTTTAATGCTTTCTAATAGTTCTCATCCTGGATAGAGGTTATCAGTGTTGACAGAAAACTTCAGGGAGTGAAGAAAATAGTAAGTAGTCTTTCAAAATGAAGGATTATGTACTTGTCCAGTTATCGAGAAGTTTAGATGCTGATAGTTCACCTTCAAAGCACTATGAAAACTGAGATGGCTGCATTATACTTTGCTGTTCCTATTTTGTTCTTTAGGATTATGCCTGAGGATTAAGGAGGGGAGGTTTATGAAACTCTTCAATGACATTTTACATTCATCATTCCTCAGTGATGGTGGAGAAGGTGGTAGTGGCCTTGGATGCCATGGCCTGCGGATCATGCTGATTTCTATGATTCAACCCAGAATGAACCCTGCTACAGGACTCCCTCCTGCCTCCCAAATTATGACATGGTGCCATAGCCTTTTCCCTGCACTAAGACCTGGCGTGAAAAGATGTGTCCTGTGATGCATGGCAGGTGAACTGTGCCCCAGGCTGTACTTCTGAGTGATGATTTGCAGTGTGGTAGAAAACCAAGGCATGAGTAGATTTATCATGCACCTACACCCAGCAACTGGCTTGACTGTTTCTCTTACTGTTAGGAACTGGAGTGAGTAAAGATGATAATATCTTCAGTGATCACTAAAGTACAGCAGGAACCTCCTAAGTGGCATTTGTTCTCAGTTTATTGCATCAGAGACCCAGCATCAGACTGGAGATGGAGATGCGTCATGATTTGCCCTTTTTAATGGTAAGCTGAACTGAGCACACAAACATATCAGAAACAACTGAGAGTAAAATGCTTTCCCATCCTCTGGCAGCCCACCACTTTATATTGGTGTTATTTGATTGACATAAACTACCACTGATTGTAGCAATTAGTGAAAAGTGCAGCTTCATTATCTGAAAGTTCAGCAAGATGGTTGCTGCTTTATTGGTATGGTGATAGGGTGGAGAAATCTGGCTCTGGAGCCATGGCTTCCAGTACTGGAGCAGAACAGGACAGACAGCTTGTCTATCTTCCAGTGCCTGGAGCAGATGGATCTGGCTGCCTGGGAAGGGCTCCTGAAAGCCTCTGTTGACCCAAGTCAGAATGCAGGCCAGGTTTAGTCACAGGTAAATAAACAGTGTCCTCTGGAGATACAACTTTTGGTCTTCCTTAGGATATGGGACATCAATAAACGATAACATTGATCTATCCAGTAGCTGTTTTCCCTTTGCAAGGTCATTCTCTTTAAATCTCCTATTAACTTCTGTTAAATGTAGAGTGTTCTAAATATCTGGTATTGGCTTAAGTCCACAGAAATGAGTATGATATTTGTGGTTTACTATCCATGTAGATTAGCATCCTCTAGGTCATCCTTTGCATTTTTCTCCATTACTTGGTGAAATGGAGCTGCATGTATGTGTTTGGGGGAAAGTCATGTGGGAATTAAAACATCCAAGCAGCTAAAGATGCTGCTTTTGGAACATACTGAGTAGAGATGAAGGACCTAAACACACCTCCTCACATCCTATGGGTAACAGATGGCACTTGTTACCATGTGCCTTCAGAGGTCTCCAGCAGAGCTATGGGTTTTCTGGCTGATACATGATTTCCTGTGTTGTACAAGGGATTGCAACAGATGATCAAAACTAAGCCACGCTGGCAGAGTTTCAGTCAGAGCTAAGATGTTCATTCTGATATGTAACTATCTCCTAAGTGACCCTCTGCACTCATCTAAGTCATAGCTAACATTTTTTCCCCCCACATTGCTTTAAAAGTAGTTTTATTCCCTGAGCATGTGTTAGAGCGATACCATTCTGCAGTCAGGTTTTACGGTTGGGGTTTTCTTCAGCTTCCTTTATATTTACTTGTTTGTTCTTCATAACATCATGTTTCTGCTTGGAAATATGTTTGGCTACGCAGGAAGAGTATCCATTGCAATTTGTTCTTCCTGACCCTTTGTGAATCTTAAACAAACGGCATTTTGGAAAGAAACCAGAGGCTCTCTTCTCTGTTCCTTTCAAACAAATCTGACCTTACAGCTGTGTAGTCAGTGAAATGGAAACAGGACAGAGTAAAATTTTCCAACAGTGATTTTTATTTAATTATTTTTTTAAATACAGTTATCAGATGCTCTTTGAAAAGATACCGGGTTTTGCAAACGTTTTCTCTTACCGCTGATGATCCCAACTAGCTACTTTGACGATCCTGCTTCATCCACTCCACTTTTTGTTGCTTTAACTGAGCATAGAGTTGCCCCTGTCACCAGTGTACTTTTTTCCACTATGCTGGAGCCCTGACAGGACTGGTGCTCGTCTCTTTGGGTTGCTAGAGCATAGAGATTGAGATGATGCCTGTGCAGGGATGGAACTCCCAATAAGTTCCGCTGCCTTCTGCATCTGAGCTCAGCTTTAGTTTCTCCCGGGGAGTGATTTACTTTGTCTAGAAGAGAAAGTCAGCTGACTTATGTAGATAACTTATTGCTTTTGCAAACTGGAGGTGTTTGGATGGAAACGTGGTCATTACACGCCAGAACATGAAGTCCTCAGTCTTAACTGTGTGCATCTGTGTTATGCAAGAGGCTTCAGATTGTGCAAAGCAATAAAAAAATGCTCGCTAAAATTAGCAATGAACCATCCTGCACATTGTTGGGGAAAACAATGCAATTGGAAGAGATCAGGAAATGTTCCTTTCTGACAATTATTTTTAACAATGTGATACAATTTAGCTGAAAGTTGGGGAATAGCCGGGGGCAAGGGGAGAAATATTCCTCCCTTTGGTTAACCTTGCTCGGGAAATGTGAATCACTGAACTAAATAAAGTTTGTAAAAGATGCTTTGAAAATGCTATGCTACGCCCTATAATTCAGCCAAGAATGAAGGAGGAGGGAAAAGAAAACATCAAAAGTCCCTGCTTCTTTTTATATTGCTTCTTGGTGCATTCCTTTTTCTTCTTCCTTCCTTCTTATTTTTCCCCTCCTATAGACAAGAATCTTCTTTCTGTTTTGTTGTTTTGACATTTTGTTTTTGCCTTTTTAATCCCTTTCATTTTGTGAGGCTGATACCATAACTTTAAAAACAACCTTGCTGTCTACAGACAACAGCAATGAGAAATGCCAACGGAGTCCTATTAGGAGGACAACAAAGACAACTTCATTCTTTTTTTTTTTTTTAACGATTTTATTAGGACCTCATGATGTACACATGAAAAATTAATTTCAGAACATGAGCTGCTCTTCAGATGGTGCCGTTTAAATCTGGAGGATGTTAACATTCCTGCTGCATGACAAAGGTCCACCACCCCCTGTGTTGATACTCATCCTGCTCAGAGGCAATAACATCTAAGGATGAACAGAGGCCGTGGCACCATATCCTGCTTGAAGGCTACTTTCACAGATTTATCTTGGGATTTCCTAGCATTCCCTGTTGGGGCAGCATGACCCTGAGGGTTAGGATGCATGGTTCTCACTCTTAGCGGGGAGCCAGCTGTTTCATCAGGGTTTGGATGTATGCTTTGATGCCAGCAGCAGCACTGCCTTTCTGTCCGCTGCACTCCTCACAAGCAGGCTAGAGAGGCACGCACCAGTCATTGCAGGGAGCTGGCTGCTCTCTCAAAGAGCTGCTACGGAGCAGACAGGGCCATGGAAACAGCTCATCATCTGCTATTTCTCCTCTGCTCTGCTGCATAACCCCTATCCCCTCCTCATAAAAACAAACCAGCTCAGCCTGACTTCCAGGTGCTCTCGCTGGGCAGATGCCCCTTGCAGCAGATGCTGCCCCAGGGCTGGAATCACAGCATGCAGCTCAGGCGCTCCCTGCGGAGTAGCGCTGACCTTTGGATCTGCAGCCCCACTGTCCCCAATCCCGATGCTTTCGCATCTGGTTTCTGCTATTCCTGTCAAGCCCTGCTGGCTTTTTAATAGCGAGAGGGGAGTTTCAATGAAGCCGAAGTCACTTTGAGTCCTTGCACATCACAAAACTAGAACCAGACAGAGTGCAGGGCAGCGTTTGTGCTGGGAGGTTATAGCAGAGTGTCCTGTCATTGCTCTCCAGGTGCTGAGCATGCAGCCACAGTGCAAGGTTCTTTTTGTGTGAGGGCTGATCTCTGGAGCTCATTTATGAATATGCTGCTGAGTAAACTGGCTTTTCTTCATGTGAGTTTTATGCCAAAATTCTTAAATACTTGTTCTTCCCTGTATTTGTATGTTCATGCTGTCTGTGCACACCTGAAGTTGTCCCACATGCCCAGTCTTTCAGCTGCCCTGTCCCTGTGCAGAGCATGAGCAAGCACCCAGTATCCCAGCATAAGTAAAGAAAGTTCTATATATCATTAAGGTCAGCAAAAAAGAAAAAAAAAGTAAAGAAAACAAATGACTTCCGACAACTCCTTGGCCTACAGATCCATCAGTAGCACAGAGACTCTGTGGCCAGCTACGTGCTACTGAAACAGTACCCCATCTGGCTGCTTTTTGCTTAGGGGCTCTGGCTCCAGACTGCTGCTGGTCTCTTGATCTCAGGATGAAAGACTTCAGCTGGATCTTCCATGCAGAGCTGGAGCGCCCTGCAGAAGAACTGATGATGATTCTGTCCTCTCCCACCACTGTCCCCCCCCCCCCCTGTTTTTTTGTTTTTTATTTCCTTTTTCTCTCTTCTACAAAAGAAACCTGGGGAAAGTTTGGAGGGAAATAATAGTGTTTGCTGATCTCTTGCCTAGCTTAGTGACAAACGAAAGTTGGAAGAGCATGACAAGGCACGTAAACTTGAGCTAATGGAAACTGATGTGCCAGCTGACTGTTTATTCAGGCTTGTCATTGTCAATAGGGAGTTTTTAACAAAGCAGGCATTTTTTGCAGTAACAAGTGCTCCATGAAGGGGAAGCTTGGAGTTCTATGAATTCACCTCCTTAAAATCAAAACTTAAAAAACTCTTGACCGGTCCTTACATGTAACACTGTTAGTATCTAAATATTTGTTGATAAGTCTGCATATTTTGGGTTTAGTCAGGTTGGGTTTCTACAAGCAAACCCTGTCAATTTCATTGTTCACTTCAGTACTGTTGCAACAGTACTACTTTCCCAAGCTTATATCAGGTTGGATATTAAAAAAAGAATTCTTCTCAGAAATGATGCTAATGGATTTGCATAGGATGCCCAGTGAGGTGACGGAGTCACCATTCCTGGAGGTGTTCAAGAAACGTGTAGATGTGGCACTGAGGGATGTGGTTAGTGAGAATGCTGGGGAAGGCTTGAGATTTGGACTTGATGATCTTAGGGGTCTTTTCTGACCTTAATAATTCTATGATTGCATCTGAGCTGGCACCTTAAAGCTATGTCTTTTGCTATAACCAGTGATCAAAGGAAGCAGCAAATAGTGCTGTTCCTATGTTTTCTCTTTGCAGGAAAAAAATTGGAAAGACAGCTTTTTGAGTGGGCTGTCATCATTGCTTTTCTGGATTTACAGCAAAAAAGTCTCTCAGCTAAGCAAACAACAGCGAGAGTTTGTTTTTAGTGAAATTCACTGGTTCATAGTTACTTAGTCAATATCCATACCAACTATTAAACAACATAAATGAAGCACAAAATCTTGCATTGAGGCTGCATTGGGTGTACACAAGAAATGTATATATATATAAAATAAATAAATAAAGTAAAAAAATAAGGAAAAAGAAATAGACATCCTATAGCTACTGACCTCTGTCAACCTCACAGTCTGATATGGATTCTGGTGAACTGGACTCCATTGAACTGGGAGTGAAATTTGAAGCGGGACTAGGTAATTAACATAGGTAATAAACTTCATCCACAATATATAATTTAAAGTAGAATCCAAGCTTTAGCTGTGAGACTTCCTTAATTTTATCATGGATTAATGAGGGTGGGATGGCACACACTGAAAATTTGGGATCAATCTGTTTATGCTTCTGCTCTGGCCTCGGGCAGATACTTAATTAATTGCATCAACCCTTAGTTTTCTCCTCCCAAAAGAAAAAAATTAAACAAAAAACAGAATAAATCCCACATTAAAACTAATAATAATAATAGTAAAAGCCCTTGCTGACTGATATCTTCCTAAAAAAGACACTGTGAAATTTAGCTGTAAAATTAAACTGGAAGAAGGTAGTTATAGACTAGATACATGGAAGAATTTATTTACTTTGAGGGTAGTGAGACACAAGAACATGTTGCCCAGAGAGGTTGTGGACACTCCCACCCTTGAGGCACTGAAGGCCAGGCTGGATGGGGCCATGAGCAACCTGGTCTAGAGGAGGTGTCCCTGCCTATAGCAAGGGGGTGGAACTAGATGCTCTTAAAGATCCCTTCCAACTTAAACCATTCTATGATTCTATGATTCAGTGATCTTTTGGAGGGAAGACCTTTCCAAAAACATATTATTTCTGTGAAAGGAAGCGTGTATTGAAGAATTGTAGGGATTAGAATGTACCCATAGGGATCATCTGCTTTGTGCTGAATTTTGGAATGGGACAAAGAAGTACTACCATGAATTCTGTCTTGTTCCCTGATTGCCTAAGCCTTCTGTGGAGATTGCTGCTCTTCTTGGGTTCTGGGTAGACTCCCTCACAGTCCGGGTGAAACTGGTTTAGGGCTAAGCCTGGACATATTTGATGTGCACTGGTTCACTTACTAGATTCCTCCCCAGTGTTATTTAATTTCCAACCCTGCAACAGAAGCTATGGGAAGGCAGTCTGCTGTTGGAGATAAAGTTTTAATCTCTCCTGTTTTCCTTGGCATTCCCATTGGCTGGGCACACAGGAAACGTGTTTGAGTCATTTGTGTGTATGGCATTTTCATACAGCCACAGGAGGACCCTGCTTACCAGACTCTACTCTTTCTTGACCAGAAACAGAATGGAATTTGTGAGCCTCCTGGGAGCTCAGCTTGCTGTTATTTGGAAACACATCAGCTGTTGTCCTTAAGGTCCTCTTTTATACCAAGGTTTGAAGCCTGGATGTTGAAGTCTTTGTGAAGCTAAGATTAAAAAATGTAAGAAGCTGCTCCCGCAAATAAATGAAAATGAAAACAAATTATGTATATGTGTAGACAGAATGTGCATAGAAATTTAAGCTATCAGTAAGCTGTGGATGGAGGAAGATTTGCTCTCAAGTGTTTTAATTTTTCATTATCACCTCAACAAGTGAGCAAATTGCTGGCATTGGGTTTGAGGTGAATGTCCAGACTTCTGTAGGCAGTGACAAACTCTCAGGTGCTGTCCTTACCTGAAGCCAAACTCCACCAGCTGCATGTGGGCTTATGTTCTGAGCTTGCTAGCAAAGTGCTTGGCTAAGTTCCTTGGCTTGTGTAGACAGTATTTAATTGGGTTATACATGTTTATACTGGACAGAAATGAAACCCTTTTTAATAAGAACCATACACAAAAATGGTTTTAGGCAAAGAATCTGGTCTCAAGGAATATAGGCTGGAAAGTCTATACCTTAAGTCACCTAAATAAAACATCTTGTTTCCTTTTGCTTTCATTAGGTGGTATCTTTGCATTTCTACACTGGACCTGTGAGCAGCATGAGGGTTACAGCATCGCTCCGTGTCCACACTGGCCTAGCACAGGCTGTGTCCCAGTATGCAGCTCTTGGGGCTCTCTGCCTCCATGCTGGCTCAGCTAAATTATAGAGACACACTTTAAGCACATCCTCTTCTCACTCTCTGCAGCACTTCTGATGGAGCTTTGCCAATCCAGAAGGGTAGCACAATGCAAGGTGTCCAATAACAAAGCTCATTGCTACCGAGAGCTCAGTTTTATGAAGAATCTTTAAAGTTCCCAGACTAAAGCCAGATGTGCTTTTCTAAAAGTGTTTTTTGCTGAAAGGTGGATTCTGTGTTAGTTATTGTCCAAGAGAGAAATAATGTCATCAGCGTAAAGCAAATCATTTGTCTCCTGAAGGGTTAAGGCAAATGTGAGTCATTAGAATGTAATTCCCTTATTTGAAGCACACACTAAATAAGAGTCTGGATGGTGAAGGAACAAAGCCTTGTTCTTTCATGTGCATTTGCTGAACGCCTTGGTGTCTTAGATAAAGAATAAGTATCTACCAGCGGATTAGCATTATGAAAAAGTCAGGATTAAAAAAAAAATAATCTCAGTGAGGCTGTGTAATTGAAGCTCCGTATCAGTTCAAAAGCTTAGGCCAGCAATCTCCTGGCTACCGACTAATTCATGTATTTTATGACAAGAAGGCAGAATGCTAATTATCAGGACAGCATATGGAGGGAAAAAAAGAGAGGTCTGCACGAATATTCAGTGACAGCCATCCCAATTTCAGAGGCAGTACAGAGGGCCATTAATGTATTCCCTTGCCCTGAGTGAGGGTGCTGACCTCACTTCTAATCCTGCCCCTCCAGGGTACTTAATTTCCAGCATTGCTCAACCCAGTCAGGCCTGTTTAACAATTTCTTTTCTGAGTTAGTCTCTTTGAAGAGGCCCTATTTTCTGTTCAGTGACATGAAAGAGATACTGATGTCGATTATCAAAGGCATGTGCTCCAAACCACCAAGCGTCTGATGCCCAAGGGAGGTAATATTATCTCTGCCTTCAGCGTTTACATCCTCCCGCCAAGAAAGATGTGGTGGTTAACTAGCACCTCTTTTTTCCTTCCTACTAATTTTACACAAGCTATTAATCAGAGGGGAAAATTAACTGATTCTTCAGCTTGTAGGTCATGCTAGGGTAGCACTCTTATCTAGATTAAAAGGACTGCGGACTAGTGCAAAGTCAGCTGCGCTGTGCATTGCAGCAAGGTAGGTTTACGCCTCTTCTTTTCCCAGTGCTGCATCTCACAAGTTTCACTGTTTTCTCAAAACCTGTGACCTTTCCTGCCTTCACCAAGCAACCACAAACAGCTGGAGGCTGGGCTGTCCCAACCTCCTCCTGCTGCTGGAGGGACTCTGCCTCTCTTCCCATTGTCAGGGCAAAGCTCAGGCACCTCATGTGGAGGATAGAAGTTCCCTGGCCAAGGAGCTCTTGGGCACTCCCCACTGGGCTATGAGGCCCGAGGCCTATCTGTAGAGCAATCATTATTGCCTGAGCTTTTAACCCAGAAACCCTCGAAATGACACTGTAGTTAGGTGGGGTTAAGAGGTGAAAAGGGAGGTGGTGTTCCTCTTTCAAATGAAACTATTGCTTGGGATTTGTTTCCATAGGGTTTCCACAGTCCCTGGCTGAGGAAATCAATCCAACTCATGGCTGCGGAAAGAATTTTGGCTCAGTTTTAGTTCGTAAAGTAACAATAATTCGCATGTTGCTGAAACTCCTTTCCTGATGGCCAGATCTTTCAGCGAGTCCAGTGTTTTCCTGTCACATGAGCTTTACTGTAAAACAACAGTCATACTGGATGTGCAAGGTAAACATCATACCTTTTATTGTCAATCCAGCAATCTAGACTCATTGGATCAAGTGGTCTTAATTGGAGGATTACAAAAAAAAAAGAAGTTCATTTTTGAGATGGGAATTGAATACAAATCCCCTGCACCTTGTGATTCTCTGCAGGAGATTTTTTTCCCTCCTTCTCAATGTACATTCTGACTTCCAAAATGACACAAGTAAGCAAACCCAGAAGGGTTGAAGGAAACTATTTAGCTGGATCAGCGTTTCTTCATCTTTTGTCCATTTCAAGATGTGAAAAAAAATTGCATTCAAAGAAGTTGTTTGCTTAAAATATGTACACAGGTGTGTACACATCTACACAGTTAACATTCTGAATTAAGTGATTTCAAGATACTTGTGTGTGCTAATAATGAAAACAGTGGTATGTACAGGTGAATATTTGCTATAAAATGTTGGCTAATGAGTTTTAAATTGGCAAAAAATGGGTCATGTAAGCAGCTAGATAGATTTAAAAGCTATTTAAGTGGGTCAAGTGCTCTTTTTGAGCTGAGCAACAAAAGCTTAATCAACACTCTTGCTAGCAAAATATAGGCATGTGAGTTCTAATAACATTTTGCAAAAGAATTGTCTCAGTACAGATTAAACATTCTGAAAAGAGTCATTTTAACAGTGAGTCTGAAAACAGAATGAACTTGAACTTCTCCACTAGTGCTACCAATAGGTCCATTGTGTACAACTGCAGTCAGTTTGTCTTTTGTTCTGTGTTTTGTTTTTTGTTTTGTTTTGTTTTGTTTTTTTTACTGAAGAGGCATATGCATATGTGATATCTCATGTAATTATTACAGCAGGATAAACACAAAGGACTCCTGGCAGTACAGTTATCTGATCTGTGTGCGTTCCTGCTGCAGTGTCAAGCCTGTGGATGTCTTTCTGCTGGTTAGTTGAGGATCTTTCCTTGCTTTATTCAAACCTCAGATGTTCATTGCTTTGCTGTGAGAACTGGCCAAAATATTTGCTGTGATTTTTGCAAAAATTATTCTGATTGAAATTTCAACACGTTGAAGCATTTTTATTTACAAATTTTGTCCATTATTTGGGGAGCAAAATGTAAATAGAAAACTCTTTTGGTAATCTAGTTTGGTTTTCAGCTCCACACTGCTACCACCTAATGAGTAATCCCTTCACAATTAAACTCGCCCAGAAGTTTCTGCTAGGAAACAGAAAAAATAAAAGGCTTAGATTTATTCTTCCAGAACAGGATTCAGTAGTGTTTGTCTCAGTCTCGATTATTCCCAGAGTGAAAGAGCACCACAATGTGTTTAGACAGTTCACTTCTGACAGAGACTGATTTTACTCAATAGTGTGTTTATAAATATTAATACATTTTACAATAACTGCACTTATTCTGCCAACACATAGCCCTGGAACAAAGGACAATGGCAGTGGCATATACAAGCATGTGTGTAAAACTCTGTTCAGTGTTCTGCATGGGGTAGTTAAAAAAGTAGCACCCTTCCCACAGGAAAAATATAAGTACGATTGCAGTTTTATCTTGATTTGGAAACCAAGTGGTGCTGGCTCATCACCAGCATCAGTCTTTTGCTCTTTTGTGCTTCTGCCTCTGTGAAGTCCTTCCTTGGACCAAGGCCACTGGGAAACAACTAGAGCCTGCCACTGATCCAGAAATGACATATGGCAGGGCTGGAGTTAACCAGACTAAATGAACCTCTGTTTCTCAGTCCAGACTTGAAGGGAGCCATGGAAAGAGCTAGCAGATAGCCCAATCACATGCTGAAAGTAGGGAAGGCCTCTGATGGCGAATCCACAAAGGTCTGAACCTTAAATACCATTACAACATTGGGTGATGTGTTTTCTGAACAATCTCTTTTTGGACTAGGAGATTAGGTCCTTGTTGTAGAATGCTCTTAGAGTTCAATCATTCTTTGTTTTAAGCAAAGGCAAATAACTTTATCTCATTTTGATGTGAAGTGTTACAAATAATACTCGTCAGATCCAGTTTATCCCATTTGTGCCCTTGTGTGTGCATAAATATTAAACATTTCATTTTCAAAGCGTATGAAAAACAGGTACATTCTTTAGCAATTTACCTTGTTTGGGTTTTTCAGACTACCTGGGAACTAACTGAATTAATCTATATAATCTATATGTCTTAGGTTGACAATAGCAGACCTATAATGAAAAGAGTACATTTGCAGCAACACTGCTAACAACATGCATTCTCTCTTGTCACGTGACAGAAAATGAAGAACTTTTCCACTAGGCAAGCTGTGCAGCTCTGGTGGCTGCGTGCTCTTATCTTTCATCTGTTGCTGCATAAAGCTTGTTTTGGAAATGAGCACTTTTCAGAGGAGAGTACTGGTTTTAAGGCCAGTAGCTACATGAGTAGAACTCAGTAGCACACCAGCATTTCCATTTCAATGATATTCATACAATTTTTGATGACATCTTGTTCTTTTTGGAGGAGTTTTCCCAAAACTGATTAATTCTGTAGTTTTTTTTGTTTTTTTTGTTTTTTTTTCCCTCCACTCTAAATACTTGAATGCTGGTCTCAAAATCACTGCAATACAAGGATCTCTGATAAGGTCTCTCTGTTGTAATGCAGATGTGAACAGTCTAAATGATAAATACATGAATGCCGTGCAGACCTGAATAACAGCTGCTAGTAAAGCAGTATTTCTTATATTCTCTGGTATCCACCTTGTGCAGGAAACTGGTAATCACAGCCTGAACCTCTGATTAATCAGCTGAGGCAAGTGTTGGGTCAGCTGTGGGAGCACAGGTGAGGGTAATTCAGCTGTGCTCCCAGAAAGGGTGGAGCTTGACTCCACCTCTTCTGGACTTCATTTAAGGGCTGACCAGCGCTAAGGCAGCATCTCTTGGAGATTGCCTGAGTGGTTTCCAGCCAGACTGAATGCTTCTATTCTGGTGAGTTTTTCCTATAGATATCCTTTTGGATATTTATCACCATCCTTCTTGTATTATTACCATCTTCATATTATTTTACCTTACATCACCTTCATTAGATTGATATGGTCAAAATGCTTCTGCTTTTTAATATTTTGTCTTGTAAGCATCATATAGATTTATCACTGGTGCAATTTCCACTATTGAGGCTGTCCAGTTGGCTGAGTTAGGCTCATATTTAATCACTTGAGTGTTCATGAATCAGCTGATTGCCTGCCACTGTCAACATTGCCAGTGGGCTGGGTATCTGTGAGCAATCACAAAGGACATTCAGGCAGAATATGCTCTCATGCTCTTCCCTAGGATGAACTTATCTTCTGTGAGAATTCCATGTCATTCTTTTTCCTTCCCCATCCCTTTTTCATAAAGTTTGAGTTCAAAGGATTTCCAAACTATAAGCAGTGTTCATCTTTTTCATTATAGCTCTGCCAGTAACCAGCACTCTGGAAAGTGTCTTGTAGAGTTCATGGGAATGTAATGCCGATGTTTAAAGAGTTTACAGTATTTTATCCTAATAATCTTGGTTCTCTGGGCTGTGAAGTTTTGCTGTTGTTCTTCTCAGTATTACTAAACAATGCTTGCTTCTTTTATATGCTGGAAGAGACAGTAAATGGATTTATTTTTTAGTATCTTGAGTCATTCCAAGAAGTGCTGAGGCCAAGGTTAGCCTCAGAGAACATCCACCCCCTGTGCCCTTATGTGCTAAACTCATGATCAGTTAAGGACATCTGTATTACTTAATCTGAATAGCTGTTGTTACCTTGTAACAAGATAGGCAGTTTTCTCTCCCTACTTCTGAAGCCAGCTTTTTCTTTTTCCCCTGGATTTGTTCATACGGCAGTAATAATCCATCATCATAAATTTCAATTATAGTGCTGTGCTTTTTTATGCCAAGCCTCCATTCAGATCTCTGCCAGCTTCTTTTAATGGATTTATTTTACCAAGTATAATTAAGAAGGTGGTTTGAAGGAAACATACCAAAAATCACATTTTCTGAGGCCCCTTTCCCTGTTTTTAAATTGCTAGGAACAGGTATGAAAAAGTATTATATGATTTATTGGAAATTCAAAATGATTTAGATAGTTTTTCTCCTTCCATTACACTGCTTCTTCAAGCTCAGCAATCATCAGAGAAGTGCTGGTGGTCTTGAAGATGAACCAATGTTTTTTCCAGTTGACTGCTTGTGATTAGAGACACGGTTGGCCCAACAACTCTTTTTTCTGGGTAGAACTTTTACATGCAATGCAAGAGGTCAGAGAGTAATGTAGCCACTCTCAGCCAGTTATTTAATCCTTAAGCAATTATCTTTCAACACTTCCGTGCAGAGCAAAATGTCACTTGGATGGTATCAAACAGATTTGTTATTGTCATTCTGACTACAATACAGCTAAGGGCTTTGATCTGCACAGTGGTCAAGAAGGCTGCTGGCAATGTGGAGAAGCCAATTAAATACAAGAATGCTCCTAAAATTAAAAGCTGTAAATTCAAAATTAAGCTCCCAAGCCCCCAGATCCTCTCCATAATTCTGTTATGATCACAACTATTTAAGAAATAACATTAACAGAGGAACAGGAATAAAATGCCATCTCTGCATCATCTTACACCTTGAAATCCTTATTGCCACTTTCAAATGCTTACTGAGATGCAGAATGGAAGAAGAATAAAATTAACAGCAACACACTGTATCCTCCCGTGTGTTTGCTTATGAGAACTAGGCTTGTTAGGCTGCTGACCACCACTTTGTCTGAAGTATTAATGTGCACTTAAGCTCACACTTCTTATTTTGCCACTGATCCTGTGGAATCTGCTTCAAGAAGATCTGAGTATGATCAGAGCTGAAAGGAAGTGCCTATAAGAAAACTAAGATCTAAGTCCGTGTAGTCTGTGAGGAGTTATGTGGCCCATAAGCTTCCACACTGTCTCCACAAGCAAGGATTGGAAAGAGGAACAGCTAGTTTCTGATAAAGCCTGCACATGTTAAACCCCTCCTGTTGCACTCATAAGTGCAAAGCAACCATTCAACTCTCACAAAAGAAAGGGATGTGGTCAAGCAATTGTATCCATACACTAAAACAGCATCTAGCCCCAGTAAAAAAATGTTTGCCCACTGTGAGCTACAGGCTGGCTTTTCCTGCCAAGCCTTACATGAAGCAAAGCCATACTGCTGTGGGAGCAGAGACAAGGAATTTCTACTGAAGTCCACTTGCTGTTTCTCCAGGGTGGTCAAGGATGAACTCTAGCTGCAGTGGAAGAAAGGAAGTGTGGTTATTCTAAGGTAGTTTTTATGCATGAGGAAGAGGAGCATTTTCTGTGTGATCAGCCAAGCCAGGAGCTCTCCCAGGAGCATCCATGCTGTTGGCCAAGACTTTTCTTGTAGTGTTTTATTCTGCCTGTGACCACATCTGAGTTTTTTTTAAAGTCATTCAGTCATTTTTCTGGAACAGAGCCTACTCCTGCAGCATCCTTTCACGCTGCTTGCTGCTGCTGCAGAAACCATCTCTGCCTCAGTGACTAAGCAGTAGTAATCCAAAGCCTTGCTGCAGACCACACACACACACTATCACCTGCGGTTTTTGCAAGAGTCAGCCGCCTGCTTAGGGCTGAAACAATATCAAGTTCAAGTAGCTTCTGCTCAGTCCCCAAATCCATATGGAGAAAATACCAAGAGAAGTAGCTTGGTCTGTGGTGTGTGCCTGTGGTGTGCGCTCACATTTTCTAGCACAAAAGCCCTGACATAGCTTTGAAACAAACACTCTGGAGGCAGAGACTGGGGAGGCATTAATGCTTTTGTTGCTCCTGTACTTTTCTGTTTTAGGTGGATTTCACCACAGCACAGACAAGAGAGCTGTATACAGTGCTAGTTCTAATCTTTTTTTTTTTTTTTTTTTTGCAATGTGTTTATGTGGTTCTTATAAGAGGGCTCTTCTCCTAACTTGACCTGTTGCACTCCGCTGCACTTTATTTTTGCTGATGAGCACAAGAAGCTGTTGTTGTAAGCAGACACAGGTGCTGGCAGGCTGTAGTCTTGACAGCTGCAGCACACTTCAGGGCTTGAAAATCTCTACAGGTGTCTTTGCTCTCCACGATATCACTTGTCCTCTTGCCCAAGGGGACTGGATGTGAGTGGCTAAAAGGCAGTGAAGCAACAGGGGGGGTGAGAGGAAACATGGCTGGAAACCTAGTTTGAGAAAGGGGAATATGGAGGCATATAAGGCAGAAGAGTTTTGAGAAATGAGGTGAGAGTAAGAAATGATCTATCTGTAGGTTCCCTAAGCTTTTACCTGTTTCTATGATTGCATGCTGTCTTGCTAGTACTGCTGAGTACTGCTATGTCTTGTGGACTTCTGAACAGTGCAGTAAGAACCACTGGGGCTAAGGGTACAGCTATAGCTCTGCATGGCTAGGGGAAGGGTAATATATGAATGTTACTCAATGTTGCTTGCATTGTTTGATCTGTTGAGTTTTCTCTCTGCTAGAAAACTGTTGGCTGCAACTAAGGTATGGAAATATACCACAAAGGCACTCTGAGAATCCTGATTGAGCTGTGGGTGTCCCTGTTTCTTACAGGGGAGTTAGACTAGATGATCTTTTAAGGGTCTCTTCTAACTCAAATCATTTTATGATTCTATGATAAATGGGTACTATGGAGTGAGAGGTGGGTAGAAAGAGAGCTTAAAAATCATGTAGGAGAGGAAAACAGAAGTCTATTGTGAAAAGATGAGTACTGTACTGGATGAACTTTGAAGAGAAGTTCATGATATTTACTGATCACAGTCTTACCCCTCAAGTCTCCTCCCACTTCATTGTGAAGTCCTGTATTACTCTGTGTTCAGCAAGCTTGATGAGTGAATGAATAGTTTCTATGCAGTGTGGAATGCTAAGAACAAACTTTTGTAAATGGATTCCAGTCCATAATTGTCCAATTAAGAAATTGCAGCAGCTTTACAAATCAAGTGATACTGGATTTGGGCAAGCCAAACAGTCAAAGGTACAGCCAAGCCATAGTGAAACAAGCCAAAAAATAGGACATCAGCCAGCAAAGCTGACTGAACACATAGAGCATGAAAAAGAAAATGCATAATAGATAAATGAGGTCACTGTGGCCGCCAGGAAATGGTGCCAAAATATTCTTGCTGGCTTAACTTCCCTTGGCTCTGATCTGAGTGCGGATGCTGATTTGAGCCCAAACTAGGCATCAGAGGTGAGCCTGGCTGCCTCCTTCATTGGCTCAGCAGTTTGTGAGAGGCTGCATGAGCTGTTTTTGTTATGGAGATCTGCTTGTCCATATAAAATAAAGTGAGAGGTTTGATCTTATCTCCCCCTCACTGCCCCTTAAATAAAGTTGCCTTTCAGTGTTTCATCAGGATCACATTCACTGATGTTATAGTAGTAATTTCCAGTTCTTATTTTTCAACTGTGATCTGATTCCTGAGAGCTAGAGTTACTGAAACAAGCCAGATCTGTCTTTTTCATTTCATTTGTTGTTCTCTGTTCTCTTCCACACCAGATATTGTAGATTTTGAAAAGTGTTGAAAGTATGATAAATGTTTCCAAAGGCTGAATGTACTCTGAGTGTCAAATTGAGGTTAAAGTATTTAACAGTGCTTTTAATTTCAGTAATGAAGTTCTTAATCGACCTCTGTAGATGGCAGCAGGCTAGTTTTCTATGAAGTATTTTATTCAAGTACTTACGTGTTATGGCACGTGCTTGTGTTTTCCACCAAGTGGGGAGAAAGGTCCCCTGCAGGATCAACACATGCTGAAAGGCAAAAACGAGGTGCCACTCTGAGATTTCACTCAAGGATTGAGGGCATACTCAGGGTGTTTTATGACTGTAGGCAAAACCGCCAGCCAGATGCTTTACAGTGAATATTAAACAGTAAAGAAACTTCCTATATAGCAACATATTTCATATTTGATATTTGTCCATTTCTGGAATCCCTTCCTGATCCTTATATTTTTATATATTGAGGGAGGCTAGTGATATAAAAACAGATAAAAATTAAAAAAAAAAATAAAATCTGTATAAGTAGTAATGAGTCCTGTGGGTTCTTCCCATTGCCATCAGAGTGTTTTGGACCAAGCCTTTCCTGAATTAGAAATGAGAAATTGTAGCATTTGGCTCTGAATACAGATTTCAGATGCCTCAAAAAAGGAGGGGATTTATATGTGATTTTGATATGCCAAACAAATATTAAAATGATTAGTATTACTTATATGATAATTGTTTTTCTTCAGGGTAAAACAGAAGAAAAAAGAACCATTACTGATCTTTTAGTTTGTAATTACCTTTATAGATACGCGATTACGTGTTTGACTCTGGCAATTAAAGCTGCTCTATTTGCTTTTCTTTGTGCATGTTGCCTGTAATTACTGCATCTGAAGACTATGTTGTTGTTTTGTAAGACCAAAAGGACCAGGGGGCTTGTGGTTTAGTTGCTGGATATTTCAAAGAGATGTTGAATGCAAGATAATTCCTAAGGAATCGCCTGCTTTGTTGCACTGCTTTCATTATTATTATTTTTCTTTTTTAAATATTCTTATGGGCGTGGGGTTGGGAAGAGAGATGGCAAGAGCTTATTGGCTTATTTACTACTCACAGAGGAGTTCAAGCATTTCTCTGCCTGCTTTAAGTATCGTGGAATGTTGCTAACAATTGTAACTTATTTTATGCTTATTTTGCAATCTGCTTGAATTGCATGACTGAAATCGATGGTTGTTATGCCATTGTCATGACTGGGTGGAAGCTGAGATATTAACTGAGTAATGCTGAAGTGCACTTCCCTCTCGGTCACATGTAGGACCGCTGACAAATTGGGTGATAGTCTGACTTTTGGAAAACAAAGGATGGCCTGGAGAAGATTGATGGTAATAGGAGGATCATGGCCAAGGGTGAACAATTCAGCAATGATAGTGCCATACTAATGTTTCACACTTTCACTTTCTTGTCTTATTTTGAACTTGGAGGATTTAGTGATTCAGCTCTGTCTAAAAGACTTGCACTGTGCGGTAGCTGTGTTCACTGGCATATTTACTCACATACTTTTGATTTTGTGTCTGGCAAGGTACCTTTTACACCCTTTTCTCATGGTAAAACAGCCCAACACACAGGAATCCTTAAAAATCTCTAACTGATGTCAAGACTTTTTAGCGCATTTATGTACATGCACTTCTTTGTATATAAGAGAACTGCTATGGGTTATAGCTTTGCCCATTTAGTAGAAGAGAATGCTCCTCCATAAAAATGCCTCATGTACTGTGCTGTTGTCAGCCAGTGGAACGAAGTCTCTCAGGAACTGAGTTCCTGCACAATGATTGTCTGCCTTCTTCATGTGCAAAGCCATTTCTTTGATCTTATTACACAATGACATATATAACAGCAATTTAAATCAGTCCCTTCCAAAAGAGGCACTTCACTGCTCATGTCTTTATTCACAGGAGAATTATGAGCACACAGATTGTATGTACCAGATTTAAGTTGCTTGGAAAGCTCTCTGAAATGGTTTAGATACTATGGTAAAGGCTGCAGTATAGAAACACAACAGTGTGGGGAAGGTTATAAAGTCATTGAGTCTGCCAAGTTGGAAGGGACCTACAAATATCATTTAGTCCAACTTATAGATCCCTTACTGATGATTGCCAACAGTAAGATTTATTTATTTTTGTCAGAACCTAGGTTTTCTTTGACTGTTTCCCTCCTGGTTGTAAACTGCATTAGCTAATATATCCCACTTTCCTTTTGGCTTCTTGATAGCCAAATGGGATATAAACAAGAGCAAAGGTGAGCCCCAAGTCTTCTCTTCTGAATTCTGAGAATATGATCTCAGAACTAGGTTAAGCTGAGTCAGACTTGAGTCTCGTAAACTGAGTCATCAGTTTTGAGCAACTCCATTAACCTCTAGCAATTCACTCTATGATTGTATCTCACATCAGATGAGATAATTCTGTAAATCATCATTTGCTGCTCTCTTCACACTTACATTATTTATAGGGTTCACTGTCTTTTGGTTTGCACTCGTGACACAGGAGTAGCTCTGCTGATTTCTGTAGGAACCTCATGAGTACAGATTTCTGTTCGAGTGCTGCATTTCCAAAAGCAAAGAGAGTACAGAGTGTATCCAAAGAGGATCGAGTCCTTCTCTATTTGGGGAAGAGCAGATCAATTGTTTCTACAAAGGGATTTACAGTTTCTCTCATCTTTTAACCTGGATTTTTTTCTGGTGTGTATTTGTAGGGGTTTCACACAGGAAGAAAACTGAGATGTACAGCTGAGATCTATCACACATCATTTTTGCCCTGCGCTTAGTCTCTTCAACTATTTTCTCTGGGCAGATTTAGAGGGTTTCCAGGAGCATCTAAAAATTCTCAGGAGATAAATCTGACAGCCCTTGGACAAAGAGAGGGAAGAAGTTCAATGCTATCATAGACTGCAATTATCTCTCCCCCAGAGAAACCTTTCTGGGTGCACTGGTGACAGGTGGAGAAGCCCAGGAACCTTGGAACCTTGTGGAAATGCTCTCAGGCTGTCATGCCAGGCCTCTTCTTTGCCAGAAGGGTGGTATGGAGGAAATGCCTCAAGAGAAACATGCAATTTTTGTCCCAGGTTGTAGCTAAGTAGTATCTGGCCCTGTATTATCAGTAAGGCTTCAAAAAGCTTATCTTTCATCTGTCTGTGCATGCATTTCTCTCTTGCCAGCCTGATGTTTTTTACATCTGAATGTGTAAAAAATAATCCCTTGTGTAGGTATGGATAAAAGAAAGGCACATTGAAATCCCAAAATATTCAGGGATAGATTTTTATCTTTTGTTACATGGAAAGATGTCTTCAGTCTGGCTTCAATAAAGGAATAACTTAAAAGGCAAAAAAAATAAGCAGTAGAACATCAGCTCTCACTTCAGCGTGTAAACTTTGGAAAGGCCACCTGTCAGATCCCTGGTGGAAAGCAGCATTTTGTTTGGCATCTGGCTGATTGCCATGATGAAATGTTGAAGTGTTTGGGAGCATGTGGGACTTTCTTCAAAAGGCACACTTCCCTTCCCCCTTTCTCCAAATAATTAAATCTTAACTGTTCTGACTTGCTGATTTAAAAAGAAAAAAAGATAAAACACAACTGCAGGATTCTTTCAAACACACCAGCTAATAACGTGGGGGCCTTTCATGCTATTTATTTTAGCTTTCTTTGCATGAAATACAAAAGAAATTGCTTCAGTGTCACCGTAACTTTTCATCTGATATTAGCCACAGATTCTGATCTCGCTAAGAGTAGAGCAGATCAGAGGCAACTCCACTGAAATATGACCTAGCTGCTGCACATCACATACTTATGCCAGTACAGAATTGACATGTGAATGTGATTCTGACCTTATTAGTCTTGTCCTGTCACAACACATGTCGCTCTCTGAAGCTGCCCCACGTTTCAGTGACTCGCGGTAACTACTCCCACATCCCCAACTTAGGTGGTGCAACTGGAAGCAGAATGAGACCCACAGATCATCAGCTGGGTGATGTCGGGTGAAAAGATAAGAGCCTAGAGTCTATTTGACAGCAGGCATATTTTGCTCTGATTGTTCATTCTGACTGTTTTCCCTTGAGTTACACTGTTTCAGGGTCCTGTTGGAAGCAAATTGCTTCATGATTCCAGTACTTTTAAGAACGTGAGGCTCCAGATTAATACCATATGTTGTCTGAAGATAAAAGTGAAGATGCTGATGTTGGTGGTTGGTTTTCATTGTAGCTGCTGTTCTTTGAGTAGCAGATATTACAGAGCTGCTCTTGCCATAGTAGATATGTGTGGGACTCCCACTGAAGGCAAATACACTCTTAGGAAATTGAACTTCCCAAGACTTTGTTAAAGTGTAATAGTATAATCTTCCTGTTAGTGGAGTGAGAGTTTCTGGGCCTGGAACGTACTTGAGCTCACACACACAAGCAGGGCTGCCAACATGTGGACTTCTGATACGTTTCAGGTATCTTGAAGCTTCCTGAGAGTGAAGAATGAGACACTGGTCTGCGATGTCATTTCCAGAATGGGGTCCGTACAGTAGTGCTCACGGAGAAAACTGTGCTAGTGAAATAACCCCCTGTTCTCCAACATGTCAGAAATCCAGGGCACCAAAGTGACTGTTGGTCCTTGGAGGGATTTAATGTTTTGTCTTACATATGAGAATTGGAAGCATGCAGGAAAGAGAGGGTGGGTGATCTTAACTGAAGAGAGGAATAAAGTTGCTCCAGATATGGGAATATGGGCACAACTAGCAACAAGGCTGTAACTCTCAGTCTGTCTCTGCCCAGTTCTGGCAGCATTTTGGTATGAACTCAGAGTCTTCCAGGTGCTTCTGGACCATATCCAGCTACAGCTAGAAAATTAACATGTGACAAGGACAACTTTGAAAAGGCATTTTGGATGCAACCATGCTGTACAGAGAGTCAGGAAATTCAGCTTACCCTATAGTTGTGCTGTGCCAGTTCTCAGGGGCAGGGATCCTTGCATAGAGCCGGCTCATTTTATTTACCATTGTGCAGGAAGGCTGAGTGGCTCTAATACACTCCTGAAGCTGCTCAGCTCCTAATGACTTGGAGGAATGTGGCAGGCTTGCTTCTGAGTTCCTGCTGACTACAGGTCAGGATCAGCTACTGTTGATCCTGTGCCCTCAGCAAGGAGGAGGTTAGCAGTATCTTTTATTTGCGATGCAGGCCGAGTATTCCCAAACGTTGGAATCCTTAGGATGGCGCAATGAAACTAGTGAGAGGTTTATTTAAGACAGGCCTGTGAGGACTCATCTAAAATTTCCCAAGTTAGTGCACAAATGGCTCTGGAGTGGAATGCAACCCAGAGTCATAGCTGCTCATGCTGCCTCAAGTTCTATCAGACTGATTTGTAGAACCCCTGTTCCCTGTTGGTTTTTGGCCTTAGGTGGAAGGGAAGGACTGCAGTTTACCCCTCATCAGTCTGCTGTCCCTCTTTGATAGTCTCTTGCTTTCCTCTCAGACCCGCAAGCGTGAGGAGACATCCCAGTCTCTCATAACTGATCTTCAAGGGACTTACACTGCTGCTCTACTATATGGAAAGCTGACAGACTGCTTAAAGGGCAGACTTCTTACCAGTTAAGGATTTGGAAATAAGCCCTGTGACATAGTCCCTGGAGAGAAAGTCTGTCTTTCTGCTGGAAATAATAATTAAAAAAACAACTACAAAACCAAAGAGATTGCGTGAAGATATTTTCTCACAAAGGTTTCCTCCTCCAGAGCTGCTTCCTGTGGGTTTAAACTACAATGGGGATAGTTCTGACCACTGCAATTGTTGATACAATTGAAGTGAAACAATCTAGTTTGTCTTTTTCTGACACGGAGACATTTCAGCATGCTGAAAGTGATGACTGAGCTCTGATTTGAAGAAACCCTGAATACTCTGCGATTCCTGTTAAGGAGCAAAACAAAAAGCAAAATTTTTCTTTCATATGAGCATGCCATTGTGGTAACTTTTCAATGTGCTGTCATTTGGTGGCAAAAAAGGACTATCTCTTTTCAAAAGTCTCCCTTTTGACCTCATACTAATTAGAGAGCATGTAAAAACAATTGCAAATTAAAATGCATAATGATCTCCATGTTAGCTAAGAAACACATTTCTAAAAGTAACGAGGAGTGGTACAAAGAAACACTAGGATGACAGCTCTGCATAAGCTTCTTGTGATTTGTAGATGTCTGTGGTTAGTCTGCAAACTTGCACGTATTTTCTAACCTTTATGAGGCCATGCTTTGCTAAGATTGTTAGTCATGAGCCTAAAAAGTAATGTTTGCTTAGTTTTTGGAGTATAAGACACGTAACTCCAGGACACATGTTCATTCCCGTGATACAGAGATGTGAACAAATGCCAAGTGGAGAGCATGCACATGCCACCTGAGAGGATGTAATATATTTGTGGATTTCCCTGGTGCTACATGATACTATATCTTGGGTTTTTGGAAAGAGATCTTTAGCTATCCACCATTTAAGATATGTAATCAACTAACTTCTACTCACGTTTATGGGAACTTAATCCTCATAGGTAGTGTTGGTCACTCCTCAGCAACTGTTACAGTGAGTGCACAAGTATACCAAGGTCCTAGTCATTATTTATTTATTTATTTATTTTATGGATAGGAGCAAAAATTCCTTCAAGTAAAACATAGTTGTTTCAGCTATGCATATTTCTTTCTCTTTTTTCCTGCTACTGTAACATGTAATTCTTCATGGTTTTCTTCTCACAAGGTGCCTATGAAAAGGAGTGGTGCTGTAAATATCTAATTTCAGTGAGCTGCTGAGATATACTTTTTGACTGGAAACTGGGCCCAAGCAGCCTACAGTGAGATTCAGGAAGCCTGTGAGTGTGACAAGAATTTGCCTTCACCTTGTGTTTTCTTTCTAAGCTTTTAATTAAAGATAGCAAGATGTCCTTCTGTAAGCAGGGAAGGCTACTATGACTAAGCAAGCAATGGCCAAAACCAAAGATGTACCTACTATCTTGCTGGTTTGGACTGCTTAGAATTCATAGAAGCTATGAGAGCTCAGCATATCATAGGACTGCATTTTTACTCATCTATCCTACTTCTCTGGCCTATGTTTCTACATGTTAAAGACATAGCTTATCATGTAAGGGGACCCAATGGAATATGAAGCCTGGAAGTAGGCAGCTGTTCTTCAACTGGCTCATTGGACTCTACCTGTCTGGAGCCTGCTCCTGGTTATCTGAGAGCCAAAAATTGACTGTTAGGTCAGCAAAAACGTGCCCTTATGAGTCACTCTGGGATTTTCTCATGGAATATTTAGGAGCAAGCGGGAAACCTCAATTGCTTTATGCATTTACAGATCAATGGAACTCATGTAGTAAGGGACAGACAGTCATGCAAGACTCATGGTCTTTCATTAGAAGAAAAACTGTGTATCTTGTATTTCATGCAGCAGTGACATTAAATGTATCTGGAAATGATATGAAGCACAATCAGGAGGAAAAGTAACAGTAGACCAAAGATGTAACTACTGCTAACTTTTATTGCATCATCTGCTATGAAATCTCAGATGTTTTAAATTCACAGACTGACACCACAGGTCAACACTGAATCCTAGCAAAATGGCAATTTTTTTTCTATCCGTAATTGGTGAACAGTTTAGACTCTGAAGCACAACAGCTGATGAATCTCCCTTTCTTTTATCCTCGTTGGCATAAATGCAGGTTCTATTCTTGTTCTCTTAAGTGTCTATCCTTGTTTTTAATCTTACAGGGCCACTTGATTTTGGTAATATCCTGCAGCAAGGTATTACTTTGTATACTGATACGTTTTCTCTCAATCAGAGGTTTGTCAGATTAAAGATTAAATAAATCAGTGCGAGCATAAGAAAGCAAACTGCTGGCGAGGTTACTATGTTATTGTATGCCCAGAAGTCACAGTACAGCTAAGAGAAGGTATGATACTGATTTTTATCTTAAGAAAAAACAAAACAAAACACTTCTTACTCTAAGTGAGCTAGCAATTTTAGTAGTTAAATATGAATAGGTGTATTAGCACAAATAATCAGATGATAAACAATAGAAAATTGAATGCAGACATGAAAAAGAAGTACATGTTGTCACAAAGACTATTGGGGGACTGGAGAAAGAAAGAGTGGAGAAAGAAGTATTTTCTTCCCTTCTCAGCAGAAAGCTTAGTTAACTTGGTTGGTGCTGAAACTGGAGGAAGGATGCTCATGGTCTGTAATATCTTCTCTTGTATTAGGACAATGCCTCCCAGTAGGAATGCAGGAATGATACTTTCCCCAACACTGAGTCCTGTATCCAGCTAGTGAATAGGATGCAAATGGACTCGGTCAGTTTGTCTAATGGCGCTGACCATTTCCCATTGGAATTTTCAAGCCACAGTGGATGGTTAGGCAGTCTGCAGGCACAGTCCAGCTCCATCATGGATTTTATTTTTGTGTATACCAACATTTGTTTGGTGTTTTGACCTAAAGAAACCACAAACAAAAAAAGATGGAGACTTTCAGGTGTTGCTCTCCACTTCACGTGGTATTTATTTAGGTACCTTTAACGCATTGTGTCATCAGTACAGAACAGGAAGGAGAAACTGAAGTATAAATAAGGTGAATAGCACAAAAACAAAACAAACAAGAAAACCCTACAAAAATGGAATTCAGTAACCAGACCACCATGGTGCAAAGAGATCAAAGATTTAATATAAAACGTTTGCAAGGAGAAAAGACTCTGTAGGGAAAAAGAGTACCCAGGCTAGCTTCTCTCTCATAGCCTTTTATTTTATATATTATGTCTAATATAGTGCTGCTCTGGATGCTTCTTTCTCTGGCAAGTTACCAGCAGAGAAATTGCTCTTCATTTGCTCAGAGTCTGAACTTGCCAGTCTTTGTTGTTCACATCCAAAAGATATGGAGACATATTTAAATGCATTTCTGTGGTCTTTTCCTAGAAATAAACACTTTTTTTTTTTTTTTTCCATATTATATCTGTATTTGTTGATGAAAGAAATCCTACAACTTCTTCTTGAATATGGGATTGAGCTCTGTGCTAGAACATGTTTCCAAGTAACCTGTTCCAACTGCAATCCCAGCCAGCAGAGAAAGTAATTTCCTAATTCCATCTCACCAATGGGCATAAGTATTTTGCAAACCAACAGATAACATCCCTTCTGCAAAGCTCTTCCCATAGGCACGTTATGGCTTTCCAAACTTCACCTTCTTTTCTTTTGTTTTGGAGTTCTGATTCGCATATTCCCGTTTTCCAGTTATCTGTAATTTATCATTCTTTTACTCATGCTGAAATTTTAAAATGAGGGACACAGTTGGAGCTGTACACATTATGACTTTTTTTGCTCGAATGAATTATTTTGCATAGAAAACAACAAATGAACATACGGAGAGATTGATGTAAACGTGACATCATCTGCCCTATACTGCTTCTCTTCTTAGATATTTCTGTTTACATATAGCTTTGCCAGACTTTGACTTTGACTATGAGGGTTAAACTTGCTTGGACAACTTTAAATTCCATCCTTTGGAATGTAAAACTGCTTGACGTTGCAATTTAATTTTATTTAATGTAGGTTTTCTTGTGTTTTTTGTCTTTTTTTTTTTTTTTTTTTTTTTTTTTTTTGGCAATACAACAAGCCTTTTTTTTATGAAAGTGAACTTATTATTTATCTATAAACATACAATAAATGTCCTTGTCCCTAACCTACAAGATGAGGCAAATACAGATGGGTAAAACAAAAAACAAAACAAAGAAGAGGAAAAAAACAAAAAAAAGAATTGAATGGGGTATTCCCAAGTCTTAGGAGTCAATGCTCAAATCTTTTCATTCAGTTGGCTGTAATTCTGCTGACAGCAGAAGCTTAGGGGAAGAATATAAGAATCGTGCAGTTACAGAATGACTCTCCCATTCCTTTTCCTTCCCAGCCTCCAGTAATGAAGGTGCTCTCTAAGCCAAAAGTTCTACTTACACCATTGCATTTACCAATGCTGCATGAACTTGCCTAATTACCTTCTAATTTCAACTTTGAGCTCCACAGCAGGAGTTCCACATTTTAATTATTTGCAGAAAAAGTATTTCCTTTTGTTTGCTTTAAGATCAGTTTCATTAGTTGCCAGTAAATTCTTGCACTTAATTGTTCCCTATTTACTTTCCCTGAACCCAGTACTTAGTATCATGAAAACCTTCTACAACTACTTGTTGTCAGCTTTAGTTTTGGCTAGCTCAAATAATCCTGTATCATTTGCAAACTTCATCACCTCACTCTTCAGTCCCTTCCCAGTCTGTTTAATGAACTGCCTGAGACCAATATAGCTCCCTTGGGCCTTTCTGGTAACCTCTTTTGACTGCAAAAGCCAACCATTTATTCCTAGTCTTTCTTTTTGAACAAATTAATAACCTATTTGAACACTCGTATGACAGCTTAGTTTCTTTAAACATATCTGTTGAGAGATCTTGTCAAGTGCTTACTGATAAGATCACTGTATCAATGTTAGTCACAAGTTCAGTGACTGCATCAAAGAACTGTAATAGATTTATATGGTCATATTTTTCTCTAAGAGGCTTTATTCTCCTCTTCAAGCCCTTCCTAGACATACTGCATTTATCCATTTATGTACTTTCTCTGCTCTTTTAGAACATTTCCATTGTATTTATCACCTTATATTTCTCTCTTATTAAGGCTGGTTTAAGCAATATATCATGCACCATAGTTAGTTCATAGCCTTCACAGGGAGCTCCTTTGGAGCACTTAGGTAAATACCACATGGTCCTGCTTAACGGTTATTGTGTGGTTTACATTTTCTTCCAGGCACAAAAGTCCTTGTATCAACACTTCAGTTTGAGATAAATTCTCTCAGATTCTCTTTGTAAAGAATTGTCCTCTTATGAGAAACTCCATAAATTTCCCTGCAGTGAATGGTGAAGTCTTGGTGATGAATTTAATTTTTTTTTTACTCTAGTCTGATCTTTCTTGAGTATGCTTTTTACACATAGATCATTTTTCAGGTTCATCAGTTCCCTGGAATGTTTTCCTCTTTTGACTTTTGAAAAAGTTTGTATTGTTAGTTTTAATGCTCTTATGAAATCACATGCCTCCTGTTGACCCTCCTTATTAGGAATTTATGTTTATTTTGCCAATGTTTATGCTTTCATTTTCTTCTTAAAATATTCCCCTAGTTTTGAAAGATATAATTTTATTCCTGAGAGCTCTTTTTTCTTTGTTTTTGGCTGCAGTAGTTTCTTTGTATTTGACTGAAGGATTTTGTCTCATAAAAAACATATAGTCTTCTAACACAGTGCCCTTAAACAGTGCCTGCCTTCTTAGCATCATTCTCTCAAGTAGTTGCTCCATTTGATTGCTTTAGCTTTATCTGCTAATGACATTTCTGAGATACTCTGATAGTATTCTCCATTCTGGGGATATGAGTGCATTTTTTTTTTTCTTGGTCTAGCTTTTTTAGTCTGAGCAAAAAGTAGGTTTTTACCACACTATGGTCTTTGAGCTCCTGCTCACTCCTCAAGTCTAAATCAACTGCTGTTTCTCTCTTTCATTATCTTTTTTCCAAAGTGCTACTGTTTTCATCATTTAGTGTTTAAGTTGCTCAGCCTTTTTGAGTCAAAAGTTTAACTGGCCTGCATTGGAGTTCCAGTTACTGATGCATTTCCATGCTAACTGGTTCTCAAATGTCCAACAATCGGTTGATTGCAGTTTCTAGGTTCTTGATCACGTCTTTTACTACCTACAATTTCCAGTTACTACAGAGCATGATCTGTAAATCTTGTTTAACATACTTCCATGCTTATATATTCAGACCTGCTTTAGGAATAAAATGGTCTTTATGTTGGCACTATACCTGTGTCTCTAAGCGCAGTAGCCATCTAATGTCATGAGTTCTGGTATCCTGACTCTAACAATGACCAATACAGGTTTCCAGAAAAATTAGAATCCCTGTGCAATACCTCAGAGGAAATAATTTTTCCTAAACCTTTCTATAAACTGCTACATGACAGAGCCAAATTATTGTAGAGCTCTGCAACTCTGGAACTGATGAATTTCTTTTTTAATGTCTTTGTGTCAAAATAGTTTATGTGAATGTACTCAAGAAACATTCCAAAGCAGATTATAACAGTCTTCAGGAAGGTCAGCGTTGGATATAAGATTCTTGGCAATGGGCCTTTAAAATTAAAAATGGCAATAGCCATAACTACAGATCTTAATTTATTTCATTGATGCACCTGAGCCTTGAAGCTCTGGTAAGACTTCATATTATATTTACAAATGCACAGCCCATCCTTTGAAAAGCATATTAACATGAGACATCTCACAATTTGAGTAAATTCTTTATATCAACAGTGAATGTCATTGACTCAGGTACATCTTTTTTTGTGTTTCAGCTGTCTAAGTGTCATAGTTAGAGATTAAAGGAATAAATGAAAAAAACTAGAAAAGAAAAAATACAGGTTTAGGAAAGTGGAGAGAAAAATATTTAAGGATACAGTATTGCTGAGAGGTAATAGAAAGGAAGTAAATGCTCTTAAGTGTGGGTCTAAACTACTACAAACCTTAATGGTGAACATCAAACAACCACATTTTATTAAGTGTTAAATGGAAAGCAAATGTACTATCTTAAACAATTATTTTTACCATCTGGCATCAGCTGTAATGTTATAGTCTTCCCTCTTCCCACTTTGCATTATAGTAAGCTGCATCTAGCTTTTTACTTTCTAATCTTGTTTAATTCCTGAAGGAAGTAAATGCCAAAATGGCCTATTTCCATTTATTCCCCTTATGTTCTGTTTTGTTGTTGTTGTTTGGGTTTCTTTTGTTTTGTTTTGTTTTTCATATCGTAGAATGGGTAGGGTTGGAAGGAATTTAAAGATTTTCTATTTCCAATCCCCTTGCCATGGGCGAGGACATCTCCCAGTAGATGGGAATGGTCCAAATCCCCATCCAGCCTCCCCTTCCAGGATTGGGGCATCCACAGCTTATATGGGCAACCTGTTCCAATGCCTCACTGTACTCATAGTGGAGAATTTTCTCCCTATATCTAATCTTAATCTATCCTATTTTAGTTTAAATTCATTACAGAGTGGTCCATTTGTCAAATCAGTTTTTCTCCAATTTAAAGACAAGGGTGTTGTGCAGGACAGCACCAAACGCTTTGTACAAGTCCAGGTAGCTGATGTCTCACAACCACCACTACAGAAAGAAATGGAGGGCTTAGAATAGTATTTTTCAATCAACACTTTTTATTACTGTGGGTGAAACAGAGTCATATGTTAAAGAGAATACAGAAGCATTGAATGCTGTAGATTGTACTTTTAGTAGCTGTGTTAGTATGAGTTGGAATTCATGGCTCCAGGTGACTCATGTTATCCTATGACTGAGTTGCAGGATGTGAGTGTACACAGTTCCTCCTTTTGCCCTTCCCAAGAGATCTAGTTCTCTTCTTAGATGTAACCACTGGCATGTAATACAGTGGATGTTTTGAAAGTCTAAGTCCAAAGAGGGGCTAGGGCTTGAGGTATCATGAATGCTAAGATCCAAGGACAAAGCCATGATCCTCCACTCCAATTCTCTTACATTTACTCTTTTTCATGTACTCAGACAGGTATTCTGTGGAAGAAAAGACTTCATGCTTTCTTAAACTCTAACGTGCATTAAGGCAGAAAAACCTTGAGATGGATGAAGTACCAGAGAAACTGCTAGGCTCCTTCTGTGATCATTAATGTGTGACTTTTCTGTCAGCACACTGAACAACATACTAGATTGTGTATATTCCCAATGTATATGTCATGCAAATTATAAAAGAGTTATTTTGGAGAGCAGCAGAGGGGACATGTGAAGACACTCAATCATACTTTCTAATGGGAATTTCTCAGATAACTCATGAAAGGAATATGATTTCTGTACCGTGTACCCAATGAACCAAATGTATCTATGGGATTGCCAGGAGCAGAGAATAACAGAGATGAACCTGCTCAGCAGAGATGTCACAGATCAGATAGACCAGATGCCATGCTTGTCAGGAGAGAAAAACTCGTCTTCATGGGAACAGGGGCAAGTAGGCAGATATATGGGCAGGCGGCAAACTCATGGTGAGCAGACTTTTCTCTGAGAGGCTGCCTCATCTGCTGGGTATTTTCTTTCATGCTTTTTCTTACAAACACTTTTTAAACATATCATCTACCCTGAATGTTTTAAGCATTTTGATCTGCACTTTCTTTTGACCTGGACTGTGCTAATAGTGATTACAAGACAGATAAATAATGAATAGATCATGACAACACATATCTGTAAAAAAAAACCAACCCACTAGTATGTCAGGCACAAACAGAACTTTGCAAGAGGAGGTAGATCTGTGCTGCAGTTTCAGGAAGGCTGTACTCAACCTAGTAGCTGTCTAGCTATGGCAGGCTTATATTCACTGAAGAATGCAAAACTCACTTGAGAAACATGGTAAACTATATCCATGTTAAGCTCCCTCCTATTGTTTGAAGAGCAGAAGTACTGCATTCACTGCAAGCTTGGTACCAACATTTGAGCTAAACTATTCAAATCTTGTTCAAGGATTTGTGAATTAAAAAAATATTAATAATAAAAAAAGCAATCTAGAAATATCTAGGAACTTTTATTACCTTGAACAGATAAGCTATTTTATATTTTTAGTAGAACAAAAGAAAAACTACAGCCTAAAAAATATTTATATAGGACATTGCAATTATTGTTCAGAATTAATGAGCTTTATCCCCTCTGTTTGGCTTGAAGAACACAAAATACCAATGAAAGGAAACAGATGTAGTTGTTTTAAGCATTAACAAAGGAAACTGCAGTAAAGCCTGAAACATCACTGTGTAAAAGCCTCGTGTGTCATGGAGATGTTCTGATGTTGTTTTCATTTGCCAGCTGTGTGTAAAGAGGGAGTTATGCCTGTGGCCAATAGGTCTTCCCACATCAGAGCAGTAATAACAACAAAGCAGCGGAAATATTAGGAAAGCTCTAACTCTACCTCCAAATACGCTTGATTTTCCTAAACAAGAAACATGCATTCGGAATCAGTTCAAAGTAAAATGGTCAGAATTTATAATGCTCTTCTGAAAAAGACAATAATAGGAAGAAAGAGCATTAATAAGGTGAACTAGATGAGTGTGGCCAACAAATAAGATATCAGAACAGTGCCTTCTGGCTCGCCTTGTTAGCTAATGCTTCTCAGTCTTTATACTCCAAGAAAAGTACCAGCACTTTCAGTTGGTCTGAAAATTGCAGCATAATAAACTAGTAAGGAATTTCTGGGGCTGTAAATTGGATGAGTCAAGTCAACCCTAACTCTGCCTTTACCATTGGTAATAAGTGTCATTATTTGTCTTCTGACAACACATAAAAATCTCAGCCCCAGTGTAAGGAGACATGTCTAGGGCAGACCCATAACTATATGGTTTTTACCCTGGAAACACCTGCAGCCTGGTCATATGAGCTTACTGTGATTTGGCTTTCTTGACAGTTAAATGGGGAACTTCTGTATGACCAGGATGTCTGTATGACTCCACTGTGGGTTTCTGATTGATGTTCTTCACCTACTGCCTATTAAGCTGGAAAAACAACTATCTGAACTCTGCAGTCTGACCATTGTAGGTCCTAGTTTTTCATGCAGTACTATACACTACAATAATATGTTCTGACCTTACTATGTATGAAGTCCAAGCTATTTGAACACATTAAAATAAACAAACAAAAACAAAACAAAACACCAAAAAGAAAGAACAGCAAAGGGATCAAACTGTTTAAAATGCTTTTGGTCACTTATTTATATTATAGAATGATAGTTCACTGACATTTGCAAATGGGAACACCATGGAAATATTAAAATACCTTTTGTGAGCTAAAAAAAAAAAAATCATGCATGACCAATGTACATTAATGGCTAAGACCTGGAATAGAAAAGATGATAGTTCTCTGAATATCTTATCTTTGTCAATGGTTTATGCATGGGTGGCACCAAAAGTAATGTCACCTATTTATTTTCATGGAAACTACAATAGACGCAAAGAGCAAAATAACACTGTTTGGTGGAGCGTATCATAGCTACAAAACACTATTTTGCAGTGTAGTCACCACCATTAGCTATGCATTTTCACCAGCAATGAACAAGAGCCTACATCAAGACTTTATGGTGGGCACGGTAGGACAGTCCTGCCAAGACTACTAGTGTGCTTCATGGTCTTCACACTGGTATGAGGCCTGGTGTTAGTGTGTTGCAAGACAAAGGTTACCTTCTCTCTCCTGACTCTGGAGTTTCAAGCCTTCAATTTAGCATCACAGCATAGCTGTCAGAGTTGATGGTTTGTCTGGGTTCCAGGAAATCCAGAAGGATTACTTCTTTCTTATCCCAAAAGACAGCGCACATCACTTTACCTGCTGAAGTCTGTGTCTTGAGAATTTTCTTCAGTGGGGAGTTCACCTGTCACTGCTCTCTGGACTGCTGTTTTGACTCCAGCTCATTGTGGTGACGCCACATCTCATTACTGGTAATGCGTGATCCAGGAAACCATCACCTTTGGCCTCATATTGGTTCAGTAGGTACTGATAAACTTGCACACGGTGTTCTTTTTTTCCTATGTGAGCATCTGTGGGACCCACGTGGAGGAAACTTTGTGATATTCCAGTATTGTCACCATCATTTCCAACACACTGAAGCCAATATTCATTTGTGTACACAGTTCTCTGTAATTTGCTGATTTATGCAGATGAGATGATTGAGACACCTTTTTTATGTGTGACATCTGTGCGTGGTCCCTCCCTTTCCTATACATACTTGGTTAACTGTCATAATTCTAGAGCTAATGAATGTTAACAAGTGTCAACCTCCAGGGACACATGCCCATGTGTGCATTTGAGCAGGATTACTAGAATATAAACAAAG
This sequence comes from Excalfactoria chinensis, assembly GCF_039878825.1. NCBI lineage: Eukaryota > Metazoa > Chordata > Aves > Galliformes > Phasianidae > Excalfactoria > Excalfactoria chinensis. The sequence goes on from NC_092826.1 coordinate 49,151,672, forward strand.
TTAATGCCTTAGGAACAAGATCTTACAATGATCTATTGCAAATATGTTACAGCTAACAATTCAACAGATTATACTTTTGAATGTACAGTGGAATACTTGCATACACACCTCAAACTGTATTAAAAACTAAGATTCTTTTATGAATGAATACCTTATTGTGTATTTGCATTGAAGGTTTGGAGGACAAAAAGTAGTACTTTGTCTGGAACTTTGTATCATTAGCAGTATCGAGGAACATACAAAAGCAAAAGGAAGCTAAGCATCACTGTTCTGCAAAGAGTCAGGAAAACCTGGGCAAATTGTCAACAAGATCTCTCTATATGCAAGATCTTACAGGAGCCATGGGGGAGGAACCATCATGAAAGCAGCTATCAGCAATCAGTGGATTTTCAGAAGCTTGTGTTGTATCTGCACAGTGCTTCCTGTCCTGCACCTATTTGGTTGTGCCAGCATAACCGTAGCCAGCACTGGAATCTCCAGTCCCCCTCTCTAAGGATGGGCAGATGAGAACAAGACACTGTTAAATTAAGCTGCAGGAAGTGGAGGCTCAAAGTAATGGAACTGTGCAGAAAGGCTCTGCACAGCTCTGTTTTGACAATGTTTGTGCATGTGTGTTTTTGGACAGGTTGTGTGTGCCAGAATACTGCTAGAGAACAAAGGTACAGACTAAGAGTCATCTAACATTCAAGGTCAAACTTTTTCAAGATCCAAAAATAAACAGCAGTTGTCCTGTATCCGTGATATAATTCTGCAACAAATACAGTATTTATTCAGCTCTTTCCCCTATACAGTTTCCCCTTTCCTTCCATTTACAGCGCTAGAGAGAACTGCAATGCATCTTCACAGAGGTAAAAATCTACAGACTGGAAAAAGAAGTGAGTAGATAGTAAGAACAGACAGTGTGCTTTACACTGTCTCACCAATTTACCATAGTAGTGTGGACAAGGAGAAAACATTCAGAGGTGAGAGATAGCTCCTTTTTAGGTTCATTAAATTCTTGGCTGTTGTTTAGTGAGAGTGCCTGGGTGGCTGGGTACATTTTTAGTGGAAAATACTCCTTAGGATGGATAAACTTGAGACAAGCTCTTAACTTCACAGAATCACAGAATCATGGGGGTTGAAAGGGATCTCAAGAGATCACTAAGTCCAACCCCACTGCTAATGCAGGTACCTCCAGGTAGGTCTTTGAAGAAGTCAAAGTCAGCTCTCCTGAAGTCCAGGGTAGCAGTTCTACTTATTGCTTTGCTTCTTCCACACAAGATCTTGGACTCCACCATCTCATGATTGCTGCATCCCAAGTTTCCCCCAGCCACCACTTTGTTGGTAAAAATAAGGTCAAGCACACCCCTCTTCATCAGCTTCTTCTTTGCCTGTGTCAGAAAGTTATCTTCAACACATTGCAGAAACCTGGCCGTGTTGTTTATCCAGCAACTATCAGAGTGGTTAAAGTCAACCACGGGAACCATTGCCACAAATAGTTCTAAAAGCTTGATCTTTGCACTTTGTTCTAAATTCACCTAGCGACTATTGCCTTGGTTGAAGTCTTGTTTATCTGAGATAAATTTGTGAACAGACTCTATGATTAATGAAAGACAAGGAGATGATGTTCCTACAAAGACCTTTGAAGGATGACCCAGGATTTATGCAGAAATTAGACATCAGAAATCTGCCATCTTGCATACAGTCAGATGCAATGAGATGCACTGCAACTATGGCTGGATGACTTCATCTGGCTAGATGCAGAAGTACAATCTGTTTATTGAAACTACAAGATGTACAGGACAAAGAAAAGAGGCAGATTCTGTTCTACTTGTTTGTGTAAGTCCCAAAGAACAGAGACAGGTAAATCAAGGGGAATGTTATGGGACATGGACTTGTTCTAGCATAATGAAAACACTACTCTGTTGTAGTGTTCTTTAATCATCCTAATAAGCCTTCAAGATCTATGTATTTACATTCAAATTCAATTTTCTATTAAGGTTACTTAGAGGGAAAAAATGAAGTCTGATCTCATTTCCACCAACTGAATTCCAAGTTGTTATTTAAAAAACAATTTTGTTCTTATCCTTCCAGATGCATGTTACAGCCCAGAGAAGAATATATATGGCATACTGTCATGTTCTGATGCTATGTCTCATTTCCCTTTATGTTTACCAAGCAGACTTCCTTTCCAGTGAAGGCTGCTGAAAGCATTTTTCTTTCCCTGTGGCCCCTGTAGTGGCATAGCCCTGTGAAAAGTCTTTCTTGTTGTTGCTTTTTATTCTTCAGTAATCAGGATTTTCCTGTCAGATACAGCAATGTATCAGAAGTAGTGCTGACTGAAGAGTCTGACAAAGCCACAACAATACAAGAGAGAGCAAGTCTGCACCCATGCAGAGGTTCAGGCTTTAATGTCCTCACAAACTTAAAGCCAAATATAATAATTCCCCAAACACAGAGGTCTTTAACATAATAGCAGTAAGCAGTCACTCATAAAGAAAATAGTTTAGTGTACAACATGTGCACTTGTCTCTCGTACTTCTGAGAAGTACTGCAGACATACATACAGTGCATATAACCAGGCTTATCCAAGTAGCACAAGGGCATGGTGTCTGCTCCTGATGTGCATAAGTAAGATATGTGTATAAATAAGAAGCCTGAATGAGCTGCAATATCAACACCAAACTTGAATTCTACCTAAAGTGTCTGAATTGGAAAGCTAGGCAAAAGGAGAGCAAAAAGCTAGCACATCACTTAAACATAGCTAAGCCCCTACAGCATACACGTCCTGAAGCCTTGTATAAGAAGACACAAGGAGTACATAAACCCTATTTTGGTGTAAATGCAATTTCACATCTGGAGAGGCTGGAATATGAAAAGTCCTTTGATTCAATCTGTTAACAGCTACAAGAGATAAACTGTATATGAAGGCTGCCTTTGAAGATGGAAAAGCTGCTAAGTATGAGCTGTATTTAGTATCTGAATATCTCTGTGTGAGGGTATTTCTTGACGGACAACCCTATTGGATATCTTGTCCAGGATGTAACTTCGAGCATCTATGCTCAGGTACAAGGCAGTATGTTCAAATGTTGCCAATCATCTCACACCCATCCTACCCTCAGAACTTTATAAGAAGAAACTACTAAGCCCTTAAAAGTCCAGCTGGCATAGACAGAGAAAAAAAATGGAGACGTGGTTCAACATCTCTTCTAGGAATAGCTTCGGGTGAATGAAATAATGCCAATAAAACATAGGTTTGCTGGAGGAAGAAAAGTCTTTAATATCTCTCAGACAGCACCTTTTGGCCTTGAATATCATACTAGGATAACCTTCATTGTATTTTTTCTCCTTAAGAATTTTCCTTCTCAAGAGTAGTAGCTCTTGACTCCAACTGCTTCTGCATCTCTAACTGCTTCTCTGCTGCTTGTGTAGACTTTCTACTGAGAAATCTGTATTACTTTTCACACCAGCTGAAATTAGTGTTCTCAGGTTGTCTTCTCTGATATACATCTCAACAGGATACCTGAAACAAGCACAACTCAGTAGCTACAGAAAATTCAAGATGCAGAGTGAACATCCTTTAAAAGATCCTATTAAACTTTGAGTATAAGAGCTTTCCTTTCTGTTACATCACTAATACGTTAATTCCTTTAGTTTTCCTCACTGGAAGAACACAGCAAGAATTAAATGATGGAATAGAAGAAAGCAATTTGTACTACAGTGCTTTGACTGTTTTTCTCTTTTTTACATGCTGAGATTAATATGCTGTGGAGAGATTAGAAAGCCAAGATATTTGTGGTTCCTCAAAATGGAAGCAGTGATCAGGAAATTCACTATATAAACATGTCTGCAGGCCAGATTTGCTTAGCACCATCACAGCAGTACTGCAGTAACACTCTTGTTTTCTTTGTATCTTCCTGAACAGTCGTACAAACAAAATGTAGGATCTCTTCCAGTACGTATGTACAATAATCTGAATGATTTCAGTAGACGTTAAAATAAAATTCTGAAAGGGAAAATCTGGCCTTAAGACAACATTTTCATGGTAATCCTAATGAAAGACCTCATGTGATGACCTGAATTAAGATTTAACCCAGAGCCTTGATCCAAACTTTGCTGAATTCGGAGGATATTTTCATCCGAATTTAGGTCCGAATTTGCAGATTGTGTTATGTTTGGTTTCTGTAATGAGATGAGTCCCTACATTCAAGGAGCAGGAACCTTTTCTGAAATTCCAGATTCAGAGCTTGGGTCAGTCTCTGCCAGCCTGCCCTGCAGGACCATCATTCCCTGGCTTCTTTGTTTGTACTTGTGTAAGTGTGGCTTGAATTATTTTTCTAACACTGCTTTCTGTAAAGAAATGATAGCTCACTTGTCAAAACCAGCATGTCTATAACATAAGAAATTAATCTTCTCATGCTGATTAGCTGCTCTCTGTAGCAGTGATCCAAAGGAAAACAGCAAAATATCCCTTTAGTAATGTTTTCTTTCACCATGAACTTTTGAGAGGCGAAGAAAAATTAGATATTTAAGACTACTAGTAGCAATTAAGAATGTCTACTAAATCAATATATATATATGTACACACACACACACACACATAAATATATATATATTTTCAGAAGCAAAAATAGATTATGAAATAATCAGCTGGACTAAAAACTGCATTTCAGTAATCCTTTGATAAGTGCTTTCCTTACCAAAGAGTTTGTAAATGACTGCATAATCTGCTGTGTCAGTGTAGGTCTATAATTCTTGGCAGAAAAAAAAAGTCCAGAAGAAAAAGTAAACAACCTCCACTCTGATTATAATAAAAATCTGTCTACCAGCTTACTGGAAGGGATCTTAACATGAAAAATCTAAATATTGAAGTAAAATAGCGTCATAATGGTGATGTGATGGGACTGGACAATTGGAATGGCTTACTGGAAGCTCTCATGTAACCTTAGCACACTGTTGAACTGAGATTATCGAGTCCTAAGAAATTAATTCAAGACTCTTGAGATGTTGGAAGAAAAATCCTTGCGTAGAGAGTCATAGAGGAGTGAAAAAACCCACAGTAATCAGGTTGGAACTAGATGACATCTGATCTCCCTTCCTACCCAAGTTGTTCTATGATTCTGATATTGATTCTATAATTCTGTGGTTCTATGATATGTAGTGTGTAAAATACAACCTCAACACAGTGGCATTCCACCACAGGTGGGCATCTTTAGACAAAAATATTGTGACTTCCCTGGTTCTGTCTCTGAGAGATTTTCAGTGGTACTTCAGTGTCGTAGCAAAGCCCATTTGTACAAGCCTACTTGTCTCTGTGGGGGAATAACTGAAGGCCATTACCCCACTATGTTATAGTTCTTTTCCTTTTCCTTTTCCTTTTCCTTTTCCTTTTCCTTTCCTTTTCCTTTTCCTTTTCCTTTTCCTTTTCCTTTTCCTTTTCCTTTCCTTTCCTTCCTTCCTTCCTCTCTTTCTTTCTTTCTTTCCTTTCTTTCCTTTCTTTCTTTCCTTCTTTCTTTCTTCCTTCCTTCCTTCCTTCCTTCCTTCCTTCCTTCCTTCCTTCCTTCCTTCCTTCCTTCCTTCCTTCCTTCCTTCCTTCCTTCCTTCCTTCCTTCCTTCCTTCCTTCCTTCCTTCCTTCCTTCCTTCCTTCCTTCCTTCCTTCCTTCCTTCCTTCCTTCCTTCCTTCCTTCCTTCCTTCCTTCCTTCCTTCCTTCCTTCCTTCCTTCCTTCCTTCCTTCCTTCCTTCCTTCCTTCCTTCCTTCCTTCCTTCCTTCCTTCCTTCCTTCCTTCCTTCCTTCCTTCCTTCCTTCCTTCCTTTCTCTTTCCTATTTCTTTTTTTTTCTTTTTTTCCCATTCTGCCTTTTTTGTCTATTTGTTTCCAAAGAAGCAATAAAAATAAATAAATAAAATTCTGATATAAAATCAAGGAAAGAGACAATTTTCACTGCCAAAATCCAGTTCACAATGTACTGTGATATATTTTTGACAGCTGAACCCGTCTCATAAAGGTTGGGTGCATTTGATGTGAATGACAAAATTGCGAATTTTATATCTTTCGGAACAGGCCACTTGAGCAGGGTTTCATGTGCTTTATTTCGATAGCTGTGTGCTCTAGCACGGAGAGAATACTTATACATAAACCACTGTATATCCAAAACACGATGGTAACTGCAGAATAAACAATTAAGACTCTTCTGCTTCTCTAAACTGCACTGCGATTTAGCTCAAGGTTATGTAACACCAGATGATACCATTCCTATTTAGCAACACCCTACTTTGCTTCCTAATATACGTTCAGATGGAGCCCTCTTGTGTTTGCTGGGTTTCCTTACAACATCCATTAAACCCAAGCTCTATTTCATTGATCTGCATTCACAAGACAAAATTCCAGATGGGACAGCCAAGCCCCCTCCTCTGGCTTTTACAACACATTCTGTTGGATACTGTAGCAAGAGACTTTTGGTTTCGTTTTGAAGATGATAAATGATTATGAATTAACTACTAGCTCTGACGCTGTTTCTTAAAATCATAGTATCATAGAATAACCCAAGTTGGAAGGGACCCATAAGGATCCTTGAGTTCAACTCCTGGATCCTCACACGGTCACCTAAAATTCAAGCTCTGCGTCTCAGAGTGTTGTGCAAACACTTCTTGAACACCATTAAGCTCAGTGCCCTGACCACTGCCCTGGGGAGACTGTTCCGGTGCTCGACCAGTCCCCAGTTAAGAAGCTTTTCCTAAAATCCAACCTTTCCCTCCCCTGACACAACTCCATGTGTTCCCTCAGATGCTGTCACTGTCACCAGAGAGAGATCAGTATCTGCCAAACTTCACTGTTTGATAGTAACCATTGTAAAAAACAAGAGCTTAGTAGTTACTATGAGTATTGCTTGCTTATGATCCACCCTGCATGCTTTCTGTATCGATATTCAAAACTTGGCTTGGCACAGTCCGTAGCAGCCTGCTAGAGCTGACCCTGAATGGAGCATGGAGCAAGACACTCTCAAGAGTTGCCTTTCAACCTCAACGTCTCTTTGATTTTATAATCCTGCATATGATTTTAATCATTGGGGTGAATTTCAAAATGACAGGGGAACATATGGTATCCCATTATGTCCTGTAAACTTATTCTGGAACCATAAGCAAAGTGACTTAAAATTCTGCTTTTCTTTCAGCTTCTGCCTCTGCTTCTTAAACAAGTCTGCAGAAAAGATCACATGGTCTGCGCACCACTCTGGCTTCTCTTTAATTTCTGCAGCCTTTAAAACATCTGTAGCAATACATCTATTTGTTTTTGTGGTACTTTGATAGGACACCTTTACTCTAAGCAGCATTTAGAAGAAGAGTGAAGAAAGCAGCCTCTAGGTAAAGGAACAAAATCAAAAACAGAAGAAAGATGTAACAATGCAGGAAAGAGAGAGAAAGTGTAGAAAAGGTAGAATGCAGAACAGAAATGCATAGATGTGAGACATGATACTGCTCTGAAATACCATGGGAAGGAAAGATATGTAAGAAGCACATCCATCACAGGAAAGATCTGGCACAAAGAACTGTAGGGGAATACCACCCTCAGTTACCATTTCTCCCCCATAAATGCATCTGTAGCTTTTATTAATAATGTAGGTATGCAGGAGAAGCAGATCTGTAAGAGTGGTGATTGTTGAGCAGGCTTAGAGATAAAAAAAAATACTTATATTTTTCTCTTTAAAAGGAGAACTAGATAGTTGATTCACTTAATCGTAGAATCATAGAACTGCCTGGGTTGAAAAGGACCTCAAAGATCATGTAGTTTCAATCCCTCTGCTGTGGGCCGGGCTGCAAACCAGCAGAGCAGGCTGCCCAAAGCCACATCCAGCCTGGCCTTAAACACCTCCAGGAATGGGGCATCCAGAGTCTTTCTGGGCAGCCTGCTCCAGTGTGTCACCAAGCTTGGAGTGGGGCCGCAAGAACTTGCCGTCAAGTAGAGAGAAGAGAGAAGGACAGATGTCTTGTTTTTAAAGATAAGGAAGCAATACAGAGCTTCAGCTCAGAACAACACCAGCAGAGGCTGATTTAGGCACCCCCCCTTAAAGGTTAGAAGTTCACAGCAAGGAAGACTTCAAGCCTTTGTGAAGACAACTACTAGCCTTCAAGCAATGACCACCAGATGGGGCCCAGAGACCCTCCACGCATTTTATGACGCATGCTCAGAAGGCTTATTTTTTTCTTTTGGAGAGAAACAAGTTGTAGAATTGGGTGAGTCATCCCCCTCAAATTAAAAAAACAAACAAACAACAAAGGGTCTTCCTGCGTGAGCTGTGGGATGAGATGTTCCTCTCACCATGTGTTGCTTTTCTTTTCCTTTTCCAGTGGAACTAACTGAAGAATTGGGTGAGTCTTCTTTCCCAAACCAAAGGAATATGGTGTTTCCCATGGGATGTCAAACTGTCCCATCTCAACATGCATTGCTTTTCTCTTCCTCTTCCAGTGGTAGAAACTAAAGGATCAGGTGAGTCTTCCCCAAACCAAAGGAATATCATCCCATGGGATGATAAGCTGTCCCTCCTCAGCCTCCATCGCTTTTCTCTTTCTTTTCCAGGAACACAATTTGAAGAATCAGATTGAGAAATGAATTGTGCCTCACAGTAACCATAGGTGTCAAGCTTATTAGGCTGCTGATTGCACAGGATATCAAACCCCTGATATCTTGATGCTGGTAATGAAAACCACAATGAGAATGAGACGAGCTAGTGTTTACATTGAGAGAGCACACAGAAAATGTGACCAAAAATTGCCTGAGGGGCTACTGAACCGAGGATGCATGAACTCCAACTTATATTCAGCTGGAATAAAGAAACCGTATAAAGGAAGAAAATGGGTGGAAGATGGAGCTCCTGGAAGAGATGGAAATGTTGGGAAATACTAAGATAAACAATCAGGTTTCATGCCTATCTAATGAATATGTAATTCCTTTGGAAATACAAGCATGCACACAGAAGCAAAGATAGAAAACTGCTTTGGATGTTAATCCCATTGTCTCTCACAATATAATAAAGAATACCTAAAGAATCGATTACTGATTGTTATCAGTTATTGAGCATTTGGTTCCATAAAACAGGATGAGTCTTTCCTGATCTGCTTTTAGAGAAGATCATAGTATCATAGTATCGTGAGAGTTGGAAGGGACCTTAGAGATCATCGAGTCCAACTCCCGGGTTTCGAGCCCTCTGTGTAGCGAAGCGGCACTTCTACCCCCTGCGCCACAGGGGGGATTCGAACCCGGGCCCTTCGGTGCCACAAGCAGCACTTTATACCACTGCGCCACCGGGGGCACACAAGATGTCATTGAAGACAATAGCATTGAAGATAAGTCAATATGCTCACTGTAATTGTTTATTTACCATGGAAAAAGAGTTCAACTGCTTAACTGTGGACAGCCTGAAGATAGGTCAACCTGATCTTTAGAATTACTTTTGCATAATGTTGAGCATTGTCTTAAGAAAGCTACCTCAGTTCTGTCCTACGTGGCTCACAGTAACAAACCACAAATTCCATATATCAAATTGAGTCAAAAATCAAAGTCAGAGAAACAAAAGGAGGGTTATTTGAACTGAACTCATTGTAACTATTCAGTTTTACGTGACTCAGATGGGGAGAAAAAAAACCAAAACAACAACAACAACAAAAAAAAAAACCTAAAAGAAACAAAACTTGGTATAAGCATAGGAAGAAAATATAACTTGGAAAATATTGTAGTAAAGGAAATTGTGTGCTTGGTAAGGTTTATCTGTATTACAAAGAAAAATGCTGGATAGATGACAACTGACTATTCTGAATGATCCAAGTCAGTTACTCTCAAAATATTGGCCACCAGGTCACAAGTGCTGCTTATCCTGCAGTGGCAGTTTGTAACTACCACACAAGTGACTAAGTATTTCTGATCACCTGTGTTCACAGTTGCAGCACTGCAAGTAAATGCAGTGCTGGCAAACAACATTCAAGCATGACTTAAAGAATAACTAAAATAATGGGAAAGAGTAAGTAGCTCAAATTAACAACAGCGAATAAGCAGATAAATGCGCAATAATCATTCCTTTGAAATGTTCAGATAGATCAAGCTCTATGTATTTCAGAGATCAGTCAACTCTGGAAGTTCAAGAGAGCAGTTTTGCTACTCACCCTTCTGACATCTCCAAAAACAGAGAATTCTAGAATTTCATGGTCACTCTGCCCAAGACATTCCCCAACCTTCACATCACCCACCAGTCCTTCACTGTTAGTGAAGAGCAAGCCTAGCAGGGCATCACCCCTGGTAGGCTCTCATAGCAGCTGCATAAAGAAGCTATCTTCCACATGCTCCAGAAACCTCTTGGACTGCTTCCTCTGCACCGTATTATATTCCCAACAGATATCAGGGAAGTCAAAGTCTCCCAAGAGAACAAGTGCTGGTGAATGTGCAACTTCTGCAAGCTGCTCATAGAATGCCTCATCCATCTCTTCCTCCTGATTAGGCGGTCTATAACTGACCCCCACCAAGATGTCGCCCCTTCAGGCCTTCCCCCGATCCTTACATTATTTCAGTGATAGACTTTAAGATACATGCTCCTGTTGTTACAAATACCACTTGATTTGCAGAATAACGATACATCTCAAACTTCATTCTTCATGTTATTTTCATTGCAGCACAGAGCAAGAACTTCACATCTTGTGGAGAAACTGCTGCTAAGCAATGAAAGAAACATCAACAGTCATTAACCAATGACAGAGAAAGGAGTGATAGCAACCAGTGACAGAAAAAGGAGTGATAGCCTGATATGATATGAAAGCCCTCTATGGAAATCACTACAGAAAGGAGGGGAAAGAAATGAGGTATGTTTCCTGAGGTTCTGTGAAATCTGGAGCAAGAAAAATGTCATGTCTTTCAATGAGGTATGTACCCTTCTGAGTCCTTCTTTGTGCCAATGTGACTATGAGGGAACAGAATCAGCTAAGAAATGACCTACTGAAAAAAACATACAGTAGCAGTGCATAGCAGTGGTGGCTGTGAATACTCTTGTGTGAGGAAGGCTGGATAATAACAAAGCTACAGTAGTGACACTAAAAGAAATATGCACCGAACTATGAGAGGCTCCATATCCCTTAAAGATGTTGACCAAACTGGCTTGAACAAGACCTTCGGTATGAATGTATTATTTTGCAGCATCATAACGCGGCTACTGGCTCATGGGCAAAGGCAGCAGGAAATAGAAATTAAACTTAGTATATGGTCAATGGCAACCAGGGTGGAGAATAGCAGATGCAGACAACAACAACAAGTTTTCTATGGATTTGCACTGATGTATGTGGAAGAAACAGCCTTGTTTCCCATGAAAACAAGATGTTCACTGTAGAGCTAACATCATTCTCTGTATCTGAAAAATACTGAAGAAATTGGTGTGAGCTTCTGAGCAGTAGCAGTCACATAGAGAGGCTGTTTCTGTGTGTTGCTTTCCAGTAACATTCTGTGTAGCTGTGGTTGTCAAACCCTGGCAGAAGTACAGGGATATAGAGATGAGACCTTTAGTGTGCCTGTGAAGAAAACAGTATGTTATTTCCTTGGTCAGCTTTAAAAAAAAAAAATGAAGAGGACAGTTTCTGTGGCAATTAGGAAGATACAGTTGTTTGCAGTGTTATTTCAGGAACCAGTCCTGTTTGAAGAACACTTGTCCTTACTGTAGCTCCAACTTAGGAAGGATGTTTTGTCATTCTGTGTACCCAGTGTACAGCTGGGATTGAATGGAAAGGAAGGGCAATTTATTTCTCCTTGCATTCCTTTGGAAGTGCTTTAGACATGATATTGAGCTAAATTAATTTTCAAGAAGCAGATACTAATGAAATAGCTTTCTCTGCCTGAGTTGCCCTACAGTTTTCCCTCCCAGGTCTTGCAAAACAGTTTGGATGACCAGAGCTGTTTCACAGAGCAGATCTTCTCAAAAGTTGGCGCTGGGTGACAGACTGCAAAGGCTGGAGTTGATTTTTTACTTGAAGTACAATGTGCATGTACTCTGAAAATTAGGCAATTTAAAGCAGCCTTGGATAGATGATGCAGTGGCAAAAGTAGCTTGTTCTTGTAGTTAGTACAGAAGATGAAGGCAATGAATACTGCCATGGCTTCAGATACAGCATGGTGGAACAGGAATTTCTGAGTTGTAATTTTTTACAATCCTGCAATCTGTTGCATGGATGTTCAGCGTGTGGTGAATCTGCCACGGTTTTTCATTTTCCATAATTTCCAAGGAAATTACATGTGGGGGGATCTTATCAACACTTAATGGTTGAGGCTCTTTAAGGATGGGGCCAAGCTCTTTTCAGTGGTGCCCAATGGCAGAGGACAATGGGCAACACACAGGAAGTCCCATCTGAACTTCAGGAAAAAAATTATTTAATTTGAGGGTGATAGAGTGCTGGAATAAGCTGTTCAGAGAGATTGTGAAGTCTTCTCTGAAGATATTCAAAACCCACTTGGACACTTTGTCCCACTGGACACTTTCCTATGTGACCTGCTGTAGGGAACCTGCTTTAACAGGAGTTGGGCTTGGTGATCTCCAGAGGTCCCTTCCAGCCCCTATGGTTCTGTGATTCTGTGGTTACCTCTTTCCTGCAGCTGGAAGAGACATTTATAAGATCTCTTTCCTGTGCTGACTCTCTCCTCTTTGATAAAAGGTGGGCACACAGTGTAGTCTTCTGTGGCGCAGTGGTATAAGCTGCTGCCTGCGGCACTGGAGGGCCTGGGTTTGAATCCCCCCCCTGTGGTGCAGGGGTAGAAGTGCTGCTTCACTACACAGGGGGCTCGAAACCCGGGAGTTGGACTCGATGATCTCTAAGGTCCCTTCCAACTCGCACGATACTATGATACTATGAATTAAATGCAATCAGGAGAGAGAAACAAATCTTGAGAGAAACAGTATTTAGAAATTTTAGCTATTTGTTTGCTTTCTGCCTTATTCATTAAGACAGGAAGAAGTAGTCTCACAAGCAAATTAATTCTATAGAATGACTCTTAAGACAGGAACATAAAAGGTACTGGAACACTGAAGTGCTAGAACTGGGACAAACTGATGACAGAACACATTGTTTTGTGTATAAAAGGCCCCAAATGTGTCAGAGTCAACAACTGTTCATTAGACCGTTAACGTTAGTAGCAGGTTGCCCACAGATCGCTCTCCCTTCTTCACAAGCAATTTCCTCGGCATGGTACTGTAGCTGTTGTTATTGTAGTTATGACTTCAGCTCAGACACTAATAAATCACAATGTACAACTTTCCACATATGCTGCCAAAAGACAGTGTCAGACAGAGCTTGGAAATCCAGATCTTGGAAAACTGAAATTCTCCTTCCAGATCCAGCAGAACAGTAGATAGGATTCAGCAGCTGATTTAAAATACAGTTCACTGCAGTCACTCCTGACTTTCTGGACAAGCATGTGACATCTTAACAGCAAAGAAAAGTAAGAATTAATCAGGAAACAAATTTAACCACAGTCATCTTGACAATTTCTTATGAGTTCTCCGAAGGAATCCTTGGCAGTCCCTGCACTGGACCCAGCCACTGTGGTGGAAGATGTTAGCCCCAGCTGCCTGCCTCCAGCATCTAGCCAGAGGTTACACCCCACAGACACTCACACAGGTATTTTCAAACCTCTTTCAGATAAAATGAGCTGTGATAGTTTATGCAGCTCATTTTCAATAGTCCGCCTATGGCTGATGTGTGTATGAGAAGTGTTGAGATGGGAGACAGAAGCCCTCTACAAGGAGCCGTGACAAACAGCTGAGGACTGATCACTAATCAACAGCTGCTATCAGTGCAGCTATCTGCAGAATTCACATGCATCTAGTAAACAGAAGTTGTAAGGTTGCACTTACAAAAGCTTGTCATTCTGAATGCTATCCCTGTAAAAACTTGTCACACTGTGCCTGGGTATTTTTAAATACCAAATTCCAGTTCACAGGCAAGTACCAGATGCTGTGATATGATCCTTCCCAGATGTAAAATCTCTGGAGGTTCTGTGTCTACAAAATAAAAGCTACCCAGGAATATCCTATTTCATTTAATACTAGTCCTGGAAATGTGTTGTCTGGTCATTCCAACATAAAGCGTAACCAGACAGTGCACGTGTATAGCCTCACAAAAAAGTCAGCAGCTCTTTATAACCCAGGGAACACAGCAGGCCAGGAACACTACCACAAAGAAACAAGAAAACAGGTCACTTCAGAAGCACTCTCTGAGATTATTCTGTCTGTTAATGCATTAGCTCTATGATTTCTTTTTTTCATCTGCTACAAATGTTACCTTCTTTCCTACTTTGTTACAGAATACAGAATAATAATACGTAACACAGTGGGGATTTTCCACCATCTGCTATAGATAGCATCTCCAGTGTAGTGCAAAAACTAAAGTTAGAAGAAAAAACATCCATATCATCAGGGGAAAGCAATTCAGAACAGTGTACCTGATGCCTACATAGCATTTTTTGGGTACCCCACCCCTGGAGGCACTCAAGGCCAGGTTGGATGGGGCCCTGGGCAGCTGAGCTGGTGGGTGGCAGCCCTTCCTATAATGGGTTGGGGGTGGGTGTGCTTTGAGGTCCCTTCCAACCCAAGCCATTCTGATTCCATATCAGCTTTCCCAGTTGAGGCAGAGAACAAAATTGCATACCTCTGATTCCTATAAACAATATGGACTTTGAATGACTTCTGTGATCTGAATAAAGAGTTTTACAGGTTTAACCAGTTTCTCATTTTGCTTTTTGCTCCTGTGATGACAAATATTTTAGACAATTGAGAGACAACACTGGGGTCCAAGTGTGGAGAATAAACACCTTTTCAAATCCATGCACTCAAAATTCTGTCACTCAAAGATGTTTCAGATTATGGAAAACAAGTAGTAGTGGAAACTCAAAATATGTGCAGCAATGTAGACTTCAGCATTTTCAGCGCAGTTATTGGGTGTATAACTTGTGGATCACCATAGCCCACAGAGGCCTGAACACCAATCATTTCTCCTGCTTTGGATGAGAGATAACGGCCTTCTTATGCCAGGGGAGGTTGAGGTTGGCCATCAGGAAAAATTTCTTCTCAGGAAGAGTGGCACAGGTTGCATCGCCAACACCACACAGCGCCGCCCTGAGGCAGCCGCGTTACCAACAGCCACCGTTAGCAGTAGATCCCGCCCCCCACGGCGGCGCAGGCGCAGTGAGAAGGCGCAGCGCGTATCCCCGCCCCTAGACGCGCCGTGAGCCCTGCGGCGTTCCGTAGCGGCAGCCACGATGGCGGCTCAGAAGATAAACGAGGCCCTGGAGCACATCGCGAAAGCGGAGAAATAGTGAGCGGGGATTGGGCTGGGCATGTAGGCAGGAAGAAGCGGGCGAGGCCGTGGTCGCTTCAGCGATCGGGCCCCAGGGCTCCTCTCCTGCCCGCTGGGCTGGTGCGGGCGGAGTGCTGTGGGGGCTGTAGGCTGTCCGTGATCCTCCCGTGGCCGTGGGCTCAGCAGCTGCCGGCGACGTGACCTGGGCGAGAAAAGGGGGGCAGCGGGGGATACGGCCTGTCTGAGGCGGGGCTTTGGGGGTCTGTTTGTTTACGGATGGCCTCAGGCACCTGTATGGGCTTCAGAGGCTGCTTCAGAACAACAGTGTGTACCAGGTGTCTTCTTTGCGTTACCTGAGCAGTACCAGCTTATCCTGGAAAGAGTTTGAAATAAAACAGGCAGCACACGAGCAGCTTGCAGCTTTAAGGCCTGTGTATTTTATCTCAATGCCTTTCAGATTTTCTATGATGAAAAGCAGCGCAATAGGAAAGGTAAAGCCTTGGTTCTGTGGCTTTTGCCTAAGTGAGATGGTAGTGGAGTATGCAGTGTATGCAAAATTGCTTTTCCAAACTAAGCATGTAATGCATCTGAAGTGTCTGCCTGTGTCAATGGCCTCTGAAGTTATACTTTTGTATTTATGCCTATTCTTATTTTATTTTTTTAAGGAGATAAGTATAATACTGAGGTCAGCATTGATGACTCGCATATTTCATGGGACCATAGAATGACTTGTGTTGGAAAGAACCTCATATCCCACCCTGTTCCAACCCTGTGCCGTAGGCAGGGCTGCCACCCACCAGCTTAGCTGCTCAGGGCCCTGTATTTGTGTATGTGTGGGAGCAGTTAGTGCCATAAGCTGCTACAGGCGTATCAGGATAAATCCCTGAGGTTTGACGTTTGTAGATAAGTTCTTTCAGTTGTGTGCAAAACAGAGAGTCTGATCATTCTCAGGTGGAAGTATTTTTTTTCTTTTATTGACTGCATAGTGATGAGGATCTGAAGTGGTGATGATGTTCTAGGGACTGAAGCAGAAACATGTTATTACAGGGTATGTAGCTATGGGAGGTCATTTTAGTGCTTTATGCAAGTCCAAACAATGCTGCCATTTGTTTTTGCAGTTGTGATTCCACTATGGTATTGGCACGAGGGTAATTGCTCTCTTTCAGAGGCTGTCTGATATTTTAAATCTATATGGAGTACTTCAGAGGTGAAACACAAAAGCGTTGCTCATTGTTAATAGTCCTTTCTTCTTACATTTTAGCTTGAAAACTGGATTCTTAAAATGGAAACCAGATTATGATAGTGCAGCTACTGAATACGGGAAGGCAGGTATGTGTGACTGTAAATATGGGCACATGCTTTATGGTTTCAAAATAGTTTTTAAGCTTCGTCCCCAATAATATTTTACTTAGTTTCAGTGTATTCCTGTATGAGTACAACTGTTGCAAAGACTATAGTAAGGAGGAAGATGAACGTTCTTAGTAGCACTGTAAAATCTCAAGTTGCACTTGGAAGTCAATACTAGTTGCAAAAAATTTGTTTATTCTTTTCAAGTTTACTACTAATATGTTGAATCTTACTACATATCACAACAGTAAAGCTTTCCTCTTTTCACTTGCCAACCCCCAAATCACATGATCTTCCCTAATAACAAAAATTCTACTTGTTATTAACACTTTTTCACTGTCATTTGACTTGTCTGACCTAAGAGAATTTCAATAAGGTAGAGCCATTGTTAGTTTCTGGTATATATTTTTTTTTTCCTGTGGACACGGTAAGATTTCTTTCCTCCATTCCTGTTACAGGTGTCATACTGAGTATAGAACTCTGTTTTTTTTTCTTCCTGTTAATAGTAATTTATACACGTGTACACTGGAAAGTATCCAGATGGGTCTTGAATATCTCCAGAAAAGGGGACTCTGTGACCTCTCTGGCCTGCCTGTTCCAGTGCTCTGTCACCATCAAAGTCCAGAGGTTTTTTCTCACGTTTTGGTGGGACTTCCTATGTTCCAGTTTGTGCCAGTTGCCTCTTGTCCTGTCATTGGGGACTAATTGGGTGACTAGTTCAACCCTGTGGTGGGATTTTCTGGCTACAATTTAGAAGGCCATTGAGTTTGTCAAAAGTGCCTGTTTGCATGTTTAGATGATTGAATACTTTAGCAGATGTGATTTAAAAAAAAAAAACAACAAAAAAAAACAAGTTGTAAATGAGAACTTCATCTTTGGTTTCTTGCAGCTGTTGCCTTTAAGAATGCCAAGCAGTTTGACCAGGCAAGGGAAGCCTGTTTACGAGAAGCTGAAGCACATGAAAACAACAAAGCGTATCCTTTCATTACTTTTGTTTTCCAAGAAGTTACTTGCTATTTAGAATTGGGTAATGGGTTGAAAATTTAATATCTTTTCTCGTATTGTCAGTCTAAGAAGGTTCTCTTTTAAAAGACTGTGTGCTGTGAATAGGAAAGCTGAAGACCTCTTGATTAGAAAATCTGTTCCGAATAATATACAAGCACAGAACCATTTGAGTTGGCAGGGACCCTTAAAGGTCACCTAGTCCAACTCCCCTGAAACAAACAGGGACACATCAGGTTGTTCCCAGCATCCCCCAGTCTGTTCTTGAGTGTCTCCAGGCATGGGGCATCCACCATCTTTCTGGACAACCAGTTTCAATGCCTTATTATCCTTACTGAGAAAAACTTCTCTCTTACATCTGATCTAAATCTCCCCTTTTGCAATTTGAAACCACTTCACTTTGTCCTATCACAACACACCCTGCTAGAGATTCTGTTACATTTCTTCTTACAGTCCCTCTGTAGATACTGAAAAGTTGCTGTCAGATCTCCTTGGAGCCTTTTTTTTCCTCCATGCTGAACAGCCCCAGATCTCTCAGCCTGTCCTCACAGGAGAGGTGTTCCATTCCATGGGTCATTTTTGTGGCCCTCCTTTGTGTGCTCTCCAACAGGTCCACGTGTCTCCTGTACTGAGCACTCCACACCTGGACTCGGTACTCCAGGTGAGGTCTCACCAGTGTAGAGTAGAGGTGCCTGAAATGCTTATGTACTGCGTCATAAATTTATGTAAGCACTTTTAAGTATCTATGAATGGATAGTATTAACTAAATGCGGCTAATGTTACAGTGCTTGTGGCAACATTTGGTAACCAGGGAGCATATTTTAAATAAATGTACATTTTTACAACCTTACATGTGCAATTATCCTCTAGTATTTTGCATTTATTCCGTCCTTAGATGCTACTTTTTTAATATTTTGCCTAAAGACTTAGCAGGTTCTATTTGCGTTTCTGGATTCCTTGCTTTGAAACTAATACTTCTGTAAGATTTTGTTTGCTGTTGATTTTTCTGCTTTATGGCGTTTGTCCTTGACTTGACAACGTTACTTCCAGTCTCTTTCATGCTGCTAAGTAAGTATGGATGCACTGAGTAATCCGAAGGGATTTTTTTTTTTAACTTTTATAGTACAAGCATGAGCTGTCATTTTGGTCTCTAGTAAGTGACTCAGTTCCAGTGATTTCACCATTTCAAAATTAGTTTAATGAAAGCATGGGCAAGGAAAGTCTGAAAACCTGCAATGGCTCTCTTAAGAAATTAGTATTTTGACAATCTTTCATAGATTTTTGTATCAAGTGCTTTATCTTAGGTAAACTTTCTATAAGTTTGACATTCTGCACTGTTTGGTGTATATAGAAATGTAAATAAAGATACTTCAGAGCATGTGGGTGATGACAAATAATCTAAATATTGCCTGCGGGTCTCTTTTGTTTTGGAGAGCAGTAATTGTGTAGTTGAAATACTTGATTTGTGAAAGCTAATCATACACATGTCTCATGTAATTAAAGCACTCTAAACCTCTTCAGTTTGTTAAGTATTAACAGTGACGTGGTAGCTAATGCAGGTTAACTTCTGTGTAGTTACAGCTTGCTGAAATATACAGTATCTAAATTGTAAACTTTTTCTCTGCAGAGCTTATGAACAAGCTGGCATGATGCTAAAGGTATTTTCATTACTAGTTTTTATTTAAAAGTTCTCTTTACATTTTACAGATATATGCAAGCAAGCTGCATATGGCAGTAATGTTCTTCAGTTGACTTACAGTTCCCACCAGTACCCTCATGTAGTTTAGGGAAACTGTGTTTTTAATTGGAAACGTTTTTTGGTTTTCTTTTAAGAAGGAAAGGTGCCTTACATTGGGAAGGAACTAATTACTACTTAGGTGAGCAGTGGATTGGAGCAAGAGAAATGTAGTTCTAGGTCTGTTGCACTGTTTTCACTATTGACCAAATACTGTTTGTTTTTTGTTTTTAACTGATATTGTATCAGTAAAAGAAAATTCTGAAAAGAGGAGTGGGAGAATCAAGGAACTCACTGGAAGAGGATTATGTTGATCTTTTAATTTCTGAAAGAAAAATAAGCGTCTGGCAGTTTTAAGCTGCAGTGTGACAAGGCAGTCTTGTTTTGCCTGTTTGCTCCAGCAGTACTGGTTTCAGAGGATGGTGGAATTAACATTTTTGCTTGAGGTATTTATGTGAAAGAAAAAGATTTCTACTTACTTGACATAGGGTAGGTTGTATTTCACCAGAATCCTTAAATGCGTGTTGCTTAGATGCTGCCTCGCTGCTAGTTAAATTAGATTTTAAAGATGAAAAGATGTAAATTAAAGATTGAAAACCAGAATTTTTTGTTTCTAATTATATCAAGATTTACAGAGGAAATGACCTGGTTACTCTGACTGTGGGTGTGAGAAGGCTGCCTGTTAGTTATTTTCTCTATGGTTATTCAAAAGAACCTAAATAGCATACCAGACTCACTGCTAAACTTGTTCTTAACAAATGTTTGATAATACGGAAGGCACATTTCTGTACTGTTTTGTTTTGTCACTTTTTCTTATAAGCTGAAATGCTGTAATATATATGGTATACACCATGCATATGGTGTTATAGTTGTTTCATGACCACAGTTACTGACAGTGGTGTCCCTCTGACTGTCTCTTTGCAGGAGATGCAGAGGCTCCCTGAAGCTGTTCAGCTGATAGAGAAAGCCAGCATGATGTACCTGGAGAACGGGACACCGGATACAGCAGCCATTGCACTGGAACGGGCTGGGAAGTAAGTTTTATAGTATTGGCGATCAGAATGAATGTGGGGCAGAGGTATCTCCTTGCTTTTTTTTGCTGTCTCTTTGATGCTTTCATCTGAGAAATGATTTATGTTTATTACAGATTAATAGAAAACGTGAGCCCAGAGAAGGCTGTACAGCTGTATCAGCAGGCAGCATCAGTGTTTGAAGTAAGCTTTGTTGTTTTTTTTTAACCAGAAGATAACTTTGCTAGAAAGTAAGTCAACTTGAATGTATTGGTGTTTAGGGTCAGCTGTATCGCTAACAAAATGTCTAAGGCTGCCTTCTAAGTTGTTTTGTTGATATTATAAAAAGTCATTTCTTTTCTCATTTTGGGACTTGACCAAATGTGAATTCTGTATGTTGTCAAGTTTTTCTGCCTCATGTTGGGCAGTCCAGAGGGTGGGGAATATGGCTGCTGTGCAGTCCTGTAGCTTAAAACAGTTTGAAATCCTTGGAGGCACAAGAAGAAGAGTTAGATTAAAATTCAGCCCATCCCACAAGCCGTTTCATTTCTGCCTTTGATATACTTCCCTATAGGCATTTGCCATGTATTACTGGATTAGTAAGTTTGCATTGATACTCCTTTCCTCTCCAGATCCATATAGCTGCTGACTGTGGGACTTTGGTGCACTCATACTGTTTTTTTCCATTGAGTATACAAACTGTTGGTATAGTAGAACAGTTGTTCTCAGTTACAGACAACATAGTTAAGTTAAGGTCTAATGGTCTTAATCCTGTGCAAAGGAGATATGAGCATGTGAATTCTTTTTGCCCTTCTCTAGAATGAAGAACGTTTACGGCAAGCATTAGAAATGTTGGGGAAAGCGTCAAGACTTCTAGTCAGAGGACGCAGGTATTTCTTATGTAGATTTCTGCTTACATGTAGATGAATATGTATTTCAAAGGGCAATTTTGTTGTTTTTTTTTGTTGTTGTTGTTGCTGGCTTTATATACTGTTATTATGTATCTTTTTGAGAATCGTAGAATCGCAAGGTTGGAAAGGACCTGTAAGACACTCTTCAAAATAAAAGTTTCTGTGGGATGTAACAGACTACCATATTTGGGGATCACGTGTTTTTTTTGTTCTGAGATAGAAGAATGTGAGATATAGGACTTTGTTTCCTCTTTATTTGTTAGTACATTTTTAAAGGGCATACATCAGTTTCACTAATTGTTAAAGAAGTTCAGGAGACTTTTTTCAGGTACTTATTTGTAGAAAGTATTTGGAAGTCTTACACAGCTGTGGAATATAAAACAGGGAAATTAATCTTAGGAAAGTAATCTGTTAGCAGCAATCTGATCCCAGACTGAGAATCTGCCTTGGTTTTTCCTTGGCATCTTAATTGAAGTGTTGATTTCTATCACCAGACCTGACCTGTGATTCAGCTTAGACTTGCTATATAGTTCTTTTATGAAATTGTTTGCATCTGTTTGACTACTTACAAGAGACTTTATTGTGCAGTGGTGGCTGGAAAGATAAATTTTAAAAGTGACTTGAAAATCTTTCCATGAAAGAGCAAGCCAATGTAACTTTAATACATGTGAAATTCTTGCTTGCTCTGTTACATTGCAATTCATGTGCTATTGTGCATTTCAAGAAATTTAATATAGTGGTTAAAAGGAATTTTCAAACTAGAAAGCAGTTACTATGATTTCCATTGGTACTTCCTGGACATTGGACTTAAAGTAATTCATGACATAAAGGAATCTATTAGAGTGTGTTATGAGGCATGTATCTTGTATGATGTTGTGAAAAACTGGGTCTGAATTAGTACCAAACATGATGTTAGCCTGCATGTATGTAAAACAGATTGCTGACCTTATATATAACTGCTGTTAATAAGACCTGCTGCTGATTTTAGTTATGTTGCTTCTTATTAAGGAAAACTCGCATGTGTATTAAACAGCTCACTATGAGCATTGGGTTCATTATGCTTGTTTCCTGGAACTGAAATCCTTGTTTTTGTTTCAATTTAGATTGGATGAGGCTGCGTTGTCCCTTCAAAAGGAAAAAAGTATTTATAAGGAAATTGAAAATTATCCAACATGCTATAAGGTAAAAATCTAAATGATAATTTCTGGTGGGATATTTCAAGGTTTTCTGAACTAGCGTAAAGTAGTGGTTGAATTCTGTCTGACATAATGTACCTGAGATACGTTGATAATGAGAATATGTGGTTGTTCATGCTTCCTTAACCTCATGTTTTTCACTGCTATAATGTTGATAGGATGCCATTTATCTGTGGAAGCTATCAAAAACACTGAATTATAATAATTGCTACACAAGCCTTCAAATTAATTAGAATAAGCCCAGTTTTCTCTTCTGGAATTTGAGTTAATTTATTTTAAAACTGGACGGGTGAGAATCATGGATGTTTTTGTATTGCTTTTTTTCTTTCAAAAGGATTGTCTTCTGATCTGCATTTACCTTGATGTCATTTATTCAGGATTCTTAGTAGAAATGATTACTTTGAATCCTAAATAAGAATTTTTGATTGTTTTGAGTTTGTAATCAACATATGACTTGTGTAACAAAACACATAAGGTAAAAAGCATGAGCAAGTTTGATGCAACAGTTCATTACAGTGTTAGAGGAGGGTAAAATCTGTTTCATACCAGCTGAAGATCTGGGACTTACTACTTTATCATAGTGTGGTTCCAACATTCAGTTTTAGAATGAAATAATTCTGTTTTATGTTTTTTTTTCCACTCTGTGTTTCTTGTTTGTTTTATTTAGAAAACTATTGCTCAAGTCTTAGTTCATCTTCACAGAAATGATTATGTTGCTGCAGAAAGATGTGTGAGGGAAAGCTATAGGTAAGTCTGCCTAATATTTTAAAATCTTAAGCTGTTTCATTAATATAGATTTATTATGAATAATCAAAGAAAACCTCTGTCAATAAGTTCTAAGCCTCCAAGTCTGTTTACTTAAAGTACAATAGCATTGTCTGTTAGGTAGCCAGCTGTCAGGAAATTTTTTCACTTAGTAGGTTCAGCAGTAATTACCATGTGATAAAGTTAGTCATAAAGAAGCACTTCAGTGCAAAAGATAACGAGATGTAGATTAGAAGTTCTTTCTGTTTTATCCTTGTTAAAAGCTGAGCGGAATAGTCTTGTGGTTAGAATTCTTTTGTATGTCTCTTTCACATGGAGCAGTAATGGGCTACCTGTTGTAAACAGAATCACAGAATGACCTGGGTTGGAAGGGACCTCAAGGATCATGAAATTCCAACCTCCCTGCCTGGCAGGGCCACCAAACTTCCATAAACAAATAGTTGGGATTAAAAATGAGGATTTCTGGATGTTCTGATTTATTGTAATTATTAATAACCTTTCTGTCTTGCTGAAGCCCTTAAAAATGTGTAATTTTAACTTTTCATTATAGTTTGAGAATGGAAATGTGGAATGCAGTTTTAACACTCATTAGTAGCATTGTACTACAATCACTGAAACTATTTATTATGGTGATTAGATTGAGGAAAATATTCATCTAAAGGTTTGTTGTTCAAGAAAAACGTGTTGTATGAGAGTTACTGCATTTCTGGTTACATTGATGTAGGAGATCTTGCTCTTGTCATAGGTTAAAAGAAAGGCAAGATTTCTTTATTTTTGCATTTTTTCATTAATAGTTGTCTGAACTGGAAGATGATTTAGGAAGTAAGAACTGATCCATTTTAATAGAAGGGATTGAAGGACATAGTCCTCATACATCCAAGAGAAATTTCTGGTATCAAGTCTGGATTAATGTTCCTAGCCACAAACTGGAGGCTTTCATGCAGGTCTCTGTTTCAGCTTTCATTAGTACTTCAGTAACAAAATACTGAAACATGATGTTTTTACTTAAACGATGTTTTAAGTGAGTTGACTTGAACATATATCTAAGTTAAATCATTATTTTTAAAAGCAATTTTTTGAAGATTTGTCATGAAACATCTTGGTCATATTTTCTATGTCTTGTCTTCAATCTGTATTTTATATAGAAACTGATTACGTATTTTTTTCCTGCATAAGAATTGGAAGAAAATCTTACTGACTAGTCAGGAAAAATAGAAAAATTCTAATACTCTATTCTTGGCTTGACTGTGATTGTGGTCTGATTCTCAGCAAGCTAGTATTGCTGGAAGTTAAAGCTTATGGATATGATCTGTGTTCCAGGAAAAATGAAAGTGGTTGTGTTTTGTGGAGTAAGTAGTCCATCAGATTCTCATCCTTTGCCTTCTCTTCTGCTATTAATGAACATTCTGTAAAAATAGAACACCTGAGCACCAAGTAGATTGCTGAAATGTCTTAAATGAGCTGTTAATTTCCTTCAGTATACCTGGATTTAATGGAAGTGAAGACTGTGCGGCACTAGAGCAACTTCTGGAAGGATATGATCAGCAAGATCAGGATCAAGTTTCTGAAGTCTGTAACTTGCCTCTCTTCAAATACATGGACAATGATGTAAGTAGGCGGTTCTTGCAGATTATTTGTAATTTTGTGGTAGTTTTTGCTTGCTCAGTTTGAGAGGCTTTTTTCTACTATAGGAAAATAAGGAGAGAAGGATCTATGTATTTTTTGTGACTTGCTTGGTAATCTTACCTTGTGAACTTCACTTTTATTTATTTATTTTACTTTGCTGTTACATTCTTTTGGTGGGAAGGCTTAAGTGAACTAGCAGTTTGTTATCAGTCTGCAGAGTCTAAGTAATTGACCAAAACACAGTTTGCTTTTAATTGGCTCTTCACAGGGCCAGAACTTTGTTTTATCTCATAAATACCAGTTTGCATAAGCATTGCAAAATGAATGTGATGGCTTTGTTGTTGTTATTTTTTGTTTTTTTTTTTAATGCTTATTCTCTAGCAACTCATTAGTTACTGAAAGTTTATCCGTTTTAAGAAAGAAGTCCATATTTTTTTAATGGTCACACTTTTAACTAATAAGCAGAAAGCATAAGGATAGGAAAGCCATAAAGTAAAGGAGATATCCATTCATACAGAACTGTGTAACAGTAGTGACTAATTTTATTATGTAGAATAGTAAACCCCAAAGGTACTAATTTTACTGAATTCTACTGAAAAAAAAACTACTAATATAAACTATGCCTAGAGTATGTATGCAGCGCTACACGTAGAAAACATTCTGGTGTTTTTGTTTGTTTCAAAAAGATTAAATGTCTGAAACTGTAGAATCCAAGGCCCAATTGGATGGGGCTTTGGGCAGGCCTAGTCCAGTGGAAGGTAACCCTGCTGCCATGGCAGAAGAGTTCAAACTAGATTCCCTTTAAGTTAATTTCCAACCCAAACCATTTTATGATTTTATAATGATTCTGTGATAGTGTAGCCAAACTTTCCTGTTATGCTTAGTATTGATAGAGGTCTCATCTACCAGTTTTCAAAGTGTTTCAATGGGAAAAAATTGAACACTGGGGTTATTCTAATCTTTATTATTTTGATTATTCTAAGTTAGAAAATATACTTTGAAAGCTGCATCAATCTGTTTTCTGTGTTGAATGTGATAGTACAGATAGTAAACTTGTACTTTTATTATTAGTATGCCAAGCTTGGTCTTACCTTGGTGGTCCCGGGAGGTGGAATCAAGAAGAAATCTCCAAATGCTACACAAGACAAAACAAAAGGACCAGCCACAGTGGGCTCTCATGCTGATGAGGAAGAGGATGAATATTCTGGTGGACTGTGCTAGCTGTAGGATCTATGTTATGTTAAATATCCAGTGTATTTGTGATGCTGAGCATATCCAAAGGTACCAGATTTACCAGAGCTTCATTGCAATTGTGATATGGGAATGCTGATGTTAACTGGGCAGCTTTTGGCTACAAAAAAAAAAGGAGAAAAAGCATGATTATACCTTTCATCTTGTAACATCTTTGAATTTCATTTCCTATCAGGTAGGAACTTCTTCAGTGCTCTGCCTTCCGTTGATGGGGAGAAAAATGGAGGGAAATTTTTAGTAAAAGCATAGTTTAAAAAGAAACCAAAGTTCTGAAGAGAAGCACAGGGTAAGGAGAACAACACAACATCTCAAATACTGGATTTCAATAGCTGACACTTTTTTTGGTGCCAATAATGTTCGTGGGTTATTTTTTTCCCAAAGTTGAATGTAAGGTTATTTGTCTGGATATTCATCTCCTCTTTAATGTTATTTAAGGAATACTGGCAGACATATTTTCCACTAGTATAATCACTAAGAAGAACATTCAGTTAACAAATATTCCCCACTGTGGAATATATATATATATATGTTATAGAATATATATATATATTCTAGTATCCTAAATTTAGCAAGTAATATCCATGTGATTGTAGAAAATACTAAGCCAGCTAACATGGAGCAATTTCACAAGCTTGAATATATAGCTGCACACATTTCACTTTATGAAAATAATAGACCTAAGTCTTTCAAAATATATTTGTACACAGTGTTTGTAATGTACACGTTAGGAATGGAAGGCATTGGCAACCTTTCTAGCACTGTTTCTGATGCATGTTATCAAAAAAGGAACTGGAGGTAGCAGGTAATGTGCATTGAAAATAAAGCTCTGGGGACAATATCTAGTGAAAACTTAGGTGGAATGTTTCAGCACTGTGGTTGAGCTTAGTGTTTCAGGTGTTCATTGGCTAGTTAATCTCATCTGCAGATATTTTCCTTTCAGTGCAGAACAGATTTTACAAATGGTAATCCTCAAACTAGCTGAGTGTTCAAATAACCATATTTTGGAACATCATCTCTGTTTTTATTTGATTACAAGTTGCTGTCTTCTGCAAACTTCTCTATAGTCCTCATTGGACTGCTTTATACTCAAATGTTGACAACCCTAAAAGTTGCATCTGCAGTCCTTTTATATAATTTTTTTTCTTTTCAGAAGAACCTTTCCAAGGTCTGCTCTAAGTTGATGTCCAAAACTCAGTAAGCAGTAGACCACTGTATTAAGTGCTGATATAGTTTGTGCCACATTAAGGAATTGGGTGTCTTCAAAGATATCAAGTGTATCAGATGTCACTGTGATGAAGGTGAACTTTGAGGGCTCATATATTGCTTGAGGTGGATGGCATTCAGTGCAGTGGGTACACGAGTGGCTGTTAAAGATTTTACTCAGTTTAATGGATCAGGTTTGTCTCTTTGTGTAATGATCAGTAAGCTTTGGTTTCTTCTTTTTTAAAGGCTGTTTGAGGACTTTTTAAAGTTGCTTACCTTTGTTCTTTGTTCTGCACTGTCTGACAACTAAATTTCCATTGTTATTAAGAATATATTTAGAAGTTTTTGTATGTCTGTAGAATATCTTAAATGAAATCTTAGAAAGTGAATTGCTTTTTTCTCCTCCCCTCCCCCCCAGAATGATTACTAGTATGCAAAAAAAGTGGTTTTGAAGACTTCCCTGTAACTCTTTTTTTCCTCACCATTGAGGAGACTGGAGTGATGTGCTCCTGCTTCTGCTTTCCAGATTTGTTCAGGAAGGGTCACCATGCACTTTTTATGGGGAGTTTTTATGATGTATTTTTTTTTAAGCATATTTAGAAGCACTGGGAGCACTAAGTACTTATCTTCAAGCTTTTCCTGCTGCTTCAGATTCTGAAATTAGTTTTGTTGAATGGTCCCAAGGTGTCTGCTTTTTTGTGTGTGCAGTTAGACATATCTGAGAAGACACACAAGCAGTTTTGTATACTGTGGAAGAACTTGCAGACTTTATTTGCTGTAGTGCTTGCAACACTAATAGACCCTTACAAATACAGTCCAGGAATCAGCATGCTCTTCATGTTGCGGGGGGTGGGGGGCAGGGAGGCAAGACCATTTTCTCCACTCCCTCAGATTTTTTTTCTTTTTAGCCTGTGCCAAGTGTGGAAAATCTGAGGCAAAAGTAGTTTGTAATAAACATGTTCAGCTGCCGTCGAAATTAAAGGGGCTTCTTTAGATCTTGGGAGCAGAATCTTAATCTTTGATTGCAATGTTGCTGCAAAGACCAAATCTGCAGAAATGAAAGTGTCTGAAAATAAGATGGTCTATTTTATATAACTTACTCTCCTATTTTAGGCAATGAAAGTGTGATAGGAATGTTATCTGCCTTTTAGTAAATGTTTAACTGTAGAAGATGCTGTCTGTATATTATATGTAAGTGTTTCTATCTTTCAAAGCAATTTGCACACTTCTGTAAATACCATTTAAGTGATTTAAAGTGAAAATATACCATTTTCAGCAAGAAGGTTTCTGAAGACAACGCTGGCTGTGAGAAACATTATATTTGCATGAAGACTGGGCAATGATCATTGTAATGTATATAAAATCAGATGATTTCTAAAGTATCTGTAACTTATGACTCAGTATGCCCAATTGCAGTGTGAAACCTGTTGCTCCATTTGTTCCTTTCCAAAATCTGTGATGTATTAGATTATTAAAAGTGTTTGTAACAGTTCTACAGATGCTGCCTCTGAGAAGAGGCTGTAGTTCACCAACATGAAAAATAAAACTTGAAACTGACATTTGTGCAAATTTTCTTGTTGTTGATCAAGTCCTACCAAACGCCACCATTTGAAAATGAATCTTGTTTTGTAATCCCAAGCAGATTTTGTGGCCCTTTGTCTATGGTTTTTGTTGCCAGGTCTTGCAGGTATAGCATGCGATGGAGGACTTCATCTTGGGAACCTACTGACTCAATTTGAGGTATTGCCAGTCACTGCAGCTTGTCTACTTTTGCATACAGTCCATTTCACTGTTTGTTGTTTTTCTAACTGACCTCTCAGTACCTGTCTGCTCTTGTTATCAAGGCAGTGACTCATCTTCTGCAATTCTGTCTGCTCAGAATAAAGAGGTACGTGTATGTTTTGCATCTGTAACATTTTGGTTGATTGTTGTCACTTCCCAAAGTCTCATATTCAGAAAACAAATTTGTTTTATTGGGTGATCGTTAGATCTTAATTCATCTTTGAGAAATAATTGATTCTCCAGGTTACTGGTTAATTTGACTAGTTGATCATCAGAAAGGCAGAGCTGTGGTTTAGCAAATCAACCTTCTTGTGGTGAGGTACCTCTTCAGAGGTAAAGTTCTTGTTTCCATATTTGGACTGGTTAAATATATAGCAAACTCTGGAAGCCCTCTGGAAGAATACTCCCAGGTTTGCTAAAATTCAGAAAGTACTGAGAATATGGATGGAGCAGAAGAGGTGTGAAGAAAGCCCCTGCACAAAACTATGCTTTGAGTATTGATACTGACTGTAATAGATGCCTCCTGTGCGCCTCCGGACTCTGCTAGAGGCAAAAAGAAGTGCCTAGACAAGAATAATGGTGGGTCAATTGACTGTGGGGAAGGTATTCTAGCAATAAGAACGTTAATTTCTAGCAAGGATAGCTGTTTTGAGATGGTGTTTACTTTGCAGCAAGAGCGCATGGAAGCAAATTCATCACTGTTTAAGTCATAGTTGTTTCTTGATCTAAAACCAAGACTTGGGGGGCATGCGGTGAAAGGGAAGATTAATTTGGTTTTGGAATGATTTATTCTTTGCCTATGACATTTTGCTTGAGCATTCGAGTGTCACAACAATTGTGTTGGCACAATTCGAGTGCCAACAACTAGAAGTGATAATAAAATCGGAGCAAGTAGATACTCCTTTCCAGAGCAGAAGGGAACTGCTTAAAATCTGTGAATGGAGTTCTGCAGGACTATCCATCATCATCCTCAGGAGATGGGCTTGTTTTTCCATCGTCCATGGCTCAGTACCTGTTGGCAGTGATGTGTGACCACCTTCCAGAAGGCAGACATATCTTTGTATCGGAGTCAGCTGTAATCTCCAGTGGTGCAGCAGTAAAGCTTCAAATGCAAGTAAGAAAAGCTGCAAGTCTGCATGTACATTTAAAGAAAGTAAGACAGTAATGATAATGATCTTGGCTGGGCTGTGTTGTGCCCTCAGCCAGGATGCTAATGGGGATAGCAGAGTATTGCATCTCATTAAAGTTACTCAGCAGAGATGTTTAGATACTGGGGTGACAGAAATGGGCCCTCGCACCTGTAAAGTGAAAACAGGTTACTGTTACTTTTCTTGCATGTTTTAGATATTTATGCTCTCTTATTTTACTTTTTTCTGAGCTTAGTCTAACCCAAGAATGGACTTGTTTTCCCCAGAGAGTTGTTATTTTGTAAGCACTAGATGGTGCCACAGAGCAGGCAAAGGGTTTTCCTCCCTGCTTAGGATAGATTTTACATTCAAATATGCTCAAAGTATTGATTTTTGTTAGCAAGCACCACTGCTTACTCATCACTTGCAGCACCGGCCTAGATGTCTGGAGCTGCACAGATGGTGCTATATTCCTCTCTCACACTGAGAGCAAATCCTTTGTGATAGCATGGCTGTTTAGGGTGCTAATGCATAAGACAAACACCACATAGCCTTGCTCTTTTCTGCCCATCTTCTTAATAGGCTGATATGCATCTCCTTCCTCCCTGCCAGTGTTATTAATGGAAATTTTGAACTCTGAGCTGACTCTCATGCAGCTGCAACCTTCCTTGCAACCACTCATTTATATGAAATGCCTCATGGACAAAATACAGCACACAAGTTGTGAGGAGAAAAAGCAAAGTGAAAATGGGCAAAGTGAAGAAGTCAGCCATAATGCAGCAGCGTGTTGGCTGCTGGAAGAAAGGATTTACCCTGGAATTTACCGAAAGGACTCAGCTTCAGATAAATGGCACTTTCAGTTTCATCTGCAAGGTGAGGAGACTGGGATAGGGCTACTAGGAAGGCAGGTTATTTGTGCTGTTCTTTTTTTTTCTGGTTTTTGCACCTTTGTTCTTCTTCCTCGATGATAACATGTTGCTAACAGCTTTTTGTGTTACCTTTCCATATGGTCAGTAAAGCAGGATATAATAGTTCCCAAGCTGGTGCATCACTTATAGGGAGAAAAGCCTATGCCTGTTGAGTTTTCCTTATAGTTAAATACATCACAAATAATGCTGAATACAG
Source organism: Excalfactoria chinensis (assembly GCF_039878825.1). Classification (NCBI taxonomy): domain Eukaryota; kingdom Metazoa; phylum Chordata; class Aves; order Galliformes; family Phasianidae; genus Excalfactoria; species Excalfactoria chinensis. The sequence goes on from NC_092826.1 coordinate 49,183,050, forward strand.
TATTGTTTTGCTATAACAAAAATACTGACTACTTTCACATGAGGATATTGCTGTTACTACCGCTGTGATATTTGTGGAGCAAAAGATGGGAAATGTTAATAAATAGATTCAATTTGACCCAAGCATAAAAAGAGAGAAGAATGCAGTGTGAGATCTAGAAAAGAGCGGCCTTGGAAAGAAGACTCTGTGGAGATTTCAAGCCCAGTGCTACAAGTATTTTTGCCCCCTTATGATGTCCTGAATGTAGGTATGAAGAAAGGTGGTGAAACAGCTGGGAGACAATGTGCAGTTTGACAAATAAGAGAGTTGTTAGAGAGCCATAATGTAAATCGTTTGACTTGTGTAAGTCATGCAAGTTGTTGTTTTTGTCAGAAATATAAAGGCATTTTGAGCGTCTCTGACAATTATGCTGCAGTGCATTGGGGAAAGTATTTTTTTATGCTGTCCCTTCAGTTACTATCAAGTTTATGCTACCTTGATCTAATAGGTTTCTTCAGTGAAGTATCCAGATGTACATCCAGCAAGTAGAGAATCTAAAGAAGTGGGATCCTGCTGTCCGCTGTATTGTTTCACCTTGAGTACTGTCTTCAGTTTTGGGCACCTCAGTACAAAAAGGACACGGAGGCGTGGGAGCAGGTCCAGAGAAGGGCTTGGAAAATCGGCCCTATGAGGAGAGGCTAAGGGAGCTGGGGCTGTTTAGTTTGGGGAAAAGGAGGCTGAGGGGAGAACTTCTCTCTCTCTTCCAGTATCTGAAGGGTGCTTACAGTGAGAGCGGGACAGGACTCTCCTCACTGGTGACAGGACAAGGGGAAATGGACTCAAGTTGTGCCAAGGTAAGTTTAGGTTGGATGTTAGGAAATGCTTCTTTACAGAAAGGGTAGTTAAACACTGGAATAGGCTCCCCAGGGAGGTGGTTGAGTCACTGTCCCTGGATGTGTTTAAGAGCTGTTTGGATGTAGTGCTCAGAGATATGATTTAGCAGAGGGTTGTTAGAGTGCCTAACTATGGTTAGGCTGCAGTTGGACTTGATGGTCTTTGAGGACTTTTCCAACCTGAGTAATTCTATGATTTCTCCATTCTATAAGGTATATACTTTGCAGCAGCAGCAAGAGTGTATCTTGCATATATTGGCATTTTCCATTTCTTTTTCAGTTTGCCATGAAAGGAAACTAAGTCTGGTAGGGTATTCCAGTAAATCTTTGCCCTTTCAAGTACTTTTTTTCTTGGGTCTCAACATCTTATTAAAACCATTGCTTTTAATTGATGCACTGTCAAACTTGGTTTGTACTCACTGAAGAGAAACAAGTAATAAAATGAATGTACTGTTATGGTGCTGAAGCTGATGAAGAGCTACTGGTCTCTATCAGCCATCCAGAGCATACTGTGTTCTGGTAGTAACTAAGCTAGCATTATGGTACTGCTTTTGTTTTTTTGTCCTCAACCAAATATAAGTGAGAATATAACTGATAGATTCAAGTGAAGTCCACACTGATAGTTGTGGTGGATTTAACGAAGGCTTGAATTTAAAATATACGAACTATTCTGCTGTTACTTTCCATTCTGAAGCAGACTTTTAAGTGCTGTCGTATATCACTGAACTTTCTTTGACTAAGGAATTCATGCTCCTTTGAATTAATTGTGATGTGGTTCATGATATAGCATGTGTCATCTGATATGTAAAGTACATGTTGAGATTGCTGGGTAAAATACAAGTTAATTGCTTGAAATATGAATGTAATGTTTCTCATTAGTCTTCTAACTTCCATCAATGCACTTATTAGTGTCTTTGGCTCTTTTCCCAGTTTTCCTAAACATAATCTCTAAATGGTATTTAAAGATGATGATGATCTTGATATCCAAGTAAATTGTGGAAAATCTCTGGCAGCGATTTATTCTTCAGATGAAGATCTGAGTTACTCGTAGACAGCTGTGGTGTGTTTTCTGTTCAGACCATCAATCTCTAAATTACTTTTGCCCCTATGCTTCATTTTGTTTGAGATGACACATTACATATCAACTTTTTGAGCCAGACTGTGCTATTTCGTGGCTCTCCAGGCCTTCCAGGCTTTCTTGGCTGAGCGACTGGCAGCTCCCAGCTTTCACAACCTCTCACAACCAGGCTGTTGTCAGGTTGTTCCCAGTAGAAGTCAAGCACGATGGTCGATTATAATCTCATTTCTACTGATTGAACCCTTTCATCAAAAGGTTTTGGTGGCAAGAATAAGAAGCTTGCTGCAGGATCTGGAAAGTATGTGTCCCAGCTGTGTGAGGTTAGAAGTGTCAAGGGCTTGAATGTCTGTCACTGGTAGAAGCAGATGAAGCGCTGCAGTAGTCTGTGTAGATCCACCCACAACAGTGGCTGCACGTACTTCAAAAGATCACTTTCAAGAAAGGACAGAAAAGAGCCAAAATAAAGAGAAATTTGATTATTATTATTATTATTTTCTTCTATTTATTTCATCAGTGATGCAACTTTTGTATTTTGTTATTACGGATGTAGCTGTAGCCAAATTAATGTTGAGATTGCAGAGCTGGGAGCAAATCCTGATGTCAGGTTCTGGATCTGAGTCAGGAATTGAATGCCCCTGGGGTTCAGAGTGGGAGATGAGTTGGAATCCAGCATTCTGCAAGTGCATGTCAAGTTGGAGCAGTAAACTCTGCCTTTCTCCTTGCTTAGTGTACTTGCCTACGTAGTGCAGCTGATCTTCAGCTGTGTGCAAGGTGTGCTGCCTCAAGGCCAAAATTCCTGATGCGAAGGATTGTGAGTTTCTGACTTTTTTCCCCTTTCTCCCAGATAGGCCTCCATGGCAGAGAGGACCTGACTGAGAATCCTGTATGTGTTTACCAGGCACAGACCCTCCCCACTCAGGGGAAAGATACCTGCTTTCTTCTGTCAGAGTATTGAAGCACTGGTTCCTGTTGGAGACATCTTCCTGTTGTAACATCTTGTGCTGGATGTTACAGGAAGAGACAAGTAGACTTTGTCACTTGTGTGGCCAAGGGTAAGCTAAAGGTCAAAGCAACATCTACTGCTTGTCAAGGCCATTTCATCTCAGGCAGATTGTCTTTGAGCTTCTTAAACAGTGCTTGGGGGTGTTCAAGTTGTTACTGAAATGCAGCTATTTCCAGTGCTGGAGGCAGCAATAACATAACAGCATTCAGAAACTCCATGGTGCCAGTGTGTGGAAAACGGGGCTCTTCAAATGGTACTACAGGAGGGATTTAAAATAGGAATTGGATGCTACTTAGCATAATTGCTGGGCTGATTACCCTGTATCATTGCTTCTGGTTCTGTTCTTTGCCTTCACTGGAAAGCTTTCTGTCAGCTCTGCTGTTCCATCACAAGCACTTATTGCGGTCATGGCCCTGCTACACCCAGCAACCCTACACTGGCTTGCTGTCCTTGTGTTTGTTGCACACAGTTTGCCATACTTCACTCTGCTGATTTAGCTGCCTGCTGTTAAGGCTGTTTCTAAGTAGTAGTGCCAGGTAGGAATAAATCTGCTAGACAGCAATATTGCTGAAGTTCTCCAGTTATACTTAGTGGGTCAACAGCATTTGTCTCCTGCATTTAATGAAACTGGGGCTGAATAAAGTGTTCTGGGAAGGCATAAACACATCTTAAGTATTAGCGTTCAGAAAAGCAACAAAAATGATCACCACCAAACAACCCACAGAATGTTATGCACTGGAAGCTTTAGCACACTGTCTATTACAGTCAGTCTTTAGTAATTGATGGCACTATAATATTCCCAGAGTTTTTGCTTTTTCCCCATTCATCTCCTTTCTTTGCCCCACTTTCATGAAAAAGGTGTGTATAGGGAGTAGCTGCAGTTCTATAGTTTATGAGATGGTATAAATTACCATGGTGGAGTTTGTTGTCCGACTGCCTGTAACCTGCTGGGTATCTGTAGGAAAAATAATAATAATAATGAATTATAAGAGTTTAGTGAATCTTAATGTGAATGACTCTCCATCTGAAAGCTTGGACTGCATGTACTCCCCAGTTACAAATGTTTCCCTCTGCAATTCCAAGAGTAGTAACACTAACCTATTCTTAGGGAATCTGTCACCCAAAATGCAGATAGCAAAGAGTTGGAGAGAAGAGCTGGCAATTCATCCATAATTTGAAAGTCGTATTGGTCTCCAATTACCATGCTAGAAGGAAGCCAGAATCATTTAATGCATGACTTAGGAACCAAGAAAGGAGCTAAATTTAACGGAACATTCAAAAAAACTGTTCAACCAATACTGGTGTTGATGTTTGTGTCTTCAACAGGATGTAACTAGAGTTGTTCAGTGAACTGGAGCTGTGACTTTACTATCTCATTTCTTGTATGCTTTGTAAAGGTGTGTTGAGATATTTTGTCCTTTCAATAATTGTTTAGGCCTCCCATTATCAGCACAGGAGTGGCAAGGTATTACAGAGAAGGGCCAATACTGCCTTGCTCCTTTGAGAAGGGTCAGGTGCAGTTGAGGAGGAGGCTGTGCAGGCATGGAGTATGGCTGCCTATTAGCAGCTCAGCATTCTCCTAATTTAAAACTATAAGATCTCCACTCTTTTGTCATGTTCTTGATTCTGCCATCTTTAAGAGCAGGGGGAGGGCAGGAGCCATTCAGCTGTCATCTGCACTTGTCTGCAGAAATCATGCAAGCCACCAGGTTTTCTTTAAGTCAGCTTGAAGGTTAGGGATGGTATCCTGTGTTCCTGAGCTTTAGAGAGACACACTTGAGCTCTCTCAGGACTGTGTGGTAATTCTACAAAGGTAAGATAGCAAGCTATAAGAGGTGTGGTATTCCTGCTGCTGCTTTAAGTTTGTGGACAGCCAGCGTATAGCTCATAACCCATGAACTTAGAATGATGTTTATCAGCAAAAGTACCTCTCGCTTCTGTCTTTTCATCCTACTTCACTTAGTTTTGGGTGCTGAGAGGCATAGCTTTATAATGCCTTAAAAGTTTTTAACTGGGACCAGTGGCTGAGAAGCAGTGCAACCAAATGAGGGCACTGCAGCTAGGCACTTGCAGCATCCTTCAGACTTGCTTCCTAGAGGTGAGAGAACTCCCATTCATTTTAATGCATCTGCTTCCTCAGGTAAAGCTGCCTTGTAGAAATAGTGGCAAGCTGTCAGCATCTTACTACTGGCCCAAATGGCCAACAGAAAGGGGCAGATAATGCTCTGAGGGCTTATCTCTTATTTAAAAATAAATGAGATCATATAGGACTGAGGAGTCCCTTGATCTGAAAGATGTTTTCTTTTGCTCACTTGCTCCACCTTGCCTCCCTTCAGCCCCTGGAAGGAGATACAGTAGTGAAATCAAGACAAGGTTCTGTGAGAAGCTATGCTCCTCATATGGGGCAGCTGAAGAAGTCTAGCATCTGATAGTAATTGATTAGTAAATTAAATTTTAACAACCTAGAGGCTGCACACGGTCCAGCCCTGCTTCTCTAATATAAATCATTCAGATTTGCAAATATGAAACACATGTTCTCTGTCTGACCTTGTCTTTTATGGAGCAGTGAAGATTGCAAATGCAGATGCTCAGGTTCGTCTGCTTTCTTGGCTGTTGAAGCCATAAATGGCAGCTTTGCTCTCTGAGCACACGTTATGTTGATGTTGCTTTGCAAACCAAAGAACAGATAGGGCACCAGGCACTGAAGCTGGGTTAGATCCTGCTCAAACAGCTTTGCTCTCTTTAGTCTTTGTTCACCTGGAGCAGTATGGTGACCCCGATACTGCAGCCCAGATCTGTCTCCTCTCCCCACTGTAGGCAGGAGGAGGACACAGGCTGCCTCTGTAAGACAGCCAGCAGCAGAAGGCAGTCACCTGCCATCACTGCCTGCAGTAAAGTGTGGGTTTTTGCCTGTTTCCTAACTGGTCTGGCTTAACCCAGCAGCCTTGAGGCATGCAGTCTCTGACAGCTGGGGCTGGATAGGTCCTTTCTCCAGACTCCTTTAAACTGCAAGCTCCAACATGGACTTGGGCTTCACCAATGCTGACACCGCTCAAGCTTTTCCTGCAGGTATTTAACGGTCAGTTTAATGTGCATTTAAAGACAGTTTTGCCCTTGAGGACTGAAGCCAGCCTGCTTTTACTCTCCTCCCCCGAGAAAGGTAGGGCTCCACATGTGCCATTTCTTCCCTTTCTCATCGGAAGGGCATGTCCCAGTCTGACACCTAATTTTTAGCACTCTTATTCTGGAGCTGAATTGGAGACTGCAAGTTTAAAGCCTCAGATCTACTCTGACTGCAGTCAGTGGGAATTTTCCTATGTAGGTGCTAAGTATTATTCAGTGTAAGCAAAACTTGGCCTGTTACTTCTAGCTTATTTTCCATTATAAATCAAATCCTCTCTCTAATTTTTGCCTGAAGTCTTTCCTCCTACAGAGGAATTTGTTGTAGCTATAACATTGCCATGAAATATTTCAGCCACGAAAGCTTGAAAATAGCTTTCTTCCCTTTGAGAAGTCATGTTTCTCAGGGAAGCTAGCTTGCTCTAGGACTTCTGAATGTGGTTTGTTGTTGTATTTTGACTCAGAGAGCAGTTTGCCTGTTGCTGGGAGAGCAATTCGATTGTGTTCTGAAGTCAACAGCTCTGTAGGCTGAGTTGCTAGCAAAGCATTTAAAGATCTTTCTACATCCCTAATGAAGGTGCATGTTTTAATGAGAATGTATCTCTGCTCTCCAAAGCTTAATAAGACAACAAGAAATATTTAGGTCCAAGCTTGAGTTCACTTACACTAAAATAAAGCAAACTTAGGTTTAAGTGGAAGCTGGTGAGTGCTGCCTTTCAGATATGTACATTACTATGAATGGGCACCTCAAGGACAGCATGTATCACCTCCATGTCTTTCATCACATTTTCCCATTGGAGTGTTAGTAATCTGTAGCAGCAACCTGTCCTGGAGTCCAGGATAGAAAGTAGGGACAGTGGGGATGGAGGGAGCAAGAACCAGTAAACTGAAGAGACTTGGGCATAGAAGAGTGGAGCTGGAGCATCATTTCAACCCTGTGATTTGCTTTTAAATAACCACTGAAGACTCCTGGTGCTGCCTGTTCACACCTATCAATGGGATTTGACAGTAAGGATGCACTGGTGAAACAAAGGAATTAGTACAGATCTAGTGCAGGCAACATATTTTAGGGAGCCTTAGCTCTAGCCTGGTCCTGTGGAGTTCCCCTACTTCCCCATGCCAGGCTATTTCATGCTTCCTCCCCAAAGAGAATATGACTGAAGGCAAAAGAGATCTGGTTTTATGGACTGAATACATATAAGTGACTACAGCACATTGAACGCGTGCCTGCAGTGCACCCTCTGCATTACCTTTCTACAACAACAATTCAGTTTATGTGCTGCAAAACCATTCTGTGATGCAAATCAGTTTGATAACTGCTTATGAAACAGCCCTCAGTCCTGTACGGTGGATCCAGACTACAACAAGATTGTGTTGGAAGCATCAGTGACCAGCTATTTAAACCCTGCTGCAAAGAGGAATCCCAGGAGAGCCCTGTGGTACCTTTGCACTTAGCAACAGTCAGCAAGAGTTTGATCTTAAAGTATTTCATAACTATACAATGTCTGGAGAACTGCTTTGAGGTGGGAGGGAATCCCTTCAAGCATTTTGAAGATTCAGTTGCATGACAGCTTGTTCATATTGCTGCTACAGCGTGCAGCTAAGCATTGCTTTGGGTGTCAGCAGATCATCTTAAATCTTAGTCACGCTAGTGATCTCCACATCTTAGTGGTTGCATGAGATACTTGAAGCTGCCGCTATTCGGCAGCATAATGCTCTTTTGTTTGCTTCTTTCTAGTTCAGAATGTTCAGCATCTTTGCACATGTCACTATTATTATTAAAGTATTTGTTTTAAAGGATAGAGCTGTCATTCCCAAGCTAATGGGGTCCACACCAAATTAAATGAGGCTTTGGAGTAATCAAATGCATGATGAGAGTGGAAATAAAATTTTCACCTACTGAACGTTTTTGTTGTCAGTGCCAATTTTTTAGCACAAGAGCCCTCACCAGTCTTTTAATACATACAGGATATGCTACTGCCATTAATGTATTCTGTAACAGGAGAAGCCCTTTTCACATGTTGAAGGGATGCCTTTGGGACTATACAGTCATTTCTATTAGAGGGCAACAATGCGTATAGATATTAATTTTATGTAAGAAGGCAGATTGATAGACTTTTTCTCCAGAGCAACTGGGTTATGTTATGTGAGACAGTGTTTTTTATTGCTTGTTTTAGGCTTTTAAACCTGATGATGTTGGTTATTAATGCCTTTTACTGTAGAGATTAAAAGCTAAGGTTCCTGTATGAATTGATGTTCGATGACAAATTCCTGCATTTCAGTATCATTTCAATTTGCACGTTGTTGCTGTCTGGATGCGGTTTGTAGTTCTGCATTCTTTTAAAGCAGTAGCCCTGGTTTTAATTTTTTTTTCCTCTGAGGGAAGAAGTGTTAACAGAAGTCTCATCCGTGAAGTAATGCAAGAGCATGACAGCACTCTCGAGTTCCCAGCTGCAAACAGCGATGCTTGCAAAGCAGTGTTCTCTCATCTGACACTGTGCATGGCCACCAGGCTCATGAAGCAACACCTGCAGCCTGCCAGTTCTGAATTGATCCCCAGTTTTTTACCACTCTTTCAGAGAAGAACCTTTTCCTAGTACCCAACCCGAACCTCCCCTGGAGCAGCTTGATGCCATTCCCTCTCATCCTATCACTGTTACCTTTGAGAAGAGGCTGATTCTCACCACGCCACAACCTCCTTTTAGGTTGCTGTGAGTGAGTGATAAGGTCTCCTCTGAGCCTCTTCTCCATACTGGAGAACTCCCAGTTTCCTCAGCTGCTCCCCATAACACTTGCATTCCAGACCCTTCACAGCTTCATTACCCTACTCTGAACACACTTCAGGGCCTCAATGTCTTTCTTGTTGTGAGGGGCCCAAAATGGCACTCAAGGTGTGGCCTCAGTCATCCTTCACTTCCTCCCATACCTACTTCCTGAGCTAGATTTGCCTGTTAGGCTCAGCACTCTGGGTGCAGACACCTATCTGACTCGAGCATTTACGTCAGCAAGCAGTCAGAGCTGCCACTGTGTTACTGCCAATGGCTTTTACTCAGCACATTTTCAGTCAAGGGCCTGATGTGATTTGGACACCCCTTGTCAGGTGTGGGAAGCTGAGTGGGACATCCTGAAGTCAGCAAGTTTCTTATGGGCACAGCTGAGCTGTGATCTACCATCCTGCTCTGGCAGCTGCAAGTTCCCCAAGCTCCCCACAGGTCCTCTCTCTATGTTGTGTGATAATTCTTATACCTAAAATTATATGCATTTTTTTCTCTTTTCATTCCAGCTTCTGAGGAATCAGGAAGATAAATTGTATTTCATGTCAGCCCAATCATCTGAAACTTTGAGTGTGAACTGGAGAGTCCCTGGGAGAGGGCTGGAAGTCCTCCAAACTCGTAAGACCTGCAGACTTCAGGGAGCTGTTGCACGCAGGTTTTCAGTATGGATTCTTTGCCAGATCAGCTCTGAAACAGATTAGAAGTTGTCATGGTGAAAGCTGAAGAAGGCTGAATGCTAAAGAAAATATAACAGCTGCTGGAACATGTAAAGGTGAGGTCACAGCTACGCAGGATCGAGGAGAGAGATCCAAAAACTAGGAGTTCATGGTCTGATACTCATTGAAATTATATGCTAGAGGACTGTATGATGTGACATCTTCAGATAAGCTCGTATTGATGTCAAAAACCAAATGGTTAAGTCTATGGTTTTCAAGTACTGGCTTGTGCCGTCACTATCTGATGCCAGACTTCCATCCTTTATTATTTATTTGTTTATTTTTACTTTCCCTCCAATGTGTCTTGGTCTAGTACTCCCACTGCTCTGTGCATTTCAGAGGATGGTCTGGCTAATGTTTCTATCACTTCTGTGCACATTAGTGCTGTTTGCCTCATTTAGGCATTGGGGTGCATCTGTTCAGTTGGCCTTAGCTAGGACTAGCTCTAATATTTCATGTTCGCACACGTCTTATTGATCTGGCTTGTCTTAGAGCATGGCAGTAGCAAATCAGCAGTAGTGATCACAGAGAGACTGGGCTCTCTCTGGAAGTAAGCCTGAAAGTTAAATGAGGCAGAAAAAATGGGCAAATCCCTCTGCTAGTCCTGGAAAAATGTTGGGCTGAAAGAAGATCTGCTCTTCTGTCTTTAAATTACAGCCTTTTTTGAAGCTCCAAGTAGTCCTGGGGATGATTTCCAGCTTAGCGAGATGTTCTGTGTGTAATCTCCAAGATCCAGTAAAAAATTAACACATCACTCAGCAATAGCTCCTTTTTTATTTTTCCTGCTACTTTCTAATTCCTCTTTTGGGACATTACCTATCTATAGAATACTGAAGAAGTATGTGCATTTTATTCCTTGCTCATGGAAATGCACCTATCAATAATACATTTCCCTCTCTAAAGTCGGCTAAATTCTTCTATCAAAATTATTTCAAAAGAGTTAATGGACACAAACACAACCCACATCCCCTCTTTTCCATCTGTTTTCCTCTAAGGTCTCCTGCTTGTTCCATTACAAACATTGTTCCCTGGAAGCCTGGCGAGGATGTATTGGTCTCCCAGCCAGAGTCAGACAGATTTGCCTAACCAGGGGTCTTCCCTTGTCGTTGTACTTATAGTTCAGCAGCTTGCAGGTCATTTCTGCCTTATGTTACCAAAGAATGAAAGGATAAAGCATATGATTTGCACGACTCACATAACCTGCATTTTCTAGAAGCCTTATATTCTCCTTAGGGTATTTGCCTTATACAATTAAAGCACCACTTTTCTGGTGCATTATTTTTGTCCTTCTGGTGCAAAGCTATAAAGGCAATCTAACCTTTGATGACTGGAGTTCAGCTGCTGCTGGAGCATGTGGTATTTAGCCTATACTTGGTTAGGTGCTGAATGGTGTTTGGAGAGGCTTCTGTGATGATTCAGTTAAACTGAGTATTTAGTTGTTATTTACTTTATTTTACTCTACTTATTTTTAAGAAACTGAAAAGAAATCACAGAAAATTATGTCATGAACCTGTTCCATAAAATGCTATTCTGCTCTGGGGCCTGTGCCTCTGTTATATACTTTAAGTCAGTAGCTGTCAAGCTTTGAGACAATATATTGAGTATCAGTGACATAAAAGACTACAAAGAGTTTACATCTTTAAATCTGACTGTTTCATGGTGCCCATGGTCTTGCATAGCCAACCTTTCACTGAGGAATGACCAAAGAGCTGAGGGGCCCCTGAGAAGGAAACTGTTCCTGTCCTACCAACCTTCCTACCATGTCCTTGCTCACCCGCCCATGCTGTCATGTCTACATTTCTTCTCTGCACACAGTGTGGCTCCAAACTCATCCCTTCCATCACTGAGAAAGCTCCCATGGAGGGAATCTTGCCTGAAAAACCAATTTGGAATTCAGCATTGAGCTGAAATTTCACTGCGATTTCTCAACCTATTTCATTCTGACCCAGGGTGAAGCACACAGCTCCAAAGAGTTTTATGGGATAGGAATGCCATAAAGAGTGGAAAGCCAAAAATAACTTTTTTTCCCTTCTTCCCTCACAGCCAGTACACACTCAGGGCACAGAGAGGAAGGGAGAGGCGTGCTAAGACTGTCAAAAAGAGCAATGTCTGTAAGACCTTGGAATAGTGGGCTGCAGCATCTGGTTTAGTTGCCGACTTCTGAAGAATTTCATCAGTAATAAAGTTTCGCCCAAATGTTGTTTTTGACAGCACTGTAAGTCCTGTTGAAAACCACTCTCAGCCATTTTATCAGCTGTAATCAGCACCTGGACAGATTTAAGAAGTAATAACTACATCCTAAATGCAACCAGTCCTCTACAGGAACAGTCTGAAGAAATAACACTTCCCCAGGAGATGGAGCAAGAAGATAGTGTGTTGCAGATGTCTTTTAGAACACAGACTAACATGGACAAGGAGAGAAAAATTAAAGGGTAGCTTCACAGCAAGACATTGGGCTTTGGGACCAGTGGAGCACAAAGTGGGACCTAGAGGTAAAGAGCGCAAAACCATTTGTGTTGAGAGCACTCTTGGAGGTCCCAGGGCAGCCCCTGCTTTGAATAGAACCAGTCTTGCATCTGCATTATGTTGCTTGGGGTCATCTGGCTGAGCCTGGCTTGCCTTAAGTGATGGAAATGCCTCATGGTAGAAAATAACAACACCACAGAACAAGACAAAACAAAAAACAACAACCATCACCCCAATTTCTAATATCCAGTGGGAATTTCTAGTGTTGTAATTTGTCTCTGCTTCCTCTCTTATGGTCACGGTGTGACTTGCAAAAGAGTCTGACTTCATCATCCCTACAGCAGTTAGTTCTCCCTTTAACCAGCCTAAGTCTCTCTGTCTCTTCATAATTGCTCCCCAGCTCTGCTTAATATTGCTTCCTAAGACTAGACCTGAGGTCAGGAAACACCATTAAATGTAGTTTTGTCCCATGAGCTGGATCCCAGCAAGCAGCGTGGGGACTACCAGAAATGGAAGGGGAGTGTGCGGGTGGAGGGGAGGCGTGGGAAGAGGGGGACTCCTGTTTTAGATCTTGATGTTGATCAGCACTCAACCTTTCCTATGGCCTGGAACATGAATCGCATCAAGTCTTGATAGTAATCGTCTGGAAACTCGTGTTAGCGATTACTGCCGGAAAGGATCAGCTTCCATGCTTTGTAACACAGCACAGTCGGGTCTTGTAGGCATCTTTTCTGTAATGGATATTTAATTTTTCCTGCTGTTGGTGTTCTCGGGATGTGTGCATGATGCAGGACCAGGTGCAATAGTGTGTCAGCAAAAACAGCCTACTGAATGACTACAGCTGCTGAGTGAGTCCTTTGGTCCTTTTTTTTTTTTTTCATTTCATTCATTAATATATGACTATGGCCATTGCAGGAGGTATCCAAGTGGAGAGTGGATGAGTCTGTGCTGTATGCATGAGGGAGTTCGGCTGCACTTGTTTACTGGTTGGTAACAACTTGGAGAGAAGGTCTAGGAGTGCCTTCCAGAAACAATCAAGTGCTTGCACTGCAGTTCAGTATTTGGTTACCATTCCACTAGCTGCAAGTGTGTTTTTTCCAAAAAAATGGAACTGTGAATTGTACTGCACTTGTCATCCGGACCTGCACTCTTCTGGTTTTATATGGAAGCAGGTTATGAGTTACCGTTGCTTTGGGAATCCGCGCTTCAGACTTTTGACTTCTGTAAGTCTGATTTCTCAATCTGACTGTTCCATTAAACATATAAACTGAAGGACGCTATAAATACCTGTGAGTAAATATCTTAATTGTTATGTCAACAACATAAGCATATATAGCTTTTTAAACTGCATGGAAGTTCAAATCTTCCTCCAAGTGGCTTGGAATCTAGCTATACAAATGAAAAACTTCTTGCCAAGCCTTACTTAAATGTAGCACTCATTTTTTATTACAAAAAAATAAAAAAGAGAAGGGATTTGCCAAGGTTTATTTTTCCTCCATTAGGTGACAGCATTAAAACACACCTACAGAGGTGGTAGGAGGAGAGGAGTCTCTGTCCCTGTTCCACGGTCCATCTCCTGTAGCGTCTGCCTGTCTGAAAGCCAGGTGCACCTGGATTGGGATCTGCTCTCCATCAGTCTTGGCACCCTTATGTCAGCAATTCTGGGTACCCCAGAAAAGCTGGACTCTGTGTGATCATGAATAGCATCCATAGTTAATGCAGAGTGAGCTGTATGGACGTGCAGCCACCTTGGTGACCCTAAAGAGCTATCCCTCATCTCACCCTCCCCAGTGCTATCTCATCAATTTCTTCTTCCTTTTTTTTTGTGGGGCTTACACAAAGTAGGAGCTACTCACATAACAATATGGCAGTTTACATCTGTTGATGGAATTCAACTATAGCCTTGGGAAACGGGCCTTTGAAACTCATAAACTAAGACTGCTGGCTCAGGCTGACTCTCGGTGCTTGCATCTTGGTAAAGTGCAGCCAAATTTTGCCGCTGATTAAGTTCAACAGTCCTTGATGTATTTTGATCCATCTCAATAGCTTTCATAAGTACAGGTTGGGAAAACTGATGAGTTAAAAAAGCTTTAGCTCGAAGGAACCAGCAAGATGCAGTGCACTGAGAGCTGGCAAACCTCAGTGCTTTGTGGACCTTCCAGATGAATGTATAATTGCAAAGGAGGAATGTTTTTGGAGATAGGGGTTGCCAGCTGAAACAGAAAACATGTTTCTGTAAACAGCAGTTGTTACATTTGATTTTTTTATCCCCCACAGAATTACAGCTGATGTTCTTTTCTTTAACAATCCCTTATGTTTCTGCCTGGTCACCCTTGTCATTTTTCCATATTACCTGTTGCCATAGTATCCAAGTAACGATGCCAACACGATTTGAGATGAGTGAAACTGCACGCTGCGGTGTGTTTGCCTTTAACTTGGACAAAGAAAATATGAGAGAAAGCCACACCAGATGTCTATAACTAGCAGGGCTGAGAACTGCGCTTGGGTGAGGGTATTCATGTACACAGCTTCAGGTCTGTCCCAAAGCCTCCTCCATTAGCACTTGGGATCCATGTCTGTTCGCAGGAGAGAGGTGCCCAGTTCAGAGCATGCCTGAGCTGGCAGTCTGCTTTGACCTCAACATATATGGAGCATGAGCATAAGTATTAATTGATCAGCCTTCTTTCCTCAGCACAAGTTTGTTTATGTGTGCATGTATATTGCCTTGTTTTTGTAATCATAGAATCATAGAATCATAGAATTACTCAGGTTGGAAAAGACCTTGAAGATCATCAAGTCCAACCGCAGCCTAACCAGTAGCCTATCTCTTAAAAAACAACCACAAAACAATACCACAACAACAAACCTCTGCTAAATCATATCCCTGAGTACCACATCCAAGCGACTCTTAAACACATCCAGGGATGGCGATTCAACCACCTCCTTGGGGAGCCCATTCCAGTACCTAACCACCCTTTCTGTAAAGAAGTTCTTTCTAATATCCAACCTAAACTTGCCTTGGTGCAACTTGAGGCCATTTCCCCTCGTCCTGTCACAAGTCAGTAGTGAGAAGAGACCTGCCCCACTCTCACTGTAAGAACCTTTCAGGTACTGGAAGACAGCAATAAGGTCTCCCCTTATCTTACTAGAACTTTTGGGGCTGAAGAAGAAAAAATTTACTTTCAGAATCTCACTCTGTTTTCTGAACACTTTATCTTGTTGTCCACGTGGATGTTCTGCCTTGGAGATGACCCATATGCCTTAAAATACTTTTCTCTCAGAGCAAGCATGCAACCTGCAGGCAGGGAGAGGACAGAGGGTTCTTGTGGAGGCTGGGAACATGAAGAGTGGACTTTCTGAAGAACTTTCCCTCCTTTTGTTACCTGTAGTTGTGATCCGAGAAATGTCTCCCAACAGCCAAATACGTGCATGTATTTTCTACTTCTAGATACTGTGTTGAACTGCGGCCTCAGATGCCAGTAAAATAACTGTCCTTTCTTGCCCACGTTAGGAATAGTTTTGGGACTCTATTAGGTGAAGTGCTATAGTGTTGTGCATACAACTGTTTACATATTGAATGGAGAGCAATGCATGGCCAAGAAAATAATACTTTTCAAAACGACTATGCTGTCTATAAAGACCTTTAAGAGAAGCTAATTCCTTTACCTCCTTTATGGCAAATACACCTGAGCTGCAAGGCAGAAGAGCTCTTTCCTAGAAAAAGCTTTACATCCTTTATCTTGGTAGTGTTGGAGTGCTTGAGCCAGCCTGCTTCTTCCAGTCCCTTCATCCCTTTTCTAATAGGTTGTGCTTTTGTATTTGGGAATGAAGAAAGCCTCAGCATTCTGGGCTGAGCTGCAAGGAAATACTCCAACTTATTGCCCAGAGGTAGCTGATAGGGAAGATGCCATCTCTGTTGCTTTTGAGGCTTCCTCTTTAGCATCATAGAATCATAGAACTGTTTGAGATGGAAGGGACCCTTAAAGACCATCTAGTACAACTCCCCTGCAGTGTACAGGAACACCTACAGCTAGATCAGATTGCTCAGAGCCCCGTCCAAACTGACCTCGAGTGTCTCTAGGAATGGGGCATCCACCACCTCTCTGGGCAACCTGTCCCAGTGCTTCACCATGCTTATCATAAAAAAAACTACTTCCTTACATCCAATCTGAATCTCCCTTGTTCTAGTTGTGAAACCATTTCACCTTATTGTATCACAGCAGACCCTGCTGAAGTGTCTGTCCCCTTCTTTTTTACAGTCCCCCTTTAGATACTGAAAGGTCTCTATCAGGCTTCCCTGGAGCCTTCTCTTGTCCAGACTGAGCAGCCCCAGCTCTCTCAGCCTGTCCTTGCAGGGAGGTGTTCCATCCCTGGGATCATTTTTGTGACCCTCCTCTGGATATGCTCCAACAGGTCTGTGTTTCTCCTGTGTTGAGGACTCCACATCTGGATGCAGTTCTCCATGGGAAGTCTCACCAGCGCAGAGGGGAAGGATCACCTCCATAGACCTGCTGGACATGTTTCTTTAGATGTAGCTCAGAGGCTTGCCCTGACTGCCCCAACTTTTCAAACATCACTGAAAGTAGCTTGGTGACTATGTCGGCCGGTTCCCTCAGGACTCTGGGATGCATGTCATCGAGATTTATGTGTGTTCAGGTTCCTCATGTGATTGTGAACCTGATTTTTGCTTGCTTACAGCAGGAGTGGCTTTGTTCCCACAGTCCCCACACAGGAGCCTGAGATCAACACATGGGTGGTGGTGAACCAGGCCAGAGGAAACAGGACAAGGCTTTAGTCTGAAGATGTAGAAATGGCTTCTCCAGGCTGCTGCATAGCTCAGCAGAAAGCAATGCTCTTTCTTTGGGCTGTCCATCTTTCTTGGTGCTTGCAGCCTCTGCCCAGGACATTTTGAGTAAACACGCGGCACAGGGAGCACATCCCTGCATTCCTTTGGAAGGGGTCTAGGGACTTCTGAATCCACACTCATTCAGCTGAGGTCTATCATATGAAAGGATAAGCAGGGGAAAAGAGAAACGCCACAGTTGCATTCTGAGCATCCACCTTCCTCAGGCTGCAGCACAGAAGACTCAGCATCAGAAACCCTGGTGGAGGCCCTGTCTTTGGCCTTTCCTGTCATTTGGACCCTGACCAAGACCACCAATTTATTTTATTTTTTTTAAGCAAGTCAAAAGTAATTGAAGTAGCTACAGAAATCCCGCAGCCCCAGGGGAATGGATGTGGAGTCTGTTTAGGCAAAACAAGCAAGAGAAATATTACTTCATCATCAAAGTACTAAGTGTGTGTTTTGAATCCACACATCATGAGCTAATTACCAGATGCACTGAGTAGAACAAAAGAAATAGCTTGAATGATAAACATCAAAAAAAGGATGATTCAAAAAGCCATCTGAAATGCATTTTGTCTCCTTGCTTACACAAATGACCTTCAGTCGTTTCATTTTATAAGGCTGTATATTTTGCTCTGTGAGATTTATTCTGTGTTTCACTGGGGCCATTTCACAAAGGTACCATTTCCAAAGACAGCTCTTGCTTATTCTCTATTGGAGCCCTGTGCTCAGCGCAGCAGCAGGACCCTGCCTGTGGGGCACATCACTTCGGGATGGAGAGGGCTGAAACCATCAGGGAGGAGGAGCCCAGGCTTGCTGACTTTGGTTGCTATATAGCAGGGCCCTGGCAGCCATGAAGTCATGCAGATGTTTTGGAGGCAGTGAGGGGGATCTAGGTGCTGACGCACATAAGACTTGGTTGGTGACAAGGGACAGGGGGCCCAGCAGTAAGTACCATCCTGTTCTCATTAGGCACAAGGAAGAGTGGGAACAGAGGCAAGCCATGTAAACATGACAATTTTTGTCCTCTAAGTGGCCCTTTGAAGCAGATGTAAGTAATATACTTTATTTACAGCAAAGCAATTGGTAGATAGAAACATTCCTTGAGGTTCTTCACATCTATTTGTTCCTCAGTCTCCTTTCTTTATTTTTGTAACTTCCCCTTTGAATGAGATGGCCAAAACTAATTCTGTCTGTATTTCTGCTCATCTCTAAAGTCAACATCAGTGAGCATTCTGTGCTTGGCTGATGGTGAGCAATACACCCAGAATGAAAATAAGAGAAAGCATTAGTGCATTTGCCTTTTTTTTTTTTTTTTTTTTTTTTTTTTTCTTTTCCAGGCCAGGTACCATGGTTCTGTATCTGGAGCTCATCCTTATTCTGTGATACAGTACAG
The DNA here is from genome assembly GCF_039878825.1 of Excalfactoria chinensis. NCBI lineage: Eukaryota > Metazoa > Chordata > Aves > Galliformes > Phasianidae > Excalfactoria > Excalfactoria chinensis. The sequence goes on from NC_092826.1 coordinate 49,201,321, forward strand.
CGGACAATGTGATTTTGGACTTCTAATAGAGTTCTGTGGAGATAGAGTCATGTATCTTTCTGGGCAGTAAGATATCATGAGATACAGTATAGAATGAGGTTGTAAGGGGTTGCACAACAATGAGGTACTATTACTAAATGATGCCATGAAGTAAAGGAGCAGTTTTACAGCATTGCCCAGGGATTAACCAGTTTAGCAAGTCAGGAATAACCATTCTTTGATTAAACACTGGGAGCTGACTTGCCTCGTCACGCAAATGAGTGGGATTTTGGGGACGCTCAATGCTAACACACTTGTACTCTCCAGGCCAACAGCCTTGCAGTAACTTAAAACAAAATGCCGCTGCTACCACTCACACATACAAACATTTCCTCAACAAAACTGAGAAGAATGAACTTCAGCTGTAATCTGCTTATCCTGGTGCTTTCTGAACAGTTATATGTCAGTGCTATGGATGGAGATAGATAGCATGAGAGTAAATGCACTTGTTGGCTGGGAAAGAAAATGTGTTGGCCTTGTTGTCCAGTTCTGGGGCCAACACAAGGACATGGAGCTGTTGGAGCAGGTCCAGAGGAGGGCCACAAAGATGATTAGAGGGCTGGAGCATCTCCCCTAAAAGGACAGTCTGAGAGAGTTGGGGCTTTTCAGCTAGGAGAAGTGGGGACCTTATAGCAGCCTTCCAGTACCTGGCCTACAGCAGAGCTGGGGAGGGACTTTTTATAAAGGCATGTGGCAACAGGACAAGGGGAAATGGCTTTAAACTGGAAGAGGATACATTTAGAGTAGATATTAGGAAGAAATCCTTTTTTTTGAGAGTGGTGAGACACTGGCACAGGTTGCCCAGTGAGGTGGTGGATACACTCTCCCTGGAAGCACTCAAGGTCAGGCCGGATGGGGCTGTGAGCAACCTGGTCTAAAGGGAGGTATCCCTGCCTATCACAAGGAATTAGAACTAGGTGATTTTAAAGGTCCCTTCCAACCAAAACCATTCTATGTTTCTATGATTCTGTGATTCCCCTGACTCAGCAGAGGTCCAGGGGATCAAATGGTGGTTGTGATCCTACCATCTTGGAGTAAAGAAGATAAGTAAAGAGAAGAAGGACTTCTGCTCAGAGATATGATTTAGCAGAGCGTTGTTAGAGTTAGGGTACTATGGTTAGGCTGTGGTTGGACTTGATGATCTTTGAGGTCTTTTCCAACCTGAGTAATTCTATGATTCTATGATTCTGTGACTTTGTTTCAACTCCTGAAAGAGCTAAAGAAGTGGCCAACAGAAACGCTAAGTTTTAGGTATTCATCATTCTCAACTATACCTTGAGAGCGCAGTCTTAGTTTTGGCTTGGAGAAAACTGGTCATCATTCTTACCATGGAATTTAATCCCAAATCCTATAATAAAAAATATTTTGGCAAGTGAAGCTTGCTGTTTGATGTTGTTGTTGTTTGTTCTTTTTGTTTGTTTGTTTGTTTGTTATTTTATTTTTTAAAATATTTTATTTATTTCTTTATTTTTGCCTGGAAATCAGGAAACAGTGAGAGAATTTATGAATTGGGAGATAATAGATAGAATATATTTGAAACTTCAATAAATGTAATGCCACCTCTTTGGCTATGCTGTTTTTCTAGTCATCCTAAACCGGACCATTTGAAATGGCAGGAAAACGACAAAATTTACAGTCAGCTCCTTGTCACCTTACAATTGGCTGCTAAAATGCCCACAGCAGTATTTAAATGGGTGCACCTGCTCTGCCTTACCTATTAGTATGGTTTGGTTGGATGGGAATAAATGGACTTGAGTCCAAGCCCAACCACATTTGTCACTGAGGGATGTCCAGGCTGGTGCTTGCCACAATGGCGTGGTGTATGACATGCTGTAGCCAAAACAAAACATGACTGTAGTGAGAGAGAGTTCAGCACAGCTTGTAGTGTGTCAGGGCAGCCAAACTTGCAGCTATGGCCAACTGGATCATCTACAGCACAGTGCCTGATGCTTGCTGCAGGAGCCGCCTGGGTTTACAAGGGAGAGGAGCAGTGTAAGAACATGTTTTCTGCTAAGGTTGTGATGAAAGGCTACTGGTTGTTGCTCTCACTTCTTCCAGATGAAGAAAAAAATATCATTATTTCACCTTTTGTCTCACCAAAGTATTGCATTAAAAAAAGCCAAAACCAAAAACAGTTGTTATGGTTTGAAGGGTGTTTGTGGGAACATGAGACATAAGAAAGTACCTCGAGCTTCTCTTGGGTCCCTCAGCTGTGTGATTTTTCTGTATAAGAGCGGAGCTAAAGCAGAAACTGGCCATGGAGAGGCCCATTTTCATCTGCTCTAATTCAGTTTTATTCATTTACTTGCAAAAGAGAATGGTAACTGGGGACATCTTGGTAGTGTCTCAGTAAGGCTTTCTGGAAAGCAAGCACTCAGGAAATGCTCCAAACACACCCTGGGCAAAGTATTCACCACATCTGTAAAGAACTCATGGCAAGTTTGTCAGCATTAGATCTCGTCAGTCATGGTCTCCTCCCTCCATGCCTCCTTCTGCATCTTCAGTGTCTGGCCTTGACCATGCTATCATTTCCCAAAGAAACAAGGCACACAGCAAGTGCTTGTGGCAGCACCTGGAAAGCAGCTTTCATGCCAGCTAAAGGGAGGCACTGTGCTCTGGTAAATGTGTGCATCGTGCTGGTTGTAGCAATCTCAACACCATGGTTATGTGGTAACCATAATATGCCTTGATGGAAGCTGTAAGACAGACACCATTTCAAATTGTTTCTTCACTAGATTTGCTCCGCTGAGAAGCTGCTCTTGCATTGAAAAGGACACAGAGGAGTCCTTAAAACCTGAGAAAATAACCACAAGGATTTTTTCCTGTCCCCCTTGGACGCTGAACTTCTGAAAGGACATTTAATCCCATTCAGTCTGTGTGCACAAATCAGGGCTTATGTTATCATTTCAGAAACACAACTTCTTGATTATAAGGGTTGAAAGGAGAAATCAAGACCTTTCTCTGCCTGGGCTCAGCCTTTCAAAATTGGACACACGGGTTTACTGTCTGTCAGTACATATATTTCTGTACAATACTGTTATTTTGGATCTAGTGTGTTTTTATTCTACCATTTCAGAGCTTGTTCTTCCAGCAGTAAATACACAAATACACCTTCTTCAGTAAGGAAAAATTCTGAGGCTGAGGAACCAAAAACTCTCTGCACTTTTGACCCAGTGTTTGATGGCCCCTATGGTAGGGAAAATAATTTTCTTTATGATGTCTAATCAGATAATCCCTTGCTGCAATTTCTGTCTCATGCCTCTTGGCACATCTACCCTTGTGCAGCTCTGTAGCCTGGCTCCTCCTGTGTGCCTCATCATCAGGTAGTTGCAGGCTCCAGAGTGTTTTTAAGGCTGAACAGGCCCAGCTCCCTCAGTCTCTCCTCACATGTTGTGTCCTCCAGCCCTCTGCCAGACTCATGCCTATATGACAGTCTTTCTCTTACTGGGGACCTCAAACCTGGATGCAGTTCTCCAGATGTGGTCTCTTAAGTGCCGATTGGAGGGGACTAATAAACTCCCCTGACTTGCAGCTGTGCCTTTGTAAATGAGCGCAGGCTGGCTTTCTTTCCTTCAGGGGTACACTGCTGCTATACATGCAACATTCCTCTTCAGCCCTCTCCTCCCTGCTGGATTATTTTATTTCAAAGATGTTTGAAGCTCACTAAGTGCATAGGGTGAGTCGATATCAGATGCAAAGCTTTGCTTTGCCTTATTTGAACTTCATGAAACACATGGCAGCTCCTGTCTCCAGCATCTTTAAATCCCTTCAAAAAGCAGTCATGCCTTCCATTCTATCAACTTCGCTCCTCTTTCCCCAGAAGGGCAGTTGACAAATATACATTAAAAGCAGCCCCAGATTTGGTGTGGTCCTCAGTCTTGCTGAGAGTGTGCTCTGTGTTGTCCTCCAGACTGTTAATAAAAGACATTAAATGGTAGTGGTCCCAGAACTGATTCCCTAAAGGACGCCATTAGAAAGAAGCTGGCAGTTCAGCTTTAGCAGGATGGTTGGATGGAGGATAGCAGTACAGTTCCCACCTATTGCAATCCCTTATCCAGTCTACAGGTTGCCAATTTGACTGTAAGTTGTTTTAAAACCAAACCAAACCAAAACCAAACAAAAAAACCCAAAACAAAACAAAACAAAAAAACCCCACAACAGAAGAACACTTTTATTTTCAAAGTTTGATCGATCCACGAAAGAAAGGGCAGAACATTTCTGCAAAGCTCAAATAACCGTACAGCTGATTCTGCAGAGTTTTCTCACCAGAACGTAAGTGCCTGTTTGTTAAAGAGAGGGAGCCAGAAAGTGAGCCAAGTCCAACTATGGCCAGTATGGTTCTGCTGCTGGTATTGGTGCTTTCAGAACCACATTACACCCTTTACACCTCTCTTCCAGTGTTGCCTCCTCAAAATCACTGAACATACAGATAAGGATCCATCTGACCACAAAGCGTCTCTGTCAGATCCTACAGCAGGGCTGCCCTGTACATTCTGTTTTTCATTCACAGGTTCTATGGAAGAAATGGAGCAAAACTCTCCACCAGGGAATGCTGCCAGCTTTCCATTGCGCTTAGAGGAAATCAGGTTGTCTTCCAGTGAGTTCCAGTCACCAAACAATTTTATTGTTACAATATGATGAAGCGGCTTTTATTTTGTGCACTTCGTGGTGCCCAAAATGTTAGTTTTCACAGTATAGAATGGATGTGACAGCATTTGTCATGGAAGCACTGAGCAGAGTATGTTGCGACTTCATTCAATTGTGCTGTTTTATGAACTTCTGCAGTAAAATGTGCCAGCAAATTATGTTGTATTATTTTCGTTCTGGCGATTAACTAATTATTCATATAATAAATACCAGCTAACTACAAGAAAGAGATTTATTTGTCACAGAGTTAGAAGAATGTCAAACTTTTCCCATTTCATGTAAAAAGGCAGAGGAAAAAATACTTCTAAAATGACTTTGCAACATGTGCTTTATTTTAAGTCATTACTGATTCAAAACTACACAGTATATCCTTTTAATATACCTTACCCACTCAATGATTTTTTTTTCTCAATAATTTTTTTTTTTTTTTTTAACATGGAATGAAATCTACATTGCAAATGTAAATTTTCATGCTACAATGATCTCTAACGAGCCATTTGTGTCACTAATAATAGTAATTTAAGAAAAAAAGGCCACTTTTGAAGCTCATATGCATGTCTATATTTGGGAACTTAAAAAAAAAAAACAAAAAAACAACAACCCGTCTCAGATGTAAAAATGTGACTTGGAATATGTAAACATTTTTCTATACCTGAAACACTGGAAGAAGAGTATCAGCTAACAGCAAAACAATGGTTGCCTTAAGTCATCGAAATGGGAAAAAGCAAGTCATGGGGAGCAGAGAGAAGCACACACTATTCAGTTTTTAAGGGATTATAAGAAATGAAGTAGCTCCTTAGGTCATTGAATTCACTTTCTTGTCTCATCTAATGGAAAGCAGTAACTCTGAAGAAAATGGCCTAGCAGAACATCCCAATATTTCACCATAATTATTCTAGCCATTAGTTACCCTCGACGAAATGTCAAGTTTCAGTTGCTGTATTATTTTTTTTCCTGAGTCATTGATGTTTGGTGGAAATGTTTTCTGTGACTGTACAAATAAAATAAGGCATTTAAAGAGACTGTAACTTGTATCCTTTTTGCTAGCAGAGGTTTGTCCACGGTGTCCTTTGTACATCAAAATCTCTGCTTTTCTACAAATGGGTATGGCTAGAACTTCTTCAGTTCCCACTGTTGCCCTGGGTCTTGGGTGTCCAGAAGGCTAGTCACCGTCCCATTACTTGTAGCTTGAAAGTCAATGACGTACAACAGCATATTGCACAATCCAATCTATATGACTCCAGAAAAAGTTAGAAAGGTCCTCTGGAGTCATTGGTGGGTTTATTCCTTTCCTTTCTCTTCGAGGGTAATTATTGTCTGGAAAATTAAATTAGCCAGACAGGGATGCAAACTTTTTGCTGATTAAATTACAAAGCAGTCCCCAGATTGTAGAGGAGTGGCACGTTAAAAACAGCAAATCATCCAACTTTCTTCACTGTTGATCCTTAATTTGAAAGGCAGCATGGATTCCAAAGGCTGTAGCTTCCAGGACTCCTTCAGTGAAAAATGATCGCTACCTAACTATAAAAGGCTTAGCTCTTAAGAGAATATTGTGCTTTTCCTTTTTCTTTAAAATTCAGATGAAATCAACTTGATTTGCAGTGTGACACCAAAGAGATCAATTAGTTTTTTCCCTAGTCCACTTGATCATAGTCTCTGGTGAGCGATACAAGAAGATTAGTTTGGCGTACAGGTCTTCTTCTAGTTCCAGTTCTCCAGTCTCTCGTACTAAGAAAATGTCAGTACACAACTTCAAGATTCGGTCTACATTGGGTAGCTCCTCAAACATGATGGAGTGAGAGATCCCACTGAAAAACTCACGGACGAACTTCCCTATCACCAGGACGACTGACGCATATAGTCCCATGATGCTGAAAAGAAAGAATGAGAAAAGTTCAAGCTGTGCCTGGAAAGAGGATCATCCAAATCAAAGAGAGCTCATCTACATGGCTAAGTACAGTCTGTCAGCAGAGTAAACACTGATTTCTATTTAGGATCCTGTTTCTTCTGTGCTGTAGGATGAAAGAAAATAAGACCTCTTCCAACATGACAGAAAGCTGAGAACACGGACAGCTGAAGCTGCTGGCTTAAATGATTTATCCTCAGTCCATTACGATGGTAGTCTTACATCTTGTCTGCTACAGCTTGGAAGCTGTAGGGAAAACTCATAACCTCTGGCTACTAAATGCAAGTGATCTGCATTTAGTATGTCTCATGTCTAATAATTTAGTATGTCTCATGTCTAATTCTTTTTATTAAAGTGTGCGTAAGTGGTGACAGACTAACAATTGCCTGAACTTGCAGGCCAAAACTCTTATGAGGAGCTCTCCAAAGGATGCTGGAAAGGAGTATTTCTTAGGAGGCACAGTCTCCCAACTTCCTCTGTTTATGGAGCTGTATTTCATAACAGCTTCAGACAGTCTTGGCTGCTAGCATGAGCTTGGGAAGGTTGCCAAAACTTATCAGTTTGGCTTTTAGTTAAATGAACGTATTTTGAATGATTTCATATAAATAAGAAATTGGTGCAAAGGGTACTTCTTTTGCCTTTATTTCCTACCCACTGGAGTGTGAATATGAAAGGGCACATCATTCCTTAAAAATACAATGTATTCTGCAGATAAAACTGATAGATGTGAAATTTTAATTCTCACAGGAGCTGTTTTCTGGAGTTTCAAACATTAGAACAACAAAAAAGAAATGAAATACACCCACAAAGCAAATGAAGTAACCTTCTATCTCATCTACAGTATTTTAATCTTATGTGAAGATTCCTTCTTACCCATATCCAGCCAAGAACCCAAGGCTTGGAGGACTAACTTTATCACTGAATATGAAGAGTTCAAGGCTCTCTTCAGATGTTTTGTATCTTTTTCCAAGCTGATTCAAAACCCACCACTCACGAACTCCTTCTTCAGACACATTTTTGACCAGGGAAACTGTAATATTTTCCCATCTGCAGTCTATCAAAAAAAAAAAAAAAAAAGGAAATGTTAACAAGTGTACTAAAACTGCAAAAGTCAAACCGATACTATTAGATGCTTTGATAACTTGTGTGATAAAATAATGGAGTGATGTAGGAGTAAAGGTTTGTTTTAACTTTCTTACAATCTCTTTTGTACTATTTCTGTACAGAAGTACAGTCTATCTAGACTGCTGTGGTTTTCTTTCTACTAATCTTATGTAAATGAGCATTAAATAAATAAAATATTGACATCAACTATGTTTTCTTCTGTACACCTGAAAAGTTATTCAAGTATTTTCAAGCCAATGCATCAATAACAAGAAGTATTTCTACATTTCAGGCCTAAAGAAGCACATTTAAGTATTTTTAATCAATAACAAGCAGTATGTCTACATTTCATGTCTAAAGCACATTTAACTTAGTTGGAGGGATAATAGTCACCTTCTATATGTCAAAGTGTAACTACCACTTAATTTTTGGTATAAAAGATATATCAAGAAAAGCATATTGTACTATTATGCATACTGATCACACAGACAGAAATTGAATTTTGGCTTTTCTGCTTTCTGAGGACCCTACATTATCAGCATGTGCATTAAGGTGCAGTATAGAACTCCCAAAGTAAGAGTTGTTTTTAGGATGCATAGTGACTAACAACAGTGAAGCACTGGTTAACTTAATGCTACAAGTAAAACTAGATTCTGTCTCATGAATTATTTTTTCAAAACATGCTCATTCAACCTTGAACAATAATGCACTACACAATGAGCAAGAAAACGTCTGAGACTCAGATTTCTCTGTTGAGAAAGGCATGCTTAGTTAAAGACTTTTTCCTGCTTTTCCAATCCAACAGGTTTTACATATGTATGTATGTACGCATGTACGTACTTGGTGCATCTATGAGTATCTAGACATTCTAAGTGGATACTTTGAAATTCAATTATTTATCTAGATTGTGTTCTTTTGAGTCAGTAAGGATAGAAGAACTAAAATCAGTCATTCAATATCATTATTCAAGTTGATTACATTTGCAGACATGCAATGCTAGAGTATTTGCAGTAAAGTACTAAAGAGATGCAGAGGTGAAACTTGTCAAGACATTCTTAGAATAGAAGGGAAAGCAGTTTCTGAAAGACTTGAAAGAAAAGAACTGTACTTTTAATCTGTAAACACCTTGCTGTTAAATACAAAGCTAAAGTATATCCAAATGCATTTTCTGCCTTGTACTCTTGTCTCTCCCCAAGCCTGTAGACATCAGGTGGAAACATCTGTAAGAGTATTTCAGTCCAAGGTGCTCCAGAACAGTTAGCAGTGGTGGTGTGCTTTTTTCAACTACACTCTGTTTTCCATGGCCTGGATACATACCTGTCAATAGCTGCTTTATGGGTTTTGCCAGAGAATCACTAGGAGCCTTGATGTAGTACGGATACACTGTTTCTAATGTTCTGGAAAAAAAATGAGAAAGCAAATATTTCATATTTTTATACCTCTAAAATAATTCATAAATACCTAACAGGGCTATACACAGTTCCCAGTAATTCTTGGCTTAAGCTCTGATTTTATAGTGTTCAGATGTCACATCTGAAAGTTAGCTGGAATTATTAACTACGTTCTGTCAGGACTGCAGCAGGGAGCTCCATCCATAATGCCCCCTTTCACACACCATGAATCCCACACACCTGGGGCATATGTGTTTGCAAGGAATGTAAAACTTATATTCTGTTCGCCTTTTTAACAAAGCTGCTTTTATATTCAGCTGTATAAGCAGCACAAAGAAAGGCAACACATCACCAGTAATAAACAAGCTAGGAAAACACGTAGTGAGAATATTTATTACTTCACAATTACAGAATGTTTAAATATTAACATCTGAAGAGAAAGAATTCTTCCTAGAATATTTTATTGGGAAATATTTTCACAGTTCATATAATTTGGAGGATTTCAAATTAAAAGGAAAGATGTCTGTGGAAGCTCCTCATTGGTCTCAAAACTGAATCACCTCAAGTGGGATACATTATCAGCATCCAGAGAGAATTAAAGAATTCATTGCATGCAGAGATGCTGCCCTAAACTTTCTCTCAAGTGAGTGAAAAATTCTAGGAAAGAGGAGCAATTGGGGAAGTCCTCTGACACTGCTTCATTGTATAGATAAAGCTACTGAAGAACAGAGGAGGCCAATTTAAAGCCTTTGTGATCAGGCCCAGGAGACAGGTAAGGGCTCAGCAGCCAAGGTGTCCCAGCACAGCTGTGGCAGAAAACTCCCTGCAGAACTTGTCACATGACTGTCAGTTTCTACAAACATTTTTTCTTTGTGACAAAGTTAAAGATGCTCAAATAATGTAATGTTGTAATATTATTACAACATGGGCGAATACAGCTCTATCCATCTTCTATGTTAGTGCTCATCTTCTGCAAGGAGAGAGTTACAGATGAATTACATCTTCCCACGAAGGAGGAAAACCTGCCCTCTTTGTCACTACATCGCCCCAGGAAATATTTCTATATCCTCACAGGGCTAAAAATATATATATATTAAAAATATATTTTAATTGTGACAATGAGATTTGCAGCAGCAGCCTCTTCAGTTTCTTTGGGCGTACATCTGTGAGCAGGTGCAGAAAAATGCCTTGCATCTCTCTTCCACCTTCTAAGAGAGATGAACCAGTCAGAGTTTTCACTCTCCAGCTGGCCTCAGCTTTAACTTTACAATTCTGTAGCCACAAATCAGATCAGGTGACCTCAGGGATAATGCACTGGCCCAGCGATATTTCAAGATGACTGCTGCAATGTAAATCCCAGTGAGCAGGCAGAAGGGGAAGAGCCAGACTCTGTTCAAACTTGAGAGGCATCACTGCTATTAATGTTATAAGGCTACATCCATACAATAATGTTTGATATTCAGATGAAGAGAATGTTCTTATGTCTTGCAAATTTCCATTACAGGAAAATATCTGATGTCAAAAATGTCTGCAGATGTTACCTTCTGATTGCAGTGATTTAACACTTCCTTTCCAATCTAGTGCCATTCAAGAATAACAATGAGAAATGCAGTTTGGATTGTTATTTAGAACAAAACATGCATCAGTATGACTTTCTCAAATCAAGTTGAACTCAAGTAACTCAGAGGAGAGTTTAACTGTGAATATACTGTAATGAACTTGTGCTTATCTGATAAATCAAAGAAAAAGAAACCTAACAGCTTCACCACATTTGATGGTAGAGTTCCAGTATTCACAGACTTCTTGGCCTTATTTCTTTTACTACAAATAAATAAGCTTTGACATTTATGGCAATGTTATTTTTCTGTGACTTCAATGCTTTTGGTTTCTGTAAATAAAACTACAAAGTTTTTTAGAGGTGTTTGATCTTGGAGAACTCCCTGAGTATTTTACAGTATGTCTGAGTTTAGAGTTGTGGTTGCAGAAGGGTCCTAAAACCAGAAAGACTAGGAAAAATCCAAAGATTCTTGGAGTTCTGCAAACAATGAGGAAGGAGTAATGGCCTGAAATTTGAAGATAGGAAGTTCCATACAAATATGGGGAAGAACTTTACAGTAAGGATGAAAGAGCACTGAAATAGGCTGCCCAGAGAGGTTGTGGAGGTACCTTCTATGGAGATATTAAAGACCCATCCGAACGCCTACCTGTGTGACATATTTTAGGGTACTTCCTTAGGAAGAGGTTTAGACTCAGTGATCTCTGAGGTCTCTTCCAACCTTCTCCGTAAGAAATTAGGATTAAAAGTAGTAGGTCTGCATATACATAGGCAAAGAAGATAACTTACACCTTTTCCAAGGGCTTTCCAGACATCATTGTAGCAATATCTCTTCTGGTTTTCTCTGGTAGGCCAAAAGTAAGTTTATCTGATGCTATTTCTGCTTTGGCACCAAGAGTGAGATTTCTGTTTTAAGTAAAAAGGAAGACATATAGTCAGTCTACACTGAAAGCAGAACCTGAACACTTGTTCACTAAACACTAGGGCTGGTTATCTTAGTCTGACCACAGTGATCTTGTACATCTTTACTAAATAGCAAGCATCATGCACCCTCTACCTGAGAATGAAGCTGGACCAGGATCAGCTTCTGCACACTGCCTTTTGTCACGCCCTGAGGTCAGGATGTAGCAGGAAGGCAGGCCAAGCCCTGGACTGCTGGGGACTGCTGAGAAGTTCCCCCAGCAGATGATGGGTAAGGGCAGAAAGCATGTATGCTGCCTGAGTAATACAAGAGATCTTCTTACAGCTGCTTGCGGTCTCTTGGCCTAGGTGAAAGACAGCAGTTTCCCTTTACAGAGCAAAAGTGGGAGGTCACTGTGGCAAGCCTTTACCACTTTCAGTCATTTATGGTTGCAGTATAATCCACAGGATATAATTTGAGGGTGAAAAAAGTTCTCTTTCAAATCCAGTGTATGAATGTCTGTAGTTATGCAAGTATACTGGCAAACTGAGTAGAGGCATTACAAATTAATATAAGGTTCAGAAATGGATGAGGAATGTAATTCACTGGCTTAGTACTGCATGCTTCCAGAAAAATAAGGAGGGTCAAATAAAGTTGAATAAAGAGTGCAGATTTGTTACAAGCCTAGTTTTGACTGTGAAAAGACTGACCCAGTATATTCAAAGCTCCTGCTGTGATTCAGCTGACCTCTTCCTGAGCAACGTCTTTTGCTGGGGATAGCTATAACAACCAAATGTCAACTTCCAAAAGAAAACCAAACACCCAGGTAGATACCAGGACTGCAATGGCAGTTCATTTCCAATTTAGCCCAGCAGTCCAAGGTGGCAGTCAGTAGTCAAGAAGCCATCCTGGTGACTTGCTGTGCTTCAGCCTGCATCCAACAACTACTGCATATATTTTAGGTTGGTTCTTGCAAAAACATTTTTGTAAAGTACTATTTCACTGAGGTCAAATTACCACAAGTAAATAGGTAAAAGTCTCAGCAAAGTGGATCTGTGCCAGGTAGCATAACAATGGCTCCAAGTACACGTGTATTTAAAAAATAGCTTTTTATCAGTTTGAGATTCCTTTAAAAAGGTGGTGTTTGAATTTCCTCTTTGGTTTTCTGCCTTAACTAAGTCTAAGTCTTTGGTTCCCATAAATGATTACTAGGTTGTTGTTTGAGGCAAAGTTTATTTGAACATCTCAATCTAAAACAGACTGAAGTGTTTTTACTTTTCCCTACTCCCCCTCAAGTCCTATTGAACTGCTCCCTGATTTTTATTTTTTTAAATCATCTTGGAAGTGGCTCCATTTCTCTATTTATTTCTTGAGAATTCCTATGCAACAAAGTCACCGCCTTCTGCCTCTCTCCCTCTTACTTTTTAAAATGTTATTTGCAACACCATAGAATCTGCTGAAAAACTAAACAAAAACATGCAGTGTGGAATTGTTCAGTTCAAGGAAAGCTTTGCAAGTGATCCGTCAGACTTACAGCAGTCATATTGATTACCTTTGAATGCTCCACGAAAGTACTACAGTGAACTCAGCTGAGAAATCCAGCAGTCCCTGTATCATTTTCTCTCTACTGGGAGGGCTGATGGTCCATAAGGAGTTTGAATTCCCTTCTAGATCTGCAAGGGTTATATCTTCTTTCCCATAGCCCTCTAAAAACTGCAAAGCAGCCTGTAGTTGCATAAAAGGAAAATAAACTTTCAATGCCATGACATTCACAAGACATATTTCCTGATCAGCAAGAATTATAAATACTTGATTAATTAGAAGTGCATTCATTTACACAGATTGCTCTGTCAGGTACCTAACGGGGCCTTAGATGAGCTGGGGAATAGACAAAGCCTAGCCAACCCAGGAAGGCAAAACAAAAATGGCCCTGCAGTTTGGAGAATAAATACAATGGTCAAGTTGACCAAAATGAATTTCAATGTTCATCAGGTATACTCTGTAAAGTACATTTTATCTTGAATCATTTCTAATATCCCCCTTGGATACTGGATCTCTAGATCCAGTAGACTATGCTGCTTTCAGTCCACACCAGTCTGACCTGTACCTCTGATACTTCATGCAGCTTCACTGAAACTCCAAATAGTACCAGTGATCAGGAGGGGGTATGACTGTTTACGAGGGTGGACAGTGATATGACAAGGGAGAATGGTTTTAAACTGAGACAGGGGAGGTTTTGCTTAGATATTAGGAGGAAGTTTTTCACTCAGAGGGTGGTGACACACTGGAACATGTTGCCCAAGGAGGTTGTGGATGCCTCATCCAGGGAGGCATTCAAGGCCAGGCTGGATGTGGCTCAGAGCAGCCTGGTCTGGTGGTTGGCAACTCTGCATATAGGAGGGGGGGTTGAAACTGGATGATCATTGTGGTCCTTTTCAACCTATGCCATTCTATGATTCTATGATAAGCACAAAATATAAATGACTGTACGAACATTATGCCAACCCTTGCTGCTGTGGACTGGCAGACATAATCTTGAGGCACAAGACACCTCGCACCTCTTATTTGTTTTAATATTTTTATTAAAATTGTACTCTGTCTTTTGTTAAGCATTTTCCAGCATGGAAAGATGTCTGTAATTGATATGGCAGCTTGAAACTATTGACTTTCAAAGTACATCACAATTACAGTATTACTATTATAACTCCAGAGCTATTTGGTAGCATCTAGTGTTAAGAAATGTTCATTCTTGAATGGGCTAGAAGGAAACGCTTCTCTCAAAGTGATATTTGATCTAAATACATTCACTTTAGTTAACACAACAGTTTCTTCAAAATATGAGTCTTTTTTTTTGCTACAGAAAGTTGAGATAACTTCAGGCACAGTGTACCATGAAATCCGGAGACTATATTTAAACAAAGATATTCTAATGTCAAAACCTTTCTGGGCCATACGCACTTTCTTTGACAGCATACCATCCCCCCACTGGAAGGTGAAAGCCATGGGCATTGTAGGAAGAAGTATGGGGCTTAAGAGTGCCAACAAGTAGTGTGTCCCCAGAACACATTTTTGTCCTTTGGAAGGAAGATTTTTACTCAGGCGACAGGAAAACTACGACTTCTGTCTTCCATGATTTTGTGCAAAGATGATTTGATTAATTGTAATTTATCTCTTTATAACACAGCCCATCTTGACAAATGATCTGCCCAAACCTGTACTAAGGACCCTTTATGTACACATCTTCCAAATGATTGCAGCGTTGTTGACCACTTGACTACATAAACAAACCAGACAAAAAGCCACCACAGAAACATGCATAAATTTTAAAATAATGAAGTAGTCTACATTTCACTTACAGTGTTACCCCTATAGCTTTCCAGAAATTCACTGAAACCAGTCTGATTCAAATCCTTGAGCTGACTCTGTTGAGCACTCATTGTAAAAATAGGCTGGGAAACAAAAGAACACACACTTGTCACATTTACTTCACATCAGCTGCTACACAGACAGTACAGCATCCTATCCATCACAGTCCACCAATCCAACAGAAGGCTATGAATGTATTCTGCTAAGAAGGAAGCTGTCTCCACTTAATTATCTCCCATTCACCACAGGGACCTGCAGACAGTTACCTGAGTCTCCCTGATGTAGGATAATTTATTCAAATTAAACTGCCAGTAGGTTTGGCTTTAAACTGGCAAGCAACGATAATATTTTACATCAATCATGAACTGATGTTTTTATATCCAAAAGGAATCACTCTTGGGAGTTTGAGTGTTCTCTTGCATAAGCCAGGAGAGTTTCAGTTGGAAAATGCAATGCATGGAATAAGGAACAGTGCAAGGAAATACAGTGCAAAAACAGACTTCTTTTGGTTTGACTTCCTTTTTACCTGATAACCTCCTAGAGTTATTGTGATTGATACATCTAGAGGCTTGTTGGTGATGCCTGCAACAGATTTGATTAAAGACATGAAGAGCAGTGGGAACCAGACAATACAAATCAGCAAGACGATAATCATGCCACCCATTCCATACTTCACAACTTTCTTTTTCTTCTGGCCTCTTGGTTGGGGATATCTCTGCAAAAGCAAACAACAACACGGTAATGTCTTTTCCATCAGTGAAACACTTGGTATGATTTGATGGGTGAATGAATCTTAAAGACTCCAGTCTCCTGCTGTCATTTGTTACCCGTCATTGGGCCAACTATTTTGAGATTTTTTGCCAAACCTGTACAGGCACTGAATTTTGGCAACTACAGAGAAAAGTGCCAAGTGAACCCATTTCAAGTATGTATCTGGTGTGAAAAATATCATAAACCTCTCCTGCTCTGATTCTTCACAGCCGTAAATATGGGAAAAATTGGGTAAAGTAATTTGAATGTTTAATCTCAAACACCATAAGCATGAAATTTCAGGAAACAAACAAAATAACAGCAGCAACAACATTTCCTCAAAACAGCAAGAAGAAGATGACCCCCTACCAAACAAAGAAACAGACAAACAAAAATGAAAACCCAGCCCCAAACACCACGATATTGGGAATGACCAGTTTTCTTGCACTTTTCTTTCCAAAATATTTTATCACAGACATCATTAAGGCAGCATTTCCATCATAGAGCTTGAGATGGTGTAAACTGTTTTGGAGAAAAATATATTCCCAGCAGCTGACATGTAGAACCAGTAGAACTGTTACTGCAGTATTCTACAGACATTTTGCACCTCACACACAGTGTTGCTAAGACTTGCTCACAGGTTTGATCCAATCTGTTCGTAGTAAATTCTGCACCAACTGTACTTGAATATTGCCTCAACCTCTGTTGCTGTTTCTAAAATCTTGACGGTGTTGATGTGGGATCCTTCCCTTTCTTAGCTTCTGAGAACAAAAATGATCTTGCTTTTAACCTTCTCTCTAAAAATCAGATAATATAGCAACACTGTTCCCTCTTGCCCATAATGCCACCCCCCTGTTATTAACCTTATAGTCAATATAAGATAGAACACTTCTGTAGCATTACAATTATGTAAAATACCTTATCACAACTAATTTACTGTGGAGTGTTATCTTGCAGGATTGAACACTGCACAGTGCTTTAGGATCTTGCCTTTCACACACTGCATACTACACATGCAAAATAAATATGCAGTGAATTGTACTGTACCTCATACGCATGCCAGGAATTTGGCTTCAGGAAATTGTTCTTGCTTTCCAACATGAATCCATAAAGCCCTCAGAGAGTATTAGATTTGTAATACAATGCTATATTTAAAACAAATTAGCTACTTCTCAAAAGCATTGTATCAAAGCATTTGTCTTGCACTGCAGAATACTGTTTTCATTAAAATATCATATCAAGATCGCTCTGGGGCATATTATTTGTCTGTATGAGATTAGTTCAGGCACCTTTAATGCTGTTACAGAACAGCTCAGAGACTCTGAGAGCCAAAGAACTTAAGCACACCACTCAATATGAGGAGAGAGAATTAAACAAAAGAATAGAACTAATAAAGTTGTTGGTAGTTATGTTGCTACATGGCATTAGCAAACACATGCGAGCTTAGACTTGGAGGTTCTATGCTAGATGTAAAGCAGAGCAATCCTGTTGCAGAGTGAAAAAATGCAGTATAATGGATGGTCAATGTAGAATAGGATTTTAATTTCCAGCCTCCTGAAGCCTCTGTTGATGCTCTATTCGTGGCAGAAACGTAAGTCACACTGAGAAAGCCTATCTACGAGATTCATGTCCACTTCACTTCTGAGTTAATTTAACTGACATACTTGAAAAGTAGGAGCAATTAAGAGATGGGATTATAATAAAAGTAGTAATACGTCAGTAACACTTAAAAACACGGCTGTTTCATTGCAGATGGACAATTTCTGTCTGGTTGGGTCACTCTTAAATGAACGCTTAATTTCTTTTTCAAGTTGGCAACGTAAGCAAGCATATGGTTGCAATCTTTATAGCGGTTGTGAGGAATCCAGAATTTGCAAGTTTAATTTGAGCTGAAGCTTAAATGATTTTAAGTGACCAAAATTTTAGTCAAACAAATGGTTGGATTTATCTGTTTTTCTGCATTCCTTTTGGGTGTGCAGCGACTCTCCCAGAATAAAGGAACTAGCTAAGTTCCCTCTGTACTTACATGAAACAAACATTCCCGAGACCTACACCAATGGAGACAAGAACTCTTCCTCGATATGACTTTTCTTTGGAGCTGTAGCTTTGCTGCTACTGTGGGTTGCTCATTTAAGTAGTTATGGGTAATGAGAGTGTGTTAATACTGAGTCTTTCACTCCTGGCCTTGAAATTCAGGCATGCAATTAAACCAGCAGCCACATGTTTGTGGAATTCATCTTGACGGCGGAAAAATCAGGCACAAAGGAAATTGAAATTTCACTTGCATTGACTGTCAGCTAACATAAAGAACCCAACAGACTGAATATTTCCAAACATGAGCACCAGGTGTATCTGCTAACAATCTGCATTTATGGTGGATTTCCAAATTATTTAGGGACTTGTGATTACTTTCCTTCATTTCTGCACATGGGAGAAGAGGCCTGGATCACTCATATAGATCTTCCTCACCTTTTCTGACTCTCGCCAACACTTCAGGATGAATATATGAGCATAGATATCTTCCACACAGATCCAGCTGGAAAGACTGAGAGTGGTATCTGTCCAAACCCAGTCCATTACTGCTCTTAGTTCAGTCAAAAATGGAACCAGGCGGAATCTGAAGGGAGACCACAGCACATGATAGTAAAAAATGGAGGAACCACATTAAAAAAGCATAGTAAGCATACATGCCAGAAAAAGGAGAACAAAATGAGTACTAAAAAGCAGTTTAATTGGAAATTATGCAGTCATATTATGAGACACTGTGGCTAAGACTGGTATTTTAAAGGTGATGTGTTTTGCCACAGCTCAAATTCCTCTTGGATCCCTTGTGAGGCCATGAACATGCTTTGGCACCATTATACCCAGTAGCTGTGTATGAGATACTGATGCAACAGTACAAGACAGACTTACTGTGTAAACAAATTCCTCTACTCTGAGAGCACAGAGGAACATGGCCTTTCTGCAGGATGATGGGACTTTGTTTTATACCTCTTTACACCAAGTGGTGCATTGTTTTCTTATAGTAGACAGGCACTCCTCAACAGCATATAGGATTGACTTTCCTGACTCAGAATTAAGCAGCAAAAGAAAGTGGGCTAATAGGAAGGCAACATGCACATAGCAGCTTTTCAAAGTACATCCTTTAGTACTTCCACATTTTTTCTGCTTGGCCAGGTCATAAAGACTGCTTCTTGTGAAGAAAACTTTTTTCTACAACTTTTCCTATTGGAGTGACACAAGCCCATACTGAAAATATTTGGAAAAGGCTGAGATTATTCCAGCTTTTCTGTGAAATAAATATATGCTTTGAACTAG
This sequence comes from Excalfactoria chinensis, assembly GCF_039878825.1. Classification (NCBI taxonomy): domain Eukaryota; kingdom Metazoa; phylum Chordata; class Aves; order Galliformes; family Phasianidae; genus Excalfactoria; species Excalfactoria chinensis. The sequence continues at coordinate 49,220,298 of NC_092826.1, forward strand.
CTTAATGGCAACATCATTCACATTCTGAGGCTGTCAGTTACTCACGCCGACAATTCTAAATCCTAAAGAGCTTCAGATGTGCAGCACTTTACAAAAGGCACACAAAGGAAACTTCTTTTTCAAAGTGGAGATTTGATTTCCCCTGTTACTGCCCATCTGTTTAACCTCCTTCCCACCTGCAGAGGTACAGCCTGTAGGCCTGCCCAATTATCTCTTTTCGGATTTGATGCCTTATTACTTTTTAGCACTGCAGAACAAATAACATTACCTGTTGTCTAACAGGGCAAGCAGCCCCTATCTTTGTATCTGTCAGACTGATAACTCAGACTTCTAGCTTCAGGGTAAGAGACTGATATTTCTGACATTTGTGTTCCTGAAATTGTATTTTCTGGACTACAGAGGACATGTGGCACATACAGAGGAATATGCTGTGTGAGATTTACTGTTTCATTTCCAACAACTTATAAGGGAAGGTCAGAAACAGTCCCAGCATCTGAAACTGGGTTCTTATCTTAAGGAAGACTGGAGGAGGGCAGTAGGTTTAGACTTACCCTTGAAATAAGAACAGGTTCACATAGTTATAACTTTTTGTGAGGAAGTTGCCAAGAACACGAGTTGGATATCCGCAGCGTATCTGATATGCTGATAAGCCAAAATAAACACATTTCACAAAATACCAGAGCTGGGCAACAGTGTTCTGGCTAAATTTCCTGTAACGGAAAAGACAAATAAAGGAAAATGATGAGCATCATATCTGTGTAAGACCAAATTAGCTGGAAATGTTTTGAGCTCCTGGCAGCTTCCCTTTCCTGAGAATATGTGAAAAGCCTTTGGCCTCTGACCTCAGTGCACTGTTGACACAGTATTTGAAACAATTTGAATGAGGAAGTCTATAAACAGCATCTGTAGTCACCTCGGGGTCACAGGGAAGAGAATGGGAACAGCAGCTCAGAAGAGTGAGGGCTAGAGGTGCCTAGAAACACCACATGAGTCTCAACAGTGGCACATCTCCTGTAAGTCATGGTTTGACACCGCTTTTCTTCACTTTTCAGAGGGCTAACATCAGCAATAACTACATAGAATTAATGGTTATTTTTATTCATGGATGTACCTCCAATGGCATGGACTCATACAAGAAAATAGTCTTTGAAGACCATCTTTTCCATCAGCCTTTGCTTGAATAAGGTCTAATTACAACTAAATCATTCAGAAGCTTTAAAACAGTACAGTTTTTAATATCTCTGAGGATGCAGATCTCACAATCTGTCTCTGCAACTTTCTCCAGTGTTTGACTACTGTCCCAGTGAAAAGATTTGTTACTGTATCTAGCTGGAATTTTCTTTTCTCCAACTTGTAGCCTCCTGCTTTATCAAGGTGCACATTCACACATTCCAAAAAAGCACAAAGTTATAGGTTACTCTGAGAGAGACTTTTTCCACTAAGTTGTCTAAATCAGTCTTCAGCCAGAAAAGTAAGGTTTCTTCTGAGAATCGAGGGCATAAAGGTAGAAAGGCACAGGTAGAAGGGGAAAGGAATAAAATTCTGACCACTGCTCCCAGGAATACTTTAGTTTGCATCCAGATGCTATCATCTCATAAAGGATGTAAAATAGCCTAGGGAGTAGGGAACTGAATCAGACGCCAACATTCTCTCAGTTGAGTACTCAGTTACAGGCCAGTTTTCTCTCACCTGCTTTGTTTTTGAACTAAGTTGAGAATATTTCGTTACATACTTGTACAATCTAGTTCCTTCCTCCTCAAATTTACATTGGCTACAGCTAGTGCTATGGAAAGGCACTCTTACATTCTGTTTAGGAATGAGACCAAGAAGAAATTTGTTCATGATTCCAAAGCTTAGCTAAAACTATCTCAAATTCATATTCAAATAACTTGGTAAAGCATGAGTTTTCAATGAATATTGTATGATTACAAGGGTTTATACCTTTCTGTCACTCCAGGCAAGATAAAGAACATCCAGAAATGAATCCCAAAAACAAGGATGACTTGGAAGATGACCTTTCCCATGACAGTCTTTTTGAGGTAGAGTGCTCGGTCTACCACCATGGTACCAAACTGAATGAGTACCATCACCAAAAATGCCTCTGGAACCTGGTCTTCTGATAATGAAGAGGTAATATCTGCTGCTGCAGAGTGTTTCTGAAAAGAAAAATGTAACAAAGTGGTTGAGGACAAACAACCACATGGTACTGAGCAATTATGGCAAGGCTCCCAACCAAGAATTTACATAAATGCCCTCTATGACATACCCCAAAAGCCCAAAATCCAAAGACAATGATGATGAAGTCCACTGTATCTGCGAGGAACATCAGCACATATACATCAGTCACTGCACTGTAGTCTGGATGAATAAGATTGTAGAAAAATTGTCTGATGGGCACATACACCTGGAGAGTCCTAAAACAACAATGACCACAATGGGATTTAACAATGCTGTGGCTTGCGTTGAATAAAAGAGTGACTGGAGGTCATATGAGTAATGCTTGTAAAAATACACTTCTATGCTTCTCTGACAGCCTTCACAAACTTCATAGACACCAGTCCCCTGCTGCTAAAGCATCGTATTAGCATTTGTAGGAATTAGTAGGAATATGCATAGTCACCCAAGCCAGTTCACATAGGATGTTTAGCCTTTCATCAGATAGATGAACAACCCTGCAGTGATGTTTGAACCTCTGCTCATTTGTCTAAAGTTCAATTGGTGTGCCTTAAGAGTGAAAGCGTCCCAATATTATGAATAGTATATATATCCATTCATCCATTTGAATTAGCAGAAGAAGTAACCTTCACTCTTTAAAACATTTTACTCCGTTAGTCAGCTGTTTGGAACCTCCCCCCAAGCCCACCCAACTCCTCACACTGCTCACTTTTTAATTGTAAAGGCCTTGGCTTTGATCATTTGTTCTCGAAACTTTTCCATTAGAAGTTCTTTCCTAGATTTTTGCTTGATGCTTAGCACACTGCTTCCTTTCTGACTGCTGTTCCTTGTACTGGTGCTTCCTGAGAAAAAGGGGGAGGGAAAGAGAAGAGAAAGAAGCTAATTCAAAGTCAAGGTTTAAATGCAAAAATTAGAAAGTAGGAGATGCGGAGAATTCTACCTCATAGCTAAGTTCCTTATAAGAAAGATGCTTTGAAATAAATTCCTATGATAATTTATTTCTGATATTTAAAACCCTCAAAACACTCAGTCAAAAGTTCTAGAAGAGCAATGACAAAAACTTGATTGGTCTGACTTGGTCATCTCAACTAGAACTACACATTCAGGCTACTGCAAGCCCTTCTTTTTCACAAGATGGGAAAGGTAATCCACTTTAATGTCCTTAACTATTTCTTTTCTTTTCTTTTTTTTTTTTTCTTTTTTTTTTTTCTTTTTTTTCTTTTTTTTTTTTTTTCACTTAAATTTCCATTGAACATAAATACAAAAAATACATGTGCTTTGAATTCCCTCTAGCTGGGGATTATGCTAAACCAGAAATTCTGGATCTGAGCCACACTGGACATTCCTTTCCCAGCTTTTGGATAATGTCATTTTAAAAACAGAGTGAATCACAAAGTACAGCTCTTCATTTGAACTTTGAGAAGGTTTGGAGTATGTTCAAACACAAAGATATTTTGCTTTATATCCTATTTCCTCACTGAGGAGCAACAGATTTCAGTATTTTTAGGGTTGTCCACAGCAAAAGGCACAAGGTTTCATCAGTATCATCTTATGGGAAACAAACATTTGCTCTTTAAGTCCCCAAGATGCTACAACATTTACCTCTCTTAGATCTGTGTGAGGAGAAGCTGGATCTGTGAGAAAGCTGTGATGCACTGCTGGAGCTCTTCCTCCTGATTGCTGTCTGCTGCTCAGGGAAGTGGACATGGATGGACTCCACTGATGCTGCAAGATTGACGGACTTCAGAGACCCAGAAGAGTCTCTCCTGCCTCCTGGCAGAGAGAGCTCATCATCAGTATCTCCTTTATTACTGGAGTTGTCTCCTTTCTCATCTTCATCCCACAATCCATGGCACTAGTGGAAAAAGGAGAGCACTCGAATTTGTTCTTACTGTATTTACATGTATTTATGCCACAGTGCTTATTGCAGGCATTTATCACAATGTTCACCAGGAAGACAACAAATTCATGGTGTTGAAATATAACATAAATGACTGAAAAATTAAATTCAAAATAAAAAATCACACGAACTCAGCTCACCTTTAAAATGGATCTGTGGAAAAATAAAGCAAGGAGTTGAACAAGATCATAGTGCACGTAGCCCTCTTTCTTCTCTATCCCAATAATATTGGGTGGATGATAAGGTTTATCTTTTGTGTAATCCACATGTTTATTCCAAGGAAAGAAGCCAAACTGGAAGAAGTACTTGATGACGATGGCTACCTGTTCAGAAACACAACACACTTTGGGTGTTTTCTAAGCATGGAAGCCTCATAACATTAAGAGAGAAATACGACTACTTTGTCAGCTTTGTGAGATGACTAGCAAACAGTCATTAACGAAGAGAAACAACAGTTTATGTTCCTTGAGTCATAACGCCATCAAGGACTAAATTTACCAACAGATGGTGCTCAGTGGTACCTGAGATGCCACAGGCAGCATATACTGCTGCTTGATTACCAGCTGTTTGTAAACAGGTTGTTTTTTGTGATAACTGCTTTACATACCAGAAAGGATGTTGCCCACAGCAGTGAAGAGAAACACAAACAAGGCCTTCTCATGTCATAGATATTTGTAAGAACTTAGCAAACATTTAAATTAACAGAAAAGGCCAAAGGCCACTGGACCTTAGACATCAGAAACAGAAAAGAGACCATGCAAAGCTTACAGCTTAACATTTCTGTGTCTGACATACAGGGGTTGCAAAAACAGCAGCTTACCTCAGTATAGACAATGGCGGTCATCCAGAAACGTTTGCTTGGTCGAGGGACAGACAGCATGGCCCAAAGGAAGATAAGGATGGGCAGCACCAGCGTTATCATAGAGGCAGAGATCATGTGGTTAAGGATGATCACAAAATAGCAAACCATTTCTGACCGGGCCACCAGAGTATTGTACAGGGCATAAATAAGAAGCAAGACTCGAGGCTGACCAACATAGAATTTCTCAGATTCCTCTAGCTCATCGTCATGAAACATCCTGAGAACAGCAGAGAAGTACAAATGAAATTCACAATAGCTGCTTTTAAAATTGATAGTATTTTCCCTTTTGAAAAGTTACAACATTCTGCTGGTGACTATAATGGAGGCAAAAAAAGGGAAAAGAAAAAAAAAAAAAAGGGATTTAGTATTATATTCAAATAGCCTGAATCTAAGCTCTCAGAACTTAAACCAGAATAATTGGAAGTACTCTTCTTTTGCTTTTTAGTTAATCAGCTCAAATAAACATAGAAGTCTGAAAGAAACTATTAGATAAATTTCATATAATCAGTTCTCCTTGCTTTTCTCAAGGAGTGCCCTGGTCTAAGAGGAGATTTAACTGGAAATCCAAAAGAAGCACGGACAGTCAGTAGAAAGGATTCTACAGCTACAAAATCAGATCTATGCCTCTCTTTCCGGATGTTGTCAGGTTGTAAAGTGATTTAAGATTTTGTCCTTGACTTCACAGAGTCATAGAATTGTTTGGGTTGGAAGAAACATGACAGTACAGGCCATCTTATCCAGCTCCGACTTCATGGAAGCTGTCCCACAGTTAAGTTAGGCCAGAAAGCAGAGGAAGAACAGTGACACCACCTGAGACCACTGGCACTACTCACTATGCTGCCTGAGAGGCAAAGAGAGAGCATCCTTATCCCTTAGGAAAGCACTCAGAAAAGTGGTCTCTGTACATAGCCCTCATATTCTACTGACTTTAACATATACTCTGTCAAAGGTCAGAGTTTTCTTAATAGTAATCCAAAATTAAAAGAGAAACATTTTCCCAGATAGCTCTGGAAGAAGCTTATTTGAAATCACAGCTGTCTGCAGAAGAGAAGCCCTGTCCTGTTCTCAAGGAATGTTTAGAAAAGCTCTTGACCCCATTATTGTTAGAGTACAGAAATCTGATGCTAATTGAAACAATTAGCTATGGTATCTGGGGAGAAAACATAGATTTTTTCCAACATGGATTTGAATCATTTTAGAAATCTGTAATTAGAACAACTACACAGGAAATGAGCTTCTTCCTTTGAATCAAACTTAGCACAAGGTCTGTATCAACAATATTGGCTCGCGTTGAGAGAAAAAAATAGAAAAAAGTCAAAACTTCACAAACTGGGACCAAAAAATTTCACCCACTCCAAGGTCCTTACTTGTTGAGAAGCAGCTCACTAGCTGTTAGCTCGTGCGTCAATGGAGGGAGAATTGCATCATTAAGTCTGTCTGTCCGACTGTCATCTGGGCTCACCATCATGAGACTCTTTCCAGCTGAGTCATCTGGGGAGCCAAAAGGAAGGTGCTCAAAGCTGACAGCTTTGCTATAGGAAGGTGGTGCTTCTGCATTGCTGTCCACAGTGGAGTACAATGGCACATCAGTGTCAGGAGTATATGCAGCTCCTTCTGAACCCAGACTATAATCTTCCACCTCTTCTTCATCCTGCCTTGAAGCAGAATGAGCTCCTTCCTCTTCATGCTCTCCTTCTACCTCCTCAATGGTTTCTGTTGTCCCCTGACGAGAATAGAGCATGGTGACCTGTGTAGGCTCGCTGTCAGGGGCAGGATGAAGAGAGAGAACTGAGTCTTATGTGGCCCTTCACCAAGCAACATTTCTTACTTGTACCTTTATGCAGACACCTGAGCAACACCACTGCATTCCCAGGCCCCCAAGGTTCACATCATTCAAAAGAAAACAATACACTCTCTTCTTACACAGATGGACCCTCTGGGTCCATTTACCTCTGAATGGCATGCCAATGAACCCACTGTGCCTCCCTCTCTTTCCTCACCAGGAAAGGAGAAATTGTCATCATTAACAAACTAAGTCAGCTTTCTGAAAGCAGTTCAAACACTCTGATCAGAATCAGGACTTCTGTTACATTTACTTAAGCATGCAAAGTGGCAAATGATAGACAGCTGTCGTTTTCCTTCTAAACATGGTGCTTTTAACAAGCCTATGGTCTCTGTATACACCTGGAAAATCAATTGAAAACTCACATCATGTCTGATTATAAGAACAAGTAAATTGCAAACATGGAGAAATACAATCCAGAGTACAAAGCTGTACCAGTAAAAGGGTATTTTGCTTACCTTCAGATTGCCCTATGTTCTTCATTACTGTTTTCATTTTTTACCTTACCTGCCTGCTTTTCTTGCATATGGGCCTATTTTCTTTTTCAGCTTTTCAAGCCCATAATCACTTTCTCTCCTAATGCTCTCTGCTCTGTAACACAGCTGATGAAAATTCATGCAGCTTAATGACTCCAGATGGAAATCTGGACAACGTAGTTTTTTACATATTTTTTTGGCTTTGCTTTTACTCTATTCTTTCCTCACAAGTACTTTGTCAGCTCTCCCCTAGAACACAACTCTTTCTCTTTTTTTCTTTTTTTCATCTCCAAAGGTTAGACAAGAGGCATCAACATAGTCTCTTTTGTTAGCTGGATGTTCTTGTATCTCAACAGAAGCAAATCCAAACTTAACACAGCTCTGAGGAAATGAACGAGGACATGACTTCACATAAATTAACATCTTTTAAGAAAAACCTGCACTGGCTAAGCCAGTTGGCACTACCATCTCCTGCCAAAATCCTAAATAAAGTTCCATCTCTTTCCTTTTACACTTCTTCCAAACTTAATGCGGATACGTGAGACAACTTTTAACAAGAATTTCTAATGGTATTATTGGGATATGTGTTTTGATGTTCCTGTTAGCACTCAATCTGGTTAAAAATGCTCAAAAACATAAAATCCCATCGCTTCAAAACTGATCAACTGGAAATTTATAAGCACTTAAAAATCTGAAAAAGAATGTTCTAATATGCCTCAAATTTCATATTTATATTGCTGGTTCAAACACTGTTTTTATTTCACAATGTCACATAAATCCCCAAGTTTGACCTGCTAAGAAGTGAGTGAGTAGCTCTGAACTGTTCTCTTCCGCTGAATATTAATAATATTCACTATCTTTTCATTGCGATTTTCCTTTTATTAATTCCAACACCTCACAGACTGTAAATCAATGGCAAAGAAGTCAAAACATTTAAAAATATTTCCTATGTGGGAGAAAACTAGGAACTGAAAGAACAGTGCCAACACTTGCCTATCTTAGTTTCTAAAATAAGACACCCAAGCCCATATTTAGGATAACTGATTAGCTGAGAAACTTCACTTCCAGCTTCCAATTTCAAAAGGAACAGCCATCAACTCAGTACCTCTGAAAATCACACTCTTTCTTTACTGAATAAATACAGACTTAGAGGCCTGTTTTTGGGTAGCCATTTTAATGGAATGGAATGGCTTTTAAAAACACGTGAATAGAGAGTGAAAATCTAAAACACAGAATAAAAAGTGAAGAAACAAAGGAGTCCTAGATTATGGCTCTGAGTTTTAACCTCAAAATCATGCTACAACACAGAAAGCAGTTAAGCTTCCATTAACCATGCAAACCACTCTGTACACCACATATCTGCAAACACACATTTATATACAATGCAATAAGTATAATGGTATGGGTAAAGGAGTGAATGAAGCATGCATGAGTTAAGCACCTTGACACTATACTGCCACTGTCAGCTGATGAGGAGGACATATCCATGCTCTGCATTTTACGAAGCCTAGGTCGAGCGCGCTCACTTGTTTTAGGAACAGTGTCTGGTCCATCTAAATCATCAAGGGTTGACTGCCTTGAGAACAGCATGGTTGCTTCAGTGTAGCAGCTAGCAGCGCAAACAGTTATAAAGACAGTGTTAAATACAAAAGACATTTACTATACACAGTTCAGTAAATGAATGTGCTCGCCATGCAGCAAAACACAGACACAGAGACAAAAGTTCGGAGATGTCATGGTTTTGTGAGAGAAGATAAGGATTTGTATAGTCATCATGTAAAAATGGTCATATTGGTAAAAGGGCTACAGAAGGCTAACACCCAGCTATTCACTGTTCAAAGAGACATGAAACCAACACGACACAGCACGTGGTTTCAGGGTGCACCTACTTATGTATAAACATCCTACCACAGATTTATTTTCTCCATTTCTCCCCTAGAATTTCCAAACTCCCCCCAAATGGTTTGGGAAGTGACTTCCTCTGTACATACTATCTTTTATTAATGATATGCTATGCTGAAGATTTTTAGATAGGTACAAGCCAATTTCCTATAAGAGCTCTTAAAATGTAATAAGCTTATATTCCACAAATAAAAAAATAGCTGTCAGATATTGGCTAATCCTCTTTCCAAACCGAAGAGCCAGACCGGATATGCTACTTAGCCAGCAGATGCATGCCAAATATAACCTGCTCTGCATGGGACAGCTTGCATTTTGATATTTAGTAGTAAGCCATGATGATTCTTTCCAGAAGATCTCATTTATTTCAGACACAAAACTGTTTTAAAACGAGAAACATGTCCATCTTGAAAGGATACGATAAACCCTTATCTCCTTTCATTTATCAGATACAATGGGACACCAGAGACACACACCATACACTGAGCATTTACGTGTTACTAGAGGAAAGAAGAACTGGATGAGTTATGAGGAAGAAAGTACATGTTTAAATACAAGCATATAATATAGCAATAGGAGAGAAGCATACACATTAATGACATATGGTAGGTAAAATGATTATTTATCCTGTAAAAATCTTTGAAATCTTTGTCTATGATGTAAGTTGAGGGACCTGGTGTTTTAACACATGCAGTCACCTATGTTAATGTCAGAACTAATGAGAGAAGAAAGGATCCCAAAGTGTAGGATTTACATCATACTTTTCAACTTTCTTTTGGTTTCATCTGTGCATCTGAGCAACAGCAGTTGGGGATTTGCTTCCCTGGCAAACACTTAACGTGTCCAAAGCACAAAGTATGGGGAGAGAGTTCACAAGGGAAGTACAATTGCATTTTTTTTTGTGTGTGTAACTTTTGTCTTGCTAGCTTGAAATAAAGATAAAATTGCTGGCAAAAACTGACTGTTTGCCACTGTTACACTACAGCAAAAGGAGAGGGAAAAGGCTAAATATGTGCAGCAAAGAAGTACTTATTCTTAAGCCTACATACCCTGATGGTCTTTGACAGAGAGGAGAGAGGTAAAAGAATACTTTACTCCTAGACTGGACAAATAATACCACCAAGACACCAAGAGTACTGCAAATCCACATGTCATTTTACATCTCAAAGGTTGAGTTTATTATTTTAAAAAGCAACACCTCTTCCTAGTTATTTTAAAAGAAAACAGTCCATCTAGAACTTTCCAAGCACCTGAAGCAGAGCAGATATTGAAATCAAAGTGGCTTGTACCCAATCATATATTTTCAATGGGACACATTTCATCTGTCCTTCATAACAAATGAGATCTGACTCGGGTCCCTTCATCCAACCTGAATCTCCCCTGATGCAACTTGAGCCATACCCTCCAGTCCTATCATCAGTCACAGTGGGAGAAATCATTTAACAAATAGGAATTTAAAATTGAAGGCTAATTAAAAGCCCTGATTGAGCTCAAGCATTTTATATAAAGTTTAGCAGGTATCAGTTTCAAATGGGGATACATATAGCAGAGATGCTTTTATCTGGTGTGAGTGGGAAATCTACTTTACGACTTCCCTTCTGTTAAACAAACGTATCCTTCCCAGAGAGTTTAGTAGTTAAGAGATATACCTCTACATTTTTTCTTTCTTATTCCATGAAAGTTACTGACTAGCATTACCTTTATGAGCTAATCTGCTTCCTACACCTGCCAACAAGGGACCCAAACACTTTTTATCACACATGCTCCTAAGTCAGGCTTAGGTCCAGACCCAAAATGAGACTCTCCTGTCATAGTTTCTCCTGCCTCACAAGTAAGTCTTCTCCACTACTCTCTCCTCCACGCCCTTCTTTCTCACGTGGTAAGGGAAGCACAGACAAAAAATGGGGTCCAATAACACCCCAACCACACCTGTACAAGAGGGGCAAGGGGTCTCACCTTTAGCCCCCGTAAGGGCCTACACAGCCAAAGCTGACAAATGCAGAAGTTATTTGTTAAGAAATAGAAATGAATCTAAACTGAGACAAGTATAAAACTGGACATCCTGAAATCTGACCTTGGCTCTGCTTCTACCTTCTATTTCATGACTGTAGATCATGAAATCTGCAAGCTATTTAACCTAAGAAGCAGCTTGTCAGTCAAGGCTCTGCCATGCTAGCTCTCAGTCTCTTCTGTTGGTGCTATTCAGAGCTTTTTAAGAAACAGCATCAGTATCTTATTCTCCTGTCCCATATAAACACTGCACTTTGCCTGCAGAATACATGAAATTATTTATATATAAAAAGAAAGCAAACAATCCCATTATAAATACTTCACCAAATCTCCAGCTTGTATACAGTAAAATGACTGTGGATAAATAAGAGCTAAGTGCCCTCTAGTTTAAGAGAAAATCCCACAAAAGATAATCTGCAAAACTCCTTTTAGAGATATACATAGTATAGGAACAACATTCCTGAATAAGACTTGGAAAAATCAGCTTTGAACTTTATAAGAAACTTGCAGCTCCTGCAACTGATCAGGTGAATTATTATGCCCGTGAATTACCCTTTAGAACCCACTTTTCAGAGCACTGAAGGCATACCTACAGCAATTCTGGTCATAAAGAACATGTATTATTATAACAGAAAAGCTTCTCTGCTTTTGAAGTCAAGTTTTATTTCCAAACTTGCCCATCTTACTCATACCTCCAATATCTACAGCAGAATCTTGCATAGGGCAACCAATGGGTAATCAGAATAGTGTCTAGAAACCCTCTACCTCCTCCTAATGCATTTCCACTGCAATCCTGGATCAGAGATCACAGGGATGCTTTAGTGGAAATTATTACTTTGAAATGCAAAATGTCCTCTTCCATTGTTTAGGCAATTCCAAAAAATATTTCACTTGATAAAACTATATGAAGTTTAAAACACTTCACATTTCTAATAGCTCATAAACTATTTTGTAATTCCAGGAAGGAACATGTAAAGGTGCCATAATAAACAGATGGCACAATCATTTAATCAACAGACACATTTTTTGCTTCCTCTAATTACTGGTCATTAATATTACAGCAGATGTGGACTATCTGCAGATACAGATAGATCAAGACATAACCAGAAAGAGAATTCAAGATAAGAGAAATCAGTCACAACACCGCTTTTGCTATTCCAGCATTAATAGTTTCTTTGACATCTCCTGGGAAAACAGAAATGACAGCAACACGTTTGCAATATCTGCTATATTTGCTTAAACTTCTGTTGCATAGCAGCTCCACAGAATCACTGAATTCTCTGAGTTTGACATTTGAAAGCATGCTCAAAGTGTGTTGACAAATAAGTGATCATTCTGAAAATAAATAAATAAATAAATAAATACAATAACTGGATCTCAAGACTGGATACCATTTCATTGAATTTACACATAAAAACAGCAAGATTTGTCTTTCTTGATTATAATTTATTTTGGAATTGGGTTATCTTCGCTTTTAGTTAAATTTCTTGCTAACACTGCTATATGGTAAACTTAGCTTCTTCTACCTATAGAAAACAGTGTGACCAAAACCTATTTAATGAAAGCAGGACAGCTATTAGTATTCCTTATTTAATCGAGACTGAACTTTGTGGAGTTAAATTCTGCCCTCCAGATATCCAACTGACTCCAAGTGAGCTGGTAACTGAATTTGGCTTTACATCTTTCTCATGTAATCTGACTCCAATAAAACTTTGAGACAAAACACAAAGGTGTTGCTTGGTTGGGTAGCTAGCCACCAAAAAAGATTTGCTAGGATTTGATGTTTTTCCTGGAGTGAACCTCTCAAAGGCCAGTGTGCACCATGGGGAGCAATTTGTGAATATTTTGTTGAAGCATAGTACTCACAGGCACTCTCTTACACTTACTTTTCAATAACATCAGAAAGGAACGTAAGCCCTTATTATTTTTAGTCTGCTAATATGTACCCATATGTCATTAGTGAAAGCTGAACATACATTACTGTACACAGAAGCTTCTGAATCTGTAGGGTACATAAAAGAAGATGTGACATTGCTACACTTCAGAGACGGACAGAACAGAGCAGAATGCAATGGATTATGAAATGGCTTCATTTCCAAAGCCTTCCTTTCTACCCCCTCAAGATGTTGTTGCACAATGTCTGTGGTCTCTTAAGAGTCAAGAACAGCAGGGACACAGTGGGAACAGGCTGCCTCTGTAAGGGAAGGAAATGAACATGTGTGCATCTGAGAGTATGGAGCAGCAGGGGCACTCAGTAGTTTTGGAAAGGGACTCGACAGTATCCATCTACAGAAAAGAATGAGGAAGGTGGCTTTCATAAGCAAGTATATTTGTTTGATGCACAAACTGTGTTGTTCTGCTGGACTATAGTCATAATACTAAGGAAATCAGGCTCCCCAGATGGTCTGTGGGTGTGAGAAAAGGATTTTGTTCCCTCCAACTTCAAATCTCTTTCAATTCAAAGCCTTTTTTTTTTTTTTTTTTAATTTTTTTTTTTTTTTTTTTTTTTTTTTTTACCTTGTGTGTAACAGAAAATAATCTTTTTTCCAAAGGCAAAATATTCATTATGAATGACGGTGCTCCAAACTCCAGGCCTGAATTCCTAACATAATATTCCAGAATCATACTCGGCAGTCTCTTATTTTCCATTACTTTTGACAAGATCAGAAGACTCGTCAATGACTCCTAATTCTATGGGAGTGGTGAGTGTAAAAACCACAGAAAGCAATGGTGCAGTGGAAAAGGACTTAACTCATCTGCTTAAAGTTGAGTGCACCAATGTAAAGGAGCAGTAACACAAAGAAGAAATGTCATTATTCAAACATCATGAATCAATCAAAAGAAGTGTTCAACATTGACTGGAAAGTTCACGATACTAAAACGTTACCTAAAAGTACATCCATTGCACAATCTCCCAATTTTTCAAAAAACAGAAATAGTTGAATACCTGGAGATACTGTCTCGAGAAGCTGCTGAATCTAAACTATCCATTCTTTCAGATGTCTGCAAACCAGAAGCTTGCCCAGGATTTTTATCAATTGAGTCCAGTCCTGACTCCTTAGAAAGTTTCATCATATGGTTCTGGTAATACATATGGATGCTCTCCCGGGTAGGAACATTTCCCTGTGAAAGAGAAAAGAGGTAGAAGTACATGGCAAGGGGAGGTACATTCATCAAAAAGCCCAGTTAGGTGCAGTGCAGATCACTTAGTGTGAAAATGAGGTATGGGCTGAAACCTATACATAAGGCTTCAGCAGATTTGAGACAGATCATTTAGACAGCTTCACCGAATCCAAGAACAATCATAGATCTTATTAGCAGCCAGTAGCAAATTTTTAAAACAGAAACAAATGAAACAGGTCCTGTGTAAATTGACCTAGACCGTCTTTTGTGTCCCAAAATAAGAATTTGCTCATGAAGTACGGATACATTTGAAAAACAGGAAAAATCACATCGACGATGGAAGTTATTTACTCCTGTTACGTGACTTCAAGATCATAAAAGGGTGGTTTTATTAACTGTCAACCCAAGGCTGGGCAAAGAATCAAGTCTTTCTGGCTAAGGTACTGCTAGAATGTCAGAATGCTAAGACTTGCAATAAGAATAAAACTGACAATTTTATAGCTTATTTATTTATTCATTTAGTTTTCCTTACAGAAACACGTCCAACTCAATCCACTATTAGTTGCATAGACTTCAGAACATACACTGAAAGAAAAGATTGTTACTTCTGAACAGTCATTGTCTTGACATATTATGAAGCCTTATGCAAGGACTTTCTGCAATCAAAATAATAAAAATACTCTAAAATACAGATCATATTTCCTTTAATATTAGTTATTAGTACTTCAACTCTGGACCTTGACACTGTCTCATATTGAAAATTTTCATAATCTGAAGTTGCATCAGAAAAAAATTAAAAAGAAAGCCAGAACCTTGTTTTTTTTTTTGTTTTTTTTTTTTTTTTTTTTAATAAGGTTAACCTGAGTACACACTTTGCTGTTTCTGCAGTAATAAATCTTTCTGTCATTATGACAACCTGCCTTTGAAGTTACAGCACCTACAATGTATCATAGTATCATAGTATCGTGCGAGTTGGAAGGGACCTTAGAGATCAATGTACTATCCTTATTGCAGGCCTGTGATAAAGGACAAGTGCTAGGATAGCAAAAGTGCCCCACAACTGATAAAGTGATGATTCCATTTCAACTTTGTAGAGTTAAATGTAAAACTTCAGGAAATTAGACTAAAAGAAGATGCTGAGAAATAACTTCCTAACATCAAAAATATTTGAATAAAAAATATGTCCAGTATTGTCATAAGAATCATCTACCGTAAAACCAGGCTATCAACAACTGATCAAGGCATAAAGAAGTGTAACTAAACTGGCAACTGGACAAAGAAAATACTTTTTTTTTTTTTTTTTTTTTTTTTTTTTTTTTTTTTTTTTTTTGCATTTCTCTTTATTGCAGAAAAAGTCACTGACACTGTCAACAGAATAACCTGAAAATCATGGAATGGCTGGAGTGATTATTTTATAAAATATCAGACTGAGAACAAAACACTGACTGGATTGTGCTCACCAAAGAGCTCTGTAAGAAACAACAGCTGAAATGATCTTAGTGACAGAGACATAGAAGTTGATACTGATCTGAAGATTGGTGGCTTCAGGAGTGACCCCAAGTGGCACTTATAATAAATTAAGCAGCCATGAAATAAAGGAAACTATATCACTTATCCTTCAGTAAAACACTAGGGAAAACAAAATGTTTTTTCTTCTGTACAGAGAGGTAATCAGCTGGTCCTCCAAGGAGTTCTAGTGTCAGTATAAGGAGGAAAATAGCAAGGTGATAAAATTTCTAGACGAACAAAGAAAATATTTAGGATGTTCAGATGTAAAGTTGACTGAAGCAGTATTGAAGTACTTCATAAAACTAAGTACCTTGGTAAAAAACAGCAAATGAATTTTTTTTGCTAACAAAGTCAAAGAAGTGTAATGGGAAAAACAGCCTAGATAATGACAGGCTTTATGCCTAATTCTGTCAGTCTCAAAGGTCTTGGAATCTGAGTATATAGCCCCTGATAATCTTTAGTCAATATTAACTAAACACTGAAACACAACTCTTAGATCTTACTAGTAAAGGAAAACACACTTCTGTTCAAATTTGTGGCTCACCATTACCTTAAAAGTGTATATAATTCAGGTCATGCAGCCTTAATAAGGCCATATTAAATCTGGAAATACTACAAAGAAGGACAATAAAGATGACTCGTGCCATGTAAAGAGATGCTAAAGAGAACAGGACTTTGTAGCTCAGAAGAGAATGACAGGAGAGGATTCTACACAGATTTAGGAAGAGTAGTGGTAAAGTGAATACAACTCTTTTCTACAGGAGATCCCAAAGTGATGAGGAAGTAAGTTTAAAATGAACAAGAGGAAGTCCACACAGTATGGAATCACAGTACAGCTTTATTGTAGGATCTTCTGGAAACCAACAGTAAAAAGCTGATTAAAAAGCCAAGCACCAAGAATACAGATTCTTTGCTACTATTATGGTATAATCTCTGGTTTGTGACTATTCATTGCTACATACTGTCACAATTGCTAGAGAAGAGAAAGGTTTACTCTGAGTATGCCATGTCTGTCTGTTCCCTCCCTCCCTCCCTCCCTCCCTCCCTCCCTCCCTCCCTCCCTCCCTCCCTCCCTCCCTCCCTCCCTTCCTTCCTTCCTTCCTTCCTTCCTTCCTTCCTTCCTTCCTTCCTTCCTTCCTTCCTTCCTTCCTTCCTTCCTTCCTTCCTTCCTTCCTTCCTTCCTTCCTTCCTTCCTTCCTTCCTTCCTTCCTTCCTTCCTTCCTTCCTTCCTTCCTTCCTTCCTTCCTTCTTCTCTTTTTCTTTTCTTTCTCTTTCCCTCTTTCTCTCTTTCTTTCTATAGTCATTAACCATCCAACACTAGACATCTTGGGGAAAATAATCATAAATATACATTAACACTGAAGCAGCCCTCTCTTCTTGGCTCTGTATTTTATGACAGACAGTACAGGTTTTCTCCTGGCCAGGAAAGCCTGTTTCTTGAACTTCCTGGGGTCATGGGCAGCCTGCTTATCATGCCAGCAGACACTGACTGTGGGTAGGCAGCAAGGGGCTTTATTATGGTCAAAGATACTAATGTGCTTATGATGCTTTTGAACTTTTTCATGTCTGAGATCATCTGCAGCTTATAAGAACTGAAAAGAACTAAAAATGAGACTTCCATGCCAAGTTTCCAGAAATAGTTGGGTAGGTAGTGACCTAAGTAAAAATACCTGCACTGAAAATGAGAGCTTTATACTACTGCAGGGTAATACCTACTTGCATTTTGAAGATCTGTACACATTTCTAGCTACACTGTTAATGTTTATCATTGATAATAATGTCTTTTACTAATGTATCACTAGTCTTTGGGGGACCACATATCTCCACTGTGAATGAAGAAAATTATGCTTGCAGGTTGTCAGTCATTTCCAAGGCAACGTGGCCCACAAAAAGCATGAAATATGAAGTCTGAGGTAGTTTCTTAGCTGTTTAAAATGCCATGCTTGCTCCTCTCTACTTGAATCTATCATGCCTCCTCAAAACCAGACTTTATCACAGGAGACTTTCAGCCAAATCTTATATCAACCTTTCAAACAATTATATCAGCACAAGAAGGACATGGAGGTACTGGAGCAGGTCCAGAGAAGGGCAACGAGGCTCGTTAAGGGCTTGGAGAATCAGCTCTATGAGGAGAGACTAAGGAAGCTGGGGCTGTTTAGTCTGAAGAAGAGGAGGCTGAGGGGAGACCTTACTGCCATCTTCCAGTACCTGAAAGGTTCTTACAGTGAGAGTGGGGCAGGTCTCTTCTCACTAGTGACATGTGACAGGACGAGGGGAAATGGCCTCAAGTTGCGCCAGGGCAAGTTTAGGTTGGATATTGGAAGGAACTTCTTTACAGAAAGGGTGGTTAGGTACTGGAATGGGCTCCCCAAGGAGGTGGTTGAATCGCCATCCCTGGATGTGTTTAAGAGCCGTTTGGATGTGGTACTCAGGGATATGATTTAGCAGAGGTTTGTTGTTGTGGTGTTGTTTCATGGTTGTTTTTTAAGAGATAGGCTACTGGTTAGGCTGCGGTTGGACTTGATGATCTTCAAGGTCTTTTCCAACCTGAGTAATTCTATGATTCTATGATTCTATTTTTCCAGACATTTGCTTTGCATCCAGGTAATAAATCAAGTGATTTATTATTTAAATATTAATAAAATAACAAGCAGTAGAAGATTCCCAGTGTATTTTTAAAATGTGCACTTAAGTGATGTTTTTACAATTATTCTCTTTAACACTGTTGACCTGAAAAGACAATCTTTGATTTTTCACTGGGCTGAAAATGGCATTAACAGAAGAAAAAGGCCAAAGGCGTTACCTTCTTAATCTCCCTGGTCAGCATACAACGTTCGATTCTCAGCACAGTAGAGATATCGATGTGTTCTCTTGAGATGGAATTAAGCCAAGCTGTAAAACTGTCTAGTGTTGCCAGAAAAAGGACCCAAGTGAACTTCAAAATATTAAATATCCTCTTGATGATGTTATCTAAGGGGGAGGGAAAGCAAAAGAAAGTTAATGAATGCAAATGTCTTTTGCTGCATTACTGCTTGGAGTTAGTTTCAATTTTCCTTGATTGTCTAATAATAGTCCAAGCTGTGAGATCTTGTCATAGTAAGGAATCTCCGAAGATGGCTGGAGGCCTTTTGGCTGTCTGGGCCATTTTCCTGCCTGCATGTCTAAGCTTATCATCTGGAATCCCTTTTCCATCCCAGAACTTCATGATCCTGCAATCTTCAGTCATATGAGTAGTCCCTGATCTTAGACACCATATGTGCAGGTCTGCAGAAGTGAAACCCAAAGATTTGGGCATCTCCTGAGAGCTGTTCAACATCTCCAGTTCCAGTGTTCTTAACAGCTGTTCCTCCAGCCCTTGACTATTTACTCATGTGCTTTTTCTTTATGCCTGGAACCAGACTTCTGTGATTGAACCTTGCTTAGCTCGATTTGAATGTCCAACCTGCTTAAATAGTCTTTGAATCCCTCCCAGTTTTCCAACCACCTGAACACATCTTTTCATTTTTACTCTTTCTAAAGCTTCTCATTTTTAAAATAGATTGCATCATATCATCTGCAATCTCAGATCAACTAGTTCAATGAGCACTAATCACATGAGGCATTTACAAAACATTACTCTTGCACTGTTTTGCCAAAATGGTACGCTTTTCCATGAGCAATGCTTATGAATTTGTACCAGCAAGAGTAGCTTTCTTTTGCTCAAGGCAGTAAACTCAATTTTTCATTTCAGCAATTCCTATAACATTATTAACTGGACTTAAAAAGCAGCAGTTTCAACTTATTTTTCTCTTATTCCCCAGAACATACACAACTCTCCTGTTTTTACACAGTGTTACACAAGAGTTGAAAATTTTCTTTCCAATCCACTGAATGTTCCAGAGCCACTAGTCCCTCCTAGGTTGAAAATCCCAAGGCACCAGGCATATAGATAACTTTGAGAGTAAGCAGACAAAGAGACAACAGAAAACTGCAAAAAATCCACCATGCAAGAACAAAATGCTTCAGGT
The DNA here is from genome assembly GCF_039878825.1 of Excalfactoria chinensis. Classification (NCBI taxonomy): domain Eukaryota; kingdom Metazoa; phylum Chordata; class Aves; order Galliformes; family Phasianidae; genus Excalfactoria; species Excalfactoria chinensis. The sequence continues at coordinate 49,240,102 of NC_092826.1, forward strand.
AGATACTAAGGAGCCAACAGAAGCACCAAAGCATGATGAACCTCAGTTCTTAACTGAACCACAAGATGGCAAGCAACACGCTTTAGAGAGCACATTCACTCCTTACAAAGAATGCCAGGCTAATAATGTATAAGATTTCCTGTGGAGGAACATGCACTTATCTCTAGGTGTTCAGGCAGTGTTGTGTGAACATATGCATTGACAATACAATAGTGGTACATTACAGTAAAGTGGCTGCTCAAATTGCAGCACATCCCATTTACCTGAGCAATGTCATTTAACCAGCCCAGTATCTCTGAACAGAGAAGTTTTTGTGTCCACGCCATTATTCCAATAACATTTTGCAGGTTTTTTTTTTTGTTTGTTTGTTTTTGGTTTTGTTTTTTTGTTTGTTTGTTTGTTTTTCCAGATCGTTTCTGTATCAGTTAAAATTAGGAAGATCTTTTGTTTTATCCAGTTAAATTTTCTTCACAAACAGTTTAATATACATATCTTGAAGCAACAAAAAATCTTTTCATCATAAAATAAAGGTAAAGGTCTTTCTGCTCATAGAAACGTTCATTTTCTTTGAATTCCAGTTGTAATATTATGAATAATTACAAATAAAATTTGGCAGTCATACACAGAAACCTACAATATATCATCTGCCTTTTTAACCCACACCATTATATAATTTCTCCTACTGACTTCAGGAGGTTCACAGCTCTCAGGTTAAAATAATCATCTTTACAGCTGATTACCACTGGTGTGCCATAGTCTCACAACAGCGCTTGGCCAAGCATTTCCATTCTAAGCTGAAAGGTCATTTTTCTCTCTGGGACGGAGGTGATTTAATATACATTTTTAATGATGCTGTTCTGGCAGCTTTGATGTTCTCTGAAACTTTTTAAAAATAATCTTTTAGGGATCGATTGCATCTAGATCTCTTCAAAAAGGGAAACAAATGTTTATTTTCTGCAGAGATTGATATTTTAACTTAAAGGGTCAAATGCAGAGATGGTTTCTCTCTGTCTAAAAGTATGAGGCAGAATTTCATCCAAGGTTAATAAAGACATAACAATTACTTCCTAATTTTGTCAACTGTCTTCTTTACTACTTGTTACCTAGTAATGGTTACTGCACATTAAATTGACCACTTCCAATAGAAATTAATTACCAACCTCATTTCCTTTCCCTAACTCCTTTCTAGCACCAACTGCTTCCCTGGGGATGCATTCAAGCAATTCACTTTCATGCTTTAACACAGGTGACCAGAAGAAAGTAACAAAAAATAAAGACTTCAAAACACCATCAGAAAACCCTGCTAGAAAGAAATGGTATTTCATTTTCATTTATCCTAACATGGTGTGGCTCACCCAGAGACAGAATTCTAACTGGGACTCTGGAAAGTGATTCCAAACAGAAGAAAAATAGTTTTCTAATCAAAGTGAGTGTCTTTTCTTCTTTTACAGCAATTAGAAACTAAGAACCAAGCTTTGAGTTATGATCTATTGCACTTCATTGTAGGAGAACTGTCAACATGGGCAAGATCTGGAAAGTTGCTGACATTTCTGCTATGTGAAGCATCTTCAGATCTGAGAAGGGGTAAGATTGCGAAAATATCATTGTTTTAGAGGAACTATTTGCACCTTGTTAAAGCATTACCTTATCACTGCTAAAATATAGAGAAAAATTGCAAAGTCAGTGTGCCAATAATAAAACTTCAGATCCTCAAAAGCAATGGAGAGGGCAACACACAACTGAATACCCAGCAAGGTGGCAGAGCCACCATCCCTGGAGGTGCTCAATAAAACAATATTGTACTGAGGGATACGGTTTAGTAGAACATACTGGTGGTAACAGGACAGTTGGACAGGATGATATCAGAGTTCTTTTCCAGCCTTAATGATTCCATGATTCATTGATTCCATAATGCAATCAAGATTTGAAGCTAAGCTTGGGAGTAAGATGTCTGTAAGAAAAATGCATTGCAAGTGATCCAGTTTGAAGTGTACTGATCCTGCAAGTGTATTTATTAAAATGTAGAAGGGATAAGTGCAGTAATTTGTATTCCAGAAGTAAGATCCTATGCTCAAGACTTGTAAATCTGACAATAGGAAATATGGAAGCTGCTAGTTCTCCTTATGCAGATAAGAATGGATTTGCCAGCTTTTATGCTAGCCTGGGATCTCTGCAATGATGTCTCTGTGATCTACTGCTTATCCCACTACTCACAACTGCACTATAGCAGCAGGGAAAACTTTTTCCTTCATACCTGGGCCATCAGACTTCTTCTTGACAGGTTCTTCTTCACTGTCTTCACAATCTGCATCAGTACTTCCTGTTGAAAGCAGTGAGTGAAACAATGAAGGTTATGTCTACTGAAGTTCAGGTGTACACCCCATTTCAAGTTAGAAAGTGCTCCTGTTACTTAGTAGAAGTGACTTTCTCTCACTACTGTGAGGGAAAGCAGATCTCCATTTCTTAAGGACTCAGTTAAGTGGACTACCCTGTTGGTGAAGGTGTTCACAGATGACCACTCCTCTCTTGCAATTTCTAGTATCATTTTCTTATACTATGTTGTCTGCTGAGCAAAAAACATCTGCTGCATAGTAACCCAGAACTGCAGCTACAGCTTCACTGACAATTGTCAAAATGTAACATTTCTGACAGGTACAGATGACAAATGGAGGAACAGCCCTTCTGATTCAGCCTGAATGGGCCCTCCTCTTCCCATCTTTAAAATTCTGAATTCTTTTCTTGTTTAAAAAGGAGCAAATACTGAAGAGATATGAATCCCTTATCAACTGTTATTTATTTATTTATTTATTTTCAGTGGCACACATGATTTTAAAGTGCTGGTAAATATTAGCACCTGTATGTTTTCCTTTTGATATCTGCTGAATTCATTGTGAATTTAGGGGTGCCTGGATATTTGGGCTCCTTACTGTCTTCCATGGAAATCACATGCATCTGTCTCCTGTCCTTTATCTCATCTAATGCATACTGTGTAGAGGAAAAGGATGTATCTTGACTGGCCTTGTAATGGGCTGGAGCAGGGAAAGCCAGCCAGCCAGCCTGAAGTTAATTCATTTCTCCATAAAGAAATGGCTACAGACCAGTAAAGGTATGTTACAGCAGAAGTCCTTTTCCAATTTCTATCTAGAATGGAGAGCATTTGTCCTCTAAAAATCAGCTGCGTTTCTTTACCATGAATAACAAGCAGTACAGCTAACACGTGGTTATGCTTTTCACAACACAGAAGTGTACATACCATCCCCATATACTTTACGCCTTCGCTTCTCCTCTTTTTGAAAACTTTTCTTTTCTTTGCGCCTCTGCCGTAGTGCAGTTTTAGGATCAGTAATCCAGGCCTGATAAACAAACTGGAAGGAACAAACTCATTTATTTTCAAGTTCTTGATGTTCTGAGAGTAAGCCATAGAAAAAGCCATAAGCAGGACTACAGAATTTGAGTAAGCACATTCAGATCTGCAGGGGTAAGCAAACATTTTGAATCCCAAACCAAACACCTCTCCTGTGGATCTGCCGAGTTTTCATGTGCTATTTTTGCTAGCATAAAACCAAATGTGAAAACACTTGTGGGTGAACCGAGTTTCATTAGAACCCACAAAAATTCATGCTCTGAACTCTGGGAATTAATACCCTGTTGTGTATATGGGCTCCTTTACCTGAGTCGTTTCATTTTATATGTCTTCTTTATCATTTTGCAGGCACGATGCAGAGCAATGTAAACTTTAAGAGCTGCCATTGACCAACTAGAGCATCAAAAGATGCTGCAGCTTTTTAGTTCAGGTATTTGTGCTTGTATGTTTGTTATACTGTAACAGCACTTGAGAATTCTGTACAGCACTTGAGAATTCCTCAAATTTCCTCCTCAATTTGGGAATGGCTCCCTTTGTTGCCTCACATGAGTCACTCACCAACTCTTCTGCTACTGCTTTTTTTCCAGTTGAAAAATGGAGACAGTGATACTTACATAAATCAAGGGTATCTAATGGGACCAAATCCTGCTCACAGCACTCAGATCAACAGTCTGTTGACCTGTATGATTACATTACGCATGGAATTGATCCAAAATATTTATTAATGCTCTAGGCATGAATATATATATATATATACATATATATATATAAAGAAGTTACCAAGAACTAACTTGTTGAACAGTTCTGCTCAAGTTGTGAGGGAAGGCTAAAGAAAAAAAAGCAGTAACACTTTTATATAATTTTTTCCATTCAGCCTAAAATGTGAAGAACAGAAACTGAAATAACAGAATCTTCTTTTCAGACACTTAGGACAAAAATTGTTCTTTAGTTCTTGTTACAGTTTTCATTTGAAAATGAAAATCACCTTTGATTGGCACTGCACTATTTTCTATTTCTAAACAACATGGACTAAAACAGAGATAGGACAGGGAGGCCCACAGGTACATGCACGAGGGTGAAAATAAAGCACTGCAATCAAATAGCTCTATTAATTCACCAGACAAACATGCACAGAGTGACAGAAACACATGTGTATCTCAGAGAAGCTGGAGCTGCCCCTTACAGGACACAACAGTAAGTGGCTATTTGGATTATTTGTATTTTTAAAATTAGCATATACAAATTATTTTGGAATATTAAAAGCAATTTTTTAAACTGTCGATCTGACTCTTATTGAACATAAAGAGAAAAATACTTTGTTGTTTTTGGTGCATGTGCACGATCATGGAGAGGAAATCATTTTGTTACTGTTGATAAGAATGCCCTCGTCCAAATCTCTCAAGATCTGTGTATTTATTTTAATAAAACAAAACAAGAACCAAATGCATGGGATCAGTTCCTCTTTCCTTCGTAATAGGTGCTTGTCAATGAAGGCGATCTGAGGGAATGGTGATCCTTAAGTGCAGTAGCAACACATTATTCACTGAAAATTAAAAACACAACATCTCCAATTGAACAGCTGGTTGAGATGGTGTATGCTACCCACAGTCACAGTATGAATAAAGATATCAGAGATAAAAGGAAGATTTGGAAGAGGGTAGGAGATTAGAATGAAGAAAATGTATTTGATAAAAAATGTATTTATTTACACATTTATGTTCAACATTTTAAGAGCTGGCAGGTATATTTAAGTTTTAACTGCTAGCCAAAGCTAGGAAATCATACATGTCTTCAAGGAGGATGTGAAAATTTACAAATCTCTTTTATGACTATGAAGCCAGAAAAGTTGTCAGATCATAACTTGGTGCATCAATATGTGTCTTTCATAAACTTTTTACCAGCTTTCTGAGATCAATTGCCATGGGGTCCATAAGAAGCATGCAATTGGATGTGACCATCTTATACAACAGTATCAGAAGAAATCAAGAATTTGGGTCTGCATTTTCTCTCCAGGGCTGCAATTAAGGCAAGACAGACTGCTTCTCTTGTCACTATACCACTCCAAAAGTAAGAAATGTATTGCATTTAGTAGGAATGAAGATTTAACTTCCATTACTTCTTGTATCATTTACATTAGAGGAAAAATGCAGACAAGAACAGAGATGTATGTTACTCCAGGATGGGTCACATATTGAGCACTCACAAAATGTCAAGTACCTTAGCTGCTTTGATTAAATACTGAAGAATAGTTTTGGGTAGTTTAATGACAGACTTTGGCAAGGCTAAAATGGCTGAAGCAAATTTTCCAATAGCTCTCTATAAAGAAGGACAAAGCAAGAGCAATTAGTAGAAAATGAGAAGGTATTAATAGAACATATCTATTGCATGATCGTATCCAGATTATTTAGAAAGTATTTACATCCACTGACTCCAGTACGGAAAAAAGATCACATGTGATGTCTACAATACCTGCATTATCTAACAAATAAAATCTTAAAATCTTCCCTCGAGCAGACTATTGCAAACTATTTGCACTGAAAAATGAAAATAATTAAAGTAATTCTTCAGCAGACTGTGCCTCAGAATAAGATCACTTTGCTAGTATTAAGACCACATGCATTGTGATGGAAGGCATATGAAGTGTAGATGATCTAATGATGAACAAATTTTCATAAACAAACACAATATTATTTTCCAGACAACTTGTCTCCTGCATGAAGCCACTCAACATCTTTATGTTTAACATACTTCAGAACTGATCACTGGTCATGGAGGAAACTGCCTGCCTTTCCTTGGGCTGGGCTTTTGGTAATGCATCAGTTCTGGAGCAAATTAAGCTTGTAAATGTGTGGAAAGGTATATCCACAAGAAGTTACTTGTTTCCTTGAGATTTTACAGTTGAGAACCAAAAACATTTACAGTACCTCTGAAATTCTTCAACAGCTAAAATTTCAGTTTTATAAAGATTAAAGCAATCTTATGTACATGAGTGTTTCACTGACTTTTTCATCTAGGTCCTTAATTTAAGTCAGTGTGTACAATAATTGATGCTACAAAGATCAAGCAGTCTACTAATAGGAATCCAGTTAGGAAACTTCAGCTACGCTTTTATCACTATATCTTCTTACTTAACACAGTCTATCACTTAAAATGAAATATGTTAAATAACACTATCCTGTAAAAGAAATGAGGATGTTGTGGTTGCTTTTTATATTATAAGGCTCTTTATAACCCAAGGATATATTTTTCTGGTTCATTAACGTGTTACTAATAAAAAAACAAAAAAACACAAAAACAAAACTGTTTTTAAAGTATGTTTTGTTTTGTTTTGTTTTTGTTTTTGTTTTTTTCCATGAGAAATTGTTTATTTTTGTGTGATTTCTTCATGGAATGATAGCATTAACTCAAAACCAGAAAATCACTAAATCATTCTATAGCAGGAAAGACAGCCTCCTTGCTTGTCTATATAGCAGTACAGAAGAATAAAGCTCAGATTCGGAAGCTTTGTTTTTGATTTTTGTTTTCCTCTGGCAGAAGTGAGTGAAGATATGATTTCATTACAGTTATTGTAGGAAATTGGCAATGCTTAAAACAAGTAAAACTGCATTTTAAATTGGCAAGAAATTTCATTTCCAATACTTTTCAGATGTACTTTATATGTACTAGCTGCTAGAACATACCAGCCTGTGTTAAGAGAAACCTAAATTGTTTTTATCAACTGTCAGCTACCAAGGAAATCGCACAAAAGTACCTGAAATGCAGATTTTTTTCGAGGCTCTTCCTCTTCTTTTTTCTCTTCTTCCTCTTCCTCTTCACTGTCCGTCTCAAACAAATAATAATTTCCACTTCTGACCACTAAGTGAAACAAAATATTTTCTTATTTTTCTGAAAAGTTCTATTCTGAACTGCCCCAAGACCTATAAACGGCCAAACAGTCATTTATGAACTCATAATCAGGAGAGATGTAAATATAGAAGAGATGAATAGGTCTCAGATAAATTATCTGATGTTAGTCTGTGACACTTTTGGGCATGGAAGAGAACTATACAAGAACTAAGGAAAGACCGTGAGAAGAAAAGATAAGGAAATAGCTTGACGTTTATCAAGTTACAAGGCACATTTTTTAGAAACAAATGGCAGTTTAGTATGAATGAGTTCAGAAGTGAAGGTTATTTGAGGGAGTCAAAAGAGCCCAGCAGATAAATAAATTAATTTACATAAACAGTACCACTGGACAAAAAATAAAGAAAAGCTCTTTAAAATGCTCAGACATCCTTCAATCTATGGGATGGAATAAGTTAATGCTTTCTTCAGACTTTTAAGTTTTGGTGAGGTAATGGAAAACCTTGGTTTGCTTAGAACAGATCACTTGGATTCTATGAATGTGAACACAAATGAGTTTCAATTTTTTGCCCATGGATTCAGAAAGATTCTGAAACCTTGATACAATAAAGATGCACAATGACTAAGCTAGGCCTTATATCCTTGAACAGAAGCAATGTTTTTGTTTCTCAGATGGTAACAGGCCTATAGGAATAAACAAGGGAAACAAAAGAACCAAAAAATAAGATAATGAGCAAGAGAAAAATCAAAATCACAGCATTACATTCAGCAGTGAAGACTGGTAAATAATTTCTGCATTTAAGCTGAAATATTTAAAGGAACAGTTACTCAGATGAAGAGTCACACAGTTTGGGTATATGGAGCAATACATACTTATATCAAGAAGTGTGTTTAACCCACATTACAGGCCTCCGGAAAACTGACAATAGCTTCAATTCTATTCAATCATACCTTGAATTCTACAGAGATGCTCTGTACATAGGTGGTCATACAAAATGACAGTAGAAACCTCAGGGTATACACACTGTGAAATTTGCCAGACCTCCATTAGGTCATAATTTCAACTTCTAAAATTCCCTCACAGACAAAATCATGTGCCTCGTTATGGCTTTGTAACACCTCTAAAAGCCTTGCAGAGGAACAGAGACTTCAGCAGTTCTAATTGTTGAACTGAGCTTAGAAGTCTGGAAATTTCTTGGGTCAAATAAGTTAATCATTTTGCACAAGGCCTTCTAAGAAAGCCTGCTTAAAGTACACAGAGGATATAAATGTATTTCAAGAACCAGTAGTCTGCAGTTCTCTTCCATAAAAGAAGTGTCTCATAAATAGCAACAGAAACTGTCCACACAGAAGATCAGCAGGATAAGGTCTGGCAACTAGGAGAAACCTACACCACCATGCAGCTGTGAACAGCCTCAGAGCAGCACCTGGTCAAAACTGAAAGGCCCGAGCTGGCAGAAAACAGATCAGAAAGGATCTCCCTCCAAAATTTTTCAGTTAAAGTATATCTAAGGGTACACCATGATATAGCAATTACACCCATTTTACAACTAAAGAGGGAGGTATGATTGAATAGCAATAATGCACTCTTGCACACATCAAAGTGGAATAAGTTGTGTGTCAGTCACCTGCAGGGATTATTACAGTGTCCAAACTACAATGATAAAATAATTAATAGCTAGATTGGATTCAGGGCCCCTCTTCCTACTGCAGAATGAGATTTTCTCATACTGAGAAAAGGTTACTTGCAGGCTTTGTGGAACAAGATGGAGGAGGCAGGAGGTGAGTCTTGCAGGTAAAGTCACATAACATTAGCATCTGTTTGCACCCAGAGGGAAAGAACTCCCCAGGACAGCTGCAAACTCCATTTCTTCTGCTTGGTCAGACACAACTCTGAACCCCAGGAGAAGCTGAGGACCTCTAAGCATGTGGCCCTAGCTCCTGCTGATCTTTGTGGGGCTCCATATCTGATCCACAAGCACTAAGAACTCAGAGACTGTAATTGAGAAAAGCCTCATACATATTTTTCATCTTTTCCACTCAGAATCAAATTCATGACTGCATTTTTATTCCAATGAATGTCAAATGAGGTATCTTTCTGTTGAATAAACTAAAATAAGTGGTATAAGAATGAAAACAGCAATCTAAATTGAACATCAGAACTGGGATAAAACTTTGAGCTTTAGCAACCTCAACAGCATATATACAGCCACAACACCATTTACTATGAAAAACGGCCACTGGAAAACACTGCAGGGTTACAGCACAGTGTTTCAAAAGGATAGATGGGGAACAATATGTGAGAAATATCATTCTATTTTGTTTGTAAACTTGCAGACACCTACTGCAAGTGCCACATTTCGATGAGCAGGGAAGCAAGGCACATGGCAGGTAATCACTATATGTAGGATCAGGGTCTATGATGTTTCCCACAAGGTTTTGCATTATTGCAGTAAATAATTTCAAGGTTGCTCACTGTTTAAATACCAAAACATAAGTTGCCACCTAAATTAAATAATGAGGGTGAAAAAAGTAAAAGCCAATGTCAGTGTCTCTCTGAGCAGTTCTTCTCTCTACAAAACCAGTGGTGAATAAACAAGAGACCATATCCCATTCCTTCAAAATCACTGTAAGTTGGAATTCTACAGCAAAAATTCACAAACTAGAGTTTTAATCTGTTTTGTCATTATTGTTCTTAGTGAAAACTGCAGGAAAATAAGTTTGTTTTCACAAGACTTTTGAAAAGGGATAGGTCTCTCTAAAGTGGCATCGTGCCCTTTAGAAAAAATAAAAATAGAGACATAGTTTTATTTGTGACTTGATAGAAATAATCATCCAATATTCTGTTATACACTGTTGGCAAATATATATGCTGGAGATATAAACAAATATACAAACATAAATTAAGGAATCTGTAGATGTGTGAAATTATTACTAGGAGTAACTATCCATAAAGTAAATGACGAGGCACTATACAGACATTTATACTTAACTCTTGTCAGTGCTATATATCTAAATATTTTTAGAATCTTAGAACGTACTGAGTAGTTTATATCTGATTTTCTTGAACAAAGATCCATCAGGACATGAGATCTGAGACTGTAGTCTACTCAGTTATCTTCTATTTCACCCAATGAACAGTGTACAGAAGAACTCCACTATCTGCTTGGACTGGGATGGAAATACATTAGAATACCACAATGAAACAGTGATACGAGAATAATCATTCCCTGTGCACATAGTTTTGCTCCCAAATAAACACAAAAAAAATATGTAAATAACAATATCAGAGATACTCAGCTGAGCTCTGTGCCACATGATGTGGGAGCAGTCTAGCTGTCTTACTGTGGTATTCATATTTCTACAGCTGACCACAGAATCACTGAAGGACCACAGAAAAGACCTATGATGTGTGCATATGACAACAAAATTATCAGACCTTCACATTCATATGGTTAAGTATATTTTACCTTGCAGTAGGCGAGAGCTAACACTTTTGAGGCCGAAATTTTTGGTACTGATTTGACATCTTTCTAAAAATGCCCAAAATGTCATAAGCTATGATTTCAACATAAAAATAAATAAATAAATGTCAAAATATAGTTAACCTTCCTATTTGAATATTTGGAAGTAGAAATTATTTGCAAAAATAGACAAGACTTCTATCAAGTCACAATCATAAAATCAGGCATAAAACAAACAGGTCAGGGAATGCCTTCATTCTGGTCAAGGATATAAGGGTTAAATCCACATATTTGTAAAATGATTGAGAAAACCTACTGGAAGCATGATCAACCCAAGGCCGCCACCACAGCTTTTTTTTGCCCTTGGCTTTGTCTTTGTCTGCTTCTCCTAAAATGAAATATGTCCAAATATTAATTTTACAAAATGAGAAACGTTATATTATACTGATTAATCACTTTTCATTTCTCTCAAAAGAATAAAAATTCATGAGTACATCAGATGTTAGTTCTAATGAATGTATTCAGTATAGAAGTCATTTAGAAGCATGACTACCCCTCACAAATACTCTAGGTTATGCAGCAGTTTGAACAGAAATTTATGCTAAAACAGCTTAAAGTTCAGTTTTGTGTTTTAAAACATACAGTCACACTTCACTGTTATAACAATGAATAATCTTCTCTTAAATCCCTCTGAATTTCAGGCGCCAAAATTTTAGATACAGAAAATGTTGATCCTAAGTCAGTGCTGGAAATGTGAACTAGATAGATATCATTTATCCATTCCCACATTTTAAACAACATTAAGAAAGCATACAAATATTTCAACAACTGAAAAAAAGCCTCACAGCATCCAAAAAATCTTGCTGGAAAAATGTGAATTCCATCTCTTTGTAGCACTGTGGTTTATACACAATAATTTTGCTCAAAACAAACCTCTGCTGCTATTCGGCATTTTGCCAACAGCCTGAAGTTAACCAAGAGTAATGTCCAAGCAAACTATTTTTCCTATGTCTTCTTGTAATGCAAAATCTCAGATTTTTTTGCTAAATTAAGCTCCAAAATGTTACTGAGCTATCAACCTTGTACCAAGATGAACAATATGAAGAACGATTTCTCACTTGCCCAACATTTCTATTGTCTGTTAGGTCCTGAGTGCTCAATTGCAGTTATGGTATGACAATGGCTAATGGTACCTTCATCATCTTCTTCCGAAACCTTCCGAATTTCAGGTCCCTCTGTGGAATCCTGAGTCATGCTTAGCATCCTCTCTTTACCCTTTTTATATTTTTGCTGCCTGGCTTTGATGCGATCCATTCTAGCAAAAGGAAGAACCTTATTATATTCTGGTCTTCACCCCTTTCAACCCACTCTGAAAAAGAGCTGTTAAAATTTATTCATACGCACACAAACAGTTCTACTAGAAGGGTCCATTACATACTGTCACTAAATCTTGCCTTTAAGAACAGGGAAATAAAGACTCCGAAGAGGCTGGCTGGAAGGGTCAAGCCTGCAGGTTCACCCATGGATACGGTCAAAACTGAGTTGCCTGCTACCACATGATGGTTCTACCTACTCCCCTTCAACTACCCTCCAGTTACTGGAAAATGAAAGAATTGCTGCCAGGAGCTACAATGTAGCAAATAAAGCTCTGAGAAAAGAGGACTCCCGTCTAATTCAGTGGTTTTCCTGAAACTTGCCACTCAGTCAGGAATGGGGCTGTTCCTGCACAACTTGTGCTACATCCATTGTCACCCATAATACTCTCATGTGTCCTATATATCTGTAACTACAGGAGGCTTAAACTGGTTCAGTTGTGTTCAGATGCAGGCAGACCTCAAATTTTCCTTCTTGCAACCGTTTAAACAGCATAATCTGGTCTTTTAAGTCCTTTAAGTTGTCACATTTTAGAAAGCAGTAGTAAGGAAAATGAAATCAACAATAACAGATCATTGCAAAACAATTTGAACTTGAAACAAAACATTATTTTTAATAAAATTATCTGAATGCATTTTGATCGCTGATCTATCTATATGTTAAAGACATACCACTGACTGAACAGTGAGCATTACTGAATGAATTTAAACAATCCTCCACTGTTGAAGATACCACAAATATATACTAGTGATTCTTATAGAAACATAAATTAGCTTTGGAGATGTATGCAGTACCATCTCCTTGATCTTAAACTGTGTGGAACTAACAGAAAAGAATGATTTCTGAGAAAGGCACATGTCCCCAACTATGAAAAGGTTGATTCAAGCACACCACAGTATCAGCAATAGCCCAGTGCATCTGGTGGGAAACCCCAAATGAACCAGCAGGGAGCACGGACCCTGCAGCCTTCTGGTCTTTCAGTCATTAAATGAAGGAGGTTTTGACATTTGGTTTGGAAGCACATATGGCTTGTCATGTACGGTCATGGAGGGACCTTGAAGGCTTTCTGCAGTTACTAAATAAGAATGTTAGCTGGATACAACAGAAAAGTAGACAGCATAAAGAGAAATAATCTCCAGGACAGTTAAACTGAAGGAAAACATTTTCTTTGAAGGTAAAATATATATTTATGTAAATTGCAACCATACACAAGCTAAACTGAATAAACAGGTATGCAACAACTTTTACTAGGAGCTCAAATATACAGAATGAAATCCTATATTTAGTGCTTAAGTCAATGACAATATTGTCATTCATTACAGCAAGGCCAGGCTGTTACTCATTTGGCTTTTAAATATAGGTTTCCTAATTCAGCGCTTTGCTGTTCAGATTTCTGCTCTTTCTAATCCAGCCACTATGTTTTAGTCTCCTATGTTTTAACCATCCATACTTGCTCCTTCAAGTGAGACAGGGTTAATATGACACTTCTTATTAATAATGAGCCTACCATTATTAACAATGTGCCTTTTCATGAGTTTCACATTGGAACTGGCATTTCACTGCCCTCTTCCTACTTTTATGAGAGAGGGGGGAAGAGCAATCAAGAAGAAAAAAAAAAAAAAAGGAAAAAAAAGATTATTTTTCACATTTCCTCACATCACATGCTTTCATGCCACTTAAAATAAGACAACCCAAAACCAGAGTGAGCTGGACAACTAGAAGAAAGCAAAATATACTATGTAGTAACATAAAATATCTCTTGAATGTGGCCACATTGCTATGATACTCAACTACGGAAGAGTTAGACAATGATCTTGTTTACTTGTCATCGATAGATTCTTAAGATTTAAAGGACCCTTCAGAATGAGTAGGGATGTTCACATCTTCTCTATTTTTACAAAATATCTGTTTCCGTTTCAGTAGGCACATGAGAACATTTCATGCTAATTTTTTATGTCAACCTTGCAACACTTGTCTTAGAACTGTGAGTCTACTTTTAAATGAAAATTAAGCCTACGCAGTGTCTTGTCTTTCTAGGAAAGAGGACTGAAACTGAGTAACACTCAATAGCCTAACATCTCTGAACACCTAGAGCAACTGTTTTTTAGTTGTAAAATCATGCTTCAAAAACCTACTAATCATTTATATAAAATAAGGTGCTAGATAAATACCAACAATCAATGAAAAACATAAAAACACATACATGTGCATGTATACACTTGTGTATATTTATAAATATATATATGTAAATACATACTGTCTTTTCAGTTGATCCATTGATTTCTTTTCCTCTTCAATTCTTGCCTTTACTGCCTTAACAATTGTAGCCTGGAAGAGCTCAGCACCCCTACAGCAGAAACGGGGGCAGAAGAAAGGGAGGAAAAATTAATTGTTTCCAAGTTTCCTTTATGACAGCTAATCATTTCATTTGCTGGAGATTATCAATTAATATAGAATATTAATCCCTTTACAGTCTGTTATTTCAAGAGCTGGTGTCAAACACTGTGATTCCTACTTGGCCTAAAAGTTCAAAGAGCTCCTGTAGCTATTGATGTGTGATTTGAGTTTCCAGTCCTGAAGACTTCACAACACAGACAGGTTCAAGTTAGGACTTCTTGCTCACTTCCAGGAGTTGATCTTTATAGTTGCATTTTCACTGTAATCATCTTGTCCCTCTGCCTCATAGCACCTAGAAGTTATGAGTTAAGCCCAACTCAGGACTTTTGCCTTCACCCAGAACCATAATGAACATAGCTTTAACTGCACTTTGAACCTCTGAATGTAACGGTGCTTTCTATCTGACTACACAAACCCTTCAACAGATTTCTGGTGTGCCAAAATCTGTTGAATCTGAAACGGACTTTTAACTCCATTTCATTAGAAATGTGATTGACTCAGTGATTGGGATAGCCAGAAGATGAGTCTCTACCATTTACTCATTCTTTATTCACTCAAGAACACTCAAAAAGTCTTGAAGAGTCTCAAAGACTTTCTCAGAGAAGTGAAATAAAAACTTCTCTCTTTTTTATTTTTGTCAATAATTCAATAGAACATCTCTAGGCTTAGAAGATTCCTTCTAACTAATTTTTCAACCAACTTTGCTGAGAAATTTTTGTTTCTTCCATGTAATATGCACAATAACCATAATTATGTTTATTTCCATATATATATATATGTATGTATATTTCCATATTTCCCCCTGGTATGGTAAAGTACTACAAAGGATGATGAGTTCTTAGCAACTTGATCACTCCTAAATTCTTATAGACTGTTGAAAACTGACACTGGAGGGAATGGTCACTGTTGTTTGAAACACAATCTTATTTGGGTAAGGACTTTTTATTTCCCAATTAACTTTTACTAGAAGACAGGCTCAGGCTGTACTGTCTGAATCCAAATATGACCTTCTTCATAGTCCAAATAAATTAAAAGCTTTGATTTAGCAAGGCAATCAGCTAGCTATAAGAAGTTAATAAGATTGATGTATTTATATGACCCTTCTTCCTGTAGCATCACAGTAGTTCCTTGTCATTAACACATTTATTTTTACAGATCTTCTGGCATAGGCCACTATGTCTTCCCTTTTGCTGCTGGATAGGTTCAGCATCTCACCAAGAGACACAAAGCTGGAAATAGAAACCAAACAATCAAACAACCAAACACGTATTTTTTCAGTACAGTCCAGTGCCATTTAGATTACACTGCTCTTCCTTCTGAATACAAACTCTCCAATTTAGGAGGTATTTTGATATTCATGATATTTCTATCGTAGGTTCACTGTGAACACAGCACAGGGGGAAAAACAAACAAGCAAACAAACAAACAAAAACAAAGCAGTATCCAGTACTCTTTGGCATTAGCACTGAAATTCACACCAAAGCAAAAGTCTGAGAGAGGCAACAGGGGACTGAGGCATACATTTTTAGGTAGTCCCATGTGCAGCAGAGAATTTGGTCAGTTCATGCAGCTAAAAATGTCACCATTTTAAAGAAACTCCAGGAGAGGAAGATTAAAAAAAAAAAGAGAGAATTTTTTTTTTTAGGACATACAAGTCAAATTTGCCCTCCAATGTGTACAGAAATCAATGTGTTTTTTTTTTTGGGGGGGGGGGGAGGGGGGAGCAGGGAAAGAAATGTCATGATACACTTAATTTAAAATCAACAAAAGTAATCCCTCAGAAATCTTACTGAAACTGCAAATAGTTTCATTTTGATCTGCCTTCATGTTACAAAACAAAAGACAAAGGAAAATAAACAAAAAAAACAGGTGAACAAAATCAGGAGAATGGTTGACAGCTGTGAATGGATGACAGTGGAGAAATGTAAGTAACAGTCCTAAAGTGACACTTCTTTGCCACGTCATTGTTGGATTTCAGCAATACAACACTGTGTCTTCCTGAATCAGATATCATTACTTCTCTCCATTTTTCCCAATGGGACATTTTTAAGAGATGTGATTTCTAAAACCCATTTTCTCATATTCTGTTCTCAGAATGTTTTCTTTCCAGTGCTTACAACATTTGCTGGCATTTGCTCCTATATGTACTGATGTTGAGAGACTGCTGCAACATATGTAGACTTCCACAGCTTTTAATTAAAGCTATGAAAGCATCAGATGCTGTTTGGTGAGTTTAATTTCTATCAGAATCCTAATTAATTGTTTTCTCAAGTGCTGTGTCTCAGTTGGAGCTGCAATTATTAATTTACATGGATTGTTTAAATCAATGTTAACTACCAGAACTCTATTGATGCTATAAACAGTAGGGCTTTTTTGATTATGTCAAGCTGTTTATTTTATTTATTTATTTTTTTATCTTAATGTTACCTTGATGCTAGGATCTGGGAAGCTTTTATATCTGCAACTACATGAAGGAAGTAGTAACTCATGAAGACTCTTCTTTGCAACAGCAGAAAGGCAAAACATATACTGTCCCAGATGATTCCTGCTTCTCCACTAGGTAGTTTACAGTCTGCATTGTTGGTTGCTGGAAAAAAAGAAACCAGTGTAAGAAATGTTGCATTAAGTATTTTTTATAATGTTTAATCATTTAAATAATGCCATTAAAATGGTTTTAAATAAAGATTTTAAATTGACATGTATTTTTGTTTGATTTATGCTATAGTTTCTTTTAAAGCAAATTGGAAACCTTCGAACAATGTGATATCACATGAAAACTGGGAATTCACCAGAAGTGAATTTGAAGCAAATTCAGTCTGTCTTATTAAGCATTTGGAAGAAAAGGAAAGTATTTTTTGCTAGCTTGGAATATTTGATTTCAGCACTTTTTAGAAGTTTCAAGGTTGTTTTTTCTTGTTATTTCAAAATGACTTTTGTCTCTCATTTTTCTATTAAGAACAATATCATGAGAATGAAGTATTTTGTTTTAGTCAAAATAATCTTCTAATTGACTTCTACCACTTAATATATTTCATATTCCTTTCCACAACCCAGTTCACAGCAATCATCAAATGTTTCTTTCCACTGCAGATGAGAAAAAGCATTTGAAACCACAAAACTGCTTCCTTTGGGATAGGAGGAGAAAGGCAGAGAGGAAATCCCATTCCTTTGGCTTTGGATATTTCTTCCTTTCTTTCTTTATTTATTCTCTAAAGACCATTCTCTTGGGTATACTCAAAAATTAATATGGTGTTTTTTTGTAGCTAGACTATAAACTGAATGGCCTATCCTGCCCTACAGAAGGGAGAGAAGGACTCAAAGGACAGACTCTGGCTCAAAGCTGGCGTTACAAGCAAGCCAGCCTAATGGGTCAGGAAGCTCAAGCTCCAAGATCTTCAAAGCCTGCAGTGCTCATCTCTCAGGGAGTCAGAAAAACATGTCTAAGTTTCTGATTCTGCTCAAAAAGTTTTGGATAATATGAACCACCAGGCACCAATTATCTTGTGAATGTGAATCTTTGTTTTTCCTATCCTTACGTCCTCTTATCTATTAGAGTCAGACACAAGGATTTTTGAAATGGAAATTCAGAACTCTGCTGCAGACTCACAGTTAAAACAGTTAAAACAGCTCTGTTTTAAATTCTGCTAAAAAATACTGAAAAAAAAAAATAATGTTTTCAGACTGTCAATCTAAGACAAAATGTAGAGCTAAAACAATAGCTCATTGAGGGGTTTGGGGTCCTGCTCCCCATTCTTCCTTCTCACTTCCATCCACGGATACTACCCATTCCCACTCTGTTAACATCACAAACTTGAGAATATCGTTAAAAAAATTACCTAAGAACTCTGTGCTTTCAAAAAAAAAAGTGCCACTTTCATGCTGGCTTAGCCTCTTGCCATTTCAGTGAGCTGAATTGGTTTACCCATTGAGCAGCTGAACACAAGGAGGAGTGGGAGTTTTCAGCTGAGTGGTGAACTCAGTTTGGAAGGTGGAACCATACTCCAAATTATGTCATAAACTGCATGTACAGGGAAATTGTGTTAAGCTCCAGCATCACCAGACATTACGTTTAAAGCTCAGTAAATGTGTTTATGTGAGTGGGGGTCTTGATAGATAACTTTGTATCTCTTTTGATTCTATGAGATCATAGAATCACAGAATGATTTGGACTGGAAGGGACCTCAAAGCCCACCCAGTCCCACCCCATGCCATGGGCAGGGCTGCTCCCCAGCAGCTCAGCTGCCCAGGGCCCCATCCAACCTGGCCTTGAGTGCCTTCTCTGGGCAGCTGTGCCAGTGCCTCAGTGCCCTCTGTCATTTCCCCTGTACTATCCCTATCTGCCCATGTAAAAATGTTGGTCTCCCTTCTGTTTGTAAGCCCCCTTCAAGTACAGAAGGGCCGCAGTGAGGTCACTCTGGTATTTCCAGTTTCTTGCTACCCTATATGATGAAACTTGTTTAATTGCACTTACATGCAAGACATTTGCACAAGGTAATATGTCAAGAGAGGACACAGCTTCAATATGTTAGAAGATTTTGAGATCATCCACTGTTTATAGGAAATTAAAAAGAAAAATGAGCTGTACTTACGGATACGGTAGCCTTTAACTGTGCAAGCCAGACTAAATGCCTGAATCAACCAGCAACTATTCTGAATTAAAGACTCAATGTAGCCACATGCTCCTATCTGGAAAGTAAAAGAACAGTTTAATCTAACAAGGCATAGCTGAAATAAAGATAAGTGTCTTTACTAGGTGCACGCATCACTTTAAATGCAAGAATTTGTTCTTTTGGTTATCCATGGGATAGCAGGTATGTGGGTTTGGTTTTGTTTTTGCAGAGAAAGTGATATGTCTGTCATGTGATGCAGTGTGACAGCTAAGCAACTTTTATAAATCACTGAGTTAAACTTGAAAACATACACGGACAAGCTGAACATACTCACAGCCCCACTGAATTCCCAAGCATAAAATGAAGCACATATGTAAGCATTTAGAACATTTGCAAATTCAAACCACATATAAATCAATTTTATTTCAGTACAGTGACTTATATAAATGTAAAAAGAAAAATGTCTGCTCTTTTCAGTCCAGCACTACAAATGTTCAAAGCTAAAAGGCAATTGCCAGGAATAAATCTAAATTTATCTTTCATAAAGTTTTAAGTACTGCCTTGTCTCAATCACCTATTAGTGCCACTGCAAAAATCTGATCTAAAGAGATAACTGATGTAAGAAAACCATTAATACTTTGCAGAAGTATTTAACCTTTCATTTTAAAATGTCTGTTTTCATCTAAAACTCACACAAGTTCTAAAGGAAAACAGAATGCAGCTTGTAATGTTGTAGTCAACCTCACTAGCTACGTTACATCACACAACTGTACCTACTGCTAGACTTGAAAAATCTGGTTTTAAATGAAAAGTTTGATTGAATGTGCACTATTTATTGATGGTGTAATCTTGCACTTCTTACTCATTTCATTGAAATTTTCACAAGACATCTAGGGAACAATTTAACTAGGCAGAGAAACCAGAATCTGATGCTTTGAAAATGGCTTTCAAGCTTTCTCAGAGCCAGACAAGGGTGGCACACTTTCCTACAACATGTATGCATTAGCAATCTCTGGATATGCACTTGCAGTTTCTGATATAAAATGGAGCCT
Source organism: Excalfactoria chinensis (assembly GCF_039878825.1). Lineage (NCBI taxonomy): Eukaryota > Metazoa > Chordata > Aves > Galliformes > Phasianidae > Excalfactoria > Excalfactoria chinensis. Next base: position 49,260,206 of record NC_092826.1, read on the forward strand.
CCTTTGCATTAGCAAAAGGCTGTGCTCCTGAAAACGATTTTTAATGGCCATTCAGTGCACTGTGCACAGTTCCTATGAAGTAAGAAATGCAGAGGAAATGCAGATGCTGCTTACCGAGAGGATGTTTTTCATGGTGATCACAAAAACGTTGTACGCAATCAACCAGTCCCAGTAGCGTAGGATGCTCCTGATGGGTTTCAGCAGCAGATCTCCACCAAAGAGAAGGAAATAAAAGCAGGCAACCAAGTAGCCCATACAGAATATGCTGATCCTCGTCGTTCCAGTTATGAAGATTATAGTAAGCACAAACCAGAAGAGGTAACTAAAGATTATCACCTTATACATATCTAGGTAGGACCTGGAAGTAAAAGAAGAAGGAAAAACACAATCATTCTCTGAGGACAGACTGCTGAGTTTTTGTCAGCATTTGGGCACCTGCACAGGATTAATGGCAAAATCAGTGTCCGGCTCATGTACTCAGTTCCAACTCATTCATGATGCTCTGCTCAGTCAGCGCATTTTGCATTACATGAGATCAACGGGGGGAAAATACATTTTCACTAAACTTCATAGTGGTTTCAATCTAATGGAATTGTTTTAAACTGAAACAAAGGAGATTTAGGTTAGATATTAGAAGAAAGTTTTAAACACTGGAACAGGTTGCCCAAGGAGGTTGTGGATGCCCCATCCCTGGAGGCATTCAAGGCCAGGCTGGATGTGGCTCTGGGCAGCCTGGTCTGGTGGTTGGCGACCCTGCACATAGCAGGGGGGTTGAAACTGGATGGTCATTGTGGTCCTTTTCAACCTAGGCCATTCTATGATTCTATGATTCATGATAGAGTGATACTACCTAGCAATGTGGTGTATACAATTTAAAAGCTATCTGAGATAATCTTTCAAGAAGTCTGGATAATGCTATAGTAAATCTATTTTCAAATGCCAGCTGTAGTACTTCAGTGCAAACAATTCTGCATTTATCAGTGACTTCTGGGGAATTCAGACTAGTCGAAAGCCTTGCATTCAAAGACAGTCGCTAAAAATAAATTTCTCCAGTGGAGATCAACTGTAAAGGTTTTGAGCTGTAAAAAGAAAGCTTTTACAGAATGTAAATGTACAAGAATTTACTGGAGTGTTTGCCAGGAAGCAGTAAGACAGAACTATCTGAAATCAGCCCGGTGCACAATGAGAAAGAGTAAGAAACAAGTTGGTATTTTCAGTCCTCAAAATCTTGACTTAATATTGACTCAGTGAGCTTCCAAATAAGAACATCTGCCAAAGGCAATATCAAATGCTGCATATAGCTAAACACTGCAAAACCATCTAATTCACAGTTTCCCCTCATTTGGTGTTTAGATTCCAGATGCACTGTGTGCTCAGGGTCTGTTCACCCAAGCTATGAGATGGGACTTGTCAGGAAACCACGCAGGGAGAGGGCACTGTAGGAGTACACATATACCTGAGACAAACCATGTAAGGAGTAAATGAACTAACTGCAGTGGATGAGGCCACATAAAAAGGCCCCTGCTGCTTGATCTTCTCAGGCTCAGAATTTTCTAGGAGTATGTATTTATAGTCCTATATTTATATGCATACAGCTCGCCGAAGCCAACCAGAGAGTCATTTAATTAAAGGTAATGAGAAAGCTCCTCTATGCTTATTTCCCACAGACATTAAAGAAATTTATGGACTGCTGCCTGTGAAGTCTAAAAATGTCATGGTTTTAGAAATGCTGCTGAGTTTGGGGTGATAAAAAATTAACAAATAATTTATACATATTAGGAAAATAAAGATGCACAAAGTATCCGTTGAACAGAAAAAAAGACTTGATATTTGGTGTTTCTTTAATATTATTCACTTACATGTTGGTTGGTTATGAATCATCTCCCTGAAAATACAGTATTTCTTTGCCATTGACAAAGTGCATCAATATCTTTCAAGAAATCCACAAATGGAAACGAATTGATCAAAACAAATTGATCAAATCGGTTAAATGGAAATATTTTAATACTCTTTGACAAATATGAATTCTGATTCTTAAAAGACAACTGGAGTTGGCTGCATCCAAGCATTCCACCATATTCACACTGCATTTGGTTGAGACACGGTGCAACAGCAAACACTGCTCTCAGAGTAAAATTTACAGAAACTAGAGAGAATATGAAAAGCATGACAACAACTTAGCTATTTTTTTTTTCACTATGGCCTTAATAATTTGTTACATTATTGGCAGGGATTTAAAATATCAAATAAAATTTCTAATTTTAAAAAAATACATTAAATATAATAGTTTTGGACATTGGTACATAAAAAAAAAAAAAAAAACGGTATGAAAGGAAAATCTTCTCAAAAGGTAGGAAGCAATACACCTGCATGTGGTTCTTAGATGTGCAAATCTTTCTTTTATTGAAAAGACACAATTACAAGCAATCTCAATGGCAGAAATGACTCCCCAGATTTGACCCTCAAGTTGGCATCTTACAATATGGTGTTAGAACAAGTCATTCAGGACACACCTAAACAATGAATTTCACAGGACATCTTAGATACCTCAGCGCTGGCCTAAGCAAAAAGTCCTGGTGAACAGACTGGATAATCACAGATACATAGAATTATTACCCAAAACACACTTATTTTAGTTGTAATACCCTCATACTCCTTTATTTGTCTTTTTCCAAAGATCTCCCTAATTTTCTTTAATTACATACAATCTTATATGTGAGTCAAGTGCTCTAAGAGAGGGAATAAAGGTACGTCTTGAGGACCAAAATACTTGGAATTTAAGAGTTTCATTTCTGTGCTCTGGAGGTTATAAAGTAATAGTGAAGGACTAAAGCACAAGATCACCTTAAAAGCTATGAAGACCTTACATAAACACAGAGAGACAAGCCATGGGGTATACAACTATTCTGAAAATTTTTTAATAGACAGCAAAAAAAGCTTAGTCTTGGATAACATACACCATAATTTTATACTTTCATTGCAGACCACACAGACAATTAGTTTAATGGCATGTAAACCTTCCAAACCTCACCTTTTAAGTTGTCATTAAATCCACATCCAACCTCAGGGAAGAACGGTCATCCTCAGGATGGAGTATTTGACAGTACAACTAAGAAACCCGAGAGCTGGCTTCTGCCCAAGGATTCAGTCTCACTCCACTTCATTCCCTCAGCTGTGCACTACTGCCCTGTCTTTGGCTCTGGCTCTCAAAATTAATTTAAAGAAGCAAATTTGTGAAAGCCTATTTATTCTTGGAGAGGACTGTTTTTCTGACCATTACAGCTGATAAACCAACTCACTACTGGTGTGATGAATGCAAGGGCCAAACAACAGTAATGGTGGGTTATGTGTAGCTGGAGGCCAAGAATAGTCACTACACCACTGTACCAAGAGCATCAAATCATGGTTTTTGGTAGCTAGTAATTTCTACAAGAGAAAATATGCAGAAGAAACCCGAAATGTTAATAAAAAATAAGAAACTCTAATTGGCTAACAGTGTCACTAGCAGACCCACTGATACTCTGGATGACTACCTCATCTTCTTCAAAAAGAGGAAGACAAAATCTGCAGTTCATCCATCTATCAAATCTACTGTAGCCTCAGATTGCTGTCTGTATCCAAAGACCTATTTTATTTAATAAAGCTTTGTTAGTCTTATCATGATCACTTCAGTATTTCATTTCCACAAGGATTATTTTTTAACTGCAGCACAATCCTAGTGAGCTCAATGACACATTTGTCTGTGGCCAGCCTAGCATCCAGATATCTGCCTACAAGCATCCCAAGGCATTGAGGCTGCAGCTGATAATCCCTTTTAAGGAAAGGTCTTTGTCCTAAGATCAGCACCTTGAAGTTTAGGAAAGGAATGCTAAAGTTTAGGGAAAGGACTGATGAAACAATATTTCCTATTGCACTCATATAGTTCAGAGCTTCTCCTTTCTGGAGAAGCTGTTATGTCATTGCTGCCCCTTAGCAGTCACTTGTTTTGCTATGAGTGTGGCTCACCACCTCCACCTCAAGGCTCTTCCCACAGCCTTCCTCTAAAGACCACCTCCTCTATCTTCTTCATGCATGCTATTCCTACACATTCACACTGCTAGCAGCCTCTTCACCTCTACTCCCCAGATTCTTCCCTCCACTCTTTCCTACCTGTGATTCCTTACATGTTTCACACACACACTGTAGGAGTTTGAGTCACAATGTTTCCCTTCAAATCCCAACATTGCTGATTTCTCACCAAGCCTCCATCCCCAAAGCCTTTCTCTGTAGCTCTGTTTTGGTCTTCAGAAGTCAGGTTCAGTGATTCTCTCTTTTCCAATATATACATTTACGTTGAAGCTTCCTAAAATTAGCTCCCTTATTTTAACTGACATCTATGAATTTAGTGTTGTGGATGGATCCCATGGGACTTAGTCCCTACTGTTTTTGTCAAACCTTCTCACAGAGCTGATATTCTCTTTCTCTTACCAGTGAAGTCCTTCCTTCATGATTCTATTTGCTTTAAAAAATCCCCAAATCCTAAGCTGTGTTATTTAAGGCCATTTTATAAGCAACAAAATGTTTATTTGCTTTATACAAATATGATGGGAAGCCTGTAATGATGATTTGCAGATACTCTCTCACCAACCCAAGTTAGTACTCTAGTTCCAAGAAAAGGCATTGCAGCTGCCTTTGAGAGACTTCTTCTGACTCACCTGATGATGGTTCCCAAGGGGGACAGTTCAATGACTGACTGTTAGTACTATTTCTGGTCTCAGGAGGTTAAAAGTAAATTACAATCCCAAATTATTTCCCTGTCAATGTCTAGGAGAACATCAGAAAACTGCTTGAGAAATGAAATGAGAATTTTCTGGCATTAGAGACTGTGGGAAAAGATTATCCTCAATGAAGTTGCTTTAAATTCTATTTCATTTTAAAAGCTCCTACTACTATCCCTCATTTTCATTTCCCTCTCATAGCCCTCCAGTTGTACTCTCCCTTGAGATTAAACATATACCCCCTGAGAAATCTGGGGGTGGAAAGACAAGAAAATTTCAGGAAATCTCTTCCATAGACTGTATGTATCCTTGTTGTGCTCGGTTATCCCTCCAGAAATAAGAAAATTAAGCATTTGTAAATTTGACCTTTTCTCACAACTGTTTATGTTGCAGTTGAAAGCTTTTTAGCTACTAGAACAGTGACCAACTGGCATCTTCTTGAGGGAACAGACACACTAAAAAGGTGCTCCAGCTTGCAAGTGCAATTTTTCTTAGCAGTAAATGTACACTGGACTTCTTAGAAAGCAAACAAATGCTAAGAAACTATTCTTCAAAGCTTTGTAATTTATTCATAACCACGTTGCCTTCACTTTTTTGTTTCTTTCTGACTGACTTTTGTATAAATGCTATTTTTCATTTCACTTTCTCGGATAAGCTTTGAACCAGGTTGTTTCCCATGTTACAAATATACAGACAATTCTGAAATTTGTGAAACAAAGTGATAGAAATATTTTTAGACAAAGCCCTTTGTGTTCCAAATTGTCTTGTATAGACTAGATACATACATTTCTGAGGTATATCTTCAGTGGGTTCTCCAGAGCTTGAGAGTCATTCTCTTAAAAGATTTATAATCTCAAATGAAAGAATCAAAGTCACTTTAAAAGACTGTACAGCCATTCTCTGGTGTTTCTCTGTAGTAAATTAAGCATCTGGGATCACATATCATAGTTCACTGTTAACACAATTTAAAGTCTGTGAAAATCTGCATTGTAACAAAGACACTGAAGGGGATGCTAAAGAGAAGGTTCCATTAAGAAGACAAGAGCTATTATGAAGTTCATACGAGAAAGGAAGGTCTTCTGATACCCATCTACATGTACTACAGGTATGTTCCCAGTACTGTCCCAGTACTGTTTCAGGAAGTGGACACTTCAAACTGTCAACAAAATGTTACACCTTACCTGCTCCAGCATCTACAAGAAAGGATATCACATACAGGAATTAAGCAGCTGCACAGCATTATTAATGTATATACAGGTCTGTTTTCCCAGCACATGTCAAGTGAATGCATAAGAAGCCACCACTGGCTTCAGCTTGATGCATACCATGCATATGAATAAAAAGACAGAACTTATCGCAAAGAATTGTGGAGAGGCAGCAGGCCAGTTCAGCTTGGACATTGCTTTCCATTATAAACCTGACTTTGATTCCCATCCAAAATCTTCAAAGAATATCCTTTGTGCTTCGGATTTTTTTTACTTGGCCACTTGGGAATATCTTCTACAGATGACTAGAAATACCAACTAGATTCCAGGGAACTTTGAAAAGATGCCAGAGGAGACTTTAAAAAGCAGTGATTTTCTTGCCTCTGTTTCCTTTCTGAAGGTAGTTTTCAAATATAGTCACACTGTTAATTAAGTTTTTTCACAAGTTTCTTTTTCTAGATTAAGATGTTAAAATAAGATCTTTCTGCCAGCAGCCACACCATCAGTGAAGTTCTTTCACTGATGGTGATTAAGCATACCAGAGTGCCTGATGCAATTGCTGAATTATCTTTTTTAACGCATACAACACTACACTGGCAATAAGAAAAAATCAGCCAGTCCTTCTACTCATTCCTCTCAACCAAGCCCTGTTTGGCAGATGTGTCTTGGAAAGCATCCCAATGCAATGGAGTATTTTGAAAGGAGGTTATGACCAAGTCCTATTTGGCAGATGTCTCTTGGAAAGCATCCCCACTTGATGGCATATTTTGAAAAGAGGTTGTGACTTCTTGCTCTGTTTATGTCAGTGGGTCTAGAGCGTGGGGTTTGCTGTGTAGACTGAGGGGAAGAACTCTTCACCCTATGCTCAGAAGTGGCTATAAATCTCTTGGACAAGTTGAATAAGCTGACTGTATTTCCATTGTCTTCTCTTTAAAGCTATTTCAAAATGCATTTGGCAATCATTTCTAACAGAAACAGCAGTATTATCTTGCTGATCTTGAGAATGAATTTTAGTGACAAAATTTGTCTGGGTTCACAACTGCACACATATCAGCTTCAGGGAGATTTTTGCTAGACAGGATTTCAAATTTTGTTATTCATTTCACACTCACACTTCTGCTGGTAATATGCATTTCAAAACAAACACTTAATCTGACAAAACAGTAGCTAGTAAATTTCATTATTTCCGTATATTCTTTTAACACTGCATCAAACTTTCAGAGACACTTTCAATTAATGTTATGCCCAGCACAACTCAGAAGATCTGAACTAATCTCTTCTGAAGTGGTCACACAAGAATGGCTCCACAGTTTGAAGAACAAATGGAATGGACTGTCTCAGGCTCTGCCCCCTCTTAATATCATTCACCTTTCTACTTTCACACTAGAGAACATTATAAAAGTGAAGCTCTGCAGTTTCCAAGAGTTAAAGATTCAGGTTTTACCGGCAGTGAATGAAGTCCGGAACAGGATTATGCTGGCTGAAAGATGCTGCTTCAAGATTCATACAAATTTCCACATTGTCTCCAGCCATGATTCGCACAGCAGCTTTATTTTCATCCTCGAATGTTTGCCTTTGTAGGGATGCACACAGCAGCAACATGAAATCATCTATGAGAAAGCAGTGGTTGCAAGGAAAAATTCAGTCATTAACTGAGATGCAGGGAGTGGTGGCAATAGACCATAATGTAGTTAGCAGATTTTTCTTTGAATATCCAAGACTGTTGTTTTCAATGCATTTAACACCAACTTGACATTTATTAATGTCTTGCACTTGATTTTTTTCCTATCTTTTATGATATTTATTGAAAAAATAAATTAAAAAGGGAAAATAATCCATAAATTTTGATATTGATTTATTAAAAATTGGATACAGAGAAACAGATGCAGAAATTAGTAATCCATTGATTTTTTTTTCTGCTACACAAAATGCCACACTCTGTATCCAATCTCCCACAGAATATGACATCTCGCTGCTGGAAAGTAAATAAAAGTCTGGCTTCAAATTACACTGTGCAGATGTTTTAAGCAAAAGACACGTAAACACTTTTCAAATATGTGCTAAAATACTTACAGACAAGGAAGACAGGGTTTGGTCTCACGATGAAGTCTGGAAAGTATAACCACTTTATGATATTTGAGTTGAAGTTGGCATTACCACTTCTCCATGGATAGTCTATATGACAGAAGCACATAAAAATGCAATCAGTACTTTACAACGATTACTTCATCCTTTTCTCTTGGATACTATTGAATACTTATCATTTCTTTTTAGCACTTTTCTGTAAAAGCAAGCAGCAGCAACTGTCCATAAAAGGTAAGCATCCATACCTTTACAAGGAGCAGGTGGAATGCCAATACAAAGAAAATACTGGAATGTAATGATGCATGCCAGAAAACAGCAATACTTTGGCCAGATTTCTGCAATAGCTTTTCTTCTACGTCGATACAATACAGCAATCAACCAGAAGGCATGAATCATGGCATAAAAATCCATCCGTTGACCTATTACATTCACTGATAAAAGAAAACATGTCTGGAAAGGAAAGAAAGAAAAATAAACAACATTTGCAACCTAGTGACCAGTCGATTTAGCAAGAATAAACTAGTCTGAATTTTATCAGTATGCTTAGACACATGCTGCAGCAGATGCAGGAATCCTTTGCCAACCAACAAACTACAGCACCAACCTCCCCCACTGTACTCCAACTCCCCAAATTTTCAGCACTCTTCTGTGAGTGTCATCTGCAAGAATACAGCACGGGTTTTCATTACGTGACATCTACATATACAAAATGGAAAGAGCATTGCCACAGTAGTCTATATGTGAAATGTTTAATTGTTGCCAAGCAAAGCACATATTACACAGCTGTATATTTTGATAGCACTTACAGATGTGAGAAAGAAAAGAAACCATTAAGAATAACAACAACTAAAGTGTATCCTCATGTGGGAACCAGACAAAAAGAAAAAGGATTTAGACAATATAACTTCTTTTGGCTATAGACAAATCCAGCCAATTGCTGTAAGGCAAGTTTAGTTCTCCATTCTTTTTAAGACCCCTTATCCCAAACCATTTCTGTTCTCTGGCTCCACTTAAAGCAGATCCTTCACTCAATGCTATGCAGCATGTTTTCATTCACAGTGACTCACTTATTCAGTATACTTCACTATTCTGATCTTCTATCCCCTCAGGATGATATCCTCCTTAGGATGAGGTTACATTTAAGTCCTGAAGGAAACAGCTTACTGGTTAATTCTAACTTCCATTCTTTCCTAATCCTCAGACCAGCCATAAGCACGTTATTCTATTTATCAGGAGCAAGGGAGTGATAGCATTTAATGCATAGGTCAAGAATATCCTTATGAATAGATTTGGGGTGCTCTAAAACAGCAGCTGCTTTTCACAGATAGCCATCAAATATTTTGAAAAAAAAAAATTGTTTATTCTACAGACAATTTTGAAAGTGCGCTTCATTTGTCTGTGTGCATACAGAGGAGGTGGGAAAACATAAATCAAGCTTTATTTATCATTATTATTATTTTTAAATGCTTGTACAGCAATAGCTTGCCTTCATGTAGGTTCATTTCTGATGTTTGATGCCAGACTGGGTGAAGCATTTAGGAGGAGTACATTAGCTGAGCTTAAGCTCCATCTGGGAAACTGCTGCTGGCAAGGTAGACAAACATCTACAAAATAAGACACGGACCAGATACTAAGAATTTGTCATGAGTCTTCTGAAAAATAATTTCACTCATTTATACCTGCCTTTCTTAATGTTCTGAGTGTTTCCTGTCTACTGCAAAGGTCTTTGGAAAAAAACTTTGTCTTAAATATGCTGTACAAAGCAGCAATAACCTTTGTTGCTACTTGCTCCTATAGACTGTTAGCAGTTACAGCAGCGCATATAAAAAAGAAGAACGTTTGGTCAGCTAGTGACAAAAGAAGTCCAGAAACTTCTAAATGGAGAAAATGGCCTGGTATCCTCTGTTTTTTGCTCCTGCAGTTCCTAATTTCCTGTGCATTTGTTCATGTAAGGGTATAGCTCAGTTCCCTTATTGCACCCATCATACCATTTGTCTGGTTAAGAAATGGCAAGCTAGGTCAGTGAAAAATAAGCAGCAGAAGATGCAAGTTGAAAATCTCCATTAGCAGAGAGGTGTTAACTATTGCAAGGTCTGACATGAGTGATGACTAAGGCATTCTGCTGGTAAGCACAGTTCAAACTAGTATTCAAAAGTAACACAATCTAGAGGTTTGGAAAGACAGTCTAAGGAAAGAAGAAACAAATTAATTAATATATTACAATTTACCTCTAAACCAAACTTGTAGAAGAAGTAGTTTATGAAATACTTGACACAGTTTACCAGTCCATCATCCAGATGTGCTCTCGTAATATCATGGAAAATAGTTTTTGTTACAGGTGCAGTAAGGTTATTTCGACATCTGTAGTACTCTTGATGACGGTAAATTGTAACTTCAAAAGCCAGAATAGCCAGCATCAGTAAGTTATTCTACAGGAGATACAATCAGAAGGATACTAAATAAAAAACAAAACCACAAGACATTACAAAACTTTCTGATAATCATAAATCAACAAATAGTAAAACAGATATTACCATTGACAGCTTTTGTACTCCAGGATGCACTGGAACTTATTCTTAGCTACTGACATTGTAACAAATTGAGGTTCCTATCACTTGCTGGATTTTATACTGAGATACAGATGATGAGCCATTCGTTAAAAAAAAAAATAAAAATACTACAATGAACACTAGTTGTAGAGAAGAAGTTAGAATGCACTGACCTATCCATTTTCCCTCTCATATTTTGTAGTTTCTATGAAGGAGACGGAGATACAAGCATCCACAAATTCAGTTTCTGCAGTTCAGATGGCTAGCTTTCTAAAACCACAACAACCTTCAGTACTGCAAATATATCATGGATACTCCTTCAAAAGAGCAATTGGTTTAGCTGTCAGTCTTCATTCAGGCAGAGCTCCTGTTTTCTGTCATATTAGGGAAACTTGCCTTGTGCTTAATGTAAGAGAAATACTAACCAGCTTTACAAGTTGCTTAAAATCCAGAGAAAGACTATCAAGGAAAACACAAATGAAGTTGAAGAGGCAATCTCTGGATATCTATTCACAGAGAAATATTTGGGACACAACAGTCCTAAGACAGGTTCCACTGATACTTTCAATTTATCCATTCATTTATTTGTTTGTTCATTTTTAACAAGTATTTATTTCTGTTTGCCCTTCCTGGGCTTCTTTCTTTTGGAGATAGATATACACAATCCACAATAGACAGGTTTCTCACTTCAACACAGACCTCTTGAATGTCTATTATTAAGGGGACAAATCAGAAACACAGTGAGATCTGAAAGTTGGGGAATTCAGGTCTAGACCTGGACTGAATTTCTCTACACAAAGAATATATTTTTCTTGCTAAGACATTGAACACCTTCCTAGAACAGTGTGTAATCACAAAGCATTATCTGTTTACAGATGTAAAGCTCCTAGCATCAAGCCACTTCACCTTCCATGCAGAATTCTTGTGTCAGCCACTGATCTTCCTCAAATATACTCTTAACTGATGTAAGTGCATGGCTAAGGGAGCGAGAGGAAGAGGTGCTGCAAAGGTCCATCTAGTGAGGACAGAGGAACCCACTACACTGACTGCACTTAGCTCAGAGCAATCCCAGGTATTAGTACAGTCCAGAAAAACTCTCTGAGAGCAACCCTGTGGAGAAGAACTTTAGGGTTCTGGTGGATGAAGAACTGGACATGAGCCAGAAGAGTGCTCTTTTAGACCAGAGGGCCAGCAGTATCCTGGGCTGCATTAAAAGTAGTGTGGCCAGCAGGGAGAGGGAGGGCATTGTCCCTCTCTGCTCTGCCCTTGTGAGGCCTCACCTGGAGAACTGCAGCCAGGACAAGAAGGGCATGGAGATGTTGGAGTGAGTCCAGAGGAGGGCCACAGAGATGATCAGAGGGCTGTAGTACCTCTCCTATGATGAAAAGCTGTGAAAGTTGGGATCGTTTAGCCTGGGAAACAAAAGGCTGCTTGGAGACCTCATTGTAGCCTTCCAGTACTTGAAAGGAGCTTACAAGCAGGAGGCAGACAGACTTTTTATGCAGGTAGAAAGTGAAAGGACAAAGGGGAATGGATTTACAGTGAAAGAGGGGTGGTTTAGGTTAGATGTTAGGAAGAAATGCTTCACTGAGGGCACTGAGACACTGGCATAGCTGCCCAGAGATGCTGTGGTGTCCCATCCCTGGAGGTGCTCAAAGCCAGGTTAGATGGGGCCCTGGGCAGCTGAGCTGCTGGGGGGCAGCCCTGCCCATGGCAGTTGCTGGGACTGAGTGGGCTTTGAGGTTCCTTCCAATCTAAGCCATTGTATGACTCTGTGATTCAAACAAAATTCATGGTCACAGGGAAGAAATGAGGAATAAATCCACTGTTAGATCAAAGCCTGTTGTTAAGTCAACAGAATTCTGACTACTTTAAATTGTGTATACAAGACTTTGGAGATTCCTTAAATCAAGAAATGACAGGCAAAGTTTCCCCTGGGAAACGATACATTTTTATTGCAGTGTTTTTTAATCAAGACAGGAATAGTAAAATACTGCTCTTATGCTTTAGCTAAAGAGAAAAAGAAAAAAAAAATATATCTACTGTCTGAATGAATTATTACCTTAACTCATTACAGTTTCTAAACTGTGGCTATAAGGAATAAGCACTTAAAAAAATTAACAGCTCATAGCATACACTGTTACTTGAGGCAATTATTCCAATTAGACCCATCAGTCCTTTGGTAACTGAAAGCTATGCACCTCTTCATTACTTTGAGCTCTTAAATATTACATTTCTTGGAGTGCATTTAACAGACAGTAGAGTCAGAAAGCCATAACTTCTACATGCAGATTGCTGTAATTGGTACTGAACCCCATCTGGAAATGTCCTATGTAACAGAAATGCATTTCTGCTATTTCTTCCAGTCTGCAATTCCCTAATGTCAGTGGCTTTCATTAACTGTGTGTGTGTGTGTGTGTGTGTGTGTTTGTGTGTGTGTGCGGCAGATGATATACTCCAAAGACAAATAAGAAAATATTTCAATACAGATTATTAAAGAAGTTACCCTTAAGTATAAAAGTAGGGGATAAGACTTTCTCAATCCAACCCATTCTGCAGGATCAACCGGACCACTGTAGAGGACTGACGTTTTGAGTTCTTCTAAATCAACCTTTGTTTCATTTTCTCTAGGCTAAAAAGAAAATGCAATGGTTTATAAAAAAATGGATAAGGCTGCTTGGAACTGAAATGATAATCAACAATAATATAACAGGAGAACTGTGATTTTCAATACTTGATATGTTTCCTTTTGCTCTTCTTCATTGAAGAAAGCAGCAGTCAAACTTTTTAATGTACATTTGTACTCACCAATGTACAGTTACTGGAAAAAGTGCTGGGATCAATAGATGTGAGCTGGTACAACATTTTGCAGACAATAATCACACATGTCCAAACAGTGCAGATACTTGATGCCAATGGGCGAAACTGAGCATATGGCAAAGCAAGAGCCCAAGCAATTAAAAACACAAAGTTAAACAGAGACACCTGGAAACACAAAAACATGGTGGAGAGAAATTACATGAAGTAATGAGAGAACCGAGAGAGTCTGACTTTTTCCATAGTAATTAAAATAAAATCATTCAAAACAAAAGGACATAGAGAAAATGAGAAAAATCCTGGAAAAATCACCACATTTACAACAATATTCACAGTAACACGGACACAATGTGGTAAGTGAAGACGGGAAAATTAATACTTTAGCAAGAACGTTATCTCACACAGAGTATGAATACTCTTAGACCCACAGCATTGCATACCCATCTGAGAAACAACAGAAGTCAAGTAAAAGGGATCAAATATTGATTCTGCTTTAGTTCATATGAAACACAGATGATGCAGATCTACGTGTATATGGAACTCACCTTCAAACTCTTGACATTTTTTTCCCCCAAAGATGTGAGTAAAAGAATTTTGATTTTGCTATTTAAGGACTTGTATCCTACTACTCTGTTCAAGAAATGGTTATATCAGATGGAGAACTCACTGCCCACACTGAAGGCACACTAAAGATGTTGCTCCTTATTTTTTAAGATGCAGTTCCACGTTGCTGTTTCTTCAGCTTGAGATCTGATTTAAGTAATTTTTCTAGTTGCTCCTCCCCAATCTTATACATCCATCATTCCTAGCTGATGGCCAGATACTACTTGTGTGCAGAAAGGAGAATTTCTTTTGAATCCAAAAAACTAAACTAAACCTTAATATCTGGGGGAAAAAGGGAGGAGTGAGAATATCTGGGCAGTAAGACTATATCTGCAAGATGCAAGACCAAGGCAGGTCCCCAGCAGTTGATAAGCCCAGTTGAATGCCTCAGCTTCAGTGAGATCTCTCACATGGTCTCTCCCTATGCTTGGGTATACTACGCAGCAGATATTGACAAGCCTCCACCACAGGTATGATTTTGACAGCAGGTGTTTACTTGCCTCTTTTACTGTGACCCAGATGATGTAAGAGGAGACGATTTTGATGATATGTAGCTCCAAAAGCCACCACACAAAGACTTGCATCTTATGAAAGTACTCCAGGAATTTCAAAAACAGCACTGTAAGGCGGTCAATCACCAGATGCCACTTGTTTCTTAGGTCTGCAGGATTTTCAAGAAGAACCATTTGGAGGAGAAAAACAGAAGGTCTTTGTGAAAAAGATTATTTCACCAGGGAACAACAAGCTTTCTACTTCTGCTCTTCTAAGCCTTAGAGTAAGACACAAAGGAGATTAAAGGTATGGTACAGTGGTTAGCTGAGACAAAACATGTCTGTGATCTACTCGCTATGGCGCTCTCTGTTCTAACCTACATTAACTTCCCCATTTAAAAAACGTTGGTGGTGTCTGGATAGAAAACTTCCATCAGCCTCATACATATTAGTGTAAAGAGCATTCACACTGTATTAGGGATTTCAGAAGCATTTTTTAAATTAGGAAGGATTTTGCACATTATGAGAACACTCTTACAACCAATACCAGGACTGAAAACATTTCAAAATGGCTCCAAAACATGTCCCCACCTAAACTGTTATAAATGCAAAGGAGTAAGCAGCTTCTGTATGTACTTATTTCAATTCATCTGGTTATTTTTGTATATAAAGCAAACAAGGCTGGTTATTCTGTTCATATTTGTGTGAAAAAGCACATGCTGCTTGTGGAAAGCTCATTTTTGGAATACCTGAAAAGCAAATTAGAGATTTTTTTTTTTTTAATCTTCTCTTTTTATTTTTTATTTATTTATTTTTCCTAAGCACACCTAATAAAAATACTGAGTGATGTACGCTGCATGATTATGTAATTAAACATTACAAATTAAGCAAGAAACAGAGCTCTAAATTGACGACTGCTCTCATGAGTGTGATGAGTACATCTTAGGAAAATATTTCTAGAATTAGAACTAAAGAATTCTTGATGATCTCTTATACTTTCACTGCATTCATTTCAATTTGCAGCGTTACTACTACGCAAAGTATATCCAGACAGTACCAGTGAATTGAAATAGGCAAGTAAAGTCCTGTAGTGAGCTCTGTCTACCATTTTGAGGCACCATGTGCACTCACTGAAAAACTGTATAACAAAGTCCGCACACATGAACACGGTAAAACAATGATAAAAGTCACCCACATGGCCATTTGACAATGATATAACTCTCCGGTAGAAATAAATGCACGTGCAGCTTAAACATGGATCACACACTGGCAAGCAGCATCTCACGTTATTTCCAATCCCTACACGCTGAAGTGCAGAGGGGGGCCCATGGGACAGGCTGTACCTCCCACTTTCCTGATTCCATGTGACTGTACAGGGTAACCCTCAGCAGTTGCCCTCCATCCTCAGACCTTCCAGCATGTGGGGAGTGCAATAAACTCATCAGTCCTTAGAAACTATATGAGAGCTGGCCAAGAAAGGTTTCATATGCCCCATGAAAATCTCTGTGAGGGAAGATGTCCCAGACAGGAAAGAGAAATAGATGCAGCTGAGCTAAGCCAAATGCAATGACTTCTGGCTTTGACAAAGACCCTCTCTATTTATGTCCTATAAAAACTGACACAAACAACTAAATCTGTGATAGGGTGATTTCCAGACACTACAGCCTCCTTGGGTGTTAAATGCCTCTCTCTTGTTTTCACTCATGGCTCATGTTCCTAGCAGAGATACAGAAATAATTCATGCTAGGGGTTCATGCTAACACTATCAATGATGACAACATCAGCATTACCAATGTCTGCCCTTAAGTGTTCTAATGTTCATCTGGCATCAATTACACATTCCATATTCAGAAGTGAAAAACGACACTAATGTGCACATGAATAATGAAGCAAAGCCATTTGGAACTTCTGAAGTGAATTGTCTTGAAAGCACATGGTGTCAGAGATTAAAAATGTATTTACATAATCCTTATTTTAAAGAGATTTCACTCTAAACAAGATCTTACTATTTGTGGTATCTATTAACACAACCCAGAACACCTAGAAGAACTTGGTCTTGAAAGAGATATATTTTCATTTTCATTCTCTCAGGATCCTATGCAAATAGTACATTTTTTCCCTAGAACATGTTGCAGCCTGTTGAATAATTGACAAGGAGCCATCTGCTCAGTTCAGGCTGTTTTGGCAAAGATTCCACATAAAATCAAAAGGAAAAGGTGACAACTGAAATGAGCAGGGATAACCAAGCATGAACTATCTGCTACCACTGTTACCTAAGGCTAAAGGAAAACAAAATTTGTAAACCATGAAGCTTACCTGTAGTTTCTTCTTCCTCTGACTCATCGTCTGCATCATCATCTTCCTTCTCCTCATCTTCCTCTTCTTCTTTTCCTTTTTCAGCCCTCCCTTTCCCTCCCTCCCCATCTGGCTCTTCCATTCTTTTCTCACCAGCCTCTTTCAGCATTTTATCCTCTTCCTTTTCACTGCTGGCTGTTAAATTCATCATAGTTATGTCAGGCAGGCTTCCATCTTGATGCACCAGTCTGTTGGTAAATAATAACATCTCAGCAAATTGAGCAGAAATTACATTGTAGTCTTGTTCTTTTTCAAGGTGTATAATTAGAAAAAAAATAAACTGTTCATGGAAAATGCCTTAGAAGTGGAAAAGTTAATGATTCTGGTACTTTCTTCAAACACACACTGCAAATTGAGTTGGAATATATTAGTAATTACTTTTCACTCAGATACTAAAAGTTAGTTAGTAATGAGTGGTACTGACACTTAAACTTGACATTTTCCCCACTGGAGAAAATGGTCAGAGTTTAAGATGTAGAAGCATGAAATGACATTGCTTAAGAGTAAACATTTCATGACTTCACAGGGGACTTACTCATTTTGGTGGTTTGGTAATTTTTTCTTGAGGCTGCTCAAAATAATTGGAACAGAAAGAAGAAGGGAGATGAGAACAGAGGGGTTACAGAAGAAGGTAATCGACAAATATGTCATGCTACACCACAAGTAATAAAGCATTCTCATAGTCCATCTGCAGGACTTTATGATGCCAAGAGCATGCCATCATGACATTCACAGGGCGCTTCTATAAAGAAATATGGAGCTGAAGCACAGATGGAAAGGGGACAACCTATTTACACCAGCGCCAAACATGGTCAGAGCTGTCCAATGCCATAACATCACTTAATGTTTAGTTATGCTATATTAAAATTGCTATACTCAGCATATTTTCAAACACCTGTTAGACTGTTTCTGGACAACAATAAGTTTAATATTTTATGCTATAATCTCAGGGCTCTGTTTTCCATGATGTAAAATTCTGGCATATTACCCTATAGACCAAAAATTCTGCCAATTGTAACTGGGGTTTTTACAGTTCAAGATGCTAAGATTTAGCCATCTAATCATTAAAAAATAAGAGCTCAGACTTAGCAGTTAATGAGAAAGTCAAACAAGCAGAAGTATTACTACAGTATTTGGGACGTGCCATTTTTGTATTTTGGAGATTTCAGTAGCTCAAATCAGAGATAAGCCATAGAAATTAGACTGAGCAATGCTGAAGAAGTAACAACAAACTGGTAGCCAAAAAGAAGAAAATATAGCTTGAGAAGCTTAATGAAACAGTTGAGCACGAAAAAATCTCGCTGATTAAATACAATGATTACAAAAATTCCTTATTACGACCTCGGCTATCAGCCTGAGGGTTGATCTGAAAATCTCTTTTTCTCAACAGTATATCCAGATACAGAAAATAAAAAGCCAGTATACCCTGTTTTCATAGATAAGGTGATATATTAAAAAAATGATATCCAAAACTTAATAGAAGGACTAAAAACTAATATTCCCTAAAATGATGTAGTCTATCTTTGTATGCTTATCTAAAACTCCAACAATGTACCAATAGAAGGGTAATAAACAAAGATGAGAAACTGAATGTTCAGTTCAATTTCAATGTTATGGAGATCCACAACTAATACTATTCTTCAGAGCCCATTTCAAAGGCAATATCCAATGAAATGAAAGTATCCCTGTAGCAAGACCAATTTTGCACTGGTGCAGTTGCATGGTAATGAAATATCCCAATTGACTGTTGTGATGGAAAAATCTGCGTTCACACTGGTGTAAATCAAGGTCTCACTAACTTACCTCAGTGTACACTGGGAAGGAACATAGGAATCCTGCAGGATTTTGTATGGGAAGCCTAATCCTCCTCTTACTCATATAACTCCCATTCATATCCAGGAGATGATGGGGTTATAAAGAAGGGTACATGCAGTGTGTACCTGATGAAGCTTCAGTGGGAGCTTAATTTCCAGTATATCAATCAGTGATATCAGTACACAGAAGCACAAGAGAGACTGCTCAGGAGATCTGAGTCTAGATAAAAAGCCCTACCCATATTAAAGGGTCTACTTGAAATCTTTTTTCCTAAACCTCCTTGTTTATTCCTAGGGTTGTTATTGCTAGCATTAGGCATCAAAGCGATTTCACTCCAAGAGTTTGCCACTGCAGGCATATCAGTGTCCACTCCACACCTCTCTGACCCCAGTGCCCTACTTTTATTCAGACATGTCGCATTGCTGTGCGTCTGCTGGCAGTTCAGTGGACTGTGGTTGACCCTTATGACCACCACCAGGCCCAGCTCTCAGCCTTGAGAGCTCAGAGTGCGCCCAATCTTGTCTCCTGGCCAGGCCCCTCTGCTCCCAGCTCCTCAGCTTCCACCGAACTACCTGCCCTTGCCACTTCGGACATTTCTTGCTACACAGTCTTCCTCAGACTAGTGATATTGCATAAATCCTCCCGTTCTCAAAGCTGATTATACTGAAGACCATGATTACCCCAGCCAAATATTCTGAAAGATATCTTCTTTATGGAACTGTTCTTAAGATATAGAAGGATAACTATAATAACAGCATGGACTTTTATAGTTTGGATCCTGTGGTGCCCAACTTGGTCTACAGATTAACAACCACAGCACGCAGTGGTTTCAGCACACTGAAAATAAACATGTATTCAGCATTTAATTAACTTGACCCCCAAAATCACTTTCTGAAGTCTTTGTGAGGTGGACAGGGATGTGCGTATGTGTGTGAGTTCTAATGCGTGCACATGCAGGCATGCATCATTCCATGCACAGACAAAGGGTAGGAAAACGAGCCTCCTCAACCAAGTCTATTGTCTGCAGCCAATTTCAAATAGCACCAATTAATCCTGTGTTAAGACATGGGCAAAGTTGGAGAGAAAATTCCCAACTGGGAGATGAACTCACAACATATAAATATGGAGGAAGTGCATTAGTTGCTTCATCAGCTCTAGAAGACTACAATACCCAAACAATATTATCTCTGTTTACTTCAGAGCATAGTGCAGCAAGAACATATTTTATTTGAAGGCAATTAAGAAGTAACAAACAAGGCATAGTATATCTTTTGTTAAAGAAAAGGAAAGTTTGAAGTACCCACCTATTTATTATTAGATAAACACGGCCATTGACTTTGGCATGGCTATGAGGTGGGAGATGAAAGCACAGAAATGTATGAGATGACAGTGGTAAATGAATTAGAAAGAGAGAAAAGGAAACTGTTAAATGGGAATGAACACACTTTCCTGTTTACCAAGAGACACATTGTCATGACAGAACACAGTCTGAAAGTTTACTGCATACCATGCAGTGAAAACTCTGGGAAGACTGTAAATATAATACTCCTGCATTTAGATTGTATGCTGTTTCAGTTAGACCCAAGTGCTCCTTTCAAAGATCCCCAAAATGTGAGGACAGCCTCTACCACTTCAACTCAATAAAGCCACAGATAACTCAGCACATTTTTAAAAAACAGATTTTTTGCTTCTGTTTATTTCCATTAGTTAGTTATTTCTCTTTAAAGGTGATTCTAATGGAGCAACGTACCATAGAAATTAACCTCTCTCATAACCTCTATCTCCATTACATCACAATTCATAAAGTTCATTTTCTTTAATGTTCTCCTTTTTTTTTTTTTCTTTTTTTTCTTTTTTTTCTCTTTTGCAATAGAAGCAACATTAAAGCACTTTCAGAAGGGTAAGCTAGTTTTTGAATGAAAGCTGGTGTTCTCAAATTTTATACTGATATTTTTATTTATTTTTATTTTTTTCTGCTCCCAGCAAGACATTAAAATCAGTGTTTCATCATTCAAGAACAGGGTGATCTTTGTTATATTGATTTTCTTCATACTAGCACTTGGAGAACAGTGACTAAAATTTTTGGTATCTTTCATGCATATTAGATTTGCAAGTAGTGGTTTCACAAGCAGGAAGTGCTGTACCATGATGAGACCATCTAAGTCCTGAGGCCATCTTAGGTTTTGTTTCCCATTTTATGCCTATTGGATCACTATTCATAGGAGCTGGAAGCTCCTATGTTAGTCAGCATAGAGCAAAACGTTTAGGCTACAACAGAGCTTGTGAAGATATTTCTCAGCATCGCACATTTCCCCAGTTATCATAGTCCAGGAAAAGCCCATTTCAGCCTTATTCATACATTCACAGATGAGTTACACATCACTGGACAGGTAAACACTTTAAAAAATGTGTCAAGATGAATTGCCTCTTGAAAGAATTAAAAAAGAGGTGCTGCATAGAGTATAGTATGAAACCATTTCTCTCTCTTGTACTCCTAGAGTAGGATCCTAGGACTTACTTTTTTAATGTAGTGGAACATTTGGCTTTCAAAAAGGACCATAAAAAAACTGAAGTGATCCAAATTAAAATCCATAATTTCTTTCACTGACAGGATTTAGAAAAAGGCACACACAGCAACTAACCATCTACCTCCCACGAAAGGTGAAAATCAACAGAATGAATGCACAAGTATCAGTATATTTGAAAATGTACCTCTAAATGAGAAATCTCTGACAAGTAGTGGAAAGTGGGGGAAGACAGATACTTTGGTTGTGGCATATATAGCAAGGTGCTGTCTGCTAAGGGATGCTTATTTATTATTTTTTTTCTCCTTTCTTTTTAACTCTATCAGTTACAACAAAAGCAAATAACATCTAACAAAAATTTAGCACTACAGAACAGTCAGAAATAGCATTTTCATACAGATAACGAATAGGTCAATTAAGTTAGTTTATTTACCTGTAAATAGTATTGTCCTGTTTGCTGGTTACAGCTTTCAAATCAGTGAGCTGGAGGAAACGGTCATGGAAATAGTGGAGGTGTAAGATACACGCCAGTAGGAAGGAGGTGGGGATAAAGATGCGAGTGAATAGTTCAGCCACAGAAAATCTTTTTAAACCAAGGTCTGCTAGTCTGGAAAAAAAATAACCCGCTAAGTCATTGTTCACACCAAAATCTTTTCCATGTCACGAAACAGCGTTACAAATCATTTAATAATAAAAGAGGAAGCAAGGGCTAGTATTTGTTATATGCTTTTCAATCTTTAAGTTATTCTAAACAAGGAAGTTTTACAATGTAGATGTTTTGAATTGGGCTTTAATAATTGTAGAAAGATACTGTAAATGTACAGAACCAAATGAATCAATCCTGCCACAATTCTCTTTACAAGAACCAGGTGGACTGTCTCCGACTGAGAGTTCTGCATCAGAAGTCCACTTATATTATATAAAATTTCTGACAGAAACTCTGTTGAGGAACTCCCAATACATCATAAGGAGGAAAAAACACTAGCAGGAGAAAAGAAGGCTGGGGGGTGACCTTATTGCAGCCTCTCAGTACCTGAAGGGTACCTATAATCAGGATGGGAGAAAACTCTTTGAATGGGCCGATAATAGTAGGACAAGGGGAAATGGTTTTAATTGAAAGAGGGAAGATTTAGGTTGGATGTTAGGGGGAAGTTCTTTACTAGGAGAGTGGTGAGGTCCTGGCACGGGCTGCCCAGGGAGGTTGTGGATGCCCCGCCCCTAGAGGTGTTCAAAGCCAGGTTGGGTGGGGCCCTGGGCAACCTGATCTAGTAAACATGGAAGTTTGGTGGCCTTGCCAGGCAGAGGGGTTGTAGCTTCATGATCCTTGAGGTTCTTTCCAACCCAGGCCATTCTGTGATTCTGTGTGAATACTGGTCCATCTTTGTCATCTCCAGGCACACTGCAAATCTGCCCTGTCTCTCCCTGGATCTTGCTCGTATGGTCAAAGACGTCGTGAGAAGTACTGGTGCTGCAGTGGGAATGCTAAGAAAACCCTGGCAGCAGATAGGGGAAAATATGACTCTCAGAACCGTTCTTGTGTCCTTTTTCTCCTCTTTTGCTACTCCAATAAATCAATGGCTTCAGAGCTGAGTGCTTAGTCATCTATGCCTAAGGATGGTCTCACGATGTTTTTTCACTACAAGAAGGAAGAGTGCCTCCAGAACACACCAGAACCAGAAGTCCAAGGGAAAAAATGAAATGAAAACACTTACTTGTTTTCATCCAGGCCTGTCATATTTTTCCACAACCCAGGGAATGACTCAAACTGGTATGTGTAGATGAAGATAAGTACCAACATCGTGTAAACAACAACTGACATCCAAAAGTATTTCAGAATCCTTCTCCACCACTCGTAGTGCACCTGAAAATCACACACTGAGGAATTTAAAAGAAGCTGAAGGCAAAGACACTGATAAAAACACTGACAAAGCTATACTGGAAATAAACATTAATAGTACTACTCTTCATTGCTGGCCTAAAGTAAATAGTAGACACAGAATTTGGTGATGAAGTTCTTAGTTCTGGTACATATGCCACTAAGTAGAGAGTTCCATGTAAAAAAATGTCTGTTGGGACACGGACAGACATGAAGGCCAGGGACAGATACTGTCATTCTACTTCATTGGCATTAAGTAATGAAGGTGCAGAAGGAGAGGGATTCTGTGATCCACGTGTGTGGAAGCTGTGTGAACCAGCCATCATAAAAACTGGTGCTCATGTGGGATGTGCACAGGTCCAAAACTTTCCCATAAAGTTTCCACAGTTCTCAGTGATAAGCAGTGGAGTCTCACCGAGTAGGTAGGTCAGATGCATAACCTAACAACACCTAATTTATATCTACTTCACCTGTCATTCAAAGTAGAATCAACCCTTTCAAATAATCTTATTGCTATTATGCTGTATCTAACTAAAGAACAAACACACTGTTAATAATAACATCCAAGCTTACTACAAAGTTAAAAGTATAACTGAATTCAAGATCAAAATTCAGTTCAAACAGCTCTCGCTTACCTGATAGAGGGCCACACAGAACAGGAATAGTACCATATAGATGATTTTGTACATGACAATTCTACCCTCAAAGCTGACAAAGAAGAACATGCCTCCACAGACGTAAATCCAGTACTTGATGAACATAGCCATCACCAGCTTCCCCAGAACTTTCATAATATCCTGTTCATCCTCATCATCATCTTCCTGCTCCTCCTCCTCTTCCTCCTCTTCTTCTGCCACTTCTCCCTCTTGCAACTCTCCCTCTTCTGCAAATACACAGAGTCGCATTTGACCTCTATCTTAGGGACCTTAGTAAGAATTGAAATGGATGGAAAGTAGATCCTCTACACACAACACAGAAACTTATACACAATATTCACAACAGACTGTATTTCTGAATCATCATCAAGCCTCCAAGCAAATGAAAGCATTTTAACATCATATGAGCCCCAGTCTGCTCCTAGACCCATACAGCATACTGGCCTATACCTTGACACCACTCCTCACTTCGTCTGATATGCAGGCAGATGTAGTGGAACGTTAGAGCCTAAAGACTGTATAATGGGTATCAGTGAAAACGCTACCTATAGCAGAAACCCAGACAAGAGACATTTTAAACTGGAAAACAAAGAAACCACTAGTACCACCAGAAAACCTCACTTCTTGAGTTTAAAGGGATAAATGTCCTTAAGAGAATACTGCGGCTTCCTTCAAAAACCACAAGCAAGAAAAAGCATTAACATAATACCAAACAAGCTTAAAAAATATATGTGCTGCACTAACATTGTCTTTTGCACATTTTTTCTTTCAGAGAAACTACCACTTTTCTTGCTGCTTCTACTATACCTAAACTACTGCAGAAAAGACCAACTGCTTTTGCCTTGTGAAGGGGTCAGGGTTTCCCAGTTACTCAGCCTGGGATGCTTGTGGAGGGCAAGTTAGGTGTTCCCCCATGAGCAGGCACACATGAACAAGTATCTGGATAACAGGAAAATATACATGCTTATTTTCTCATATAAATCTGTAGTTTAATTTCTGATTTTGCACAAGTGTTTACGTGCAAACTCAGCTCACAAGGAATTTAGCAATTGCTTTTTCTTATGTAAACTTTTATCCTCCCGTGGTTAATTATTTTTTCCTATGTAAACTTCTATCCTCCTGTGGTTAAACTCCTACCACAATTTGTCTTCTAGTTTGAGTTTGGGACACAGCAATAAACTGATTCTTGGAAAGCTCCACAGCATATTTCAAATGAGTCATTTCATTTACCTTCTGTATTTTGCAGTTCAACAGTAAGGAGAATTTTTATTTTATTTGATTTTCTGAAGTTCAAAACTGAGTTTCATATCTGCTGAGAGATAGTTACACATGGATTTTGTAATATTGTGCTTAGCTAGTAACAGGTATCTGCACAAACCTGAAAAAGAACTTTACTGTGAGAGTGACAGAGCACTGAAACAGATGGATGAGAGAGATGGTCGCATCTCCTTCTATGGTGATATTCAAGACATATCTGGATGCCTGCCTGTATCACCTACTGTAGGGAACCTGATTTAGCAGGGGGGTTGGACTAGATCTCCAGAGATCCCTTTCAACCCCTAAGATACTATGATTCCATAATCTGTCTAATTGATTTCTGCATTAAGAAACACAGTATCTTGAACTTCTATTATGACTGAAGGACTCCAATAAAATGAATGCAGCTTTACCTTTTTCTTCATCTTCTTCACTTCCAACTTTGACCTCAGATAAAGTAGCTTCTTTTAGTTGAAGTGCTTTCTGTTCAGTGAGATGTTGCCTAAGCAGTAGCCAGAAAGTAATCGTGAAAAGAATCTGCAAACAGAAATCAAAACAGAAACAACAGGCTAATTGTATAACCTATCTTCTGCTAATGCAAACACATCTTAATAAATTTTGCATGATTTTGCTTCCTCTTTCTATCAGAAAATGGCAATTATGTCATTAGTGTCAAAGCATACCTTTGTGGAAGTAATCTAAGAAAGTCTGCATTAAAACTAGCATTGCTTTATTTGCATATTTCCATTAACTTTTCACTCTGACTCTTTCCTTAAATATACTTACCTATATGGTTCTGTTCTACCTTCTTCTACTTCTACTCGGTTTTTAACTCCTGTCTTACAAGCTGAAGGATCTTCTCGTTATATATTAACTGGTATAACCCAATACGTCTATTTGTATTCACTTCCACCTTCTGCAGGGATCGAGTGCAGTCAGGTGAGTGTTTTGTCATTAAGTTTGCTAAATCCTAGATTTCAGAGCTTTGATACTTCAGGTGCTTAAGTGCAATTAATTAAAAAATAAATAAATAAATGGTGTGTCTTAAAGTTAGAAAAGATAGTTGAATCTGTTTTGCACTTGGAGCATTTGCAAGACTTGAGGTGGCTCGTAATTCTTTAAAGAGACCATAATTCCATAACAGTAGAAAAATAAAAATGAATGATATAATAATAATAACAAAAAGGAAATAAATATATTTGTTTAATGAAGAGTGTATTTCTGTGTTTTGTGAAATACTGAATTCAGCAGCTTGCAATTCTGAGACAGCCAAAACTCAGAAAAGAGCCATGTTGCCCATTCATCTAGCAATTGATTTTATATTTATATTTTGCAGTGGTGCAGAACCCTTGAGGTGAGCAGAGCCCTCTGAGTCCCTCTGGTCCACTCCTTGCTCCAGCATGGCCACCCAAAGTAGAGTGCCCAGGCCCCCATCCAGGTGATCTTTAAGGAGGAGAACCCACTGGTGCCTTGCTGGAGAAAGAAGTGAACCAAAGGGACTCAGGGGGCTCTGCCCACCTCACCCCTTGTGTAATTCTGAAATTTACAATCCTCATATTTGCACAATAGCTTTTTTTCTTAGCAGTATCTAGTTTTAGATATTTGACTGTATAGCTAATAAACATATGACAAAGGTACTGATGAATTTAAACAGTTAAAACTTCCTAGAGATTTACAAAGCTATTTACACTGGAACTTGCAGAAACCCTTGAGCTTTTGCTCTCTTACTAAACCATTCCAACCTTTATAGGAGAAATAATACAGTATTCACTATTTTTCATATGCATTAAATACCAATAAATGGCTATGCAAAGGGCACTGCCAAAAAGGAAGATCATTTGCTGAACAACTGTGAATTATAACTAGGAGGCATGAGGAAAGCAATTCACTTAGCTCAAGGGGAACACTGCCAACTAGCTCTAAGCTCTCAGATGCCCTCTAGGGTACTCTACAAAACAACTTCCTATTGATGCATATTCTCTCCCTCAGAAGCACACCTGCCAAGTACAATGCCTTTTGTAGTGCATTCAAGACATCAAAGGAACAAATCTATCATCTATCATGCACTGAGGTCAACAAACACTTATTTTTGTCATGAATTCCAACTCATTCTGTTTCAGGTGTGATAGTGAGGAATTAAAGATCAGTCACAGACACTGCTGCTTGTGCCAAATCATGAAGAAGTAAGTATTACTGGCAATTGCAATGACACCACAATTCTAGTTGCCAGCATATTCCAAGACAGGCCTGACATTAAAATCACAATATGTCTATTTAATCACAAGTACTGAGGTTGCCTCTTTTTCAAGGCTTCATATTGCCTTTGCTCTGTTCCCACTGCAAACAGCAGATATTTTGCCAGTGACTACACAGGTTCTGATAGCCAGAAGCATCCATGTGCAGCATTAATGCTGAAGACTTTTTGATCTCAGCTACAAGAGGTGAGACTTAGGAGGATAAAAATTTATCTAACAAATCAAATTACAACTTTTTCAGATCCATTTTATAAAGCCAAGTTTTCAATCCACTAACATTGCTCCACTAAATCATCAAGAAAATCCACATATATGTATATATGTCTGAAACACTTGTTTTGGCATAAGCTTAGTAAGTAGATTTCTCCACAGTGTTTTTTACTACTCATCCTTTATTGTAAAACTGTTACTGAACATGGCTATGTCAGATACCAAGGATATGCTCTTAAAATGTCAAGCAATCTACTTTTGTGTTTGGTTTTTTTTTTTTCGGCACAATGTGTTCTGTGGTTTCATAAAAATCTCATCTGCTTGTAACACCTACCTTTGATGCCAACTCTCCAGGTTCCTTTCTTTCTAAAAAACCTGATACTTGAGGAAGCTCATCATTCTTGAGCTCAATACTCCATATGTATTGTAGTATTAGCAGTAAATTTCCGTAGAAAACCATGAATGGTGAACTGATCATAGCATATTTCCTTCGGTCTCGAATC
The DNA here is from genome assembly GCF_039878825.1 of Excalfactoria chinensis. Taxonomy (NCBI): domain Eukaryota; kingdom Metazoa; phylum Chordata; class Aves; order Galliformes; family Phasianidae; genus Excalfactoria; species Excalfactoria chinensis. Next base: position 49,288,165 of record NC_092826.1, read on the forward strand.
ATCCACAGTGTGCAAGACCAGATCAACAGCACAAAAGTCAGCCAGCTGTGATACGTGATACTCCATGCCTATGAAATGAAGAGAGGGAAAAAATGTCCATAGATTCATTCAGGAACAACACTGTGACAAGTTGCCAGTTACACTTAACTTATACTTCCCTGCTTAATACATGTTTTCACTTTCGTGAGACTCTCAGCCATATTAATCTGCTAGTGGGCCAGCTACAATAAATTATTAAATTAATAAATTAATTGCACAGCTGTAAGGACTGTGAGCAGGTTCACTGCTTATCATTGCTCAAAGCAAACAGAGATAGACAACTTTGGGGCACACAAGACCTTTTTGCTAAACAGTGTTCAGTGTAGCAGCAGTAAAATATGCCTCAATACCTGCCTGCATTTAAGACCTTGAACAGACTTACAGAATCATGCATACTCCAAATTGCTTTAACTTTTGTGGAATCTCTTTAAAATGGAAAGCAGTGGTAAGGCACACAGCTTGCCTTAAAAACATTTAGTCTATGCTAATCATGTTATGTTGCCTCCTGTGCTCACAATTATATAATGTTTTAAATTGTTTGCAAAGAACAGTTTCTGAAAACTACTCTATAAAACACTTGGGGGAAATGATTGTTTTTGAAGTGTTTTTTTGCTAGCACTGTTATTGATTTAGGACTAAATTCAGCTATATGCTGGTATTACTGTCAATAAAATATTTTAAATTCTGTTTCTATTTAAAGGGAAAGTATTAAACATTAAAAACATTTCAGTCAGTCTAGTTCTTCCTACTTGGAAATGATGTCTTTTAGAAGTATATGAATCACAGAACCACAGAGAGAATCACCAAGGTTGGAAAAGACCTACAAGATCATCCAGTCCAACCATTCACCCACCACCAATAGTTCTCACTAAACCATGTCCCTCAACACAATGTCCAAACATTCCTTGAACACCTCCAGGGTTGGTGACTCCACCACCTCCCAGGGCAGCCCATTCCACTGCCTGACCACTCTGTCAGAGAAGTAGTATTTCCTAATGTCCAGCCTGAACCTCCCCTGGTGCAGCTTGAATCCATTCCCTCTAGTTCTATCACCAGTTACACAGCTGCTGACCCCCAGCTCAATACAGCCTCCCTTTAGGTAGTTACAGAGAGCAATAAGGTCTCCCCTGAACTTCCTCTTCTCCAGACTGAACAATCCCAGCTCCTTCGGCCGCTCCTCATAAGGCCTGTGCTCCAGACCCCTTACCAGCTTTGTTGCCCTTCTTTGAACATGTTCCAGGGCCTCAATACCTTTCTTGCAGCTAGGGGCCCAAAACTGGACACAGTACTTAAGGTGCTGAGTACAGGGAGAGAAACACTTCCCTGTTCCTGCTGGCAACACTGTTTCTGATGCCATTGGCCTTCTTGGACACCTGGGCACACAGCTGGCTCATGTTCAGCTGAGCATCAATCAATATCCCCAGGTCCATTTCTTCATACAGTCTTCCAGCCACTCTGCCCCAAGCCTGTAGCGCTGCCTGGGGTTGTTGCGGCCAAAGTGCAGGACCCAGCATTTGGTCTTGTTGAACCTCATCCCATTGGCTTCAGCCCAGCTCTCCAGCCTGTCCAGATCCCTCTGTAGGGCCTCGCTACCCCCAGGCAGATTAACACTTCCATTCAACTTGGTGTCATCTGCAGACTTACTGAGGGTGCACTCAATGCCCTCATCCAGGTCATAAAGATACTGAAGAGGACAGGCCCCAGCACTGACCCCTGTGGAACAACACTCAACACTCATGACTCGGACTATATGACAATATATGACAAAAAGCAGCCAAACTAATTTATTTTAGCCTTTTTTTTCTTTTCTTTTTTTTTTTATTTTTTTTTTTTATTTTATTTTATTATTATTTTTTTTTTTACTGCAATATTAGGCCAGGAATCTTTAAGGTTAATTTCATCACAGTGGAAACCTTTCCAAAATAGTAAAAGCAGTATAGGGAGTATAGGCAAGTATAGGCAGACATCTAATCATTACACTGTAAATTTGCCACAGTGCAGCTCAGGATACATGCATCAAGTGAGCTTAAAAGCAAATAATGAAATGAAAAATTAGGGAAGCAAGGAAAATAAAAGCAAAACCTATGATAGCGACAAAGTTATATTTGCCTTGAGACCTTCTTGTGACAAGAAAAGATAGATTTATTTATTTATTTTGAAAAGAGCAATCAGCCGCATTTTTCAGTCTGAAATAGGAACTATGTTTTTAAACCATACTATTTGATTTTGAAATACTTTAATTTTGCAGACAGAATTCTAAGTGGAGCAACAGGATGACAGTCCAGCTTATACAGAAGCTTTGCAATCAGTAAAAAAACAAGCCCATTTTTTAAATTATTATTATTATTATTATTTTAATTGACAAACCCAGTCAATGAAACCTAGTGCTCCCAGTACTGAAAACGTGATGCTTTACCCAGAACCCTGCATGTTGCCCCACTGCAAGCTCTGTACCAAGCTAGGAATTATTCATGAATAACCTATAGCAAACCCAGAATGCTACAGACAATGTATTGATATTTTCTAACCATGATGCAAACACTTACTGAAAAACAACAGATGAGATTACTGTAAGGAAAACATCAAGAAGACACACTTATTTGTAAATCAACAGCATTATCCATTTATTGCCGATACTTACCATCATAGCTATCAAAGCACAAATGTAACTTTGCTTCATGATAAATTGGAAAACAGAGACCAGGGCATGCAATTTAACATTTTCTTTTTCCTCCTGAGTAACTTCTTCCTCCTCCTCTACCTCTTCCTCTTCCTTTTCTAAGTAGAAAGAGAAAATCTTATTTGCAACTCATGCTGGTCTAAAAGTAGTATGAGTACTGTCTTCAGGTAGGTAAAGCCAGACTGATTTTACTTGCAGTCACTCAGATAGCCCTTCTACACGTTAGCAAGCTCAAGAAAGGAGCCATAAAAAATTATGTTTGAGCACAGTAAAACAACACAAAACATGCAATCACTGTGTTGGTTGATGAGGAGACCAATTATTTTAGATAGTACGTGACTACAGCCCTGTTCACAATACTGCCAAGTGGTAAGCAGTTGTTGTTAAAGAACAGTTATTAAAACTTCAGCAGGTCAAGAAGTTTACTGAAGCAAAAGTAAATGTAAGCAGTGAACTAAGATAAAGAACAAGGAAATCTGGAAATAGGAGTAATTCCCAGGCAATTCTTTTCACTACCTGACATGTCATCCGAGGGCTCCCATTTGTACTGTGGTGTTGAGTACATGTCTGCTTTGGCTGGACCATTCTCTAGTGGCAGTGTGGGGTGGATGGTGTGATAGTCAGCAGGGTTCCCGTTCACTGTTACCAGGAGAACCTGCCAGAAGATGGGACAGAAGCACTGCATTTAGGGCAGCTCTTATGAGAAAAAGACTCCTGTGCTTCTTTAGTGTTGGACTGCCAAGACTACAACAACAGTAAAGGAGCCTAACCAGTAACTTTTGTTGGCTCCTTCCAAAGAAAGTGACACATTACAGCCATGCCACATGCAAAAGTAGCGCATAACAGCTTCTCAAATTATTTTTGGTAGCTTTTCATGCAATATCAACAGATTTTAGCAAGCTATAAAATACTGCTGTATCTTGAACTTCTGCAAATATGTTCTTTAAAAGATTTAAAGTTTTTTTCAAATTCCCTAAGGCATCACTTCAGTGTGTATAAGAGCGATCTGAAAAGGCATAAAAGTGTGGACACACAAGCAAAAGCGATCATGTTAAATGGCTATTTACATGCTCTTGGCCTGTCTCACCTATAAAATTAAATGGAAAGAAAAAAATGTGTAAGGGCAGATTAAGTTAACACATCCACAGCTGGGGAAGCCTAAGGCCAACTGCATGGCTCAGCACAGTGAGTGAGTTCATGTTCCAGTACCCTAATGGTAGAAGCTATGGACAGGCATGTATGGGCTAATTCAGGCTCTCTCATTCAGAGCAGTTAATTTAGGTCTCATCTGCAGTTACATAGCCTAAAAGGCTATGGAGCACATTTAGATTTGGTCGTAGATGCTCTCAAAGTTCATCTGCATCTCTCTGTATGCTGAACAGAGGCGATGTTTCTGCTTTTAGGATTGCTACAGGAGTTAAGACAAATAATGACCTACTGTTGGCTCAAGCAGAGATCTTAATTTTCTTTAATTTTGAAGTTAAACTCAAGTACTGTCAGTCACTCTTAAAAGAGCTCAGCATTTCAACACGATTGAAAGAATAGAAATAGAAAATTAAGTTTCAAGATGGTTTGCATTAGAAAGCATATATTGAGATTTTATTTAAACCCAGTGAAATAACAAAGATTGTTTGCCAGTTGATACTACAAGAAGTGTAATTTCAAATGATCCATTCTAATGCTAATAAATAGTTTCTTAGTGTAATTGTTAAGGAAGCAGAAGACAATTATATTTGGGAGAATCAAGTTTACAGGGTAAAACACAGGCTAACCAATATAGAGAAGTTTTTAATGTGCCAGCTGAGTGTGTATTTACATATATGAGTGTAATCTGTATTCACCCAGGTTAAAAACAATTACAAAATTACAAAGACTAGCAGTATACTAACATCCGATGGCTTGTATTCATCTTGGGTCATTGACAGAAGCTGCAAAAAGCAATGCAAGGACAAATTATTAAAGAAGCATGGCTCAAGCATTTATGTTATTTTTTGAATACAGGCATGCATATTTGCTGACTTTTGCAGAACATTTACATTAAGAAATTCTGGAAGAATTCTTCAAAAGTCAGCAGAATTGTACACTATGCTCCATAAAATGGTATTTAGTGTACTAAAGCCATTGACATATCTTTACTGCATGTTTCTGTGAATTCTGAACAAAAACTGAGACTGTTGCATTGAAATTTTAGGTATTAGCTCAAAGAATTAATCAGTATCACATAATACTGATTAACTGCTTTCTAATGCCTTTCTAATGATCCCCGTTTTAATTGATCATTAGAATTACTCTATAAAACTACTTCCCATGTAACGTTTATATAAATATACAATGTGACACCTAGAATTACAATCATTAACAATTTCATTTTCCTCAAGTAGAACTATTTTTCACTGAACAAAAAACATTGGCTTTATCCAACACTGAACAATAGACGCTGAGTGAACATGAGAACATGAGGTAACATCTGCAATTCTGATGTGTCAAAAAAAAGTGCACTAAAGGATCAAAAGCTACATACAACAGTTTTATCCTTCTTATAAATATCTTTCACTGTAGTTGGTAAGAAACTTTCATGGGAAAAACAAAAAAAACAACAAAAAACTGCACTTTTGAAATTTTTTTAAAGGCCCCAAATTCCTCTTTCTGTACCATGTTTTGGTTACTCCATGTTTGTCTGCAGAAGATTTTCAGGAATATTTTTAATGCCTTCTTTAGCTTTTCTGTAGTAGATGTGGAGTATTTTGTAGTGAAAAATTAAAACTTCCAGAGATAAAAAGGGAGATAGCTGAATGTTAGAACCCAGTAACTGCTGTGTTTCTCTCCTTTCTTTTTTTTTCTCCTTACGGTAGGCTCAGTTCATTCATTTTCTAGTTTGTTTACCATTGCTATTATTATGATGCAATTTTGAGGAACTTAAGTCTATGTGGCTTAACAGAGTATTTATATAAGATAAATTTATCTGCAACTGGTCAAATGAAACATTGCATTGGAGCTTCTGGGGACTGATGATAGAAAGCTACAGCTTTCTAGAAGCTTTTACAGCAACTGCCTTCCCTACCCTGCCATAAACATCCAACAAGGGCATCAGTATGCCTGAAGGAAGATAAGCTGGTAGTTCCTCTTTATTGATGTGAGTGGTAATTAGAAGTTACAAGGCAGATCAGATCCTTACATAAGCTTTGGAAATTTCTAGCTTTTCTTCATAAAGATAGTGGCCTGTTGACAAAGGACTTGCCCTGAACTTCTTCATTGTGAAAGTGAAAATCAAAGAATGTGTCCTTTTACTTCCTCAGACCGGCTCTTATTTTTGTTTTATTAATTTTCACAGAATAAATTCCATACTCTGCCACACAGACTTGATATTTTTCAACTTAGTCCTATAGTGACACGGTTCTTACTAGTGACCTAGCTGATGCTGCTTCCATTAATTTCAAAGTAATTGCAATAAAATTGTGATGGTTTTAAATACATTTAATGCAGAAACCCTTCCCCTTGCAGTCTTACTTTTCTCTCATCAGTTGTATAGTGGCTTGCATACCACAGACTGCGTCTTCTCTCTGCTGTCATTGGAATTGGGCTGCAGGGTATTTCTTTGTCATCTTCTCTGCTCTCAGATTTCTCTTCATCAGGTATCTGCTAAAGAATACAAACAACAAGACTAGTTAGAAATTTCCAAACAAAAGCTTCTCTCAAGAGAGAGTTATATTTTCCCCTAACTGAAGTTCCCTCTCAACATATCTTTGAAATATCTATTACTATTTAATGGATGGATGACTTTGACTGAGATGACATTTTCAGAAATGATGACAGAGCTTTTCTATAACTGCTAGTCCATCAATGTCAGGATGTCTTCCGATGGCTACATCAGAATTACACAGACTTCCACATTTTACCTTAGTATACAGTCATATCATAAGCTATTACAGAGATGTTTAATTTTCAAAACAGTGTACTGAAAGAAAGTTAACTCTTCTCAACTGCATACATAAGTGAAAAGACAATTCTCCTTCATCAAATAGCTGAAGAATAGAAAATACAAGCCAAAATCTTTTCAGGGTATGTAACTATTTTTAACTCAACTCAGCAATCCACGTCTCAATACATGACAATGTTGTCAGTGCTGGTCCTCCATCTAGGTTTGTTTTGGCTTGCTTCTGATTTGAGTCACAGATACTTACATGTGCATTCATTCTCACATGAAAAACTAAAAGGTGACTGGAAAAAGCCTACATGAATTTACCTCAAGTAAAGCATGCTTGACCAACCTGATTGCTTTTTATGCAGAAATAACTTAGTGGATGAAAGACAAGCTTCCATTATCAAGTTGTTTAATACTACCCTACATCATCCTTTCTGACAAGCTGGTAAGATATCTATTGATCGGGTGGATCTCAATATGGGTGAAGAACTGGCTAGACTGTCTTGTTCAAAATCAGAATGGTAGTCAGTTATGAGTGTAGTTCCTCCGGGACTGACACTGTATCTGGTAGTATTCACTATCTTCAAAACCATCTGGATGCTGGGATTGAACGTACCCATAACTATTTTCCTGTTGGGAAATGTGCTGTATTACTAAGCATATTACGAAGCACGCAGGATTGATTCTAGTAAGAAACAAAAAGGGCTTTAGTGGGGTTCTGCATTCCTGCTGAACTTACTGAAGCCCAAGAAAATTTTAAGTACCAAATTTAAAGAATTACTAAATTATGCTTTCTTTCTTCATGACTAGTATTAGTCAATTAAAGTACTGAGCCAAAATCTCACACAGTTGTATGACTTGTTGCTTAAAACCATGCCTACTAAGCTCCATAAGGCCATCTCTAATGAGAAAGTACACAATTACTTTTGCAATCTAGAACCCAGGGCCAAGTCTCACTTTATAGGAGTTTAATAGGACTTAAGTGCAAAAGCTCTGCTGAGCTGCAGTAGAGTATGCACAAATTTTAATAGCATTATTCTGAACTTATTATCTACAGAATAACTGGCCAAGTCAACTAATTGTCACATTTCATTTCAATCTAAAGGAATGGTTTTTGAGGATTTAGGATTTTTTCTCCTGCATGTTTTGCAATTTTTGCTTAGCAGATACTTGTATTTCTGTTTCAGATGAAATTCAACATCTGCTCTCATACTTGTTTTACTTAAATTCTGCTTACTGCCAACAAAGACATATCATATGACATAAAAGCTAGTTTTCAGAGGAACTTGGTGTCTCAAAGGCAGGGCCTCAAATTAAGCTTTTTATGGGAACTAGCTGGTGGTAAGGGTTCGCTTTGCTTTTGCAAAATCAGATGATGCATTAGAATAAATCAGGAAGCTGGGAAGAGGTCTGCAAAGTTACCCATGGGAACAGAACATCTAAACATCCTAGCTGGTCTTGAAACTCTTCATTCCAGTCTTAACACTAAAGTCCTATTTTTTAAATCTTGACTTAGATAAACAATGGTTATTAATTTGGTTTTACTTCTCAGACGCAGTGGAAGCAAAATTCAGATATGATTGTGTATTTATATTTGGTTGCAAAAGGGCATTCCTAGCCAAAGTATAAGATGAAATATACAGACTTTGTGCTTAAAATACTTATTGCTGCCATTTAAATCTTTAATGTAAATATGAGCCATAAAGAACTGTTTATCAACAGCATTTAGTTTGGCACAAGGATGACCAAAACAGTACCAAAAGGCCTGAGATGTAGATAGTCATTTTAGTAACATATTTTTAGCCTAAGATACTATAAGGAATGATGGGGAATTTGGTTTAACCTTTATACTCCAGAATATACAATATTATGGAAACAATACTCCAGATGGGGCCTCACAAGAGCTGAGTAGAGGGGGACAATCACTTCCCTCTTCCTGCTGGCTACCCTTTTTATAATGCGGTCCAGAACACAGATGGCCTTCCAGGCTGCAAGCACACACTGCTGGCTCATATCCAGCTATATATATAGATATATATCTATATATAGTCATCTGGTTACAACTTGTGGGAGTCCTTTGACTTGTCTAAATCTTCCAGTTCTTCCACTACTTGACCAACTCTCAAACTTCTCTTAATTCAGACAATCCTAAAAAGTTCTTTTATAAAAGGACACTCCATAAAAATGCTTGAACTCTGTTAAATTCTATACTGTTCCTTACCACTCAACAGATAAAATGAATGGGCCTTATTCATAAACTCAGTCCTGCAAGTAACAAATACAAGTTGAAATCCCCAGATGCAGATCTAACTATAATTTGCAGAGGTAGAATTTCACAAGACTCAAATTTAGAGCAAATTAGGATCCAAAATAGCAGGCTTAAGAAAAGGAAAACCTCTACTGACCTCCAAAGGCATTCTGCAGAAGTAAGATCCATACAGAATACCACACAGACACACCATACAATCTTTGAAATGTCATACACGCTGTGCATTGACAGACTATGGTGCTCACACAAAAGGTCTTCACTTTGAAACTCATTTGAAGTGAACATTGTTCTTGTAAAATTGTTGATCAGCAGCAGGATTCAGAAAGAATCTCCAGAGCACACCTCAGTTAGACCGCCTATTGAAATTCAGCAGGAGTTTTATCTTCAGGAGGACCTGAAGATACAGTTCATTCAAGAAGGATTCAAGAAGGTCTACGTGTCCTAAATTCAACATTTTAGAATCTAGTGCTCCTGCATTACCTTTAGTTTTTGTATGCATCATGATTTTATGATTTTTGGTTATTGGTATTCTACATCATAACATTATGTAGAGCACTGGGAGTTAAAGAGTTAATACTCCTGTTCCAGGTACCTGTCCTGGAAGAGAAGAATAACTACATACCCCAGAGGACTCTGCATTCAGAGAGGAGGTAACAACCCTAGCAAGGTCATGAGACCACACTATCCTCCCTTCTGCTTCTCCCAAGCGCACATCTCGCCTCAGCATTCAAGTAAGGCCTTCAGCTTTCACACACTCTCTCATATTTGATTTATTAGCTCCAATTATAATTGTATTGTATTACAGTGTGTTATCTTGCATTCTGATATCTTATTTAGTAAATTAGTTTGTTTTTCCTTAGAACATTGCCACTGGTTTGCTTTGGGGCCCATCTCTCTACCCTTTCTCCTTTATCCCTTTCTGGGTTATAGATCTGCAGGTCCCTCCACCCCGCTAGCCACAGAACTAGGCTGAAAACAGTCCATAAAATATTGACAGTATGTCTTTTTTGGCTGAGTCAGTATTCCATTATACCTAATCTAGCATACATGATTTGTTCAAAGCAAGTTTTGTTCAAGAGATTCTTCTGAACATTTGTGAGACACTTATTACTGTACTTTACAGCAATTTACAGAGAATAACTGTTTTACATTAAACAGCACATAGCATATTGTCATTGTCTTCTATGAATAGGCAGGCTAGTGATGAGGTCCTAAATCCAGAGTACTTTGAAATCACTGGAGGGTGAAAGGGGAGGATACATCCCTGCAATGAATCAATTGTGCTGTATGTTCTTCACATATCAAAATTTTGTTCAATGAAAGCTGAAATAAAATTATTTCTGCATTTAAGCAATCAACAACAGTGGCTAGCAGGAGAAAATCAGAAAGAGAAAGATGAATTCCAGATCAAGGGCTTCAGTAAAGGAAAAACAAAATGCATATGGACAAAAATTGGCATAAGGAGAATCATGTTAAAAGTAGTAAGTTTTGCAAATCTCATTATTTATTTCCTTTCAACAACAAATACTTGCAGCACTGTATTACCTGCCTCAGAAATAAGCTTAACTTATAGGTTTTGACCTATAATTTGAGTTTTCCTTTTCAAACACCCATTTCTCCTCACGGGGAGAATCATTTCCTAAGCATCTGAAGCTTCCTTGGGAGGGTGGGAGAGGGGGAGTGAAGCAAAATTTTGTATTACCTTCCATGTAGCCATGCTTTTGAGAAACATTATCTGTCATTAAACTACTCTTTTCTTATATTTACTCACTCTAATTTAATTGTTTGGAAAGCTTCTCTAAATCAACTTGTTCTCAGAGACTGATTTTAGTGTCTCATGGTAATATCCATCCTATTCAACATGAGTAGTGGTGGCCCTGCTGTGGCAAGGGGGTTGGAACTTGATGATCCTTGAGGTCTCTTCCGGCCCAAGCCATTCTATGATTCTATCAGAAAGTCTGAACTCACATTAGCAACTTGCACCTGGCTCTTTCCCTGAGCTTACGTGAATGCTTGTACCTCTTCTAGGAAGAACCTGCACAGGCCAGTCTAACAGTCATTAGTGCTAAAAAAAAGAGAAGGAAAACACTCTTACAATGGGCTCTTGCAGCCAAAGGCGGATCAGAGTTGCAAGGGTGTAGTACATCACCAGCAGTAAGACTGGATTGGCGTGGTGATACCAGTGTAACTCTTGATTTTTGATGATCATCCAAGTGCTTGAGCAATTTGTCTGTGTAAGAGAAGTGACACCAAACAACCTGGGGATGTAAAAAAACAACCAAGTTAGAGAATAGACACCAAATCTTCCATGGTTAAAATGCTTTTTGTTTCAAAATTATTTGCTTACTGACAGTACTCTGGTCAAAAAATTGATCTAAAATGCAGTGAATATCTTCATCCCACAGTATTTACTGTTCAGGAATGTTTTGTTGTTGTTGTTGCTGTTGTTGTTGTTGTTTTTCTCTTAGATTTCCAAATAAAGCACCTATTATGTCAAATGTAAAAACTTTAAATGACCTGAGACCTTTCAGCTCAAGGCTGCAGAACAGAGGGAGAGAATCAAGCTGTACGGCCATTTGGAAAATCACAGCAACATGACATTTCAAAGCGATTTACTGAACTGACATACAAAGCCATTCCATGCACTTTGCCAGGATACAGCTATAAAGCACATCTCCTCAGTACATCAAATGGCTTATTGAAAATTCTTTTTTAAAAAAGATAAAACTGTTAATAATGGTCTAATTATGGAAAAAAAACTTGTAGATGCACAGACCTCGACTGAACACACAGCTGCTGCAAAGAGAAAAGGACAACATTTGGCAAAGCGACAAAGCAACTAATATCAATGAGATGAGATTATTATTTCTTGAAGGACTAGGATCTCACCATATTTCTCTTAGGTAAGAAGCTTATGTTGGAAAAAGAAACTCTGAAGAATAGAAAAAAAACAAATCCCTAATATTTTTAATTTTAGACAAGATGTTTGATGCTTTGTATCCGAAACAAAACTGGTAAAAAGTCCTAATTAACCTGGTCCTTTCAGTCTGAGATATTTTGCTGAGTTCCAAAGCTAGTTCATAAAGTCACCATAGCATATGATGTCAGGATTTATCATAACAGTTTAATTTATTGACAACTTTCTACAACGTGCCTAAGAGTTTCCAACTGTTACAAGAAATAGATTTGATTCCATGAGAAGTTTAAGGAGAAAAAACATCTCAGATTTACTCTGAAAGAGTAAAACAAAAGCATCACAATAAATGTGGATTTTTTAAAAGTTATTTTTTATTTTTACTGCCAGTGAATTTAAAAATAAACAGTAAAGTTTTAAAAGATTACTTCTTTTACCTATTAAAATACAACATGGAAGGGAGAATAAATACAAAGTATGATACTGAACAGAGATGTACTGCCTGAAATCTGCCCATTCAATGCTATTAAATGAAAATCAAAAGATGAAAGAGAGGTTGTTCATTCAGTGAGGATTAGTGGCAGGGGTATAATACCATTAACTGCCAGAACTAGTGCTCCATAGTATTTTATTAAACAATTTATCAGCACTCCCTTCTCCTTCTGATTGTCAACAAGAGCCAAAGGCTATAAAGACTTCAAGACTTAGAGCTTTTGGGTGGATCCATGGTTGGAAAGGATAAGAAAAAACAAAGTCCTGTATACAAAATAAAATACTGTAACTTAAATGAGCTGACAGACCTGTGTTTGGAGTTGATCCAGATTCAAACTTCTGTAGCATCCAGGCAAATTCAGACCCGGTGTTATGGTTTGACTCTACCTGACTACAATACATGCTGGACTCTATTCCGTTCATATTTCTATCAGCACAGAGGAACACTGATTTGTCTGCTTTCCTCTCTGCCAACTGACATGTAATTTTGACTCCTTGATGATCAGGGTTATTGAGCTCCATCTTCCATCTTTATTTCAGAGAGCATTCCTGCATCTTTCATTCATCTTAATCTTCTCTGTGTAAGCACAGCACCAATCACCCTGCTTCTCTTCACAAATGTCTCAGAATCAGGTTGCAGACCAATTCTTACTGAACTGAGACATCTTTCCACTGACAGTGAATGCTGAGTATTTCCTACAGAAATCAGGGAAAAACCCTTCTGCCAGGCAGACCTGAACTTATTATCACATATTCCATTCTCCTGTATAATGTAATGTAACTATAACAACTCAAAAACTTGTGTTTTTATCTCTGCTGAATAGCACATAATCTTACCAGTTGGGAAAATGTATTGTTTTGGTTAAAACTTCATTCTCCTAGCTTCATCTACGCGCTTCAAATTATCCATGTTTCCTACTAAGGGTATTAAGTCTGCTCCCACCTGGTCCTGCATTCACTGAATGCCAAGTCATAATGTACCTCTTCCATCTTAGTTGAGAACTAACCAGCAATACATTTAAGGCATTTCATCCTGTCTCATAAATCATTATTCTAGAAGAACTCCTGCTAATTTCTAAGGTCTTCTGAGTTACTGAAGACTGTTAGTAAGAAAGGGTCTCAGTACAAATTCCTCATGTCCAAATTCAAAAACCCTTTGATGTCTTGGAAATGCTCCTTCTGTCTACAGGTCTTCAATTGGGCTACAGGTTGCTACTCATTCAATATACACTCAACCATTATCATCAATAAGAAATACTGGTGCAGAACATTTTTCAATGACATACAGTCGTCATCTCTTATTTGAAGCTTTTAAATAAACAGGAACGACTGTCATAAAACATGCCAGCATTTACAGTAGGCAATATATACTAGTACATTATTCAGTTCTGCATATTTCATTCCACACTGTGCTCAGTAGTAATGAGGTTCGACTATATTTGTTACCAGCTCCAATCTTTGTTTGACTTTGTCTTTCCACATATGTACATACAATTAGTAAAGCTAGAATGCATCTTAGATGAAGGAAACCAGATGCCAAACAAGACAAGAAAGTGCGTATCTGGATACAGAAGACAAATAAACAAAGACCCTTACTACTGGAGTCTGTTTACTTTCTGCATTTAAATTCATAAGCCACTAGAGATTTGCTGGATGCAATAGATCCATTTTTCTGTTCTTGCAAAGAAGCAAAGTTTGTGTTTTTCAATGTCCTCATTCTGCACTTTATTTCAAAATACAGAGCAGAAATAATTTGGAAATTTTTAGGAACTACAAAGAGCCAAGAGGAACTCAAATATCTGACTAAGGCACGTTCTGAAATATCACAGTGAAAAGCATTTCCTACAATAAAGGTGGTATTTATTTGCCTAATTCCTGCTCTATTCATTTGTTTTCCCAGCAAAGCTTCCTACTGAATCTGTGAATCAGCCTTCTGGCAGATGCACTTTCACCTTCTGTAACTCTATGGCAAAGTTGTGACCATAAAAACAAAACACACACACACAAAAAACCCACCCAAAAAATAAATAAATAATAAAATAAAATGACCACTTTCTGCTCTCAGTCTAGTATTAAAAAACAAAAGAACAATTGTAATTAAAAGAATCCTTTTGTTCTCTCAGCAGTTTGACTTAACGAGTTACTGAGGTGGTGCATTTTATGACTCCACTATGCAGATTGCTAAAACTTCTCCAACACGAATTATTTTAGTATGACTCCAGTATAGAAAATAATTGACATTAACCACTACTCATGGTAAAAATATGAACAAAAATGCTTACAAAAGAAAAAATAACAACAACAACACCCACACAAATATGTGTTTTGAATACAGAATTATCAAACACAGTTATTACGTATCTATTCAGTCTGTGAATTTTGCCTCTGGAAAAAACGATCTGGAACAATTTCTTTGTAAAAATGATTCTGTCATTTCAGACCCTGGATGTATCCCTTCTGCCATACATTGCTGCAAATGTACTGGCATACCTGTCTGCTGCAGTCTTTGTGAATATGTGCCACATATCTGGTGTACAGCCGACTCTCTCAGGATCATACCCTCATCAGGACTGAAAGTGGGGCTATATAACATTCCCACCACAGTTTACTCTCTCAAACAGGAGCTGATTTCAGACTAGGATTTATTTCATAATTTCCAAGATCAGGATGGAAATAATTCTGACTTCCTGCATAGCATATGAGATGATAATTCTTCTACTGAACAAATGATATTGTGGTTGAATTAAAGTTTACAGTGGCATACAATTATGATTTCAGGTGCTAGCAAATCTTTTATTGCCATACTATTTTCTACTGCCCTTAATTTATGCAATACTTTTGTCTAGATGAGTTTTCCAGTTGCTGCATCTTCCTAAGACTCTGTGTGCTACCTTATATAGCATCTTTTATACTGCATTTCCCTATACAACAGACTAGAAGTCATCTTCTTGCATCTATCTTCTCTGAGCTTCACAACTTTATCAACCTCATCCAATGATGCAGAAAATTTATAATCTACCTCCATCACACTGTACAGCTTACCACTGTTTATACAGCCTAATTTTTGCACTTGGACACCTCTAAAATATTAGAGTAGAAGTATGTAGGTTGCTCTGAAAGTAATGCCTTCTATTTATTTATACAGAAACTGCAACAAAAAGCACAATAACAGTATTTGAGAGAGGGAGAAGAGAAGCCCACTATGTAATGGGTGCTGAAAGCAGAACTCCTAAATGCATGACTACCAATGTTCACCTCAGCAGTTCACAGACTCAGAAAGTTTGATTTGAATAAAATGAATGTACTGCCTTAGAGATTATTTTAACTTGTCTGAAAGATCTTTGGATGACACTGTACTAAAATCCTGACTGAGTTTGGCAGCTATTTCATTTGTTTAAGAACTAGGAATAAAAATTACATAAATTACATAACTCATGCCACTTTAATTACAGAAGCAGATGCATGCAACACTCATAAATATGCACCAAAATATATTAATACAGCAAAAATTTGCAAGTTCTCTGAAGAAAGCTCCAAAATAATAACTTGCAATGATTTACAGACTCAGCTCTGACTCACTAAGAGGAAGCAGAAGGCATACAACAGCTTTTCTCATGAGTCCAACCTACTTTATGACAACATGCAATCCCCACATAAATAGTTCATGCAGTGCTTTCGATCAAAGAGGACATCAAGTGATTCACAGTGGAAGGAAAATGTCTCTCATTGTTTCCTATTGATCATGATTCCTCTGAAGAGACTGAGAGAACAGTGGATTCTCGGACTCGTCAGGAATTGTTGGACCACTGTGAGCTAAATGCAAGTGCTGGTGAGACTGCACAGTGTTTTGCATTTAGCTCGCACACATTCTAGCTGGTCATCTATGACTGGCAACAGCAACTGCACAGTTTTACACTTTTAATCACCTTCACTGCAAGCACATCACTGCTTAAACCTGCAGCCAGATTTGTCAAGCATTTTCCTAAAAGCCTCCTATTCCAAATCATTCTGGTCAGAGACACTGTGTCAATAAATTAACAGTATGTGTTAATATTACGACATACTTTAAAATGTTCCTCCTTCACAAAATTAAGGAATAGAAAAACCATCTCTGATACTTTAAAATATAATAAGAGATTGGAGATAATAAAGAAATAAACCAGTGGTTGCAAGACACGCAACTTTCAATATTATATTCTTAAATACTTTTTTTGAGGTGTCAGAGCCACAAAAACAAACTGAAAACAGTTAACTGGAAGAAAAAAAAGAATGAGAAGAAATCTGTGCAGCTATTGCATGCAGTGCTTCATCATCTGTTGGATGCCAGAAGCTTCTGTTTCCGTAGGATGCAAAGGCAGGATGTCTGAAATTCTGGACCCAACGTGATTCTGTTATCAAGGGAAGCTATTACAATGTGCATTTTTACTGAGAATTGTGTCTTTTGATTAAGTAGCAAGCAAATATATCCACTAAAAGAGGAATTATCTGGATGATTAATTTAACATGAGAATAAATTGCTGTAATGGTTCTCTCATTTTAAAGACAACCATGCCAGTTTCTTTAAGGTTGCTAAATGTAGTTTCAGAAGGTTATATTTTTTGTCTGGTTAATTCATTGCTTTTTGTTTCATTTTGTTTTATCTTTACTAATTTATTTACTAGCTGGCATTAAGAAATTCAAAATCTAATATTGCAGCAGTACAATGCTGATTTCTCTGAGTAATATTAATTTGGAGTATAGAAGCAACTTACACTTTCACATCCATTGTTGCTTTGGCAGTGTGCCACAGAAAGGTACAGATATCTGCTATTATGAATAATATTATATTATGTATATGTAGTATGCATATTATTATATAGAATAGTAATTGCTTTCTAAACCCTCTCATGCATAGATGCTATTTGTGTACGTACACTGCATCATGAATTTTGCATACTGTAATATAAAATCAGTATGGAATACAGGAACATTGAAGTACTATTATTTTATTTAAACTATTATTTAATAATACTATATTATTATAATAGTGTACTTAGAACACTACTACACACAGAGTTTTGTTGAAATGTATGAGATTACAGATGGCAATTCATAGCTACCGAGCCTTTTTAACACAGTTTTAAAGTCATCTTCATCCAAATATTCCTGTTACTGTGTGTAACATCTGAACAATTGCTTTTTATCCACAGAAAGCTGGCTGTACATTACAAATACTGACTTATTTAAGCAGGAAAGAGTATTTCGCAGCCCTTGCTTCCTGTTTCAGGAAAAGATTTACCATAGACTAATAAAATAAAATAAAATAAAACAATGATGCAAGACTGCAACTTCGACATGGCAGCAGACTGGAAATTAAATCCAGAACAGGGCAATGAAGATTACAGTTTGAAGACAATGTTTGTATCAAGCCACTTCAGGAGCTGCACATCCTGATGTTGTATTTAGGATTACCAGAATTTTTTTGCTGCAGCCAGTACAGCCTGGATGGTTATTCACAGCAATGGCATCAGAGACTTCAGCTATCTGGGCTGGATTTGGGGAATCCATCTTTTTAGAACTTCAATTTTATGAACAGTCTGATTCTTTACGTCATCTGGATATCTATTGCACACTTACTGCACTTTCCTTACATGGAAGGATGGGAGAGCAGTGACTGGGACTGAGTTAGAATAATTATTCAATAGCTGAGCCCTAAAATGAAGATGCTACAAGTGATGAGGAGATAGGCAGGGAGGAGGAGAGGAGAGGAGAGGAGAGGAGAGGAGAGGAGAGGAGAGGAGAGGAGAGGAGAGGAGAGGAGAGGAGAGGAGAGGAGAGGAGAGGAGAGGAGAGGAGAGGAGAGGAGAGGAGAGGAGAGGAGAGGAGAGGAGAGGAGAGGAGAGGAGAGGAGAGGAGAGGAGAGAACCACATTGTGTTTTATGCTCCAGGATATACAGCAGGAACACAATATTTTTAAATAAATAGTACAACATGGGGAGAAAAGAGGTGGGAAAGTGGTAGGGATGTAGTGCATTAAGCATCCTAAAGTGTTAGGGTTAAGATGAACAGAAGGCTTTTGGTCTTGCATGGTTTGATAGGGGGGAAAGTGATGAACAGGAAAATTTGCATTTAACTTTTCAAATCATATTATTTATAAGATTTTTCAAAGATGGAGCAAATCTTTCAACCTTTTCCTCAGCTCAGCAAAACAATTGTGCAGGGAGATACTGCAGACACAAATTTCAGCCCACAGCTGGGTGATTATTAAAATCATATTGTTAAAATTATTAAATTTATCAATTTCTGAGTGATATAAACTTTAAAAAGCATTGAAAGTATTTGTAGTGCTTAAAAGCCATGGACCCTAGACATGGGTAATTCAGAACTGATGAAATGGAACTGTGCCATATTAAGAACAAAAAAATATCTGTTTGTGTTGAGAAGAATTATGATTAATTTCAGCTTAATAGTTAATAAATTTTTGGAAATATTTGAAAACAGACTAAGACTAGAAGTGTTTTCCTTCAGAGCGTTGCTATCACAACGCTCTTACACAGGCATATACACAATGAATATAGGCTAGGTGGGTAGATTATTCTAACTTTTGTTTCAATATAATCATATTTCTATAGCTCTTTAGCAGATGTCTGTGCACTTATTTTCTACTAAGTCTCAGTTTCCATAGCTTTTATTGGATCAAAGCTATTCTGGCAATGACAAAACCAGCCCTGGTATATCTCCCACCCTCTTCTAAACATCAGCGACTTTTCTTTTAAAGGAGAACTAATTTCCAACACAAAACTATGCATGAGAAAACCCATTAAAAATAAATAAATAAAAGAAAAAAAATAGTAATTTAAAACTTGTACGCTAATGTCATGCATATAATGAGGACAGAGAGAAATTATGAGCCATTAATCCAGGAAGCAGCAGAGATGAAAGGATAGCTTCAGGGGCTGTGAACTATATACGAGCTGGCAACAACTCTGAATAGAATACAAATCTTTATTCAGAGTGAAAAAAATAAAAGACCATAAAAGTAGCCACAATAAAATCACTTTACTGTCAAGTGAATTAATAACTTTAAAACAGGATGTTAAATCATATCTACTACATAACCTGTTTCTTTAGAGTAACCAGATAATGGAATTTTCTTCGAGACTATGTGACTGGAAGCTGTTACAGACTGAACATCCATTAAGAATGACTGAAATTCAGGCATTTAAATACTTCATATATCTAAAATAAAGCAGCTTCCCCGAGAGGAATTTAAAGCTGAACATAAGGATTTGTCAGATACACCACATTTCATCTGGTAATCAAACACTTCTAGTGACCTTCTACTCCAAAAACCCATAGTATGCTTTCATTGCCTTAGAGGCAATAATTCCCCAACGTTACCATTAATAGTGGATGTAGGTATACAAATGCCTTGGTTACTAACACAAAATCTGTCTCTAAATCTGACATAAAGATTTTTCTTATCAGTGGATTTCCTCTCTGAATCCCCAAGCTATTTCTTGAGCCACTGTAGGGCTCAGCTATGCTCTGAATTTCTAGTGAATGTTGATATTGACACTGACCTTTTCAACACATCAGTGAACTAGAAATGCAGTGATTTTGCTTTAGCCTTTGGGGACATTTACTGGGACTTCCAGAGGTGAACATCTGCTAAGCAAAGATGCTGAAGCACTGTCTTCCAGTATCTTTTTTCCCATTCTTTAATATCAGCCTCACAGATGAGTTGCCAGCATAGAGGGATCACCAGATAGGAAGGCAAGAATAAGGTGAAACAGGGATGAAGCTGCAAGTTGCTTTAGGGCCCCTGCCTGATTCCTATACAAGAGGCTCTCTTGCAACACCATCCTCCCTTATAAGCAGCAGCATCACTGCTTAGAAAGCAGCCCTGAAGCTGCCAATCCCTACCCCAGTAAGGCTTGGCTCCATAGCCCTACCCTAATGGCTCCTGCCATTTCTGGGGTAGAGGGTACCCAGATACTCCCTTCTCATTTTTCTACCACAAAATTGCCCATCGAGGCATTTTAAAACTATTTCAGCTATAAACAAGGGTCATTTTGGGAATCCCTAAGGCTGTGGGAGCTGAGCCAGTGTTTCACAAAATCACAAGATTGTAGGAAGAAAACTGGAGATCACCAAGCCCAGCTCCTCTGCTAAAGCAGGCTTGTAGGATTAGAGGAGAGAGAAAGAAAAGCCGCTGCAAAGAAGAAATCTTGATGACATTGAGAACGGTGGGTTGACACCCTCTTCACTTCCATGCACATGTACACACTCACTGCAATCCAAATGCAGCACCATCTGGGGAAGAATAACACCCAGACAGCACCAGCAAAATGAAGTTTTCAATATTTTATTGCATTTTCTGCTCAGAAAAGAATGAGAAAACAGGTCCTGGTTTCTACACAGCCATGTGAAAAACAGAAGGAAAACTGAAGGCATGCTCAGAAACATCTCTGGCCACAAATGCTTCCCTTTGCCAAAGGATAAGCTTGGACACCTCAGCACACAGCAGGAGGCATGGCTTAATGATATCTGTCCATGCCAATTAGTAACTAAGGTTATTGGTTTTTCAAAGTGAGTTGGCAGAGCTGCTGAAGGAACAGGAGCCAATAGTTTTACCACAGAAAGTCTCACACATGCAGAGCAGAGAGGACAGCCTCTATCCTGAGCCTCAGAACTCGGTCAGGGAAAGCAGCCCACCAGCCTTCTTGTCCTAAGTTTGGATGCTGGGAGAAGGATGGATTTATGCAACTAGTCCACTGCATGTAAGCTCCAGCTGATATCAGACAAAAAAGACCACACTCAAGTGGCCCTGGTGAGCATCTGGCACTTAGCAGGGCAGTGCTACCTGATCAGAATGTGCATGCAACTCAATACACCAAGCAACCACACAACCATGCATCTGTTTGCCAGCTGAAGAGATTTAATGTCAGCTTTAAAAATAACATATGCAAAAGACCAGAAAATGTTCTAAAGTATAGCTCTGTGCTCATTTTAACTTTGGGGTAATTTGGTCTGCAATATAAGAATCTAAGGACAGAGGCTGCAACCAACAGTTCTGTTTCTTTCCAGGCTCTGACTACATGCAATTCATTTTACTTTTTTCACATTTGAAATGGAAGGATGATGATTTCCAGTCACATAGAGACAGTCTGCTTGTGATGCATGAAGAAGATATTTTCCAGTGAATCCGGACTGAAAGGAAAGCAAGAGTGATTGAGACTCAAAATAAGAGATTCTGAAGTAGAAAACTGAAGCTAAGAAGATATTCCTTTATATAGCAACAAATACACTAAGGCAGGAATGGAAGTTGTCCATCCTGATTATTTTTATATAGAAAAAAATAATATAGCTTGGTATAGAAAAGGAAGATAAAGGGATAATAAGCAATATACCATTGGGAAATGCCAAATTAACTAATTTTACAGCCCAAACTGTATAACAGCCATTTTAAAATCGATTGTAGATTGCACCTCATTGGTTGAATTTTTATCTGCAAATTACCACCTTCAGCTAAATGAACATGAACTAGAGATGAAGTGCATCCTCACAAAGGAACTGCTGTGGGCTGCCACTTGTGCAGATAGATGCTGATTCCCCTGTGTGTGCTCAGCTGAGATCAGTCAGGACTTTTTTCAGTACTACCTCTGAGAAATGTGGGATGATTCATTTGCTAATATTTATTTGTTGAGTTGAAAGTACAAAGAGATAGATAAGTGCTAAATATTTATCATCATAATTCCAGGGCATGCCAGGGTATGAAAATAAAGGCTGGCAAGCAACAGTAAGGAGAGCCTTGTTATGTATGTCAGCAATCTATATAAACCACACCTCCTAATGCCATAAAGCAGTAACAATCTGAATCTGATAGGAAGGGAGTTTGGATCTCTCTGTTATTTTTCTGTCCTTCTTTTAGGCACTTGCTTAGTGATTGTAGCAGACAGATCTGTGTTGTTCCAAAATAAATAAATAAATAAATAAAAGACAATTAAAGTTTCAATTCTTCACAGGCATCACCTGCATGTTCTCACAGGGCAGCCTGTGGCAGGCCAGGAGCCTGTATTCAAATGTGAGTGTGGAAATCATGAGTCGATTCACTGCGTATAGAAGGTGATCTGGCTGTTGCTGACAATGAGCAGAGCTTCTTTCAGTGCCGAGCTGTGTTGGGTGCAAGTCATTGGACTGGATGTAAAAGTGGGAGGACTCTATTATGAATTATTGCACACCCAATTCAGCCAAATAAGACAACGGGCAGGTTTATCATGGCCCATTGGTTCCTGTAAAGTCTTTGACACCTTTCCCCATCCGCTGCACCTCAATATCCCAACAAATACCAAGAAATTGACAACTTCTTCTACTCTTACATTAATGCACAGCTATTTGAGGTCAGAAGACAGCAAGAAGGTGGCAACTTTCCAGCATTATGTCATGCGATGGTGACTGGTTTTATGTTCACAGTGTTAGCTCAGTTTACAGATACAGTGTATGTGTTGTTGGGAATGCCAAGACTCCCCTCTCTCCACTAATGAGAACCACCTGTGATAAAAGAAAACCAGTCTCTCCTGTGTGCTGAGGGCTGTTGTTTTTAAGAGCACATCTCTTAGTTTACATCCCTCGTTGTCTATAAAAGGCATTAGCATGTCTCTTATTTGCATTCCTTTTCTAGTGAAAGGGAAGGTCAAGCCATCAGTCCCCAGTAGCACAACTCCAGCCACATCAGGCATGTACAATGCACTGGCCACATACAGTCCAGTACAGATTATAATGTGGCCACTCCCAGCCCTGTGCCATCATGGTGGTGGCTTTGCCCCACTGAGCATCTTGGCCTAGTCCTGGGTGCACACCCATCGCTCAGCATCAACCAAACCACCAATGCACTACCAATGTTACCTGAAGCTGAAACCAGGGCATGAGGAAGGCGCAGTGCAGTGCCATCTCAAATTCTGGCAAATAATTTTAAGAATTTTGATACACTGGCTAAACACAGTCCTGTGAATAGTGAAAAATACAGCCTTGTGTTCTGTTTGGATAAAGGAATTTGAGAATAGGTTTCAAGGTTGCTGAAAAGAATCATCAATTTTAGAATATATTTGCAACTCCATTTTCATTCAACATAAATATATTTTTCAAATGGAATGTTTAGAGTTGCAATCAGACATCTAACTCAAAAATCTTAGCAGACTTTAAGAAAGAAATACCCCCCACTTCACAGTCGCACCTTATTCATGTCATTGCTTTTGTCAGTACAAACATTGGTGAGCAAATATTGTCAAAGATGAAGCACAAAAAGAGTAAAAATTTCATTAAAAGTATCTGATGAGCACCTTGAGAACTTGCTAAGAATTGAAGTTGATGCCATCAAATCAGACTAATGAGTTAGTTTCACAAAACCAAGAGCACGTAACCCACTGGTCACTGACAACAATGACAGTGGGTCACCTCTGCTGGTACAAATTTTGATGAGTGTGGCATGCAGGCTCCAATTCATCAGTGATGAAAATGTATAGATAATGGTGGTAACCATAATGAAAAATAGTGCTCTGTAGCTGAGAATTTCTTCCATCAAGCAGAGTTACTGTTCATTGGATCTGCTGTAGTTTCTATGGAAATTAATGAGGCATTACTTTCGGAGTGACCTACATATATGCAGACCAAAACAACTCCTCTTCACTCAGTGTGGCCAGACAAGCCAAAAAGTTGGACACGCATGAATAACATGATCAAAGTCATGCCTGCTTCTGCTGAGACTGTCTTTGGAGCTTGGTGGGGGATGAGAGTTATGGAGGACACAAGTGTCTATGGAAATGGAGTGCCACTGTACTGACTGATAGAGACATTGCTGCAGTCTACCTACTACTTCAGCTATTGCTTTTTTCCAGAGAATTTCAAACTTGCTGTAAATTCTGGCATAAGCAGAAATTTGCTGATTTTAAGTTTGCTGAACTGCAGTACGCAGTGGAAAGAGATGGCTATTAATAACCAAGTGAAAACCAGCAAGGGCTACAAATTCTCACTAATATAACTGTTAAGTCTACACTCACTTCCCCATTGTCACTACTGGACTTCCACCAAAACGCAATCTAACCATTTAAAATCAATGCTGATACAATTCTACTATAAAGTGATTGCAGAGTATTGTGTGCCAGCTGATAAGTGAATCCCCAAGGAATCCCTCCAAATGAGCACTGAAAGAGGTGGATTCATTTTGGATGTATCTCTGAATGCCCACATAATAGACACAAGGCTGGAAATCTCACAGGAGTGAGCAGGTTTGCAATATCTCCACATCTTTCCTGCTACAACTCACTGGGAACTCCACTTGTGCTTCTCCAGTTGCATTTGGCTATTCCAGACAGCGCTAACAGGATGGTTAACAGCACAGAACTCAGAGCATAAAAGATTAAATTAACCTTCTGCAGACTTATAAAAAGTTCAATTTTAAATTAAATTCAGGGCCAGGTTCAGTCAATAGGACTACTTCTTTGCCAGTCACCTTGAGCAGTTCTTGATATAAACCACACCAGCTTGTTCCAGTGAAGTAAGACACCAAAAGGGAACTAAAGAATATTGGAAGGTTTGTTTAGAACCAGTACATCTCCCTCGTAGGAATGAGAAATAAACTTAATGGAAAAGTTCAGAACTCTTCCTATGATTTTTTTTTAGTATTCCTTAGTTTACTTTTTTCAACTCTTATTTTCAACCCTTCTGCCATACAGCCATTAATGCATTTAACAGCTCACCAGCCCCAGCTACAGGAGTTTTATGTGTTGTAGGATGATAATGTTAATGTTTCTATTCAGAGCAGTCTGTTGTTACTGTCTGTCAATACAACTAAAGTTTCGTCAACAAGTTCATGCGACTTCATTTGCAGTTTATTTACCCTCCTTGTTCAATGAAGCAAGGGCTAGAGAAACCATTCAGAGTTCAAAGCGTCACAGAGTATTTGCACAATCCATGAGCAAAGGAATAAAAATCTTGCAACTTCTGGTGAGAAGAGACTAAGAGTAACATTTGACTTGATAGGATAAACAGTAGATCTTCTGTATAGGATAGGTCTTACGAAATGAAATCATCAAGAACTGTCACAGCTCTCTTCTTCAAAGATTTCCTAGCCTTGTTTTGAGATTTTCCCTTCATCTTAATCCCACTGCATTACTCAACTTTGTTGTACTGAACAGTATTGATTGTTGTCATTACTAACTGCCACAGCTTTCAGAAACAAAGCATGTGCTGTCGTGCTGCCTGTGAACAAGGGCTTTTATATCTGACCTTTTCCTACTAAAATCTGGTCAGCTTCAATTAGATTTGACAAGAGCATCACAGTATCTCAAAAACATGAAAATCTGAGGGTTGTTTTATTTTTAAAGTACTAACCCCATAGAGAGAAGAGACAGTACAAGAGCTTCTCATGAAAATACCCATCCCACTAAATTAAGCACCTGTGTGCAAGACTGTCTAAACTCTGTCAGTCTTTGAATCATTCTGGACACCAGATATAAAATATTAGGTAGTTAATAAGAAACAAACGTTCAGCTGATAGAAAACAATTGTTCATTGTATAGTACTGTAATGTTTCCTAGCATCATATTTAAAAGTTCACATTGTGTGGTGTACAACGTTTTGGGTTAAAACATCCATTGTAGAATCATGCAATTCAGAACAGCATTTACAGCGAGCTATCTATCTCCTAGTTTAGGAAGCAATACTTATTACAATAATAGCAAGAATGGTTGCTGTCTTTTGTCAACAGGAGCCTGAACTTGTGTTTCTGAGCTGTTAACAGAATCATTCGCTTCCTTTGTAAAATAATTTAAAAAAATAAAGATAAGGAAGCTGAAGATAAAGCATTAAGAAAGAATATAAGCTAAAGTCTTCTATCTAAGTAGTATTAATAGTCTCCTAAGCAGTGTTGTCATATAGCTGGTACGAAGCTCAGCTGCAAAACAATAATACAACATTGCACATCAATCACCTAAACTGTGTAAGAAAGAAATCCTGGCTCTCAAAGCCAAACCAGCCATAGTGACAAAAGCAGTGGCCAGTATGGCATGGTTTTGTGCATGTTCTGAAAGAACAAATTGTGCTTTTTCTGGCAGAGGAAAACAGAAATAGAGCAAGGGCATAGCAGTGTCTTTGCATGGCATGTACCCAGAGGTCTCTGTCCTGACAGCAAGTGTTTTAGTGCCATGGTGGTAAGTGGCTAAGAAATCAGGCACAAGGCACAAAACCATCCCAGTCAAAGGGCAGATCAATATGGGGCACACAAATGAACTTCAAACACCCTATCTCATCAAACACTGCCTCAAGACCATTCTGAAAGCAACTCCAAAAATCACAGAAATTTATATGGGGGTATGAATACTCTGTCACTCCCAGGTGAGCCACCCTCAAGGCAGGTGACAAAGATGGTCTGCAGCAAGGCCTGATCATGGCAGCAACTCAGGGGAAATGCTGTTGCCCAGCTTTCAGTTCCAGCTGTTCTGCAAATGGAGAAGGAGATCAGTGCCTTACCCTGCAGTGATACAGACATTGCCAACAAGGGAATCGATCAGCATTATCATGCTATTTTGGCAATATCTTCTATCCGGCTGAGATGTTATTGGCATCCCTATCCTCTAATTTCAGAAAGATGATTACAGCTGAGTATTCCACCCCTATCTGACAGCTCCAGGAATGTTCTGAGGCTGTGCTTAGACCTTGTACTCTGAATATCCGGGGCCTTTGGGCTACAGATTTCGAATGCAGATATTAGCTTTTTGGAAATTCAGGTGAAAAATTTTAGACTGGGCATATTTCAGATCAACCAAAAGAAAACTGGGATATTCTGAATAAGAGGAATACTCCTCTCCCATCAAGTAACAAGTTTGTTACCGATCACCATAAGACCTATTTAAAAATCCTGTCCTTGAAAAGATTTATAGGCACCTTTCAGAAAAAAAGTTTCCTGTTTAAGACAGACTGAGATTTGCCTTCCCCACTCAGACTGCAACGAAGCAAACAGCTGTTAACTCTAGATTCACTTACAGAAGCTGTGAAATGATGTACCCCTGTCAAGCAGCTGGCACTCCCTGGACTCCCAGGTTTGTTTCAGTTCATAAGGGTGATTTCTTTCTATAGATCAAGCCATTTTTGTTTAAACTGTTTTGAACATTACTTGCTTGAAAACTGCAAGGAATGTAAGAACTACATGTAAGACCAGTGCAAGATCTGAATCCCAAAGATAGCACATAGGTTTTAGTTTAAATCTGACTGTGGGACTTTTAAACAAATAAGCATATAAGCAAAGTTTTGGACAGGAATAACTTTGCTAACTCAAGATAAACTTCATACCACTGCACTGATCCTATTTCTTCACATTGGCAAGGCTTTATCATTGCCCTCATTACATCCTTTTGCCAAAACAAGCTGCAACAGGAAGAAAGGAGGCAGTAATCTGAAAAATGACACACATTATTGTGTATTTTTTCAGGCTGTGACACTGCGTACATAATTTCTAAAGTCCTTTTAGCTAATTGACTTGTTTTTATTAAATCAGGTGAAAAGAATTTTATGGCAGAAGTATGATATTTTCAGAATTTTGTTTTAAATGGGTACTTCTCACTACTGTTTTCCCATCTCTGTAAATCAACAATTCTGTGACCTATACAGCAGCAAGTCACAGAGGAAATAACTATTTTAAATAAAAGTGTGAAAGGAGTGCGATTGTTTCATTTTTTCAGAGATCAGGCAGCATTTAACCAGTGCAAACTTATGTAAATACGTAACTCCTACTTGAAGGGCAGATTTGCGTTATTAAGACCAGTCCCCCTGCTCCACTCAGGTCACCCCTTTCCTGGGCAGTCAGAGCACTGCTTTGAATGATTGCTCCTCACATCTCCACCATAGGCTGGTCTACAGAAGAAAAGCTGTGAAGACTAGACAAAGCTTCACTCAAGCTCTTCACTGACATACCTGACAGATTAGCTACACTTCAGTTTTTCAGTGCCCTACATATTTTCCAGTCTGCACATCCCAGTGCATGCTACATGGTGTTAAATGTGTGTTCACGCCATTTCTACATGCCCGCTGCAGAACCAAAAAGCCACAACAGTAGATCTGAAACTTTGTGGAAGATCAATGTCTCCATGTTTGATAACAGAAATATAACAAAGTTCTGTGTTACCATAATGTCCTATTGCAGAGTGGTGGTTATGGTATTTTGCTTGCAGAATCTCATAAGGTTCCAGGGCAGAACACATAAGTTCACCTAACCAGACCAGAGAGAATATATTTCCCTGGGTTTATTTCAGACCATTCCTTTCAACAAAATTAATTTCCTCTGGCAACACTGTTCAATCACTTCTTACAATCACAGACACTGAGTTTTGAGTTAAAGTGTTCTTAAAAGGAAGGAGCTGCTCAAGCACAATTCAAACTAAAGCTGACAAATATTAACTTGAGAATTTTCCAGCTTGTCTGGGTACAGTGTAACTTTATCTAGTCTGAAATCAGTCAGTGGAGTGGTAAGCTGAGTATATTATTATTTAGAGACAACACACCTTCATGTGAACCTGAAACAGCTGGAAGATTTCTTTTGAACTTGAAATCTTGAACCCAGAAAAATACCAATGTTAGCCTTATGCTCTGCCAAGAGGAGAAATATTCATGTACCCTTGCATCTTAGAAGAGCCTATACTGAGGGACAAGCAATCAAAATTTCCAGAAAAAATAATAGCCCTTCTTCCCTCTGTTTCACTACTGTGTTTGGGGATTAAGTTCCATCTCTAATTGCTCTAAAGTTAACAGATGCAAGTACATGTATCTCTTCTACATTTCTGAATACGGGGAGTTTTTTGCAGCTGAATAAGTTCATACAACTGAGTAAAGATGAGAACAATCTTTTCTCCTTTTGCAAAAAGACATTAAATAAGATATTCAGGGTAAAAACATTAGACAAAAATACCGATAACCAAATTTTTTTTTGCCCAACATGTCATTTACCCGTTCAAGACATCTGCTAGTATCTGGGATCTCTGCATATTTAGCTCTGTTTCAAACAAAGACAGCACATAAAATAGCAAGGCTTCAATATTTTACTGGGATAAGAAACACTAAAATATTTTTTTTCTGAACCACACCAGTACATGTTACTTTTGTTTCCTTCTGCTCCAGCTGCTGTTTATATGCCAGTCCTACTCCGGTCATTAAAAGTTTAATGAGTGGCTTTTCCTTATCCTCAAATTTGCACATTCAAGCATTCTGAATACCTGCCCTGATGCTCATCAAAGAGTTCTCCCTAAAAGTAGATTAAAGAAAATTCACAGGAGAATCGTGACTGGGGAAAGAAAAAATAATTGCAGCACCTTCTGTTGAAGATGCTATCAGTGTTTTGTATCTTCAAAAATGATTTCCTATGTAATTTAGAAGATAGTCCTTCACATCATATATGTAAAAAACAGACTTCAAAAGAGTACAATTTCAACAGAAAGTCTGCAGAGAAACTACACAATTCTTGCTTATAACAAAGCCTAGAAAGAAGTTCCAAAGCCCCAAACCAGGATTTTTTTTAATCCAGACTCTGAAGGTGCTTTGTCTTTCTTCAGCAAGATAAAGGCAATTTGCTTGCAATCATATTTTAATTTCAAAAATGAGTGACTAAGCTGAAGTGATATCTGTGTGCTAAATGAAATTGGATCATAAAATCTAGAATTACACTATTAACAATAAATAAATAAACACAGGAAATAATCTGGAGACAAAATAAATTGAAAATTCAAGTTGATTAAAGTTAATAATAAATATATTAAAATGAAGAAAGAGACTTTTACAACTGATGAGTCTGAAGAGCGCTTCTGGTATTCTAACAGAAATGTGAAACATGCTTCCTTTCTACGAGAATATTTTTTGGGGCTTGTAATATAATGAGATGATATCCTCATACCTAAACAGATGAAATGTGAAATGCTTTGTTTCTTTTATGAATACACGGAGAAAGCAATACAAAAGTTTTAGGGAGGTTGTGAGTATTTCAGCAAGTCAGAACTAGAAATCACTCAGTCTCCTATATTAACCTCTAGGTGGCACAAAAGAACCTAAACGAAGTAAACCTTTTTATGACTTTCCTGGTAATCCTATGCCCTCCATAATCAGCTTCCTCAAACAGCAGTTCCAACATCACAGAATACACAACTATTAATCTGTACCAAATAGCATATCAAAATAAGTATTATAGTATCAACTATTGTGGCTAACCAACTCATCTTTTTTTTACTGCTTTTAATGATGTGCTTTGAAATACAAGTAATTAATTGATTAACAGTGCATCTGATGTCCCTTTCCATTCAACTTACAATACTTACAAGGAACAATGAACTTTCTAGATCAAAAATTAAGCTTTACAATAAGTTTAATGTAAGGAATGGCACTAAATGGTGCACAACAGCACTAAAAAACATGCCCTGAAAACAGTTTGCAACAATAGCACAGAAGAAAACAAAAGGCATAAAATACACACATTACTTCATCTTCTTTTAGAATACAGGATAAAAGCACATCAAGACATTAAAGGGTCACCAAATTCCCATCTATTCAGTATTTATTGTAGCAGTAACTAGAAATACTGGCATTTGACATAAGAATGATGTGGCTGTTGATATGAAGATAAGATTGGCACATTCTGTGTGACCACAGAAAAAATGTATATTCCCAGCCTAGTATTATGCACAGCAGACAATATACCACAACTGCCCTGTCTCTGCACACGAGGATGGCAGATTACTTGAGGATTTTGCCTCAGTTAAGACATTTCTTCATTAAACCTCAGAATATTTTCCCTTAAAATAAAATGTGTATGCATACTACTCCTTTGTTTTAACTCCTGTCTTAGCTGAATACTTGTCACTCACATGTGAGGATATGTTCTGATAAAAACAATCCTCATCTTCCTCTAGTCACAATCCCCAACTTTCTGTAACAAATTTCAGACAGGGCTGTCACTGCTCTTCTATCCAAAACCATTCGGTTCATTGTGCTTCCACTCTTCAAAGACCAGACAAGATGTTTTCCGAAGTTATGCATAGAATTTGTCAAAGCAAAGGCCATCTGTTTCAGCATGTGATTACACAAGAATTACACAAGAAAGGAATTTCTCTTACCTGGCATAGAAGTCTTTTGGTGGAACAACCTCCTGGAAGAACTGCAACTGGTACAGATAAAGTCCAATCAAGTGCCCTGCACTGAATATAGCCATTAATACACACAGACAGCTGAATATCAGCGGATCAAATGCTTGGCAACAGGACCACCATGTGCACAGGCCCAAAAATACAAAGAAATATACAGCTGAGGTCAAGGATGGCACCATCATACCTGCAAAAACAAAAACATGGAGGATTAGAAAACTGTGGGAAAAAAAAACAAAAAACACCATTTGGTTAAATCTAACGTCTGACAAATGCATTTAATTACCTAACTGTCTTTACGCTTTACAGTTAACTCTTAAGATTGCTATTAGTTGGGACACTAGAGGGAAAGGATCCTGTTTTTTGTGGGGTTTTTTTTTTGCTCCATTCACTTATTCTATACCTTAGCACTTGGGATGCAACCACTCTTCAGAAATCTTCTCTTATATTTGTAAAGATAAGCATGGAGGAAACCAGAAGTGCAGCTGCAAGACTGGTCAGTAGATGCACTACCATATTAAATTTCAAAATGAACTGTAAGTACGAGATGCTAAAATGACACAGCACGTGAACAGTGAAAAGCCTTGTCATGTGTAAAGCTTGAGATATTCTGAGTTAGTAAAAATGGAAAAAAAACAACACCATGATTCATACACATCTGCACCTTTCACAGAACAGAATTCTTGAAAGGCATAACGGGAAAGAGAAGGGCTCAGAAGACTTTACTCTGGATTTTAATGGCAGAAATTCTCAAAAGCTGGAGTGGCCACATCCATGTGATGCTAGGCAACATATATGTACCGTAAGGACCCTCAACTATGGAAATGTTGCCTGAGTTTCATTATCACATCCTTTTACATCACAGAATGCTTGTCTATGCTCCAGTGCTGGCTTCTCCATAGGTTTACAAATTTAAACACATGGCCAGACCACAGGGATCATTTATTCTGACTGCCTCCATAATGCAGGACATGAAACTTCACCCAGTAATTTCTGCCTTGAGCCCCTGACTACTTATTTTCTTCCTTCAAAGAGATACTTTGTCTTTATTTAATCACTTTTGGTGAAGGAGAATATGCTATGACCATGAATAAGTTGTTTATATGGCTAATTACTTGGGCAGTGAAAAATACAAAATTTATTTCTGGTCTCAAATTGCCCAAGTTTACCACTTAGCTATTGGATCGCATCATAAGTTCTGCTGGATGAGATGTCTGCTACAAAAATGTCGGCCCTTTGTAACTTTGTCAGTACTTTCAGTCTGCAATCAAATCATCGTTCATATTCTTTCCCCCCTGGCACAGTGACTAAGGAAATATTTAACTGATTAAACTTGAGGTCTCTCTCTGGAATATCTCTGTAATACAGGCTTCCAGGACCTCAGGCCCTTTTTATTTGTAACTCTCCTCTGAACACCTCCCAGTTCTCACTGTGTTTTGGAATTACACAGACAAACTGTCCAGTGCCGCTGAAGAAAATGCCTCCTACCACAGATATTCCTCAGTTTCATCCTCTGTATCTATCTGTATCTATCGATCACTTTCGTTTCACAGCACCTCTCTTCCCAGATGTCAGTCTCCATGGCGATCCATACCACCTATTTTTTTCCTTTTCAGATTTATTACTTTGTTTTTGTTTACATTTATGACTGCTAGATGAGATCACCTTACTGAAAAAGCCTACCTTATCAAGAGTCACACCCCACCTGTCCATGTCATCCAATACCAATACCAAACTTTCTACTCTTTATATTCTTGTACACATCTATGTTAGGCATATATTTCATACGTGAGGACTCCTCTCAAATACCTGATAAATACTAATTTAGAACTGCAGGAGCCAGTTTTAAATTCATATATTACAATCTTCCATAATTTTGTGTATTTCCATTCCCTCAGTAGCTGATTGTGTATTACTAAATCAAATGTCACATAAAATGTTAGACATATTTTAAAAAATCCTACTTTTACCAGCCAACATTAAAGGCACATCAAAAGGCATTGTGAAGACTGTTTATCTCTTTTGTTATACACTGTATGGTCGTCCTTTTAATCTTTTCTATCAGTGTGAACTCAGTTCATTTTTATACTCTGAATAGACAGGACCAAATCTATAAATTCATGTCAGTCACTTGTATTATGCAACTGTTCACCATTTGGCTTGAATAAAAGCTGCAAAAGTCATATACAGAATGATAGGACAGCACGGTAGTACTAAAAAAATTAAGCAATTCAGTATATTCCATTGCTTGCCAAAAAGTTAATTTAAATAAAATCAGCAGCAGTTTCTTTTCCCTTCAAAATTTCCATTGTTATTCCCGCAGGTGCTGAAGTGCTGAAAACTCATTTCTTAAATGCATAATGCAATGGGCTCTGGAGGAAATTTTTCAAAAGCACCAACCTGCTGAACCAAGTAAAATTGTAACAACAACTTTTCCAGTGGTGATTATCATGTTGCCAATAAACTCTCTCAGTTTGGATGCTAGGGAGGCAATTCTACGCAGGAGTTTTAATTTCATTGTTTCCTCAAATTCTGCTTCACCACAGTCTTCATCATCCAGGTCTTCTTCATACATCAAAGCATCATCTGGCTCTAACTTTTCTCTTACAGCCTAAAGGAGGAGGATTAAAAAAGAGAAAATGCCAAAGAGTGAGAGATTTTGAAATTTTAAAACACAGATATAATATTAACAATGAGGCCTTCTTATAATCTTCAACTAGGAAGATCTCCAAGGAACCAGAGAGTCATGAAAGTTGCACTAAAGCTAGAGTTGTGCACTGATGGCTCTCAAGAGAAAAGGACGCTAGGAGTTGTTGCTGAGAAATACTTCAGTTCTTCTAACATATATACAATAAGCCACAAATTCTATATGAAATTTTATTTGGTTGGCAGAGCATCCTTTCCACCTTGTGATATATAATCTCAAATTCCTCTTTGGTTTAAGGGCTTTGAGTATAAGCTCCATACAATAACCAAAAAATACCATCCTGGTTGAAGCTCCTCAGCTAACTCTACTTTTCAGCCTTTCCTCAGTGATCTGAGAGAGAGCAACAAGGGCTGAGATAAATGGGCAGATAGTTCATGAGGAAGGGCAGGCTGAGAGAGAAAAACTATACCCAGCAGAGGCTCAGAGAAAGAATCAGAAATGAGGAGGTAGGCAGTCTATGGAAAAGGAGAGAAAGTCAATGAGAGAGAAGTAGCGAAAGCTTAAGTAATCTTCAAAAATTTAGAAAATGAGAGCAGGGGCTTAGCACTGCACAATGCAAAAAGGCAAGGAAAGAAATGGGAGAAGGTCCTTCATACTTGAATAGTTTGTTAGGGTTTGGCAGTGGCCTTCACCATCAAGCCTCCATCGTATCTTGGAGACCAGAAGACATACAGAGCTCTTGAGTGATGCGGAACAAATCATCAACCCACTATGAGAATCACCAGAATAAGCAGGAGGCCCACCCAGAGAAACCATTTATGGAAAAGTTAGTCATTCACAGACACGAAGGGGCATACATATACATATTAGAATGTAGTAGTTTAGAGCCAGATTCTCACTCTGTAACAGCATAGCTTTTTTGGCACTATTCTGGATTTACATTAGCTAATGTTCTGACCAAGCAGTATCTCTGTGTAAAAATGGGAGACGATTGGTGTTTTTCATTAGAATGTCAATTTTTTTTATTTTTTAGTGACTTCTGGCAGCAAATAAATAAATAAATAAATAATCCATATTGACAGATATGATTGCAGCAGGAACGGCCTGCTTAACTCATCAAAATTCTCCAGTACCATTTTGTTAGACAGATTCTCAATGGGAAAAATATTCTCATGGGCCCTTGTTCCACCTCTAAGCTCGGTGCCAACTTTCTCCTGCTTTGAAGCATTAACAATGTTGTGTTTGCCCAGAAAAAGATTGCTCATTCCCAAGAGTATCTGCTTTACAGATGATAAAATATGTATTAAGTACAATAGGGCTGACAGAGGAAATGTACCTTTCTCTTGGACATATCCTGTTACTTCACTAACTGTATTCATTATAAATGGAGTAAGGTAACATATTCATCCCTTTGTTATTGTCACCATTCACTCCCAGAGCTCTCCAAATGCAAATTATTAGATCCTGATGCAGAACAATGGAGAGGAGATGGCAGTCCAAATAGGCAGTTGACACGTTTTGGGCCATTCAGCACAACTAAGTTTTATATCCGTTCATTGTTTCAGCTTATATATAAACTCCTATCACAAGAAGAGCTAAGAATTCAGAAATAGTGCTGACAGTAGTTTGAATGATACATTATGCTCTTACTTCTTGCAAAACTGCTTTAGTGTGAAATCCATACAAAGAGCAAAAGTAATGATAACTTCTGCTTGGGCTATAATTACCAGATGAACTTGCTCCTCATCTAGCGTAGATATTCCAAAGAAGACTATGAGGACAAACACCTGTAAGATTATCATGAACCTATATTGTAAGTCATACATTTACTATAGCTTAAGTGAGTTGGCACTTAACCACACACATATAAGAATAAGACATAAAAGTCCGAAGAATGACAAAAGAAAATTAAAATACTTTACCTGTAAGAAAATAGAAAAAGTTCTTGAGGGAAAAGTAACACAGTTAAAGTACTTTTAAGTATACATTTGAGGGAAACACATAATACTTTCAAGGAACAAATTATAAAAGGAGGACAAGAGGTAAAACAAGTTAAAAGAGCCCTACTTTTGTTGTCTTCACAGTTCTACACTGATAATCTGTTACTGACACACATATCACATAGCATGCCCAGGGAGAAGCATTAGGAAGGAGAATATTTCACTCAACCAGAACAGCTCTGAGAATGAGATGACCAAAAGCTTCTATGAACTGACTGAGCTGTACAGAGATTAAACGTCGCAAGAAGCCTGAAAGTGGATGATCTACCCAAGAAGTTACTTTATCTTTCCACTTCTATTTAGGTAGCAAAATATGTACTTCAGGATCTACAAAAATTTCCCTATCTGTAAGCTTTTATGAATGATACTTTAGTTTTCTGCCTTATTCTGTCTCACAGTGGTGTCATTAATGCCACAGTCAATGATTATTCAAGTGAAAAGACTCTGAGAGCTAAGCAACTATAGGTTTGATATTTTGTATACAAACATATCTGTTTGTACTTTGGTATCCAAGGTGAAGTGAAGTAGCTGAAAGGCCATGTTCCTTTCCTGAAGTAGCTGAAAGGCAATGTTCCAGTGTATATCAAGAAGACAAACTTGAGTTTTCCCACTCTCATATCCACCTTGAACCAATTGGGTAAACTGGGACGGCTTTCCAGTTTTTCATGCTGAACTCTTCAAACTGCCAAAGGCACGCAAACGGTGAACAGTTCTTACATTCAGCATGGTGATAATGTGCATGTTGTTTTAACACTTTCTGATGATTAAACAGCCATGCAAGTACACGCTCATCACAGAACACCATTCCTCCAGTCAGATGGCTTTGCAAAGCTCTTTTTACTATGTGGATTAGTCCAAAGCTACAAACCCATGCTACATAGGCAACAGTTAGAAAAATACTTTTACTTCCATAATAAATTACTTATTATGCAATTACAGGATCCCTGTGGATGCTGATTAAATCAAATAAACTTCTCCATTCAAGGCGTATAGAGCATTTGTGAAGTCATAAACATGTGTTTCCATGACCTTTGCTCTGTGGAGCAGGGCCCTAGGACTTTTTATAAACAGACTAAATGTAGTTTAAGTTTTTCAGCAATCGTGTGGAAGTCCCAGGAGTATTTATTGTAAAACATTTTTTTTTTTTTTTTTTTTTAAACTTCAAATTTGAGAGAGAATACAGGCAAGGAAACAGTATTGCCTCTATGGCAGCTACAGCAGCTACTATTGAGGCCAGGGCCAGAATGTCCATTAGCTACTTTGGGGGTTGGTTTATTAACATCTAAATTTTACATGTTTCATCTGGTACAGTATAAACACTGCTGCATAAAGATATCCTCTAGTCCCAGAGATATATTTACTAACAGGAAGCTCTAACTCCAACCGAAAGTCCATTCTTGATTCAGAATTTTCCTTGCTTTGCACCTATGCTTACTGCTATTGTGTCTGTGAACACAAATTTGCTTATTGACTTTTCAATTCTACAAAGGAAATGAACACAACACATCAAGAATCCAAACAACAAAAGAGCAACAAAACTTAACTAACCAGCCCTGTTACAACTAAGGATACATCAGTATCTCCCAATGGATGCCTGTGAATGTACTGCATTATCAGCACCTCTAAAGTATGCGCTGCTAAGCTCACAAGTGTAAGTTCTCACGAAAGTTCAGGTGCTTCCTCCTTCCTGTTGGCTGATAAATGCTGTACAAATAGCTTCTTTTGCAGCGTTTGGACATTTCCTCCCAGCCAGTACCAGGAAACTAACAAACATAGAGGAGTGAGTACATGAAAAATAAAACATAGGAAAACACAGTCAGGCGAATTTTGCCAACTTTTTATAATGTGTTGCTTCTAGAACTTTTAATAGAGGTTAAATGGATCCTGCTATGTCAGCTCTATTTATCTGTAGATTATGTGGGAATTATAAAAAAAAAATATATATTGAAGAATGATGTGATAAGCCTCATTATCCAAGTCAATGGTGAGACGGCACTGTTTTCCAGGTGGATTAGTGGTGAGTGAATGGCTGTGTGGTACTGAGCTCCTGCCAGGTTAAAACCACATCAAGCAGTGCCATCTGAGATGGCAAAAAAAAAAACAACCAAGCAGCCCAGCATCCCTGGTGCTGGTACTGCCTTGTTCTCAGGCAACTTGGTTATCTCCTAGTTGCACTCTGCACAGTGTCTCTGTGAAGGAAAGTCTGAACAACCTCTGGAGGTGCAAAAGCCCTTAGGCACACTTGTGTTGTCCCTTAATTGCCATTAGGGCTTCAGAGTTTGTCCTGACAAGGAGCTATTGTCTGGAGCCAGAACTTTTCCTGAGCCCCCTCCATAGTAGCCTTACCCTATAACCCTATAAT
This sequence comes from Excalfactoria chinensis, assembly GCF_039878825.1. Taxonomy (NCBI): domain Eukaryota; kingdom Metazoa; phylum Chordata; class Aves; order Galliformes; family Phasianidae; genus Excalfactoria; species Excalfactoria chinensis. The sequence continues at coordinate 49,326,647 of NC_092826.1, forward strand.
TTTGTAACATTTAACTAAAGAAAGCTGGTGCATTCAGTTGAGATGGACCATATCAGAACATGGCTGAATTCCTACTTTCAGGAGTACTTAAAATGCCTTTTTTTCTTTTTCTTTTTTACCAAAAAGCTCCTTATTTTTAGAAATCAGATAGTTACAGGAGTAGGAGGAATTCATCACAACCCTACTATTAGGAGCAGCATCTCTAAATATACCCTGAAAATGCATGTAGAAAAATTAACCAGGGTAATGCAATATTCTCCAGACAGATCCATCTGTGAGTACAAAAGCTGGAAGAGAAATTTAAGTGCTATTTGTTTTACCATCAAAGGAACTGCAAACCCTTAATGGGATATAAATGATTGCAGGTTTAACCTTCAGTCAATACTAAACCACACTAAGGTATTCATTTATTGCATTTTCAATTTCTCGAGAAAGTGGAGAACTCCACAGTTCTTATGAAATGTCCAGCATATGAGAAGCAGTGACTGTCTGCTTTTTCAACCACAGAATTGCTTTCATACTGACAATTCCTGTGTCATTCAACTTGAGCTGTACAGAAACAGATCTGTCCAGCGAGATCATCTTCTTTAAGATCTTTAAGATCAGATTGTATGAGATAGATATGCTCAAATGATAACTCAGATGAGTCAACAGAACCTTTCTCTACATATCAGAGAGGAGGTAGGGCTGCAGATTACAAGCTCAGGCTGCAGCAGAAACCCACTCTCTAGACTCGGCAGTCTACACCCACAGTCAGTTCTGCACTGAGTAACTTCAGAGGAAAAGCCTACTAAATTAGCAGAGGTAATCAAATGTGTAACAATTGCAATAAGTAAGTAATTTTGCTAGGTGTAAGCTTAAGATCAAAGAGGCCTTTTGGAATTTGCACAGCATTCTAAAACACTGATTATACCAAGGAGAAAAGTCCTAAATCAACAAAAATCCTATAATCTTAACAAAGAATTTTATCTCTGACTGGTCTAAAACATTCTAAAGCTTGGGTCAAATGTCTAAATAGTTTTAAATAATATTGGAATAGTTGTGTCATCTAAAATAACTTTCAATTCATCTGCAGATTTTGATAGAAATGAACTGTGTGCAATTCCAGAGTAAAATATCCTGTAGGAAACTGTCATTCATTACACACACAAAAATGATCAGGGTATACACTGGAAATGTTTAGGCACAAAGGCTTTTAGAGATTCAGAGAAAAATGAAAAAAGAAAAAAGAGGAAAAAAATAAAGCACGGGTCTGAAGCAGGACAACAGGAAGTCAAAATCATTAAATCCTGTATACAATTGATACTGTACTGAGAATGCCAAAAATTGTTTCACTTCCAATATACCTACTGCACCTGAGCAAACATCAAGTGATTTCAGCACAAGACTCACTTAGTGAATATGGAAATAGAGTTTCACATTTCAACTTCAAAAAGCTGTCAGACATATAAGCCAAATGCAAAAGAGAGAGGAAGTCACAGACAGAGTTTGGTGGTTTGGCTTGAGATGACTAAACATGGTTTCTAGTGAAAAGGAAATAGGGAGGCTTGGGTTATGACTACAAGGCACAATTCAGTACAGACTCTAAATGAGCTAGTGCAGATATGGGAAGTTGCATAGCACCCATATGGAGTAATTCCTGGATGAAGAAGTACACACATTGTACCACTATCCATCATGCTGAGAAGCACGATAAATAACCCTACCAGAGTGCCATGACTATTGCAGTACTGCCTTAGCTTGTATGGAAGTAGCCTAGGTACTTCTCCAGCACTGCCCTACAGAGCCACAGACCACTGGGATGAATAGGAGAATAGAATATCTAATCTATAGAAAGATCCCAAATTGCTTGATTTCTTTCATCTTGCAAAACAAGCATCAAAGATATATATATATATATATTTGCTCTCAAAATATCAGGGAAATAAATGCTGGAGAAGAAATGATACTGAATCAAAAGTGCACAAAAACAAAATAATATAATGCAGTCTGGAATACACGTACAACCTAAATTAGAGGGTTTCTAAACACCAGGAAAACAAACAAACAAAAGAAACACCAAAAAATCCACAAAATTTCAGAACAGGGCCTTGTCAGGAGCCATGATGAGGAAAAATGGCTCGGTTTTAAGATGTGGTTTCCTGTCTTCCGAAGGGAATACAGCTGCCTGAAATAGCAGGAGAGCGAATTCAGATTCTTTCTTGGATTGTGTTATTCATATCTTAGGCTGATAAAGGAAATAATATTATAATATTTTGCTCTCCTGGTTTACAATACTGCATCTCCAAACCTGGAACTGAAGACTTTTAGAAGAGCAAACCAATAAGACCAGTGTTGAGCTGTCACAAGAAGAATTTCATTGCATATCTGTACTGTTTCTAACCAAACCAAGGCAGGTGCATGCTGAAGTTTCATGCTAAACAGGCTAACTGCATTTGGTAATACATAATGCATTGCACTATGTAACATTATCTAGCTGAGGCACTGTTGTAGTGTAATTGCGTATTTGTGTTAAGACTTATCCAAATACATGTGCATCAAAGAAGCTAATGTAACTTGTAAACTTCTGACCCCAGTTAAGACAAGATGCATTAGAATTGTTACTGAGGGAGGCAGAGTAAGGTCTGGCAAACTTCACGACTACAAACAGCGCAGGCAAAAAGATAAGGATACTCTACTTAAACCACATAAATAAGGTGTTACATCTTACTCTCACCACATCCAAAGCACACAAGGGTTTGGACCAGCAGTTCAGAGGTCAAAACCAAAGAAGTATTTATAATTTATTAGAAAAAGTGAGCAAACATCATGCTAAATAAACTTGCTGGGGGAAAAAAAAAAAAAAAGAAAAAAAGAAAAAAAAGAAAGAAAAAAAAAGAAAACAGGATGAAGTACAGTATGAGAATACATAAAAAGGTTTCTTCATGAAGCTAAAAGAAACCAAGATACTCATTATCTCTCTCCGTTTCCCTCTTTATCACCTGTAGCATCTTGATATACTTATTTACCACCTTTGAAGAAAAGCAGATAGTGAAGAAACCTAAATTGCAGATGGGAAAATGTCTACAGAAGTCAGAGCCAGATGGTCAAGCCAGGTGAATGTTTGATACGGTTAGAGTAACATTAGATGAAGATAAACATAAACACAAAGCAATAAACTCAGGAAAACTCGGCTCATCCCCAGAAAACAGGGAAGTCATCTAGACAGGGTCATGAGCACCACTGTAAATAGTTTAAAGGAGACCTGCGGGTGTGAGCAATTACGGGGAATGTGAAAACTCATCTTTCCCAGAGTGTACCTTAGTCTGAATTAGCTCTACTCATGACGCAGGTTGTCCAAGTAGATGATGCACTAGTAGATTAATCCTACCCAACATTCTTTGATTGTAATCATTGTAATCATACCATCATTTAGGTCATCTATATGAAATGCTGAGGCATTGATAATCGCTGTAGCTCAAAAGGATATTGCAGAACATTGACTGTTTCAAGGAAAAATAATGACAATGACCAAAGAAATGAATAAAAGAAAGAACAGGGATTGCTTACCTTTTGAAGGATAAATATGTAAGATAATAAATAACTTCATCTTCCTTATAGCATCTCGTGCTGTTTTACAACATGTAATACAAGAGAGCTTCCATAAAATTAAAGAGTGTTAAATTAAAATAAAATCAGAGAGCAGTTATTAAGTTGTGGAAGTCCTTGCTTCATGACGCTACCGAAGCCAAGAAATTAATGAGGTATTAAAAGGAACTGGATAATTATATGTTTAACAAGACTATACAGAGTAGCTATAATTAACAACAACATTTTTGGAAGGGATATGAAACCTTATGTTTTAGGATTAAAGTCAGTCTCTCACTAGGCATGATCAAGATAAATAGCAATGAGATGGGGAAAAGGTTATCGCTAACTCACTTATTTTGGTGATACACAAGGTACCAGCTACTTCCAGGATGTGGGTACTGGTCTAAATGGGTAATTTCTAGACTAAGAAGACCTTAGACAAAGCATGGAATGTGTATAACTCAGAGCTTGTCTAAACCGTCCTGTATATACTGCATTTGCACTTGGAGACTCAAATCAAAAGAAAGCTGTAAATGAACTACTTGCCTGATGCAGGTGTACAGCAGATAGCCCAAACCCCTCAGCCTTATGATCAGAAAGGCAAGTTAAGAGACTGAGCATTATTACCATCCCAGTTTTCTAAGGGACACAGAAGCTGAGATACGGATGCAGTAAGAAGCTTCATTTTTCTGAAGAGCGTCAATGTGAAACAAGCTCGAACAAACAAGGCAGCAAGTGCCTTGGAGGAAGCTGCACTGAAGACTGCAACTGTTTATTTCACTTAACATCAACACCTCTTGTAAAGATGAAGTTACACAAGGATATTTTTACCCTGTCAATTACAATATCAGGCAACAGTCACGAGAAAAAGCTACTTCCTTTCTAATACCTATCAGACTGTATATACTGCATCTGCATTTTGGCATTCAAACCACCATCTGCATCAAATCAAAAATGTCATCCTTTCAACTGCAGCTGGGAGTTAACTGTTCTCTCTCATTTTCTTCCACCTTTTACACCTTGTGACTGGCATTGTGCTTTTCGGCATTTGCAATCTGGGCCTTTCTCCAGCTGAATTCACCTGCTTTAAATTTTCTGAGCCCTAATAAAAAAGGCCTGCAGACACGTTTGCTCCAAGTGTGCAACCATTTCGGGGTGGTAATGAGTTGGACTGCAGCCTGGTATCTGGCAGACCTTCCTACTTCATGACTCACTGTTAATTAAAACCACACTCTTTGCTTATTTCTGGGATAGTGTTACTTACAAATAATTGAGAGTCTCTTACTGCCTTCCAACCTCGTATCCCCAGTTCTGTTCTGTAGAATACACTTTTCTGATGAAGATCTGTTTCTCTTAAAGTTGGACACAGTGTAATGAAGAAGGACATCCATTTTTCAATGAATCCTTGCTGTCCTTAATTCAGATTCTGATACTTTTTCTCATTTTGAATTGTATTTAATCCATGAGCAATCTGATCCACTGTGCCCTACAGACCATTTATGGATGCTACTGCCGTGGCTATGTACACAAACTGCTACTCAACTCCAGGCATTTTCTCAGCATGCCCAGATAAAAGTTGAAATACAATGGATTCTTACAGAGCTTTGAAAAGGTCACTTTCAGAACTACTAAAATAATTATTTAACAGGATTTCTTGTATTTAGGATTCAGGAGTAGATACACTACTCTTCCTTTTTTAAATTTAGCTTATTTCCAAAGTAATCCACGCTCCCCAAAAGCACCGATGTCTGAGAATTCCTCAAATTAAATAATTTCACGCAAAAAGGTAAAGCTGTAAGATAAATTCTCTGTTTATCCTCGAAGTCAGAGTGCTCACTTCTTGATGTTCAGGGCTACCCGTGGCTAGACTTCTATCAGTCCAAAAAGCTACCTCTCTTATCACAGGATGGCTTAGGTTAAAGGGAACCTAAAAGATCATCTAGTTCCAAGCCCCCTGTTACACGAAGAGCTGCCACACACCAGATAAGGCTGCCCAAGATCCCATCCAACCTGGCCTTGAATGCCCCACCTCCACAATCTCACTTGACAACCTGTTCCAGCACCAGCCCCTGGGTAAAAAAATTTCCCTAACATCTAACCTTAATCTATCCTCTGTTAGTTTAAAACCACACTCCCTCATCCTGTCACTATCAGACTGTGAAAAAGTCAGTAAGCACCCTTCAAATACTGGCAGGCCCCAAAGCTTTCTCTTCTCCAAGCTGAACTAGCTCAGTTCCCTCAGCTATTCTTCATTGGAGAGGTGCTCCAGCCCTCTGATCATCTTTCTGGCTCACTTCTGGACTCACTCCAACTGCTCTGCATCCCTCCTGTACTGGGGACCCTAGGCCTGGACACTATATTCCAAGTGGGTCCTCACAAGGGCAAAGCAAATGGGGACAATGCTCTCCCTCTCCCTGATGGTTACCTCTCCTTTGATGCAGCCTAAGATATAGTTGGTCTTTCAAGCTGCAAAAGCATCCTGCTAGGTCATGCCCATCAGGAGCCCTAATGACCTTCACCACATGGCTGCTCTCAAGCAGTTTTTCTCCCAGTTTGTACATGTATCTGGAATTGTCTTGACCCAAATGCAACACCATGCACTTTGCCTTCTTAAATGTCATTTATGGCTCTGTTGAATCAGTTTAAATCAGCAGATGAATTTTTAACAAAACTGCATACCATAGATATCTGACAAGCGATGGCAGGAACTCTCAGCATAAGCTTCAACTCTCTAATTGGCTGTGGAACTGTTCTAATAAATCTAGGACTATTTCCCTTAGAGGCACAGTACCAAGCTCAACACTTCTCCTGAAGCATTTGTTTGTAGGGCACTTATTTCTTTAACTCATTTTGTATTTTTTAATTCTGTGGAGTTACAGTACCAGTACAGAGCCATGGCAAAACAAGCATCAATTAGATAATGTTGAAGTCAACTGTTCACTTAGTTTTTGCTTTTTCAGTGGGCTTTATCAAAGAGGAATTGAAATTTATCTCATAAAACCCACACGGTTTGGACTCATTTTAAACCATGCCAATATTTTTCCAAATTCAGACACTCGGCCGCATGCTCTGCATATGCATTAGGCTCCTTACAGTCCTGCCAATTCCTAGCAGATTCAGCTGCTTCTGCAGCCTCCTAACTAGCAGAAATGATTCCAGGATGTTATACGCAGACACCTACAAAGAGAAAGTTGAAGTTTGGAAAATATGTGTTTAACGTGCATTGAATTTTCCACTCTCCATTTTACTCCATCTTTAAAAACAAGCAGGTTATTCCGATGTAAATCCATAATTTCAGCCATGAAGATCAGAATTCCTCAAAACACTAGGGATCACCTCACATGACAGTAAGTATTACACTTCAAAAAAAAAACAACATAACTGTGGTGAAGTTTTTGGTGCCACTATATCTAAACACAGCTGCAGTGTTCACTAAATAATCTATAATACACACAGCCCACAGAACATAAATAATATTTCCTGGGTTTTGATGTGAAGAAGTGATATATATTTATGCAGATTTCCATTTGCCTAATATCAGTGTTTCTTTGCAGTCAAAGTTTTCTCTTTCTTCTCACACCTACTCTTCCTTTGCGGATTATTCTGGCACCTTTAATTGTATCGGTGGAATGCCTTGAGGTAGCCATGTATCCATGACACATCCAATTTAAAGCTGCCCTCTGTTCTGTGTGATCACCATTGGTTAGCTCAGGATATTTTTTTTTCTTGCATTCCAAGCAGATCTATTGAGCCCTGCTTGGCAGACAGCATCCCTTGTTTCCATGAGACTGAGTTCCCTTCTTCTGCCCAGACTCTAGGCTCTGAACTAACCAAAAAGTTAATATTTAAACACTATCATATAGATTCAGAAGAACCTCAGCATGTTCTTTTGTCTTTCTTCTGAGCCTCTGCTATTACATTACGCCTATTTTATGCATATGCAAACACATTTTCTATCCAGGAGACCAAGGGCTTCAGAAAAGTCTTTCAGAGTCCACTTTGGTAAAATATAACTCTTTCAGTAAAGGCAGATTGAACACAAAATGTAATAATTAGCCACTTTTCTTAACACTTCTAAGTACAGCTACAGCCATAGCTGCCAAATCCATTCCGCACAGCTCCAGTGATAAAGAAGATTTAAAACAGGTAAAATTGGCTACCCAGAGACATGACAGAACCTTGCGTGTTCAGATGACACTGAGGTCAGTGTATCCTCCAACACGTAGTAAAAAGGTATAATCTTCAGGCAGCCCTCAACTGCCTGGAGTGCACCTAAGAAATTACAAGCAGTTGGTTGTAAAGCACAGTCCCAGTACTGATCTTTCTTGGGCTAGAAATTCAACTAGCTTCTGGCAACAACATGAACCAGACAACAGAGAATCACATAGAGATTTTTCTCCCTCTACAGTAACACCAAAATGAACAGCTGATCTCCTCAATGCTTTACCCATCTTCAAAGTGCAGTTTCTATTCACAGCAAGCAGCTTGCAACTTTCTCCCTTAAAACTGGAGTTTTGAGGGTAAAGAAAATAACATTTCACCCATATGTAATACAAAGCAGAAAATGAGACACAAGGCATGCTAGACAGTCTGATAAAAAACACATCAAGACTGGTACTGGGAATCTCTCTGCACCCTGGGCTATATTCCCATTGCGGCTTTTTATATTATAAAATTGTTTCCCTCTATATGTGGAATTTTCTGTGTTCATGATCTACACAGCAAACACATCAACAATTCCAGCTGTGTCATTCCCAAGAACTATCATCCAGCTTAATCGACTGTTTGCATAACCACTCTTTTAGACAATTCCCTCCCTGAACATAATGCTCAGTCTCTCCTCTCTTCTGCTAAGAGTCATTTCTGATAATCACTTAGATTTTGCCATTCTTCAATACCAAGTTTGGAAACATGTACTAACTAAAAGGCTGAGCAATGTACATAGCAAAAATCCTTTTCAGACTTAACGAGAAGCCCTGGTGAAGAAACACATGGTGGTCAGCCATCATGACTACCTGTTAATTCAAAACAATTTGAAAATTCAGGAGCAAATCTACCACTGTTCATATTCTGCTTTGTTTTCTCAAGGCAATAACCACAGTAGCTTTTCCACTTTAAAATCAAGTGTTTAGCTTCCAGTAAGTAAGTACATTTAGCATATTCCATGTTCATTAGACTAACTCAGCATACAACTCCCAACAAGAATGACAAAGCTCACTATTATATAAGCAGTACAGACAGAAATGAGCATTTGATACCATTTCCTCATTTTCAAACTGCGCGTTGCACTGCACTGCATCCTCAGTTATTGCCTTCTGGACCATGTTGCGGCAGAGGAGCCATATTGTCAGGCTCGCAATGAACATCCCGATGTCTGGTACAAATAGTCTGATCACGTTGCCGGCATCAGCTCCTTTAACACTGTATGGAATGGAAAAAAAAAAAAAAAAAAAAAAAGCGAGAGAGAGAAAAAAAAAGAACAAAAAAACATTTGTTACTTCTGAGGACATTTTTAGTTGGAACAGAAAGGTAGCTCAAGGCAAAGAAAAACCCCCAAAACCCCCAAAACCCAGTTGTAAGAAAGATTCAGAATACCGGGAATATGAGGAAGACCAAGAACTCTAGACAGAGCTGTTTTTGCTCTCCAGAAGTACAGAATAAGTGATTATTCACTGGGAGCTCACATTATCATATTTTGCTGATACTTCATATTTTGATTAACCCAACTCTGAATTGATTTTGCGGTGAGCAATATGTACAAGAAACACTTCAGATGAGTTCCTAGGAGTACTATGTGTGTAAATGCAAATCTCTTTATAGACACCATTGGCACAGGCAAGTGCATCCAGCTCCACCAAGCTGGAGTTCCAGTCACCCCTGAGGGGTGACATGGTTGGAAGGGTCTGCAATGTTTTAACGTGCCTCATTTTGTTAACATTTTAATATGTTAATGTATTTTACTCAATCAAACCTTCTGAATATCTTTTTTCAATATTTAAGTATGAGCACTTAAGTACTAATACTTAATATTTAAGTAAAGAGAAAGTGCTAGCTCCCCACCTTGAAAACCTTTCTTCTCCTCTGGATAAATTTTGTTTACAGAGGGAGTATCACTACTCTGCTATGTAGATTTAATTGTTTATGCTGGAAAATATGACTTCAAGGTTTTGGATGCAGTGTTTGAAATTGTTTCACTCTTAAAATGGAGAACATGTATTCAGGTTCAGTGGCACAATGAATGGTTTGTTAAGCCGCAACAAGTACTTACTGAACTTTCAACTGTTATTAATGAGAGGACATATGTAGTCTTCCAACTTTTATTAATGAGATTTTACAACTTTAATGATTTCAATGTGTACATTATGTACCTGCCAATCATGACATTAACGCAGTTCTGATTTTAACATGTTTTAGGCCTTTGTTTCTATAATCATTTCTGAGGACAGATGAGGCATCTGTATAGCTCCTTGGGTTTAGGTGAGTGGGGTAGACTAGATTTTTATCACCTGCTACCAAGGTATAAAAACATGATAGTTTATTTTACAGGTTCTATATATGTATATATATATCCCTTCTGCCCTTTCTGTACCGTTAGCAGTATGAAGCCTGAAAAAAAAGCTATGTGTGAAGAAGTTACCTACAGCGTCTTCAGTTAACCATCATGCTAGCAGATCTGGAGCACCTAAAAAGCCTTTGATGTGATTAGGACATGACCACTATCAGGAATTTTGCTGGCCTGCTAATCTAAATCCAAGATCCTACATTTCCATTTTTACCATTGCTACTGCTGACCCAGCATTTCCTCATTGATGAAGGGAAAGAAACTTCAACTCTACAAACAAGAAACTTCTTCCTTGGATGCTCTTTACTGTTGTAGATCAACCTGGTATAGTCACACGTTCAGCAGCTAAGCAGCTTCAAAATGTTTTGTTAATAGCATAAGTATTACTGAAGCAGGGAAAAAAATTAAACAACTGAAAAAATAAGTAAAGCTTGTAAAAGAATGAGGTGGTTAAGTCCTCGATGGACTGCTTATATGTTTTCCTGTGCTGCTGTTTCAAGGAAAATGTGCCACGGAGTCATCTGGTGCATGACAGGACAGCCAATCTGTTTAATGTTACAGAAAATACAGTCTTGGCATGTCAGTTCATTCTGCAGTGCTGCAGTTCTGCCACTGAAGAACACCTCGTCAAGGCACTTACTTTACAGCATCTCCTTTGGCAGGAAGTAATGAAAAGTACGCTTTTAGTAAAACAAACTCCCAACAACAATGTACCTGGGATTCACAACCATAACAGTGAATTAGCTGCACTTATCCCAATTGCCATGCTACAAGCCGCCTATTAAGGCTGTTTTCCTAAACATGTGCCAACAAAATCTGAATTCTTGATTCTATGAAGTATCACATGGGTGTTTTTGTTTTTTTGTTTTTTTTTTTTTTTTTTAGAATAAGTTCAAAAAAAAACTGAAAGCAGAGTTAGTTTTAGGAAAGTATAAATTTTCTAGTGCTGCACTGAAAAAGGATATCCTACATGCAGACTTTTTCTGTACACAGGTATGGGGTCCCAATTAAAATTAGTTTTGCACCACATCTGAACTTAAGGCACAAATCAGTCATCTTCAACCACTCCATTACAAATACGTTAAAAGCCTTCATAACCAGCACTATGGAGTTATACCAGGTTCTCCCTGCTCACACTGTACTCCCGCAGAGCCAGGCTGGGTTCTCCTCCTCCTTTAGCACCCCCAGAACAAGGAGACCCTGCAGGAGCACCACCTCTGTCACGACTCACATTTCTTTCCACTAACCCAAACCAAGTGCCTCTGATTTTTCAAAATAAATCATTAAGTTGTGTTGTTGTGAAAGATGTAATGTGCAGCTCAGGCTGGCAACAGAGAGGCTGAGCAGTGATACTAACCACAGAACAGGGAGAAACCCTGCAAATGAATAGCTTATTCAGAACCATTCACAAATGCACGCCGTCCCCAGCTCCCCATGAAAAAGAAAACAAATTGACCTCAGTGTGATAATTAAAAAGGAAACAAAAGATCACTTGAAAATGGAGAAATGCATATTCTTCTATAAAGCAGAGAAATAAACTGCTTCATTTGACCCCAAGCAATTTTTTCATAGCATCAGCTAAACCAGAAATCAGTTATTCCCATTTGTTATCTCTGGCAGGACAAAAAAAGAAAAAAGTAAATACTGCAATAATTCCACAAATGTTTCTCGCTTTATTTGCGCATTCACACATGGTCAGACATCGCATTTGATAACAGCCTATGCACTGTGCTCGTCCCTCCAAAGGAGGCTCTCTTGTGATGGGATTAAACCAAGAACACAGCAAACCAATTCCAGAGATCTCCTGAAGAAATCGTTCATTTTAATTGCTTTAAGAATCAGAGGAAAATGAACCAGGCATGGATAGAGCACAACACTGCTTACTCAGACTACAGAATTTACCTACCAGGGGAGTTTAATTGCAATAGACACCTCTGGCTGAAACTTACACAATTTTTAAGACAACGAACAATGACTAAAATTCAGATGGCAAGAGTTGCTCTGCAGCTACATGAAACTGTTCTATCACGTCAACACAGAACATAGCTGTGGACATGCAGCATAAAACTGCTCTCTTATTTCATACACAGCCAGAGAGAATGCAAATGCATTGGAGGACTGAAGCGAGCATTATTTAAACAATATATTCTTCCTTGATGCTCCCGAAATAGCATTTGGGTTTTCTGAAAATAATTATATTTTTCTCCACTTTCCAGAATAACAATTGCTCACAAATTAGAATTACTATTTTTTTTCTACCAAATACACAAAGCTTTGGTTAACAGTGAATCATTGATTCTGCAATGTCAGGTCCATTTTCGCTCCTTAGGAAGGGTACCTTCCTTGCTATTTCAGATTTGCAGAATAAAAACAGCACAGCACCAGAGTTATTTGGAATTAAAAAAGCAATGACTTCAATAGAATAAAGTACACAGTAATACACGTAGAAAGCAATATGCGTAATACCAAAGCAGAAAAAAACCCAAACAACTTCATGCAGAGAATGAATACCAATAATCTTTGAACTTGAAATATTTAGTATTTTGTTAAAAACAATGATGTTGGGAAAAATCCTGTCTTAAGAATTCAGATTAGCTCCGTATCTACCTGCAACATAATGTAATGTTAAGTTTATGTTAAATGATAATGCCAACAATCCTAACAAAGCCTTGTAAAAAGCTGGATTTCATACTGGATAATTAAAGAAAAAAATAAAAAAATACAAAAATACTCAAAAATATTTTTTGCCATAGTTTACAAGTTCCTCCAAATCCATTCACTGCATGCTGCACAACATACTGTATGGAACATTCTTTAGCAGAGACAAGGCATGGACTTGACAACCCCTGGAGGTCCCCTCCAAGCCCTGTAATTCCATGATTCCTTCAGTTCCCTCAGGGGTTTTTGATAGTAGCTGTCTGCTCTCTAATGAACTGAGTTCATAAAACTAGGTAACATAGGTTAGGTAATGTATTAAGAATTTATAAGTGATAAATTAAGGAAGAGATGCATAGTGTCTAAAACTTTCCATTCATCTTGTTTGGTTCTTTTGAGATATCTAACATTTCAAAGTGGATCTCTTATTAAGGAGTAATTAATTCATCACCACAGATGTGTACAGCACAATTCCCATTGGTTTCATCATAAACTAGGTTGGAGGTAAATCAAACCCAAGAATCACAAGCACAGTCCCTGAAAACTGAAGACTGCCAGTCTACAGTACAAGCTGTACTGTGAAGGAGCAAATACAACTGTTTATCAACGGTATCCTCTCTGTGACCCAAAAAATTGTGGGAACTGAGGATGCCAAAGACAAGAAATCAGACTGCCTTACATATGTGCTTGCTTTTGGAAGTGGATCTCAATAATGGTTGCAACTAGGAACAACTGAAAGAGGCCCCTTGTCCCCTCTGCCTTTGAACTTAGGATGAAATGTCTGCCTCTGTAATTCCACTGTTCAAGGATCCAAACACAACCTGTCAGGATCCAAGGATTGTGGACCCCATAGCAGACACAGCCAACACCTTCCTGGACACATGGTGCTCAACAGTCATTATTCAAGCTGGTGTGACTTGTCCCTGACAGTTCAAATGGCAAGTCAAATCTGAAGTTGGTTCCAAAGGCAGCTTAGATATGATCCTCAGGGCAAAGTACACAGTTTGCTAAGTGCCAGTAGGTCTGCCTTCAGTCCTTTCCTTACCTCAGGCTCACCCGCAAACTGAAGGCAAGGAACATTAGAAAAGCAAAATAGGGATTTACTGTCATATTAATATTAATGTCCACAGGGCTGTGCATGACCACTCTTAATCCTCTGCTTCCTTAATATAACTGTCAAACGCCATATGTTTTATCCAAGATACCTGCAATTGCATTTTGAGAGAATTTTGGTCATGAAAAGTAAAAAACTGAGAGGAAGAGGGAAGCAAAAATGCCCAGAGAGGTAATTATGAAAATATTTATCATGCATTGACCAACCCAACATACAAGTTCAAAAGGCTCCTGAAGTATTTGTAAAATCTTAATCACTGCTTACAAATGACATTTGCATTAATTCAAAAACCAAAAGTACACTTCACTTTCTCAGGACAGACAGCTTGCAAGGAAGAACACTTTCTGTATTGCAAAAGTGCTTAACCACATATTAACCAAACATTTGCTTTCCAAATACTGCTGTGCATGCAGAGGGAGTGCAGCTATTTGAAACTAAATGCAGGTGGCAAGATTTTGGTATGTCACTGCTTGCACAAGCCATTCAACATTAAAACATTACAGATATGTGCAATACGTAAAAAGCCAGTTTATACCAAGTTTTCTTTTTTTAAAGCACCCACTGTTTCTTGTTCATCATCACTGATCCTCTAGGAAAGGGCAAATTCCAGGTTGCCCCAGGCAGCGCACACAAGGCATAAAATTTAGCAGGGATTTAGCAGCTATCACGCAAAGCACTCATTTGTGCTACTGCCAGACTCGTGACAGTATAACATAAAGCTTGCTTTGCCCGCGTCCTGCAGTTCTAACCGTGCAGCAGAGCTAAAGCTGCACAGCCAGGGAGGAAGTGAGAACATTCCCATCCACACCCATGGTGAAGCACGTGCCAGCCCCTGAAGGCTGTGGGAATGACAAGTCAATCCACAGGACAAATTATTTCAGGTCAAAATGGGAACATGATCCTGAACAGGGGCAGAGCCAAAACGAGCTGAAGAGAGCAGAGGACGCTTCAGCTGTAGGATTATTTTACTCTGGGTTCTTAAAAGAGACTTTCTATCACAAGAATGTACATTCTTCCCTTGCTTCTCATTTACACACATACTGTATATGGATTTGTCCAAAGCACTAATTCAGGAATCACTGATCACTGCAAAACACTCACAATTAAATCAATCTGGCCATAACTCTCATAAATATGTGGTGAATGACAGCTAGCTGTTTATGGAAAGACATACAGATATGTTCCACAATACTCTTAATTAAAAGAAAGGGCTGAAAAGAGGCTGACATTCCATGCAATTTCAACACATTTTGCTCTTTTCAGCTTTCACTGGTTGGAGCACAAACAGATCATCATTTCATACTGCTTTTTATTTCATTCTAGAGCCAGCATATAATGCACCCACAGAAAATAAAAGACACATCCAATTTTTTTTCATTCAACTGTAGATATTTCCCTCTATTATGGCAAGTGACATGGTAAATTACTGTCATTCTACAGAGCCAGATTATCCTCAATACAGAATAAAGGCACACAGCCACTAGGAAATGCTGCGGTTCAAGCTGGAGTGCCCAAAACATTTCACTGAGAGCACAGAGGACCCATCTGCACCCACTTACCTATTCCTAATTCAAAAATATCTGAGTGCTATCCCTGTCAAGTGGCAGGGATGGGAACATCCACGAAGACTGGACAGAAGTGAATAAGATCACCTTCACCTCTGTCATTGTCAGATAATCCCAATGGTTTAGAGGCCAACATCCAGTTGATTTCCATTGAAACTGGCCAGAAGTAACATCCTTATTTAAATTTGGTGGACTTCTGTGAAATTCTAGAAATGAATGTCAGACTAAATATAATGACATCCCAAGTTGTAACTTCTTGTTTTTCTTAACATGGAGCACACAAAACAGTTTCCATGGGACTAATGTTCTACATTTATATGGAAGGGGAGAAGACAGATTCCCTGCATTACTTGGGGCTACCTGGTCAATGCTGGGATGTATGGAAGCTGAAGACCTTTCTCAGGCACAGGAACCAACTGTGGTACTGTTTTGTTCTGTGGAAGACTCCTGCCTTGGCCAAGCATTGTCAAGGATGGGATTACTCAGACCCAAATGGAGCAAAGAGGAAATGAAGTTGAGCACTTCTAATTTTACCTGAAAGTGTAGTGCCTCATCAGCACTCTGCAGTGGCCTGTTTAGTCCCTGGCCATGGTTCGGTAGCACTCAATTGGCCACAGCCTCCAGAACCACAGAATCACAGAATGGCTTGTGTTGGAAGGGACCAATCCCCTTGCTACAGCCTGGCCACCAGCCTCTGGATTTCATACTAGACCAGGTTGCCCAGGGCCCAGTCCAACCTGGTCTTGAAAACATTCATGGATGGAGCATCCACAATCTCTCTGTTCTAGCACCTCACCACTGTCTCTGTGAAGAAATTCACCCTAACCTCCAATCTAAGCCTCCCTTCCTTAAGCTTAAATCTTGTGTTTCACAAGTCAACTCACATTTGGAGGTCTAGCATCATAGCATGGCTTGGTTTGAAAAGGATCTTAAAAGATCATTCAGATCCATCACCCCTAAACGATTTATTCATGAACAAAATGCAACAATAGCAACAAGAAAAAATAAAATACAAAGCTAAATGGTTAAGCATGAATCCTAGAAAGGTTTTGGATGCTAACTGCAATGCTTATTGCTCTCCAAATGAAAACAAAGACTGGCTCACATCTGACTACTGGTGACTTTACCACTGTATTGCTCTCAGCTACCACTGTACTGCAGGAGGCCAGGCTGTGCCAAGAAAAACACTGACAACAGACTAACAATTCAAGAGATTGAACAACACAGGCCATAAAATGCCCTCTATCAGATGTTTGTTTCCTTTGAATCCCTAGATTAAAAGGCATGAGAAAAGTTAGCTGAAATTAATTTAGCTGAAAAGAAAATAAGAAAAGAAAATAATAATAAGAAAAGCAGATGGAGTGGCAAGAAACAAACAACAAAATAACCTAAAAAAAAAAAAAAAATAGTTGGGCAAAAAGTTTGGAATGGAGGTGACTTCTGAGAGGATCTTAAGGAACTGCTGATCCAGCCTAGATCATCAGATCAATATGACACCATGAAGTGTGCTTAAGAAGCACTAGAATCCTGCAGCAGAAATTATACAATTGTCCATATGCAGAGAAAATTTCCTCTTAATTGCAGTTGACAAGGAAAACATATCCAAGCTATAAAACCTAGAGAGACTGATCTATCGTTACTCCCTTCCTTTGTTCCTTGATACTCGTAGACTTGTTGCTTCTTGTTTAGTTTGTGGCACCTGCATTATATGAATCAGGTTACTCTTAGGGCAAAGTATCCAGACCATCATAGCACATTCTTAGAATTTTTATTAATCAATAAATATCCACTTTTCAGTTGTACCAAAGCTTTTCTCATCACGTTATTAAAAATATTCCTGCTCAACTTTAATTCCCCTTTAACCTCACTGGGTTGCTGACTGAATGTATGTTGCAGTTTCTACCGGAAAGTAAAATTACTTGTATTATTTACATTCCTATATCTTACAATTCCTTATTTTGCCCTTTCTTTTTGTTTTTATCTGAGGTGCATCTATCACCATTATTATGAGGTGTTTTTTTTTTTTTTTTTTTTTTTTTCCCCCTTAACACTCCTTACAAGGTTAAAATATTAACATCCTATATTAAACAGGGTGCAATCAGCATTTTGCAGACATACACAAAATTGAAGGGCATGCCATGAAAAACCTGCTTAGAACTTGAAGTGCTCCCAGTGAGAAGAGTGTGAATGGTGCAAAAAGCATCCCTAATCAACATTATCAGAGCAAGTCCCATAGAGGAAACAGGACTGAAGGAATAGCTGAGATAGAAGGTCCGGTCAATAATGAGGAAGGAGTTCACAAGGGATGAGGCAGCATATGTTTTATTTCTGACTCCTTTCCAAGGTCTGAGTCCCTGAGCCAGAGTACAGACCTGAGGAAAGGTGATACATCAAGTAAAAAATCATGATACTGCTTGCAACTAACAAAGCTGTATCTCAGCTCATATGGATTCCTTTAGGAATGTTTAGCTCCATTTGTTCCAGAAAGAACAAGGTTTACAACTTGACATAAGGTGTGCAAGTGAATGAGTTATGTGATAACACAAAAGATCCAGAAAGACAAATTCACGGGAATCCACAGGCTTTGTTATTCTGCTGCATACTGTACAATTTATTCACTCTTGATTTGAAGTCATTGAGATCAGCATGTAGAGTAAGTTGATCAATTAAGTTATTTAACCTTATAGCATCAGTCCCTGAATCTGCTTCCCATTGTAGGAAATGTCATAAAGCTTGGGACTGATGTCAAAATTGACACAGAAGTGAGGCAGGGCTTCAGAACACTTTGTGTTCCATCACTAAAGACATGCCAGAAATAAAGAGAACAGATGGACTAGGTGGATGTTTCAGGGACAGCATTAAAAATTAAAAGAGATCTTTGTCTTCCAAACGTTTGTCATCTCTTGAACAGTAAAAAAAATAGGATGATACAGTTCCTGATTTACTCACTTTGCTGTAGAAAGAGAGAGACAGATCATCAGCTGATACCAATTATAAATTATTGGTCAAGATTAGAAAAGGAATATGAGGGCAAAGCAGCCTGATTTGTAGCTGCAATGAACTGGAGCAGATGTGAGCATCAAGCCATGCACCCTATTCTATCCTCCCATGTCTTTTCCTTTAGATGATAGCCCATGAAGGGAAATCTTGGCTTCTCAGTGTTGACATAATTCCATATTTCACAATAACTGTATATATTCCTTTGCATTCTGACAGTGTGCAGAGGCTACATGAGTCCCTGGTGAACTGGGGGTGTTAACCTCTGCTCCATTTTTCTCATCATGTGCATATGGAAAAGAATATTTACTGGCTGCCTGGAAGAGTCAGCACAGAACATTCAGTCATGTCACAAACATGAAAAAGTTTGAAAAAGTCTTTTTCTTGTGAAAAAGAAATCTCAGCCTTTTCCTCTTTTTTTGTGTGTGCGTTTTTAATTATTCACTAATTTGCACTACTACACTTTCACATTATATCATTATTTGCCCAGAACTCTTTATAACAATCTTGTTTTTCAATATAGACTAAGCCTACTAAAATTTAATAATAATAACTGTGCATTACTTCTTTTCATATCCACTGTATTTCTCTGAGGTTTTGAATCATTTTGATTATTTCCAGACAGGAAACAGGAAAGATCCTGTCTAATTACACTTCAAATGTTTTTTTTAGAACTAGAATACTAGAATTGAGACTCTCACAATTAATATATCATGATGAACACACTTGAGATACACAGCATTTTACTCAAATGTTATCAGCTAGAAGACAATTGTTGAATGAATTTACAGAATCAAAAAATGCATTCTTTTGCCTTTGAATTATACCAGGCTTTTTGTATCACTGCATGACCTCTTATCCTTGTTTTTTGCATTCAGATGCTCTATCCACTGACTGACTCTTGACTGACTTAAAATTTTCAATTAAAAAGTAACAGCCGATTTAATTGTTCGTTCACAACTGCATCTGCTATAGCAATGAATCTTTTGGTGGTGCAGTCACTTGCCAATGTCATCACACAGCAGGGAGATGCAGTCTGATGGCAAACATATATACATTCAAGCTGCAAGATGACAGCAAATAAATAAAATGAAACCAAAGTAGCTTTCACATGCTGAAGCAGAAGAAAGAAATTTCATGTCACTACAGTGAGAGTGGGAGGGAAGGGAAGAAGAGATGACAGATGGAGAAGAAGATAGATTACACTGTGGTTTGCAGCAATGTGGAGCAAATATTAAAATTGTACTGCCATTTCTACCATGGAAGCTTGATTACATGCAATTTAATGAATTAGGTATCTAGTAGTTTCTTGTCTCATTCTCATAGCACAAATATCACTCTAGTATATGAGAGCTGAAGTTAAAAACCATTTCCACATTAAGATTGAGAGGCAGTTGCATGATTAGTGTTGCAAAAGAGTCTTTCACAGCTTAAACGTTACTGTGCATCATAGGTTTTTTTGTTGTTGTTTGTTTTTTTTTTATTAAGTTTCACCCTGTGAAGCCAAGTGTGAAAAAATACCAAAAAGATTATTTCAGAAAAACAAAATGATACAGCATGGAAAAGAAAGACAATATATCATTTCTTACTGAAAATATACTGAAACATACACTTCTCTGGTACATTCATCTGACTTTATCTAATACCATATACCTTCTTACAGGCAGGAAAAAATAAAAGTATATTAGAAAATAAAAAATACTCATGTTTTTCAGAGTTACAAAGAAGTGACTAGGTTTTCAAAATTATGAATATAGACATTCCATCTGGAAACTGAAATCTTCACTGGCCCCAAGATTATAGACTTACAATGCCATGCTAAAAATTCAGTACTTCCTATCCCTAAACTGACTTATTTGCAAAGGATCCTGTAATTAATAATGCTGATGCACTTCTCATCTATTCATGGTCAAAGCTGAGATTTACCAACAGGTGTATCACAGAATTAAAAGAGTTTATTTGCAAGATAACTGTCTCCAGGATGTTTGCATACCAGAGTTTTTAGTATGTGCACAACAGGCTGGAAAGGAAGGAAAACTGTCATGCTTCCTGTGAGTAACTTCTTGACTTTTAGCATATCCATGCAGAGGATTAACAGACACTAGAAGTGCTCTATTTGAACAACGAGCAACATGATTTTCCTCTTGGCTACCTGGAATGATGTCCATCTCACATTTTCAATCTCTAAATTCTCAATAAATTAGACAATTTAAAATTATTGAAATAACCTACTAGATACATCTTCTTTTTTTTTTTTTGTTGCTAAGAATCAGTTTATGCTTTGGTTTCCTGATGTTTACTTTTGTGAGATATACCCTTGAAGGGTTGCTTAAGGACTGTGTGTTCAGACACCTTGAGAATTCACACTGCTGCTTTCAGTGTTGTTTAAAAAGAAGGTGTGAAAATAGCTGCAATCAACGCAGAGGAAATACCTTTCTTGGCATATTACAGTGATGTACTCTAGAGAAAAGTCATGATTGCTATAATTATTTTAGGCAGAGATTATTTATGTTACCATTAAGATAATTGCTTAAACAGAAAAAATGGGGAATTAAGAACTAGAAAATCTCTTAAATCTGCTCAAAACAAATCAAGTTATTTTAGTGAATGTTTATATCTTCTATGATAGGTGGTTTTATTACTTTTGTTTTAATATGAACAGCTTTGAGAAAAGCCAGTAAGCGAGGAAGTAATTACAGGTCTAAGTGCTTCAGGCATATGGAGATCATCTCCAGAAAAACTTAGACAAAAAAGACTAACTTGGTGAATCTCTCTACCAACTCACAGGTGAGCACCGTGAGGTCTTCAAAAACATAAATAAAAATATCTTAAAAGTACTTTGTGGCATGATTGTTAAAAAGAAATGTATTTCTTCTGCAAAAGGTAAGATATTACATTACATAAATACTACGCAAATGGCATTTGTCAAAAGTCAGTTTAAGTTTAAAAGTTAGCTGACGTTCAAAAACTATGCTGAAAAGATTTAAAATAATTGTTAGAGGAAACAACAAAACCTAAACTGCATCTAGCAATAAGCAGAAGATTTATCACCTTCTAAATTGTGCCTCAAGAGTCGTCTCAACAGCGCATTTGACCTTGGAGAACGGGATACTTGCTCACCTAACTAAGCGTTAGTGCAGATGAGCACCTCGCTAACATGTAACACCCCCAGGCTTTACATACACATGCTAGGCCTGGGGTTAGAAACAGAAATTCTTCACAGGCCACAGCTATTAAGGCTGTGGTAAACAAGTGATAAGTGGGATAAATCTAAAATGGGGGCTTGTTCGTCTTGATCTTGTTTCAGTTTATACTCACTGTATAAGGCAGGGGGTGTCCTGAAATTATTTCCTTCTCAGTAGGAGAAAAAGTGTTAGGTTAGTTCACACAGTACCACAGCATATTACATACAAGCTATTGTTTGTTAGCAGATGATTTGAAAAAGCTTTACTCACAGTAGTTTTACGTCTGAGTGCACCGGACTATGTGCTGCTGCTTACAGCACTATTGAAATGAGAAGCTGATGGACATTGCAAGGATATCCATGAAATAAAAAACATTTTTTTTTTTTTTTAAATTTAAATATGTAATGCCGTATTGGTTGTTAATATACAGATGGTAGCAAATGTACAGAAGGAATAAGTAAAGGAAAACTCACCTGTGGTGGGCTGAAGAAGCTGGGGCAGTCCTCACTGGTGAGCAATCTCCAAGAGATGCTGCCTCAGTGGGAGTCAGCCCTTAAATGAGGTCTCAGAGGGGATGGAGTCGAGCTCCACCCCTTCCGGGAGCACAGCTACATCACTCTCACCTGTGCTCCCACAGCTGACCCCACACTTGCCTCAGCTGATTAATAGGAGGTTCAGGCTGTGATTACCAATCTCCCATACAAATGCTTAACAAAGTATTTCAGCTGACACAGTATTACAAAACAAAACAACAACAACAAAAACATACCACTGTTCATAACTTTTTAAACAACAGTTTTGTTTTTCGAAAATATAATCCAACTCTTATTTTGGCTTTCTCTGTAATTCAGATTTCTCTTTCAAAAGTTTCACTTTTCATCAGAGCAGCACAGAAAACTCAATTTAGTAGAGAACCTTAGGCATGCATTCTATATCAGATGAAACTGAAAACACATTTCTTCCCCACTTCCTACATTATAAACAACGTCAGTGTTTTGACACACACATGCACAAATTCCACAGTCCTGGACACCGCAAAATAACAAAACAGGGCAAGGAAAGCAACCTCAGCTCCCACAGTCTTCTCAGGACTT
Organism: Excalfactoria chinensis; assembly: GCF_039878825.1. Classification (NCBI taxonomy): domain Eukaryota; kingdom Metazoa; phylum Chordata; class Aves; order Galliformes; family Phasianidae; genus Excalfactoria; species Excalfactoria chinensis. The sequence goes on from NC_092826.1 coordinate 49,349,389, forward strand.
GGGAGCCTGTGCTCCACTTTACCTTGAGACTACTGTGTGCATATGGGAAGCAAACGTCACTCACTGGCCTTTGTTTCTTTAAAGAAATGGAGGCACTGGCACAGCTGTCCAGAGAAGCTGTGGTGCTCCATACCTGGAGGCGCTCAAGGCCAGGTTGGATGGGGCCCTGGGCAGCTGAGCTGCTGGGGGGCTGCCCTGCCCATGGGAGGGGGAATAGGAATAGGCAGGCTTCCAAGTCCCTTCCAACCCAAGCCATTCTGTCCTTTTATGAAGCGTCATCGTTTGAAGTCCTTCTGACACTATTTTATGTAGATTCCTACTTATCAATTAGATAACAGCTAGACAGTAAAATGACTAAACTGAGATATGACCTGGAAGATAATTCTGCTATAAGCAATAAACCATATCATGAGCAAAACAAGACCCTTTTATTTATAGTCTCTGAAGGAAAGGTGGGGAATTACTGCCTTTATAACACAAGAGCTGAAGTTGGGAGAAACACCTGGGCACAGAGAAGTTAAGTATTTGCTTAGGTGCTCTGTTCCCCACATTGTACCACTATACCCATTTTTCCTTGTCTTCCTAAGCTCAAATCATCTGACATTTTCAAAACACAGTGAATGTTCAGACTGCAGCGTTTCTTTCAAAATAACTTCCCATGGATCAATCTCTGCAGTCTCTCACAGCCCCTGGCCGAGGCAACGTTCCCAAAATGATGTCAATGGGAGCAGTGCCCAAGAAAGGACTGTAGGATTCAGCTGTATGTGAAGAAAGTGCTCAAAATTATGAAGCGAGCTATCAGGATAAGACTCCATATTTCAAACATAAACATATATTTATTCTCTTTACTAAATCACTGCAGAGTGTGGGAAGAGTGAGGAATGCCACTATAGATAACCATATGGTATTTGGATTTTCAAAGCCAGAATTGGGCATAATAAATATTTATAGAATCCAGTGGTATTCTTTCTGTTTATTCTTTACATGTTACCCAGAGAAATTTGGTCCAAGCACCAATCAAATATCACAGAAAGTTATAAGCAATCAAAGCACGGGGGAAAGAGGGAAAACAGATTGCCAGTAGGCTCCTAATTAGCAACCTAGACCTGGAAGGAGGCACTTGGGAAGCGTCTCTGATGTGTCTGGATTCCATGCTCACCACACATCACAAGTAGTTTAGGAAATTGAGTTCTAAGTCTCTGCAAGGGGTAGGGAAGATATACACAGTGTTTTCAGCTAGATCAAGCAGGGGCATATGTGAAGCAGCTGCAAAAGCAGACATCCGTCTACATTCAGAAACCCATATAGGAAAAAAAAGGGCATCTCTTAGCGACGACAGCTAGCTTGCTCCTCACTTCTGCTGGGAATTCTGTCTCCTTACCTGCAGCATATGGGGCTGTTGCGTTTAGTTTGCTTCCAACAAAAGCAAAGCAGGTTGTCCTTATCACTTCATGATTCAAGAGTAGTTGAAGAAGGTACTGAAATGCACAGAAGAACTGGAATATAACACAACAAAAGGCATTCTTCTTATCCAGGGTCTAGAGATGACCTAGGAATGGACATCTGCTGTCTTGTCATGGCAACTTTTTCTTTGTTTATTTTGGTTTTGTTTTTGAGATGTGAGAATTACTATTTCCAACCTACCATTAGAAAAAAACTCTGAAAGAACAGTCGGGGACTGGAATGGGCTGCCCTCACTGGTAGTTAGTGGAGTTGCTGTCTCTGGAGGTGTTCAAGAAATGGGTAGATGTGGTACTTAAGATATGCTTTAGGGGGCAATAGTGGTGGTAGGTGAACAGTTGGACTAGATGATCTTAGAGGTCTTTTCCAATCTCAGTGATTCTGTGATTTCCTTCTTCAGAAATAGTAGTAGGAAAGAAAACCTGAATAATAAGGCCAGAAGACAATACACAGCACTTCACTAATAGGAGCAGCTTTCACTGTTGATCACACTCAAAACAGCTTTATCCAGAATCTAAAATGCTACGCTGCATTTTCTAAATAGATATTGCTTTTGACTGCAGGTGTCGTATTAAAATCACAACAAGCTAGCCAACTTCTGCATATCTAAGAATCTCATTTAAAATTAATACAAAATTTTTGCATTTCATGAAAATAATGATTATTTAAGGCCCAGTTTGAAGCTATTAGCCAAACAAATCCTGCACAGCTATAAAGAAAATAGTTTTTAATGCAAGATAATTAATTTTACTAAATGTGTGCACAAAAGTTTTCTGGGACTGAAGTAGCTATTTATTATGAAAAACATACTTATCAAATGCTGACAGAAGTGTAATAAGCACAGATGTTGTTCTTCAAATCCATATTTTTAAACAGTTGGTACATGTAAGTAATAACAGTTATTAAATCATTTTTATGACTGTCTTGTGGAACTTTAATGTAAAGCATTACACACAAGAGACAGCACAGGGACAGATGCAAACAGGGAATAATAGCTGGGCTGCTAGCAGCTGAGTAGTCTGTAGGTGTGTTAGAAATTACACCTGAGAGAAAAGCAGTAAGAGGGGGACTGGAAGTCTGTAAGACCTGTGGCACAATGAGTTTTAAGAGGTTTGTTTAAAGTTTTACAATGATCAGATGTTTCTAGCTCAACAAATACATAAGAACAGAAGACACTCCTCTAATCACTATTGATCTACTAGGCAAGGATGTGAAGCCCCATCATCTGGTAGCTCAAATTAGAGACGTTTAAATTAAGTGGGGAAAAAGAGACTTTCTTTTGCTTTTAACTTTCAGCAGTGCAGAAGTGGCAATTTTCCCAGCACTGGCTGTAGCCCTTTCCAGGCTCTGTGCTTCAAGTCCCAGTGCAGCTGCGAGCTGAGAGCACAGGCTATGCTATGGAAGGCCAGCTCGACAGTTTGCCTCAGCCTCTCTGCTTCCAAATGTTAACAGGCTTTGTGCATCAAGTTCTCTTTCGTATTGTCAGAGTAGCCAGGAAACAAGCACAGTTGCTGCTAATTGCTCAGAACTAACCACAAAGGAGTCTGAAGGAACCATTTCCACTGGGTCCAGCTTATGACTGAAAAAGCCAGTGAGAAGAACAATGGCTTTCGAAACACAATTTTAATCACATTTGGAAGAAATTAGAATGGAAATTTCTGGACATTTTAATGAATATTTGGGTGTCATCTAAACATGCACAAATAAGGAACGTGGCAAAAGCAAACAACAACAAAACAATCGTTCTATTTATCCCCAAATCGGCTTGCCTTGGTTCTCCCGCATCCAAGCAAGCTTCAGTTGTTAAACACATAGCGTAAGGTGACATTTTGTATGACGTGCCAGTATGACACACATCCAGCATTTTAAAGCATTTTACTTGTAGGACTGTAAAATACAAAGTAACATGTTTCGTAATTCTCTGAATTTTTCCAAAATATTCTGCAGGAATTGTCAAGATGGAGCTGTACAAAGGTGATGACTATAACGACCACTACAGTATGTTACAATCAGCTTATTTGTAATGCCTCAAAAAAACAATCAATAGCAAAATGACCTTCATTTAAATCTATCAAGCCCAGGTACACTCAGTTTAATTGCAAAGCTCTTAACTCCAGTCATTTCCTGGATATAAGGCTACTTTACTCAAGCTACAGCGTTTTTAATTTCTCTTGCACTGAAAAGCAGCATACTCAGCTCACAAGTAATGCTTGCATAAAAGCCTATCTGTCAGGTTTCTTGATGTCTCTGTGTTTTTCAGGATATGAAGACCACAGCACTGTAAGCACTCCACTATTGTGGAATAAACATCGCATAACCACAAAACAGTGATGACATTACTTGTATATTATATAAGATGAGCTTTCTGAAATGTAAACCGAGTGTCCACATCTCTTTCTGCTCATCAATCCACCCAAAAGCAGCTTGTTTAGAAGAACTGATTTTGTATGATTTTTCCAGCCTTTAAGCAAGACACATTCCTCCTAAAGACATTACTTTCAGTGGCTTTCCTTTTGTGTATCTAAAACTCTTACTTCCTCCAGGAATAACAATATCCTTGCTCAAACAACACATTGAAACGCTACGGATATTTCACAGCTGACTCAGGTGTGCCTAAGTCAACAGCTAGCAGAGGATATGTTTTTAAACAGCAAAATGTGTTGCTGCTGTTTCTTTTCTTAGTGTTGTTATACAGTGTATGAGAACAGCTGCACGGGATCAGATCTAACAAAGATCAGCCCACTATCTTGACTCCCTCTGGCTATAAAGGGATGCCCAGTAAAGAGAATAAAACTAAGGAAAACATGTTGTGATACATTCTCAAATAATCACTCACATTTGAGAGATCTGCAGATTTGGGATTTCTGCTTAAGTTAAGTGTGCTGCATCCAAGCATTACATATAGTAAGGCATAACCCGTCATTTACTTTGGAAACTATTTCTTTAAGCATGAGAAATACTGATCTTTAAGCAATCGTGTATAATATGATATTAAGCAAACATTGCTATAAAGAACTATAATGCTGAGATGAAAACACTTTTACTTCTACAGTTATATCTACCTAAGTCATTCAAATCTTCACCCCATCTGTGCTAATGTGCTGCTTCAGTTAAACTTATTCCAAGCCATCTCTCAGAATGCGAACTGTCAGCTTAAAGTAGTTTTCGCACTGGAATGGAAATAATGAAATCTGCACAGTAACCTTTTTTTAACTATTTGCCTCCTTTGAGGCAAGATTCTCACCTGTAATGCAGTCTATTAAGATTTCCCTGTGTTTCATGTGGTATCTACATTATGCACACACAGGAATTATGGGTTCTCCTTGTTGTTTGAAATACCTCACAGGTTGGAAATTTCTTTCCAATACAAAAACAAAACAAAAAAACAAAAACAACACAAAAACTCCAAGATATTAAACCTTGTAACAGATAGTGTGTAATATTAATTAATATTAAAACTCGTTCTTCTTTTAAAAACACTACAAATAGACAACATCCAGTACAGTACCATTTAGGGATTTCTGTCTGATACGTGACTGGGTACTGCGTCATCTCAAATCATAAATGCTTACAAACCACAGTCCTTCCTCTGATGTTGTACAAAAGTTGAATAGAGATTTGATATTCTGAATTACAGGTAGGAGATAATATACTTAAGCATTGGTCTTGTTTTTAACAAAAACATACATTTTATTGTAACAAAAAGTCAGGGAAAAAAGGCAGCTTGCCTTCTCTTTGTGATAAAGTAAGCAAGAAAGTACTTATTTTCTGTTTCATATGGTCAATATATCTATTGACCAAAAAGACTGAATTTTCTGTGGGTTTTTCTGAGATGCCCCAGGCAGTATGAACAGTACACATTCATTCAATAATAAGAAGAGAAATCCTTCTTGTCCAGTTAACAGTGATCCAAACATACTGATATACTGCAAACTACTCCATTAAGGAAAAACAGCAAAACGTTATCAGAGTGGGAGCAGACTTTTCTGCTTACCTTTCATAGAAGAATAAATAAGAGATGGAGCATTTCAGCCTCAACACCAGATTAGCCTTTACTGGGCTTGGCCTAGTTTAAGTTCCAAGAGAGACATATGTTTCTGGTATGATGACCTTGTGGTTAAGTTTGGCTACAAGAAGTTCCTGCACCTGAGGAATGCTGAATTCTGAATTTTCCTCTGATGCTAAATAGTTCTTTGCCAGCTTTGGTCCTCTTTCAACTTCATTTACTTTTGTCAAGTAATATGTCACAGCTAAGAAGTTTCATGGAAAAAATAATATGATAATATGAGTGAGAGCAATATTTTCATTCATAAGTAAGACTTCTGCCCAAATAGTGTGTCACCTTTTTAATACTAACACGCTATATAGTCGCCAGCAGAAAAACATAGTGAGCCAAGTTAATATGGTGAATAAACTGCTTCAGATTGTAGACTGAAGAAACAGAAGACGACATAAAACAAGAAGCTGAACATATATGTGTATGAGACTGTATAACTTCCTCTCTAACTGAGGTCACAGATACATCTGATCAGCTAAAATAAATAATTCTGTAAACTAACCCATGCACTTTTTCTCCCTTTTCTTTTGCACTGTTAATGAAACAAATGTAAGGCTTACCTTTCAAAACCAATCTGTCGTAATGTTTTCTCCCATGTGGAACCTATACAAAGAGGAGAAAAAAAAACAAACACCCTCAGTAAAGAGCCTTTACTGGACAAAGTCTCTTACTCTCCTGTTTCCACTGTGAAGCAGAAAGACATATAGCAAGGTGATTTTTTCACCCGGACAGCAGTACTTGTAAATAACATCTGTTTTCCCCAAGGTGAAGAAGTGTTAAGAGAGGCTACCACCAGATGACATAACTATGGAGGGGGGTGTCAGCCTATATAACTCCCTCACACCACAAAGCAGCCCGTGACTGCTACAGTTCACTGCAATTCCAGGGGTGGTCTCCTCTCCTCAGAGCAGCAGGATCTGCACATGACTCCTGAAAGCCCTGAGCTGGCATCTCACATCACGCACTCTTCACATTTCAGCTTTTCATTTTAGAGCAGCATTTGCCCGACTCTTGCTGAAAGCTTTACAGCTCCTTCTGAAACCCGGCCCTTTAGCAAAAGCATGAAGATGTATTTCTGCTTTATTGTTTAATCCCCACCGTCATAAAAATGGCTGCAGTGGACTCACTCACTCTTTCTCAAAATGATCAAGAACACAGCCCTGAAAACTATTAAACTGGATGGATCCATTAAGAGAATTTCTTCAGTAGTTCTTGTGCACTGAACAAACTTTTACGCAGGCTTTCTCAAAAATGCTCCCCTGCCTTAGCCATAACCAGTAGGAGATCAGTTTTTGCTTTTTGTCAGCCTCATTATACACATGAGCTACAAAGAGCATAAATATCTCAAGATGTACAGGTCTGCAAGGCAAATACAGAGAGGGACATGAAACTGGGTCATAGATTGCTCGCTGCTTTTTCTCACTCCTGTGAGAAAAATTTCATTGCCCTTTATGCAATGAAAGCAACTACAGTTCTGTTTGAGTGCTTCATCGTACTTACTTAAACTGAAACCAGAGAACTGACAAGAGAAACAAAGATTAGGAACAAGCAGATTCTCTGGGGCTGACATCTAGTAGCACCGGAGAAAGTCCAAGACAAGCAGCTATGTTGCCCCAAGTGAACCAAGAAAGAGAGGAAAGACATGAAGGAAGCAACTTTAAATCTACAGAATTTCAGCATGAAATGCACATTGTGCAGTGAGTGTCCATACAAAGACTGTAAAAAAAACACAGATTAGTACAGGAAAAATAAGAAAATAAGAATTAAAAAAAAATAAGAAAAAAACAACAACAACAACAAAAAACCAACTCTGTAGATGTTTCTCTTATCACCACTGTATTTGCATTCAGTTAAAGGCATCAACTCAGAAATCAATGTTTGTAGTATGATATTTATCAAATCTGCAACATGTTAAATATTTGCACAGGACCTAGTAGGTACTCTTAATCTTTGAATTCAGGACACTTACTGCAGATCTAGAATCCAAAGACTTAGCTTCTATGAAAACTTAGATTGTTTGCTTTTTCATGCTGTTGGTGGTTCTTTCTTTAATGATAATAAATGATAGGTTATAATCAGAATTACTTCTGCTCAATTAAACTTTTCATCCTAGCCCAAGAACACAGTGGTAAATCTCTAAAGAAATAATACATTATTCTGTACAATTTTATGTAGCATTTGTCCCTGTAAATCACAATCTGTGTAAGTAAAAACTGAAGCTAATGTAAGTTAAAAATTTAGAAGAACCCTAAAAAAATAACAACTATTTCTAATGAAAATTTCAGGGCAATAGATCTTTTCTGTTCAGAACCACAACTATAGCCAGTGATTAATGTAAAAACACTTTTAGTTTTCAACCCTATTCAGTCCAAAGCAGACATGGATTTCAGGCAGCCCCATGCCCAGCAGAGTACATAGAGATAAAAGGCTTCCAAACTGAGGTTAAGGAAGGTCTACCACAGGAGGAGATTCTACTGTGACAGTTATATTTGATTGAGGTGAGGCAAGACTTCAGCCTGCACAGCCACCCAAGTCACTTTTCAACACTCCGCACAGATTTTTTGCAAAGAAGCCCTCTAAACACACCTTCAAAATCGAAGAAGCAGAAGCAAACTATGCATTCAATTCAAAATATGAACACACACAAAAATCATACAGTACAATAAATTATCAACATTTCATTGAGATACATAAAGATCCGTTCCATTAACATGTCCTTTTACAGATTATTCCCCAAACCCAGCACCTCCTGCACACTCTGGAGTATATCTGTTGTCATGGAGCCCATCACTGCTAAGAAGCTGACTGTGTCACTCACTCCACCCATAAGCACAAGGCAGATGTGAGCAATTCTGCATGTAGTTTGTGTGCTCCTGCTGGCTGTTCAATCAACAGTTCAACAGGTTTTGAAGTCTGAAGATTTGAAGACTGTTGAAGAAAAGAAGTTTCAACAGTACTTCTTAAAGCACAGACCAGTATTGGCATCTTTAGTCAGTGTTTCTATTCTTTCCACTGTTTTGTATACTAGTTATGTGAATTTTTCACTCAATGGCTGGCTACACTTCAGTTGCATGATATATAGAGCGTCCCACAGTTGAGAGAGAGAAAAAAAAGAAAAAAAAAAAAGCAAAAGAGAAAAGGGGAATTGGGTCTCCACTGGTTTGAAATCATCTTTTGGCTGCAGCTGGTTAGCAGACCGCTCTTTGAATTGCATGTGGCTCCTCCAAGGCAAAGCCTGCCAAGAACACAACTAACATTTCATATTAAAAAAATATACATCTTTTTTATGGAGTCTTATTTTAAAATGTTTATGATCTAAACATTCTGTTTTAAGATTTGCCAGTTTCATTCTCAGTAGTATCAACTTCTATACTGCACTAACAGCCAAAAGTAAATACCCTGAGGTAACAGCAGCAGTAAGAAGAATAACGCTATTAAAAGTCTAGAAAACTTATTATTTGATTTAAATCTTTCCCAGTGCTTCCAAAACATTAAACAAGATTTAAGTCACGTAACTCTCATTAAAATCAAAACAGGAGTTTTTCACGAATTAAAGACTTGATCCTGCTCCCAAAGAAATCAATAGGATTTTGGCTATTCAGTTCAGTCTTTCTCTGCTGGGAACGTGAAAAACATTCACCTGTCAACTTTCTGCAGAAGACCACTGCTACACTTTGGTTGCTATGCGAATTTGGCTTCTCTTTGCTGTCTGTTTTTTACCACCATGACAAAAATACCAGAACTGTTTATAAGAATATCTTAATTTGGTATCCATGTAATTAAGCTTTTGTTCCAAATATTTGCTCCCGAGTGCCTGACCATTCCCATCTGTTCCAAAGATTCTGTTTCACATTAACAGAACTAGCTTTAAAACTCTTCAAAAAGATGAAGTATTATGTACTTCACGAATTACTGTTCACATTTAATAAGAACAACAGTAAAATGCACATCATGCTCACATATGATCTCTGTGAAGTTCTAGAATGAGCGCACAAGAATATGAGATTTAATAAGGTAAAATGAAAGGTATCTTGTAAAATAGAAAGTTGTTGTATTTTACACATAGACTTCCATGTACATAGCAGATTGTGTGTTTGATTTGGTTACAACTACCTGATTAATTAAATGAGAGGACTCATAATCCACTGCTAAACTATTTGCTTTTGCAAATCATGAAGTTCCCTGGCTTACAAAGCACAATAATAGGCTTACCAAAAGCATAGTGTAATATAGTAGATAAGTGATTTTCAGATACTGATGTAGGCAGCACAACTATTCTCTCAGAGCCAACTCATGCTGTATGTGCCTGCACAGTAGAGGTCTGTAGCTGCTCCTGGATAAAGCTGGCATGCTACGTATTTCATCCCCAGGCAGATATGTGATGAAAGTTTCAACAGGTCTGACTGCATGCAATGATTAGTTGCAGCCCCTCCCTTCTAACTTCTCCGGAGTAGTAGAATACAAAGAAAAATGATAGCAATTTTTGCATTTTTTTCTCACTACGATCTGACATACGAACTATACAACCTAACTGAATTAAAAAAAAAAAAAAACCAACAACATTTTACATTTTTCAATAAGCATTAAGTGAGCCTATCAGAGTTTGAGAAATCGGAATAGTACAAAGACCAACAATGACTGGAATAAATGGACAAAATATCTGTAAATTACATTAACTCAAAGGTAAAACAAAGAACAGCATAGGTTTCTAGGAGCCTGTCCATAGAGTAAGAATCAGAATCACACAGGCTCTCTGAAGAACCTACCAAGGTACCAGACATAGTACAGTCGCACTAAGTTCAAGAGGTATGTGTGGATTGGACCTATGCAACCCTGCCATGATATTTTAGAAACAGGTAGGTGTTCTTGGAACAGGAATTGCATGGTTCTTTTTTCTCACATTGTAAAGGAAGCATTTCAGAGAACTGATTTCGTGCAGTTTAGAATAATCCTACCAATTTCAGAATTTTGATGTAAAGCCTGGGATACTCACTGGGACATTTAGTCTCCAAATCAGAAGCAAACAAAAAACAGTTTGCATATCCAAGAGATACAAAACAGTGATACAGAATACTCCAGTAACAGAAAGGAACAACCTTTCTGCTGCAGGTTTCACTCTCAACTCTTTCTCAAACAACTTAGCAGAGAACAGCATACATGTTCACAAAGGATAGGCCAGTTAGACTAGTCAGGAACACAATATCTGAATCCGCACCTAAAACGTCTCAACAAACTGGAAGAGCAAACTGGTTTGTCCTGACAGTGCTTTCTTTTGCTAGAAACACTTGTACCACGCAAACCATTTGAAGTTCCTCTATTTCTTTTCTGGGCAGTGCTGCTCTGCTGTATCTTCTTCATCACCTTATTACTTACAGACCTGTACTGCTAACTAGCTGAAAAACACATAACTGCAGCTGATAAAAACTGACATGTTTGGAACATACACTTTTCACCAACTTCATGTACTATTAATCAAATTTGCAGTTGCTTGCTCCAATTGGCAAACTTCTGTCTCCTCTCAGAAATATTTTAGATTATATCTTCCCAAATATCCAGTTGTTGTTTTTAATCAATATAAAAAATCTGCTTTTACAAAACAGACCAGAGGTCTTGAATACAGAAATGTGTATGGGAAGAAACTTCTTAGTTTCTCCACTGTACCATAGAGATAATGAACACTTATCCATACATTAGCTATCCAATTGCTAGATGTTATATGCACTGCACCTCTTACAAAAATGATACAACTTGAAGTGGTATCAGACAATGCTACCTTAACAGTTAGCAACTGTCTATTTTATGAAACAAATCTCTCATGCACTTCCTCTTCCTTTGAATGGAACTACCTAGGCTGCATCCTGCACTCCTCACTCTGGTATTCATCACAGTATATAATCTGGGTTAATAACATGACATTCCTTTAAGGTGACGTCTTTTAATATGGCGTGTTACTACTCTGCTGTGCCTATGCTAGTGTTTTAATTGAGATCAGAAAAGCATTTCTCAAGCAAATCTCCTGGCCATCTCCACTTAGCATGCTCTGGTTTGCATGACAGGATTCCTTTCACATGAAATTAAACCACTCCCCAAGGACACAACCGCTGTTTTTCAACATTTAACAGGAATTCAGTCGGCATGACCAGACCAGAGCTAATCCACCATAAACCCCACTTAAAACACATATGGCATGGCAGGCAGGGAGCACAAAGTGCTCCATTCCTACCATACAGAGCTCACTAATGCAGATGGGGCTCACACCACCACTTCCAGTCTGTGTGTATGCTCCCAGAAGAACCTTCTAGTCACAGTCACCTATGAAAAGGAAGGGACAGGTCAAAGGATGCCCTTAGCATTTCTTTCTGGGTTGTGTCCCATCCACTGAAAGGAGAAACTATTCTCCTGACCTGACCCAACATGGGAGACTCTTGGATGCCTCATGTGGCCACATTTCCCATGCAACCCAGGAAGTCAGTTCTTGAAGGCAAAAAGGACAGAGTATTTCATTTTGAGAACAAGCCTATGAGAAGGAATAAGAAATAAATCTTGTCTGTTATGGTGTGCTGTAGACACTAAAATCACCAGAAATATAAAAGCGGAGGGACAACAGTCTAGGACACTGGCTACATGATGAAAACATTTACTGAATCCATACCAGATGAGAGGTCACGCTAAGAGCAAAGACCAGACATCACAAGACTTTGCTCACACCGGTTTTCAACAGGTTCATGACTGAATAAAGAGTACAAATTTGATCCCTATGTGATAACGTTATGGGAAAGATTTACTGTGCGTTTTCTCCTGTGAGACAAATATTGAATTATTATCATGAGATACAAAAATGACTTTCCTATTGAAAAATAATTCTTGACTCATTCTATGTTAACTGGAAAAAATAATAACAATCAAAACCACTAGCTGTCCCCTAAGGGCATTTTAATGAGTGGGAACTATTACTAATAAAAACTGAGCAGATCAGGAACACAAAGCAAAGTGCAGAAGAACTGATAGTATGGTTCTGTACAAGCATGGAGCTGTCTATTGCTTTAAAATGAATTTTAAAAAGACAACAACTATGGTCAAGCAATTAACAGCTGCGTCTGGCATTCTTGTCTTCCAATCTGTAGCTTCCCTGGAGCTCTGGGAGCCCAGAAGAATCAGCAAAACTTCCAGATAGAGATTCTAAACGAGGATGCAAATGGGGATCCTAAAAGCAGTTGCTCTGTAAGCCCAGCCCCTAATCTTTCTTTGATTCTGATTAGCATCAGAACTGGGGATATCAGGGAAGACTGTTATTAAAACTGATCAGTGAACTGAAAATAGTTAACCTGGCATGAAACAATCCCTGGGATATATGGGATCCAGCATCTCGTCAGTCAGACTATGCCAAATAGAGGCAGGGACAAATGCAGCTCACTTTGGGTGAGGGTAAGACCAGTACCTCTGCCTGATCCACAGGCTATAGAAATAACAGGAATGATTTGCATCAAGTTTGTGGATTATGATAGTTTGGCTGAAATGGAATCAAATAAGGATTAGTAACAAAAATCCTGTTTATCAGTAACATAAACCATAGTTATTTTTTCTACCCTATTAATAAACTACTGATCAGACAAAACAGGGGTAGTGTTCTGCGTATGATCATTTCAACAAAATGGCAGCAAAGAAAGCAAGTTCCCTTTATTCATTAAATCCATGGGGCAAAGCTTGCTCTAAATGAGAAGCTTATGTGTTTTGTATTAGAAGCACACAGTATTTTATAAGCAAAGGTGACTTGATAATTAAACAGCAGAGGAAAAAATTACAAGCAAAAAAGAAAAGCTGTGAGAGCATGTTTGGTCTTCCATGTCAGACATGTTTAAAAGATCTCCAATTAATAACTTTATTGGCATTAAAAAAAAAAAAATAAATAAAATAAAATCACAAGGATTACAGGTTTTTTGACACTGATATTGACTTCTTCTGATTGCTTACATATGTGAAAGCCACTTACATGTAACCATCTCTTGCAATACACACATTTAAAACCACACTTATTTTAACTTCATTCAATTTCAGATTTGTTTCCTGACCGAGACAGCAAACATCAAAACCCACAGCAATACAAAATCTTTGGGGGAACTGCTTCAGATAAAACTTGAGATAGATAGCAAATAGAATGTTCTTCCTTTTTGTTTAAACCAATCTATTATTTGTTTCCTCTAATGGTCGATGCTCTAATATAACCTGAATTGATTCTGTCAGCATTAACTTTTTCTAAGTAGGCCTGATCCCCTTCCTCATAAGAGTGTAAACCACTGAAAAACAAAATAAAATAAAAAAAGATAAGTCAAAGAATCATTAAAGTTGAAAAGATCACCAAGACCATCTAGTCCAACTGCCAGCTCATTGCCACCATAATGATTTTGCATGTTGCACAAAGAATTCTGCCGGCCACCAACACAAGCTCACCACGCAGGAGTAAGGCAGAAAATAATCAGGTGGCATAAATACAACCAGTCTCTTATAGCAGAAAAACATTTCAGGACAAGTCTCAAAGGAAGGTGAGATTTTTTTGCTTTTGCTGTGGGAGATGACAAGCTCAGCTCAGAGAGGCACAGAGTTTAAGACCATCAAAGTTCTGCTCGAGATCATTGGAAAAGAGGCCAAATAATAACTAAATGAGCCTTTTTTTCTAATGTGGAAGACTGGCTTTTCTTTGATTTTCAAAGTAAAGCAAAAGAACTTAAAACTTGTAGTAAGTTTTATTTTTCATAAACCTGGAGAAAATGAGATTTGTCTCCATTTTTGTTGGCAGAGAAATTCTCTCCTCTCTAACCCTAACCAACAGTGCTCTGTCTGCTAAATAGCATCTTAGAGGCAAGGTTTTCACTTCAGAACGTAATTGACGGGCATGCTTCCAATTTGTAGAGCTACCCTCTGCTTAGTTTTATTGTAACATAATATACTGTTATGAATTATAATGTCGACCTAGTTTCCTGCAGTGATGAATGTGTGTAGCGTGCCAGCCCAAGGAATTTACTTTTCATTGTCCCATTTTCTCTTTTCATATCATTAGAAGAAGGAGGAGTTTGCTCTTTCCACATTCTGCAGCATAATCATAGGGAAAGGGAAAGAAAATGTAAAAAGTATGTCTTTAGTAGCACATCCACACACAAGAAATTATGGACAAGAGAAATAAACTTCAGAAACCAGGAAATTGTGCACCAAAATAGGAGTAACATTAAAACAACAGAGAATCAGCATTCTAGCGGTAGTGTATTTGACTCCACTAACATTTTGTCATGCATGGCTTTTCTCTGAAGTTGCTTTTTTGGAATGCATTTTTTTCTAAAGATAATAAAGAACAATTTCATGCATGTATGCTTGAAGAAGGAGATGATGAAGGTATCAGCATACTGGTAGGACTGAGGAACTCCCCATTTTAAAATTATTAATTTAAAGAAAAATCAAAAAACATTTCAGTGGCTAAAATGACAGTAGGTACAAAGAGCTGAAGTGACACAGGAAGAATGATATCCAGAATAAAGCTCAGGAAACTGGCTAGAGATGTCTTCAGTCCAGCACCTTCTATAGAAAAAGGAAACAGGACTTTTAAACTCTGTTTGTCACTAAATGAAGACTTCAGTGGCTGCACAAAGCAGCAAGACATTTGGGGTATGAAATCTTAACCAGCTCCATGAGACCTCTTCATAAGAGAAATCTGGATCTGGAAGGAAGAGTTTCTTCAAGCACTAGCATGAAGCAGACAGATTCACGTTGATAACATTTGCCTCAGAGAAACCAGTACCTAGGCTGTATCTCAACATACTTCTTCCTCTGCACACCTGGAACAACTGTATTTCTCTTACCCCAGTCCCAGGTGAGCACCTCTCACCTCTTCCTTGCTCATGATCTGTGAAATAATCAAGATCAAGCAACAGAGGTGCCTAGAAAGATTTTGGTGAGAAGCAAAGCTATTGCATTCAGTTTGGTCTATAACAGACTGCAGGATTACATCCAGTGTATTAGCAGATCATTTCCCAACACTTAATTAGTTTTCATTAGGATTCCACAAATAGCATGAGCACTACCAACAAATTAAAGAAATCACCGGGTTGCCTAATCGCGTTCATTTTTAAAAGCAGTCTGTGCTATCTGTCTTGATGCTTCAAGAAGTTTACAAATAGTTTGATCTTTCTACAGTTATGTGCTTAATAAGGAGTATTAGAGAGCAATTACTCCTGCTTTGTTTGGCTATATCTAATCCTTTCCACATAAAATCAACAAAAGAATTGTGAGGTATGCCACCCTTATGAGCTAACAGGTGACAAGAGTAGTCTCACACTTACTTAAAGTGTGGTTACTTAGTCCTCACTCAAACACATTTTAATTAAGGGCTTCATAAGGGCATTACGAAAGTTATATCATTTTAGTAAATACTGAAGAGGATGATGAGTGGTAATAATTTCCCACTCAGTAGGGATTTTTATGTTACAGAAACCATGGGCAATTGAGATGTGTGACTTTCAAGTGCATTTTTAAGTGGTATATTTTATTATTTATACACTACATGGTTGCCTTTGGAAGCGACCTTCTATCAGGTCTAATAGAGAAGAGACAAACGGCACACTGTACTGTTCACTCTCCCCCAAATATATATGGCCAACAACAGCAGTGTTTCAAAATTAGTGCCAACTGGCTTATTTTCCTGGCCAAAGAAGATGTGAAAAACCGGAAGGTCCCACAGTAGGATATTTGGGTGATGGAGTACGGGTGCAATCAATTCTGTCAACGTAGTTTATAAAATAACTTCAGAGGTATAATAGATATGGATTGCTGTGCTCCAAAAATGCTATAGCTTAAGATCTATGACTTGCATGAAGGTTACTGGCTCAATTTCTGAAACTATTTCTCTCATCCCACACACTTCTTGGTATCAATTAAAAAGAAAACAAACAACAACAACAACAAAAACACCAAAACAAACAAAAAAGCCACCCTATTTATACTGAACATACAAACCAGATCATCTTGGCAACGTTTTCAGCAAGGCATAAAGTCTGTCATAACTTTTCATCTATGCCATCTGGAACACATTAAATATATTTTATGTAGTTGCACATGGGAACTATTCACAGCAGTTGGGGACACTGTAGCCACTACAGGCTGAAAGAGAAGTAAAGAGGTGGAGGACAGAAGAATATATTCAGTAGGAAAACAGGCTGAAATGCATAAAAGGGATCAGTTTCTAACAAAGAAGTAGTCACATGTAGAAAAGCTGATTTATGTTGGAAAAATGTGTAAATGCCTCATCCTGCAGTCTATCACCAAACTGAAATTAATTAAATGATATTTTATCTGGAGTGACTTTTTAAATAAGACACTTTGTATGAGAAAAAAAAATACTCAAAAATACTCAGTTGTCAGGCCAAAACCTGTACACACTCCTAACTACTATTCTGGACAGGAGATTAAGGTTCAGAAATCTCACTTAGTTGCGTTTCTATTTCATGTCAACACTTTGGTACTTTTTTTTTTTCTTTTTTTTTTCTTTTAAAGTCAATCAATGTAAAGTAATAAAAACACACCGGGGCTTTCAGTATTACTTCATCCAGCTCTAAAAATGTTTTCTATGTTTTCTACTGTAGATTTCCTGAAGTTTTTACATGTTTGACATCATCACTACACCTGCATGTGACAGAAGGGCAAAAGGAGACCTAATTGGTTCTGCTTATGGGAGAAAAGAGTTCTAAAGAAATAGTCAGGGGGCTTCACAGGTTGACAATTAAGCACAGAGAGATACAAGAAAAGATACAAAAACTGCTAAAAACTCTTGGATAAATTATTGACTTTGAGTACGTGTTATTAATCTTCCTAGCTTTGTGCTCATTAAACAAGACACATCTCTGCGTGTACTGTTCAAAGGTTTACTACAGATATGCTGATCTGAAAGTGTACCACGTTCCTATGCAGTACAGAACTGATGATATTTACAGTACTTCTGCTGGGTACAGTCAGCCCAGGAGATATCTGAGCATCAGCGTTTATACAAATAGTTTATGCACTGTCCACTGCTGCAGTGTAAATCGGACACGGAAACTACTCGCATAGACATGGTTAACATCAGTATCCTCATTGATGGAACAGAAAATTGCATCACCAGGTCAAGTACTTTTGAAACCAGAGGAACCACATCGAGTAAAGTAGATCTGGAACGTATGATCCTTTCAGAGGATTCAAAATCTGTCCTCTGACATGGGCCAACCTTCCAAAATCAGCACAGATTTAAAAAAATATAGAAAAGTGTACTTTTGCAATAAATTTCATTCATTCTTATGAATGGAATTAATCAATATTGGTGTATGGCTTCACAAATATTCAGTATAATAAAGACTTTTCCCCCTATAATCTAGACTAAAAAAACTGTGACCAAAAGCAGTTACTTCTTGGTGGATATTTGGAGGCCTCTTTGAAAAATTCCTGTCTGCCAGTGAATTTTTTAAAATGCCACTTTTGCTGTCTGCTATGTATACCAGAAAAGGCACCAGAAGGCAAAAAATGTTACTGCCTGGCTTTGGACATCTGAACGGCACTCATCCTTTTCCCCCACTGACAGTGCTGCTCAGCCCAGCCCCAATACTTCAGCTGCACAGTGGAAGGGAAAACAGTCTTCACATGACTGTCTTGAAACACTTTTCATGTCAAAAACCCAGAAGAGCCAAAAGCCTCGAGGCAAGAAGACAAAACTTTCTGGGGAACACCAGAGGGAAACCCTGGGAACAATCCACAAACAACAAGCAACTCCCATAGGAAAACACATCACTCTATTAATGTTGGATAGACAGGGAGATATGTAGAGTGTATATATGAAGCTGGAACTAGATGATCTCTGAGGTCTCCTCCAATCCAAGCCATTCTATGGTTCTACGACATGTCTATTTTCTATATTCCTGTTCTCCACCTCCTTCCAAGGCCAAGAATGTTGATTTGGTCACAGTCCCTGCAGTACACCAATATGCAGCATAACTGATGAAGAGGAGCTGTATTCAAACTGCTCAAGAATTGCTTCTGTCTCAAGAGTTAAAGACTGACCATTCCAGCTAAAGAAAAAGAAGTAATAAAAAATAACCACTTCAAAACTACTTACATACAAAAAAAGTAGAAGCCCCGCAGGTTATTCATTATTAATCCCACTTACTTTCTCATATGGTATTAGTTATGTGTTACTTGAAATTTTAGAGCAATTTTTAGTTTTAAGTAAATATCTGCTCAAATTAAAATTAAGGATTAATTTGGGGAGAGATTTTAGACTTCAAGTAAATTTTTTCCTATTAGTGCCTCATAACAAAGTAATTGTTGAATTAGTAATACATTTGTCAATCCTGGTAAGTAATTATAGGTAATACATATAAAACAAATTACTGCTTCATTTTAGAATGTAAGTAGTGAAAGTTTGGCATGAGGTTCTAATTATCTACCGAACATGAGTCATGCCAAAACCAGTGGGACAAATCATATCTTAACTCCTAATGCTAATGTGACCCCGCTGAATATGGCTTCCCTGCATTATGGCACCGATCCTGAAAGTGTAGCACACTGTGGGATTTGTACAGGTGCAGCAGCTGGCTCGCGTTCCCAAAAAAGTCAAAGGGTGAGGGTGTGAACTGCAAAATGAGAACCACTACAACAAGCCAGCTGAAGGGATTCAGCTCCAGGGGCCAGACCTCTAGTGGGAATAACTAATAGCTTCTTCTCTACACTAGGGTGAGCACGCTATATCAAAAATAACACCCAGCATTACAAACTTATCTGAAAAGAGAGAAAAACCACAGAATGAGCAACATTTGGTTGACATGTTTTCAGACATGAAGTACAAAAAATGCTAGGCAGCCCCAGCTCTTACTAACACACTGTAAGCAATGAGAAGAAGGACAGACAAAGATAATTTTTAGAAAGCCCATTAAATAATTCATGTATTTTTCTGCAGTGCAGCTAATCTTCAGTGGTGTTTAAGGAGTGATGTGGGTGGCATGGGCAGGCACACTAAAGGAGCCCTGCACTTTGAAAGGTGATCAAAAGTTTGTATTATGCTGTATGCTGAAAAGTAAAAAGGAAAGCTTGTCAGAAGGCAATCTGACTCGAATATTGAATTTGACAGGAAACAGAGTAGAAATAAATGCGTAATAGGAAAATTAAGGGGCATTTTCCTATATTCCAAAGCACACATCGAAGATAAACCATGAAATAATTTCTGTATTTTGATTTATGCACAGGTTCTTCAGGGGTCCTAATGACTTGCCTTATGATATCTTGCATTTAACGCAATGCAATATCAATTTCTGTGCCAGGAACCCAATTCTCCAAACACTTCTACAAATTCAAGGAAGATATTTTTTCTTATGGACTTGCCAGCATCAGCAATGTCTAAGAGCCAGGCAACAGTGGGAACCAGCTGGGCTGGGGGCTGTAAAAATACAGAAATGCAAAGACAGCACTTGCCTTGAAAAATCTGCAGTCCAAGACAAAGACTGAGGGAACTGTTAAGATTCAATGAATGCATCAGGAAAAACAAAGACAAAAGGAAGGTCTGGTTTATATTCAGCTGGGGTGAAGCAATAAATCATCTGTTCAGGAACAGGGATCTGCAGCTTCTTCTCTTTCCTCAGCTGGAAGATTCTCTTCAACCAGCTCTCAGATCACAGAAAGACTTTTCATCTCCTTTTCTATCAGACCCAAAGATTTCCTATATTTCTCAAATGCTCTTCTTCCTTCTTTTCTCTCCAACTCTGGACTGACAGAAAAATAAGTTGTTGGGTGTTGTCTGTGCCCAGGAAGATGTCTTCTGCTTGCACGCAAATCCCACAAGAGAGAAAAATAACGAGCAATGATTTATGAATTAATGTATATCATATCTCTTCCTGTCTCCATCCAGTTGTCTCTGTTAAAGTTAGAGGACACTGAAGAAGAGAAATTACAACACTTTATGATTCCCAGAAGCCCTGAACTTTGATACATGGAACCTTGCATGTGCCCAACATGTAACAGAGATCCCGGCTGTTGGAAATGTTATCCTGATATCTTCTGGATTGAGCTGTTGGCATGAATGCCTGAAAAAAGTTTGTCTAGTAGCAATATTAGGATTATGAGACTCAATTTAATACTAAAACAGCTACTCATATTTTCAGGAGGTTCTTTCAGTGACAACAGAGAGAGGCCATGAAAACACCAGTTTTTTTATGTGACAGAACAGTTAGCAATAGCACTTGCACTTCTGCAAGAAGGGCTAATGTTGGGGAACCTCCTGTCAATCCTAGGAAGCACATCTGCAGCTTCTCTGCAGAGGAGCTCTATAGAGAGGGACCTGGGCGTCCTGGTGGACGACAGGTTGTCCCTGAGCCAGTAGTGAGTCCTTGTGGCCAAAAAGGCCAGTGGCATACTGGTGTGCATTAAAAAGAGCGTGGCCAGCAGGTCGAGGGAGGTGATCCTCCCCCTCTACTCTGCCCTGGTAAGGACTCATCTGGAATACTGTGTCCAGTTCTGGGCTCCCCAGTACAAAAAAGACAGGGATCTCTTGGAAAGAGTCCAGCAGAGGGCCACAAAGATGGTGAAGGGACTGGAGCATCTCCCCTATGAGGAAAGGCTAAGTGAACTGGGTCTGTTTAGCCTTGAGAAAAGATGACTGAGAGGGGATCTAATCCAGATTTATAAATATTTGAGGTGTGGGGACCACAGTGGCGAGGCCAGTCTCTTTTCAGTGGTATGTGGAGACAGGACAAGGGGAAATGGACATAATCTGGAACCATAGGAAGTTCTGCACAAATGTGTGCAAGAACTTCTTTACAGTGAGGGTGACAGATCACGGGAACAGGCTGCCCAGGGGGTCATGGAGTCTCCTTCCCTGGAGATATTCAAGTCCCACTTGGATGCCTACCTGTGCAACCTGGTGTAGGGAACCTGCTTTGGCAGTGGGGTTGGACTCAGTGATCTCTAGAGGTCCCTTCCAACCCTCACAATTCTGTGATTCTGTGATGTAGAAATGTAAGCAAAAGCAGAGATTATCAGGACAGAAAAGAAAAAAAAAGAGCATCCAATTATTGTAACAAATCAGATGTCTGTAGCCAAAGGACCTGGGAGGTCTACAGAGAGTATGTGTGGAACTGGAAGAGGAAATCAACTGCAGAAAAAAATATAAGTACAGCATGTGAAGATATACTGGACTAAATGAATATAGATGTATCCAGTGAATGACATTTCAATGGAAGATGGCTTATGCTTTGTATATGGATAAAGCAATTAGCCCATTAAGAAAATCACAGTAGATGAAAAGAAGTATTAATGACACAATTTAATACAAAAGGAACTGATTTTTACAGATTAAAAAAAAAAAAAAAAAAAGAAACCATAGCCTGGTTTCTTCATATTCAGGCTGCATAGCCATTGGATCCAACTGTACACCCTGGTACACTTGTCAGTACACCGTCCTACTGTGACCTAACACAAACGCAAAAATACTCACGTAGTAAAGTCTGTATTTGATATAAAGCAAATAAGCTGAGAAAGGCCAATTGGCAACCTGACTAAGGGATGGGAAACTGACCCTGGAGAAACAACTATTGGGTATGATGTGTAGGGATCAGCACCTCTTGGAGCCAGGCATGGTTTCTGGCACACTGACTATCAGTAGGTGAACTGTGAAGAAAGAAGCCAGAAGGACCTCCCCACCAATGCTCTTCATCACAAGAGGATGTGACAGTCTGAAGGGGCAGTCTGCACAAAGAGCCCTGAGACAGCTCCCACTATTACTGATTATCCTGCAGGTGCTATTATACGTATTACGGTAAAACACACTAGAAAGTGGGTCTCCAATTCATTAATACTCACATGAAGAAAACTTTGCTCACAGAGTCTGGCAAGCAAGATGACTGGTTGACCATAAGATGAAAACCTTGTCTCTGCACATGGATACTTGACAATTTTATTCTCCCAGCAACTGGTCAGTCTTATGTACCACAATGTACTGACTCTCTATGGCTTCACCAGTCCTGAATTAAATATATTGTTCTTCAGTCATCTGGAGGTATCTGCACAGCAACAATGACATCCTCTAACACCATTCAGTCTAATCTATTATGTCCTGAGAGTAATGACATAAAAGCAAAGATCACACCTGATCCTGGTCCTTGTTGATGTTATTTAAGAGAATCTCAGACCTTTGTTTTTGATATATATTGAACTTCATCTTAGTTGTCACTCAAAGCTTCTAGAAAGGGTTTTAAAAGTGTTTCTACACTTCATCCTCATCTTTGCCTTTCTGCAGAGGACACAGTAATTGAGAACTTCCACACAGTTTCTGGAAATATCAGAAAAAAAGTTGGTAGCAAGCTGACTGAACTGTCACAGACTCCAAGGACAATAACTACAAATCAATATGTCTTGACTGAATGCCGATTTTTAAACAGAAAAGCAACATCTACTTCCTCAGAGAGCAACAGAAGAGAGAAATCAGCCACAGCATTCTCTCAAAATAGCACAGGGTATGGATGAAGACACATAAATGCTTCTAATGTAAGATGTTTGTAGCATGAAACACATTTAACAAACATTCAAACAGGAGCATCAAGTGAAATATTGTCACAGCAATAAAAATGAATAAACAGGTGAAACAGGTGAACATGTGCAAACATATGAAATGCACATGAATATATGAAAACATACATTGGAGCCATCCGTGTCAAAGCCCCATTATTTGACTCTATATTGCACAAAGAAGCACAAGATTTCCCGTAATAGCGATCATCATTCACAGCCTGCCCAAACATTGGGAAATATCCAGGGAGATTATGACCTAACTATCCACATCCTGGACCAAGAATTTCCAAAAAAAATAATAAAAAAATTTTTTTTAAAATCTACTCACATTGTTATTTATACTGAAATATTACCCAACTCCTCTACCACTTCTGGGTTCCAAAATACACTTATCATCTTCATAGGAATATATTATTTATTTCATTTAAACAACTTTCATATACAACCTCCAACTGAGAAAGGGGTGATTAACAAAAGCATTTTAGTATGAAGTATCTAAGGAGTAGAGTGCTCCTGATGGGTTTGATTTACATCTGAAAGGATGTAGCATCAGCATTTGGAAATTGCCAAAGTCTATACTACCCTCTCCAAACTCGAATTTTGCAGCTCATAAATCTTTTGGGATAATATAACAGCTTGCTTTGCAGTGTATTCTGCACCCCATATGCTAGGGGTTGGGTTTTATTAGTATTAACAGTGAATTGTAAGATTATATAAAACTTTCTGCGTACCGACCCAAATATAGAGGATATTACCTCAGAATTAAACACATCCAAAAAAAGATACAATTCCAGGACAAAAGTAGGTATTTGTACCACAAACAGTGAAAGCAGCATAAACCATAAAACCATCTGTAAACACTGGATGTCTTTGGCAGCGGCCCTACCTCACAGAAGAGAACACGACAGCAACTCTTCAGCTCAAGGTTTCATAGATTAGCCTGAGCTGGCTTAGCCATGATGAATGCAGTCACTGTGTGACCTGTTGAAGGCACTGAATGAAAGGAAGCAGAGCACGTGAGGAATATTTCCCCATTTTCTATAATCTGTGGATTGATCTATTTATTATTATTATTATTTTTACTTTTTCCTATCTACAAAATCAATGCCGTATTAGCAAACCTGAGGAGACCTGGCAGAACGGCACACAAAATTGGCATTTACTGTTCCAATAACCACATCCTGATATAACAGGTTATGACTTTTGTACAAAGGAATAAAAATGACTAATTTTCATATTGGTGAAGATATTTTTTTCTTCCAAAATGACAGAACTGATACTTCAACCAACTTTTGAGAAGTCTTTGAAATCAGAAGCTGCCACAAACCTGCCTAAAAAGTAAGATTTTATGCTTTTCACTGAGAGTTCTCAGTTCACTGAGAAAATGACATGCCAAAACACAGATGTTCATTTTTACCTTTAGATTAAATACATCATCCACCAATTCAATGCAACATATATTTTCAACTCCTGCAGCTGCTGTTTTATAGCCTTTCATTCTTCGCTGCAGCTTAAAAAAGTAAAAATAATTTTTTAAAAAGGCAAAAAGCGACAGGAACAACTGATAGCTGTGAAGAAGAGGAAATGAGATATCATTTTCTTATTGCTATCCAGAACGACATAAGATAGACGTAAAAGCCCATCTTTGACGTTTTCCAGATGTCTGTAAAATCTTATCAATATTCCAGCTTTTCCTTATATTGACGGGTATTTTTGTGAAATTCTTTGTTCAGGTTTTAATTTTTAATTTTTATTTTTTTTTTTTAATCATATATGAGTGAATTTTGACAGCATTTGAGCTGGGGCATGAGAAGTTACAAAAAAACCTTTAAAATTCGTGTATTGTAAGCACTGCGTATTCTAATTTGTAGAAAGGCTGTTGAGAGAACAGGAGGGTAACGAGCAGGTGGTATTTTGCTTTCAAAGCAATGCAATTTAACAAGCTGAAATTTATTTTGGTTAAAATTCCTCATAAAAATACAATACCGTGAGATTACAGTAGCAGAAGACATGGTCAGTTCTGCTTGTCTGGTCCACTCTAGGCAGAATCACGGCTCATATTATAAGCCAACAAGGCAAACCTGATCGCAGCTATCTCCAAATGTTCCCATTTACAAATCACTTAAAATTCTTAGTGACACTCTGAGGTGGGTTTGACAGTGAAAGGTTTATGTGAGCCAGTGCCATGACTGAAAAAATTATGCCTGTACATCACTTTCCTTCCCCAGATTTTGTTGAGGCAAGAGATGCATGAAGAGGACTGCTCTATATTAAGTCCACTTTAGACCAAACCAGAGACTGGCAGACAATGCAAATTGCTGACTTCCCTTCTTCATGAATCCCCCCTTCCCAGACATTTCCCTTTTCATGGCTACTGAGCATCCAAAAAGTACCCATTCAACAAATCACTTTTGCTTAATATCTCCCTTCTGCAGAAAACAGTGATTTTCTGCTTTACAGAATGTAAGTTCCACAGATAGCAATACCACAGTTGTTTCCAGTTTAATAACCAAATCACTTACTTATTTTTTTAGTCCTCAAAGTACTGCACTCCTGCTATCTTGCCTGTTACAGCTCTCTTCACCTTTTGGAAGCACTCATTTTTGGAGTTGGACTCAATGAATTCTTGAGGTCCCATCCACACCCTGCAGTTCTGTGACAAGCTTAGCCAAGAATGCATTACTCACATTGGCTTCCTATCTCAGAGGTACTTACTGTTTTTTCACCAATTTGGGAAATTTTATTGGTGAAAAAACTGTGCTGAAATCTCCCCCCCTCCTCCATCCCAACCCCTTAGCTTACCTAGGTTGGCTAATTAGGTAATTCAATTAGCTTGAATTACAATTTGAATTTCAATTAGCTTCAATTACAGCTAAGTAAGACCAAAATGAAACATGTGTACACTTATAGAAACAGAAAGAAACAAACTCAATTTGATAGCAGTTTAAGGATATCTCATGTCTCACCCCCCACAGGGGTGACTTTTAGTCTTTATTCTTTATACTTTATTCTTAGACAAACAAAATATCAGCTAAAAATATGCTGAGGAATTACCACAAAATAATGAGAACTGGTTAAACAGCAATGTTCTGAACTTGCTGAACAGCTGTAAGCACAATAGCAACTTCAATTATTATTACTTTTGGTTTTGTTTTTGTCAGTTGCAGTTTGGGAGAGTCTCTAGCTCACATCTGCATGAATATACATATAAAAAAGAAATGGTTAGCCACAAAAAGCAGTTTTTCTCTCCCTTACATTAAAACTCACAGAAAAAGTCCAGACTTATAAATAAGGCTTTCAACAGTAGGTCTTGTAATTCCACAAGTTTTATAACACAGCTGTGTTTAATTAACACTGGGCCACCACACCCTCCAGATGGGAGATTTTGAGGACCATTAAAATCCAGCCTGGCACCTTGACTAAGGTCTGTGTTTCTAAGAATGATGGTTGGTTGCTAGACTCTACAATAGAGCCTGTTCTGGGTGTAATCTGAGTCCTTTGATGTTTCTCTGGTGGAGGTAGAAACGTGAGTTTTCTCATGAAACATCATGTTATTCACAGATAAACCTGTGAGGTCTAGAACAAGCAAGAAATTCTTGGAACCTGCTGCGTGGCCATGAGTGGCACTGCCAACAAACTATGGGGAAACAATCCATGATCAAGTCACAATCTGCTGGCTCTAAAGGATGAAATAAAATCATTCTCTTACATTTTGATATTCTTAATTTGTATGCCAAAATGATTTTATCTGGCTATATGAAGTTTCTTGGCCATAATAATTTTACAGGTAAAGTGACTCATGAACAAAAAATGCATGAACTGTTAGCAGTTGTTGTCACTACGTCCTCTTTGCTCCTCACATTCTCTATGGTTGTTGATTCAGATGTATATCTGGCAGAAATTGAGGGAAATTTTAAGGTATGTTCCATTTAGAAGTGGACTCAAAGTATGCAAGTTCATTCAGCATTTGACCTGGTTTTGGGACACATCTTAACACACTGACACAGGAGAGCCCACCAAAGCACTGCAAGTCCAAGCCTGTGAAGAAAACTTTTTCTCTCCAGATGTCTCCATGCTATATTAAGTGAATGACATCTTTTTCTTTGTATCATGTGGTAATTTATCTTATACCACAGATTTCATGCAACTGCTCAGTAAACCCAGTCCATTCTACTGATGTTAACCTTGAGTCAAGACCTGCCTTTCATCCTGAGCAACCTTCAGTCTACATTGCCACCCACAGGCAGGGCAGCTCACCTTGTAGCTGGGACATCCAGCTAGGGACTCACTTGTGGCAGAGCTGCGTGGGTCAGCAGCTGTCATCACCTCAACTCAGATTTGCCATTCCCTTCCCAGATGAGGCCCACAGCACACTGCCAACACAGAGCATAATGAGGCCTGTCAGGTTCAAGCCCAAGGGCTTGGATCCAGGAACAAAAACCTGCTCTAGCTTACAATGTAAACACATACAAAGCCTTACAGCCATCACCCTAGTAAATCAGGGTTTCTAGAAAATACTCAAAATTAAGAAGAACAATAGGTAAAGATATTAACAACAGCTTATTTCCAAAGATTTATCTCATGTTGAAGTGAAAACATTTTCAGTGAAAAGCATTTTTCTAAACAGTGTTCAAAGCACAAATACATGGTTTCCTGTTCCTGCACAGTAACTCCAAAAGAATGCCCCCTGAAATATTTATGTGAGAGTGATTTAGATGATCTGCAATAGAGCTTTTCAACATGATGCCCTATAACAGCACAGAGATGTTGGTCACTAGAGCACTACAACATTGGTCTTACTACTCACTACTGCAACAAAACACCGCAGATGATCCAAAACAACCCCAAAATAGTAGTATTGGTGTTGCCTATCCCTGCAAAAGGACATTCAGCCCTGAAACCAACCATGTGAGTAGCCTGCTTATGACTTTTCTGGTCTTCAAAAACTTTCTCAACATGTAACCAGACTTGCCAGTAATTTGGGATTTAAAAGCAGCTTCCATTGCATTCTAATGAGATTTTCATAGGAGGCTCAAGCATATAATTAGTTGATAAACAACAGAACATCTACTTACAAAAACAAACAAGACTCCTTTTCACACACTGGCTTCTTAATTTACCAAGAGAATTGACCATGAATAGAAATAAACAGGAACTACCCTTCTTCTTTGCCTTCCCCTGCTGTGTTGTTTTATTGTGTGCCTCAAAGCTGGCCTTGATCCTCCCACTTTTTTTTTTCTCTTCTTTTTTTGACATGGCAAAGAAAACTGCCCAAGTCAGCATCACAGCAGGTCCATTGGATGCTTTCCTTGGTGGAACATTAGAGCACCTTTGGAAGCACACCAGTTTCAGAAACAATCTACATGCTGCACCCAGTGGCTTCCCAACAATTCTCTTCAATGCAGATCTGACTGTCAAAAACACAAACTCTGTCTGGCAGTAAGAAGGATGACCACTGTGTCACATAAAATTTTCTGCTTCAGTCCAAACCTTTCATAAAACTTCAGCCAAAGCTTCAGTCTGTACTGATTTTTTTTTATTATTATTATTATTATTAATTTTTTTATTTTACTCTGGAATTGTCTGATTGTACTGACACATGTCACAATGTAAGTTATCACAGAAATCTGATGTAGATTATGAGATACAGTACAGGGCTTATGTTTAGCCATGAAAATGCACAGTGATGCATGAAACAACCTCAAAGCATACAGCATGATTCTTCTTCCCCTACATCAGGAATACAAAAAGGAGAATTATAAACTCTAAGAAAGTATCCTGAAATCAGTGTCAGACAAAAACCCAAACAAATAGCCTTTTGCAACTCATGTCACATTCAGGGTGAATAGTTTCACATCAGGAAAAGAGTGAATTTGTATGTACATAACCTGGAGCACAGGATTTCTATTTCTTTTCTTTTTTTTTTTTTTTAAAAACAATCTTAAAGGAAAGTATGAGAATACTAAAATCATTCAGCGTGATTATATACATCATGCAGAAGGTATTATTATGTCAGCACTGAAAAAAAATATATGTTTAGAATACTGCTGGATTTTCACATGGCAGCCTATGAGTCTAGAAATAAAGATGCAGTCAGTACAATGAACAGCAACTTTCTGAACTGTTATGCACTAACACTCCTTAGGAAATTAAGCAGGACTTATCATACATGCCTAAGAAGGAATTACAGAAGCTTCTGTTTCCTCAGCCATAAATTTCCTGGCTGCATTAAGTAATACCAGAAGTGTTGAAGCAATGTTGACATTCAGTGTGTACTGGATTGAAGTTAAATTGACTTTTATGTGCAGAATAAACTATTGTAGCTTTTTTATTTCTCTTTGGTCATGAAAAAAATAAATAAGTAAATAAAAATCTCATAGTAAAACCTTTTCGTGATAAAAAGTTTGTCTTAGGGTGTGTTCCACATGATCTACTGCATGATGCTATAAATTCTTGACTCTCGGTAAGACTGAAGCAACAGTCAGAAAAGGTTATTGGTAATACTGTACAACCACGCACCTTTCCAGGGTTTTGTATAATCACTGAATCATGGAATCACAAGGCTAGAAAGGACCCACAAGATCATCTAATCCAACCATTCTCCCACTACTGTTGCTACCACAGGCCACTAAACTGTATCTTATTGCTCCTCATCCAGACACCTCTTGAATACTGCCAGGGATGGCTACTCCACCACTTCCCTGAGCAGCCATTCCAGTGCCTGACCACTCTCTGAGAGAAAAAGTTTTTCCTATGTCTAATCTAAACCTCCTCTGGTACAACTTGTGGCCATTTCCTCAGGTCCTGTTTGTTGCCTGGGAGAAGAGGCCAAGCCCCTCCTCATCACAACCTCCCTTCAAGAAGTTGTAGAGAGCAATGAGGTCTCCCCTGAGTCTCCTCTTTTCCAGACTGAACAATAGGAGTCCAGTGCAGGACCTGGCACTCGGCCTTGTTGAACATCATCCCATTCACCTCAGCCCAGTGATCCAGCCTATCCAGATCCCTCTAAAGGGCCTTCCTACCCTTGGGCACATTGGCACCACCTCCCAACTTGGTGTCATCTGCAAACTTACTGAGGGTACATTCAATCCCCTCATCTAGGTCATCAATAAAGATACTAAACAAGATGGGCCCCAGTACTGACCCCTGGGGGATGCCACTTGTAACAGGTGGACTTAACTTCATTAACCACTACCTGTTGGGCACAGCCCTCTATCCAGTTCCTTATCCAAAGAAGGTACACCTGTCCAGGCCACAGGTAGTCAGTTTCCCCAGGAGAATACTGTGAGAGACCATGTCAAAGGCTTTGCTGAATTCTAGGTAGACTACATCAACAGCCTTTCCCTTGACTAACAGATTAGTCACCAGTCGTAGAAGGAGATGAAGTTGATCAAGCAAGACCTGCCCTTCATGAACCCATGATGACTGGGCCTGATCCCCTGGATGCCCCACACGTGCCATGTGTTCTCACCCAAGATGATTTGCTCCATAACTTTCCCTGGCACTGAGGTCAGGCTGACAGGCCTATAGATCCCTGGATCATCCTTTTGGTCCTTCTTGTAGATGGAAGTCACATCAGCAAGCTTCCAGTCCTCCAGGACCTCTCCAGATAACCAAGAGCACTGGTAGATGGTGGAGAAGTCCTTTCTTATATGTGTTTACATACTAAACCAAAGCAAGAATTTTTCAATCCACACAGAACCAGGCAGAGGGAAGTATCTCAAATAATCAGTCTTATTGCTTGGGCTAAGAAGGACAAACAGTAGCTTTCACAGTTCCCTTTCATTTTTGAAAAGAAATTATATTAACTGGTCGCCTGGGAATATTTTCAGCTTATCGTGTGCTCAGCTTGCAGTATCTTACTGTGAATCAAGCTTCATATGACTTGGTGCGGATATACCACAAAGCCAAAACACATTAAATATCTGAACTCTCACAAAATCTGAAAATAAAATTTCAGGTAATTTACCATCTGTGCTGATTTAATCTTCAGTAAAGACTAGCTCAGAACTTCAGAAATGGGTGGATATCTGAATTCTACTAAAATTACACATTTATATTATGGGATTTAGTAGTCAGTCTTACACGGGTGCCAGAAAACTTTCAGAACCCATACAATATATTATATCATAATATGGTCGTGTAAATTTGTTTCCCATTGAAAACACCACCACCCTACCTTGGAACTGATTTAGCTAGACATCCTGCATTTCATATTCATTTCATATTGTAACTGCTATAGTAGATGCCATAGAGGTTCTGACAGTGTCTAGCTCAAAATAAAAATATCCGCAGTGAGGAGTATTTTAGAAGAGTTATGAAGGGTTCATTTCATAAATTCTTGACTATGTGCTTTTAGGGAAAGCCAAAACTGTCCAAGACTATAGAAAACATAATTTTCCATACAGTTCTTTAACATGTTATTGCTAATGTAAGTGTTAGTTAAAGCATTTACAGTCAGAAGAATCAATTAGCAATGTGTTTTGTAAAAATAAAATTAATGGCAAGATATTGATTCTAAACGTAAACTTACAAATTTTCTTTGTGGTATGTGGACTGATTACATTTCATATGAAGTTGTGTGATTGAAGTGAAAGTGTCCAAAATTATCCAAGCCATTCATAGAAAAATTTCAGAATATTTGTTTAATAGATTCTTTTATCATTTAGGAACAGGATGAATTTCTCATTGCCTTAAAAATCTACTGTCAACATTCAAGACTGCATCTTTGTTTCTACCAGCAAAGAAAACCTCCAATTTTCTCTTCCTGCCCCTCATGCTGATACCATACAAAGACAATCTAGCAACTTCTCAGGATACAGAAAACATGAAATCTCACTAGGTACCCAGAAAAAAGTACCTGGTACTCACTCCTGGGAAAGATCAACTGCAATCCTGGGTTTCAGCTTTCAGTAAGAAACCTAATTTGTTTGTACTGGATATCTCTGCTTCCTAACATAACCCAAGGCCACAAGGGACACACTGGTAGTAATGCAAACACAGAATGGTCATTTGGCCAATACATCATTTAAATATATATAAAGCAGAAAGTTATTACAATTCCAAAAAGGCAGCATGCATTTGTTTGATACGTTGGGGATGGGGAATATTTTGATTTTAGTTCCCATAGTCTAATAGAGAAGCTATCTAGCAAAGCTTTAAGTCTATTTCAGTCTATTCTCCTTTTTATAAATGTAACCATTCAGTAGATAAAACTTCTGAACTGTATACAGTTTTAAAAAATGGATTCTAGTTATTAATTAGAGATCCAGCAGTTCTATTATTTGATGTAAAATAAAAATATCCAGAATTGCTGTGAATGACCATTTTGATATTCTAACAAACACTGAATCCAACATTAAAGTCGATTAAAAATATATCAGATAAAAAACACAATTTTTAATTGTATTTCCAAGGACTGGTGTTTTAAGTAATAGAAAACAAACAAACAAACAAAAAACCTGTTTTGAAAGAATAAGCATTTCAGAAGATCGAGATGTGGCCTTCAACAGCAAGAGGTGGCACAGTCAGCAGAAAATAAAAAATGAATGTATACTAAAACAGATAAGAGAAAAATAAATTGCAATGTTTTCACACAGTCCTAAACACAAGAAAATGACACATGGAGGAGTAGCATAGCAAGGAATATTTGCACTTGTTTACAGAAAGTTTAAAATAAACATCATGGAAAACATTGCTGTTGCTGGTGGAAATGTCATCTAAAAAGTTGTTGTAATATGGTCTTAAGAAAGGATTATAGCACGCTTACTGAAGAAGGAGGCTCTATGTTAGCTTGTAACCTGATTTCCCATTTCCCATCACACAGATTCTGTATGCAGCTAACATTGCTTAATCTAACTAACAGGAATTTATTCCATCATAAGTAAAAGTTTAATTAATGAATTTAATTAATTAGTAAAATTCTTCATCTATAGCATGAGTACTACTACATTTCAAATCTGAGTCTGGATAGGGGAATGTCACTGAAACAAAACTGATTGCATTTTTCTTGGTTGCTTAAGTTTACCACAGCTCACACTTGTTGTAATTATTGTTTTCCTTCTCTACTATATGAACTCTGATTTTTTTGAAATGCTCCATTTAGGAGGTATTTAATGTTAGTTCTAAACAATGCAGCTGTAACTAACTAGAAATGTTTTACTAAGATAAACAAGGACTCCTAGCAGCAATTAGTGCTAAGTAATACTCAGAAGATCTTGGAAAAAAAAAACAAAAAAAAAACAAACAAACCACAAACTAAACAAAATAAATAAATAAATAACCCCCCCACTCCCTGACTGCATGGTTAGCTGAACATTTTTAAACACCTCTATCAACCCATCAATATACATCCACTATATAGCTTACAGATGTTTTTGGAGCCAGCCTGAAAGAGAAGGTGTATAGGCTCTAAAAGAGAAAATGGATGAAAAAATGAGAAGAAACCAAACCTTCCAAGACTGACTTATTTTAAACACTATCAGTTCATTTTTAATAATTCCAAGATATGAGCACAATGCTTAACAGTCTATGAAAAATTCTACTTTCTACTTTGCTCTTATAATATTTGTATATATAACCATAAATCCTTAAAGGTGGCATTTGCAGATGTTCCCTTAATGAGGGATGATGAACAAATTGGAAGACAGAATTCAGAAGAGTCTTGATAAACAAAAGCATCCTGGAAAAATGTGGATAAGCACACATATATGTGGCACTTATATGAATATGAGATAAGGAAAAAATATATATATCTGCTTTGCAGAAAAGGATTTTTCCATTACAATGAATTAAAAATAAAGTGTGAGACACCTCCACTTGCAAATAAATAAATGAATAAATAAAGTACCATGTAGTAACACATAAACAAGAAGCGTCAGTCATATGCAAGTGGGCAATTGTTATATTCATCATGTACTCTGTGAAATTACTGCCTTGTTTTGGGCACTGGACCTCAAGAAGTACATGGATGACTTGGAGCAAACAGAGGTAGACCAGCAAGTAAACATGACCTATGAAGAAAGTTTGGAGTGACTGAAGTTCTATGAAAAGAAGAGAATGAAAGGACTATATATGACAGACATGAGTGTAGTCTTCAAGTACTTAACAGGAACCATAAAAGAAATGGAAATTTACCCTCCATTTCCACAGTACATTGAAGGTGATGGATAAGATATTTTTACTAAGGGGGTAAAAAATTCCATTATGATAAGCATCATAAGAGACTATATAATATTTCCAGAAGGGCACACAGGGCTTAGGAACTAAACAAACAGCTATAAAAACTGTTTCATAACAGTTGATCCTGGTCTGGATAGGGAAACAGAAAACTCCAGTCTTCTAGTCCACACTTCTGCACTTCTTATTGAGTGAAAAGAGTTAAATAAACATTAACAGCTAACTCTAACAGGCAGAGATCATAACATTACGCAGACGCTATGGGCATAGTGCTGTCATTTCTCCAGCTATGGCTTAGCACACTGCTGTAGTCAATTTTGCAGAGCATTATTCATATAGCTAGGGAACAGGAAATATAGTAGGGCTGTTGTCACTAAATAATTACAAGCAGAAACGCTACCAAGTACTTTCTGAAGTGGGTGTTTTTTCTTTTCCTCACCTTCACAGTACCACATATTCTCTGGTACCACTTAATAATAATTTATGTTATCTACTGATCTAACAAAGGACTTGGTATTTTCTGTCTCTTTCATCACATTCCTTATATCTTCTTCATCTTCCTCTGCCCCTGGCAGGTCCAGTACCATGTTCCCTTCTTCACTGGCTTAATCTGAAGTTGACCAACTACAGCCATAACACTAAATAAAATGGTGCCAGTTCACTCTGCAAACATATTCAGGCACTGAAATTCAACTGATTTTTTGTATGGCTAGACTGTTAAAACAATCTCTTGAACAACTTCTGTTCAGTCAGTTTTTCTCTCAAACAAGTCAGTCAATGTTTGGGAGTTTACATGTGACAAGTACCACTACCAGCAAGGTAGGATGGGGGTCATTTCATGCCAACTGGACTCAGTGCCGGAGAGCAGCCCATGGCACCTTCAGTTTACTACTACATCCACACTCATTGTCCTATGAGGTTGCATGTAAGGAAATAATTATTATTGCATCTAGAAGAGAAGCTGTTGAATTTAGCAATATTAATTACAGACAGAAATAGTATGTCCTCTCCTTCCTTCCTGCAGGAGTGGACTCTTGAGAATAAAGTAATCATTTAAAGGGGATTCCACTGTACAACCCCCAGTTCCCACTGCAGGACAAAGAAAAAGTGATGTGGCTACATGCCCATATTGGATGATTAGGAACTACCCATACAAACAGCTACTAATACTGACACAATTACTATAATTTAAATAGAAAGCATGTATTTTTGCTATAAGATGGTTAGATACGAGAAGTCAACTCATCTGGTTCACTCTATCAATACTAAGCGTTTCTGGAAAAAAAGAAAATATGCTTTTTGATTCTGAAGGTCTAACGTAAACTGACAAAGCCTGCAACCTTCCTGTTACAACTGATATAAACACAGTCATGCCTTTTTTATCAAGAAAGGTTTTCAGCTAAAAGAAAAACTGTAATGCACACTCCAAGTTTCCTTTGGATTTTGTCACTTTAAGTGAAATACTTTACTTCACAAAATGTTTCTTGTGTTTAATTGTAGCATAACTATTTACCCAAATGGCAGCAGCCTACACTGGGATAAGTTAAATGGACATTTATCAAGGGCACGTTGACAGTTTTAAATGTTAATCATAAGCATTGCAAGACAAGTACAAATAGCTTCTACCTGGAGGTTACATATCCAAATCAGTGCATAGATACTGTAATTAACTTCTACACAGTAAAGTACATTTGCTTCTGAATTATTGAAGAACATTTCCTGAGAGAGGAAGATGTAAAACATCGTGCAATATATTTATAAGTAGAGTTTACATATAAATAAAAACTGAAAATCCTTCTGCCTATACAACACAGGCAAGAAAAATGAAATGCTGTTTAAAAATATAAATCTCAAGGTCAACATTTAACTTTTAATTAAACAAACAGCTTAAAAGAGTTCCATCAAACAGAGGCATAACATATGGGCAGAGGTTTTTTTATTACTATATTCCATTTTATTTTAGTACAGTGTATTATTAAATAATTAAGCGACAGTTCAGCTACCTCAGGTTCTGAGGGAATTTTGAGAAAGTCTAAAAGTAATCATCGCTAAACCAAAACAGAACATTTATCTAGCAGGAACAACAGAGTTAACACACTTGATTTCTTAAACCACTCTAGAATTTTTGCCCTAGTCACAGAAATTAATAAGGAAACAAGAAAAAGGAAGAAAAATTCATAAAAGCATGATGGAAAGTGTCTTCCCATCAACCCTTCACCCTTCAAACCACTGAAGCATCTAGACACTTAAAATTCTAATAAAAGGTAAAAGCTTTTACTCACAGTTAAAACCAGGTTCAATAGTTCTTCCAGCTTCAAGACTGTTTATTGTAATCTGAAAGATGATGTGCAGCAGCAGAAATGATAGACTGGTGAAACACAGAGATTTTAATAATCGTCCTGTATGCCCTAGAAGAAAAAATACACATATATATATATGTAGTTATTGATGCTGTAGATGAATTTCTAAGCATTGTTTAAAGGTTTTCAGTTAAAAAAAAACAATACCTACAGTGGACAATGCCATATCTAAAAGCAGACTTACATGAATGAGCCCTTCAGTATTCTTTAACTAAAAAACCCACTGATTGTTGTTGCTGATACTTCCTTCTGCTCTTCTATCAAAATAGTTTATTTCATCTTCAAATAGCAATTTTACACTACGAATAATATCATTATGCTCCATGTTACCTGGTACAAAGTATGTACAATACTTCCACTATTGTGAAAAATAAAAAAGCTATTAATCTAATTACACTTTCCAAAACAAATGACGTGGAAAGAGGAATAACAACATGGGAACCTCATTTTGGCTCAGAAATAGAGACAAATTCTCAAGTGAATGCATTGCTTTGTGTAGACTGCCCTCTTTCTCTTCCTGTAGTAGATTTTTTGAAAATTATTTGCAGTACACACTGAAGAACACTGTGCCAAATACACTTGGTTTTAGCTCCTCTCTGATTTACTGGATATCGATAGCCAAAAGCCAATATCAAGTGCTTGATGGAGACTTTGAAAATGCCTTACAAATCCTCTAGGAAACACTCAGCTTTATCACAGGCAGCCAAATTTGCAAAGGATGAATAGAGTAAACCATTAGTATTTCAGAAAATATGCAACATTAACTGTAAGCTGTATTGCTGATAAAAGACAACATTACAAAACACACCACTTGACCTATTCACAACTAAATTATATTTCTTAAGTACCTTATACCTAGATTTTTATCCCACCTATATCATACATTTAAAGGCTATTTTATAAATTTACAGATTGAAAAGGGTAAACTGCTTAAATTCTTACAAGGGTTTATAAATGAAACCAAGGCAACAGAGGGCACAACTAGCTGATTATACTTGGGAAATGTTTACCCTACACGCATCCTGTTTCTTTTATACTTACTCTGTGTGAGTTTATAGCTAGCAGCTTCTAGAAAGAAGGTGATGACTAAGACTGACCTATACTTTGGTTCCAATTGGATTACTGAGCTGAAAAGTTCACTGCTGCATGACAGGGAGTCAATTGTGTTGTACTGTATTTTTTTATTTGCTCTTGTCTGTTACTAATAGGCAATAAATTACTTTAATCTCTCTATGCTGAGTCTGTTTTGCCCATTATGGTAATTGGTGAGTGAACTCCTTGCCCTCATCTCAGCAACTTAGCCCCTTTCCTATCATATTTCTTCACCTGTTCCTTTGAGCAGGGCAGTGAGTGAGCGGTGTGGCCATCAGGGCAAGACATTGCAGGCATATCATCAATGACCAAAACCACAGTTTAAAAGCAAAGAATAGGATAAATATGATTTTGTAGCTTTCGAAAAAGTTGTAATTCATCTCACTCCATTAGACTCAAACTTTTGTTATATTTGCTATCTTGACAATGCAAATTTTTATTACCAAATGCCTGTGATGATCTTCCCTATTAAAAAAAAAAACAAAACAAAAAAAAAAAAAACACCAGCAAGCTTAAGTATGAAATCCTGAAGTCTGAAAAGGAAGTTATATTCACTAAGTATGCAGTTTGCATGACCTATTCACTGGTTTCCAGTGATCGGAGTACTGGTCAGACATCAGAGTTCTCAGATATGAGACAATCCAGGCTGCAGAGCATTTCAGAACAGAGTAAAGATTAAATTCTTCATGTCAGATGTCATTTTTTGTTCCATGTGTACAGAAGTTGGCCTGCCCACATGGCTTAGAACAAGAACTTCCAAACAGTATGAATGAACAAATAACAAAATATCTCCTATATTCAAGGTCATGAAGGGAGAATATATGACAAGCTACATGTTATTACATCAGTTTTTAAGCGTGCTATCATATGTAGTGAAATACAATGACTGGCAAGTCTCAATATTTGGTAGTTTATCCTGCATTACCAGATCCCAGTCTGCATAATCTGAGTATGTATTTATTTATACATCTATTTTTAATGTACTTTAAAGCTGAAGACGAAGTATTTGACAATACAGACCCTATGTACCCAACATTTCTGTTCAAACATACTTGTAGATTGAACAATGGATTTAACAGCTAACTGTGATTGTCTTCCTTTTAGGAACTGTGAAAAATGTTGAAAAAAGCATTTCTTGAAATGCTGAAATGTCAGGAAAACATCTGCACAAAGTTAAGGAATATTTTAAAAGGATAATTACCATGATAACAAATGAAGACTCAGCTTAGTAGTATATATGGCAGAGGAAATACACTACTGGAAGGCAGCATGTTTAGTGCAGATTACAACATTCCTCAAGGACTGTTCTCTCTGTGGCCATCAGTGGGACAGGACCACCATAAGACCCTACCGATGAACAGCCCTTTGCATGCACCACATTCAGCTGTGACAGCAGAAACTAGAAGTTTTTGGAGAAGAATACTAAATACTCTGCCCCTGATCTCAAAAGTTTTGGAGAGACATCAACAACTTGGGAGAAATTGGAGTGCTAGAAAAATCAGTGAAGTATTGGATATGTAATTTATGCCAAGGAAGAAGTGACAGATTTGGACAAAGGATGAGTTTCAATTTATA
Source organism: Excalfactoria chinensis (assembly GCF_039878825.1). Lineage (NCBI taxonomy): Eukaryota > Metazoa > Chordata > Aves > Galliformes > Phasianidae > Excalfactoria > Excalfactoria chinensis. The sequence goes on from NC_092826.1 coordinate 49,388,680, forward strand.
GTGGTTTTTGGATAAACCCATTTGTCTATATTTTTACTTCCATATTTTTTCATTCTACTGAAAACTTAGTTCTAAACTACACAAACGAAAAAAATTAACTGTACAGGACTGAGCAGAAAGAGGGAAAAAGTTCACACTGGAAATCAAAATGCTACACTGATTGCTTTCATTTTGTTTTAGATGTATAGACTCATATGTTCATAAAGGCTGTTATAGGAAGAATATTCTCAAAAAACACCTGTTTTTGTAGCTTTCAAACAGGGCTGTGATTTTACTCACACTGGTGTGGTTCCACCAGCTCCAGCAAAAGAAGGTGAATGATCAGAGTATGTCTCAGTACTTGCATGAATGATTAAAAAAATGTATCTGCTTTCAGCTGTAGTGTGCTGTCCCTCATGGTACCCCATAGGACCAATACGCAGCTTTAGAAATGTCCTTCAGTGCACTTCCGAAACACAAGGAACATGCTTCTAGACTCTCGGTCCTTCCAAAAGACTCCTGGGCCTCCTGTCCTCCAATCAACCCAGCAGGAATGTGGTCAGAATGCAAAGGCTTTATTAATCTTCTTCTAGCTAGCCCAATTGCAACACTAAATGGGATTCAAGAATGCCAAAAGCTTTTCAAACGTGGCAGAGGAATCCATTTTTTATTTTCCAAAAGTAATGCGGCCAAGAGCTGGATTAGTGATGGCATGTCCCCTCAGCCACAGGCATGCATCCTTAGTACAGCTAACTGTTTGAATGTGCCCAACTGGGACTGCTGCTGTCGACAAACACATGCATTTCTTTTCTGCCTGTATCACGACTATTTGAAAAGATGGAGCTTCCACCATGTATCCAGAATTGAATGCTAATGTTTAGAGAGGAAGTTCTGTGATCTTTTTCTGCTACTCCTTTTCTCTACAGTAACAGAGTATGACAGAGTTATTACTACTTAATATGTTGAATTTCCTAAGAACTTCTTCCAAAAGGATGTGCTAAAAGGACACGGAAAACTGGTCAATTGTTACCGAGACCAACTTAAGAATCAAATATATTAGCTATTACTACAAAATCTGACCAGGAACCTCGGGCTGTTGTAAAGAGCCTATCATATGGAAAACTCTCCAGTTGTTTGCAAGGTACACTTTTATTCTACAAAGTTTTTTGTTTCTCTCATTCATTGTGTGGGGCAGCACAAAAAAACTGCTTGCATCTCTATCCTGATTTTTTTTTGCAAGTACCATTATGCATCTATATGCAGAAAGTGATAAGTTCAAAGGGAAAGTATGTACTCTCCTTGCACTGAGCTTGTGGTTTAGCTATAACCTTAGTGTTGAACTTTTTCAAGTCAGTTGCGTTTTGGATTGCACCCTGAACTGCTGCTACACTCTCAATTCCACTTTAATAGTTTTGCTTGAGCATTTTTTTCGCAAAACACTTTGATGCAGCTCACAGCAGATGAAATATCAAAGTAGAAATCATTTTTCACATGATCTTTGATAGCACACAGTGAGTGATAAATATTAATGGACACTTATCTTCTGAACTACTGACGTTTCAGTTAATAAAGATACTCTATTACAGACACTCAGGATTCATTTCTTTTCATAAACCATTTCATCAGTAAATGACAAACATAAAATTAAATATGTCTCAACCAATGTCTTAGCTGCAGAAAATTTGTTCTGTGGCATGGGTAGGGTCAGTCCCATAGAATTTGTTTCAGCTTGCAATTTTAGAACTTGATTTTATGTCAAGAACCATGGAACCACCTCAGAGCCTAACTGAAATCAGAGTCTAAAAACTACTAATCTCCTACTCCGTGGCTCCAGATATGAGTCTGTCAACATCATCTACAGCACAATCAGGGGCAATTGGGAGTGGGAAGATAATAGAATTTCTGTCCCACGGACAAACCTGAAAGATACACAGGAACAAAAAATCAGACTCTCATAATTTCCCAAGTAAAACAAATTCAGTGTTTGATCAGCAATTTTTTAAGTACATCAAGATACCACAACTTATTTAGGGAGATAAATGAATGATAAGAGTCCTGATTTGAAGCTTGTGCTAAGTTTCAGAATTGATTAAAACTACAGTTGGTTCTATCCAATCTTCAGAAAAAAAATGTCATCACAGAGTTCCTCATGAACATCTGCCACTTTGGCCATGAATGTCAAATGTCAAATTCACAAATTTAAGCATATACACCAACGAAAGTTGAAAAGCAAGAAAAAAAGTGTTGACATACCTATTTTCCATTTTTCAGGAAAACTCTGCATTTCTGTATGCTCAGTCAGCAACACAGGAGAACATGGGTCAGGCCCCTCTCCTGTACTCATGACTATCATGCACTAACTGACACTCTAGACAGCAGTACTGATGACCAAGAAAGACAAAGAAAGGGCTCAAATTCAAGCTGTAGATGCAGCTGAGATTTTCAGAAATGACTACTGGGTTAAACCTGCAGGATACAGAGCAGTTTAACCTGGAGCAAAAATGCATTTATGCATGTACTTATCTTCAAGCATATGAGCTGGAAGTGAAGGGTTCTCAGTGTTGCATAAGTTTTGTAAAATAGGTTTGTTTGACTGCTTTACTGCTTGAGTATTGACAATTGATGTGGCTATGCCTTAGAGCACACAGCTGGTAAGTTAGTGGAAATCAAGCTGTTTTAGGTATCTCTATAGCTTCTTGCAGGATTTCCTGTTTTTCCTAGAAGTTTTCATGCTCAGAATACTTCTAGAACTGAGCTGTATCCTCTGCATCAATACACAATACCATCGTTCAAGCCGGTTATAATCTCTGACCAACAAGTTTACACAGGCAATTTACCCATTTTGTTAACAAAATATTTGTCAGAAAAGACTCAGAACTTAGCCATTCCTTTTTTTTTTTTTTTTTTTTCCAGATGATCCTCATATGTTTTCAAAGCAAACAATGGCTACTTGATGTCTGTTTCTCAATTTGACAAGTGACGGTACCAAGTTAAACACAGGAAATAAATATCATCTCAGATATTAGTACATACGAACACTGAGCAATTTTAAGGCAGAGCTGTTCTTTTACAGGAGTATTTGAGGTTTTAAAACACAGTTCCAGATGCTTCCTGTGAGGAATCTGAATCTCCATGTTTGCTATCACAGACAATATTTATTTTGAATTCAAATTAATTCAGCCATTATTATCTGTCAGATGCAGTGCTTACAATGTACTTTACACATATATATCATGGTCATAAGAAACAAGTAACTCTAACTGGAATTCAGTTCCTTCAACAACAGAGAGTCCAAACAACACCAAAGTAATGGGAAATAATAGTAGGACATTTGCTATAGTTCTGAAATACACTATGAAAAAATGAGTACTTACTGGGAGGTAAATAACTCTTTTTCTATTGAATACCTAACCACATGTGTTAATAAGTAGCAAACAATTTGATGCAAAGCACAGTGAGAAGGCTAGAAGGCTGTGTAAATAAGACTAATATAGCTATTGCAAAATAAAACCTAACAGATGATGTCTACACAAAGAACAAAGTGCTGAACTCACTGGAAGCTGTGCTACGAATTTCTACCCTTCTGAAAACTCCCCAGAAGCTCGAGATACTCTCTCAGCACAGGCAGAAGTCTTGCATATGGTCTACCATCTTTCTTAAGAATTTGCATTAGTTAATTTCTAGAAAAATACAATACAACTTCTATAATTCAATAAAGGACCCATAAGTTAAAATACATTGTTCTTTCAATTTCTCTGCAAAAACTTCCTAAGAAATTAGGTTGTGAATTCTGTGTAATTCTGTGGAGTAGTAGGTCAGAAAAAACTGAAGAACTGCAGACTAATAAAACTGACTTGCACACATGGGAAACTGATGTAAACTTGAATATAAATTAGACTGAGATGATTAGGCACTGAAGAGGAGACCAGGTAACAAGAAGACTGTAATGCCTAGAGGATCTCAGAAATCTTTGAAGAAACCAAAGGACATGTAGAGAATAATACTTAAGATGAAACAGTAAAGTCAGTTTTCAATAAACTTCTGAGCTGTATTTCAGAAGAACAAATTTCTGTCAGTGGCTCTTAGAGGAAATGAACCATCATGGGAACAGAAGTGATGTCATCTTGGGACACACCAGCTCTTGCTGATGGTGATTATGTCATCCAGCTCAGTTGCAATAGGTTCAGAACAGAAGTATTTTTGTTTTTATTTTTTCCTTATTAATGACAGAATTATTCCTATTTGTTAAATTCTGTTTAGTATTCATATTATCTGTGAAATGGAATGAATGTAAAATATTATGATCTTTAAGGTTCCTTCCAACCCAAGACATTCTGTGATTCATTCTATAAATATATACAAAACCTGGTGATTGAGGAAGTCCTCTATGCTTATAGAAACATCTGATTTTTCAGGAGACAAAATCACATCTCTTAACATTGCAGAAAATGCTTAGACTAGGATGAGTAGAACTCACTGAAATGATGAAATCCTACATACTACTTTGAATTCAAGGCTTTTGAACGGCTTGGAAAATCAACCCTATGAGGAGAGGCTGAGGGAGCCGGGGCTGTTTAGTCTGGGGAAAAGGAGGCTGAGGGGAGACCTTATTGCTCTCTTCCAGTATCTGAAGGGTTCTTACAGTGAGAGTGGGGAAGGTCTCTTCTCACTGGTGACAAGTGACAGGACGAGGGGAAATAGCCTCATGTGTGCCCCCGGTGGCGCAGTGGTATAAAGTGCTGCTTGCGGCACCGAAGGGCCCGGGTTCGAATCCCCTTTGTGGCGCAGGGGGTAGAAGTGCCGATTTGCTACACAGAGGGCTCGAAACCCAGGAGTTGGACTCGATGATCTCTAAGGTCCCTTCCAACTCGAACGATACTATGATACTATGATATGATACTATGTTGTGCCAAGGTATGTTTAGGTTGGACATTAGGAAACACTTCTTTACAGAAGGGGTTGTTAAACGCTGGAATAGGCTCCCCAGGGAGATGGGTGAGTCACCATCCCTGGATGTGTTTAAGAGCCATTTGTATGTGGGATATGATTTAGCAGAGGGTTGTTAGATTTAGGGTACCATAGTTAGGCTGCGGTGGGACTTGATGATCTTCGAGGTCTTTTCCAAACTGGGTAATTCTATGATTTTATGAATTCATGCTAAGTATCAACACTTTTAGACAGCCTCTATAAACAAAATGAATGACTGATGGAAGGTATACAGGTAAGAAAAGACCAAGAAATAGAAATGCACTGTTTGTTTTTAAATTTCCATCTTAAATTGAAGACTTTGAACAGAGATTTGAATTTAATAAGTCCAAGACAAGCTACCAGACCAAAAAAAAGGAAAAAGGGAGAAAGGGTGAAAATACTATATCTCAGGATTATTTCTAAGCAGTTGGAAGAAATTCAAACATTGATTAAACTAAAATTCAAGAATATGAAGCTATAAAGAGCAAGATGACAAAAAAAAAAAAGCCCTCTAGAACTTACTGTTATTCTGTAATCTTCATCATTCTACAGTCCACTGTCAAAATATTAGAAACTGTGATTAAAAAAGATGCTATGAACGCCTTTATCTATGTCAGTATAAACCAAAAGTCCACTCAAAGTGATCAGAAGTGGCCACAAGCAAATGTTCAGGGAAGCATACCAGTAGTTTAATATTCCCTCCAAGCCACTAACCATTTGTTGAACCAGATCTGCTTGGTAAATTTCTGCTTTGTGAGCTTCTTCAGCCTCACTCTGAGCTAGACAGATTTTCAGCATATACAACATTCTTCATCTGGAATTACCAGATGCTCACCGAATTTCTGTAGCTTATTCCTGTTTACTTCATACAATGTTTCCTAGTTCCCATACCACGAGAAAATGTGAACTGTTCCTCTCTATCCATCCTTTTCATCCAAAGCATTACTTTGTACCTTTCAAGCACACCACTTTTCATTTGCATATTTTCCTATCTAGAGTCTCAGCCTACTCAGCCATTCTTCAGACAGTGTTGCATATACTTAAGTTATCCCCATCAATCCAGTTCTGAACTCTTCTCCAGTTATACTACATCCCTTTAGAGTAAGGTATCACAACTACAAAAGACAATTATATCATGGCTTTATATAGTAGAATAACACTGTTCTGCTTCATCGTGCATTTTGTTCCTTTACATTCGAAACTCATCTTCTGCTGAGACACTAAACTGATGGTTCCATGAATATCACAGGCACTGCATTATTAAGTGGCAATGTGAGCTCAGTGATCATTGTTTTACATGAGAATGTTTTATTAATTCTCGTTATTATTATTTTTTATTATTATTATTAACTTTACATATTCTGTCCTACAAGAACACAAGTGGAATAAAGGCAGCTGGCGGATTCACTAACTGGAGATTTCTTTTTGAGATTTCTTTTTTTCATTTGTTCTTTTTACCTCAAAGGTGCAGCTGTATGCATAGAGGTTACCAGAAGTACCATGTACTTTAAATTTTTTATATTTGTTCAGACATCCAGCAGACCTCCACTTCATGAAATACTCTTCAAAGTTCTCTTATCACGTCAGAGACTTTTGAAGACTGTGAGTTTCATCTGTTTGCTTCTGCATAAATCACTTCTCACAAAACCCAAAACACCTATTCTAATGTCTAGAAGCTACAGTAAGGAAGACTGCTTAATGCTGACTCAAGTTTATCACAGACCAACTTATTTCACACAGAAATTAAAAACTACCTGAAGGAAAGTATGTGTCACCTTCAGAGACAAATACTTCAATTCTCTCTATCCCTGTAGGATTTTACAGAAGTTTTTCAAGATAGACATGTTTCTCCATTAAGAATAACCAAGCATTCATGGCAAGTCATTGGCTTAGTATTGTTTGTGTCCAACTAGATCTAGTATTTCTGGCATTTTGTCCTCTGGGGTAGACATAAGAGGATCAGTAGTTTCATTCTTCCACGTACAGCAAAACTGTGGGGATCCTGCAGCCAAACATAGTAAAACTGCTTCAACATTTGAAACTGAATTTGGCATCTACATTCTGCACACATGTAGTGCAATTGTTGTCCAAGGAGTGTCTCAGGATCCAAGAGGCCTCTAGGGCAGAATGTGAGACATCACTGGGATTTCTCACACATCTGCCTTTCTGCTAGAAGGATTTGGAATTATCCCCTACATAATAGTGGGGCCGGTGAGAACAACTTCCTCAAACCTTGCAAGAAGCACTACAAACTGCAGTATTTGTATTTCTTCTTTTAGATGCCCTCTAGAACAGGTTGCTTCTTGAACAGTTTTAAATACTTTTTCCTGTGATAGGAGATCTAGGTTTGAAAAAAAATGGCATATGACTAGCTGACCTTTCAGGGTCCATTCCAACTTAAACAATTTTATGATACTTACAGAAAATAACAATGTGGAGTAGTATGTAAAATGATGCACTGGAATATATGGATTACCATGTTTCATAGGGTACAGATGTTTTCATGGTCTGAATTTTTTCAGTGATTATTGATGCTTCCTTTTCAGAAGAAAAACTAAAGGGAATGCTGAGTAACATAAAGTGTGGAAACCACGGAGGATATGAAAGATGATGATATTCCTGTGCTCTTCACAATTAATGGAAGTGATTGACTCAGTTCTTTACCATGAAGTGTGCGCTAGAATCCTTCATGTAGAGGGGGTAGAGAAGTTACCTCTATCATTCTCAGAGACTGCAGGAAGAAGAAAAGAGTGTACCTTTGAAGACTACTTTGGCATTTTTCATCACCCAAAAGGCTAGACAACAATCAAAGACACTCAAATAATACAGAGTATTAACTCTAAACAAAAGAATCACCCAAAAGATAAGTATGGTTCTATGATTCTATCCCACAGTTCTGTGTTTTATGCCTTTGGTTGAATGATCAAGGGTAACAGAAGGTCCAAGTACTCTCTTCAGAAGTCACTGTAAGTCAGGGGAACTTGAGTTTGGATGCAAAGAATATATAACTTTCCTATCTCTTCAAGGAAGCAAGATAAGCAATTTAAAAAATCATTTGTATCTGTTAAGCCTGGAAATTCAAGGGTAGAAGACTTCTATATGACTGTAGGTCCATATGGCTACATGACTTCTGAATGTAATGTAGTGCCTAGTCTGCAGTAAGCCTGCCATGACTATTGCTATAATGGTTCTGTAGAACCATAATAAAAAATTGCCCAAAATACAAGATTCTTATGATTAGGAGTGAATGACAAGTATATTCTAATATGAAAGAAATTGAAATATATTACCTGTCCCCATGCATATAGATCCGTCTGTACTTTTGGATAACCTCAAAAACATTGCTACGAAACAGATGCAAAGTTGGGTTTTGAAATTGCAATGGAGACAAAAATTGACTTAGTTTATCACTGTGCTTGTACATATATACACACACACCTACGAGAGCTACATAAAATTATCCTTGCAGCATAATTAATAGTCTCACTCAATGAGAGAGAAGCAAGAGTATGCACACACACATATATATTTAAATCTAGATTCAGCCTTGTACTTCAACAGTTACAGAAAACAGATGGCAGATGCTGGACACTGGAAAAGCAAAGATTCTGCTTTGTAAAACATTACAACAAAACTACAACTGAATATAATCTAGCTAAGGACCATATTAACATTCATAACATTAAAAACAACTTAAAAATTTAGTCTTGTTTTAAAATAATTTGCTGTTTTCTGTTTTCTCATACAGTATTTTGCTACTAGTCTAGAAGATTAAAACCGAGTTGCATATCTTAGGAAGAAGCAATTCAGATTCCAACATAGTGTGCTAATGAATGTGTAATAGAATGAAACATCCAAAAAAAACACACTTCTGTGAATTTCATAGGACTATAGTTAAAATCTGTTTGAAATGTAATCAAGTGCAATAATAAAGGAGAAACATGTATTTGATATTATGTTCCAAAACTCCAACTAAAACACTGGAGTCCACTGCTTAAACATAAATAAGCCATATTTCTTACAAATGCATACTCCTGGCATAAATCATATCTGTATCAGTGTAGTGTCAGTAGCTTTAGCTATTTTCCAGTCAGATAACTTAAGACTTATTCTTACTCTACAACATACTGAAAATATTTGAAATGAAGCATCATTAAACAAAACTCACAAAAGTTAAAGTCTGAATCTATTTTTGATTGCCAACGTTTAATAATTCAGAGTGAAATTCAAATTGCTAAGCTAACTTTTACAACACTTGGATGGAGGAATGAAATGCCACTGTTCAGCCCAGGAAATCAAAACTACAATTATTTAGTTTGAACCTACTAAAATATTTTATTTCTTCCTTATTTTTTCTACATAGCAAAGTGAAAAATTTCCACTCCTGAAAATACCAACATTTCCCCATTATAAAAAAAAAAAAAAAAAAAAAAAAAGACTGATTTTGTTGCAGCACATACTCCCTTCTAAAAAGAACATCCAAATTAATAACACTGCACTGGGAATTTTTCAGAGGTGTTACAAAATCACAGAAAGAAAAAGATGTTGGAGAAAGAACAGCAGGAACAGGCAGCAATAGTGAGCATCCTCTGAGGTGTTAGTGACACTTTAAGGCAGCACCAAATTAACTATTTTCATACAAGCGTAAGGTTGCTGTAATAGGTGATGGCAAGAGTTTCTACAAGGAATCCAGGGCCACTTGCTGAGGATAACCTCTGGAGCATATTTAGGGCTTTTTGCCACGTGTAAGTAATGCAGACTTACAAACCTATGCTAATATAACCATGTTTGTGTTTATATAACTCCACGGCAACATTTGATCTCTGTGCATAATAGATAGCTCTCTCTGTAATGTATATCTGAGAACACTTTTACAGGCGCAGTGACACTAACACCACTCCAAATTCACACTGTCCCACACCTAAAAAGCTGGGTATTAAAGAGTAAATAAAATCAACCCCATTGCAAACATGGGTCACTGCTGCACACATCAGGAAGGGAGATGTACCATCCTACATCGCCCAGCTCTGGGGCAGAGGAGACAGATCAGCCTGCTTTTCTCCTGCACCCTGCAAGGGGCACATACACCCCCCCGAATGTTGAGCTCTGTTCTGCTGCCAACGCAAGCTAAGCTTCCAGCAAAGCAGTGCAGATATTTTGCTCCCCAACCCTCTGCTGACACCCAACACAAATATTGGGAGCGCAACAGCCTGCCATGACAGTAGTTGAACAGCTATTTGGGTTTCTGCTCTGCTCAGAGGCAAGGAAAAGAAGTATTCTCCTTTATTATTCTACCACGTTTCCTTGTATATGTCAACTGTTTCTTAGTTACAGAGAACTGAACTCCTTCCAGACAAGTGTAATGAATCTTCTGAAAAGGAGTAAATTTTATTTATTTTTTAAAGCATTTTAAAGAAACTCCCAAAAGGAATTAACATTTTTATTTACAGCCTTGTCTGGTCAGATGTGAACACATTTCTATGCAGCCACCTCATGGTAGCATATCCTAGCCATCTTGTAATGAAATTATTGTGAACGTATCAGTAAGACATGATCCCACATATTTAAGTCATTACAGAGAACTTTGGCATGGATCAAAATGCATTAGTTACTTTAATTACAGTTGAGTCAATCTCCATTAGGTATGATTAACATTTGGCCTAACTTTTCTCTGTCTTGAAGCTTAAGGAGCCTCCTTTAAAGTTCAAGATTAAATTCATGTTTTTGAGGTTTATGTCATTATTACAGCTCTGACTCAACATTCCCATTCCCATTATCTCTTGTTTAGGTAAAATAAAATGAATAGAACAGAACAGAAAATCAATGTGGCCAACATTTGTTCATTAGACCAATACAATACCTAATTAATAACATATAGAGCATAACAGATTGAGTAACGTGGCAAAAAACTCCTATTTGCATTGTACCGAAGATGACATCCTTGGACATGTTAAAGTCTCTGCAGAGACCTTCCAGAGAATACTGACCAGAACTGATAGGTGGAGACTTAAAAGAAGAATTGGGATCTTGTTTAGTCCTCTAAAATATTTTTATGAGCATTTTGTTGATCACATTAATGTGCCAGAAAGCTGTCAGTCCACTTTCTTCCACTATTGCTGACAGCAAGAGAGTGACCTAAAATCACAATTAAAAGTAATCTCATCACTTTATAGACAAACAGGTTCACAGACATAGAGAAATACTTGCAGGCCAGCCCTGACCAGCATCCCATCTGCTGCCAGTTCTTGGCATCTAATATAGAATCCCAGAGCATTAATCTCCCTAGTGGAACCATACTCACACTGAATGACAACTCACCCTCATTTTCTTCCTCTGCTTATGGGGATCATGAATATATGAATGTATGCCTTGGAATGGCTTTGATGCCTGACAACTCAGCCTTTCCAAGCCAATCTGGAGTTATCAGATATATAACAAATATGAGATACTTGAGTTTAGCTTGTAATTGGGCAGAGGTTTTGAGGAGCCAGTGTTTTAGGGGATGGGGTTTTATTTGGACATCTCATGTAGAGCTTAGTGGCTCTAAGTATCTAACTGTTTCTGCAGTTGCACCTTCTGGCCTCAAACGCCTTCAGATATATCTTGTACCATAAGCAACCAGACAGATAAAGCACACAATTTTTTCGACATCTACACTTATCTATGAGTAGGGCTCTGATGCACAAACTCTTCCATGAATTGGTAAGTACTGCAGCAGCTTGGAAATTTCTATATCTGGACAAAAAGGACATTACTCCACAGTTTGAAAAACATTCAGTAATGGTTATCTACTGCCTCTACTTCAACCTCCTCAATCCCTTTGATACATATTTCTTAAAGACTTGATAAGGCCAGTCAGTGCATAAAGGTAGCTTCTTGTGATTAATATAATGGTTCAAAAGAGCCTCAAGGTAAACACTGAGTGACAAGTCTACATATCAAATCCTGAATTCTGAAAATGAAAAGCATCTGTCAGGGACACTTATTGATGGTATCGCTGCTCCGCCTCCAAATACAAATGTGTTTAGGGGTATTACTCCTCCCAGGCATCTGGAATATATGCAATCCATACTCTGGTAATCATGAAAGATCCCAGATGATCACTCTCTGAAACATTTGGGTTTTGCAGTATTGAAACTGTAAAATCCATTATTCCTTGTTTAATAATCTCTGTAAATCCTGAATTAATATGTCTATATACCATGAAGATTCTTATTGTAGTACTGAGATCAGTATGTACATGAACTCACGAGTTATATACATCACCATAACCAATTGATTTAATGGATCATGTGGGATCCGGATGGCTCAAATGTACTTCCACAAACATAAAAGAGCATACAAAGTAACCTGAGATGATGCTGTTAAAAGTTACTAATGTTATGTTTAAAGAAAGTCAACACAGAAGCAGGCTGTGAAAAGGCTGAAGGAATCCAGTAGTTCATCACAGAACTATATTTCAGTCTCAAGGACTGCTATAAGTGGGAGGAAAAACTGTTGAATGCACATGCATATGCTGGTCACTTCACTGCACAAATTCCACCAGAATACATGTGGGAGAAGGAAGAAACAAACAAGCAGCATTTAAGGACTCTAAGTCACTTTACAACAGGTGAATAAAACAGCAGAAACAAGTTCTGAACTATAGAAACACAGTACTAAAAGCAAAAAAAGTTGTCAGTTCTGTGTCATGCAGAAGAAATGGCATAGTAAATAAAAGAGATCCTTTTATACCTGGAAATTGTAGGCTACTGAATGAAGGAGACGGGAAACATTCTGGAATTTGGAATATGCTTAAAAGGCCTAACAACTAGAACAGGTGCTGTCTGCCATCCAAAATGACTTTGAAGGGATGACAGACAATTAATGGAAACTCTAAGTCATCATCAAGCATTGCTTGCTTAGCCATACAGAAGTCTGAAGCAGAACACTAACTTACTTTCTACAACTTGAACACCTTCTGTTACTGAAATCTATGATCTTATGAAGCTCCACACACTGTAAAATCTGAACGCTATAGAAGGATTAGGAAACAAGCCAGTCTATACTGAAGCACCTGAATATTTCAAGATTTAACAGACACAGTGCTTCCAAGAAATAATTGCCAGTTAAATGTGCAGGGTGAATGCTTGAGCTGTTGTGAGTCAACACTGCTCCACTGAAGTCAACTGCACTACACCGTTCAAAGAGGCTGAGAATCCATGCTCTGTTTAACATAAACAAGTTTTAGGCAAGCATTCCCAATTTTCTTGAGAAATTTTACGTGCCAGCAAGATCATGTTTCTTACCTCTACTTGAAGAGTGTAAATGAAGCAACTCTGTAGAAATTTCTGTTGGTAACATGAAGGCAAAATCTGGCAGAAGGAAGGCTTCCACAAACACTCAGCATGGGTTTTAAAATATTATTGCTTTCACACTGATAAAACTGATTTATCTTTTGCTATCAGATGGATTCTGGTAAGATGAGCTAATTCTGTAAGAGAGATGTAATGCCCCACTTCATGCCTCTTCCACTGCTACTCTATATGCTACTTTGTATTGAATTCAAATTGATTCAAATACCCAAGGGAAAGCTTGGTTTTCCCCAAAAACTAAAACAACAACAAAACACCATCTCACACTACTACTTTTAAGGGCTTGTTTTGCATTATCTTCAGAGAATTGTTTCAGTCAGCCTGTCTTTATCACCAGGGCACTCAGTTAAGACAGGAAATATCTAGAAAAAGAGTTTATAAAGCAAAAACCAATTTGGTAACTTCAGCAACTCCTTCCAGTCCTTGAACTGAGTGATCAAGATGTTCACATTCCTAAAGGTTAGGAGACCACAGCAGCTGGTCCTATCACAAGCAGCTTGGGAACCAGACACATCATCCGTTATCTATCCCCAGAACATCGCGTGAGAGTCAGGTTTGTATTGCACAGACCCAGTCCTGGCATAATAAATATTACTACATCCAAAGATGTAGGCAAGATCTGCCTTCTACCAGCGATTCTACTACTACCACTAACATAAATAAATAAATAAATAAATAAAAACTTATTTTATTGTTGGGCAATAATTAAATATAAATTAAGAAGTGCTGCAAGCACAAGCAGCAGAAAAACAGGACAGGAAGTTAGATTTTCAGTCTCTGATCCCTGGCATGACTGTGGCAGACAGAAAAGCATTCTGGAAGAAGTGAGTCATGTGAGAGGGTACGAGGAGAGGAGAAAGGACAACTCAAGTGTGCTCTGCAGATATAAGCAGTGAGAGCTGGCAGTTGTACCCAACCATCCCTGCCTTTCCAAGGGTTCAGATATGGCATCTTGGAAAATCTGTCTTCTGCAAAGTCAAATATAAAGACAAAAAATGTGGAGATTAAAACAAAGTGGGGACATATTTTTAAAGTAGTATTGTTCCCAGATATTTAGTGTTCCACTTTCTTATTCATTAGATGCGTCTCCATCCTTGGCTGCCTGTATGTGTTTATAAGCATCCCTTTCACATTTCCTGTAACATTCCTAACAGTAAAATAACTACGAGGTCCTTCCTTGTTCATCACCTCCCTCATGAGCCAAAACAGTTTTAACCATCTCTCTAACTGAAAAATACCACCTCAGGCTTTGCGTTTCTGTGAGTCATCTAGGCAGGACACATGCATCTGAGCAGGTCACTGACTTCAAACACAGTGTTTATGTTTTCCCTGTTTTCTGTTCCTTTCTTTTCCTCCCATCTATTTGGAAGGAAGAAAATTGAAGCTTTGAATCCAACTCTGTATGGCCAGGATCCCTGCCTAAGGGAGAAGTATAAAGGTTGGGGTTTTTTGTGCTTTTATTGTTTTTGGTTCAGGGTTGTTGTTGTTTTTAAGATTTCAAGGCTGTGTACTGTGAAGAACAATGCAGTTGATAATGCACACCCTTAGGAGTGATTCTATCCTCAATAAAAGAAAAATCATCAACAGCCCTATGACAAAATATAATGCTGTGAAAACAAGGAGAGCTTTGGCTATGTTACTATCCTCAGTTTGTGCACGTGACTATTCAAATCTATGAGTTATGGAGCTCATTATTAAATGGAAATAATAGTCTGAACTATAGAAAAAGCAGCCACCCTGAACACTTGCAATGCTGTTCTGATTTTGCTCTGCTTTTCCCTTACAGAGAAAAAACAGAAGGGAAAAAAGTGTGCTGGGGTTTAAACCTTTGCAAAGTTCTGTTGAAAACCATCATGGAATTAGCTCAAGTTTTATTTGCCAGAGGACTGAAGTAACTTTCCAAGTTATCGGATGCTGGTTCATCAGTCAGGTTTAGACTAGAAGTAACTTCAGTCAGCTTGATGTCTACCTTCTATAACCATATTTATACAACTCTTAAAGCACCAGCTACCTCATGGGATTCACTGGGAGGGTTTTTCCTCTGCCCAAAAACCATTAAATACTTTCTCAGGCAATACTGTTATTTCCTATACTACTAAAACACACAAGTATCTTAAAGCACTTAAAAGCAGATAAATTGGTCAGGCCTGGTTAATTTATGTCTAATAATCATGGGTTTGGTCACAGATGAGGGACTCATTTTCATTTTTATCATCCGCTGGACATCATTTGTTTGAGTTGGCCTTAGTGTGGTAGAAATGTGACTCATACCCCAAGATCCAGAGTCTCCATAGAGTTAAGTATCCTCATTCTCTCTCCAGTTCTGAAAAAGAAGAGTTGTTGCTTTGTGACCATTTTTGCTCACTGCTGTGTTTGGTATGTTTAATTTTTACTGGTAGTACTGTCTTGGTAGATTGTAAGGAAAGATACAAACCTCAGCAGCAAAGCCCTTGCTCACACCAAGACAGGCCTAGCCTAAAAGTTTTTAATCTAAACAGGTGAAGGGCGGATGGAGGAAATGAGAAGTAAAAATGTTGCTGGCAATACAGACATAAACTATTAAAGCCATTGTTACAAGAATGATAGATTCAGCTACATCTGCTCTTCCTGAAATTTCCTCTCCATTAAAAAATAAAAAAAATCATTTCCACTATCTCATTTGGCAATCAGCTCTCTTTAGGTGCAGCACTAGGTGATCACTGCAAAGAGAAATTCACTTGCTGTGGTTTTATGCAAAGTGAAATAATCACAGACTCACAGAATGGTCTGTGTTGAAAAGGACCACAAAGATCACCTGGTTTCAACCCCCCTGCTATATGCAGGGTCGCCAGCCACCAGGCCAGGCTGCTCAGAGCCACATCCAGCCTGGCCTTGAATGCCTCCAGGGATGGGGCATCCACAAACTCTCTGAGCACGGAGAAACAGGAGATGGCTTTCTAAGCTAAAATTACATGTTATCAAGGAATTATGTCCCAAGAAGTGGAGAAAAAATAGATCTGGTTTTGTACTTCTTTGTAGTGCTGGGTTGCATCCTGCAGTACCTGACAAGGGGCACACTGCCTGCGGCTTTCCCAGCAGTCTGGCATCAGCACTGCTGAGCACCACTCAAGAAATGTGTTGGCAGGGTTCTACTGCAGACAGCAAATAACAGATGTCAAACACAGCTTAGCCCAAACTAAAGAATCAGGAGAATTATAGAGACATTCCCCAACATGAAATAAGACAGTGTTATCTGTAAGGTAAATTTTTACAGGAAAAAAATATTGGGGTTATTTAAAAGCTTATCTGGGGACAAGACTGTAGTTTGCTTTCTTATGGCTGTTTGGGTTCGGCTTTTAAAAGTATATTAACTTAGAGAAGACAGATAACCTCCAAAAAGCAGTCTTAGTTCACACACTTCCTGTAAACTTGAGCAAACACGGTAATTTTCAGGCCAGGCCAACTTTTTGACTCAATTATATTTGGCTTCAAGTAGAGTTAATAATGAATCCTGGCAAAAGTTTAACTAAAGAACGACCTTCTCCCATACATAAGCAAGACTGTTCTAAATGTGAGTCATTTGAAAATCACCATCCCCAAAATGGGTTGATGTTTCAAAATGAACGTAATAACATTTTAAAAAACCAAATCTGCAATTTAAAGTATGACCAGAACATTCTAAAAATTCAGCAGTTCGTGAAGCCTCACACAAAATGTAATTGCACTGTACAGTACTGCACTGAAAATTTATGCTTGTTTTTGAATGACATTAACTCTAAAATCTTTCCACAACATTTCTTTCTCTCTCTCTTTTTTTATTATTTATTTATTTATTTGCATATGTACACCATTGGTATGTGCAGCATGTGTGCACATAAACTGTTTCTTTGTGCTCAGATAAAAAGAACTTAAAAAGAGATGAGGCAAATGCCGTGTGCCGGTATTATTTTAGACTTTCTCAAGAGCTTTCTCTTCCAGCTGTGCTCGGATGAAGCTTTACCATGACAGTTGTCATATTTGATAGCCTATCGAAACTAAATGTGCTTATGATGTGGATAATTTGTGAGATTAATGAAAGAGATGATAACACCAAGCAAACCTGAAGAAATGAGAAAATAAGGTGGATCCTTAATTAATTAAATTTCTCCTCTGTAAACATGGGAAAAGACATGAAATTTGCCACTTTCAAAAGCACAGAGGGCTCAGGTTAAGCTAAGCCATCACAGTTTTAATGAGAGAGATGATGCACTCAGGAGAGGTGGATATAAGAGAAAGTCTCACAGTAAATTTTAAATGCTAACTCGCATCCAATGCCAAAAATTGGTTAATCTTATGGTTTTCAGTAACATGTAAACATCATCCTTAAAATGATATTGTTTCCCAGATATCACTTTACCGCAGATTTAGAGCAGTGATGGTGCTGCAAAAGGGTACTGCTGTCAGCAAACCATCGGCCCACACCAGCAGAGAGAATTCCAGAAAAGGTTTTAGACTCCTCAAGACAAGTGCCTGCATTCACTTCCAAGTGATAGGCAGAGCTTTTCAAGCAGTATTTACAGTCGCTGAATATATATAATGGTAAAAATATAACTTCAGTAGAAAGCGATCTCTACGTGTATAGCTCTATGTACTTTTCAGAAGTCATGCTGTTAATATCCAGCCTGGTTTTCTTGAGCAGGCTATTATTGATTTTTAGAACAAAGAACCTACTCACAACACTTAATGGATACAATGTGTGCACATGTGGACAAATGCTTTTCAGAAACTATCTTATAAACAGACAATAGGCCACAAACATGTCATATACACATAAATCTTACATGAATTTTAATATTGCCATGCTTCAGAATGGAAAGGCCATATACATATGCAAATTCTAATACGCAAAGCAGAAAAAAACATGTTTTCCTAACCCTTACATAGTATATTACTCCCATTTTGGCATCCACAAAAGATTTTAACAGCAATAATGAGTTTTAATGCTGTGTTTCAACTACCATTAACTCTCATACAGCTACTTACCCCATTTAAGTGAAGCAGCTAGACAAAGACACAGCCTACATCCATCCTTTCACAGCTTTCAGGCTTTATCATTTATCTACCATACTGACCTGTATTATCCAAAGAATGAGCAAGTACTCATCCAGCCATCTGAATACTTTCAGTCCGGTAACAAGGAAGTTTTTGCATAACCACACGTAGAAAGTTTTTCAATATTGTATTAAAGTACCTTTCTGATTTTAAGTCACATTCCAGTAACTGACTCCCTCCCACATGCCCAAGAAAATAAAAAACCCAAAGGCTGCTGATGAGTGCATGTCCTGGAATTGCCTGCCAAACCTCTCTCAAGTACTCCTTTCATAATCAGGATTTTGTCTCCAACCATAAATCGGTCACTTCTTTTTTGTAGATTTGGAAAAGGTTAATCCACCAAATCACGAAGCAGAAGTAAAAAGTGGAATTTCTCTAATCAGTAATATTTTTGTGCTGAAATGAAACTAAGGTATGAAGAAGAAAACTTCAAGTTTAGGATACTACAGATCATCTTAATAGCAGATAGAACGTATTTGTGCTGCCTGCATAGTACTTCTCTTACGTATAAAGTCTTAGTATGACAGGAGAATCAAAGACAAGAGGCAAAACCATCAAACCATCTTCTGTGTATAATGAAGTACCATACATTTCTTGTTGATCTTAGCACACTGCAACATAAATTACCTCATACGGCTTGCAGAGTGCTTATCAATTAGCAGCAGTATTAGCAGCAAAAAAATGAATAAGTTTTAGATGTTACTCTTTCCAGTTACCATTTTTCTCCAAAATTCAAAGATATAGCTCTAAGAAAGAGCTTCCTGGTCCGCACTGATGATGATTTGGCTCAAGTTTAGGCTAAACATTTGGGGCATTTAATTGTAATAGCAATCTTCACATGTAATTTCAAAATTCCAAAAGAAAGTAAACAATTTCAAATTGTTCTGCACACCACTTGGTTTCAGGTTCAGATTGTTGCTGTTTCTTAGTATCTGTGGAGGCCAATTACAGTTTGGCTGACCTACTACAGGAAAAAGTCTAGCCAAAACTGATCCCATTCTTGCAAAATGGAGAATTTGCTTTTAGGAATATATCGTACTCTAAATTCTTTTTGTTACACATCTGAATGCAGTGACAGCTTGCTTATGAAAAGTCAAGGCAAGTATTTTCCAAGCAGTACAGATATTACTGCATGAGAACTTTTAATGCTCTCAGTACAAAAAAAAAATGAATGATTTCAGCTCATAACCTAGGCTTTAAGTGAATTTGTGAGAAGCAACATCTTCAGTTTCCTATCCATGGTCTGCCCAAACTGCTTATTTGCTGCCTCGCTTGAGTAAGTACACACATTTTGAAAATGAAGATGTGAGGAAACTGATGAAAACATTCACCAAAACACTCATGGTAAGAAGATGCTTCTGGAAAAAACAAGTACTGCAGATAGCTGTAAGTAAGCATGGTTTATACCACTGTTCACACAGTAATTAAAGTCACTGTCTAGTGTTTGATGTCCTTAACTCTGAACATTCTATTCATCTAAATAGCAGTCAAGCAAAACAAAAGAAATACATAGAAAATTAAGAATTAAAAAAAAGGGGGGAGAAGGGGAAGAGAGGGGAGGGATGCAGTCATAGCAATGATAAAACAAAATGTTAGAGTATCACTGATGTTTTTAGCTGTTTACTGCCTGTCTCATTATATCAATGTGAAGTTTCCACCAGGAATTATTTGTTTTCGGAAGGTTATTACTGTACTAATGTCAGGATCTGGCAAGAGAAAAACAAAGCAAAAGCCAAAGACAGTCATAAATCACTCAGTCTTTGGCTTGTCCTATATCTCAATTAGTCTTCTATGATATTAGATATATTTCAAATATGGATTTCAATACTTTGTCTTGACCTTGTAGCAGTTCTACAGTTAATGGTTTAAAACATAGACTGCCATTATCAGGTTACAGTTCCTTTGCTGATGCAACAGTCTTCCCAAAACTATTTCCAGTAATAACATCTCTGTTTGGCTTACCCTGATTTAGCCCTTTAGCATAATTACTTCTTATCATCAACTCAATCTAACATTGAAAATTAGCAATTCATTTGCACATTTTGCAGACAAACCAGATGAACCAAAACCAGTTTAGATAGGATGCATTCTTCCTTCCACAGAGGAAGAGATGGTAAGGGGATAGAATGAAAAAATTGTAAAGTTGTCCATGCTAGCCAAGATTTTTCACAAAAACTGAACTGCCAAAACAAGATTTCACTGCTGCTTACCCACATTAAAACAGAGGTTACTATGAAGACTGTGTACAAAAAATAAGGCATTTTTACATTTTAAGCAGTCTCTTTTGACCTTTTAATGGATTCATAGATATATTTGCAGCACCTGTCCTTTTTGATTAGAAAATTAATATCCCGTCACTCTGATTACCTGCCTCACCATCTTTCACAGTGATAAGTAAATACTCATCAGAACTCTATCTAAACAGAAAAGTGGGAAAAAAGGTAAAAATCAGAAGTGTTGTAGCACCTAAAATTTCTGCATGACCACAGTTAACTAGCTTGAAAATGTCTCATTGCAGCTTAGAAGAAAACAGTTCCCAATCTGTTCAGAGCAATCCAAAATAAACCTCACATATATTAAATCAGAGTGCTCACATGGGGATCTACAGATTTAAATCACAAAACAAGATCTTTGTTTTGTAGTTGCTTTGGAGCCAAGCTACAGTTTTGGGGTTGAAGTAAAGATTCAAGTCAGTGACTTCATAGTTTAAAGGCTGAGGACTTGGATTCATCTCTGATGAGTTTTCTGTAAAACTAAATATCATAAACCAAAGTAATGTATTATTAAAAGCACCAAGGAAAAAAAGGTTTCTTAATGTGAAACCATCTTATTAATAGAAATCCCAGTGCTGAGCATGCTATCTTGCTCAAGATCACACAGACTTTCATGAAGCCGCCTGTTGCGTAGCTAAGTTTCTCTCGGCTGAAATGATATTGCCTCCAGGACAGCACATGAGAGTTATCTTGCAAATCAAAGCATCACAACACAGATCAGTTGAGTCCCTTTGAGGGAGCCCTACTGTCAGTAAACATATCAAGAGTTCCCTCTACATAATAAGTTTAGTAACATGTAAATATTCTATTAACAGATAGTAGGGTAATACTCAAAATCAAATGCTATGTTTCAACAGACAGCTCAGACCTCTTCTTTTTAAGTCCTGATGGTTCCTTCTTTGTAGTTCTTCATGAGTTCTTAGTGGGTAACCAATGAACTTGACATCTGGTCAGTGAATTAAGTTAGGGGAAAAGGGACTAATGGCCATAATTACAAGACAATTTCTCACAGGTTTTAAATAATGCTCGGGAACTTGATGTAACACTTTTGTTCTCCACTCTTCTATTTCCAGCAAACACACACACACACACACACACACACACACAAATATACTACAAAATAGTTGCGAGATAACACTGTATGTTGTGCATAGCTGAAGTAAAACATCTCTGTCCTATCCACAGCTCAGCTCTTTTTTGCCTTTCCTCCCTAGATTCAAGCCCCTGGCTCCAGGCAGACTGCTGTGGAAACACCTGGGCTCCTTCTGTGAGGGACAAGCACATAAAAGCACTCTCTCTTCTACACAGCAATTAATTTGTCCTTTTAAAATTAATTTAAATATTTATTGGTTTAAGCTGCCAGTTTAATTAAGCATTATTTGTGACAACTCCAAGAGTTGAAATTCTGGGGCTTCAGAATGCCTATGCCAAAATCCATTCAGCCAAATCACATTTTTTTGTTCACTGCCAGCTGAGTATATAGAATTTGGCTCTGAAAAATAGGCCAGAACCTGTAACACTGCACCACGTGCATATGAAATGCCTGAAGGTGCCAGCAATATGTACTGCACACAGCTTGACTTTACACAATGCATATGTTCAAATCACCAGATCAGGACTTGGAGGAACACACCCCCCCCCCCATCCTTCTCGAAATTAAGCCAGAAAGCGGTTCTTTCTGTTATGGTTACCGTATCTGTTTCTGTCCTAGCAACGTTAGGGTGCACTGAGCATTCCCACAATTACAGCTCAGGTTTATGCATGTTTGTGTATATGTAAATAAGCACTCATTCTTACCATTCCACACACACAGTTAAATCAGACACATTTGTTCAGTCTGCTTTTCACGCTAGATTGCAACACCCACTGTAGCCTAAGAGTTTTCACACTGACTGTCCCAGAGAAATGCAGGGAGCTATGACCAGAACAACCCAGTTCTGAAAGAGCCACGATACCACTACAAATAAAAAACAACAAAAAAACAACATTAAAGGAGCCTTCTTGACTCCTCAGGATCTCTCTCCATAGCAGTTTTCACAAGTGACAAATGCAGATACACTCAAGCAATGCCATTTATAAAACACCTGATTAATGACTGCATTTTCTACCTCTGCCAATGTTTAAATTCTGAAAAAGGAGTGTGAGACAAATGAGACCCCTCTGTGTTTTTCTGAAAGTACATCACCCCCAAATAGCAAGGCAAATGAGGGGACGGATGATTAATATGAAAAACAATTACAGTATCGGGAAGCATTTATAAAATGGACCTCCCCCCCTAAAGCCATCAACAACCACTAGGTAGATTTAGACATGGACCATATGCCAGAGGACAGCTGCCCTCCAAAACCACAGGGCACCATTGCCTAAGTCATCGTTTTTCATCTTTTTTTCTCCAAGCAAGACACACGGGATTAATTACACAGAAGAAGAATAAAGACAGCTCAATTTAAGTATTATAAATAGTACGCCCCAGTGCTAGCCTTTACTCATACACTTATCAGTACATGTAAGTTAACCTAAATTACTGGATTATGATCATTTCTCTCACCAGACTGAGTGTACCCTGGAGGTACATTTATGCTGTATGTGCTGGCTAGCCATAACCTACCACTCAACAACTAGCCCAAAGGAGACAGATTCAAGCTCCAGGAGACCAGCTACACATATCTATCTATGCAAGCATCACACCTCCAGTTCTATTGATGCATTACGTAATTCATCTTCCCTACCTTGAGGATCCTGTGAGGAGGAACAGAGTCAATCCCTTATTATTATTTATTCATTCACACAATTCTATCCACAGTAAATGTACTGTAGAGACAGATAAAGCCTTCTAGCAGCCCTTCACCCTCTCATGCTCCAACAGCTGTGACTATGGTTCAAGGCAGCTGCCATCTGTATGGCTCTCCCTGGATTGCCCTGAGAAAGAAAACACAGCATGCAAAGACAGGAAAGAAAGAACAAGCTGCAGTAAGCTGTAATACATTTTCCAGGCCAGATGACTGGCAGCCAGGTTGGAGGGTTATACCATGAAACTCTCCTCACAGAGTCCAGCTTGATGGAGGACATACTTTAGCTCTTACAGGTATTGATCCTAATGAAGTACACGTGCTTACACTGCTTTTCTCTCCTGATTGTCTCATAAATTACCTCAGTTCTCATTTCAAGTGTGAAACACAAAGTAAGCTTTCTTCTGTCAAGCAGATGGACAAGAACTAAAAATACATAGCAGAAATGTACACCAGTCTGCACATGATAGAAGGCTAATTTGGATCCACCTATCCAGAGGTCCACTAGAGCGGCAGCGCTGCCTAAAGTATCTCTAGAAAATCCTGCACATAAAGACATAAAGATGAAAACTTTTCATGGATGGTATCTGCTTTCTTTGGGACTTTTTTAACTGGAAAGTCAAAATCCCACTGCTTTCACCCTAAATGTCAAAATCTCCATTTCTTGGTAAAAAGTACTACAGCTTTTCTAAATGGTACGGTAACAGAAACCTGACAAGTTCTCTGTGTATTGATTTTTATCATAAAATATCAAGTTTTCTACAAAGGCTATTCTGATCAGGGTAAGACTGGGAATACTCCACAGAACAGATGCCTGCATGTATGTAAATAGTTATTTACTAAACACTGAATTAGTTAAGAAAGTTGATAATCACATTTTTCAGTTCAGTGAAATCAACTGTGCCATGCAAATGGACTCCAAAGAGTAGTACATTATTTGTCTCATTCAACAGACATGGAAACATTTGTTGGACATCAGGCCTAATTTTTGAATCACCAGAGAATCATTTGCATGTTCCGTTTTACTCATTCAATCAGGGATATCCACTGCTGTATGGCAAAGGGTGGTGTTTGCACACCAAGCCCCCAGCTATACTACAGTGTCCTTCATTCAGAAGCATCTTCTTGAGCTGTGATACTGTCTCGCTCCAATTGAGGAGTGAGGCAAGGTTCTTTTGATAAATTATGCTCGGCGTGAGATTAAGAAGAGAAGCATTCAAATGTTGATCCGACCAGTTTATTGGGAATAATAGACGGCTGAGGGGATGGGGAAGGGAGAGCGGCGGATACCAAAATTAGGGTGATAGGGAAGGGAAAGTGGGCGACAGGAAAGGTAGAAAAGGCAAGAATTACGGAAAGCGGGGAAAGCCACCTCCTGAACGCAGCAGCGTCCCGTTGCACGTCGTTTCGTTGGACCAGGAGGAACAAGCGCAGGGGAGAGCCGCAGCAGAGGGTCAGGCCGCAAGCAGCAGATCGGTGCAGCGCAGAGCGGGAGGTAGAAAGGGCAGCGAGGTATCGGGAGGCAGCGAGGTCTTACGGAGCAGGGTCTCGGGCAGCGAGGTCTCACGGAGCAGAGTCTCGAGCAGCAAGCCCAGGTGAATCCGGTGTCCGTCGTAGGGAGACGTTGGAGGAATCTGAAGCCAGATGCCTAAGAGTTCTTCATGCATGCATCTTCTTCAGCATGCAGGCGTTCACGTAGTGAGGCATCTGATGTCAGACAACCTCCTTGTTCATGAAGAGAGGCATCTGATGTCAGAAAACCTCTCCTAAATCCATGGTTTGTCCATGCTCTTTTTATCCTACTTCTTCCCAGCCTTCGGGACATTTCTGGAAGGCTTGGGTCAGAGTCCTGTGAATACCTCGGAGATGGCCCTCTTCCTTGAGATAGGCCCACACAAAAGACCACTTAAGGGCCATTCATCTGTATCTTATCTCCCTTTCGTAGCTCCCGGACTTGTCCATCTGTCATCTGTCTGTCATCTGTCATGTCACCCTTAAACAAAGGGGGTCTGGAACCGTGGTTCAGACTTGCCTGGACTTGTCCTTCTGTGTGTCTCTGGAACCTTGGCCAGGCTTCCCTGAACTTGTCCATTTCAGCAGACTTTGAGACAGTAATGTAAAAGGCATGGTCTCTTACAGATACCTTTCTCAGTATGCCAGAACATGGATCACAGAATAAAACACTGGAACATCAAACTGCCCCCAGTTAACAGATTTTTCCACAGACAAAATAGATAAAAGTAATACAGACCTATAAGAGAGAGATCCATGTTAATTAACAGCTCTCTACAAAAAACATTTTTCACATGCAGATTTGCAAAATGGCAATTATCTGTCCTTGTGGCTTACAGTCCAAGCACATGCAGCCTCAGCCTCCTGTCTCCACCATTGTGCCACTCTGCAAGCATTCCAGCAGGCTGATTTTTTTCCTCCCACTGCTTATTTTTCCTTTTTTTCTTTTTCCATTATTTCTTCAATGAGAACAAGAACAAATAACTTTAGAAAGCCCACCTATTCACACCTAAGTGACTCTATTCTCACTTCCTCCAACACCCATAGATGAAGAATGTGGACACAGCAAAATGGCCTTACTTTTGAGCACAGTGTGGGCCAAGGTAAAGGTACTAAATCCATTTGTAAAACACACTCCAGAATCACCAAGAACCAGGAACAAAATGTTTGTGGTTTCAGGTTATTTTGGGTAGCGGAATACAGTTTGGTTAGTGGCGATAAATTTGGCTTATGACAAACACATAACCAATTCCAAACAGCTGTAAAGTATATACTGTGAAATTCATTGAGAAGTGCTAACTTCTGCTAAATATTTTTATTTGATTCAACTTCAGTCATATTCACCACTGAAATAAATCTATTCAGGTCAGCAATGAGATAAGAACTCACCTGACAACTGAGTTATCTTGATGTAACAGGAGAGCCACTGTTGATCAACATATAGGATAAGTGGATATTAGTTGTGGAATTCAAAATACTCAGAGACATAATTAGTTAGGAAGACAGAACAGACCCAAAGGTCTCTTGTAAAGTCACATATTTCCTGTCCTCAAGAATTAATAGCTATGATTAATACAATTTTTTCAGTTTTTTTGGTATAAAAATCTGCTCATTTTGAAGGTTATAGAATTCCTAATGATATACTTACAAGCTACCCCCAAGGGTTTTATTTAAGAGATATCAATAACTAGCACATGGAATATTCAAGTAAAGAAATTGATTCATGATGTGAATAAGCCACTGAGGAAAAGTTATCTGGCAAATCAGTTCTGAATATCCTGACTAAAAGCCACTATGCATCAAACAATAGAAAGGATAGAGGCAGAGGATGAAAACTGTGTCAGTGATTCCTGTAAAGCTCCTCAATGATAAGTTAGCATCACTGCCCTTCACAGTCTTAGTAGCAGCCTCCCTAATGCACAAGCAAAGGTGAATTTCTGATGTATGAATAGAGATAATGGTCTATCCTTGCTTCTGCGTTATCGAACATGGTACAGAAATGGAGAATTAAAAGAGAGAAAACAGAGAAGATTGTTGCCCCAAACACCAAGTTCCCTACCTACAGCTCCATATGAAGGTGCACAGGTGAAACAGCTCTAACCATGACATCAAATTCTGAGGTATTAAAGAAATACAGAGAATCATGACTTGGCACCCAAATCCCATGATTTCTAAGACTTAGGTGCCTTTTTACAAATTACCTGCGTCACTGAACTGGAGTCTGTGTCATTAAAGAGGATACAACACAGACTTTATTCAGGAGTAAGCACAGTTTTGAAGTCCTTGCTTCTGATTTTAGAAAGGTTTTACCACACCAACTACTACTGACTCATGGACAAAACAAATGTGGCATTAATGTCAGCAGCAGACTGTCTAAGCCTACTCCTTTCCCCACAAACTGCAAGTTTTTTTCCCTTTCTATGAGTCTGGAGAAAAATTACAGCACTCTCTGTTTTCTTGATCTAGACCCAAGCCAGAGTTCACAGAATTTCTTAGGAAATTAAATGACAAAGAAATATCACCAGCATCAAAACGTTCCACAGAAAAACAAAGTGAAGAATGTAGGAGATCTTACTGCATGGTACAGGGTCAGATCCTCTGCAAGCATAAATCATCAAAACTGTTTGGACCATAAAGCCTTTCCAAAAATTCCCCCATTCTGCTATAGTTAAGCACATCTTTTTCAGGCATTTCTGCTTCAACCTGATATATATCATATGCTTAATTCTGTATTTAACTGGAGGCTCGGGCAATGCTTTCACTAAACTTGGAAAAAAAGTGCATCAAGCCTTCTCTATCACACTTCTTCAGAATCTTTTCAGGTTCTTTCTGACTGTTCTTTGAGGTCAGGAAAAGCAGCTAGTAAAGTAGATTTATATGTTCAGTAAGAAAAAGGGTGAATATATATACATATATAACATTCCTGTAGTTACAGAACTGAGCTTTAAAATGCTAGGATGATTTCTTCTGTGGAAACCAACTCACAAGCCCTCCAAAGCAGTCAGTCTTTTATGTTCACACTTCAAGGCTATGAGCATGAATAAATTCTAGGTAGTATCAAAAAGGTAATGTTCATCCCCATCATGCAATGACTTATCATCAAGGAAGAGCACATGAAATTACAGATAATTGTAAAAGGTAGTATGGTGCAGATTATCGAATACTCACTAGCATGGACGGAGTAAGGAATGCATAGAAGAAAATTTCTCATCATAGAACCCTTGAGGTCGAAAAAGACCTCTCAGATCATCTAGCCCAAACATCAGTGTTTTCTGGCTTACTGCTTACAAATGTGAGTGTCTGAGCAAACTCCCAGGCTCTGTTTATGTCCAAGAATGTTGGCAGCTCTATGTCCTATGCTTATCTGCGAAACAAAGAGTTACTATGATACAGTTATTGACATGTTTGCACTTCCTTGCTAGAAGCAGTCCACAACAAGTATGTGCCTCATGGAGGTGAACTTCAGTGTTTATACTACTTTATTTGTATCAACCCAACTGTCAAAATAAGCATAATTTACCAAAACCAGACTGAGTCCCAAACGGTACACCACAGAAGACAAAGATACCAAATACCCATAATTAAATATTTCCATGATGCTTTTATAGCCCTGCTGCCACAGACCACCAAATGCCAGCAGAAGGTCCCTGTATGCTTGCCACCTGCCACGTGCCACACAGAAGTCCGTGGAGCAGGGTGCCATGAATTATCATTAAATGACATGGCAGCAATTACAGCAGTACTAATTACTGTGGCACCAGAGGCATCAAAAACCACGGCAAAACAGCAGAAGCTGTGCCTGTGGCACATGGAGGTGAGCTGCTAGCAGGGTGGAGGGGATTGCGAGATGTCTGAATACCATTTTCTTGCTACTTTTATCCTACTCTACCACAGCAGCATGAAAATCTCAAGACAGCCTGCATGGACAAGTGGGCCATAAAGCAGCAAATGTGACCTGCTGAGAAGTGTTGCTCTTTCTAGACAGCACTGCTTTAGCAACCGGGCTTCATGACTTGCTTTGAGTTACTTGCCTAATTCACGTCACAAGAAATAGTTTTGCAATGAATGTTGCCATGAAGGAGGCTCTGAGGGAATTTGTTGTTTTATTCAGCACTTCCTTCAAGTTTACCTTGCAAACAGAGGCAAATTGTATCTTTTTTTCTAAGCAGAGAAGCTGTTAATATTAAAAACAATTCTGAATCTCCTACTGAGACTAGTTTTTATTTTATTTTTTTTAACAGGAACATCTAGTGAACCAAGACAAATATGTGAGGCTTGGTCCATGACCAGCAAAAACACATACTCTAAATATCAGTGGACTGCAAAGCAACCCTAACTTTTGCTACTGGTTTCAGAGTATTTGCACAGGACTTCAGCTTCATTCTGTTATATTTTTTACCTAGAATAAGAGACAAACTCACCAAAACAAACCTCCAATTAGAAGAACCACTGTAAAAAACACAAATCCACAAAAGCAAAGGAACAAAAACAGATACTGCAAGAGAAATTTAACATAGTCTTTGTATCATCTTTTCTTATGGCTACACGTGATTTTAAGTGAAATACTTTTCCGGGTGGGAATACTTCAGGGAAAACCCACCTTGAAAAATATGGAAGGAAAAGAAACATGAATTATTCTCAAAAATCAATTTGCTGGGGGAAAAAGAAAACAACAACACAACAGACATGATAATTAGAGTTATCTTGGTAGAAAGCATCAGACCTATGCAATCTTCATTTTAGGAAGGCTGATAGTTCAGCAAAGTCTCAGTAAACACTGAAATAGTCCCAGCGGCATTGCTTCAGAACCACCATCTAAAATCAGAATCCTTTCTTCCCTGGCCATGCTCACCTGTTTGGCTGCTGAGCAGCAAGAGCAATCTTTGTACAAGAACAAGCATCTTATTTGTTGGGGAGCTGTTCTTTTCCTACAGTAATACAAAACTTTATCGTTGTCTACATAGGTATCATATGTTATAATACATCCATTGTTTTCTGTATTTATACAAGGGGCATTTAAAAGTAAAGTCAGAAGAAAATGTCTACATATCTATGTGAAGACCACTTCCAGGTATACTAAGGTACTACTGATGTTCTGCAACCATGCAGGTGCAGCAGAAAGAGGTCTTGTGTTTCCAACAAGTGTTCTTCATGCAAACAACCTAAAGCACAAACACACATCAGCTATAAATATGCAGTTCAAATCATCCAAGCAACAAAAAGAACCCCTGCTTAGTGGTGAGTTTTACCATATCATCAACTTTTAGTAGATAAACTGTGGAAGAGAATATATAGGTCTGTGAGTCCACACGGCACCTTGCACACTTTTGCAGTAACTTTTAGAAATAATAATGACTGGTAATACTTTATTATTACTATTTCCAATTGAAAACATACATGAGAAACCCAGAGAAAAGAAGAAAGGCTGAGGGATTTGGGTTTGTTCAGCCTGGAGAAGAGAAGAATCTGGGTAGACCACACTGTGGCCTTCTAGGACTTAAAGAGAGTTTACAGACAGGATAGAACAGACTTCTTACACAGTCTGAGAGTGATAGAATATGGAGGAATGGCTTTAAACTAAAAGAGGAGAGATTTAGGTCAGATGTTAAGAAGAAATTCTTTACCCAGAGGGCAGTGAGGCCCTGGTACAGTTGCCCATAGAAGCTGTGGTGCCCCATCCCTGGAAGCGCTCAAGGCCAGGTTGGATGGGGCCCAGGGCAGCTGAGCTGCTGGGGGGCAACCCTGCCCATGGCACAGGGTGGGACTGGGTGGGATCTGAGATCCCTTCCAACCTAAGCCACTGAATGAAAAACACAGCACTGAGGGCAAGTATAATTGTCAAGGTAGTGATGGCTGTACTACACACTACAGAGTGCTGTAGTATATATAACAGCTTTTTCTGTAAGAGCATTTGAAAGAGCCACGGCAAAAAAAAACACAATTAAGGCCAACTTAAGATAAGAAGCTGAAGATGATATCATTGTGATGAGAACATTTCTACAAGTACAAATCAACTGCATGTAGGGCAGACACAAGGAATTCACTGTTGAGACAACTGATTGAGGGCCACCTGCTCTTCTAGCTTTGTGGTATGAGGTTTCTGGGCAAATGAGTGGCAAATCGCAGCCTCACTGTGCCTCAGGGAGCACCCATTCTACAGAGCACAGCACAGCATGAGGACAATGAAGCCAAATTTCAGAGAGGAGCAGCAGAAGTTGCAGCAGCAGCAGAGAGTTTAGCAGAGTGACCCAGAGTGCATTCTGCATGGGACCAGGAGCCAAGCCAACCATCTAATTCCTAAATATATCTTCACACTTCAGTGCTGCTCAGTCAGTCTGACGGCATACTACATATGATATTTCTCCTTGCAAAATTTAAGATTGTAAAAGACTATAGCAAGATCTCAGGAAACTGAATGAGTGATCTTTCTGCTTGTCAGTATTTACACGCAACTGGTTTTTTTGCTTGTTTTTTTCCTAGATTCCAGTATCTGCATGCTTTCATTATGGACTAAACTCCTTACTGAAGGCTTCTGTTTATCACTTGCTTTGTGATTACACTGAAGCAGACTGCTAACTCTAAACAGAACTCAAAAATTCTAAACGAAATGCAAAGACCATCGCATAACTTTCTCATGGCTAACATGAAAAATAATATTTAGCATAACTGTTCAAACCCAAAACACTTTTAAAAGAGATTCTGCTCAGTAAAACATTATCAGTTTCTGTAGCTGAAAGCACTAAGAGGAGTGCGCTTAGCTGTACATTTACATCTCTTTATCATATTTGCGAATTGGGCTTGCACTAGTGGACCAATGCAGTCAGAACACGCTGGAGTTTATAGCACTGTCTATTAAGCTGAGCATTCTTCAATTTTACTGTAAAAATAATGAATCGATGAATTTTTAATTTACAATTTACAGGTTATACTCTTATGGTTTTTACATATAATTATGCATAAACCTATCATACTGAAAACAGAAACCTCAAATTCGATTTGCCCGAATATTTTATGCTTTCAGTTTTGCAAGCAAAAGTACTGTGCTCAAGAACATGCTTCTAGTAATGTATAACTGTATAACTACTTTCTGAGGGGAAAAGTGAAAGTCTCAACACCACCCCAGAATGATCACTGCCACATTTCTTTTCCCTCTCTTCACTTTTAGAAGTGTTTCATATCGTAAGCTCTTCAGGTCAGTTTCACTCATGAGAGATTCGTACTTTAAAACAGGAGAGAACACAACTAACACTTATACACCATGTAAACATTCAAATATGTTGAAATGCAATGAATCAGATCATCATTATCCTAAAGGTCACAGTAGTACACAGCTCATTCCAGGAAAAGCGTCCTCTTTTCCTGGCCTGGAGTTCCCCTTACTGAGTGCCAGAACACAGCGACCCCAAAGGGGCACTTCAGTTGATTTCCTGTCCTTTATCCTCCGGAGAGGAGGGAATGCTGAGATCCCACATACAGCAGCTGTGTAGAAGACACCACAGTGCCACCTTGCAGAAGCAGCTCCTGCACCAAGCTTCCCATCACGCCCCAAAGCTGCTGAAGTCTGCACCAAACCCAAACAAGCAACAATAACAAATTACTCAGTGAGATATATATACATATATAATTTTTTTAAAGCTGATATTCCTCACTCATCCCAGCACTTCAGTATGCATGAGGACCAGCCAGCAGGGACAGTGCACACCATTCAGACAAAACTATTTTAGCATCAGCAATATCCAATATAAACTTTGTGACTTCGCACAACATTCTTCTACAGAATAAACTCAAGCCGTCTGCCAGCAATAACCTATACGTTGATGTGGTATTAGCAGAAACTTGGAGGCTTCGCCTGAGAGACAAACTGTCAACCAACCGCTAATTGGTTTTTATGATGTGACTCATAGTTTAGCAATTTCCCAGAATTTAATCACAGTGCACCCAGAAAGATCAATTAAAGAACAGGCTCAGAATTTGTGAGAGCCCTGTGTGAGGCTGGGGAAGGCAATGACCTCAGCAGTTTTGCCACAGAATTTTATGAATGAACAAAGGAAGGATTTAAAAGGTAAGTTAAATTAATCTTGTGTTTCCTCGCAGACCCTATCATTGTTTTTCTAAAGGAGTGAGCTTTTTAAATGAATGGCTGAGATTGAAGGATTGTGTGTTGCGGCTACCGCTTACTTTACAACTTCATTTACACAGGTGACCATTATGCGTGTGACTTGAATTGCTCCATTATTTTTGGCTTCTTCTTTTATATCTCTGTCTAGAAAAAGGGGGGGAAGTAATAGTAGGAGTAAATTCCTTTGGATACTTGCACAAGTGTCATATCGCATTATAGGAATTTTCAAAAAAGAAATAAACCATTATTAAAACAGCCCTAACAATGGTCCAACACAAAAACAGAGAATGCTACTGTGGCTACGAAATCCTATGATGTCCATTGCCTCTTTACAGCTTTTCAAGCTTTCCCCCTCAGCTTAACACAATGAAATCTGTTATCCTTGTTTCTGCTTTCCATTGCAGATTTTTTTCAAGAACTGCACAAAAACCAAAAGAAAATATGAACTCTTTCTTTTGTCAGTTCAGAAAAGGTTTTGCACAAACTGACTTCATCTGATCAGTTTTACTCACTAATTTTGTTGTTCTCAGCAAGTTAATACAGGGCTATTCCAAAAGTGATGCCTTCTATTTTATGATCTTGGCCCACAGCATCAGAGACAGATGATGATACGGCAGTAGAGGTTGAACCTTCCCACCAACATTCTGTTACATGTTGTTGCTGTGTGTCAGATGGCATCAGAGGGGCAGTCTGACACAATGGTGCCTGATATGAAGAAAAGGTATGTCACTGAATTCCATGTGGAAAAAAATGGCACCCCTTCACATTTATCAACCTTTGCTGAACATTTATGGAGACCAAACAATGGATGTGAGCACAGTGAGGCAGTAGGTGGATGTATTCCTGCAGTGGTGACAGTGATGTGAAAGACAAGCCACTCTCTTAATGGCTACACGCAGCAATTATATCATGAAATGAAGAGCATCTTGATCAACTCATCTGCACAATTTGGCTAATGGTGATCACATTGAAAAATAATGTTTCATAGCTGAGAATCTTCTCTATCAAATAACATTATTGTGCTCACTGTATCTTTTGTAGTTTCTGTGGAAATAAATAGAAGGCATTACTTTCAAAGCAATCTAGATACAATACAATTCACAGGAGATCTGCATAGCTATGGTGAAAGGCTCGTTCCCTCCCTCTGTTTTTGTTTAGCCAAAAGCTCTTATTCACTGAGAGCTCTCATAAACGGAGATTAAATTTATTTTCCTGCCCACACTAAGTGAAAAAAGGCTACATTGAAATGGTCTGAAAAAGTGAGAATTTTGGAGATATAGCAAAATTCATTGTGATTATTTTAAAAATTATGTAAATATTAAAGCAAGAAAATGTAAAACTGATGTTTTCGTTAAAGTAACAATCAGCAAACAGAGTCATGCATGTTACATTCTAAAACATGAGGAAAAAAAAAAATAATTAAAGGAGACTTGTAGACACATGTACTCTCAAAAAAAAAGCACAGGAATATATAAGTTGGTGTTTAGTGCCTAAACAAAAAATGTTTTGTAACTTCTTCAAACAAGAACTTCAGCTCCTGTATTGATCAGACATATATTACAGACTTACTGTTTGATATGGACTTTTATGATAGGAAGATGAAAAGCTAGGGAATGGGAAGAGAGGATGAGGAAGAGACCATGATCTCTGGAGCTGCTGCCAGGATTTTATGTGATTCACAAACCTGCTACATGGACATGTCATGAAACTCAGCAAGAGAAAGCCTTCAGTATCTTGAAATTCTCCCATTTTCTCATATGAATGCAGCAGCCACTCAGATGCTAGGAGGACGTCAGGAGCTGGAACAGCTTCATTGTATGAGAATAATCAAATATTTAGGGTGAGGGATTTGAAGGAAAACAGTAGGAATAGCAGAAAAGCGCTGCTAGCCAAGCACTCTTGGGATACAGGAGAACCAGATTCAGGTCTCTGCTCTGAATTAGAACAGGATGTTAACAAATCTGCTTGGGTTGGTTGCATCTTAGAGTTCTCCGCTTCATCCGGAGGCAGAGCAGAAATATGTGAGTAATGAGAAACTGCACACCTAGCTCTGCATCTGCACCAACAGCTTCATTTTCAAGAGTTAACAGCTCCCCTTAAATCACATTAAGACCAGAGTTCAAATGCTAATTATGGAGCATGTGCATATTAATTTTCTGCTTCCTTCTCTCCGTAAGTAATGGGAATGCTTTTAAATGCCGTTCATTGGGTTTCTTATGGGCTTGCTTGGTTTCTTAATATATTGCAGGGCACTTCCTGCACGGCTTACAGAAGCAAATTTCCCACTGCTAGTGAGTGTTTTCCCTGAGTAAGGTCAGCAGATTTGGTCCCAGGGGACTGAACTGATCTTCCAGCTTAGCTACTCTTAAGATCCAGTGGAAAGCAAAACAGATATAATTTTTGTTTAAAATTTGCTACTATATTGTGCCCTTCTCAGACTCATCATCCAACACAAACAACTAGGAAATGTTTTGTTGTAATAATCCTTTCAATTAGGGTTCTCATTACAGTGAAACAGCTGCTGTCTACAATATATCTTTGTCAGGATACTATTTATTTCCCAGAAAACAATTTTTTATTTTTTTTTTAAAGTTTTTAAGACAGATGCAATAAATCAAATCCATGGAAGTAGCAAAAATCCAAGCAGTGAGCAACAGCTGACCAGCTGAACACTTTTGCATTGAAAAAGAGGTAATTTCTGCGAGACCCCAATTTATTTTTCTTTTCCATCACAGAAGAATAAAGTTCATCACAATGCCAGTAAGCTACATCTGAAACTGCAGTATAAACCCTCATGTGCGCATCATTAAAAAGAAAGCACACTAAAAAACTGTCCTCCTGCTCATCAGTGGAGTTTGCACAGGTGCTTAAAAGACTTTTGGAATGCCAGTGTGATAAATATTAGATGGACAACCCCTAGCTTAATGACAGAGTCAGGTAATGCTGCTAGCAAGTCAAGACAAATGAATCAGCACTATTACTGCTTTCATTTCCACACATACATGCTCATATCCCCTCTATGAGCAGCCCGCTGCATGCTATTTATCTTACTATCAAGTCCAACTCACAGTAACTGTCACTGAAATATAAACAGTAGTGACAAAATGCATTATCATGAATAATTTAATCCAAGCATTTTGAGTGCTTTTAAATGAGCAGGCTTCAGACTCAGTCCCTGTGATTTCAACTCCAGGCAACTTGCCAGCAATTCAGACAACAGCAATAAGAGGAGGAAGGAATGTTCCTCTTCCACCTGCTTGTTCCGTGTGGCATGAAGACCTCCTATTACAGTGACCTGCAGTTAGGAATGAAGAAAGCAGGGAAATCAAGAGAAACACATTCAGGTGATAAACCAGGTAGTTCATAAGGTGCCCAAGAGAACTAGGACACTTACACCCAAGACCAGCACTGTATTCCTGTTTTCAGCCCTCATCCTTTGCCCATGATGGCCAGACAGATTCTCAGGCTGAGTAAGGTATCATGTATCTACACAAGCATTTCTCTAGATACAGTTCAAGATGCCAAGCTCAGTGCAGTACTAAATATTTTCAGAACAATTGGAAGCACAACTGGTAAACATTCAAGAATCTTCTAGTTAACTCTTTTACTTTCAAAAGTTATGTCCTCCTGGCTTCTTGTTCATAAACTTACTACCAAGGGACAACTACCGGTCAGTGCCCCAGCACAACACTAGCTCTTTGCTCATAAAAATAACACACAGTAGTAGGAGCACCAATCACACCAATCAATGCACAAGGTGATTTAGATACAAAGCCCTGATTCCCAGACATCTTAAATCAGACAGTCAACAAAGATAAGGGAAAGCAGACCACTTCAAGAAAAGGGAAAGAAAAAAGGATACAGCGCTCATTTAGCAAGGACTATCTTTGTGAGGAACACTATGCCATGAAAGCATAACACTGATCACAAAGAAGTAACAGGAATCTAAATCACTATTCAAGGCTCTACAGATTCCTAGGTATTCAGACTCTGGACTCAAGTGCAGCAGCAGAATAAATAGGAATGGTTGCACTGATTTTAAAACAAACAAACAAACAAAAAACCACTAGTGATTTCATTGGAATTCCACTCACCTATAGATCAATCACAATAATAAAAACACACCTAATAATTTACTGTTTTTTTCTCCTCTTCCTTTATGACAAATAAAATACAGTTGTAACATGGTATTCAAAGTGAGAAACTGTAGGCCTAAAATGTGTTTTGTATTTTTCCTACTGCTTTATTTTCAAAATCTAAACATACCTCCTCTACCATAAATGAACCTAATAGTTCTGACTATTGACCACAGTACTGATGACTGCAATAACGCTCCGAAGACTTGCAACACTGTCCATCA
Source organism: Excalfactoria chinensis (assembly GCF_039878825.1). Classification (NCBI taxonomy): domain Eukaryota; kingdom Metazoa; phylum Chordata; class Aves; order Galliformes; family Phasianidae; genus Excalfactoria; species Excalfactoria chinensis. Next base: position 49,426,104 of record NC_092826.1, read on the forward strand.
TCTTAACTAAATCACCAGAAAGTTTCAAGCCCAGCATAACTGAGCCTGCTAACACCCCTCAAACCAACTGGGATGTGGGTAGCAAACCTCTGCAAGACCTCAGACTGTTATAGTTTATACACAAGACTGTTAGAGACATTAAACAAATGATTCTGATAATTTGGACTTGGAGACATCAGCTGGATCACCACATTCTACTTCCCTCTATAACAGATGAACACAAGAAATAAACTGGAACATATATGGACCATATTCCACTTTAAACTGGGATGGTCTTCACATTCACTGTTTTATTAGAAGCTGACACTTAGGAAATTCCTAACCTATGGTACACCCCATATACAGTGTCATTGCACAGTGTGCCAGCATCCTTGTTCAACTGAAAAAGCCTTTCTACCTCTCCATTATCTCCCCATTTAACCCCAAAACAACAATTTCTCCTCGCAAGGAAATAGGAGAAAGTTATTTCAAGATAAAAGAGAAAGAGGTGTGTTTAATTCTTTCTGTATCTTTAGCATCTTTGTTTGCATGAGTCTCCACACAGTCCTTCTTGGCCCTTTGCCTGAATTCCCCTTATCAAAATATTACTTAGGTTATTTTGAACAACATGAGTTTAAGAAAACTCACTCTCATTTCAATCCTTTTTTCCAATTAATATATTCTTCTCTTTCAAATTTATTCTAAGGTTTGCAAAACACAAATTCACAGCAGTCCATACGCAAGATTATGCCATCATTCTTTGAGCATATGAGATAATATTTTCAGTCTTCCATCTAGGGTATTACACTCACTTTCAGGAAGATTTTTCAGCCTTTAAAACCTAAGCATTGAAACTCCCTGGTTCTTAATTCTGTCTCACCTTCAGTAGCCCTCCTTTTTTCAGCCTCCTTCCCAGCAGGCACTTTTGCCCTTTTTCTCTTTATTTATTTACTGTTCTTACTGAGAAATGAAGCACACTGTTCTTTTGACCATATCTAGACAATGTTTAACTCCTATTCCATCCCTTCTTTACTACCAGCCATGTTTTTTCATTATATATATATTTTCATTATATATATATATATTCATATATTTGTAAAGAACAGCTTTGCACTCTGTTTCCATTTCCTTTCCAGGGTTTAGGTCAGCTTGACTTCTGGCAAATCTCATTTCATCCTAAAACTTCCTGATCTCTAAGAAGCCTTTCCTTATAGCTTACCCTTCCCTCCCTTTTACTCACTCCTTGCAAATTCTCTGTTTATTTTTAATGATCTTTGTTGGAGTGCTTGGTCACAAAGTTAGGTCTGGAGTTCACCTCTAAGAGACATCTGCGCCTAAGATGGGAGTTCCAAAAACGTAGCTGCATTTTTAACTACAAAATGTCTCCACACTGACATGCTTGAGATCTTCACTATCTACTATTCCCAAACTAATTTTGCAATTAAGGTTAAGAAAACTTAAAGGCTGCTTTTTGTTAACTTTGGATTGTAAGAATGATGGTGGCCAATTCTTTCTGATGTTACTGTCCCTGTTAAACCAAATTTTAAAATAACACTGGTTCTGCACAAGTCAATAATTCTTTGAGAAACTGTTTGCAACAGGGAAAGATTTGTCTGCACAGCTATTAGGATCACTCATCTCCAATTTATAGTGTCCCATAGTGTCCGTCACGTGAGGGTGACGGCACACTGGAACAGGCTGCCCAGAGAGGTGGTGGAGTCTCCTTCTCTGGAGATATTCAAGACCCGCTTGGACGCCTACCTGTGCAACGTGGTGTAGGGAGCCTGCTTTGGCAGGGGGGGTTGGACTCGATGATCTCTAGAGGTCCCTTCCAACCCCTACAATTCTGTGATTCTGTGATAACAATTCCGCATTTGTTGTGTTATTAGTATTATCTGAAACCAGCCAGATCTTATTAACCTTCTATTTGCTTTTTCTTTGGGGGTTGAAACTAGATCATCATTATGGTCCTTTTCAACCCAGGCCATTTTTCTTGCAATGTAATTGCAAGACTCTACAGTAGATGTAGATCACAGAATGATCACAGAATGTGAGCTGGGTTGGAAGGGACCTCAAGGATCATGAATCTCCAAACCCCCCTCCCTGCCACAGGCAGGGCCACCAATCTCCACATTTAATACTAGACCAGGCTGCCCCGGGCCCCAGACATAGACGCATTCCTCCTCTCTGAGACACACAAAAATGTACATAACATAAAGTCAACAAACTAATATACACATACCCCTGCTGGTCACAACCAAGACAGATAGAACTGTGAGATTCTGCAAGCACTTGCATGTGCAACAAGCTAAAAGAAGTGCATACCATTTAACTGGATATAATCGATTTCTTCAGAGTTCAGAAAACATAACAAAATCTCAAAGTTTTGCTTCTCTAGTATACTGAGCGTTATTTCCTTTCCAACAAAATCTGTGGACTGACTGATCAGTTCTAGGACTGAAGTATACCATACTCAGTCCCATACTACATCCTAAAATGTTGCTATTTTTATATGATTTTTAAAAATCTGTTATTAAAATTTCCTCATTCAATTAAGTTTAAAAATATGCCCCAAGGTCATTCAGAATTTAAAATCCTTTCTCATTCTCAGTGAGCCACTATTGGTTCCTAAATTTGAGGAAGCATGCCCATTCAGGACAGCATTCTTGTTAGCACTCAGCTTCCACTGCTAGGTCTAAAGAACACTTTTTATCCTTGTCTTCCTCTAAATCACGCAGAAATTTCTCCTTATGCTTTAGTGGTGTTAGCCAAGAGAACTGTTAGCTTAGAACGAACTCTCATAATTTACCGTACTGTTTCTAGATTATATTCCACTTTTATCCTTTCAGCTTCAAAATGTACAAACAAGAAAAGGTGTAGTTTTGTTGTTTTTTTTTATATTACTTCCTGATAAGGAAGATAATTGACCAAGTTTTTATTATTTTAGCACTTGTTCAAAGAAGAAGATGAAAGATACACTTGAAAACTTTTACAAGCTGTATAAAAATAAAACATAGCCAGCACTCCCATAATAACAATGATAATGAAAGTGGGACACATGACCCAATCAACCACTTAATGAGAGTCCTTGTTTACATTTTCTTTTGTGGAAATGACAAAGTAAAGCAATCCAGGAACAAGAATCAGCCCTCTCAGACTGGAATAGCCTACTTGGGAACAGCATTACAAAGCAGTGATAAAGGCACAAGTATTTTTTATCACTAACACAAGACATGCAAGAGTCCTGGCCCCAGTGCTGTCAGCACAATACTTCTTACGGGCATACTTTCACTTAATTGGAGAGATTTTTATCTCATTTCTTAAGAAAATGTTTTGATATCAAATAGTTATAGAGCACACTATCATGTACGGGGAAGTTTTCTGGCTCAGCAGATGCAAGACAATTTCTGAAGTTGATTAATTTAAAGGTATTGCTTCATTTTCACTTGTCCATTTCTAGAACGTCCATGTATAAGCACTTCAGGATTTGGCCCATGGATTATAAATAACGCACACCATTGTTCCCTCCCAAGAGAATACTTATGATGTTGGAAGTGAAGAAACCTAGCTGAGATGGACTATTTTCAGCCAAAGGATGTTTATGTAGCAGCCTGGCACGCCTCCACAGGAAAACACACGCTCTATCCAGTAGAAACCCATTTTTAATTGCTGAAAAGCATTTTCTGAGTTATAAATAAATCTCCATACCAATTCTTCAGGCTTCTACAAAGACACACAGTAATTCTAAGGACATCTTAAACAGCTTTCTGCCTGCCATAATAGAGAGTCAGCATCTCTATTATTGCCCAGAGTACTTTCTACTGAGCACTTAAGGATAACAGGTAATAAATCATTTTTGTAATAAAGGAATAAATCACTTCTGTGGTAAAATATGGATGATAGCATTCTTGAAAGTATAGAAACAGTAAACACAAATGGAAAAGGGTCAAAACTCAAGTGGAGCCAACCAAAAACATAAAGAATGTATTGAAATATGTTTTTAAGGGCCAAGTAAAACAATAAACCTATCTTTCTCCTTTCTTAGTGTAGCTAATTCCTATGTTTTAACTTACAACAAAATTAAGGCATGACAAGCCTTAATTCAGATGTACAGTTAACTGAATTTCATTACAAAGCAGTTAACAGAAACCATGGTAGCATTTTTCTTCCTGAAATCAGCGTTGATATCTCCAACCTCCAAATTCATTCTTTGATGCATACAGCTTAATGAAACCACAGTAGCTGAAAGCACCCAAATTAGCTACAATATTCAAATCCTATTAATAATAATGCTGGAAAAAACTGTTAGAACTGGCTTAAAAAGAAAAGATCAAAACGTTTCTTTCTTGCTTTTTTTCAATGAAGTAAAAGATGTACATTTACAAACATCCCCATTTAACAGAAACAGACATTAAGGACAGGTCCATTCTGACTGTCACTGAATGTATTAAGATGTTACGTTCCGTCAGCATTTCATTCTTTGTAAATATACCTGTATGTAGCTTAAAATATCGAATTTACTACCAGTAGGATGAGATTTTAAGCAGCTAAGTGAATTTTGTTAAAAATTTCCAAATAAAGCTGGAAATCAGCATTTTAGCTTTGGGAGTTTGGCATTTGTTTAGTAGTTAGTTGGGATTATTTTTTAATTTTTTTCTGAAGCGATGTTCAATTCCTTTCTGCATATATACTTTGGGCAGCAGTTCTTTTGCAGGCAGCATTAAGAAATTCTTGAAAACTGAACTGGGTGTCTGCTCTGGTGCCGGTGTATTTTTGTACTACAAATCATGCAACCATGAAGTGCAAGCATTTACACTTTGGAGTAACGATACATTTTCTCTTTCATGAGTATCACATGACAACATTCACTTAAATTCCCCATCTTTTTATTTATTTATTTCCAAAAATCTCAATGCCATATAATGTACATGAGATTTAAAATTGTACATCTGATTCAAGATATTTGGATGTGCAAATGGTCATCTCAGAGAACCATCAAAGGAAGCCTACTGTTCAGTGGCTATGTAGGCTGACCCAATCCATGACTTGATTATGTTAGATGACTAAAGTTGGTGTTAAAGTTTAGAAAATTAGTGTAACTGAGAGTAAATGGTCTGCTAATAAAACAGATGCATTAAACTGTTGCACAAGCAAAGGAGAATTTTTGACATAGGTAAATCAAAATAATGTTTGTAGAAACATTTTTTGCCATATTCATTAGGGTCGATGCAGTGGTGAGAACTCTTGGATTATACGTGGTGATCTAAATTTGCACTGTAGCTCTTCTGAATCTTACAATTCTATGCAGATTATTCCAGATCAGAACCCTTTCATATTTGCAAAACAAAGTGACTGATTTAGAGATAATTTATGTAGAAAACCACTGCCCAAGTCACATGGCTTTACAATACAATCAAATAAGTAATTGCCTGGAAAGCAATTCTGATCAGCACCCCTTGAAAAATTGGTCTACTCAAGTTTTAAAGTACTTCTGGAAACAAAAACATTATTTGCAAAATGAAGCTTTTCTTATACTTGTTTCATGGAGAGTAATACATTTTGCTATTTAATTATCTTTTTAATCACTGATATCAAGGACTACAAGTAATAGAGCTTAACAAGACAGTTAACCAAATACATTTTCAGCTGCACAGAAAAGTTCGTGAATACAATTTCCTATATTCAGCAAAATCTATGGACAATTAAGTAACACTTCAGAAAACAGCACGTTCAGCCAAAACTCAAATAACTCAGAGTTTAAGATCTAACTGAAGAAAGTTTTTCCTTTACTTTAGAAGAGGTTGGTATTTTTAATGGGTAAAGCAGTGTGGTATCTTAAAGCTCATATACTGATCACATACAAACAGGAGGCTGAGCCTCTTCTCCACAAACAAGGATTAATAAAGTTCTATCTTAGTAATTACAGTTTGAAAGGATATTAAACATTTAAGGAAAAAAAAAAAAAAAAAAAAAAAAAAAAAAGGAAAGAAAGATGTAAATACTATCCAAAATGTTTCAGAGAATATAGATTTTTTTCCCCAGTGTTCCCCAGTGTTCCTAACCGTTTAGGTTTCTTACAAAACAAAAAATCTAGGTTGATATTATCCACTCTAGATTATAATTACAGAGGTTATAATTGCAATCTACAGTCTCTTCTCTATTGAGAAAACCCTAAATGCAGTGGATAGAAGTTGCATAAAATGAATAACTGCTAGGTGTAAGGTGATGAGGTGAGAAGAGCAAGAGGTAGGAAAGTTGGTCAGAGATTGTGACTGGGGAGTTGAGCAAGCCAGGAGAAGACAAAGAAGAAAAAACATTCATGGAGGGAAGATCAGAAAACTCGGAAGATTTTCTTTTACAGAAGACTTAATCAAAGGCAACCAAGGCTTCAAGAGAAACAATGAGTTAAGCAAAACAGAAATAGATGAAAAGACCAAAACTATTATTCATGTGAATGAAATTGAAAGGATTTAAAAAATAAAAATAAAAATAAAAATAAAAAAATAATAAATAAAGAAATAAATAAAACAAGTATAATAATATAGCCACACAGTGGTTTTGAGCTCTTTAGTTTTTGAATGAAGTTTGTTTTACTCAACTTTTGACTATTTGATTTAATGCTGGTTTTAGTTAAAATAGTTATAGATTTCCTTTATTTCCCATCATCCTCTGGACATGAAAAAAAAAAAAAAAATCCTTCCAGATTTTCTAGAAAGACTCAAACACAGAGAGAGAGAGAGAGAGAGAATTAGAAAAGGTTAACGGTAATAGTGGCCCAAAATAGTTACATTCAGACATACTGAATTGACTCTGAAAAGATTAGTGTGCACAATTGCTCTTGGCATCCAAAAAATGTCTCTGTTTGTCCTGTCAGTCACTTCTTGTGGTAGAGAAGGGGCAGCAAAAATAAAGAGCAAAAAAACAACAAGATAACTGCACATTAACGGGGAAGCTGCATCCAAATTCCTCAGTGGACACTTCCCTCTCATCTGTCACCTTCAGCCCTTTTAAGAGAAACTTTAGTCCACAGCACTGTAAAAATGACTGACAGCCTTACCTAGAGTGGGATTTCCTACCTTTTATGCTTTTTTTATTTATTTTTAGCTCTATTATTACTGGCCCAAAGTAATACTGGATACTTATACAGTCAACATCAGCTACACCTTCTCAGTTGGTACAGGTGCTGGCCCAAAGTCAATATGTTAGTTTCTTAGACTGACCAATAGCAATGGAGTGTAAAATGATGTGGGGATGTAAAAGAGTATGGAAAGACATGACAGAAATCCACAAATTAAGGTATGAAATACAAATGCTAAGCAGATCTCTTTCACTCTTGCACAGTAACACTTCACGGTGATGGCTCCTTCAAATAGGGGTGACATATTTGAACTCTATAGCTAATAGCCAAATCTCAAGAGCCCTAGCTCTCAACTTATTCATAATTCTGCCAAGACACTTAAATGCTCTAAGACTCAAAATTTGGTCTAATTCAGATTTATCCCCACCATGGTTTTTATTGCTATTCCGTATCATAACATCATGCTGTAAGCTCTCAGTACCAGGGGCAGCTGTAAGCAATTCTTGGAAATCTGACTTGACTTAGATCTATCCATAACTCATATCCCATTTATGTATAAAAACTAGGAATACTGTTACCTTCATGCAATAATTTGCACTTCTTTACCTTTAGTTCAGGTGTAAAGACTGTATAAACTACATTGCAGATACTTCTGTCAGTTAATACTACTATAACCACAGGACATAATTAAAAAGTAAAACCAAAAAAGAATGCTAAATGGGTTAATTCAATACAGATACTTGTCTAAATGAAGTAAGCCTGTGGCAGGATATAATTTTGGTAAGTTTTTCAAATGTTTAAAAAGAGGATCTACATCCATCCTAGCTAAAATAAATGAAATACAGTGAGTCATCAGTTAGGATAGGACTGCACAGCACAAATCTAACTCTGCCTTGCTTCTCTCTACGAGAATCCGGAGGTAGTCTTACTTATATGCACCCCCCCTTTATATAGGATAGGTAAAAATTGCACCAGTAGAAACCTTATACACATACAGGTGGTTCTCTTTATTTTTCTCTCCTTTCTACTTACACTAATGGTTAAAGAAAACAGTAGTAAAAGTTGGTACAATAAAAGTTATATTTCCACTTGTGAAAATCAATATTGGTACTGCCACTATACCACATATTAATGAATAGTTCATAAGCTATTTATGCAATTTCTCCTTGCTTCTCTCACTAAAAAGGAAGGCGATACACAGCACCACTCTAAAGCAGAACAGACTCCCCAAGAACTCTTCTCACAGAATTCAAATTTTTGTACATTTCTTTTCTTAGGGAAACAAAAATCAATGTTTATATTCATATGCATGATACAAAAATGGATGCTTAGAAAGAAGACTGTTTATTACACTCTAGAAAAGTCTGGGGAAACTTGCTGGAATCCCAACAGCTGTGGTTTATTTTTCCTTTTTTTTTTTTTTTTTTTTTTTTTTTTTAAGAAAAAAAAAGAAAAACGATAAGAATTTCACAGAGGTCCTGTAAACTCAGATAATGCTATGCTTAGAGTCTAGATTATCCAATTTGTTTCTTTTGGAAACTCTGATGGTTAAATGGTTAAAAATGATAAAAATTTCCCACAGCCATGACACTGAATTTGTGTGTAGAATTATGGCAAAGTCAGCATCAGAAGTTCTTCATGTGTTTCTTTTTTGTTGGTAGTGTCAAGGAACCAGACTGTTCTCTAAGGGACATCATCCTTCACACTATTTACATCAAAAAGATGAGAGATTAGTCCATATTACTTTAGCACCGTGGAGTATTATTTTTCACTGTGGTCTGAAGTAGAATCAGGAAAGCGTGAACAGAAATGAACATGTCACATTTGTACATTAAAATTCAGTCATCTGCAATCTCGTCCAAGAGGCTATTAGGGGAATAATATGTAAACATATCCTCACTGTAAATTCCCCTAACAGACTGCAAATCCTTAAGTTTCAATACCGTTACATACACATCTCTGCTCTTTCAATAACTCACTTCTTTATGCAGACAGAAAGTGCCTGACGAACAGCAGGAATGAAATATTTGATAGAGACAGTTCCTGTCTTCGTACATTTGTACAATTGCTTTCATATTTACAATTGTAAAAGTCAAATAGGTATGTAATACATGGATGCTACTTGTCATCTCTACCAAAAAATAATTTATTAATTTTACTAAGACAGTTGAATAAAGTCAGGGTAACAACAGTGTTTAAACAAATGCTTTAAACATAGCTGAATAAAAAGATGGAGATCACATTCAGTTCTTAACTGCAACTACAAATCCAGCCCCTTAGGCACAGTAAGATGCCTTTGGAGACTTTATTTTTCTACCTAGATCATTTCACTATTCCAGGTGAAACTGTGTCGTAAAAGAAACTCTCAGTACCCAGCTACACCTTGTGGGGGGATAAATAAACGAAACACAAGCATCAGACTTGAAAGCCCTTCAGCACCTAAAGCACCTGAGCCAACTTACAGTTTAACTGCAGTATCTGAGTTTATAGCATATGTTACAAATTAGCTCACTTAAAGAGGAAATCCAAGACTTCTTTATATACTACTAACCAAGACTTCTGCAGGCACTGTGTCCACAACAGATTCTTAAAAGTTAATCAAGGAATGTCTTACCTTGCATCGTTATTTTTGTGGGTTCTGAAAACAAAGGAATGAGCAGGAGGTAGATGAGGTAGACAAAGGAGAGTCCATTGTAACGGAAAGCACAGGCTGTGAAAAAAGAAGAAGATAATGCTTAATCAAGATAATATAATTAAAAAGTATAGAGTAATCACCATTTGAATTTCTTATTTATCATAGAAACTTTTCACCACTTTTGATATAATTTATATGCAAGTCTTCAAGTGTCTGCTTAAAGCATCTGCTTGAAGGAAGTAATGAAATTAAAACTCTCTTTAAGTATTCTTATATTAATAAACAGCTTAAGCTTAGCACTAAAGACTCAAGCTACAAAGACTTTGTATGGAATGATGGACAAAGTCATTTGCTAGCTCAAAGTTTTACATTCCTCATCTGTATACTCAGAAAACCATCCTCCATAAAAATATAGAGAGATGCATAAATCAGAATTCATGGGCACTCCTTAAGAACATACCAGTATTCAAAGCAAAGGATCAGTGTTCTCAGTCAGTCTAGTACCACCAGCAATAAATTTATGAGAGTAACAAACAAATAAAAATAACTTGGCCGTGACTTAAGTTCAGTACATTCCCTATTTCCATATTTTGTTTCTTGATCTCCATTTATCATGTGTATTTTTTCCTCCAGAGATTAGTGTTTTAAAAAGCTACTGTGCCACTGCAAAAGCTATGATCAAACACATGTATATCAAGATAAAAAATTAACAAACTGCAGCGATGTAGTTACTGTTCTGCTTTGTGACTTTATTTGACAAATACATGGATCCTTAAGTAGAATAGAATCATTTGTAAAGGACCAACAAAGATCCTTAAGTTCAATATTACTATTATGAAGGTTATCCAAATGCCTCTTAAACATGCAGAGGCACAGTCCACCAACCACCTATCTAGGAAGCCTGTTTTTGTCTCTAACTAGCCTCTTGATAAAGATATTTTTCCTAATGTCTAGTAGGAACCTCCCCTAATGCAGATTTGAGGTATTCCCACACACCTTGTCACAAGATACTAACAAGAAAAGATGAGTGCTTCTCCCTCCAATTTTCCTCCTCTCTAAGCTGTGGAGGGCAGAGGTCAACCTCCAAGCTTCAAGCTTAAAAACCCAGCATCCTCAGCTGTTCCTCTTCATAGGGCATTCTCCTCCAGCCTTTTAACCACCTTGTTGCTCTTCTCTAGATGCATTCAAACATCTTATTATCCTTTTTATATTGTGCAGACCAGAAATGGACACAAGATTCAAAGTGAGGCCACATGAATGGTAAATAATGGTGGGATAATCAAATCTTTCAACAAGTTGGCTATGGTGTGTTTAACATACCCTAAAATGTGGTTTGCCTTGTCAATGCCACTGCGTGCTGCTGGCTCACATTAAGTCTGCTATCACCAGCCACTTCTCTCTCAGTTTGGTTTTATGTCCAGCGTTACTCAATCCCAATGCAGAATTTAGCATCCATTTTTGAACCTCACACCATTGCTGATTTCCAGTCCTCCAAGTAATCTAGATCCCTCTGGAAGGCCTCTCTCTCTCATCCTTCTAGAGAGTCAACAGCACTTCACAGCTTAGTATTATCAGTAAACTTGCTAAGGATGCATACAAACTATGCATCCAGATCATTAATAGAAATGAGGAACAGAACTGACCACAACACTGAACCCTGGGGAATACCACTAGTAACCAGCCAGATGCAGCCTCCTTCATTATAACACTTTGAGCTTTACTGTTCAGCCAGTTCTCCATCCAGTGTAGCATGTAGCTGTTCACCTCACACTTGGGCAACTTGTCCAGAAGCATACTGGGAGTAATAATATCAAAGGCCTTGCTAAAATGTAGAGAAACTACACCTACCATCATCTACTAATTGAGTGCCTTTGCAATAGGCTATCAAGTTCTGATAGTCAAAAACAATAAGAACAACTCACTGGACATTAGATCTGCTTCAGATCACAAAGGTCTCCTTTTCAAGGCAGCTGTAAGGTCAATGGAATTCTATCAACAGATAAAGCAACTGCACAAATGATTTCCTAGCAAGTCAGGTAGCACAGAAATTTCTGGATATTTGGGTTACATTGGTCAGTTTGCACTATCAGTTCTGTCTCAAAGTTACTGCAATTTTAGCATTTTAGGTTTGTTACCTCCCCTCAAAATTGTCTAATCGATTAGCAAAATTAATTTCAGAAGAATTATTCTTGAACTATATTTACCTTTAAATTTACTGCTTTCTATTTCCAGAACTGAGGAGACTGTGTACTCAAAGCTTTTTTCCTCTGCAGCTATATAAGCTGGCCTATTAAAAACCATAACTTTTCCATAAAAACCTTCCTTTATCTTCATATAGTTTCTTACAGAATTATCAAAATATTTTGAAGATACTCCTTTGTATACATACATATGCATATAGATGTGTATACTTCCTGAATTCAATGTGATAATTTTGTTAGTACCAAGGAAGACCTTCGGTAAACTCAGCTTTTTAGAATAAGGTGGGTTATCTTTTTTTAACTTTAGGGCACTTTCCCTTGGGGAAAACTGAGCGCACTGTAATACAAAGAATTGAATTCTCCATTCACAAGTGATTATTTGAAATATTTTTGTTTTAAAGCATAACACCATATCTCTGTATATATATAGGTACCTTTAAAGACAGAATCACAATGGCATCTAAAACAAAGCAATGACAATTTAATTCATCTTTATCATATAGTAGTCAGAAAATATATAGGGAAAAATATCACACAGACTCATAGAATTTCCATAAATTATTTGTATCAGAATATAAAAGATAGCTGGAGTATCCTACATTTCTTTTATTTAATCATTTGATCAAAGAGATAAAAAATATTTCACCACATCTGTAAATGTATTCATATCTCTCCCACTGTACGTAATATACATCTTTGAAATCATGTATATACATGCTCACAAAAAAAAAATAATTCTAAAGTCTATTCTGCTTATTTCCAGGAGTAAAAGAGAATATAAATCACCTAAATCACCTCTGAAGTCTTGTAATGGAGAACATTAAAAAAATACTTTTATAATCTTTTGAGAAATGCATATAATGATAACCTTGTACAGATAAAACTAATCAGCTACAAGGGTTAACTTGATTATAATACAAAACGTTTCCAGTTATGCTACATTCACTATAGCAAATATTTCTGATTAGTGTCTTTAAAAAGTCCCCAAGGAAGAACGGAAGTATTAACATATAATTTCTATGAGATAAGAATCTCAGAATTTGTTATGTTGAAGAAACACTCCATTGCCAGCCTTTTACTTGTTTTTGTTTTTCAGCTGAAGAACTGACATTACAGCTGGGAATTCATAGATTACAAACATCTTTAGGGTTTCTTGTGCATTTCTGGGCATAGTCAATAAAAGCAATCAATATTTCTGCACTAAAAGACAGCATTCCTAATTGTATGTTGCTTTATCCTAATTTAAAACTACAACAAAAATACCTGAAACGTGCATTTCACTGTGATTGCACAAAGTCATGGTCTAAAGGTATGTGAAAAGGATATATTCCTAAGCGAGATACCTTTCAAAATTAAGTTGTTTTTTTTTCCCTTTTTTAGGCAATACACTTTTAAATGTCCCAGCCTACCTGCTCTGTAGATTTGCAATCAAAATCAAAAGAAGATAGAGAGAAAGTTCACAATTTATCACTCCTTAGGAAGCACTGATAACATTTGATCAAACTATTTTAGTGTGAACCATATCTCTAACACAGAAGTAGTATGAAAACTATTTGTTGCATTTCTGAAAAATAAAGACAGAAATTTTAACTCAGTGCTAGGATAAACACATGCTGTACCTGGAAACACCTCACAAAAGGAAATTAATTTCAAATATTCCATCAGTTACGGCTTTGGAGGTCTGTAAGCAAACAACTAAGACCTAATTTGGGTGACTGAATTGGGCTAAATTAGATAATCATTCCTGTTAGTTACAACATTGTGAACAAGACACAGGTGTACACCTAAGATCATACAGTCCCGGAGCTAAGCACCAAATAACTGCTAAATCAAACACATCTCCTGCAAATCAAGGTGCTATGCAAGGCCATCATTGAATGTGTGCCATGAATAATCAATTCTTGCACAAATACAAGACTCCCCTGGATCGTCAATCAGATGCTGTCCCAATGACATGATTATTAGGCCTCTTCACTTGTCCTCCAGGAAGACATTACACAGAAAGTTTCCATGTCTTTAGAACGTTCAAAATTTTAGGACTGTTTTTATGTGAAATTATATACATTTATTTTAACCTCAAGTATTTTATCAATATCAAAAGCAGCCTAATCAAGGCGAGTAGATCCCATTCTAGGCTCCAGACTGCCTTATAGCGGCAGTCCACTACAAAGCTCCAGAACATCTTATTCTTCACTGTCCAGGGCTGTTATATGCTGAGTCACTGCTTAGAGAAAATTACTCCAGCAGGCAAGATTCTTCAAGGCTATGCAGTGAAGCCACAGCCTCAACCTGTCCCCATGCAGTTTCCTGATGTCCCTGGTCACCCCACTCCTCGGCTGGGGGGGAAGACAGAGCCTAATTACCTGCCCTGAGGGGGCTTTGGGTGACCATATGGCCTTTGGTTTATAGTTTAGGAAAAGACCTATTGCCCTGTACAATGAATGTACATGCCTTCATCCGCTCCACAGTTACAAACAAACTCAGTTCTCACTGGAAATAATGCTCAGTTCACATTTTCTGGAAAACATTTTAAACTGTAGTGAAGTGGATTATATAGACTATGCACAAGTTCGAGAAAGAGAAAATCCTAAATTCTAAAAGAGAGAAGGACATTTCAGATTTATAGAATAAAAACAACTGCAAATAAAGGACTTTGAAAGGAAAATGAGTTAAAGAAAATAAAAAATAATATATATATTTATGTACACTACAAGATAGTTGAGATAGGAGGTCAAGACCTGAACAGACTGTTTTGCTTCTATTTAGAGATGAATACACTTTTATTTTGAAGCTTTTTATTAATGCCCTATCTCAATATCAACCACAAATGTGAGAAGAAATGAAAACAGAATTTTACTTCTTTTTATATGGGTCCATGCACACAGTGCTCTTGTAAACCAGCAAAAAATACAGACATGAGCTTACACAAAATATTAGTAAAAGAAACATTAGTAAAAATTAGTAAATTGTCCTTCATTATTTAGTTATGGTCTCAGACACCTTCCCTGCTCAGAGAGAGGTGGGTTTGAGGAGAAAGTCCATAAATAGCACATCCAAACTACAAAGCCTAAGGGGTTGTATATGGCTTGTGCTTTTGTCTATGCATTATCTACATAATCAAGTGGTGAAAAGATAAGCTTATTCACTGTTGGCTAGATAAAATGATCCATTATTAAATAGGCGCACAAATGAACCTCTTGGAAAAAAAGTAGCAGTCACTCTTATCTCCATCTGTCTAGGTAGAAAGGAAAGCAAGACCCACATCTCTGTTTCAACTCAGAGACAAGTGCAAACCTTATTAAATCTGTTCTGCTTTCTCACTTTCACCTGACACAGACATGACCGACTGAGAGCAGTACAAATAATAAAAGAAGTATACTTAAAATTAACTTGGTTGGTCTAAGAAATTTGTATCACAAAGTTCTGAAAAAGAAATTTAAAGACGAAATACATCATTCTAATTTCAGTTTCAGAGAAACTCTGATTTTTCCTACAACATTCTTTACAATATCAAGGAAGAAATTGCCATTCATTGTAACATTAAATATGCTATAAAATAATAATAATAATTAAAAAAAAAAAAAAACTAGAAGGAAAAAAAAAAAAGCCATTACTATTTTTGTGAAGAAAACTTTAAACGTGACAAAATATGTCCTACTTCCTGAACTCTACATTACAAAAACCATCAAGTATCTGACAGGCACAGTGCCCAGTCAGCTTTAGCTATCTGTGAACTTTATTTCTTCTTCTTGAAATTCAGAAGGAGGGGATAATTCCTGGCACAGTTTAGCTCTCAGTCACTTCTGCGTAACTCCACTTAAAATAATGCTTATGACATATAAGATTGGAATTAAACACTGCTGTCCAAAATAGTAAAGTGAAATACATATAACCTTATCATCCCTTTAGAACAAATGAATGCTTATAGCCTTATAGCCTACAGTGTGTAGTGCAGAACACAGAACAGTGATAGCTCAGGGTAAGTTACCTCTTGCATCAACAAATACTCCTTCCACATGGTTCCTGTAAGCACTTTTATAATCACATTTTTTCACTGTTCAGTGTCCATCAGGAGAGATGACTGCTGGACAGTGAATATTTCACTGCATTTATATATTTGTTTTTACTCTTTTTTCCTCTTTCTCAGAACAGCAGTGTCAGTACACTTTCTCTCCATCAGAAATCATCTGGAACCAGTTATAACTTTGTGGCAGACTGTCTGGGAACTGAGTACAGGGAGAGAAGATAAAATTTCCTTCTCTTTCTTTCAGCTCTAGAAATACATTTCTGGTACAGCAGTCTTACTTCCCAGTTGTTTTTGAAATAAGAAAAATGAACAAAACATCTCAGGTGTGAGCACATCACAATCACCTTACTCAGAGTAATGTATTTTAAAGACAATCACAAACAAATCCAACTTCAATAAGCTTCTTTGACGTGACTACCTGTACAAGCATTTCTGAAGTAAAAATCATGACGGACACCATCATCACTAAGTTTGATCATCAGAAAAATCTACAGAACATTATAACTCACTTCAAGTTCAATTGTAGACTTCTACTGTCCCTTTAGATTTTTATATTTCTGCATTGTGTTTACATGTGTTTTTTTTCTTGTTGCTATTGCTTTTTTGTTGTTGTAGTTGTTGGATTATGATTTTCTTTATATATTTCTTTTCTTTCAATTCCAGTCTTTTCCATCACAGTGGTTAAAGCTCATTCCAGGCACTCTCCTTCCTCTTCGCCCACCCACCTTGCACGAGTAACACACGCCAAAATAAATTCCATTCCAAAAACAGTGGTCCCAACCTCTGCCCCCAAAAATGGGGTTGGCAATGAACTTCCTTTTTTTACATGACAAAATTAGACAGCAAATCTGGGATCTATGTCATCCTCAGGCTTCACAATCAGGACAGAATGCCAGCCATCAAAACAGTGAACACTCAACTTACTGAGCTCAGGAAGACTGCTCAGTTCTCATCCCTGCTCCAGTAGCTGTTTAGGAATTTTATCTGATGACTGTTGAAATGGTAAATACATGAACTTGTTTTCTCTCTCCAAGCTTTCCATTCTCTGTCTAGGAAAGTAACTGGGAACTAAACAAACCACTCTGCTCCTCATTCATCTTCCCAGGATGAGAAAAGCGTGTTCCTTGCACCCTGGATACATGGAAAGAGCAATCTGCTTGTGCTGCTACAGTTGCATAACCCTGACAAGACTCAAACTAAAAATAACAGCAAACATAGAACATAGATGAGGAACAAACACAGTACTTCTAAACAACATCAACCAAGGACAGATATGGAGACACTTGTACAACAGAGAGATTTCCACAAGCAGATCTCCACCTTCATTTGTAGCCACTAAGAATCTGTTAGTTACCAGGAACAGCTACCATGCCAAATTTGCCCAGCAATTAGAGGTGAAATTTTCAGCATATGTTTCTAATCCTCCACAGCTATCCAAACTCATCATCTTTTAAAACACAGAAGTTGCCATAAATCAACTGACATAAGATGCAGAAAGAAGCATAACTTTTTTTCTTTTTTTTTTTTTCCCCAGCTGTTGCTGATGCTTACACTAGTCCTAAAAAAACTCTGAGTCAGAGGAAGGACGTGGCAAAAAAACTAACACAGACAAATGCCTCTAAGGAATATAAACATGACTAAACATCAGAGAGGTGTTAACACTAAGAAATATAAGTGTCATTAGTAAAGTTACAAGTAGGAATGCAGTGTTTAAAACTCTGCCATTATTTATTCCAGTAACAGATAGATAGACTTCCTTTCTTGGTCCATCACTGGAAAAAGAGCTCAGAAGGTTGAAACTGAAAGTCATAAATCTGGGTGATGACAGAATGCTTCAGAGTGCTCTACAGAGCCACTGTGTTTACCAGAGGAAACAGAATTTCAAAAATAGTGATCTCCAAGATGCGTCATTTGTGTAAAAAAGGCTAAAAAGGCACTGGAATGCACTGCCCAGGGAGGTAGTGCAGTCACCAACCATGAGGGTGTTCAAGAAACGTTTGGATGTTGTACTGAGGGATATGATTTAGCTGGGAAGTATTGGTGATGGTTGGACTGAATGATCTTCTAGGTCTTTTCCAACCTTGATAATTCTGTGATTCTGTGAAAATTCATAGTTTTTGTAGTCGCTCCAAGTTGATGTTTCTTGTATAAAATAATATTTGTTGCTGTTCAAAGAGGATTTGTGAATTTCTTTCTTCCTTTAAAAATACGCTAAGCATTCTTCCCTTATTGTGAACACATCAGATTTTAATATGCTAGAAAAACATGCTCAGGAATACCATGAATTGTCTTGCAAACTATTTGCCCTAACAACGTATCTGCAATGGATTCTGGGGAATCTATAGAATCATGGAATCCTGAAAGATGTTGGGAGATCTTATTACTGCAAATCTGTTTTGATAAATAAAATTATTATTCAAATCCAAATAAATTTCACCTGAACACAACCATAGCCCATACTATGAATCTGACATTAAGTGTATAATCATATAAGAAAGCAGAAAATATCTTCAGTTTGCATTCATTCTGAGTAGAAACACTCCCCAAAAATCACAAGGTGGTCATTAAAACTGTATCTGTTTCTATGCGTATCACTCAAGAATTGCTTTCTGCATCCAAAGTATTACAATCTACGTTTGGTCATCAGTTCAGGTTGCCAAATCTCTGGTACTTGTGGGAGGTCTTCTGTGTGTTGATACTCCATTACAGGCCATCTGCAGCAATGTTTTATTCCCCTGAAATAATAATTGCAGAAACTCCTCCAGACCTTAGATAAGCTCCCAGCCAAATTTTAAGAACAAGACTGGAAATTGAAAATGATTTAATGCCTCCTTCATGTTTATATAACAAACCATTGTGTCCTTATCCAAGAAAATTTGAATGTGGGAAGTTAAGAAGTTTAAATTGAAGAAAACTTCCCACGCGGTTAGTAATTCTAATATGTTTATAACTAGGCTCAGTATGAAGTCTGACTATGTATTTCTTTGGAGTCAGGCCTCTGTTCTGAAGTTACCCAGTGATATTAGGCAGTACTATTTCAGCACAAAAAGAAAAGCTGTCACATCCAACAAGAAAATTAGGATTCTGGA
Source organism: Excalfactoria chinensis (assembly GCF_039878825.1). Taxonomy (NCBI): domain Eukaryota; kingdom Metazoa; phylum Chordata; class Aves; order Galliformes; family Phasianidae; genus Excalfactoria; species Excalfactoria chinensis. Next base: position 49,445,113 of record NC_092826.1, read on the forward strand.
TTCACCGCTACTTGAGCTTCAGTGGAGCCAATCACAAAAGAACTGTTTGTTACAGAGTAAAATAAATAAACTAATAAATTAATTAATTTAAAAAAAAAAAAAAAAAAAAAAAAGAGAGAGAGAGAGAATAAAAACTTGTTTCCATTAGGTCTGCTCCAAATGCATGAAGACAAGTACAGGTAAACTTAATTGTCTCATTCTGAACCTCCATTCTCAAAATGCAATAGTGCACTTTTCTAATTTTTCTTTTTTAAAAAGCCCCCAAAAACCTCATAAACCCCTCAAAAAACAAGCAGCCGAGCAAACAACAACAACAAAAAACAAAAACAAACAAATAAACAAAAAAAAACCAGCATCTCTTTAATTGGGCAACATCTCAAATTTAGAGCAGTGAGTCCACTGAGAATCTCAGAAGATCCTTTTCTTGAGAAAGAGCCAAAGTACACATCCTGAAGGATTAGAAGTAAGTGAAGGGGGCATTAAATTTGATTTAAACATATCCTGAAAATTTAAGAAGGATACAAACAGCAAGCTGTGTTTCAAGCAAAAAAAAAACAACAAAAAACAACCAAACCATGTGTTTTTCTTTGCAGTCTCAGCAGAGAAGCCAATGATCCCTTACTGACAAGGGTCCTATATATATAGTGAAGATAACAGCAACATAATTACTTAATTCCTTGTAACTTTATTTATAAGCATTCTTGATAGTATAAATTTTTATTTCATGAAGAAAGAATTTTAGTCAGTAAACCTATGAAAATTTATACCAGTTGGGAACATAAACCAATGATTTCAAAGTGACCTTTATCAGTAAACTGACCAGTATTAGTCTTGGATTATGTTTGTAGTGCTACAGAAGAAATATTCTAGTGTAAGATTAATGTTGGGTTTTGCGTGAACACAAAGGATTCCCTTCATAAACAGTTAGATCAGTGTATAACAGCCAGTCAGCTTGTCAGGACTATGCTTGTTTCTCTAGAAAAATAACAAATTTCTGGCTTTATTATAGACAGTTAAGAGATGTAAGTGGGGAAATGAGGAAAGAAAAACAGCAGCCAATATCTTGAGAGATACCTAACTTACAAATGCTGTTGTGCTCAAGTGTTGTCAGGCCAAAAGAGTAGAGATTATTGGAGAGACAGGAGGAAGTTCTTTATTCCTAAAAAGAAGTTGTATTAGCAGTAGTAATTATGGTTTAAAAGAATTAACTGAAATAAATTGGTTTTAAAACCAAGAAAAATGAAATTTATTCTTCAATTTTAAAAGGGAATAAATAATGCCTGAAACATTTACAGCACAGAAGCTGCAGCTGTTAAACTTTTCCCCACCTTATCCATTCCTAAAAGTCCCCCCCGTAACTGCAGTTAGCTTATAAAGTACAAGTGATCGCTGTAGTTCACTTTCAATATTCAGTAGTCCCACTATTTTCTTGCCTTTTATCACTGAATAAATTTTCAGAGCTAAATTGTTCTGAATCTGAAACATCCAAGTTAACCATACCTACAAGAAAATACACACTTAAAAAAAAAAAAAAAAAAAAAAAAATCCCTTCGATATGAATAAAAGTGTATCAGAGGAAAAATGAATATAACTCACCATGATATCAGTTACTAGCATAAAGTGGGCTAGGAGATTAACACACATTAAAGAAACTTACCATCAGTGTGATTTCATAATCATCAATAGATTGTAAGCATATGATTGCAATAATTTATTTCTTCTTTGATTAAGGCATCACTGTCTACTCATAAAAATACAGCTCTTCTGTAAGAAGAGAAACACTGCCACCAAATTTCTACAAATTTAGAAGATTCTCAGGATTCCAATTTAAGAACAGTTGTGGCACAATCCTGCCCAATTTTGATTCCTAGTAAATGCTCTAAGATCTGTTTTTTAAATAACTGTTAAAAAATATCCAGAACACTACTCACTTATTTTCAGCTTGTATATCTGTACATGTAGAATACGTGGAAATATTCTGTAGTATGTTCAGAAGCACAGACATCAGCTTTCACACAGCCTACAGGCAGGAAAAAAGTCTTTTTGGGGGCCAGAAAACAAGAATACGCGATGATATTTTCACCTCAGTCATTAAAGTGAGATGAAATTTATACCTTATACAGATGAGCACAGACATCTTCTCAATGCTCTGAAAAAACCATGACAAACCCAAACTACTAAAGATGAAGACTCTTAAAAGGTACCTTGTCCCATCATCAGCATGAGTACAACACAGCACATCACTGTTGAGAAGGAAAATGTTGGTGGCACATGAGCAGTGAAATAACTGGGTATGTAACAGTCTTTAGGCTTTCATGAAAAGTACCTAAGTCAAATCTCTCTCCTCAAATCAAAATCAATATGACATTATACATTTTGTTTCTTTTCCTTCTTTATCCTTTCCTTCTTATTTCTCCTCACATGGATTTCTCAGAAGAAAGAACTTTAAAGATCAAAAGGAAAGGAGTAAAGCATAGAAATCCCCAACACTTTCATGGGACATTCCAATGAAAAGTATTTTATAATAATTATCAAACAGATGCACACACAAAATTGTCTCTCTGAAAGCCCATGGAACAGAAAAAAGTACATGGAAAATCTTTTGGTATTTCAACTATGATTAGTACCTTGTTACAGGGTACTCTAATGCACCTGAAAGAGCAGACACGTCAAGTAAAGAAGACTACTTAAGTTAGGAAAAAGGGAAATATCCTTACCTGTTTTACACATATCAGAAACAAAACCACACAAAGAGAGCTGACTTAACCATGTTTATGTGGTAGCAAACTGACCCCAAGTTCCTAAACCTAAACCTACAGTTCCAAGAGCACCAACTCTCAAGAAAAAGTATACTCCTGCCTCTTCTCCAAAGAGATGGCAGATGTATGTACAAGTGAGATTTTTACACCAAAATCAATTATTTTTGAAACACATAAAGCTGCAGGGAATCCCAAAGTAGAAAAATAGCTCTCCCAGTCATATTTGAACCATTTTTCTCCCCTTTATCACTTGCATAATTTTCTGCATGAGCCAGTCACTAATTCCTATTCTGCTTATATTCTTAAGCTCTGCTGACCACTGCAGTGTCTAACCACCTTGCCCAAAACAGATGTATATGTGTTAAACACTGCCGTGATGTTTGAGATAAATGAAAGTGGTAAGAGGAAGAATAGCAGTCCATGGATGCAACTCCAGCACTGGAGGACAACGGTATGTCCCACGATAACAGTTGACACTTTTCACCCGCCTCCAAATGCCTTCGTTAGCAGTCTTACACAGGTTTTCAAGACAAGGTGGTCCTATAACGAGGATGCTTTCATTCAAGAAGAAAAATATGTGAGAACATTTTTGTTAATTGTAGACTGCATTATAGGAAACCATTATTCTAATATTAGATTTCTCAGAGTCCTCACCCGTACCTTTTCTAAGACCTACGTTTATTTCTGTCTTTATGATTAAGCTCCCAAAATTTTGGCACTCGCCTCAGAATTGTGCAAGATGAGGCTTGTTTGAGAAATGGGTGTGTTTGATTTCCTGGTTGTCTTGCATTTTAAGGTAACAGGCTAGTTTATATTTGAGTTTGGTGCCACGAACCTCATAAGAGAAGATTAGGTTTTACACAGACAGTAGAAGGAAGTTCATACTTTATTCCAAACTACTAAGCGCATTTTCTTCATCCTCTAAACTAGAAAGGAGTTCATGAGGTCTCTCCTTCTCTTTGTCCCATCTTGCTTTATTCCTCCAAAATTCACAGCTATTCCAGACACATCACAGTTCAAAATTAAAGGATAAAAGTACAACAAACATCACATAATGACCTGAAACAAGCTAATCACAGCTAATAACACAAAATCTGATGCAAGGCTTACCTGAGCCTCAAGGAAACAACAGGTACTACAAGGAGCTCATCCAAATGAACAGAGTTAACAGCCTGATCCTGAACTCTTGTATTTCATGGGATAGGCTTATAATTCAATTCCTACATTTTTGTTTATTTAGCTTATCTCTCCTGCCAAAAATGTAATTATTTTTCTGAAAACGAATGCCAGCCTTGTGAGCCAAAAGCCATTTATCAGTTTGTAACTCAGGAATATCTGAAGAGTTAAAAAAGGCAAGTATTAAAATGCTGATTGAAATGTGTATGAATGGTTTGATTATTACATAGAGTCCTGGAGTAGGGAGAGGGGAGCACATCCTGTTTTGTGGTTAGGAAAAGTTGGCAATCTGAATCTGACCCCCACCCTTTTTTGTGTGATCTCTGCATAATAAATCTGACATTTCAGAAGAAAGCTTCCATTCTCCTCCAACAGCCCTGTGCAAAGGAGTAAAGAAAAGTGGGTTCTCCACTCCATTTCTTCATTGGTCCTCAGGATTTCCAAAAATAATACCCTGCCCAGATGTTGAATTACACTTTCAGTTTATTTGCAGGCAGCAGAATCAGTAGATTTCAAATTAGCTTCAGATGCTGTGAGTGAGGAAATATCACTTCCCTCCAAATTCAACATCTAAAAGTTTTTTTGTGTTTTTATGCTTATTTTTGAAAAATTATAGGCCAAGAATTAGCCAAGCTCTAAATCAATGCTCCTTTCAAGATCAAAACTTTTAAACTCAAAGAAATCCTTAATCTTGGTAAAACTTGGGCGCAAATGGTACCCAAACATTCCAGCTCAGCCCCATCTGCACTTTTTTCACAGAAGGAAAAAAAACAAACATAAATAAGACTGTAGAAGCTAACCACTGTACTGAAAATGACAGATCATCTCAGATACAATTATGAAATAAGACTGTAGCTTTAAGACAGTATCAAATGAGTAATTCCTGATCCTATCCAGCATTACATTTTTACCAAATTTACCTTCAGAATAGTGCAAAAAAGATGCACTCTGAACCTCTGATGGTTTATTGGTGTACTTGGGCTTAGAAGAGAAGGCAGGAGAAGAAAAAAAATACCCTTCACAACAATACAAATCTCTCCACAGGTAGGCAAACCATGCTACTATAACATGGGATATGTTTGCTACAGAAGTACACTTTGTGGTTCAAACATCTGTGATTTTCTTTTTTTTTTTTTTTTTTTTTTAAAGTACATTCAGAGCATAGAAAAACACAATTGCAGCATATTCTCACATATCTGAATGCTTCCATTAGAATGGTTTATGTCTGGTAAATCAAGATTTAAAATAAATATTGAGCCAAATCCTAAAGCCCTTAACCTGGGAAAACTTCCATTTAATGAAGCAGAGCAAGAAGTCAAATTCTTCTCTTTTGGATTTAAACAGATTCATCCACATTTCTTGAATTCAGATCTGTGCATCTGAAAGACTATCCACTGCTACAAATGGAGTACAAGTCATATTGTAGCCCAAAACTATTTCAATACAAAGCCTCAGAGCTACTAAGAATACAGCACCCAAACAAGAAAACAGACAGTAAATTAACACCGCATCACTGTCATAAATTCAATGTTCCTGAACTAGCCTGTTTATTCCTATTATTAATCCCATAGGAGAAATAACAACTTGACAAAAAAAATACTCTTTGAAAAACTGAGACAATAAATTTGAAAAACTGAGACAATAAATTTCAAAAGACGCTCTTAGTAGCGGTTTTTGCATGTTTCTATTCAATGTGTTTCACTACAAGCACTTTAAGACAACAACAGCAAGTTGCTGGTTGCTGGAAAGTAGCAACTTCTCTGGTTCATAGGGATACAAATGAGAAGTGGATGCTTCTCTCCTCCACACCAAAGGCAGATTATGCCCACATGCATGGGGACACAAAACACCACAAATAGAGTCAACAAACTCAGACAGATGCAAAACATGCACTGACAAGGGCAGTTAGTTTTAGTTAATGCAAACGTACAGTTGAAGGAATATTCAAGGACCCCACAGAGTGTGCTACTCATACATCGCTGGGAACTTTGGAGAAATATGTGACTGAAGAACAAAAAATAAAGGATGTTTTTATGAAGAGGAGGGATGCAGAGCATCAAGGTTAAAATAAGCAGAAATCAATTCTGCACTTAAGCTATTCCTGGAACTCTTTTTTTTTTTCCCTTTGTGTTCTTGAAATGCCACCAACAGCAACACCAAAGAAACAAAATGAAAAGAATATCTCTCTAACAAAGGTAAAAAATAATGCGTTGATCCACGTACATGTGCTTGTACACACTGCAGGCTAAACCAGACATTCTCCTGCATCAGTATCTTTCATGTAGTCTAACAACACGTTTGGATGCGTCATGTAATCAGAAACCAGGACAAATTAATAATTATGAACAGCTGGGATTTCATTATACAATGTTTCAAACATATCTGAACTAACATTTACTGTGGGGGTATCTCAATAACTAGTGATCAAAATCTGTCATTTATCACATCAGGTATGATGACAGTTTTTCCTTCTAACTCTACTTCGTTATGAAAAGCAAGTTGATTTTCTCCCCGTACCCTTTGCAAACATGCTAAGAACTGTATCATGTTTACAAATTAACACTACTCAGTTTTTGCAGCAAGCAAGTTACTTTCATTGCTTACCATCTTGTATCAAGATTTTGCACCTGAGCTGAAAGAATATACACTAACAATACAAGCTGAAGGATGTAAGGACTGAGCACAGCACTGTCAAAAAGGACATGGAAGTACTGGTGGATGGCAATCTGGACATGAACCAGCAATGTACAGTTGGCCCAGAAAGCCAACTGTATCCTGGGCCATATCAAAAGAAGCATGGCCAGCAGGTTGAGGGAGGAGATCCTGCCCTTCTACTCTGTGCTGGTGAGGCCTCACCTGAAGTACTGCATCCAGATGTGGAGACCTCAGTACAAGAGAGACATGGACCTGCTGGAGTGCATGCAGAGGAGGGCCACAAAAATGATCCAATCAATGGAACACCTCTCCTGCAAAGACAGGCTGAGAGAGCTGGGGCTGTTCAGACTGGTATTGAGAAAGCACTGAGGTGATCTTTTACCATGAGGGTGGCAAGGCACTGGAGCAGGTTGTCCAGTGATGTGGTAGATGCCCTGTCCCTAGAGACTTTCAAGGTCAGTCTGGACCACGCTTTGGATGACCTGACCTAGCCATGGATGTCCCTCTTCATTGCAGGTGAGTTGGACTAGACAACCTTTAAAGGCCCATTACAACTCTAAGATCACAGAGTCCTTATGATAACTACTGGAATTCCAAAGCAATTGTGCTTATTCCTGTCAGTTTGTTCTCTAGGAAAGCACTGACCTCAAACTACTGGGCTTTCTCTTCACAGAAATACCAAGCAAATGTCGTGATCTCAGAATAAGAGAACATAAACCTTTACAAGCATTCCAAAAAACCCCAAACTTCCCCAAAAGCCTACAAGAACTCTTTCGAGATATTTATACTGTTATTCATCATCACTACACAATACAAACTTGTGACATGGTCTGTGTAATCTTTTTCCATCACGTTATTTACATTTAAATCATGTTTTATGTGAATTGGCTCTGAGTTAAAGAGTCTGTAATAACCCCGGTGTATATATCTCTTGTGCCATTGACTCTGGATATAAGCATTTAGTATTGGACTGCTAGAATACTAACAAAACACTGGAGGTAGTTCACAGAGTATATTACTGGGAGAGTGAAGTTAATTATCTTTGCCAAGATTAGGAGAGATTAACTGTATGATTAAGGAAAAACTATAAAGATGGATGAAGGGCAGAGCACACCAAGAAGGAAGAAGCAGTCCTTTATATGCAGAATTATATTAACTAACTATATGAAACAAAACATTTTGTTTCTCTCTCAGCAACCCCACCTCCAAAACCAATATAAAATGCATTTGTGACACACATACCACATTTGAGAAACTAGAAATACATATAAGCTAATCAGCAGAAATTCAATGGAAAAGCATGATCTTTCATTTTGTATAAAATTCTGCTGGAATAAGGGTTTAAAAGGTTCACTGTCAAACAAAATCATTTGCTATAGAAAGCCTGAAAATTCAAACTTGGGAGCTCAACTTAGGCACCATGTATAGCCACAGCACCCAAACCAACATCCAGACTGATTAGGGGTGAGAAGCCAAGGATGAGCAATGAACCTAAAGATCATTTACCTAGAGTGATATTGGGCAAAACACAGTTGCCCTATCTTCCACCTTAGTGGAAAACTAGTAAGCTAAAGGAAAAGTTGGTTTGAAAGTAAAGCCTCCCTGAACTGCATTAGGAACTCACAGCAGTAAATGTTACTCACTGGAAGCAGATAGAAGGGGCACTGTCAGAGTGAACTGGCAGCTCTCAATAAGGGAAACATATTTTAGGAAATTTCCCAACTAGCCCTTCTAAAGAGAAAAGCTTTCTGTTTAGGAGAGTGTTCTGACAGACTTTTTTGTTGTTGTTTTGTTTCATGTTTTGTTTTACATCTCCACAGTCTGAATCTGTGATTAACTAAAAATAAAATTAAAAAAAGATAGATAGAGCAAGTTACCATAATTCATAGTAGTGAGGCATGTCAGATGTCACAGAGGGACAGATGGGTTCACCTCTGCAGGGCGTGAAATTTCAATGGCAAAACACCAGACAGCATGTATATAGCCATACATATTATGCAATCAGATCCTATTTCTTCCATTTTACCTTTTTATTCTACAAAAATAAAAATAAAATAAAAAATCTAAACTAGGAGGGCTGCTCTGAAATTTCTGTTTTATGACGGTGGCTCACAACATCAGATGTGGATGTTGGTAGCATGGCAGTAGATGCTCACGAATATTCTGTTATGTTTTGTCATCATGTGACAGATAGTAGGGGGCAGCCTGACAGAGTGATGTCTGACATGGAGGTGCGGATGAAGCAAAGATGTGTCACTGAATTCCTCCATACAGAAAAAAAATGTGACCCACTGACATTCACTGATGCTTGCTGAATTTTTATGGAGACCAAATGATTATTTTTGCCTTAAAAATTGCACAGTTTATAGTAATGCTTTCCTAAAGTAAAACATCATCCCCTGACCCTTTCCAATGCATGCAAACAAGAGTCCTGACTGCAAATTTCCCCTTGAGAGATTTTTCAAACAAGAAATTCAGATAGTTTATTGGTATTCTCAGTGAAAATTTGAGTTAACTCTTTAAAACAGACATGAACACATTTTGCTCTCTGAGATCTTTGATTTCAGTTTAAGCCACTAGACAGATAAAGCAAATCAAAAGCTGCAATCCCCAAACAGCACTGTGCACAGAGACAAATTTCTCAGACACAATTACTGTTTGGGCTCATCTCTAATTTGTATCATTACTGCAATGAATATATGCATCAATACTCACCTGGGATTTGGTTTACTGAATAGAAACATGTTACTCAGAGAGCAATGCTAATAAGGAGTTTGTCTTTAGATCAATATCTGGATCCATCTGTGGACATTAAAATAAACAAGAATCTGTAGCTTCTTATCAGTATTTAATATTGTATTCTGTCCTTGGCAGAAGCAGTATTAAAACCTACTGATTAGTATAGCTCCATATCTTTTTATATGAAAATGAATTCAGAGATACCTCTGCAGTTCTAAATACAGTGTCAGACACATGCTTTCATATTACTGTCTTCTATTCAGATTACTCTTTAACCACATTGCCTTCCACCTGCAAAATCTAATGAAAGCATCCTGACTATGAATCTGACAACTTCTCTTGAGTAAATTTTCAGCCTTCCCTTTTCATTCACCATCTCTTAGTCCTTTCTCTACATCAGTGTAAATCAAACCACACAGAAGACATGGTTTGTAAATTCAAATTTTGAGGCTTGAGAAAATTGCAAACAACAACAACAACAACAAAAAACCACCAAAAAATCCCCACAATCAACCAACCAACCCTACCTTCTTACTTCATTTCACACAACCATTATTTCAGCTATTCCATGAACTGCAGCCATTCTCACATCTTTCTCATAACCCCCTTCACTAGCTATTTCTTACACAGTAGCAATTCTTCAGGTTTGCAGTAGCCTGCCTGTTGCTTCAGTAGCTACCAGCTCTCTGAATAACTCGACAACTCTGCAGCTGGAGCTAAGTAAAAGAACAAATAGGAAGAACTAATGAACCTGCAGAAGCCAGGTGACCTTGGAACATAGGCATAATGCAGCTTGCTTGCTTTACCACTGGGAATCCACTGGCACCTTCTTGTAGTGCACTAGTCCTGTCTGGCCATTCTCCAACAACTGTTCAAGTAATGGGCTTTATTGGCTTTCAGCTAAATGAAAATTCTGGTAAAAAGCCACATGTTAATTGGCTAACATCAAGCAAGCAACAGATTTTAAGATGTTGTACAGAGAGAACACAAATTTAATCACAGTTTCACCAAAATAGGTTTTTTAACGATATTTTTAATAGAAAAGGAAAGAATTTTTGTACATCCCTTTGGAAGCTGACAATAATTTAACATAACTCCTCAAATAACATTAATCAGTTCATAGCAATCTATGTGTAGCGTTCATGTAATTTAGAGTACCAAAGCTGACTGTGAAATCATGGTGAAACAAATAAGCCTCAGCAGAGTGCCCTCCCATTAAAGCAACAATTTCTCTTTGTCATTCTAATACTCAAAGGAAATATACTAAAGACATCAATAGAGTATCAGAGATTTCCTTCATTTATGTAAATTACCTTCTTTTTTTATCCAACTGTATTTTTATTCCAGACTAGTATTCTGGAATATTAGAAGGGGCTGAAAAAAGTGATCATAGTATTATGAAAATTCAGTACTATCTATTATGTACTTCTTTACAAGACTTCCAAATCGTCTTTACAAATGGCTTAAAAGCCTGATCATGGGCAAGACAGGAAATACCAAAACTATCAATCATCATCCACAAGTAAGATAATGTAAAACAGAATTAGCAAGAATATAGAGAACAGCACAAATTAATATAATTTAATTCCATAGCACTAAAATTTAGCCATATTTGGAAGTGCAAAAGTAAGATAATGCTCCAAAAAACTACAACATATATGGAATTTAGTAATTAACACAGTTCCAGCAGCAACTTGTAAAATGTTTGTATATCTCATTTAGCTAGCCAGTAAGAAAAATTGTACACTCCTCTTCTATGCTAAATTAACTATTTTTACCATGAGATGAATCAGACACAGAAATAGTACATCAAATCACAGAACTGCTCAGGCTCATCAAGTCCAACCATAACCTAACCATACTACCCTAAATCTAACAACCCTCTGCTAAATCATGTTCCTGAGCACCACATCCAAACAGTTTTTAAACACATCCAGGGATGGTGACAGGACAACATGGACATGGGCAACAAAACTCAGTACTCACATTTCAATTTGTCCCAAATGCTGTAGCAAGTTCTCACCCTAACTCTTCCATGGCCAACATTAAGTTTACTATCATATTCACATTTGCTTCAGTAATGCAGTAATTCCATTTGTTCCTAACATGTATAGTTTGTTTTAATACAGATTAAGACGGACCTACATTCAATGCCATATTTTTGAGTGATGGGCCATTTGCTCACCTACAGATTCAGGAAATAGGTTTTTATTCAGACGATCTGCTTGGTGCAGAAAGCATGGGAGCAAGAGAAATATACAAAGCATAAAAAAGAAACAGGTCAGGCTAAGCAACAGAGAAATTGGAGAGGAGGGCTATAATCTAAAAATGCTTGTATTTTGGAGAGAACATCTACTGGAGTTCTTTGACTTTTTTTTATGTCTAAGGCTGTGTGATTTAAAGCACTTTAGAGAAAACTCAGAAACTCCCTAGTCTACCCAAGAAGAATGCATATTTAAAGTGAAGAGAAACGTAACACTGTATATAATGTACTATCCATTGTATCTAAAATAGGCATGTACATGAGTTAATTTATTTTACGTAGTGATCAGTACAACAGAGACAAGGTACTATAGATTAGTTTTGAGTGGGATTTGCAGCAAAATGGATAAGCATTTCTACAAAAGCTCGAAAAAAACAAACAAACAAAAAACAAAACAAAACAAAAACTAGGTAACTGAATGATATTTACTACAACCTCAGTAATCTAACATTGTGTTCTCCAAGATGAGATCTGTGATCTAAAAATTACAGATGGCAAATGTTGAAAAACAAAAACAAAAAAACAGGTAGAAAATTATATTAAATATGATCTATCATGTTCATCTTGCCAAGATCAACAGAAAACTGATAGAAAATTGATCAAAATAAACTACAAAGTTTTCTGCATTTATTCTCATCTCATAGAAGAAAATGTGATACCCATGTAGCATTAGTTGGACTCTTAAGAAAACAAAATTTCTTAATGCCAACAGCATTACCCAAAACATGAAATGCAGTAATGGTTCCAGGGAGACACTACTACACTGTGGAGCTATGCAGATCAAGCTAGTAGGAGACATTTCTTGCAGTCAGTTAGCTAGTGTGGGATCTAGCACACCTCCGTGGCTTACTTTTCAAGACTACAGACCTCTGCGAACATGAATAATTCTTCAGTATCAGATGGCCGAGTTGTCAAATTGAGACTTCTTCCAACTTCCAATGAACTAATTAATTGAGAAGACAAGAAAAAAATCCTACTTTGTATGTTCTAAGTCAGTCTGCAGAAAAGCAAAAATGAACATACTGGCTAGAACTAAGCCCTTACTTTGTTCTGCATGAGCTGAGTCTCTCATGGCAAGCTAGCTAAGGTCATGCTCTTCTCAAAACCAAATCTTTCTCATATAAGGCTTGTCTCCCACCAGACTCACTGGTAAGAGTGAGACATTGCTAAACAGTTAAGTACTAGACCTACATTTTCTTGCCCTTCAACCAGAGCTCAATAAAAGAAATAGGTAGAAATACCATCTTTGTCACAGTATGCATGGATGAGATGAGAAACAGAAAAGAAAAGCATCTGTGTGTTCTTCTCTGACAAATGTAAATTGAGCACATATTCAAAAAACGCCACTGGAAGCATCAATCCTTATGCCGTGCCCATGTGCAAATATTTATCTTGTACTTTTGAGTTTATGTCACTTGTGCTTGCAAATAAGAGGTCTGAAAACAGACTGAAACACTAACAAGTAATATGTAAGCCAAAATAGTTTAGTACTGGGATGTATTTCATTCAAAACCAGAATCATAAAATACCACTTGAGTTAAGAATAACCTTTGTCAATCTGGATGACCTTACTGCAGTATTTTACAAACAGAGAAAGGACAGATTTCTGAACTAGGCAATACTTCAAACTGCCTTCTCACACAGCACATTTAACATAAAACCTAAACCAATCCCTCCCTTCAAAAAGCGCTCTTCTCCCTCCTTTCCTTCTTCCCCCATCTCCTCAGATACAACCCTGTACTGCTCCAACTTTACTTGTATTCATCACTTCCAGGCACTCTGGAAGAAAAACAGAATCTGGGAGGCCATGCAGAAGCCAAGTGGTCGCAGATGATAAATATTAAAGTATTATCTGTGGGGAAGTTACACTTGATCTCCCTTCTCATGTCTCACTTGAAAGAGCCAAGACTGCCACCTCCGCTTATTTTCCCTGTAAGGAAGTAGGTGTGAGTGCAGATGAAAACTAAATATTAGTGGGAAGAATAACACCTCTAAGCAAAGATCTTCACGGTGACAATATTCACACAAACACATCTCACCATAAGTCTCCAAAAGCAAAAGCAAAATAAATAGAAACTGGAGACGAGCTTGTAGCCTCCTTTACAATGCTTACTCAGAGAGTTCCCAAATCTACAAATGATAATTCTTCATGGCTAGAAACAGCTTGAAAGATACCTAGTCGAAAGGCTTCCTATGAGCTTCCTGCTCTGCAGGTCTATGAAGGACACTGCCCGAAGCAGAAAAGATGATTTCTTTCTCGGCAGTAATTTGGACAGCACTGACACCTACAGCCTGAGACCCAACAAATTCATTGGTCGGGCAACCTTAAAATTGCAAAAAGCAAAGAAGATGGTAAGCCATTCAAAGAATAATCTGCAGAAGCTGCCTTTACAAACACAGAAGGGAGGCTTAGAAGCTCTCCTGAACTTCAGTTTTGCTTGCATTTTCATATGGTAAAATATACTTTTTCAGATACTAGGAACCAACCACCTGCAGACAAGTTGTAGTGTCCAAATTACATGTGACCAGATCCTTCTCTTTCCCACATAGCCTGCCTTGGCCAAGCTTGTCTCTGTTCCCCACTACAGATGCCATCACAGCTCCATTACATCCACCACCAACTGCAAATTCTGCACAGCAAGGCAGGAGAGAGAATTTCCACTTGGCTCCTGCTAAGACACAGGGAAAGGAACACACCTGAATTTTCATCACAGGATACACTAAAGGCATTTTGATCAGCTGGAATAGCAAATTATCAGACCCCAAAATCTAAGCTTGTTGGCTATTATCAATACTTCAGTGGCTGTACAAGCTGCAGCCTCCATCTTCTGTATGGGCAGTTTTTTGGGGCCTTCCAAATTACAAATATCACACTCAGGGTTAGACACTAACCATTAGAAGTGTTCAAGTATTACTTTACCTTTGCATTTTTTAATAAATATTTAAATCAACTCTGGGAAAACAGATATGAAACATAACAGAAAGCTAGAACTTCAATGGAGACAAGCCATTACTGCTAATAAATTATACTCTGGATAATGTCAGATGGATGCAAGACAAGAATCTAGACACAGACATTAATCGTACTTTTCTTAATCTGTAACTTGAGTTAAAAATAAAGGGCTCACCCTTATGACTTAAAATGTTCAGCTGCACTTATACAGCTAAATGTAAAATAAATATAGATGTAAAGCAGATTTTAAAACGTATGTTAAAAGACTCAGAACTACATTTCAAATCTCTCAAGATTTCCCATGCTGACACTTCAAAAGGTTTGCAAATGCTGAAGTTTAAGTCTTTCTCTGTCCAAAACCTACATTTTTAATATTAGCCATTAAAAAAAAAAAAAAAATTCATTGTAGTGTTTTGCTTTGGTGGATTTTTTTGAAAAAGGTATTTTATAGTTTTCAAATGAAATTCTGTAACAGACATTCACTGTCAGTCATCTCCATGACAGCTGGATTTTAAAATGAATGTTATTTCAATTACAAGGTCTCTTTTTGGTGACTCCTGTGAATATAAATATGTTCTGATTAATTTTACAGATCTACACAAAGTGGTTGGATTTGTGAAATCACTACAGTGTTATCTCAGTGTCTCAAATGAAGAGCAGCTCTAATTAAGAACACCAGCAATAGAAGCTTAGTGAAGATCAGCGATTGTGACATCTGACACTATACTGGTACAGCACAGGCACTATCTGATAATGTAGCACAGGAGACTTGCTGATAGCCAATGTAATAAAAGTAACTGAAGAAGAAAAAAATGTTGCTATAGAATTATAAATGTAATTAATAATTTCAACTCATTAAAATAATCTTTTAGATTTGAATATTTTCAAAGATGGCTTGGACAATTTCTATACAACAATGGCAGAGATAACATACCTCACTTTACAAACACAAAGAAAAGCTCTAAGGAGTGCCATGGAATTAAGACTACAAATGAAAGCAGTATTTCTACCTGTTCATAAAACTATGTATAATGTTTGTAGTCTCACATTACAAATTATTTGCATGCTGAGTATTGTAACTGCTTTGCTTCACAGGTGATAGTTTAACTACTTCTTAAAGCTATCTTTATATTTTACATGCAACTATTGTTCATAGAATCATTAAGGTTTGAAAAGATCACTATAAAACCATCAACCCATCACCATCCTGCCCACTAACCATACCCCTCAGTACCACATCCACAGGTTTCTCAAACATCTCCAAGGACAGTGACTCCACACCACCTCCCTGGGCAGCCTGTGCCACCACCTCACCACTCCTGAGAAGAATTTTTTCCTAATATCCAACCTGAACCTCCCTGGTACAACTTGAGGTCATTATCTCTTGTCCTTTTGTAATCTTTAGGATAACGTAACCATTTTGGGAAGCAGGAGCCTGCTAACTGCAAGATGAAAGAGAAGGTCCATGAGCGTAGCAGGAGTTTTTGCTATCAAATTATCGCTGCCTATCAGGAAAGTGTTACTGATGCTCTGTAAGACAGCTGAAGTCCAGGCCATTGCCTTGTTCTGTAATGCACTAAACACATAATTTCAGTCACAGCAAGTGGAGCCTGCTTGTAATTAAACTAACATCTGTTGATACTTAATCCATTTATTCAACTCCTAATACATGCACGCTTTTTGCATTTAATCTCTTATCCATGAGGATGTTCCTTGACCTGTTCTTTGGCATTAGGCAATTCAATGTTGACTCATCGTAAGAATAACCTTAGACCCCCTGTGTTTTGGAAGTGAGTATTTGCTCTGGGATTAGTAGTTCTCAGTTTATCAAATGCCACAAAGCTACAGCAGTTCACTACACTTGTCAATCTTTTATCAGATGCCCTGTTTTGAGTAGAAATACTGCATGCTTCCCCTTGCCTCCACAAATCATATTTCCTGACCTCCAGTGCTAATAAAAAGCAGCTAAATTTAAACTGACAAGCACATATACGTGTATCCTGTACCACGCAGCGCATTAGCAAATTATTACAAATGCAGAGTTTAAAGAGAATAGAGAAATATTCCACAGTGATTTTCACAAATTTTATCTCCACCTCTGATGAGAATTTCTCACCTGAGAATCCCCCTATAAACACATTCACCAGAGGACTTTTGTGGGTATGTTTAATTCTATTTCATTGAGGCAAGGTGTTTTGTTTTTTTTTTTTGTAGGATGATGAGATGCTATGTAAAATGAGAAAAGATGACTACAACAAAGGCAATTGAGGCAGTTTATGATGCACAAATTCTGTCACCAGAACAAGAATAATCAAAATAGTAACTCAAGATGAATAAAGATTTTGTAAAATAAGCAAAAGATTTCTGGAATTTTAGGACAGTAGCTCTCAGAACATTATTGGCCACACTACTGCCCTGTTTCTAAAATGAAATGAAGAGGATATAGCACGTCCACTGTAACTGTGGATGAGAGTATATACATCAGTAACTATGACAAAAGCATTTTGTAAATAAATAAGTAGAAATGAAAGAATGCTCAAAATCAGGGACAATCACTTGGAAGATCTTGACCTCAAAAGATGTGTCCCATTTTTTACTTTTATTAAAGTGACAACAACTCAATTGCTTTTTCTTTTACCTTTTCCTTCTCTTTCTTTTTAAGATGCTCTCCCAGTACAAGGATTTGTGGTCACAGGCCCACAGAGAACAGTAAGAACAGGTGGGAATATGTTCGGAAAAGTTCCTAGAAGAACTGCACCTGCAAATTACATACTGAAAATAAATAGATGCTAATTCAGATTTACTCTAGTTCCCCTCCAGGAACAATAAGGTAATATATTCACTGTGCACTCATGTTGTATTTCCCAGCACACAGCTAAAAGTTATTGGAAATTTTCTCTAAGTTTGAAAGATGTGTTTGTCCATTCCACATTAATATGAAGTCGGTTTCATCTTAGAGCACACGTGTAAAAATCTGAAGGCTTTTTTCATCAAAAAAAATAAATCTTTAATCTTGATGCAGATTCCACAACATGAGTTTTCAAGTGCTTGTCTTATTTACATGAACTGTACCCATAAAACTTTACAAGAAATTTCTGCAGTCACTTGTCAGAAATGTACATCAACTTCGAAGGAGATTACAACTTCAAATGACTGCAATAAAGTACACATGTGCAAGTAAGGCACAGGCAGAAAAAGGCTGTTCATGTTATCAATACAGTTTACTGGAATTTTAAGATACAGTATTTACCCAAGAGCCAGCACAACTGTGGGAACATTCCGGTATGGTCCAAGCAAAACTCAGGAATATGTGCAGAGTATCACACAATACCCACACTACCACTGCATCACTCTTCATTGCATTAAATCCAGAGACGGGAAGGCTATATCCACCCGCTGACCTCCCTGTATCAGCCCTGACACCACAGAATATCTCCATCTATCATTCAAAACACGAGAAAAATTACCTTCACTCCCACAAAGGCAGAGTTTAGCCCTTTTACTTTGAAGAGCAAATAATTATTCAAAAAGATTCTGTGTGGGAGCAAACCTATTTTTAAGAACAACGAAACATACTTCTTCATCCTCAAGTACACAGCTGCAATCAGCTGCTGCCATATGCAAGCTGCATTCATTTTTCATACCTACTGACATCGAACTTTCCTATGACTATTTGAGTATAGCCATACTCAGTAGAGTATTTTCATGTTGTTGCTTATACAGCTGATTTAAGAACATAAATTCCAGGTTCACATGATTGAAAGACAAAGCACTGAAGCCACAGTGAAATGGATTTTTTCCACAAAGCCAGCCCAAACACAAAAAACTAGTAAGTATATATACATATATACATGCACATTAAAAAAAAAAAAAAAAGACTTTTTCATTGAAAGTATTTACTTTTAAATCCATATACTCACGTACAAACTTTTTTCTGTTGCAGGGTAAAGTGTGAAGCAGATTCACACTTTGAAGTTTAAAAATACTACCAAACATTATTGTATTTATAAACAGGATTATGAGAGCCATCGGTAATGTGCCTGCATGGGCACAGTGCAACACAGGGCTCAACTAAAGTCCATTTCAACAGTAGCTAAGAGTATCTGCATTCAGTAGGAATTTAAGAAGTCTTGTTTAAGAACAGCTCTGCTTTGTAAATATGGTTGCACAGACCAGCTCTTATTTGCAAATTTCAAACCTCTTTAAAAAGAAAAGAAAAAGAAAAAGAAAAAGAAAAGAAAATCAGTATCTATAGCATTTTCTTCCAAATGTTTCTCTAATCTCCTCCTTCTTTAATTCTGTGAAAAACTATATAAAATTTATATCTACGTCATAAAAGCTACCTCTTGCGTAGGATACCAACCTCAAGAAACTAAACACACCGGACAGAAATTATACTGAGCATACAAGACAAGAAAATAAAATCCTGTCTGCTTATTCATTCCCCACCAAAGAAAATATATTGAAGAAAAAATTAATAATGGCAGTATATAAGAAAAAATATT
Source organism: Excalfactoria chinensis (assembly GCF_039878825.1). Taxonomy (NCBI): domain Eukaryota; kingdom Metazoa; phylum Chordata; class Aves; order Galliformes; family Phasianidae; genus Excalfactoria; species Excalfactoria chinensis. The sequence continues at coordinate 49,464,163 of NC_092826.1, forward strand.
TTAGACTAGTTAACACGGTTTGTTAGGTTTACTTTAAAACTGCCCAACCAAAGTACTGTGGCTGGAGCTCTCCCAACATGAAGAACGTGGATTTTGTAGAATCATGGAATAGCTTGGGTTAGAAGAGACCTCAAGGATCATCAAGATCCAGGCAGGGCCACCAACCTCCAGATCAGGTACTAGACCAGGCTGCCCAGGGCCCCATCCAACCTGACCTTGAACGCTTCCAGGGAGGTAGCATCACAGCCTCTCTGGGCAGCCTATTCCATCATCTCACCACTCTCCCTGTGAAAAAATTCCCCCAACATCCAAAGCTGCTTTGCAGTAACTTTATGCACATGGAGGAAACTGAAAGACTGCTCAGCTTTCCAAGTCAAATTCTGTTTTCTGCTCCTGAATGATAATCAATGAAGTGAAGTTAGAGCCAAGCAAAATTGCAGCTTGATGCTTAGCCATTACTGCTCTTGGGGTGGGAAATGCTATAAAAGGGACCATAGCTGCCCAGGCAGAATAAGGGGGAGAGCAAATATTTCACCTTGTTCTCAAGCAGCCTTTCTGGTTGACTTTGAAGCAATCAATCTTCACTGAAAAATCTTATATAAGCAGGATCTCTCTTTCCCTTATTGTAGGAAGGAAACCTCACCTGCTTCAGACAAAAGAGAGATAATAAGTCTGGATGAGAACTTTCCCTAACTATGTCTTTAATTGTTAATGCAGGTAGGAAGGTTTTCTTTTCAGGTGGTTTTCCCAGTTAATTTGTTCGTGCCATCTGTCAGCACCTCCCACCACTTTTGTATGGCAGGGTAAGCTGTTAGCACATGGAGGTGCACAGCTGCTGATGCCACCTTTGTTTTCATTGCCCCTAGAGGAAATGAGAGCATGTCACCTCCACAATGCAGCAGGTTAGCAATGACAGCAAGTAAATAGCCTGCAGAATGTAAGAGATACACATCTGACAGCTCCACTAGCGTTATTCAGCAGGTCTGCAGCAATATATTTTACTAGTATTTTTATTGCCATCCTGATAATTTAAGCCTGGTGAAAAGCTCCTCTGGCCAAAAGGAGGAGATAGGAAGGAATTAGCTCAGCTCAGTGACTACACAAATTTAAAGAAAATAGCATCACCAGCTGGAGAAAAAAAAGATATCTTGGTGAAGATCTCCTATAAAGATCTTTATCTTCTTCTAATTAGGGACATGAAAACCAACAAAATAATAAAGATCTATGTGAGTCTGTATGCTGGGTTAAATAATAATAATAATAATAATCTTTTCAAACCAAGAGGTCAAATAAACTCTATCTTCAATACAGGAAGAATTAACAAGCAAAGCGCAAGCAATAGCAAACATCAGCTTTTCTCAGGAGAGGTAGCATAAAAAGAGAAGCAAATGTATATGAAAAGAAGAAAAAAAGGCTGTTCTAATGTTGTTTGCCTCTTTAGGTTTCAAAACAAAAGTTCTGAAGGAAAGGAAAAGACACAAAGTTAGAAAGCTCATCTGCAGGCTCACATAGCAAGATCTACATAACATTGCTCTTAACCAGCCTAGACAACTTCAGTTAAGTCTTTGTTGTTATTTCATCTTCAGTAAAGTGGCTGATAATTCATTCCCCATGTAATTTATTCAAACAAGGATTAAAAGTGTAAAATGGAAGTACCCAGAGTAGTGCTGGAAATACTTTCCAGCTGCAGAAAGGTTATTAGCAGAGTTCCTCAAGGACAGATCTTGGCATGGACCTTACTACTTTTTTTAGTTGACTTGGCCATTAAAAATATGAATGATACTGAAGCTCACTAATAACACAGAACAGTCAACATAAAGAGCCTTCCAGAAGAACTGGATGATAACAAGGACTGAAAAAACAGTAAAGGGATTACATATAGTAATATCAAGAAAGCAAAGTCTACATGCATAATGGCAAAACACAAGCTGGTGTACATGGTAGTTAAGTGGCTATAAACAGTGTTTGCTCTAATAGTATAGCAAATGACACCAGTATGACATAGCTATACTGGAAGAGAGCACATACTAGAAGATAACCTCAGTGCTGCAGGATAGGAATGCCATTATGTCAACTACCAGTAGAATCCATCCAGGCATATGCACATGACTTGGGTTATCCTTCCTCAACCAGAGTAAGGCAGAGGAAAAGAAGTCTTGCAGAACCAAAAAAGAGCTAATATTTTTTTGTCAAGCAAAGGATGGAGAAGCAACACAGGGTGTCTGTTAACATATAACAGGCAGAAGAGTGAAGATGTGAGTGAACAAGGAGCAAAAGTTATTTATACTAAAGGAATACTTTTGCACAGCAATAAAAAAAGGTGCAAGTTAGCTCTGAATAAATTTTCATTAGAAACTAGCAGGATTTGACTAATGCAAGGGTGATAGGAAGGCCCAGAAAAGCACTCCCAAGAAACCTGGGAGAAAGGCATACAAAAGTTTGATTTTACAGTGAAGCTGGATACATCACTCTGGAAAACACATGTTGCCTCAGTCTGTGTTGGCTGAACATGTAACTGAAGGGCCCTAGAGAAATCACTTCTGTGCCTGGTCTATGCACAAAGAGAAGAAGTGTGGTAAGCGTGGTCACAAAGTAAATCTTAAGTGCAGAGGTGATACACAAGCTAACTTAAAAAACAGAAGTCACACTTTAGGGAATAGGAGAGAAAAAGACTTTTCCTTTTCTATTTCTTTCTCTCTTTTTTTTTTTTTTTTTTTTTTTTGGCTATAAGATGTTCTGATGTTTTACCATGTTGGATCCTTTCTCTAAGATTAGAGTACCAGGTTATTGTTGCTTTGTTTACAGCTCCTCTGCTTGCTGTAGTTCCTGGCAGTTCATGCATTTTTCATAGCTCTCTGTTTCTTGTTAAAACATACTGTACTCCTTGGAGACCCAACAAAAAAGGGCACTTAGTTGTGGCTAGCATTTTGCAGCTTTATCTTAACAACAGAAGCAGTAGCAAGGATGGCACCTTCTGAAAGTCTAGAAAGACTACAACTTATTTGTGATGAAAGAAACATGACAGTTCAACAGCATTCCAAAAGAATGGCTGAAAAGCACAACTTTCAGTGCCAAACCACCGAGACACTGGTAATACAAATGTACCAGTTTACCAGTTTTTAAAAGCAGATTTTAATCCTTTATTGTGAAAAAAAAAAAAAAAAAAAAAAAAAAAAAAAAAAAAAAAAAAAAAAAACAAGCAATCAGTTTAATGCAAATCCACTAAAACAGGTTCACAAGCAAAACCAGTTACTATGCACCAGTAAAACCCAATCCACACCCATAGTTTTATACCTGGCCTGAAAATTGATTTAAATATACAAACCTGATATTTTTAGAAGCAAGAATCAAAAAAAAAAAAAAAAAGAAAGAAAAAGAAAAAGGATAATACAGATAAACCCACAGTTTCTTGTAAGTCACTCCTAAACAAGCTAATCTGAAGATGCTTTAGTACACTTAGATAAATCCTTATCTTTCAAAGCTTTATTCTTCCTTTCCCTCTGCCACATTTATTGACTTCCCCTGCACACTCATACTCATATTCTCCCATTAGTTTCAGCATTAACTTACTTCATCCTCCAAGCACTTCTGGTCCCTCACTATACACCCTCCATGCTGTGACAAAATTCTTCTTTCCTTTCACAGGTTTCATCCTTCTCCATCAGAAAAAAAAAATAAAAATAAAAATAAATAATGGAATAAATACCGAATTCAGAAAAACTGGAGTCATTCCTTTTTCACCGCTCAGCTGTGGTTTAAACATGAGTTCATTTTGAGGTTTTGCATGTTTCACATCAAAGCTACATGTTTAGGTAAAACTGTTCTAATGAGCCTACACTAAAGTTCATAGCACTTATGAGAAAACAGTTACAAAGAAGGAAGGGGAAAAAAAATCCAGCCATTTATAAAAACAAAAAGATGCAGCTTCCCAGTAGACAAAATGCTAAGGAGTCCCAAGAGCATTGCAGCCCTAGCTGCAACAGTTTATGTCATTTCAGTACTTCACAATTGTCAAGATAAACATGTCCAAATTTTCAAAAACAGTAACATAAAAGACACTCAAAGGAAATAAATGTTTAAAAATCTTGTGGTTTTTCTCCCTCCCTGAGATAACAACAACAACAACAAATAATTCCATTTTAATTTGTCTTAGTAAGTTCATATTTTATAAAAAGTAGAAGAAAACAAACTCATGTTACAAGTTTGATTTTTGTTTTTTAGGAATCCACAGATAGGAAGTGAATCAGAAGCGTTAAAGAGACAAGTAACTTCTTCCTCTCTGAGCAGAATAAAATAAAATAATACAAGAATCAAAGCTTTAGGGACGTACGGGAGTTTTCTAAAACTCAAACTCAACCAGCGATATCATGAAGCACAGAAAAAATGCCTCTGCATATACTCTTTCAGTGTATGACAGCACTGCTTAATGATTTTTACATGTCTCCTGGCAGAGGAAAATTAAAGATTTAATTGCAGCACTAGCATAATAAGGTCATAACCCAATGAGATATGAGATGATTAAGATAATATTTCCAAGAAAAATCAAATTTCCTGAAAAATAGGAGAATGTAGTTAATTTATGAGAAGTATCTCAGTGTAGTCATGACTTTTGTGTTAACCTGTTACAAAGCATAAGGAACATCATATTTCAATTACAGAAATAAGACTAAAAGATGCATCAGAGACACAGACAAAACTGAGTAGACCCTCCACACAAGGCAAGCAAACCCCCAAACATCATTACTGACTGCCCTTGACTTTAATGAACCAGAGACCCACTGACTCATTAAAGAAGAATTTGACTCACTGGCTGACTGCCTAATTCAGAGCTTTCTGCATGCAGAAACCTTGGGTTCACTGTGAAATACACTTAAAACATATGACTGGGACTGCCTTAACTGGCAAACCATGATAACCCAACCATGTTGCCATGCCTGAGCAATACAGAGCCAGGGTCTCTCTCTGCTGAGGATGTGGCAGGGGCTACTCCAGGAGCACCAAGGACCCAGAGCTGGGGGAATAAAGTGAGCCCTCATCTCTACTGAAAAGATAGACACACTGCCTTCACAAGTACTCAGCCCTGGGCACTTGAGCACTTGGGACTACCATCCCTGCCAGTAACAGTCCTCCAGCCCCTAACTGCCAAGTGTATGAAGTGTTGGGATCACTACCCAGGGACATGGAGATCACAAGGTGGTCAGTTGAGAGGTTGTTTGACCTTGCTTTTAATGCAGCCACTCCCATAGCCACCCACCCCACTGCTTTGATCAAAATTTGAGAGACCAGTCCTAGACCACTTGAACAACTGCTACCTCAGCCTTACACCATTCAGCACAGAGACAGCAGGTGTCAAGGAACAGGGACAGCAGTAGTAACACAGGCTACTGAGAATCTCAAAAATCCCCACTTTTCATACTCCATTTGCCTTCCTTCCTGCTCTTTGCTTAACTGCCCTGGTTTGCCTGCCTCCAAGTCCTTCATAAAATGAGCTTAAACTACTCTGAAATAAATGATCTAATTACAATCACGTTATTATATAATTATCTTCCTCATTAATGATTCTCTCCTGTGACAACATTCAGTAGGTCAGAAAATTACACTCCATTTGAATTTTTTCAAACATAACTCAATTTGCTTCCAGAGAAGGTGACTGTTTTTCTAGAGTGACAGCAATACAATCACCATAACCTTTTGCTTTTGAAAAAATCACCACAGCTCAGAAGCAGACCAGCTCCCACACAAAGGCATGTGGTTTCTAAAGGAGAAAGGCGAGACAGCATCAAGGTTACAGCTTTACACAAGCATTTATTCTTCTAAAATCTGTCTAAAACAATGCTCATCCATGTTGGTTTACATTAATACTTTGATCCTTCTTGATTCTTCACAGAAGAACCTCATAAAGAAAAAATAGATATACCTTCAGTAGATAAAAATCATAGAATCACAGAATCATTGTATGGTTTGGGTTGAAAGGGACCTTAAGATTATGTCATTCCAACCCTCTGCTATAGGCAGGGATACCTCCCTCTAGGCCAGGTTGCTCAAAGCCCCATCCAGCCTGGCCTTCAATGCTTCCAGGGAGGGGGCATCCACAGCCTCACTGGGCAACCTATTCCAGTCTCTCACCATCCTCACAGTAAAGAATTTCTTCTACTGAATCTACCCTCATCCAGTTTAAAGCCATTTGCCCTCATCCTGTCGCTACCTGCTTACCTGCTTTTATAAAATGTCCCTCCCCAGCTTTCCTGTAGGCCCCCCTCAGGTACTGGAAGGCCGTTCTAAAGTCCCCCTTTCTCCCAAACTCTCTCAGCCTGTCCTCGTAGGGAAGTGCTTCAGCCCTCTGATCATCTTCATGGCCTTCCTCTGGACCTGCTCCAACAGCTCCATGTCCTTGTTTTGGGGACCCCAGAACTGTTACTGTACCACTTGGAAGAGGAAATTATCATCAATGTACTCCAGGAAGCTCTTTGTTTGCTAGTGCCCTGCTGTGTTGTCCTTCCAACAAATAATGGGGTGCCTGAAGTGCCCCATGAGGACCAAGTTTTGTGAATGCAAAGATATTCTTATCTATTTACAGAGGTCCTCATCCACTTGGTGTTCCTGGTCAGGTGAAATAAAATGATTAAATTCTGTATCCATTAAGAGAAATCATGCAAAACACTTAGGGACATGTTATTGTATATGGGTTGTGGATGCCCTGCCCTTGGAGGTGCTCAAGGCCAGGTTGGATGGGGCCCTGGGCAACCTGATCTAGTAAATGTGGAAGTTTCGTGGCCCTGACAGGCAGGAGGGTTGGAACTTCATGATCCTTGAGGTCCCTTCCAACCTGGGTCATTCTGTGATTCTGTGATTAGCATCCACCATAGAAAATTGGCTGCAGGTCAGGAGGCACTGGTCCTCCTTATTCAGTCTCTTCAGACAAAGTCAAGTAATCATGTTTCCTCATTGATGTCAAAAAGATCAAATAGATTTTGTTCCATAAGCAGGAGCATCTTCCAGGGCACGCAATGCTAGAAGGATATAAAATATATCTATTTATCTCCATTTCTCAGAACCAAATTACCTATTATAGGAAAACTCTCTGAAATATTTTAACAGACAAGATCATTCATGAGTTGATAAAAGAGAGATCTATGGAAAGAAACACACTCCCCATTCCACAGCCATTCCCAAGTATGGTTTTAGAAGAGACAGAAGGATTGGGCAGATACAATGCCCAATTGCACTGGGCACTGTTGGAAGATGCAGCAGTCACATAACTCACCTGACGGTCATTTTCTGCATGTTATTATCAGTACTCAGGTCTTAGTCATGTGAACCTAATGAATACCTCTAGATTATTAATTTCATGTGGTGTTTCATATTTATATCTGATTCATATAATTAAGTTTTCACATACTATTTTTCTTATAGTCCTAATCCCAGTTTCATATTTTTTTGAGTGGATTAAAAGTAATTACTTTAAAATTACCAGAATTCCACCAACATACCTAAAAAACACTTTAGGGCAAGGTCTCACATTCTTACATACACACTGGAACAGGCTACCCAGAAAGGTTGTGGATGCCCCATTCCTGGAGACATTCAAGGCCAGGCTGGATGTGGCTCTGGGCAGCCTGGTCTGGTGGCTGGTGACCCTGCACATAGAAGGGGGGGATAAAACTAGATGATCATTATCATCCTTTTCAACACAAGCCATTTTATGATTCTATGATTTTCCCCTGCCTGTTAAATGGAGTGGACTCTGATTTCTCTTACAAGAGTATCATTTAAATTATTAGGATATGGCTGTTTGTTATTAAATATCCAGTAATTCTGACAGAAATAAACCTCATCCACTGCATCTTTACTACAATAATTTTAAAATTATAAGACAGTTCAAGTAGTGCTACTCACTTATATTTTACTAACATCGCTTCAATAACAAAACCAGTCGGTACTTTGGGATGCTGACCACTTAAAATGATAAATCAATGCAAGATACAAATATTCAAACACTATAAGGGCAAGACTTTCAAAACACTTTTATTTTGTTACCTTCACCTTACTTGTAATTGATTATTTAGAGGGAATCTAAATATATGATTAGCTTTACTATCCTGAAATGCAGAACTGATAGACTGCAATGAACTGGAGTGAACTACAATGAGGGATGCAATCTTCACATGGTTAATTTAAAAAACAAAACAAAACAAAAAACCACAAAATAAAAACAAAAGAAAACACATAAAGGAAAGTGCAAAAGAGGATATTAAATGATGGAGGCAATTGGCTTATGTTTTTGTTCAGAACACGTAACACCCCTGAGGGCCATGAATCTGTTATTGTGGATAGAACCATACAAGAACAGAAGAAAAAATAAAAATAAAAAATAAACCCAAACATACAAGAAAACCCATGCTAGATGTGAAGGTTATTTTGCTAGTCGAAGGAATATTTTTAACTTGTTTGTAAGGAAAGCCAATAATACAGCTTGTAGCAGCAGCCCTTTGAAGGAGGTTTTCTACCAGAATTTTGTTAAAAACCAACATGAAACAACTTCACTCTAAAATGCTACAACAGCTTTACAAACAATAGATAGTATCTCTTCCCACAGTTTTGATTAAACACTTAATGAAAGACACTTTCCTTTTCTTGTGCTCAGCGCTGCCCTTCCAATATCTGTCTCCACCGTGCACACTCATTTGTTAACATCTTGCACTAACCACAGACCACTACTGTTGACTTTAAAGCTGAATATCAGATATTTCTTATTCTAAGTGTAAGAAACAACCTGATTAGATACACAGATTCCTCAGGAATGAAGAGAATGAGAAGCTGATTGCAGGTCATCTCAAGTTATACACCACAGAAACAAAAGCAGTTCCCTTTTTATTTTGTTTTGCATTTTCCTCTGATTTACTCAGCTTTATCAAGAAGGAATGGCATGTTAAGTGTTACCTAATTCACAGACTGAAGACGCTTTCCTTCCCAAGTAACCTTCTGGCATTGGCAGCACTTCTTCTTGGACAATTGACTATGGGATGATTACTTTTAAAAGGAAAAAATAATTAATTAAAATAATAATAATAATAAAAAAAAAAAAAAAAAAAAAAAAAAAAGCACATCTGTAGTGTGCATTAAAGAGTCTGCGAGCCTGATAGGTGATGTTTTAAAATCACTTAGGCAATCTTACGTGTACCAATCTTGCATACCAAAATCAAAAAGCACATGTTTGATTTATCTTACTGCCTTGAATAGAAATGGAAGTTTGTTAAATGCTATTAATAAGCATGCTCTTTCTGCCTGCTACACAAGTTTTGAGTCACTCCGTACACACGGTGGGGGGGGCAAACGGGAAACTTGTCAGGTCTGATTTGCAGAAATGATGGGTTCCTAAGGCAAGCATGATTCAGTAAATTATACGGAGTCTGGCAATTCTGAGAGTTGGGAGCATCTTCTTCAGCTCTTTGTCTACCACTGCATGCAAGAATAGGCACAAATGCCACTTACTAGAATATAAGAAACACATTTTTGTTTACACAGTTGTTATGAAATTCTAAAGCTAAAATCACCACTATTTTTGCAACACTTCTCAAAGCACACTCTTATCTTGATACTTATCAGCATATACAACTTTAAAATGTTTTCTAGTTAGGAGAGAAAGTGTTCTTGCAATAAAACAACATGACTGGATGAAATAAATACATTGTCAAAGAAGTACTTGACTTTGTTGCTGATGCAATGAAATTCTCAGCTGAAATAGTAAGCATTTTATTTCAAGTGTTATGGAGGTGAATGCTTTTCTTTTAACAAAAAGGAAGGAGCAACAGATGCAGGCAGTGAAAAATGCAAATACTAAGCTACAAGGTAGCGTGAGGATGTTTCCCACAATTACGGTAGTTAACAGCATAAATAGCCCTCAGGAAAGTCATCTGGGCTGCTACAAGTATACCACGTTAATTATTGTTCTCGGTATTAAAATTGTCTGTTACCTAAGGGCAGAACAGCAAGCAGAAAAGCCAGCTGCATGCAACCTGCAATAGCAGTAACTTGCCTTTTACCAATGAAAGGTTAGCTATGCTACATGTAACGAGCAGTTCCAACATCTATATGGTTAAACTGCAATTTCTTCCATACTTCTTTTGAAATCAAAGAGATCAGGGAGGAGGATTTCCAACATATACTAGATGAACCCTCTAAAGACAGCAGTTAGCTAAACTGCAGTCAAATAAATAAATAAACCTTGTGGTTTTCAGGCAAAAGTTTGGCAGCAGTTCATTCTTCTGAACCTATAAGCCCAATACGACAGGTTCTCTGAATGACTAGCACCAAGTGTTTCATATATCCAAAGTGCGAGCCAGCTTCCCAAATACTTGTTTCAAAATTGCAACCCTACAGGAAAATAACTACTGCTAGAAGTAATTTATCAATCCTACATGAGACGGAGATCATCTAGGAGAAAAGAATGCAACACAGAAACATTCAGAACAGATTTTTTCCTGTGGTTTTGAAACAAATTAGCTGTCAGTGATTTGTAGGATAACAAGAAATACTGACTAATTAAAAATACTAAAGTATGTGAGCATGATTTCTAGAAAAAATCATGCCAATAATTTACTGGCTAGTTAGCTCCTTTCATTCTGCCAGCAATGGACAGTTCTAGAAATTAAGAAGAAATGGTGTAGACCTATTAATTTATCATTTTGTTCATTACAAATCAGTGACAGATGACTGTGCCAATGTTACAGAATAACATTCATTAATAATCAGCACTCACAGCTAAGAAACATATGTTCAAGCTTTTCAAGCCACTAGATGCATATTGTATGTGTTAAGAAATGGCAAATTATGTCTTACGGATAGTAGTTGTGGCTATATGCCTTTTTTATTTATTTGTTTTTAAAGCCAAGAGTGAAAATTGGGACTTTGAGATTTGAGGTACCATTGAGCCTACAGAAAGACAGGAAACTGTTCCTCACAGCAGTATTTCCATGACCTGCTGCTATACATTTTGAAAACAAAATCCAAAAGCCAGAATCAAGACAGCTTTCAGAGCATGCTTGGGCATCTACTTCCATGGGAGCAGAGACATTCTAGGACTTACTGTAAAGGCTAAATAATTTAGTCCTTAAATCAAAAATGAGACAGAAAAATTCCTATGAGTTCTCTCTGAGTACAAATGCTCTCTGTTCAGATGTAGTACCCAACACCAGTCTTTTTTTCTACTTATGATCCTTTGATCTAAGCTTTTAAGATGTTATGTTTTGTATTTCTTTTAGGAAGCAATAAAATTGTCCACTATATACTCTATTTTTCTTACACTGAAAGAGACAAAACATTTTTGGATGAGATTTTTACTTCGGCATTCAACTTTAACTGCCAGGCTCTAACAACAGCAACATGTACAAACGAAGTGATTATTGCCTTTATTAAGTCAGTTTTTAAAACCACACATGGAATGAGAGAGATCACATGGCATGTGTGGGATAACCAGGGGATGAGGACTTGCCAGTATGGGTTCACAAAGGGCAGGTCCTGCTTGACCAACCCAATCTCCTTCTATGATCTAGTGACCTGCCTGGTGGATGAGGGAAAGGCTGTTGATGTGGTCTACCTTGACTTCAGCAAAGCCTTTGACACTGTGCCTCACAGTATTCTCCTGCAGAAGTTGGCAGCCCGTGGCTTGGACAGGTACACTCTTGGCTGGGTAAAGAACAGGCTGGAGGGCCAGACCAACTCTGGTGAATGGAGCTAAACTCAGCTGGCAACTGGTCACAAGTGGTGCTCCCTGGAAGTCAGCATTTGAGCCTGTCCTGTTCAGTATCTGTATTGACAACCTTGACCAGGGGATTGAATGCACCCTCGGTATGTCTGCAAATGACACCAAGTTTGCTGGAACAATTGATCTATCTCAGGGTAGGAATGCCCTTCACAAGGATCTGGACAGGCTGGATTGCTGGACTAAGGGCAATGGGATGAAGTTCAAAAAAAGCAAGTGCTAGATCCTATACGTTATCTACAACAATGCCAGGAAACACTACAAGCTCGGGGCAGAGTGACTGGAAGATTGTGTGGAAGACATGGACCTGAGAGTGATGGTCAGCGCTCAACTAACATGAGCCAGCATTGTGCCCAGATGGCCAAGAAGACCAGTGGCATCCTGCCTTGTAACTGAAACAGTGTGGTCAGCAGGAGCAGGGAAGTGACTGCCCCCTTGTACTCAGCACTGGTGAGGCTGTACTTTGAACACTGTGCTCAGTTTTGGGCTCCTCACCACAAGAAAGACAACAAGGCCCTTGAGTGTGTCCAGAGAAAGGCTACGATACTGTGAAGTGCTTGGAGCAAAAGTCTTATGAGAAGCAGCTGAGGGAACTGGAACTGTTAATCTGGAGAAGAGGAGGATGAGGGGAGGCCTTATTGCTCTCTACAACTCCCTGAAATGAGGATGTGGTGTGGTGGGGTTGGCCTCTTCTCCTGCGTAACTTGTGACAGGACAAGAGGGAATGATCTCAAGTTGTTGCAGGTAAGATTCAGGATGGATATTAGGAAAAATTTCTTTTCTGAAAGTGGTCAGGTGGTGGAATGAGCTGCACAAGGAGGTGGTTAAGTCACCATCCCTGGAGGTGTTCAAAAATCATTTAGATGAGGGAGACTGTTTAGCGGGGAAATACTGGAAATAGTTGTACAGTTGGACTAGATGATCTTGGGGGTCTTTTCCAACCTCGATGATTTTATGGTTCTACAGAGTATCTCATCTAATTTTGGCCTGCACCAGGACAAGGAATATGCTGACAAACTAACAAACACATGGAGGGAAGCCCTCGAGACAGTCAGAGCTAGAGTTCAAAGCTCTTTGAAAAGAAGCCACAGGACAAGTGCTCAATTCACACCAGAGACAAGACAGCTTTGAGGTACCTCATAGCAATCTCACAACACCAATGGGAAGGATGATGGAGCCAGGCACTTTGCTAAGGAACATACTGAGAAGCTGTGATCATAAAGTCAAGAGGCTATGAGACTATAAGGAGGAAAAGGAAAAACAAAAAACAAACAAACAAACAAACAAACAAAAAAGATAAAAATTAAGCACTGGAACACTGGAAGAGGTTGTACACTTCCACTCTCCAGGATTTTCAGCACCCAAAAAGAAAAAGGCCTGAGCAGCCAGGTTTAAATTCACTGTTGTCCCTGCATTAAGCAGAAGGTTGAAGAAGAGACCTTACATTGTTCCTTCCTGCCTGAAAAGCTCTAGAATACTGTGAAGAGGGAGACAAAGAGACAGAGCAGAACCTATCTGATAATCATCACAGAAACCTTGCATAGGGAGTAGCCAATTTCAAGCGCTTCAGAAAAATGTGTTTGAAACCCACAACGAGTAACTAAGGAATTACTTGCCCTGCAGGAGAATATTATCCTAACTCCTCAGAACAAAAGCTGGTTTTAGTGACATAACTTGCTCATTCTTTACTATTTTAAACAACTAGTATATTCTTATTTCAGTGTACTTTGACAATGATAAATGTGCTAACCATGCAGGCAGGATACTCTGGTAATAAGTTTTTGTTTGTTGTTTTTTTTTTTCCTTTCTGCTTGCAATATTGTGTAGTGTTGGAATACTCCCATCACATTTATGTTTCAAGGGCAACAGGAAAACAGCTTCCTCCACAGAGGAAAGAAGCAAATGGAATTCCCCCAAATATAGTAACTGGGGATAGAGCTATCAGGAAATAACCAGATCTCTCCCTTCTGCACTTCTAGCAATCCAAACTGCTTCATCCTCTGGGGCACACCAATGACACATTGGAGTTTCTGATATTTCTTTCCTTCAGCCAACACAGCTGCCTATTTGCATGAAACAAGATTCACACATCACCTCTTCTCTGCATTTTAACACGTACTTCTTTATAGTAAAGAATAAATTGTTAAATGATTAGGCCAACAATCACTTCTAGACCCTGAAGATGGAACAGTGGGGCTCTCTTATGCTCCTTAGTAAGTCTGCATGCTACAATAGATATATAGTAGGTATCAAGAGTGGCTTATTACTGTTTCCAGAAGTTGACAATAGTTTATTATTATTTCATCTAAGGCTATTGTATATTCAAGGAATTTCTGTATAAAATCGCAATAGCATGATAAAACACTATGGTCTGCTAAAACATACACAAAAACTGTGTTTACCTTTGCAAGAAATTAATGAGAAACACTTATAGAGGTCTTTGACCAACTATGACCAACCACTGCATTTGCAGATGGCAACAAAAAGCTGTGAGAAAGTTTTTGATGTTTATGCCCACTAATGCGCATAACAATTGAGTTTGTTGATTCAGTTCAATGAGAATAAATGGATGACAAACTGAACAATACAGAAGGGTATTTTAAGATGCATCGTGTCACTAGAATTTTATATGTACACCTCAGAGCATACACATAGACACTCTGTTTCAAGATCAAACAAATCAAAAGATCGGAAAGTGGAAGGAAGTTGTACTGGGTCAAGAAACTGTAAAATAGGATCTGTTTTCTCCAATGTGGGACCTCTTCCATGACAAAAGCATCCCTTGCAGAAAAGTGAAGGAGAATAAATCTCTCTGATCACTAACCCTTATAAAAATTACAGAGCCCACAGTTAAAAGGAACCAGCCATCAAACAAGGAGATGAAGTCAATTATTGGATTCAATTTGAAAGGAACTGGGAACAAACTTTAGGTTTGTGTGGTGCAGAGTAAATACGGTTTGTGTTGCTGACTAGGCTTTTTTCAACCCCAATTCATCATGTTTTCTGTGCTTTAGCTTGGGGAATATGAAGGTTGCATAGCTGTCAGCTGAGACTTATGGTCTGCCACTCTAACAAGCAAAGCCAGACTGGCATAAAGAAAGGCTTCCAAACACACACCAGGGAAATGAAAAGCCCTGTCCAGGCAGCATGAAGGGAAATATGCTTTTATAGTAATATGGACACGAAAAATACTGCCCAATAAATTCCAAAGGTCCTGATCAACATATCACACCATAAGAAAAAGAAGTTAAGAAAAAGAAAGATTTGTCACACTAGGAAAGAAGCAGAAGTTCACTTATTATAGAAGGAAAGCACAAAGGCTTCCCCCAGTCAGCAAATGTATGAATACGGTTAATAAAATGCCTTTAAAATTGCATAAAAGGATTTTTGTTCTGCTTGTTAGAAAGGGAAAGTGGATCAGACTGCAGAAGAAAATCACCAACAGAGTCAGAGAAAACGTGACATCAGACCTATACAGAGGTTTATAAGAAGAAACAGTGAAAAGAAGGAGCTATAGAGATTAGAGTTTTGCCAGTTAAAAAGCTATTTTCCACAATGTGCAGTACTGCACTGGATTGTGGGTTTTTTTGTTGTTGTTTTGCTTAATTTGACAGTGAAATGTTAGAAGTGCTATATTTGACTTTAACCAGAAACTTTGTTTTCAAGAACACAGCAATAGTACTTTATCCAAAGCATCTTTAAAGAGTTTAACGATTTTCCTTTTCTTCAGTTTAGAGAAAATAAGCTATGGAGGTGGCACTTATGTATTTACAAGGCACTATACTGCAAATACACACACCTAGCACTAAGCTAACAAATAAGAGACATAGATCATGCTTCACAGAGCTTGGTTATTCTAAGTTAAGTAGTAATTCAATGCATTACATGCCTAGAGAAGAAAAGAAGGAGAAGAAAAGAATCAAAAACTTCATGCAACTTCTCAGGCTGATGGCACAGGAGAATCCTTTAACACAGAGCACTTTAACTGAAAGGAAACCAGCATTTAGAGGTGAGGAATTTCTACACAGATAAGTAGAATTTTTGCCCTCAAAGAAAATGTCCATGTAATCAGTGGCTCATGCAAAAGCATGGAAAGGAAACCTAAACTTGCACTTCCAGCATAAAGAACACTCCTCCTAAAAGATGCCTTGCAATACCCATGTCCTGGAAGTGATTTGGTCTCTGACAAAGCTTCAAAATGTGATGGTTTTCAGGCTGTTGTCTTGTAGAAGTGGTTGTAAGTATCTGTGTTACAAAAATGCAGCTTTAAGGAATACTAACACAACAGGTTTCCCAATTCTAGGCACTGAGAGAAGGATGAGTGAGTAGAAATATATTTCAGCAATTGCAGAGCAGCTACAAATGTTGTCTAACAATAGCCAACAGAATGACAACATGACCTAATATTTATTTATGGCTATGAAAGTTTTCTACATAAATCAGGATTTATGGAAGACAAATTTCTCTCACTTGCCTTTGGCTTATGTATCAATCTATTCTCAGCAGTTAGGAAACTGCCCTACTGGAAGATGTCATAAAAAGTCATGAGAATAACAAGGGAGAAAAAACACAACACACCGAACAGGTGCAGCCACTATGCAAACATGCTTCATATCCCAAACATTTTCTAATTTATGACAGTGTATTGAAAAGAAATTCAAAGTAAATGTCACTGTATTTGATTGCTAAAGGTTAGCAGGTGATTTGCCATACAATACTAGTGACACCAACAGTATAATCAGCATTACTTTTTACAATGGGAGATTTATACATTCTTTTTTCACTGATTAGTCCTTTCTTAGCCTTTCAGCTTCTTCCTGCATTTGACATAAGCTCCATCAAAATTTAAGGCTAAACTTACACTTGTATCTTGGATTGCATGACTGCCAGCATGAGGCATTTGACAAAATTGATTTCACATAGTATCCAAGATCTCATTTCTCTAATAACATGTCTTCACCAAAACCAACCCTCAGCACACAGTTTGTTGAATGGTATAAGTATGGCTAGGGATGAGACAGCTCTTGTTTAGCACCTCTTAACTGAAGTGGAATTTGTGTATCCCTCAGCAAAGTGAGAATCCTGCACAAGCATCCTTATCAGTTAGAGAAATAGTTTGCAGTCTCCTCTGTGACATCTGAACAAGGGGCAAAACTGACCCTTACTCCAAGACCACTTAAGCATTTCACTTTTAAGTTATGGTTCTGTAAAGCTACAATAACAAATTACTGTCTTGGAAACAGCATGTAATGTCTGCAGTCCTGTGCTTTATAATATTTTGCCAGAAGGGGAATGATTGGTGTATCACTCACAAACACACAGACTCGCTTCTTTAAGCTTTACTTCATTTCCAAGAAGAGCCTCCAAACTGCAGATTGCATGAATGAGCTCAGACAAGTGATGCTACGCTGTGCCGTCTGATCACTCCAATTGTAGAAGCGGCCTGTCCCAGATCTCTGTATTTGCGGGGGTGATTTTAATGCAATCCTCATCTCTTTCTCTTCAAAACTGGACAACTGATAGGAAACTCAGAGCTGTTAATTTCTACAGTTAATCTTAACGGTTGATTTTATGCCTTGTAAATGTTATTCTAAAGTGTTAGAGTAAACAGAACACTAGACTGTTGTTGATTTAAGTGATTATACATACTTTTTCCCATCCAAAGGATTATTTACTGAGGCAACAAAGTGAAAACGAATTCAAGAGTATTCCTTTCTATTTGCAGCAGAGTTCACCCACAATATTCATTGCTACAGGATATCATCAAAGCTAACATCACAGCTCAGAATTAATGAAACATAAGAAATCAAGATACAGAATAGCAACCTTTACGTGACATTCGGGTTTTACTACTGCCTACTCAGGACAGGAAATGGACAGGTAAGACTCAGACAAAGTCCATTAATTCAACCACATCCTGAGCATAATGCATCAAAGGGTACACTCCAAAATAAAGATATTGTATAACTCAACTCTTAGGCTTTTTCTTCTAAATATTCACAATTTTAGCTGGCTCATCTGGCAAAGCAACCCCCACCATGCCAGTTCCTCTCAGGACAAGAATCAGTAGACTCTGCCCATCACATTTCTGCCACCAACACGTGAATGATTTCTGAAAACTTCTTATCTGCATGCTGCTGGATTCTGCCCTGCTTAGCTTCAGAGATCCATTGGGATGACAGCATGAGGAGCTGTGACCACCACAAAAGTAATGCTGCAGATAACTGTTTTACCCTACAAAATAGATAGGAGACAACTGAGCTACAAATATTTTTTGATCTGCTACAGCACAGGAAGAAAATAATGCTACGCATCCTTTTAGTAGCTTAGCAAAGTCATACTTAGAGTATCTTTGAACCACCTGAAGATATAATTAAGGCTTAAATAATCTATGTGGCTACATGGGCTTTTTTCTTCATTAACACTTGCTGACACAGCTCTCCACGATAGGAAACCTGTTTCAAACAGGCTTTTTCTTGCAGTTCCGGAGTCCAGTAGAGAAAAATCATTCTTGGTATCCCTCATATGAAAGGTTATCTTCAAAACTTCAAAGCTTCAAAAAGCTCCAAATTCTCTAGGACTATCACAGCAGTGTGGAAAAAGAGATGAAGAGAAGCTGGAGCATGAGCATCCAGCTGTTCTGCATGCATGTGCAAATGGCTTTACTGCTAAGGACTGCAACCTCTGAAGACCCTCCCAGACACCAGCTCACAAAATGCTCTCTCTTGCCTTCCCACAGTTGCTACAGAAGCACTAGCTGGACTGAAGCCAGCCTCCTTTGCCAACATTTGCAGCAACTCCAACCAACACCTTGGTAGAGATGTACCATGCAAAGATCTTAGTGCTTTGGTGGTTACCTGTCACATTTTCAGACTTAAAGCAAAGAAGCACAAGTGCAATAAAAGGGCTGTTTTGATACCTCAAAAAAAATTACCCCCAAAATGAGCTTTCTGCTCCCAAAATAGATTCAATTCTATCGCTTCGTTCTATGTTTTGACTGACATAAGAACCAGACCCTGGCTTAGTTTCGTACCTGTGGTTCTAGTGACAGAGAAGGAACGTGACACACAGCCTGATTTGCAGATGACACACATGAGCTCCAGCATAACAATAAATCATAGACTCTTTTCATTGGAAGGCATTACTAAAGGCCATCTAATCCAACTGCCCTGCAATGAACAAGGACACCTAAAGCAAGATCAGGTTGCTTAGAGACCCTCCCTCCAAGCCTTGCCTAATGGGTAGTACTACTTGGTAGTAATGATGATAGGAGGACAGATGGACTGGATGATCTTGTAGGTCCTTTCCAACTCTGTGACTTCATGATTCTAAAGGGTTGGTGTGCTCTCTCCCCAGACCCTGCAGTCACCAGGGAAGATGCTTGCTCTCTCTGAGAAACTCCAGAATCAACAGCCTCCCATTGGTTCCTATGCCAAGGTTCAACACCGTAAAAAAGACACCCACCCAGCAGACCCCAAGTGGAGCAAATCTGTAGCTCTGTAAGTATTTCATCTTAACAATTATGTGCATTCAAGCCACTTAACAGAATTGTTAGGATAAATAAGTACAGGTGGTAAGAACTTAAGGGTAGGTGTTTCATCCCCATTTTCTGTGAGATGTATCTTCAGAGAGCTTTCCCTGCCTACATGCCAGATCATGGTGCTCACAGTCACCCTGAGATGGCTGCAGAGAGCAGCCAGAGCATAGAGCAGACAGATGCTGCCTCCCCATTCTCCCCAGAACACTTCTGTTTGGATTTTAATTGACCTAAAATGGAAGCCAATGAGATTTTAATGACACTTGTTTTTTGTGCACAAGAAAACCTAAGCCCATGCCTACCAGCCTGGAAAATACTGTTCCTGCAAAGTTGCATAAATTTTTTCCCCTTGACACCTTTCACCTGCTCCTACTGAACTAGGTAAACATCAAAACTTCCCTTCATAAAAGAAGCCAGATGCATCTCTAAAACACTTGAAGAGGGGAAGGAAACCTAACAGCCATTTTAGGATCCCTCATGCAAACTGGCATTTACATTTATCAGGGTTTTTTTAGCCTGCTACCCATTAAGTGCTTCCTAGACTTTTTGTTGATGTAACCAACATTTTTATGAGTGTTCTGGGACAGCAGTAGGGTTTTAAAATGTAACAGGAAGTCTATGTGAATCTCTCTCATGCTGTTCTCTATCATTCTTCTCAGAACACCATAATAAATATTCTCCACTATAACAACACAGATCAGTTTGGTCTTCCTTTGCCCTTTTTTCAGAAGCTGGACAGTTTTAAAGAGTAACAAGCAGCACATTTGCAGCCCAGGAGAAGTTCATTTGAATATTAAAAATACATCAGCATCTTTTGATGCTTGTGTATACACATGCATGCACCCACATATACCGCCACATACAATGTCACTGCTCAGATTTTCCTCCAGTCTGAGTGGTCCTGCATTACAACCTGCTTTGTCATCACCATGGTGTAACATCACCTGTATGAGCTGACACACAGAAACCACACCGTTGCCTGTAAACTGCTACACCATGTCCTATTGTAGAGGCATTTTTAAACAGCTGCCTCCAGGCACTCAAAAAATAATAGAGCATGACACAGTTCACTGCCTCCAAGATCTTACTTTAATGTTACATAGTTGTCCAACAGTTACTTGTTCTGTAGGAAAAAAAAAGTGCATAATAACTCAAAGCACCAAAGCATACACGGAGGTGCTGCTTTCTGAAATACTCTTTAAAACACATAATTTAAGCAGCACTTGAGTTCCTGCTAATGAAACAACATAGGTATTTCCCCTCCAAAGTTTCCACCTGTGCTTGTTAATTTAAGCAGAAAAGCCAAAGAGCAAGGGCAGAATCAACACCTGGATCCCACTGGCTGTGCTCAGGCCAATCCATCAACTGAATTTGTGAATACTGTCTATGTTTACAAAAATTCAACATAATATACTGTTGATGTCCTGAAGAGATGACCGTTCTGATTCATCCAATATCTGTCCGATGAATCACACTCATTGAAAGGAGAACTAAAAGCAATTCCACCATCTACCAGGAGTTTGGAGACGTGGCTTGAACAAGTGGAAACTTCCAACTAAGAGCTGAACTTTGTCACCCACAAAAACTCTTTGAGGTATTTTCTTCCAACCTTCCGCCACTTACCAAACACAAATACCTGTGCTCACCCCCTAACAACAAACAAAAGAAATCCACAAACAAAGAAGGCAGCGCTCCCAAAGCTCCTACAGTTCTTACCTCATCTTGGTCAAAATTCAAAAGTTCAGAGAGCAAATGCAGCTTCTGGGAAGTGCCTGGGCTGGAGCTGGCTTCCCAAAGCCAATCTGGGGATAAGGTGCAATTCAGCAGTCAGAAACCAGGGGAAGCTTTTTTCCAGCATTTTTTCTTCCTGTTCACCATCTGAAAACACTAATATTTTCCTTAAAACAAAACTAATGAATTGTGCATGAAAGAAAACAATTGGAGACAGAATAATTAAAAATTGTTATCAAGTGATGTAAACCACAACGTTGTGGTTCGAGTCTTTACGAATCAAGAAAAGCAATTAGGGAAAGATGGTTTGGATGTCTGAGTTCAGACAGAGACAAACAACGTTTTGCACATTCGAAGTTCATATGAGCAACAAAGAAACTCCAGGCTTATGTTAAGACTCAAGCCTTAAATAAATAAAATAAAAACTTACAAATAAAAACTTAATAGAAAAACTTAACCAAACTCTTCCCACCACGGCTGCCAAAAGCCCTTTGGCCCCTGTCCCCCCAATTTGTCATTTGTTTGTTCAGCATTGTATTACTGCGATACAGGGGCATATCACATTGCATTAATCTCACTAAAAACAAGCACAGAAACAAATCTCTGTCTTATTACAGAGCACAGAACTTGATTTGCAAGGAAGTTTCGTGTTCCCATCAGCTGTTTTTCAAGCACTAGGTCTGCATCAGACTGAGCATAACATTCTGTAGTGAAAATAAGAGGATGGTGAATTAGCCCTGAAGCCAGAAGGGGACAAGCAGTGAAAGTTGTCCATTTTGGACATTTTATATCTCTTGTCTTCAGCAGCCCCCCCAGACACTTTGCTCTGAGCTGTAAGTGAACACACTGAGGGTTCCCTGCACAAGGTGACATTCTTCAGCACTTCAGATCTGATCCCAAAACACTCTTATAATAAACTGTCTACTCCCAAGTATGTGCTGGTTTTCAAAGTTTGGAAAGTATTCCATACCAGCAAAGGTGACATGCTTTATTTTAAAAGTAAATCAAGTTGAATACTGAAGTATTAAGGAATTAAAGCATTAACCATTTTTTTAAGTATTTAAGGACTCATATTTCATCTTGGCAGATGTGTTATTTTTAATGAGTGCGCCCCAGCCACCATTCCCCTCCACACACATCCTTGGGGCTCTCCAGCCCAGTTAGAAACGGAACAGCAAACCCTACCCCAATGAGAGACTGCAGCCATTTATCATTTTAAATCACAGCCACATGGACCCCAAACACAATGAAAAGCTTCGCATTTCCCCCTCCTGGCACAGCTGCATGCACTCAGTGCCCAGACAGGGGCAGGAGACATGAGGCATCGTGGCTCAGTGAGTCCTGGTGGCAGCCGTTCAGCTCCGGATGTAACCTCACCTTAAGAAGTACAAATAACCATCAATGTGATATATTGAACTCTAAAGAGCCTTTTTCCAGAAGCCCATGAAGCACTTCCTTGAAGCTTTGGGAAGAGCTGTCTGTTGGCTCAGGGCCGCTCAGGTGAGGGCAGAGCAGAGCGGTGCGGAAAACAGGGCCAGGCCTCAGCCCAGCGAGCAACCTGCTGTAGGGCGGTCATGGGGTGAGGACACAGCACCTACAGGCACTGCACACTGAGGTGCATGGGAGAAGCTGGTGTCCTGTCACTAATTCCTCTCCCAAGTCCGGCTGAACAAGGTCACTGGGTCCAAAAGCTCTGCAGAGGAATTTCTTTTCATACTCAAGATGGTATGTAAACCTTGAGGGTTTACACTTCGATTAATCTTCCGATGAAGATTTATGACCATATGCAATTTCTGACATCGGTTCTCAGCAGTGGAGGCATTACTGCAATGCGAAAGTACCTCTGCATGACTGAGCATCAGGAGTCAGGACTGCAAAACCTTTTTATCCAAACTTCTTGTGATACAGAAAGAGCAGTGAGAGCCAACACACATGTGAGTGCCCAACAAAGTAACTCCTCCACTACTGCAAAACCACAGCTAGATACCACAGTGTCAGGAGACACCAACAAAACCCACCTCAACACAATTCATTTTTTAGCATCTTTCCCTCTCCCTGCATGGTTTTCCACAGCATTCCCACCCATAGCCCAGCCACCTCCTGCTTGATTAAGGAAAACACAGATGAGCCCTGATGAGTCTCAATCACAGGGTGTCCTACACCCTGCTGGGAGACCGCCTGGCACCACCATTCTGCAACCTTGAGAGCACCCTATTGCCTGCCCCATCCACCACCCAGCACACCGGCCACCGAGACACTGACCCATAAGCGTGGGGATGGTCACACAGCAGGCAGGGGCCCCTCACCTGCTGCCAGCAGTCCATGGATTCATTACTCCTCTAGCAGTGCTGGTGGCCACAGAGCCACCTTCGGAAGGGGCAGCGGGTGCTAATAGTTGAGGGAGATGCTGGGGTCGCGGGGCTCCTCGAGGGCAGAGCTGTGTGCTCCGGGGCCGCTCGCTGCCCACCAGCACAGGGTGAGCCGCAGCCGGCGCTGGAGTGCGGCCCTCGGACTGTACGCACGGCTTCGGCTCTTCCCGACCGCGGCCCCCGCCCGCCCCCGAGGGCCCACCGGGCTCCACAGCGCGGTCCCGCCGAGCGGCCGCCCCGCTTTCTTTCTTCTAAGCTTCGCTTTGAATAAAACTCGGAGAGCAGGGAGCAACGTGAACGCGTTCAACCATGGCTGGGCACCGCGGTTCTACGTCCAAAAATAATTCCTGCTTTGGATGGCTGCCTGCTAAAGTAACGAGGTTTAATAAACTGAAATTTCTCTGTCTCTTTCTCAAAAAGTAATAAATAAATAAGTACAAGATAAAAAAAGGGAAACAGAAAAAAAAAAAAAAAAAAAAAAAAAAAAAAAGAAAAGAAAAAGAAAAAAAGGAAAAAAAGGAAAAGAAAGGGAAAAAAAGAAAAGAAAAAGGAAAAAGAAAAAAGAAATCCTCCTGAAAAGCTCCGTAAATCAAAGAAGTGCTCCGTGCTTTCCCGGGTTGCTGCGCGCAGCCGGGACGCCCCGCACCGCTCCCACGCCGGGGCACGGCAGCCTGCGGGGATTTTCCCGAGCGGAGGAGCCCCGGCGGCGAGAACGGACGGTAATGACAGCGTCGCGATAAGGCATAACGAGAGAGGTTAAGAAATAGGGGGAAGAAGCGAAGTCGAAAGTTTGTCTGGAAAAAGAAGTGCGGGGGCAGCCGTGTGGAAGGGAGCATCCCGGCGGGGCGGAGGGACGTACCGGCAGCCAGGCACACGGGCAGCAGCAGCCTGAAGGTGAGCCCGCACAGCACCTCGGTGGCCATCGCGCCGGGGCAGGACGTCGGCCGGGCGGCCGCAGAGCCGTCCCTATGTGCGCTCCTCTAGGGCCGGCCGTGCGCGGAGCCGCCGCGGCGGCGGAGCATCGCCCGTCCCCGCCTCAGCCGCCTCCCGCCTCCCGCCGCATCCCGCGGCAGCGCCGCGCCGCACCCGGCCCGGGCCACGCACACACCCGCCCCCTCGGGGCTCCGCGCCCGCCTCCCGCTGCCCTCCTCCTCCTCCTCCTTCTCCTCCTTCTGCTCTCCGTCGCGTTCAACGGAACCAGCCCCCACCTCGATACTCCGTAGAGCTTGGGATCCGTCCTCAGTGCTCCTCCTGGGGGTTCTCCTTCTCCTTTCGTGACATTTCGTTCTCTTTTTTCCCTCCTTCTTTCACTTTTTTTTTCCTTTCTTTCTCTCTTTTAACTTTGCCTGCTTCTCGCCCCAGGCTTCATCAGCCCAGCTGGCCGCACAAGAAAACTGCCACCTGGAACAACAAAATAAAATCTGAGGTCGCTGGGAATGAACTGGGGTCACTCCAAAAGTAATGCCTCCTATTTCTTTCCGTGGAAACTACTACAGCTGCAAAGAGCACAATCATAGTATCATAGTATCATGCGAGTTGGATAACACTGTAACAATAACACTGTTTGACCAAATTCTCAGCCACAAAACTCTGTGTTTCAATACAGCCACTGCCATTAGCTTTGCATTTTTGCAAGTGATAATCGAGCCTGCATGCAACAGCACATCAACATGTACACCAGCAGAAGCAACCTACTATTCCACAACTGCTGTGACCATGTCATTGCTATGAAACACTTGCCTATGAAGTCCAGCTTTCACTGTTCCGTTCCCATAAATTGAATATTAGTGGGAAGGTTCAACCTCTACTGCCATACCACCAACATTTGCCTCTGATGTTGTAGGCCAACATCATAAAATAAGAGGTATTACTTTTGGAACACCCCTCATGTTTGACTTCTTTGAAAAACTTTCCCGTGTTTGCAGTCTCCTGTTGGTTTAAGTACTGTAGTTTTAAAGGGGGCTGCTCTGAGGCTCTACTGGTGTCCCTGGGTAAAGTGTGCTGAGTAAAGTGGGGGCTGAGATAGCAGTTCTGTAGAGAGCTATTAATGGTGTTATTAATGCAGATCAAAGTCTGCTTAATCTTGGGCAACACACTACAATTCCTCCCGCTCACATGAGGAGAGTGCAAGCACTCACCCCTTGTAGAAAGAGGGGCAGTGTTGGAGGCAAACCTTTACCCCATCTCTGGAGGCATTCAAGGCCAGTCTGGATGTGGCTCTGGGCAGCCTGGTCTGGTGGTTGGTGGCCCTGCAATAGCAGTGGAGTTGAAATTCGACGATTATTGTGCTCTTTTTCAACTCAGACCATTCTATGATTCTACAATCCTGACACAAGATGAGGAGAAAGCTGTGGATAGTGACCCCATGGGGCACCATGTGAATCCTCAGTGCCCCTTCCTGGTGTTGGGCTTCACCTCAGCTCTGAGGTGCTTTGCTCGGTCCCTTGAATTCTGGCTGCTTGGCTCTAATTCACTTACGAAAATAAAAAGGTTCTATTAAAGAACAAAAAATAAAGTGTGATTCTGGAGTGCAGATGGTATGTGCTGAACCATGTGCACATCTGAGTTTTCTCTTATGAATAATGGCAATTACCTGCTTAAGAGTAACTGGCTCTGATATTCAGGTATGTGGAAAGGAAAGAACTCCCAGTATGCATCTGTGTAGCTAAGAAGAGGTCAGCCAGAAATAACAGTTCGCTCCAAGCTCAGCAGGTAGGTGCAGGTTCAGGCTTACACCTGTCAGACAGCAGAGCCCAGCAGGACAGATGCAGTGGGGCACCCTACTCTTGTCAGTGTGCTTAGGGATCAAGTCTGCAGTGGATAACAACACCGGCATCACACAGCACTTATCTCCCCAATGAAGAATCCAGCAGTAGTGATGTCACTCCCAGAGCCCCTTCTAAAAGCTCAGGATCTGTCCTGAGAACACCTTACTGAGGAACATCTCTCTCCTTGCCCTGGATGCCCCGAAGCAGACAGTCAGGAGAAGCAGTCTGCATGTGTAGGACATATAGCTGAAGTGTTTGGTGCACTTTGGCAGCACATTTGCAGGTATTGATCGCTCTTTGGTTGTTCTATTTGGTCATTCAGGTTCACTAAAGCAAGGATAAAGTATTTATTACTTTCACAGTACAGCTGCTAAGGTGGTTGCTGCTGTTATTCTCGTGTTCGGGCAGTATTAAGTCGGTTTTCAAGGCTCACCGATCTCAAGATACGAAACGAGGAGTTTGAATACACGGACCGAAGGGCTCATCATCAACGTCTGCGGGACCGCCGACCGGCTGCGAATCTGTGCAGCCGCAGTGCCACCTTTTGGCTATATCGGCCTTTGTGTGAATCCCACGTCCCTTCCCACCGGCTCTGGGGAGGGACCCGTCTGCACGCACGTCGTTCGGATGGAGCCGCATTCATCTGTCCTCCAGCAGTACCTCTGCGGGATGGGAGGAGCGGCTACACACAGGCCTCAGAGATGAGTGCACACAGCTTCGTGAGTTCAGCTGTGGACGGGACCAGCAAGAGCATGAACCTGAAAATCAGAGCACTGTTAGCCAGAGTAGGAATGATGAAGCCCAAGGCTCGAACTAAAATACAAAACAGAGAGAGAAGTTAATGAGAAGAGTCTCACTTGAGTGAAATGTACATGAAGCAACTTATTGATAGAGAACCCTGGATTCAATTGCAATCCTAGAACCATAGAATGGCTTGGGTTCAAGGGGATCTTAAAGTCCACCCAGTCCCACCCTGTACTCTGGGGCAGGGCTGCCTCCCAGCAGCTGAGCTGCCCAGGGCCCCATCCAACCTGGCCTTGAGCGCCTCCAGGGATGAGGCACCACAGCTTCTATGGGCAGCTGTTCCAGCACCTCACTGCTCTCTCAGTAAAGAATTTCCTCCTAATATCTATCTCCCCTCTTTCAGTTTGAGACCATTCCCCCTTGTCCTACCACTATTAGATCTTGTAAACAGTCGGTTCCCCTCCTGCCCATAAGCTCTCTTCAAGTGCTAGAAGGTAGTCCTTCTGCAAGTGACATCAAGAACAAATTGCATGCAAAACAGGAGGGCTTTTCCTTCTCCCCTGAGGAACACAAGTCAGTGAAAGTGTACTGGGCCACATCATTTTCCTTCCTCTCCACAAACCAGAGGACACTGCCAGGCCCTGAGAGCCATCTGGACCCCAGCACATGTGCTCACAGTGACCTTCCCACCCACTAGCGTATTTCTCCCCTCCTCTCAAGCACCCACTGTGGTGAGAGCATTTTAACAGGGGGTTAGGGAGGGGAAGGGGCCTTGCTTATAAGACAGAGGAATTTCTATTTGTCAAAGAACAAACTTTCATTAGAAATTAGAAATTAGCTACACCTCACCTCGTTGCCTCTCCTGTAGCAATAACTTGGGAGAATTTGGGAAAATTAGTTGCAGTTAATATAATTCTGAGGCCAAAAGACATAGCAAGGAAAAAAGAAACCCCAGGATATAACATGTTCCCAGTTCTGTTATCATGTTCCCAGTTCTGTTAAGCAGAATGCAACCAATCAGAATTGCTGGTTGAAACTCTCAGTTTTGATCTGCCCAGCTGTCTCAATCAGGGCCGTTCACAAACATCTTAATCACTTCAGCTATCTCATTTCTTTGGCTGCTGTAATCATGATCTCATGGTGTCATTACAACGTCCACAGAGTTGGGATAAAATAACAACCATTTGTATATACATGTATATACATACATAGGCTTATGCAGTTACCACAGGAAGCTCTATAAGTCAGCACTAAGCTAGCTGGAGAAATAAAGCTCACCTGTGCAGGAAGAGGCAGGAGAAGTCACCAAAACCTTTTTAGGGCAATCATGGCTGTACAAGGGCATTTTATATTTGTTATTCTTCCAATATGAGACTCCTACTTTGGGAACCTGTGAGGAAGGAGATGGCTTTAATATTTAACGGGTTGATTAACTGGTGTGTTTTGCCTATTGATCCTTGCTCTGTAAGGCTTCAGGAAAACACAGTGCTCTTCTTACCTCTTCTAAAAGTCCTTCTGATGCTCAGCCCACCAGGACTGTCCAGGGCAGCATCTCAGCTTAGCCCACATCCAGCTTGGACTGGGGGAGGTGTCTCTGCTTATAGCAGGGGGTTGGAACTAGATGATCTTAAAGGCCCCTTTTAACTCAAACCATCCTATGATTCTATGATTCCATGACTGAAGCTGACATTGCTCACTTCCAGAATGAACTCAACTCAGCTTCAAGACAGCATTCAAGTTTAGTTCTGGTTCAGTAAAAGTTTAAAATAAAATCACACAGTTCAGTAGCATTCTTGGTTCAGAGTCATTTTAACTCCCCTGCACCAGCAGTAGCCTGTAGCTAGTTAATGTTCTTTAATTATAAGCTTATCCTGCCTTACAATAAGGAAATTAATTCCACTCCCATGTACGCTGAGTAGACATCCTCAAAAATGTTCATTGCCCCAGCAGAGCTTCCAGTTCCCTGGAAGCCTCCAAATTTCCCCATGCTGGACTAATCTACCACTCGCTGTCCCATAATTTCACCACCCATTTCAGTTGACTGGCCACAGGGTCTGCAAAAAGCTTTCTAAAATCAGATGCATTACTAAAGGTCTGGGCTTTTTTCCCTACTGGCCTTTTTGCTGTTCGTGTCACCATGTCTGTCTAGATTTTTTGTCTGGCACAGCAAAAATCTATTGATAGAAACCTTTGTATTTCAAATGCAAACGCTGACTGCCAGCCTTGTTCTGCAGGGTTATACAGTCTGATCAGTCAGGAAGCAGACAAACATTATTAGCGTTACCTCAGAGCAATGTAAAACACCACAGAGAGCCCCGACGCCAGCTGAGGCAGTCCTGGTTTGGTCACATTCTGTGGGACACCAAACCTGGCAGAAGCCAAACGGTTCCTCGAGGCACCATTAACCCATAGCAAGAAATGAAAGCTGCTCCCAATGACTGAACACTTCCACATGTATCAGAAAAGAACCATTAGGAGCAGTGCTAATAAGGAGTCATTAGGAAAATGGCATCGTCTAATGGTTAGCGCAGCAGATCAACAAACAGAACTGAAAAAAATAAACTAAGAAAAAGAATTCTATCTCATCACGCATGCTTACCTGCCTGCATGCAATGACACTTGAAATGGAGATCATTTTGAGAAAGATTGTGCAAATCCGGAAAGAATCATTTCCTAAACAGCAAACTCTCATTTTTTCCCTGCACGAGAGGAGTTCAAACATGAGCGATACACTCAAATAACAACCAGGCATGGCACGTAATTAAAACTGTCTGGTATGAGTGCATAACTTATTGAGATTCATTTTCGATCTGAGGAAACTGCAAGCAATAAACACCCTAGCTGTCCTTGAATGAAAGTTAACCATTCAGGGTATTTTTTAAATATATCTTCATTTCATGTGTACTTTAAGAAAATTTTAAAACAAGACTGGAACCGTGATATAAAATACCATTGTTCTTGGTTATATTCTGTAAGTGAGGCTATTGGCTTAGCTGTAGCAAATTGTAAAGCGATAACTGTGGGATGCACTGAAGCAGTTCCAAGACAGTCCTACGCAGATTGCTATAAACACACAGCTATGCAACAGATCTGAGCTATCTGGAACAAAAACACCAACCATGGCTCTGGACTCCCTTAGTAAAATGCTGCTCTGCTGTGGTGGTGATGTGAGTTACATTTGGAGTGATGGCCAGGGAGCGCCAGCTCCTCACATCACAGGAGCACCATCACAATTTACACTTTTGCTGGCTGTGTCAGCTCAGAGGAACAAGAAATGAGGCTGAGAAGATCACAAAGCACAGTGAACCAAAACCAGAATTCTCCATGGGGCAGTAGAGCAGCAGAAAAATAGATTTATGACCCAAACGAAAGAGCAGACATCGCTGCACACACCTGCACTTCAGCCAAAAGTCCTTCCTCCAGCTGAGCCTACACCATCAAGGAAACCACTAACTCCTCCAGGTCCTTAGTTCAAATCCAGCTTGGGCAGACTGTGACTGAAATGCTTCATCTCTGACAGCTGGGCAGTGGGCAGCCGTGTCCCCAGACCTCCTTCCTTGCTCACTCAGGGCTGTTTTCCTTGAATGCCAAGGAGGTATTTCCTTGAGATGCTGAAATGCCTCCAGCCTGAGGGTCTGGTTTATGTGTCCCTCTATCCCTTCCACCTTGTCACCCCTTGTCTTTCTGCAGAACCTGCTATCACAACACACTTTCTCAGAAAGGTCTGCAGAAGCAGAGAATCATAGAATTTCCCACATCAGGATGGCTCCTGGCTCCACACAGGACCACTGAAAATCAGACTCTAAACACTCCTTGAACTCAGGCACTTGGGGCTGTGCCCACAGACAGCCCTGGGCATCCCGTTCCATGCCCACTGCCCTGTGGTGCCGCACCTGTCCCCAACCCCCAGCTGCCCCTCTCCAGGCACAGCTCCATGCTGTTCCCTTGGGCCCTGTCGCTGTCACACAGAGCAGAGCTCAGCGCTGCCCCTCCACTCCCTGTCAGGAGCTGCAGCCGCCATCAGGCCTCCATCAGCTCCTCCGCCCTGCCTGAGCAAACCAGGCTGCAGGACATCCTCTCCTCTTTCTTCCCATTAACCACATACTGAAAAAGTCCTATCGAATATAAGCATCAGAGACAATGCTTGTAATGTAGACAGCTGCTCAAAGATTGAAGCATCCAGTGGGTTTATGCTTTGTATGTATATGTTTTGATATCCTAAGTCTGTAAGGCCTAGAAGGGAGTATATGACCACCAATTTTATTTGAAATATTTCCTATTAACACCAAATTCCTTGTAAAGGGTGGACACCCAGCCCCTCCTCTGTCCTCTTTCCTCATTTTTCTATTGTTGCAGGGCAGCCCTCAGGATCCAAATGTGAATCTGGGTTGGGACATGGGAGGCAAAAAGAGGATGAGAAGGAAAAGGGATGGCAAGAAACAGGAGAATAAGTTATCTGACGAGTGGCTCCAGGAAAAAGAGAGAAGTACCTGGTAGTGTTGCTCTGCACAACAGTGTGTAGTTAAAAATAATTCTTTAAAATATTTGGATAGGGGTATCTGTCCCCAGAGCAACCAACAACATAAAAACAAGTAACAATAATTTTCCATTCCAATGACCAGTGATATATTTAGATAATGATGTCAGAAATGTAGTCTACTTTGAGGTGAAAGGTGAAAGTCATACATGAGGCTCAACAGCTACAAGAGAAAAAGACACTCTGATTCATTTGCAAGGACTGTTCCTGGGGTCAGAAAGGCATTGGTGCAGGGAGGAAAATTCAGCTGCTCTCACAGAGCCTGTTTGCACCAGCAGCAGGACTGCTGGTCATTGCTCCAGCCTTGGGGACCTGGGTGATAGGGGTGAACCACAGGTTCCAAGCCAAGGAGTAAGAGCTGGCAAATGATAAGTCCACTGGCTAATGTGAGATAATCTTTAATGCCATTGTGATACATCTTCTTCGTGGCACAAGAGGGTAAGCTTGTCTTAGAAAAACATTGCATTCATTCATAAGCAAAGAACGCCACTGGAAAAGGAATATAAAACTTATGCAATGCATGACTGGAGTGCAGAGGATTTTTTTAGCCGATCAGATGGCAGAACCTCAGTAAAGACAAATATATCTGCATCCAAACTGCAGGGCTCTGGGCTTGGAGCTCCTGGATCTGGGTGCAAATACCCTACCACCATCTCATCAGTCTTCAGCCCTTCCACTCCCTCAGCCTGTGCCATTTTTCAAGCAAAAGGACATCCAGGAGTGTTGCCTGGGAAAGAACAGCACTGTAACAGGCTGTTACAAACAGTCAAGGGAAGGGGGATGTGCCGGCAGTATAGCAATACCATGGGATCAAAACTTTTTGAAGGAATCCTAATTTAGATTCCTTATTTTAAAAACAAGCTCAGTTCTAAGCCTTCATTCAGAAACCAGTTTGATTCAGCATCGCACTGCAGACTGAACAATAAAAATGCAAGGAATCTAAAATAGATAATCCCATGGCCTGAGATTCAAACTAAGATTCAGATGCCCAGGCAGCGCAGGCTTTGACCAGGGGAACATATTTTGTATCCCACACAGGCATCCCCAAAGTGGTTTATTTAAAAAAAGGGGCAAAATTTAGATGCAGCACTATTTTTAGTGTTTTGTAGCCAGTGGAGGTTCCTCACTGCTTCTGAGTCTTTTGGATCATTTTATCCAGAGAAGTCAAACTTTCCATTTGCGTTATAGACAGAGCCTAAACAAAAAGCTTTGGATTCCATTCTTGGAATAGATGTTTTATGCTAACTAATGGGGATTTGTACCCACCCTGGTAGCTTTTATTATGTTATTAAATTAACTTCATATTTTTTCTTTTCCAGTTATGTTTCTACCCTCAACATAAATATAAAATAAAATAAAATCTTTCTAAAAGAAAATAATAGTAACAGTGCATTGTTGCGTCTGCCCAGTAAAAATAGAAAAGCATGTTTTAATACAGCAAGGGAACTCAGTCTGTGAGCGCAGTCCATTACCGCTCACGCTGTGGTCAGGTCAAAGGAGCACAAGGGAATCTGCGGTACTGGATTCAAATGCTGTTGCACAGAGCCCTGCCTTTGTGGGAGTTAGAAACTAACTGCTCTTGGTTTTTCTTTCCTCTGAGGAGAAGTGTGCTGGCACACACGGCATGTCCACTGAGTACTAACTGCTGCAACCCAATCACAACCCAGTCCACTGCATCTGTCCTGCTCCTGAGGACTATATGTGGGAGTTTTAAGCCCCAAACCATGCACACTGCATTGACAGTAAAGCCAAAGCATCTCCACCACTGCACCTTCTGAGACTTTCACGCTGCTGTGCAAACATCTGCCCACATGTTGGCTTGTTTGGTAATTGAAATGGGGCACCCATATGGATTAGATCTGCAATTAGTCTAAAGTAGGAATGGGCATTTTCACCAGTCATCTCGGGAGTCCATTCTATAAAGTTAACAGCGGGCATCAGGCACCTCCAGAGGGCAATCCAGAGCTTATAACCTGGTGGCAGCTGGGGTCCTCTTTTGGGAGTGCTGGATTCTTCTCTGGCAATGTTCATCACTCCCTCCACTAAGCCCTTAAGTATAACTCGAGAGGTGACACTGAGTGCCCTTTTTGGGTTACCTATCACAGGACCCTGTGGGCAGTAATCAGAAATGGGTGGTTATTACAGCAGGCTGCCAGGACCTCCAGCTGTGATTCACAGTAGCATCTATTGCCACAAAGTTCTCCAGCATTAGCAGTGACCTGATGATGGAATTTCCTAAGACTGCAAATGGTCAGTCCCACTAAGGAACCTCATAATGGAATTTACATTCACTTCCTCTACTTGTTCAGAAAAATCCCAAATGATTATGGAGAGCATAGTAACATTTTAACTAAAGATCTGTTCATAGAATCATAGAATCATTAAGACTGGAAAAGACCTCTAGAACCAGAAGGATAAAACAGAAAACACAGAGAATTGAATCAAATATCAAATTTTACACCTGTCATTGTGTAATATATTTTTATTTCCATAAGGAGGAATTTAACTGAGTATAAGGCTAAACCTTGTACTTTATCATCTTAAAAGTGCTGGCTTTTGCAGCTAAAAGGATACAAAAGAGTAACCCAGTCAAAACCATGTGACTAGCCCATAAGACTCTGAAGCACAAGGAACCAAGATAAATGGGCTGGATGCAGGATTTGTCTTTGATGTTGGGTTCCTGTCTCCAGCACTGTGGTGAGGTACAGAACTCACCCACACTGACTACAGAGTGAGAATGAGTCCCTTCAAATTTCACAACAGATGGAAGCAGATCTATTTCATCATTCCTGGAATGAAGCTGGAAGATCTGCACTAGGATGGGGGTGTTCTTAACTCCTCACATCTCTTATACGCGTGCAAGTATATGCGAGAAGGAAGTCACTGCCCTTTTTCCAATCCCTTCTATGCATTTGCAAAATACTTACAAACATCTTTGCATGGTCATGTTCAAGGCTGTCCTCTTCTCACTCTCTCCCATACCCTTGTCAAAGTGGATTCTCTTTATGTAGAGTATAGAACAAAAACCTGCAGAGGAGGAGAAAAATCCTTTGGGATCAATTTTTTCAGTAAACATACAGAGCATGTCTATTTGCAAATGAAAGCAAGAAAGATAAGAATGAACTTCAGTTTCTACTTAGAGAAATGTTTTCCCTTCTTCTTTCCTGTTTCTACTTTGCTTTTCTGTTTAAGAAAAACTTTTATGATAACATTAATCAAATTGCTCACTGTAGAACTTGTAACAGCACAAAGAGCTGTGAAATAACTCAAAAGCATATTTCAAGAAAAAAACATTTATTATCAATGTAAAAACCATGGTTGGTATGGTTATTAAACCACAATTGTGGAGGAAATATTTTGGACTTAATTCAGTTCTCTTATTTAAACTTTCAAAGCACTCTAAAAATAGGATGCAAATTCTCTGTGACTCGTGTTTGGTTTGTACTTCCCCTGCACACAAGCTGGTGTATTTAGAGAAACACACACTTCTAAATTAGTGCAGTTTGCATTCCCCAATGCTTATTATTACCTGAGTGTAAGGAAGTCAGTGGGAGCCTACTCAAGGCTTAAGCCCCATTGTTAGAAGACAGTGGTTCCTTCATGAACAAACAGTTCAAGTTGCAGCCCTTCAGCATCTGTATGAAACACACATCACCTCAGAGGTATTGCATATCTGGCAGTCCACTACCTCTGCCATGACATGAATTGCTGGAAGGGTGAGGACAGTGTTTACTTTGGGCAGATACCTCTAAGCATCCCTTCTCCTCCCTCATGCACTCAAATGCAGATCTGCAGCTAACACCCACCCAAACACAGGTGCCAGACATCAAGGTGTGAATGTAGCATATCAGAAGGAGAAGTGTCTTCGAGCCAGGGTTCAAATCCCATACAAACAGCTCAAGGTTCCTATCCACAGTGAGCTGCTGGAACAAGGCACAGAAGCTGCTGACGTCATCAGCAGTCATACTGTACAGCTGTGCTTGCACCAGGGCTACAAACCTATTCTTACAGTAAAAGTGACATTTATATGCTTGCAGCGCTTCTACTCAGAGACCATCTAGTCAAGATCACAAGAAAAGAATGATTTCGCCTTGACATCACTGGTAATTCTAAAATTGAAAAGGGTTTGTTGTTTTTCTCCCTACCTTAGAGAACTCTTCCCAACATTTTTAAGGAACTATCATTTCCTGTAAAATAATGTTTATGATGGCAGGCTCTCAATCTTTCTTGTTTTGTTGGGTATTTTTTTCCACAGGGTTATTATTTATTGTAGCTGCTCTTTGCTCTCTTTTTTCTGACTTCCAGCAGGACTGCCATATGCCCTTTCAAACTGCACAGATTTTATAGCTGAAGTGACTTTGAAGCACTCTATCTAAATGGCATCAGACTTTGGTGTCCATCTTAAAGAGACTGAAATGTGAACAAGCAGCTCCACATTGTGCAGAGGTTTGTTTAAATAGACATCCCATCTGAAAGCACACTAGCTGTGAAGCTCTTTTCTTAGATCTTCCTATGTCTGTCCCACATGCTGACTGCTATTAGGGCCATGCAGATGGATAGTGTTCAAGTCACACACCATTCACAATCAAATTACATACATATATATATATTGATTCTGAGGACACTGGCATGACATCAAAGATTCCTATCATCACCACACGCCTTAGTTCCACCTCTGCCTCCTGTCTTCTGGATGAAGCTGCTGCTCATGTACAAGATGTAAAGAACTCATACAACAGAATTCACATCTAGATCTAAATTTGCCAGAAGGAACTTGTATCAGGTTAATCCCAACCTGAAACCAGTGGGCTAAACTAATATGCTTCTGGGAATAAGGAGCTCCCTCCTCATTTGGGATTCTTCTGAGTTGTGAAAGCATCAAGAGGACATTATTTGACCTGATTGCCATCCTCATTAGTAAAGCACTTTCCAGTGGCCACAGAAAATTGCCTAAATCACCTGTTGTGGCAAAATGTGTGCAATTTGTTAATGCAGTTTGCAGTCACCACAAGGAAATCCCACGTCAACAATGGCTTCAGGGAACAGGTTATTGCTCAAAGAGATGAAAGAAAGGAATGGAAGACTCAGGTTCCGCTCTTTCCCCAGGAGATTAAAAAATCACTAAAAGCATATTGTGACCAGCAATCTACTGGGGCCGAGATAGCGCTGCAGCGCTACTCACACGCATTGGGTCATGAAAGGTGCTGACAACATCTCCCCAGAAAGTGGAGTCAGAGAGAACATAAGCATAGTATTTGGCTTGGATTTTACTAGGAAACGCAGATACAGCAGGCAGCATTGTCCCACCTTCCCTCTGCTCTCTCTCACAGACACTTCCTTTGTCTGTACCAGCCAGGTTATTAACAGTATATTGTTTTTCATTCCACTTCTCTTCCCTTTGGGCTTTCTATGCTTCTGGTCATAGAGAAGAAGGTAAATAAACCTTTTTAATTATATAGGCTGTCAAAATTTCTCCACACTCACCCCATTTATTAGATTATTATTATTATTATTATTTTAGTACTTCAAATTTATTTTTAACCCTCTTTCATTAAACTCAGCATTTTTCAGTTTGTGTCTTCTTGTACCAATAGAAAAGAACACAACTTGTTCCCTACAGAAACCCAGAAACAATTCTTGCAAGACACATTTTATGAGAATGTCTCCTTTTTTCCTTTGTACAGCAGAACCGCTATTCCTACAGACATGAGAAGTGATCCAGAAGGGCAGACATTCAGACTTACCTTCCCGCTGTGCAAAATATTGTAGTTTTCACATCAGAGAACCAAATGTTTGGGTTACTTGTCAGATGACTTTCACAGAAGTAGAAAATCTATTTCTTACTTTCCAACTGGACTTAAAATGTCAGTAAGTTTAAATGGTTGATATTCTACAGACCAAATTCTGAGTACAGGGGGAAAATGTAATTTAGTATATTAGCTTCCAGATGAGCATTACTTTAGCTTTTTGAGCTGAGTTGAATTGGTGATGAAATCTGTATTGCTGTGACTGGAGGAAAAAAGCATACAATACTTGCCTTGTGGCATTCTAAACACAGGAGGTGGAGTCAAACAGCATAAAGGAGTACAATGCCAGCCTCTGTACTAAGCAGGAAGTAAATTCCTTATTTGTAAGCATAAATGCTATTAGATAGGGAAGATCAAATAGTAGATCTCTTCTGGAGGTACATACTTGCATATTTTCATTTATTCACCCACTTCCAAGTTTACTCCTTCTGTGCATTCCTCTCCCTAAAACCACCTCTTCTCCTCTGACTTGGTGTGCTGCCTGAGACTCATCCTTTCCTGCTTCATTGTCATCCACAGAGCCCTGGGAACACAAAAATTCTTGGGCTACATGAGCTCTCTTCCATGGCTGCTGGTTACCCAATAGATTCTCCACTCAGGTAGGGTTGCCTGTCAAGGTTACATGTGAGCAGAGAGACTTACACCTTGATATCAAGATATCAGATCCTTGGTAAGTGACTTAAACTATTAAGTTTTGTTTGCTTTGCTAAGACTCAATCTTAGATTGATTGTGCATATATAATTCCTAAGCTGCTGACCAAGTGTGGGACTAGGAGTGGATCCAGCTACACCTAATCTCCTTACATCTGTGGTTCAAGGAGATAAGAAAACAAAGAGGTCTGCTCTTAACCCCAGGGCTCATTGGGAGGGTCTTCTGGATGAGTGTGTTTAGCCCTAGCCTCTACACTGTAAATAATCATATGTATCCAGCCACTTTGAATCTTTAAGTCACTCTATTGTTAAATCACCAGGTTATATCTACATTATATCAATCAATACATTTCCTGCTTCTCTCTCATGAGTGAAGCGTATGGTTTCTGTGTATAGTTTCCATCTGTAATGTCATAAAAACAAACAGTGCAGAGAAGTCATTATCAAATGAAGATATCCAGTGGTTTACAATTCAGCTCATCCAGGCATCTTGGCCACTAAGAGAAAAGTAATGTTTTGTACACAAGAATAGTATTGGAGAGTGAAAAATTTATGTTTTATAGTAGTGTGAAAGGGCAGCTTTATTCCTGTGGGGAATAATATGTAATCTTTTTTCTAAAATCCTGAAAATATACATATTCTATTGAAATATATACTTTTCTTGTCTGGATACATACAGATCATCTGAGAAAGTAATAACCTCTCCGTACCTTTTTAAATTCACCTAATAAAATGAGAGCTTAGTGCTGCCAGCAGTGGGTAGGCTACCTATCTAACAACTGTGTTCAGACTCAGACAATTTCCTGGTGCCTCTCTCCTGCCTCCCTTCCTCCTCCAGGAGAGGCCATCTGAGTATGGAGCCAAGGGCCCTTCTACCCTCCAGAAACGCAACTTGCAAAGCTGAGACTGATTCTGCTCCTACCTTCTGTCAGCACTTCTGCCTCTATCCAGTAAAACAATGTTTTTGGCTAAAAGCAGGAGGTGATGCAGGCTGGAAGCATCAGTGTAACCCTTCCTCGTGGACATTCTTTTTTCCTGCATATTGCTCCCTAAAACTTCTGATAGTTATGGCAGAATGGAAGAAAGAGTGCTTTTTTTGTAATTACTTGTGAATCTGCTTTGGTCTCCTGATCAGTAACTAAAAATGAATCTATTACATGTGGTTCATGTAATGCCCATTTTAACAAAACAAGGAGGTGCAGTTGATTCCCCTTACCTGCAGTAGAAGTCCCCATTGTGCTGCTCCCAGCATTGTTGTGCACCCACGAGGCAGCTTCCTACCTAGTCCTTCCACAGAAAGGGATGGTTAGTGGGGTAACAGAGCAGGCCAAGCAGTGAGCTAAGCATTGCTAAGCAGTGATCCAGCAGCTATGGGCTGGCGGTAGTGGGAGAGGAGATAACAGCCTGGCTATGAAAGCAAGAAGGGACAAACTACCAATGAAACTGGAAAAAACCCTGAGTGTCACTTCTAATGTCACAACAGAAAGGCAGATCTGTTGCCGCTGAACATGATTAATGTGGTTAATGTTGTGTCCATTGGAGCAGACTGTAGAGAACTCACAGAATTTTTTGGCTTTAGCCCCAGTCTCTTGGTGGAGGAAGGAGAGAATGGTGATAAGTAAAATATCTTGGAAACCTACTGGCTCGACAAGAGCCGTGTGGGAGGCAGAGAAGAGCTTATGCTCATTGCTGGATTTCCCCTCTCTGCTGAATAATTTGACTGCAGAGCCCTCCCTGCGTGGTCAGGAATGGAATGCCATCACAGCCCGGCAGCTTGGGGCCAGCCAGCCCATGCCCCAGCCCTCCCAGGTTAAGAAGGCTGTGAGAGGCCTGCTGCTTCCCGCAGCCATTTTTAGAACAGAGCTCTGCTCCCTGTCAGTGCCAGGGCAACCTATCTGGGCTGTGAGCAGGCAAGGAGATAACGTAGTCTAACGCCTTGCTGTTGTTTCATGCACATGGATTTCTGTGGCATACACAAGTTCTTAATTTGGGGAATACTGGGAATGAACACAACAATACCTTTGTGCTGAATCCCCACCTGAAAACAAGCTTTAAAAACAAGCCATTTGAAACCAATATTCACTGAGATGCACGAGGATAGAACAAAATAATACTCAAAGCCTGAAGGTGAAGTGATGCAATCACCATAAAAATTTGTGACCATGTTTGGCCATTCTGGTATCTTAACTGTTAGAAGCTTTCCTAGAACTTCTAGGATAGACACTCTGATGTGATTGTGCCTGTGGAGCTATACAGTAGGAAAATAAGCACATGTTCCAACAACCTCTAGTTATGCCAACTATTAGGCTGAATCAACATGAATTAATGACTTCCATTTCAATTCAGTCAGTGCAAAAATGCATACTAACTGTCTGCAGAACAGCTTTGGTGCTATGTAGAGAAAGTTTATGTCATTCTCCGAGCACTCTGCATCCTGAAGTTCCCTAACTTCAGCGTCTCTTTTGAACTCACAAGTTGTAATGAAACCAACAAAAAGCTCTATTAAATATTATCCTTACCTAATTGAATATATTAGTTGTACACAGCAATCATGTTCTCCTTTTTACAGTACAGTAAAGCACTTATGGTACAATAAAACCTACCACACAGTGCTCAAAAGCCCAGTGTGTTGAGCAATTCAGTTTTTAGTGTCCTGTGTAGGTTCGGAATTGATTTTAATTGCCTGGCATAAATCATACAGTCCTACTGTTCAGACCCTCACGGACAGGGCTGGTTTTAAAACCTGCAGAACAAAAAGAAATCAACCTTCTGAAAGCTTACTTTTGAGGAAGAGAGATGTGTTCTGAATTCAATTAAAATTTAAGGAATGCTGTGCACTTTAGGCAGTAGAATTATCACAAACACAACAGTAAATACACTTTGTACATCACTACATCTCAGTGCAAATGCAACTGTTTGAAGAAAGGAAGCTTGACAAACTACGTGAAATTTAAAGCAAATTTGCAATAGGGAGCAGATCTGTCACATCTATTATCCACTCTCTACCTATTACACCCAGAAACATTTGCATTCATTCTGCATGTGTGTTTGGCTTTACATATCATGTAAGATAGATGCATTCTCTCATGAAGTTTGGCTCCAATTGTACATTTTCTGTGCCAACATAGTTTAATCATTTGTCTATGCAGTAACTTAAATAAAGCAAAAACAAATTCTCAAATCAAACCAAAACATTGTGTCATGAGTAAAAAAAAAGGTGCATAAGATACATGTAATGTTGAAATTGTACTTAGAGTAATTGCTCTTTTAAGCTTTATTTATCGAATTTCAACCTCCAGAAAAATATCCATCACTTTAAAGGGTGCAACTGAAAGGAAACAGGATTGTGAGCCACCATCTAACTCATGCATTAAAGGTGATACATTTCTTTCTCTATACTAACACAGCAATTCCTGAGAAATGTGTAGATTAAGGGAAAGAGCTTCACAACTTGTGCCTTTGAATAGCTAGATCCCAAATTCAGGTCTACTCAATACTGATTTGTCTTTTTGTAAAAATATCAGACATCTGCAGGTTTAAGCTAGCTGCCCTCAGCATTGCTGCATTTTGATATGAATGAAGAGGTAGAAGGCAAGCATTCAGATACTGCTGAAATTCAGTTCAACATAAGAATCTAAAGCAACATTTACTCTGATAGTTACCTTAGGTATGACTTAGTTATTAGATTTCAGAGTAACTAAGTTATCAGACCAGAGTAACTAAAGGTTCAACACCTATTTTATATAAATAGAAGGAACAGTATTCAGTTAAAAAGTGAAAATAATTTGCAGAGAAAAAATGAAAAAATCATTCATATGTAATTAATTCCACAAATTCACCACTTCTCAAAGTGTTTCATTACTGCTCTAAGCGTTTTTTACGACCTTTTGTTTTCATTATTAGGCTATCTGCTGCACATTTATCAAGTCTGAAAGGCTAGAGCATCATTTTAAAAACCACATTACAGAAGGGAAAGCTAACCACCACACACAGACTGGATTCTAAAGTTCACAGTGCTGTTATAAAGGTCACAGTGATACTCAGTGAAAACTGAATCACACAGCAGTCAATACAAAAAACCATACTGTCTTCCTTCAATAAGGAGCCTTCAGTGCAGTGCCAGTTTATTTACCATCAAACTCTGCAAAGTCAGCAAGCTAATAAAGAATTTAGGATTTATTGGCCCTTTAATTCAGCATAGAAAAACTAGCCAGAAAGTGACAGACTAACAGGCCAATTATCTGAGGAATATTTTGTTTACTTGGCAGAAATTACAAGGAGATGCATAATAAAAATACCTTCGGTAACCAATTTATTTCTATGTTAAAGTAAACTTATTCACGACTACTGTGTTACAGAAAGTACCATTAAAACATTCAAAGTTCTTCCCTGATGCCAAACAAAAACACTATTCCAGGTCAATATACAATATTAATATTGTTTTATGGTCAATTTATGTCTAGACACAAGCAATAAGAGGTGGAAGGATACTACAAAAAAATTACAGCTTCTATACAGGAAACAGGAACAAAGCCCCAAAGGACTGCATTTGTGTTTGCCTTATTCCAGATTTAGAAATTATTATTTTTTCCTTATTAGGTATGGCTCTAAAATATTAGCTGTTTTCTTCGCATGAATGAGCTGTGGACATGAAGTAGTCTGACAGGTTTTTTAATTAAAAATACTCAAATACAATTTTGCTTTGTTTTAATTAGAAAGTGCAACTTAATTGTACTGCACTTCACACTGGATAACAAACGAACTTCATGAAGCTAAACAGAAGTATTCACATATCCTGACTGATTAACATAATGTAAAAGATCACGGGCTACATATAACTGAGAAGTTTCAGTTTTTCTCAGAGTTGAAGAAATGCAGGCTATGAAGTCTATAAAGGAGATAAGACTGTGGTATCCTCACATTTTCTGATTCCATGGGCTTCACTACGAGTCATGAAATAAACCACAAGCCCTTTCTCTCATATATTTAATTTTTGGAACGTTTATGCATTAATAATCATAAGAAGGCAAAAAGGTACTCTTTCCCTTATGAAAGAAAACAATAAACTCCCAATAAAAATTTCACATATAATTAATCCAATACATTATCTCCTATGAGCATTGACATTACTAAAAATAATATAGATAAGGAGGTAGTAGCTGTACGATCTCCTTAGAAGGTCATGGGAAAAATGTTGTTACAAAACAATGCTTCATTCTCAAGATTTTCTGAAATGACCAGTGACTCTAAATGCCCTAATTTGGAGCATTTATCAGTATTTCGGCTAAGAGTTTTGATTGTTAGATAACGTCTTCTTTATTTCCTAAAACCAAAGATTCGTCAAGATAACAGAAGCTGGACATTCATGTATTAAGATGTGTGCATTGCTTTTCAAGATTCTGTCTTAAAGATTTCAGTTCGAGTTGGGAGAAGAAAGAAAAAATTAGAATCATAGAATCACCAAGGTTGGAAAAGACCTAAAAGATCATCCAGTCCAACCATTCACCTATTACCAATAGCTCCCACTAAACCATGTCTCTCAATACAACAACATCCAGTCATTCCTTGAACAGCCCCAGGGTCGGTGACTCCACCTCCTCCCTGGGCAGTCCATTCCAGTGCCTGACCACCCTTTCTGAGAAGTAATACTTCCTAATGTCCAGCCTGAATCTCCCCTGCCACAGCTTGAAACCATTCCCTCTAGTCCTAAACCATAAACAAATTCCAGCGGCCACTACACAGTTCTTAGAGCTAGCTTGTTTCCATGAATAAGATCACAGGAAATCAAATGTTTTGCTTATAGCAGATTGTCACACAGAGAATTATCATCTTTTCTTTAAAAAAATTAAATTCCTTTTCCTCTAAGAACTCAAATTTTGGATCAACTGAATTCATGGCTGAGGTACAGAGTAACCTGCACTATTCTGTTTGACTTGAGAAGTTACTATTAGACTCAAGAATAGTGTTTGCTTGAAGAAAATAAAGGTGCATGTAGACTTGAAAATGTTTTCAGACTGAAAGTACAGTGCTAAAACAAGTATTTTTCACTTGGAGATAGCAAAGCACAAAACAGAAAAGATTTCACAATTATGCCACACCTGTGCTAAATGCAGATCTGGGTCCTATTCCTTTGACTTTCACATCCCTCCTTGCATCTACAGATGCTAATGTTACATAAGGAGCTGATTTTAAGCATTCTATTGTTGGCTGTGACCTGGCTCAGAGGTGGTATGCCATCTCTCCCCTATTCAGTGATTCCATTTATCTAGTACAGTTCACAGTAGTGCAGTTCCAGTTGCTGGAGAAGCTGAGAGTATACTGAGGAAATATATTGGTCTGGGCATAAGA
This sequence comes from Excalfactoria chinensis, assembly GCF_039878825.1. Classification (NCBI taxonomy): domain Eukaryota; kingdom Metazoa; phylum Chordata; class Aves; order Galliformes; family Phasianidae; genus Excalfactoria; species Excalfactoria chinensis. Next base: position 49,508,416 of record NC_092826.1, read on the forward strand.
ATAGAAATAAGAGTTATTTTCTTGAGAAGCAGTAGAAACACAGTGGGATGGGATGGAAGTATTCCTTATTGTAGATAAAACTTCCTGTTCTACTCATCTACTGAGTCTTCGGTATTCTGCAATGAATGAATGTGATGATTCACAAATACAGGTAAAATCACCAAGCCCTTTCATGAAAAATCAGTACAAGATTTAAATCTTTAAATGAGGGTACAGAGCAGTTTTCCAGAAAAAAAATAGTCATCAGTGAGGGGGGATGGGGAAGAGGGCTGGCATGTGCAGCTTCAGTATGCCAAAAGTTTCAATAAACAGGCTTTTCAGTAAGCATTGGCTCCAGAAAGGAACTTTTATGGAGCGAGGAAATGGTGTAGATGCTGTAACCACTGAATGACTGAAATCATATGTTTATGAAGGAAAAACTCTACAGAGGGGAAATGAAATGATAGGGATGCCTCTCACTGATGCATTTCTATGTGCAAACATTTAATGATGAGCCCATGAGAAAATAGGTTACAAGGAGACATTTAAGAGATTTAAGGAGTTTCTCCCCTGGTGTATGGTGGGGACTTCTGCCTTTGCCCAGTGTTAGGTTAAAACAGAGCCCAGTCCTGCAAGGGCTTGCCACTAGTAAGGGTGGACCTCTCAGCTCCATGTCATTCCTCCACGCTTGGGAGGCAGGGAACTGTGGGACCACTGCCAAATGAGAGCTCAGCAATGCGGCTACTGTCATGGCTAGAAACCAGGAAGGGTCTTGGCAAGTTTCCCCATGCTACTCCATCTCAAGTGCTGCATATAAAAGGGGTATTTTATTTTTTTTTTAACCAGGGAAAGACCAGCTCTGCCCATGTGCCTAATGAACTCCTGATTCCTTCAAAGAGGCTGTTGACACAGCTGCCAATTAGCTCCATTTGTGATGCACACTAACGACTACAAAGTCTTTACACAGGCCAAACAGCACGTGGCCTTTCACTCATTACTGTCATAGGTTAAATTAAAGCTGGTGACAGGGAACAGACGTGAAAGGTTCTTTAATCTTGAGCTTTTCCATTCAGTGCTGAAAGAAATTCCAGGGCTTTTTTTAAAGTCTACACACCAAGATTACACTGCTGAAAAAATAATCAAGGTCACCAAAGGTTTGTCTTCTAACAGTGTCCAACCAAAGGCTGTTCCTCTGACAACCTTTCTTCAGATCACTTGAGGTACTGTTCAGTAAGACTGTATCTCTGCACTGATCAGCCCCCTATAATGAGGAGGATGCCAACAAGACCTGAGGAGCCTTAATCACTGTTGTGCAAGTCATCAAGAGTCAAAGGATGAAGAGATGGATCTTCTGTCCCACTGAAATAGATGAGGAAGTGATAGGCATGGAACACTCCCACCTTATGAGCCCCAGATCCCTCTGCAGTGCTCATGCTACCTCATCTGATTCATAAGCATAGAGCAACTATGGCTACATTCTCAGGATGTATTTCCACTGTTGTACCTGCACTTCGGCCTCAATTTCCCTCTGTCCTTCCATCTGGTGTTATTTCTTTGCAACTAAAATAGAGAGAGGAATTTCCTCTTCTTTCTTCCTTAATTTGTGAATCCTCAGATAACCATAAAGACAAATAAAAATTCCAGCACCTTTTACACAGAGAAAAAAAAATCTGATGCTGGGTAATGGCACAGTCTCTAAGGAAGGTGAATCTATTCTTTACAAAATGGAGGAGGAATTTATACATACACATCATCTCTCTTCCAAGCATTTGGACAACAGATATTGAAGTAAAAGGGGTGAGACCTTGACCTCCTGGCTTTGGACAGAGGCAGGTGTCTCTTAAACCAAAGCTGTTTGCACTTCTGACTGTTAGTATCCCCACATAATTGTCTTACTCAGTTGCTTCTATGCACATCTGTGTCTGACAGGTTTAAGTCTCCAGAGTACTGGAAAAAATATTATAAGATGCAGAGATACTATTAATAGGTGTTCAGTTGATGAGGCTGATCTTTTCTTTCTTGATCAAATATTTCCCTGGGAAAATAGAATTTTCCTGCTGTTAAATTCTGCACACAAAAGGAGAAAAGGGAAGGAGGTAAAAACTTGCAAAAGCATGCAGGAACTGAATCTCTTCTGTGGGAATACTTTCAGGCCCACCTGCTATAAGCTATGTTCACAAGAAATCTTCTGGAATAAGGCCATGAAAAATTAGCACAGAAAAAATCAGCTCAAATAGAGATAAATGGACCACAATTTGATACTTCTTTGGGGCTATCTCTGCTGTTTCACTTCCATTTTGAAGATCACAGAATCACAGAATCACTCCAACCATCCACCTACCACCAATATTTCCTCACTAATCCATATCCCTCAGTACAGCATCTGAACATTTCTTGAACCATTCCAGGGAAAGTAACTCAACCACCTTCCTGGGCAGCCCATTCCAGTTCAAGTCCCCTCTTTCAGAGAATAATTTTTCCCTAATATCCAACCTGAACCACCCTTGGCACAACTTGATGCCATTCCCTTTAGTCCTAGCACTAGTTACACGGGAGAAGAGGCTGACCCCTACCATACCACAGACTCCCTTCAAGTCACTGTAGAGAGCAACAAGGTCTTCCCTGAGCCTTCTCTTCTCTGGACTGAACAGTCCCATTTCCCTCAGCCACTCCTCACAAGGCCTGTGCTCCAGACCCCTCAACATCTTTGTCGCCCGTCTCTGGACACACTCCAGGGCCTCAATATCTTTCTTGTAGTGAGGGGCCCAAAACTGAATGCAGTACTTGAGGTGCAGCCTCACCAGAGCTAAGTACGGAGGGATGGGATGATCACTTCCCCACTCCTGTTGGCAACACTTAATCTCTGCAGGGTCATCCTACCCTGGGGCAGATCAACTCTTCCTGCCAACTTGGTGTGATCTTCAGACTTACTGGGGGTGCACTCAATCCCCTCGTCAAGGTCATCAATACAGATACTGAACAGGAAAGGCCCCAATACTGACTCCTGGGGAGCATCACTTTTGACCAGTCTCCAGCTGGATTTAGGTCCATTCACCACCACTCTCTGGGCCTGACTCTCCAGACCGTTCTTTACCAGCAAAGACTGTACCTGTCCAAGCCATGGGCTGCCAACTACTGAGGGTACATGAGGCTACTTGCAACAATAAATCCTTCCTTGATGCATTGATTTAATTTCACTTTGTTTCTTCTACTGGCAACCAGGTTAAAACACATATTTATGCATTAATTTCAAAGATCTTTGGCTTAGGCAAAAGATTCTACATCTATAGAAAAACAAGCAGCCAACAAATGGATTATAGAGCAGTTGCCAAAAGTTTTGGGCCTGTTGCTGAACATTTTTTTCCTTTCTGTTTGGATACCAGCCCACGGTCTGCAAAATTTATATAGCGAATATATACAATGACCTCCATTTTGTCTATTCCATTGTAAGCACATCAGTGAAAATAAAAACAAAATAATTTTGCTAAAAAACAGCTTTGCATCTTGCTTAAAAAGCATATATTGATTTCATAGAATGACAGAATAATTTTGATGGAAAGGGAAGTCTGATCCAATCCCCAGCCAAAACAAGGCCAGTTTGAAAGTCAGGCCATGTTGCCTACGCCACCTCCAGACAAGTTTTTACGTTCTCCAAGGATGAAAATTTAGGTCTCTATGCAATCTGCTCCAGTATTTGAGGGCTCTCACTACAAAGAATTCCATCTTGGTTGAAATGTGTTAACTTCTTGTTGTTTTGTTGGTGGTTTTTGTTTGTTTTTTATTTTTTCAGCTTTTGTCCATTGCCTTTTCTCTTCTTGCTGTGCTGACCCAGAAAGAGTAAGGCGTTATCTTCTTTATTACTTAGTCCTTAGGCAACAACAGATCCTCCTTCATCTTTCCCTTTCTCAGACTGAAAAATAGGCCTGTTGGTAGTATTTCCCGCATCAGGAAAACAGAGCACAGTGCTTTCAGTTCTTCAGATGGCCCTCAACAGACCTCCCTCCAGCATGTCAATGACTTTTTGCTAACACCTATGACAACTGTATATTCATGCTTTTAGTAAATACTGTACAATACAATAAAAATGGTTTTGTGCTTAAATCTGTGAATGAATTTGGTACTAATAAGTGAATGATCAGCAGCAGCAGCCAGATATTTTGCAAGTAGAATGTCAATTCAATTGTTTCCTACATATATGATGCCTTATGGCATGTCCAGTCCAGAATATGTCTTGAGAACACTATGTACACACCAGGTTCTTTGGAAATAAGTTACTTAAGGCAAACAAGTGTACAAGAAATCAAATTTGTAGGTCGCAGTCCAAGTGAGATTATCATCTTATTGTAGATGATGGACTTAATAAGCAGCTGGCATTCACACCATTATATATTAAAACAACAACAACCAAACAAACAGAAACAAAAAAACCCACAGTGTCTCAATCACATAAATAAAGCAAAACTAAACACTAAACTTCTCAGAAACAACAAGGAAGAAGATAGAGCAAATCTTGCAGCAAGGAGGATACAGGCATTTTCATCATCATAGAATCATCGTAGAATCACAAGGTTGAAAAGGACCTATAAGATCATCTAGTCCAACCATCCTCCCATTACCGTAGCTACAACAAACCACTAAACCATATCTCATAGGTAAGATCCTGGAGATGCATAGCAGTTTCTGCAGAATTTGAGAACAAATTAAAGACCACAAGCTTGTTTAAAATTTTTTGTTCAAAAGACCCTCAGTAGCTGTGGAACGGCCCATGAACACACCATACCTAATTCTATGTTTTATAGAAAAGGCATTTTCTATAATCCTGATGCTCTTTATCAAGTTTTACCCTGAGGTCTGCACTCAGTGTTGTTTATTTGCTTTTTGGATGTGTAGCAATATTTTACGTTAATGACAGACTGAAGCCATCTATTCTGGGTCCATTTCTGTTCAGCAAGGAAACACACATTGTCTACATTAATAGTCCCAGACTCCTAAAAAAGCTATGCTTTCACTAAAATGCATAAAAATGTTGAAGATCTGCTTTCTTTCCCCTTTTAGAAAGAAATCTGTCTTAAATTCAGGCACTAGATTCATGTCGATGATTCAGTTAATGCTTCTAAATCTACAGTCAAGAAAGATTTTTATCCTTGCTTCTGTATACTCTGAGAGCTTGTGGTTAGAATGTCAGCTACAGTTCCTATACAGTTATTACTTTATGGATACAATGAACATTAATCCTTTCTTGTATCTCTGACCTGACAGTTCTCCATTACTTTTACAATTTAATCAAGCAAAAAAAAGAAGGGAAAAAAAAAAAAAAAATCCTAACCAAACTCCTTAAAGCTTTCTATCAGTGTCAGCTTGGAAATTACTGTTAGAGAACACTATTCACTTCATAAATTCTACTTATATTTCATTATAAATTGCTTAGGAGAGCAAAATTGAAGTACCATATCAATTACATCATTTGCACTGGTATTTCTTTACAAATAGCCAGCCTTGATGTGTATATTTACCTGATATATATCTTTCTGCATACATCATCAAAAGTTATTATCTGACATTCCACTCACTGGTTGATAGGTACTCCAGTGAAAAGAACTGTCTCCTGTATAAAGAGATTCCTCTTTCTCTTTAATTAACTTTCTTTTCAAAAAGAATGAAGAGATTAAAATATGAGAAGAGCAGAATTGAATTCCAAGGAGGCAGAAGCATCATCATAAGCACATTTTTCAAATAGCTATTTTCTCTTTGTGACTGAACTCCTGGAGGAGGGATCATAGTTTATTCAAGAGTGTTTTGTGACCATTTACTCAGGACGACATTCCTTAATCATTTGATTCAAGTTTCACAGGTGTCTGACTCAGAAAATAAATAACATGCCTTGTTTGTAGGTCTGCATCCAAAGCAAAACAGAAAGGCAGAAACAAAAACTTCATCCACTTGAAACAGTTAGTCATATTAGAAAAAAAATACTTAAACACAAAGAGAAAACTTCTTACTTTTTCAATTACAAAGGGACTCTTTTCCATTTTCTCCCAAAAGAACAAATATTCATATATCTAGATTTCTAGAAAGTGAATTCTTCACATTAAAGAAAAAAATCATTTCCTTTTTGCTACTCTAATCTAAGAAACAATAAAAACACTTTAATTACCAGAGCAGAAGACCCTTAAGCTATCTGTAGTGTCCATAAAATTCTTAATAGAATTAGCAGAATTGTTTGCAATTGCATCACAGATCCTTCCTATAAGGAGGCGATTAAACAGCTAATCCTATGCCAAGTAAACATTAATGAAGACACATGAAGTGTCTTCATTAACTCATTCTTCATTAACTCTTCTAACACTATACTATACTAAATTTCTATGGTAATGTCAAAATACCATCAGCACTAAAAGGACGGAAAAGACCTCCATTTTCAAAATGAAAAATTGGTTCTATTTTTGTTTTACAGTTTTAGTGCTATCAAGTATCTATGATACTATTTAGTATTATGGCATGCTAAAATACTAAGTTTCAATGGGAAGTTGAAAAGGTACTGTATATTGTGCACTGGCATTGATTCAATATATGAGCTTCAAAAAAAGGTTACATATGGATGGTGTCCATTGATGTGCAGACTAGATAAAGATTCCAGGTCAGCTAACACAAACATCATCTTTTCCATCAAAGCTCACGATTTCTTCAGAGCTGCCTCATTTCAGTGTATGAGGGAGAGAAGGGCTTATTTCTAACTCTGCAGAAGTTCTGGATCCAAAGTTTCCATGTGTTTCAATCCAAGGTTTGGCTCTTGGCCCATTTTGCAACATATCAGAGCAAAGCAATGAGATACTGAGTAAAGGAAGATTCTGGAATTCCAAAACAAATGTTCTAAAGCACAATTGGAAATGCTATCAGTTATCCTCTATAATCATTAACTCAGTGTGTTCCCTACTCATGACCTACTCCCTGGTCTGATCATTTTAAAAGGGCTCAGAAACTACTCTGGTATCTCCGGGCATTTTGGTGACTGCTTTCTGTCACAGCAGTGCTGAGCAAATACTTTATTTATGACCTGTATCTAATATCTCATATGGCACACAAATAATGTTTTGGCAAAACCTTCAGTATGCATATTAATTTTAAAATTAAAGTGTTTCTGGTAACTGGTCATATTTCAGTAAATGCCTCAGACTGTTTTAAAATACACTAGTTGGTAAGATGTTTAAAATACATTTATTTAGTATTTATAGCACATAATTTCCCTACTGTTAAATAGTAATGTGATATTTTATTTAGTTTAAACTCATTTTTATGCTGGAGCAATGACCTCACTGCAAGAATACACTATTGCAATATGGCATCCCTGGGATTCAAAACTATACTGTTAGTCATTATGGTGGCAGAACAGCTCCAGTGAAAATCCATGAAGGAAGATCTCTAGTATGATGCCAAAGAAACAAATACAAAGTAACCCGGAGAAAAGCAGTCATCAGCAGTGCTTTACCTAAGCACTGAAATTTCACATGTCAGATATTCCTCACTCTCACATGTAAATGGTCTGCCAGTACGACCATGAAGCCATGATCAAAAGCATAACAAAGTGTTGTCTTTGGGACTAAGTGCAGCTGTCTTCCTGTCTTCAGGAACTGATATGCTGCTGTATTTAATTATCTGCATTGCACCTCCTTGTATTTAGTATCTGCTCCCTAGAGTAAATCTAACAATCTTTAGTTATGTGAATATTTTAGTATCTTCAAGCTTCTAAAGTACACCTGCAGGTTTTTCAGAAGAACACGTTACCTACTTTCCAGTTCTTTTCAAAACAATCTCTTATGTTTTTGTGTAGTCCATACAAAAACATAAAGTCTTCTTGCTCAATCTTTTGTTGTTTTTTTTCCCATGGAATATATATAGTTATCTACCAGGCATTTTTTGAAACGGTGAAAGCTCGGTGAAGTTTAACTGTCTGAATTGCCTAAGTATTGCATATTGTACTATAGATCAAAAGATATTAAGTAAAACTATACTCTGGGGTATAGTTATTTTGGTACTTCATTGTCTACATCCATCCAGAGGAGCTAGTATAAAAACTGGGCATATGACATAATGGAATTAAAGTGCAGTCAAGCTACAGAACATTGAAAATGCTTTTGCAGAGTGAAAAGCAATTTTGATTAAAACTACTCAAAAGTCCAGGTCAGTTCCAAAAAGTGACTAGAAATGAAATTGAATTATTGTACCTCAGTGACTTCTAGCAAATGCACCACATTCTAGTTGAAGTGGATTCCAGATTTGTCACAGGAGACAAAAACCTGAGCATTCTTGCATGCATCCCACATGTGTACTTGTGTATTTTTGATGACAAGTATAGATCCATTCCAATGGATGCATGCAAATGCAACTGATCAACTAAACAACTGCACATATGCTGATAACAAAAAACTTTTAAACAAGTTTCTCTTTCCTATCTATTTGTTTCTCCAGGAATAAGAAGAAACTAAAAGGAACCCATAACATATTTTTATTATGGAGACTTTGTTTGGAGTTTTATCCTAAACACATAACAAAATTCACAATACCAAGTAATGTCATTGCAATGGTTTTTTGACTTTCTGAAATCACTTCAGAATGTTTTTGGAAGTGTACTGCAAGATTTCAGAAAGTACTGCAGACAAAAGTAGCACTGCAGAATTCAGATGGAAGGCTATTTTGGTATACTTTGCCATTTTCTATACAGCAGTCACTAGCTGATAATAAACAAGAATTGCCCCTAACTTGTCTCAAATCAAACGATGTGAGTTCTAGGAATCTTGCTCATTTCTTATAACTTTGCCCCAGACTAACATACCATAGTTAAATGCTACTGGAGAGGTCTGGACAAACATATGAAGTTGAACCAAAGTATGTCTACACAATACTAAATTCCACCACCTGTCAGCATAAAATATTCTGCTGTATAACTTTCTACTATTGGGGTTTTTTTTGTTGTTTTTTTGTGTGTGTGTTTTTGTGTTGTTCTGTTTCGTGAAGCATAATCTTTCTTCAAAAAACATCATTCAGCAGGGAATCTTCCAGGCTTTAAAGATGTGCCTTTAATCCTTTGATTAATAAAAAACTTTTTGTTGTTGTTGTTTACCTTGCAGCTACTTTAGTAGAAACATTTTGTAGAGTATTTTCAGCTAAGAAAAAAGTATTCTCTGATTCAACTTTGTACCTCAAAGTAGCACCAATGTGTATACACAGCCTAGAGTTAAAAGGAGTGGAGGTGAAAAACAAGTCATTTTCTCTCTCTGAGTAGCTAATTTAAATCATGTAATAGAGTACTGTGCTCCCGTAATGGCTAAGAAGAAAGCTCACATGGTGACAGCAAAACATGTGGATGCAGCATGGATGCGAATTTTAAAAGTAAGCAGATCTATTTTAATTAGAGGAAGATTTTGGCAGAAGATGTTTCTATCTGCTTTGTAGTTGATAATGTCTTTTCTCATAATCTCATACAATTAAATTTATGAAATCCACCCACGGTGATAAATTTTAACCACTTAAATTCTATGTGCATACATGTATAAAGCTGTACATTCATCGCTCAGTTTTAAGTGTTGCATTTTATTAATACCAGCACGTCTAAGTAACAAAACGAATCAACAGCAGGTTGAGAGGAAAAGTGAAGGCATTACTCAGAATTTTACAACATTGAGTGTGTTATCCTGAAGATATTTAAGGGCTTTACATAGAACTGTGATCAAAAATAGGTTGTCCAACAGTATAGAACAGTGACAGCATTTCATTTCCAATGAGTTTGTTTTACTTAACTACATTTTAAATTAATTTTACATACAAGGATTAAAATCACGGATATTCTACTCATGGGTATTGTCCAGTAAACTCAAAGGACCTATTTTGGAAGGAAAACAGAGGGGTTACACACCACTTTCTGTCAGTACGTTATCTATCTGTAGGGAATGGCATTTTCTGCATCAAACTGTAATTTCTCATTTAGAAAAATCTCTTCTAGTGAAGTAATAATACATCTGGACCTCTTTTGCTTTCAAAACAATCTTGTTGAATTCTAACACTTATCAGCGGTATTGTTAATTGCATGTAATACTTACCTTCTACATAGGTAGAGCTTATGTAGGTTGCTGCTAACATCTGAAGAATTCAAGAGGATAAGACTATAGTGAATTATTATTATTATTATTATTTTCATAAATTAAAATCAATCAACTTCAGAAGAAGGCTGAAATTTAAAATATTCCCCAAGTCCAAGGGTATCTGACCTGGCCAGTCATAGGTGTAGGGTGGGCATGGTCTCTCATTCCAGGCTTTCCCATTGCACAACTAGATCTTCCCTTACAACAGCCTTGCATATACACAGGCACCTCCAGGCATTTAAATTTGAAAACCATAATCCCAATCCGAATCCTGCCCATCATAGATCATTGTAGCATCTGATTTTCTAGAGACAATTTCAAACACTAGCTAGACCTACTAAAGTCATTAATAACCACTAAAAAAACACGGTTGACTTCACAACAGTGATAACAGACTTGCCTCAGGGTTTTAATCAGATCTATGGAAGGCAATTTTTAGCTATAGCTTTGAATGCTGTCTATCTGAAGAGAGTAACTGAATTCCTCAGTCAAGAGGTCTCTTTGCAAAGAGTTGACACAACTCTTCAGGGCTTGGCATCTCAAGGAAGTGGCAGAAGCTAATGAGCAGTCCTGAGTTAGATATCTGATCTCTCAAGACTCACCTAAGTGTTTAGAATCCCTTATGCTGTGCAATAAGCTGATCTGTGTCATCCTTCAGGGACACAGAAAACTCCCTCTTCACTTCTTAAAGTGCTTCCCTGCTTGCCTTAGGCAGCTTGAATTACCTTGTGAGGGCTAAGACACTCACTTTTCACCAGTCTGAGCAAGGGTCACGTTTGCTTCATGTCAGCTATCTCCCTCCTCAAGGAAACTATGTATATGCACTTGGCATTTTCTTACTATTACACGTGCATTTCTATGAGTTTGTGACAGACAAAACGAGACAGCAGAAGGTTGTCTGGAATTCAGCTTGGAAGATGATTAAAGAAGGGGAAAATCCTCCCTATTTCAGTACCAAGATTACAGGCATTTTTTCCAGTAGAGAGATTCTTATTTTGTTTTTTGTCTGGGTAGAGGATGATGTTGAAATGACTCTAACAAAAAAAATAATTAAGTCAGATTATGGAATCAAAATGTTCACTTTAGGCTAATTTCATTTGAAATGCAGCTGAAAGGAAGAAATATCCCAAAAACCATCCAGAACATTTGCATGTTCTGAAAACTACATTTTTCAATGGAATGTTTGTTGGTGATGTTTTGCAGCTGATCATTTCCAGCAAGCCCCACTGCAAATGCATGACAACTGCAGATAGTAGATCTAAGGAAAAAAAAATCAAGACATTATCAAGAAATCACCTTGAACTCCTATATAGTGGAAAATGGTTGAGTATGAATGTAAAAAATAAAAATAGTACTGGATAAAGAAATTGCTCACAATCGTAATGAAATAGCCTTTTCCATCAACTTGTTCTTATCAGCTCATGCCATCCATCACTAGGACAGACTGCAGCTTACAGAAAGGAAGCTATGTCTGGGTTCCCAACAAAATTAATTTTTCTTGTTTGAGGTTGGGAAAGACAATCAGCAAAGGCAATCTTTATCCTTATCTACACTATAGCGAAGGCACTGTCACTGAAGGTATAACAGACTGCCTCTCCTGCTACATTTCTAGACACAAAAGGAGAAAGAAAACTTTATACTTCTTAAAGCAATTTTTCTCCATGTGCTATTTTCATACAGACTTCCCCGGAGACATGCGAATTCTTGCCTGTAAAATAGATTGTCTTCACTTTTAATTCTAACTAGTTTTCTTTAATACAGGAAAAGAAATGAAAACATGTTCTCATTGCAGCACTTTATCCATCTGGAAAGCATAGATTTTCCTCTGTGGCATACCCATGATCGTAAGAATGGAAACAGACAAAATCAGGTAGTTTAATAAGCTCTTAAACCCATTTTAATTAAGAAAAGCCTACTGAGCTCAGCTTTTAAACACTTGCAAGCACATGAGATCCCTGTGCTTGTATCCTGATTCCAGACCTTGAAAATCTGTCACTATGCTCAGCTTACACGTATTTCAGTGACAAGAAGAAAAAGAATTTTCTTTTCCTTGTGATACAAAAACAAAATAAGACAATACCTTATAGCTTAAAATACGTCTGAATGTGAGCTAACTAAAAGGATCATAAAGGATCTTAAAGGAGACTAAAAATCCATACCAAGAGAAGTACTGAGACTTCATAGAAAGCTGCATTAATGGATCACAATACATAAAAGGTAAGAAAACAGAATCACTATTACAAATAACACAAAATGAAATATATAGAGCTGCTCAAGACTCCTAGACACTTATATTAGAACTACTGGGCAGGTAGTACAGTAGAAAACTAACTTCTTAGATTAGCCATCACTGGATACCACATATCTAGACTATCTACATATGCAACCTGCAAAATCAATGTGTGCACTATTAAGACATCAGAGATGTTCATCTGAAGGGCAAATCTAGAATGTATGCAGTATTTTCACGCTCCATTAACTCTGAGGGTACATTATGTTTCTAAAATTAACATCTTCTGTCCAGTAATCAATGAGGAGTGTAACATATATTTCTAAGAATCATTGTCTTATAATAACACCAACGGCTGTTAGGCTACTTGGATGTTTGCCTCTTTGGAATCAAAGCTAGGGATAAAACTGGAGGGAAGCAAGTATGTTCATTGCAGCAGTCATAGACAGGTACCTGAGGAGCAGAGCAGCAAAGCCTGAGCCTTGTGCTGAGTTCCAAGAAACATTTGGCTAAACATAGCTATGGGTCATTAAGAAAAAGATTAATCTTATTGCTAACACTACTAAAATACACCAGTGAAGAGGTAAAAGCTGTAACACCGGTTGCAGGCAAACTGTGCTAACTAGTTTCAGCAGCACAAAATGTTAGTCCTCCCAATGCTTTTTTGTTTTACCTGAAAAGAATGAACAGATATTACCTAAGTGACAAAGCTTTCAAGATGAAGAGTCACTCAGATCAATAATTTATTCTGCATTCTCTGGACAGAGATCCTGCTCAGGTGTATATTAGCAGTCCTGCTTGTAAAAAGTGACAACAAAGACCAGGAAAATGCTGAAATGTGAAAACCCTCATACAGCCCTCACATTACAAAGATTTGCAATTGCTCTTCTGACACTCTTCTGATGATGTCAGATAAGAAAGAACTGGGAAGCTTATTGAAAATAATGTTGCAGACACAGCAAAGGGAAGAAAGAACAACTTTGGTATTTCTCCTGCAAGAAGCTTCTTCCAGAAGGCTTAGCAGGAGGGCAGAATAAATTTGGCAGGCAGAAGTTTGATAACACAACAGAAATGGCACAGGAGAAGAAGGAAGATATATACTAGCACACAAGACAGTGTAAGAAAGAAGTAATGTAGGATTCTGTGATCTTCAGACCAGGGGATAAGGATACAGTGACAGAGGAAAAGGCCTCCTTATCTCAGCATGTAAAAAATTGATTCATGTGACATAGCATTATCAAATCAGACAACCGTCCCACTGACATCCTGTATCACTAATCCCCTATGGTACTGAAAGTGCTGACTTGGACAAAATAAAACTTATTAAAAAACAAATAGGTTTTCTGGTGCCTCTCTTGGATCACGCCCAGAGAGCAGCTATCACAGGTGTATGCATGTCCTGATGAACCTCATTGGGAATACTTATACAGCTATTTAAAAATAGGTTATACAAAAACACCCAGATCAAATTTTCCTGTGAAATAATTCAGTTCCACTATCTGTGTTGGGGTCTTGCACTCACCAGTAAGCCTCAGTGGCCCAGACCAGCCTCATTCAGAACCCTCACTTGCACACTCGTTGCCTGTTGGTGCAGGATTCATTTCAGCTCAACCCTGGGTAGTCCATCCCTGCCAGAGCTATTCTATAGGAGTGTCAGTCTCCAGCCCTGTCACATGCTGTTCTTCACAGGACTCCCTGGATGAACCCCAGCCCAGGCTCATCACCTAATCTAACCTTGATTGCTCACTGTCCACAGGACAGTCACCAACACATCTCTGCTGAGATGCTGTGGGACTTCAGTCCTCTTGAAGACATCCCCTGCATTTGGGAACCCTGTTGCTACTCAGTCATACTTCTTTTTGTCATATTCTGCCCTTATTGCTCCCTGGGAATTATCATTATGCCAGTAGCACTCTTCAAGTAAATACCTCTAGAAGAGTCAAATCCTGTAGAAAAAATATAATATCATGTTGCCAATTCAAGAAGAAATGAAGTTGTACACTTAAGATACAGTCAAGAGGTGCTGTAGCACCTCTAGATATTCCAGACTGTGTAAGAAATCAATTCAGAGAGAGAGCAAGTTAGTACTGTATAACACAGCAGCTATAATGTATGATCTGAATAAACACTGAATATCTTCCCCCACCTTCCAGCAAAGATTTAATGCAGGAGTCTGTGGTGAGCTGAAATAATACTTAGATTTCATCTTATTTACAAAATACACCACAGATCATTTATTAATACATGAAGTATCATAAATAATTAAAACAAGTCTGTAACTGTCTAAATCAATGCACAAAATATATTAGCTGATTTTTGCACTTACACTGCGTTTATTTGCTTAGTCAGTAATTTGGAAAAGATCAATTTGAAGTGGATTGCACATGTAATAATGTTCTTCCATAAATACATTTTATAAACTAAATTATCTGTTAGTAACAGAAATCTAAAGAGTCACTCACAGTCTGACGAATTCTCTCTTGTCTTCAAAAACAAAACCGAATCTCTCTAGTGTCTAATCCTAGAAGTTCTTGGCTCATGGAAAATTCCCCATAAATGTTGATGGAGACAGCAGATTAAATCCAACAGGAATTTTACATGAATGAGGACTTTGTGAACAGTGTAGATGAATTTTCTCTTGTCGTCACATGAATGTACATCACAGGAAAGGATAAGAAATTCCCTTCCCTCCTTCTTCATGGCTCCCCTTTGCAAAGCCTTTGCCAGAGCAAGCTATACAAAAGAATACATGTAATTTGGAGAAAGCTGAACACCAACAGATTTCTCATTCACACAGAATTATTTGCTTTACAACATTTAGTTTCCCAGTACATTACTTACTAGAACATTACTTATTAACTATACTCAGAGGTATATGCTTGTCTCATTTATGCAGCATCCTTCTAAAGTTCATTAACTATGGCCTTAGGCGAATGTAAACCCAAGAGATGCTATGAGAGGAAATGGGAAGAGGAAGAAGAAAACCTTTCCAAGTCTTCCTAAGCATCATCCATCCAATTAATAAATTACAATCTGTGAAAAGCATAAACCACACCTGTGTCTTTATATACCAGCTAGATCCCAGGAGGCATTCTCTGTGCTCTGGCATAACTTGGCATCACTGGACAGCTACCATCGCAGAAGGATGGATATGCCCCACTTGTAAGCCCCCACTGAGCCTAAAAGAAGATTTTTGGCCTTACGTAAAGTTTTAGCAACTTAAAAAAAGAAAGAAATGCTCCACAAAAATAAATCGATGTAAATACACTGACTTCCATAGAATGACTATAACTTAGTGTAGCTGAAGATCTTAGCTACTCAGAGTATGTTCTGATTTCCAGATAAATCTCACTCGTGCTCCTCTGTTTGAACCACTTTATGACTTAGTCATGCTTTGGAAGTAGCAACCACAGCCATGATATTTCATATAAGTTATGATCTAATATAATTGACTTCAAAACCTGCAGAGTAAAATATCACCATAAGAGCTTGAAAGTAAACGTTTCACTGATAGAATGCAGGCAGCAAAATCAGAAAACACCTGTTTTTTTCTTCTAGATAATTTCTGGACTTCACTTTCTCCAAAGTCTCTCACATCTGGGCTGTTTTCAAGACTTGCTAGTTTCCCTTTGAAACATCTCCAAAAATACTCTGTTTTCCCTGTCCAGATTTACCAAGCCACTACTCATCTCATGTCCCAGCTGTCTGTCTTCCAGGTGCAATCTTTGTTTTCCAGTATTAGCCTGTCTTCCCTAAGCCCATTCAAAATGTTGCTGTCAAAATTACCTTTCTGCTATATGACCTTTACCATGATGAATCATGTGCATCCTCATTTACTTCTCCAGTGAGTAAAGGATTCCTTTCTAACACCACCTTCTGATGCTCAGAGTAACTGAGATATTTTTTGTGCTGGATATTGCAATTAACTTCTACAGATTTTAGCAAACCAAGCACAGTGTAAAATACTTATTGAAAATAAATAAATAAATAAATAAATAAATAAAAATAAAATAAAAAATGATCTATTTCAGGTTAAACCAGTCCATATTTAAACCAGACTTCAATCCTCTTTTTTTTTACCCCATTACCCTTTTTTAAAATGAAAATGAACAGTACTTCCTTGCATCTTGATACACAAAAAAAATATTAATTCGATAAGTAAAGAAATAGCATCCTTCATGGTACTCTGGCTTCTCTTTACAAGTTCTGCATCTAGAACCTGCCTCACACTGGGGTAAACCCGGCAGTCACTCCAGATGGAACTCTGCATCTTTCTACGGCAGAAGAGAGCCTGGGTGCCTGCTCCCAGGGAACAGGGTGTGTGGAAAAACAGGCTAAAGCCAGGAGGAATGGCCGAGACACAAGAGTACTATGCTGCTATTGACAGGGACCTTGACAAGCTGGAAAAACAGGAAAAAGAACATTCTGAAGTTTAACTAAGTCAGGGGCCATGTCCCACTCCTCAGGAGTAATCACCCCGTGCACCAGTACGGCCAGGGCTGACTGGCTGGAACAGCATATTTGCAGGAAAGATTTGGGTGTCCTGGTAGGCAGCAGTATGCCTTGATTCTAAGAAGGCTGAGAGCCTCCTAGCAGGCATTAAGAAGTGCCCCACCAGCAACTCAAATGAAGTGCGCCCAAGTGGAGTGCTGTGACCAGTCCAGGGCATTCCTGAACAAAAGAAACATGGACCTACTGGAGTGAGTTCAGCAAAGGTCTACAAAGCAGATTAAAGGCCTGCAACATCTGACATATAAAGGGTGGCTGAGGGATTTGGGAATCTTCAGCCTGGAGAAGGAAAAACTCAGGGGATTGGATCAAAACACCTACTGGGAAGGAATAAAGAAGATGGAGTTAGTGGCAAACAAAGAGAGCTTAAAATACAAGAAATTCCATTCTCGACATAAAAAAACACATATGTTTTTTACCACAACAGTGATTTTATATTGGAACAAAATACTTAGAGAGGGCCCGGAGAGGTTCCGTGGAGATATTCAGAATCCATTTGGGCATGGCCCAGAGCAACCTGCTCTAGCTGATCCTACTTTGAACCAGGAGTTTGTCTGGATGCCAGAGGTGCCTCTCAGCCTCAGCCGTTCTGTGTCCCTGCCAAGACTCTGCTCTGAAGAACCATAATAGTCAAAAAAAATGAAAGGCTGAGAGACAACCACCTTGTAAAAGCTTTGTATATTATACCTTGCTATTATTTGAGACCCTTAAGTGCCTGGTTCAGATCAGGAAATCAGGGCAGTGCCCAGAAAAAGATGTGCCCAGGGGAGTATCAATCCCAGAACAAGTCATCTCTCTTTCCCTGAAATACTTCCTGCTGATCTTGCCTGATGAACTTCTCCAAAAGGATGCATTTGTGTAGAAAATACTGACGTGGCAGAAACATCTGCTAGCATTCCAATCAGGTGCACATATCACTATCTCATTTTCTTCTTAGACATATAATTCCATTAATCATTAGAAAGCACAGAAAGAATATTCTGAAAGTGCAAAGCAAGATGACTACAATATACACTTCCATGCATCTGTCTTACCTAAACTATGCTTGTGCCTTTTACACAAGGTGAAGAGGTATGTTATCCAGTCTTCTTAAGCATGAGAATACTTTCTTTTACCAGGTCTACTTGCTTGCTTCTGGTAAAATGGAAAGGGACAGTCTTGTCCTCTTATATTAGTCATTCAAACAGAAACAGTACATCTCACCTGTAACCAAACTTTCTGATTTTCTTTAATCTTGCATCCTCCAACATAATTTGCAGACTTTCTTATACATCATTTTTCTTCTCCATCATGTTCTCTACATACCTTTTCTGAGCTCGTACTGAAAAGGGGATTCTGATATTTTTTTTTATGTATCTATCAACATCTATCCTTTCATCTAGTGCGCATGTCAGGAGTAACATTCATACTGGAGTATCAAGGCTTCCTCCAGCACCACTGACCTGTTGCCATTGAGGTCACCAGTTAAGAAAAAGAGATCTTACACTGAAGGCTCTACCCTAGCATTATCACGCAGAAGAGCTAAGAAGTCATGCCTGAGATAGTCTTACTGTGCCTTAAGGGTTAGATGTTGTTTCTGAAGTACTCTGAATATTAAGAAATAGGGAGAATATTTCCTTAAATTATAGACCAAAAGAGATGTATACTTATCTTCGGAAAAGTAAGTATTTGTTCCATAGGTGGACAATACTTCTGACTTTCTGCATATGTAGTACAAACAGCATGTAAGATAGCCAGATGTGAGCCAATCTTTCTATATTGCTGCCAAAGCTTATTAGCCAAATCTGTTCCAGAGGAGTTAATCTGTGAGAATTAGAATACAACAGATAGTAGCTGAGAGCCAAGGAGCTAAAGTCATCATATTGCTTCATCGTTTTTTGCATTTGGAAAGGCTCTGCACAACTCCCAACTCATTACTTTGAAGAGACACCGACACATGTTTTGCTGGAGAGTTGTAGCAGCACAGCATACTCGATGTTGGCTTTATTATGGGGCTTTCCTCATAGCAGACTTCCAGACAAAATGTTAAGAGAACAGAAGATGAGTTGCTGCAGCAAAACAGACACACAAGAGTAAGCACTTAACTAATGCTCCTTTCCTTTCATGTCTGTTTAAACCTAGCTCTCCATGATCAACCCCAGTTATCCTTCAACTAGTACTTCACTGAGAACTATTTTTTCTCTTTTTTTTCTTTCATCCACAGAATAGTTTCTTTAGAAGAGAATGGAGATAGCAGTCAATACACTCAGTGAAAACAGGAAGCCATTTGGGTGATCTTAATCCTTGCTGTGCAAGGCACTGGGACAGTCCTAGTTTGAGTTTGCTATGGAAGGATGCATACTCTGTCTGAACAACCTGTGTGAAAGCCATTTCCTCTCGTGTCATGACTTCCACAGGGAAATCTTTGGATGAATGGCCCAAAGAAGAGCCATGGTGAACTCCAGCAGGTCCATGACTGACACTGGCATACCATGTTCCATGATATAAAATGGCAGATCACACTTTGTGACACAGCACTTCTTTACTTGACAATTCTCATTTTTGTGAAACATCACATCTAAACCTGGCAGTTCAATCTCATGCTCTGTCTGTATCACTTCTTTTGTCCCGAAGTATCTTTGAGATGAACATAGATAATATGCTTTAAAAAAGAAGACAATGATATAAAATAAAGTCTAAGTACCTCAACTCAAACACCTTCTGAAGCGTTAGAAGAGAAACTGGTAGAAATGGCATCATCAACAAGGACAACAACCAGAAGAACAGTAATCATTATAATGCAAGTCTCTATTCCAGAGTGTTCCTGCTCTCAATAGAAATTTAGTTTAAAAGAGAAAATGGAAAAAACAAGCAACTCTAGAACCTTAACAAGGAAACAAAAACGGTGGTTGTAGTTACAAGACATACAGTTTGAGTTTTCTGGAAAAGAAATCAAGCTTTAAAGTAGGCTCTTTTTTTTTTTCATTTCACACATGCTCAATGCCAGGCAAATCCCCAGGCATTAAACTTTGCTTTTCTCCCAGCACTCTTAATGTACTCATGATCCTTAAAGAATACTCTGTCTACACCTCACAGAAAAACCCCAGGATGACTGTGATAGTGGGCTGTCCAAGGTATTATATCAAGTGAATCAATTTCAAACTAAACATTAAATATATAAATACTCTAAAGGTTTTTGCAGTCAAGATTTTAAAAGAAATCATCCTAAATTCAGAGAGGTTAGAAATAAATCAATACAGGGAGACAACAAAAGGGAAAATTATTCAACATTTAAATAAGAACATGACTGTGAACACAGAGGTTAAATTTAGGGTTTCCCTTCTCCCTGTGACTCAGTCAGGCTGTCACACATGGACACTTCTTGTATTGTAGTGCACTTTCAAGAACACTCCAGGACATACAATCACCTTGCATCCCACTTTCTGTTTAAACTCACCTCCTGCAGTCAGTTTCTTATGCCACATATCTTCAGTTGGACGTTACTTCATATACAAATGATCAATTATAATACACAGAAAGCAGTCTACGTCAGTGCCCCAAAATATTTCCAATTTGCTCTGACAACCTACAAGCAGAACTGAGGAAAGAAGCTGCTGAAAAAGAAGCACTGGTATGTGGGGAGGAATATGCAACCAAAAGGCAGTTTCCAAGCACATCTGTACAATCAGTATTTTTAAATTCATTTTATTTTGGAAGGGGTTAGGAGGGGTCTGAGTTCATCTAGAGACAGAAGTTTTGTAACTGCACTCAGCACATCAAACACTGGAATAAGATGCACAACCACAGGGACATCACACCGCTCACCATTCCTATTTCCCTTCATCCCCACTCCAAAAAATCCAGCTGAGCTCTGGCAAGTTCATGCTTTCCTCTTCAGAGGAGTACAGAATGCAAGGTTTTCCTGTGACAGTTTCTAAGCTCCCTCATTTTCTACACATAGAAAGCAAAACTGCATGGAAAGACCTGAAGGACAAACTTCCTCTTTACTCAGGATATTGCTCCTGTGCTCATTTCATGGCTTGTCCATGCTCATGATTTGTAAAAGAGTATGTAGCAGTGGCACAACCAGCACCACACAAGTAGATATCTTAGAAAAACAGGTACTTGCCAGAATATATGCGTACATATCATCAGTTCCTCTGTGACTACACTTTGCATTCAGCCTGTAAGTAAGTCAGTGTACCACATTTATGTCATAAAGCATTTCCTTCACCAACATGTCAGATAGGACTAGCCCCATCCTGAAGTCTGAAAGCTGACATCAGGTACTCGATAACGCTCACTGTGGCTTCCATCTGTACAACACAGGCAGCATTGCTTAGGGAACTGATGGTTATGACCTGCTTTTGTTACATATGAGCCCCACAGCTATTGAGCTGATGAGACTGAACTAAAAGAGCAAAACAGGAACAACTGAGGTACAGTGTAGCTGCAGTCTTGCATTATCCTGCCATGGGCCCTGTGAGTATACAGAGAGCTACGGGTGTGCCTTTCTTGCACAGCCTCATGTGGAAGCAGTGGCTGCATCTGCAGCAGCAGCCATGGAGACTCTAGGGTAACAGATCAGTGAAATAAAAAGCTGTTGCTGAGAGGCTGATTTTCATCCTCCACCTCATTTCAGGAGTTTTACTACAGGCTGGGCTGACCCTAAGTCCTGTGGGCTGAACCTTTATGAGCAGGTGGAGCACACATTTGCTGGTTTACTTTCATCTAAACCAGAATTTGGTCCAAGCACTTTCATCATAAGCAGGAATATCAGGAATTTTTGCTTCGGGAGAGCATCCCTGTTGTGGATATAAGTACTAATAAGGATGCACTCAGTATACACTGCTGTTTTTATCATTGGCTTCAATTTGTCTTGATTTTTTCTAATTTTTGTGAACAGGGTGCTTAATGAATGGCTTCAAGCTTTCCCATTGTCAGTGATGGTAGCACACTGTGATTTACTATTGTTAAAAACCAGCATTATTCCCCCACCACGACATACAAAGCGGAAATTTAAAAATAAAAAACTGTGCAAAAATATGGAACGAGCTACTTGTAGGAAATTACTGAAAGGTACTGAAACCAAGGAGCTTTAAAAGCCAGCCTTTATGCAACTCGTACTGAAAGTTAAAACCAGGGACCGGTTAAATCTCTTCAGAATTCAGGCATGAAATGTCTAGTATCACAGCGCTTGCTTCATGCAAGTAATGACTGCTTGGAGAGACATTACAATAATTTTGCTTCCTGAAATTTCCCCCAGTCCATTTTTTAAAACATGCCTTAAATAAGTAATACATTGTTTGTAGTTGTCTACCTTTGAAATTTAGAAACTGAAGCAAATAAAAGTTAAATGAATTGTTCAGAGTCCCATAGAAGTCCGTGGCAGTTTCATTTTCAGAGATGAATTATGCTGTGCACATTAACAACATAAATTGTAGTGGTCTGAGTTGCCATTTAGCCTTTGCTTTTATAAAAGCAGGAACTTTTCCTATGTGACTATGGAGAGCCATACAAAATATCTGTATTCTGGATAAATGCTCAAAATAATTCCCATTTCTGCTGAATCTATAGTAGTTCTGTAAAGCTAAATCATAGGGGACACCCATGAGTAAGGGATCCCACTGACAACATTGCTAGCACTATATATCTTGATAGGAAATCTTCAGGAAAAGACATTTCTTTGTTAGCATTCTGAAAGAAAAAGATACATGGGACAACCCTATGTGAGAGGCAAAACAAACCTAACATTGTTTTTGAGTAGATTTTAAAATATAGGATTATTGTATCCTACATAATTTTTTAATTACTACAGTGCCTTACATGTTTAAAAATGTCAGAGTTCTATTATTTATGTGTGGATATAGTTTCTGCTTATCTAACAAGTAGCTGACCAAAACCTGGTAGATAAAGTGAATAAGTTTTGTTAGAAACTATGTGAAAGTTCATATACTCTGTTGATGTATTTGCAAGTACCTAAATATAAATATATAGGTCTTCCCATGTTCCAGTCCTCTATCTTATATTCTCATCACGATTTATCACTGTGGAAGTCACAGTTAATACCCCAGTGTAGTGCAGCACACTCTTAACTTGGACTGATGAGGAAACTACATTGAAAGACAGAAGCAGGAATAAAATTTCTCCAGCTGCTACAACAAAACATTTTTCTGTGCACCACACATTGCACTATGGAATATAAATTACCTGGCTCCAGAAGAAGAGAAAAGGAGGATGTGCCCCTACAAGAGATCAGAAGGAGACAAAGACAGCCTGCCATCAGGCAGGTACACAATTACAAGTGAATAAGTCATGAAAGATTCACTCACTTGCAATATTTTTTACTGCTTAAAATGAATTTGAAAAACCCATAGCAATGCTTTTGTCTGTGACTCTAAGATATTACTACTGCATCATCAGACACCATGCAAAATCTTTTTGTCTAACAATTATTTAATGTTGACCTCAATTAATTCAAAGTGAATTAGAGATGAACATCACAGAGCTGATATGCACTTAGAACAGCCACAAAACCACCATAGTTAGGAAGAAAAAGAAAAATCAATTAGTGCTACAAACCCTCAAGACTTCAAGGCATCACCAGCTATTAGCTAATGAGCTTTGGGACAAACCTACTCTACAAGCAAATAGTGCAGATATCTGCAGCCCTCCAGTCATTGGCAGCATCAGTGTATCAGATGGGATGAGCTGCTGTTTGGATGCAATGAGGCAATGTCCCTGCTACGCACCTTTTCACTGAATTCAAAGGAGTCAGAGACAACTTTTGGTGTTCTTTTTGACATTTCACACGTGCATCAGTGTCAGTGCTAGGAATTTAAAGGAGGGCAGACAGAATATCCTTCATTCAGGAAACCCCAAAAACCTGCAAAAATATTTTACACGCTCTTTTCTTTTTTTTTTTCTTTTCTTTTTTTTTTTTAATAAATAGAACAATGTCATCTAGCACAGAATTCTGCTTCTTCTGGAGTAGCACACAGTTAATCTAAATTAGTGCATGATTTCATGCAGGAAGTAAAAAAATAAACACATCCTGTTAGAACTACAGGCAAATTTCAGGTAGGCAAAATCTAATTACTCAACATGGAATACAGCCAGTGACACCAAGTAATGCACTTATTCTTGTGAAATGTGCTGTAGGATTTTCTTTTAATAGTTAGGCTTGCTCTGAGCCTTCATTTTTTTTATTTAATCTGAAAGATGGAGAATGTGCTCATTTGTGTAAAATCAGTTATAATGGACATAATGAAAATTTACACAGGTCTTGTATAACTGGATTTAACGGCTAGGATCTGAAGTCTAGGTTCGGACAGCAGTAGGCCACAAAGACACCTTTGTATAGAGTTGAAATTTCTTGGCAGAGACTGGAGACAAGTGGCAATAAAAATTTAAGTGTTGAGACTGTCTTTTAAAATACTTCACACACTTCATAAATAATACTCTGTATTTTTAGAATATTAATAAAACTGTCCTGCTTCTGCCCCTCCAGTTTTAGTATCCACCATGTCCCTTTAAAGCCGCGACCCTGAAAAGGGGAAGAAGGCAGAAAGCAAAGCCAGTAACAGGGCTCACATCTTGAAGAAACAAAACCAGAAAACAAGCAAAATACCTCCCACACCAACAGTTCAAAGACTATCTGTCTAATTCCTAAGCAGGACTAATTCTTGTGCGTGTGTGAAACTAATGCCAACAAAATGACATAGGTAATTACATATGATTTCCGCATTGCACAAAGGTATAGGTGGCTCATTGAACCACGAGCCAAATTCAGTGAATTCTTTATGTGTGATGGCAAGCATTTGGCAGCTTAGCACTGTTGATCATTGCAATGGTTAACATCGGTGTTCTGTACCAAGAGTTGACATTACTAGCTTTTAATTCCTGCCTCATGCCTTTGGGGTAATTCTGCTGTGAAACCGCCAGCTTCATTAGTTTGCCACTCAAAGGCAGCAAAGAAAACTACAGTGTACAGCTTGCAAGAGAAGAAAGACTGGAGCAGTAGGCATAGGTGCGCCAGCCTCTTGTAGAAGAAGCACTTTGGCTTACTCATTAAGGCTCAATCAAAGCAGGAGCTAAGGAGATCCTCTGCAGAAATATTAATATCCCTCACCATAGTATGATTAAAAAAAGTGAGGAAAATGAATAGCAACAGCATTTTTTTCCAGTTCCTTGAATCTTTCCAATATATGAAGAAGTACAAAGTCATGCCCCGGGATAGTTCACATTACAACTACATCTAGCTCACATCTCACCCCTCTTCATTCCATTCAGGTTCCAGAACAAACCAAATCATCTTCCACTTGTTCATAAAAGAAAATTTCTTCAGATCCATGTTGTTTACTTAAGAGATTACAACCAAGGTGATCCCTGGTTATCTCTGTAAAATTGAAAAGAAAAAAAAAAAGAAAAAGTGCTTCTAACACCTAGATGTGAGAGGGAAAAAAAGTCTTGAGCTGTGGGTCTCAGCAACCTCAAGGGTTTTACTGTTGCAGAACCACCAACAGGCCCTGTTGATTTAATACATCAGAAGTTATCCTTTTCTGTTCCAGATCTTGAGCTGACATGAGTTATATCATGAGTTATATATGAGCATATCATGAGTTATATCATGAGTTATATATGAGCATATCATGAGTTACACATTCTTCTGGTTCCCATTCTCAGCAGACAACACTGACCAGGCCCCAGTGGAAGGCAGAAATGTCCTCAGGGCACACAGCAGGCAACCTAAGTGACAGGAAGCTGATATGGGTCTTAAGTACCATGAAGCTAATAAGTAGAGGATGAGGTCAAGAACACCACATTTTCTGTGATGAGTACCGACATGTTGATGATTGATGATCTTTAAGGTCTTTTCCAACCTGAGTGATTCCATGATTCTATAAACCATTTGGATGTGGTACTCAGGGACATGATTTAGCGGAGGGCTGTTAGTCAGGGTACTATGGTTGGACTCGATGATCTTTAAGATCTTTTCCAACCTGAGTGATTCTATGATTCTTTGTCCTGCAGCAGAGGTGCAGGGGACCACCTGGGCCTACTCAACAGCTGCTTCACTTACCCTGAAGCTCCAGTAACTGAAGTCAGCTCCCTTTGACTCAAGCTGAGTATATGCAGCTTGACATGAATCATTTACAGGCATTTTAGAAATTCAGCTCTGTCATCTTGGAACTGAGAAGAACCCTGTATGTTGAAAGACCCAAACCTTCTTCTATGAGTGGGACCAGCTTTTTTTTGTTGTTGTTTTTTAAAACCAAATTCAGTAAATACAAAGCTACATGATATCTAACTATCAATTAGCCTATCTCACCAAACCAATCAGTCCACTGATACAATATTATAAAACCAGATATTTAGGCAAGTGTCAAAAAACTGTTGAAAGTGAGGAATTCAGCATACAGGTATTTCAAGATTTGCATCAACAGAGTGAGTATCCTGCAATTGAAGCAATTCAAATCATATGTGCATTGCCATGATTTAAAATCAGTTAGTAAAAATAAATTACTTATTTAATGAACAAAAGTAATACTTTGGAGCACATATTGCTGGGATAAAGGGCATAGTTAAGGTAATACCATCAGGGAGCTTTAGCCAAAGCCAGAAAGCACAAACTTGGAGCAGCCCCCTACCTATGTTTGGACCTGCTTAGAAGCAGAGTGTTTTTATTCAGGTCTCTGTGGAAATCGTTCCTGTAAGCACAAAATCTGCTCTTTGACTAGCTCCTAGCACTTCAAAGCCTGGGTTCATGCCACAGGACAAAATAGCTATTGAGTGAGACAGGGAGCAAAAGCTTTCTGAAGCCATGTTGCCAACATGACTCAAAACAACTATGAAGGGACCATCTATAAAGCCTGGAGGTTAGTTCAAGCTCTCTTCATGCTGTTGTTTTTTTGCCTTTCTCCCAAGGCTACCAAAAAAACATCAATTAATGCTTTAGAGCTGTTGGCATCACCAAATGGCATGAAAGCCTCAATTCACCTCCTGAAGGGCAGCAATTTTTTTTCATCCCTTTGCTTATTGCAGCTGTAAAGATTAAACACCATATGATCTATGAATTCTTCATATTTGTCCTCAACATTATTTGCTGTAGCAGGAAAATGACTGCATCACAATCAGTGAGCAGCTAGACAGTAGAGAAAATGTTTTTACAGTGAATAAATTATATACAGGATGGGTAGGTATGAGTTTCATCATTTCAAGTGATCAAGCAATTAGCTGTTGTCTGAATTCCTGAAAGCTGCAAGCTGCCATCAACAGCAGAGGTTTTTTTTCTTCAACATAAACAGGTATTTGTATAGGAGATTTCCTCTAGTGCCTTAGCATCTACATTCACAGCACTAGCAAAGCAGCTGATAAATGAAACAAAAAGTACACTCTAGCCAAAGTTAGACTGTATTAGTTTTTAGACGTCTTTTAAACAAATTAGATAACAAAAGAAAAACAGTGGAGATAGGAGAACAAATAACACATGTGCTTGGATTTAAAGACTTGCTAAGAGGACCATAACTACATCTTAAATGCATGACAGAATATGGAGGAAAAGTTGATTTCATGAGTCAAAATATATCTGTTCCTTTTTCTAAAAATCATAGATGTATCAAAACTTTTGTATTTCATGTTTAGCTACAGAATTTAAAGTCACTGTAAATATGTATTTTGAAAAACATTTTGCCTGTTGTGGAAACAGGCATTTCAGTCACAAGCTATGAAATGTGGAATTTTGTTCACATTCTGTCCATGTCTTCTGTTAGCAATTTTTCTTTTGTGGTTGGCAACTTTCAGCATTAAATATGTGTAAATTATTACATTTGCTAGAAATATCAACACATTGCAGTCATCTAAAAAGCAAGAATAGATATGGAAATAGGAATATTAATCAATCTGTACTCCCACAGTGTCTGAATGTATGAAATATTCAGCTTGACAGAAAGAATCCAAAGTATGCCAGACATCGCTTATGAATACAACCACTATCATTTTCAGATTCAGTAACTTTTGACTGAGTCATTAGTCCTAGTAGATGTTATGCTCTGTCATTCTGGAAGTTTCTTACATTATTCAAAGACCAAGTTGACAAGATATATATATATCTTATATATATATATATATATATATATATATATATATATATATATATATTCTTATAAAAGAGTACCTATTTGAAAGGTTTGGAATCTCTAGATTTCAAACTAGTCTTTTATAATCAAAGAAAGTATTTCTGTTTTGTTGTCTAGATAAAACTGTTATCATTTCTTAGAGTTTTGGAGTACCAGAGCACCATGAGGGAATTATAGAGTACATAAACTTGGGGAAAAAATCTTCATATATGTTAGTTCATTTAAAGTCATGTGGTCATGCTGTGTTTGGTATTACTCCTGTTTCTTCCCAAAAGATCGTGACTTCCTTAAATATTATTTGCTTTTGTAATTTCTATCTCAAAGTCATCAGGAGCTAAGCTGGGCTGGTGCTTTTTCTTCCCTTTTAAAATTAAAAAGAAAAAAGACCAACCCTCTTTTGTAGTATATAATCTGTGAATTCCTAGCTTACCACATTGATAAAAAACACAATCAGCAAATGACAACTGCTCCTTAATATGATTTTAATGTTGAGAATTTTTGATTTAAGCAAGAAAACAAATGTTTTAGTAACAATAACAAATGCTGATTTTATAAAATAAAAATAAAATCATCAAAACAAACACTTTGTGTTTTCCTTTACTAGAGTGTATGAAAAACTATGGGAAAAACAATACCTTTGTGAACTCGCTAGATTGTTGCAAAAGCTTTTTCAAGCAATAAAATGGATCGTTGGCCAGCTGACCAGAATGAATAACACTATGGTTAAAATGCAAAAATTGTACAGATGCCAAAGTGGTGGTAAATGGAAGCTTCACTTAGCTACACATAGATCATATTGTAGTAGACAAAGGAAATAAAGCTGATTGTATGCATTTGTATCTGGTAGTGATAGCTTTATAATTCAATATGTGCAACCACCAAAGAGAGACAAAAGCATGCCAGACTTAGTAATAAGTATGGAAGATATCACCAAAGAAATGGCGTAGATAGCAATAATATCAATCAAAACTAGGTTATCAGATCAAGGTAAAAATAAAGTCTGTTAGGAAAAGAGACGGCTATTGAGGTCTGTAAAGACAGGATTTGGGGAATTTCAGAGCGTTAAATGTTCTTGGCCTCTTCTTGAAACAGAAACTTGCCTGATCATCAATGGACTAGAAATCAGAAGATCTGAACATTCTTCTCAGCTTAACCAAAAGAATATGTGTATGTCATACAAACATCAGTCTCTTTGTCTCTAACATTGAAAAATTAGTTCTAGTCCCACTGAAACAGGACTGAGTGTAGAGTATAAAAAGGCAGAGGAGGTCAAAAGGGGGGAAAAAGGATTGATGCACAGTTGGACAAGATCTGAAGCTGTAAAAATTTCTGAACCCTACTGCTGTAATTATCAGGGCAGAATATTGCCAAATCATGACACTTCTCTTAGAAGGCATGGAAACCAAAACTCTGGTCTAACACTGGCCATAATTAAAGGAATTCTGCATAAAATCCATTCCTACACCCTGAGTCCCAGTCAAATCTCAGTGAGCAGGCCACACGCAATCAAACCTTGAGAAAAGTGCAATTCAAATGTTATAATACACTCTCCCTCCTTTTTTCTTTTCTTTTTTTTTTTTTTTTCTATTTCCGTATCCAGAATAAGTCTCCTTGAAGGGGAAACCTGACAGGAGACTACTAGCCAAGACTATTTCTGCACTTATTTTATAAACAATATAAAATTATTTATATGCCAGAATTGGAAGTTCATCCAAACTGATGTAAAAATCCTCCGTGTTAGCTACTCTAAAATAGAGTCTAAAAGGCTTGGAACTACCAAGACGTGTGTCTTACATGCTCTTTTCTAATGGCCACAGTATCCACAGGGACAGAAGGGAAGGTAAAGTATTATAACTCGCTTCCTGAGAGAATGAACCAGAGAACCATGAAAGGCATGTATAATAAAAATATGTTTTAGTTCATAATTAATCCCTTTCAAAGAATACATAAACATATTTATTTACAACTGTTATTTAAATAGGGAGATCTATACTGTTTGTGGAGAACACAAGATGAATAGGTGTTGTGGAGTTTCAGACTGTTAAACACAGGCATTTTTATATTACCATATAAATGTTCTAGAACAATTACCTGGTGATTTCCTGTTGTTTTGAGAAAATATATTCTTAAATGTGACACAAAGTCTTGTTATAGTAAGAAAACATTTAAAATATAGAGTTCTTGCTGCTTAATTGCAACAAAAAGAGAGCCCTGAAAATCAAAAACAATATGAGAAGAATAAATAGGGGGTAAATATTTTGTATAAAACAAGAACTAAGGAACACTCAGTGAAACCACTGGGTGCCAGATTTTAAGCAAACGGAAGGAAGTACTTCTTACTATGATGTATAATTATGCTGTGGAATTCATTGCCACGGAACACTGTAGATGCCAAAACTATAAATATATGGCAGACAGGTCCATCAGGGGCTATTAACACACCAGATGCAACCTCCAGTTCAGGAAGTCCCAAAACTTCTGAAAGCCAGAAACTGGGAGAGCATACCAGGGGAAGGGTCATTTTATTGTTGCTCTGCTTCTCATAATCTTTCCTTAAACATTCATCTATGGCCCCTGTCAGAAGCAGGATGCTGGACTACAAAAGCTGTAAGTCAGCTTACATACAGGCATGCTTCACATATGCTTGGTGCAGAAACCCCTATCAGAAGGCAGCACAGCTGGTCTCAACAAAAATATTAATGAGGAACTTGACTCAATGCGGCTGGGACTGCATTATTTTGAAAAAGAAGATGGTGTAATGAAAAGTAAATTCAAGTATACAAAAAGACTACTCAGTTCCTTGAAGTCACAGCAGGTTTAACTGAAGGATGATAACCGTGACTCAAAGAAATTCATTAAAGTTAATGGAATAAGCTAGTGGTGGAAACCCTACTATCCAGTTAAAGTCCACCTAGGTGGAAAAAGGAAAGCTTTTCAGGAAATAGGTTAGCAAACGACGTACTGGACAGTTACACAGTTTTTAATCTGACTACGTCAGGGATAACAAGATGTTAAGATGTATTGATGAGGGCATTATCCAAATGCCTCTTGAACACTGACAAGCATGGGGCACTTAAAAAGACTGGTCTCACAAAAAGTTATTTGATCTTCACTGTGATCTAGTGTTTTTTTCACAATCGTTCTTCTGTCATATATTTGCCTCTTTTCTATTTTTTTTACTGGCTTCTAATTTTTATACTTCCTATGTCATCCTTTCTTGCTCATGCTTTCTCAAGTAGCATTCACCAACCATTCATAACCCCAGCACATGCATTCTTATAATTTCCACACCATCACAATCTCCTTCCTGCATCCATCCTCCAAGAGGACCCTCTCTTTTGTAAGGATAGCCCTGCTTAAAGAACTGGAGCAGGGAGCATGGCAGATAAGATCTTGTTTTCCTCTGTTTATGTCTTCTTATCTGCTGTCTAAATAAGCAGTCAAATATATAAAAAGAGAAGATAAATAAACAAACAAACAAATAAATAAATAAAAAGTTCTGTAAAATGACAAAGAATCAAATTAATGATTTATAACTCCTTTATACTGGGGTCTGCAGCTATGAATGATTTAGTGACAACTAACTGCCTGCAACTAACAACTTGTACACTTAGTACAGCAGCAGAGTGGTTTGCATTTACAAGTAATTAAAATTTCTTAGATTCAAGTAGGCAAGGTTAATGATGTGTGCATTCACTATGATGTCAACCATGCTATATGATTAAGACACGAGTAATGATACATTGAATTAATACTGTAAAGCCCACTATTGGTAACTATATATGATTTTTCACATTTATCCTTCCATTTAAATAATGCAAAGAATTGCTTTTGAAAATAGTGACTGTAAATGACCCTGCATGCCATACTAAATTGCTCTTCCTGTTCAGTTGGTATCATTACATTTTCTAAGTTGTTTACTTTTTAATATATCTTCCTTTGTATGGGGTTCAAGAAGCAAGATTCTTACAAACCTGCTTCAACTGAAGCTACAAATTTGCAACAAAATACACAGCATAAGATAAAAAATATATAAATAACTTTCTTTGCAATTCTATTTTCTTTACAATGATATACATACATATATTTCTTGGAAAGAATCAAGGGGTTATTTGTCAGTTTGTTAGCCAACCTAACACCCATCTTCCTGGAACTCCTGCAGAAATCAGATTACCTGCCAGGACCAGAGTTAGCTCAAGCAACTCATCTTTTAATTCGAGTGAAATTTTAGTCTCAAATACTGCACTGCCTGTAAGGCATTGCTTGTGGTGTGGAGAGGTGCTGGACTGCTGCCAGTCAAGTCACTGCTGATCTGTAGTGCCAGTTGTCATATCCAATACTCCTACAACTTGCCTTCTCTGCTCAATATGAATCTTATCTCGCTGGACACTGATGAGTGGACTGAAACGTTAGAAATTTGGATCTGTTTGTGTTACAGATCTTCCATTCTCCCACCTGGACTCATTGCCAATAATGGATTCCTAAGTTTCATAGAAATAAGCATTTCAGGGTTTTGATTTTCCAGGCATTTCACAACAAGTCTTTAGGAACTGTACAACAACAGTTCCCTGAAAGTCTTTTCTCTTTTATTTTTATAAAATGAGAAAAAGAGTCAGCAGAGTTGGATCCATTCCAGGTACACTTCTGAAATGGTTTCACAGGCACAGGAAATCCTTCCCCAGCATCAGTCCCAGCCCCACAACAGCAGCTGACAACACGCGTGCTCAAATGCTGAGTGCTGACATGCAAACCTGCTCTGCCTCAGTTTGAGTGTGAGTATCACCAGTGGTCTCCCACCTCCCTGACAAACACTACAGCCAGAATTCAGCATTTTCCCTTTAGGTGTTGGATCCCTTCTGTTTTTTAAATATATTTAGCTATTAATTCAGAGAGGGCAGAGGCGGCAAGGGAGAGTAACTGAATTTTATGGCCCACAGTCAGAGCGCTCAACTGGGATGCGGGAGATCAATGTTCAAGCTGCATGGATTAAAGTACGCTTTCCCACACTGCGGATGGAAGCGCACAGTGACTGTGCCAATAACTATAACATACTTTCTAATTTATTTTGTAATGTCAAGAGTATATGATGCATGCTATTTTTTCTTTTGCCAGTTTGGCTGGTCGTTTCTTTTAATTTATGCGTTTCAAAGACAATTTTCTGCTGTTCATTTTAAAGTATTGCCCATGTCTGAGTTGACATCAGACAATTTTGGGCAGGCTACGCATGTTTAGAGATGCCAACTAGTTCACCTACCAAACAGTGTCTGAGCACTACCAGGCCTTCTGCCAGGCCTTGTTGTTACACCACTGTGACTGCTGCTCACTCTAATTGAGACAGACAAGGGGAGTTGCATTTGAATGCTCTACAGGTTAAACTAAGTGAATAATATTAGAATTAGCCATAAACTTAGAGCACTGTGAAGGGTGGGTAAGCTGAGAAAATCAGCAACATCGAAATGTTATGGAATTCCTGACCATTTATTACTACCCTTTTAATCCTACCACTTCACAATGTTTACTCACAAGAAATTATTTCTTTTGGTAGCTTCCATGTCATCTATTGAAAATTCAGTGTTATCTAATAAAAAATGGCCTCATATTGCTGCCAGCTCTTCCATTCATTACTTCTCCAGACATTTTCTTTCTTTTCCCCAAGTTACAGATAATCTCCCCTTTTAACTGCCCTTGCCTCTTTGCCCAGAAAAAGGTCTTTGTGTTCCTGGTCAGAGAGCCTTCATATAGCAGTCAGAGCTCAGGGGAAAAAGATTCACAGAAAACTTATTTCCCAGCATGATTCTTGTATAAAGCAGCATAGCAGATGCTGCTCTGATTTAGCACTTTTCACACAGTGTGCTCTGAGCTACTTTTTAAGAGGTGCCATATTGTATGAACTTGCTGCATTTGAACACCAGAAGCCCCAGCAGAGTGGGCTGTGACTAGGATTTAGTGCAGGATGATCAGATTCAGCAGTCACAGGTTACATTTTAGTCAAACAGCACTACGGCAGTTCCAGATGATGAGTTCTCTCTTTCCTACAGGAAGGAAGGACAGATCCTCAGTTCTCTTTAAAAAAGATGGATAATCACCTACTTACAGCCACCGAAGTCATACTGAATTAGTCTAATGATTCATGGAGTACCCCATCTTCTTTACTAGGATGGATTTCTGCATTAAGAACTTCAGAGAGCAGCACAACAGTAAATAATTGGAATAACATTATCAGGAAGATTTCTCCCACTGAGAATATTTGTTTTGAATTCCTAACTTGGGCAGGAAATTCTTAGTCTGCAGTTACACTACTCAAATCCATCCTAGATTCTAGGTTTTGCTCTCCAAAGCATATCATCAATCATTTTATGGACTATTGCTTGCACGCTTCCGCTAGAAACACAACTCTATTTCTCTGTGGACAAAAAACATCACAAAACTTGAACGAAGTAACCAAGATTAGAAGCATCTGAACTGAAATGATTTATTGTTAGCTATGTATGACCCATGTAACAAGTCTTCAGAGAACATAAGGCAACACCAGTTTGTCTTTCTTTAGAGAACATCAGAGAAAATTGTTACCATGCAAATTATTTTATTATAATTCACAGTAGTCTTTGTTTCTATTTTTTTTAATCCTAGCTCTTACAGTGGAATTATGTGAGATTTCAGTCTTCATCTGTGCATTTTGGTAAGAAAAAATGAACAACTACAGGGAAAGGTTTATAAGCATCAATCTGTAAGATTTTTTTTAAAGAAATAATAAGAATTATCTCTTAAAATCTCATTACTTTACACTGCCTTCAACATTGTTCCACATAATAGATGAGTTGAGGTTAAAATTGTGAATTGGCTTCATTGCATCAATTACCTTCTTGGCCTGTCTAAACCTATGAGGATACAAAAAGATGTTTTACCCCTCAGCTTCTAGAAATGTACAGGCAGCAAGACACCTATTCTCATTTCTGACTCAAGAGGACCTCATGTTCCTTTACAACAAAAAGAATATTTTTATTTTGCTTTATTTTAGCACTCACTGTTTTGTTGTTTATTTTATGTCTTTCTTTGTCACGTTGTATTGCTCACTTTCCAGTTACACAGTTCTAATCTCTTCTCATATTCTTCTCATATTTAAATAAGGAACATCTTTCACCTTCCTAATCTCTGAATATATGCAACTACAAGAAATTTCACTTTTCCCCACTGCAAAAAGGAAACATACTGTACCAATTAAAGAGCTTTCTATGAAAAAATCTAATTATAAAAACACAAGGCCTGATTCAAAGCCTATTTTAGTCCATGGAAAGACTTCTGTTGACTACTTTGGGCTTGAGTCCATGTTTAGCAATGGTTAAATTGAATAAGAATATTATTTCCAGTTAACAAACAATTCATGGGCATGCTGAATGCAATATGTTTACATTACTTCTACATCTTCCATTAAAGAATACAAATTTTGAAAATATGGTATTGTATTAGTTCATACGAGAACTCATATGTTGCTTAAATGTGGGTCTGTTTTAATACATCCATCCAATACATCTCTACAGCAGAATGGATTTTTACAGGAAACATATGGGATCAGGAAAGCATTTTCTACTGTGAACATCACATGATGGAGATGCATAGCCTGTTTTCTGAAACATGAGCATTCTTCAAGTACTTTACAATTCCTCATCCAGTAACTTTTTATGTCCAGACGTCTAAAGTAGTTCCTAATCTAAAAGTCTTAGGCTGTTCTTTGTTATCAGTGGGCATTTCTACAGCCTGTAAAACCTGCCTCCATAAAGAGACCTAAATGCAAAAATGACAGAGAAGACTTTCTTCCTCTATGCCCTGACAGAAGGACAGTGGAAGCAAAGGGATTTGCTCCTCCTTGCATTGCCTATTTTCTGAAAGATGCAGCAAGGAAGCTATTAGTATGTGGAGCTGGCAGAGGAAGGACTTTCTCTGGTCAGTAGTACAGACTACACCTAGATCCAGCCTCTGTGCTTGTGGCAGCTTGCTGTGCAAAAGAAAAGTCTCTGTGAGGAAATCACCTCTCCACACACTTTCTTTTTCCCATGTGTGAATTCAACCTATCTGGGAAACTGCCAGAGCTACCAGCTGAGTAACTCAACAGAGGAGAGTTAGGTTTGAGGTAAGGAACAGGGTCTGCAATCCAGCTGATCTTAGCTGCAGGAGCTGGAAATAAACCACAAATACTTCTAAGCTTATGCTGTTGCCTCCCTCAGTCAAAAGAATTATATTTGCTCAATTTTGGCCATTGATACAAATGGAACAAAAACTCAATTTCCAGCTTTTTTCAAGATAAGTAGTCGAGTAGTAACAATTACACTGTTAAGCAAAGTCTGCTAGGAAACGTGCATGGATATGCTGAATATCAGCCAGCACAATCTTTAAGGAAAGGTGTGAATTTTTTTTTTTTAATCAAGAGAGACCATAAATAAAGTAGTAACTTTGGGTATGTATTCTCAGAGCAAGCACAGTATGTGCAGTTTCAAAGTGGAGGTGAGCCTGAATGAGACAACTGGTCTTATGTACCTGCTGAATTCATTGTAATTTCAGAGAACTTTGTATCATGGATTTGTTCTTTCTTAACATACGTGTCAACATTTATTTACCAATGTACACACTGAAAGCTGGCTAACAGAGTGTTTCCACAATTTCTGCTAAGAAACACCCTTCCTCCAATGCATTTGCATCAAAGTTAGATCTGCAGAAAGATCCTTCCTCAAAAGCAGTTTGCACCATGGCACCTTTACATCAGCAAAGTTTTATCAAGCTAAGTAACCTACACTGTTATTATACGTCCACAATCCTTTAGGAAGTAAATAAGAACAATAAAAATAATCAATAAAATAAACGATAAAAATTATCAGAGGCTAATCACCTTGACCTAATTACTCACGATCACATCAAGCAGTTAACTTGATGAAAG
Organism: Excalfactoria chinensis; assembly: GCF_039878825.1. Taxonomy (NCBI): domain Eukaryota; kingdom Metazoa; phylum Chordata; class Aves; order Galliformes; family Phasianidae; genus Excalfactoria; species Excalfactoria chinensis. The sequence goes on from NC_092826.1 coordinate 49,545,316, forward strand.
TAACAGAAACCTTTAAAAATACGTAGGAAAAGAGGGAAGGATGGAAGCAAAGATGCATTCAGGAAGGAATGCAAAAAACTTCGTGTAAACAAAAGGCTGGAGATAACACTGCTCTGATACAGCATGTTCCACAAAATCAGTGCGCCGGGAATCAAAAACTGAAAACAAAATTTTAACTTACATCATCATCGAACCATAATATATGCTGAGTTGTAAGGGACCCACAAGGATCAAAGAGTCCAACTTCTGGTCCTGACCAGAACTACCCAAGATTCAAATCCTATGTCTGAGAGCACTGTCCAGATGCTCCAGCACTTGGGGCTGCCCACCGCCCTGTGGTGCAGCATCTGTCCCCAACCCCCATATGCCCCTCCCCTGGCACAGCTCCGTGTTGTTCCCTCTGGCCCTGTCGCTGTCACACAGAGCAGAGCTCAGCGCTGCCCCTCCGCTCCCTATGAGGAGCTGCAGCCACCATCAGGGCCTCTCCTCTGTTCTCTACTGAGCAAACCCAGGGTACCATTGCTCCTTCTGGCTGTCTGGGTATGTTGCTGACTCATACTCAACCTTTCCATGGGGTTACTAAACTGCTTGTCCAGAACGATACTGTGAAAGACAGCATCAAAAGTTTTGCTAAGGCCCCAGAAAAAATAAATTATATATAATATATATATATATATATATTCCTACTGGCTTCTGTTGGGCAACTAGATGGGTAAAATTGTTGTAAAAGACTAAATCTTTGTCCTTCCATTTGGATATCTGGAGATATCCATGGAGATGACATTCCCTGCTTGCAAAAGGCAAATGAAAAGAACATGAAAAAAAGTATGCACGCAAGGAAGAGCACTCTGAATGACATTATCTGGTAAGGAAATTCACAAAGGTTTTGTTCTCTCCTTTAATCCAGGATTCGGTTACAGTGCTCATTTTGTGCGTGGCTTGCTTTCTCTGAGCTTAACATTTCAGTCCTCATCATTGTTGCAGCATAAATATTCTACTATGCTGTAAAACAATGAACAGTTGTAACTCATGCACAGCTGTGTTATTAAGCAAACATGATTTCTACATGCTACAGACCACTCAAAGATCCAAACTTCTAAATTACAGAAATCCAAAGTATGTGAACCACTTAAGAATTGGATTATCTTTTAAAGACAAATCAAAGCATATTAATGTGATAGAAAAGTTTGTTTGCTCGGAAAGACCTGTATACAGTAACACAGATAAAGGGGTGAATTGGCTACAGTGGTTACTAACAGCCAGCCAAAAGGAGATCAGATGTCTTAAAAAAGGAAGGAGCAAAATGGATTGTGAGTAGACAGTATTAAATTAATCAGATAGGCTGGAATGACTGTCATATGCGTCTAGCCTAGTCAGATGAAATTTGTTCATTCTTTTTGTTGTTATCCTTTAGTTGGTTACTGGATCAAAAGCCTGATGCAAACTTCAAAAATGCCAAGTGGCATGTTTCTACTAATTTCTCTGGACTTCATATCAGATCTTTAAAAGAGACATTGAATTCTTCTATCACCTCCATCATCCCCTCAAGAATATCAAGAGTATTTGATGGAAAACATTTTACCCCTCTAGCATTCAACTAAAATGACACTGAAGTGTATCACGTTTATTCATTGCTGACATATTTTAAAGAAGTTGAAGATCAAATCAAATGTTTGCATATCATCAGAGCACAGCAAGCAAAAAATTAAACTGACAATACAGAACTACAAGCTGAGATGCCAGAATGAAACTAGGCTACGTTATACACTGATTGGTTTAGTATAAGAACAGAGGCAGGTAGAAAATGAGAGTGATAAATATTCAGTATGGTAGGAAAATAATGCCTTCCAATATTAAAAAGCACCTACTTTGTAGAACAAGTAGATAATCTGATTCAAACACATCTGCACAAGATAATAACTCTAAAACCTTTATGATTCATTTCTTAGTGTTTTTAATGCCTATTTTCTTTATGACATTGCATACATTTTATCCAGTGACATAGACTGCTTCTCCATTCCTTTAATTAAGACAAGGACCTGAGCTTAAGGTGCTCTAGACCAACTTCCGGGGAGGCCAGTTACTAGGAAAATGAGAATCCTTGTGGATGCCTGACAAGCATAAGTGCCACTGCTTTCAAATAGTATAGGAAGCCAGTAACAAAGGAAAACTTAGAAAAATAAACCCATCTGTTACGTGCAGGCATGAATACTGCATTATGTATGTGCCTCTCTGTTTTAAATAGATGAAACATTATTCTTGACCTTGACTCCACTTAGTACACTGGAGGTTGAACCAGTCTCGTGTGCTCAGAGAACTGACCCACTATTGTATTGCAGAAACAGAGTGGGAGGGGAAGAAGCTAATCCAAGTATCCCCTCTGGTTTTGCTTCGTTCTGTCTCTGAGGAGTTGCAGTCTGAATTCTTTGGTCCTGGAAATGTTCCACAGCAATCAGACAGTGCATCTTCTGAGACATGAATTTTTGCTGAGCTTTGTTAGTATTTTTTATTCTTTTCTGCTCATTAAAAGGGAAACAAAGCTCAGCGCTGTATCACATGCTCATATCGTTTTTAAGCAGAGAAAAAAAAAAAAAAAACATGGATCGCTGTTGATGCCCAATTGCCAATACAGCTAGCCCTTTCTCTTCACTTCGTCTCAGATTTTTAGGATGCCCTGAAAGTCTGTATGAAAATAATCTATCATCAGTCAATTTCAGCACTACTGAACAATGGAAAGCTCATTTTTATCTGAATTTCTTTTTACTGATCTTTATATTTGATTCAAACGTTATAGGGTCAACAAAACAGAGACCAGAATCTGGATACCAAATGTATTCAAGAGTCACATGCTAGCTGTCAAGTACATTCAAACAGCAGTTCATTCAAATTATTGCCTGTTTGAAAATTTTTTGTGTAAGGCCTCTCATATACAATCAAAACCAGGTAATGCCAAATCTAGAAACCTTTGTTCTTAAGACACTTAAAAACAGAAGTGCTTTAGCTAAAGCAGAAGAAAGGTGAAATGTTAGCAGTTACAGACTATGAAAATCATTGCCTTTCCTTATGTTTTAAAAGGCATCTCTTTAAACTCTGACAAAACATCAAGCTAATGAAGTTAAGGTCTACAAAAGCTTCTTTACATCTTCAGTATGATTTGATATAACTACCAAAACATTGTCTAGAAGCAAGTAGCACAAACAGACCCTCTAGATCCTAGTCTCGTAACACTACGCTTCTTCAAATGTTAGCACACTTTATTATAGACTTCTTTAAATCTCATTCTGTCTGACATAGCATAAAATGGCTTACTGGTAAAGAATTAATAAACTGGCACACTGTTGAGTGGCACCATGGTAGGAATATACCGTGTCTACGCATATCCTTCACAGTTATGCTAAAACTAACTGCTCTTTACTTTTGCTGAACCTGTGAAACAAACTTCAAATAAAAAACAGTCAGCCGGGTGTGAGTTTGACTGAACAACATTTGCAACAGAAATGTAACATTGCTACATTAATGCTTGTTTTTATGCTTGTCTAAACTTCTAGCTACATGGCAATCTTCCTTATTAGCTAAGTGTGTGTTTTGAGGGAAAAACTGCATTTTTCAAATTGTCTCCATATATTGCAACAAGTTATCAGAGATTAATATTGAGCTTGCAAAGTCTCACCATGCAGGACAGCCTGCCTGTAAGCCATCCATGGACATGCCTGCATTCCACATAATACCTTAGCTAACAAGCAGCAAGAAAGAGGACCTAAGGGTGACCCCAACACTACTGGCCCCCATGGAGAACCCAACCCACACGCTACCTGAACACTCTCATCATTTGACAAAAATACATACAAATATTTATAAGACTCAATCTTTGCTTTCTAGTGTATTTTCTTTAAAAGATTTTAGTTAAACTACTAAGAATACATAAAATATATATCTGTGCGGCCCATAGCCACTAGTCTTAGCATCAGCAGACAAACATTTTGTAGCAGCCAAACAAGTGGACTGTGAGTGTTACAGTGTCCCTTTTCTGAAACAATGAAATACTGAACATGGTTTTAGGCTGATAATACTGAAGTGCAGTGGAATTAAAAGAAACTGCTTCAGGGCTGCAGCACAAGGACACCTGTTTTCTCTTGACATCTCTCCCTGGTCTGATCAACTTTGCTAGGTTTTACCCCATCTATCAAAAAATGATATGTATGCTGGTACTTACGCAAGAAATTCTTCCTAAGGCAAGATAAAATGATGATGTGCTTAAAAAGGAACACTGTAATACCACTGATGAGAAGCAGAAGTAAATACTATGATTTCAAAAGTGTCTTGCCTCAGTGCCCACTTATTGTGTGCCCATGACATACCAGGAATGGCATCTTTTGTCCTGCACTGGTCAAGGAGTATTGTAACACACATCCAGAGCATAGCCATAGTGAATGGCATGCTCAGGAAACATACATAATAAGTACAAAAATGCCACACCCAGGAGGCTGGAAGGGTTTTACCATCAAAGCCTAGAATTGCCTACTTTCTTCTAGACACTGCAAGTACATTTTCACTTCCTGCTTTTATTGCCTTAGTATAAATTGGGCTTTGCTTTCCAGCAAAAAGTAATTGTCTTGATAGTGGACAGATATTGCCATAGCTTTCTACTGAGAAAGCCAAGTTCTTCATCCATGGCCACAAATCTTTCTTTAAGGAAACAGATAAAGCACAGCCTTGTAGCACAAGTACAGTGTGGCTTTTTTGGTACCATTTACACTCTCACTGCTTCCTTCATTTGCCATCTTTCCTCATGTATTTCTTTACATCACTCCATGAAACCATTTAAACAAAAAATAATCCCTCGGTACTCAACATCTAAGCCTCTGAATGCAGGTTTGCCATGACTTTATTTTACTTTATTTTAAAACAGATGAGCCATTAATAAATCAGTTTCTACAGAGGTATACTAACATCACACCTCACTGCATCTACTGTCAGGAGGAGAGAAACAGCAGAATTGAACCACGCACTCTCTATCCCAAAAAAACCCAAATTCTAATACCTGGAAAATCCTTTATCTCTGTCAGTCTCCTAGTTGATCTTCCATCACAAACAACAATTAAGCTTCCCTTTACTTGAGTAGTTTTATGCTGAAACTCCAAGGATATAGCATACCATAAGGTTTCTAGCAACCAGCTAAACCCTAGGATTGTCATGAAGGAGGATAGATGGGAAAGTTGTTAAGTCTCTCATTTTTTTCTGTCTTGACATTTTAGTATAGCAAGAAGTGGGTTTGCACATGCTGAACACAAACACTCACAGAAATAGGATAACACAGCATTTTAATTTCTGTCGTAACTCCGCTTTCTTATATCCCAAGGCAGTCGACAGCATTAGGACCTAATTGAAAAGACATATCTTTGTATTTTGTCTCTGACTGAACGTGACTTTTTCTTTTAAGTGAACCAGCTCTCCACTTATTTTAGGAAATTAAAATAGGAATGTCCATGCTCACTGACGTTTTCTGCAGTATGCCTTATGCTTAACTAACCCTATAGATACCAGCAGACTTACTCCAGTTTAGTAAAGATCTCTTTTAAACTGCAATCACCATCTTGGCTGTTATTTCTTATTTAATGCCACAATAGCGGCATTGGTTGATGCTTCTTTCAGTTACTAATGGCAGAACTGTTATTTCAGTGAGAAATATATGTTAAACTCAGCAGACATATTTAGCTACAGTGGAACAGTTCTGTCCATAGACGAGGAAGAGTTTGAGGGGAAAAAAAAAAATCACCATTGTTATTCAAATTACTGAAGTCAGGAAACCAATGCATCTGGAAATAAAGGGACTTTTCCAGCATCACAGAGCTGGCAGCAAAGCCAAAAGGATCTCCTGAGTCATAGCCTGGTGCCCTGCTCATTCAGCTTTCTGACCTCCCCAGGAGGGTTTTACAGTTTCTAAAGAGGATTTCCCAGACAGAAATATCAGCACTGTACAAGTGACTTGCACACCACTGTACATACAGACTGGCCACAGCATGCTTGTAATATTTACAAGCTTGGGCACGGTGGATGTGGCAGACTTCCAGTCATTTCACAGATCCTGCTACTGTTGCTTCTACTCTGGCTGCAAGACATTCTCCAGCCCTAAGTCGGTGCTCAAAGTCCTCTTTCATCCCAAGAGGGGAATAAAAAATAAAAAATAAAAATCAACAAACTAAAGATATTCAGATATGGTAGCCCTAAATTCATCATGTATGTAACACTTCAGTTTTATTTCTTCCGTTTGTCAGGAGAGCACTGCTTTGATCAAACCTTGTAATTGGACTTCACATATATACTCTGTCTTCAGAAATATGTAATCAAGAGATTTATGATGTTCTGTTAAAAATATATGCAGATTCCTTCATGCCTCCAAAATACGTATGGTTGAAGGCAACATGGAAAAATGTTATTTCCCTAGACAACAACGTATTAAAATCATAGCATATTCATCTAACTTGGAGCTAAGAATAAGCATAGTTATTTCAAAAAGCAGAAAATACTAAGCCATTGCAGGTTGATACATAGAAGTTCTCAGAGCAAGTTTGGCTAAGATAAAAGAAATAGATTAGATAACAAAGCCAGATTAGTCTACTACAGTCAGTATTGTCTGCTAGAGTTAGGCCTGGGGAATGATGATTGGATGGGGGCTGAGGCAAGGGGCTCAACTGAAGTGCAGCTACACCAATGCACACTGCATAGGCAACAAATAGGAAGAGCTGGAAGCCACTGTGGGATCACTCTTAGGACAGTTGAGCTGCAGCGGATGGCTATAAGGTCTTCAGAAGAGATAGTCAAGGAAGGAAAGATGTTGAGCTTGAGGCTGTGAATAATAAGGTTAAATCTCTATGGGTAAGGATCAGGGGGAGGGCCAACAAGGTGGACATGCTGATAGGAGTTATAGACCAGCTAATCAAGATGAAGAGACAGATAAGGCATTCTAGGAGCAGCTGGCAGAAGTGGCGCATTATTTTGGAGGTCTTTTCCAAACTTAGTGATTTGTTGAGTCCATTTTATATTTTTTACAACAATATTTCAGTATTATTTAGGAAAACATAAGGAATTTGCAGTGGAACCCAAGAGGAAAGTTTATTCATATTATTTATGACACTCAGGCTCCTACAGCTCTTAGGATGTAAAACAATTCCAGCTTTGGACAAAAGGTTATTTATAAAGGCAGTCCATTTAAATGTATCAATTTTAAAGGTGTTCAGATGAAGATTTACTGTTGCTTACCCCATCGTGTGAATAATTCATTCTTTTCAAGACAGACATACACTCATTTCTAAGAGGAAATATCTCCTAAACCACATTTATTGATTTGAGGATCAGCATCCACCAGGCAACATCAAGATACGTCACTCACAGTAGGGAATAAGAAGAGCTCTGAGAAGCACACTAAAATTAAAAAGTATTTCCTCTCTTCTGGTCTCAATAAATAAATAAATAAATGTTTCTGCAACAATTAAATATATATATTTCACATTAATTTGTGCCAAAATTCAGAATGACATTTTTGCTGCAGAGGTGAGCAAACACTGTACTAGGAAATCCAGCCCTACTCTACCCAATGACTGGAGCTCTCCTTCACATGGGAGGGTTAAGAGGCCCAGTAGTGTGCCCTGCTCTTGGAGAAATGCAGCCAGTCGCTTTGGGGGCACAGCCAGATCCAAATAACTATTTGTGGTATTTGGCCATGAGCTCTGAAGGCCCACGCAAAGCTCCTTTCTTAATTTTGGAAGCAGAGCACTATATATCTCTCTTCTGCATCACTCCCCAAGGTGACTGCCTGTGGCTGCACAAGCTAGTTAGATGTCATTATAGATACTCCAAGGCATTCTTTCTACCAACATCAAAAAACAAAGAAGAAAAAAATAAACCTTCCGACTTCTCTATAGAATTTTATACTCTGATTTATAGTTAAAATGAATTGAGAAATTCATTCACTAAATGAAAGGAACTTTGGGGTACTTGTGATAGACGCAGATTCATATTTCACCAAAGTCCAAGCATCTAGCACATTCCTAAAGAATGGAAATAAACTGCATGCTGATGTAAAAGGCATCCAATCACCAATAACCTAGTTAGATTCATGAATAAATCACAGAAAAGTGTGGCTTGAAAAGGACCTCAAAGGCCACCCAGCCCCACCCCATGCCATGGGCGCAGGGCTGCCTCCCAGCAGCTCAGCTCTGCCCAGAGCCCCATCCAACCTGACCTTGAGCACCTTCAGGGATGGGGCACCACAGCTTCTATGAGCAGCTGTGCCAGTGCCTCACTGCCCTCAGTGAAGAATTTCTTCCTGACATCTAACCTAAATCTCCCTTCTACCAATTAAGAGTATTTTCCCCTCGACCTATCACTATAAACTGTCACAGGTTAGCCTAAAATCTACCTGCACCCATGACAGGGGGCAGTCGGCCCGCAGGCCGCTGGCCCAGAAGGAAAAGAAAAACAGGGAAAAGGAAATAAATACAGTGGCAGCGATCTAAGGAGGCACACTTATTTACTAAATACTATATCGGAATACAGAATAACACAATATAATGCAATATAATTGGAATTAAAGCTAACGAATCAAGTAAAATAAGAGAGAGTGAGTCCCGAAACCGAGAGGCCTACTGTAACTCTAGGCGAAACGGCTGGAACGCTTCCACACACTCCCCCATGGCTGGCAGGATCCAAGAGCACGAGTCCAGCACTGAAGTGAGATTATATAGTCCTGGTCATATGACTGACCATGGTGCTCCCTGGGACATGTAGTCTTCTTTCTGTGAGCAGCAGATTCGTCAAAATTATCTATGCTTAACATGATGTTATGATGTGGAATACTGATAGCAAAATTACAAAATTGCAAAACCATGACATAAACCATGTAAGAAGTACATCTCCATTCTACAAGCTCCCTTTGAGTACTGGAAGGCCACACTGAGGTTTTCCTGGAGCCCTCTCTCTGTAAGGTTGAACAAGCCTGACTTTCTCCTTGTTTGGAGAAGTGCTCCAGCTCTGAGCCTGCTGCTCTCAGTATACAACAGGAAGAACTTTGGTCCTCCAACCAATCAGGATGAGATGATATTCTAGACACCAGAGATTTGCTTTCCACTGTGCAAGAGTCCTACTCACTCCACAGAGCTGGGGCTAAATCCAGGTGTACACATTCCTGTGCAGTAGCAAGGACTATTTTCACTGTTATCTTTATGGGGTCTTCTATCATACTGGATTTAGGGCAGTCTAACAAAAAAAAAAAAAAAAAAAAAAAAAAAAGTATTTGAAATAAAATTATTCAGATATTTATTTCCTTCAGCTTTGGAGGAGACAGGGAAGGAGGGAAAATCTTAGCAGTAAATTTCTATTTAGTGCCCTCAGCATCATTTCATATCTTCTTTCTTTTGTCCTCCCAAACACATTAAATAATTTCTAATCCACCCATCAGCAACAAGATCACGGCAAACTACAGTGCAATTCTGTAAAGCAATGTAATCTCACAGCTCACAAATTCAGTTATCATTCCAGTGAAGCAGCCAGAAAGATCAGCAATGTCAATAAATTGTATCAGACACGTCATAAAAATCCTTTACATACGTAATAGCCAATACACTCCACATATTAAAAATAGGTGATGTTATCAGTACTAAACTGAAGAACACAAGTGCTAAACATCAGAACACAATTCAGTATTATCTATGACAAATAGAGGTAGTTCTGTGAAAACCTTTATGATGTTTTGATGACTACACACTCATTACTGAAGCGTATTCAGCTCAATAGTAATATTTTCTAGTCACACCCTAAGCAACTGAATGCCTCCATAATTGTTGAAGTAGACTTTGTGCCTGTAGAACATCTGATACCCAGGGGAGAAGGAGAAAATTGTTAACTTTCAATCAGAAGAATAGTCACATATGTTTTTATGGTGATATTTATACAAGCAATATTGCAGCTTATTAGTATTTGCAAGGAAAATATTAAAAGCCCCTCCTCCTGGTTAGAGTTAATTGTCATGAAATGGGATGATTATATGAAGAGAACCATAAACAAGTACTTACAAATGGTATTTAAGAATAACAAATACAAGTACCCTGATTGATGTACACTGGCAGGACTGAGAGCAGGCCCAGCCCAGACACATGAACACAATGCCAAAGTACTCCTTCTCGTCAGGATTAGAAGAGCACTGGAAGTGTTGATGTTACAGAAATCTAAAGCATCTATTACAGAACAGTAATAATATACACCCTTAATCCAAACTATTTCTCTTTGCTTGCTGGCAACTGCTTTTGAAGAAGACCACACAACTTCTAAGATCACATCCACAGTTGTATTTACTCCATACTTCCACTTATATTTTAATTATTCTTTTTTATTTCAGTATCTGTGGACAAAACAAGAACAAACACTCACTGTGGTGTACACTGCATGGACATAAGCCAGAAGCACTGCCTTGATGAGCCTTTGTACAAAACAGGAAGTTAGCTATGTATTTCTATAGCACAAATGTTCTTATACACCAACGCAGAGACAGCCATGAAAGGGACTTACTTTACAAAGCAACCAGGAGGGAATGTGCCAAGTTAATATTTCAGAACATATGTGAGCTCATGTAGTTTCAAAATAGTTGTAATATTTTCCATTGTATTCATCAAAAATATGTTCATGTGACTGTATCTAGTGCTTGAATACAAATAAGTGGATTGGCTTTCACATACTGCCAGATAGCTTCAAGATCAGTTCAGCATTTGCCATAAAAGCAGCAAAAGCTGTTCCAATATCAATAATTTTTTCCTGTTTTAATAATCATTATATTTGCTCATACATGCTTTGATTCTACCCTTCATGAATCTGGTACAATAAGCTGCACATTTATATGAAAATGAATAGCCAAGGGAAAAGATTATTTCCCTTGGCTTTCTCTTGCTGGGCTGGGCAGAACTATTCTTGACCCAGTTTTATAGGTTTCACAGTTGGCTGACCTATTCATTGTCAACTGATACGGATGTTAGCTCAAGAGTGTCCAGGCAACCACACAAGCACACAAAGATTTGAAGGAACTCCAGAATTGAAGCATTTAACTTGAGATCTTCCATTCAGTGCAAGTTAGACAAGTGCAGCTAAGAACATGAGCTAGCATGGAGTAGGCAACAAGCTGCTTTAGAAAAACATCCACTAGCGTAGCTGGCTAAAGCACATTTCACAGCATACTGCTAATGACTGTCTGATTAATAAACTATGTAAAGAGTATATGTCCTACCCAGATATAGTGTTTATCTCATCACTGTGGAAGGAAGCAGAACAGATGAGGCCATCTGAAGTGAGAGCACATTGAGACACAGCTCTTTCCTTCCATGAGCAAACATTAGGGCTTATGTAGGTTCACACAGCTAAAACTCTCCAAGAACAGCCATGGTGATCCTGAGCCACCTGAGAATCCACTGACTGAAGGTGCTGTTAACTATACCTACACCTCTACCTCCTTTATTAACTTCAGGTAACAAGAGGAGACAGTGATGTGCATCAAACCCAGGTTATAGGGGGAGCACTGCTGTAAATAACTGTATTTTTTTTATAAACTAAAATGTGCTAAGTTCAGTCATGCAGTAAAATCCCCACTCCCTGCCCACAAAGCTGATTTGAATTACCTGAAAAATCAGAGTAAGAAAACAGAAACTTCAACTTATTTAAGCAACTTTGACAAGTAGAAAAATTCTCAAAAGAAAGGTATAATGGCTTGCGCTAGAAAGAAACTTCACTTTGTTATAGTGTCAAGAGTTTATAGGTGTTACTTTGGTAATTCTTGTAACAAACTCCACATTGTACTACTTGAGCTACTTATATTTATCAGCTTTTTTTCATTAATTGATTACACGTATTTTTACATCTTGTTTCCTACTTTGTGTGTTCTGGAATATCATCTCGCTCTCTCATCAAAGCAGCTTAGATAGGACCATGGTTCAACTTGAAACTTGCCTGTCTTTCATTAAAAATTAAAAGCAGTTTTGCCAAAGCCAGACCACTGAGTATAATGGACTGATCAGTCCAACAATCAGACCAAAGTACTGGTGTCAAGCTTTAACTCTTGCCAGATACCAGGATTGCAGTTAATTATGCTTCCATGGCACCCTCCAGCTTCATGACCAAGGACATGGTACACAATCCATTTGATTTTGACCACAACACCATAGAAAAGGAAGAAGGCAAAGACAGAGATAGCTTATCAATTGTCAGAACAGTGTTAGACTCCTGTACTTAGAGGCGATACAAGGTTGTTTCTCAAAGGAGCGGTGAACATGTACAGTTTTCACATAAATACATCAGATGAACAGAGATAAGAACCATCTCAGTGTTGTGCATGCAGGAAACAAGCATCCATACTGCAATTTAGATTTCTGGAAGAATCTGCATTGGCAGAGCTAAATTCTGCCACCCCAGAGAAGATAAAAACGCTCCCCCTTTGGAGACACACATTTCATTACTGCTATTCATGGCTCATTCTGGTTACTACTTCTGGCTGTTAAGCTGCTCTATATAGCCGCAATTTAGCTTGGTATTTTGCTTTCCCAGTGCCTAGCTAAAATTTGAGCTTGCCTTGAAGTCACAAAGGGGAATTTTTACCAGTATTTCATAAGCTGGGCTTAGGAAGCTGAATATCTTCACAGACTAGCAGAAAGTACAGAACAAATGAAAAACTAAGGAGGCTGTTTCACCTGCAATTCTAATTCCTCACGATACAGAAGAAGCCAGATCTGGTCTGGGGATGAAACTCCCTCACAGGTATCTCCCCCACATCACATGGAAAATTTGGCCTGTGAGTTGCTACCAGTGTACCATGTTCATCTCCTCAAGTAGCAATCACATCTTAATCTTACTGCCTTTCATTGTGTCCTGCAAATAAGGAGGATTTCAAACCCTGCACCACTACAGCAATAAAAAAAACATTTCCATCAGTTTCATTTCCATTGCAGCTGCAACCCAGGCTGGGGCAGAGCACACAGCAGACTAAAGTGCTACGTGGATGGTTGAGGATGTTCTTTCTGCAAACTATAATTTCTATTGTTCTTCACAGGCATAAGAATTAAATACAGGGAACAGATGTATTTCTGGTATTGATTTATATTTTTCAAGTGTGAATTGAAAAAGTCATTCATTCATTACATTTTTGCTGCGGTAGCTGGACCCATCTGGCAATTTTTGCTTAGCATTCCAAAGACAAATTACAATTTTTCCCCTAATTTAAGTATGTGCTATGTACAGATAGGAACCCTTACTGATTTGAAGGAAAGCTCATGTGTAAAAATCCTCATAAAACTAACTTCTCAGAAAAGTTGTATTTACCTTTACATGGTATTCCTGTTATTCCCTATATTTAGAATGAGAGATTCCATCCCTGTCACAGGAAGCCTAATTAAGGCAGGTCCTAAGGATTCCAGTTTTAGATGGAATTCACAGCACTCACTCTTCCTTCTGCAAAGTCTGTTACTGCAGTCTAAAAAATTAACCCATTTATCTTGCAGGATTGCCTACCTATGTCATACAGCAAGCCAGGTGCTGCTGTTAGATGTTGCTCCAACACAGGAGTTACTATTCAGGTAGCTGGAATGAGAACAATAGAGATCAGTATGATAAGCAGCATCTGGTGTACATGGATTATCTGTATTAGGTTGTCATGGATTACCTGAAACCAGTGAGATTACGTATCAAAATCCCTAACAAGAAAATTCAGCTGCTGCTTTCATATAGAGTTTCTGAGTCAGCATTTGCCATCAAACCAACAAAGCTCACACTTAACAGTCTCTAGTTTGCATCTGATAAATTGGATCCACTTACTCCACATCTGTTGAGTCAAGTGCTCTGGAAAGGGTACAGTTTTCACCTGAGGGGATCATTCATTTATTGGCAATGGTATGCTTAGCTAGTACACAACACATGAAATTAGTGTTGTCCTTACACTGAGGAGGCTGGAATCAAAACAGACAGATCTAGAAAGATGGTATCCACTGGGAATTCCTTAGATTACTTGTTTAAAATGTTACATTACTGCAGAAATTGAATTGAATACTGCATTGAGGATGAAGGTTATTATACTGCAACTGATGACACAACCCTAACTGAAACCTTTTAAATGCTGAGTGCGGTAGAGAATCATTTCAGTCAATAAGTTAAAACTTTGTTATGACAATATTGCAACCATGTATAGGGTTAATTTTCCCAGTGAACAGCTAAGTGCCACACAGCAGCTTGCTTTCCTCATCCAGTGGAATTAGAAGGGCAAAAGAGAAATCTCCTGGAGATAAAGTTTACTAGGCAGAGCAAAAGCTGCACATGCAAGCAAAGCAAAACAAGGAATTCATTCATCCCTTCCCATCAGCAGGCAGATGTTCAGACTCTCCCAGGAAAGGAGGGCTCATCATGCATAACAGTTTCTGGAGAAGTCAAACTACATCACTCCAAACATGCTGCCTTTTTCGTTCTTTCCCCCAGATTTCATTGTTGAGCACAACACCACGTAGTAAGGGACACTCTCCTGGTTAGCGTGAATCAGCTGTCCTGTTTCTGTCCCCTCCCAGCTCCTTGTGCCCCCCAGTCCCTTGCTGGCAGGGAAGCATGAGGAGCAGAAAGTTTCTTAGCTCTATGCAAGCACTGCTCTGCAGCAACTAAGCAATTGGTGTGTTATCAGCTCTGTTTGGGTCACAAATCCAAAATATAGCACTTCACCAACTGCTATGAAGAAAATTAATTCTATTTAAGACAAAACAAGGGCAATTTTTAATAAGAACCACTGATGACCAATAAAATAAAAGCTTATATAATACTCTTTTCAAATAAAATTGAGATATTGTCAGACCTCTGGCAGTATAGGGAGATGTTTCAATTTTCATGAAACTACAGCAAGAGATTTTTCTTAAGTATTGAAGTTTGAGAAGGAATTGAGATGTACATTTGTACATTTTAAAAATGAACATTCATAAGAAATTGTAGTAAAAACAGTGGTAAAACTTGTATATCCAAGTCTTCAACATACACCACAGTGAACAGCTTTCAACCAACCATTTCACCTTCTAATTGATTGACACCGTGTAATAATTTTGTGGAATCATTCTAAATAGAATTAGAAGATATTGGCCAAAACTGACATTTCAGATATCACAGTCTTTTTGTTGAAGCACCTCAAGATAAGAACACAACTCCTGAGACAAATTGGCAAGTAAACACTACCTAATGCTGCAAATTCATAGCTTTGCAGACTTGTCTTGTGGATCTGAAAAAGACAGTAGCTTTTTGTAGTCAAGTCCAGGTCTCAATTTTGCTTCAGCAATGAGGCAGATATAAGAGTCAGAGTATAAAAAAAACTGGAAAACAGAAAAACAAAGGGCAGCTGCAAACACGCTACACAGCAAGTCAATGCAGAGCACCAACACTAGGCATGATCAACCATCCAACTGTGGCTGGAAGCAGGTTCCTGCTTCTGTCCCCATCAGAATAACTGATTTGGCTTACAGGATGCTTTTGGGAATATACTGAGTAAATGGGTTTAGTGGGCCACATGTGGTCTATTATCCTCAATTTTAATCCTTCTGACACAAAGCATTTCCTCCCACATATATTAGGAAGATGCACCAGGAAGAGTGCATACTATAAAAATGCAAGGTGAGACCAAGCATTAAGCATGTATTATTAATTTTTTAAGAATTAATGCATTCATTAGAAAATTCAAGTGATTTTTTTCAAGGAGAATTTTTCAAGGAGAAAAGGCAGTTGTTACACTTCTCTAGAAATAAATTCCTAGTTGCACATCAAAGACATGAAATAATTTACAGTTGGTTGGATCAGCATTTCCTTACCCATATACATAGGAAGTCTAAATCCTCCCACCACCAGTTAATGAGCTAACAACAGACAAGTCAAGGACAAGCCAGACAAATTATTTCTTTCCCATTCAACTATTGGTGCTTTTTAGTATTTGAGTTATTAGAACCATACCTAAATAAGCCATAAACTGATTTCACAACATCAGATAAACAAAGAAAAACAAGGGAAAAAAAAAAAAAAAAAAAAAAAAAAAAAAGGAAGGAAGGAAGAAAGAAAAATAAGCAGGTGTCTCGCATCTAAAGACTAACTCCTAGTTCTGCTTTGATCCAAAAGGACAATTCTCATCTGTTTAGAGGGCAGAATTCAGCCATTGGTCAATAAAACATTCATTTAAAAAAACCCTGCTCCTGTTGCTGTACATGGAAACTTTAATGGCAAAACTACCTCAGGTAAACATAATTAAGCCAATCTTCAGTTTCATGCTTCCAACTAAGAACTCTATGTTTTTACAGCAATTAAAATTCTTGTGGTTCAGAATAGCTGATTTCACACATGTAAACTCCCTTTATTTTCCTAATTTCCTCATCCAGATTTTCATTTTTGCACTAGCTGGCTTAAAGTTTAATTTTATTGGAGCTCATAGTTCTGTGAATATTTAATACAAAACATGTGTTCATTTTTTAACCCCCTGAGAACTCCGAAATCAACAAGGAAATTTGACTGCAGTCCATTCTCTCAATTCACTATGAATTCTTTGCACCCAGAAGCTCAAATCAAAAAGAGAAGATGTTTTCTCTTTTCTCTGGGTCTGTTTAGCCTTGAGAAAAGAAGGCTGAGAGGGGACTTGATCCAGGTTTATAAATACCTGAAGTGTGGGAGCCATAGTGGCGAGGCTGGTCTCTTTTCAGTAGTGCATGGAGACAGGACTAGGGGAAATGGGCTGAAACTTCAGCATTGGAAGTTCCGCACGAATGTGCGCAAGAACTTCTTTACAGTGAGGGTGACGGAGCACTGGAACAGGCTGCCCAGGGAGGTGGTGGAGTCTCCTTCTCTGGAGATATTCAAGACCCGCCTGGACGCCTACCTGTGAGACGTGGTGTAGGGAGCCTGCTTTGGCAGGGGGGTTGGACTCGATGATCTCTAGAGGTCCCTTCCAACCCCTACAATTCTGTGATTCTGTGATTCATTAGGCAATGATACTAGGACATCTCATAAAGTAGAAAAATTGTTGTTTTCCCTGTTACGTGCTCAGTATGTAAATAAAGTTCCTCATCCACAGGCCCGACATCAGAAACAAAAATAACTTGCTGAATTTCTTTCACAAGCAGTTAATTGCACAACACACACACACAAAAATAACTTGTTATTCTCTTGAACTAAAATACCATGTTATTCTCAAATGTACAAAATGAAATAACATTAAAAAATCTAGAAGCTTTAAAGGAAAAAAAAATTCAGTGATATTGGGAACATTTGATCAATATAAATGTTTTAAACGTAAATGTTTTCAAATACATTGTTCAAGCAGTAGGCAAAACAATTCCCATTTATAAAATGGATCCTATTTATGGGAAGGAAGGGAGCACCCACTCCAGCTAACATGCCAGCAGCTGTTGTTATGCTGCCATTAAAACTTACTCTCAACTCATAAACAGATCCATTTCAATTTAAATGAAAAAAAAGGAATAAGGTATTAAAAAAACTGTGTAAAAGGATGAGACATCTTGCAAAGAGGTTAACTGCACTAGCTTCTGGTTTCACAAACAATAGGGCTGTTTAACAGAAGCAAAACCTCAAGCTATAATGACTGTAGTTCAGGCAGTTTATGAATTAATCACACATAACCTTTTGCAACCCAATAAGTCTTTTTAAAAGCTAAAATAAAAGTAAAGCACATTGCTGAGAGGATCATGGCAGCTCCCACTCATCCAACCACTTTTTAGGCTGAAAACAAATATAAGAAAAGACAAAATATAAATAGCTTACAAAAACTGTTCTAGCATACTTTTGGCAAGGTTTAGGCTTTGTCTAGCAAGTTATTTCTAAGCAGAATTCTAGTTCCTTCAGTAGCTAACAGTAACCAAAAGCACAGGTGTATCTGGCAATATCATTTACTGCTTCTGCAAATAGAAACCTATCTTCAGATTAGTAAGTATAAATCGATTAAAGCAAGCTATATGACAATGACAGGGACATTAATTATTGATAGTACTGCCAGGTACTCCTGCATCTGAACGAGCCCTATAAATGGTAGCATTAGGGCTGGGACATCAACATATACTACAGCTGTTTCAAACATATGCTTGTGAATGATTTTTCCTCCTACATTTGCTTCTCAATTGCTAGAAAAATCTTTCATAGAAACTAAAAGTCTTTAAAAGTGAGTGTTGTTACTCTCTTTCCTAATGCCCCTTCTCTTTGCCTCTTAACTAGAACTGTGGCTTCTCCCTGAAGAATTTCAACACTTTCCATGGTATTTTTGGTGGAAAAAGTACTATTTGGTGGCAGCATTCTGATGGACTGATACAGGGAAAAGTTGGAGGAACTACAACAAAATAATGTTTACTGAACACAACTCTTAAAAGCAAATTCTGCAACAGCTCAGATCTCTGAACATAACTCAGTAACATCTTTGGAGTTAGGATTATGAGTCTGTAGGGTGTTCCTTGAATGCTATAAAATAGAAATCAAGATTCTGATTGGAACTCAGTACTTTCCCAGGTAGGTATGTTGAATGAAACAATGGGAATAAAAAGAGAGAATCCTCTTTTTATACTTTTTTACTCCAGGGAATGATAATCAGATGTATAAGCAACAACAAAATGACAGCTCTCCAACATGTAAACATCAGTTTCAGGTTTCACAACAAAGAAATATCACTGGCACACGTTGGCACAAAAACATAAAAGACAACCACAAGAAAAGGCTTGAAATATCCTTCCTAACATATAAGCAAAATTCAGATTTGTTTTAAGCAGCACTAAGATCATTAACTGTAAAAATATATTCTGTTAAAACTGAACTTGCCATAGGTCTGAACATAACATTAGCAATCCGCATCAACAGCAGAAAGAGTTCTTATTCCAGTTGTATGATATAGCGGGGACAAGTTAAAAAAGGCAACCTCAACATTTGTGAACAGCCACTTTGTTGACTGCTAAAAGCTGAAATCACAGCCAAATTATACAACAATTTGATTTATGCATGTTAATGCCAAATAAATTCCATTCACTGGTACAAGGTCTGCTTTTATGTGTAAGAAATACTCTTCTACAGGAAATGTGCAACTTTAAGATCACATGACAAACTTGGAGCACTCAGTCAACTGACCTGAAGGTAAAGCATGGGGCAGTCTGGAGCTGGGTATCCAACACAATGATGTAGATCATCAACCTGGCCCACACGGACCAGGTTCCAACTCCTCAATTGAAATATAGAGTGTTTTACACCTACGTTACTTCCATGATATGCCATCAAGTCAGAAAATTCCTGATTTTTGATCAGAACGTAGTTCTCTGAAGCAATCCAGTGCAGATAAGCAAGTGTATCAGCAACCCACATTTACTTATTTCTGTGCAAGGATGAATGGACGCCATCCCCCCAGGCTCCACAGACACTGGACAATCACTTCAGTACAGGAATCTACTGGATTATCAATTTATTCTCCACTGTTGTTTTGGTCATTTTGTTGTTTTTGTTTTTATTATTTCTAGAAGCTTTCTCATTTTAAGATCAAAAAGTTGAGTTTAAAAGGTCAGATCACAGATCTGCTTTTAGAAATGTTCACTGGGCAAATATTCTGCTTAATATTGTTGTTTCAGTCTAGTTAACTCTAGTAAAGTTGCACAAATATGAGCGAGAGCAAAACTTGGGCACACAAATCCAAATCAACAACAAGCTGGTCCTAGATGAAAGCATCTGAATGGACTTCAGTGATCTCAGCTCCCTTGCCAATTCACTGAAATATGCAAAACTAAAACATAACACAATCTCTGGAAAAATCTTTCAATAAAGTATTTAACAAGAATAATTACACATAACTCATATAAATAACAAGTTGATAAAAGTCTGTCCAGAGGAAAAAAAAAGAAAAAAAAAAAGAGACTAAATCAAACAAATGGATTGACTCCATTTTAGAAAACATGAAACCACCAATTGAAAGTTTGCAAGGAACACTTTAAAGCCACTAAAAATCCAAGGTGACGTAATGTAAATAACTTTCTCAAATTCCAGTCTCATCATATGTATCTGTACAGGATAAGAATTACATTACCAATAAACATTCTCTTATTCAGAAAGGAGAACAAGAATTTATAATTGCTGTATAAAGAAGCTTAGTATGAGGCAAAGAATAGTTTGATTGGTTTAATCAAGATGTTCTATTCTGGTTTTTATGCCCATTATTCTAGATTTTCATGTTTTGCCTTTAGGAACGTTTATCCTTTCTGAAAGCTGCTTACATACTAGAAAGCTTCTTCTATTTACCCACATTGGCTTTTATCACAGTCAAAGGATTACATCAACACAGAATGGCTTTAGTTGGGATGGATCTTAAAGCCCCACTCCTTGCCACGGGCAGGACTGCCCCTACCATCTCAGTTGCCCAAGACCCCATCTAATCTGGCCTTGAGCACCTCCAGGGATGGAGCTTCACAGCTTTTCTGGGCAGCTGTGCCAGCACCTTACTGCCCTCTGAGTGAATTTAAAGTTCTATCTGCTGCTTCTTATTCTGTCACTGTGGTCCTACTAGGCACCGTTTTTGTGTGTCACAGAAATGCAGAGGTTAGAAAGAAGCTCTGGAGATCATCAAGTCCAACCCCCTGCCAAAGCAGGTTCCCTACAGCAGGTTACACTTAATTGTTGAAGAGAGCCTCTCTCGGTCTTTTCCAGACTAAATAAAAGCATTCTCTCAACCTCTCCTTCCATATCATGTCCCTCTCCCAAGCTTCTTCCACTCTCCAGTTCTGAATGCATGATTGATTATCAAGCTAGCACTCAGTGTATAACAACAGCCGTGTGTTGCTCAAATATCATATCTAGAAGATTAGTGGAATGCGATGTCTCAGCTAATTTACCTACCAGTTCAGACACCACATGAAAGACCGCAGCTCTGTAAACTCCTGACAAAAAATTTTATTGTAAAATACCTTTCAGCATAGCACTAAGAGTCCGGACAGGAAGGTGCACTTTAAAAAAAAAAAGCGGCTGAACGCAGGTAAGAAGGGGAAGATGACAAAGATTTAAGGATGTCAGTAATGGGGTTTTATTGTAGTACCAGCCAAAATTAGAGTAGATTTCAGTGACTGAAGTGAAGCTGAACTGAAAAGTAAATCTTATGAATTGGAAGGTTCTATAGAGGAAAAATTCCCAGTAACACAGAAGAAAAAGATTTAAGCCACTGGATATTTTTAGATTTATAAGAAAGATTTATCTAAAAAAAAAAAAAAAAAAAAAAAATCTCCTTCCACATAAATACTAGGTCTGCTCTGTTCACAATTAAGAGAGTTTGAAAAGTGCCTGGAAAGTGGAAGCTGATGAGACTAGAGGTGCTGAGAAAAGGGGCTTTGTTTGATAAAGCAGATAAGCACTGGGAACTGCACCCACAGCAATACAGAGAACCTTTGCCATATACAATATTGGGATTCCAACTGAATCCAGACAGGTCTCCAAGCATGACTGCTTGAAGAGAAGGAAAAGAAACTTTAAATAGTTATGGAGTACTCTACTTCACTGCACTTACACTATATTATCCATCACCTTGAAAAATGACAAAGGGCATTATCCTGATATCTTTCCTGCCATCATCCTCCTCCCCAGTATCTAGAAAAACCAAACCCATTGGGTTACACGTTAGACAAATGAAGGAAGGAGGGCATTTCACCTAGTTCTCATTTGAACAGCAATGTTAAAACAGAATGGGTAAGGCACACTGCACAACATTCTCAGTCAGGCTACTCCAGTTCACACCTACCCGAGATCCGGTTCTTGAAATCAGTAGTCCTTTTGGCTGCAAAATCTAAAGGCTCAATTGTCACATTTTGACTAAACTCTAGTACTTTTCTGCACACAAATATTCACTGTCAGCCTGCCGATTACCTACAGAAATGTTGGATTTTCTAGATTATATAAATTACTATGAAGTGATATTCTTCTGGCCATGTGTTCTCTCACAACTCCCTGCTTGCTTTCTTTGTCCACATACCACGTTTACATACTTTATTTCCCTTTCCAATAGTTCTTGTTCTGCCAAAGAAGATGAAGCACTATTGGCAAACCAAATGGCACTGAGTGTGTCACTACAGCAAGTGTTCTCCCTCACAGGGAGGAAAGCTTCCCACTACATTCTGCCTGTGCACCACTGGAGCTGGATTTGGCCACTGCAGATACAGCTGTAGTTAGATATTTATATTGGTTAGCTTAGCACTGACAATCTAACTATCAGGAAATAAAAAAAGTAATGTCTCAAGGTCCCCACAATGCTTTTAAAGATTCTTCTTGACCTACAATGCAATGTCTAATATTAAGTCCCAATTCAATAATTAAAAAAAAACAACAACAAAATCAACCACACATATTGGAGATCAAGTGCTCAGGGAGAAGGTGGGAAAAAGCAGTCCCACGGAGAACAGGAAGGCTCCTTTGGGTGGTACTATGTGTTTAGATTGGCTCACATCCCTTTTGAAAAACCACACCTTCACACTCACTAACCATTTTTCTTCCCCAGAAGAAAGAGCTCTTTATTTTACTGTACATTCTAACAAGAAAAGAAGATGGTGACTTTTTGACCTGTACCATATAAGCAACTCTATTCAACAGAGAAACATAAACCAAAACATTTCAAGATCTAGCAATAAGTCACCATGTGAAAATGCCCGTCAAATACACATTTCATAAATTGCATTCAGTTCTATCATTTTAGTCACTGGTATGATAGAGTTCGTTAAAAATATTCAGCTAATAAGAAAAAAAAAATCATCTCTGCCTATTAACACTTCAGCAAGCAAGCTTCCAGACCAAAAAGCACAAAAGAAAATCAAAGAAAGAATAGGTTTTTCCCCTTCTTTTGAAATGCACACTACCAAACATGTTATTAGGGCTATGTAACTAATTCTGCTTGTATGTAGAAGTTAACAACCAGATTGTATAATATCATTCAGAATCACTGAACTAAATTCTGAAAACACAGTATTTCAAAAATAAATAAGAACTTCCTGTGCAAACAGATTTGCAGAAGAAACTATTCCAGAACCTGAGTGGTTCTATGGCTAGAAGCCCTTTCCAAATTTCTTGCATTCTTTTGTCCACAACCAGTCCAGATGTTTCACTAGTGCCAAAATATTATCCAGGTTAAAGAGTTGAAACAACATATCTTTATTTACTTTCAAAGTAGCTTGCCGGCCTCCTCAGCTAAAGGGACATGTGAGGGACAGACCTCCACTCTAGTAGAAATTAAGGCAACTCCCTCTTCTCTGTTACCGCAACATGAAAAAACAGCACACCAGCCCGCCTGAATCTACCTGAAATATCCTCGGCAAGGGAAAAGCAGAATGAGAGCAAGTAAACAATAAATTTTGTCATTTGAAAAAACCACCAGCATTTTTTCACTCCAGAAGGATGGAACAAAAATTTAATGCCACATCTATACACAATTTATTTGGATGAAAAACAGGCTGACAAGATGATTGATTTAGAACCATATAGTCTGAGGTCTTGTTTGTGGGTAGTTTAGATTTCTTGACCAACCTCCAGGAAACCATCTCATCACCACTGTTTAAATAGACACTGCTCACACAAACAATGTCTGGAAGAACAATAGCATTTCTAGGAACACTTTTATAAATTTTTCAGACAATGTAACAGAATTAAAAGAATTCCTGTCTTGTAGGGAGATGGGAAGAAAAAAAAAGCCTTCAAAAAACTAAAGAAAAAAAAGAAAAGAACAAGGACAAAAAAAAAAATAAGTCTTAAATTGCACAGGCTTAATTTATGGGACACTGGTGGATCATCAGAGCATAAAGAAAGCCACACTGATATTTTCAAGGCTAAACTAAGTGGCTGGGGAACATAACAGGCTCCAACATTTCTTTCCTGTTTAAATTCCCAGTTTGTTCTTGATCTCCTCTAAAGCAGTGAAGTTCTATGACTTACAGAGGGATTAGACTTTCAGTTCAACTCTGAATCTGTCACATGTAGGATAAAAGATTCCTTCTCATTTTTTATCATATTTGGAATGAATGCCGCATTTTCAGCTATCTTATCAGCTAGCATTGCAAGACTGCTCTCACTCCCATCTCAGGATGTATTATTAATGATAGAAGAGCACAGCAGGCAACAGAATTTTACACAATTGATGGTGCTCAGTACCATGCCAAGACATTATTAATGCCCCTTTTGTGAAAACAAAAACAGAGTTAAAATACAGCCTGTAACTCATGGGACCACGGTTTAATATTTCAGGATGGGAATGTTCTGTTACAGACATTTTGATTCGGAACAAAAAAGCAAGATGTCTCTAGGTCAGCATTGTCAGTTTCTCTGGTCCCTTCCTTCTCTCTCCAAATCACTGAGCCCTTTCAGTATATCACTGATGATTTATTTTTTTTTTCTCCCAATCTTAAATCCCACATAAAAAGAGAGATATTGAATCACTTTGTTTCGAAGATCTGTAACAATCCCTCAAAATAGTTATTAAATGGAACAAGGATAATTTTTCTTACCCATTCTAGACTTGGTTTAATTGCTAACCTTTATTCAAAATAAAAGCAGAATCATTGTTTTAGCTGATTTTCTTAATTAGAGTTTGCTGTTTACATCACTTTTGAGGCATAAAAATTCCAAGTATAAGAGTAAGAAGAAATAAGCAAGTCCATCCAGCCTATGATCCTAGAGCTTGCCCACAAAGACCTTGACCCTAGGCTACTAAAGTAATCACCAAGAAAAGGTATTTTGAAGAGAATCTAATAGTTTGGCTAGGGGCATGGCCACATGAAGAATCAGTCTGTGTCTAACAGCAGTCAGATATCAGCATTGCTTTTCTGTTTGCAAAATGCCCATCACTGGAGCTGTGGCTTCCCTAAAGGAATTTTCTCTCAGCGGTTTCCTGAAAGCCAGAGAAAGATGAACTTCATTTCCACCAGTGAACTGTAACGGGAGAGCTCTGATGATACATTACACATAAGAAATGAGTCGTGCTGTGGTTTCCTGCTTCAGTTTATTGAGCGCAGAGCTGCTTGGCCTTTTTCTCCAGCTCTGACCCTTGTCCTGCTCAGAAGCCCTTGAAGATATCTCCTTCCTTTCCCAGTCTCCATAGCTACAGTCAGGATCAAAGATATAACTATGCAAGCTCCTACTCTTGGCTCAGAGGCAAAAACTTACACCCGCATCTTGTAAAATCATGGTGGCCAACAACAGCCTGAAGTACAGACAAGAACAACAAAACTATACAGCTGGCTAACAACTAAACCAGTGTTTCAAGTTTCTGTACTTTTTTCATCCAGAAGTACCCTAAGTGTTGAGTGTTATTATGGACATTTCTTGTGAATTACAGCTAGCTCCATAGACTCTCTTGCTGATGTCAGACTCCTCAGGAAACCGCATCATGTTGACTATAGGCTGACCAAACATAGCAAGGCAAGAAGTTCAGGCACTCTGAATGTAACCTACCATTTGAGGGGAAATTTCTACAGTGCCCAACAATTCTTAAATCTAATAAGGCAATCTATTCATATATATATATGTGTGTGTGTGTGTGTGTGTGTGTGTGCCTGCATCATGGGAAGCTGGGAGTCGGACTTGATGACACTCACAGGTCCCCTCCTTCCAACTTGGGATACTGTAAGATACTATGAAATTAGATGCTTAAATTAGATGCATACTCCAAAGAAAAAAAAAAATAGCTTATATCAAGTAGGTATGGGAATGGAAAGCAGTTCATGAAGTAGAAGTGCCTAAAAGCTAGTCAGAAAAATCACTGTTTAACAAAATAGACAGGAAGCTAACAAACAAATAAAACGCAGATGGTCCATTTTGACCCTGTGACATATGGAACACTGGTCTGTGGTACAAAGTCATGGATTTCCTTGGGAACTAATCAGGCTACACCAGTTCACACCTACCTGAGATCTGGTTCATGACATCAATAATCCTACTGGCTACAAAAATCAAAAGACTCAATTGTCATGTTTTGACTAAGTTTTAATACTTTTTAAAATTACACTCAGTGTCAGACTGCAGTTTAGCTACAATAATAGCAAATATTTCAGAGATTTTCTAGATAAATTCCTAAAAAGTGACCAGATGACTGTCATCTCTCTGGTTGCTTTCTTCATCCACAATACCATCTTTTCATACCCTCATTTTGTCTGATGTTTTTGAAGCACTGTCTTTACACCTTATAAGCTTCATTCAGAATAATTCAGATTTCTCCTGGCACAGAAGTGGCCTTTTCTCAGAAATTTTGTAGTCTCTTCTGCAGTGGCAAGCTTAACTTCAAGGTGTTTACAACTTCAAGAAAGTTTCTTGAGAACACTGTGGTTTGGCAATTCTTGTGCTGATTTCTTCTCATTTCAGGGAAGCAGAATACATTCATCTGAAGGATGCTTTTGTCTTCTCTAGCATTACTGAAACCATCATGGAGTAGACATTCTGAACACTTCTGCAATGCTCCTGCAAGTCCCAGACTTAGTTCTTCCAAAACTGCACACAGAATATTTACAGCAGAAATGCCAAGAGCACAAGCACAGCTCTACAGATACATAGAATCATAGAATTGCTCAGGTTGGAAAAGACCTTGAAGATAATTTATCCACCATTTTGTGTGGGAACCAGATTCCACAGATATCACGGTGGTCTCTCAGCATTCATATCCTGTATTTCCTCATAAATTACAATTAGAATGACAGTTATGTCCTGGGGAAAAAACGTGCTGAAAGGAAGCAAACACTTCACATCTATTGGGGAATACGTGAAGAAGACATTCACTGATGGGAATAGCTAAATTTTCTGGGGTCTCTGTAGTCTGGTTTCTAAGTGCAGTCCTAAGTAGTGCTGAAAGCCCTGCAGGAGATAAAGTACTGGATGCATTAGAGTCTAATAGCACCCCATGTATAACATTCAGTCATCAGATAGGAGCAGCTTTAAAGGTTAGATCATCCTTGAACATCCCCTGAAAAAAAACAGCTTTCTGACAGCAGTGCACTGGCACATACCCAGTCTTGCTTCTTGTCCTTCTGAAGCTGAAAAGTCATATTTCCCAATGCAAAACTCAGAACTGGTGACTGTCATTGACCTCAATCACTCAAATACAAATGAAGATCCCTTGAGTACTTCCCTCCAGACATCTACGATATAAACTTTATTCAAATTATTCAACTAAAAGCCTTTTAAGAACTCTCAGAAATAAACCTCAATTATTCTGTTTGATTTAATAGTCATTACTAGTCTTTGTTGTTTAGTTTTAACATAGTATATCATCTGTCAATAAAGTTATGAACGTGGTCTCCTTGAAATAGCTTGAAGGGAGGACTTAAGTTCCACTTTAACAACCATTGTTGCTAGACACAGCACTATAATCTGCAATGAGATCAGGGAAACAAAATCATACCAAGTTTTTCTGCTGTAACTCCTACTGAAATACCACCGTTCATTTCAACTGAATAGGGATTAAGTCTGTAAATAATGTAGTAAGCCTAAGCCATCCTCTAGTTATGTCTGCAGCTGAACTGGGGCAAATAATATTGAGATATGAAGCATATACGAAGAGAAGAAGTGAAACATCTTTTTGAAATGACAATATTTTTTCTTCTCCTCCTGAAGTTTTATGAATATAACAAGGATACGAGCTGTAGGCTTTCTAAAATTGGCAGTGGTTTTTTTTCTTCACCAGTTGTTGTCTGACCTGCATAATACCTTTGAAGAACTAATCTGGATATTTCAGATTAAATGAGACTTACTAGATACATTCTATATGTATGCTCTTCTTTACATCTATGACTGACAAAGAATAACTTTTCCAAGAAATTAACTGATTCTAAACTCAGGAAATATAAAGATGCAAAATCTGAAGACAGTACTAAACATTTTTTCCTCAGAGGAATTCAGTGACATATCTTTGCCTCATACACACTTCTAGGTCAGCCTCCATTGTGTCAGACTGCCCCTCTGCTGTCATCTGCCGCACAGTAACAAGATATAACAGAATATTGGTGGGAAGGTTCAACCTCTACTGTCATACCACCAACATCCACCTCTAACATTGCAGACCAACATCAGAAAATTGGAGGCATTACTTTCAGAGCAGTTCTCATGCTATTTTTAGCATAATAAGTAGGCAGAAGTTGGAAAGATGAGTATAGACATACAGATATTTCTACTTCTATTTATGGTTGTGAACACTTAATGGGTTTTCCTAAATGCTAGCCATATTTTCAGCACCAAACCACAGTTACTTTCTGACTGACTAAGTATCAACTTACAATAACCAGTATAGAGTTCCTTCAACATACACCTAACCTGAACCACATTTCTCTAAGAATCATCACTGTCCATGGACAATGAATGATCTCCTACGTTCTTCCAACTAACAGGTAAAGAAAATTATTAGACATGTAGAAGTATTACCAGTCTTGCGAAGAACATAAGAAATTACCTCCTCTCCAAAACTACACCACAAGTAGCAGCAGCTTTAAGACAAAGGAATATCAAAAGAGATAAGCAGTTAATCATTGCAAAACTTTGACAGACTATGAAATATAAAACCATTCTGAGACAAAATGCACTTAAGCTCTCCATTAGAAATCAATGAAAATATCAGGCAAAGAAAGCTAACACTTCTGAGGGCTCATTTACCAGTTATCTCAAAGCACACGAGGCTGATGCTCCCTTCATAGAGCAGTAAAAGAGGCACACAACCAGAGACCACAGTGGACAACTGCATTGCAATCCCATCCAATCAAGGAAGGATTAATGGGTGCTACCAAATTTCTGGCCACGTCTGTGGCAGTCTTCTAACATCACCAGGTCTAAGAAGATACAGTGAGAATCTCGTACTATGGAATATATTTCTCTGCAATGTCAATAGCTGATGGTTATCTGACCAACAAAGCAAACTGCAAGAACATTCTTCCCAAAAGTGCCATCAGCCAATTACACTCTCCCTCCTCAAACAATTAATGAGGATTGTGTCAGGCAGAAGAGTGAATATGAACAGATGTAAATATAATCTTTGTACTGCTTTCAATTGTCTCTATTAATCACATACAGATTGAGTGTATTGTTGCATACTGGGTGTTCAGGATATGTTTAAGACAACTGCTTTAGGAATGTCCAGTACAAACAGACAATTTTATACTTAGTAGTTTTCTGCAAATGAATAAAATATTACAAAAAAGTGTGTTCTCACTGGAGAAATAATGTGCAACATACAAGTTAACAGGGGAAGAAACAAATGTTAGAAGCTGTAAACAAGTCTTCACAGAATGGATTTTAAGAAGGATTAACTCATTAACATTTTCCTAACAGTTATTACAAAGAAGTAATTAGAACTGACAAATTGAATCTAATGCATTTCAATTTCAGGTTTTTTTTCCCTTTTGAAAATAAGCATATTTCATCCAGCGATGGGATGAGGTAGGTTTGGATGGATTGGGATGGAGCAGAAAGTGAAATGCAGGCTGTAAAATATGTCATTTTTTAGCAAACTGATCACAAGCACAGGAAAACTTTACAAGTCAAATACAGATGTGAATTTCTGCTTTGAAATATATCTATGCATCATTAAATGTAAATAATTCAGGAATTAAAGCCTGAGATCATCTCTGAGAGAGTTTCACAAACAAGTTAGAGAAAGAAAGTAAAGAAAAGGTCCTCCTTTAATCATAGGGTTGTTTTTTTTTTCTTTCCTCCATTTACTGTAGGCAAGGATTTAACATATTTAACAACACCTAGCTTCTTTACCATGTTTGTACATTTCTACACATTCTTGTCACGATGCAGAGAGTCACACATACATACACAGTATTTTCATCATCTTAATTAAAGTTATTCACTTGCATGATGACTGGATGGCTTCTTGCAGTACCAGCACTTGCTGGTCACTTGAGTGAAGAGTCTGGATTTAAGTCAGTATGATGACACCGTGTAATAACAGGCTGTTCAGGTACAGGTAATACATCTAAAAACCATTATAAATTTATTTACTCTTTCTGTAAAAAGACTTTAGATCTCTAAAACTTCCCAGAAAACACTCTTGCAAGAAAGCTCCTCTAGATAAAATGGCATTAGGTCTATTACCCTTAAACTAATGTACAGAATTCCTCCTGGCTCGTGCTCGCTTTTACCTCACACGTAATGTGCTACAGTAATAGTAAGACAGCAAACATCGCTTGTAAGACTTCTGTTGAACTATGAATTTGTTCTCACACTTCAGAAAATCTGAAAAGACAAAAGAGATGAACACTGCTTGGTCTTCTCAAATCACCGTGCTTTGAACACAAATTGTTTCCTGAAGAAGCCTCTTCCAGCTGTTTCCCTTGTGCAAGATACACCTTGCCAAGGAAATACATCACTCCTACAACCCCTAAATATGGAAAACGTCTTAAGAAAGCGTCAAAAATTAATGAATAGCAATAAAAAAAAAAAGTTATGAAAATATTTGATTTAAAATTTCTTTTTCTTTAGCTCTGCTTACCTCACACACATTTGATGGGTTGATGATCAGACCAGATAATCTTAGTGGTCTTTCTCAACCTTAAAGATTCTGCGATTTGGTTATTTGTATTCTCACTTTCTCTTGCTTTCTCTCCCTAATGTGAGATTTAGAAATGCTTCCTCAATAAATCAAAACCAAAATTATTGTTCAACTGTATGACTAAAGTAGTTGGAAGAAAGTAAGGAAAAACAGCAGCAAGTCTTAAAATTAGATCAGGAGATCTGGTGGACTTGGTACAGCCACTGTTTCCTCTATTTTTTCCCACACCAGCATCTACACAAAGATACAGAGTAAGCCCACTGTCAATCCTACTGAGCAGCCAAGATCCCTGCCCTCACCACTAGTTCTAGACAACAGCTGCTGCATCAAGTAACTCACCAACACTTCTGAAATTAAGTTTAGCTGCCTCCAGTTTTAAAAACCTTGTCTTCAGGTTTAAAAGTCTGCACAGCCATTAAGACTCCGTTCACCCTTTTCAGTACTTTAAGAAATTATAATACTTGTTAGCCACCTTACCTACGTAAGTGAACAGCAAATGTATGCACTGCATTCAGAATACTACACAAAAGACTCAAGTCACATTTCCATGGTAGCTTTAAAAGAGTCAGAGAAAGCTGACATCCAATTCCTGCGTAGCCATCTAGAAGTTAATTTAAGCAAGGAAATCTAGAAGCAAACATACATAATGTGTGCACACACCCAAAAGTGAACACTGGGATGACTCATCGCTGTGTGTAAAACTTCAGCACCCTGCACTTAATCTCCTTTTATTCTTCCCACAGCCCACACTTAATCATACATCTAAAACTGGAGAGGGACAGCAGTGAGAGCCAGGGTGCTTGCAAGTTCATACGCACATTTTCACTGATGAAGATCTTTGCTAACAAAAAAAACCTCTCTCCACACTCATTGAATCATTTGAGTTGGGACCTCTAAAGATTATCTTGTTCAACCCCCTGCAATGAACAGACAACTTGGACAAGATGGTTTTAAAAGGTCCCTTCCAACTCAAGGGATTCTTCGGTTTTAGGATCTCTTCACCTTCTCTGCTCTCTCAGTTGTAAGAAAAATAAGCCTTCTTGACTTTAAAGACATTGAAGTTAAATAAGATACTGGAGTTAAGTAACTCTCAAGAGAAATGAGTAAAATAATACTACGTCTCAAAAGTTGCCACTTTGTGGTTGTCTCACACAGAATGGGTCACACATTATGACTTGCTTTTCTTTCATGATAATTTAATGGAAGGCTCAAGCTGAAAGATAAAGCAGAAACAAGTCCACATAGCTACCAAGAGTCAGCAATTCACAGCCATTTACAGCTGTATAACAATGCCATAGGACAAGGCTAGTTTGAAATCATTAAGGAGACCAAATCTTGAGAGAGGAAATTGTAGCAAAACTGAATTATTTATAGAGTTAAACTATTCACTGGACTGCATCCAAAGTAGTCATCATTAAGCACTGAAACTTTGCCTGCTATGAACAAGCTATTCTGCTCTCATATCAATATTACAACAGCTGGTTTTAGTAAAGCTTTCAGTAATGAATTTTGGCGCTATGTAATTCACTTCTGATCAGCTTTGTAAGCTCATCATTACAACCATTTTTGAAGGAAATTTACATACATGCACAGACCTTCCAGCTATAATTACAGCAATTTCAAATGAAAGAATTTTAAGTTTCATCTGTTAACTCCCTACTTTGAATTTCAGTGTCTCTTATCAGGATGCTTTATAGCTTGAAAATTCCCTTAAAACCTCTCTAAAAGTTTTATTTCTAGGTTTGGTGGTCAGTTCTGTAGAAATGATATCACATGCAGAAATGGACCTTAAAATCTCATAATTACCCTGTGGGAACATTATTTTATCAATCCCATAAAGTTTTTCCTTTTCAAAAATCCACAAGGAGATCTGCAATCACCCAAAGCACTGTGAAACGCTAAACCAGTGCTCCAACCTTGATTTAGACTGGATAAAAATCATTTGCTGGAGACAATATCATCACGCACTGTATCAGAACTTCCTGGAGTATAGCACAGAACAAGACATAGTTGGAAAGGTGTGGGAACAAATAAGAGGTGGAGAATGACAGTAAAGTAGCATGATACAGGGGTTTCTGTTTCACTTCTCTTCTAATGTCCTTTTATGCTTAAGAGAAAATGAAACACTCTTGCCCATTTCTATGAACATATCATGGCATAAGATGAGGATCGAGGAGAATAAAGGTACAATGCTTTTTAAGTACTGAAAAGCAATACTTCAGTGCAGAAATGGAAAATTCATCTGAATAGACTTACGAAGGGGAAAAAAGTACAGGTACTATTATAGCCTACTATTTATGATACTACCTTTCAAACAGTATTCAGAACAGTCTCAGGCTCTGATGGACCTCACTTTGACCTCCATAAAACCTTGTGGAGGTCTCAGGTCATGTCCGCAAGGAAAATATTTCAGCTCTCCTCCATCCCAGCAAGTTCCTTCAGAAACCAGATGAGGAACCATCAGGTTGCAAACATGCCACCATACTAATGATGCTAGAGCTGGCAACAGAACACATATTTTCCAAGAAAGGAGATTTCTAAGAAATCATTTAGCTGAGATTGATTTCCCTGTTACACCAAGCTCAATTGCTGTAGGATAAAGTTGGTATTGTTATGAATGGCTTATAGCTTCTCGCAAGTCCTTTACATAGTGGCAACACAGCAGAATGAGGGGCTTGGGACTCAGGGCTTTCACTCCACTTGTTGCTACCACAATGTTGTGGTTTGGAAATAGGATACCATTCCAGTTTTGATAACTAAAGGAAGAAAAAGAAGTAGGGCTATACCTGCACTTCTACACAAATAGATCAAATAACTGGTGTTACATGATACTTGTTTTCATCTTCCCATTAACAAAAGATTAACTGAGCCCTTTTTTAATCTGAATATCCTTGTTTTCTGGAAGCAAAACATTTTGCTATTTAGTAGTAACCAAACCACAGTACATAGATTTTGACTTTTATTATGACAAGTAGAGGGGCCGTTCCCACTCAGTATCCACACCCCAGTTCTTGTACATAACTAGTATTCTGAAAATGAAGCAACTTGCTCCAAACATAAACACGGACAAATCAAACATCTGCTGAGCTGCAGACATATCAAAAGCTGAAACACTGGAATCAACCCTTCTATCAGTGTACATATACACTTCATTTGGAATGTATTTGCTATAGATACAGATCTACAGAGAAAAGAATAAAGTGAGGTTGTCAAAAAGACAGAATATTTGATAATTCATTTTCCTTAAGAATAACCAGATGGATTAGTTAGGAACAACTATGATAGATAAGTGCTCAAATCCTATAGCTGCAGGAATGCTGCCCATACATGGCATGCAATGTAAGCATGCAAGAACATTGGTTATATGATTTTTGAAGAAGAAATACACTTCTGAGATGTTTTGCTCAATGTTTAAATGCATCTTCAGGAAAATAATCTAAAAAATATCAATTTTCTACAGAAAACCATTTTGCTGAACAATCCCTTTAAGTAAACGCTTTCTAAATCACACAGAGAGGGCAATAGAGTATCTTAGGTGATCATTCCCCTCCACTGGATATAAATGGATAATATATAACAGTTCACTTACCACCATGAGATTACAAATAAGTAACAAGTGAGAAACATACTAAGAGGACTTCCTTGGAAGCACAAGGCTAAGATTTCTGACAGTTAAAACAGGCATCTACATAACACCAGTCCTTCCTTAGACAAATCTGTAAAGACTGCTTTTCAGAGGGAGAGAGAAGGCAAGGGAGCAAAAGCCCTGAACAGATTATTTGGATTTGAGGCACTTACCAGTTCAGATTCATCTACTAGAAATATTTTCTAAGTTTTATTTATTCTCCAGGAGAAATGGGACACCACAGAATAACTTTTCTATAGGCTTGACATGTACAAGTGTAATATTCATTCCGTATCAGGAAACGTCTTATTCATATAACACATTTTTCCCAACAGGCATCATAAAAAGCTTTTCTAGCATAATTAACATAATTGAATAAGAAGAATAAAGATCAGGTTTCACATGCACAGACTTCTGGTTAAAAGCAGGAGCTGGAATATGTTTTTCCGAGACTATGGAATTATTTCCCAAGGAGAATACTTCACAACAGAAAGTACTGGAAAAACCACATGAGAAAAAAACATGCTGGGAAAGTTGATTACTTTCAGACAAATGTATCAGCTATTCAAGGTACTTCCTGCTTAACCAGGGTGACTACTAAAATTGTTTTTCATCACTATCCAGATAAGATAATTATTCAGAATCACTCAGTCTTTAACAACCTAACTAACAGTACTACACAGAAAAGTACAAGGCTCAGAAATGTGGGACAAGCCTGTTTCTGCTAGGCTGTTAAACTTCACTCATTTTGACTTATTAGTTGAAGTCAATTTTAAACTGCCACATGATTCTCTCTGTAAAGTTTATTCTCTATATTGCATGGAGAAACAGAGCTGCATGAAAAGCCCAGCCACCTCTACCAGCATGCTGTGTGAAATGCCAACTGAAGCTTAAGCTGTGGGACACACATTAGTCACTTTTCAAGAGGCCAGGTGCAACCACAGGGCAAGATGGAGACTATCTGAGCTGCCATTAGCTGTTGTGCTGAACAAGGACAGACTGAGACAACTAGCCTGCAGAAGAGAAGGCTCCAAGGTGAATTGACAGCAATCATCTAAAGGGAGGGCTGTACGAAGGAAGGGGACAGACAGACTCTTCAGCAGGGTCAGCTGTGACAGGACAAGGGAATGCCCTGTCCCTGGAGACACTCAATGTCAAGCTGAATAAGGCTCTGGGCAACCTGACATAGCTGTAGGTGTCCCTAATCATTGCAGGGGAGTTAGACTAGATGGCCCTTAAGAGTCCCTTCCAACTCAAACGATTCTATGATTCTGTGCCAAAAGTAAACAGCTCACAACAGTGCAAAACAAAAAGGTTGTAAACCAAAATCACCTTCTGTAAGCAAAAGCTTTTGGAGATGATTCCTGGCATGAAAAGCAGTATGTGTAGCATGTACAAAGCCTTCTGCTGATGCCAGGTGTCTGTAATGCTAAAACAAGTTAGTGAAAGCAGGGAGGTAGTTTGCCTTGATCTTCTCCATCAGTGGCCTTTCCAAAGAAAACCAAGATTTTTAATCATAAAAAGCAACTGAGAAAAAACTAAAGAAAAAAAAAAAAAAGAGTAAATAGAACCAAAAGAAATATATTTATTCCTATCCTGGCTTCCAGGCTTGGAATCAGTCAATTCAATGATACTCATAGCACTCAGTTCCCTATTACCACTAAGCAAGCCCATGACATCCAAGATGTGGCTGCCTGCTCCCTGCTGCTCTCACGAGTTCTCTCTGAATCTCTCTGCCTGACATTGCTATCACGGAGTCTTGAAAGTTTTCCCAAATACTTCTGATCTTCCATCTAATCCAATTAATTCAAAGGAACACAATGTATTTATCAAGAAGAATGAAAAATTTAATATTGCACATTCAACAGCTTCAACATTTCTTCTCTTAAAATACACACCAAGCTTTGCAGTTCTTCTTCCACAGCTAAATCCTTCACTTCTGTGTTAACAAGTACAGAAAGGAACAAGAGATAAGATTTGCCGTGTTACACCTCTTCTCCATCTACATCTACTTCTATTCCAAATGCATGACCTGCAGCAATAGCTTTTTTTCAAAGCCAGAAGACAAACAGACCAAGTTCTGCATGCAATACCTGTGGCTTAACACACAGATGTCTTTCCAGCAGTTAATAGGGTAAGTTCCATCATGCTTTGCAGAAATTCTTGCTGTGTTAGAACCACATTAAACTGCAAGACTGGGTGAGTCAGCTAGAAGTTACTGAATGAATATGCAAGTGACTTGGACCCAAATCCTCCCAGTAACTAACGGAAAGCAAAAGGTAATCTACCTCTGTTTGGTATCCTCCTATGCACATCTTCCACTCATGAAGTTGTGTCCACATATGTCTAGCTGTGCTTTAGCACAAACTAACCTGCATGTTCCCACACAGCTCAGTGCTCTTTCAAAACAACTGCACAGCATTCAGGAGGTAGAAGTACATGATATTAAGTGTACCTGTGAACTATGTGCACTCTACAATTTTGCAGCCTGCTGCTGGATGTTTAATAGGGCTCTAGGACTTCAAATGAGTAACAGAAACAAGTCTCTCACTTAAACCTTTCAATATTCTATAAATAATCTGCTTCAATAGTGCAGTCCAGGTTTCAGGTAGTAGTAAAGCAATAAGTAAAAGACACCATTAAGTGTTATAACTCTGCCATCAGTAGTTTTATAAGTATTAGGAGCCACAAATCCAACTCATTGCAGTGACTTTAAGAGTAAGACTGCTTAGGAAGACAACACCAAATCCACCTAATTTTTTTTTTTTTTTTTTTTTCAGAGCAGCACTGTTCAGAGTAAGGCCACATCTAGTTTCAGTCAAAGCACAACAGCAACAGACGTGGTATCACCTGCAGGACATGGCATACTGATAAAAACATTCTTCTAGAAACCAGCATGAACTCACTCCAAGCAACAGAAATTAAAGATAAACACCAGCCATTTCTTTAACAAGGTAAATTGTCTGTTATGACATTACTGACTTAAAACACATGAAACTGAAGAATTGCAGCTCACACAGTACACACACAGAGTACATAAAAATGACATTCCCAAGTCACTCTGTTTACAAATGATGCATTGCAAAAGCCTTAGGGGACTTCTCCTGTTAAAGTATAGATTCATCAAGATTGGAAAAGACTTCCAAGGTCATCCAGTCCAACCATCCACCAATCACCAATAATGCCCCCCTAACCATGTCCCTTAGCACATCTATACATTTCTTGAACACTTCCAGGGACAGTAACTCAAACATCTCCCATTCCAGTGCCTGGCCACTCTTTCAAAGATTAAATTTTTCCTAACATCCAACCTGAACCTCTTCTGGAGCAACTTGTAGCTGTTGTTACTTCTCATCCTATCACTGTTACCTGGGAGAAGAAGCCCAACTCCATTTTGCCACAGCTTCCCTTCAGGTACTTGTAGAGAGTAATAACGTCTCACTCGAGCCTCCTCTTCTCCAGACTAAACAATCTCAGTTCCTTCAACCACTCCCTGTACAACTTGTGCTCCAGACCCCTCACTTGCTTTGTTGCCCTTCTCCAGACATGCTTCAGGGCCCCAAATGTCTTTCTTGCAGCAATAGGCCAAAAACTGAATCAAGTACTCAAGATGTGGCCTCACCAGTGCTGAGTAAGGGGGGCAATTATCTCCCTGTTCCTGCTGGCAACACTGTTTTCTGATGCAAGCCAGGATGCCATTGGCCTTCTTGGCTACCTGGGCACACTACCAGCTTATGTTAGGCAAGCACTGTCCAGCATCCCCATATTCTTTTCCTCCACAGTCTTCTAGCCACTCTGCCCCAAGCCTGTAGTGTTGCCTGGGGTTCTTGTGGCAAAATTGCTGGACCCAACACTTGTTCTCATTGAACTTCATCACATTGGCCTCAGCTCAGTGATCCAGCCTTTCCAGAGCCCCCTGAAGGGCTTTCCTATCCCCAGGAAGTTTGATAATTTCTCCCAGTTTGGTGTCACCTGTAAGCTTGCTGAGAATGCACTTAATGTCCTCATCCAGGTCATCACCAAAGACATTAAACAGGACTCCTATCCTCTCTTCTTTCTAAGCTCATTGACAAAATGTTCTAAGTCCATTCTTTTGCCTTACTACAAAAGTACCTAGAGAATAGACAGAAAGCAAAGTCTACAGGTAGTAAACATCTTCCTTGTCTACCCTTCCCTCGCCCCATTTCTCCTACATTTAGTAAACAAAATTGACGGTTACAATTACATTTCAAGATGCAGAGTTTTATCCACAGTCTCACAGCTCATTGCCAAAATTACGACTGTGATGAAACTAGGAACTCAGAA
Organism: Excalfactoria chinensis; assembly: GCF_039878825.1. Lineage (NCBI taxonomy): Eukaryota > Metazoa > Chordata > Aves > Galliformes > Phasianidae > Excalfactoria > Excalfactoria chinensis. Next base: position 49,583,820 of record NC_092826.1, read on the forward strand.
TGTTGATCAAAATATGCCAAAGTATTTTTCCTCCTGTGCTTTCTTGACTGTTGCAAAAGCAGTTATAGAAACCAAGCAACAGTGCCATTCATTCCATTCAATACTGACTGTTATCTCCATCTTGAAATAACTAGCCAGCCAGAGAGGAAAAAAGCAACGTAGAGAGGAATGAGCAGCATACCTGGCCAGCTACTTACTTGATTTTCAAGTTTTAATGTGCAAACACCAACCATCTGGTATTGAAAAGAAACTACGCACATAAACAGACATAGATCCAAATGGATGGTCAAAGACTTCTGTTTCTGCTGATCTATCTTATTAAATACACCTACTAGATTTTACTGCAGTTTCTCATATCCTCAAATGAGACTGCTCCACAGCAGGCTACCTGGCTTGCTAGAGTCTGGAAAAGGGGATTCTTTCCTCCACAATGTTACATGCCAGAAAAAAGCTTGATGTCCAGGAGATCTGTGCCTGTCTAGCAGACAGGCACTAGCAGTCACAGGCATGTTAATTATATTCAAGGTCTTTTCCCTCCATCAATGCAGATGTTTGTTGCTTCTCCATACACAGTTAGCAGGAGCACTGCTTTTAGTTACCTACTATAAACTTATAGAGAAGCATCTTTTTGGCCTAAACTCACATTTCACTGCCATTTGATAGTTGTTAGTAGGTCTAGACAGCTGTGCAAGAATAATACTTGTTCCAAAAGACAAGATAATCTAAGACTGTACAACTGGGCTCACAAACAGCACTGAATAGAGTTGATTAGTAGTCTACTCAGCTTCTGGTACAAAGAGACACAATATTGCTTAGGAGTAGTTGAGAAGTTTGGAATAAGAATCCAGACAAGATGATTCCTAGGACTGTAGGGACATTAGGAAAATTAGGCAGCTTGATGCAAACAAAGAGTTGTGCTGTGTGGAGCAGCTGGTACACTGTCAAAAAGCCCTCTGCTCCAGTACACTATAGAATTCTGTGCATGCACAGGAAACTCAACATTTGGTCCAACATAATTTCAAGTAAAACGGGCTAGAAATAGGTTATAATTTCTCTATTAAGATGAATATTTTGAGTTGATGGGACAAAAAAAATACTAAAAGAAATAAAGTGACCACTAGGATTAATCAAAGTACATAACACATAGGGTTGATAAAATGTATGGAAAAGAATAAGGCTCTAGCAAGGAAGAATTTTTATAAGTTAGTTACATAATGTGCCCCCAGTGGCGCAGTGGTATAAAGTGCTGCTTGCAGCACTGAAGGGCCCGGGTTCGAATCCCCCCTGTGGCGCTAGAGGGTAGAAGTGCCGCTTCGCTACACAGAGGGCTCGAAACCCGGGAGTTGGACTTGATGATCTCTAAGGTCCCTTCCAACTCGCACGATACTATGATACTATGATGATAATCTAGCTCCTAAACAATATGTGTGTTTAAAATACATACTATGGTTCATTCTTAAAGTGCACTGCAAAGCTTACAGACATTTAAAAAGTTTAAATATTAAGTAGCAACATGTAGAAGTTTCCAGTGCTCCAAAGTCTAAAGTCAAATATCAGGCTCTTAACCCAGCAAATATAAGTACATACAGTAAGCAATATGATAATATTCTGTCCTTTGAGTAGTTTTGAATTTCAGGTTCTAACAAAGACAAGGATTTCCTTTTTATTTTCATCACTGTTAAATTTGGAACGTTTTTAAAATTAGCAGAATGGTTAAGACATGGTATCTGCAACACAGTCATCTTTAAAGCTGCTGCCTCACAAAACAAGTCAGAATTCACATTTGAGGTGCATAGGACATCAAAGACAATAGAAGGAAATAATCCAAATGTGTCCCAAGAAATGCTTTGGCTTCTATGCACAGGAATGCCCCAACATGCCAGGGCTTGGAGACAAAAGGATAGATCTCTTCACAATACTGGTTAATTCTTCTCTACTAGAAAAAAAGTCATTCAAATGAATATTGCTACATGGAAACAGGAAACCAGAGATTAGCTTATACCTCAAAATTCTTTTCAGATTAAGCATTTTGTCTATTATCAAGAAAGAACCTAAACCAGAATAGCAGAGCAGAAAAAGCATGTGCTCATGCTTTATCTTTCCTTTGTTTGCTTAAAAGGGTTTTGATTAGGTATCATAAGAAATAACTGCTAGCTCTGATTTCCTGGGGAAAAGCAAGCCTCTGCCCACATGGGACAAAGGGCAATCAGTTGAAATCCACCTAATTATTTCTGCAAGTGACATCATTCTGTAAGGGTTGATTCTCCCAATACAGAAAGACAGAAGTAGCTGGTAGTATAGGCTAACAAAACAGTCTAATTACCTCATAGCCTAATATACCTCCTGTGAAAGCTTTACTGTGTAAGAAAAAAAGGGGGGAAAAAAAAAAAACTTCTGAAAAGGAACAATTTCCCATCTAATTTCATTGTGCATGCACAGACATTTCTAAAGCTTCTTCACTGTGGTTTTATGATTACTATTTGCTACCTAGCAAAAACAGTTTATTTCACAAACCACAAAAGCTCCTCGTTATCCTTTCCAGTGTAGCATTAATAATGTATTCTGATGTCCTGAGTATCATCCTAGAAAGTTTATCAACAGGAAATTAACCACATAGTCTCATTACTTTCTGCATATGTTATCAGCTCCTGTCTCTACCACATCCATTTTGACTGAGAAAGAAAAGCACCACCATCTTACCTCTAACCAGTGGTTATCAATGGTAGTCTCACCTTGGAGACACATGGATGTCACTTCTGAGACACTGTAAGGTGTTCTACATATATAGCATCCAAAATGCAATTTTGAACACAGGTAATGCTGTAATTCCTATGACAACTCACATCTGGATTTCTTACTTCAGTATCATTTCTTACAATCTTGCAAAATCCAAGAGCTCACTTGTGTACATCAAATGTATGAACAACAAAGAAAAACAGTAAAAAACCCTCCCCCTCCTTTGCAATGCCTGTTTTTTAAACTTATTGTTTGACAGTAAAGGGAGACGTACAGCCAGCAACACATCTTCTGTTTTTCTTCACTGCCTGCTACCAAGGAACACTGGTCTTCATACCAACCATGAACCATCCATAAAAAATAAAAAAAATAATTAAAAAAAAAATCAACAAATATCCAATTGTTTAGACCACAACTCCAGCCTCCTTCATTCATTTTACTCCAACAGTCCTTGTGCTTTTTCACAGCTTGTTCCCCTCATAGTGCTCATCCCAGCAACAGTAAAGTAACTAACTACACACAATTCTCAAATTCACCCATTTTCTTCTTTTCTCTTAAAAAATACCCAGAAACTATGACAAAAACAGATAATCCAAGCTATAGCTTTGGCTTACAATTCAGGTTTTTATACGCTATGGTTCATCACTGTTCCAGCAGTTCATGTTCTGAATGTACCTTACTTGCACATGAGATCTCAGGAGAAAGCTAAGTTTATTTTGTTTGATAATGAGCTGACTGTTCACAGAGCTTTACCAATCTGACAGCTACGCACACAATTTGTGTTTGACAGAAATGTCTGTGGATATTGGCTTGTGTTCAAAGGTGATTCAAACACTTGAAACTACACCTCTTTAAAAAAATACCTTAGAGAAGGTTCAAAGCCTAATAACTAAAAGTCTCTGTGTAATACAAATCTGACCTACTGCAGTTTAAAGTTTCCACAATGTCAATTTTGTTTGGGTTTTTTTTTTTGAGATAGTCACATCACAGTTTGGACTCAAAACAACTTCAGTTTCCTGAAGAGTCTCATGTTGGATTACACCAGAAGTTCTAATAAAGCCTCTAGATAATTACCCACAGCAGGAAATCAACATATAATCACAGAAAGGCTTGAGTTGGAAGGTTCCTCAACAATCATCAAGTTCCAAATCCTCCACCAACAGGCAGGGCTGCCAGCTGCTAGATCAAGTACTAGATCAGATTACCCAGAGCCCCATCCAGCCTGGCTTTAAACATTTCCATGGACAGGGCACCCACCACCTCTCTGAGCCACCTGTTCCAGCACCTCACTGATCTCTCAGTAAAAAAACTTCCCCAACATCCAAACTAAAGCTTCTTTAGTTTAAAACCACTCCCCCTTATCCTAATGGTGTATAGTTGGAATAATACAAGCACAGTTATAATTATAGAGTAAATAGATAGCCAGAGAGAATCTAAGGAAAAGACTCACCAACTCTGAGACCGTCAGTCAAGACGGATACTTGCCAATTTTAAAGCTCACCACAAGAACTCCAAAAAGGAGCAATCTCCAGAAAAAGATGCTACCTTAGTGGTGGTCAGCCCTTAAATGGGATCTAGGAGAGGCAGAGTCAAGCACCACCCCTGCCAGGAGCACAGCTGAATTACCTTCACCTGTGCTCCCACAGCTGACTCATCACTTGCCTCAGGTGGTTAATCAGAGGTTCAGGCTGTGATCGTTTCCCTTACAAATGGTTAGAAAAGTCGCAAAGTCTTTCTTCTTTCTGGATACTCTGACAGTCAAATAACACATAACTACTGCAGTTACTTCCTCAGTAGCAGCATTAATAGAATCTGTAAGTCAGTAGCAGCATTAAAGAATAAATAAAATTTATACATTTTACTAAATTCTATACATACTTAGCACACATGAAACCCTTACATTTCAGACAGATCAACTTGAAACCAACCCAGAGAGAACTGGGTTTGGTGGTAGAGAAGAACAGAAGGGAGGATTTGTTTCCTAGTTTTGTTTTGTCTGTTTTTACAGAAGTTAAAATTAAAAACCAAAAGAACCCAGGAGATAATTGTAATGGATATGAGAACTGAAATCAAGGAAAGATATCCAAATATTTTTCTATTCATTCCAAGATGCAGAAGTACACGCCATAGTTGCTCTTCATATGAAATGAACAAAAAAAATACTCCAGCCAAAGAAACTGGAAAGCAAGCTGTATGTCCAGATTGCAGTGACACTGTGCACAGCTTTTGCTTCAACTAGTAAGCTCTTTATCTCAGCTCATGAGTTTTCTCTTTTATCTTTCCATTTCTCTCTTCCATCCCACGTAGGGCAACGAACAAGTGGCTGTGCTATGTGGGATTTAGCTGCCTGCTGGATTAATCCCCAAAAAGGATCATTAGAAAACAGAACCATTATTCATCCTGTCAAACCTACCTGCTGCTGTTGTTAAAACCCTTCAGAACTCATTCTCTTCTCCAAAGGTTTTATAAAGTTTGAGTCATCTTATCTGCACAGTAATATGTTTCTGGCTCAAGGCCTTTCTTCTTATAGAAAGCTGAATTACAATGAAGTATTTAATCTTGCAACACCAATGTCCATCATTCTCATTGGTCAATCAAGTCATTCTCTGCCTCTGAAATTGTTATACCATTTGCAAGAGTAGAAAGATTAATACCTAACAAAACTGTCCACCTTATTCCTTCTGTTTACACAGAAAAACAAGTTTGTATAAGTTTGTATATAAGTTTGTATATATAAGTTTGTATAAGATGTATTCAGCTTGTCAGATAAACCCCTTTATGTGGGAATCAAATGTACATATTCAGGCAGTTAATCAGGCTGACTCCCTCAGTGTGGACAGACCTTCATAAGCAAATGGCATTTTGTGACCTCTGATAAAAAAAAGGGGGAGGGTTATTAGCTCTTTCTGTTGTTTTGTTGCCTCACCCATTACTACTGGCAGTACTAACATTAGAGACAGACATTTCTTCTCAGGCCTTAAGCACTCTGACTAAATCCTACTAAGGGTCATCTGTTTATTCCAGTCAGCTCTAACTGAACTAAGACTATTGCTCCGATACTGTGTCAAACTATACTGAATATACTCCATGCAAATACAAGCCTATACATGTATTGTGTGTAAATACTCAGTTCTTTTGTGTTTTTTTTTAAAGCTTTGCCCTTTCTGGAAGTATCAACCTGTCATCCCTGCCCATATCAGTCAGGCATGAAACTTAGTCCTAGAGAAATAAAATGCAAAATGCTATCTGTATTTATGCCTCTTATATAAAACCAAAGTAATCTTCAAGGGGAGTAATACCATGGGGAAGATCAAGGTAGAGGAAAGATCAATTTTCTCTTTCCAGAAGACCATTTTTTCCATTGACTGTCACATGCTAGATGTTTGCTTCAGCATTTTAAAGACCTTTTTGAAGAACAGCAATGTATTTCCTAATCATTAAAGCATTACTGGGCTAAATCCACAGCTTAGGGGCTGAGGCATGATACAGTTTGTTGCTCAACTGCTGAAAGAATACTGATTATAAACACCTCAGCATGCTATCACATCAGAGCTCTTCAGACCTAGTTTAAAGGCACGGTCATCACACACGTTATCTTATGCTGTAGCAACTTACCACTCCAAAAACCAACTTATAAGTTTGCATTTGAATAAATAGGTTTAAAGCTTACACGAGAATTAAAAACAGAATTCTGTTCTTCATTTAATAAATAATTTTTAAAAGCTACATTTCTGCTTTAACTGCCCAGGCTAAGGAAAAATAAAAGTCATTTAAAGTTATGAACATAACGTGCTCATGGTTCAGCAGCCACTGAAATAAATTCCATTGATGCAGACTTGCTGAAGGAATCAGATGTCAGAAATGCAGATCTCAGGAGAGCAGAGCTGCTGAGCATTAATATTGCTGATGGATATTTTCATGGCATGGCTATTCTCATGATGAAGGATTGAGATGCTCAACGTTTATGTTACTGCACAGGAGAAAAATTAAAAAATAAAAATATAAATAAATAAAAGAGGTTTGGTTTTGCATGTTGCCAGAGAACTGAAAACATCTGCAGCAAATAATTAGTAATACATATAGTTTAACACAAGTTAATAGCATACCTTGAAAACTACATACTAGAGTGGTGTCTTTAGATTATTATATTCCTGGCTGACAGCAAAGTGAACACAAGTCAGCAGCCAAAAAGGCCAACCATACCCTGGCATGTATCAGGCCCAGCACTGTCATCAGGCAAAGGGAGGGACTGTCCTGCTCTGTGCAGTCTCACTTCTAATGCTTTGTGCAGTTTGGGTAACACAATAATTAAAAGACAAAACTATCCTGGGGCATCCAAAGGAGGGCAATGAAGACAGTGAAGGATTTAGAGGGGGACATGTCTGAGGAGTGGCTGAGGTCTGATCAGCCTAGAGAAGACAAAACTGAGGAAAGGCCTCATGATAGCCTTCAGCTTCCTCACAAGTGAGTGTACAAAAAGTCAGAGAAAGATGTCTAAATTTTACTAAGAATAGATGTCAACCAAAATGTCTGATCCAGAGAAGACTAGACTAGAAAAATTAAGCATCCAACTGAGCCCCTTTTCTGAGAAACAGTCCATTGCAGGTCTGAAAAGGCAAAAAAAAGTGATGATCCAGAGTAGTGATTTATATCTTAGGACTGTCTCCAACCATTTTAGTGTTCTCCGTGTGGCAGCTGCTTTCCAGAAATCATTAAAACCTCACGTCATTTTACCTTCTCTCTAATACATACACAATTCAAAAAAAAAAAAAAACAAATTTCTCATTATTTCTGTCCCAATATAACAGAAGCATGGAATAAAAATAAATTAGATTCTCAAAACTGCTGTGCAGTAGCAATCTAGAAGTTTCCTTTGTGAATTTCTCAATACCTCATTTCACTTATCTGACAGCAGACATCCACTTTCCTCAGAAGTCACATCACAACATAAAAAAGTGAGTAAATAAAAAGACAAAACAACCTTTACCTTCAATATTATTTGTAGTTCTTCCTTCCATTGTTCATTGCAGCCAAATGAGTTCACCAGTGATCATGTTGTGCAGCCACGGGAAGGAAAAGTATTCACTGCCACAGCAAAAATCCAACTACCCTCAAGTCCAGTCATCAAGACCTGTATTTATTAACTTGTAAGACATTCTCTGAGCTCTTCTCCAGGTACTTTTGAAGAAGGAGGCTGTGTACAATAAGTCTCTCATTTATTTTAACTCAACGGATGCTCTCATTAGAAGACGTGGGTAGTACTTTTTTTCCCCTATTTAAAATATTATTAGAGGGATGCCAATAAGAGTTTCATTATTGTGGATTGCAACCAAAGCAGTTAAGTACTGCTAAATAAACACTTAGAAGTAGCGGCAGATAATGCTTTTCAGCTGGTGAAGATCTCCAAAAATCTTCACAGTAGATTTATGTGCCTATCTGCACACCAAACAATGGAAATTTGAGGAACATACCTTGAAAGACAGAATGATGTTGGTTATTCATTATCAAGATGACACTAGCAAGGTAAGTATACTAGCTGTTTGTGTAGTGGAAGATGGGAGAAATGGTTATTACTTCTTTATTTCTCTTGCATGTATCTTTTCATGCTTATCCTGAGTTCCTGCATGCAAGCTTGCACAGAGTCCATGAAAGCCTCACTGAGGTCTTTTGCCAGATACACAAACAAACAAAATTCTGTAATGCAAAAAGACCTTGTTCAACATCATTGTAAAAAGGAAGGCTAGAACACAGGACAGTGCAATAAGTCATCACTACTTATTTCATGAACAGCTAGGACCACTTAATCTTCAACCAGATTTTAGAGCTAACCAAATATAGAGCCATACAAGGTTAAGCCAGGAAAATAACCACTGAGAGCACAAGTACAGCAAACTACTTTATCCTGCATTTCTTATGCACTGTGGTGCTGGGCTTTGTATAATGCAAGAGTGAAAAGTTTCAATAATAATAATAATAGTAATAATAACTAACTAAATAAAACTTTATCAAGGGTTAAAAAACTCCTGGTATGAGTGAACCCCCTGCCCCTGGTTATAGGAACCTCAACTGCAGAGCTTAATGGTAAGGAGGAAAGAATCTACAGCATCACATTTTGCCATAAAGAGGAAGATTTACAATTTCTAATCACACAGCAGAGAGAAGAGAGAAAAAAATCCTAAAGCTTGCTAATATTTGTGATGGGTTCTCTGTGCTGTAGTGAAAGCAGCAGACCTGATGCTTATTAGCTATTGAAGTGTTTGATATGTGACAAACATTAGAAAGAACACAGCTTGTGGATTAGTCTTGCTGCTGTCTTATGGCCCACAGAAAGCCTTTAAGACAGACATCAGTCAGAGCACAAACAAGATGTGAACTTCGCTTTTGACAAATGCTCGTCCCATCACACCAGCAGGGCATCTGTGAAGCATTTTAGACACCAACATATATTGTTCTGCGCCTACTATAAGGAGTAAAGGAAACAACAGAACAGACTACCAGTTTCATATCTGCCTTTTTTCCCTTTCCAAAATCCCTTTTATTACCCCTGTATGCTTTGGCTGGCAACCCCAAAACACATTTGTTTCCCAGTAATACTTCATGATTTTTTCTTTCCCTCATTTCCCCCACATTTTGGTGTGGTTTCTTGCATAAGCAAAGCATTCCAAACACTGAATTATATTTAATACTTCTCTCATTTCATTGTTTATACGTCAAGCCTAAAAATGCAAAACCACATGAAACACAGACTTATTTGCTATTTAAAGGTATTTTCACTAGTCAGAATCACATGGCTGTCTCCTCAATAACAAAAGAACACATAACCCTGGCTGGGCAACAATACTTTGATAGTCATCAGCTCCAAGTTGCTGAAAATAAGCGATCTTATCTTATCCACAACACTCTCCTAATCTTATGTGTAAATAAAGCAAGGCCCTTCCGCCATCTTGTGCTTTCATGGACCAGCTGTTACTGGTTGGAAGTGAGCAATCTTAAAGTTGACCCTCAGTTGATATAACTGCACATTTTGCACATTAAAACTACTCCTGCATGGTCACCTTTCCAGTACACAACTGAAAACCCCCAGTTTGACTGATGTTTCTCCCTATGTATTTCCAGAAAACAAGTTAGTGGTGATCTTTTGCTGGAGTGCTTTCTATACGCGCCCATGAAGAAGAGGTTGCATCTCTTGGAAAAACAAACAAACAAACTTGTGTGGAAAAGCAAGAAAGGAATCACAGTAGAAATAGTGCTAAATAAGTTGCAGTATTAAGGAATTCCTACACCATGTAAAACTTCCTTTTGGACAGCATCAGTGTTCAGAAGCACAGAGCATGAATACGTTGTGCCATAAAGTCACTTAGTAAAATAATGGCCATTTTAAGCATCTGGCTGAACTTCCTAATGTAATACAAACTCTGTTCATAAAGCTATTTGGACACTGTATTTTTTAGATTAGCTTCATTAGAATAGTGGTACTAAAAAGACCAGTAGTTAAAGTACTGTGTGTTACACAAAGTTAAAAATAATATAAACACCTACATTACATTAAGTCACTCACAGTTCATTAGTTAACTTCTGTAGGATTACTGAAGTGCCGAAAAGGATCAGCTCAATAGCCTGTTCCAGTATTGCCCTCCAGCTATGACCAGTACCAGATATTTGAGAGGAAAAAATAAACTTCACTGGACGTTTTGGAACACTATACACCCAAAGAAGTTTCTTTCTAGCTGTATGCCATTATCTACCTCCATGCCTATAGTTGTAACCCATTACTCAGCAGGTGGTTGGAGCTCGATAGGCTTTAAGACCCCTTACAAACCAAGCTACTCTATGATTAATCTACAGCAGCTTGGGGTACAGAACAAAGCACTTCCATACCAGATGCCTCAGCAGTGCGGTTCCTCAGGTTAAGGTCAAAGCACCAGAAGGCTGACATCAATGGGCACTGCTGTCAGCTTCAGCCCAGCTCTTTGGCAAGCTAGCACCCCAAGCAACACTTATTTAGCACTTCTCTTTTGCAGTAAGAATTGTTTATCGGAGGCCAAACCACACAAAGTCTAAGACATTACCGTGCCGAGCACTGTTTCTCCATGTGACATCTGAATCTCCCTTCCAATATATTTCTTCCAGCATCCCATGACCGAGGATTTCTCCACAGGAGCCTTCTCCAGAAAGATACAAGAATTCAGCTTGAGCATCTTGGCAACTTGACTACCCTCTGTTTTCATACTTCTTATTCCTATAAAAGAGTTAGATTGATAAAAGACCTAGATTGCTGGCTTCCACATTCATCTCCTATTCACACTTCTAGCTCAGTTGAGTTCTTTCACCATGGGGGTGAACCCACTGCCTCCCTCTAAAATGGAAAAACACACAACTAACTGTATTCATCAACTGCCACTCATCTTTTCTGAGGTGGATCTGCAGATTCCTGGTCAGCTGTTGTTCTCAACACTGTTTACGTTAGCCAATGTATAATGGCAACTACTTTCCAGTTATATGTGAAAAATACCTGAATATTGAAAATATTGTATTTGTAAAAGAGTTTCTTGTTCCTTTTTACCCCAGCAGCCAGGTTAATTTCAAACTGGGCTTTTGCCTTTCTGATTTTTTCTCTGCACATCTTAACAACTTCTCTGTACTCTTTCTGAGTCACCCGTCTCTTCTTCCACAGGAGGTAGATTCTCTTTCTCTCCCAGAGCCTCAAAATTAGCTCCATACACTCCAGAAACCTCCTAGACTGTAAAAACCTCAAGTGCACCTCATTTCCTGCTGCCAAGCTTCTCACTTTCTATGAGCCATGATGTACCACTGCATGCTTGGTAGGGCAGAATGTACAGTGAGAATAACAGGTTTTGATAAACTGTGTGAAAGCTGCTCGCTTGGTAACACTACTAGGAAATAGTCCTTAGAAATAGATTTTAGACATTAAAATCCTTTTAAGTGCATGGACAACAAAGCTGTATGAAGACTTGCTATAATGCGCACAGTTACTTTCTTTGCATAAAAAAGCACAGGAAAATCTCCTGTGTTTATACAGTCTTCCTACAGCCAGCTCCTTTGAATGATCTTTACTCTCCACCTTTTGGAAAGAAGATAGAGGGACACTCATAATCTAGAGTATGCCTTATGAACAGGCAAAATGCTGTATCCATTTCAGTGTCGCTGCCATCAGCTTCACTCCAGCTCTGCATGCAGTGTGGTTTTGCATCCTATAGGAAATTCTTGTATCTTTAGCTCTGATATACATTCACTGGATTATATCAGATTATCAAATTCCCTCTCCAATTTCACATATCATACAAATACATATATACAATGCTAAGTGTGGAATAAAGTAACTTTTTAAGCATAACATACTCATGGTTGTATCTGCTAGGTTGTGCTGTTTTTCTGTCCTCCCAGTCTCCTCCTTACCCGAGCTCCACACAGTACAAAGATTAATCTCAGTACTCCAGTCACATTAATTCCAGATGCTTAAAAAGCCATGAATAGTGCTATGGTAAACAGCACATTCATTTTCTTCTGAGACAGTCCTACTAAGGAAACAGACAGGTTCGGGAGTGAAACAATAGCATGTTTTGGATGGAAGAGGACATTTTGTCCCAGCCTTTGGTTGAGGCTTTGAAAGCTCAGTACGTTATTTATTAGTGATAAAGTGCTAGGCATATTTAGAAAAAGCAGCTTGTTGAGAAAGGGAGGCTAATTCATGTGTGACAGGAATTTAACACATATTGAGAGAATCAAGTCTGTGATACTGCTGGGTCAGCCCTATTAAGCTTGAAGTAATTTTTCAACAGGACTGCTAAACAATTATCATAGAAAAGTTTTTACCACTCACATCAGATCTTCTCTCCTAGTACATGAATAGTTTCAAAATACACTTCATCATTTCAGATAAACGTTCTGATGAAACAGTCAGCAGGAACACAGCAATGCAAGTGAGAGACTTTATGTAGATACTGCTTTTAAAAATGACTTTATTAAAAGAGACAATGAATGAAAAAAAAATGCCATATGCTAAGTAATCTATTGAAATAAAAACTAGATTAGAAATGTATATCTAACAATGCAATAATCCTTTGCAATCTCTGCCTTCTGTGTTGCTTTGTATGACTGTTATACTTGAGTAGTTGCCACTCTTCCTGTTTCAAACAACTATTAACACAAAAAAGCACTTACAGGTTGCTTTGTCATTAAAAAAAATGCACTCTAATGAATGGAATTTTTCATGACAAGCAATAAGCCTAGATATTTTATAGATCATTCAAATAAAAACTGAGCAAACATCAGTTAATTCACCAAAGGAAATTCTACTACTTGCCCCTTTTGTCAAAACAAATTCAATTTAAATAAAAAAGCAAAAACCATGTTTAGATTTTTAAAGGTTTATTTTTAAAAATTCTGAAGAGCAAGTTATTGTTAAATGCTGAGGAGACCTAAAGGCTTATATTTAAATTGCATGAGGATGAGCCATATGGTGTTTATATGCAAAGAGTGCTGTTTTGACAGCATCACCCCACCCAAAAAACACCTGTCAAAACAGGTAAGAAATTTGAATGGCTGATTTCAGTATCTTTTGTCTTTCACCATATTTTATTGCTGAACATGAAGTGTTATTGAGTGTTACTGTTAGCTTTATGATATGTGGTAATCCCTTATCAAGAAATTTCTGGCATCCAGGAAACAACATCCTGGAGATACTTTGGTGGACTGTGCTGCCTATAGACAAAGCAATTAAAATTATCAGTGCACCACTCAATCACTAGAAAAGGACCTCATTAAAATGATGGGATGGCTTTCCAGTTCCTCTAAAATCCATGGTGTTCATTTGCCATGTAATACTTTCAGATCTAAGTGCTGTATGCAGCACATAAGAAGCTTTATAGAGCAAAAATAGCCAGGGGAAATGCTGTACACACTTGTGTCAAACTGTCCAAAAGGCTCAGATGCTTTCCACCATCCCCTGAGAAGTTGCTAAGTGCTTGTTTCCATATCCCTAGCCAACTTATACAGCATACAACATCCAGCATCAATCCATTTTGCATTCCTGGGAACTCTCAGCTTTACACATTCCTGTTTCCTCAGGTGGAGAGACTGGAGAAACACAGGAGAAAAGTTGTCAGACCTTTCAACCTTCCTTGCCTGCAGAAGATCCATGTACATCAGAGCCACTCATGTTCTTACTGAGCGTTGTAAGGAGAAATGCATTTCACCAGTTGTAAAACATTTCTCTGTCTATTATTCTGGAACTCCATTTTCTCTGACAGCTAGCAGAGACACACACAGATTTTGTGTGCCTTGCAAATTCAAGCTACAGAGGATAAAAGATCTCTTCATTTGGAGCAGGTTTAGCTCCAAATAGGAGCATAGGATCTGATCTTTCTGTAGCATCTCCTTTATTTCCAGCTAAATCTGTCCTAACGACTCCAAGACTTTTTTTTCCTGAGCATCACACAATGAGACAGACAATGAGACAGACAATGGGCATATATCACTGATATAAATCAGCCACAGAACTTTCCCGCTGAGCATGAGAGCAGCTGCAGCTTAATCTGTTCTTTTCCCAAACTATGGGCTACAAAAGAACTTAAACAAAGAAGCAAAAAATATATTGTCTGTATAGTCAGGAAATGCCAATTGTTAATGGGAAGAAGATAGACTATTTGTTCATTTTGGGTTTATGCATGAGGCAAAATGCTTCTCTAACCCCAAGTATTTTGGCTCAGTTACCATCATTTATAACCAGAACATGAATGTGTCCAGTACACAGTACAAGATAGTTAACAGATTTCTTCCCTATTATTGAAACCACTGGACTACATTTTGAGTATTCCACTGAAATTGACAGAAACAGTGAAGCACAAAATAATCTGACTTGGCAGATCACTTGATAACTACCTGTTTGCCAAGAATCTCCTGAGGCAGCAAGCACGAGAGAGTACAATCACAAGCACAAGTACAAAAAATGAAATGCCACTGCAAAACAATATATACATATATATATACACATATATACACACACACATATAAAACATATATATATATACACACATACATATATAAAACAATTTGTACTTCTACAGGTATCCCTAATGGGGAAAAGAAAAGAAAGCTTTGGGGGAAAAAAAACAGTTGTACTCTAACAGCTAATTCCAAACCTACCTGGCAATGATTTCTAGAAATTTTAATATGAGCATATCTTCACTTGGTCTGTATTAGACATTGTGCTCAATTTATTTTCATAGATCCTCAAAAACCGTGGTAATATGGCACAGAAGGAGTAGGTTGGCAAATGTGATTTTAATTACTGAGGAGCCTCAGGAATCTGTTGGAACAGACTGTTGCTCACAGGCAGCAGAAACATACATGAACTTCTGAAAACAGTCTTTATCATAGCATAACAGGAATGAGTAAATGAATGTTAGAAAGGTAAGTTATGTCTATGCTACAATGGTTTGTAAAGTGCTCTCTAAGAGTCTAGCCAGTCTGAAAAAGAAGGGGTCATCATCATCACCATTAAGGTAGACTGGAAGCTATTTCTCTGAAAGACAAGACTGAGAAGCTGAAGTGCTTTGCCCTGACGAGTCCAGCAAGGAAGTGTTTTCATTCCAGTCACATAAAGAAGTTTGGACTAGAGAAAATGATGCTGAATAAGTCACAGACACTCCCTAACAGATGGAGGCATTTCCTTCTCTATGGACTGTGGGATACCAGTTTAGTCATCCAGTAATTGCAAGAAGTATGGATCTGGAACATGCATTTTTTTTTTTCAATTAGTCATGATCCACTAAACACATCGCTCACTGGTTCTCTATGCTGTGCTGCAGAATCTCCTCCCCATTAACTCAGACCTAATGGCACATATGGTACCTGAGTGCTTCCAGTAAGTCCCAGAGAGCTCATATTGGCTTTATGGGAGGACAGCCCATCCAAGAGAAAGCATTATGCTTTTTAAAGCCAAAAACTCCACCTTACTTCTTTGTGTGGATGGTCTCACTCCTTACTTGGGAAGTTTCAGTTCTTTGGAGTGTTTTATCTCCTCTGCTTTTCATACATGGGAAAGGAAAATCTCCTGAGCAAATGAGTCAATCTACCAAATTGAAATGCATTTTTTTTTTATTAATACCTTTTTTTATTAAAATCAATATAAATTTGATACCAATATATATTTTCCTCCCAGTTCTCTTCCTTTCCTCAAATTAAACAGGCTCCCTGTGAGCAAACCACTTATGTCACTACCAAGAAACTTGGGTTCCTTGCTGGACATTTCCAGATCCTTGCAGTTCAACTATAAACAAACTCTCGATCCTTACACCAAATAATAGTTATCTGCCCACTGTGGCCTACAGTTGCCACAGCTGTATTACTGGGGCCTTTCAATTGGTAGGCCTGAGCCCTGCTGGTGTCACGCAGCACCCTGCATTTCCAATTTACATTTTCTCCACAGCAGCCAGAGATGTATCCCTTCTGCTAGCACCACAACTACATCTGTAGTTCTCTAAACAAGGTGAAATAAGTTGAACGTGTTCAAGATCTAGGTGCCCTTCAGATCATTTTGTGGAGTTAATGAGATGGCTCCTCTCAAAGAAAGACAGTCTAGATATGGTAAGAAGAAGGAGTACATAGGGCTGTTACCCTATAGGTGGTTGCAGTTGACAATCGACAATAACTTATGCAGCTATGAGAGACATCAAATGACAGCTGGGTGACTGACTGAAATGGCAACCAGGACTGCATCTGGTACACAACAAAGAGAGAATCAGAATCCCTTTTCTTGAACTTTTCGTGTTTGTCAGGGAGTATGGCAGTATATTGAGAAAGGGTCACCTTATTCTATGAGGAAGTAAAAGGGACTACATTCTCTCTACTAACAACATTCTAGAGACATGAAGGGAGATTATGGAGAAGTAAGAGAAAGGAAAGAGCACAGAAGCCTAAAATCCATTCAGCCCCATGGCAGCCAGCAAATCAGCAGAAAACGTGTCCAAGTTTTGCAAAGTGGTCTTTCAGGAGGAAAGTTTGCTGTGATGTTAGCAGAGGATGAGGAACAGAATCTTAAGGGCTGTTTATCAGCAAGAGAAACAAGCACAGCTCTTGCAATGAGCTGTCTCATTATCATGTGAAACAACTTCAGGGAGTTGAAACTGGTAAAGTATTGCTGGGTTGTCACAGAAAGAACAGTTATTTCCCATGGTGTTGTGGAAAGTGTGTGTATCTGAGCACAGATGGACTTTTTTTTGGTCACCTTCCTGGACATGGTCTGTAATATTGCATATGAATATTCAAAGAAAGAAAAGGAAGTAGCCTTGGAAGGAAAATACGCTTCTGTTTTCTCCACTAGACCAGACAATGACACTCCTCTAATGCAGAGGCAGGATGCATGCTGGCTTTATAAAGGAAGTGTTAATCTGTATAAGGGACATTGCTGATTTGTCATCTTTCTTTGTGGCTCCACAACCACGCTTAGGAAACGTGGTATTTCAGACTGCATCCTAGAAAGTAAGTGGGCAGATGGGGTTTTCCATAATCTTGGTTTTGCATCCATGCGCCTTATTAAATTAAATGTTTTAGAAGAGTTTTAACAAGAACTACTTCCTCTTCTTAAGTAGTTCTTGACAGAACTACTGTCATCAACTGCTTTCCCGGCAACAGGAGCAGCAGACCAACATCTGTACTCCTGTCCTCCTGAGACACTCATCCTGTCTCCGTCCTCCTGTCTGGAAGGAAAGGGGCACTCTGCCCTCCTTGCTGACCTCAAAGCAGAGTTACGTGCTGGAGAAAGTGCAAAGAAAAACCATTCACAGCATCCAGCATTAATACCTACTGCAGAACTAATCCCATCACTCCGTTCGCAAAGTAGCAATAAGCAGATAAATGTTTCTGCCTGGATATACAGCTGGATTTGGATTGTTTAAATTCTGAACTTAAAATCAGAGGATAGATTTTTTTAAGTAATTCTCACATAATGAAAAATAATAATAATAATAATTTAAAAAAAAAAAAAAGCAAAAGAGTAAGCTCACTACAGTGATACAGTGATACACAGCCAACTAAAATCCTTTACTCTAGTGGATTGGAGCATGCAATGCAAGATTTATTCTCCCGTGTATATAAATCTCTGTTTCACACATTCAAATAAATGCAGCTGTGTTTATCCCAGGGAGCACAGTTCCAGATGTATACATGCAAAACTCCAGATATACATATGTACACCTTATTACATTACAATTTTCCATTACATTTTTCAACACTTAAACTGTTATGTCACAGAGCCTTCTGGAATATGCCCCAGCACATTCAGCACTTGCCCAAACAATACCATCTGAAATCCTAAGGGCCACCCAAGTTTGATCTGCTGTGATACCACTTCAGCAGTTCACCTGGAATGAGAGGAGGCTTTCACACTGTAAGAGTTGAGGCTGCAGGTTCAGCATTTGAATAGTACTATCACAGTAAAACAGATTTCACAGCTCCTCCACCAGCAGCTCTTATTGATAAAAATACAAAGGATGTTAACAGTATAATGCAACAAAAACTGAGAACATAAAACACACTGTTTACTCCACAACCAACTTTTCAGATATCATCAGCATTACTGTACTTTCTGAGACTTGAACTATAACATTAGTAGCCACAGCACAAACTACAAATACAAAACTGTTTCATATAACAACTGTCTAAAACAACTATTTGCTGCTTTCCATCAAGTGCAGACAGGAAACCTGCACTATTTAGAATAGAGTTCTAGAGATTATTTCACATATTAATTTGCCTAGCAGCTTATTTTCCGAATATGAAAGATGCAAAGACAATATGCTTTGTGACTAGTGTCATGTAGCACACCCTGAGAAATCAAAGCCAGAAAAGTAGTGTAAAATAAACAAAGTACAAGGAAGATTTCCTACAATTCTGTTAAAAAGGAAGAAAAAAAAATAAAAAATAATAAAAAAATGCTTATTTGCACCTGAAAACAATTACTTCCTACCAAACAGCACAATTGCATCAGAAAGAAAAGACAGCAGAAATAATGCTACCAAAGATAGAAATTCAAGAACCATTTAGATACCTGGTTTCTTAGTTCATCACCCTGTTGTGCAGATGTCAGACAACTAGAAAGACAGTAGAGTCATGTTTATTTTTCTGGAACCGTTGGTGAAACCATTGTACAAATCATGGTGACATCCTGCAAACAAGTATTTTCCCTCAGAATAAAAACATATGTTATTTTCACAGTTCTGTTCTGATTCAGGTCATAAGTTAGAAAAGTTCTTTGTAAAGGATTGCAGGCTGTAATGTAGCTCATTTGTAAACTATGTGTGTCTGACAAGTTCAAAGACATCTATCTTTATTGACAAATAAGTCAGAGGCAAATGGCAAATCTTTAAGGTGTCACTGTTAAGTGATCTGACCACAAAAAAGATGTATTTTACTTTCTATACAACGTTTCCATAATATTTTAAGAATTTCATAGTGCAGGTGGTCTAGAAGAAGGGTACCAAGAACCTTCCACACATCCCACTTCTGGCCTGAGAACTCCTACATAAGGAATGTACACAAAGGGTACTTTTAAGGAGGTTACTGGCACCTGAAAGTGGCCCCAGAGGTACAGATGTAGCATTGCTACCACGAGAGCTTATAGTTAACAGTTTAAAAATGAGGTGTGGAGGGAGAGAGTCCAGCATTGAACCTTTTCCGGCGCATACACTAAGGCACTGTACTGCGTATGTATCCAGCAGAACCCTCATTCAGCTTGTAAAGTCTGATCCCATACCAGGCATACTTCATGGAAACAGTTTAAAAATAAGTTTTCCCAGTGAATAGCAGGTGGGACTACCCTACAAAATCGTTTTTGGCTCACGGCACAAAGTTGCTGAAATAATACTTCACCCAAAAGAACGATAAAAGAATTATAGCTTGAAACTTTGGTCATAGTCTGGCTGGTGTCTGGGCAGAGCCTGATAACTCTTACATTTTACGAAAGAATCTGCCTCACCGCGTGTGTTTACACTGCACATGTGATGACTGGCTGACAAAGCCATTTTCTATTCTAGGTGGTCTCACCAGCTTAAGTATTTTTGCATCCAGAGTGAAAAGAACCCTCTGTATGCCTTGGGTTGTAATGTGATTTTTGAGTACCTAATAAATGAAAATACGTTTGTTGCAATTGAAACTCTAGATTCTTGTTTAGCAGATGACGGGACAGCTAACAGTTCAAAGAGTCAGTGATAGTGAAGTCAGTCATGGAGGAACAGCCAACCTGTACATGGTAGTGGAGTCACTACAGGAAAGTGAGAGGGAGTCTGGTAACTAGATTGCTTCTGAAAGCACGATAACACAATGCAAACAAACAAAAAGATTGCTGCCAGTTCAACAGTGAGAGTATTTGAAACAGTTTAGGTTTACAGTCACCCATTTAGTTCTATTTCTCTTGAACGTCAACTCAAAATAATACTGACCTCATCATATATACCCTGGCAGGATTGTTAGATTTCGGGTCTCAGTCTAAGGTGTGCACAAACCCTGATGTAGTGTTTCTACGAAACGAATAAAAAGTAAACAAGTGCTCAAAGCAGGAATTCTGTAAGTTAAACATTTTCTCTACCAGCACACGGAATAAGAAAAGAGAATTAGCAAGTGTGATGAAAAACAGAATACTTTACTTACTGTCCATCTGGGATACGACACAATACTAGATTTTGATCCCAGTCCAGGATCTTCATTGCCTGAGTGGGAAGAAAATGTCAGCATTATTCTCTACATTTTGGTAAATCCTTTAGGAAGAAGTAAAATAAAATAATGACACGTCCTACAGGAAATGTCTTACAATTAGTGTCAACTGCTACACAATTTACAATGCAGTGGTACAGGGTGCTACTTCCTCTGGATTTTTCCTGTTATCCACTGGCAAAGAAAACCTCTTCCAAAGACTGACTGAAAGCAGTCAGACCGGGCTTCTCTTCTGCTGAACCAGCCTCTGGAGGTGACTTTAGAGCAGGGTCACTCTTGTGAGAATAAGAAACTTCTGCAAATTTCCTCTGCATCCTCTTTAAACAGTATTTCCAATTCCCACTTTAATCTAGTTTTTCTCCTGACCACCACTTACTGCTGCGCAAACCGTCTAGTCTATGTCCAAAATTCAATCTAAGTTTAATGAACTATTAAGAGAGACCTGAAAATGATAATTTTCTTGAATATGACAATGAATGTTAATACTCCAACAGTTCTGCAGAAAGTTTGCTGCTTTCCATCCATACTATCCTCTTCCACAAAGGATAACACGTCCTTTGAACCCACTCAGCTATCTGTGCACAAGGCAATTAGTAGAAGCATAGAAGCCAGGGAGCATCAATGACTTTGTAACAGTAGGCTAACTTTTTAAGTATTTTTAAATAACTACCACAGCCACACGTCCTGCCCAATATCTGCAACGTCTGCTTAAGCGAAGGCAAAAACTACAATGCCAGCAAAAAAAAGTACATTCAGATGGAAAATATCCGTGTCACCTAATGCAGCAGGTCTCACGCTTTCCTACTCAGGGCCAAAGCCAAAAACTCTTCAACCCTGTGAAACTCTCAAAGGACATAACAATACGCAGCAAATGGAGGACAGGTGGAGAGTCCTGTAAGGGAATGGCATTGCCATGTTAATGGTCATGCTAAATGTACATTACCATGCCAAAGACAGATCCAAATTCTGGTAACACATCTAATCTACACAATAATTAGCTGAATATTTCATTGTCCTTCTGTATTAAATTTCCCTTAAGTATTTCTCCTCTTGAGCCATCACATATTTACTCTCTGAACTATATGAAAAGCTGAAAAGACTTCCAAATGAGAAAAGTGTATTTAGAAATACAGACATAAAACCACTGTGGAAATCTCCTCTAAAAGACTATGTATAAATATATATATATAGCATTTGCTCAATGTGATTAAACAATTCTTCATTGCTCAGCATAAGTGACCCCACAGCCTCTGGGCAGTCTGTGCCAAGGCTCCATCACCCACACAGCACAGAAGTGCTGTTTGATGTTCAGAGGGAACCTCCTGTGATGCAGTTTGTGCCCATGGCCTCTTCTCCTGTCAAATAAATGCTTTGCTATGCTATTCACAGCATAATATTAGCACTCATTTTATCTCGATTTAATCTGTATGACAAAAATTGATACTCTCATGTGTGTACCCTAAATCTTGTCAACATAATCAGACTGTTAGCATAACAGAGCAAACTGTCACTTCACCATACAATATCTACAATTTAATTGAGTAGATCATTAAGATTTTGTTTGGCCTTTACATGCCTATACAACGCTATATCACACTGTCATTTAGCTACTAACAATGGGAGAATGATATCCTTTCCTTCTATTGTATCAACTGCACCACTCAGCTTAATGTCATCAGCAAACCTGTTGAAGGTGCACTCAATTCCACCATCCAGGTCATTGATAAAGATGTTGAAGAGCACCGGTTGTCCCAGTATGGGGCCCTGGGGGGCATCACTCATTACCAGCCTCCACCTGGACAGAGAGTCATTGATCAACTCTCTGTCTGTGACCTTCCATGCAATTCTTTATCCACTGAACAGTCTACCCTTCAAATGCATGTATATCCAACTTAGGCATAAGGATGTGGTGGGGAACCACATCAAAGGTCTTGCAGAAGTCCAGGTAGAGACAGCAGTCACTCCTCCTTTTACTACGGATTCCATCCCTCCATCATACAAGGCCACCAGATTGGTCAGGCATATTCAGGGGATAAGCATCCTGAGGTCAGATGGGTTCTGTATAACACCCAAGGGGGAAGAGGCACTGGTACACAAGTGCCTGGCACTGGAGAGCTCAGAAAAACATTGTTCATTTGCCAAGTGGGGAATGGCAAAGACAACTACATCATGAACAGAGGGGTTTTGAAAGGGTTTTGATGGGTACAACAGATAATGTAGCAAAATTAAGAAGAAAATACTGAAGAAATCTCAATTGCCATCATTTGTTTAACATGATAAAAACAGCATAATGCAATTATTTAAAAACACTAAGGAACGATGAAAATTTATGGGGGGAAAAAAAGGAATGTGGTTGAATGAGGATGAATTAAATAGCAATTCAGCCTCCTCCCTTTGGATAAGAAAAGTAGGCTAGATAAGACTCCGGCATATGTCCTGTAGGAGGTTTCTGAGCTGACAGAAGTTCTGAGGTGAAAATGTTGAGAATGTTCCCAGTAAATTAGCTTTATGATGAAATGGAAATTGCATTCTTGAAAGTCTTACTTAAAAATACTCAAGGTTGAAACAACTTAAAACATCTCAGTAGTTTCTTTACAAATAGTCAATCAGATCTTAAAGGAAAACTGGGGCTCAGTACATACACACAGTCGTAAAAGCAAATAACATACTATCATTATTGCTAACAAGAGAGATGTCCAGGGAACTTTGAAGTCCAGTCTCAAACTTTCAGTGTACATTTGATTTCTTACACTGTTTACTTACTTAGGACATTTCTGAGAACTTGGATAACGAAGTCATTCACTTCAGTATGCTCTCAGCTTTACACTCTGGTTGTCCATGCTGCTCAACAGAGCTCTCCTCAGTATTTAAATGCTTTCTTAGTGTAACTCTTTCTGTTAGAATTCTTAAACATAATCGGTCAGTCTCACAATTTTACCACGGGCTTTTTGTTGTTGTTGGATTTTTTTTAATGCAAAATCTAAATTTAAACTTAATAGGGAATTGTTAAGATTCTTTCAAAACTATCTCTATCTCTGTGAAATGCACCTGCGAGGATACACTATATATACACATGTACATATATGTTAGATCACTGGTTCATTTTATGCTACAGTGAAAAAAAAGAGACAATATGGGTAAGTCAGAAAAGCATGTAAACTGCACACTGGCACTAGAAAATAAGATCATGAAAGTGCTCCTGAAAATGAATGGAAGGTACGATGTATATACGTAAACGCAGCTACCACTATAGACTGAATGTTAAAGATGACAATATTACATCATTAAGATGAAAGTAAGCAGTAACTCAGACATACTTTGACACATAATAAATAAAGTCACTAAACTACAGAATTTAATACCTTAAATAAAAGAAGTGATGAAGTTTAACACAAAAAGATTTTACACTGTTCTGGAAGGAACCTTATTTTTTGGATTGGGTTTGCACTGTTTTACCATTTTGTTGTTGTTGTTGTGGATTGAATTCTACAGGCAGTATTAAAGGAAGAAAACATTATGTATAATTGAATGCTGGACTATAAAGTACAGGAACCCAACATTTCAAAACAGTCTTATATCCCACATATTTCAGTATCTCAGTTGTGGATACTCCTTACCGCTTTGAAAGAAGTTGTATGCTATACTGTTTCATGAATATAAAAAAAAAATGCGAGGCAGGGAGGTTTGCAATTGAAGATTTACAGTTAGCAGCAAGATATGAATAACAGTTCTTTTCTATGAAGTATAAAGAATTCATTTACAGTGTGGCACTCAGGTGAATGCCTCCTTCTTTTTTATCTAGATTAAAACTAGGAAAGCTGAAATGGAAATCCTTGAATTTCAGCAGTAAGACACCACTTTTCTCCAAAACAAAAACAAAGATATATCAACCTTTAGATAGCAGTAAAGACTAGAAAAGCAGTTTCATGCTCCATGTTTCTCAGGTAAATGACAAAGGAAACATTAACAGGTCTGACGGTAGAGATGTGCAAAGCGGTCTCACTGGGTCTGGCTAAAATGGAATTGATGTTTTTTGTAGCAGCTTGATGGTGCTATGCCTTGGACTTGT
Organism: Excalfactoria chinensis; assembly: GCF_039878825.1. NCBI lineage: Eukaryota > Metazoa > Chordata > Aves > Galliformes > Phasianidae > Excalfactoria > Excalfactoria chinensis. The sequence goes on from NC_092826.1 coordinate 49,608,355, forward strand.
GACCAAAGCATTTTATCTGCTGCTAAACAGTCACGGCCTTTTCTACTTTTCATACTGCCCTGCCAACAAGGAGGGTGGGGGTTCACAAATTGCTGGAAGGGGACAGAATCAGGACAGCTGACCCAGCCTGACCAAAGAGACATCTCACACCACATGTGTCATGCTCAGAAATAAAATGGAGACAAGTGGACATCAGTATGCCTATGGAAAGGTGGTGTGTGATTGCATCACTTTGTTTTCTGTCTCTTTCCTACTTCTCCTCTGCTTGGTAAACAACCTCAACTGTTGGGTTCTGCTGTTCTTTTCCCCTTTCACTGATCCAATGCAATAAAGGGACAGTGGCTGCATGGTGTGCAGCTGTCAACTGGGGCTAACCCACTGCAAAGGAGTACTTTTGTACTTTTGGAGAAGTCTTTATAAAACAACGTCTTGTACCATAGGTCAATCTATTTAGGCTCCAGGATGATTTTACATGTAGGTGCTTTTGTGTGATGTCTGAGATGACAAGATATGGATGGCTGCTCATTCACATCTGTTCCCAAGATGTGCCAATAAAGGAATGAAAATCCTAAACCACAGCCTCAGTATTTATTTTTTCTCAGCAAACAACAAGCTTTGTCATAAACCAAGCAATGTCTTTAGATCAAATGTGAGGCCTGTAGCACAGGAGCAATTGACAGATGACCCCACGCAAGGATTTGTAAACTTCAGAACAGCGCATGGAGACACAAGGAACAAATGAAAGGAGAGGGAAAAATAAAAGTGTTAAAACAGTTTGCATTTTGGCAGTCACCTGCAGTTGGATATTTAGTTTCTGGGGGATTGGAAAGCTTAAACATTAGAATCTGGGCACAATGATTCCTTAGTTACAAAATAGAAAGCAGAGGGGAGAAATAAGTGAGAAAGTAATTGCAACCATTCCTACCTCTTGAGTAAGAGACTTTCTTGTGAAGATGGGGTAAAACAAACAAACAAACAAAAACCAATGGATGGAGCTCGGACCCAACTTAGACCTGTTCAGAATTAATCACCTTCCACAAGCTGAATGTCTATTCCCTCTATCTCTGTTCTTTCCAAAAAGACTTGCAAGCAATGAGTACTTTCAAATACAATATAAATCCATTACTTAGTCTTACATTTAGATACCTAATTTTGGAAGCTTGTGGTTAGACTGTATCAGCTTTAGACCATGCAATTAATAGTATCAGGGTTTCTGGGTTTTGCTTAGTTTATGAAATGAAAAAGATATGAAAATGAAAGTACGCTCTTCTACCATGAGATATACTAAAGACAAGACTGGGTGTATGTGGTGCATTCTTCACTGTCTTCTTTTTCCCTTTCCCATTCATCACTATTTGAAGACATTCTTCTAGCTCCCACCCTCTGGTGCAATCAAGCAGGAATAGCTTTCTCTCTGAAACTAGTGCCTCCTATGTATTTCTGTGGAAGCTACAACTGACACAAAGAGCACAATAACAATATTTTACAGAGCAAATTTTCAGCTACAAAACACTCTTTTTCAACAGTCACTACCATTAGATATACGTTTTCGCTATCAACGAACAAGAGCCATGCTGTGTTCCTATCAATCTGCACCAGCAGAAGTGACCCACTGTTGCTGTCAACACTGCAGAAATGCACCACCCACTGCCTCACTGCGCTCACATCCACTGTCTGGTCTCCATAAACATTCAGCAAGTGTTGATGAATGTCAGTGGGTGCCAATTTGTTGTATGGAGGAATTCAATGACACATCTTTCACTCAAATGAACATTCGTGTCAGACACTATCTTGTCAGACTGCCCCTCTGCTGCCATCTGTCACACAGCAACAAAATATAATGGAATGTTGCTAGGAAGGTTTAATCTCTACTGCCATGCAAACAACATTTGCCTCTGATGTCATGGGCCAACATAACAAAATGGGAGGTATTACTTTTGGAGCAGCCCTAGCACTACATTATGTACATAACTAAGAATCATCACAAACCTTTCATCTGTGTGTGAGATATGCTTTTTATAAACATGTGCCTTCACTAATAAAGCAATTTAAGCACCTTAGAGCAAGCAAAGGAGAAGTTCCAACAAACAAGCCTAGAGATGAGAGCAAAAGAAGTAACTGCCACAAGAGAGAAGGGGAGCCATATCTCTTAAGACACTGCAGGAACTGCTCCAACTCCCAACTGGGTTGTAACGATGGTAGTATGAGCTCCTGCAGTTTCTCTCTGCTAGGAAACTGTAGTTGTTGCCCCAACATGTGGCTGTTAACAACAGTTACCCAAAGCTTTTGTTGTACCCAGAGTAACTGGCAGACAGCTATGCCATAGACAGAGTCAGGCCAGCAGACACATAGTATCGCAATACATCAAGTGCTTGCTTCTGATAGACATACTTGCATTTTGACTGATAACTTTCATTCTGTTTAGTATTCAATTCTGGATTTTCCTACAGTAATCAACATTACACCCATTACTCCTAAGTAGGCATTTTGCTATTTGAATTTTCAGTAGTGTTTTCTGGTTCAAGTCAAGATCCATCTCTGAGTCCCAACTGCTGACCAGCAAAGAAAAAATGGTCACAGCCATAAAACAAGGTATGCACTGTGGATTATAGTGATGCATTACCTCTGACCACAGCTCATCTAGCTGCTAGGTTAACAGGTCACTGGCATGAGGCCACCAACTCTCACATAACAGCCTCTCTCATGGTGTTTTGATATTTCCCCTCCTGGATTTGTCCCAACAGGGAAGTGCCAGAGTATATGAAGCCTGGGAGTGGCCCTGGGAAGCTAACCAAACAACTTCAAACCCCAAATGTTTAGGTTAGATGCTTATGTGGTCTTCACCAGCTTACCCATCCCTAAATATTACAGCATTTAAAATTACAGTAATTCTCTAACAGCACCAGCCACTGTTGAGTGCATTCCACATTTCTTGCAGTCACTTTTGTACCAATACATGCAGTCTGTGGATATTTTGGACATACTCGTAAGTATTAACAATTTGCCCTTTCCTGGACCTTTGTAGGCTTCTCATTGTAGACTACATGGACATGCTACATCTACTGTCCTGCTGCTGAAACGAATTAGAATCAAAGAATCATCAAAGCTGGTAACGACCACTAAAATCAGCTAGTCCAACTGTCAGCCCATCCTCACCATGCCCACTGACCACATCCCTCAGTGCCACATCCACACAGTTCTTGAACACCTCCAGGGATGGTGACTGCACCACATCCCTAGGCAGCCTATGCCACTGCAGCACCACACCTGAGAAATTCTTCCTAGTATCCGATGTGAACCTCTGCCAGCACAACTGAAGGCAGTTCTCTCTCATCCTATCAGAGTTACCTGGGAGAAGAGGCCAACCCCCATCTCACTACAATCACCTTTCAGAACACTGCAGGGGGTGGTAAGGTCTCCTCTGTGACTCCTGTTCTTCAGAACTTGATAGATAGTAAATACTACTGGTGGCTAAAAAGATCTGTATCCCAGAAGAATGGAGCACTGCAGCATACATTCAGATCTTGCTTCAGACAAAAGCAACTCAATAGCTTCCTATGTGCATGACCTTGCTTTTGTGTGAACCAGGTCCATCAATGCAAAAAGGCAGTATGCATTCTGCATAGAAAGGGGAAGTCTTGCAGTATTTTAAAGGCTCTTTGTTATGTCAAGGTAGTGCTACAACTGCTGAAGCTATATCTGCAAAGCAAAGGGCTCCTGGGGCAAACACTATGAAGAGATTTTTTTTTTCCTTTGTTGTTGATGCTGAGCCAACTGTTGGTTCATCAATTTGATCAGCATCCATCTGCCACCTATACCAGAGTGTCACGGAGTTCTCTCTAGAGCTCCCTTCGTGGCAGGGGAACAAACCCAGGGGAGCAGGAACAAAAGTACCTCCATTCCCTAACGGCGCGGCGCGGCCCGGCCACGTGCGCTCCGGGAGAGGGGAAGGGAAGGGAGACCGCGAATGGGTCTAGGAGGAAAAAAACAAATGAAGAAAGGATGATCTGAGAACGAACGGCAGTTTAATAAACCCAGTAACACTAAACAACAACGAGAGAGTTTCAACAAGAAGAAAACCAAATCCCAATCTCACCGACGGGCTGCGGGAGGCGGGAAGCTCCGACCACGCTGTCTCCTCACAGGGCGCCGGGCCAGAAACCCCGTCCCCTTCCCGACCTCCCCTCCGGTGCCGCTCCACACATGCCCATTTAAGGCAGTCCACAGAAAAAAAAAACTTGTCCCCTTAACTCCCATTATCCTACATGATGTTCTGATGTGGAATACCAACACCAACCAAATTACCAAACCATAACATAGAGTTAATTTGGACATGGACACAACAGAAACCGCTGGGTCAGCACTCAGTGTCTCAGGCTGGTAGGACAGCTCGACAGCACGTATTTTCTATCATATTACATACTATGCTATGGGCTCAGATTGGTCTTACAGGAAAAGATTTTCATACTACTGGAGCTATTCTGCAAGAAGAGTCCAGAAACTGCCCCGTGTAAAATGAGAGTCACCTCCAGCACCTGCAAAAGGGACCCAGCACTGGCCAAAGCTGAGCAATTCTGGCTGTGTCTTTTGGGGAGCAGATAAAAGGAACTGAACAACAACAGCATTTGGGATAGAGGAGCAAGGAATGTGAGAGAGCAAGCCTGTCTGCAAGCCTGTGCAGACAAAGGACTCTGGGCTGACTGTGGACCCCATTCCTCATTCACTTGCACTGCTCGGGAGGAGAAGATAGAAGAGGGTGGATGGGGTGAAGGGATTATTTTGCTTTTGGTTCTCACTGCTCTTGTCTGTTAGTAATAGGCAATGAATTATTTGCTTATGCTGAGTTTTGCCTGTGACAGTAATTGGTGAGTGATGTCCCTGTTCTTATATAAACCCATGAGTTTTTGGGAGAAGAACTCCCTGAGAGCAGCCCTTCAGAGAAGGGCTTGAGGATTCTGTTGAAAGAAAAGCTGGACATGAGCCAGCAGACTGCATCAAAAGAGGAATGGCCAGCAGGGAGAGGGAGGGGATTGCCCCCATCTGTTCTGCCCTCCTGAAACCCTGCTTGTAGCACAGCAGCCAGGCCTGGGGTCCCCAGCACAAGAAGGATGTAGAGCTGTTGGTGCAGGCCTAGAGGAGAAACACAAAGATGATCAGAGGGCTGGAGCACCTCCCTTGTGAAGAAAGGCTGAGAGAGTTGGGCTTTTTCAGCCTGGAGAAGAGAAGGCTATGGAGAGACCTCATTGTGGCATTCCAGTATTATAAAGGCAGCTTATAAGCAAGAGGGGGACTTTCCCTTTACATGGGCAGATAGTGATAGGACAAGGGGGAATGGCTTTAAATTAAAAGAGGGGAGAGATTTAGATTGGATCCAAGAAATAACTTTTGTATTTGCTGGTGAGGTGCTGGCACAGCTGCTTGCACCTGCCATCCCTGGAGGCATTCAAGGCCAGATTGGATGGGGCCCTAGGCAGCTGAGCTGGTGTATGGCAGCCCTGCTCATTCTACGAGCAAGCCATTCTAAGATTATGTGTTATTTTTGCTTCCCATTCTTTTGAGAAGGGGGAATGAGAGAGCAGCATGGTGATCTAAGCTGCATACTGGTGTGAGACCCCCAACAGGTTAGAGAGAGCAACACTGTAGAAGAGCCATAATGCCACAGCTATCAGAGTGCCTGTGCCGCCCTGCCATGTGTGCAGGGCCAGAAATGTTTTTAAAATGTAATTCCCTTCACTGTATTTCACTATTGACATTTTAAACTGCATTAAGAGTCCTCTACAAACGTTCCAAATCATTATGCTATCAGACTTTTGATTTGCTGGGCCACTGAGGGGAATCCTGAAAACATTCAATAATGCCAGTATTTAAGTGCATAATGGTAATCTGGAAGAACAAAATGTTTGTTTTATCAGTACATTATCAAGCATGACCATGAATCATGCAAATCAAATCATAAATCATAAAGTGCAAGCTAGGCTCATCAACCCTGCAGTATGTCATGCACATAATTTAACATATTTAGTCTAACTTGGATATGCTACAGAAACAATATAAACTCCTTCACTGTTCAGCGTTGAAAAATCTGAAATGGGGAGTGATATGTAAAGTGTGTTTTTCATAGCAAGACTGCCAAATGCTACAGAAATTAACATCCTATGGAAACCAGCTGTTTGTGGAGGTCTGTAACTCACGTTGGCAGCTGGAGGGTGGGTTCAAACTTGGTTTACCTTCCTCAGTCTTATTCAGTATATATGCATTCAGTAGTTTTAATATTTGCCACTTATCTTACAGCTGTGCCTGTAGGAAGTTTGGAAGAGAATGACTTCAGAAAAGACAGCTCTTTAGAAATGTCTGAATGAAGTTGGAATGAAAATACTGCTACTGTGAATAATGAACACACGTTGTCTCAGATGCTTTCAGCCTAGAAACACATATTATTCTATTTTTTAACAGACATTGTGAAAAACTGAGTAAGGCTGTATTATTCAGTTGACACCTTCTGTAAGAGGTAATGACAGATGTCAAATAAATGCTTAGTGGTAATGAGACTGACATCCACTATCAACACACATAGCTCCCAAACAGTGGAACAGCTACAGACTTGTTACAGTCTTTAAACAAAATATCCTCTTCCTAAAAGCCACTCTGTTCCTATTATAACCACACAGCCTCTTGAAAACTGCAGTTACTCCTAAGAGTTGAAGGTTGGCTCTTGAAATTTAAAGGGCATCAGTGAGTGGTATGAAGGAGGCGTGGAGGTAGAAGTTTTTGACTCCTGACTCTTCATTCAGTTAAAAATGAACATTTTCTGCAGTGACTTTGTTTACAAGTGCAGACTGAATACAGCTGCTATTTAACTGAGAAAATTGGAGTTCTGAGGTATTCACAGAAACATCTAAACGCTTCCAAGATCTTTTAAGAAATTCTTCACTTAACTATTGCATTTGCATTATTCGCTTCAGGAATCGACAGATTTCCCTTTGAACACACTCAGCATTACCAAGCAACCTTTCAATGTCAGGTCAAATCTTAAAACTGAAGCAAATATACATTTTTTTTTTTTTTCCCAAGAATATTTGAAATAAAACCTTATTCAGGTCCATGAAGGAGACAGTACCAACAAGAATTAATTTTACTGCAAGATGTGCTTCTGACAGGGACTACAGCAGAACAAAAATTTATCTAACCTTCCAGCTAAGGCACAAGAGACTTGTGACATCAAGGCAACAATTTCCATGTAGCCCTATGGGTGATTTGCCTTCAGTGTAGTTGTTGAGAATACAGCAATATAAGCTCAATAGGCAGCAAAGTTTAAACCTTAGTAAATAATAGAAAAAGCCATCACTGTTTTATCATAGATATTGGATCTGTGAACCACAGAACTATGCTGTGATTTCCTATTAATTGTGTATTCTACTTCTTCATTTAGAAGCCCTTTCCATAAAAATTAATGATGCTGTACATTCCTGTATCAGTAGGAGTTTAAGTATCTGATAAATGAAACATATAGACAGAATAATTAGCTAGGAAATTATACTTTAAATGTTATCTCTCTACAGCAACCATTAGCATTCCAAATAATCCGGTAATTTCTCCTCTATTTATTTTAATGGAATCTGTAGTGCCTTCCACAATCATGAGCAAGTTAAACATGCTCCACTCTTCCTGCAGTGCTTAGTCTGCATTAAATATCTTCTTTGTGCATATCTTATCTCAAAGGATATCTTGCTGTGTAGAATTAACTTCCTCGTGGTAGAAAATAGCACCTAACTACCAAATGGGATTGAGAGGCCAGTAGATGTTACCGTGTTTCAGTGTTATGGCTCCTTCATAAAACAGAGGGAGTGGAATGGAATTAATACCTCATGCCTTTAAAAACTTAGCTAAAAACAAAACAGGACAAAACAAAACATCCCACATGTCTGACTGTGCCTCTGCTAAAATCAAGAACTTGCCAGTAGAAAGTGTAGAATCACTGAATCATGAATGGCTTGGGTTGGAAGACACTTCAAGGATCATCAAGTTCCGACCCCTCTGCCACAGGCAGGGCTGAAAGCCACTAGATCAAGTATGAGATCAGATTGCCCAGGGCCCCATCCAATCTGGCCTTAAACAGTTCCAGGGATGGGGCACCTACAGCTTCCCTGGGCAGCCTGTTCCAGCACCTCACCACTCTCTCTGGCATCTAATCTAAATCTCCCCTCATTTAGTTAAAAACCATTCGGCCTTGTTCTGTCACTAACTACCTTGTAAAAAGTTCTCTCATACTTATAAACTCCCTTTAAAAATCAGGTCATAATGAACTCTCCCTGAAGTCTTCTCCTTTGCAAGCTATACAAGCCCAGGCCCTTCAGCCTGTCTTCATAGGAGAAATGCTGCAGCTCTTTGGCCATCTACATGGTCCTCCTCTGGACTCTCTCCAAAAGCTCCACATGGGAAATAATAATGGGAAATACAGAGATTTCTACTTGGGGTTGCCATTTACCCACAGTCTCAGTAACACCAACCATTATTTTGAACCTGTTAAAACATGGAAGAGAGAAGCACACAACTGCAAGATATGCCTATAGCCTCACACGAATGAAATTGATGAGTGTGTATGATATTTTGGTACAGTTACCTTCTGCAAGAGTTCATTTCCCTTTAGGAGATGAAGGACAAAGCCTCCTGCTTGCAGATGCTCATCTTTTGTGACATTTAGTCATCAGAAGTCACAGTCTTTCTTCCTTCCAGCAGAAGGGGCAGCCCCTTTCCCTGAACACCTCTGCCAAGATGTAGCACATTTTGAATGTTGCCAGCTCTTGATATCTCTTCTTGAGTTTGAAGTACATTTGGTTGGATCTGGAGCCAGCTTTGCAACCACCTTTTAATAAATCTACGTCCCTCAAGGCTGGCTGAGCCCCTTCTGCTCACTCACATCCAAGATAAACTAAACAGCCAGGGATGCTGCAAGAAAGCATCAGAGATTCCCACCTCCACATCCAAGTATCCCACACTTCTTCAATAAAAACAACACTGAAGGACCTCAGCAGATATGGCAGGCTTCTCTACTTCCTTTAAGGAATTAGGTAGGTCTTCAGCTCTCCCTTTAACATCCAGCCCAAAACAGAGAGGCCCAAAACAGGAGTTTCTATACAGTTATGTCCTATCCTGGAATAAAAGGCAGGACTCTACAGGGCTGCTTCATTCTTCTGAAACCTTGTAGAACATGTTCCAAGAAACTGGACCAAGGTGTAGTCTTAGAGCTCACATAAAAGGTCAGTTCTGGTTAACTGGAAGGTTAAGTGGGCAGATTTAAATTCAAAAGAGCTTAATTTGCTGCAATAACTAGGGGACAAGCCCAACTCACACACAGGGAACAGTTTACCAGAGATCTAAAAAAAAGCCAGAAACAATGAGAAGTGAGATACCTACTGCAAGACTCCCTCATGTTACGCTGTAATGTATCTTCTTGGTCTTATCAGTCCAAAATGGGGTTCCCACTTGGAGAACTGATTCCCTTTCAACAGCCACCAAGGCCCTACAGAGAGCCCCAGGCTGACAAATGGCACTCTTGGAAAGCAAGGATTTTCACTTCAAGGATGTCAGAACAAATCATGGCAAACCCAGTAGGTGACAGGACAGTCTTGGAAGTGAAAGACAGATGTGTCTCACAGACACATAATGTTTGAGAGAGTAAAGTCACCAAAAAGACAACAGAGCACAGTATAATCTTTCTGTATATATATTAAAAAAAAAGTCAAGCCTTAGAGCTTCTAAGACCTGATTTATGGCTTTGAGCCTTTGGATTGCTGAAGCGTACACTGTCAAGTGATTCACTGTAGTACTATTCACCACACATTAAGGGAAGCTGTTGCCTAAATGCTCGCATAACTCAGTCTAGAGGACAACTGAAGTCCCAAAACATCCATTGCAGAGATGGATACACAACCGTAAAACATTCCCCAAAAGATATGAAAGAAGTGTAAACAGAATTCTTAACATACATACATGGCTTTATAGAATGTTTTCAACTTACTCTTCCAAACAAATAAAACTAAACCTTCTATTTGAGAATTATTTTCTTCTTAAAAAGTTCTAAGTTTTAGATATTTTAATAAACAATTGATTTTCTTTATAGGAGACTTTATCTTAATGTGAAACTGTCAGACTTAAACAGTGATCAACTAGAGCTCCTATTAACAAATATTGTGCTTATTTGCAGCATTCCTTGTTAATAGGGACTTAACAGTGTTAAAAGTAGGTGAGAGAAATAAGATGAAGTTACCAAATAAGCATTTAGAGAGGCCTTACACATTAAATACAGGAAGAATTGTTTTGTTTCTGCATCTCATTTGAGAGGGAGGGATTTTATTCCACTTCTCAGTCTTCACAAATTTTCTTCTGATGCAATGTCCATTTTTACACCAGAGTAGGTATCCCAAAAGGGGTGTTAGTCATCCACTTGAAATCACTTTACAATTTCTCCTTATCCCTTTCCTGTCAGTTTCTGTTGTCTACACAGACTCTTCCTACACAAGTAGCTTACAGAGTTTTCTTGTTCTTGTTTTAACCAGAGGTTTCTGACAGCATTCAAGGGAGGCAAGATAGTGTACACACCAGTCTCAGCTCAAAAATAATCTGAGTATAGTTTTAAAGCTTCTAGCCTGCGAGGAGACACAACAGCACTTTATGATCTCTCCAGTGGAAAAACTAGCTCAACACCTATGCAGTTTCTGCACTTCCAGATTTGCTGATTCAACTGTCTGCAAAGGCAGACTCTAATCAGATCAATGAGCAGGAAGCAAGACTAGGAAAAGTCTGTGCTTGTGTACTTTAAATTACTTGAAGGCTTAAGAAAGAAACTTGGATGCAAAGTGAGAACCTCAGCTTGAAAATTCAGTTCTTAATATATAATATAATATAATATAAATATAATATATAATGATCTCTAGTCCTTAAATTTGTTATTTAATCAAGGACAACATGTCAGATGTGTTATTTCATAGAAGAAATTCAAGCAGACAACAGAGACAATAGAAACCTGTTAAAGCAATATCCACTTAGTACAAGACAACCAAGGCCACCTGAAAAATGGTAAATAAGAAATATTTTAAGTTATTAGAATGGCAATAAGCCATCACTACTGCACGCAGTGAAAGTAGACATTTAATATTAGTGAAGAAGAAACGGATAAAAGAAAATCTGCTTGAGGATGGAGAGAAGATGAGCAAAGCTAATTAGTCAGGAGCTCTACTAGGCATATTGGAGACCTACTAAATTTATCTTCATGACAACTTTGTGAAGTAACACTTTCATTTCACAGATGAATGATCAAATCTCACAGGAAATACATGCCTGAACCAGCTGCTAAACACACATCTCACCATTCTTGCAAATTAAATTTGAAAATACCTTTTGAATTTATTTCAGAAAGCGGAGAGTATGAAAGAGGGAAAAAAGGAGACGAGAGGAGACTGAGAGTCCCCCATCAGAGCCACAATTATCACTGATCTTCCCATATATTTAAAACTTAACCCTTTGACACGTTGGCAGCAGCATTTTTATCTATTCTAAAGAGGAGTATATGTCTATAGTGAGTATCCAGATGTAATACTTTTTATTCAGGGAATGTACAGTCTGTGCAGACTCATTGCTGTGTTGAAGTCACACCTAACTTCTCTCTGTTCTCTTCAAAATTACTCCAAAACCCAGAAAGCGACTCCTATAGCACACCAGCTTTCTAGCAGACCCTTTAGAACTGGGGGACTGTCTATATAAGCAAGCAGCACAGCATAACAAAAGCAGATCTGTAGATGGAAACAGCTAATGTTGAGAAGCAAACATCCACTCTTTACATATCTCAGTGATTTTAAGTTGGACTGTACCTCTAAACAACATTACAGTTATTCACAACCACAACACTTTATATTCACTCCTGAAACACCTTCTAGCTTAGCTGAATTCAGAAGCAATCCAGCAATTGCTTTGAGTACACTCCACAACACAAGTTGTAGACCTGGCATAGTAAAAGGGACCATCTTGCTGCTTCCTTAAAAGCATGCTCATGCTACAAAAGCAAGCTAATCTTCCAAAAGCTGTAGTACAGAGCCTCTTTCTGTCTCCAGTTCATTGCTGTGTCCCACACAAAACCCTGAGTTCCCAATCTTGTGCAACTTCATGTCTGGCTGAGCAATGGAAACATACAGCTGAGAGATGGGAACTTGGGCATTCTGATCTTCAGGCTGTCATTGATCCTCTCTGGCCAAAAGACAAATTCAGGTCAGGAAAACATCTTTCCCTACAACACACATGATGATGCAGATTGGCTGAAATACACCATCAGATTTGGGCTTGCATGCCACGCAGATTATTCCTTAGGGAAATAAGAGACTTACCTACAAGGAAAGAAAGAAACTTGCCTGGAATCAAGATGGAACATAGTATCCCAGTCTCAGAACAGACACCTCTGTGGCCTTCCACATTTATAAAACACATTCAGTCTATTCTGATTACAGCCACATATTATTGTTATCTAAGTGAAGGGGCTGCTGCAAAGACTGCTTTTGTGCCACAGTTGGAAGGTAAAATTGGCTAAGTATTCATTAAAGCTTCCAGGAATGCAGTGAGTTACCTTAGCAATTTCCTTTTCACTCATGCAGACAATATCCTATGTAATGCCTCTAAGGACAAATCACAGCTGTCATTTCAAAGTTAACATCTTCGACTATTAAATCTCTAATTCAGTTTATTATTTTAAAGACTTACCTTCTAGTCATTTAGATAGACCTTGCAGAGCACTGGGAGCCATTCCAAATTAGAAATGAAATTAGAACCTAAGTCTGTAGGAGAAATCTCAGCATACTTCCCGATCAGCAGGCATCCTGCATTCCAGTTCTGCTCCCTCAATCCAAAAGGCCTAGGAAAGGAAAGGACCTGAGTATGCTCTGTGATACTTACTGTATCTCTCTAATCCAGAAACGTATGACTTCCAATGAGCTGTAGATTCAACAATAAATGCTCTTGACCAAAAATTGTTCAGTGTTCAATTACCGAGTGCTTTTTTCCCATACTGAGGATTCTGTTTTGCTGAGTGCTCTGAACAAGAAGATGAACAGGAAAGTGACAGAGTTTCCTGGTGATACAAAAGTATTCAGGGTAGACAGAAAACAACTGCGAGAAGTTGTGAAGGATCTCATTCTACCAGATTTCTGGGAGATAAAAGGGCAGACAGACTTCAGTGGTCTTAAGAGTGAAGTATCGCACATGAGAAAACTAATTCTTGATAGATAAAGATGAATTAGTACAACGACTCAGGAGTAGAAGTTTGGGAGTAAATTGAAAACCATAGCTCCCCACTCAGCAGTGAGCACAAGTATTTTAGGAACTGTTAGAAAAGGAATAACTTATTTATGCCACTAAGAAAAGAAATGTATCCACTTCCCAGAGATCAGTCATGGTTGCCGTTATTAAGCAAATAGTCAAGAACGGAACTAGAGGGAAAGGTTGAAGAGTGCTGTGAATAGGACAACTTTCATACAAAAACAGATGAGGACTCCTTGGATCTGAAAAAAGATGAAAATAAGAGGATTTAAAATCTAATATTAAAATAAACGTTAAAGGTTTTGTATGTGACTTCAAGAGATCACTGAATCACAGAATCACAGACTAGCCTTGTCTTACCATGTAAAGCCAGACCACGTAATATTTCACTCTCTATATTTTTATAGGCTCCTTTCAAGTACTGGAAGGCTGCAGTGAGGTCTCCCTGGAGCCTTCTCTTCACCAGGATGAACAAGCCCAACTCCCTCAATTTTTCCTCATAAGAAAGGTGCTCCAGCCCTCTTAGTGTTTTGGTGGCCCTCATCTGGACCTGCACCACCTCCAGATGGGGTCTCACAAGGGGTGTGTATCTAGCCACATTGCATGGTACTTGAAGCCACTCAGCAATTGTTTCCATGTATTGCTTGTGCAGTTCTGACTATCATGATGTTTCTTTCTTCCTAACAAGAAAACTTTTCAAGTTTTCAATTTAATTCACAATGCAAAAACAGGTCTTTATCACAAGGTATGGAACTGCAGACGTAAGAGGAAACTGGATGCCACTGAATGCTATCAGAGCAACACATCTTGTTTCTGGTGCTCTACAAGAAGAAAACGATTTCTGTCACACTACTGAACTGAGCTTTTCCTACAGACGGCAGCCATTTCAGAGCAGACCTCATAAAGATTATGTTCATAAAATACTACATTTTATTTTGTGTAAAATTGAAGAACATTAAATTTGAAGACCAAAAGCATAAACTTCAGAGTTTATGGAGGAACGTGAACTAGTTAAAATAGTTCTTGGCCAAACATTAATTGACCTTTCCTAGGTACAACATTGAAGCCGGCAAGGCATTTCCTTGTCTGGTAACATTTAGATTTAAAATGGGAGAGAAAAAGTCTCTGAAGGACATTCAAGATGATAAGACTTGTTTCAGGAGAGGCTTTTAATTTTGATGTGAAAAGCATGCAGAAAGAAGCAGTACAGTGAGGAGTATTCCGAATGATCCTGGGGAGGAGATCCTTCACAGGGGATCCTGCATCTTAGGAGAAGCAGGAAGTGTCAGGAAGAGGCATAGGTGTATCTCAGCCACCAGAGGAAGAGATTCTGTCAGTTGACGTGTAGCTTTCTAGCCAAAATCACATTGAAAATTTGAAAATTAAAATTCAGTTTTGATACTGAGGCTGGATTTTTCTTCCTGTTCTCCATTCTACCAAGGGCTGAATGAAGAACTCTGTCATCTTAGGCACTCAGCTAGTGTGCTAAATTATATTTGCACTCAGCAGATACTAAATAGTGTTAATCTTCCCAGAAATCATCAAACATTGCACAATAAATTACAATTACAAATTATTATTATTGCAGTTGTTTTTCTTTCTTTATCACATCCAACCGTTCACCTCCATAGCCAATTCTTTTCAAGCACAGTGTTTCTAGTACCAGAAACAAGGGTTACATATTATCTGGAAAACTCCCACACTGATAAGAGATTTACAAAGAGCTTGCTACTAGAACTGAGTTAACAGATACATGTTAAGTACTCTGATGAGAGGCATGCAAGACAACGTAAGTTAATGTACTTTCTGGAATCAGGGTCTTCATAAGGAAATGCTTACCAAGCACAACATAACTCACATAAGTTTTAAGATGTAGTGAAATACTGAAGCTCTCCATGATGGTGTCAATATGTGGTGGTGAAAAGGTTATTATAAATATTTTTAATACTCAGAGAACATAGTAATTTAAACACGAAAAACATTGGTGCTTGTGTTTTTGTATAAGTGAGCCAGATTGTTACACATGGAACATGCATATGGAACTGTGTAATATTTCTGTTTCTTTATAACTTATAAACTATTTGATAGCTTTTTGCATAAAAGTAGTTCTCTTTCTTAACAACCCTGTTAAAATTCATTCTTTTGAAAAAATGGTGGTGTAATGAGAATTGCCTGTGTAGTTTGGAATGGAACAGAATTAGAAGTCCCAGGTTCAGTGGTCCAAAAATGGCAGAACAGTGATTCAATGTGATGTTAAATTCATAAAGAAATAAAATCTAATGCTGAGAACTTAACCATAAAATATTAACAAACTCAGGGTGGACATTGTTGTGACAGGCCCAGTAAGACAGAATTTAAAAATATGTATTAATTTAATTGGCTTTAGTTTGAAAGTAATCCACCAGAACAGAATCCTAACAGGTTGCATAAAATTTTTATAATTCATACAATGTTGCCACAGTTTATCACCACCATTAGCTATGTATTTCTGCCAGGGATGAACAAGAGCCTGCACATCACGCCCATAACAATCCGCATAGTCAACCAGAATGTGGCTTGTTTTTCATGTCGCTGCTGCCAAAGCTGAAACACACCATCCACCTCCTCACTGTTTTCACATTCACTGGTCTCCAAAAATGTTCAGCAAGTACCAATGAATGTCAATAGATGACTTTTTTTCCACATGGAAGAGTTCAGTGACACACCTTTGCTTCAAATGAACTTTCATGTCAGATGTCATTTAGTCAGACTGCCCCTCCCTCTACTGCCACCTGTCACACAAGAACAAAACGGAACAGGATATCAGCAGAAAGATTTAACCTCTACTGACACACCACCACCCAGGGAAACTGTCACGTCTGGGCTTGAACTGATGATTGAGCACCTGGTGAAGGGGTGTGACTGGCTCTGGGAGCACAGGCACATTGTTTGCATCCATGCTCTCCATGTGCCCAGGGTGGAGCCACATATACAAGTATACAAGGGCAGCCACTGAAGGGAGGGCAACTGTTGGGCCAAGGCTGTTTCCTTAGAGGGAGTGCTGTATGGCCAGAGGGTCCCTTCACCAGCTGGGTGAGTTCAGCTCTTCTTTCTGCATGACTACTGGCCTATCTGTGAATCCTTTACCTGGTATTGCCAAGACTCTGTCAGAAGCTATTTTGCTTCTTGGTGAGCGGAATGCACTATCCAATTTTGTTGGTCAACGTAATAAAACAGGAGGCACTACTTTTTAGGGCAGCCCTAGTAGTGTGTCTGGCTTCCCCTCAGTACTATCTCTGTTTTAATCTTCTGTTTCTATATGATTCTAGACCTCTCTTATCAGCATGCCTATCTAACTTAAGCTGTAGGATGGCTACCTCATCTCCAAATAAAAGAAAGGGAGTGCTAAGCTGGTTAGAAAACACAAGAGAATGACAAGTACGTGGAAACGGTGTTGTTCAATAAAATATGAATTCAGAATTGTACTGTCAACAATGTTTCCAACATAATGAATTCTGCTTCAATATACATACAAATAAATGATCCAAAGCACTTGAAACTAATTATCTTCTATCACTTGTATATCATGGAAACAGAATGAACAGAGTAAAACTGAGTAATAAAACTGTGTCCTTTTGCTTTACCCATTATACATCACTTTGGCTGAATGTGAAACTTTGTTAGAATGTAACTTCAGAAGCATCAAGATTTAGATAAAAAAAAGTATATAGCCCTAAATCTATCAGCATAAGTCAAATAGAATAATTCTGATTTCCTAATGGAACTTCCGTGAACAGCTGTGTAATGTAAGCAAGATTAACAATCTATCTCATAGAGAAACCATTAAGATCTCAATCTTGTAAAGATTTCTATCGATAAATTCATTGGAGATTTAACTGTACTTGACTCCAGACCTCTTCTCTAGCTCTCTTTCCTGACCAAAGGGGAAACCTCATGTAATGGCTAATCAGCCAACAGCTGCAGTGATTTTTTTTTCATCTTTAATGTTCTTAGCTCTCTACATCTCTTCACTGACATACACTTCTTTTTTGCTGCATCTGCTGTCTGTGGTTTTACTGGAGGTGGGTCTCACCGGCTGTTCTTCATCGCATTTAGCACCAAAAGTAGATTCTTGCCCATGCTGCTGATGCTCAGAGCTTTTACTGTTCTGTTAGAGGAACATTCTACAAAGATTCATTTATTGCCTCTCAGGTCTCTCTCTAAAGTTGTTCTTCCACAAGTTGTCTCTTTACATAATATTGACAAAAACTTGTAAAGAAGTCAACGTGTGTATTACTACCATTGTTGTTTTGAGCAATTAGTAGTATTTTCTGGTTGGCTTATTATGTCCTCCCTCTATCCATCCTCTCATTCTTCTAATGTAAATGCTGAGTCTTGGTCTAAGCTTGTAGATGTTTCAGGTTGGGCTTGTATTCTTGTCCTCTATTACTCAGTACATGCATGAAGAAAGCTTCCTGACTACATGTGGCCTGTTCTTCTGGGCTCACTGATCAAGTATAAGCTTGCCCTACATATTTTGAAATCCTAGCCAATTTGTGTGCTGGTTTCCCTGAGTAATATATGAAGGAGATACATGAATTTTTGGAGTAGCAGGTGAAGTTGGAGCCAGAGAGAAGAAAGGTGAGAATGAAGCTGCCAGAACAGCATGGGTTTATGTTTGGTTTTGAAGAAATAAGAGCCAAGAAAGAAAGTTATTTGTGGCTGGATGCAGAGTGTACTTAATAGTCCCAGATTTCTCTTAGATAAAGCTGATGCTTCGGCATGAATCAAATTCCTAGGAAGCAAAGCCAGACCCAAGGGGTGTTATGGCCTGGCACCATATGAACACTAAAAGCATTCAAAGAAACATGATGCTTTAAAAAATAACCTGCAGTGTTTGTATCATATAAAAAGGAAGACTGTGGCCAATCTGAGGGAACACAGGTTATTACCTGAGGAAAAACTGAACCTAAATACCTGTAGAGCAACAGATACCCTGGTTTATATATGATCGCCTATGAGCTTAATATTCCATATGGAAATATGTACAGTATTTCAGTAGAGTGTCTCATGCCTGTCCCAGCAGAAGGAAATACACTGTATAGATTCCTCTCACTCAGGAGTACGCTACCCTACCACTCAATTTAATAGAATGACGATGGCCACTAACTAGGTGGGCTATCTGCAGATGTCTTATCATCCACCCCGACTCAATGGCAGCAAGCTCAGCACAGAGCCCCCATCTTCCTTGTGATACTGGAATTAATTCTGGAGAATAAAGAAGATAGCAGGAAATAAGCACACGCCTCAACACTGATGTATACTTTAAAGCCAATGGCTTTCAAAGAAAGAGTTGAGATCAAAGACCATTTGTTCCAGTTAATGTTGTCAAACCCTAAAAAGCTGTGGACACAAAAATTATCTGAAACAGACTGAATAGAAACTAAGAAAGAATGCTTAAATGCTTTCACTCATAGAACTTCCAAACTGTTAGATATGTGGATATAACAATCACTTTTCAAGTCACTGCAGTTGAACAAGATAAAAAGATACCTGTCCAAATGACAACATTGAAGTAGATGCAGAGAGGTGATTGTCACCTGCAGAGAGTTGATTGTCCCCTGTACTCAGCGCTGGTGAGGCCACATCTCAAGTACTGTGCTCAGTTTTGGGTCCCTCACTGCAAGAAAGACATTGAGGCCCGTGGAACGTGAGGGCAACAAAGCTGGTGAGGGGTCTGGAGCAAAGGCCATATGCGGAGAGGCTGAAGGAGCTGGGAATGTACAGCCTGGAAAAGAGGAGGCTCAGGGAAGACCTCATTGCTCTCTATAACTTCCTGAAGGGAGGATGTAGTGAGCTGGGGGTGTTTCTTCTCTCGTGTCATTAATGATAGGACCAGGGGGAATGGTTTCAAGCTATGGCAGGGGAGATTCAGGCTGGACATTAGGAAATATCACTTCTCAGAAAGGGTGGTCAGACACTGGAATGGACTGCCCAGGGAGGTGGTGGAGTCACCGACCCTGGGGGTGTTCAAGGAATGACTGGATGTTGTGTTGAGGGACATGGTTTAGTGGGAGTTATTGGTAATAGGTGAACAGTTGGATTGGATGGTCTTGTAGGTCTTTTCCAACCTTGGTGATTCAATGATTATATATGAACATTACTGAAACATTTTCAATCTTAGAAAAAAGAATTGATGCTCAGATTTTATAGTATGTGTTTTCTGTTGTAGCAAATGCCAAAGAAAAGCATTTTATTTACACCTGAGGAAATTGCTTGACTATGGTCTATTCTTACTGTACTACAGATCTCACCTAAGATAAACAGTTATTCAGCCACTGCTTAAGACGGAAATCACTTTCTGCAGACGCACCCTTTTAGTTTACTGGCATTAGATGGTTTGCTCTATGTGTTTCTCTTTGTTGTTGTAAGTTTTTAAACTTCTGGTAATTGCTTTAAAAGAACAAAGCTCTTTGTTTAAGAGTAGCTCAGGGAGATCATAATTGCTATAAGGTACAAGTCTGTTTCCAAGTATTTCTGAAATGCTTATCTTCTGCACTAAATAATTAATGTTTAATGTTTGGCCAAACTGTAGAAATTTCCTGTGGAACATGGATGATGACTTCAGGAAGACAATGAAGACCTGTCAATTCCATTTTCAGTCTGATTTGCTTTAGAAAACCACACCTATTAAAGGATGCTTTTTTTTTTTTCATTTTTTCTTTTTAAGAAAAAATAATTATTTCAAGAGTGCGTGAACATATTCTCAGTGAAAATATTAAGTAATTAATTTCACATCTTTAAAAATTACAGATTTGTGGGCTGTGAATCTAAGAAAGCAGTAATCATGCTTTTATCCATAAATATTGTCATAGATATCAGAAAAAAAATAAAAGAAAATGCATTGCTTTTAATGTAATCTAGTACATCACATCTTTCTCGTGCACCCAGCTCTTCATGGATTTTATCTGACAAACTTCGTACTCTTATCTTCAGCTATAGACAGGAGTGATGTTACCTGGTGGTATCTTGGAGCAGAGCTGTAACCCAGCTGTGCAGGAGGGAAGTGTGTCAAGGCTACTATTCACCAGCAAAATCCAGCTGCATCAGCTCAAAAGCACCTGCCCCTTGCTCTGGTGTTTTGCCTCCAGATGTCCTGTTTTCACTGAAGAGAGCAGTGTGTCCCTGGAGAGCTGACTACTACATTTTAATTGTGTTAAGTCTCAATAGCATTCTGTAAATAAACCATTTCAATATCTAATAAAAACAAGCATCTGATTCTTTCTAGCCAATGATATGCTCTGATGTGGATGCAGCTAATCAGAGAACATGTGTTAAAAATTATGGAAGCTCATCACTACTATCTGTGAGGCTGTTTTTGCTTCTACTGTGATATGGGAACATCACTGCACTACCCACCCAAGATCTCTCACTTATATTCACCAGGTAGTAAAAACTGAGGACAGATTCAGACTTATATTTACCTATTGCACCACAGTCTTGCAACTGCTCGAGAAAGCCTAAGATGGGAGGGATATAACTCAGACTTCTAAATGGCTGGGAAAGAAAGATTACAAAGAAAGTCAGTGGAAGAGATCATGCCAGATAGGATTGTATTAAAATGTTCATATTTAATAGCAATATTTCAGATATATTTCATGCCACCTGGTTTCAAGTCAAGTACGTTTTTCATATTCCAGCTATAACTGCTTATAACATATTTTTATTGATGATCTGAATGAGGGGATTGAGTGCACCCTCAATAAGTTTGCAGATGACACCTAGTTGGTATGAAATGTTGATCTGCCTTGAGGTAGAAAGGCAATTCAGAGGGATCTGGACAGGCTGGATGACTGGGCTGAGGACAGTGGGATGAGGATCAACAAGACCAAATGCTGGGTCCTGCACTTTGGCCAGAACCCCAGGCAGCGCTACAGGCTTGGGGCAGAGTGACTGGAAGATTATGTGGAAGAAATGGGCCTGGTGGTGTTGGTCAGTGCTCAGCTGAACATGAGCCAGTAGTGTGCTCAAGTGGCCAAGAAGGCCAATAGCATCCTGCCTTGTATCAGAAATAGTATAGTCAGCAGGACCAGGGATGTGATCATCGTCCTGTACTGAGCTCTGGTGAGGCTGTATCTCGAGTGCTGTGTTCAGTTTTGGAGAACGACATTGAAATCCTGGAGCATTTCCAGAGAAGGGTAACTAAGCTGGTGAAGGTTCCAGATCACAAGTCTTACAGGAAGTGACTGATGGAGCTGGAATTGTTCAGTTTGAAGAAGAGGCTCAGGGAAGATGTTACTGATCTCTACAATAACATGAAAGGAGGTTGTGGCAAGGGGGGGAGCAGCCTCTTTTCCCAGATAACTAGCGATGGGACAAGAACAAATAGCCTCAAGTTGTACCAGGGGAGGTTTGAGTTGGATAATAGGAAAAATTTCTTTTCTGAAAGAGTACTTATGCACTGGAACAGGTTGCCTAAGGATGTGGTTGAGTCAATGTTCCTATAGGTTTTCAAGAAACATTTAAGATTGGTACTACAAAACATGGTTTAGTGGTCAGTATTGGTGGTAGGTAGATGGTTGGACTATATGGTCACTACCAACCTTAATGATTCTATGCTTGTATATAAATATATATAAAGAAATAGGCAGAATGTTTAGTCCTGCTGTTTTGATGTTACTGAAAAACGCTGGACTTTTACATACATTCCCCTTTTGGGATCATTATTGCATTCTCTAACTATTGCATTGCTTTCTTCAGATGAGACAGGTTCTCTATAGGGATGCCTCTCTCAGAGGCTGTCCCTAGATCCCATGTCTGCATGGTCTCAGTGCATTCCAAGAGAATAACATGAGTATCCAATAGCAGAACCCAAGTTTAGTTCTCATACTGAATTTTGAGGATCCAGTAAATTTCAGCCTTTCTGAAATTTGATTTCCTCACACTGAAGCATGCTGTGTGTAACTGCCAAGCCACAGGCTAGATCCAAAACAAATACTTTAAAAAAAAATAGCGAATAAAATAAGTAGCTTCTAAATTTAGATTTAAAAGTCCCCAATGTTGGCACATTCCTCAGTTCTACTGGCAATGAAGTTTAAAAGCAAGCAATGGTTTCTTAATCTAAGTACCAGTTAATGGTACAATGTGTATAAATCTCTGCTAGATATTCATTGAGGTATGTGCACTCACGGAAGGGATGAAGAGCAAACCAATGAGCCTTCTGAGTTTGCTGAGATGACCAAACCCCTGAGAGGTGCATAAGGAGTCAATCTTCATGATTTTAGAATCCATTTCACACGGTCAGGAGCAGGATGTGTTCAGCAACACATTCATGGAACTCCTCTGACATCCGGTGTGAGCTGGCACACCTGTGTCTAACACACTTCCTTGGTACTTGGTTTCAATAACAGCTAAGGGTCCTAAATGTTTCTGAGGGTGAAGGATCTCAGATAGGTCACTCAAATTTTGTCACATGAAACTACTGAATGCTTCTGGAAAGTTGGCCTCGTTGCTGGAAACTGGTGTTCTCAATAGCATGCAAGCTAAAATAAATACTGAGAAACTAAAATATAAAATCATTATAAAACAAGCCCACCTAAAAGTTCAAGCACAAAGTAAAAGTCCAATTAAATATGGTAAAAGCTATTTTTAAATGAAATCTTAAAATCAGAAGACTAAGCCAGCAACAGCAGGAAAGTAGAAGCCAAACCACAATCTTGTTAGAAGACACCCTAGTATATAATGCCACACGCTTTTTCCAACCTTGAACATAAGAAATTTGGACTGAACTTCTCCAGTTTGGTACCTAGGTATTGAACAAAATTGTTTTACCATATTGTTTAAGCTCTCTGCCAACAAGACACATAGCATGAGAATGAAGGAAATTCAAAACAGTTAGGTACAAATCATATTATATGCGACACAACTGTCATGTGAACTTCTTAAAGAAAAAAAGAAAAAAGCAAAAAGCAAAAAAATCAAACCTTCATTATTTACATGTGCCTTTCATTAGCAGTCAAGTAACTTACTGTAGAAGGTAACTCTGATTTCTTTATATAGTGCTAGCACTGACATAACTGTTGGGCAGCAGGAACTAAACAACAGATTCCCTCTTGAAGTGACACATTGAATAAGTACAAGATTGATATAAATAATTCCTTTTTCTCTAATCCTGAGTGGCAGAACAGTTACGTCTTTAAAATCAAAACATCCAGACTGCTACAAATTAGCATTACTCATCTGTCTGATCGAAGTCTCATCCAGTCAGTATTCAAAAGAAGAAAAAGGAAGGAACACTTGTTTCCAATAAAATAATAGAACCTGCTATTGAGGGAAAAGAATAATAACAGTTTTTAAGTTCCTTTTGTCCTTTTTTTTTATAATGTGAACAGAGATGTTAACATAGAGGATATTATTAGAAAGACAATCCTTTGTCCATTTTACAAAGTTTTTTAACTGTGAACTGAAGCTATTAATAAACTTATCCTTCCTGCTCTTTAGACTTCTACCACAACTGCTATTTGGATTTATTCATGACTTCCTTTTACTTAAGACATGCCAGATCTGCTGTATTGTCCACTTGGAAAAAATCCCACTATTCACAGCCTCTGAATAAATGCTCAGATAATAATTATTTGCATTGCAGCCATCCAGACATTTTCCACTTATGAAAATCATAGAACAACGCATTACTTTTGACAGTTCAAAAGAAAAGAAAAATTCTTATGACAGTAATTTCTCAAACATGAAGTATTGTGTCTCATTTGTATAAATGACATACTTTCAAATCTTATTTTGTATAAAAGCTTGTGGTTCCAAAGCTGTCTGGTGTCTCAGAGTACAGAATTACTTCTGAGAGAATCAGAGCTATTTTTCCTGGGTAAGTACTGTTCTATATACTGCTGGGTAGTGGCACAAGTAAGACCAGGGAAGAAAAAAATCAAGCTAATATAGGAAATGGTTCTTCTCACTGTTAAAAAATGAAGAACAAAAAATGTACAGTGAATAGTATGCCTAGAAAACTATTTAGTCAGATTATTTTCAATTTATCTACAAGAACTGTCAAAAGTCAGTGAAGCCTTAAGAAAACTCAGGCATCTCTGTTAATGATTAGGCAAATTTTGGGCAAATTTGTTTAATGGTATTGTCTTTCTCACCAATAATGATCGTTTTCAGGGTAACACTTGCTTAGAGGTAAGTTAGAACCAACCTCTTAGGATTCCTATTGTGGTAAAGACCCACCCTGGGGGTTTATTAAAAAAGAAAATGGGGGAGGAATATATAGTATCTGTATTTCTGTATAGTGTTTTGTACTGGATCATACAGAACATTACATTAAAAGATATGTGAAGTTTCAAGCCTACGTGAAATGGCCTTTCTACTGTCGTAGAAAGAAATGGCTTGCCTTGAGTTCCATGATGGATATGTGTGATAGGGGAGGAGGCATTTGATTATTGCTGGAATAATTTCTAAGCCATAGCAAAATAAAATGAGTAGGATGCAGCGAGCAAACAAGAATCTACCATATGCTGTGTGGGAATTTGCTTATATTTTGACAATTATCCAGAGCATAGAGAGTCTCCCTGACAGGTTCTCAAGCCTGGGCCAGTAATTCCTTGTATGCTCACAAGAAAAAAAGCGTTTCTAAAAGTAGTTGGGAGATCAGCACTTTGCTGGATCAGTCGAGCTTTTTTGATAGAAGCACAAGATATTTCAGTCAGTTCATCGTTTTTAAGTTCTCTCACTGGTAGGAGGGAATTAAGGGAGACTTTCAACCATGGCTTTGAAAATGGAATATTAAATATTTTTCCAGGTGAAAAGTTAGAGAGAGGAAAGCACTTTATATCTAAGTTGCATTACTATCAAAGGTTTGAATTAAGGAGCTGAGATTGATTTCTGCCCCTGAGAGAACAAGAGATAGAAGAACATGAATTTTGTTGTTTTTCTTTTACATTTATATGTGTTACTTTAAAGAAGACCCAGCAAGGTAAAGCAAGTGGAAAACAAGACCAAGAATTAGAAACTATATTCCAAATTTTCTTTAAAAAAAGTAAATTCACATTACTCCATTACCTTCATCACTCCCTAAAATGGAATCGAAGAGCAAGAAGTCATTATGCTACAGTTTTGGCTAACTGAAGAAAACAAAGCTAAAGCCGGTTTGATTTCATTATCCCTCCACTACCATATTCACACAAGTAAAATACACATTGACGGGACCAGAACTTTCAACTGCATCTTCCTATCCACGATGGCTACCCATTTCTTTCTGAACTACAGCTTGGCTTCCCAGAAGTTTGGTTTCACAGTCCAGACAACATAATCAAGAAAAGAAAAAAATAAAATAAAAACAAAAGTAGGAAAAAATAAAAAGGGAAAGAAAGAAAAAAGAGGAAATAAAAGTAAAAGAAATATGACTGCCTGACCCATTACACATAGTCCTAGGACTTCCACCCGCACCCAAAGAGATGGCAAAGTTCTTATTAGGACTGTCCTAATTCTACTTGGTCAAAATGAAGGGAGTATTGCAGTAGTCTGATGCCTCTTTCCTTGTTTGATCACACTGGAGAGTATTTTCTTTCTTTGTTACATAATAACCCTCTGGCTTCCTTCAATCTCTGCTTTTCACAAACACAGCCCTTAGGGACCATGAAAAAGTTCAAAGTGGGTCACAGACTGCTGTGGGGTGGGAACAGACTGTATTAATTGTCTGCAGTGGGGAAACCAAGGTGCTACCAGCAATTAAGGGAGACTAATAGTTCTTTGGCTGATGTAAACACTTGCAGCCAGTAATTACAGCTACTGCATATTCCCCAGACCTGAAGGAATTGAACTGCTGCCATTTTGTCTGAGAAGTGGTAAGTGACAGCTTAATTGACGTTTTTAAAGAATGGGAATTCAAGCTGCATTGTAACAGTAAAGTTACTAATTGTAAATCAACATTTTAATCACACAGTTTTCAAAAAGAATCACATGCAGTCTTGGTTTAAATACAGAGATCTCACACTCAAAAGATTTGTAGCAAGACTGCCTGAAAATGACTTCTTTTCAAACAGTTGAGAGACACAGCTCTGCCACAGAACCTAGTGTGCGCACACACATACACACACACATAAAAGATTGATTGGTGCATGGAAAGAAGAGTAAGAATGTCAGAAAATAGCATGTAGATTTAGACAAAATACACCAACTGAATGGAGGAAGAAGAAAAAGAATATTATCACAGTATCACAGAATTGCAAGGGTCCTCTTGAGATCAAGTCCAACCCTACTGCAAAATGGGCTCCTGATGTACCAGCTGCACAGGTAAACCTTTCCTTTCTATTTCCTTGTCCCCTCATTTCTCTTTCCAAGCTATTCCTAAGTATTTGTAAATGTATCTAAAAACCCATCAAAGAAATTAGTATTTTGCCCTTTCCCATTAACCAAGCAATTCAGTAGCTCCTCACTACACAAACCTTTGTCAGTCAGTGTAGCACCAGCTCCCGTTCTTGTGCTGCACAAGAACAAGCAGCTCTAAGTTTCTTTGATCCCTACCCTGAGGAAGAAGATAAACTGAGCTGAGAAAACACAACTGAAGAAAGCTGAGCTTTAAAAGCTCCAGTCTGTTTGTATGCAGAAGGAGCACTGTGTGCACAACAGTCCACAAAGGAGATAAAGGAAACAGCTAAAGCAAACCCTGCTGTGGTTACAAGGAAAATGGGAGGCATTCGTTGCCTATAGTCTCTCCAAACATGCCCATCTACGTGTTTCACCTCCACAAAATCCCCTTTCCTTCGTATAACTTCCCCACTCCCACAGACAGGAACAATCAGTGCTGAGAAGATGAATAAAACAAGAAGTAGAAGAGAAAACAGGGTTTTACATTGCCATTCACAGCAGAGGACATGCCTATTTTTGCTTCTCACCTGTTCTTGTGCTCATGCAGGATTTGTCCCTGGACTCCCTCTTACAAGGACATTCTGATTGTACTGAAAATCAGAGTGGGAGATGATGGTCACCTGCCTTCGGGACGGGATTTTGCTTAAATGGAAAAGTATCCAGCTCCTTCAACACAATAAAATATGAACTTATAATGAACATGTCCCCTCTGTGACAAGCTTTTTCCTGCCAGAGACCAGGGACCCTGCAGCAGGATATTAAGGAACAGAAAATTCCACTTCAGGTGACCCTAGAGGTTTTTGCAATAATACATATAACATCTAATAAAACTAAGAAGAAAAGATACTTTATATTCATTCCCACTGCAGTGAACATATTTCTTTATTTCCTATTCCTTCTACAAAAGTCATGTAATAGGGAATTTATTGAAATAGTAGATCAGGTTTGGTCAGATGGCACAGCACTAATACAGCTGCAATATTAGCCACGAGGCTATTTTTAGTACACAATTTCCTTCACTTTAGCTTTGAATATCATGCATGTGAAATCTAAAAATTATATTCTGCTGACTTTTCCACTGGAAGAGTCAAGCTTTGTTTTGAGAGGCTTACATCTTATCGAAAGACACCTGACCTCCATGCAATTTGCACTCATTAATGCTGTTAATCACTATAAAGCCTTGATTTCAGATAATATTGGCATCCGTGTGTTAAGTTGTGCACCATGACCATAAAAGATATGAAAAAACATGTTAAAGAGGCGTAGCTTTGCCCTCACCGTTCTTTAACATACAATACACAGCCAAGCAGTGGTTTAGACATTCTGAAAGGTTACTAAACTGTATGCTATCTACTCTAGGAAGAAACCTGATTTTCAATCCTGAGTTAGACAGAGGTCTACGATAGGCAATTTTCTACACTTATTTGGAAAAGTACAGCATAGCCATGTATCATGCATAGTTCAGCAGCTATCCTGGGAATGGAGGAAATTCAGCAAGTTAAAAGCATAGTCAGAAAAGTACCTTGATATTAACAACTAATTAAGAAGCAAATTATTAATGGATATGTGGGATTGTTAACCGTTCTTATCTTTTAGCGTTTTCTTCCTCTGCTACATTCAAAATTTGCAACCTACCAGCTTTCTAGTTTGTTTTAATAGCAATAAAGTGCTTTCTAAAATGCCAGATCATCAACAGACTGTCATTTCCATACTTCTGGTGATAAGCCTACACAATTCAAAAATGTTAGCATGATCTAATCAAGATACATTATATAACAGATTAGAAAAGGTGATAGCGGTAACAAAATACTAATCACACTTTCCATTTTATGGTAATGGTAGCTCTGTTTTGCTCAGCGTTCTTGAAGATCAAGTACTCTGATCTACTTTATTTTGTTGCGGGAAGAAGGGAATCTGGCTGGGAAACAAAGAAACTCGCAGGACAAACAAATTCCAAGTTGTTTATTTATTATCCCTAGCATTTATGCCCATTTAAGTAAATGTTGGAACGATAAGTCTCCCTCCCTTAATGGCATCTGGGCCTAATGGAATCACCAAGAGAGCAAGTTCTATGGCTTCCAAATGAGATAACGTAATTCAGGGACTGGTATCGGAACATGCATTATTTCCTAGTTAATTTGATAATATACATAAAAATAAACAGAGAAATTAAAAAGATTAAAAATACGGTATGACAGAATGGTCCAAACTTAACCCTCATAGAAGAAACTGCAACTCATGGTGACTTCAGTATTGCAGTACATGAAAGAGCTGCTGCAAAGAAGTTTCACACAGTACCTGAAATCTGAAAGTCAGAAATTGATTAAGTATCAGTTGAAGGTTTCTTGTCACAAACAAGGAGAAACCACATGCACCAACATTCAATTTTCCCTATAAATACTCATGAAGTTCCAGTGTGAAAACAGAACATTGTCTGCCGTGTTTCTGTAAACAGCGTTTGAAAAGGGACCTGCTGCAAGAAACACAGGAGAGGCCCTTCCTAGGTAGTAATCCATGTTCATCAATACTGAGAGGCCCTTCATGAGGTTGTATTCCTCATCAACTCCCAAAGCTTTTCTATTCCATATATTCAAACCATATATGTGATTATTGTGTATTGTCCTAACATGTTTGAACTCAGTCTGAAGTTCACGTGGTTTTGTTTGTTTGTTTTTACCTTGAAGGACATTATACCACTTTTAAAATCCATTAGACCTTAAAGAGGTTGAACTGTGTCACCCACTGAAATGTCCTGGTTCAAATAGGTTATTTCTTGTTCCATTTAGAATCAACACTCAGAAAAGCCCACTATCACTCCCTCTCAAGTCCCTTGCACTAATGCTTGCTAGCCTACCTAATAGGATGTTTAGGTTGGATGTCAGGGGGAAGTTCTTCACAGAGAGGGCAGTGAAGTGCTGGCACAGGCTGCCCAGAGAGGCTGTGGATGCCCCATCCCTGGAAGCATTCAGGACCAGGTTGGAAGGAGCCCTGGGCAACCTGGCCAAGTACCAGATCTGGAGGTTGGTGGCCCTGCCTGTGTCAATGGGGTTGGAACTTGATGACCCTTGTGGTCCCTTCCAACCCAAGACATTCTATGATTCTATGTTAAAGACTATTCCTAGGAGTTCCCTGTGAAATTTCTTATTAATTGACATCTGAGAATCCTACATGAGGGAGAATTCAGTGGAAAAACAAAAAGAATTAATTTGTATAGCAACCAAGAATTAAGATAAGGATGGTACTGCATCTAGAAGTCCCTAGATAAGCACCAGAGAAATGTCAAACATTACAAAAAGAATATGATTTGAAGAGTAAACGGAGCTTTTCTGAACAAGGCAGTGAAAAAAAAAAAAAAAATCAGGGCTTTTTTTGTAGTGAAATACCAAATTTGTTTACTAATGCACTGTAAAGTAAAAAAGAAAAAACAGTTAAGTGAGCCAAAAAGCATGAGAACTACTGCAGTTAGAAAGAAATGAGAAGACTTCTGAGCCACATCAATTTTATTGAGCACATAGTGGTGAGAAACTTTTGAGGTGATTATTAACAGATGTGAGACTGCTAAGTGTGACACACAATTTTGTAGGAACTACAGATCCATCTTTCAAGAGAAGATAGTAATGGAGACCAGAAAGTCCTTGCTGGAGAAATACTGGAGAAAAGATAATTCACATTTAAGAAACCTAATTGGAACTTGCCAGACTCTAGGAGTATAACTAGATGAGCAAGAAACATTTTGAGGGGAAATAAAATAATCATGGACCAAGGACAACAGACCACAGAGCCACAGCAAAATACAGAACTACTGAAAATTGTAAGTTCTGTTGAGTATTCAATAAACAAAATCTAGGAAGAAGGAGCCCTGGAGTATTTTATATTCATGAAAGGTTTAGCAGTGACTTGACCTGGGACACAGCTATTGTACTTGAACTGTGCAATGCTTTTCTTCAAAAACCTGCAGAAAGTGCAGGCTTAAAATCTGTGTGTGTGTGTGGGGGGGGGGGGGGGGGGGGGGAGGGGGGTGTCATGATGACATGCGTTCTCTACCATGAAAATTACTATACTGCACTTTCCATAGGAGATGATCAAATACTAATAAAGAAGACTTTATTATTCACAAGCACAATGCAGTGACAGCTACATCTAGTGACTGGAATATTAGCTTGAACCAAAGTAACTCAGAAGCTGGTGTGACCTGTGTGGTACTTGAAGTTACAAAGTAAATTAGAAGGATCGTCTAGTTGAACATAGACAGGTAAAACTCAAATCATGTAGTGATGGAATAGTTCTTACAAAGTTCTTTCTTTATTTCCAATATAAATTAAAAAAATCCCCTAAAATATCAGCTATGCAATTGTTTCACAGAGTAGCTTTGCTGCTGCTGAAAATGTCAGACATTCATTGTAAGTTTAATCACCTCAAAAGTAAGTATCTTAAAGGTAGGTATTTCTACATGTGCTGTCTTGTCTTAATGCAGAGACTTAAATTGGTTACATTAATTAAATCAGTTTCTTCCATTTCATCTTGAAAATCTAGAGGATGTTTTCTGAGCTAGATACATACAGTGTAACAGCAGAATTGAATCTCATTTTAAGCATCCTTTCCATTTTGTATACAGAAACCCGTGTCGGTAAAAACAGAGATCGGAGTAAGGTATTACATGCACAAATGTTCTCAACAACTGAAATTGTATAACAATTTCTAATGTAATGCATCAATGTAAGATCTTTGGTCCAAAAAGGGCATAAATTCTATTTCTATATGCTGGAAAAATCTTCTTTGGGTTCTGCCCTATTATTCTCACCAACTAGAGATAGAATTAATACAGAAAACTATTGCTGAATATTCAACATCCATATCCAGCTAATCTGTTGGATGGAGAGATAAACAGCTAAGAAATCAAGATCTTCACTTGTCACTACGCTTTTTTTTTTTTTTTCCTGAAATGTTTAGTATAAGTCTTAGAATGAGACCATTTGATTGTAAGGTGATAAAAATAGAAATATCAGTAATTGTTTTTAAAAAAATAAATTAAAAAAAAAAATCCTTCCTATAGGAAATGGCTGAACAGAACAGAACATGCATCATGCATTATAAGAACAAATCATTTGAACTAATTTTTTTTTTTTCCCATGTAAACTACATCTATGCCATTGCAGATTGACCTCAAAAAGTGACAGTTGCTTATCAAGTTGTTCCTTCCTTCTGCAAAGTAACAATTAAGAAAAGGTTGTTCATGGAGCGAGAGACATAATTACCTCTCAGAAAATAATTCAAAAAAGCATCATCGGTATTTTTCCCTTCTACATAAAACATCAGGAAAAGAAAAAAGGAAAAAAAAAAAAAAGCTGAAAAAAAAAGCTGAAAAAAAACCCTCAAAAGCTGGCCAGAGATGATCTGCTGGATTATAAATCAGGAGAAAAAGTCAGAGCAGAACACTGCACCAGGTAAACTAAGGTAGGATTTTGAGATCCAAATGACAAAGGAGACAAATAGTGAAATACTGCACTTTTTCAAAGGGAAAATATAAAGTACCAGTGAATGGTCATTTGAAAGCAGAAGTCTTAGAGCTAATGTACTCTAGTTCAGACTCACGATGCAGCCCTCTCTCCTCTTGCAGAAGTTCTTTTCTCTGATACTTGCTCACTATGCCAACATGACCATGGCCCGTAGTGTCTCAAGCTCAGATCTCATTCAGTACAAAGCAGAGGCTCAGGAAAAAATAATAGTAATAAAATAAAATAAAATAATAATAATAAAATTAAAAAGCACTTTTCACAGTTGTCTTTTAAACCCCTTTGGAAGAAGAACACAGTTCAACCTACAACACCTTTTTAAACTCTCCAGGAAATACCTATGTTTTCATAAAAAGCAAATTCAACAGGTCCAGTGGATTCTGTTTTATGCTGCTAGTCTGTAGCTGAGGTCAAAGGGCAGAAATAAGCTGAAATGTTCCCCCCTTAGATAAGTTAAAACAGATAAGAGTTGTAAAGACACACAAGTTAAAACAGATCTCTGAAAGTACCCTTCAGCAGTCAGTTGGGCCTAGGCTGATATGAAGACCCAAGTCAACATAAAGCCTGGGGTGGCAGCATGAACAAGGAGGAATGCTTTTCAGCTCTACAGCCAAGGCTGAGGGAAGGAACTGTGACAATAACTGAGATGACAAGGGCTTTTCCAAGTATGCTAGCTACGTTCAAAGTAAGACAGAGAGTGCTGCTTAGCCATGGTGATGTTGGGCTGGCAGCCAGACCACCACTGGGAACGGTAGAGATGAGCATCATGACGAGAGGCCCGCAGCCTAGAGGTATTCCTAAAGGTTCTCCACAGAGAGTTCAACTTGCAATCATAGATAGACCAGACTTTTTGTTGAGAAGAAAACTGAGGACGTGCTACCAGGGAAAGACGAGGATTTACAAGATCCCATGGGAATAATTTGGTCACACGTGTTAGTACAAAACTGGAGATTGTTTTGCATTTGCTTGGTTTCATTTATCTTTGACTCAGATCTAACAGCAGCAATTTTCTGTTCAGAAAGCAGATGCTTTTCTGAAACATGCTGCTTTCTGACCTCACTCTATGTGTACAGTATTTCCTTCCTCTTATCTGCCTAAATTTACTCACTCAGAACAAAGACATCATTGTAGTAGACCAGGGGTCCATCTGTTCTAGAATGCTGTTTCCACTGGTACTTAGCACCAGATGTTTCCTAAGGAAGCATCTCCATGGTCAAAATGCTGAATATCCCCAGTGGATGTCCAAATGTACTAAACGGAAAGAATACCATCTACATATAATATAGGTCTTTCTTGCATGTTTTGTTAATTTTTTTCTTTAGAAGCAAGACAATAATATTTTGCAGTGAATTTGTACCAAATAATTTCATTCTTCACTTGTCGTTCAAATTTTTTCAGAAGATTGTTCTTTATGTCACGCCTCACAAAAAAGCTTAGTTTTCCTTGCTGAGTAAAGCACTGCAGTGATTCGTCTACCACAAATGATAAGTGCTCTAAATTCTTGTAGGCCTCAATGGAGATTTGAGTCTATTGAGAAAAATCCCAAAACTCATACCCCTGAACCCAAATTATTTGCTTTACTTCTATGAAACTGTCACTGACTTAATCAATACTTTTGTCTTTAGCAGACCTTAAGTTAATCTTAGCGCACCTTGCCATTCTGCTGCCTAAAATTACACAGAACGGGAGCTCTCATCTATAGTACTGGATGAAGTCATGGCCCATACAGATCAGGCTGCAGGATAAAGGGATATTTTTTTGTTTTTATACATAGAGAATCCAAAAGTAAAACTTCTTCATGAAGTACTTCTTCATTTTCTCTTTGCTCATTTCTAAACGCTATTTCCAATTGTTTAATAAGCCTGTTTCTACCTTTTGAGACTCCCAAAAGCTTATTTTCTCAATCATAAAACACATATGAACTGTCTTCTGAGCTGCATCTTCGTGCCAAGTAACTGTTAAAGAGCAAATATAAAGTTCTTGTTTCATTCAAAGCAGGTTTTAAATTTTAGTAAAGGTTCTGAATTACATGAAAAATGTCTTTTGATTTTACAACCTTTTCCAACTTAATCTTCTTTTGTATAAAATATTTTTCCTTTTCAGAAAGCCTAAGAAATTACTAAGCTAGTAAAGGAAGTCCAAAGAAGCAGAGATGTAGCACGTTAATTTTAAAAGAGGAGATGGGTCTTTCCTAATAATTTTATCAAGCTGTTGTCTCAAATTGGCCACCTCAGAGAAGCTGTCAACTTCACTGATATAAATGAAGTTGGAATAATGGAAGATTGCCAAACGTGGCCCGCTCCAAAGGGCCATAAGCAACTGCAGCCATCAGCAGTTCAAGAGTTAGTGGAGTGAGCTTCTGGGAGAATTCTGGGCATGCCCCAGGGTTCTTCAAACTCTGAAGTCCTGTAGAAAATTCTAGTACTGTTAAATATGTCACTGGTATACTGACTGTAAAAATATTTTGTATTGTATGAGCAACTGAAATGTGAGCCAATTCAAGTGGTTTTAACTACTCTGTATACATCATATTCATTTCTTATTTCTAGTTTGAATTATTCTACTACCATCTTGCAGCTGCTGGATCTTGTTACAGTTTGGCCTGCTAGACCGAGGAGACTATTGTTAAATCTCTACTCCCCACATATTTACCAAAATTTTCCTTTTAAATCTGTCCTTATTTATTTTTCTCTCTTTCAATGAAGAACTGCTTGATAAGCTAACTCATCTTAAATTTGCTATTATAAAGCATGCTTTCCTGTTCTTTAGTAATTTTTATGGTTTTACTTAGTTACCAATGGCTTTCTTTGTACACATGTATCAAACCAGAGATAGAATGCCAGTTATCCTTAAGTAAATGCCAAGTGTAATAAAGCTTTGCAATTGCCACATTAATTCACCTGCCTGTGCATCTGAAGGTTATATCAATCCTTTCTCCACTGCAGAGCACCAGGAACTGATTACTCACCATGAGATCCATTTTTTGGCCCACTCTTACCAGTGCTTCCATCTCCCTTCCATTTCCTTCTGTAAATATGCCAGAGTTCCTTGTTTCTAGATTTCTGACTTAACTAAATGCAATAACACAAAACATGGCTCATTCATAATATATCTTTGCTATCTCAAAGTGATGACTTTTTTTAGATTTCCACTATTTTCACATCTTTAAAAATACGCTATTGAAACTTGAGGCTAAAAATGACCAGGATGGAGAGTGGTGGATCCCTAACAGAAATAAAACAAAAGCATTGAGTCACCTGAAGGAAGGAAGTAAAAAATCCGGTAAAAAAAAAAATGTTAAAGAGAACAGAATATCCCAAAACAATTGGAGAAATCGCCCTTAAGTAATAGGCAAGCTGAGTTATAAGGAGGAAGAAATTGAGAAGCGTTAGGAAGTTATATTCTTAAATAGATAAAAATGAAGTATATCACTACATGGAAGCATGAAATTACTGCAGTTCCATAGGCATTGAAAATGTACATACTTATGATTAGTTTGGTGCTAGTGTACACTCCTAGCCAGGATATACAAATGGACTGAATATTCATCAAAACGTGTGTTTTATATCCATGTATACATTTGCTTTCTATCTGTGTAGGTGCTTATTTTTTCCAAATGCAGCCCCATCAGAATTAGTATACTGATAAGGCAATTCAATGAAATACATACGTGTTCAATACTTCGTGCTCATATGCACAGCCACACACTCATCTGAGACAGAACTACATGAGAGGTCTGAATGACTCCAAGAAAGTAAAATCTTTGTGGTTAATAATACAATTTCTGCTAGAGAATACTGAATAAGTAGTCATCCTGCCATATAATTTTTTATCTTTCAGTGGGCAGTAAAATTAGGCCATATACCTAAAATATGTTTGGAAAAGGAACTGTATCATTATGGTCTTTATTTCCACATGTAAGGTGGTGCAGTTCTTGTGGTTCTGTTTGTAGTCTTACCCCACGCTTCTTCAACCAGTAAATATTTTCCAGATGTCTAATATTATGAGTTATTTAATGGAAAACATATAGTGAGGTCTGCATTTGTCAGTATGGAGAATCTCATCATTTTGTAAGACCCAAGAGTATTCTAGAGTATCACAAAGAGTCTATTAATAAAGTAAATAAGGTCTGAATCAAAGTAATCCAAATAACAAGGCATGAAAAAAAAATTAACAGCTAGTGGTGGTAACTACATGCTAAAACTCATGTAAATGCAGTGCTTGAGACAAAAGACGCCTAAGAGCTTCACAACTACATCTACAGTTATTTCTAAGACATCTGAATAATGAAGAACTCACTATGTGCAAAGAGGTCTTGATTTTAGGCAACATTTTGTTTTATGAGTTCTTCTCAACCTAAATGTATGCACATATATATGTGTACTTTTTTGAAAATGCCCATAGAAGTTATGTAATAACGTTACAATGATCAGGATGCAATTTTGCTTCAATATGGTTGTAATTTTTTCTGTATTTGTGGATAGTTAAGTGACCATTATCAATTCTTAAACCAGTAGAATCAATGTTTGCTTAATTTAGGATTCAAGAGTGAAATGAACCGTTCAGTTCATTCAAAAGGAAGTACCACTAGTTTTTGAGTCTACATTATATAGTTTTGTTTTTTGTGTTGTTGTATTTTCTGGTTTCTTGCAGGTACGAGCAGAAATTCCTTCCTGATTTGCTGAGCAAAGTAAACAGAAGGAATTGTCATCAGATAAAATGTCAGCTTCAGGTAAAACAGCTGTAGCCATCGTCTGGCACTCCACAAAGTTCTAGAAGTTATTAGCTTCTCTTTTTTTATTCTTAAGAAACTTTTTAAT
Source organism: Excalfactoria chinensis (assembly GCF_039878825.1). Taxonomy (NCBI): domain Eukaryota; kingdom Metazoa; phylum Chordata; class Aves; order Galliformes; family Phasianidae; genus Excalfactoria; species Excalfactoria chinensis. The sequence continues at coordinate 49,645,349 of NC_092826.1, forward strand.
CACTCCACTGTAACTAAAATATGAGCACTTAAATTGTTGGTTTCAGCATGGGTTGCATTTTCTCCCTCTGAAGCACTGTGACATTAAGCACACCCTGCAAAAGTATCTTCTCATTAGACCTACATTTCCTACCTAAAGAATTGTCAGTAATTTAGAGGCTTTTGGTGTCATTTATCGTCATGTTTTCTGCGTTATACTTAGAATGCAACTTTTACAGAAAAAAACTGACATAAGCAGATTCCAATATCAAATGACTAAGTTCAACATTTTTAACAAAATGTTGTTCTGAGGTGCTTAAGAATGAAAAGAGAAAAATCCTTTGCATGGGCCAGATATCAACCAACTTCTGCAAAATCTGTATAAAAGTGTAAACACCTATTATGTATTAAAAGCTAGGAATAAATATGATTATTTCTGGGGGGAGAAGTGGGTTTAAGAATGTGGCACATGGGAGGTATTGTGCAGCTTAGATATTGTTGTCTGGCTCATAGTCTGCCCCTGCCCGTCCCCGAGGTTGAGACTTTCAGCTCAGATTTACTTCAACTCAAGCAGGAACAAGCTTTGAAAGTTACCACCTAAAAAATCATACCTTGAAAGCGTGGTGAGAAAGCTGTATGAAGTTTAACAAAAACAAAGCAGGCACTTAAAAAGCAAACAGTGTAGAAAATATTTTACTAAAATAGTTTCCTGCAACATTAGAAGAGCAGCTCTGCACTACCCAGGGTGACTATGCTGCAGGAGCCCGGAAGGCTTCCCCAAAGACCAAGTAGCTGACCCAGTGCACACGTTGCATCCCAGGGATGCCACTCAGCCTGGATGTTGTTACTAACTACTGATGTGTTCTTAAAACTAAGGAATGACTGAGGAATAATTAATGAACTGTTGAACTCTTGGGAAGGAAACGTTCTTCCTGTCACATGCATTCTGCTGTTTGCCCATAGGATAGTGCTCCTTTTTTATTGCATGTTGAAGCTGACTCCCTAGGCCTGTTTGCATGCAAGCTCTGTACTTCCTCCAGCAGGAGGAAAGACTGAGAAATGGAGTGTGCTCGAGTTGTTTTTCTTATTCCCAGTGACTTGCTAAGCTCCAGCGTTTTTCCCACTGCCTCATTACAATGGGCTGAATTACAAAGGCCAGAAATAGCCTTTCTCTCCGGAGGACCCATTCACCCTTTCTGGAAGAAGACACAGCTTGCATTAACCACCCTCACTGCTCTAACAACCAGGGGACTCTTTCAGTTCAGAAAAGCTGATGCTCTGACCCCATGATGTGACAAATTTCCTCAGCCTGTGGTCCCCCTGCTCCGTTCCAGCCAACAGTACAGAAAAGCTTTCTCTGCTAACATGGTTTTCATGGCAAAGCTCATAGGCACAGTCAGGCCTCAGCACTGCCTGGTAGTGCAGGGCCACAATACAGACCTGATCTCTCCAGAGGTAATGTGTGGGCAGAGAAGGATGGAGTCACATCTTTTCTGTATTCAAATTCAAGAAAATAGTATTTTTGTGAAAAAGCTTAATTGTTACTAAATATGTTTATCCAGTCATCATCCTTACATGCAGCTGTCACATATGGACTGGCTAAAGAGACGACCAATTTAAACGAACTGGATCAATAAATGAAACATAATGTATGCCTTCCTAATACATCCCTGTGTAAAACTACTTTTGTTTCAGGTGTATTTTTCCATAAAGTTCACAGGGAGATGAAATATCAAATGTCTAATGTGGAAATAATAACTTCTGCTTTCAATAGTATGAAAAAAAAAATCTTTTCAGTAAGTTTCTAACAGCATTGTGATCCATGTTCTAATAAAAAACATAGACTTGTTAAATATTTCCATTAATCTACTTTTCTACAAAGATTTCTCACTAATGTCATTATTTCCAGTTAATTTAGTGCATTACAATTCATAGGCATCATCTTGATTAACACAATAAACACATAAATGCTACAATTATTCTTAATGTTTTATCAGTTAGGATAACGTTCATCATTAAGTTATGAGAAATTCAACTTAAAGGGGAAAAAAAAAAAATAAAGCCACACAGACAGTAGGAGAAATCCACAGAGATAACAACCCAGAACACTTTCTATACTCCAAGTGAAACATTTCCACCATAAATCACAATATCTAGGAGTAAGGCCTGTATAAAATGAAGGGATTCTTCTTGCCCTCAAGAGTTTCCTGCACAACTACTGGGACAATCAGTCCAAATGGAATAAAAGTCAGTGGGGTCAAGAACACCCTTCTCATCTTTTTGGCTAAGAAATATTTGAGTTCTTATTGGGATATTACTACATTGCTGTAACTCAGAGACAAGTGCAGCAGAAATGGGGAGAGCCCTTCTGTAAATGGTACCTCATATGAATTACCAATCACATTTAACTGGATTTGTGAGTAAAGGTTTTAATAACATGCCAAACATAACACCATAAATTTAACTGAGCACGATTCAAAAGTAGCTTTCCTTTTAAAAATAAAGAGGTGAAGTAAAGCTCAATAGGTTCTATATATGCTTACTGCTGTATTTATACACATAAACACCCACCTGTATACATATATATAGTCCATTTATATGAAAATGAGTATGCATATGTTTTTTAAAGATATTTGTTCAACTTAGAAGCTTTTTTATAGTTTGATTTTTTTGAGACTTTTAACTTGTATTTGCTTTCATGCTACACTTTCTCTTATCAGATTGATTAATTCTGACAAGTTTACTTATGACAGCAATAGCAATGACAGCAGTAATTGCAATGACTGAGGAAAAGAAAGCAAGTAATTTTGGAAATTTGAATTAACAGGAAAAGGGAAATTTGGAAAAGGAGCAAAAATGTTTTAGGCCCATACATTTAGTCCTTTAATTAAAGTTGTATGAATAACTAATTTATTCGGTTGGGTGAACAAACCGACAGATCATCTCAAGGTTTAGAGAAGTAAACCTCTTCTCCTCCAAGATCTCTTCCCATTTTGAGGGATGAATTAAGATTTTTACCTCAGTTTATGTGCATAAGATGTTAGACAAAACCTTCTTGAAATGTAATTTTAGTTTCAAAATTCATTGTCCCAAAGAAAAGTCAAAACCCTAACAGCCAGTATGGAAGCAATACCATCATCTCACAGTTTTGGCTGGGGACAGGCCTCCCAGGGCCTCTTCTTCTTGCTTTACAAAGAACACCTCTTGAGTTGCACAAAATCAATCACTGCCATCTATTGCTCAGATTGGATAGTGGGATCATTGCAAGACATTAGTTTATTCTTTATTTTAGGTTTGCACTGTATGATCACTTTACACTGAATCACAGCTCTCCTGACACATGCTAAAACATGTAACGTAAGGCACTGCGTACAGCACTGGTCAACACTCATCAATAAGGATATATTTTCATTAATGCTTATACCGTTGGAGGCACATTGATTCACACTCACTGTGATCTTGATAGAATATAACATGCAGATAGAGTTTAATATTTCTTATTATCAGCTGTTAGGTGTGAGCTGTGCTTTTTTGTTGTTGTTTTTTGGTTGGTTGGTTGGGTTTTGGTGGTTTTTTTTGGTTTTTTTTTTTTTTTTTTTTTTTGTCTGGTTATAACGCTACTTAAACATCTCATGTGTAACCCCCCAGAAATCCACAGCCATTCTCACATAATTATTGTATGTTCCAACCTGTTTTCTAAAATAGAATAATGCCTGGAAGTTTTTAATGCAAGCATTCAGAATTTTGTGCTATAACAGTGACAAAGGTCTACGCTAGCAATAGGCTGTAATGCTGCAACAGTCACAGACCAGAACAAGCTAAGTGTAGCAGTGAAAAGGTCCTTTCTGTCCCAGTAATTCACCTTAGACTGGTCTTAGGACAAGGATGTTGCTCTTAGGCAACAGCCGCACTGGTAGGTATCTGTCAGCGCAGTCTTTCCTATTGGGCAACAAAGCAAGTTGTAGGCATACAAATTCTAGAAAAATAATAAATAGTCTATAAATCATCTGGTTCCACCTGGGCACTGAAAAAGTCATGTCAAGGCCACTGCATGTTCTTGTATTTCCTTACAGTGAACAGATGCCTCTTTCAGTTTGCCTTCCATGCAGCAGAGTCAGAAAAGGGGTTGCTTTTTGCAGTATATTGCATTATCACCCATCTTGCCAACAAGATATCAATAGTCCAGAGATTGTGACTGAACCAATAGAGTTACTAAGAAGTATTACTAATGCACTTTTCTCCATGGCATCAAAGTATTTGTCGTTATTTTCTAAATCACTAGTCATTACAGCTGAGTCAGGAAATCTTCTCTACTGTAAAATGGAAAAGTGCTTCACTTTTAGGAATTTCTCTTTTCCACTAGCCAAAATCACAGAATTGGAGAATCATGGAATCCTTGGACTTGAAAGGAGCCTCTAAAGGTCATCCAGTCCAATTCTCCCGCAGTGAATAGGGACATTCACAGCTCGATCAGGTGCTCAGAGCCTGGTCCAGCCTGGCTTCAAAAGTCATCAGGGAGTAGGCATCCACATCCCTGGGTAAACTGTTCCAGTGCCTCACCACCCTCACCATAAAAGACTTTTTCCTTATATCCAAACTAAATCTACCCTCTCTAAGTTTGAAACCATTTACCCTTGTCTTATCACCACAGACCCTGCTAAAGTCTGTCTTCTTTCCTGTAGCTCCCCTTTAGATACTGAACAGCCACCCTTAGTTCATCTCAGAGCTTTCTCCACTCAAGAATGAACAGCATCACCTCTTTCAGCCAACCTTCATCTGGAAACGTGTTGTGTTTCTTAAAGTTCTGTGAAAGTTTCAGGCTTTGTATTTTCATTTTTTATTCTATTCTACCTAGCACTTTGCAGAGCTCAGTGTGAAGGAAAAAGAGAGTTTATCTACTTTTTGAATATTTAAATAAAAAAAGTAACCATCTCTACCACCACCTCAGCAAATATTTCCTAGCACCAGCTTTCAAAAGCAAAAGAAATCAGACTCTGACACTTGCCTGATTAAAAAATATGTCTGAGTAAATCTGTAATTGTTTGCAAAAGTAAAAGCAACAGCTGTATTTAATAAGTATTAAAAAGGGAAAAAAACAAAATGTATTATGCCAGTATGTGATTCTATAAGGTCTCCCCTGAGCCTCCTCTTCTCTAGGCTGAACAAACCCAGCTCCTTCAGCCACTCCTCGTAAAGCTTGTGCTCCAGACCCCTCACCAGCTTTGTTGCCCTTCTTTGAACACACTCCAGGGCCTCAATGTCTTTCTTGCAGTGAGGGACCCAAAACTGGACACAGTACTGGAGGTGCGGCCTCACCAAAGCTGAGTACAGGGGAAATATCACTTCCCTGCTCCTGCTGGCAACGCTGTTTCTGATGCAAGCCAGGATGCCATTGGCCTTCTTGGCCACCTGGGCACACTGCTGGCTCATGTTCAGCTGAGCATCAATCAATACCCCCAGATCCATTTCCTCTACACAGTCTTCCAGCCACTCTGCCCCAAGCCTGTAGTATTGCCTGGGGTTGAATGCATTTCATGGTGGCTGCTACATGAGATCATGAGATGGTCATTCTAAATAAATTTGGTTTCATTCTCTCCTTGAACACAAAGAGAGATTAAATCCAAAAGAAACTCTTCCACCTGGACAAATATGGCAGTAATACACCACCTACTGTTGGAATGAGGCTGTGAAAAGTGAGTACTGAACATCAAAGGTAGTAGCAGTCAGAAGGAAAGCTTTCAGATGTCTGTGTTATTTAATACGGAGTGCAAAAAATTGCAGCTCTTATAATTTTTATGGAGATGTAAACATTTCTGAAGATCTCGATTTGTTTAGTTTTCTGAATAAGACTATTTGTACTATTCAGTAAATAGGAGCTCCATTATCAAACATTATGCTAAGTCAGCAGTTTATTGGAATCAACCAGGAGAGAAGCTTTCAAAAGAAGGCAAACCCTATCTTGCAGAATTAAATATAGTCAGAGGTACAAAGGAAGGTTTCCAAGCTAAAACAACATGGGTTACAAAAAGCAGTAGAACTGGAGAAATAGAGCATCAGTGAAACTAACAAGTTGAAACAGAGGTCAATTCCAGTCATAGAATAAAGATTAAAGTCCTAAAAAAAGAGAGGAAAGCATCCAATAGAGTTACAGTTCTACACTGTTGATCCTGACCTTTTACATAATGGACATTTGTCAGAAAATATTTTTTTTCAGAAATGCTGCATTTTTCTGTGTGTACACATTATCTTTTAAAATGTGGCTATTTTTCATTTACGCACAACACAAGGCTTAAATTTAAAACATCTCATCGATTCATTGCTTGTGTGTAGCACCATAAAAACATTATCAGGCTTAATCGCAGACATGAACACAAGAATCTGAATCACTTCTGATAGGAAAACAGCCAATGAATTCCATGATGTCTGGAGAAAACCTACAGATTTTTGTTGGAAATGTATACAGCAGGCACTGGAAGAGCGGAAGGAGCATGATATTGCAATTCCAGATACCATGTGAGATGTAAGGCAGACTCTTGCACGATGTCTCTTAATATCTGGAAATGGAATTCTGCATTTCATCTGCTTTCATACTCTGTGTCTGGACAGATCATCCTTTTTTAGTCTGGTTTCAGAAAGACTGTGACCTGTACATTCCTCTAACTCTGTATATCTGCAGTGCTTGAGCGCAGTGAGCAATTTTAAACAGCTGGGATCTCAAAAAATTATTTTTTTCTTAAGTTTCATGAAAAAAAAAAAGCCTACTAAAGGAAAGTCTTCCTTAAGATTGTGTCCATGTTTTATCAGATTGCAGATGACCCGCACACAGGCGAGCCATTATGAATGTCCCAGTAGACTAGTTTAACTAAAAAAGAATTGAAGCAGGAAACACAATGCCCTAGGTTTCATCAGGTCTTCTTCTCACAAAGCCACTGGCTCACAGCCCACAATTACACTGCTTTAGGCAGATGGGGTACCTCCAGCTGCCTTGCCTGTTGCTGGTAAGTGACCTAAATCACACAGTAGCTTAACCTGAAGCTTCAGAGGTTTCAGAGGTTTTGCTCAGGTCCAGCCTGACCCTGACTGCCTCCAGTGACAGGGCTTTCACCATCTCTCTGGGCCAACCTGTTCCAGTGCTCCACTTGAACTGTTTCAAGGACCTTTGAACCTGGATACATGAACACGATCCCAACCAATTTAGGTTAAAACACAGCAAAGATTTAGCTTTTGATCACTGCTGAGTGAGCAACAACCACTACAAACAAATAAACAGGACATACAGTGTTTACCAAAGTAATCGACATATTTTCCACAGTCATAGTTCATATAATTGTTACTTGTGGCAACGGAACATGGAAGGTGACCTTGAGAAAGTCAAAGATTGGGTGTAGCTTCTCAGATAGAAGCCCCATCCTAGTTTTATTTGGCCATTTGTAGAAAAAGTGAGTTGTTCTTATCTCATTCAAATATAATCATGGTAGCTGCATTAAGTGACATAATGACATATTTAGACAGAAACATATAAAGTATGAAGTTATTATTCTTAAAAATACCCTTTACCCTCCCATTTTAGTCCCACATTCAAAACAGTAATGTTCTGTTTCTAAGTTGGCTCCAAACCACCAGTGTGTTTCCCATTTATAAAATATTTTTTTTACAGCCTAATTGGGAGCAGTTTAATTCTCAGATTCTCAGCTCCTTACTGTACCAGCTAAGAGTCCAACTCACTGAAATGATTCAGAAAGAGGCTCTTTTGGAGCTTTTACAATATGTCAAGTAAATTTGTGGCTGGGGACTTGTAAAAAAAAAAAAAAAAAAAAAATATATATATATATATATATATATATATATATATATATATATCAAAAAACCAAAAAAGTTATATTTAGCTAAAATACTATTCACATGATGATAAGAGTCCCCTGCAAATTATGACATAAGGGACTGGAGCTGCTGACAAGAAATGACCATAGTTTATAGCCTGAAGGCAATGAAGCTTTTACCTTGGAAAATGGTCCACTGCTTAGAGTATAACCCCAAAATCATATCCCCAGAGGAACCTGGAGATCTGAGATTCACATTACATGGTTAGTCACCTAATCCTGTTCCCTATTCATTTATTGTAATGTTCCTAGGTGTCCCACCTAATACTGTTAAAATAATTAAATCATCAGTTCTCTCTGAAAATAACTGAATAAACTGATTTCTACACAGAACATATTCAGGTGTCCATTATAAAAGCTTCCTCTTAAAGCCACTTAGTATGTTTTACATTAGTTCTAAATAAAAATAGTCAAGAAATGTTGCAGTTTTTCCTATAAAAGTAATTACTGCTCACTAATTCTCAGCTGAGGCTCTTCAGTGACATAGCAAGATTGCAACCAGAAGAAAGTAATAATAATTGTACTTTTTGGGAATAAAAAGAAAAAAGACAAAGGAAAAGGGTATAAAGCAATTATTTCATTATCCCCTTTAGTACTTGAATAGCTTGTATGAAGACATAACACAGAAGAATATTCATAGCATGGGTGAGCTTTCCAGTAGAGAGAGGCAAAGCTTGAGAACATGCTCTGCAGAAATAATCAATATAGACAGCCTTTCTCTTCAATGGATTTCGTGCAGAGAAGAAAAATAAGCAATCATGCACTTCAAATATTTGAACTGCATAAATTAACATGCTTAAGAGGGAACAGCAGCAGGATTACCTGGGGTTGCAATGAGATGGTAGGACTGGATTTTGGGATTCTGGAAGGTTACATTGAAAAAAAAGAACTACATCTCACTCCTTCAGATCTCCACATCTACCAGCTGTGTTGTCTAATTAGATCCTTAATTTTGTGGAGCAAAGACTGTTAATATGCATTAACATTTGCACATCATGAATTGCAAAATGAAAACATCTTGCTGGGAAATGGCTGTCCTTATCTAATGCATCAAAAACTTCTACCTTGAGTACCTGTCAGAAACACAAGGAAGGAGATCTTCCATATTTTCAGCTGTGAGAATTTCAGCCCTGTTCTGTTCAATTACACAGCTAGACCTAAAACACCTGATGCATTGTGAGGTTTTTTCATACATACCTTTCTGATTTTGCTGCTCTCCACTCTTAAGGGAAAAAAGAAGGAGTCAAACAGGTGGTGTGGCACACCCTTTGCTTTTCATATAAGGGCATAAGAGGCACAGCATCACACAGTATGAGCAGTTCTTCTGCTTTGAGTAGTAAATGCTAACTAGTCACTCAAGACACTTGAAATTCTGCTAATGTCTCTGGTAATTATTTACTGCATCTCAGTAACCTTATAATTGATGCATTTACACACAATGATGAGATTTACTTACTTGTGTGGCTTGTATTATGTTAAAGAAACAACAGCTTATAGTTTTTTTTCTCTCCTTGCAGAGGGCACACTACTAAACTTACTGCTAAATGCTGTTACATTAAAGATCAGAATCAGAAAGGTAATGCAAATCACATCCTGATCTTTTGCAGCTGCAAGTGGTGGGGTATGCAAAACACAGATTGATGCTATATCAAACTGATAAATGGTACTAAGGAAGTTCTGTCTGATTTCTGTAAGTAAAGCTTTTCCAGAAAGCCCAAAGTGACTGCTACAAGCAGCAAAGGGATCTTTTGGGACCATTCTTTTTTAATAAACAGCTTGAAATGAGAGCACCTTGTTTTACAGAAATGGCTAAATTCAGTGTTTACATGTAAGTAAAATGCTAAAACTGATCTCTTAGTTTGTGACAGGCAGCTTTTTCTCATAAGATTATCTTCTGTATGGACAATTTCCTTAAAGTATATCATATTGATCTGCAGCATACTTTGCAAGTATCAATATATACCTAGCCTTGCTGCCTACAGCACACAAGGAAGTAAAATGAAAATGAGTCTGGGCTTAATGACATGTAACCATCTTGGATGAATAATGTATATAGGGTCAATCCCCTGTACTCAAGAGACCATCATCCTACCTTTAATGTTTGAGATAAGCAACTATATGTTTTAGGTTTATCACTAGAGCCCTAATGTACTTGTCAAAACACATTAATATTTAAATATCTTAAAACATACTGTTAGTAGAAAGAAAATAGGCAGGTTTACAGTCAGGAAGGGTCTCTTTAGTTAGCCTTAACAAATGCATTTTCTAGATAGTTCACAAAAACTAATAGTCATTTGATGTAATTCTATGATAAAGAAGATATTTAACTTCGTATCTTCAGATAAGAAATGCAGGTTTAAACCAGTCATTAAGCAGCTGTGTTATAATCCAGGGTTCTCTATCATCTCCCCATGGAAGTATGGTATATGCATATAACAATTATCTTAATAAAGACATGAAGATGACTTCATATCAAGTCACGAGTCCTCAAAACATGGCAAAAGAGGATCATCTAAATCAGTGAATAATACAATGAGAGGCTAAAACAAAACATCTATTAGCAAATAAGCAAGGATCTTTTCCTTCTTAAAACATTCTGTAAACAGTTAAAATGAGAAGATGGGAGGAGTACAGGTTGTCTCAGTCTTTGTCTTTATTAACTGACAAGTAAATGTTGTATTATCTGGTGTACTTGGGGATGAGTTCTCGTGTTATTGTTCAAACAGGTACAGAATAAGCAACACTGCAACGTTTATCTCCAGGTTGGTTTAGCTTTGATTAGGAGACACTGCCACCACTGGTGAAAAGGTTGAAATTCCAAACGTATTTTACACTTGGCTGTAAAATAAGACCACTGGAAGACACATCGGCACTTCAGTTCCATCGCAATACTATCCAAAAACAGTAAAGAGATCATTTTTCATATTTATAACAGGAGTTAAAATAACTATGAGGTTATTCCTTCAGATTTGAACTGCATTGTAGAATAATATGCTCCCCTATGCCATAAAGTGCAAAGCTAAAAAAGAAATATTGAGCAAAAGCAAACATTTTTCATCATCTTTGGCTGCTGGCTCCAACAAATCAACAACTCAGAAAACTTATAGATGGATTCTTTTCTTATGAGTTCATTAAAAGAATAAGTTAAACGATGAGAGGTGGCAAACTCACTTGCTCTGCTATTTTCCCAAAGATGCTCTGAAAGAACCTGTAAGAAAACAACATCATAACAGATGCGCTTGCTGAACAGCATCGAGACCCTGAATCCAGGCATTTAGCTAATTTCATAGGTCATTAAGGTGTATGTTTATGTAAATAACATTTGTGAAACCATACAGTAGGAAAATGCTGTCCAAATGACATTACTACATATATTCACACCACATAAGAATAATATATAATTTTATGGACATCACTGGGCTACTACTACTTAACATCTGCTCTATTACGGCATTTACATCCAGTTAGGAGTAACAGGTGAATCACGGCGTACAAAAGAATATAAAGCTCCCTATTTGAAGAAGAATGTTCAGTGCTTGGTGCAGCCAAAGGTCCAAATGCTTACAAAAAAGTAAGCATTGCCCCAGGAAGCTGACCTGATTTCACACACAGAAAATTCATCTAACTGATGCCCTGAATTCGTATTCATCATTTAGTAAAAATAATAATAACAATGTTGTTCAAACAGTTATGTATTTTTTTATCATGTTAAAGGAAAAACAATCCTAACTGAAGAAATAAAGACTTTTTGCAAATTCCTGTGAAAAGTCTATTGGAAATGTAATATATGGAAGCAGAAGTCACCTACTTAACAGCAAAACTAGTTCTTTAAAAAGATTTTAGCTATATTCTGATTAAGCTTCTAACGTAATCTTTTCATTTTGTTTTAGTTTTGTTTTACTCTGCTCTGTTTTGTATTTCTCCTTTAAACAAGGTATATAGCTCTACATAAAACACTTGTAACTGTTTCTTGCTTCATACAGAACTCTGTGGTTACAGCTTATTAAACTACTAAACAAGTAGTAAAGGATAAGCTATTTCTGATGAATCTATGTGACCAAATTCATTCAGTTAAAGAAAGGGGAAAAAAACAATGAATCATGATGCCAAAAAGGAAACAATTTTATTATTTATTTCTTTTTTCACAAGAACACGTAAGATGTATTACATTTCTTAAAAATCACTTCAGGCAAAATAATGCCAATATTTGGTCTATTAACGAGACTATATCATCTCAAATTGTGGTATTAATACTGAGTAAGCTTCTAGATATATACCAATTTGGAGCAGGGATTTCTATCACTCACCTTTTCAAGGAAAAAACCCTCTAACTGTAGAAAAGGGGAATGTCTGGACTCATCTGCAAGCAAATCTATGATGGAATTTAAAAGATATTCAAAAAATAATCTGAATAAAGGATACCTGAAATTTTATATAAAATTTTGCTTTACAAAAGCATACAGATGTTAATAAAATAACCAAACAAAATTCAGCTTGAAAGTAATCATGAGAGCTTATACAGTTACCTGCTCTGAGGTCACACCATGTAGACACTGAAATTTACTCCAACACAAGTGTCCAAGGGGAAAAAAATAAAAATAAAATAAATAACAGTTTCAATTCAGATTCCGCTTAAAGCAATATAAAACATTATTTATTGTCCACGTAGACATAAAAACAGAACGTCTTTTGCCACTGTACAGATACTTTTTATTTACAGGGAGACTTTTATTACTTCTCATAATAGTCTTTTCTAGAGTGTACGCACCCAGAGACTTTAATCATTCCTCTTGGATTTAAGACTGTTCAAAGAATCTTTATCTTTGCTTTTGGTTTCCTCTTTCCACCAAGGACATACCTATTAGTTGCAATAGCCCAAACTTATTTTGTCCTAGAGCTGGATTTGCCAGCACAGAGCAAAGCAAGAAGATTATTTTATGCGTTTATTTTACAAGGCTTCTCTTTATGTCATAGTTTCGCTGTTTTTAAAAAAGTACAGTGCTGCCAACTCAGGTTCAGAGAGTAACCCACTCAGACACTGGGAGAGATGAAAACCTGTTCCCTAAGCAGACTCTCTTCATCACATATTCATAATAGCAACGCTACCTATCAACACTGAATCAATGAAAACTGAGATCATCTCGTATCGCAATCTTCCTGGATTCACTGCTGGAAAGAAAAACGTGTGCCTTTCTCTGAACTCTTGCTCATCCCTAACACTGTTGTCTCCCTTGTGCTCTCAGTATTTAGCTCAATCTGTCTATTCCAAAAGTAGAAAATAGTTACAATGCAAGAGAGGTGCAGACAAAGTTACAAGGTAGCACCAGACCATCTGATGCTGATAATTAGTTCTATTTCTTTAGAAAAATATTTCTAATTTATTTAAGTACACAGTCTCTGGACTTGTTCTGTGCACGATTTCTGTTGCAAGATCTCCACAGAGTGGCAGGAAAAGAAATATGTATACATATTACACATATAATAATGATGTAGCCATTAATAATTGCTCACACTCTTTTTTTTATTTTTTGTTTATTCTCACTTGTTATTAATAGCAAAACAAACATTCCTAGCCATTGTGATTTGTTTTGCTTATCTTCCACGTAGCTCCTGTCCCTGGATAACATAATTGGACTCATACCCCTAAGCTGGCTTTAAGCCAATTATTTCTAGTGTTCAGAAATTTTGGAGGTGAAATTGAGTTTCCTGCTGTAAAACAAACCCATGTAAAACTCCATGTAAATCTCACCAGCCGAGGAGATAATAACTGTTTTCATTGCACAAAGCCTGGTCAAGGGGAGAACAGCAATTACCCAGGTTTATCAATGCCTACAGAAAGAGAAGATTTAAACAAAGCTAACTTTTCACTCATAGTTACTGTTATTTTTAGACTTGCAAGGATAAAAAGTTCTGTTTCACACAGTCCAGATCTCAGCACTGTGGTTAAACAAGCACCGTTATACAAGCAAGGAGCTTTTAAGCAAGTTAGCTACGTTCCTAACCTGTGAAGTCCCCAGGGTTTTCTTTTTCAAGTCTCAGGAATATAATGGATGTGCTAATGATGCTCTCATGTAGTTTGGCTGTATTTCCCTTTATTAAAGTTATATCATCCAATTGAGGCTCAGTTCACTCTAAATCCCAAACCCAAAGCTCTACAATCAGTTAAAATATATATTCAGAATGAGTGGGATCCAAATTACATAGTTTCTCAAAGCCAATATGTATGTAAAATGAACTCTCTCATTGCTGCAGGGATAAGTCAAACTTAAAATGACATTACAAAGAAAATATATTTTTGTCCTGTGTGGATAAGCTACTTTGTGAAATGTTCCGCTGTTTTAAAGAGTGAAGAAAAACTGCTGTTTCTGTGAAAAGCTTGAGTAATTTCACCTAGAAAAGTATAAGAGGCCAATGAGGGAAAGACCATATGAACCTTCAAGGTCCGATTTAAGTATTTCCCAAGTCACAAATGAGCAAACTGCAAAGGAAGGACCTGAAATGAGGCACAATAATTTGAGGGCTAAATCCTGTTCAAGTTCAAATCAATGGAAAAACGCCTTAGATTTCCTATTTGATTTCCTACTAGAAGCTGTTTGTGCTCCTTGTGTCTTATGAAACACTCCTTTGTATGTAAGTTGGCTGGTAACCAGGCTTTCAGTTTGGTGACCCTCTGGCTAGAGACTGTATCTGTTTGAGATCGAGATAATCTTTGCCTCATTTCAAACAGAACCACGAGTCTTTCTTTTTTTGTGTGCATGTTTTTAAGTAGTTACCATTGAGAGCTTTCTGATCTTTCATAAAGTAGGAGATGTGGTGTGTATATAAATTGTGCGGGGCTATGGGGTAGAATAAGCAAGATTTAAGTCTGAAAGCAGGTTTGTGGCATAGCTGGGGAAAAATAATCTCACCTGAAAGTATTCAGTGTAAGAAAGAAAAGTACAACAATCCATGAAACAATTCTAGAGAAATCAGCACAGTAGTAAATTAGACATGTAAAGAAATAGGATAATAGAAAATCATTTCAGACAGCTCTATATAGACGTTTCTTGTTATCTATACATTTACTCAGTGTCCTTCTCCTACTCTCTTTCTGACTCTGGTATATAATTTTCAGACTTAAATGGCTGCTTTTTGGAAAAACATCACAAAATTTGAGGGAATTGGAGAAAAAAAAATTAAGGTGAAGGCAGGATAGTATTGTTTAACAAAATGAACTAGAAAAAAAAAATGTTTAGTATAATTAAAAAATGATAAGGAGAAGAAAATGCATGTAAGTAGATTATCTAAGTGTAAATTACCAACATGAATGTAAAAAAGAATGATTGACTATGAGGAGAATAATTTATTTTGTAAAGCATAAATGAGAATAAATGCAAATCAGAGTGGAAAAAACTGCTCTGGACAAGAAGCTGTTTAAAGGCGTGAAATAATTTCCCAAAGGCAATACTGGCACCCTACCCCTTGAAACTCCCATTTTATCTTGGGCAAAGCAACTGAAACAAAGAGAACAGAATTACTGAGGAGAGGGCTGAGACATCAACTTCTTGTCCTGTTTCAGTAGACACAAAGGCTGTTTTCTGGCTAGGGACACTATATCCAAGTTAGTAGATGAAAACACACAAGGAAAAATAGAGCTTCTGTAGGTAGATCTAACAAAACATTTTCCCTGCCTAATATTCTAGGACTGCAATGCTGAAGCACAGACCAAGGACTACTGGTAAACCTACCCTTCCATTTTGAACCATGCACATTGTTTTCATTGGCCTAGATAGAAATTTATACTACTATCACCCTCCTTTTTACACTATTCCCATTTAGAAAGATTTTGAAAGTGTGTTAATACATTTATCAATCTAGTTAAGCAGTACCCTGCAGCTAGCAATTTTATCAACAGAACATCATTTATTTAATGCATTACTTAATTATATTTAAAAAAGAGTTCTATATTTTATCATGTGCTTACTTATTGAAAACTTTAAATTAAGCTCTTATAGTTATGGTCACCACGCTTCCAAATGACTCCCAATTGTAGCTTGCAGCCAAATGCCCTTTCTAAAAAGAACATTTGTTACTTCTGAAATCGCTAACAATTAACTGACTATTCAAATAACAATCCAGTGCTTAGTATTTAATAATAGTAACAAAAACAACGTTAACTAAAATTCACCACAGCAGCTAAGCTCCAACATTCATTTCACAACAAGACTTTTACATTCTAACTGGTAAGTCAAGTTACACAATGAACTTGTTTTCACACTGGTTAATGGAGGAGCTACATACCCCGTAGCCTTTGGTTTTACACATCTTCCAAATGGCTTTAAGAAGAACTTGAAATTTCATTCCACATCAAACTAATTTGCTCCTTTCTATTTTATGTATGCATGTGATTTTCATGAATGTTCTTACTGAGCAGGTTAGGTTCAACAAAGATGAACACACTAACAGTTAGTTCAGTCATCATTACTTGTGGGTCTCAATGAAGAAGACTGAAAAGGGCAGCTAGTGATTCACTTTTAAACATTTTCTTTTACTTGACCAAGAGGAGAGGTAATCATCCAAATCATTGTATTTATATTGCTTCTAAATCTGTTATTTATGCAATAATTCTATGCTAAGGGACTCTCATCAGGATTCCATCTATTTTAAAAGCGGTAGAAACTGAATTAATTCATAGATCTGGCTTTAGTTCAGTAGTAAAAGAAGCCAAAAGAATCCAGTTACAGGGGATTCTTCCAACTCATTGGAGAAAGTGACTGAAGGGGAAAAGAAAGAAGTTTAGCTCTTTCCGACATTTGATGCAACTTCATTTTTGAGAACTTGAAGCAAAAGCCAGACTGCAGTGATACACATTTTTATACTGTATAAATATAATTTTAATGCACTAAAATTCTGTGGGGAATAATTTGGCTTGTTCGTAAATATGACACCATGTTATAAAGCTGCATTCAACTGTATCACACCACTTTATACCACACTAGGTGCTTTCACCACTAGTAAAATGGAAATTTTTACATTTTAGATAATGGCACATCCTCTGTGATGGATGAAGAGCAGTTTTAAACTACACAGTAAATTCAAACAATCATACCCTTTTTATTATTAATCCTTCTGTACATTCATATACATCTGTGGTATTAACTTGTCTCACACAGCTTTCTGGGAAAAAAAAAAAATAATAATAATTGGTATAAAAACACACACTGATGAAAGAGTTTCATTTCATGCAATAAATGGGACCCTTTGCAATAAGCAGTTTCACAAGCAATCCTTTTCTTCTTTTCCTGCTAGTGAGACATAATATGTATGTCGAAGAGAAAAATAATACAAATCTGGAAAAAAGGAAAATAGAGTGAAATATAACTGTAAAACTGTGCTCAATAAGGAAGAGAAATGTTGGTGGGCAGTTAGCAAACGGTAGAAAAGTTAAGAGTTAACAGGGCTCAGGATACCTTTGCAACTAATTACGGGGGAAAAAAACAAACTGCAGTGAGCTGTACTTACAGCAAAAATGTTAGAGCAGGAGGAAACTATAAATGGCATTCTGGTGCTGGTTAGTTAACATTTGCAGCAATCATTCTGGCTCAAAAATATAAAAGAGCTAGTTAAATTCACTCATGAGAAAGTTAAGATCCAGTGCAAACAGTGCAGGACTGGAGAATAATAGAAAAACAGATACAGTGTTGAGAAACAGAGTTGGAGAAATCCAACAGAATTTAGTGAATAATGAAAAATATTTCTATCATGAAATAAGGTTTCAATGCCTGGAAACAACACAATAAAGGAAGATCCATGAAATCTATTCAGTTGCCAGTATTCTTGTTTCAATTCAAAAAAGCTCATTAGGGAAATTAGGGATTGTGATATACCAGAACAACATCTAAGAGCCTAGCTTGCTTAGTCTAGAAAAAGAAAAGGCCAAGAGAGATACAATACACTCCAAAACACATTGGTGGGAGGGAAGATGCTTACTACAAGAGGAGAGAAAACACAAAAGAACAATTTTGTCCAAAGGAATTGCAGATAATAAACTGTCCATAAAAATACTTAAATAATGAGCTCCTGCCATCAAAATAAATATTTTTAATTAGAAGGATTGAGGACAAGTTGGAAAAAAATTAATTCTATTATATTCAACACCAAAAATTATGTCTAAATTATAGGTATTCTGTCCCTGTCCTGCTAGTTGTTAATGTGCTTACTGGGAAAGATGAGTGCTAGTATGGATTTCTACAATCCTATTACAATTTCTAGAGTGAGATTCATACTATCTAACTTTAATCACCTGTCATAAAATCTTTTATTCTCAGCCACTCGTCTAGTTGAGAGCAATAGACAATTCTAGACCAAGATTTATCTGATCAGTTCAAGCATTTGTATGAAAGGATTGCCCCCTCAAACCTATTATTCCTCTCTTGTGTGAGAAGAGTCCAGGCAAATAGATCAGATGTTGTGATGGGTACTTTTTACAGTGCACAGGTCAGCCTTGAAAGAACCTAAGGACTGAAATCAGAAGACTGTCAGTCTTTCTATCTGTATGTTTGTCTCACCGTTCTTAGGATATCACACCAAAACCCAGGAAAGCTGAACAGAGCTAATCTTTACAGGTCAAAAGTTCTCCTTTGTACATACAGAGTCTATGTTCCTCTTTATCAGTGTATCTGCTTTTCCTGCTAGAAAAAAAGAGCACTTATGATTGTCATTTTACTCATTAAGATAATACTGAATTCCAACAAACATTGCAACACTTCTTTGTCAGGATGTAAAAGAAAAATGTGAACAAATAACGTGTGTGCTGGTTTGTACAAATCTAAGAAAAAAGTCTTTTTTGCTGCATATCCAGACATACTGTCTTTGTTACTCAGACTGTATCACATTTTTTATAGCAAGCTTTATCACTAACTGGAAGTAAACTTGAAGCCCAACTTGCTCATGTGAGAAACTGCTCAAATGATCTAATTTCACAGCATTCAGAATAAACACAGTGTAATATGTTCGACATGCAAAGAATTGTTGGGAAGTAGCACTTGTTCACTACTTAGGTGAGAAAAATAGTACTTTAAATGTACATTGCCTCTTTAGCTTGACAGTTCTCATTTCTTGGGATGGGTCTAGGGGATAGAATCCCCATATGGAAAATTCATTTGACCCTAAAGATTTTCCTAGGAAACGTGATCTCCCAAGTGCATGTGTGAAGATTCCAAAAGCACATTTGCAAATGTTAGCCTAAAAAAGTCAAAGTAAAAGAAATTAAAGCAATGTGGTTAAAACTTCCTCTTCGACTAGTTTGAGACAACCTCAGTAGACTGCAAAAGATTCCACAGGCAGTGTTAAAGCAATCAGGGTTAAAGCAAACCCAGAAACTATTTAGTTTGACAATATTTCCTAACCAACTTAATGGTTTTGTGTCTAGTGGATATTGGCTTTTGACATGCAGACAGAGCGCTCGAGTTCACTGAGCCAGTTTGTCATCTCTTTGTATCATGCTGACGAACTTCAGTTGGCACAGCAAACTGCAGCATTGCCAAGTCCGACTTCACTGGTGGCAGCAATGGATTTACTGATAATAAGCTCAAAAAATCTGGAAAGAGGACCAGTGACCATGATGCATTTGAAACTATTTTAACACAGTGCTACATAACACTGTACCACCCAGGTACAGAAGGAGGAGGAGAGACATTCACACAGGAGAACTGCTTAAAAAAACACCTCCAAGAGCCTACTGAGTCAATGTGATAAAATAAACTGTTACCATGCTTCCTTAGGAACAACTTGCAATTATTTTAGAGCATATACATATTTTAAGGGAAGTAACTAACAGTTTTATCTTTGCACTACACTAGAGAGCCTTGATCTAATCAATGACCCTTGATACTATTTCAATAGCTAGTGCTATAGCTAAGCTGACTGATGGAAAGGGATCTTGGTGGACAGTTGGCTGAATATGAGTCAGCAGTGTGCCCAGCTGGCCAAGAAGGCCAGTGGCATCCTGGCTTGTATTGGGAATGGTGTGGTGAGCAGAACTAGGGAAGTCATCCTGCCCCTGTACTCGGATTTGGTGAGGCCTCACCTCGAGTACTGTGTTCAGTTTTGGGCACCTCAGCATAGGAAAGACATGGAGGTACTGGAGCAGGTCCAGAGAAGGGCAACGAAGCTTGTGAAGGGCTTGGAGAATCAGCCCTACGAGGAGAGGCTAAGGAAGCTGGGGCTGTTTAGTCAGGGGAAAAGGAGGCTGAGGGGAGACCTTATCACCCTCTTCCAGTACCTGAAAGGTGCTTACAGTGAGAGCAGGGCAAGTCTCTTCTCACTGGTGACAGGTGACAGGATGAGGGGAAATGGCCTCAAGTTGCACCAAGGTAAGTTTAGGTTGGATATCAGGAAAAATTTCTTTACAGAAAGGGTTGTGAAGCACTGGAATAGGCTCCTCAGGGAAGTGTCTGAGTCACCATCCCTGGATGTGTTTAAAAACCATTTGGATATGGTGCTCAGAGACATGAATTAGCAGAGGGTTGTTAGGGTAGTATGGTTATGCTGTGGTTGGATTTGATGATCCTTAAGGTCTTTTCCAACCTGAGCAATTCTATGATATAAATGCTATCATGACAGCCTATACATTTTACATGTGACATTAGAATAAAGAAAGTGTGGCTTGAGTTCAAAATCTGTCCACAAGACACCCTTTTGAGTCTCTACATGAAAGGCTGTCAGTACACAACTATATACCTTGTTGGTAAACAATGGGATTCCTTTGGTATGTTCCAAATTGTGGGTTGATTCATTGCTTATTACAAGAGAGCTGCAGCTGAGAAAAGAAATGTGAACTGTGATGGCTTTGCAGAGTTTCAGAGTTCCCAAAAAGAGAAGACTGAAGTACAAATCCATCAGAAAAAACAAACAAACAAACAAAAAAAAAACTTCTGAATATCCTCTCCTCCTGCTTCATATTAGAATTTCTGAGGTTCTTTTACATCTTCATTAGTATACATACATAAATACACTGTTTCAACCATTTTCTAACACAACCTGTCAATGACTTGTGACAATGATATCAGGGCTCATTCTAGAAGTGCAACATCTGACATGACTAGGAACTTCATGTTCTTTTTGTTTCTTTATTCCCAAATAACTGTGTGGTGGTCTATTTCCACTTGGTGTATGATGTCTTTGGTTTTGCTAATTGCAAAATATTTTGAGCATGAAAAAAAAAGGAACTGAAAGATTTGTGATGATTCTCAGTGTAGTCTCTACAGAGGGGTTCTTGGATTATTTTCTTGGATTATTTTCTTTTATATTTTATCTAGGAGGCTCCTAATGTTTTCTGCATTTATCGAGGACTTCCTTACATGTCACTGCCTAATTGGATCAGTGGATAAACCCAACAGTTACCATACCTTCTGGTATGTTTGGTTTATATTATGCAGATTTGGTAAATTCAATTCATTTGGGAAGCATTAGAGTTGCAGCCTAAGTGCAAGCTGTCTCAGAAGCTCTGTACACACTGTGCTTAAGCTGCCTGAGCATGAACACTTAGTCTAGTATGTCACGAGCATCAGATTTACTACACATCTGCAGGCCACCTGTGCTATGTTTGTACAACAAGCTTAAAAGAAATAATAGACAGCTCACTGCTTAACTTTTTAACCCACGGTTGTGATATTGCTACCCACAAAATCTTGCTTGGCAAAACTTGTTTTCAACACATTGGGAAAGACAGAGGAAGCCTTGGGTGATAATTCACCTCCTCCTGAGACTAGCATGATGTTATGCAGAGAGATAAAAAAGAGATAAGGTCTCAGTGAAGTTCCACAGAGGGAGGGGTTTTGTTATTCATATAAAAACTGACCACTTCACTCTATGCTACGTGGGTAAAGTTACTGAGTAAGAAAAATAGAAGGCTTACAAGATTTTGGAGACAAGCTCCTAAGCACAGGTTATCTAAGAGTGAAGGTGCAAACAGCAGCTACATCCCTGGCACCCACAAACCTCAAAATAGCTCCCACCCAATTCCTGACTACAGCTAACCCTGTCATAAACACATACACCAGTCAAACATGACACCTATGACACCTGCTAATGTACTTTCCTCCCTGTCACAGCACCTGTTACTCTATCCAGAATCTTTTTTGCCACAGTATGACAGCTAGCAAGTTTCACAATTTGTTTGGTGCACTGCTGTGCAGGGTGCCACTGCTAAGCATTAGCTGCCATCTATACACTGGTACATAACAGAAGAGCATGCATTAACACATAGGCATGACAGACCTAAAGATCTATTTGAGATCTTCCCACAAAAGGCAATTCGGGTATTTAAGTATGCAAATTAATGCTCTAAATTGATAATACACTTTTATTACCATCTTGTGTTTCTGAAAAATCATGCCAGTTATTTAGACTTCACACTTGAACTCACTTCTTAAACCTCTTCCTTACTGAGTATCTTTCTTCCTTTCATTCTCTATTAAGCACAATGCAATTTTGTCCTACACATGTTTGAAGAAAAAATAATGTGCTGGTTTTGGTGTTTTTTTTTCCTAAGATTCCATCTTTACTACTTCACTAACTACTTTCAGTTGAGGAAGCCAGTCCTTTCAGAAGAGAGCTGCCAATGAGTAGTTCAGGAGTTCATTAACAGATACGCACAGGTGTAGGTCACACAATGGCTAAAATTACATTTCTAGATGACAACATAAAGAGAATTTTATTAGACTTTCTGAAGCTCACCCAGCTTCTAAAAGTTCAAGTTTAAGGCACTGAGGAAGTGGTCTAGTCATATTTTTGGGAAGATTACAAAAACAACTGTGACTAAATTCCCAGAAGCTTTAAGATGCAAAAAGCTCAAACAGACAATGTCTTGTGAGCTCACAAGCTCACTGCTTGTTTATTTGAAAGTCAAACCACCGCTGCATCTAAAAGCAAATACTGTAATATAATTTATTTTTTTTTTAAGGTTTAAGAGGATGACAACTGAAATAGAAAATGAGATTAAATGCACTACTTCCCAAGAGGTTTCTATAGTGCAGTGAGAAAAATCTTCAGTGTGGGCAAAAATGTTGCTTCTTGAGCAATTTAACCTCCCAGCCTTTACTTCCACTATATTTACAGCAGTAGCTGCCAGGAGGGACCCAAAATGTAAGATTCCCAAGTTCTTGTTTTCCTGTTTCATTCTGCCTTTGGGGTGCCAGTTTTCCCTTCCTGAAGCTGTAGTGATGGCAGTCGTGTAGCACTGTCAGACATCACCACAAAGCCACACTGTGAACAGTCCAGCCTGGGAGAAGTGCAGATACGCTGAAGGCTTTGCCCCTAAGTGAACTAGCTGTCTTGCTAAGAGATGCCCCAGCAAAGGAGCAGCATAGGTAGGCTGCAAATGAGTTTTTTTTAAGCATTGTCCTTAGCTGTGAATGTGCTATCAAAAGGCACTGCAGACTTAAACTTTTCTAAACGTTATCTGCATTCAGTGGAACATGTGGACATAATTTGCAAATTGTTTTAGAACTAGGAAACCCTGAGAGGCTTATGGCGTAGGTGGTATTTTGTTTCCAGAAATTACTATAACTTATTTCAGGCATATCCTGAGACACAACAGCGGTCACGTTGAAGTAAAATTAATTTAGATCCAAGAGACAGAGACAGAATTTTTGTATGAGAAGTGCAAGGCACCTTGACAATGCTGTTACAAGGAAGAAAAAGAAGTGAGGCCCTGAAGACTCTCCCTAAGCAAAATTTCCAGTGGATTCCCTTTGGTGTTGTATTACACTATGTACACTGACTTTTTCCTGAACATTAAATATTTGAGTGTATTTGTATTGTTAATTACATTTTCTACTTTTTATTTTGACCAACTCCACATGATCTGTAAGTGGTTATTTGGGAACACAAGAAAAACTAGAATTTTGTTAATGGTATAAAAGAGATCTGAGTCTGTGCACTTAGACATCGCAGAAATAGAACTGAACTAGAACAGAGTTTTTACAATCATTTGTAAAGACTGTTTTAGAAACCACCACTAAATAAAAAGAAAACAGAAAAATATTTTGCAACACTAAATACCTGCAGTGTGTTCTTCAGAAAGCAGTTATGCAAACATAAATTTGGCCAATTTACATAGTTAACATCTGATACCATGAAAAGAGCCATGGTCACAAAAAATCATCCAGAGCTGGGCTGTAGTGCATCATGCAGCACAGCAGCTCCTGAAGCAGCATGCAGCTGTGTTTAGGGCCATGGGGCACCACAGGAATCACCCCCTATGAGCTGCCAGAGCTGTGCCCTTTCCACTTGAGGGAAAGGAGTGGGCTGCAACTCGAGGACTGAAACAAAAGGACATTGTGGTTTTCTTGGGAAGAGGATCACCATCCCTCAGGGTGATTTGTGGTTCATCTTAGTGTATTCCAGATTCTTTTTATAGTAATATCATAAAACAGAAGCCTTGAAACACACCAGGCAAATGTTCAGGTTTTCCGCTCATAGTAAATGGCAAAAATCACAGATGGTTCACTCCTTCCCCTCATAATATTAGACCACGTGAGGATCTCAACAGGATACCACATTGAAAGAACATCCAGATCCCACTGTCAACATTGCATCTTAACAATAAAAATCAATCAAATAAGCTCCGCTTTCCATTTCCCGTGATTCTGGTTATTCCCTTCTTTTATCTCACTTCCCTCTCAAGATCAACCCCTCTGTGCTTCCCTTCCTCTGCTCTTGACTCTCTGTTCCCTTTCCTCCACAGGTGAGGTGGTCATGGCCTTTTCCTTTCTCCACACCACTTGGGATTTCTCCTGGATTTTTTCCCTTTGGACCCTTTCTTTGCTCATGCTTATGTACTGTCTCAACTTTTTTTTATCTGCCCTTCCAAGAGAATGGTTTTGTAGCAGCTTCGGTGTTGGGCTACTGCCAAGTGCTGGAGGAAGGCTGCTTCTCCCTCCTCTTCCTTTCCCCTGCTCTGTGTGAGTCACTGGCACAGAGCAGACAGCTGTAAAACTGGTTGAGGGGCTACAGCGGTTTTCAAATCCAAATGAGACATATGAAATCAATGGAACTAAATCATAAGAACTAATTCAACAAAAACAAATAATTTGATTCTGGTTGATTTGACTCCCAACAATGTGAGGCTATCCATCTCACTTTGTTTTCAAAAGGTACATCTGAGTACCTCAAATTAACCCATAAATTAGATAACTGAATAAATATTCCAAATTACATGTAGAGGATAACACATTTTAGTAATTTCATTAACTGCTCATTCACAGTAGCCATTCTTTTCACATCAGTGAATGTTTTACACATTTTCCAGAATACTGTCTGTACTGAAAATCCAGAGACTGAAGTAAAAGGATATACCTTCTTTTCAAAAATTGTAACTAGATCATAAAGTCTATTTCATAGAATCATAGAATCACAGAATCACAGAATGGCCTGGGCTGGAAAGGACCACAATGATCATCCAGTTTTAACTCCCCTGCTGTGTGTAGGGTTGCCAACCACCAGACCAGGCTTCCCAGAGCCACATCCAGCCTGGCCTTGAATGCCTCCAGGGATGGGACATCCACAACCTCCCTGGGCAACCTGTTCCAGTGCGTCACCACCCTCTGGGTGAAAAAACTTCCTCCTAATCTCCAACTTAAACCTCCCTTGCCTCAGTTTAAAACCATTCCCCCTCATCCTATCACTATCCATCCTTGTAAATGCCAATCCCTCTCCTGTTCATACATTCCCTTCAAGTACTGGAAGGCCACAATGAGGTCTCCCCAGAGCCTTCTTTTTTCCAAGCTACAAGCCCAATTCCCTCAACTTTTCTTCACAGGAGAGGTGCTCCAGCCTCTTAGTGCTCATCTTAGTGGCCCTCCTCTGGACCCACTCCAAGAGTTCCACATCCTTCCTGTGCTGAGGGCCCCAGGCCTGGACACAGTATTTCTGCTCACTGATCAGGCTTTGTTTTAATGATGCACATCTCTTCAGTACAGCATCCTTAATTCAATACACATCATGCATTTTAACTTGTCTAGCTCTGAATCTGTTCAGGAATCAATAAAAAAGGGAAAAAATACCAATTTGGGTAGGTCACAGTGAGCTGATCCTAATGTCTGTTATACATGCATAACTGTGAAAATTACAAAAGGAAAAAACATTTTTGTTTCTCAGCGGGAACACTGACTGCAAGCATTTCTACTTCACTGAATCTTGAACTGAAATGGAAACTATAAAGTCTATTACACAAAAACTGTGATCCAGTAGCTGCTGCAAAGCTCAAAAATGTTCATAGCACACTTCACAATTGTAATAAGACTGTGAAATTCATAAAAGCTATGATATTTACATAAAAAATAAGTACATCCCCTGGGCTGGAATCAGGATCAAAGATTCATTATATACCATCAGGTAGTCAAACAATTCTAACCATTTTTTGTTAAGTAAATTGATGACAGTCACTCCTCCTGTGGAAGTTTTTGAAGCAGCAGTTCTTCGCTCTCTAGTAATTCAGCGCTGAGCCTCCTATTTATTAGGTGTGTGGGAGTCATTACACTGGAATGGCAGGGGATAGAAAAATTCTCTTTCTAAGGCCAACATTGCCCCCTTCTGCTATAAACCAGCCAACACATGCAACTTTCCACTTAGAAGTTTCAGTTTTTGGCTCATAACCATAGTAAGGCGAACAAAGAAGGTGAAACCTCCTTTTTACCTTACTGTGGTGTTAGCAAACACTTGGAGTGGTTATTTTTCATTAGTTTTTACCACTCCTCTACTACAACAAATAAAATGGTTTCTCTCCTTACTTTCTTCTCTATGTTTCTCAAGTCTGGTATCAAATGACCCACGTAGCAATACTGGAGAATCTACAAAGATCTGGAAACTTCATGAGAAAGGGAGTCTATCTCACCAGGGGAAGAAAATACCATGTTTGTAACTGGTCTGCTGAGGCAAGTTACAAGAGAGAAAATGCAATGAATAAAAGAAAGCCATTGTTTTTCTTCTAAAAAGTAAGTGCATGGTCATCCAGTAATTTCAGTTGATGCTGTTACTGACTTATTTTCATCTGTGTAAGGAGAGCTAGGATGGAAACATTTTGCACCTTGAGCTCATCATACAGATGGCCGCAGAGAGGCCGTGGAAGCGCATCTGAAGAAAAGGTGTGCAACTGAATTCCTACATAGGGAAAAAAATTGGACCCTCCAACATTCATTGACATGTGCTGAAGAGACCAAACAGTGGATATGAGCACAGCAAGGTGGTAAGTGGTGCATTTTAGCGGAGGCAACGCAGCAGTGTGAAAGACAAGCCATGTTCCTGACAGCCATGCTCAGCTGTAACACCACGAAATGAAGAGTGTCTTGATCAGCTCATCCACAGGAATCAGATTACAACCAGGGATCTGTGCACAGAGCTGAATATCAACTTCAACGCATTGGAAATGATGTTGGCAACATTTATGTATTGCAATGTTTCTCCACATGAGTCCCATGAACGCTCACACAGGAACAGAAAGAATATGGTATGCAAGTTTGCAAGAATTTATTGAACCAACACAAAGCTGAAGATGACAGTTTCCTGGATTGCATCATTACCAGTGATGAAATGTGGTGTCACCTTGTGAGCTAGAGTATAAATAGCAGTCGGTGGAGTGGCAACATATGAATTCCCTGATGAAGTCCAAAATGCAGCCCTCAGTGAGTAAAGTGACGTGCGCCATCTTTTGGGAGAGGAAAGGGGTGATCCAGTTGGATGGGGCTCTGAGTAACCTGATCTAGTTGTTAGCAATCTTTTCCATGGCATGAGGTTAGAACTAGATGATTTTTAAGGTCCCTTTCAAGCTAAGCCATTGTGGGATTCTGAGTTTATTATTCCCTTGAACCCAAACCACCAAATCTGATCACTGCATTGTGACACTGACTAAGTTGAAGGCTTAAACTTCCAGAGTCAGGACAGAGAAGAAAACAACATTTCTCTTGAAACAGAATAATGCCAGGCCTAATGCAAGTGTGGAGACCATGGAGTACACTGCCAATCTTGGCTGGACTGTCCTACTACACCTGCCATATAGTCTGGATTTGGTGCCTCCTGACTTCCATCTGTTTGGGCCAATAAAAGACAGACTGTGTGGGCAATGTTTTCCTAGCAATGATGCCATCACCACAGCTGTGAAACAGTGGGTCACAACCTGCTGATGTACATTTTTACTAGTATAGCGTGCAAGCTCCTGTTCATCACTGGGGAAAATACATAGTTAATGGTGATGAATGTTGAAAACTTGCTCTATCAAATACTGTTATTTTGCTCTTTGTATCTGTTGTGGTTTCCATTAGAACAAACAGAAGACCTTACTTTTGGACCTATGTAAAAAGTAACTAGACTTCTAACGTGCACACTTAAACCTATCCTTCCATTGCAATAACAGATTATCTAAAGTGCAGGTGTCAAGTGGATGAGGCCAGGCTCTTCTTGGTGGCGCTCAGAAACAGGCCAAGGGGCAACAGGCACAAACTGGAACACAGAAAATTCCACAAGAAAAAGCTTCTTTACTGCGAGGGTGACAGTGCACTGGAACAGGCTGCCCAAAGAGGTTGTGGAGTCTCCTTCTCTGGAGATACTCAAAACCCATCAGGACGCTTTCCTGTGCAATCTCCTGAAGGGAATTTGCTTTTGCAAGGGGTTGGACTAGGTGATCTTCAGAGGTCCCTTCCAACCTCTATGATTCTGTGGTTCTATGAATTTAAAATGCTGTTATAAGGAACGCTGTATTATAATAGGACCCCTATGTTTTGTCCTCCAACAGCACTAAGCGGTGCACCATATAACCTTAAGGTGGAAAAGACTGCTCCAGTAAGATGACAATTTAAAAAGAGATGAGAGAATTGATGCTGGAAGGAAGCAAAGACAGAAAAGTGACACAAACCGCACTGCACAGAGCACAGACCTTCATAGCTTGCAGTTTCAAGTTCTGAACAGCACCTCCTGAAACTTTTTTTCTCTCTTACACAAAACTCCCATTCTGAGTGGAATCAGGAGAGGAAGGAGCAAGACTTAAAAAAGCCCCTGCAGAATCCCAGCGGCTCTTTTCCATTTAAGATAGCATCCCCCATTTCAGAGCCCTGCTGCTGCTCCAGGAAGACTGCAGGGTGCCTGCTGCTCACTGAATGCTGAGACAGGCAAAGTGCCAAAGCATAATGGGGAGTAATTTTTTTGGTTTTTTTTATTTCCTCTCTAAAATAAAAATAGACACTTGTTCTGATAGCAGCTTTCAGCAACCTTTCAGCATGTACAAGGTCTGAAAACTTGCAGCTATCCCACCCTGCTCCCTTGGCAGTAGTGTATGTCAGCATTACCCTTCTCTATTTGTTTGAAGCTGAAAAAAACAAGTCCTGAATTAATTTTTGTTTCTGACACAAGAAATAAAATGTTGCCTCAAAGTGGATTTAACATTTAAATTGCTATAATATTTAAAGTACTATTAGCCCAATTAATAAAAATCAGTATATTAAATTTTAGTATTAACAAGAGCTAAAATAATTATATTGCATCTCATGATACGTATTGTGATGCATAATATAGATAAGCTTTATAAAACTACTAGCTGATTAAATTAATGTGTTTTTGTTGTTGTATTTTTCATGTTTCAAAACTTTTCATTCTTTCATGTTTTTATGAGTGATATGGCACCATAGCCTGACAACATCTAAACGTCGGAGTGAAGTTTGCTGCATACCACAAAGGCAAAAGAGACTATGCCATGACTTTTCATTTTGCCATGCTAAGCTTAGGATAGAAACAGCTGAAAATGGGGCCTCAAATCTTCACAGCATTCTGTAGGTGTCACACATATGCATTTTTACCACAAATGTGCTGTGTACCAAATTACATTTGTTTTTACTGTTTTCCGCTGTCAGTTGAAATTGTCCCCATATGCCTTGCATAAATTACAAGCTATAATTGTTTTCTCTGCAGCTGATCAAAGACAGCACAGAGAATGCAACAATGTTTCCAGTGTCTTACTGAAGTCTGCGATGGCCAGAAGCAGTCCCACTGGGGCTATGGCACCACTCCAATTAAAACATTTCTAATTACTCAAGTATCAGCAGACGCCCAGGCAGCCATTGCCTGTGACTTGGAATACTCACACCTGTGGAGTGGGATGAATGTCTGGAGAAAAGATTATGTAATGAGCAGAGATGAGGGGCTGAAAAGCCAGTTCACTAACACAGGGAGATAGATAAATGTTAAAACCCCCTGTGGCAGACTCATCCCCTGCAACACAAACACACTTCTTCAGCTGCAAGAAGATTAAACTGCCTTATGTCCTATTTCTTGGCAGCTGCTGACAGTGGAGTATCATTTGTCAGAGCTTCCATTCACCCAAACTACATACCAGGTCCAGTGCAATGTGGGTGATGGTTTCTGTGCAAGATTCTCTCACCTCTCACGAGCTTTCTCTGTATTTAATGTGTTTAGATGTGTTGCTTACTAGAAGTGTTGTCCAGCATTCCTCTGTCATGGTGCTTAGGGAGAAACACTCCTTTTCTCTTGGAAGCATTTGAAAACAAAGCAAATGGTGCAATTCACAAAGGCTTACAAAAACACTGCTTGATAGAAGTAACTATTAACAACCACACATTTACATCTCATACATCTAACTAGCTCTATGGCTTCTCTTCTGCTAGTTCTGCCAATAACAGCTGGTATTGCCTGCCTGTATTAGTTGTTAATATACAGATGGTAGCAAATGTACAGAAGGAATAAGTAAAGGAAAACTCACCAGTGGTGCCTTGGCTGAAGAAGCTGGGGCAGTCCTCACTGGTGAGCAATCTCCAAGAGATGCTGCATCAGTGGGAGTCAGCCCTTAAATGAGGTCTCAGAGGGGATGGAGTCGAGCTCCACCCCTTCCGGGAGCACAGCTACATCACTCTCACCTGTGCTCCCACAGCTGACCCCATACTTGCCTCAGCTGATTAATCAGAGGTTCAGGCTGTGATTACCAATCTCCCATACACTGCCT
This sequence comes from Excalfactoria chinensis, assembly GCF_039878825.1. Lineage (NCBI taxonomy): Eukaryota > Metazoa > Chordata > Aves > Galliformes > Phasianidae > Excalfactoria > Excalfactoria chinensis. The sequence goes on from NC_092826.1 coordinate 49,676,194, forward strand.
GTTGGACTCTGCTTCTCTAGCAGCTTTCCTGAAAGGAAATCCAGCAACAACCAAATACCCAATCTTTATTTCGCAGTGCAGATCAATCCTACAGCAGTCATTCAGATTCCGCTCCAGCCTTATTAGTACATCCAACACAACATATCAATTCAGCTGTTATTCTGGGGATTCCAAAGATCACTGGGTCATGTTTAAGAGTGACATTTACCAAACAAGCAGTTAATAATTGTTTCCAAACTTGCTTAAACCCAGAACAAATAACTTCTACAGTGGAATGGTTATGTCACAAAGCTGAGAAATGGTCACACTTCAGTGTGAAGCTCCTTCACACACTACTTGCTGCATTTTGTATAAACGTATGTGAAATGTTGCTAGTTCACACTGGCACGTGAATAGATCTAACATATATTGGACCTAAGTAATAAGCAATCACTTCAGAATAGTGCGACTTCCATAATCAGTTCTGGGTTTTGGATGAACTGACCTCTTTCTCATTTAGTTTAGGGCTATCATTAGAGATCCAAATAAACTGTCTGGGTTTTACTTACATCACTACAGTGTCTCACATGTACCTTCTTCAGAATTTTCTGTTATCTGAAGAGTCATCTTGCAAATAGGCTTATCAAGAAGGAGTGCTGAGAAATCAATTAGTGTAAATAAACTAATTTCTCATTAGGACAATCAACAAGCATCTTTATATATATATACAGCATACGTTTACATATATACAGCCTGGAAAAGGCTGCACATTGATGTTGTGCAGTACATTTCATAAGATATGCAGTTGAAACGGGAGAAAGGTATGAACATAAAGGGACTCTGTAGATGTTTTTGAAGATATCTCACAGATGGCAGCTTCCCTCTGTAATGTACATTTTTATGCACAAAAAAAGAAATACATGCACAGAATAGTCGTTTTGAAGAAAAGGGATTTGTTGCCTGTGGCAGAGGATAGTCAACAAGAAATAAGGGCTATGTAGAAATTTTAAATAGAAACTTAGCACCCTTCTAAGGAAATTACTTCTCTTATTATCCACAAATTTCACTGACACCGCTCTACCCCACTGTATAAAAATGAGCATGTACTTCACTTTGCAAAGGCTCTTCTCTAAATTGAGAAGTGGCAGAAGACACTATTAACAGTACAGAAGCAGCTAATGACAATTAGGATTATGCAGTTTAAGATATTTTTTTTCCCAAATTTTCTCCTGAAATAGTGTGGCAGAGGATTCTGGCTTTGACATCTAGGATCCAAGTAACAACCAATGAGGTTTACTAAAGCCATTTTTTTCAAGTACTCATTTTGTGTTCTCTCCTAATTATTGCTTTGGTTATATATCAAATCTATGTGTGATTGTGTTTGTTTACTTGTGAGTTGTTTTTTTCTGCCTCTCTGAAAATATCTAAAATTCCTTCCAAAGCTGGCTTTGCCACTCACCAGTGTTGCAGAAGAGAAAAGGTTAGTAGTGGAATTACGTACCTGCAAGAACCATGTAGCAGGAAATAAAACAGTGATGTCCGCCAATACAAGGCAAGTGCTCCTTCTATTCATTCATCTTTCCCTTTCTGTATATGCTGGCTTCAGGGCAAATGGTAGCCTGCTGACCTGCATAATCAAAGACCAGAGAACTTGGCCAAAACTGATACAATCTACATTAAACACCAAAACATTCATTTGTCTACTTAAGAGAAGAATGGCTGATTTCCACATTGGTTTTTAAATAACCTTAAAGCCTTCATTACAGTAATTTAGGTATGAATAAAGGTATAATTCGTTGCAAGGTATTCCTGTGACACCCAACCAAAATTATGCTCTGTTAAATATATCTCAAGTTGGGCCTGAAGTTGCTCATAACAACCACTGGAGGGAAACCGACAGACAGAAAGCAGAGTTTGTTTTTATACTGTCAGGAGCTCTATTTGTCATTTACAGTTAACTTGACCTGGAATTAAATAGAACCTATAGACACTGCTAAGTTGAAGAAGAGTAATACTGATGTATAAAAGCCATCTTACAGGGAATAGGATAAAAAAGCCATCTTACAGGGAAAGGATAAAAACTAAATACTATTTTATCAGTACATAAGCTTATTTTATCTAACTGTAGCCATGAGGAGGCATCTATTCAAGAAAACTGAGGTATTTAGGGATTTCTAAACTCTACGCTACTTTTTTATGTGAACATAATTAATAATAAGCATATGGATTTATTAAAAATCATTAAATGAAATTAAAAAGCAAACAACAACAAAAACAATCAAACTGCTCCAGAACTCCATTGTATCATGCAGGTAGAACATCTTTAAAATAAGACCTTGGAAGACTCAAGGATTCCTTCTAACTTGCTGTAAGCGCTAACAACTGCCACAGAAAGAATTTCCTTATGGAGGATCTGTAAGGGTGAAAACTTCTTCCTCATGAGAAACTGCAGAAATTAATACCAATGCCATTTGAAACTAAGTAATGCAGTGAAATGTATGTTCTCCTGAGGAACAACTAGGCATGCGCAGAGGATTAACAAGAAAACATGACTAGTTGCAGCCTATTTTTAGTAGTACTTTGACTTTAAACATATTTGTATTCTTGAAAACTGCCTGGTATTTCTATTCAAACAGACGAGTGAAGGATGAAAAGGAACGAAAAGCAGAAGATTAGGAAAGCAGATGATCCTCTCTGTTTACATTCTGAGGAAAGCTTATGTCAGTCTACATGTTGGGATTTGCACAAAGCTGTTTGAAGGGGACAGGCTCTCCCCAATATTGAGAGCTGCAGAAAAGGCCATGCTTCTTGGAGCATTTGGACTCCTCCCCTGTGCCAATGCACAGAAGTGTGGGGAGGCTACTGAGAATTCAGGTTCCTAATTTATTTCCTTGATAATGAAGAAATGAAAAAGAGTGAGATAAGACGAAAAAAAAGGAAGAGGGAAAGCTTCTTCCATGTTAATGCAAAGGCCAATTAAATTAAATTAGTACTGGGAATCTAGAAAACACAAGACTAAGAAATTATTATAACAGTTATCAAAATTGCTCTGGGGTATCCACCGCTGACTGAATTTCTCAGTAAAAGAAATAATTAATTTTGCTAGCCATTAAAATCCACTAACATTTATCTTATCTTGTGTTAAATTCACTTCAATGTTTTTATCCTAAGACAAACATAATTTTTACATATTTTTATAAATGCTGCTCTTCATTTAGTATTCCTTCTTGCTCTTTCTCTTTGATTTCTACAATAAGTATTGATTAATTATCTCCTTCTTTCCTTGGTTTCCCCAGTGTAAGCTATGTCTGTCCCGGTAAGTAGTTATTCTTGTGAGGTCAATTCTGATTTAGTCTATTTTTTAAATTATTTTAATTGAATATTCCAATTTCAACAACTCTGAGAGTTTTTGATGAAAAAATGCATTGAATAAAAGCATTCTTTTGAGATTCAAATTGTATTGTCTAGCTTACACTGTTTCTCCTTGTTTTTCTTAGCCTGCCAAATGATATTTTAGCTATGCTCTTCAGAAGCCCCTTCCAAAGAAGACTTTTCTCTGAAGTTACTATTCAATATATTGTTTAGGTTGAATCTCAGTTGAAATGGAAAGACCAATTTGTTTAGTATCAAGGTAAAAGTTAAGTTTGTGTGATGATGTCCACTGATTCATCAGCTCACCTCAGGTTTATTTTGTTACCTTGTTTCAGTTTTTGCCTTAAAACATTAATCTGAAAACAGTCTTATAAAAGATAGTTTCCAATTGTTCTGAAGCTTCCAGAATTTCATGTAACTGAGACTTCTTTCATGGCTCTGCTGGCTGCTCGCATCAAGAGCAGAGTCCCCAAAACAAACAGCTTAGTCTGGAGAAGCAGTTTGTGTGAAGTTGAAGACTGCGTCATTATGAATATTTATATGGGAATGAATTGAGGTTGCACAGATAAAGGACTGTTCCCTGACTTAAAAGAAAGGTGGTATGTGATAGATACATGCATTATTTACACACAAAACAGGACCAGTCTTTTAATAGAACTGTTCAAGAAGCCACATCCTCTCCCTCTGCCTGGATCAGGTCTGAAACAAGGATTCCTCCTTGTCATGGCAGAAATCTGCAGTGGCTTTCTGCTTTGTGTTCGAGATCGTGCAAGTTGCAGTTTTTAAAGTGTTACAATCTGGTGAGATTAGCCCAGGGTTCCTGGGAGCAAAAACCATATTCATACCGCAAAAAATATTACAGTCCTCTGACTCCAATAATGGCTCAGTGGACTTCTGAAAGAAATCTTCATCAAGATATTTAAAAGAAATCACTGGTACCCTCCTTCCTTTAAAAGCAGCAAGAAACTAAAGATTACAGAGAAATCAACAGCATGTGCTTCTAACACAGCGCACGGTATGATTTTATATATACTAAGCATACAAAAACTCCAATTTGCTTTGCCTTGCTTCTACCCTTTCCCATATTTTTTTTTTCAGTGCCACATACAAAATAACTTTATCCCACAATTTACATTTTAAATCTCTTTCTGTTTTCTTACTTCGTTTGCTCAGAACCTAGTTTTCGTGCAAGCTGACCTACTTTATCTTATTTTGGTACTTGCAGTAAATTCCCTTAAGCTTGTCTATGCCAACATCATTTAAAATGTCTTCTGTACACTGGTAATCAGTTCTCTTAAAGCAAAAGACACTACCAGGACTGCTGCGACAAAGACAAACTATTAGTCCCTCTGAAAGTCAGCAAGATGTTTTTATGCTGTAACAGTAGGTTTTTTTCATCAAACTCTGTGAAAATGGCTGAGTTATTCCGGAAATGAAAGCAAAAGAGAACAGAATTCAGGTCCAAACAGATCCTACTAGTGGGACCTAGAAGAGAATTTTACTGCAGCTGGCACTACTAGCCCCATTTTTAATAAACCTAAATCCTTTGCTATTTTATTACTGGTAACAAACTAAAAACCTTCTCTAGGAGCTGACAAACTGTTTACAGTATTTTAAAAAACAGAAGCTGTCCTCAAGAAGAGGTAAATTGTTTTACTGCTATTATGTTCAGATATGATAAGCTGGACCCTGCTGAGTGAGAGAGAATTTGACAGAAATTATATTTGGATAACTGTTGCTCTGCAACTATTACATTTACAACTGAATTCCCACCACAGTCCTTGCATTGCTCTCACTTTGCAGTTTTCAAGCAACCAGTAAAAGCAGCAAGTAAAGTTTGTGTTGAAGGTTGGAGTTCTTCTGCGAAAACGGACGCATTGTATTCATTGTGTCTGTGGTGTTATAGAAACTACAGGAGCTGACTGCAGTCCAGAAGAATTTTACCTTTCTCCTTTTGATTTACTGGTGAAACAAAACAAAACCTTTCAAGAGGGAGTTTAAAATAATCTACAGTACGTGTGTAGCTGAGACTTCCATAGGTCTAGTGGGCACTAGCTGACTGCACTGGTTTGCAGTTAAAATGGGCTCCACAGTTTTTAAATTGTATTTTAAATACCATTGTCAAGCTAAATGGTGAAGTTATTTTTTCCTTCTGGAAAGTAGCTCTGGAGATAACATTGGGAAGTAGCGACTATAGAATGGAGAGGTTATAAATCCCCCAGTCTACTGTAAATAGTTTAGAGAGGAAACACAGCCAGCACATTCCTAACACAACACAAAAAATGACTTTATTCATACTTCTGCATAATTTTTCAGGTCATGAGGAAGGGCACCGCTCTGCAAGACTAGATTACCTCTCTAAGAGAAGACCAAGAGAAAAATACCATTTTCTTCTGGTCTTCTGTCTTTGGACTACCTGATATTTTCAGGAAGTCAGGAGACTCATCTAATCTCTGTACTCCTCACATACAGGAGGTCTATTGGTGTAGCTGTGCTTACAGATAGCATTTCCATCAGCAACATTACACAGAGATTCCAGCCATCAGGGAGCACAGCAATTATCAAAGAACTCTATTTTACTTTCCCAAATGCTAGCAGGGCAGTACAGGCATACCAACTCTCAAAGAGAAGACCAAGGGAAAAGATAAGTGCTAAACATAAACCATAATAACAATAAAAATATTGAGATCACAAGAACCAAGCAGGTTTTTCAGACAAGTGCCTATCAAAGAACATAGAGATCTTTACCATCCAACCAAAGCTGGGAACATCCTAGATCCTTTCTCCATGAAGAAAATTAACCTCAACAGGGATTTTATCTAGTCAAATGCAAATAGCTATTTTTTTTTTGTCAGAGCTCATGTTTCTATGTTTTGTTTTATTTTTGTTCTATCACATAATTTTCCTCTTTAATAAACCTAAAACTTTGCAACATTTTCACTATTCATCACTGAGGTCCCGAAGAGTATTAAGAAAAAATATGTTCAAATAATTTAGAAGAAATATTCCAGTACAGGTTCTGAATATACAGTCTCTGAATTCACAGTGCCATTCTAATGAAAATACAGAAAAACAGCACTGCAAAGCAGTAGTCAGAGTATTGATAATTCATTAACTACTACAGGGACTAATCAGAGCAATGAAAAGAAGATGAACCTCCAGCCCTGGGAAAGCTTCTCCTGGACTTTAAGTTCCTTTTCTTATCAAACTTCAAATAGATCTCCGTTTAACTGGGGTCCATTGAATTCCCACACGATTAAATTTTTAAGCCAACTGCAGTTACTACACTTGTTTAAGTTAGATCACAACCTCTCATCCCTTGGTTAAAATTTGGAACACCATCTAAATGTCAAAAATCCCATTTCCTCCATACTGAAGAAACAACGTTAAATCAAATTTGTTGTAAAAACATACAATAGAACATAAATTATATTCATATTAAGCATTAAAGTAATGTAAAAATAATAATAATAATAATAATCATTCTTTTTAAGAAAGGGTAAGGAAAAAATTCATAATATTTCAATATTTACCTCCAAAATTGTGTTCCTCCTTGAAGTAGAGCCATCTGGTGGGCATACCTCGTTACTACATACAATTGGACAGCCACCTCCAATTGCTCACTTCGTAGGTGGAACCATGCATTAAGAACCATGCATTAAGAACAACGAGAAAAAAAAACACAACTGTTTATAAAGTTTGTTTCCTTTCAGTTCAGACGCAAATACAAATATGTGTATATGTGCCCATTCATTAGTTTTAAGTTAACATAATCATAGGTAAACAGTAGCATGAAAAAAGTAAGTAGCTTGTTTGGCTTTGTCACCTTAGAAAATGCGTCACCTTAGAAAATGTTGAACATTGTCCCACAGAAGTCTCTCCAAACAGCATTCAGATGAGAAAACTGCATGTTATTGACTTTCTCACTCTAAATTCCTGACAATCCCAGTCCACAGTAATCCAGAAGTAGTGATGATCACTATTCCTTTGGCCAAAAGGATAATAACAGCTAGTAGACAAGCTTCTTGGAGCTCCTCAGTTCAAGAAAGACAGGGAACATCTAGATAGAGTCCAGTGGAGGGATATGAAATGACTGAGGACCCGCAGCATCTCCTTTATGAGAAAAGGCTGAGAGACATAAGACTGTTCAGCCTGAAGGAGACTGAGAGGGAATCTTAAGAATGCTTATAAATATCTCAAAGGCAGGAGTCAGGTGGATGGGGCCAGGCTCTTTTCAGTGGTGCCTGATGACAGAACAAGAGGTAATGGGAACAAACTAGAAGTTCCATTTGAACACGAGAAAAAGCTTCTTTACTGTAGGGTATCAAGGGCGCTGGAACAGGATGCCCAGAAAGGCTATGAAGTCTCCTTCTCTGCAGATATTCAGAACCCACCTAGACAGTTTCCTTTGTGACCACTGCAGTAGTGATGAAATATCCCCTGCTATCAGGCAGCCAGTTTTGCAACAAAGATGCAACTAGGATATCAAATAATTGAGTGTTAAAACTTACAGTGGAAGTAACAGCTAACGGAGTCTTTTGGCAGAGCCAAACTGAAAGAGGAGAGATTTAGATGAGACATCAGGTGGAAATTTTTCACTCCAGAGTGCGGTGAGATGCTGGCAGAGCTTCCCATAGAAGCTGTGGTGCCCCATCCCTGGAAGTGCTTGAGGCCAGGTTGGGCAGCTGAGCTGCTGGAGGCCAGTCCTGCCCATGGCAGGGGTTGGGATTGGGTGCGCTTTGAGGTCCCTTCCGACGTAGGCCATTCTGTGATTCTACAGTTGTAGGATTCTAAGGCATCTATCTGTGCAAATAGCCGGTCAGCATTTGGAAGGGTAGACAAGAACAACATCTACAACGTCTTGTCTTTATTTTATGTTAATGTACGGTGTTTGGGGTTTTTTGGGGGGTGAGCGTTAATGCGTAACTCACTGTTCGCAAAATACATGTTTTATAAGACATTCGTTAGGTTCCTTGACAGGAGCAAGTCTGCCAGGAATGAAATTCTTTTTCCCACATCCAGGTAATGAAAACTATTGCCAGTTTGCTCTCATTTGCTCATTGTAAAGAAGTGTGGAGGTTGCACCTCCCTCCACTTCTTCCTTTGTAATTCATAAAATCATAGAATTACCCAGGTTGGAAAAGACCTTGAAGATCATCAAGTCCAACCGCAGCCTAACTATAGTACCCTAACTCTAACAACCCTCTGCTAAATCATATCCCTGAGTACTACATCCAAATGGCTCTTAAACACATCCAGGGATGACGATTCAACCACCTCTCTGGGGAGCCTATTTCAGTACCTAACCACTCTTTCTGTAAAGAATTTCTTTCTAATATCCAACCTGAACTTGCCCTGGCGCAACTTGAGGCCATTTCCCCTCGTCCTGTCACTTGTCACTAGTGAGAAGAGACCTGCCCCACTCTCACTGTAAGAACCTTTCAGGTTTTTCAGGTATTACAATCACAATTACCTTTCAGGTAATTGTGGCATCTGATACTGATCACGGGGTAAAATGAGGAGACCAAACCAAGGCCTATTGTGACAGGGGTGGCGCAGGTGCCATGCGGTGGACAGGGCAATCAGGATCTGTCCACTTGTCATGAGGGCTGCCTCTGCCTTTACACAGACTGGCACAGCCTGCCCTCCGTGCCCGTGGAGTACTACTGCTGCAAAAGCCAAGCGCTACCCAGTCATCGCCTATTATTTCCCCGAGACACCACATCCAAACTCTTCCTCCCACGGCACTGTTAGTCAGCGTGCGGGTGGCAGAGACAGGCGTGCGTGTGTAGGGAACTGTGTACAAGAGCTGAGAATTGTGTTTCAACTGCGGGCAGGGCAGCACGTCTGTGCGGGGCCTGGGCCGGGCGGGAGTCAGGGGCCGGCTGGCTGTCAGGGGCTCGGGCCCAGGGCCTCGGCCGCCTTCAGGGCACGGCGCGGGACGCCCCTCGGGCGGCTCCAGGGCTTCTCCCGGAGGGGCTCGGGGTGCCGCCGGCGGGAAGCGGCAAGGCGGCCCGGGATGAGGGCAGCGGCCTGCGGTAGACAACGGCCACCTCCCCGCTTACCTCTCCGCCCGCCTGCGCAGGGGGCGAGCGTTTCTCAGCCCGCGCTGCGTGTGCCAGCGTGAGTGTGTGAGCGTGTCGGCGTGAGTGTGCGCGGGCGGGGTGCCCCCGCCCCTCCCCGCCGGCGCCCGGCGCTGCGCGGTGGGCTGGCGCTGGGGTATTTACGGTAAGGTGGACCCGGCGGTGGCAGCTCGGCGTCAGGTGATCGGCGCGGAGGAGCCGCCCGGGGAGGAAAATGCAAGATGGCCCAGCGGGGCCCTGAGGGGCTCCGCGGCGCCCCCTCCCCGCCCGCTCGCGCCCCCCGTCGCCGCCGCCGCCCCGGCGCGTAGGGCCGGCGGGAAGCGCCCAGGCTACAGCCCCGCCGCGCCGCAGCACGTCCCCGGCGGGGGCACCGAGCCATGGGGCTCTGCTACAGCCTGCGCCCGCGGCTCTTCGGCGACGCCGGCGGCGGCGGCTCCATCTCGTCCAGCGCCGGCGCCGCCTCGGAGCCCGAGCCGCCGACCGAGCCGCACGCCGCCCCGCAGCCGCAGCCTCTGGGCGAGGGCGCGCTGCTCCGGCCCGGCGGCAAGCCCGGCGGCGGCGAAGCGGACGGGCCGCCGCTGCTGCTGCAGAACGGCGGCGGCAACGGGGCGGCCCCCGAGCGGCCGTCGCTGCCCAAGGCCGGCGGCCCCGGCGGGGGAAAGGCGGCGCGGCAGCAGCAGACGCAGCACCCGCCGCCGGCCCTGCAGAGACCCTGGGAGAAGCTGCGCCTGGAGGAGCGGGAGGCGGAGAAGGAGGCGAGGAAAGTCAGCAAGAGCATCGACCGGGCGCTCAAGGAGCAGAAGCGGGAGTACAAGCAGACGCACCGCCTGCTGCTACTGGGTACGTGCAGGGCTAGCGGGCAGGTGTCCGGCGGGGCTGCCGCCGCCCCCCTTTGTCTCCCCGCGCCCCTCCGGCCGCCCCCGGCCCTGCCCCGGGCGGTCTCCACCCCCTGTCGCCCTCCTCCTCCTCCTCCCCCTCCTCCTCCTCCCCCGCCGGGTTGCGGTCCTGCCGGGGCGGGCGACTCCTCCCAGGCGGCCGGGCGGGAGGGAGCGGGCGAGAAAAGGGGGGGAAAAATGGCCACGGTGGGACGTGCGCCTGAGGGTTGGGCCTCCCCGGCTGCGGGTGGGGAAGCGGGGTGGCGGGCGCAGCCTCCTCGTGCGGAGGAGCGGGGCGAGGGCTCCGGGGGACGTGGTCGGGTCTGTTCCTCGCACAGTCTTCGCCGCGGGATGCCGGCCCTCAATCTCTGTCTTCGGCTATGGTCCCCGCTTTTCGTCTCCGAGGTGCTACGTGCGGTCTGCTGCTGCGCTGCTCTTTCTAAGCATTAGTTAATGGCCCTCTCCAGAGGCTTTGTACCAGCTGATACATTTACAGTACGAAAACCACAGGGGTATCTCGTACAAGCATCTCATTTCCTGCAGGAAACAGAACAGTCATACTGCAGGGCTCTTTATGGGCTGTGCGAAGGGCTCGTTTGGCCTCTCAACCGCGGCTGTAAATCGCTAATTTCTCGTAGCGTGGAAATACTGATGTCCTCCTGCGTTGGCCTGCCTTCACAAAGTTCTGCCGTGTGGAGTTCTGAGGGGTTATTGGTGTTTATTCCAGATACTGGGTGGGTATCGTATGTCTTTATAAAGCTGTTTCCGTGCTGTTGGATTCCTTTGGTTCCGTTGGTGTGTGAGGGGAGGAAAAGATAAAAAAAAAAATATGGCAGTGCACAAAAGGTGTGAGCAATGTCTGCTGCCAGGACTGTAGTGCTCCAGTTCTGAAAACAAATCCTTGGCTCTATTATTATCCTTCAAATGCCAGCCTGCAGAATACCAGCGCAGCTTGTAAAAGGAAAGAGGAAGAAGATGTAATTCCTGCTCTGTGGAATTAATAATTTTCTTGGTAAAGCCCTCTTCTCGATGCTTGAACTAGTCTGGTATTTATTTTCAAACACCGTATTCCATTTTAAAAGGGGTATATTTAGAGATTTCCCTTTCCATGATGTCGGAAAGTGTGTTGTTGCCAATATGGCTACACGAAGGCAGATGCTGGTGGCCATCCTCCAGAGAGCAGTGGAACAAAGGGATCCTACCACATAGATGCTGCTGTAGTCCACAGCGTGGATGGTTGTCATAGTGAACCTGCGTGGCCAACACCTGTTTAGAAACAATGCAGTTTAACACATACACTGTCTCTACCCTGGCAACCTGAAAGAAACTCAATGCTAATCATACTCTTGCATAGAATTCAACATTAAAATGTGTCCTAACTATAGGATGCTTTCCATCTCCGTGTCACGGAGAGGAAATGCTGGAATATTGTTTCATCCCTAGCAGATCAAGGACTGACGTAAATATCTGGTTTGAGTGTCGGGAGAGCTGCAGGTGCTTTGTTTAGCTATCTGCACAGAATTGGCAACTGCTCTGGAGAAGAAGAAAATGTTTAGGATGGTGGAAGTTTTATTTCTCAGAGAAGTAGCGAACTGAAATCGCACTGCAGAAGAAAATTGTTTTCAGTCTTGACAGGAAGAAGCCTTAGGATGAGCACAAAGTTTCTTTAGAGAAAATAATATTGTCAGCGTGATGTTTCTGTCATTACTGGTGGCAGATGACTTGATCCCTGTCCTCAGGATCTTCCTGGTGGCATGAAACTAGGGACATACCTCTGCTACAGGAAGGAGGAATGATTCACTGAATGTTGAATGTGATTCAACGTGAAGGAAATGCCTAGTAGAGGGGAATGGTGAGTGCAGTGACAGCAGAGCACCAGCACAGGATAAACAAAGTTGAGCAGCAGGGCTGGTGTGGCTTTTGTTTGTTTCTATTTTTAGGCATACCCTTGTAAATAACTGTTTCATTTTGGTTTGTCTTGTTTGTCTTACATTTGAACTGGGGTGAATTTAGAGGATTCATGAGAAATTCTGGAGAAAAATGTGTATATTTTAAGGAGCAACTACTAAATCTCAGAAAGGTATGCAAGGGAAATGCACTGATAATCTCAAGAGTATTTAAATACCTCGTATATCAGAAGGGAAGCCTCTTCTGTCAGTGTTTGAGGATGACCTTTGCGTAAAAGCACGCCAATTCTCCATTTGTTATGTCAAATGAAAACAGTCTGCTTTGCTGTATCCCGTATCAAAAGATTGAGTCTATACAGGCTTTTTCTAGCATACGTTGGTAAATGGCTCTCCAAGAACGCCCTGCTTGACACAGCATCTCCTGCACCCGATTGGTGCTGCTTCACGTGATATTCTGAGCTCCCCCCTGCCTCGTTCAGATGTGTTTTGTCATAAACAGGGATGGCAAGAAGGGGTGTACGGCCAGTCTGGCATCCTCGAGAGAGCTGCCTGCATGCAGAAATGGCTATGTCTGTGTCAGGTTGCTGTGCTGCTGCGCTGGAATAACAGCAGATGAGATTTTCGCGGGGTATCTTTTTCATTTGTTTGTTTTTCCTTTTCTGCATCCAGATGAACTGAGATAAAATGGAAACCCGCTTTCCTCTACAACTGTCCGTTTCTGGTTTAGTGTCTATTTTAAAAAGAGAAGACTGGAAACTTTGAGTTGATTATTATGCACTGTATTATTTGCTTTTTATTTTTCTAAGTGGAAATGCTCATCTGTGCAGAATCCCAGGGACGCTTTCACTAACAAGACAAGGATTTTTCTTAAGCATGCATGCATATTGCACAGCCTTCCAGATCATGGTCAGAGCATCTCAGCTTTTATTTTTGGCTATGGTTTCCATTTGGTCTTCTTTTTCCAGAGAACAACAAATATTCTCCAAGATTGTTTTTACTAGTGATTTCCTGTATAAGCATTACAAATAACTCTATGGAGCCAATTTAAGTTCTTGTTTCCATTCTTGTATTTTAAACTATTGTGGGAGAAAGTGGTATTTGGGGGGGGGGGACCGGCTTTAAACATAGTGCTAGCCCTGGTGGTATAATTAAGGCTTATGTAATGTTCAAGTAGGCCATAGATGGAAGTCACTTTTTCCTGGATGGTTGTCCTCCAGCAACTTCTGGCTCTTGTTGTTTCCCTTTCTCCAGAGTCTCAGTTGCTGCCCTGATGATTTTCTCAGACAGAACCCATTCTTTTGCACTTCCTATCTAAACTGAAACTGAAAGTGCTGTGAGTAAAAGCTTTTCTTTTCAACAGAAACCAGAAGTAATGGTAGAGGTTGAAGAAAATGAGCATCTCCTTTTTTTTTTTTTTATTCATTTTCCAAAGTATCACAGTCTTTCACACAGTATTTAAGTATTAAGACTTGATAGTGAAATTTAATGTTTCATTGCGTTTATGTGCAAAAGTGTATAAAACATACAAAGAAGCATAGCCCCCATGAAATCGTGGAAATCAAACATAGAGGAGCCATGTCAAACTGGAGGGGGTCCTAAGCAGCAGATTCATCGAAGGTCAGATGTGTATAACATAACGCCACAGTGCAGCATTACTCTTCCTTGTGATCAGATACCTTCCATTCACTGTTGGCAGAGCTGAACTGTGAAACCGTGTTGTGGGAAGGATGCTTTTAGACTTAAGTTGCTGTTTAAGTCTAATGTGTGAGCAGACCCTCAAGCACAATCTCCAAAATAACTTTTGAAATTAAAGTCAATAAATCTTTTTTATTATTATTATTAAAAAATAGCTTTAATTCAAACTTTTAACTGCAACTCACGTTTATTGATTAATACCAGAACTTAGTTGAGCTTGATGTGCCAAGATGCTTCCTCTGTGCTTGGTGTGTTTCTCTGTTTCCACCAGAGGTTATGCCTGTCCCAGTCTGTAATTGCACTGTGCGCTATTGCTTTGCATCCCATGTACATCTGTCTTGTCCTAGCAAAAAAAAAGCTCATTGATTTGTGTGGTTAGACTTAGGATCCCTACAGCCTGAAGTAATGGATATGTAATTGGCAGGAACAGATATTTTCAGGACTTTGAGAAAATGCGCTGCAAGTACTGACCAATCTAATAAAGCAGATGGATTTTGTAATTCCTAATCCTCTGCATAATTTGCATGCAAAACCCCTTTCTTGTTTGGTTCCACGTTTTGCAGCTGTTGCATGAGGACAGCTCTGCTGCTGATATTGCCCAAGACCAACTTACAGTGATAGTCAGCCGCTGGGCACTGTTGCTCTGGGCAGTCCATGGGAGTTTGTTGTGACATTAAGTCTTTCCTAAGTAATCTGGGCTAATATCTTTTGTCCTTTGAAATTCCTGCTGCAGTTGGTAACTTCTAGGACTAGAGGGAATGTCCTCAAGTTGCACCAGGGGAGATTCAGGCTGGGCGTTAGGAAATAATACTTCACCAAGAGAGTGGTCAGGCAGTGGAATGTGCTGCCCGGGGAGGTGGTGGAGTTACTGACCCTGTAACTGTTGAAGGAACATTTGGACATTGTGTTGAAGGACATGGTTTAATGAGAACTATTGGTGATGGGTGGACGATTGAACTGGGTGATCTTGTAGGTTATTTCCAACCTTGGTGATTTTATGAATCTATGATTCTCTGCTATGGGTTGACAGGAGAGGAGCACCTCTCCTGTCAAGGAAGGTTGAGGGAACTGAACTTGTTTCTCTTAGAGAAGGCTCTGGGGAGGATTCACTGTGATTTTCCAGTACTTGAGGAGAGCCTATAAAGAGGAAGGAGACTGACTTTTTACATGGCCTAATAATGGTAGGACAAAAGGAAATGGCTTTAAACTAAAAGAGGAGAAGTTTAGGCTCTTTACTCAGAGAGTAATGAGGCACTGGTGCAGGCTTCACAGAGAAGCTGTGGATTCCCCACCGTTGGCTAGGTCAGATGGGGCTCTGAGCATCTCCCATCTAGTGGGTGGTGATGCTGCCCACATCAGGGGGGCTTGAAAGTAGATAATATTTAAGGTCCCTTCCAGCCTAAGCCGTAGTATGTAATTTTGACCAGTGCACATGCCACCAACTGGCAGAGGATTTAATGGTGCAAGGAATGTTTTGAGGTCTCAGAGCTGTTGTTTGCCCCCAGCAGAAGGGGTAGAAACTTCTGAATGATCATTTTGCTTGGGGAAACTCTTAACTTGTACGTCTCAAGTGTTTCCCTGAATTCTGTGTATTTTGAATGTGTTGTGTTATTTTTAACATCTACTTTAAGAAAAGAGTATTATTATGCAATTCATGGGCTGAACAAAATGGAGCCCAGAACAGATCTTATTCAGCCAATTGAGTAGGATCATGGTCTAAAAGAAATCTAAAGCTGCCTTTCCTCTGAAGATGCACATCTATTTTTTTTTTAAAGATGGAAAATGGATTTCCGTAGTTATTATTTACAGTATTTTTATTAAAAATATTTTTCATAAATGGTTGAAATCATTTTGCTGTTTTCAAGATTTATGGCCTTGGGTGGCTCTTCAACTCTGTGAAGTATTGGCTCTGCTGCAATAATCAACATCTTCAATTTTATGGGCAGCAGCTTTGTCTTACTGTTCTGTTGCTTATAACTGTCTGACATAACTGGTTTTAAATACTTTGTATGTTTTCTTTTATTGATTTATGGTACTACTAGTCATAAATCTGGGAATTTGGTTTTTAATACCCAGGCGTGCAAGGTCTGGAAAAAATGCAGCCTCGTACCTGACCTGCACACATCATGTTTGGGCCTCTTTCAAAAGCAGATGAGCATGTTTGGGATATTGCCCAGCAGCATTCACTGTTTTCCCTTTTGCACCGTATGGCTGTACATCAGCTCGTCTCGTCAGTTTATCTGCATGCAAATATGGAATAGTAGTTTAAGGGCTTAAATCCTTGCTGGGTGAGCTGTATTGAGAAGGAAGGGTGTGCTGTTTGGAGCTGGAATAAATAAAAACTGATAGGAAAAGATTTATTTTTTGTGTTCACGTGCAGGGGATCCAAAAATCCAAGTAAAATCCTGTCGCTTAATGTTTATAACATAAGGCATGACATCAGTCAGCCATAGTAGAAGATCTTAACTGGTCGATATCTTTGAAGCCAAACTTTAATTGCTTCCTCATGATCTGGTATTCTCCTTTCGTTTGTTTTTAAAGTCTAAATTTAAGAATTGTAGATTCGACTTATGCTTAAAGTAATGTTAAATTTCAAGAAAAATAAATGATTCTTTCTGAAATACCAATACTGTAGTAAGTCAAGTCCAGGTCATCTTTTAATATTACAGAATTTATCTTCAACATTATTCTAGCCAAGAATTTGCATCATGTGGGAACAGTGTGCGTTTTCAAATGTATAAAACTGTTTAAAAGTAGAGAGCAGGTGCTGGATTGTTTTGGTTGTTGTTGTTGTTAGTTTTTCTGTTTGTTTAGTTGCTGGCTTGGTTTTTCAACACTTAAAATAACTAGAAATGAAAAGTCTTCACTTTCAATAGGCAATAGCATTTTGACAGTGTCTTCAAGAAAGCTGCGTTCCTATAAAGGGCAACAGGGAAGCTCTTCTCAGCCATCGAGTCCAGCTCATTTTCTAGTTGGTCTTCAGAAGTGCAGCAAAGGGAAGCCTTCCCTCTGTGATTTGACTTAGTACATATAATGGCGTTACAAAGCAAGATGGAAAATATCTGTAACAACAATCTGACAGTAAATTGAGTCCCCATTCTCTGCTGCTATCACTTTTCCAGCCCCTCTTCCTTACTTATTTGAGAAATGCATACTTTTCGATACATGTAATGTAACCTGTATTTAATTTCTGTCATGTGAATTAAAACGGGTAGAAACAGTTTTATTTTTCCATTATGAAGAACAAAGAGTAGGTTATACTGCCAAAAGAGTGGGTGATCATGGATCTGTATTCCTCTGTGCAAGTATAATTTGTATTAAGAAACTTAATCTTTTATTGAAAACTGTGATGAATGTTGCTGGAGGCATTACCAACTCTGTTATGCTACAGTTTTCTTAATTATAGAGAATTAGTCATTCTGGATCTTAAAGCAAATGCGGAATGCACCGCATGCTGTTACACAGTGCCTTCCTAATAGTGATCACCTTTATTTTCTTGAATGCCTCACGTGGAGGACTAAGCTCAAGCAGAAACAAGTTGCTTTTCTTTTCCCTTGAGTGACAGAGCCCTTTCTTATTTCACACACTTGACTTTATTTCACATTGAATTAGGAATAATTCCCTGTTCCAGACAATAGTTCTTCATGTACAAGTACAGACACACTGTGCCTGTGTTTGTGCACATGCACAATTACTTTTTCTCGTAAAATATAGTAGTTCGCCATCTGGAGTCTAGGTGAGTAAAGCAAACTACAAGAGTGCATGGTTGGATTTTAGCCTGAGATATGTCATAGATAAAAAGAACAAAGCAAGTCCAATGGATCCTGTAACAAGATTGGCTGCGGTGTTTTGTTGTTATTGTTTTGGTTTCTTTTTTTTCTTTTTTGACTCACCGGACATTTGAATTACAAAGTAGCAAAGTAGACTTCTTCCTGTCTTCTTTCTGCTCTGAGCTTGCTGTACTCATCTAACTCACTTTAGTAAGAGACACAAACAAGATATTGAGGACTTTCAATACTTGCAGCCTCTGCGAAGACAAATTTCTTTATGTTATACAAACACTAAATTTCTGGGTTTAGTGCAGGATGGTATAACTTTCATTTAAAAAAAAAAAAATATATACATATATGCCTATTGAAATAATTGCTTCATAATCTGCTAAGATGGGTTAAGATGTTTTTATAAACATCTATTTTTACCTTTCTAAATGGCAAGACTGTAGAAGACATACACTTGTGTCTTGTAGCATGCCTGTTTTCCCCTGATCATTTAATCACCTAATATTAAGATCTGAACAAAGGAAATAAAAACCCTTGAAGTGTGTGAAACTGGCCTTTCTGCTTCAACTGTGCTCAGGAACTTTGTAGGGTAGTACAAGTGTACTACTGTTCTGTGTGGTGGTCTATAACCATCATGTATAAGCAGCAGGAAAATGGTGTGAAGGATCAGCTATCTAAGGTGACTTTCAGGTCCTTTTGACTATTATCACTGCTGGCTTGTGAAATGCCCACTGCAGAAGATCAGCTGTTCAAACTGTTCTACTTTAAAGGAATAAAAGCATTTCAGTGAAGGAGGGAAAATGAGAATTTCAGGACAATAATTTTTGTGTGGACAGAATAGTTGATCTTCCTTAGATTTAACCTTCCAAATGAAAACCAGAAATCACAAATTATTTAGAGAATTTACGTTTTTATTTTTCTAGAAAACAGCCTTCTTCCATGTAAACTCTGACCACTTTAGATTGTTCAGCAGAATAGATCTTAATGTGCATATTGACACTGGTGGTCTATGTGTGAAGTTGTGTTTGGAGAGGAACACAGGAGCTTTTCACACTAGGAGAAAAACTGGTTAAAAATCTTCATTTAAATAATTGTTAGGTACTGTTCCTTTTCATAAATACACTTGTTATGTGTAAGAATATTCTGAACAGCCTTACACCTGCCGTGATTCTTCAGTGCTCTAAAGGTTCTGGTGTTTCTTTGTTGAAGCTTTACCAGTGGAGGTGGGCTTGATTTTGTGCTTCATGATTTCTTGCTGACTGGGAGCTGTAGCTATCCTTCTGAAGTGTCTTTAAGCTTCAAGGTGCAACCAGCATGAGGCTGTTGGTACAGATTCCATTGTCGTTTCCTTGCTTTTTCTTAATCTACTTAACGTGACATCTGGATTTGTGAGTTTGTCTAGTGTTGCCTTTCCAACTTGATTATCACTGAAATAGTACAAGCTGTATGTTCTTACAAGGGAAAACCATGGCAATATTTATGAAGGTAACATACTCACGTCCGCCTTTGAACTCGAGGCAAGGATGTTGACTTAGCAGAGAGGGGGAGAAAGATGGAAAATGCTTAGAATGGCTTGCTGTGTGCAGAACTTGTTTCTGTCAACAGATGGCTGGCTCCAGATGTAATGTGAACCATGCCTTTGAAGGAAGGAAAACTGGTTCATGAAAAGCTGAAAAAAGAAAAGTTTATTGATACTTGAAGTAGCTCATTATTTAAGGTGGAAGAGTGTTCATTTGAAGAGTAATCCACTCAAATAAAAACAACAACAACAAAAACATTTGGTATTAGCCTCTGTCATCTTAAAAAGGGTTTAAAAGGTCCATCTGCCACAGACTGAAGGTACTTCTTAGCATCTCCACTGAAATTTAAAGCAATATAATAAAAGGTCTGACAGCCACTCAGGTTACTGTAGTACTGAAGGGGCTTGGGTGAGGGACTTGGGGGTGAGGGGGCAACTACCTTTCAGACTGCTTCAGGTTATGTATGGTACCACTCCTAGTGCTCTTGATCCAGCAGTTTCATGAAGTGGAAGTAAGGATGCTCTGAGTGACAATGAGAAGATGTTTCACACTCAGTCAGCTTATGCTAGGAATTACAGAATCATAGAGAGGTTAGGTTTGGAAGGGACCTTAAAGATCACTTAGTTCCAACTGCTCTGCCATGGGAGGGGTTACCAAGAATGAATTTCAGCATCTGGGTCTGCTCAGTTCAAAGCATTTGTCTTAACAGCAGAACTCCTCATCTTATTTTGCCTTGTTTGTCTGAGCAATGGCACTGACTACAAAGGTTCTCCAGCACTGTGAAGGTCCTGCTATATGCAGTTTGGGTGTAGGACAAAACATGCAGTCTTCTCATCTCTAAACAGCATAACATAACTACATTTTACTACACTGACTGCCATTGACATTTAACATAACCTTTTCCTAATGATGATATTTCGCTGTCCATGCTGAAGATGGCTGAAAAAAATATGAGAGTCAGTTTTCTTCTGTGTTATTTGTTTATTTTTCCTTCTTTGTCTTATTATTTAAGTTAAATCTGAAGCTTGTCTGTGTTGCTTTGTGTTTCTTCACAGGTCAAATATTTTTATTTAAAAGTAAGAATTTATGTCACTTTTCTGTGTATTCTGATACTCCTACTGAGGGGGTAATTAGGCAGTTACTTGAACTGGCTGTTTATATGTTGAATTATTCTGTTGTAATCTCACATGAGAAAAATTGATTTGAAGATATTACTGAATTTGCGGTACACGTATGGCATTTTCTGTGTTCAGTTGTTTCTTCACACTCAGTACTGAGGCTAAATTGATAAAGACTTTAGAATTGGTAGCTGCATTGTCAACACGAGTTAAGCAGCCAGATAACTGGAGTAGATATTGGGAATTTATGAATAAGTAGACATGGAAGTCCAGAAGTGACCAGTAAGGTTTTCCCATTGAACTATCTATGTAATCAAATAGTCACTTACTTCCTGATAGTCTCCATGCCTCTAAAAGAATAAGTTGCTTGAATTTGTAGCAAGAAAATTATTGGTTTGCTAATTTTCTTATGAAGTGTTAAAGCAATTGTGTTGTTTGGGGCACTTTTCCCATTCTGAATGGGATCCACACTGTCCTAGAGAGACTACCTACTACCTGTCTCGATTTCTTAGTACACTTCTTTTCTCTTGTTTGTTTGTAATTGAATTTGCTTAACTTTTCCGTTCCTTGAAAGAAGGCAGATAGAAAAGTATTCCTTAAAAGCTAACTGTGCTCTCAGCCTATTGCTCTTATCTGAACTCTCTCTGTTTTTTCAATATCTATGAAATAGACTGTCTTCTAATGGTGTATTGCATTTATTTTCTAGAGGGAGTATTGTTTTTATTTCTGACAATACACAATCAATAAATATCCAAGTCTTTCTGAAATTGGCCTATAAGAATCTGCCCTTGCTACTTCTCCGGATATAACTTTGTAATGGCTCATTAAAGGCTATTATTTGACAGTATCAAGCCTGTTAGAGAGTTACTGTTGCCAACAGCATATCTCCTTCACACATAAATCTTTCTATGAACCTTTGTTATTTGTAGTGGTATATTTAATCATTGTAATTTTACTAAAGCCATAGGGACTTTTCTACTAGTACTGCAACTAGTTTGATTCACAGTTAGTTCTTGAAATTCAGCTAATAGCTGATTCCTGATCCACTTGAAACGTGCTGTATTGGTGTTCTGCAGAATAAATTCAGACGTGTGCTGCTTATTTGTAATTGCAGATGCACTGAGGTGAGCCTTTAACTTGAGCAGATGTGTTATCAGTATCCCTCAAATACTTATTTCTATTGAAGCAAATGACTTGTTTCTTACTGATTCATTGACTTCAAGTGGTAGATATCAGTCCTGTTCTTGTTGGAACATGATTTTTATCAAACTATATGTACTTGGAAAGCTTCCTTTTCTGATGCCCTGAGGTTGTTCCATAGAGTACCTGTAGGCATGGTTAACATTCTTTATATTATCATTTGTGGAGGCTTGCAAGGTATGCTTGGGTCCTTTCTGTAGGGAATTGTTGAGTAAACAACAACATAAATTGAAAAACAGACAAAACACCTGTTTAGATCACCTTGTGAAGCAGGAGGACAAGAATTTGTTTAAAGAATTGGTTGTGTTGACACACGCAGCATTATTTGCTGTTACTGCTTTAAGTTGAAGAACATAACCTGTTATTTCTAGGTTAATGTTTTCATTAAACAGAGAAGCTGGTTATCCAAGACTTGTTCTAGCAGTGATGGTAGCTGGAAGAGCATGGTGCTATTATGATTTCCAGCAAAACAAACTAATTTTATTAACTTGAGAAGATATTTTGGAAACAGCTGTGTTTTGTTCAGTCTGTTCCATCTCTGAGTACAGTCTTGATTTTGGGCGTCCCAATATACTTCCCTCTCCTTTTCTTAAAAGAAGAAACAAGTTTCTTACTTAGTAAACCGGTACTTTCAGCAAGCTGGAAATACCTAAAGATGAAATGCTAAGCCAGTTGATTAGATACTGCTGTGACAGTTTAGAAGAGGGGGATAAAAATACTTCTTAATGCTTTTTGGTTCCTTCTTGTGTTTGTTACATGCCATGGACCAAAAGTGGCTTCTATATCATGTTAGATCTTGCCGGCAGTTCCTTGGAACTTGTTTGAACTCTTGTCTTTCAAATTAACTGAATCTTGTTACTTTTGGTCTGCTTTGTTTATGGCTTGTTTATGAACTGTTCATTCAGGTTTTGAAATCATCTTTGCCATAAGGAGGTCCCACCCAAAATGTAAAGTTCTTAAATCCAAACACTTAGTAGGCTAACAGCTTTGTTTTAGGGTGACCTTTTTGGTGTCCTTGCTTATTTTTGGTAACAAGAAGGTTAGGAAAGAGAATCAGTATCTGTTAAATGCAGAATTTGTTATTTGTGTTATGTCTTAGAAGGCAATGCTTATGATAGTCTCTACTAATATATAGGTATAAAAGATCTCTCTTAGTAGGTATTTTAGTGAATAATTGTCTGAACACACTGAGATATTCTATAACTCATCCTAAATGCCTTGTAACAACTGTCTCAATTCATATTGTACTTGACTACATCCATCATGCTGTTGTTCTAGACAGTCCTTGTCCCCATCCTCACCAGGTGTGTATTTTCTTCAGAGCACTAGGTAGCTTGAAAAGCTTTTTTGACCCCATCCATGGTTGGTAATCTATTTAACATTTCAAAGGATAGCTCCTCCTCTGTCGGTGTTCTGGTAAATAAAGGGCCAGGCCTTCTAGTGTTTTAATTAATTCTCCACACAAGAAGGAGGAAACTTGCATTTTCTCTCAAAAGGGCTTCCAAGATAGATTATGACCAGAAACACTGGAGGAGTAAAAATAGCTTGAATTACAGGAGCATTTCTGTTACTGATTCTGATGTCATAAATGTGTAAATATCTGAAGTTTCAAGTCCATGTGATTTCCATGTATATAAAAGCATACTTACATTGAAAGCAGTGTAAGTCTTACTGGGTTCCAAGAATTCCAGATGTGAACTTAACTCTGCAGTCTCATCAGTCTGGAATTTACTGCTTAAGTTAGAAGGAGCTGAGACCCAGAAGCATGGCAGAAAATACTGTTCATAAACGCCCTTGTCTTTGAATGTCTCATTTATTCATTTTTATTATTTTTTTTCAGTTTTATGGCATATGTCATCAAAAGTGTTTCAGAAGTACTGAGAAATTTAATCTTCCCCAACTTCAGCTGGACTCAAATGATCAACACTGAAGAAGACTTGCAAATACAAGTGTTAAGTTTCATACTTAGCATATATCAGTTCCTCCAAGAAACGTGTTTTTTTGTTGTTGTTGTTGCTTGAATGTTATTTTTGTCACTTTGTACTGGGTTCAGTCCCAGGAAACCCATTTAAGTTATGGTGATAATTCATTAACTTAAAATAGGATTTTTTTCTCTGAGCATTCACTCTGAGACAAAATGCTTAATGCACTATGCAAGCCCTGACTTAATAGCTGCAGGCTGACAAATTTCCTTACATTTAAGAATGGCAGAATTCTTAAAATATTGACAGAAATACTTTATTACTTTTCTTTCCTCTTGTGACTGTAAACAGCTGTTGGTATTTGCCATGAAAAATCCTAGCTGAAAGGCGAAAACAAAAGTCAGTGTGGTTTGAGTCTGACTGTAGTTAATCTGTCAAATATACATGCAAAGATTAGATATTTTCAGCATGAAGGGTGTCTGTTCAAACTCATTTCAAACCTTTGGTATATATAGCTTACATCAGAATGTGTTATGTTGCCTTTTATTACCTGAGTGCACTTCCATCCTGTATTCCTCATAGGCTCATGCCTACCTTACAGTACACACATTGTGGCACAGTGTGGAACAAATAATAGGAACTGAATAAGATGCGTTGACTGCTTGTCAGCTTCATTATTTTTTTTAGTGTGGAATAAGTCTTGCATTATGTATAGAACCTGTTAGTGTCTTGTGAGGTTTTCTAAGTAGTTAAATGTAGATGTGTTCTCCTGCTTTATAGATTTTTAAAAATCTGAATAAGAAGTGGAAAAAGATCAAGCTCCACCTTAATTTCAGTTACTAGTTTAGACATCTAAAGCCTCTTCTATTTGCAAAATTATTTCAGGGAAATGGTACGAAGCTCCAGTGCCTTTTGGTGTCTCAATTACTCTGTTTAATTGAAGTTTTCTAGAATTTCAGAGTACCACTTCTCAAATGGAACTTCTGAAAGGGAGGAACGCTAATGGCAGTGCTGCAGCTCTTCGTAGAACTCCTCTGGTGGCTAAGCATTAGATATAGGAGAACTCAAGTAGGAAGCAACTGAACCTTCTGGTACCATTTTGATGTCCCAGTGCTAGCCTAGTGAGCTTGGCTCCAAGCAAAGTGCTCTGAGCCTAGGCTGACAGACACTTGTATTCCTAGGAGGGAAGACTTTGTCCCTGGCCCTTGCTGCTAAAGCATGATGTGACTGCCTGGGGGGAAAAAAAAAATGACAGCTAGTTCTTGAAGTCTGCAAGCTGATTTACCTCAAGCCAAAGCAGACTAGTAGTTAAAGAACTGGGTGGGATTTTCTTTGTATGGTCACATTCCTTCAGAATACTTACTGCTTTGGTATGCCACTGCTGGTAATAAAATAATTTGGGTGGTGGTGCAAGTTTTTGGTTTGGAGCTTCTGGAAAATTCCTAGGACTGCCATTTTTCCTCTAGCACATATGCAGAACAATAAATATATATATTCATTAATGGTTCTGGGAACAATAGAAGTTATCAAATGTCATCAGGGATATGATAACAATGGAGAGTAAAAATCATTCATTCCTTAATTAGAACAATCCAAGATCCAAATCCTACTCAAAATATTATGCAGTTTTGTCTTAATACTCAAGATCCATGTCTGTTTTGTTGCTTAGGGCTTGCCTTGTATCCGTTCAGTGCCTTAACTAATAAATCCTTTGGGGTCTTATCTAAGCTGAGGTCAGTGTTGGATGAACTATACCAGTAGCTCAGTAATGATTGAACTTAGAACTGATTTCTGACTGTTCTGTCTATTGCTAGAGGCTTTAAAAATGCTAACAACAGCCTGAAGAAAGAACAGAAGGAATATCAGCACTTCAAATTTAGAGATTTGCCCACAAATACAGAAGAGATTTGGCAGAATCTTAAGTCTGCCTGGATCTGTAGCCAAAAGAAGCTGTGACTTGACTGCAAGCATCAGTGGTGTCAAACTACTTCTGTGGTAGTGTGAAAATGTTATCCTCTGTCCCCAGTTTCCTCCTAACCCAGGTGTGAATAACTGTGCCACTGGAACTTGTACTTGGATGTGGCACGCTCTTCAGTAACCGTATGAACAGAGAAGCATACCTCTGTAGCAATGAAGGCAGTGGTTCCTCTTCCTTGAAGGAAACGCTAACAGCCTGTTTGCAGTGCCAAGAGTCTTTCATTACACTGGTTCCAACTAGTTTCAGCAGTTTATAGGCACCATTGTTATTTGCTATATTACCTTGATTTGCTCTTTACTTGCCGTTTGTTTGCTTTGCACTGAACAAAGCAGTGTAGCTAAACTGACATGGCTGAACTGACATAATTAAAGCTGGTCATGCTGTTTTTGCAACTTTTGAAAATTGGAAGTAAACTTAAAAGAAGATTTTATTTTCTTATAGGTTATATTTTAAAACCAGCTTGGGTTTGTTTGTTTGTTTTTTTCCTCCTTAGGCACAGCAGTTAACTTCAAGATCAGACCATGAAAGGTCATCTTGTGCTGAAACCTCTGTACAGGGCAAGCACTGATCTGGTATTTTTGTAATGGTAACCATTCTTTTATTTTCTATTTAAGTAAATCCTCGGCTTCTGATGCTTTCTTAGTTAATAGTTGCAGCTGTCACCTGGCTTAATGAATAGTCTTTATCAGTTTCCACATCTTTCAGGCTAAACTACCTATGCATTGTTATTCTGACACTGTTCCTCGTAACATTGTGGTAGAGAAGCTGGCTGCCCGTGGTTTGGATGGGCGCATGCATGGCTGGATGGCCGGGCCCAGAGAGTTGTGGTGAATGGAGTGGAATCCAGTTGGTGGCCGGTCATGAGCGGCATCCCTCAGGGCTCAGTGCTGGGGCTGCTTCTGTTTAACATCTTCATTGATGATCTGGATGAGGGGATTGAGTGCACCCTCAGTAAGTTTACAGATGACGCTAAGTTTGGAGGGAGTGTTGATCTGCCTGAGGGAAGAAGGGCACTACAGAGGGACCTGGATAGACTTGATCGATGGGCCAAGGTTAATGGAATGAGTTTCAACAGGGCCAAGTGTCGGGTCCTGCATTTTGGTCATAACAACCCCAGGCAACCCTACAGGCTTGGGGAGGTGTGGCTAGAAAGCTCCCAGACGGAAAGGGACCTTGGTGTGCTGATGGGCAGTCGGCTGAATATGAGCCAGCAGTGTGCCCAGGCGGCCAAGAAGGCCAATGGCATCCTGGCTTGTATCAGGAATGGTGTGGTGAGCAGGACTAGGGAAGTCATCCTGCCCCTGTACTCGGCATTGGTGATACCTCACCTTGAGTACTGTGTTCAGTTTTGGGCACCTCAGCGTAGGAAAGACATGGAGATACTGGAGCAGGTCCAGAGAAGGGCAATGGGGCTCATGAAAGGCTTGGAGAATCAACCCTATGAGGAGAGGCTAAGGAAGCTGGGGCTGTTTAGTCTGGGGAAAAGGAGGCTGAGGGGAGACCTTATCGCCCTCTTCCAGTATCTGAAAGGTGCTTACAGTGAGAGCTGGGCCAGTGTATTCTCACTGGTGACAAATGACAGGACAAGGG
Source organism: Excalfactoria chinensis (assembly GCF_039878825.1). Classification (NCBI taxonomy): domain Eukaryota; kingdom Metazoa; phylum Chordata; class Aves; order Galliformes; family Phasianidae; genus Excalfactoria; species Excalfactoria chinensis. Next base: position 49,703,212 of record NC_092826.1, read on the forward strand.
GAAATGGCCTCAAGTTGCACCAAGGTAAGTTTAGGTTGGACGTTAGGAAACACTTCTTTACAGAAAGGGTAGTTAAGTACTGGAATAGGCTCCCCAGGGAGGTGGTTGAATTGCCATCCTTGGATGTGTTTAAGAGCCGTTTGGATGTGGTGCTCAGGGATATGATTCAGCAGAGGGTTGTTAGAGTAAGGGTACTATGGTTGGGCTGCGGTTGGTCTTTTCCAACCTGGTTTAATTCTATAATAATAATTTTAAAAAAAAGTTGAAAGATATTCTTCTGTTACATGTCAAGAGAACTCAATACTTAAGGCTTTTTTTTTTTTTTTTTCATATTTGTAAGTTTATGAATAACAAGATTGTAATTATCGAAACAGTATGCATCTTATGGCTTATGCTATGAGCTATAGTCTCCAAAAGGATAACAAACCCAGAGGTGGGACTCAGCTTTGCAGTTGTGTATTGCTTTTTGTCATGCTTTCTCCTTGGGAGGATAGATGCAGTGCATTATATCTTTGATCCTCGTGGTGGCAGCAGATACTAAAGGGAAAGAAACTAACAGTGCAGATGAACTGTATGTTAATTATAGTTTAAAAGAACACACTCATATTTATATTTTTAGCTTTTGTTTGCAGTGGAGCTGCTTGAAAACAGAAGGTCAGCTTGAGCTGCAAAATATCCTCATCCAAGACTTCAGTTCAGTTTGCAGGATGGCCAAGAGCCATTTAATTGGGATAAACCTTTTCACTTTCCTTCCCTATCCTTACATCAGCAGATTTTTCTGCTGTTGAGAAAACTATGCATCAGGTTTAGAGTCTTGGGTTATTCTTTTAACAGCATTCAAATGCTGTTTTTTTTGTCCAGAATTGTTTGTTAACCAGAGCACAAATATCAGAACTCTGTCGTTGGAAGCACTGCACTAACATAGTTATTCCCAAACACAACAGTTTGCATGCAAAATCAGGGCTTCTCCGGTGGGTGCCTGCAAGAAGCAGTAAGACATCAACCAGTGTGATCAGTAACTGTGTGATCAATAACCAGCGTGATCATAACTGTTCAGTGTTGTGCTTGGAATCTAACAAAGCCTATCATGCAAGGCAAGAAAATATTGAATGTTAGTATCCAGTAACTGTGAAGAGAAATCACAAATATGTTGATCACCTGGCTGCAGATTTAATATTATGCGAATTAAAGAATGGCGATAGAACTGCTTTAAGTTTCTGAAAGAGCTTTTTACAAAGTAGTATCTCTTGCCTTGGTCATATGTAAGGGAATTCCTCACCAAAGTCTAGTTTGCTCACATGTAAATGAACAGTTAATCTCAGAGTAGCAGTGTAGTTTTCTATACCAGCATGAGTATGAGCTCACTTCTTGTCGTCTCTCTGATTGTGGGGTAGCATATCAGTTTCTAGCCACCTTTATTCTTTTTCCCCTACCCTTAGCGGGAGCGGTATTTTGTTCTGGCTGGTGTTTTGTTGACATACTATGAAGATCCCGTAAGGTATCAAACTATTAACAATTAAGCCAGTATTGTTGAAGTTCATGAAATATCAAGCAGAAGAAAATAAATAGTGAAGTAAACAGTAGTTTATGTGTGTGTGGGGGGGGGGAGCTAAATATTGTCTGTACGTGGTTGTAGCAGGACCTCTTCAGGTACCTGCACTTTAATTACTTGAAACAAGATCAGGTGTCTCCCATTCACACAGGGACAAGAATAGAGTTTGTCTCCAGACTGTATTCCGGTTAGAAAACTCAAGAGATAGAAAATGAGCAAGAGATATTTATATGAAGCTATTTCCTTCATCTCAGAAGTGGGCCAAAAGGCCAACTTAATGCCTTTACTTTCATGAGCTGCTTGGGATAAAATGCATTTTAGAAAATAATAAAAATTGAAGACATAAGCCATAGTGCCTCTTGACATCTGCTCATTTTCCTTTGAATCTTTTTCTTCAGTTGTTTGAAGTGGTGTTGTTTTTTTTCCAGATAAATTTGGGAACTCAAGATAGGAAACTGCAGAACTTGGTAGAGAACCAGATAAATTGTCCATGTATGAGAACTATGAGGGAGGTTTTTCACTTATACTATTAAGAGCGTTAATATACTACTAGGAAAAAACTAAAAACGTTCTGCGTATTCATACTGGCATGCATCAAGCCTAAGTGAACTAAAACAAGAAACATTCTTTATAATAACGTGAAATAACATGTAGATGAGCTCAGATTGACGCGTCCACAGGCTGGTCTGTGCAGCATTTCATTGCCATCCTACAAGTTTAAAATCTAAACTAGTAATTCTCCAAAAAACACAGTGGTAGGTCTTAAAACTGCGGTGTTATTCAACCACTGGCAGATCTCATTTCCTTTTTCATAATATATACTTTGCCTTCTTGCCACCATCTCATCCAGAGAAATTTGGAAGCTTAATAAGCTTTGTTTTATGTTGTTGAACGTGGTAAACTTACGAACTTTTATTCCCCAAATCACTGCTTGCATTTTAAGTGTTAATGATGGGATTGCCCTTCCATGTAAGTATAAAAGATGTACAGTTTGGTGACCTTCACTGCTGAAAAAGCACTATTTGATGCAGTGTGGTTATGGGACTGAGTACATTTAAAAGTCTTCTCTTTCTTTGTGACTGGAATGGATATTTTTTTTCCTTTGTTCATCTTGTTAATTACACAGAGTAAAGTGATCCTGTGGGAACAGAACTTGCATTACACCAACCACTATAGTTGGGAGAAGCTGGACAAACTATTGTGCACATGAAGTTTTGTGTCTTTTATGGTCAGAACATCACTTTCATCCTACAATCCAGTGCATTGCAAGAGCCAAGCTGCCTTCTAAGGAATCCAAGAATGTGGCTATTTTATTCTATTACATCAGAATGGGGGATTTTTTATTTTTTTTTTTACCATTAGGGATTTTTGTTTTTCCCCTTTGTTCATGGTTTTTGTTTTGCTCTTTCTTGTTCCATGAGAGTCTGAAAAGTAATGGTTGTTATACCTGCAGGGCAGTCTAAATTCTGTCCCCGGTAAGAGCCCATTTGGTAGCAGGAAGGGTCCTGTCCTATGGCTGTCTGACATACAGTGTCCCAAACTGAAAATGGGCAAATTACAGGAGCTGAGAAACATGGTTGGTTCTTGACATTTGGGGAAACTGGCTGCTCAGCACCTTGGCACATGCACTGTGATGTGTTCCTTGTGAAGAAACAGTTACTGCTTTATAGCTGGAGGGAAGAAATGATGTCACGTGGATTCATTGTTAAAAAGAACCGCATTCTACTCATCTATCAAATAATGCTTTATGCATCATGATTGGAGTTGCATGCAAATTTGAATAGGTGCAGAAAACAAAACGTAATTGCTGCAGTTGCTTTATAAATACTTTGTCTATGTAGCCTCTAGAAAGTAGATGGTTTTTGCAGAGATTTAATGGGTGGTAACACTTCAGTCTTTCTATGAAATGACATCCTGCTGTTGACTAGCTTGCATCAAAACACAACTTTATTGTGCCTTAATACTATTTTTTTTTTAAAGCTGTTAAACATATGTATCTGCTAACCATTGGACAACACTAGGTCTCAATATTTCTAGCTTGGAACATATAAGAAATAATTCCTAAGTTCAATAGGTGTATAATACTCGAAGAGTAATTGCTTAAGAAACAGGCTGATTGCTTCATCTGTTACAAATTTTGCTTTTAAAACATGGTGGTTTTCAAACCGCAATGTTTCAGTGGTATTGGCAACAGTCAAAGACTTAATATTGTTTATGGGTGGAGTCAAGATTTCTGTACAAATGTTGGCAACTGAGACTGGCAAGATTTACTTTGCAGACTTGGTAAGTGAATCCATATTAAGTGACAGGATAGTATGTCTTCCATCCCATTCACACTGTATGTTACCAAATAGTTAAGTGCAAATCCAGTGATTCCCTGCTTTGTTATTACACAGTAAAACTAATATGGGCACCTTCTTGTCTTCAATTGAATTGATAAATTCCCTTTGCATATGCATAAAAAGTGTATGAGTGTGTTGGACATAGTAAATGAACTTTTGTTTAAAAATTTAACCAAATCCTTAAAAAACTGTCTATCTGCATCGTTTATAAAAGAACAAAAAAAAAATACGGAGTAATATTAAGAAATCTGTTTTGGGTTATCTGTGTCACAGTCACTGAGCTCATGTCCTTTCCCCTTCCTTTTTGTTAATCATTCCCTCATGAGTTCCAGTAATCCATTTGGTTCCAAGAGGGATTGGTCATTTCTCCCGTTCTGACAGGGCTCTGGGTTTAAATACTCGATATATAAACTGTGATGCTTTTAGCATGTCTGTTTTGCATCCAGATTTTGAGATTGTGTTCCTTATAGAAGAATTACTAACCCTGGAGAGTCTTTCAAAGGCACAGCGTTGTCTGTTAAAAGGAGAAAAGAGTCTTAAAGCGTGTCTTTTTAAAACCATGAACTTACCTAAATGGCTGCTTGTCTCTTTTCTGGATTTGAGAGGTCATGATAACAGCTTCCCTCTACAGATCTCTACTTCCATATCTGTCTGTTGACTCTTTTACAACTGGCACACGTCACCTCTCATTCTTGTTTTGTTTTTTTTTAAGATCACTTTGGTTTTCCTGCAGAATAGCTTCTCAACCCCAGGCTTTTTTTTTTTTCTGATTTCTTTTTCAGAGCCGTGCCTTTTGCAAATCAGTTTCATGCTTTGCTGGAGATGGAGCTCAAATTTACTGAACTTTGCAGCTTCCTTAGCGCTCTTACACCTTGAATTATTTATTTATTTTTAATAGTAAGCCATTTTGGTGCTCTCTTAAACTGACACTACAGAATTAGAGCCTGAGAGGGTGTAAGCTACATCACTATAATCAGCTACACAGGATTATTTCAATAATCCATCTCAATATACAGAATCTTTGCCCTTCAAGGGTATGCGCTGTTCATAAAAATGTTATGTGTTGGTGTTTTTTAAGTTATGACAGTACTACTGCAGTCAGTCTGTCTGTATTTCTCGTTAATGTGGCTAATAGCAGTTTGTTTAGCATTTCCTAGGATTTTGCACTTTCTTTAGCAAGTGTGAGCTAGGTGAATTAATCTTTCATTTGATTATGTGGCTGTAGACCTCAGATAAATTTGTTAGGTAAAACTGTACATGTTGCAAGAGTGCTGTATTTTTATATTGTATTTTATGCAATCATGAAGTTGCTATTAATGCTTGTTATACAAGGGTATTTTTAAGGAGTTCATGACTCCAGAACGTACATTCAGATAAATACATGAAAAGCACTGGAGAGGCGGGGTTTGGCAGAATGTGAAATTCAATGAAGCAGTGGTACCATTTTAATTTTTCTAGGTAAATCTTTTCACAAAATGCCTCCCTTTTTTTCCTTTTCTTTTTTTTTCTTTGACACCTCCACTCTTTCCCTCTCCCCAATATTATAACACATGCATTTCAACTTTTTTTTTGGATCCTTATAATTTGTGAACGCTTGCACAATTCACACTTCCCACACTTGTCAATCTTCAGTAAAAACGCCTTCATAAGGTAGGTATTATACAATTTAAAACAGAAAATCTCCTTTACAATTATTTGTTATAACTGTCTTCAGCTTCATCAGGGCAGCGGCAATGGAATGGTTCCCACTTACTGACTTCTTGTCGGAGGGCCGTGGTAAGAAAATCCCTGAGATCAGATTTAGTCTGGAAATAAGGAAGAGTAAGAAGTCCAAGGAGTACCCGCTGCTGCAGAAGACAGACATGCTTTTTGCTCGGTTGGTTGATTGCTTGCTTCTCTCTTTGGTCTCAAAGGCAGTGAACTGAGAGCAACATAGTTAATATTAATAAAAGAGAAAAGCTAGTCTTGCCTTTTCCCCAGGGTTATGCTAAGTACATACTTTCTTCCTGCTTCTTAGCATAATGAGAAGGAGGTGGACCATATCATGAAAACGTTCTTCTGCCTAAAGATGATTTTTTGACAATTCTCGCTGGTAACCTTTGAATTCACTGTAGCTGATAGAAAGCACCTCAACCAGGGTTGGTAAAGCGAGTCCTTTTTCTGCTACAGCCTGGGCCTTTTCTTGTGCTTGCAAGAAATGTGGCGCTCATTCTAATGATGAGTCTAAGCAAACTAATCTCTTCAGTCAACTAGTCAGATGAAATCCTGCCTACGTAGGGCCTTTGGGAGAATACTATGTGTTGCAGGCTGTTTACGACCATGCTTTGCAAAAAGATGCCATTTGTAAAGCTGTTCTTCAGTAAAACCCGCTGCAGTGAATGCAGGTGTTACCCAGCTTCTCTCTCATTTGTTGTTCAGCTGAGTGCAGCATGTTTTTAGCAATGGGTAGGGCTTCAGCTGGCACCATGGGAATTCAGACGGTAGATCAGCTTCCCTTCCAGACTTAATGAAAGATAAATGCACTTTCCTGAAATCTTGGCAGTGTCTTATCATAGCTGCAGGGTGTTGTGTTTTCATTTTAATACACCCCCTTCTTTTAAATATACTCCCATGCCATCTTAACTCCCTTTTTCCACTAACGCAGCCTGCCTCAGGTATATAAAAAGGGATTTCCAGAATCCACTTTCATTTGAATCTCTAGGATCTTCTGGCATTCATTGCTGCGAGAAAACTGGCATAACAAATCCTGGTGAGTCTGAAAACAGTCTTGCAGCTGAAGGAGAGGTAGATCTATTATAAAAATAACTTAAACACGGCAAGAAGGTCCTGAAATCATTTTATGTTCCAGAGTACCCTGTACAAATGATGCAAAACTCAAGGCTTAAAGATTGCAGCAACCTTGGCAGTAATAGTATGCGTGGGTAGGTATTAAGTGGATTTACAAAAGGTCATGGGAGACCTGAAGCAGACTGGCAAAGAGCAGTGAATGAGGGCTGCTGAATGCCCCCTAGGAAGCCAGTGCCTTATCCAGCTGTCGTGGCTGCTCTACCTTCTACCCCAAGTTTCCTGAGAGAGTTCAAGATGGGGCGCTGGCAGCAAAGTTATTCCCATGCTTTGGTAATTAATAACTTTCAACTGTATGTAAGTGCCTGGGGAAAAAAAAAAAAAATTAAAATAAAAAACAAAACCACAGCAGTAAGTCATCTGTATCAGGATTTCATAGATGTTTTTTGTGAGGCACCTCGCTGTCAGAAGGGCTGGGCATAGAAACTGCCTCTAAGAAAGCCACCGGTAGGAGTCTAGCAATTGCCTGTGCTGAGCCACTGTCTCCCACTTGGAAAAGTAGTTTATGGTGCACTATACAATGTATAGAAGGACTTGGGAATGCTGATCTAATATTAAGCATTAGTGCTTTGCTGAAAGAAAGATTTACTGGCCGCTCGAGAATATTTGAGTTCTGCCACAGATGAGTATTTGTGACACAGCTTTTAATGAGTGGCTGTGCATTTTCAGAATATGTGAAATTACTGAATTACATGAGAAGGGTGTACTGGCCCTGGCACTGAATGTAGGTTTTGAAAATAAGTCTTAGAGCAGCGTCCAGTTAGTGGCATGGTGGCAGATTTCCTCTTTATGAAGCACACTTCTCAAGGGCTTATCTTCTACCATATTTCGAAAAGGGGGCTGAAACTCTTGAAAACGCCTCATAGTAACAGAATGAAAGTAAATATTATGAAAGCAGGCTTTTTCTCTTTTGGACCTTACGATGTCACAGGGCCCTACTTGAATGTGCAATACATCAAGTACTAAGTTTCTATCAGTTTTTACCTGTATGGTATTGGTTACGGCTAATAAACCTCTTCAGAAGGAAAGAAAATGATCTTTGGTATACGTTCCTACTGTGACAGGTACATCTTCATAGTCTTAACAAATTGTCACTTTAAAAATAATAATTTATCTAAGGAAGGAATGATTTAAACTTTCAGGTCATATTTTGCAAGGGAGAAATTGCCAATAGTCCTCCAAGTTAATAGCTGGGGTTAATGTGTATTTTTTAATGAGACAGATTTATTTTCATCTGAGCCAGAGTTCATTCTTGCTTAGACTGTGAATTCCATGAGGGAATAGTAAGGAGTTAAGAAGGAAACATGATGAAATGTTAGGCTTTGCATCCAAAAGAGGATTTAAGTCATGAACTCCTGAACTTCTGATCCTCAATTACTTATCCGGGGTGCGGGAAATCTGTTCTACTTTAATGTTTTTATTAATGTGACTTGGAATGAACTCAAGCATTCTTTTCTCTTACAACGCATTTAAAGAAAATAACTTGGAATTAAAAAATGCTAGATCTTTTAATTTTTAATCAGCTATTTTTTAAGTAGTCAGTATCCATCAACAAAAAAAAAAGGTCTTAAAGAGCACTAGTTGTTGTTTTACAGGGTACAGTGAACCTTGACAACAGTACCTTGGGAGCTGATGTTGAACTATATTTCAACATTGCCTAATAAATAATATACTTAAGCCACTTGTTATATATTGTTTCTCCTTCCACTACCTTGAAGGCTCAGTGCAAGGGTAAACCATTGGTTACATTGACCCACCTTCAATGGAGCAATCATCAAAAGACACTACTGATTTTTAATAGATTTCCTAGAAAAGTTATGTTTTTCCTTATTTTATTTCCAATTTACCATCTCTTTCACCAGAAAAATCCGATTCGTATATTATGTTTTCTGATAACCATTTTTGAACACTGGGACTGCTTTCGCATGCTGTGTAGTGTTTGTATTGTTGGAAACATAGGAAAATTAGGTGAAACGTGTGGGTGCAAGTGTAGGGAAAACAGCAGTAATGTTCGTAGAGTTGCAAATTAGTGCCCACGGGAGAGATCTTGTTTTTAGGTTTGAGTGCTTAGTAAAAAATGAACTCAAATGAGGCTGGAAGAAGACAAATGAAAATGAATGCTAAAGCTGTGTACTTTACTGTCAGTGAAAGTTGACTCCTGACCTAGCACTGCACCCATTTTTAGGTATTGTTTTTCAAATGATATATCAGGCTGCTTTAAAATCCAAACGTATTTTTGATGTGCTAAAGGTCTGCTTTAAATTAAGGTTACTTAACTTGTCATTCTGAATGCTTGTGCAGTGTTTCATTAAATGCTTTAGAATTCACGAAGCATACCATGCACTTGCTTTCCAAAGTTTTGGAAATCTCTGTTGGAAAATGCTATCGAGAGAAGGAGGGATGAAATTCTCAGATTTTGGGGTCTGATCTAATATCATCTCCCAGTGTTCAGTGCTACCAAATGGATTATATTTGGAGTTTACAGGGCAGACTACTGGATTTATTTCGTGAATTGGAAATCTCTTGATTTTGTGTCTAGGATATCAAAGAACTCTTGGGTTTCGCTTCTTTGTTTCATAATATTAATGCAGTAGATTTGCATGTATTTCAGCAAATATCACTGGTCTGAAAGCTATTTTTGTCAAATGTTGGAAATGTGTTTTAACAATTCCCAAAGATTGCTTTAGAAGGAGTTTATATAGGCTGTCATAACTCACATGTCAGTTAACAGCTTAACATCCTTGAAGTCTTTATTTAATCATTTTTGTGTGAAGAACTAAACTTTTGTGAACAGAAATAAGTAAAAATGTTCTCATTTCAGAAGTCAGCTTTTTAGAGTGTTAAGCATGAGAAATACATCTTTGAAAGGCTGTACTTCTCTATCAGAAGAATGCTGCTATACTCCTGTGAATATTCCGAACATGGATGAGCTCCTCCTAACTCTTTTTCCTGTTTGTAAATTAAAGTTGATGACAACTCCGTTTTTCCAAAGCAGAAGTGAAGTGTTAGATCGTTTGTAACCCTTAGTATTGTGAGCACAGAATAGGGGCTCACTTATAATATGTATGTAAAAACTAATTTTTGTTTGTTTTTTTTTTTTTTCTTATTTATCTGTGTAAGAGCTCTCGTTTTATTTATTGGGAAAATCAACCTGTGGCCTGTGGGCCTACTGATAAACTCACTCCTGGTTGCTCTGTTAAGAGGAAAGCTGCTTAAATGGCTCCGATTCTAGCCATCATTTCTTCAGACATCATTCTTTATGGGGGATCACTGACAACGAGCGAGCTCTTCTCTGGCATCATACAGCTCTGTTTGCACAAACTCCACAGATCAAAGGTGATTAAAGTGGATGGTAATCCTAGCTGTATGGTGAGTAAAGGTGGCAAATGCCCTTCCTGGCTTTGGTACGAACCATTTTAAAAAGGTTTTTAAGACTGAATTGTAGTTCTGAAGGTTCGTATAACTCTCACCACCAATAGGTATATGGATTTCACAAGCACTGGTGAGTTTATTCGCACACCTTGTCAAGATGAGATTTTAGTGACATAGGGCCCTTAGAAAATCCATTCTTCAGTCATCCACTCTTTTTTTATCTGTTATCTTTTTTTATCTTTTTTCTTTTTCTTTTTCTTTTTTTTTTTTTGGTAGAGGTAAGAGGGGTGTTTTCCTGTTTTAGGGCACCTCAAACTCATTTCTTTGTTGTCTAACAAACACTTAAAGTTCAACATTAAGCTTCAGGAATTAAGAGCATAATACAGTGTATTAATTACTGGAGCACCTGGGAAATGAGAAACCCCATGAAATGAATCGTTGGTTTAAACTACTTGCCTGAATTCATAGGGAAGCCCTGTGAAATTAGAATTGAGAAGTTCTTTCTGTGGTTTTTGTTTTTAAGAAATGTTCAATTGCTTTTACTACTTCGGCAATTCATGACCTCATTCAGTACAGCTTTTCAAGAGAGCAGTGAGGAGTCCTAGAAACAAGTATCCCTTGCAATGTAGCACTTGTTCATTGTAGTGGAAGTCAGTTATGTTCTTAGAATAAGGAAGGCTACCTACTGGGAAAAGCAGTATATTGCTATTTAATTGGAGGTAGCATCATGAAACAGATACATGAGGGATGATGGTAAAGAGGGAATTAATGTTTCATGGGTATCCTTACCATAGCTTAGCTTCTGCATCTTACTCATTCTTGTATTTGGCTTCCTGGATTTGGCTTCTTGTTCATTGTGTTTCTATCTAAGATAAGTTTCAGAGATACACTAGATTATCTTTCCTATGCTTGAAACACAAGGTGGAAGGCATAAGAAACTGTGACAATACAGCTACTGCACCTTTGACCCCTAATATGAAACTAGTGTTTATCTGTTCTTCAGAACTCAAGGCTGTAAATAAATCAATCAAATTTTTGTTTGTTTTTTGAACAAGGAGCTTGGATTTACTAAAGATTCTGTTTCAGTTAACATACTGGTAGTGCAAGTTGCATTGTAGGTAAAGAATATCCCTTTCCCCCCCCCCCTCCCCCCCCCTTATGGAGTGTTCACCACCAATCTGAAGGTGTAGAATTTAAAATTTCTTCTATAGACAACAATAAAATGAAAGAGTCTCATGTAAATGTTGCCAGCAAGTTTCTTGTTGCAAAAGTCTTTGGTTTTGTAAACATACACATTCTTCTATGAACTAACATTTTTGTAGTCAGTTAAAAGGTAGTTGTTTAAACTACTGTTCACTGTCTTGTTTGATCCAGGGCAAATATACCTCCCTTCTTTAGTTTATCACTCTAACATACATTGTACTTAAGAGTCATGAGATGGGCACAGTTCTGATTTATTGATTTATTACGAAGATACAAATGCCATTTTTTAAAGATCTGTAGCCATTCACAAACATACTAATGGAGCAGTCCAGAAGGTTTTGCTGCTTCTATCTACCTGCTTCATAACCCGCTGAAGTGTAAGTGCTTTTCTTTAAAACTTAGGTAGGTGGTCATTGATGATATTCACTAAATTAAACAGTTATGTTGCTTTTTACAGCAACATGGTATGCTTAGTGATGTTTAAAACCTTGTCCATTAAAATTATATTTAAAAAAAAAAAAGCATTGATGTGGTGTTGTTGATAGACTAGGGATTGCAAGAAGTTCTTGGAGTTGTTTTTGAATGTCTACAATTAGGCAGTCCACCTCAGTATTCAAACTGTTTTTATAATTTGGTGATGGATGTGTTCCGTGCAGTATTCTTAGGAAGTCTGGATTCAAAAGAAGAGACTGTATTTGCATTGAGATGTCAACTGTAACTTCTCAATAATGCCGACAGCCTGCGTATCCTCTTTAAAATCGGATCTGTGGTATTAGCTGTTTAAAGCCATGAAAGTCAATGCATAACTACACACACAGCTTCCTGCCTGCAGGGAAGTTTGGTCTTGGAAAATTTCAGGTGTTTGTCATTATTTAAAATAATCATAATAGACTTGAACTCAAGCTTACGTCCATCAAAGCAAAAGAAAGACTAGGTTTGTTGTTGGAGCAATGTAGATTAGGCTTCTAATAATGGACTGTCCTGATTAACTGTCACAAAGTTCCATTTTGTTGACATATTCCATATACTTCTTAAAATTCAAAGTATGCTATGCAGATGTATTTGGTTTGCTGCATTTGGATGCAGAGTAAAATAAGGTCTGCCTTAAAATCATCAAAACACGAGACTAGAGAAGACTTTTCAGATGGATGTTTCACAGAATCACAGAATCACAGAATTATAGGGGTTGGAAGGGACCTCTAGAGATCATCGAGTCCAACCCCCCTGCCAAAGCAGGCTCCCTACACCACGTCGCACAGGTAGGCGTCCAGGCGGGTCTTGAATATCTCCAGAGAAGGAGACTCCACCACCTCCCTGGGCAGCCTGTTCCAGTGCTCCGTCACCCTCACTGTAAAGAAGTTCTTGCGCACATTCGTGCGGAACTTCCTATGCTGGAGTTTCAGCCCATTGCCCCTAGTCCTGTCCCCACGCACTACTGAAAAGAGACCAGCCTCGCCACTATAGCTCCCACACCTCAGGTATTTATAAACCTGGATCAAGTCCCCTCTCAGCCTTCTTTTCTCAAGGCTAAACAGACACAGTTCCCTAAGTCTCTCCTCGTAGGGGAGATGGTCCAGGCCCTTCACCATCTTTGTGGCCCTCCGCTGGACTCTTTCCAAGAGATCCCTGTCTTTTTTGTACTGGGGAGCCCAGAACTGGACACAGTATTCCAGATGAGGCCTCACCAGGGCAGAGTAGAGGGGGAGGATCACCTCCCTTGACCTGCTGGCTACGCTCTTTTTAATGCACCCCAGAATGCCATTGGCCTTTTTGGCTACAAGGGCACACTGCTGGCTCATGGCCAACCTGTCGTCCACCAGGACGCCCAGGTCCCTCTCAGCAGAGCTCCTCTCCAGCAGGTCTTCCCCCAACCTGTACTGGTGTATGCAATTATTTCTACCAAGATGCAAGACTCTACACTTGCTTATGTTAAACCTCATCCGGTTTCTTACTGCCCAGCTCTCCAGCCTGTCCAGGTCTCTCTGAATGGCCGCACAGCCTTCAGGCGTGTCAGCCAATCCTCCCAGCTTCGTGTCATCAGCAAACTTGCTGAGGGTGGCCACTATCCCCTCATCAAGGTCGTTGATGAAGATGTTGAACAAGACTGGACCCAGCACAGACCCCTGGGGGACACCACTAGTCACAGGCCTCCAGCCAGACACCGCACCGCCAACGACAACCCTCTGCACTCTGCCAGTCAGCCAATTCTCGATCCACTTCACCGTCCACTCATCTATCCCATACTTCCTCAGCTTTGTTATAAGGATGTCATGGGGGACCGTATCAAAAGCCTTACTGAAATCAAGGTAGACTACATCTACCGCTCTCCCCCCGTCCACCCAGCTAGTGACATCTTCATAAAAGGCCACCAGGTTGGTCGAGCACGACCTCCCCTTGGTGAACCCATGCTGAGTACTCCTGATAACCTCCTTTTCTCCCAGTTGTCTGGAGATGGCATCCAGCACAAGCTGTTCCATCACCTTCCCTGGGACAGAGGTGAGGCTGACTGGCCTATAATTACCCGGGTCATCCTTCTTGCCCTTTTTGAAGACTGGGGTGACATTGGCCATCCTCCAGTCTTCAGGCACCTCCCCAGTTCTCCAAGACCTTTGAAAAATTACAGAGAGCGGCTTAGCAATAACCTCCGCCAGCTCTCTCAGCACCCGCGGGTGCACCCCATCAGGTCCCATGGATTTATGGACATTAATGTTTCCTAAGCACTCACGGACCACCTCTTCCCTGACTAAAGGGAAATCTCCCATTCCCCAGATTCTCTCATCAACCACCGGGGACTGGGATTCCTGGGGGAGAGCCCTTTCACTAAAGACAGAGGCAAAGAAGGCGTTCAGTATTTCCGCCTTCTCAGCATCCCCCGTCACCAGAACACCCCCCTCACTTAGTATGGGGCCCACATTCTCCCTAGCCTTCCTTTTGCTGTTAATGTACTTAAAAAACCCTTTTTTATTATCCTTTATCTCCTTAGCTAGATTCAGCTCCAGGTGGGCTTTAGCCTTCCTGGTCGCATCTCGGCAGTCCCTGACTACATTCTTATATTGTTCCCAAGTGGCCAGACCCTTTTTCCACATATCGTGTACTTTCTTCTTTCTGCGGAGCTTGCACATGAGTTCCTTACTCATCCACGCAGGTCTCCTGGCACCTTTTCCTGACTTCTTAGTTGCAGGGACGCACTGATCCTGAGCCTGGAAGAGGAGCCGTTTGAATGCTAGCCAGCTCTCACAGGCCCCCTTGCCTTCTAGCACCCTGGCCCACGGGATGGCCCCAAGTAAGTCCCGGAGGAGATCAAAGTTGGCTCTCCTGAAGTCCAGGGTAGCAATCCTACTTTTTGTTTTGCTTCCTCCGCTCAGGATCTCGAACTCCACCATCTCATGGTCGCTACAACCCAAGTTACCCCCGACTTTTACTTCCTTAACGAGTCCTTCCTTGTTGGTAAGAATAAGGTCCAGCAGCACCCCGCCCCGCGTCGGTACCTCGACCATCTGCATTAGAAAGTTATCTTCAATACACTGCAAGAATTGTCTGGACCGCGCATGCTTGGCCATATTGGTCGTCCAGCAAATATCTGGATAATTGAAATCCCCCAAAAGTACCAACGCCCGGGAGCGTGATGCTACTTCCAGTTGGCTACGGAAGGCCTCATCAACCTCCTCTTCCTGATCAGGAGGCCTGTAGTACACACCCACTACAGTGTCCCCCTTACCAGCCTGGCCCTTGATTCTCACCCACAAGCTCTCGACTGCTACATCACTCTCCCCCAGGTGGAGTTCAATACATTCTAGCTGCTAATACACTGGACAGGCATGTGTTGAACTTGTGTTTAAAAGTATCCAGTGCTAAAGGTTTTGTGACCTCTTGAATTAACTAGTTGCATTGCTTGTTTCTTACTAAGCTAAATATTTCCTGTTCTCTCTGAGTTCATCAGTATCCTCATTGCAATAATCTCCCGGAACTTAAATAAAATGTTTAATTCTTCTCTCAGTTTGATCTCATCTGTGTTAAACACAATTATTTAAGTCTTTCTTCATGGGTAGGGTTTTACGTACCTCTTGGTATATAGTTTTGGACACTCTTCTAAGAGACTTATCCAATATTGATCTGTGAAAGCCTCATCTAGTTGGTAATTCTTGTAAAATGTTTTAAAGGAATCTGGCCTCTGCCTAATAGTTTTATTTCCTCTTTTCCATTGAAAATCTTTATTCAGCATTCAGAAAAATTAATGGATTTATGCAGTCTGTTAGCAGGTGGTGTGGTGGTCATTGACGAGTGCAGCTACTTCAGCATTACTTAGAACATCCATACGCTGTATAAATGGTGGTATGATTTCTTGCCATCATGGCTTTTAATTTTTGGCTTGATTAGATGAGGGCTGGTGACAAGTAACATCAGGATGGAAATGAAAAGTTCCCAGAACAATGTTGAGTGGCATGGACCACCAATGTGCAATGAGGGATTAGAGAAGTTCTAGGTAGAAAAAGAGAGGAATCCTTATCTTTGTTGAGATATCCAGTGAGTTTTGAAAGGAGGCAAGGCTGTTGGTTTGTTTACTTCATGTTCGTTCTACTTATGTAATAATAATTCTGAGTATTCCTAATTTGGAAGGGCTCATGGAGAATTTCTCCTTTTTAAATTACGCTTTTGTTTTTCAAAGAAATATTCAGGAGAAATTCTTGCAAGCAGAAGACTTGCTTGGGATATAAACACATAGCATGTTGCTGTTGGTGCTTTATTGCTGGCTCCAAGTGCCCGGCTGGGGTGTGCTGCTCGCCCATTTCCCACCGCATTTCCTGCTGCTGCAGGAACCCAGGCTGCTGCTGCTGCCCTCGGCCTTGCCTTTCTTCCTGGAACAAACTGGAGCTATGACTTTTGCTCTTTTCTGACACATTTCACATAGATCAGCATGTCGTGTTTATGGCCTGTGGAGCTGAGTGAGCTCTGCCAGCACACTCTGGACTCCACTAAGCTAGTTTCGTGCTGAAGGGCTGTCTGTGATTGCATGAGCTGGTGGCTGCAGTCTTGTCTTGCAATCCCCTGCTTCCATATCCCTGTATGTGGTTTTATGTCTTGTTTTTGTTTTGTTTTCTCTTGGAAGGTGACCTTTATCTTTTTTCTTAGGGGCGAGCACTTCTTTCTCCACCTCCTGTGTGTCCCATGTCTTGAAAATTTCCTTGTTCGGGACATATTTTTGATATGCCACCGGTTCGTGCCAAGACAAAGGCTGGGAAAAGCTTCTGTCCTTGCTCACTGTAACTCATTTGCAAGATCATGAGGCTTTAGAAGTTTTTCCTTGTTGCTATTTTCTTTTAATTTGAGGAAATACTCAAAACATGTTTCTGTCTATTTTTAAAAAAGCTATAATTATGTCAAAAATACCACAACAAGGAAATACTGAGTATGTAGACTAGGTTTTTAATGTATTCGGCATATGGTAAAAAAGGAGCCTGAAAAGATTTATACAAGCACAGACTAAACTAATACAGAAACATGCTAAACTCCTTAAAATGGATAACACTAAAAGTTCTTTCTAGTTGTTTTTCCTGACCACATTGAATAACTTAGTGTAAAATATGTTTTGCTTGAAACAAAGTCTGAAGTGCAATAACTTTGTTCATACTCTAGAGAATGAGTTTCTCAGCAGGCCTAGTAAGTATAGGCTTATTACTGATCATGTAATTTATCTGTTCGTAAAGCCCCTTATAATTAAAATCCATAGGTTTAAAAGAAATGAGAAGTATTGAGGCATTTATGGCAAAATAAGTAACTATGAGTATATTGTTTGGTTTGTTGGCAGATACCGACCTGATTTTCTGCCCAGAATAGAGTATTTTTTACCTTAACAGATCTTTCTTCTAAGATGAAGTAAAATGAAGAATCTATTTTAGGTATTTCATGGTTTTCATTTTTGAATACAGTATTATCACAATAGCAAATATTTCAGATCTAAGAAACAAATAATTAAAATTAGGAAGAAAGAAATGAAAATATGCTCAAGTAAGTAAATCTTTGTTCTGCTTTCTAACTTAAGTTTAAGATAGCTGTCTGATAATGTTTAAGATACTTGGCATTTGTAACCTCAAGTATGTTTAAATTCTTTTAAGATACACTATTTAGGATGTGGAGGAGGGTTCTCCCTCAATGTATTCTCTACAGTAACAAAACCCAACATAACTGAGGAGTTCTTTTAATATTCTTCTCAAGCTGTGCAGGAGTAAAAGGCCTGATAGTAAACTGTCTAGGAAAGAAAGAACTTCAATTCAGATAAATTTGCATCACAGTCCATCCGTGGCAGATGTTCAAACTAGTACTCCAGCAAAACAAGAAAAATAAATAAGTATAACGTTCCATAGGTGCCCATCTCAAGAAGAACTTGTATTAAATGTATTCAAGTGAAAGAGCTAGTTTTATATCACTGTCAATAAAAATGTAAAGGTATTAGGAATGCCTAACTTCAGACTCTTAAAGTGTGATGTAACTCTCTCCATTATAAGACAACTCCCAAGGGGCAGGCAGTTGGTGCCTCAAAGTGGTTTGTGTTACAGTTATGGAAGTTAATTTTCCTGTGTCCCCAAATCAGCACCATCCCACGTGCTCTGTACTGTCCAGGGTGGAAAATTCCCTCTTTCTCTAGCTAGGAAAGGCATGTAGAGAGAATTGTCACGTCAGCTGGGTGCCAAGGCAGTCCTGCCAAGTTCTCTGAAGTTACAGCCTTTCTTTAGCTGATCTACCCATGTAATTTCATTTCCTCTTACTGTAATCAATACCTGTGTACTTACTTTTCTTAGAGTACGTTCCTAAACCTGTTTTAAGAAGTGTACTGCATCACAGGCAACATCATTCAAATACCATTGGCTCCAAAAATAAGATGTTCTTGAAGAAATTCTCCTTTCAGTAATGCCCTTGCAAGAACCATTTTGATGGTGTTCTGCTTTGTTTTGTTTTATTTTGTTTTCTCATCTGTGTTTTCACAGCTTAGATCTTTTGAACAGATGGCTTTGGTTTTATGAAGAGCATGGCACTACCTTCAATTTAGTTCTGTGAACTAATAGCTGTATTTATAGCTTGTTAAGCACTTGCCGTGCTTCTTTTGCCTGTACTAGGCACTGTCTTTCCTTTTTTGAGGAAGTTTTCCTTAAGCAATTGAAGATGAGTTTTTAAATTGCTATCACTGACATGTACCTTTTGTTTTCTCTATTTCCTTTGTTGCTTCTTTATAAATATCAGTTATGCTGGTGCTTGGAAGTTTCAAATAAGTCTTGGAACAGTGTTTTAACTTGCATTACAGGGACATCCATATGATGTCCCTGTAATTAAAAAGAAAACCCTATGGCACGTGAAGGCTGTAGTGGAATATTTTACTGTCTATCTGTCCACCTCTCATCCCCCACCCTCCTTTATCTTAATGTGTGAAGGGAGTGGTTGCTTATGCATTTTAGAGGGAGAACTGAATTCTGTGTGGGCCAGCTCACCAGAAAACTCTGTTAAGATTTTGTGTTCCAACTGTACCTTTACGTTTTTCAAATGTATTTTCTTCCAAAATGTTTTGGTATATGATGGAATGGATTTGCATCTCTTCCTTCGAGGTTTACTATATATGGCTTACAATAATGCACTTTATGTAATTCTCCGCAAAAATAAAAATGATGTTTATGAACTAGAAAAGTATCCCATCTTCAAATATGCTGTAACTTTTTCAAATAGCTAAGAATAGATTTTTGGCAGCTGCTGATCCTCTGAGGGGATCTAAATCACTTCAAGGATAACGTGGAGCCCTGTTCACTGCAGCAGACATTTTATTCGTCCTGTGCGTGTGTTCTGGGGCTGGATGGTCAGGCAGTAATTGCTTTCTATGTGGCTGAAGGCTTTGCTCTGTAATCATGTTAACATGCCTGGTACTGTCATATTTCTCCTACTCTTCCCCACGTATAAATTATGCCTTTGGGCTAAGAGATGGATAAGGAATTTACAGACTTTGTTTGCTTAGCTGCTGCTGTCAGCAGCACTGGTGGAAGAACCTCCAGCTTCCCACTGCTCACAACAACTGCACGTTCATCCCCGTCTTTAACAACATTTTCAGGCATGGAGCAGGCTCTGAGTGTCTCTTAAGGATTTCCGAGCTTTGAGAAGCTTGTTCAAGCTATTGTGCGGCACATCTCATCAGGCTGCCATAAACAGAAATCCCAGACATTTCTGTGCATGTGTACAAATCAGCTGTGCGGTACAGCCGCAACAAGGAAATTCCAGATAGTCATGGTAGCCCAGAATACATACACATGCCTTTTCCAGAGCAGACAGCAATCCTACTGAGGATTCTGTTCGCCTCCGGGATCCTCAGTACCCATTTCAGCATCCCATGCCCCATGTTTCTTTGGCTCTGACTCCACTTAACATGGACGCTAGCTCATGCTACACACCAACCCAGCCGGGTGCTTCTTCCCTTCCTACTGTAGGTCCTGCTCCTTCCAGAGTAGAGCACAATTCTGTGCTCCTTCTTTGCTTTCCAACTCCTTTTTCACACACATCTGCTCTGCCAAATTTCACCCTCCAGCTGCTGGTGTGTAGGCCAGGTCCCCAGCCCAATGCCCATGCCCACCCAAGATGGAGGCCCTATCATACTGCCACCCCTGACAGCATTCTCCCACCTACCACGCCAGACATCTGGGGCTGAGCAAGCTGGATAGGCTTGGCCTCATTGCTGCTGGCCCCTGAGGGCATCCATCATCTTCACTGAACCGGACGTTTGTATTGGCCATGTAGTGATCCTGTGGCTCCTGCAGAATGCCAGTCCCAGGGAGGCAGAGTGCTGAAGAGTTAAACTTGAATATTTGATGCTAGGGAGAAAAGCATCTCCACTGAGATGCTTTTTAATGGAGTTATGGGTAGAAACTTTTTGTGTCTGTGTGTTATGTGGAATAGTAGTTTCTGCTTTTGAGGTGTGGAGGGAATATGTTTTGATGGAAAATAAATTTAAAAGGTGATGTTTAATGCATCTGTTGCTATAGACAAACATTGTTTCACCTACCAAATGGTTTAAATTGTGCAAAACAGTCTATTTTTCTTTGTGGAAAGGAGAGAAAGAACAGTGTATCAAAACGTGAGGTACAGGGGATAGTGGGCATGATGTTGGTAGGTTGATGGTTGGACTAGATGGCCTTAGTGGTCTTTTGCAACATAAATGATTCTGTGTTTCTGTACTGTGGTATGCTTTGTGCATAGCTTACCTTTTTTATTCTTCCACTATTCATACGCATGTCTTCTACAAGAAATATTTGGCAAATATGCATCATGGGACATTGCTGTGTAACTGCGTCCTAGTTGCTGCATAGCTGGCCAGGAAGCAATCCTTGCACTTTCAAGGAAACCAGCTTTGAAAATGTGAAGTATACAGTGAAAGCAGGTTGGATATATTGATCTGAAACCAGACTGTTTTTGGTGAGTGGGGAAGCCCTCAGCAGGGTGTTTGTTCGAGGCTGATATTCACGTTTTGCCTTATCTGCCCTAAATGAGACACAAAGCAAACTTGGTTTCTTTGTGCTTACAGAAAGCCAAAAAGGTGAGAGCTTTCAAATGTTTTTTGCAGTTAACTTAAAGAATAGAATAGTATTTTTACACATTACAGTTGTTTTCAGTGTGTTCTGCCTTCTGTCACCATTTCTGGGAGGTCTGGGTGATACCCTTCCATCCAGCGCCCAGTTTTTTCTTTCTTCAGTCCCCAAAGAACATCCCCTCTTTGCGTTTTCCAGTTCATTAGCTTGAAATGAGGAGAAGACAGTGGATGATTTTTCCAAAGACGGGATGGAGTAACACACCTTGACTGAAGTCTTTTGAAAAATACTGTTCTCACAGTGAAAAATCCATGGCAAAAAAATTTCAGCAAAATCTGTAATATTAGAGGCTTTTTTTCCTATCATTTCTTAAATGAAAAAATATATTTTTTTCTCTGAAGAAAATTATTCTCAAAAGTGTTCTAAAGCTCTAAGGGCCTCAGATCAAACATTCTCTCATTCAAGAATGAAAACTTACCCCTAAAATAAAGTTCAGAATCCATATTTAAATTTAAAAATGCCAAATTGGGCAACTTCTTTTTATAGAACAGAAGAGCCTCTACACTACCTACAGCTAAGTTAAACCTTGCTTTTTTTACTGCAGTGAGAGCTGCCCTCACCTAACTGTCGTCTAACCATTTTAATATATTAAGCCAAATCTAAAAATATTGAAAAGAGAAGGTAGCTTGGCATGGCTTACGCTTTACGTGGCTTGTTATATTTATTAACTATATATATAGCTTCTAAATTAGTAGAAAAATGCGGAAAGCAAAGCCTAAGCAGACCTAAATTCTCAGGAGACGAGATTCCGTGGAGAAAAAGATACTCTTCAAATCTGTGTCCATAAAAATAAATATTCATGAAACGTGCAAAAGTCAGATTTAGTTTATTCATATGTCTACTCTCGAGTTCTGTGAGACTCTTTGAGCATGGATTTTCCATGTTGGCACATACGCTAGCAGAACTGATGTTCTTGTGTGTTTAGGCTTAGTTTCACCTTGACTGGGAAATGGAGTTGTTATTATTAGTTATTATTACTGAAGTGAAATGTGATTTCAGGCTAGATCAAGTTTGTGACTGCTTTCCTGTTGCATTTCACAAGGGACTGAGAGATAGGCAGGACTCAGAACCTGCTGCAGCTGAGGTTGCCAGATGTTTGTCCTTTGCCAAATTTTAAACAATTACAAAATTCTGACCATATCTTCAGAGTGCAGCTTCCTTCCCTACCCCCTCGGCCAGCTCTCCCGCCCTCCTCCCCACCTTCCCTTGGCTTTGGTTGTAGCTGTGAGCGCTCGGAGCAGGCAGTGCTTTCTGCTGACTCTGTACATCTATTTATGTTAAGGCATTTTGCAATATTAGGTCTACAAATGGAAGCCAGTAAGCTGTGGTGTTATTTTTCTTCTTATTTTTTTTTTTTTTTTTCAAGAACTTTTATTTTAGGAACTAAAGCTTTTGAGAGACAGAGAAATAACTGGGACCTCGAATGTGAGTGAAATTGATGTGTAACAATTTAATTAGAAGTTCATAGATCATGATAATGAGTTGACTAGAAATCCTGGCAATAGAAGTGTTCCACATTCCTATGACACAGGTGTCAAGCTCAGGTGCACTTTGTTTCAGAAATCTGTAAAGCAGTTCTGCATCACTGTGGTTCTGGTTAGATAGGATGCAAAAGAAGTAGAAATCGAACAAAATAAGTCACACCACCTGTAAGATTCATACCCAAAGATTATTTTTTTTATGTGTTTAATTTTTTATGATTTAAAAATGAAATGTTTTAGGATTTAATGAATGTATTAAAGGGAAGAAGTTTCCAGTATGTAATTTTACAGGGCCGGGAGGTGGTTGTGTAGTATAAGAACTGACTGCTAAGTCTGCTAGCAAATTCAGTGGTTAATAATAAAGCAAATGTTTAGGTACTGTTTCTAAATTCAAGAACAACCAAATAGGTATTCAACCAGTCTCTTTTATCAAAGCATCACTGTTGCTCAAATCAGATGTCCGTCAAATGTCATAATTACAGTGGGATCTAGAAAAGAGGATAGACTTCAGATCTCCAAAATAAAGTTCAAGTATTGAAATAAGACAAGCTGTTTTTTCACCCTGCTATCCCTCTCCTGTCCACCTTGTTTTATAGCCTTTCCTTGCTGCTGTCCTTTCATTTTATGGATGTGCTTCAACACTCTTTCTGTGAAGTGGGACTCAGACAGCTTCTAAAAGCAGATTTTAAATTTGCCCTGAATGGTTCTGAAAGCAGCTGTCTTAATCACTGAAGGCAATTAGAGCTCCTGTGGAAATCTTGATACACCAAGCTTTGGTTGTCTTAAATCTTCCTGTCTTCGCAAAGGAGCAAAAAAACTTCTGGCATCTTTCTGTGTTTTATAATCCTTTTATTTTTTAGTGCTCTCTTTATTGGTGTCACTAGTAGTATTTGTGTATAGTTCTTGTCATTTAATAACCAGGTATGATGACCAGGGACTTAGTTTCTGTGAGACAAAAGATTTAACATTTCCTAAGAGAAGAAGAGAAGAGAAGAATATGCACAAATTACAAGTCAGAATACAATAACAAATTTTCTGGGTGCAGAATTCTTTGTGAATTCTGTTTTTGTCAATTGTGAACTGTAGGGATTTCAGAAAGATAGCTGTTGTTAGGGACCCGAGAGCTTTTGTGGGAAGTATTGGTATCTTGCTGTACTTCGTGCTGGCTGATTTGTACTACTTTCTCCCTATTTCACCACCTTCACTTGTGAAATAAATTCCATTATTTCAATACATTCACCTCTCATTAAGCCTGTGTATTTCTCCTAAAGTACCTTATACTCTCAAGTTATATATATATATATATATATATGTATATATATTTATATTTATATATACACACTCACATATATATATATTGAATGTGAATGCTATGCTTAGAGGTTAGATATGTAAATAAGTACCTGGCAACTCAAACCATTACCAAAATCCTGAGATTTCAATGTAGGAAACCTCTTGGCTTCTAAGAGTTAGGTTTGCTTATGTTTGTTGCAGTGTCAGTGTCTTCTCTGTGACCAGGACTGCTCCTGAGGAACTCTTTCCCTGAGCCAGACTCCTCTTGGCTGTGTGCTTGAACAACAGAAAATTCTCTTCTCAGAGCCACCTCTGAAGTCTTTTAGCAGAACCATCATATGTCATGCAGTTCATCTGTCCCTTCAAGAACATCAGCGTGTTTACTGAGAGCTGTGCTTGCTTAACAAACTCTAAAAATAAGCAAAAGGAAAAAAGAAAACCTATTTTTGGTTTTCCTCTCAAATGTTGACTTTTGGTAGGTATGGTACAAAAGCTGAAAACCAAAACATGTAAAGGCAATGTATTTTTGGATCTGAATTAGGTTTATTTTTTTTCTCAAGCTATATTAAAAAGCTATGTTAGTTAAACAGACCATTTGTTCTGCTGTGCTTTTTGTTTTGGTTCGTTGTTTTTGTTTTTAAGATGCGTTTATGGTACTTTTTATGCTTTGCCTTTCCCTTGGAAACTAACCAAAGAGCTTGTGGATTCAGGGATTTATAAAAAGCCCTTCTCTGTTCATGTTTGCTATAGTGCATTTAATCTAAAAGAAAGGAAAATTTACACCTCAATTAAATAATCACCTGTGAGCGCTTGAGCAAACATTCAAAGGAATGCTAAGTTTAATAAAATAGAAGTATTTAAGTATTATCTTACATCTATTAAGTGAGATTTTCTCACACTTTTAGTGTTTTGTAATTGGGAAGTGTAGTTCCTAAGTGACCACCTAAACGGTACCTTTTGTGTCTTGCTTTTAAGGTAAATATTTCATTCTTCACCATCCATAATGCTAAATTTGGAACCTTACCATTGCAGATTCAGACTTCTCTGTCAGATCCTTGCACTTTTTAAGTGGGCCCATGCTAGCCACAGTGCAGAGGAGCAAGTGGAACCCTTTCGGCTCATAGACCAGGGAGCTATTAGGTGACTGCAAGTTTGGAAGTGCTTCTACTACAGAGTGATAGCAGTAGCTGTGTGAAATCCTTAATTTAACAGTTCCTTGTACTTCACTCTATAGAAAGGTTAAAATAACATGCACGTTAGGGTTATTATTAATCCAGAGACCGTAAACACAGTCTGTTGGTAGGCTGCCTGTAGGGAGGCAGAAGCTCTGGCCATGGCCACTTCAAAAATATGCTAGTTGCCTGAGTTGAACTCCTGTTGACATTTAAATAGGGTGTCATGTTCCACAACAGATGAGAAACAATGCTTGGCAAGAAGACCTTTTCAAGAAGTGTACAGGAAAATGGGTCTACTTTCTCTTTTCCCAGTGGTGGAAGAGCTATTTTGGTGCTGGAAACTGTTCCTGTGCGAAGTGTATGGGAAAGAAATAACAAATGTATGCTGAACATGGAGGAGGAAAAAAAATGATTTCATAGAGGGTAGTGCAGAACGCCATTATGGCCACACTGTAACCTGGGGAAACTGAAACCTGACAGCATGGTAAGAAATGCAGTTTAGAGAGAACAGGTAGCTAAAACGCTGGTCCCGGGGAAAGAGCTTGCTCTGAGGAGTTTGGGACATTAAAGCAATGGCTGGTCTAACTGTTGCTTCTGAGCCAGTGGTGGTGATACTCCAAAAGTGAGGCAACGGCAGGACTAAAAAGAGCAGGGGTTAATGGTTTACTGTTTGGCCACTGGCCTGATTATAACACACTCCTACCAGAGCAATGAAGTCTAATATGAATGATAAAACAAAGTAGATATTTTTATTATCTTTCCTGCAAACCCAGCTGTATTTCTTACATTGCCTGCATGTGAAACACAGCATTTTAAAACTACATAAATTAGACTATCACCTTAAGTAATAGCTTGAAATGCAAACTGCTTCCTTAGTTAGATAGCCATTTCCTTAGGTTACCTTGAATACTCATTTGGGAGACAGATAGTTTGAAGTTAATTTTCAAAACATGCTATTTTCTCCTTGCTTTCTGAACAGGTGAGTAATAAGAGTAGAACCTTGGTACCACTGCGGTCAGTAGAAGCTTTCCTTTGACTTTAGGTACAGCTTGTATTTCTCTGAGCATAAGGTAAACCTGAGCAAGCAACAGGAAAGACCGACTGGTGAGTCCATTTTTTTCAGCATCTTTTCTTGACAGTAATTACTCCCTTTGTTCTTCCAAGCTCTTCCTGCAGTATAAGGGAATGGGATGGTCAGAGTTAGACAAAACTTCCTGAGAGTTATGTGACACAAGGACAGTAATTCGGTTTTCAGTGATTTAAGAATTATTTTCACTGGCAAATCGTATCTTGCAGTATCTCGTTCCTTTGTATTTCCAGCTTATCATACAAATTCATGCCAAGGATGGCATGCCCAGCTGGTTCAATCCATGTAGTTGTAGGATATCTGTTGTAAAAACAACTGTATATGCTGGGGAAGGCTTATTTCTGTAAGAAGGAATCAGTTTGAACTTGTCAAAGAAACAGTATTCTAGCTGTCAGAGTTCTGCTTAATAATCACACAGGGTTATTTTTAACAAGATTTAATAATCTTTGCTGGGAGTTAGTGGGAAAGAAACCAGTGGGGCATCCAGGAGCGCAGGGCTGTAGGTAAGGCAATATCAGCAACACAGAATTGCCTGCCTGTGAGAATGTTCCTTCTTGTTGGCCAGGAAAAGGTAAGAGGGACCTTTTTCATACTGATGCTTTTAAAGGCTATCTGATTTCAGGTTATTTTCACTATCAGTGACTGTCGTCTTTTCACAACTCTTAATGTCAGGCCACATTTTCTGCTCATCTTCTGTACATACTGACCGTTACTTAGGAGCGTTAATGAGCATATTCATTTAATTTTCAATCCTTACCCTTCATTTTCTTAAGCAGCTTCATAACCTCTGAACATAAACTCCTTCTGAGAAGACATTTTTCATCTTTTCTGAGCCCTGAATAAGAGGTAACGTTGGGATAGGAATTGGGAAATTATGCAAAACAAGCTCAGCAACTTCAGATCTCCGTGTTGTGAGAGTTTGCTTGGTTTGTTTTAAAAGCCAGTGCAATCAAATTAAAAGCAGACAAAACTAAATTCGGTTCAAAGTTGGCTCACCTTTGGTTTCAGCAGGAGCTGCGAAAGCCAAGTTTAAATTGGGACAGGAAGGGAGGGAATGTGGTCAATAGCCTTAAAGTTGAGCATTTTAAATAGGAAATCTGTTTATGCCTCCAATAGCACTTGCTGTTCTGATTTGTTTAGAAAAGCTAAAACAATTCAGAACAGTGGAATTGCTTGAGGCTCTTCTGGCTTGGACTGAACTAAACTCTGTCCAGAATTTAAGCTCAACTCCAAGCTTCAGTTCAGCCAGTAAAATGGAGTGATTTTGATCTTGACTTTAAAAAGCCATCCTCCCATTATTTTCTTCACATTTTCCTCGTTTAGCAGTATTGCATAAAGTGTTGATATTTTCTAGTCTAAAGAGTACGTAGTATAAGTATAGCGTAACTTATTCCATATGCTTTTCTAAGAGAAATTTTGATTTTATCAGAAGTATTAAAAGACTGCAAGACTTACACTAGGGAGAGTCACAGTATGTTGTTTTGGAGGGAAACGCATTGTTATTGTTCAGTGGCAAAATGCAGCAGGGGTAGTTTGGCTAATTTTTAAGAGCAGATAGCAGTCACTCAGATGAAAACTAAGAATATAATTGCTAGGTAAGGATTCCAGATGAAGTTTTTTGTTTTGGATGAACCTCACCCTCATTCCCCACCTCCAAAAAGCAGCATGGAATTTTCTGTAGGCTTTTTTTGCGTTATTTGTAGTATATTTTTTTCACTGTTTGGCTTGACCCACTTCTCCTTCACCCTTTCTTATTTCTACTCTCCCTCCCTTCCAAAATGCCAAGGTTTTCACCAGTGCAGTACTCACAGGAGTCTGCTGAGGCATTGAATCACTAGCAACTTCAAGCATCATCTTGACTGATTCACTAATGCTCCCAGCTGGATTGTTCAATGTTTTATGTAATATATGGTGTTTGTATAGTGCAACTTATATAATTTGTGTAGTACACGCGTAGAACCACAGAATGGCTTGGGCTGGAAGGGACCTCACATCCCACCCAGCCCCAACCGCTGCCATGAGCAGGGCTGCTCCCCAGCAGTTCAGCTGCCCAGGGCCCCGTCCAGCCTGGCCTTGAGCACCTCCAGGGATGGGGCACCACAGCTTCTATGGGCAGCTGTGCCAGCGTCTCACCACACTCTGAGTGGAGAATTTCCTTCTAACATCTAACCTAAATCTCCTCTCTTTTGCTTTAAAACACTGTATTTATGTAACTCGTGAAGATAGTAGAGAAAGGAATTACATTCAGATTACTGTATTAGAAATTTGGGGGCTGTTGATGTGGAGGAAAATAACCACATCCTTTTCTCAAATATCTAAATAAATAAATAAATAAATAAAAGCAGAAAGAATACAAGTATATACAGCTGGAACTGGTGCAGTCCTGAGTACATCTCTGCAATGAGATGTGCTTCGTATCAGATGTCATAGCCCAGAATTTGCAGTCCAGATGTGACATATTCTGAGGTTCTGCAGTGGCAGCTCATGGTCTTGTCGAGTTGCGAGTGTGTAAAATTCAGGGAGGAACACGTGAGCTACACACGCGTGCCATCTCTGCTCTGTCCCTGCCAAGTGGCAGCAGCACCCGGACATCTTCGTAGGAGCACTGCCCTGCAGCTCTGCTGAGCGGTGCAGGGAACAGCTGGAGCAAGTTGGCAGAACCTTGGCTGTAATGTAATGCATAAGATCGTGCACGTGTTCTGTAAAAGATCGGATCTCATAAATGTCTGTCAGCAGTGAAGGAGAGCTGATTGTGGTTTGGAGGCTTAATGAGACGTTAGTGAAAAGTGTGTTGTTTGTGGCATAAGAGCAAAGAAACTGAAATTTGGCAGGTATTTCATTCCACAGGGAGGAATGCGGGACATATTTGACAGCATTTAAGTCTGTAGTCCCTGAATGTCAGGACTCTAATGCTTGTGTCTTCTTTCGTTTTTCCCCTAGATCATGGAATGTATGTTGGTCAGGGAAGAGGTTATAACTACTTAAAGGGTCTAATTGTAGCCAAATCCCTTGCACTCCCTCCCCACCTCCACTAACCCTGCTCCCTTCCCTGGCTTTATCAGTGACAGTGTGACATGTTCAGGGAGCAGGCAGATGGTTTTGAACTGAAAGGAAAGAGTTACTCAGATCCTACATGGAGGAGAAGGGAACGTGGAGATGACAGGCATTTCTCCCACTCATTTCCCTCTTCTGTCAAATACCTGTATTATTCTCTTTGTCATTTGGATTCTCTGGATCTGGATCGGGATCTTCTCACTTCTCTCCTCCTCCCCAAGCTCAGCTGCATTTTCCTGCTGCTGCTTATAACCCTTTTATTTCTATCATCTTTCACCATAGCTTTGATCACCTTTTCTTATTAACTCTTTTGTTCATTCTTTAATCTTCTCAGCCCTGCAAGCAGACGTTCATATTTACAGTTAGCTTTCCTTTCAGAAGCAGTTTGATTCTTCTGAATTCTGCTATAGTCTGACACCTCACTTAAATATAAAATACAAAATGTTGACACATGCCAATTGTACCATTTTTTCTCACCAGTCTTCAAATTTCTGTGAGTCATTTAGTTCAAACTAAGCACAGTTCAAATTCAGTGCTTAGCCTGTCCCTTCCATCCACTCCACTCAAGTGAATGAAAACGGATAAGCTAGAAATTCATTTGGGTATATAGTTTTTGCAGATGCGCTGTCTCATGAGTATAAAGCTTGTGCCTGGGCTAACATTTGGGTTTCAGATCTTGTTTTCTGTTTAGGTTTTTTGACAGTGAGTGCTGTGCTCTGAACATGGGGGAAGCACTGAGACTAATTTTCATAGTCAGAGCCCATGGTTAGATCTGACACTTTCATCCTTTAGAACAAGAACAGCAACGTTTTGAAGAGTTCAAATTTGGAGGCAAAGAGAAAGTTAATCGTGTCTCAGCATTAGAGATGCTTGATTTAGGAGCATCAGCGCTAACAGATCCTTCCCCCCTGCCTCTGCTCCAATCCCCAGGGAATGTAATAACTTTAGGGCAGTCTAGAAAAGCTGTATGCTTGCTTTTCTGAACTATTAAAAAGTGCCTTTTTAAATGGAAAGCATTTACCTGCTTACATGTGACAGTGGAAATTTGGCTTTGTAGAGTTACTGAAGAGGTGGTTCTTCATTGGGGGGTGGGGAGGGAAGGAGTGGCAGCTGTTAGTTATGTTAACACATTCTTTTCTTAGTTCTCATCCAGGACAATCCTTGACATTTCCCGTTGTGTGATAGAATTTGTGCTTTCTGGTCAAGCAATCCACCTTAAAATCTTACCGATTAAAAATGTTGTCATAAACACAAATAGAGCCTGGAATGGATTGCTTGGATGAACTGTTCTGCTGCTTAGAGAGAAGTAAGTACTCCTCTTGGCAGTAGGATTTCTGCAAAGGGGAGTAGCATCTCTCTGCTCTTTTTTCTGTGGATGTGCTCAGGGAGTAGTGGATCAAAGATAATCATTAGACAATTCTTCTACTCTAAAAGGCCTTCCAGTAAGTTTCATTGGGAAGGTTAACTGAGGAGTTGAAATGATCAGGGGGAGAACAGCAGATTATTCTCATGATAGTTATGTTTTGTCTAGTTCTCTCTTTTAACAATGGATTTATGAGAATGTTTTACTTTTATGTATCTGTTGGCAGGTAAAGGGAGTTATTTGGCTACTCATATCAAGGAAGGGCTGAGGAACTCGGAAAGGGATCAAAGTAGGGACATCAGCTTGTGGATGCATGCATGCCATCAGCGAGCCTATAATTCTAGCATAGCAAAAGAAAATAGAGCTTTATATTTTGCTTTTGACACATACAGTGGTATAATTGCATTTAAAAAGAAAGTATACAAAATAGTTTGATTTCCAAAAGCTGTTCAAATGCCTGTGATCACGTTCTGTACTCTTTTCACTAGAACTCCGTTTGTTGTTTGCAGTTGTTCCTGGGCTTGCTCTGGACAGATCTCAGACTTGTTTGTGTATGCTGAGCTTAAATTGAACTGTTCTGACTTTGATGTGGATGGCAGATAGCATTTCAGCTGCTTTCTCACAGTGATCCTCACACTGCTGCATCTCCCTGTTCAGCCTCTCAGTCGCTGTATTTCATCTCCAATTAGTGCAGTGCTGAGACCTGGCCAGGTGTATATTCCTTCACTCACCCTTCTTGCTGATGTTTTGCATCAAGCCTGTCTCCACCTCAGTGTTATCTCTGTTATCCTTCTCTTTTATCTACCAAAGCTTTTTCAGATTTAAAATTTACCTTGAAATACTTAAATAGTTTTATTAAACGTTGCCTTTACACCTGTGTTCTGGAGCAATGTACAAGCTAGAGCTGAAAGAAGAATCACTAAGTACATTAGAGATGCCTCTTCAAATGTTGGTGTTTTAAAATTCAATACGTATGCATCTATGGATTTAGAGAGAAAATTTGGATCCTTGCTCTGATGTCAGTGCTAAAGATCCGAGAGTTGATATTTGTAGAGATTGTCTTCAGAGAGGGGATCAAAGGAGCGATGAAATTAAATATTAATGAAACAATGAGGTATCTAGGAAAAATTCTGCCCCCTCAACCTCAATGGTTGTCAGGTATTCTTCAGAGATTAAGAAAATAAGATGGGTAGAAATGTTTTGATGACATGTTCTAGGCAGGAAATGGATCTGTGGGAGGTGGATGGGTTGATGCTGGGATTGGAGGATTTACAGGGAAAGCAGAAGGAACTGGAACTGGAGAAACAGCAGCAGGGTGGTGGTGGGGAGCACTCTCTTTAGGATGTATGTATGAATGTGATGGCACTAGTAACACACTAAGGTTAATAGGGCCACCTACCAGTTCTGTTGTGCTACATATTAAATGTGAGGAGGTAGTGAGCTGCTGTTTTCCATAATCTCCGGGTGAGATCTGTGTTCATGGTTGCCCTGAGGTTAAATACTGCTTACTAACAGCAGAACGTCGGCCACCATCACTGCTTTATCTAGATGATGATGCTATAACCAGGACTAACTGTGCAGCACCAAGTGCTCCAGGATCTTGGAGTCACTAAAAAAGAAGTTGTTCCTCACAAATCAGTCTCCTGCCTGTACTGTAAAAACTTTCTTGAAAACTGTTTGAATGTGTAAATATTGCTCCAAGATGATCATTTACAAGGGCTCTGCAATCTTCACACTGTACACTATTACACACTTCAACCTTACAGCATGTTTTGCAACCACCTTGCATAAGCTTGGAGGCTAAATCCCCAAAACTAATGGGTTGTTTATTCTTTTTCCCTTTCACTTAGGCAGAGAGCTTAGGGAGCAACTGTTGTGGAAACCAGTCTTTTTGCATTTAAGAACCCACAATGGACACCTCTAATTGCTTATCGTTACCTTAGAGCAATAATTTGCTGCTCACCAGTTCTTTACATGGCATTCAGTTCTACTGCTGTAACTGCAAAAGTGTCTCTTAAACTGGGAAAAAATTAAACAGGAAACAAAAGTATCTCTTTAAAAAAAAAAAAAATTAAACAGGAAACAAAAGTGTTCCACACAACTTTAGATCCCCCTTTTTTATATTCAAAAGGGATGTACAACTTGAACCCCACTATTGTGCCTTCTGCCAAAACCACGCTGCTGTCTGTGGTGATGCCCATTTCCAACTGGAGCGGGCCACACCTCCTCAAGAGCCTATGGGAGAGTCTTCTGTCTTACAGTTGCTCCCCATCAAACAACTAGGAACGTGTCTTCTGTGTCCAAAATGAATCATGGAATCACAAGGTTGGAAGGGACCTACATGATCATCTAGTCCAGCTGTCCAAATGCAGACTCCCACTTCTCATACTGGGTATCCTTTTGGAAGAAGACATATGTAACTGCTTACCATCTTGTGACCGAAGCATGCCAAACATACGACAGCATGGGTTTTGGACCAGTAATGCATGTGGCAGTGGGACATTGTGGAGAAGGAAGGGTTAGGGCGGTAAAGAGGACTGGAACAGAAAGAGTAAAAGAGGGCTTCAGGGAGCAGGCCTTCAGCCTGGCTTTTAGAGCAGACACCTCTTGGCTGTGCTTTGGATGTGATTCTGCAGCCATACTCATAGTATGGTGCTGTAGCTTCACTGAAGCCTTAGAGGTGCTTGATATTATCCTATTCTGGAGGCCTTTGTTAATTTTAATCAGAAGCAGTACTTTGGATGATTGATTGATTAATTGATACATTCTGTTGTGTGGACCTATGGCATAATTGCTGGTGCCATTTTGGCGGCAGCCTATTGTGTTCTTATTTTGAGGTTTCTGTCTTCTTGTTGCTGCTGTTCTGGTGTTTGAAACTGTACAGAATTACACAGCCAGTGATCTGCAATAAAAATCCGGTCTTTCTTTCCTTCTCGAGAGAAATGAATTATAAATGTCCTTGTTGCCAAGCTCTTGATAACTATATAAGTGGGAGAACCTCTCAGCGATATACCTTAATAGCAGAATTAATGATGTTTGAGCTTAAGTCTGTTTGTTGAGACTTCATTAGCTTTTCAGCTGAGAAAGCAAGTGGGGGAAAATGTATTTCAAATGCATGAATTGTGCACTGGGCCACACTGGGAGACAGGCAGGCAGCTCTGTCCTGCACAGTGTTTTATTCCCACTAGTAAACTGCTGTTGTTTCTTTCCCGTGTTACATATATTCTGGCTTTATTTCACCTTTCAGTTTACTTCTGGGCTGGACATTTTTACTGTTTTGAAGTCTTTGTGTGTATGTGCCCAGGAGAGTGTTTGTGTGTGTGTGTGTGTGTGCGTGTGTGTGCGCGCCTTTTCTCTCAGGTTTCTGTACCGTGTTGTCAAAACTGTATATCAAACACAGAAGCAGTTTTTACACAGTGATCAGTTCTTAGACGATCCTCCTTAGGGTTTGTTTTGGTTTTGGTTTTTCATTCAAACTGTCTTCTTCCTAAACACTGAAATGTACCTGAATTGGAAGCTTGCTAAACATTGTACTTCTTTGATGAAGGGCAGACCCTGGATTCAACTTCTTAATCTCTTGCAGTGAGCTCTGTCAGTTTTTGTAGAACAAGAGGATCTTATTATAGTCATAAGGATGGAATCCACTACTCTGTATTACAGTACTGGATTTTATTTGCAGAAAAGCCCCCTTTTAATGAGTGTGAATTCCTGGTACTAAGAGCCAAAACTCATGTTTTAGTGTTTATTTTTTACTATTTGGCATGTTCTCAGACAATTTGTTTGTTGTGCTGGATCATCACGGGGTCTGTTAGATCATCTAATTGAAAAAAATAAAGGGAGTTTGTTGTCCTGGAACCGCTCCAGGAGTTGTCTGTTCCACAGCCAAGTCCCTCCTATGCTCTAACTCTGAGGTCATCTCCATAAGTCACGTTTATTATGTTTAATCTTTTTTTCCCCGTTACAGACTTGGAGTCTAAAACTTTTTAATTAAATATACAGCGTAACATGTATTTGGAAAGCAGCAGTGTAAATTGCTTCTCTCAGGTTAGCCACCTGGCCTTCAGACTTAGGTTGAAGGTTATTCGTTCTGCACTCCAACAGAAATGCACTGATTATTATTGCTGATGATAACTACATCTACTGCTAAGATATGGATAAGGCACTGAAAGATAGGAGAAGTATTTTTAAGAGAGTATGTATTTCTGTTTGAGCAAAAAACAATAATCCAGCAGCCGGAACGACTGCACTGTTTTTCATGTTTTCAACCTGATTTATCAGCAACGGTAGTTGTTTGGGAGATATCCAACAACACGCTCTGTCTAATAACAACAAGCTTGCACAGCGTATGTTCATTTCTGTTCTGAGTGTTCCAGGTTCTTTCTAAACAAGAACTTTCTAATTGAGTTAGTCTTGAAAGATGTATTTGAGGTGTGTCTGCTTTTCTTTTATTAGAGATCATTCCAAACCTCATTCTCCACTTAAAAGGTGCACCAAGAAATGGAGTTGCTCTTCAGGATTATATGTACTGATCTCTGCACTTAACTTTTTCAGGAAACGGAAGACTTACTTATTGCCTCCTTTGACGGAGAGATTTCTATGCCCCATAAATCAGGAAGGAGAGTTTCAAGGGCTAGCTCCCGTCGCTAGGTAATTACATATTCAGCGCAAGCTCCTGAAACGTGTGTCGTTTGTGTCAGAAAGGAGAACAGACTTCTGCTGACAGCTTCATCTCATAAGCATGAAAATTGGGAGGGAGGGTTTGGGGGAGTTCATGTTGTGTTCTTTTATAATGGTTACAAGCTCTTACACAACTCTGTGAAATCATCTGTGTGATTTCCTGATGCTGCCGGCACTGATTGTTGCTGTGGATGGCAGGTATTGGAGGAGTCCCAAGCAAGGAAGTAAAAAGGGTGAAAGCAAGAGCAGAGATCGTTTAAAGAGAAGAGAAAAGCCATTTTTCAAGGAGCTGCTGTATAAGAATTAGAGACTGTATCTTTTGAAAAATGAGAGCTGAGTTCTGACAATTAGTTATGGAAAGCAAGTATAAGAGACTGGGGCGCAGAAAGAAAAGGCAGGGAGTATTGCTTAATGTACTTACTTCCTATTCTAAAGATAGCCATCTAAATAAAAATTTCAGTGGTGTTTCAGAGCAATTGTAGACCAGGATGTATTCAGTTTGCTCCGGCTGCTTGACCTTGCTTCGCTGCTGACTGCAATGAGGCAGTCGCTGTTGTGACCAGCACTGCCCCTGGGCTGCTGCGGAGAGATGTGTGAACACCCAGCAGTGGCTCAGTGAATTCTGGGGGCTGTCATACTGAGTCCTCTGCTGCAGATTGTTCAAGTTCAAAGCAAACCTCTATCATGTTTCCAGTTCTCTCACCCCTGCAATAATTCGTATTTGGGCTGTCTGTCCTGTCAGGAACTAAGAATTAAAACAGGAGCGAGGATGCATCTTCTCTTGCAGTTAACCTCATCACTGGGCTGTCATTCTGCAGCACAGCCAGTCATGCTAAATTTCTGCTGACTTTCAGTAGCTTGAATCTATGTTCTGAGGGATTTTTACATAGGAACTACAGGTCCTTTTTTATTATTATTATTTAATGCCACTCTCTACCCCCAGAAGGGGAATTTCAAAGAGCGAGGTCCATCTTGCACACTGAAGAAGTGTGGCAAAATTCCTGGTAGTCGCAGGTGGACTCCAATTACTCAAACATATAAACAGATACTTTGAACTTAACCTGTTAGCTTCAAGTTTGAAAGCTGTTCTTTGTGTGTAACCACAGATCTGGGTACTCTTCAAAGGAGTATCTATCTTATTACTTGGAGGATCCTTGGGAACACGTACGTTTGCTCTGTAAGCAGGTCAGTATGCAGACAACTCTTTTAGTACAAGAAGTTATGGAAGTCAAGTTCCACAGAGAAGACCTCACAAAGTAGCTTGGAAAGAAATGTAACACAAACAACAAACCCAAATGAGGGTAGGGCTGCAAAATGGGATTTTGGCACTTGGCATAAGAGAATTAATTTGGTCATGGAGAAAACAAAATAGGCGGTCCCAGAAATGGAAGGTGGCAAGTATACCATGCATAGCCAGTTAAGAAACCCATGCTAGGAAAAAATAATAATAATCATAATGAGTGTTTATGAGAGATAATTTAAGGCATTGGAATGCACTGCCCAGGGAGGCGGTAGAGTCACCAATCATGGGAGTGTTCAAGAAACGTTTGGATGTTGCATTGAGGAATACGGTTTAGCTGGGAAGTATTGGTAATGGTTGGACTAGATGATCTTCTTCTAGGTCTTTTCCAACCTGAAAAATTCTGTGATTCTGTGAATTTCTGTTTCAGTCAAGATGAATGTAATTTATCTAGAAGGGGTGTAGAAGAAGAACATAGTTCAGGTCTCTGGCTTGAAGTGGTGCTGGAGATGAGAGGAGATGTTGTGGACTATGAATGAATTGACGAATATTTCTAAAGTAATATCAGAAGGAGATTGTGGGGTTCTACTGGATTCTCATAATAAATTTGGCTTAGCTGGCAGAGGATGATTATGAAAAAGGATGGCTTTTTGGTGTTTGTCAATCCAGTCTGTTGAAAAATGTTAGTGTGTGACTTCTGGATTTCAAGCATAATGTTACCTTTAAAAAGTTGCTCTAAACTTACTGGAATTTGGGGTTTGCTTATTAAAAAGTTGAGACCCTATTGGACATATTTTTGGAAACAGTGCTCTTAAAAGCTTTATGTGAATATGCCCTCCTGTAGATACGAATGACAACAAACATGTATATGTCCCATCAGTTAACTGCTGTTTCTTGTTCTGAGTTCTGATAAACTAATTATCGTGCTTTTGGAATATGTAAAGACCCCATCCTTATTTTAGAATGAAAGCTGACTGAAACTCTTTGCCGCTACTGAGCAAAGACAGTGATCACCAACAAATATTTTCATAAAGTTCATTGTAACCTAATTGCAGCATTCTGTAATCACCTTTTTTAAGTTTCAAGCTGATGTTTGTCTGAAATAGTTTGGCTCGGTCATGTACTTTGTCTCCTGTTTTGAAAAGATTCAGACTTTAAAAGAAGGTTTGGATTTCAACTTTTAATTTCTCACTCACAGGGTGATTATTTCTGAACTCTCATAGGAGATGTGCCACCAACAGGGTGGAAAAACATTCTCTCACACGTGGGTCTGGCACACAGACAGAGCAAAGGTTTATTTTTATTAGTGGGATTTTCTTCTGGGAGAAGGAATAGATAAAGGATTTGAAGGAAACAGAGCCACGTGAGGTGAATTCGTATCAAAAGACCAGCATTCTTGTGCGTGTGTGTGTGTGTGTTGTCAGTAATGCACTGACAACATACCTATTAGCTTAGGCTTTTACTTACGTCATTCCACATGGAGAAGGAGGAAGTTGTTATCTGCTGCTTGCTTTTCAGTTTTATCTTTAGGGAAATTCAGGACTGCCACAGTGCATTGATAGGTAAACGCTAATTTTCATATGTATTGGCATCAGTGCTCATGGGGCATTTTGCTCAAATTGTACAAACTCATAGTTGTGGTAGGATCTGGAAGAAGGGAATTGTATTGGGCACTAAAAGGTCGTGGTGACAGCTTCTGAAAGAAGTAACATATGGTCACGATATCTCTGCTGCAGGGTAATTTATAATGTCTGTTGTTGTTTTTTTTTCTTTTGCCCCTATGGCATTTCTTATAAGCTGAGGTCAATGGACAGCTTATTGACTGAGAGAGCCAGTGGATTCATGGGGGCTGGTTAGAATGCTGGACAGCACCACGATGAAAGAACTGTTCTAGGTGAAGAGAAGCATCTACATATATATTAACATTAACTTATTTTCTTGCA
The DNA here is from genome assembly GCF_039878825.1 of Excalfactoria chinensis. Classification (NCBI taxonomy): domain Eukaryota; kingdom Metazoa; phylum Chordata; class Aves; order Galliformes; family Phasianidae; genus Excalfactoria; species Excalfactoria chinensis. The sequence goes on from NC_092826.1 coordinate 49,741,455, forward strand.
AAAGAAGTGGATTCATAAATGCCACTGAAAATGATTGGTCATGAGCAGAAGTGCTAAATTGAGTGTAAAAGCTTTTCTCATGGTGAAACTCACTGGTCACCCGCTCTCTGGCTTTACTTTCCAAGTTATTAACACATCACTAGGAATACACTCGTTTTGGCTTGCTGCCATGCAGTGCAGTTGCTCAACTGTATTTCCTGCTAGTAACCTTTATTTCTATTTCACAATGACTTCTGATCACTGATTATTATATCTCTAGATTAATTCACCTTGAATCCATTTATATTTTATGTAGAGAAATAAGCATTTTAGGGGAGGAATCCATTAGATAATAATATAGTATTGTTTGTAATTTTTAGATTTTAAACATCTGCATTACTGAGATACATTGCACCCCACATTTGATTTATTATATAAGCTTCATAGCTGGTAAGAAGCTTGGCTGTAGCAATCAGCATTTATCCAGCCAAACTGCATCATAAGAGTTGGTCTTTTTCACTGCGGCTGGTTAAGTTTGGTGTTGATGATAACGTTTTGCATACTGCATGTGGTTTTAACCCTTGTTGGACACAGCGTTGGTCTCTATTAGGCACGACTATAGCCTATTTTCATGTGGCCCATAGCAGAGGTTGCTTTTCTTACTAGCAATGTAATATTCCCTTCCAAAATGTTTGAGCGAGCAGATTCCAAACGTAGGCTATCATTTCATAGTGCAGCATGGATTTGCCTAACTTATAAGTAAGCCAAAGGAGAGCCAAAGTATTGATTAGCGATAAAGATTGACTTTTAAAATTGTCTTAGTGGTTTTGATAACAGGCAATTAAAACAATCATTTTCTAAGGTCATTCTAATTCTTTGAATGATTCTAAGCTTTAGTTCTTGAAATCTGACAGTGTAAGCTCAAAAACCAAAGAATAGAAGTCCCTTTGAATTTTTAAAGTGCAACCTATCCACTCAGTATATTCCAGAAAAACATACAGAGGATCACAGAATCATAGGGAATGGACATCAGGAGATGAGTTCAACCTACTCCTAAAGCAGGTTCCCTACAGTAGGTTGCGCAGGTAGGCTTCCAGGCAGAAGCCTACCTGCACCTTCAGTAAGCCCATGGCAACAAAATGCCATAAATATAAGGCCTAACATCACGTAATATAACTTATGAACTAGCACTAGTTCAGATTTCCATGGGTAATTGGAAGCATTTAGGGTTTACAGGAGGAGAAACACAGAACTTGAAACTATTGAAAGTATGTTGACTCAGCATCACTTTTTGGGGGATGGGGTTAATCTTTGGCTGTGAATTCTGTGCTGTTCATTGAAGACTACCACCAGATCACATTATAAATCATGTAAAATCTTAGAGACAATGCATAGAAAGTAACAGTACTAAACCTCAACATTTACATACTTGACACTTGACACTTGAATGATAGCTTTTCTCCTTTTTACTCACTGTCTGCAGAACACACAGAGAAGTAATCTGATGGTTTAGAAGTCTGTAGAAAATAGAGGAGGTAAATCAAACTAGGGAAGCAGTATGGTAAAGGCATGAAGCAAGCCTGAGGAGATTCACAGATTAGGTCCGAGGCTATTGTTTGTTGACACAATAGAAGGAACAAGTTCGGAAGGTGTGTGGACGCCTGCCACATGTGGCCTCTTCCACTCGGCAGGACAGGGTTTCCACGTCAGACGGCTTAGGAGAGGGGCCTCCGTCTCCAGCTCTCATCCATCCCTAGGACAGCAGTGCTGCTCTGTACCAGGGGCTGGTCTGGAGGTGTGGTTTTCTGCAGTCCATGCTCTTTTGAGGGCTCACAGAGCTGGGTTTTCTTGGACTCATTGCATCTCAAGACAGAATTATTAAATTAGATTAAGCAGTTTGCATTGTGTTGTATTCAGTAGTATTTCCTAGTTGTGGAAATACTCTCTCATACTTCTCTTGAAAGCATTGTTACACCTTTGATTTTTGTCAGAAGAAAGCAGAAAGTCCCAGCCCTGCTGGCCCAGGCTGATTGCAAGCCTCAGGCTACTACGCACCTTACATGCTTATTGCTGGCAGTCACAGAGATCAGTGGCCTGATCCTCCTGGTCTCTTCTCTAATGCCATGATGTCCTTTCCTACTTTCTCATAGCTCTTCTCTCAACCTGTGCCAGCTTGCCATTGTTCCTCTTGAATGGAGGTGACCACAATTAATAGTGGAATATGAGGGTTACCTTAGTTGACATTTACTGGGCTGCTTTGTTTTACTTTGTTTTGTTTCATAGAATCACGGAATATCCTAAGTTGAAAGGAGTCCACAAGGATCAAATCCAACTTCCAGTCCCTTGCAGACCACCCAGAATTCAAACCTGTCTGAGAACATTGTCCAAATCCTTCTTGAACTCAGGCTGCTTGGGGCCATGGCCACTGCCCTGAGCAGTCTGTACCATGCCCATTGCCCTCTGGTGCAGAACTTTCTTTGTGTATCCAGTCTTCATTCTCATGGTGTGGCACTCTGATAGCTCATGGTCATTTTGAGGTCAAATTTATCCTGAAATCGATCTTTCTAATGATGACCATGTGACAGTATGTTCATGTAGAGGAGCTGCATCTGAGATGCAGTGACAGCTCATGTTTAAATATTTGCTATCTTACCATTGGCTTTAGCGGCCTGAATGATTTTAAAATGAACAACATAGAAAACATTTATGTGCTGTACTGTGTCCTACAGGTGGAATCATTGAATCTTTCTGAACGTGCAGATGTCCATTGCCAAACACTGTAAGTCATGGTATGGAACACAAACATTTCAGTGGCACAGGGAAGTTTTCAAGCAGCTCAGTGTCATTCACAGGTTCAGATAGAGCATCCTGAAGTGCATTCTTCCAAGCTGTCTTCCTTGTACGCAGAATGTTACACTGGTTTGTATTTCTGGTCAATGTTTTGCAGGGGTAACCTATTAATAGCTGATTTCCCTACGTGAGCAGGCAGCACCATAAGCTGTTTAAAGGTTAAGAACAGATTTGTAAATGGAAATTTATAGTGGTTATTTTTGTTGAAATCAAGTGTACTCAATTAGCGTCCATGTAAAAAGAGCTACGTTAAAGAATACAACAGTCATCGTGTATCTAATGATCCTTTATTAGCAGATTATGATGGTATCTTTATTAGTGTTAGTAATTGTGCTCACAGTGTGGCTGACGGGTTAAGCCATCTCTTATTACAGTAGTTTTTGTGCCATAGCATCGGGATCAGAAATGCAGTTCTTGAAGATTTGCCTGTTATGAAGAATAGGGTGCAAAGAAATGGAAGCACATCTTGCCATTGTGTTTAGTGACACAGGTGACAGATTGTTGTAGCTGATTCTGAGCAGGAAGAGCTTGCGCATAGGTAGACTTAAAGTGTTTCAGGCTTGGTTCGTATTTACATATTGTGTATGTATGAGGACTAGGACAGGGTTGTTCTGAGTTGTTAAACACTTCAGTGTGGTGTATGAACAGGGGTATTAGCTGAGATTGCTGGGTTACACCACTTCACCTTTGCATTTGTACTATTGCAAGTCTCAGATTCCATGATTACCGATTTATTATTTATAAGGGACCTGTTCCAAAATTGTTGTGAGTTCTCCAGACTTTTCAACATTTTCTTCTTCTCCATCATGCACACACCAATATTGCCTGTCACCTTTCATCCCAAATGAAATGTTCTACATCTATGAGATTTCATTTAGGCTCTTGATCTTTGGGATAGACTGAACAAATATATGCTCTGAAGAATCTAACCCATGCTACACAAACAGCCCAGTGCATGCTGAAAAAAAGCTTCAGCTTTTTAGTAAAAATAGATCAGTCCAATTAAATGTGTTCATATTTCATTAAGGCATTCTGTAAGGGTTCCATCAGGATACCTTTGTAATTTTAGGACCAGCAGGGAATAGGACAAGTGAATAAAAGAACAGCAGAATAAGAAGATAGTTAAATGATCATACTCTCCTATACAGGAGAGGTTTTCCACCTCTCCATAGGAATGCGGTCAGAATACTCATAAAATCTATGTAAGTGGTCTGCCTGCTCAGTCTTCACATCTACTGTTTCAGCTGTCCTAAGAAATACATGTCTGGAAAGCACAGAAGTTAAATTCCAGTATAAACCTGGTTTTAGAAAGGACTGCTTGGGTCAACGAGTCATGTCCCTTCAATTACAAGCAAACATGTGATAGCTATTTAATCCAAGAGATATCTGCTTTACACGCATATACCACAAAAATACCTATAACAATCCTAAGATCTACACCACAAAAGGCCAAGCTGAGCATGACACAACAAATATGTGTTACAAGCAGTGTATGGGGTAAGACGAGACAGGTGAATGAGGATAAAAACACTGTGTATTTATTCAGTGAGTGTGATGTTTCATCTGGGTTTACCAGTCCAGACTCATGCAGTGAAGCACAAGTTGTATTCCTGCAATAAAGATTGTTGATGCAGATCAGGGTATGAGGCTACACACAGCCTGGCAACGTTATTTCCTGAAGCCATTTTTACCAATTACTCATGTGCAGTAACATGCAGGGATCCTTAAGCAGGGCTAGAACACAGACTTGCTTGCTTTGAACTTAACAGTGCTTCTGGGTCTTGCAGATGCATTACTGTGCACCCACTGAAAAATAGTTGACCAATTCCTTGATTCATACATACAGACCTGTATGAGAGGATTGCCTTAATTCATAAAGACTTTCCATTGGGGGACACTGTTAACCATTACAGCATCCAGAAGAATTAAAGCATGGCTTTGATTTTAGGCATCAATAATATAACTATGTAGAGACTGAATTCTCTTAATTTCTCAGGCAGAAGAGCTAAAACCCAAAAAGCTGAAGTGTATCTCTATATTTACATCAAGATGGTGATAAGAGCACACACAACATACAGGTTGGATGTGATTGTGGTAAATGTGGTCACAACCTAGCTTAGCAGAATGTGGCTTAGTAAATGGAGGTGATGTCAGAACGTGCTGTGACTGTCAGAGTTCTGCCGACACCTGTGAGTTAAAGATGAGGCTAAGGCATGTCTTGCATATGTTCAGTGTCTTAACAGGTATTTCTTCCTCTGTTTTTCACTCCTGGTCGAATAGGGAAATCGTGATAGTCAACCTGAGCATTTGCTGTGACATTCAGAATTCTTTATCATATACAAAATTCATTATAAACTGAAGATAAATGATTCAGCTTCACTGTTACAGCTGTGCAAGGTGTTGGTCAGCACATTGCAGAGAATCCAGGACACGTTCCCCATATAGATTTTTTCCTCTACTTTTTCAAGTAGCAACTGCAGCAATAATTCTAGCATACTTCTGTACTTGTTTATGAATTACCTTATAAGCTAAGGTGATATGAGCATAGTAAAGATTGGCTTCACTTAAATCTGTTTAATGTTAAACTAAAAAAACAATTAGAATTAATTTTTGATTGCCTCAAATTGTGAATGTATTACTTTGCTTATTTAATTTGGGAGGGGGCTGGTGGTGTCCTTGGAGACCCAAATCAAGTAAAACATCCCATAACTGGGGATACTGCCACGAAAGCATCTGTTTTTCTGACCGTGCAACATATCCCTTAATAGGGGGTCACAAATTCATGAAATGAGATCTTGTCCTTTTGCTCATTTCAAAAGCTTCTGTGTCATGTAGCTTAACAGTATTACTTGACTGTAATATGTAATAATTGAACTACACAAGGTTACTCAGCCTATTCAATGTGACTAGGCCCTTGCTGGATTTCAGTCTTAGTCAGCAACTTCTGCCCTGAGTACTGACAGATGGAAGTATGTGCAGAGCTGCTGTGCAAGTCTGTCTTTGCAGAAAGGGATTTCTAGTCTGAAAAACCAAGTCATAAGCACATGAATTATCTTACACAAACTGAGCTGACTGGGATTCCCACACCAGGAGTTACCCATTCTCTGTTTCCTCCCAGGATGTGGACAAGGATAAACCAGCTTGGATAAGGAATAGCCAGCTGCAGTGGAAGAGGATTGTCCTCTTTCTCTAGTGTGATCATACCACAAAGCTGCACTTCGCCTGATGCTTTTCCATGCAGGCTTCTGCGCAGCATCTGGCCAGCTAGCGCGCTTCTTGGAGCCAATCCTCCCCTTCACAACTGCTCTCTTGGAGCAGAAGGCTATCATCCTCCTTTCTGCTGGCTGCCACCTGCAGTTTTTCTTTGGAAAACTCTGCTTTATCTTCAAGCCTGATTACTTTTACACCACGGACTTCCAGCAGACCACTTCACCTCCCTTTTGCTGTGCTCACCTGTGCTTTTCAGTGCCTCACAGAGGAGTAGCAGAGGGGTGAGCTGCTTTGCCAGGCCAGTGATTTGGCAGTAATTGGAAAAGCACAGCATAGGAATGGGGAGGTGTTACAGATGGGTCGGGGAGCCAAAGAACTGCCCCCTCCTGATCCCTGCATCACTGAGTTTGTTTTTAATCCAGGTCAATTCGGAGTGAGTGTGGACTTACAGACCTTGTCCTGCAAGGAGCTCCCCTCAAAGTTTTTATAAGGACTTCTCTGAGGTGACAGGTTTAAACATACCAGGAGAAAGGTTAGATTTTTTTACTGTGGCTTTCACTTCTCTGCATAGTGTGTGCTTGTGTATTTACCAGATCCATAGCCGGTATTTTTCATACAGCCAGAGTCATAATTTTTCAGGTTCCTGGTTCATGTATCTTAGAAAAATCCAAATGTAGCATTCCAGGGAGTGTGTACTTTTGTGTTAATATTTGACAGCTGCAGGGAGACAAACTTACCAAGAATTTATTACCGGGGAGAAATAATTATTTTTCTTGAATGCCTATGCAAATAACCATTTATTTTTCTCCCTTCAGTCTGTGGTTTGACAAAGAGGTAGAGTAAAAGCATGAAAAAGAGAGGTCAGTGAGGAGAGGCAGCTCAGGTCACACAGCATTACCCAGCTAGTGCAGTGCTCAGACTTGAGGACAGTGACAGTATGGAGGTCAGAGACCCCTGTGAAAGCTGAGGCAGGAAGAGTGACAAGCAGGAAGAGTCTGTTTTCCCACTGCTTAGCTCCTCTCTCTTTTATTTACATCCATTTTTTCATTTGCTTTGTCTTTGAGAAAGAGACCAAAAGCCACAGAAGGGACTTTGTAAGGGAAGATGGTCTGCAAAGAGTCTGCAGGGTGGGTGTTGAAAAACCTCCACTGCATCTATGTAATGTGTTCAAGAAAAAACTCTGCTGTGGATGAGAGGAGCAAGGAGCAACAGGAGGAGCAACAGGGTCTGTGGAGCTGTATCTGTAGGAGCTCCTCCCTTACTGGTTCTCATTGAGTTTTGTCCCTCTTGGTGGACATTTTAGTCCAAACAGAATGGGCAGAAGAAGCTGCTCTGTGATTTTGTGGCAGGGGCAATAGCTGAGTTATCAGTTTTCTTCCATTCAAGTGTATGAGCACAACCGCTGTGCTTATAACTCGGGCTCACCAGTACTCAGCCTGAGGCTCATCAACCTGTGATAGGAACCTGCAAAGGAGAGTGGGACATGAATTTCTATATATACATGCTTATATAGATATATATAAAGATCTGACAAGGCAGGATCAGTGCAAAATATCTTGCTTTTAAGAGGACCAGGAACTTGAGGAGGAGGATGCCATGTTGGCTGACTGGGAAGAGCAGGGAGAATCTCCTTTTCCTTGCATTCCCAATCCATATGCGATTTGTTCTAGAAACTTGTTTGCTAAAACAGCATTGCTGAAACCCTTTATAGAGGCAGGTTGGATAGCATCCTGTTTAGGCTCACAGTTGGGTTTTTCTGTCTGCAGAAGACACGTATGCATGTGATAACTTTGATTTCTCTCTGGGGGAAAAGACAAAATGTGCAGCGTGCAAAGAGGGTGAGAGCTGCTCCTGCCATTGCTGTTATTTCTAGGGTTTTGTAGTTCTGAGTGTGCCAGAGTAAGGAGTGCCGCATTTGGGAAGGAAAATAAAATGGGAAGAGTGGGAATATAATGACAGCCAAAAGTTGTTTCTGGGCACAGGTCACTTGCACGTGTCGTTCTTCAACTGTGCGATCTTTTCTCAGGAGGAAGAAACCCAAAGGGGTCATGGGGTTTGCAAAGGGGAGAGAGGAAATGAGAAACACTTTCCCTCTTTCAGAGAAAGGTAAAAGCAGGATATACCAGGAACCTGTCAAGTCCTGTTGGCCCTGAGCCTTGTCTCAGCTGGGAATAAACCCGCATCAAATATCCCTTCCTTAGTATACACAGGAACAAAACTGCTAAGAAGGAGCTGGGGAAGAAACAAGGCCAAAAACAGCCAGATTTGGGACACAGCAAGTTAAGCATTCAAATAGAGAATAAATATGGCTCTGCGCATCTTGTGCAGCCTATCCCCTCTGCCAGCGGACAGCAGCAAGTTGTGCATCTCCTTCCTAGAGCCGTTCACCCTGCGGCCCCACAAGCTGCAGGCGGCATAAACTGTGCTTCCAGCCCCACCTGTGTCAGTGGACAGCAAAATGGAAATGGGGAAGAAACATTCGGTTCTAAAGAAATGGGCAGTCTGATGCTAACAAACGCCTCGCTTGGTCTGGCAGAACCTGTGGATTTTTCCCTGCAGTATTCGCCCCTCACGCTCACTGCCTGTGTGAGGAGGAGAATGAAACAGTGTCCATGTTCTAGACCAAGCAGGGCCATCAGCACAGGTACCTGGCAGCTGGGTGCCATAGTGCCTCTGAAAACAGGCAAGCACAGGTGGTGCGCTGCCTGTTCTTCTTTTGCGCCTCCACAGCGGGAGGAACAGCAGTATTTGGAAATAAAGGGAGACGGTATTTCCAGCCGCGCGAGGCTACGCGCCCACCATTTCTTCGCCGCTCCTGCGCCTTCGTGGCTCTGCGAGCGGCGCGCATCGTCGGGGCCGCGGGGCTACGGGCGCCGCTCCCCGCGGCGGGGCGGGCTCAGCGGGGGGCGGCCGGCCGCCTCCTCGGGAGGAGGAGGAGGCCGGGAGCCGCGGGCCGACGAGCCGGCTGCCTCCAGCGGGCGGCGGATGCCAGCTCCAGGTTTTCGCGGCAGCAGGGCCGGCGGGCGGGCGAGGGCCGCGGGGCGCGGCGGGGCCGGGGGCGGCGGGGGTCGGCGGGCGCGGGGGCGCGGGCCCCGCGGAGGCGGCGGGCCTCGGGCCGGAGGGGCCTCAGGTGGCGGGGTCCGGCTCCCACCTTTCTCCCCCGCCTTCCCCGCGCGCAGGGGCTGCGGGCTGCCCGTTTCCTGGTCTGGCAGAGAGAGGCAGTGCTGAGTTCGAGAGACAAAAATAGCCCTTCGCGGAGAAATATAGGGATCGCGCGTGCGGCGGGGAGGGAGCGGGGAGAGCGGCACCGGGCTGCTGCCGGGAGGAGCCCGCCTCGCCGCGCCGCTCCCCTCGGTGCTCGTTAGGCGTTGCTGCGCGGGTCTCTCCCCCCGCCCCTCCCGGCTCGGCGCGGCCACCTCGGCCCCTCGCATCCCTCTCGGGGAGAGGAAAACAAACAAACTCTGTTTTGATCAGAGCGCGGCCAGAGACCATTTTATTTGAGCAAAGCGGGGGGAAGAAGCGAAGAGAGAGCGCCGCGGAGATATCGGGATTTAAAGCCTGCTCCTCGCCGTCCCCCTCCCCTCTCCCCCCGTAAGACCCCGGTGCGCGCAGGCGGCAGCCTGACATCCCTCCCGAGCGGCGGCGATGGGGTGTCTGGGCAACAGCAAAACGGAGGATCAGCGTATCGATGAGAAAGCGCAGCGAGAAGCCAACAAAAAAATAGAGAAGCAGTTGCAGAAGGAGCGGCTGGCTTACAAAGCGACGCACCGCTTGCTTCTGCTGGGTAAGGCGGCGGGGCAGGGCAGGGCAGGGCCGGGGGGGGCCGGAGGGGGCAGAGAGCTGTTCGAGCCCCGCGGAGGGCCGGGCCGGGCGCGCCGCGACCCGCGGATGCCGGCCGAGGTGGGAGATGCTGCACGCCCGCAGCCCGGCCCGCGTGTCACCGTGCGCCCTCTCCCTTCTCTTCCAGGGGCCGGCGAGTCGGGGAAAAGCACCATCGTGAAACAGATGAGGATCCTGCACGTCAATGGCTTTAACTCAGAGTAAGGATCGCCGGCGCTCCGGGGCTTGTTTTTCGTTAAATGCTGGGAGCGGGTTGAGGTCGGGAAATTTCTGCCCGCATCCTCCGTTCCGGTGGCTCGGCGCCGCGTTTTGGGCAGGGAGGGGGACAGGGGAGCGAGAATAAGGAAATTGCTGCTGCTGCCTCCTGTTTGCGTTTCTGCTCCTGGCCCCCTCGCTGTACCTTACACTGTTGCTACTGCAGCGCTTGACAGGCCCCTGTGTAGCAACAACATGGCGACTACTTTTACATAGAAGCAAATAACTCAATATTGCATCTGTCTGCGATGCACAAATATATGTCAAGCCGCATTCAGGATGACAACGGCTGCTGTTTTTCCGGTATTTGGCTTAGCGTAAAACTGAAAGTAATTTGGCACCTTTGTTAGAAATCACCCTGTTTTCTGAGGGTGCATCGTTTTCTCTCTCAAGAGCTCTTTCCTGGAAATCACAATTAATCCGTAGCGTTAATTTCAGATATCGGCTGGCTTTCAGCTGTATGTTATTCATTTAGTGCCTGTCCGCAGCGTGCTGTGGAAATGAATAAAAATGGGAGAATGATTCCCAGTTCCGTCAGGGGAGGCTCTGCAGATGTGGCTGCGATCCTCTGGTTTAAGAAGGCGTGAGGGATGAATGGGCATCGCTCTTCATACTGTGCAAGAAAAGGGATAAGCAGAAAGATGCATTTGCCTTGCTGTTGTTTTCAGTTAGTTGGTGTAGCGACTGGGGAGCAGATAAACAAGCGATCTTTGGTGGGGGAGGGGGGGGAATAGCTGCAAGTGACTGAAGTGCTTTGGGAATCAAACTCAAAGTGTTCATATTTCTGTTTTAATGCAGAGAAAAGAAACAGAAAATACTGGATATTCGGAAAAATGTTAAAGATGCGATTGTGGTAAGGACATGCTTTATACTGTTCTTAAATGCTCGGGCGTAGCGGAAATGGTCAGAATTGTGCTCTCTAAGATTGTGCAGGGAGAAATCCTATTTTGCTGATCAGATTGGATTATCTTCTATTGATCCCGCATCTTAGATTTATCCAGATTAATGTGTTTGTTTCTGTTTTATCCAATTCTAGACTATAGTTTCAGCTATGAGCACTTTAATACCCCCGGTTCCATTGGCCAACCCAGAAAACCAATTTCGAATGGACTACATCAAGAGCATAGCTCCTCTTTCTGACTTCGACTATACACAGGTAAGAAGAGAGAAAAAACTGCTTCATTCTTCTTTGAGGGGGAACGCGTTTCTTTGCTTTGATTTGCTGATGCATTATTTGCTTCATTGGTGCCTTGTTTTCTTTTACTCTTTGGAAGATGCTCCTGACGAGAGCTCGTGCCAGCATTACCCCTGGCTTAACTTTCCTTCAAGGCTTTGGTGGTTGCACCTGTTCTAGTGTTTGTTTTCAGCGTTAGTTTGTCGTTACTGATTTCGATGCAGATGTTTGTAAATGCTGTTTTTGTGTTTAGTTCTTTAAAAGTTCTGATGCTGTTGTTCCTATTGACGCTTCAAATAAGACTGTCAAAAGCTGTTTTCCTGTGTGTGGAATTGGATGCTGGGTGTCAGTCTGCAGAGTTACGGTTCACCTGCAGCAGGGGATATAAAAGGAAATAAAAGAACGGAGTGCCCCCAGTAGTGTTTTCCATATTATTGCACTTTGGAGCAGAAATTCATGTGGTCGAGCAAGGTGGTTTGCTTCCTTATCTGCTTATTGTAGTTGGCCTGAGCAGTGGTTTCATTGCACGTGAGCATTGCCATCTTTAGATATGGAATCGTAAGCAAATGAGGGATTTCTGTACAGAGGTTACTCCTCTGAGATAACTTAGAGGTACCATGGAGAAAGGTGTAATCTATTCTGTATTTTGTGCGTGGTATGAAAACAAGTGCACAGACATAAATATCAGTGAAAATTATTTTTACAGTAGCGCGATTTAAAACTGGGCTTGGAATTACATATATGTGTATGCATATTATCAGGATATATCAAGAGCAATTTGTTACGGATACAGTAAGGACTATAAAAATCTTCATTTATTGGCTATATGATTATGAGTTGTTCGTGCTATCAGTATTACCAAAGAAGCCATTTACAATACAGTGTCTTTAGGTTATTATAGCTCCAGGGTGGAAGAGGGAGAAGGGGAAGAGTCGTTTCTTTATTATATGACTCATATTCTCTGGTGTGTGGTTTTGCCTCTGGTAAAGCTACGGCTTTGAAGGTTCAAGATAAAGAAAAAAAAATATCAGACATCTTGTTCAGTTAGGATTTAACACAGAATGCAGATGTTAAGAAAACGACTGTAAGGTACTCCCACATGGGGCATAATTGCTCAATTGGTAGATGCAAGTTAGTGGAAATGAGAAACTCTTTTTAGAGATGGAAGTCGAGTTTGACGTGAAATATGCCTTATGCAGGTATTTCAGTTCTGAGGCATTTTTGCTCATTTTCTCCTTTTGTTCGCTTTGATACGTTGTTTGTTTGGATGAAATAACTCGTGGCGTGTATCTTCTGCAGTTCTCTGTAATGCATCTTTTTTTCTGAGCTTCTGGGGGAGAAGTAAAAACCGAAGCAGACTTTCCATAGGGTTGGAGGAGCATCTTTTATTTTTAATGATGCTTCTGAAGAGCTTCTCCGAGAGAGAAGCCAACGATAGAGGGGCTGACTGAACTCTCTGTTGGATACCTCATAGAAGGGAAAAGCTTCTTCTTTTTGGGGGGGAAAAAACAGGGGTTCGGGGACTTGGAAGCGAGTAGTAATTCATTTGAAATCTTGATTCAAAGTCAGTTTTGGTTTAAAGTAAAGAAGATTAGCTCTGTTTTTTAAGTAGGATTTCTGATGAAACTGGTGTTATTTGAAACAGGTCTTAGTGAAAAGAAAAATAAAACAACCAAAAAGACAGTGGTTGCAAGCTTAAAAAGGGATGAAAAATCTGATTGCGTTCACGAAGTGAGTGAATGCAGTCAGTTATATGTCAGTTTCATCTATTCCTCTGTGCAACTCATAGGTTATGTGTTTGTGAGATGTATGGAAGGGCTGGATTTTCTTTTTTTTAATCACTGTGGCTTTAGCGTGCTGTTTCTCACCAGGAAGATGTGTGAGCAAGGCAGATTTGAAAATGTGCTATTGTGCTTCAGGGCTTGATTCTACTCCAGTTAAAGTTAATGATAACTTAAAGTAAAATTTATCTTTCCAGCTGGAATAACTTTTGACCCACGTAGCGTTTTGGTACAAGGACAAATATAATACGCGGATGGTAATCATCAGTCCAACAGTAATCGTTGCATTCTGCGCTAAGCATTGCTGATTGCTGGTGTTTGCTATAAGGCCTTCTGAACCAGAAAAACCCATGCGGTATTTAATAGTGTTCATTCAGCACTTGCTATTCTATCATCTGTATTTAAAAGCAGGTCTAAAGGGAAAAAAATGCTGACTAGAAGCAATACCTGAGCTTTGCCTAAGGGTAAATGTTGGCACGTTCTAAAACTTGACAAATGGGACCCTTCTTCCTCTGGATGAGGAAAGAGGTAATTTTAGGGTTTTTAACAGTATGGAGGGTGCTGAGCTGTAAAAGGTAACTGCCCCTTTTGCTGCAGTGTGCATTACAGGTGCGTTATCTTTAGGTTATTAGTCATGTAAATTCTTGTCTTAAAAATCAATGTATTTTAATTGAAGATGGATTTCAAATAAGCTTGATGCAAAATCTTTAAAAAAGAACGCACCATACCACCAGTCCTTAAAGAGAGACACCTGATGGTGTGCAGTTTCGTCAAAGGCACAGTATGGCCATCACCTGTGCACTAATTCAGATGTATTTGTGACATATCGGGTATGCTTGGATATGCGTACTTAAATTGCATACAAATTAACTAATACGTGTTTAATGGTGAGAGTTAGCCTTTAAAATAAGTAGATCTGAAACTACTGATTTCCTGTGGGTGCAACCATATTCTAACTCAAATTCATGATGGAGCTTCCAAGAACTAGACTGAGAATCAGATTCACATTTATACCTTTAATCTACAATTGAGGGTTTTGTATGTTGGGTCTTCTAATTACACTGGTCTCTACAATATGTAAGCCAAATGGCTGACTTTTGTAGTGATAAAAACTTCAAAACAAGTGTTTTCCTCTTTGTAAGATTGTAATATTGCTTTAAGAGCTTGTAAATTGCCCCCTCCCCATAATTTTACTTATTTGAAGAATAACTTTTAAAGATTTTGTTTCAGGTTTGCTACCTTGATGATTTACCTACTTGATATAAAACAGAAATCAGAGGTCTCTTGAATTCCATTGTGACTTGTGTGGTGTTTTTTGTTGCTTTTGTTAAAGAACTGGGGAATTCTTACCTAAATATGCCTGCTGAGTGATGGGTGCGGCCTAGTAGTATAAATAATAATACTTAAGGCTTGGCTTTTTTTTGTTTTTGTTAAAGAAGTTAATAAATGTGAGCAGGTCATGTCTCCATTGTAGTTTCTTCCTTGAACTCGTAAAAGGAATTGAGATAAATTTTCTTCTGATGACTACTTTAAGCATTATCTTAGCTCCGTGTTCCAGGGTGGAATCAGCAGTAAGGCTTTAAAACTGAAATGGAAGCCTGCACAGCACGGCGGGAAAGGGTTTTATTTTTTTTCCTTTTTGTTATTTTTGGCTAAGTGTTGATTGATAGTTGCTAAAGTTAACAGGAATTGACCTGTGCCATTTTTAATCCTTTATTGATGGGGATTTATTTTGTCCTTTGTGGAACAGAGTGAACATATTAAGGGCATATTATGCTAGTAGCTGTGGAAAAACATGGCGTGTTATGTAAGCGTGTGTGTATTCAAGTTCAGTTGCCTTTTACTAAAGTATTTTAATTTTGTGAGCGCAACACATTTGTATGGTGCTTAATTCCTTTAACTTTGTATTCTTTCAGGCCAGGTTCATGTGAACAGTTGGATGTGTGTATCTAGCAGGTAGTCAATTAGCTACAACCAAAGCGTGTAGTCTAATGTTTGCCTATAGGAACTAGTCACCAATGAACATGAATCACTTGTTTAGTAGAAAACATGCAGATACTTCATCCGATTATTGAGACTTATCAACGGACTCATTTTCCTTTGCTAAGAATGGTTTTAGGAAGGCAAAATATTTTGTTGAACCTTCATGAAACTGAATTGTGCCAATGTAGTCCCTTGTGCTCATTTTAGAACGCTGGTTTTAAAATCTATCTTATCAATCAGGCAAATTCAGCTTTCAAAAGATGTTAATGCAGGCACTGACAGGGAAAGTGCTTCAGAATCAGCTGGCCTGTGGTTTGCTCTGTGTTTTCAGATATGATCATTCGCGTTGAATTTCATGACTTGAATTTTCTTCCACATTTTCCTCATAAAAATGAGGATGTCATTTCTGTAATGTAAAGACAGGAGAAGGAAATAAAACTATGGTCATCACCTGAAGTTACATAGACTTTCTTTAGGCATTCCTTCTTGGATGTAATATTCATATTCATACTGACATTAGCACCTGGTGGTTGCTGGTTTACTTGGAATGTGTCACTGTGTTCGGAGAAACTGGAGAAGTTTGCTGAGGTGTATTTCTGGGCACCAGAAAATCTTGACACTAAATACTTAAAAAAAAAAGATGAAGAACATGATGAATGAGGTTCAGATGTGGTTAGACTTCCTTCGCTTGCACAGCTGATGCTGTGACTTCAGTATGCTATTTGGTCACAGCGTGTTAGGTTTCTGCATGATATGTACTTGATGGAGCCCCATTGGAGTTAGAAAACAACATCATCTTACATTTTTGTTTTTGAAATAACTTGCCGAATTTCCATGTTTCCCGGGCATATTAAAATATACCATGTTCTACGTGAAAATGTCATAAAAGAGAGAATACAGTGAATATTGCCACCGGTGGCTTCATTTGATTTTTCTTTCTAGCTAGATTTTTACCTTAGGGCTTTGTTTATCATCCGGGGTAGGATGAACAACCACAAGTTTTTATAGCTACCTGTGACGGTTAACATTACTGTAGTAATTCAGAATTAACTTCTAAGGATCAAGTAGGTTTTTAAACATTGTCGTTTGCCTTTTTCTCGGTCTAAGTTGGATGCTGGTGGTTCTTCACTTGTTACAGTATTCACAAACTTGATCTCGAAGGCTTGGTAATGATTAAGTGGTGTGGGTACAACAGTGTTATTACTCCCCTGAATGAACAACTAAGAAGTCTGTCAAAGCAGAGCACCTGCAAATACTGTGTATGCTAACCAAGGTGTCGGCAACTCCTCATTCTTCACACGAAGTCTAGCATTGTCAAGGAGACTGATATGGATAGGTAGTGGATACTGGGGAGAAGTAGCAGTTACACAACAGATAACATTTCTTTGCTGCAGTAGCTCTCATTTTGATGCTGTATGCATGTGATTAATTAACAGCAGATATGGAAGTTGTGGTCTTTCTGTGCTGAGAGCAGATTCTGCTGATGCCCTGTGATACCTTTTCCTCAGTATGAAATACCTGCTTGTGTTCAGATTTCACGGAAGTGTGTCTGGTTTTCATTACGTTGAATCCCTAATGTCCTGATTAGTCAGTGTTCGAGTGCAGAACTGTAAACATTTCATACCTGGGGTCAAATGAATACCTTGATGTTACAAGTTGAGTTGTTCCTATTCTCTTGAAGGATTAAGTTTGCTGTTAATGGGTTGGTCAATCAGAAGTGCTTTCAGAAATAACAAAGTGTTACTTTAGCCATGTGGTTGCAGAACCAGAAAATTGGAATGGGGATCAAATTGCAAACAAGTCTAGTGCGGTGTTGAAAAACAAGCCAACAGCTTCTTGAAGTGATAACGTATTGTGGAACTGTAAAATTATAAATATCTGCCACAGTTGTCTTTAACGTCTTTGTGTTAATTATTTGAAAAACACCCCGATTTTACTGAAAACACAATTAGGGCTTAAAATTGGAGTGGTTTGAGTAGGCTATAGTTCTTCTGCCAACAGCATGAAGACAGAGACTGGGAGCCATAGGAAGTCCTATGCATTATCACAAATGAGTGGCAGTATTCAGAAAAGAATAAAGAGTAGGTTTTTGTTTCTGAGTTTGTTTCTACCTCTTCCTATCTCAGTGCCATATGTTTGCTTTTCTTGTATGTATTTGTCTTTTTTAGAATATGTTTTTACATAGCTTTCAATGAAAAATAATGAATTTCAGTCTGAAAAGCCAATTACTCAAGAGAGGGTGATGAACAATGCTGCTTATGAATCAACAGCAGTGTTATATTCAATACGATGTTATCACAGTAACACCAAATGTTTCCTATCTTACGTTGTGAATCTGATTTTGCAGATAGTGAAGTGGTATTCACTCTTACCCAACTTGCCTTATTTATTATCATCACACGAGACGCAGATTTTTACTGTGAAACAGAACAGATAATGTCTATTTTGATTAGTACCTATATGACTTCTGTAGTACCAAAACTTCTGTAGTCTTCAGAATTGTTGGTATTTACTGGTATTACTTCAGTGAATGCACATTAACTGGGGGCTTTTTGAAAGTCAAGCCAGCAGCAAGTCAGATACTTCTTTTACATTCTGTCTTTTTTGGAGACAAATTTAGCTGAAAACTTTATATACTTCCATAGCACTTTATAAGGATAAAAATATTTTTACTTCTACATTTAGATATACTGATTTGATGGCAACTGGAAGACTAATAAGTCCAATTATCATTTTAAGTGGGAGTGACTGATTTTCATCACAGAACCAAAAATATATTACACGATCATTTATGAGCCTTAGAATATTTTTGTTCATCAGGTATTTTTCAGTGCATGCTCTAATTTAATTTTAAATCGGAGAAAGGTGACAGTGAGAGGTTAAAGCCTGTGCAACCATTGCTTTTGCACTGGCCACAGATCTGTGAAGGCATCTGATATATTTTCAGTTGTGGTTGCTGTTTTTGCCTTCCTTCCCAAGCTCTTGGCTGCTGCTTACGTGCCTTCTGTAAGCTGTGCAGGCGGCAGCAGTCCTCCACCTCAGACTGCAAAGTGCTGAAGATCTGCCGTTGCTGTCTGGTGTCTGAAGGACAGCCTGAACAGCCTTTCTGGATCGCAGATTGATCTTGATTCCACATCTTCCTTCAGGAAAGAAACATCAGGAAAGAAATTCGTGCAAATTTTAGCACTTAGGTTGATTTACCTTGAAATCGTTTATTAAGAATTAACGTGTATTTAAAAACCGTTGCAAGAACTTCATTTATTTGCTCCTTCATGTGTAGTTGAAACAGCATTATAATGAAGCTAAATATAAATACAGACAAAGAGTAGCCACATTGCTTAACGAAGACACGCTGTCCAATTAGTCCAAGGATGATGGCGACATTTCAGACTTACACAAGTGGCAGTTTTCAGAGGAAGGGCAATGAAATATTTAATGAATTGTCATTATTTATAAGCTGCATTAAAACAGGTTTTCCATCGCAGCCAGTGAGACTGTAAACATAGTGGAATATGTTAAACAGTTGTTGTCATTATCAATTAATTATTTGAATCTCTTTAGCCAAAGATGACTGGTTGGTGATGGCTTTGGCCATTTTTGAGTGCTTTGTAAAAGTAATGTGTTTACTAGTCAGGGAGAATCCTTTTATTTCGGTGGTTATGGTTTAAATAAATAAAAAAACAACATGTTAAGGGATAAATAATCACATGCACACACATTGTCACTGAAGCCAGAGAGACCTATGGACCAGAGGATATCACCTACTCATGCAATAATAGTGTCATTGTTTGGAGGATCAAAGAAGTGAGTGTTCATTGGCACAACAGCCATAAATCTGAGCTGCATGCCCTTTCTTCAGCATGTGATGCAATTCAAACTGGAGTTTCTGGAACAGTGTTAAGCACTGCCAGCGTAGACCTTAGCAGATTTTTTTCATCACTTCCATGGCTTCATCCATTGATTGATTGTATTTATTGTCAACAGTGGATTATCCTCTTTAATGTCAATGTAGTCTACACCAGCAGACTGGATATTTGGTTTGTGGAAGGCACCAGTTTCATCAGAGGAATAGAGAGTGAGTTCAACAGTAAGAACAGAAGACTCTGTGTCTCCCTTGCCTAAAATGAAGTAAATAAGTTTAAAACACAGAGGTATTCCAGATGATGTTCCCTCCTGCCCCCCTCCAAATATTGAAGCAGCTTTTTATGATAAATGTAAATAGGGAAGTAATGCAGATGAGTGGCAAGAGCAATGTCTGTTTGCAGTTTGCTGAATGTTATGGCTGTGATCTTTGTTCTGCCGCCTATTTAATTTCATTTGCTCTTCTGTTAAAAGATTCAAGTGTTTTACTCCAGTTCTGGGAGCTTTTCTTAAGGATGTAATTTGTACAACGCAGTTTTAAGTTTATATTGTCTTTTACTTTGGAAAGTCTTGCAGTGATTTCTCGGAACAGAGCTACATCTGGTTGTAAACATGCCAGCTATCATATGAAGCATGAAGATTATGCTTTCTTACTTTAAATCAGTAGATTAATTTTAGTTGGCTTAAAGTGGATCCTTGTAATTAATCTACTCGAATTTGTTTTTAAAACCTATGTTGGATGTTTTGAAAGAATATTTATCCTTAGGCAAGAAGAATATTGGGATCTTTATCCGTTATGTCGACTTTAGAGATGAACTTTGCCATTTAAATCTTTCAAAAGTAAACCTTCTCTGACACTCCTGCCAATTCATTCCCTTTGAGTTTTCTTATTGCTGTCAGTGGGACTTAAACATATTTTAATGCAATATAATTATCCCACTGTTTGAAACTGTGAAATTGTTTAGCAAGATAAAATAGGCTAAAGATACGCAAGTCCTCTTATCTCTGTTAAGCTGGTGAACGCTTTTTGATCACGTCCACCCTCACTTCCATAGGATGTTAAGTGACAGAGCTGTGCAGATCATTCTTTTCTTAACTTACACCCACGTTCTTTCTTTCATATCAGCTAAATAATATCAAATTTAAGAACTGTCAGGTAGGAAAAACAGAAGAGGCAAAGAATGGTTAAGTCAAACAGGGAGAAGTGTGTTCTCAGTTCCCTCTGCAGACAGCTACCAACTCTCTGCCTGCAGAGCTGGAGTTTGCCAAGACTAGCAGTGGGACCTGGAAGTCAGTTCCAGAGCTACTGGGTTCAGGCTGGCTGCATGGAGGAATTCACAACCTGAGTCAGAAAGAAAAGGCAGGAGGGAAACATAAATAGAAAGCCCTTACGCTACAAGTATGTGGTCATTTGTTTTATTTTGCCATTAGAGAGAGGAGGAGATCAGGTACTTCCACGTTCCTGAAAGCATGTCATTAATCATCAGATTTTTAGCAGGTCTTACAGGAAGGTGAGGCTTCCTGGTAGAGTTTGCTAGACTTTGAATATTGGGGTAAGAGTATTTTTTCTGGCAGAAAGGCATCCTTTAGCTTGAACTTCATCTTGTGCTTTGTTTTTGTTTGTTGTGGTTTGTTTCTTTATACCAGCATTGCCTTCTCCTTGGGGGAAGAACAGACTGATGTATCTGGGACAACACACTTTTATCCGAACAGCAGAGCTTTTATTTTTCCTCTCTTAGAATGATCATTTTAGTCTTTCTTATAATTTGCTGACTTCCTCTCTACATTGTAACAACAGTCAACCAAAAAAATCTAACCAACAAACAGCAGAGTGGGGTCTATTACAGATATAAAGAATAATTAGTCAGGGAATCATAATTAGTCAGAAATCATAATTGGAAAATAATTGGATTGAATAAATATATCAGTAGGGGCAAGTAACAACGCATGTTTTGGAAAATCTAACCTGCAAGAATTTTCTCTGCTTGTGCAGAATTAAAGGATCAAATTTGGAGCTTGTCCTGTGGAGCAGGTTTTGAGTTCTCACCAATGAATGAAAGCCTAGCAAGAAGTAGAATGGTCCACAGAAATAGAGCTCATCCTAAGATCCTGTATTGCCTTCGGTCCACTTTTGCAAATGCTTAAATGTGTGCGCAAAGGTGGACTTAAATGCCTTGCTGGTGTACTGTTAGCTCAGTGTGCCTGAAGCTGAATATCCGGTTATGCAGTGATATTAATACTGAAGTCACAAACACTTTCAACTGAAAAACAAAACCAGAAAATCATTTTTTCCGTGTTAAATATATATTTGGGAGGTTGTTGAGCTCTTTTATGGATTTTCTTGGGGGTGGGAAAAATTGTGTAGGTTAAAGATTGGCACAAAACTTGAAATAAGCAAAATCTTCTTCAGATAAGTGACAGTTCTCTGGATGCTATTAAGCTGTGAACAGTAGGTCTTTTCAGTAATCACTGTGATTCATTTTCATATTGTGTTTTTTCTAATAATAATATCTTTAAAAGGCTTACAGAACAGTAGGCTGCACCAGCATAACTTTCTGTGCTGAAGGGAAGGGTTCATGCATGGAATCTTAGATAATCTACCTTAAATTGATCTGCACAGCTCAATAATACCGTAAGAAAACTGTAAGCTCGGGTCACAGGTTCATGTAGCACCGAGTCTCATCTCTGACGATGGGCAGTAGCAGCACTGGAAAAAGACTGTAAGAATGGGGCAAGCATATAGTAGGCATGGTAAAATTCCCTGCATTTATTCTGTCAGTCTCTTTGGATTTATAGCTATTTTTTTGACATTTGAAGTACTTACCTAGTTTAAAGTTTGTGTTGTATGCGTGTGGAAGTACCACTCAAAGGATTTTTTTGTTGTTTTCTTTCTCTCTTTTTTTTTTCTTTGAAGCCAGTCTGTCTTGTCTGGTTTGTCATTTTGTTATTTCATCTCTTCCCTACTGTCCTCCTCATTACATGCCATATCCTTCCAAATATTTATCTTTCAGCTTAAGGAGTCTGTTTAACTGGTTCTCTTGCAGGACTCCTTCCATATCTTCGCTGATTCTTCTCTCCCTTCCATGTTTCTCTGACTTCTACCAGACTCTGTTTGCAATTGGAGGCCGTAGCTACTCACAGTGTTCACAGTGTAGGTACACTGTGGGCTTATACAATAGTGTATAAATACTGACTTGATATTTCTTATGGAATTGGTTTTATATTTTTATAGAATTAGAGTAAATGAGCGCAGTTGCAGGTAAGAGGCATATGTGTGAAGGCCTCTACAACAATAGCTGCACAGCCCAAAGGGTATCGTTAATGGCAGTTACCCTCATTCTTCTCAGGTGTTACAAGATCTGTCACGTATTTTGACTATTTAAAAAAGAAAATAAATACATCATTGCATTCCATTGTAATATTCTGTCATACAGAACCATAGGATTCTTAAGAGTTAGAAGGGACCTCTGAAGGCCATCTAGTCCAACTCCCCTGCAGTGAACAGGAGCACCACAGCTACATCAGGTTGCTCAGGGCCTGATCCAGCTTTGCCTTGAAGTCTTCAGCGACAGGACATCATTCGCTTCACTAGGCAACCTGTTCCAGTGCCTCACTGCCTTCGCTGTAAAAGACTTTTTCCTTACATCTAACCTAAATCTACCCTCTTAGAGCTTGAATCCATTTCTCCTTGTTCTATCACCACAGACCCCACTAAGGAGTCTGTATGTTTTCTTCCTGTAGCTCCCCTTTAGATACTGAGAGGCTTCTGCCACAATACCTCACAGACTTCTTTTCTCCAGGCAGAACATCCCCAGCTGTCTCAGCCTGTCCTCATAGAAGAATTGTTCCATTCCATGGATCATTTTTGCAGCCCTCCTCTTGGTGCGTTCTAACAGATTCTGTGTCTCTCCTATACTGAAGACTCCACATCTGGACACAGTAATCCAAGTGAGGCCTCACTAGAGGCAGGAGGTAGAGTGGCAGGACCACCTCCCTCAATCTGCTGGCCACATTTCTTTTCATGCAGCCCATAGTCTGGTTGGCTTCCTGGGCTGTGAGGGCACATTGCTGGCTTATGTCTATCTTGCCATCCTCTAGTACCTCCACGTCTTTTTCAGCAGGTTTGCACTCAATCATTTCATCCCCCAGCTTGTGTTGGTAAAGAGGGGTTGCCTCAACTCAGGTCCAAGATTTTGCATTTGGATTTGTTGAATCTCAGGATGTTCACCTGGCCCCACTGTTTGAGCCTGCCTAGGTCCTTCTGGATGGCAGTGACATGTCTTCTCATTTGCTGTATTGCCATGTATCCCTTATGAAAAAACATCTTTTAACTTATCAGCCGTGACTAATATTTTCTTCTGTGCAGAAGGAGAACACGCTTTATTTTTATTCTTAAAATGGAAAAAAAGAAAAAATTGGTCTTCAGCCTGATTTTGGAGAGACAGTGTTTACAGTACCACGAAGGACATTGCTGCTTTCAAATCTGCTCATCATTCCTTAATTGTTCTTTATGATTTGCCTAATTTAGCAGAAAGGAAGATCACGGTTTGAAATCCTCTCATAAGGATATTTTAGAAGAGTGCCTTTTTGTTGTTGTTGCTTTGTTACAGTCCCCAATGCTGTGTGTCACTGAGAGAAAATGTTTTGAACTTTTTGATATCCCTTGGGGAAACGCTACAAGTAGCAGAATCTTGTTATTTTTAGGTCAATTTAGGTCTGACATGATTCAGCACTTGTGGTTTGTTGGGGGGGGGAAAGAGTTGTAGATTATGATTAAAGGAGCAGAAATAGCAAGGAGTGGTTACTAGAAAAGGAGTCATCTTACTGTTAAAATACTTTTTCACTTGGCTTCCCTTCTTTTTAAAATGTTCATCTCCATTCCCATATATATTTCCCATATATTCCTTGTGACTGATACACTTCGGAGAGAATTTAGAACAGCAAATTGCCTTCAGATCTTGATAATACCATTTAAGTCTGTCAAGCATGATTGTCTCCAGCAGGTCAACCACCGATCCCCTTTTGACAGCCTCTCGGGAACAAACAGCCTCTAGGAAAAGGGGTGGAGAAGACATGACATGCAACATAGCTGCTTATAGTGCAGGAAAAATTCCTTGTTGTAATAGTGGACCACAAACAATGAGTTAACTCATCCTAAGTTACATTAACAAAGCATGAATTACAAAAAACACATGAATTAATTATGTCATTATCTTTGGCGCTAGTGAGGTCTTCAGCTGGGATATTGTATCCTAGCACTGGGAACTGAACTTCAAAAAGCAAACAAGAAAACTCAACTTTTTTGATGTTCTTCAGAGCATCAAGAACAAGGAGAGACTAGGGAAACTGGGTATTTATACTCTTGAGAAAAGAACTCCCTGTTTTGAAAGAAAAAGGGAGATAAATACAGTTTTAAGTATTTTTAAAAGCTGTAATTATGTATTCTTGTGCCTAACTACAAAGGCTGCTCCAAAAGTAATGCCTCTTATTTTATTATTTTGGCCCACAATATCAGAGATGGATATTAGTGGTACAGCAGTAGAGAATTGAACCTTCCCACTAATATTCCATTACGTGTTGCTGCCATGTGACAGATGGCAGCAGAGGGGCAGACTGACTAAATAGCATCTGACATGAAAATGTGTCTGAAGCAAAGGAGTGTCACTGAATTCCTCCACGTGGACAAAGTGGCACCTGCTGACATTCACTGATGCTTGCTGAATGTTTATGAAGACCAACTGGTGATGGGAGCACAGTGAGACGGTGGGTGGTGCATTTCAGCAATGACAACAGCAACAGTGGGTTACCTCTGCTGGTGTGGATTTGTGTGAGTGAGGCATGCAGGCTCTTGTTTATTGCGGGTAAAAATGCAGAGCTAATGGTGGTGACTATGTTGAAAAACAGTGTTTTGTAGCTGAGAATCTTCTCTATCAAACAGTGTTATTGTTCTCTTTGTATCTGTTGTTGTTTCCATGGAAATAAATAATAAGCATTACCTCCTGAACTATCTGCCTGTTTAGAGAAAGGAAATGAACTTGAAGAGAGGAGAAAACTCTTCAGTTTTGTATGGGGGTCTGCATTTTCAAAATATTCTGTAACAGTGACTTTAGGAATCACAATTTACCAAATACAATGAAATATGAATGCCCAGTTTCAGGCATTTAATGCTGAGTTCTCCAGGTCCCAGGTGTCAGGTGAGTAGTTTTGAAGCATTGGTGACAGTTCCCTGTTCTAGCAGCAGGAAGGTCTATATGCTGTCACTTTGAGAGCATATGTTGTGTACTGGGATCCTCAAGAGAGGTTGGAAAGAAGAGCTCTGGCAAAATTGGTGATATTGCTATCAAGTGGTTTAAGGAATTCTTGGGAAAGCCATTCCAACCCAAGCCATTCTGTGAATCTGTGAATCCAGGTTTCACAATTTATCATAATCTGTTTAGCAAATCCTGTAGAAAGGAGAAACAGTTTTTGTTTCTGGTAAGGCTGGCTTCTTATTTACTTGATGGAGAACATGTAAGGAGAGAAAGATGTTGAGGTACATCCAGCAGTACTATTATTTCAAGTATGAACACACTGAAAGGTGTATCCATTTTTTTCATTTTAATTTTTGTTCCATAGTGATTAGGAGCATTGCCAAGTACTGATTCCCAGTAGCTCCCACTAAACCATGTCCCTCTACACAACGAAAAGGGAAATGAAAAGGGAAAATGAAGCAGAATGTTTGTTAATCAGTTTATGAAGGGCTGCTTTACAGAATTTGGAGGTACAATGAGGAGAAAGTCCTGCCTCTGACAGTCGGCTTGAGTGCAAGGGGAATTCCAGGCATTTGCTCCCAGCAAGAGTTTTCCTTTATTCTGAGCACTCTTTGTTTGCTATACTCACTTACTGGCTGAGTTCTATCCATGTGTACTATTTCTGGGCAGGTTTTCTTGGTGTTGTTAGAATGAGTTCCTGTTGGGACCTGACAACATGGATTTCAAACCTGGAAGGCATTTTACCAGCTGACAGACGTTCTAGTTCATTTACTTTTTTGAGTTGCCTCTGTGTATATGATACCTGTTTTCCCCTTACATCCATTATTTTTTTTTCCTCCCTGGGTTTCATACTTTTAGGCAAATCTGAATCACACTGCTGTTAAGCATGCATGCTGAAGAATGCTCACGGTGCAGTTTCATGAGCATTTGTTCAAGCTGTGCTGCCAGGCTGAGCTATCCTCTTTCTCCTCCGTCTCCATCCGCTGGCAGCCTCCTCCATCTCCATCCACTCTGGTTTCCTATTTTTATACCTGCACCATGCCCTCAGCTGTGTCCTGGCAAAGCTGTTTGTTTTGCCTGACCATATGAGTGGAGGGAGAGGTTGTTATTAATGTGGATCATTCCCCTGGTTTAACATGTGGAGTGACACATGGAGAGTGAAAGTGGGAATGAATGGGAGGGTGAAAGCTGTCTAAATAACAGGCTTGCTTCTTCCAACCCTGCATCTGCAGTCAGAGGTTAAGGTCAGACCAGAAGCCACTGAAGATCTGCACGTTCAGAGAAACCCCGTGCTGTGTTAATTTGATGTTTGTTATTTGCTGCCTGCTACTTCTTGTGGAGGTTGGGTAGCATAAGAACAGGTCTGTCTTGTTCACCCTTGCCCTTTGGATAAATAAACACTGCTACCTTTGCTCATGCCGAAACTTAACTTGGTGGACAGAAGCTGTAAGGTTTAGTCTGATATGTTTTGAAAGCAACTGACCTATCTGAACTCCAGTGTACAAAAGATTTCCTAGCTGCTGGAGTCTCATGTAACAAGAACTCTTCCCATCTGCCTTCACTCCAACTGCAGGACGCTTTGCTAGGATCATGATAGATAAGTATGCAAAAATCCCGTGCACAACTGTTTGACCATAAAAGACATGCTAGTGATGTGAAAGACAGTAGAGCATTGTTGCAGTGCATGCCATGTCAGTGGCAGCATGTGAAAGTGAAGCTGTGTTGTACAGTTATTGTGGGCTTTGATGGAGACAGAACAAGTTCACAGAAGTCGTCTGAGGGCTTCTGAGTGTGTAGAAACATGGTTTGGTTCAAGGAGATTCTTGAGCTGAATAAGTAGAGATTGGCACTCTGTCCGGGGGTCTTGGCCTTGTCTATCTTGTTGGGCACCCATTGCTGAAGGAAGCACAGTGGACCAGAAGGACCTCTGGTGCCTTCCTCGCTCCTTCTTAAATTATGTTTTATCGAGTCATTTCAGTGAATAACCTCCCAACATTCCTAAATTATTGCTATGGTAGTTCACTTTTAGATAGATTAACTACTGAAAAAACAAACCATAGCGGTTTTTCAAGGTGAAAGTTTTGCCTCGTGCCAGTAAGATTCCCCTATTAGCCATTATTTAGTTTTTACCAGTGCCAGTTACAGCATGATGAGTGTGAGAGAGCACACTGCCTTCTTGAGCAGAATGTGCAATGCTTTTCCTTCTGTAAGCTAGGAGAACCTCTGACCAAAAGGGAATCATAACACTGTGTCCCTCAACGTGTCTTTGTAGGCTGCAACCAGATAGTGCAAGGCTGGCTCAAGAGGAAATTGCTCATGATAAGAGTTTTGGAGAGGAAGACCATTCTGAATAAATAAACTCAACAATAAAACTCGTGAAGTTTCACAGGCTATAGAAAGATGCCATCGGAGAGGCACACTTGCATCTCATGTATACATTAAAAAAGTCTGAGGATTAGCTCAGAGCTTAGCTAAGTTGCTTAGGGAATGAAATGAGAGCAGATCTAATGTACTCCAGTGTTTTGTCTTCATAAAGCCAAATGAAGGTTTTGAGTTGAGTTCTGTAATTCCTGTTAAACAACCTCTTGTATCTGCACCTATATTATCATGAGCATTAAGTAGTAGTATGTTTCCTCACTGAGGGAAGCATGGAGGAAGAAACAAGATGTCTTTCTTGGATCTCATCGGAGATTTACATAACCTGAAATAATTGGGAAGGAAGTACATTCTTCTTTACAAAAATACAGAGGCTTTCTTAGCCAAATAGTTGAATAATAAGAACTGTAGGTAGACAGCCTGAAGGCTTTGCTGCCTCTGGTAGTATTTGTTATTTGTTTTAAATTGTGTTACTGCTGTTCTTCACCTTAGTTTCCACATTCACTTCTCTAAAATCTGAATGCTGTGTTATGTCAAGGAAAATGTCCCCCTCATGTTTCCTGAGCGTGTGAAGAAACACTGGGAAAGGAAATTAACTTTTTTCTAATTATGTGTAGTAGAAGATTGGCATGAGCATGTTTATCGCCAGGTTTGTTTTAAGAAAATAATAATCAAGCATCTTTGGATAAAAATACACTTCATCTGTGTTCAAACACAAATTATCTGAAATATATAAGTATACAAAAATGTGTCCAAAATTGGTACAATGATACACTGATAGGAGCCAATATTGTTACTTTATTTTAGAGAAGTACTCTAAAAAGCAGAATTCACATTTAACTCAAAGGTTTAATTTAAGCAGGTTTTGTTCTGAACTTTAAGATCAGTATGTGTGTTTCCCAGAAGGTTTACAAAATACTGGATGAAATAAGGTCATTTAAAACAATCTGACTTAATTGACTGCAGAGCTTAGCTCTGCAACTCAAAATTGCAGATAAGAAAGAAAAAAGAAATGGCAAATTTGTTTTCCAGTTTGTGTGGTTGGATGACAGTTTTTTATTTTATTTTATTTTATTTTATTTTATTTTATTTTATTTTATTTTATTTTATTTTATTTTATTTTTTTCCAGAACAGAGCAAAACTTAGAAGTAAATCTTTAGGAAGAATTTTAATAATTTCTAAAATACGGACATTTTTAAAGATGCGGCTTTGCTGCATTGAAGAGCTTAGTTGCTCTAAACTTGTGACTTTTCACTTCTCAAGCCAAAATTGTTCAGGGGATGTAATGCAGTCATTCTGTATCAATCAAAATATTTATTTAGAATATTATTGATTTTTTTTTAATTACTATTCTTTATTAGAACCACTGGCCCTTGTGTGCATATGCGAAGTGCTCACTAACAACACAGCATTTTGATCAGCACGCTAAAAGATACAGTACCAGCCAAATTTGGTACTAGGGTTTTGATATTTTTATTGTAGTGTTCATTGTATTTGTAGTGTCCTTTATTGCCCAAAAGAAATGGCAAAAAACTGACTATTGTCATCTGCTTAACCAAAATAATTGTGCGTGTTTTTTGTCCCATTGATACACATCATGAAGCTACATTCTTGTTCATCTGATTATTTCATAGGATCACAGAATGGTTTGTTTTGGAAGGGGCCTCAAAACCCACCCAGTCCCACTCCATGCTGTGGGGCAGGGCTGCCCCCCACCAGCTGAGCTGCCCAGGGCCCCATCCAACCTGATCTTGAGCGCCTCCAGGGATGGGGCACCACAGCTTCTGTGGGCAGCTGTGCCAGTGCCTCACCATAATCTGAGTAAAGAATTTCCTCCTAATGTCTTAACTGAAATCTCCCCTCTTTCTCTATCACTGTCTGCCTATGTAAAAAGTTAGCCTCCATTTTTCTTATGAGCTCCTTTCAAGTACTGAAAGGCTGCAGTGAGATATCCCCAGAGACTTTTCCAGATGAACAAGCCCACTTCCCTCAACCTTTCTTCACAGGAGAGGTGCTCCAGCCCTCTGAGCATCATTATGGCCCTCCTTTATTAGTGTGTAACCATCTTCCTCTCCATGGGCTTCCTAGATCCTCTCATCTCCTGCTTAGGGACATCTGCTGTGGAATGAAAGGAATGAAGAAAAAGAGAGGTGCTGAGGAAGGCTGCCCGGTATCTCCCTTGGTTTCTTCTTTCTAACCTGTCCCAGATTTTCAGTTCCTTCCTTCTCGGGACCTGAGCAGGAGGCTCCCAGAAGAAAGCCTCCAGATGGTGTTTGGCTGTTTCAGCTTCATACCAGCTAATGAGAGAGTTGTCACAGAAGGACAAGTTATGTTTTTACCTAACACAAGCTTGCTGACATGAAAAATGAGCTTTGTGATGCTGTCCTGTTGAATTGTTTTCTGTCTAAAGTATGTATTTCTCAGTGGGGAACATTTTTAAGTAATTAAAAAACAATAAATACACTTGGATAAAAGGAGGCATGTTGATAATACAAACTGTATGTCAGGTGATGCACTCAGCATCTGTATTTTAAAGCTGGCCCTACAAACTAAGAACAAATAACAACTGTTATTTACAAAACCGCTTTTACACGTTTTAGGTTGAAAATATTTATCTTAGAGAGGACATTCACAAAAATTAAAAAAAAGAAAAAAAAAAACAACAGGAAATTTTAATTAATTCTTTAAACCTCTTAAATATGACTTTAAACTCGTGCAGTCTTGGCTGCTTGGCTTTTACTGTCTTTCTTTAAGGTTGAAGCTTAATTAAAGGTCAGTGTCACGCACATTTCCACAACACATAGTAAAACCCTGGAATGAAATGAGCCTCACTTGAACATTTGATTAGACAAGATAATGTATTTCCCCCTGGAGTAGTTTGTTATTCAAAACAAGCTCTTTAGGGAAGGAAGTTCACATCAGTTGGTAACTGTTCCTGTGGATACCGAAGAACTTTGTACAGTACACACTACAGTAAATTGCACTGCAGGTCATTTAAGAGCTAGAAGTACAGCCTGTGTCTATGTAAAAGTGTCAAAATAATAATGAGCTTAAAAGCAGACAAACAGCAAGCACAGATATCAGGATAAAAAATGACCAGATTTACTTGCTGATTGCCTTTGGTTAGTCCAGAAAATTTGCCATTCTAGTAGATAAGTTTTAGAAGTGCTTTCTTTTCTTTTCTTTTCTTATCCTTTCTTTTCTTTTCTTTTCTTTTCTTTTCTTTTCTTTTCTTTTCTTTTCTTTTCTTTTCTTTTCTTTTCTTTTCTTTTCTTTTCTTTTCTTTTCTTTTCTTTTCTTTTCTTTTCACCTTTTATGTTATGGCATAGAAAAAGCTAAGCAAAAACCTTTGTTGTGAACTGATAGCCTTAAACGCAGAGTAGAACTGCATAACTTCGGTTTATGGATTTACCTTTCCTGTTGATACAGTTATAAGCTTCAATATTATTAGCTGTTTTTCTCTGTGGATTAGAATGGATTTTTTTCTTCTGTATTTTGCCCCTTTTGATCTCTGTACACCAAATATCTGCAATTATAGCAAGTGTTGGTAGTAAGGGTTCAGCTAAATTTTAACTTCTACTTAGATTCTTTGTATGACTTCACTTCCAAGGGTAAGCTGGAAGAGAACATGGTATTTTGGACCCATGAACTGAACATCTTCTAGACTGGGATGGGAACATTCCTTAAAGTTATTCAGTGTTTGCTGCCATGGATGCAGTTCTAATACATTTTGCAGTATAGCAGTAAGTGTAGTATGCCTCTGGTGAGTACTGAGGTTTAGAAATCCAGTTTCTATCTTCTTTTGCCCTTGTCTTGAACTGCCATGTTATTTGTCTTTGATTGCAGAAGTCTCTGTTAAATATCCACCCCAATGATTTTCAGTGTTCTGAGTTTGCCAAAAGTGTTAACAAAGCCATTGTTTGTATCTTAAATTTGTCATTTGCTTTTATGGTAACAGTGGTCTTCATGAAAGTTTTGTACATTTGAGGAAGGGTTCTGTGAGTTTTATATTGTATGAATTGCATAATTCCTTTATAACATGTTACAATAACATGCTATATATTTGAGTATCTGAATATTATACAAATAAGCCAGTTGCAATTTTACATAGCCATCTTTGGCACGTAGTACTAGCACTTGAACTATAGCTTGAGAAAATAGAAATCCTCAAGTGGAAAAAGAAGGCCTGTTTTGGCAGCCAGCACTGATCTCACGTGATTCCAGAAAGTGACTTAATCTTGTTTTCTCCATTCTTTCTCCTACCTTTCATCTTACCTTAGGCAGAAGGGGGTATGTGTTATGGTGTAATGTGCTTTTTTATACCTTCACTAAGAGCTCAAGGTGTTCTCCGTCCTTTATGCTGTAATTTGTTCCATGAGTAATGGAGCTAACAAGTTCAGGTTGCCTCTGAATGCATTGTAGGTGTCCAGCATAATCCACCAGTGACAATCAATTGTCTGTGTCTCCCATCATGTCTCCTGTTGCTTGATTTTCCTCAGAGTTGTCGCAGTCCCCCTCTGGATTTTGGTAGATAAGTCTGACTGGCTGCTCAGACCATCTCTTAGTCAGCTGCTAATCTAGCAAAGCAGTTAACCTACTGAAATCAAGCTGAACCTTCCTGGTTAACATCAGTGTTGAACCAGCTCCTTTCTCCAGCCAACAATGGTCTTGAGAGGCTTGCTACCAAGAGGCACTTTTGCATCCTGTCTCCTTGGCCCATTGGCTTGGAATTGGTCAACATGTTGTACAGTCAGTTAGAGGGCATGGTAGGTAGACAGACAGTATGGCATGGTAAGATTCCTTTCTTAAAGAAACCAAGCCAAATTGACAGCTTGTTTCAGTAGGGTTTGAGCAGTTATATTATGACTGAAAAACAAATGTAACATTTGTGCTTGTGTCTGCAGATAACCATACTCCTCTGGATATAGTATCACTTTTAAGAAACATGGAGTGTTGTATGCTTTGTCCTTCTATGGGCTTTTCTGCCATTCTGCTTCAGTGAACCATAACTTCTATCCATCTAATTACACACACCGTACAGGACAGATTTTCAGAAGTAAATGCAAATGCAAAATTTTACATGGCTGATCATGGAGAATAAAAGTTCATAACTTCTAATAGCATAGAGGGGTAGCTTTCCTGCAGCATATTGGAGAGGACATATTTTATAGCCAAAGATAGTAGGCTGGATCTTGCTGTGTATCTGCAGCATATTCAACATGAAGTGTACAATAAGGTGGAGAATGGAGTACAGTTTGGGGCTCGTGTGTAACATTACCAGTGAGATTTAGAGTGGCTGCCTTAAGAAATTCTAAGCAACCTTTAGTTCATGACAGCTGCATTTGTTGTAGTCTGCTATTTTTTCTTCTTTGATTTTTCTTCTGTTACTTACCCGGAAGATTTTATTAAAACAGAAGAATGTCACTAAGGAAAAGAATAGCTTTTATAATGTAAAAATCAGGGTGTTCTTAACTATTTGTACAAATTAGTGAAGTACTGTGTTTTTGTGTATCCCTTTTAAGTATATGTTGAAAAACAAAATGATGTTAAAAAAAAAAAAAAGTAAAGTTTTTAGTGACTTGTATTCCCAGGTTTATGATTTTAACTGCATAGCATTAAGTCCCCACACTAAGACAGTTACAGACATTTACATCTGCATAAAATGTATTGTTGAAGTGTATGCTACTAGTTAGAAATGCTCGATGTCCCTTTTCCTCGTGATTCATAAAATGAATGTAACAGGGAGAGAGGATAGCTGTTGTGGAAAGTTGTTACTATGAAATATGGAAAACATGAGATCTAATGATAAGTCAAAAATAACCTTCAATAGCTGTTCTAAATTAGGCAGAGCTCAATGGCTAAACAGACATGCTTCAAGTTATTGTTTGAAGAGTATTCATCTGCGGTGCAGTTCATCCATTCGCATCTTTTTGTTTGAAGTTGGCCTTTCTGAAGTGATTAACAATACTGCTGCTAACTTAACTGGAATCCTCTGAATGTTTGTCAAGTGTTGTTGAGGTGTTTTGAGATGGACACTGGAATTCCAAGTGAACTAAGAGGTGGGAGAAGGAAGTGTATGCTTTTTGTGTCTGAGCTTTGATGCTGTATCAACAGTGAACGGTAATCATTGGTAGAATAGTTTTTTGTGATAAGGAATTATTTCACAAAATGTAAGGATGGATTTACACGTCCATGTAGTTCACAGCAATTCATCATATTTGTCTTAGTTTAGCAGAACTGAAAATAGATAGGTTGGAAGAACCCGTCATCTTCCTTCATATAATCTTACTGTAAGCATATTTGCAAAATGCATTAGGATAAGCAGACTTAGAAATGGGATTTTAAAAAATCCTTTAGAAGGTTTTTATTTAATTTTTCTTGTTTCATCAGGCGGTGTGTGCTTTTGGTTGTTTGCAGTCCCTGCAACTAAATACAAAGAGCTGGATGCTACATTCTTTACAATGATTTGGTTATGGCTTTAAGAATATAAGGGATTAGCAGGTGGCTTAAAATAGGCTGTCTCTACTAACCTTTGTAAGACTTTCCTCCTGGCTCATACAGTCCTTTCTTCAGTCCACTGGGCGTATAACAAAGGACTTTCCCCCTTCCTGTTCTCTTGTCTGCAGGGTTGCTTGAACTGTAAAGCTGCCTAAGTAGTTTGTAAGTATATCCTGCCATAATTTATTAATCTGTGCTGAAGATTGCAGGGATACAAAACACTAAAATACGCGGTATCAAGCAAGCTAAGGCAGTAGTATAATTGCAGTACAAGTAAACAGACTCCATTTTTTTTAAATGCACATCAACATTCTCCCATTGAAATGCTTTTTGAAGCAATACTCCTTGTTTTTATTTTGGAAGCCTAATGCTGACTTTCTGGGACGCAGTTTAGTTGCTAAGGCTTCTGATTGTTTTTATTCCACTTCCTAAGAAAAGTGGATGTCGGCAGAACCCTTTTTCCAATCCACACGTTGTCTGGAAAATCTTACACACTACATAAAAGTTAATCTACTTACCTGAAGACACAACTTCTTCCTGAAATATCTTGGATCTCTTCCAGTTTCAGCAAAGAAAGGTCATAGTTTAGAACTATCATATGCAGGAGCATTGTTGAAAAATAACTTAGCATTTATATTTAAACCTCATTGTTATGTGTTTAGTTATTGACCTATGTATCTGTGAAGAGAAGTACATTTCTTCCTTCCTTTCTCTCTTCCTCTCCCTCCCCACTGAGGGAGGCTTGGTCCTTCTGCTACCTTTCTTCCTCTTTCCTGCTCCGTTAAAAATAGAACTCTTCCATTTTATTTTCATTTTCCTGAGCAACCAAGTTCCAGTGTACTCTGTCACAAGATTCACTTTCCACTATTGCCAGCATCCCTACGGATTTCTTTGTCCTAGATAGCACTTCCCCAGTGAGACACCAGATGACATAAGGAGATGAGACGAGGGTGACCAATTCAGCAGGGAGAAAGTGGGACATACCTGGAATCATCCTAGTAGGCAGAGACTTCCACTATGTTATCATCTTTGGAAGAATCCAGCAAAACTCTGTATATAAGGATGACTTTCTTCTGCTTCCAGCAACACCTGTCTTTATGACTTCATTTAGGATCCAGATAACTGGTAGTTTTTAGTCGTTTGGACATTTTAGCTTTCTTTCTTGGTGTTGGGTTTTTCTTCTTGCCTTTGTATGGTTTTAAATTATCTCTTTGACCTAAATTGTCAATAGAGTTTAGAGAAAAGTAATATAGTAATGCATCTAATAATACACCTAAGACTGCGTAAAAGGGTTTCTATCAGTCTGTGATCTTCTGAACAGAATAGATTGGTTGTGAGGAAGAGAATCAACAAGTCCTGTGGGTAATGATCTACTTACTGTATTGCCCTTATCCTTTACAGATTGTTAGTTTACAGGTTCAGCAAGATGGCAACAAAATCCTTTTGTCAAGTCAGTGTGGTAGTGAGCATTGGCCTGGGCATTACCAGTGTCTCAAGTGCATAGAACTTGACTTTTGCTGCTTGGCGTACGTTCTTTTTTAAAGAAACATCTTATTTTCTTTCCTTTATCATTTTCTTTAAAACCTGCTTGTTTTTGAAATGTGGAAGTCAAGAAAACAGTACAGCTTGTTCTGAAATTCTTTGGCATATTTCCGTCTCAACCTCAAATTATCTGCAACCACTGTTGAGATTGGTTTAATTTTCTTGTTAATATAGGTGGAAGATTTAGAGTCAAAATAATATTCCAGTAATTATCTCTGAAATTGCTACTAATAGCCTAAAATAGCAATAAATGATATTTTTTATTGAAATACCTCAAAATTTTTTAGAGATAGCAGTAAAGCTTTTTTCTAATTTACAGATAGGGAAACTGAGCCATGAGAGGTCGCAGAAAATAGTTGACAGAACCAGAAATAGAGCTCAGGCTTTTCCACTTTCAGCTCAGTGTTCTTGTCATTGGATACCACCAGATGGTCTCCAGATTATTCAGTAAATAAGCCTCTGCATCCTCCATAAATACTCCGCCAAAGCCAACTGGCTGCGTCTCACGCTTGCTAGTTCCCAGTCTGTGAGAGTGGCTGGCTTGACAGGTAACGCTATGGCTGGCTGCATTGAGCCATCTTTTCTTCGCCAGGCTAACTAGTTTTACCAAGCAGAACAATCTCTTCTCTGCCTCTGTTTCTAGCAGTTCTTCTCTGCATCATAGTGTACTTTTTTAATGTAAAACTCTCCCGTGTATGCTTGAGGCAAACAATCTGATTTGAAGGAAAAAAATCCTGATAACTGCTTGCAGATGTCTGAATAGTGTCTAAAGAAATGTTTTATCTGCTTTTGAAATCTGGATTGCTAAATTGTTACTGTCCGTATGCCTTGAAATTCAGAAGAGATATATATACTTGCATATGCATATGTATGTGCACGTGTGTGCGTAGCATGCCAGATGGGAGAGGAGGTTCATGACTAGAACTAGGACTCTTTTTCTGGTCCCTCTTAATTTACTGTGCTTCCTAGTGCAAATCCCTTTTGCTTCCATCTGTTTTGGGGAGGATTTTCATGGCTTTTCAGTTCTTCAGGATTTGGGTCTATGTATGTGTAATGTAGGTGTGTCCAAGCTAATAATAATGGGTCTAGTAATGTTTTGTTGGGGAGTTAGTAGCATAAATCTAAACTCTCACCAACTGCAGCTTTCCTCAGTTCACATTGCTACAGTAGTTATGTTCCCAGTGTTTTGCAAAAGCATAGCTTCTTCCAAACTAGGTAGTCAACTGCGGGACTGCAGGGTGGATAAACCAGCTGGCTGGAATGGACATCAACTGGTATTCTCCAAAACTGGAGGAAGCAGTAATTGGGTTGTAGGCAGAGGTGCCATTCAGAAGGATGGGCTACAGAAACCTCCAGTTGTTCAGCAGAGGTAAATGCTATATCCTGTACAAAGGACAGAACAGCCCTCGGTATGGACAGAACCCACTGGACAAGTAACAGCTCTGCTAAAAACAGCCTTGGAGATCTGGCAGAGAAGTTAAACATGAGTCAGCAGCAAATACTGATCGCATCTACTCAGGACATACTGTGTGGCATTAGGAAGAGTGTCTGCTTGTCAGTGGAAAGGATTACCCCCCTCTACATAACAGTCTTGAGGTCATATCTAGAGCATATGTCCAGCTTTTCACTCATCAAGGATGAGAAATGTCAGAAGACTGCAGTCTGTCCAGTAGAGAAACCACAAAGCTAGGGGGGTGAAACACATGGCATATGAGAAGAGGCTGCAAGGAATAATCTTGTTTAGCCTGGGAAGGAGAATTCAGGATTTAATAATGGTAACTTTCCCCTGAAGGAGGAAGGAAGTTACAGAAACAGAGCCAGACCTCTTTGAGAGGTGTACAGCACTGGATAAGACAGCAGTCAGAAGACACAACCTCTAACAACAGAAGCAGGAATTCTGAAGCAATTGACGGCTCACATGTATTTTTGTTCTCATCTAAGCTTACGATTTTCTACAGCTTGAACAACTCATGAATGGGTGGAGTTTTTGCTCTTGGATTGTTTTCTTGAACTTGGCTGGAAAGAGCACCTTATGAAACATTCAATGTACGCAGATGGAATCATCAACGAAAAGCATCTAGATAGCAGCTGATGAACGATTGTAGCTCAGCTGCAGGGGTCCTGGTTGTGAGAGCCAAGTAAACCTCTGAAGACATGGCTATGGTGCTGATGATGTGGGATGATAATTAATCACCAAGGTGTATGTTTGTGTCAGAGTTGCTTATCTGTTTTAGGTAGCATAGGTTAAACTATCCTCTGTTTTAAGTCCACATGTATTTGTTGGCCGTCATTTGATGAGTCCCCAAAACAATTCACCCAGAAGGAAGATGCACATTTTTACAAGCACCAGGGCAACAGAGTAATTACAGGACCTTCTTCAAGAGACTCTGTGTTTAAGGAGGCAGCATGTACGACTAAGAGTTAGGCAATGTAGCATTACACTGTCAGCTTTCTTAGAAATTCTCCATCTTCTCTGTTGGCCACTGTTGTCCAGTGTCACTGTTTCTGTCTCTCTGCAATAGAGAAAAGGAGCCAGGCGACTCTGCTGTGGACTGTCCCTTCTCTACAGACTAACTGAGAGCTGGAAGACTGAGCAATTTATCTGTCTTTGTCAGCTTCAAAGATGGTTTGGTTTAAAAATAAGTCATGAGATGGAGGTCAGCTGCCTATTCATGCAAATCAATGTCATGGTTTCAACTTAATAATTTTGGTACTGTGAAGATTGTTGCTCATTTATTGGAGTAGGTTCTCAAGTTTCTCTGCCTGACCTCTAAATGCCCTAAAAAGTGTATGAAAACTTACGGGTAGAGGAAAAGAGAGAGAGAGATGTTTATCATAACCTCTGCTAGGATTTTCAGCTTTTGCCAGTGTTGGTAATGCAACTTGAAAAAATCTTTAGTGGTTTGGCCCACTTAAAATCTGAATTTTATGAAACAAAATTAATTGATTCTTCCATAATTTTTTGTAGGTACCGGCATGTGATATTGTGCTTTGTGATTGTTTTATGTACTAAAGTAGCAGAATCCAGAAGCAGAGATTTCATATCACTGCTATTTTCAAAACTGATACAGAACCTACCAGTTGTGCTTACATTGGAAAACACAGGCTTGATGGAGTCGGGATAATGTGTTTGTGGAATGCTGTCAGGGTTGCTCGCCTTAAAATTAGACATTTTGATACATGGTACACACATCCATCTGACAAACTGTATTTTCCCTCTGCTCTTTCTTTCACTTTCCAGTGGCAGAATTGAAGTGTGACTTACGAGTTATATGGACATTTTGGGGAGGAGGATTGCTGTACATGAATGGAGGGAAAAAACAACCCTCGTCCACTTAGAAGAATGTGACAGAGGAGAGTATTTACACAGGCTTATGTCATGCTCAGCTGTACACTAAAACAGCTGCTTGCTGTAATTTAAGACTAAGAACGTTGACAGTGTCCACTGAAAACACTGGACCTATTGTGCACGCAGATAACAGCGCAGATAACCAGTAGTTGGCTTCTAGGCTAGTGCTGTCTTACTAATTTTTCTTCCAGGGTCTCCCCGTGATGCTATTTGTAAAGCCTTTTGAAAGCAGGTCCCCTTTTCCCACTTCAACATATATATATATGAATATGCTTGCCATGTTAGCTTTGCTTACCACTGATACCACATATTTTGAACCAGAGGCTGTAAAAGAAGATGTGACGGCATAACTTCACTGGTTTCTTTCGATAATACCAAGGAGATCTAAAATAAACTTAAGGTCTGTAAATTGTAACCATCAGATGTTTGGTATTACTTACTTTAGTTGAACTTATTGGGAAGTTTTAATTCTAGAGAGAAGTTATGATTCCATGTACTTTCTTCAGCTAGTAAAATTCTATGCCTGATTTTAAAGGGTCAAGAGCTGTGACCCCTTTCATGCCTTGTTCTCTCAGCAGCTGAGGCCTTTAAAAACTAAGCGGGCTGACTTGAAGCGGAACCCTTTGAAAATGCTGAGTTTGCAGAACTTCTGAGCAAAGGGCACGAAGCTCAAAGTGTTGTTTATGAAAGAGGTTTTGTCAGCAAGGTCTGCTGAAATGAATTCTTCATGTAGATTTGTCATTTTTGTAAATCAACATTCACTTCTTTATTTTCTTTTCCCCCAGAAGGTAGTAGAGCTCATATGAAGTACTGCACATACCATCTTTTTTTATTATTGATCTCCAAAAGACTGTGCTTGCACACTGCGTGGGGGGGGGGGAAACACCCACAAAAACAGAGAAATACAGAGTTCTGCACCTAGGGAGTAACAACAGACTGCACCAGAACGTGCTGGGGGCCACCCAGCTCAGAAATAGCTCTGCAGGAAAGGAGCTGTGGGTCCCAGTGGACACCAAGTTGAACATGAGCAAGCAGTGTACTTTTACTGCAAGGAAGTCTAATGGAGTTCTCATCAGTGGGTATAAAATACTTGAAAAGAGAACACAAGTAAGATGCCCAGTGGCAGGATGGAACAGTAAAGACAAACTGGAAAACAAGTTCCAGCACTTCCGTTTTGTGTGGCTGACAGTTGCTCAGAGAGGTTGTATAGCCAACTGGGCATGGACCTGGGCAGCCTGCTCTAGGTGGTCCTAATGGAGTAAGGAGTTGGTCCTAATGACCTCCAGAGGAACCTTCCAGTCTTAACCATTCTGTGAGAACAAAAACTTTCTACTGACCAGACTTGAACAGATGAGAATGTTCCATACAAAATTCAATTCATATCCAGAATCTGGATTCTCATCAGACCAAAAAGCAAATTATCACATCTTTCTGTGTACCTGATTTAAAAACAAATAAGCTCTCAGAATAACTTTCCGTTCTCTCAGAACAAGCGCGTGTGGTGTACCAAAGTCATCCAAACTGAAAGGACCAGGCAGAGTGAAAAAGGAGAAGTCCCATTTCCCTCATTCCTTTGAAGAACTTCCTCTACCTTATGTGGGTTAGTGGAAAGAATAGCTACCAGAGTCAGGGCAAAACCTCAGGGTTCATCAGCCACAGCAATCCATTAAAAACACAATTCTCCTTCTTGAGAAACTCAAGTAACATGGAAAATCAGTCCTTTTCACTCCTGCATATCTAAAAAAGCAGTAAGGAAAGCAGCTAAATTACACCAACTATACTTGTATACTAATTTTCAGTTCTCCCAAGCTACACAACTGCAGAGAGATCTTTGAACAGGAAGTTACATCTATTAGCAACATTGGTAATAAGTGTATCAAAGCTTCAAGCCATTATTGGAAATTCTGTTTTGTGTATAAGAAAAAACACTGATATATGCAAAACGGCTGTAGAACAGAGCAAAATAGTCTTACTCGATGCTCTCGGTTTTGTATAGCAGGCTTGCTGTATATGATACCCTTGAAGTTTTAGAAGGGCTTCGGATTGATGTCAGGATTTTTTAGTATGAGCAGAAGGTTTTTCACTTTTTCTGTTGGGCATCACTTTTCACAGAAGTTATTTTACTTCACTGAAACTACGATAGGTTTGCAAAAACCTATTAAAATTACCAAAAATATTTAAAGAGAAACTGTTGTAGGTGAGGACACTTCAACATTGCTTAACCAAGAAGGACAGCTGCAGCAGCAATCAGGAGGGTCTCTGAGCAGAACTGTTTGAGTGAATGCTGATGCAGAAGTTTAACGTGATACCTGCCTGAAGTTAAATGGCTGGAGAACAAAATATGTGAGTTTATCTCCGTGTGTTAGGTATGCCTGCCACTACAGAGAGTAATATGAACTGGGTGAAGAGGGAGTACAACAGTATTTTTTTTGTTCTAGAAGAAATTCCTGTTCTGAAATCAAAAGGCATCGGACAGCGGGACTGTTCAGAGATGCCATCTACTGAAAGGATAGATGTGGAAAATCAGTTCCCAGGTGTTTTTAAAGGCATAGGAAACCTGTCAGCAGAATGTGAGATGATGTTCTCTAAAATTTT
Source organism: Excalfactoria chinensis (assembly GCF_039878825.1). NCBI lineage: Eukaryota > Metazoa > Chordata > Aves > Galliformes > Phasianidae > Excalfactoria > Excalfactoria chinensis. Next base: position 49,783,000 of record NC_092826.1, read on the forward strand.
TTCCTTACTGCTGTCAGGTCATTACATGCATCTCATGAGACTCTGTTGCTTAGACAAAAGTTAGAAGAGCTAATGATTACCTAAAACTGAGCATAATGGAGAAATGTTAAAAATGTAAGACAGCTATTATTGTGGCAGCTGTGAAACAGAGAAGGATTTTTTTTTTCCCTATGCTTTGATCATTAGGTAACACATGAGGATGGGAGACGACAGCTATAGAAAACTTAGAATGTTTCTGGTTGTTATCTTTGGCAAAGTTATATTCCATTTTCTGTTTATGGTACTTTAATGTTTTAACTCCAGAAGCAGCAGTCAGACTATCAGGAAGATGTGCTGGAAGAAGAAATATCACCACTAATATTTTCATTTCAGAAAATCTTGTCTTTCCATATTTGTTGAGAGGGATAAACGTAGATGTAGTTTTGAGCCCTCGTATGCTGTGAAAAGTGAAGGTAACTAATAATGTAGATATGTGTAGCTTAAAAACATTCATGGCTACATGTCAGTATGCTTGTACATCATAGCACAATAAGACAGGATTGTTTTAGCGTTTTCCTCTCCTTTTGAGGAGATTATTTCTAGGTATAGAAAAAAAAAGGAGACTTTCCCAGTTGTAAATCTCAAAGCTCCAGAGTGGGTTAGGCCAGGCAGAAGCCAGTAGGTTGATGTGGGTCACACAGCATCCACAGGGAATGCAGAGCAGGTTACTGCAGAGCCCCAAGCCTGCGAAACGCACTGGATCTTCCAAACAAAGGAGACCAACTGGTTCTTCAGGGGAAAGGCCCTTCTGGTTTGAGCCATTTGCTGTTACTCACTGGGCTGGCAGTCTGACAGAGTATCCCTCCCTCATACATTCCTTTCTCACTAGATATATAATTATTCCTTTATATGTTGTCATAGTTTTAAGCTCCTGACTCAGATTTCTTAACTACCATCAAAGACAACTGCATATTCACTTCTCAGAACTTAGAGTTGCAGGTGGATTGTAAAGAGACATGGTTGCTTCTTCTCCATCCCTTTTTTTTCCTACGGGTTAGTTTTCCACGCTGAAGGAGATGGACCATCTTCAAGAGGGAATGTTTCTAAAGATCTCTAATCTCTATTGTGTTAAGAAAAGGTTATGTCTTACAGACTTTGGTGTCACTTTACATCTGTCTCGCTGCAGCTATGGAGGCAGTTGGCCACTTCTCTTAATCCAGTTGGTTACCAGTGAGAATCACTTTATTGCATGCTTTTACTGCCTCAACACTGTGAGGCTTTGGAAGACCTGGAAGCCTGTTAACCAAGTCAGATCTTTACCTCATCTCTGTCATTGCATAATCCAAACTGTTCCAGACAGCTCTAGTCTTGAGATAGATGGTGAAAGTGGTTAGGGAGGAGAAGTGTCTCCTATTCTGCCAGGCAAGTAGACAGTGCTGTGGTGGAAATGCTGCACTCAGCAACTGATGTAATCAGTGATCTGTCTTGCCAACAAGCTGTGCTGTAATGCGGGGATATCCTCATATGTGATCTTAAGATACACATACTGATAATAGTGTGGTATTGATGTTACCTTGTCTGATAGAGACCTCTCTGCAAACAAGCAGGATGCAAATCCTCCAAGTTCTTACTCAAGCTGAGGAAATAAACAGTCTGGTACCTAAGAATTCTTGACAGAATAAGGGCAAAGGCTTTATATACCTGTTAGTTATCTTTCTTTCTATTCATTGGAGAGCAAGCAAAACGAAATAGTTCAAAGGAGCAGTAATTATTCAAACATAGTTCTGACATACTCCAGTTATCCTAGGGGATTAGCCAAATTTATTTGCTGGTATGGTCTTTTTATTATTGTTATTATTATCATTATTTAGAAAAAACTCTACCTTCATGCTGTTTTCTTTCCCGATGCTTAATTCTTGTGGCAGACATATGTCTAGATCTTGAACAGCTGATTTTGAAATTGTGCACCTGCAACACGTCACAGGATTCTAGCATGGCTGAGGCAGGCAGGGCCCTCTGTGCCTCCTGGTCCCAGCCCTGCTGCAGCAGATAACATTTTTAATGTGCTTTAAGATTATTAGTCTACCTTTGGGGCACTGTGTCAGATTTGTTCATTGTATGTACATGTAGTTGTTTTGATCACTAAAAAGAGGGTGTGCAAAGTCTTTCTCAAGATCTGGAAGTTAACTTTATGCACTGTTGCTTAGAAGCCAGTAAGTAGCTGTTCCTTATATAGAAAAAGGAACTAGTTACTTCTCCCTTTCAGGTGATATGTTTTATATTAATATTCTGTTCTGATGATAACATTGCAAGAAAGGGAAGCTGGGTTTGCTGGATTTTCTTAAGATTTTGTTGAATTAGTGTATCGTAATGATTTCATAAGAAATCTGACAAAAATTCTGATGGCTTTAGAAGACTGTTTCTATTTGGTCTGTGTTTGTGCTAGGATTTTTTTATTGTTGTTGATGTATACATTTCTTTAAGGATTATGTGTAAGATGGCTTAAATAGTAGCTAAGTAGATTAATTATGACAGAAACTGTTATGACAGTAGAGATTGTAGAATTATGTTAAATCAGATATTTTTTGATTTCTATTTCTCCCCCATGTCTTCCATACATCGTTCTTGTTAAAAATACACTGTGTGCTCATGTCCACGGAACACATATAATAAAGAGGGTACAGTTGTGGAAAAAGATAATCACCCAGAATCGCAGAATGGCCCAGGTTGGAAGGGACCTCAAGGATCATGAAGTTCCAACCTCCCCCACCACGGGCAGGGCCACCAACCTCCACGTTTAGAGTGGATTCGAGTCATGTATACCATGAAGAGAGTGTGCAGTTGCCTTCTGTGTTGCATTGAGCAGAAGTGTTAGTTACATTTCTCATTAGAAAGTCTGTGATGATTTGCAGGATCCCACCTCAGAGACAGTGGTTTGATTCCATTTCTTCCAGATTCAGGAGCTGACCGCAGGCATGTTGTAGCACAAGGCAGATGGCATTGCTGTGTCCTCACAGAATTTGTCAAGGAGTTGATGGCTATATTTGTATTCTGTAACTTCAAAAGCACGGTGTTCTGCTTGGTTGGGGAGGCTTGCTTAGTTAGTACTCCAAGCAATGGTGGACATTCGCAGTTGTTACAAATGAAGCTAAGGTTTCTGCAGTGCTCTGCTTTTGTTTGTTTGTCATTTTGGTTTCCATTTAAGTTGAATTGAACCATTTCTCTTCGGCTTCAAAAATGAACTGCTGAGAATTTAAATGTATTACTTCAATTGTTTTCTGGTGTCAAAGGAGAGTAAGTCTCTGGTTGTGGAAAATTTGGTTTCAGTGGGCTCAGTAATTTTGACTGATCCTTTAATGTTCCAGCAACAGTTTAAATCTCACAAGAGTCATTTATTTTAAGCTTTTCATTCTCTTTGTTTTCATTCTATTTGTTGCAAACATTAATGGCAGATCCTAAGCACAGGTATGGTGTCATCAGCTATATTATTTTCAGAAGCCGTGCCTTAGAAGAACGGCTTCCAAAAGAAAAGATAGGGACCTCAGCATAAACTTTTGCAACATGATTTCCCTGAGAGGTGGAAAACTTAAGAAATGCACATGGCTTGTTTAGAATACTTGTTTCCCCTGAAATATATGGTGTGCGGTGGCTCAAGAGCTGTGTATTACTATATATGACATATTCATTTTGATCAAGGTGTTAGGGATCTGGAGAAAACGCAGTAAAGATGAGTACATTCTATATTGGTTGATTACAGTTAGATCAGTGGTGGCAATACCCTACATTTGCTTTTGTTGTTGTTGTTGTTGTTTAATTATATCTATTTCAGCAGTTGAGGAATTGGGCAGGAAACAGATTTTAGAAATATCTGTGAGCCTTCCTGCAATAAATGGAGGCATTTATATTCAAGTAGCCATGTATGTGTGTGTTTGTGTGCATGTAAGTAGAACAGTCTTTCCTTCCATAAGAAATACAAGTTTGCGGTGTTGAAGTCCAAAAATAAGTACTAGGCTTTCCCAGTTATTTCTCTAAATGATTTTTCATTGTTTTCTTAATGCAAATATAAGCTGCCTTACTGCATGTACTAATTATTTATTTTGGACATAGATGTCACTTAGACTTAGATGTCACTATTCTGCTTTGCACACAATGCATGCCCCAAACATGCTTCAGTGAAAGCAGTATGTGTTGCTACAGGTGGAGATGGGTGCTTGAAACCTGACTGTTACTTTATTGGTATTTTAGTAGCAATGAAACCCTTCATATGAAAATGCAGCTTTGCCTGCCTACATTTGCTCTCAGCAATTTGGGTACTAAAGAAACATAGTACTGTCTTGAGAGGGCAGTCATACAGAAAAGTACAGGACAGTGTTTTCCATGTGTCACAATCTAGTACTTGATTTTTCGTCCTTCTCTGTTAAATGAAATGTGATTGTTTGAGTCTAGAGGTGTTGGCTTTTTTATTTCCGAAAACTGTGGTGGTCTGATTCTGTGTTTGTTACATTTTGTAACAATAGTACGGTTTAATAGATAATTACACACTGATTTTTAAAATGATGGAACGACAGAGATGTTGGAGGTTTAAGATATGTTTAATTTACCTGTGATAACCTGAATTAGCTTGGTAACAAATGACTCCTGTTGCTGTAGTAACCCATCGTTTTCTGTAGTAACATCAGAATGCATCTGTAATGCTCAATTGTGAGATACTATGGACACTGCTTATCCATGTCCGTCCTAGCAATACTATGTGAATGAAAACATAAGGCAGCAGTGACTTGCTGTGCTACTGACTTAAAATAATTGAGTTCAGGAAATTGTTTTATTATTACATATTCTGTGTATTTGGAATTGTAGTGTTATGTTGTATCTGTGTGCCAGATATCACTGATTTCAAAGCAGTGTTTTGAAAAGATCACATCATTTTCTTCTTGGATTAGCACTGACGCTTGTGGGTGGGTATTCTTTCATGTTTGATGGCTTCCATTCCTAGCTGCTAGGTACAATTAGTATGTTGCGATCTTTTGCCTGGATCCTCAGTGTATCCAAAGGATGAATGCCTTAATACAGTCTCAGGGTCTTCTGCCAGGCCACAAATAGTGTTCTGTAGTCCACGACAAATTACTGTGTTTTTAATCTCAAATACTTGAATAGGCCTTTGAGAATTGCCAGAAAGCAGTGCTGACCGTACCCTGAAGAAACAATTTGTATGTGTTTAAAATGACAAGATCACGATTCTTTTGTAGAACTTGCATTACAACAACAGCAAAAAACAATGTGCATCTTAATGAAGCATTTGAATCACTTAAGTCCTTTATAGTTTATTCTTAAAAATTACAGTTTGAAAAAGAACAGATTGGTTATTTCCTGCAGTGGAGTGTCATCTTCTGTGAGCGGATACTTTGCAGCCATGTCTATAAGAGGAAATGACTGGTTTCATATTTAAGTTGTAATAACCCTCATTTTTATAATGTCACAAATACATCAACATCATAGGAATCCATGTTCTTGAAATTGCAGTTCCTTTGAAGCAATAAAGTTTAAAAGTTCTCAGTAATCTACTTACTTAAATCCTAAATTAATTTGGAGTGGAGGAGGGTGTGTTTGAACAGCCAAGAAATACAGAGCTACCTGTTCAGATCAGGGGAGAACTGAAGAACTGATAAACAGAATCTTCTGCTATCATTATAAATGCAGATGCTCATTCAGTTTTTAGGGCAACAGGCATTCATGTGGAATTGCTGGCTTACTGAAACAAGAAGTTTTTAGGAATCCAACAAAACATGGAAAAGCATTTCCTAGTAAACTGGCTGAACACACAGCCCAGGAGAACTTCAGAGATTGGGAGACTCCGATTTCTGCTCAGCCCGGTTTTCACTCAGAGGGCAAAGCAAAGTCTCACTTTCCACAGGGGACCAGCAGGACCACCAGCTTGGGGATATGCCTGAACTCTTTCTCTCGGTTATAAGTATAGGCTTAAATCTGTTGTGCACTGAGATGTAGTGTGCATGCTACTTTTTAAGCACATTCATCATAAAAGAGGCTTCCTAGTGGAAGAGTGAATAAGCACAGCAACAGTTCATAGTGTTGTCTCATATTACTGACCAAACAGAAAGTGAAGGTCACTCTACAAGGAAAAATAATCTAAATCCATTAAGAAGTGGCTCCCCTTGCTTGAGCTGTTGTTGCTAAACTGTCTGTCCCCTCAGAAGAGAGCAGTAACTAGGAAATAACAAGGTCAGGTATATGTTACGCTCTTCATCTGCCCTTTCACTTGCTAGAAAACGCTTTCACCCTCAACTAGTTTCCTCCCATAATCATAGCCTACATGCCAGGGCCTTCAGACAGAAAAGGGTGTAGTCTTGGCTTCCGTGCTGCATGGCTGGATGTTGATGTGGTAGGCTGATTTGTAATAATTTACATGCTGCATACTTCCATATATGATTCCATATTCACATGAGTTACTGAACTAGCTGTTGTAACAACTTGCAAGGGCAGGGGAAAAAAATGACTGTTCTGGACTTAGTAGTTACAGAGAAAGTAGAGAATTAAAATAGCAAGAGAACATCTATGCAGCGATGTAGAAGAATTACAATGTATTTTTCTCAGGATGAGGATATGTACATGAAATGTAGGATGCAGTAAGATAAGATAATACAATAAAATATTGGAGCATTCCTGGTTTCTGAATATTAAGAAAAACAGAGCCCCAAGTATAATGACTTCATAAATAAGATCTCAAGTAAGCTTTGCATGAGAAATTGAATAAAAATACAGGAGTTATATTCCATATAAAGAATAGCCACAACATTCCTTGACCATAAAAAAAATATTAATTCTTATAAATTGAGTTTCTCTTAGGAATTTTGTTGAGATAAATAGATTCTTAAAATGGGGATTAACATCTTCAGTTGACATTTGTCCCAGGTCCTCATCAATCCTTCTGGGCAGAGCCAGATTCAAGCTACAAAAATCAACCCCCCTATTAGTCTCTGCAGTTTAATCATTTGCAAATTATGATTGTTACTGATAGTGTTCATAACAATCTACTTGTGCAAGCATGTGTACATTCCACTGAATGCATTTTTCCAGTTATGTGTGTGGTTCACTTAAGACCATTAGGAACTGCAGAAATAGTTCTGAGCAGAATATTCCGTGAAAGTTTTACAGAATGTTTTCCTTCTCTTTATGCAAACACGTATGCAGCAATCAAGATACTGCTTACATTCTCCTCATGCGATGGCATTGCTAAATGGAGAAAAATGTGTTTTTTAGCTGCAGCTTAATTTTGATTTATTTTGTATTAAGTAGTGGTAACTTTTGAAGTGGCAGGTCAAATGAGGAAAAGGATTTCATGGTAAATAATTGTGGAATATATTTTAATGAGTGTTTTAAATGTAAAATTACAGTTGGCAGAAGGAACAAAACATAATAGATATATTTTGGCTTTTAACATCAGCAACACAGACTATTGTGTAAAGTCCTTCTCTGTTATGTCTAGCGTTACAAAATCAAGGATCATTTTTTAATTTGGCTAATGGTGATACAGGCTGGAAAGCAAACACAAGACTATTCCAGAACCAGTGAAGAAAAGCTTTTAAGTGACTCTCTCCAACCACAAACTATATATTGTATATCAGCTGGTTTTCTTTTTCTTTTGCCATGTATTCTTACCTTCCCATATTTCTAAAGACACACAGCGTATATTGGAAAAGAGGAAAAAGAAATGTTAACCTTCAGCTGAAATCTTGGTAGTGGCCATTAAGTGTGTTGCTAGTTTTTAATAAGAAATCTCAGCAAAAAGTTGTCAATAGATTTTTAATTGTTCACTTAGTTGATTAATTGAAGATGAGGAAAGAAGGACCAGCCTAAATTGTTTCAGCGAAACTGGAGCTACAGTGAGGAGTATCCACTTAGTCAAAATCTAAACATATCTTAAAGTCCAGCTGAGATGGAAAGAACGCTTTAATATGTGAACTAAGTTCTACTGTCCCATAGCTAGGGGACAGCGGGACACTGTGGGCACCAAGTGTTAAATGCAGTTACATTTATTATTTGTTTGCTTGTTGGTTTTTTTAAAGAAAGTGCTGTTAAGAATCATAGGCAGAAATGCATGTAGACATTTCAGTCCCTCTCAATTAGAGCGCTTTAAGTAATAACATATTTTTCTGCCCCTTGTCCATAGAAGACCAACAAACATAGATAACTCTTGTGCTAACTCTTAAAGACCCAGCAGCCTTTTTCATTTTATTTGCTATGCTAATTCCAGAACACTGATTCGTTGGCACCTGTTAGCTCTTTTTCCTTCGTTACTATCATGGTGATGCTTAAGATAGGTGTGGATTCCCAAAACAAATATTTAGTTCCACGATTCATTTAGGAAAATGTCTAATGCTTTCTTCTTCCCCTCTGTTTTAACTGTTGCAGATTTGACCCTTTCAATACCAGCAAGAAAACAGAGTTGAGATGTACTCTACCACATTAATCAGCTGTTCATAAAATTGCAAAGAAGAATGCAGTTTTCAGTCACTGTATTCACTCCAGCATGTAATACGTTCTGAGAAGTTCTATATAGTCTGTTACTATTGTTTTATTTTTTCCTTCTGTCATCACAAACAAACTTACACCTTTTTTTCCCCTCAACTGAAAAATGTAGAACACGTTCCATGAATTATTTTATTATCTGTCATTTTGTGGCAAGTACATGGAAACGCATTACCTTATTGATATTGGGCTCTCATCCAGCAAAACATTTAAAACAGGTAAGCTTTAAAGCTGCAACATTCTGATATAGTGGTAAACTTCACCCTTCATGCACATTCATGCACCCTTCACCCTAAATGCACATTCCTGAACAGCATTTCCAAAATTTCTCCTTTTCTGAAGGGGGAGTATTCCTGCACCTGGTATGAACTGAAGTGTAGTCACTTTCCCCAGGCAGCTCCTTGAAGAGGACATAATGTCAGTTTAACATTTTTTCCCCAAATCTGTACTTTAGCTTAAAAAACAAATAAGGAAAGACAAAAATAAGAATAAAAATAAAAATGTCTCTTCTGCAGTTCCAGGGAAAGGCATCCCTTTACTGTATCTACGCCTCTTGTCAGTCAAAATTCCTAGGTAGACAATCTCCTTCTCCACAGGATGTTTCAGTCAGAAGAGCTTGTGTTGTCCATGACAGTAGCTATTTATTTTTATCCTAGTAGTCCACAATCAAAGTGTTAACAACTCTAATTAGTCTTTTGTCAGAGTGATGTTCCCCAGGTGCCAGTATTGGAGCTGGTCCTGTTCCATATCTTTATTGATGGTCTGCACAAGGGGTTTGAGTACATCCTCATTGAATTTGCAGATGACACCAAGTTGGGAGGAATTGTTGAACTGCCTGAGGATAGGAACCCCCTGCAGAGGGATCTGGGCAAAGAGGCTGTAGCCAGTTGCATGAGTTTCAACAAGACCAAGTTGGTTGGTCCTGCACATTAATCGTGACAACACCATGCAACACGTGCTTGGGACAGAGTGGCTGGAAGTCTGTGTAGAGGAAAAGGATCTGGGGGAATTAGTGAACAGCCAGCTGAACATGAGCCAGCCAACAGTGTGCCTACATGGCCAAGAAGGCCAACGGCATCCTGGTTTGTATCAGAAATAGGAGCAGGTGGGGGATCGTCACTCTGTATTTAGCACTGGTGAGGCTGTACCTCTAGTGCTGTGCTCTGTATTGGACCCTTCATTACAAGAAAGAGCCCTGGAGCGTGTTCAGAGAAGGGCCAAGGAAGTTGGTGAGGGGTCTGGAGCACAAGTCTTAAGGGGAGTGGCTGAGGGAACTGGAACAGTTCAGTATGAAGAGAAGGCTCAGAGGAGACCTTATCACTCCCTACAGTGACCTGAAAAGATGTTTTAGCAAGGTGGGGCTTAGCCTTTTCTCCCAGGTAGCTGCAATAGGATGAGAGATAATGGCCTCAAGTTGTGCCGGGTGAGGTTCAGGCTGGATATAAGGACATTTTTTTTCTCCAAAGGAGTGGTGAGGTGTTGGAACAAACTGCCGAGGAAGGTGGTGGAGTCACCGTCCCTGGAGGTGTTCGAGAAACATGTGGATTTAGTATTGAGCGATGTGGTTTAATGGGCATGGCGTTGATGGGTTGATGGTTAGACCAGATGATTGTAGTGGTCTTTTCCAACCTTAATGATTCCATGATTCTGTGAAATCAATCAGTGAAAATTCTCTTTTTTTCCATAGACTTTTGAGATGTCAGTTCTGACGATAAATGCCTTGGCTCCAGAAGAGTGGATTGGAGCATATATGCATATCTATGCAAATATGCATTTCCATGCAAATAGATATGTTAATCATTCATATGCTTTATTTTTTTCACGTGTTTTATTTTGGTTAGATTTTTATTAAGGTTTGATGAATAGCAGAATACAAAAGATGTGGGAAACACTTTCAGATTTAGGTGCATTGTTTTATCTGTTTATGTTTTAGCAAGGAAGCTGGAAGATGGATGTGAATGCCTGTGTCTTTTATGACATGTAATCTGATGATAGGGCGGTACAACGGCTGTTTTCTGCAAGGTATTCTAGATAATCTGTAGGTTTTCTAACTTAGTTCCTGGAAATTTTATCTTTCGTTCTGCTAAGAACATTATGAACAGATATCTTTACAATTGTTACATGGGAATATAGTGTGATATAGCGGTAAATTACATTTGGGAGTTGCTAATGCAGCTATAAATCTGCAAACAGAAAGTTTCCATGCCAAAAGTTTGACTCTGATTTGGAGTGTACTGGATTTGTACTGCAGTTAAAGAGCAGTTACCCAGATATAGATGGATACTGTAATTGTTCTTGAAGTTATCACTGGAATTTCTTGATTTAAATTAGTGATCAAATACATACGATTTAATGTTTAAGATTCACTTTATGTTTGCAAATCAAGAAATTTTGAGAACAAAAATTCAGCAGGAACCATTTGGTATGGATTTAAAAAACACAGAATTCCATGGGATTAGTGGAGGAGGTTTTTAAATGTCACCATTTCACTGGTTATCTGTCTTGTTCTACACACAAGGGAGCATAAAAGACGTGAAAATGTGATATCAGTTAAATTTCTTCAAGACTTGTCTCCACTTGTCTCTGAAGTTAACTTATATGTACTTGCTAGTGTGTCTTTGTTGGTGGATCCATGTGGCACAGACATATATTCTGACCGAAGGAGTTTTTCCATCAGGGTAACCATGCTTTCTTTTTGAATGATGCAATTAAGCTGTCAGAGTTGCAGCTTGGCTGTGCTTTTGTTTGTTTGTTCAACAGATAAAAACTTGTTTTTGCGGTGATTAGGCAGCATAGTATTTGAGTTACATATCCAAGATGCATCATTTATTTCAAAGATTGTATCTATTTAATGGTACTCCATGGTATTTTGTAGTCTTCTCTGTAAAAAAAGGATTAATGTTTTTAGGAACTTACTGCAGTTTTCCTTTTGAAAATGTTTATGTCATTCAACCTATCTGAAGCCAGTTGATGTGATCCCCTTAGCATTTTTTATTAGCTTTATGAAGTTAGCTGTCTAAACTTTGACACCTGTTTTAGAAAGAGCCTTTATAACGGATATGACCATTGTGTGGCAAATACAATAACAGATATTCTGGCTCTTCTGCTTTACCAAAAAACTGAACTGGATCTTAAACCCTGCTTTCTAGTGCTCCTCAGTAGGAGCAGATGTATTTTTATTTTGTAACTTGCTTCTAAAGGGAAAAACACTTTTCAGTATTCTCTTGATAATATTTTTCTTCTGTTTTGCCAACTCATACCATTAGAAATAACTCAAGTAATGAACCAGACAGTAATTGTACGTTAAGGGACAGTGAACAATGACTTGTAATTTGCAGGTGTATAATAAACAGATACAGTCATAGCTCAATTACTGACAATATACAGCATGTTTATTTATGTTATTTTAGGGTTTCTTTGTGCACATACATTTTTATCTTCATATGTGTGGGATCCTGTCGTTGTTGTGGATCGACTTGATTAATATTGCCAACTGGGAATCAAAAATGATTTAAATATTGATAGATGTCAGTGTCAGTCACCATCAGCATAAGTCACAATCAACATTTTCACTAATTTCTTAATAATTGCACAGGGGTTACCAGCCGTCTGCTCAGGCTGTGCTGAGGGCACAATTTGGCCAACCTGCTCATTACTAGCAAGGAATCATACTTTGCCTGGGGCTGTTATTTAAAATGTCGGTCTACAGGGCTCAGCAGAGTGCAGAATTGTCCTGAAATCGAAATGATTGTCTTTCCTCCAGAAGAAATTGAGGAGGAATTGGGTAGTTCCTTTTGGTAGCTGCGTTAGCCTTGACACGGCATTAGTGTTTAGGATACAGCCTATCCGAAAAGTAAGCCAGTACTTACTTTTGTACAGTACTTACAAAGTAAGCCTTGCCTGATCTGGTGGGACAAATTGCAGCTGGCTGGTGGAGCGTTAGTTAATAGTTGTAGTTTATGTACTTAACTAATAGAAGTACCTGAAGGTTCAAATTAATGTCGGGGTCCACTTGCAGCAGATCTTTGGGAGTATGAAAGGAAAACATCTCTTCCCCCTGCAAGGGTGAGAGGTTTGCTGCTGGGCTGAGGCCTATGCAGGCTGAGCGCAGAGCCGTTTTGGGTGAAACCACGTGTCTCTCAGAAAGGCAGGGCTAACTATTTTGTACTGTGTAAACATTTAAAAACTATAATTTTTATAAATACAGTGCATTGAAGATCCAGTTTATTAAGATACATGACTATTCTCTGTCAGATTTCTAGACAGTTTCTGTAGAGTTAAAATTAACGTACAGTTAAAAGCATAGAGCAATTAAAACCATAGCTGACACAGAGAATACAGATACCCTGTAGTTTTGATTAGAAAACTCCATTACATGGATCATTATTCTGATGTGAAGAGCACTTTCCACTTCATCTGCATTTTATTACAGTTTCTTATTAAGAATCCAGTGTGGAAAAATAACATCCTAGCAAAAAGGGCAAGAGGCAAAAGGCCTTATTATTTACTTTTTACTTCATCTAAAGCATAAATCCATCTTCAAAGTATGATCTTGAAGAAAGCAGAACCTGAAAGGAATATTTTTAACTGAATTTCCTCATCTTACAAATTGAGCTTTGACTTCTGATGTTTACATGCATTTTCTGAAGGCTATAGATCAAAAAACAATGAATCCATGGTTGTGTAAGAAGAAAGCAAAGTTTGGGAAGCATTTACGTAAAAATAAAGAAATAACTACTGGTGATTTTGCTACTGGTGATGCATGCTCAGAAGTTCATGGCTGTGTAAAGGCCGTAATCCACGATGCACCTATTTTTAGTATCCTTTCAGGAGATACTTAGAGAATCAGAAATTGCCTGTATGCATTCAAAGCCTCACCAGATCTTTTCTTTCAGTCACAAGGAAGTGAGAGATCTGAAAAAAATGAAACTTTGAGTGATTGATGCTGTAAAAAAGTTACTTCTCGATTTAATTTTTTTAGTTGGTCGGTTTTTGTAACAGACAGTAAAAAATTTCCATGTCTGAATTGTCTTTGGGTTGTTTCAAGGCAGTTGCCTCTTGTTTTCCACATATCTGTCTCTAGTTTTCTCTTCAGATTGCAAAATCAGCTCCGAATTGCCCTCTCAGATTTTTCCTCTGCTAGGTATAACATTTTCGTTCACATACAACTAGAAGTGCTGCATGGAGGTTGCTGTCCTGCTTTGGTGGCCCTGATGGGCTCTTTGGTGCAAGCACTATCTGCAGTAACGTAGGTAGAAGGTGCTTGAAGGCTGTGTAGGGTCTTGCATGGTGGTCTTACTGCAGATGCTGCCAAGGTCTGGTGGGAAATCCAACAGCACTGACTTTAAACTCAGTACTTCTGTATTTTACTTAGGTAGACAATGCTTCAGATAGTGGCAGTGACAGATTTTATTTAATCTGAAGAAATTTATTTCCTACAACTACTGAGACAAGAGTGAATCTTCTCTTTCTGTTTAAGGAACTGTAGCAATATTTATCTTTTAAAGGGAGAAAATTACCTGCTTTTATTATTTCATTCAATTCAATTATTTAATTCCATGTCCTCGCTTTGGTATCATGTGCTGAGATTCATTAACAGTTCTTTGGCAGTCGTGAGACACTAATCATCTGTTTACAATATTGATCAGCAGCTTTCATTTTAAATTACACTGAAAGTGAGAAATAAACCTGCAGCAAGTAGTAAATAAAAGACTGGGAAGCAAGGAAAGATGCTAGCTTTGACTATATGGAAGTTTGTTTTCAGGTACCCAGTAATCATCTGCTTCCTAATAAGCTGAATCCTTGTAACAACTTCCAGCTGGGAAATTTAAACAGAATTGCCCATCTGCAGGTTACTCACTCACTCTGGTTTACTGTATTACTACAGATCAGATTCCTGCCCCTGCTGATAAAGGTTTCTGTTCACTTCTAGGCTATTCTTCTGAGCTCCAAGGAGGTGGAGCAAGACATCGTTTTTGAGTTGGAAGAATATTTATGGGCTAATAAAGCACACTTTGGTTCTGATGCCTCATTTGTTACAGAATATGCATTCTTGCTATGCTACATATAATGAGATGTGATTATCTCAATTCTTCGGAATGGAAATTAAGAACAAAACATTAGGAATTAAAATCTTACTTTTCTGAATTTGTTCTGAATTAAACTGAAAAAAAAAGTTGATTTCTGTGGCTCGTCAGCACTAGGACTCATGAAAACAGCTAAGAGTAACAAAAAACAGAGATGAAGCTGAAGAATCCAGATAAAACGTGTGGAAGACTAGGCTGAACAGATCTAGCTGCAGTGGACTGACTTTTACATTACTTTCTAATTTAATCATGAGGGTTGCTTAAGTTGTGGATCCTGCTCATTAGTCACGTGATGTTGCCAGTGTTTATTTCCGAATCAAATCTATAAAAGGAAATGAGAGCTCTCAGTCCTTGCAAAGCACTTGTCTGGTAGGAAATCGCTTACAAATAATAAAGCCTGTACTAAAGCATGAAATAGTTCCCTGATATGTGACCTTCAAAACTGGCTGAAGGAAAACAGCTGAAGCTGTGAGTAGTAGAAACCTTTCATACTGTAAGAAAAATAAGATGCAAGCTTGTGTTTTTTCAGCTTGCTTGATGGTTGTCCTCACTATGGAGCTGTATTTACAGAACCAGCAGGGGTTACCCATGGGCAGGGCAGTCCAGCTGCCTGCAGATGCAGCAATGATGAGTCCCTCAGCTTCATAACCCACCCTTCTGACTTAGAATCATAGAATCCTTAGAGTTGGAAGTGACCTTTAAAGGTCATCTAATCCGACTCCCCTGCAGTCAGTGGGGACAATCACCACTCGATCAGGTTGGTCAGAGCCCTGTCCAGCCTGGCCTTGATTGTCTCCAGGGATGGGGCATCTACCACATCAAGTAGTTGAAGGTTTTCCCACCATCTGAGTAGTGAAAACAGAATACATTTGCAAGAAATGCTGAGAGCACCCCACGAATAGCTGACATTGTGGTTCTCATTCCCAAAAGTTGACAAATCACATGTTTAGCTTTGTATTTCCAAAGCAGCAGCCAGAACTTGACTGCATGATTTTCTCTGATGACTGAAATAATGATCCTTCAGAAGATCTCATTTTTTTTTGTTGTTGTTCTGATTCATGTGGAAGTACGTTGTGGCATGATAAACATGACTGCTTCACCATGCAGCTAATAAAAAACAGTGTTCAGATACAATGCTATTCAAAATGAAAAAGCATAGAGGATTCAGATCTAACACTGACGTTACCAAATTTAAGTTATTATTGCCTTCTATTTTAAAGTAGAAAGTCTTGATGACACTTAGTAGTGTGAAAAACCTGAAGTTTGACACTTTATAATAGATGTTTAATGCTAGTACCTACTTAATCCCTTCATCAAGTATTGCAGAAAGGCCTGTATGTAATCACAGAGTCATAGAATGGTTTGGGTTGGAAGGGACCTTTAAGACCATCTGGTTCCAACCCCCTGCTATAGGCAGGGACACCCCCCTCTAGGCCAGGTTGCTCACAGCCCCATCCAGCCTTGCCTTGAACACAACTAATCACTAATTAAATGTTGCCTTGGCTTAAAGGTGATGAAATATCATGTTCATTAAAATGTTTACACGGAGGCACAGAATTTAAACTATTACAGAAAGAGAAACAATAATAGAACAGTTCTGGATTGATTGCTGTCTCTTATTCTGAATGGTCTCCACTGTTCTTACATAGTGAGGTGAAGAATCAAGTTTTGACAAACAAAATCTGTAAGGTAATGCAACACTGCTACGGTTTTTAGTAAGCAGTAAGCAAACCTCTTCCAGAACTTCCAGTAATATTTGCGTTTGGAAGGTCAAAGCTTTAAAAAGAAATCTGTATAATCAGCAACTTGATCACAGTGATAAACTACCTGCGGCCAAATTTTGTGAAGTATTAACATATTTCTGACTTTGCTGTGAGTGCAGAGGGGTTTTGCATGTTGTTCACCATTTGCAGATTTTCCTCATGCTGTATTGCTATCTGCTGCCCGCAGAAAAAATCACCCTCGGGGAATTATAACAATAGTTACCTTTTTCTTTTTACAAGTGCTGCAGAAATACAAAGGGCAGCGATGGTTCGGAGTTGTGTAGCACATCTGTAGTTAATTTAACAAAAAGGCAGAAGATCGTTGAGAACATTTATGCGTTCAGGGAGAGGTTCTAACATGGACAGGAATGAGATACTTTCAAAGAGATGTATCCTCAGACCTCTTCTTGTGTTCGGAAGCATCTCTTTTGGCACATTTAAGTTGGGAGAGTATTTAAATGTGTTTCTCAAATTTTGTAGACGAGTGCTGTGATCTGTGGAACTGAACTTGTTGATTTCTATGAAATATCATGACAGATACAATGTGTTTTTAGAAGGCAGAAAGAGAACTGCTAAGGCAATCAGGCTGATACCGTAACTGTACACACTTCTTGGAAATCTAAGGCTGAGTGAAAGCTTAAAAGTCAAGTCACAAAAATAGTTCAAGAAAGAAACATAAAATGTTCTGTGGCTGTTCATTCCTGGGTTTTGTACACTGTCAACTAGCTCCACAATCATCAGTTTTGTCTAGATGTAACAGTATGTGGTAGTTCCATGAAGATGGTGCTTTTATATGTTTATAAATAGTTTGTTTCTCCAGGTTCTTTCCTTACACTTAGAAGTTAGATAGGATTGTCCTAGGAGCTAATGAACTGATTCTGTTTTCTTAGAACTTAAAGTGCACCAATATAAGCGTGTTCTGCTAAGGTGTTTTTTCTTACCATCACTGCTATATTCAGTCTTGATTAACAGAAGTTTAGTGCAGAATGGTTGTGCTTCAAGGCTAAGAAAAGCAAAACAACTCAAGTGAACTGGGACAGAAGGTAGATGGGGACTGATTACTTTTACTTCTCTTTGACATATCCAGAGTTAGGTTTTGGAGGAGGGTAAGAGGCCAAGCTGCTGATTTGCCTATCAGAATGAGTCACTAGCTCACAAAGGAATTGCATTGATTATTGCACACCCACAAATTACTACGGAAGATACACTGCAGGGGTGGAGGTTATGCTTTCCCTAAAGGTTTCTGTATAATTAATCTGCTGTAGGTTCTGGTACTTTGAAAAGATCTGAACCCCACTGTTAAGCATGATCCTTGCGTGCCAGTTTGCCACTCTTGTATGGTTTTGGTGTTTCTTGCACTATTGCTTGAGTGTTGATGAAAGGTTTTGATACCACTGCTATGGGAAAAATTCAAATCATATATTCTGTTTCCGTTTTTAGATTATAACTCTGTTTGCTTGTCTTTGTTATGGGCATTAGGAATTTGAGCAGCTGCATTTTCTATACCTGCAGCAAAACAGTTCCCTTGTTAAGTTGAATGTTTCATAAAGGATTAAGTGGAACTGCCTGAGCCATAGGGGACGTTTTTGTCTCATAAACAAGAGGCTGATTATCAAGAGTCTGTACTTATTAGTGGAGAACATAACTAAGCAGACTCCCTTCTCTCATGGATCTCTTACTTCATATCTTACCCCATAATTTCTGCATGAAGATTATTTAAAATTTTCTGTTCCAACATCTATAGTTACTCTTTGTAGATTTTGGAGGATGATGAGTATTTTTAATGGAAGATGAGTTGCTATTCTGGTGTGCATAAGCGAACCAGTAATAATTGGAGGCACGGGGACGAATTGTCTTTCACTGTCCCTTGCGGGTTTCTTGTAACATCAGTTAACAACTGTCTCAGTTAAACACTGGGTTAATGTTGTAACTTTAGACTCCAAAAGTTAAGATTGCCTATGCGACTCTCTTACATGGAAGATTATGCAGATAGCTTATCAGATTCTTATGTTCTTTTTCTACACGGGCCTGTTTTGCCCAAAGCAAAGAAAAGCCCAGGCAGTGGAAATAAATACTATATTAAAAAAATATAACAAAAGATGGTTCGCAGTCATCTCATCTCTCTTCAGATTCTTACTAGGAAAGTGTACTGATAAGGCTGTAGGGATCTATCAGTGGCCTCCAAAGCAAAAGGGCTTTTTATGCTTGGAACAGATTTTTAGCGCTCTAATGGTTTTACTAGTCAGGATGTGTGTTTAGAAGCATGGAGAATTGCTTTGTTGTTGTTTTTCTTTCATTCTTAACACGCAGTGTTGTAGAGAAAGTTAAATTTCAAGCACAATAGCAATGCTTTGAGAGTTTGCTTCCAAATGCACAAGCCTGAAGTTAATGGGAAAATTAATATCAAGAAAATACAAGCTAGTGGGTACAGAAATTCAAATTTAAATTGTCCTCATCTTAACCTGATTATCTAAAAACAGATTTCACCTGCTTAGTTTGCAAAAAGAGAGTATTGAGTCTTATAAAAGTCTTGGAGCTGCAAAAGTCACTTTTTCTTTCTCCAGTTTTCACTTGGCTGGAATACAAACTTTTTTTAACTGCTGTTCTTCTTCTTATGCTACACATGGCTCATTGTAAAAACACGAACGTAATACCAGTCTGCTAATCTGATTTGAGGCATCAGTTGCAGCCGGAGCGGCGGCAGAACAAAGCCTTCTGGTCATGTTAGGGGAGCTTGGCTGAGCTTCCTTTCCCTGGGGACTGGATCTCTGTGGTCTTCCCTCCAGCACTGCAGAAGTGCATCCTCTATGCTGCACTGAAGGGGCTGGTTCAGTTTTGACTTCATGCACTAAGAAGAATTTGGGCTGCAGAGTCAAGCACCTCACATTCAGAAAACCCACACTCCATAGAGTGTCACACATTTGGTATTGCAGCATAACCCCATTGATTGTCACTCTCTTTTTTCACCAAAACCTTCCTGTAGCCAGGTGGGTTGATGAATGAGGTCCTGGGGAGCTGCAGCATTGAGGCAGGCTGCAATAATCACCTGCTGTGGGGACCTTGGAAGAGGTTGGCTGCCAACTGGTTGTGGGTCACAGGGTTTAGCTTCCCTGTGGCTTAGCAACTGAAAAAAGAAGTAGGAACTGAAATTCAGAATGGAAGTGGTAGCTTCATTTCACACCCACTGTGAGTGAATGCTGAAAATGTGTAACAGTCGCTACTCAGGTTGCACTTCTTTCAGTGGCTCTCACACTGATCAGACAGATTTAATCTGTATTTTAGATGAGAAATTATCTTGCAGCTTAGGCTTGAAGGTTAGGAAAATGAATTTCAGTGAGGGAAATGGATCTTATTTCCTGTTGAGCTCACCAGATGTTTCCAGGTTTACAATATATTAACAGTAGGAATATGTGGAGTACAAAATGAAGTGGAGTTTTCCATACAGCAGCTTCTATGAGGCTGGAAGGTGACATCAGGATAGCGATGAAATGTATGCTGTGTCTGGAAGTAAGACAGGAAGGGATCTTAAAAGAATAAAAATTGTATTACTGACCTGGCATGAACTTTTGTGGTTTGTAAAGCAATCAGGGGAAAAATTCTGATTCCAAAATACATAAAGAATTGTTCATGAAGATACGTCACTGTTTAATTTTCACTGCCATGTATTCCTAACTTAAACAGCTGAAAGTGAAGCGATTCCATTTTATATATATACTCAGAATTTTTTGTAGGAGTTACAACACAGAGGAGGTTTCTATGGTAACCTACCAATAAATTTGTTTCCAAAATAAGGAAAATAATTCTCAAGAACATGACGTGACTTCAGGTGGGATAAGGTTGAGACTTAACCATAGTGGATCAGTGTTTGTATCTTTACTATTTCGTAGCATGAATATATTCCCTCCATTTTTTTTTTCTACTTAAAATGTCCTTAGAACGGGCAAGTAAAAATAGTTTCACAGCACGTTTTCAAAATGTGCTAAAAATATAATACCATTATGTCAGTGACATCAGCTCAAGGTGTTTCTCAAACTTACTTTATTTTGAAAAAAAGAGAAAGAAAGCATTACTTGCTTACATCACTTTTTTGTATTTAGAGGATTTGTAAATGTTTATGTCTAGCAAAACTTAGATGCACATGAAAAGGAAGCTGGAAAGTGTGGGAGTGAAGCTTTTTGAACTCTGGGGAAAGATGGAGAATTTTGAGATGATTTTGTATCGGTGAATATTTGAAGCATTGTGTATCACATCTTTGTTCTGATCACATCAAACTGGATATTATTTGTATGGCCTAATGGTTGCTAAAAAATTCATAGAAAACTTGTGTAAATTAAAGTGCCTGTAACTGATAGTAGAATCAACATAGAGTTAGAGAATAGCTTGAATTGGAAGAGACTGTAACAACCATGCAGTTCCAACTCCCTGCCATGTACAGGGCTGGCACCCATTAGATCAGTCTGCCAAGGCTACATCCCATGGTTCTTGATACTTTAGGCATTATCATTATTTTGTTTCTCTAATGTTTTAATTAGAATGCTGTTTCAAATGTATGTACATATATATTTATGGGCTTATTTTGTATGTGTATTAATAGGTATAAATATTTGCATGCCACTGTCTCTAAGGAAAAGTTTGGGTGGGACAGTTCTGTTCTGCTTTGTTTTCTTAGACATGTTACGATGTAGGTGTTTTTGTGCTCTCCTGCATAGTACAGTATTCCTGGTTCAATTCAGTATGCTAAGTGTTTTTGGTAGATCTCAATGCTTTTGATCTGAGAGAGGCTGAGAGCATCAGAAGTCCCTGGCATTTTTCACGTTGCCACCTTCCTGTGCTCCAGCTGAGGTTTCTTAGAGGACCCTATCTTTTGACTTTTAAGATCTTCTGGATAGCCACCTCCTACAAGTCAGCACCCTCAAGAAAATCTTACATCAAGATTCTCATAATGAAAAATACTGAAGTCACAATTTACTCACGCAATCTGATTTATGTTGTACTAATCCAAACTAATGTTTTTCTTCTAGTTCCCTGCCTGACCAAAATGTTAATGACCAAGCTTTAGCCCACCTTGTAGAGCAAATCTGTCTTCACCGTCCCTTGAAAGTCTCTGGTGCTTCCCCAGGACAGGCATTGCCAAATGTGGCTGCAGCTCTGAGAGGATGTTGTCCTGTGATAGAGGGCAGGTTGGGTCCAGACAGGGCAGATACATTTTTTGGTATGTGTGAGCATCACCATCATCCCATGTGCACTGGGAGCCTTCAGCAGCTGAGGAGGAGAAAAAAGTGCTGAAGAATTTAAAGAACAGAAAGGGGTTAAAAACAAGTGTGAAAAGTTAGATCGTGGTACTTGGTGTCTTGAAATGAAGGAAGATTTTTCTGGAAGGCTTTAGTCACCTGGGAAGGAAGGATCGGGTAGATGTGTGGGAGGCAATTTGCAGGCAAGTGTACTCCTCTGCAGTCGATCGGTACATTTTAATGAGGGAAGTATATTTGCTCTGTTTTATAGGATTTGCTTTAGACTAGAACTCTGGAAGTCATTTTAGATAGACTGCTTTGAGATACAGTGGTCAGGTGGAAATATTTTGAAGCATATCATATGGAAGCTGTGTATTTGCAACATGTTTGTAGGGTCTTAGGAGCGGAGTTATTTTCAACAGAAAATTGTCTCTTCTTCAGAAGAGGTTTTTATGGTAAATAAAGGTCATGCAAAGGATGTTAAAAGCAGAAGTGAAGTTAGAAACTGCCATAGCTGTTTGATTTCATTCTTCTGCTTAATGTATTTATTCACATCTGCAGCCATCTCTCAGTCTGTGCCATCCCATTGGAAAGGAAGCTTTCACGCTAGCATCCTTGATCTCATCTCCATCCTGTAGGCTGCCAGAGGCTGAATGGAACCATTTTTTAGAAGCCGAAGTATTCCCTACAGGGATGGGAACTCCCACATGCTGGCGGATGGCAAGACAGGGAAGGCCAGGCTGTGCTGAGGTCCTTTGAGGGAACACAGAGGCTGTCCCTCCCATGGCCCATTCCACACAGTAGGACAGTCAAGTAGTTTTGCCTTGGGACCTGTGCTACTTGTGCAGGGCAATTTCTTTCAAGCAAAAAGGAATTGCCTGTGTTTAGACAGAGGTGCCAGCAAGTGAATGCTTTGGTTGATGGGCTAAATAGCAAACAAAGAAGCTTCAACTTGGAAGAGTATTCCACGTTCTCTGGAATTTATCACTTTGACTTTGCTCCTTTTGCTTTTCCATTTTTTTTTTTTTGTTTGTTTGTTTGTTTCTTCCAGCAGTGTTATCTATTACATTTGTCCATTTTGTCCTACTTATTTGGTTTGTTAACTTGTCCTTTCTTGGGCTTGTTTTTGCTTTCTTTCTACTGTAGGAGCAGAGGGTTTATAACAGCCATAGCCTGTATTCAAATCCACAGTGTTCTAAATAATCATTACATAAGTCACTAAAACAACAAAGAAAGATAAACACATCCTCATCATGAGGAAGAAATCACTCCAAGGGCAATATAAGTATCTGTCTGCCAATCTTCAGTCATGCTGCTTCTTTTCTTCCAAGACTTTCTGTGCATGTTTTTCACACCTGCTTTAGCACCTACTTTTCTCTGAAGTTCAAAAGTTCCTGAAAAAAAGTTTTCAGGGAAAGTCTCAGTCTCACAATAAAGGAAAATACAGGTTCTTTGGTTTGTCTTAACTTTGTTTGATTTTAGAAAGATTTAACATAAAACTAGCCCCCAGCTTTAAAAAGAGCTGGAGTGCAGGAGGCTCTGCATCCAGGGCACAGAAAGTGGAGAGGCTGTCGATCAGAGTTGGACGCACCGTTCTGTGCCTTTGTGTTTTGTACAGCTGAGCTGCAGCTTCACCATCACTGAGGATGGCTGTGGTTTCTCATTCACATAATTCTGAAATAAGCTGGTTGGTGCAAATTTCTGGGCTGGGTTGCTTGGGATAGCTAGCAAGAGTATGTTGTGCCAGACTCAGAGGAAGCGGTGTTGAGCAAAGGCTCTGAATTCTTGCAATTAAATTATGTTGCATGAGAAAATACTGAACAGCGGAGAGTTGTGTTTTTCAGGAAAAATTACACAATCTTTTTAAAGTTACAGGCTGCTTCTTCCTCGAGGAGCTCATGGTTATAAGCTGAACAACCTTTTGCATCACTTTCCTGCCCTTTCCATGGCAGAAGATTAAATTCAGTTTAAAACTAAGTGAGCGTGCTTCTAGGTAGTTTTGTATCATGGAATCATAGAATGTCATGGGTTGAAAAGGACCATAAAGTTCATCAATTACAACCCCCTACCACGGGCAGGGTCTCCAACTACTAGAACTACTTAAACGAAATTTTGCATGTGGGTTCATATGAACTTTGAAGACTCTCTTCATTACATACCATGTACTGGAACCTGTCAGCAACCTGCTAATAAATGCTTCTTTCCTTTCCTTCTTAAAGGTGCAATTTATCATTTTGTAATATTTAAAAGCAGGAAGGTTGGGAGAAACAGGAACAAATCCAAGGTTGAAGATTCGGAAGATTAAGAGATGTTCTTATTGGTTGTGTTTCCAATTTTCAGGAATTCTTTGAACATGCGAAAAAGCTCTGGGATGATGAAGGTGTGAAAGCATGCTTCGAGAGGTCAAACGAGTATCAACTGATTGACTGTGCACAGTAGTAAGTGTTTCTTTTTATTGCTCTAATAGCCAAAGATGTAACTGTCTCTATAGTTTAAAAAAATATCTTTGTTTGCAAAATGTAGGAGTTTTGGAATGCAGCAGTTACCATTCTAATTCTAATTGCTGGTTTATTATAAAAACTGCCTTTTTTATACAACTAAATGTTCTGCTTCTGATATTTAACAGTTTACAAAAGCTACTGTGAAAGAAAACATCAAATTAAAGAATTTTGAATACTTGTATTGTTTGAAATAGATACACACAGTCAATTTGATTTAAACCATTAAGCTTCAAAAATTCACAGCCAATATAAGGAAAATGCTGTGTTTTAAATTCTGTGACCCAGGCAGTGCTTGAAAATAGCTGTTTTTCTTCACATTTCACTAAAACTTCTGTGATTTTTATCAAACAAGATGCATACCTGCATTATTATTGCATCTCTCATGTATACTCTGGGAAAAAAAATGATAAGCAGTATTTCAGTAAAGTTAGTATTATGTTTGTTTTTCTCTCCTTCATATACATAAAGTCAAGCAGTACACTTGTGTGTAACACAGTAGTGACCCTTAAACAGGTTTGTGTGATTGGGAACGTTCTGAGAAGAGATGTGTAGAAGATTTTGAAGGTGCAGATCACAAATATATAGTACACTGATGAAAGCAGATTAGTCAGGAAGTAGTACATTAACATGCCAGGACTACAGCACTCTGCTGTCCCCAGTAATAACGCAGCTCTGAGTTAGACTCCAACCAAAAATACACATTTCATGTGAATAGCTATTGCGAAAATGTATACTCTTAGAGTTGCTATGTGATTTAGGGTTTTCAGAGAACACAATCCAGTGTGTTATGATTTGTCTAATTGGCAGTATGGTCAGTAACAATACCACAAGTCTGTTGTAGCACTCAGTGTTTTGTTTTTCTGTCCTCTCTGCTCCCAGTGCCTAAGCTCAAGCAGAGAAAATGGCCTGTGTAGCTAAAGGAATTGTTGCACTCCTGCCACAACGGGGAATTTTGGGGCTGTGGATAGTATTTTCTTTTCCCTTATTCCAGACTATTTTGGGAAAAGAGAAAGATCCAATGATGATTCATCAGCACATGGAAGCAGGGGAAAAACACGTATGTGTAGGAAGGAACTCGTTTGACCTGAATGGATTAAGTTTACTAAAGCTTGGGCATTAGCCTGGCAACAGTTCAGACTGACAGTGGTTCTGTATAATACCACCCCCCCCCAAAAAAAAAAGTTGTCCTGAGTTGTAATCAGTGGGTCTTTCCTGTGCCCTTGCCCACTACCTCCATGGTACAGAACTGTGATGTACTTGCTGGAAAGACAGGGTTGACTTTTTGGGCTGTCTGTTAATACACTCAATTAAGATCTCAGAACAGTAAAATTGAATAATGATGTATATTTAAGGTAAATGGAAATGAAGCTTACTGTACTGATCAGTAAAGACCCGTATGGCTCTCAGTCTTTGGAAAAAGAGCCTTAAAGAACCAGCCATGTATCTTCTTCACCTCCTTTAACTGACTTTCTGTTGGTGGAGTTATTAGTTGTGGTAGTAAACGGGACACTTGCTTAATTTCCTACCGTCAAGATGATTTATGAAATAGCGTTTAATATTAAATATCCCTTGAGCATATTTGTGTTTTACATTTGTGATATACCTGAAAATGTAGCAGTTAAGCAACTTAACCACGTTTTTAAACCTTCACTCTTAGCACAGAGACTTGAAACTCAGGGGTGCTTGTGTTACTGACCTGATCAGACATCCCCTTCCTCATGGGTGTTGATAACTACCCCTACTTAATCATTCCTTAAAAGTTAAAATGATACTAAGATCATCAGTGAAAGAGATTGTAAAGCCATCATATATTTGCTGCATGCTTGTGATTGTATGTTACACAACAGTAGTTGCTTTACCCAGAAGAATATGTTTGGGCTCTGGATCTCATTTGGAATAGTGGAGTGATGTTAGCCTTGTTGCTGAAGCATATGAGACAAGTCTAGGTTAGAAATAGAGCACAATTGTTTTGGTATGTGCACACGCAAAATGGTGACAACGAGGATGCTGTCCTTCTGGTTCATTAGGACTGGATGATTTATCTTTCATAACATGTCCATAGTATTTAATGGGTGGGGAAGGAAAAGAAAAAGTGGGGAAGGAAGGTAATGCTGATACAAATGCTTACTGTGGGGTTTTTAAGCATCTCTGTTGTTTTTGATACACAGAATATGGGAGAAAGCATCTCAGACTCTTAGCTAAATCCCAGTCTTTCACCTCTTAGCACAGGAAGAACATCTTCAGTAGGTTACCACTATTTTCTTGGCTTAAAAAAATAGCAAAATAAAAAAAAAGAAATCCCAGCTTGCATTAAAATATAGTTGGTTTATGAATCGGATTGCTGATTGAAAATACTGAAAAGTGTTACTAGCATATTATAAAATCAATGACACAACTTGGTGACTGTTACGTGTGTTACAAATTCACTGTCTTTTGGAATAGTTTAATTTGGCTATGGTACAGAGCTTCTGTGTTTTTAGAATTTAACCTGATTTTCTTTATTGCTCTGGGATAAATACTTTGTTGGACAGAGAGGTACTAAAAAGACACAAAGGCACATTCTTTATTTACATTGGGCCAGAAAGTTGCTTTTCCTTGATCTTTAACGCATCTTTAAATTACCAAGATCCTGGTCCTCCATGGAAATGAAAGTCAGGTCCTGCTTCTCAGGCTATTTTAGTATTCTGACATGACTGCTCCATACTTCTGCACTTCTTATTGTCATGCTAGTACCTAATGTGGTATTTGCAGCAAATGTGAAACTGTGACCCAGCAGGAGACCTTGTGCTCTAACGAGAGTAGATAGATTGTAAGCAAAGGTCTGAGTTGTTCTTCTTTACTGACTACAAGTATATCTAAGTTAGTCGTAGAGGGGAGCACTGCTGTCAACTTTTTTTTTCCTTACTGGCCTTTGCATACTTATTTTTTCTTGATTGATACTGTAACAGTGACAAGTTATTGTTGCTGTTATTGCCTTGCCTTCTGCCTCAGTATTACTTTCAAGTTAAATTTCAGATTTAATTTAATTTAAAAACTGATTTTATTTTGTTGGACTAACATCCGGCTTACCTAGATTTCAGCAGATTGGTTTTGCCTATGACTCTTTTGGCATACTTCAGATAGCTTCAACTTATTTAAAACTACTGTGATTTTGCAAATATTCACAAACTTTATATTCAGCAAATGGTAGCTTTGTAAAGGATTCTTAGATTGTGCATGATTTAGTGCTGTCTTGGCATTGAACTGTCTCGTCTATATGCTGTAGACCAGAGTATCTTCACAAAATATTTTATGTCATTCTGGAATAGTTTCCTAAAAACTGAATAGTTTTCTGTAAGATTAATGCAAATCCATCTTTAAGTTATTTTATCTTCTACGTGCTTGTTACTGAACACCAAATTTTATCGTATCTGTGCAACAGAACTGCAAAGCAAACTGCCTTGAATACAGAAGTGATCAACAGGTCTAGATATGACAGCCTTCATTTACAAAAAGACAAGTTGATGAGTTTATTATATAGCTTAATAAATTTGTTTGCATCTTCTGAGAACACCAATTACTGAGCTTATGAAGAAATAGAAAATTTTCTTTTACGATAGCGTACCTTGTAGTGGAGTTGTAGGTTTTTATTGCCTATTTGGTATTATACGTGTAATAGAATGACTTCATTCTAATGCCAATGGTAATTTTCTATTTCTAAAGTCTTCTTTCTTCACTGCCATCTGTACTATGCATTGATTGGTGGCTTCTTTAGTAATCCAAGAAAAGCTACTAAGTTACTTTTTACTTAGAATCTAATACATGGCCCCAGTGATAGCAGTGAAATTGAAGACTTCTGTGGAGTGTGAGTCTGCATTGGAGAACACTGGGGACTCCTGTTCTGGTGACATAGGTCTATTGTCTTGCTAAAATGAGAGTTAAGTGATCTTGATTACTCATGTCGGTTGCTCAGTTGACAGGGTAAATTTGGTTGCAGCAATGAGACTTGAGGTGTGGCGATACTTAGAGCACCTAGACAATATCAGGGAAAGGTGGTGGTTTGTAGAGCAAAGAAGTGGGCAAGAATTAGGGACAAAAAAAAACACAAAAGCAGAAAATCTGGTTATCTTTGTAGGTCACATACAGTTTGCTCCTGGCATCTTTAGGAAAAATTAACTACTCTTACATTTATTAGAAGGTTCGAGAGTTTAGTTTTGTCTCATTGCATTCAC
Source organism: Excalfactoria chinensis (assembly GCF_039878825.1). Lineage (NCBI taxonomy): Eukaryota > Metazoa > Chordata > Aves > Galliformes > Phasianidae > Excalfactoria > Excalfactoria chinensis. The sequence continues at coordinate 49,811,315 of NC_092826.1, forward strand.
ACAAAATAACCACGTGTGTGTACATAGGTGGAAGGTACATAGGTGTAGGTGAAAAGGCTGTATTTCTGCTTGCTTTGTTTCTCTGTTTAGGAACTAAACCAAGAGTTTAAGGGAACACTGCTCTGAACCTGTAGTTTATCGCAGTTTGCTCACTGATCTTCTTTACCTTATAAAAGATGCCACTCCTGATACACTCAAGTGTGATGGCCTAGATTGATCTCTCTACAAACATTTGTGCTAATGAAACTTGATTATGCAGGTTCTCAAGCAAGCAAACACAAGGGATGTGAGCTTGGCCAAAGAAAATTGATTTTAAATTTGAGCTAATATACACGCAAAGGATACATCTCAAGTTCTTTTTTGTTTGTTTTTTGCAGTTATTCTATCTTTGAGCGGGTTTCAGCCAACCTTTGGGGCATCTATCAAGGCAATAGATGAAGTAATTTAAGAAAAAAATTGTTTGAGTTGTTGTTCATAGATTCAACTCCTGATGTGTGAAAACTTTTTTTCTCAGCTGCACATCTTGAAACTGAGCCTATCTCCAAGTTACTGTGCTGTCCCTTAATTCTCTCTCACAATATGAGGTCAGAAAGCCCACCTCATCTTTGTCTGTCTCTCCATGTCTTTTGCCTAGCATACCACTTGAGCCTCATTTTGTTGGTACGTACACAGGCTACATGTATGATGTTGAATATAAGCATTCGAGTAGTTCATATACTTTCACTCTGTGTGACTTCAGGATTTGCCTTTTAATGCTATTTCTTTTAGGGATTTTGCTAGAATTGGCTGCATCATGCTCCAAATTGGATTTTGCTAAAGCTCTCACCCAGAGAGGTCACAAACAGGCTGTGCTGACTCAGTGGCGACTAAGTTCTTCCTGTAGTGCCCTTCCAACACCAGTTTCCAATGAATCCAGTCCACCTGCATCAATTATTGATAATTAACCTTTTCAAGACCGAGTTGGTTAATAGTTACTAATTCTATCTCCTTTGAAAGTTCCATAATAGTAATAGCTATCAGTGTCAGGATGGCAGCAAGTAGCTTTTCTTTTCTGACAACGAGTGAGTCTTCAGCATTCCCAGCTTTGGTAGTCAAATAGCAGAAAAGGTGTTTTCTATCATCTCAGTGTTTTTGTTTGTTTTAAAATCCCCACTGTATACAGGATTAAATCAAGGGACTGTAACCTCCTTTATGTATTTGTTCCTGTGCCTCTCCATCATCATGTACCGTTCAGTTCTGCCTAGTTTAGGATCATTGAAATGTGAGGGAAAATACTGCTTTGCGCACTCCTGAGGTCTGAATTGAAAATTTGTACAAAAATACTATAATTCTTAATATTTTGCATTAAACTGTCACTGATGATTGACTGTATCAGTTAGTGGCTGATCGTTGCAGCCCATCAAAGATTTTTGACATCTCTTGTGTTACGTGCCTTTGTCAAAGTAGATACCTGGAACTTGAGATGGATTTGCGTAGTTTCTAGCTGGTCTCAGGCTTCTTCATAGTACTGGGTTATAGGTGTGATTTCACCCCCATACTGTATTGCTGAAGGGACTTAGAGCCATGTCATCATCATTTAGTTTCTCCAGGAATATGGCCGGAATGAGGCCAGAGGAGGCTGAACTGGTATGCTTGCGTAATGCAAGGCAAGGCTGCCACAGAAAATACAACTGTGGTTACAGCTGAATAACAAACTGTTGTTTTCTAGATAACATAGATGTACTGTCTGTGAAATCATTAGTCTAGCAATCTGTTTTTAAACTGACAAGTGGCAAAGATGAATTATCCAAGTATCTGCACCATTTAAGGAAAAGATGTTTAGGAATGTAAGTATTTAGTTTTTGTCCCTGGAGGAGCAGTATGATATTCATGTATGATGTCATCACTTGAGGGGAAAAAAAAAATCCATAACTGAAATTTCCTCTCCGCTGCTGTGTTTGGAGTGATTTTGGATGCACATGGGAGGGCATGCAACCTACTGTGGGGAATCTGCTGAAGCAGGGGGGCTGGATGATCTCCAGAGGTCCCTTCCTAGCCCTGAGGTCCTGTGGTGCTATGCTCATCTCCAGCCTGCAGCTTGAAATGCACAGCCTGGGATGACAGAGTTCTTCTTGTACTCCTTGATAACTGCCCATTTTCAAGAAGCTCTGGTGCTTCTTGGTGTATCTCTTGAAAAAGCTTATTGAAGAGGGAGTGGATTCATGAAACATGGCTGCTAAAGTCATGCATTTGTTGTAGAAAGGGAGAGTGGGGGGTGGTAGCTGAAGGATTATGCAGGCTCAAGAGGTTCTCCTGCATACCCCAGTGGCGCAGTGGTTTAAGCTGCTGCCTGCGGCACTGGAGGGCCTGGGTTCGAATCCCCCCCCCTGTGGCGCAGGGGTAGAAGTGCCGCTTCGCTACACAGGGGGCTCGAAACCCGGGAGTTGGACTCGATGATCTCTAAGGTCCCTTCCAACTCGCATGATACTATGATACTATGATACCAGTCTTTAAACTACTAGCTGAAACGAGCTTTTGATTGGCAGTTTAGAACAGCTCTGAACCCCCTTCCATCTTTGCTTTTTATTTTTAATAAAATTTCCTCCATCGTAATGCAGATGTATGTATGAACTGAACACACTGGTGGTAAGCTAAATAGTATTATTCTTAAAGCTAGCCATTCTTTTTTAGGTTGTGTAATGACTTATTAAATATAAGACTTGATACTTAGAGAAAAGATGAGAAGAAGTAATTGATGATAAATGTTTAATTCTTCATGTTACTGAATTATTGATGGTGATACATGAAAACCGTAATAATTATTTTCTTCCATCTGAAGTTCTCTTTTGTTTCATATATAGGCAGTTCACTGTAATTATGAAGTTTCTTCATTTTCTTTCACTTTCTATCATTTCAAATCAAATTTTAGTGTTTAAGCTAGAAGCATATTTTCTTTGCTTAATCGATGATCAGGTTTTCTCCATTTGCCTTATTTAAATTATAAACCTTAACCAAACACTGAACTGTTGTTTAATGATAGCAAGAAAAAAAAAGAGAGAGAGAGAATTTATAATTACAGAATAGTTGCTTTAGCTTTACTGATTAGTCTTCTAAACAAAGGTGTTTGCCAGATAGGACAGAAGTCATTTTGCAGTGCATAATGTTTGCATCTTTCACAGTTTACTAACTAGGAGACCACACTCTTCAGAGGCAGAGTTGTGGTTTCTTAAAATACACACTGGGAATTTTCTGAAATAACCATTTCATCTCCTGTATATTTTTGTTGTTGTTCCCCTTTTTACTGCCATTCATGAAAAAGCAGCGTCAAACTTAACCAATACCGTCTACATTTTGTTAATCCAATTGTGACTAATGTGGCCACGATCTTAGAATAGTGTTACTTAGAAGTACAAAGTTGTGGAGAAGCAGCTGTAGAAACCCCCAGAACGCCTTGGTATCCCCCTTTTGTATGAAGTGTGAAAATACCAGTCTCCAATTGGATGGCGTGTGGGCACGCGTCTGCCTCAATTAGCTGCCTCAAGTAAGTGATTTCTATACCTAGAGAAAAAAAAGCTATATTCTCAGTTAAAAAGTAAGAGTGAAAATAGGTTATAAACACATCACTCTCTGTCTTTTAAATATTGATATGATGCATTATTTTTACTAATTACAATTGAAGAAGCACCTAAGCAGCTCAGAGTGGGGTGCTTAGACATAAACTGATCTATACATATTCCCACATTCTTCTGCATGCATGGCAATGTTTTTGCAGTGTTAGAATAGGCAGAAAGTTTGAAAATGTGAGGCAGAAAACCCAAATATGCCTTAACTTCAATTTGGGGTACTTAATATAGTTGTATTTTTTATGTTTCTTTCCTTTCACAGATAAATAAGACATCCAAATTAGGCTGCAACTGTTGGTTATCTGGAATCTACATGCAGGATTTGTAGGTGCATCTCAGAAGGAAGTTGTTTGTCATTCTGTCGGCTCTAGTGTTGTTTATATATGTGCTTTCCTTGGTTTAGGACTGCTGCAGTGTGCTCATGGAAGAAAGAGTAAAGTACGACCAAAGCCAGTTTTATTATACTTCAGAGAGCACTGAGTCACTAACATTTATTCCACTTCTCCAATTGCTGTTGATTGATACAGTATTTAATTTGATCAGTTCATTTACAACTCTTTGAATGTGTGTGTCTTCTTGATGGGAAAGATGAGTTGGTCAAAGAACACATTAGCTTCTTAATAAGCTTGTTATTGTGTAACACAGATGTATTTCAGATATTTCTATGAGATTTTCTCTTCTTTTCATTATTCTCTAGAGAAAAGTGCGTCACATACTCTGTTGCCTTAAACCTAACCTAACGTGAAACGTTTGTTTACATAATAAATATTAAATAATATAGTTACTTTAATACCCGTAAGTTGAACGTTTAAAAAAGAAGCAGGAGTGCTGGCAATTTAATGCCATACAATGGCATTAAATACGGAGGTTGTCAAATTATTTACAGTTGTGGTCTGACTTTTTTTAAACTTTACAAGCATTTTTTCACTTAGAGATGGTCAGTTTTTCTTTGTCTAAGTAGAAAGTTTCACACCACAGGATCACAAAAGGCCAAAAGACATTTTTCTTCCAGGGCAAACTACTCTCAGACCAATCTCTGCAGACGTGGACTCCTCTGAACTAACGTACTTGCTCAGCCTTGTTTATGTTAGGATCTACGAGAAGCCAGAGTTTGGGTGGTGGTGTTTTTCTAAGTTAGTGCTGCACCAACAGATTTGAAAATAGAAAAACGATGGAATGCAGAAGTTAGGAAATAAGAAAATACAATAAAGTTTACTCTGTGTTGGAAAAATGTAGATGCTAAGCCTCTGTGCTTGAAAAAGAAACTTTACACCTCAGACTAAACCAAGATGGAGACTTAGTATTTGTCAGCTTGGTTGTAAACCCAATTTTAAGGTAAGTCAGACTGGGAGACTGAGAGTTTAACGGTGTCTCATTACTTCTAATAATTAAGTTAAATCTAATTTTGTTCATTTTAATACAAAACAACAGTGATACTGCCAGAAATTTGAAAAAGTTTATTTGACTTCAGAGGAGCCATTTCAGTTTGTGTCTGTTATAAAAGTATTCTTTCTGAACTGATGAGAAATGTTTGTTGCGGTGGTGGGTTTTTACACAAAGTTAATTTGAGTATAAATAAAGCAGTGGAAAAGAAAATATGTGCAGTAATGTGTCAGTAGACTTCCTGTATAATTGGTGCACCAAGGAATTGTCTTGGAGAACAAAATCTGCAAATCTTAATTTGTGCTAGAATTGTTTCAGAAATGAGTGTTTTCTTCATCTTACGCCCTTGAAAATTCCTCATTTTGTAATAAAAATGAAAGGACGTGGTCTGAAGCAGTTACCACTAATACATAAAAAGACGAATCTTGAAATCGGTTGTCTTGGCTTTCTGAGGACAGATTTCAGACATAGTCTCCTTTCATGAATGTTGCAGGGGAAGTTGAGGGGTGTATTTTTGTTTTTCAAGTATGTTATCTCAGAAATGAATTAGAATGAATATCCAAGTAACACTTCAGTACATTTTTCTGGCTGAAGATTGATGACACATGCAGTGCTCTTCTTGACTCCCTTCCTTCATCTCCTTCGTTTTTTTATATGTATAGGAGAAGTCATCTGTACCTTTCATGTCTTTTAGAAGGATGTACTTGAAGTTGAGAAAATCTGCATTCTGGACATTAGCATACGGAAAGTCTGATTGTATAGATTTGGGATAATTAGTCATTAATTAAATCTCTTTTCAAAAACTTTGTGAAGAAATGGGTGTAATTCCTTCACTTATTTACTGTCACAACTATGTCTGACTTGTATTTGCCGATGCTGCTGTACCAAGTTATTTAAAAGTAGGTTGTTAATGAGCAGCAGACTGTTAGAGTGAGGAAAGAGCACTGTAGCTGCTAGGGTTTGTTCTATTCAGGGAAAACAGAACTAAGCCACGCTGCTGAGAGAACTTCTTTATCCAGTGTAACTTCTGTCTTACATTGAGTTTGTTGGCATATTGCCTTTCATTGGTAAGATTTTAAACACTGTATTTGATAAATGTGTCATACAGGTTTTTTCTCCTCTAGATTCTGCTCTGAAAAGTTTTTGTATAAAGAAGCAGGTACTTTACAGATATTTACTGCAGTGAGCAAAACTGGCAAGCCCGGTTATGCAGCAGTCACAGTAGCTCAGTGTCAATGTATCAGCATCATTACTGCTGTTAAAAAAAAGGAGAGAAGACAAATGTAGTCACTAGTTTTTCCTCCAGTTTCATTTTCTGTTAAGACCTGTGTGGATGACTACTTAACTTGCATTATACACTGGTTATTCACCTCACCTTGTCCTCTGCAGTTGGTAAGCAGCTGATGTCTGTAGGGCTGTCACTGTAAGGTGAGAGAGAAGAGATTGTAGTGCAGAGGGAGTGTAGAGTGCATGTCAGTTCCAATCAGTTCCAAGCAACAGAGTCAACCGTTTAGGTTTTTGACCTGAAAATAAGGTAAAAGTAATCATCATCAAATTACGTTATGTCAAACTGGCAAGGGTGAGACCTATTCTTAAAGCATATTCAGAGAAATTGTTTAGCTTATTTATAAATACAGAACTCTCTGCATCTGGCAGGGAGCTCATTATAATATACGGTGTATTGGAAGAATGATTATATGACGATTAAAATTGATTTTAGGAATGCTCTTTCATTATTTGTAAAGAAGCCATGACTATTTAGAGGGTGGAAAAGGAGAAATAAAGGATCATAGGTGGGCAAAGATAATGAATACAGGATTCCCAAGTAAGGCAAAATTAATAAAACACTTATTTTTAGGCAGGAGTGAAATCTTAAGACACTGGAACTTGGAAGTAGTCTCTTAGGTCTTTTCAGTGAAGACAGAATGCTAAAGGTAAGGGGACTGCACAATGACAGGCTTTCTGAGCTACATCCTGATAGAAGTGGGCGGAATGGATGCAGAAAACAAACAGAAAGACAAACAAACAATCTGAAAAACAACCCAAGAAAAACTTTGCTAGGGAGATCTTCCATTTCTGCACGGTACAAAGAGAGACAGTGCAGATGACTGTTCAGAAATGTGAGAAAATACACTGCAGCATTCCTAGCAAGTAGTAAGTGTGACTAAAAGACAGTTAGAGTAAGTGAGGTTAGCATTGCTATTGTTGAGTTATTGTGGATTTAAAGGAGACCATGAAAACTGAAATATATAAGGAAATAAATGCCATTGATGACAAGTTTAAAAAAAAATTAAAAAAAAAAAAAATCCAGCAAAAAATAATATTCTGAAGACATTGTTTGAATTTTAGGAAGGGAGTAACTGAAGGAGTCCCAAACACAAATGTCTTTCTCCCCAAACAAGATCTTCATCTCACCTAGCTTCATTGTTCCAGTACATAATTACTTTCTTTACTAGTTGTTGGAGGCACAGCTGTATGTCTTTATGGAGGCAAAACTGAAAGACTTTTCCCAGTGAATGGTCCCACTTATATTCTGCCTTTAATAGGATTGATTGCAGTCTTTTATTTTGTGGACTTCAGAGCACTGGGGAGAGGTTCCCTTCTAACAGGTGTGTTGCTGTCCTTTGTGTTTTTAAACAGTGCCTGAGACCACCTCAAAAAATGGGCTAGATCCGTTCTATATTGACATATCGCTCTGTATCTTCCTGTACTTTGACAGGTGTCCCTGAAAACCTATCAAAGAGACTATAACTTCATCAGAAGACTTGCTTTCCCCAGCTCCTTGCAGGTTATGAGCTACTGACATTTTTCAGGTTTACCTCTTGAAATGGAGACAGGGGCATCTCCTGCTGTCAGTCTGCTCTTACTCTGCCCTGTAAAAAGGGCTGCAGTATTACCTTGTGCATGTGCAACAGTTACTGCAGTGCTGGCTGAAAGTCTTAAGGATTTCATTGGCATTGTACTTGAGAGCTTTTCTGATGCGCAGATCTCTGACTTACCTGTGGCCCTGATTTGGATTACAACCATTTCTTTTTTTGTTTGCTGACATTTGTATTTCTTTTCCTTCTCTCCACCTACTAATAGAATCTGCAGATCCATTTCTTTGCTTTTCCTGCTTTTGTTTGTTCGTTGTTTTATTCTTGACAGATTGACCATTTGCTATCATACGGCTCTTGAGTTGGATAGGTAATATGTCTGTTCAGTCAACAAACAATGAGGTTCACCTGTCTGCTTGGATATGTAAAGGTGGCTCATTTTACCTACTGTTCCCAAGCTTCCTTTGACTTTAAAAAGTGATTGAATACTTGTAATTTCTATAGGCAGAATACAGGGCTATGAATTCAGAAATTATCACAGATCTGTAAAAATTGCACAGCACTGTATATTTTCAATGAACTAAAAGCTTTACATTTATACACTGAAGGAAGTTCTTAACTGTGTTTTCTTACTGCGTTCTTTTAGGGAGCAAACCATTATCTGACCCAAAGGGTAAATTACCTTTCAGTTATTTATGCATTAGGTGTCTTTTTTCATTCTTCTGTAAAAAATATATTGGTAAGAGTGTTTTCTACATAATCCTCATTATGGTAGCTGTGCTTTACCAGACATGTGGCTGCTTCTTTATACCTTGTGATGAAGGAACAGAGTGTCATTTGTAGCTGTTTGCTTGATGAGTACTAGATCTAGGTGTGCATGACAGAGCACTGTTTCCAGAGGAACCACAAAATTGAGTATAAAAAGAAAGGGGGTGTGGGGGGGGAAGGAAAAGAAGGGAAAAGACTTCATTTTAGAACAAAATCAGCAGTACAGTCTGTATTCCTTTCATTTTGAAATGAATCTACTTCCTTCTAGGCGTCAGCCATAAATCAGATAGGGAAATAATGGCGGCTGAAATGCACTGTAAGTGCAAACCCTTACCATATACCTAAGAGGATTCAGTACAGTGTGTGTGCTTCTTGGCACTCTGGTCATACATCACAGATTGCTTCCATGAGGCAGCTCATAATCTAGTAGAAGACACCAGCATCTTGAGATCTTCCCTTGCAATACCACCTCACTTCTAAAGTAAGCAATACATGTGCATTCTGCTGATGTAATCAGACAAAACAGACCAGCAGGAGAAAAAAAGGGAGGAATCTGCTTTTTGTCCAGAGCAGAAGTTTTGCTTTGTATTAAGTTGTTTCTTATGGCATGATTCTCAAGTGAAAAAAAGCCCATCAGAAAACTATACAGAGGGATGCTGGAAGTTCCCAAACGCTGCATAGTGTGCATAAGAATCCAGACTATTCACAATTCAAATATTAGTTTTTTACAGTATCTCTCAAATGATGGCAGCCTTGCAGAAATAAAGTAACAAGTAGAGGTTTTGTGGTTGGGTTTTTTTTCTTTTCAGGAAAGAAACTTCCTGGAACTGTAATCCCTTTAAATATTCATCTAAGTGAGAAATACTCTTTTTCTGTACATAACTACATTTTCAGTCAGAAAGACCATTTCACCTCCAGTGATATGTCCTCAGAGCTGAAATTCTTAAATCCTAAAGTGTTCAGTTGGTTGAAGCTTATTATTATTAGCTGGTGTCTTCCTCTGTTGCTAATTGTTTCTCAAAGTGAAAGCAGAAGGAGGCACTGAAATTAATCACCTGTTTGTTATGTGCTTGAAGCCAATAATGAGTGTGAAGGAAAGAAAATGAACACTCAAGCTACAAACAGTAACGGCAATAAAAATGCTTCCCATCGATGGTGGAAGGTTTTGAGCTAGTCAAAATGTGATGGTGGATAGTGTGTGGCACGATGGGGCAGTTGGCCATCCAGAAGTGCTTCCTTCCATTCCCAGCTCCCTTGTTTTTTGTTCTGTGATGAGGCCCCCCGTTAGCCTGTGCACACCTGCCATGTAGCTGCTCACATGCTTACACTCAAGAACTTTATCAGAGCATCCCTCCCTTGGGTTCAATATACTACAATCACAGCTAGCCATACAAGTCTGTGTGTCCCTTGCTCATCTCCATCTTCATCATCTGAGCAAGAAGTGACTTACCAGTTGCAGTTTTCTGCACTGAAAATGGCATTCTTTTGTTCTGTGAGCAAATGTGTGTGTGTTACAAAACAGGCGATACAGAAGATTTCTCCCCAGAGTCGTGTCTTCCAGAATCCGCTACTAACTTGAAAAGGGGGCTCTGAAAATAAGCTGCTTTCCTTCCTCCTACCCACTTGCTGCTGCACACTGATTGATAATCTGTGCCTAATCCCTCATTTTGCCTTCCGGTTCTCTGAACCACTTCCCTGTACCAGATGCCTTCCCAAGGCACTGTTTGGTCTCTCCCTCATAGGTATCGAACGGGCTGCAATGCTTATGTATCATGCAACACTTGTATTTATATTATATGTAGAATAATATAATTTATATCCAGTATGATAGGGTGATTGTTTTCAGAGGAGTGTGCCAGGGTGTGCTATAAAACCAAATCTGCAGTTGTTTCATACTGTAGTCAGGTAATGTCAGAGACATTCTGTGGACTTGGAAACAAAGTGTGACAGTCTACTAGCTTGTGTATTTCTAGAATATCTCCCTTCATTTCAAAAGCAAAACCAAAAAATCCTTCCAGGTCACTGCATGACTTTCTGTCCTTGTGCAAAATTAAATTAGAGGTAAATTGTCTTTGCTTTCTTGGAATGACTGTGCTTGTGTTGCGTTGTATTCTGTTTGCAAAGCTCAGGGCTGATATTTTCTCTGACAGTGTAAGTTGTCTGATTATGATAAGATAAAACAGTGTGGAAGCTGCTTATTCGCTCTTCTTATTTGGCTGTCAGTTTTACAGCAGGCCTTTTGGTGAACCCATCTAGGGAAATTATACAGGTTTGGGGATCTTTTGGCAATTGTTTGTAATATCCTGCTCTATTTGAAAAATGGGACTGCACTGAAAACATCCCTCCTCTTTTCTTTTTTTCCTCTTGTTTTCTCTTTTGAGAATCATGGTGCGTTGCTTAGTGTGTATCTTGTTGGTAGTTTGCAGTGCAGATAGATGTGTTCCTAAGGATGGGTCTGTAAAGGCAGTACAATGCACAGTGCTGTGAATGGCTCCTTGTCAGCACCAGTTAAAGCTGCTATGACAAATCGACAGCGGAGGGGGAGGAGGAATCATTTTACAGCTAGGAGAACTACAATGGCAGTTGTATTGGGAAATCAATGTTCTCTTGGTGGCGTGTTTGTTTTTTTTTTTATTGCCCAAATGTCAGTGTTTCTCAATAGCTTGCTCATATGAATAGGAGTCAAGGGAATTCTCAATGTCCAAATCATAGAGCATGTGCTATTGTTTGCATTCTCTTCAATTTCTGAGCTGCTCACAGCAGGCTGTAATCATGTATCATGCTGATTTTTCATCTCTGTTATGCATTATTTCAGTTTCTTCTGACTTTTGTCTTATTCAGAGAGGAAGCAAAAGGGCAATCTAGATCAGGAAAAAGTGCTCAGAGCTGTAGCTTGCCTCTGGATAATGTGTTATTTGTTTTGCCTCGGGGTAGTTCGTCGTGCCTTTTGGTCTACCTGTTTGTGAGAAAGCGGTAGTGCCTTCCTTAAGACCTTGTAAAATCTCATCTTATGTTGGATATTAAAGCTTATTCTGAATGAGTTGTGGGCTTTTTCATTACAGTGCAGTGATAGGTATTGGTTTGTCTTTCTGATTGCTCTGAAATAATTATCAGTGCCACTCTTTGCCAAAGACATTGTTATTCTGTCTAGAAAGTATCGGTACAGCTTTCAATACTTCCTGGAAAGTGTTTGGTGCAGTACAGATACAGGTCTGGTCCTTCTCAATTCTCTTTGTAGAGCACATCAAATGTAGCTATTTAGGACTGCATTTCCCTTACGTATCAGGGAGGGCTGTAAAACAGTGAAGCCCCCGTGCCTCCTAGAAGAGTTTGTGTTGTGGCTGTTTGCTGTAGATTTCCAGGCATTCAACAGCCTGGAAAGAAGGTGGTCATTCAGAGCTCTGAACTGTTGAATAGAATGATCTGCCTCCAGAATGAACAACTCTATATAATAATATGGAGTTGCTGCATTTAGAATAGATACAGGAAGGTGTCTGTTGTTTTAGAGCTTACAGAAGTGCAAATAGTTTGTATTTAGTGTTGAGTGTTCATCTATAGGATTGACTGCTAAGATTATATATGCTATTTGATTTCCTGATGATTAGATAATATTACAGTCTCATCTGCCATCTGTCTGTTTCAGGCTTGCTAAACAATGGATTCAAATGGGCTGTGCTTAGCAAAAAGCCTTGCCATTTTCTGAGAGGTCTTACTGGAAGAGGAGTGCGGAGCTGAACTCTTTATACAGCTATATTGATATGAGATCTCTTCTGAAAAGCATTTTCTAGAAAGGGTTTTTCTAGAGCAGAAAAGGCCTTGGAGAGACAGTCAGTGATCTGTCACACCCACAAGCTATGCTGGGAGCGACTTCTTGTGTTCTTACCAGCAGTGCAGCCTCCTTGTGTTCTTCCTTCATTCAGCCAGTGCTGCTGTGCTCTCATGTCCAGCAGTTTGCACCATCTACTGCAGATGGCACAACAAAATCTCCTTGGAAAGAAGAAAATCTCCTTACAGAAGAAGAAAGAGAGAACTTCCAGAAAGAAAAGAATCTTTTCATAACTGTTGGAAAGCCTAATGTTTAAGCACAAATGATTTTCAATGCTTTTTAGTACAGAAATATCATTTCCTTAAGCTGGCTCAGTATCCTTTCCGTTTTTTACAATGTCCCTTGTTTGAGCTGACCTTTTAAAAATCTCTTTTGGGTAGCTTTGATTTTTATAGGGGAATTCATTATGATGTAAGAACACAAGTAGCATAGGGCTTCACTGCCGTACAATATTTCATCCTCTTAAAATAGTTATTGTCTTCCAGTTGCTTTTGTTGGTAGTTGAAACCTGCTAGGAAAAGATCTACATCTAATTTGTGATGCAGTTGAACTGGGAAGGAAAGCAACAAATAGTAATAACAACTCTTAACAAACTTACTTTGCTCTAGTGAGGATTATACTCTTTTCTTTGTCACACAGTAATTAGTCCCAGTGTAAATCATGTCTGTATGTGAACAGCTTCCTGAGTTATCACCAGATTTTCAGCTGCCCATGCTATTTTTACTGTGGGTTTTCCAACTGGTATTGGAGATGCTGCCCATGTGCTGGCTGATCTGTGTGCATGTAGCAGCTTGTCTTCCAAAACTGATTTTCAGTAAATCAGTAATTTCACCTCTACTAGAATAAATTCTGAGGGCCAGGAAGTGTAGCAAGAACAGCAGTATGCTTGAATCACACAGTAGCTCTTTATGGAAAGTATTGATTGCACATTGCACAGAGTTGCATCAACAGACATCAGTATAATTCACATGAATGCAGTGTTTGTGTTCAATAAAGTTACACCAATCCCAAATTTACAATAAAAAAAAAAAAAAAAACTTTTTCTGTGTTGAGGAAGGCTAACACCAGTCAAACTTCAAATCAGTTCCAGAACTCCTTCCTCACCCAACTAGGTGTGAGTGATGAGATGACCCATGGCAAGCCTCTAAAATTGCACATGTGGATGGATTTGGTCTCCCTTTCTCGCCACACTTGAGCCCAGGACAAAACAAGGTGTGAAGTTGTGAACCATGAAGCCTTTTGCCAGCTCCAGAAGGTAGAAAGTTGAATATATCTCTGTATCCCAATGCTTCGTCAACCCTAACTCTGCGGCAGCTGTCCTGGTGGCCACAAGATCTGTTTTTTGTCTACAAGCTAAATCTCAGAGCATGCAACTTCCTTGCATCAGTTAAGGACTCCTGCACAGCAGATTATTTTTCCTAAGAAGAAGAAAATCACTGAAAACTCATCTTCTTGAGGAGTACAACATTACATGGCAGCTGGGAGGATGCTTCCTTTCTTTCTGTATAGGGCAGCCAAAAAGTCATTGTGGTTCTGAAAAGGTTTTAACTTTCACAAAGAGAAAGTACGAGCCCAGTCATACTGAAGTTAAGAGGTCAGGGTTGTTTTTTCTCCTTCGTGCCTTGTGTATGAACCAAGATTGTAATGGGTGAGAAGTAACAGCCGCCCCTCTGAGGAGTTATGAAAAATATTGGCATGTGCTGTTAAGCCACTTAGAAATACAATAGCACAAGACAATGAATAGGATTAGAGAAATGTGGAAGTTTGAAGAACTGGGGGCAGTGGTTGCCTGAATCCACCAGCGGATCTTGTTCATAGGGGAAGTTGGAGGAAGGCTAACTATGAGTACGACTTTGTTTGCTCTAAAGGAAGAGGGCCCAACAGAAGGGAGCTTCAGATAGCAGCAATGGGCATTTTGGTCTCTATTTTTGGTACAACTTAGACAAGGTTTCTAGAAGTTTAAACCTGCATTTGGAGTTCTCTGTTTGTTTTGTTGTTCTGTTTTTATCAGTGCTTTCCATGCATTCCTTCTTTCCTTCGCTTTTCTAGCTACTGTTCCAGAGCAGTATGGTGGCACTTTAAGATGTTTTTAAACTTCCAGAAAAGTAGGTTTTTACTTGATTCAGCATATACCATTTTCAGTAATTGCTTTCTGGTGTGAAGCTATTTCAGTTCATTTTCACACTTTTACTTCCATCGCCTGGCTTACTGATGAGGCAACAGATACAATTAATGTTTTAAGTGTTTTTTTCCTGGATAGAAAAGGTATGCATTAGGGATTGTGAGTTTTATTCATGGATCTCTTCTGACACTGCGCATGCATTTAGAACAATATGGTAAGGGCAACACTTAGATAACACTTAGTATCTGGCAGCTTCTGTCCTCATAATTGTCTGTGATTAACATTGTAAATCTGAGAAGGGCTGCAAGCCTCATGCAGTTTGTAGTATGTTTCTGAAGGTATGGGTGAAAGATGCGACTGCCCTGTGTAGCTTCAGGTAGGTAGGAAAATGATTTTTAAATGCTTCATGTATTACAAATAATTTCAGAAGCTGGGGAGGAATAAGCAAATCCAAAATGTAATCTGAACGTACTTAACATTTTGACACAACTATCCTGCATACAGTATTAAAAACTGAAGAACCCTAAAAGAAGCAAGAATGCCTTTAGAGATTGGTATTTACAGCCATTTTCTTTGCCTTTATCACAGTGACATCGTACTAGCTGGGAATCTAAATATGAAGTCAGCTGAATATACACACTGCTAGGTTATCTGATTTCTAGCTGCCTGCTCTGTTTATCAAGTCCTTATGTAATGTTCTGAATTGCATTAAGGCAGGGCCAAGCTTTGTATTCCCATGCTGTTATCCTCTCGCTGATAGGAGAGATGAGCAGAGCCACGTGCAGTGCGGTTGCAGGGATGGCTGCCTTTGCTTTCTTGTCTCTCCTACACTCAGGGTGCGCCGCATCTCCATTTCACTTTCTAGCAGTGGGAGTGCGGGGCTGCAGGATGCAGTGCTGCAAGGCAGTGTTGCAGGAGTGAGGCACAGAGTTGGGGCCGGGGAAGCAACAAGTGCCAGACTGTAAACATTGATTTGAATGCTATCAAACTGATTTGGGTTTGGAGATAGACCAGGGAATTTCAATTCATGTTTATAATTAAGAATGTAAACAGAATTTGATGTTTATGCGTGCTCTAGATACAAAAAGAGGCTTTCAAAGCTCTGATTTGAACTCTTTAAAAATAAAAGAATTGTGATAAAATAAAAACAAAAAGGGCACTCCTGCTAGCATTAAATCATCCCATTACCTCACTCACTTCCTCACACACAGTTGCTTACAGAAGCACTGCTCCAGAGCTTCTATCCTTCATTCTTCACTTAGGCCCTATCCTTTTTCTGAACATGCCTGCATGAGATGTGTTTCAGTTTGTCTTTTACCCCCTTTGGAGGGATGTGTCAAAAGGGTTTGTCTAGAAGATGCATTGAGGCTAATGATTGTCTGTTCAATTAAGGTCCTTTTAACGTTAATTCACCAGAGAGCGTTCTGCGTAAATAAGTTGATATAGACTCACTGTGACCATTACTTAATCCTGTATCTCATAAGAAGCCAATTGTAACCAGCCTGAACTGGTTTAGGGATTTTGCTTGAGTGTTTCAGTCAAAAAATCATAACCTCTCATGAGACTTATGAAAATTCCTTTTAAGCCATGGTAGTTGCTATGTCCCTACTTGGATAACAGTTCAGATAGCAATCCTTAAATTGATAGCTTGCAAACAGACTGCTAAATTTGTGTGGGGAGCCTTTCTGGACAAAGCCAGTCAGTTTATTTGCTGTTTTATACAAGATTAAAGCCTTAAAATCTCTCTCTACTTCAGCTGCTGATTGCCATCTGGATTTCCGTAACTTACAAGTTTGTATCTAAAACAAAATCTGAATCCCAGTTTCCTTATCATCTCCGCTACTCGCTCTAAAAACTTTTTAAAGAAAAACAGGCCTTTCTTTTTAGTTTTGGAATTTGTATTCATTACTTCAGCTTTACAAACTAGTGCCTTAACACAGCCACCAGGCTTGGGCCATCCCCATTCTGGATCTCATTTGCACTTGAAACTAGCTGCAGAGCAGTGCTGTTGTAAATGGCTACCTGAAAAAACCCAGATCAAGAAGACAAACTCCTGCTTTTGTAGAAAGAAAAGTAGCCTCTGACTTGAATTTACTTTGGCGTTTGAATTCTGAAATAAACCTGGATGATGTTAGAGAAGAGTATAAGCCAAGTCTGCATTGGGGTCAGCGTGTGAAGTATGGTTCTATGCAGAAAGAAGTTTCGTGGCAAAGCTTGTAAAATCAGTATTTCTTGAAAGGTCTTATATGACACAGTGAAGGAGTTTATACTGAGCACATGTAAGCTGTAATAACAGACAGAAGCTTTGTAATATGCGTGTGATTTGTACAATAATTGAGAAAATAATGACAGCATCATTTTCCCTAAGCAGGAACGAGCACTGGTAGCCCTTTATAAATGTTCTTTCTGAATTCTAAAGATTTTTCATAACACAGTTCTCACCGTCCTACGTTTTCAGTTCAGTTAGTAATAAACCGCCTTAGAAATCAATGGGACATATTAAGCATTACCTTTCTTCTTCCTAACCGACATCAACGGCAGGCTCCAACTGAGCATTTTCAGCCCCGCGTTTCACGACACTGGGCGAGATTAGCAGCAGAAGCTGCAGGATCGTCCGTCGCTCACCCACTGCGAGGGGCCGTCTTTTCTGTGAGTTTCCATAAATTAGATGTGGAGCCAAAGCAAGCGGAAGCTATTTTTAGTGCAGCAGCACTGCAGAACAGAAGCTGGCGGAGCGTCACGTGTGTCAGGCTGAATCAAAGGGAGTATCCCAGCAATGTGCTGTAAACAAAACAAGGGCGCCGTCAGAAAACAAGCTGCAGGTACCTAAAGAGCCCGAATCAAAGCCTCACGCTAGGAGCAAATGCGCTGACTTACGGACCGTGTTTCTTAGGAGATTTTTCTATTTTGAAAACATGCGGGCAAAATAAT
Source organism: Excalfactoria chinensis (assembly GCF_039878825.1). Taxonomy (NCBI): domain Eukaryota; kingdom Metazoa; phylum Chordata; class Aves; order Galliformes; family Phasianidae; genus Excalfactoria; species Excalfactoria chinensis. Next base: position 49,828,763 of record NC_092826.1, read on the forward strand.
GATAATGCATTTCCTGGTATCCCATTGTCTCGCTTGATGCAGTTCTTTTCGTGAGGCGTTTTATTTAGAAATCTGTTTTTTGGCTGTATCTTCTGTGAAGTGTAGTTGCTGTCAAAAGACACGTAAGCATAGCAGAAGCAGCTGCAGTTGTCTGCGGAGCCACTGCGCAGGGGATGTCCTTGCTGCAGAAACACTGCCTTACTGACACTGAGGTGCTGCTTTTCAGCACAGGAAAGAGTGGCTCGGGCTCAAGAGGGAATGGTTTTAAATTAAGACGGGAGGTTTAGGTTAGATATTAGGAGGAAGTTTTTCACACAGAGGGTGGTGACGCACTGGAACAGGTTGCCCAAGGAGGTTGTGGATGCCCCATCCCTGGAGGCATTCAAGGCCAGGCTGGATGTGGCTCTGGGCAGCCTGGTCTGGTGGTTGGCGACCCTGCACATAGGAGGGGGGCTGAAACTGGATGATCATTGCGGTCCTTTTCAACCCAGGCCATTCTGTGATTCTGTGTGTGTGTGATTCTCATGCTTTATTCTCACACCTGAATTAGATTGACATGTTCATCTGCCATGTTTTCAATTCCTAATTGAAGTTTTTATTATTTTATGGATTTTTTGCAAGAAATACATCTGTCCTCAGAAATTATACATTAACCTAAGTAAATACTCGCTGAACCTTTCAAAGATTAACTTTCATTTATGTTTGCTTTGGTTTCCATGTGTCTGCATGCTTTTGAAGATGCTCATAGATTTTAACTCAGCAGTTGAAAGACTGTCTTAAAATCACTTGCAAAGTCCATGGCATGAAAGCAGGTAGCAGTCAGTAGCATCAATTTATTGTTATTCAAGAAGTTGGATACAGCCTTTATGAAGTCTTAAAGGTCTTAAAACCTTAATTGAAAGGAAAGAAAAAAAAAAAAAAAGGTGGGGTGGGCGCTTATTTTATCTCTGAAAACCATCTATTCACATCCTCTGTCAGTCCCACAAGTGCACATACTGGAGTGACCTGCAGGCTGTGAAGCAGTTAGGGTTTCTCTTTGAGGAGTCTGGGGAGTGGGAGACTGTTTGCTGCTCTTCCAGTACATGTTAATAGCAGTGAGGAAGGTGACTAGGGAAAAGGATGTCAGCCTGAGAAATCTGAGCAGTGAGATAGCATTAGATACCAAAAATACTTGTTCTAATTTATAGGAATTCCTGATGCATGTTGAGCTAAACAAGGAACAGCACTTCTGTTGGTAATAAATAATTGTTTTCAGATGCCTATAATCAAGCTGAACTTGGAATCTACAGTCTCTACTTGAAAGAGTTATCTACTTGGGTAGAGATACTGCCTCCCAGTTCCAGCGGATTGCACTTACACATAACATACTGATCACTGGTATGTTCGTGTCCAAACGAGGCAGTCTTTGCAATGCTGATGCTGCTTACAAAGCGATTCTGAGTTGCGTGTATGACAACAAGAAGGTTTCCTGTCTCAGCTCTGAGAGGAAGCCAAAGCACGCAAGGGTGAGGAATCTGTGACTTGCTGGATGCCATATAGGCCTTTCAAACATACACCTTAGGCTTATCAGTAATATGCAAAATAAATAAAATGGTGTACATGCGAGGAATAACAAAAACAAATTTGTACATCACATCCAGGTCCTGCATTATAGCTTCTTCCTCGCAGTTTACCACTAAGGAATCTAGAAAGTATAAAGCCATTTTTATGGAGTGAAGTTAATGGCAGAAAGGCACGCTTAGGAAATAATTGCATTGAGTTATCTTCTGAGTGATGCAAAGAAATTGCGAGTTAAAGAAAAGTAATGGTTGTTGTGAATCTGTTGTCAGCTGGAGAAATGGAACAGATGCTTCTTTACTGGGATATTATGAAATCTAATCTTCAAGCAGGTCAGTTATGGCATGTATGTAAATAAAAATAGCTATACAAAGCTTTTGTATTAGCATGGCAACATAAATGGAGTTCTTGAAAATTATGCTGAGTTAACATATCACCACTTAAATTTGGCTTGTAGGACTGTTTTAATTATGTAGTAAGTTAAATGTAAGTACATAAAAACCTGCATTATTACATATAGGTGCAGAACCTTTTCAAGGACATAATAGTTGTAATCATCTCATAATAGCTGTGATTTTCTTGTTTCATAATCTTTTGTAAAGAAGCTGCTATACATGACTATTAAGTTTTATTGACGGGATATATTTTTAAACTCTTTCCTGGATTTCTTTTTTTGGCCAACTCATTCAGGTTCTTAGATCTCTTGACACAGATTACAGGTATGATTGCAGCCTGGCTGGACACACACTGCTCTCCGTTAACCTAACCAGTTTGGGCACTCATACAGAAAGGAGAGCTTCAGTTGAGCCAGGATAAGCCTGTCTAAAATACTGGGCTCAGTTGCTGAAGCCTTGTCATAGCAGATAGACTGCTATCCATAATTGCACTAGTCGACTTAAATTTCAGTAGATATCTGCTTTAATGTGCCCATGGATCACCATGAAGTAATACCTTTTATAATTTTTGTCCATGGTTATGTACCTATCCTGCTTGTGTTATTGTTTGTTTGTTTAAGTTCTAGTTCAACGTTTCTTCTTCTTCATCTGAACCATCCTTTCTTTGATATTTGTCTCTTTCTCACTTTTTAGCTGCCTGGTAGATTTCACAGCTGTATTCTCAACTCTTATCATTTGAAATGATGACCTTAGTTATTAATAATATCCAGTGTTTTGCAGCATGTTGGGAAAGCTTCTCTTAGTTATTCTGCAGATATGATTTATTTAGAGCTTCTTCACACCCTACTGAGCTTTAAAGGTAGTTGCATAGTGAACTTCATTCAGTTCAAGAAGGTGAGGCTGATACGCTGGTTTCTCTGTGAATAGGATCAGGTCATAACTGTGTAATTCTGTCGAATACCTAAAACATTGGTAGACACACAGTCTATAAGTGGGATTCAGAGCAGAAAAGTCTTCCCCTGTAGATTAAAAACCAAATAAGCTTTCTTATGAATCACCAACAGGATCTTTATATTGCTTATTTTGTGTTTATTGAATGTGTACTGAGTAAAGCATACATGTGTTTTCCTGCTGGTATGGATTGTGTTTCAGTTGTTTCTCCTTTGCATTTTCTCAGAGATATGTAGTCTGCTACTTCAGTAGCTTTAAATAATGTCAGCTGGTTTGGTTCTAATAGATACTGTTATATGCATCATTATATGCAACCAATAGGAGGAAGTATATATGATGAATATGTTGTCATAACCAACACGCAGAAGTAAAGCTGTTAAGGTGATGTTATCAGGATTGCTGTCAGCAGTGGTGCACGCCACAGCTCATTTATACCCTCAAATTCTAAGCAAAGCCTTTGATGTCAGCAGCATGTTATGTGGAGGATCCCCTCCCACAACGCTGTCATGCTTGTGTCTTACAGCAGAACTGCAATTGTTGACACAAGGGTTTCCTACTTCGGGTTAAGTTGGCTTCCCATTTTTAACCCGTGAATGACAGAACAGTTACAATTAGAATTTCTGTCAGGTAGTTGTATATCTTATCTGAACAGAATAGCATAATGAAAAGTAAAGTTGGGTAACTGTTAAAAATGTTTAGACCACTTTGTCTGTCCAAGTAATACCTGGACACTCACTGGTAAAGTGGTGTTACACGTTAGTGTTTGGTGTTGCCAAATAATCTCTTTCCTCCTAGGAAAGCTTTTTATGCTCACACTCCACTTGTTGCTAAAATGAAGTGGAGCCCTTTTTACACAAATAAAGTAAATAATCATTTATGTCATAAAGCAAGACAAGAGAAGAAAAAAGAGTTTTCTTCACACCATGCATCTTGCAGGTAGCAGCCTGGGTAGTTGCCGTCAACTGTTGCTCAACAGGAGTTTTGAGGGCGGATTCTTGAATCCAAACAAAAACTCTAAGCAGAATTGGTTAATAAGTGCATTTATATCATTGTAATCTAGAGGGAATAATATGGTTAAGTAACTTTTTTTTAGCTGCTGGAATCATCTGTTTTTCTTCTGATAACCAAGGAGAAAATAACATATTTAGCTTCCAAGGAGTTATATAGCTACATTAGGAGAACAGTACGTGGGACAGCGGTGAAGGCCAGCTGCCTTCTTTGAAGGGATTTTGAGGGAACACATGAACAATAGCATTTTAGAATAAGACTGTGTAATGTAACTTTGAACTATTTATAACATGTGGAGAGATAGTACAGGTACTTGTGTTTAGTGTAATTATGCTTATGCAATCAGCTTTTTTAGGAAGATGTCTGTTTGACTAATTTATTTTTAGAAATGTACTCCAGAGTGCTAAAATGCATCTCTCTCTGTCTCTCTTTATCTAATTTTCAGTTTTGGTTCTAAGATTTTTTTTTATTATTATTTTTAATCTGTCGAGAGATATCCTTCTACTTATAAATGCTTTGAGCCTGATTAACAATTGATGGCAGACAAATCTGCAAACACCGAGCTTTTGGCATCCCAAATGAAAATGCCTTCCTCTGCAAGAGGGGAAAGGGAGAGATTAATTCCGTTTAAATTTTACCCTGACCAGACAGAACTTCTTTGTACTATAAATAACCAATCCTTTCTGTTTTCATGTGTGTAATTTTGATGTATTTCTATCTAAATTGCTCTTTCCAGATTCTTCCTTGTACTACTGAGTTAGGGAATGTTCCTTCAGATGCTCGGTAGGTGATGGAAAATATGAACAAATTCAGCGCAGACGTGTGTGTGTGATTCCTAATTATGCTGTGCAGCTAGGTGGGGCATTATTCATGGTCCTATCCTCGACATTTAGTGTATGTATGTTATCTGTACTAAATTTTCATTCTAGCCAGCTTAGTACCTGACTGCTGTCAATCACAGAATCATAGAATGGTTTCGTTTGGAAGGGACCTCAAGGATCGTCAAGTTCCAACCCCCCTGCCACAGGCAGGGTTGCCAATTGCTAGATCAAGTACTAGATCAGATTGCCCAGGCCCCAACCAGCCTGGAATGGGGCATCCACGACCCCCCAGGGAACCTCTTCCTGTACCTCATAATAATTGGTTGGGCTGTGTTCTGTAGCAGAACAAGCAGAAAATGACCTCATTCGTTCAGCCTGCATTCTGCTTTCAGGCTCCTCTCCTTGTTGAAAGAAATCTGCTGTCTCATTTGGAGACAGATATTAGGAGGAGGTTTTTCACTCAGATGGTGCTGACACACTGGAACAGGTTGCCCAAGGAGGCTGTGGGTGCCCCATCCCTGGAGGCATTCAAGGCCAGGCTGGATGTGGCTCTGGGCAGCCTGGTCTGGTGGTTGCTGACCCTGCACATAGCAGGGGGGTTGAAACTGGATGATCTTTGTGGTCCTTTTCAACCCAGGCCATTCTATGATTCTATATGATTCTATGATACAGAGCCTCTTCATGGAGTTTGTCAGTACAAGATGTGTGTCAGGTATATATAATGCTGTTTCCTGAAGGACTCTGCCAGGCCTCAGCCCGGTCCGCGATGGGCTGGGCACCATGCAGTGCTGCCCCAGGCCAGACCCTGTTGCAGCCACACAGGCTGCAACCACACTGCCTAGGAAGGAAGCCGGGCTTTGGCTTTGTTCCAGAGCCCTCATAGAGTTATTTAAATGCATTTAGGATGTGTTGAGGAGAAGTTTGTGGAACATACTGTACCACACCAGGAGGTGATGCTAGAGCATGTCTCATTCCTGATGGTTAGAGCCAGGTTGCATCGGAGCCTGTTAGCACCATTCTCACTGTGCACTGAAGACTCCTATAGCTCAGGTGCTAACAAAATGGCTATTTTTTCTGCATTTACATTTATTTAATTATGTATTTAATATGTCTCAAGCATGCTGCTTGGAAGGTATGAGGTCGTGCTAACAGTCTGTATCTAAAGCTGCTGGATTTTTGAAGAATCTGTTATGCAGGTTAACCTCAACAACAAGATCATTATACTTGTGGAGAATCACACGGGCACAATCATTCCTCAGAACAGAAAGCAACCTCTGTAACTGCAGTACGCAATGCAGTGTCACATGCTGGTGGACTGGGTGCCATTGTTGTTGCATCACTCAGACTTGGGTGTTTGGAGGTTAGCCTGCACTGACCAAATAACCAGTGTTGTGAGGGAAAGACCGTCTTTCAGGCTCCAGACTTCTGAAATGTTGCGCACGTTACTGATCTTTTAAGCGTATGAGTCGTGCCATTGAATTCCAAAGTCCTGTTGCATTCAATAGGATTACTTATATCCTTAAAACTATGCTTGTGGGTGAGTCTCTGTAGAATCAGAGCTTTGATTGCACTGAATTTGTTAGTCCCTCTGTGAACCTGAAATATTTAACAGTAGAAAATAGAACAATAGAAAAAAATAGCTGTCCATAGTCAGAATAGCTTGGTGTTCATTTGTATTCACTTACCTATATTTGTTCTGCAGTTATTAAATTTCTCTCTTATTTGTAGCTTCTGTGAGAAAATGAGTCACCTTGAAAACAGTGTCAGTTCTGAAGACAAGGTTAACAGTTTTTCACTGTATTTGTGGTATGCTTCAGATTAACATCAGTCGTGATCCCCTTCCTAACGGCGGTCAGTGTATGCAACTGCAGCACTTTGGTACAGAGGTAGCTCAGGATGCTTGCAGAGTTTCATAATGAATCCCATCATTAAGTTTTTCAGTTCTGAGACAGGAAGAAACAAAAGCAAAGGGCATAAAATCCAACTGGAAACTTGCCTGTTTCCTCACTTCTGTGATTGAGCGTTTGTCCAGTATTATATAATATTATAATATAGAATCTGTTTAGAAGTGCATTACAATGCTCGGACTGAATTTATATCAGGACAATCTGATATCTCACATATAGCCGGTAAATGAAGATGTATGTCTAAGCAGTGTGTGGTGGTGAATTACTCAACACAAATTTTCAAGGATTTGTGCTGAAGGTGTTAGAAATACATGACAAAATAATGTATAAATGTGTTGCTTTGCGGTTCTGAGTTTGAATAACACTGAGGCCTTCTAAAACATGCACCTTGCAAAATGTGAGCAGTATCAGCAGCAGCCCAACACAAGAAGGCTTTTTTGTTTCCAAAATGTCGTCACAGTTATGCTGTAAATGTGGACTTGTTGATTTATCACAGAATCACAGAATTGTAGGGGTTGGAAGGGACCTCTAGATATCATCGAGTCCAACCCCCCTGCCCAAGCAGGCTCCCTACACCACATCGCACAGGTAGGCGTCTAGTCAGGTCTTGAATATCTCCAGAGAAGGAGACTCCACCACCTCCCTGGGCAGCCTGTTCCAGTGCTCTGTCACCCTCACCGTAAAGAAGTTCTTGCGCACATTCGTGCCCGTCCATAAGGGAAAATAACTGTTTGTCTGAAGGAAGTGTGAACTTTGGCTGCTTTGTAGTCTAATGCAGGATAACCTGTTGCAAGACAGACATTTGTTAAGAGGAGGAGATCAGTACTTGCAATGCTGTTGTTAGGCCTGGATTATCTGTAATCTAATTACGAAGGTTACTAACAAGTTGAAGAGATTATAAGATTAACAATTATCTATGTGATTATTTGATTAAAATAAATGCCAGCAGCTTTGGCTGCTATACCTGGTATTTGGGATCAGAACTCCCGTTTGTTTGGTAGCAGAAAAGCAAACAACAACAAAAAAACTTTGTGTTTTGATTCTGGTTTTGTGATGACGTTAATCATGTGACTGGGCCCTAATCATTCTTCTCTCTATTTGCTCTGAACTACAATACGCCTTATTATTTAATGAAAGCCTTTCTGAAGAAGGGCTTTTGATGTTGGTGTTTTTTTGTTGTTGTTGTTTTTCTAGAGGAGGGAAGAGTGCTTTTAAAATGAATTTAAAAGTTAAGTTTTGAGGTATTGGACAGAAGTGGTAGTTCCTTAAGATGGAAGAACTCCAGCACGGCTGAGGCAGGCAGGGCCCTCTGGGTCCACCAGTCCCAGCCCCAATGCAGCAGGGCCATCCAGAACAGGGTGCCCAGGCCCACAGCCAGGAGGCTTCTGGAGACCTCCAAGGAGGAGACCCCACAGCCTCTGGGCAGCCTAGAAGTGCTGCCTGAAAAAAAGACAGCTCTTTGCCCCTTTTTTGCTGCTGAGGGCTTTTTTTTCCTCTGGTATCTACAGTTCAGTTCTGGTATCACTTAGTGGAAGTCCTCAGATTTATTGTTTGAAAAATGTCCAACATAATGTGATTAGGAGTTCCATCTCATTGTGGAGCCAAGTTCCCAGAGACTAAAGCAAAAGGTCATCACTCTTCACACTCAACTTTAGAAGCCTCCTGGCGCTGCCTCACAAAGGCATGCATTCTCCTGAGCAGTATTGTGAAGAACTTTTATATTAGAATTTAGTTTAATACGGGTTTTCCTGGGAAAAAAGAAAAAAAAAAAAAAAAAAGAAAAAAAGAAAAAGAAGAGAAAAAGAAAAAGAGAAAAAAGAAAAGAAAAAGAAGGAAGAAAAGAAATAAAAAGGTCCTGTCTTTTAAGGCCATCACAAACTGGTTCTCTCCCTCAGGACAGGTATCAGGCATGTTCCTTCTCAGTGTATTTCCCAGAATCCGTGCTGCAGTGTGCACAGAGTTTCATGGGAAAAATATTCTGATAAGGAATTTGTTGTTCTAGGAGCCCTTGGGTTTGAAGGGACAAAAAAAAATGAATAAATAAACCAATAGAAAATGAAAAACTTGTACCTGTGCTCACAACCCAGCTATAGGGTGACCTGCCAGTATACTGCCAACTATATTTTATTACTTCAACATGTGAGTGGTGCTTCCATGTTTAAAGTACTTAGACAACTAATGATTTCCAGAGCACTCCTGCCTTTCATTTCTGCAGATTACATGCAAGTTGGGAGTGTTGGTTTTTTAACGTTCTCTTAAAAAAAAGGAGAGAAAAATACAACAGTTTGAAATCTGAACTGACAAGTGGCTTTGAGTTTCTGACATTTATACCTTATTTGTGTATTCCTCTTCAGTGTTTTCCAGATGTTATTGCACAAATCTCACCAGTTTTTTTCCACTAACTATATGGGCAGAGAAGACAGATTAGGAAGTTTAACTTCCTTCTCTGTGCCTGTTTTTAGGAGCTTTAGAAGTTGTCCGGGATTTAAAATTGGCCTCAGTGTATTTTTGAAGTGAACTCTATCAGAATTTTCCTCTTCCTTGCAGATGTGTGTGTTGTACAGCACAGCAGCTTCTACAGCCCAGAAGGGTTGCTTTAGCTGTAAAGGCTGGAGTTCCTTTCTCAGTAGACCCATGATATCTTAAAGGAATCAAAATGTGGGGCCGTGATCCTGCACAAAGCTGCCCCTGTTGGGCTTTCAGGTGGCTCCCAGCAGGCTCTCAGGCTGCTGGGGGCAGTGCTGCACCAACCAACACCAACTATCAACAGCACCAACCAGCCTGGTGCTGTTCAGCCCCCTCCTTTTGGTGTTTTCTCAGCCCAGGTGGTAGGTGGTGTGCTGGTATGGGTAGTGAGCCTCTCAGCAGAGAGCCCTCACAGAGAGCTGCAGCAATGTGAGGGAGACCCATAGTGCAGAATTCTCCATTAGCCACAAACCAACATCCTTTTGCTCCAGCTTGTTATAAACTATGCCCTGGAAATAACAACCACATCTTGGGTACTGGATAGAGCTATTAAAAAGGAAAGCACTAGGTAATATTTAAAGTAACTTGAAGCAGGACATAATCAGGTTGTTGCATAATTATTTTCCTCATTCCTCAAACCCAACTCAATGTATTGTTTTAATAGAACAAACGTACTGTAAACTGAAAAAAAAAGAAGTAGAAAGTGAACAGGAATGGAAGAAAGGTACAGAGAGAGCAGTTAGGCAAGCTTTTTGCAAAATAACTGATTAATAGCAAATGATAGCACTAACATGGCTTCCTGTCAAATGTACAAGTAGCAGGGTTGCCGGGCTAGTTTTGAACACTGAGTTTTATAACCTGTGTCTTGGTTAAATAGCTTTAACTGCTAAATGGAAGTGAGCCAGTAGTTAATAAGTTGGACATGATCACCGTGTCTTTCCTTACATTTTGGTAGTTGCAGTTCTTCTCTATGGATTTAGCTTCACACATTCCACCAGCTACCCAAGATAGTCATTTAGATACTGTACTGAAGGACATGGTTTATTGGGGGATATTGGTGGTAGGCAGACAGTTCTGCAGGTGTTAGAACCAATGGCTTGAATACATTCTGTGGTTAAATATACCCGGTTTTGAAATTGACAGGATAATGGTGATTTAGTGAAAACACTTCAGAAGCATCATTTGTAAAGATAGAAGACTTTTCCTATGAGCCTAATGGTTACATCCAGCATTCGTATCACACTCCTTAGACCTTGCTTGATAATGTTATTTTCACCTGATAATTTCTAAAAGAGCTGGTCATACGCAGGTAGTTACGTCCCATTGTGCTGTGTATGGGAAGAATGATGAGATGTCCACTCTAGATTACATGTAGAGATGCTGAAATGCATTCTGACACATGACATGAACAGGTTGTGGAAGAGCAGGTTTCGTGTCCTTCCCATCAGTGGTCTCTGTGAGAGGTTACCATGCTTCTTATACTTGGCAAAAAGAAAATCAAAAGGTCTGTATCTGAGCAGTGGTTCTCTTGGATGTTTCACTGGTGCTGTGATCCAAATGTTAAACCTTAGAACTAGTGCCAGTGCTCCCGCTCAACCCCAGCACTCACCAGAACTCCAGCAAAGTCAATTCTCTGGGTCAAGTCAACACTTAGGCTTACATTTTGCACAGGGTTTTAACACGTTGTTCCTCTCACATGTCACAAACAAGTCTGAAAAGAATAATAAGCATGCTTGTGTTTCACCTGGTCAAGAGCATTCAGCACTCTGAAGAGCTCACATTTCTTTATCTGGGTTTTCTGTAGACTATTAATATCCTCTTTTTAGACATCTGGTGTGACTTTTAGATGTGAGACCACTTGGCAACAAGTTCTCTTGCAGTGAGCTTGGACTGGTGCCACAGGTAAACTCAAACTTCTTGTGACTTCCTTATAAGTTTGTGTTTTGTTACCTTTGCTTCTCACGTTTGGGGATTTTCTGCTTTCTCTTTTATCATCCTCCTATAGAAAACTCTGGTCAAACTGGTTTTTCCTTTCTGGCAGCCACCATAGCAGACATTATTCCAAACCACCTCCATTGGAGTAAGCAATGTTTAATTTCCAGCAAGCAGCACTCTAGCTCACCTGGATTTGGCATTCTTCAGGGCTCACCACACCTGGCGGATTTCATATATCCACAGCGCAGCAACTTTTAAAAACAAAACTATCAACCAGAGTGTGTAACTTCCACTGAGATAATTTTTCCATATCACAGCAGCAAAGCTTGTAAACAACAGTGAAATCTGTATTTGCAATACCCTCTGAAAATAAACGGTTAACTTTTGACATCCCATTGCAACCTTTTGGTATAAAGTCGGTGCTTGTGAAACTGACAGCTCCAAATATTATCAAGGCTTTTGCTTGTAGTTTGACATTTTGTAACACTAAAGTCAGATGGCCGCTAATGACTTTACGATCTTGACTCCCTAGAAGCCCGCAGCTGGGCCAATTACCGAAGTGACACCAAGGTGGTGAGCAGCAAAATGGCTATTTATTAAAGCAAACACACACTTATATCAACTATGTCCTTCGTGTACGCCTACTGCATTACACGTCACCGATCCTTCCAGAAATGGGGAAGGGCCTGCCTTGTAACATCACGATATTCCCCGTATTTCGCCTAATACACAACACTTAAGTGGCAGATGTGAGATGTTCTGTGCACTTTAGTTAGCAGTTAGCAAGAAAACAAGGTTTTGATGTGTCATTATCTGTAAAGGTAGATTTTCCAGATTCTCGTGGGACCGTTGCATTCTGTCCATGCAACTCTGATGTTTCAGATGTTCTCTGCTTCCTTTGCTGAGCTGGCCCAAGTACTTGCTGGGAGATACTGAACTGTCGTTTCATTCAGAGAGTTGATAAAGTGATTGCATTCTGTCAAATATCAGCTCACAAAGCAGTCAGGATCCTGATCCCTCCAGATAATGCTATGTGATCTTTCTGTTTTCAGGTTATTATCTCTTGGTCCTCTGTTCAAGATTGCCCCTGAAATTACAGAATGTTCTCTGTGTAACATTCATGTTACAGCACTAAGGTCTGTCTGTATAGGTATATCAATATACAAATAAAGATTATGAGCCAGAGACTCCTCTCCAGAAGGAAGGAGAAATTCACTGAATTCAAGCCGATGTGAATGCAGTTCAAGGAGGGTCTGCCTGTGTCAGTCTAAGCCTTTGGTTTTATTAGTGCTTCGTTCTTGGATTGTGTTTTGAAGCAGCTCGTCCACTTGCACCTCTGGGAATAAAATGTCTGAACGCACGCAGCAGAAAAATATTGTCCTTTGTAAAATAAATCCTCTTCCTTTCTCTTCGTGCCACTCTTCATCTCTCTCTCTGAGATCCTGTGTAACAGAAGCTGCAGATGATGAGTCTCATTTCTGCTGGAGCCTGTTAACCTTTCTGTGTGAATGACAGTTTTCCAGATTGAAGTCTTAGCCAGTGTTTATGTTAAGAAGAGGGTTAATGATGATCCCCGTAGGCCTCTCGCTCGGAAAGCAAAAACATCTGCTAAGCCAAATAGTGGTTAGTTTGCTAAATTTAGAAGGAAAAAAATGCATTTCCCAAAATTCACACTGCTTCTTAGCAAATTTAGGGAACAGTGGTGGCAAGCAGTTATGGAAGTCGTACTGTTTGTTCATTTTTGAGTTTAATTCATATTTTTTCAATTAGAAAAAAAAAAAAGATAGATTGCTGTTATTTAGCAGAAAGCAAATACTCAACATATATCTGAAACGTTTAATGTAGCTTTCCATGTATTTGTTTAGGTTGATAGTTGGATGTATGCCAAAGCCTGCAAAGCGTTTTCGTAGAGGTATTCTGCGGTACGTATTGAGAAGAGACTATTCAGCAGCTAAGAAACTGAGACTGAAATGAATGTCTGCTAGGAAACTCTCCTAACTAAGCCCATATACCAGCAGCATTCTTTCATAGAATTTATCCATCCTTCTTTACCCTCATCAAACTTGATTCTGACTCCTGCCAGCCATCTGACTTGTGGGGGAAAGAGTTACCTGCTGAATTTTGATGAGCTTTTGGTTGCAATAGTCGTGACTGACAGTTGTGTCTTTGCCTTTGATATCTCAGCTTAAGTAAGTCATCATCTGTGAATTGTGTTTAAACCAGAGCTCTCCTGCTTCACGAGACTAATGTGATAGAGCATCTCATGTTGTCTTTGCTCTGGATGACTTTGCTGTATCTTGGCGCTAGTTGTATCCATGATAACAGAATGGGACAGGTATATGTTTCCCAACCAAACTGCCAGTATCTCTAGTAGGCCGCATGTAGATCTGATTGCAGAATCATAGAATGGCTGGGGTGAGAAGGGACCCATGGAGGTTATCCAATCCAATGTTGCAGTTTCAGCAGGGCCACGCAGAGCAGGTTGCCTAGGACCACATCTCCAAGGAGGAGACTTACTGCCTCTGGGCAACCTATGCCAGTGCTCCGTCATCCAGGGTCCATGTCAGTATGTTCACCATTCTCCCTTCGTAGCCCATTTGTTACAACAGCTGCTTTTGCTCTGAGGACACAACATCTTGAAAAAACAGTTATCCCAAGCAGCCAAGCACTGCTCATGTACTGATCACACATGGAGGCCAAGCAGCTGTCCTGTACATGGTCTCCAGTGGTCCCAGGATCCCCGTGTGGAGGGCTGGCAGGAGGTTTTAAAGGACAAATTATTCTAAATTGAATAATTAATTTACTGTGAGGGTAACAGTGCTGGAACAGCTGTCCATAGAGGTCATGGAGTTTCTTCTCTGGAAATACTCAAGACCAGCTTGGATACCCTGCTGTGTGACCTGCTGTAGGGAACCGCTTTAGCGAGTAGTTGGGCTGGGTAATATGCAGAGGTCCCTTCCAACACCAATGGCTCAGTGATTCTGTGAAACTCGGAACTTCAGTCCTCAAGTGCCATGCCCACAGAGGTCTCACTCAGCATCTGGCCGCGGCCTGCCGGGCAGCCAGGCAGGGATCTGGGTGAGCAGATGCTGCCCTCTGCAGTCTCTCTCCTCTCTGCTCCACAGCCCCAGCATGCATGCGGTTTGACGGCTTTCTTTTCCAAGCCCATTTTTTAATCTCCCTTTCCACCCACAGGAGAGGCTGAAGAGACCGTTATAACGTGATCATGTCAGTATTGAAATAGGGAGAAGAGGGAAGTCCTGGGAAACCGGTGATCTTAGAAGATGCCAAAAATACACGTCAATCAATACCAAGATGTAAATCTCTAGACTCTATAAATAAACACAAAACTTCACTAGCGTTTTCAGTGTTTGCACTGGCTATTTTTCTGCATCAGCTCAAGCAGCAATTGGTCAGTGAAAATTAGAACAAAGATGTGTGAAGCAGAGTGGATTCAGAACAGTTTTCAGCCCCCTGCACTCCTGCCTTGCAAGTGCCCGCTTCTACGCCTTTCCTCAGGGAAGACAGCCACAAAGCAGCACGCAGGGCGAGAGCACTCTGCTGCTGCATGGGAGCTGTACTTACAGCACAGTGCCTGTTTGCATTTGACATGAAAATCCTCACCTACTGAATGCCGGCAATGTCTTCTGAGGGATTTCTTCAGTAGATGACTTAGGGAAATAAATCACTTAGGGGTTAGAATGGTGCTGGAGGCTATTATCATCATGTGTTTCTCAGGAACCATGAAGCACATCAGAATAATGTGAGGTTACTTGAAACCCAACTGTGGAGCCGAAGGTATCCTCCAAACCAGAAATGCATAATTTCCTATCCTCAGATTCTGCACAAGGCACTAACAAAGTTGCAATTCCTTAACCATTTAATATATGTGTATAACCATTTGAATCTTGATGTTGTCTCTGATTACTTTAGCAGGTCAAAGAAAAAAAAATGAGAGGAGGTCAATTTCAGCCCCCTAGAGATCTGGGATCAGGTGTCATTGTGAAATACCTAACTTGCATGCAAGTTATCATAACCCAAAGATAGCAGAATTCAGAGTCTTGGTCTTGCATGACTTCTTATAGTAGGTGATAGAAGGTGCTTCTACTAGTCTGGGGGCCTGGCTGAGGAGTTTGCAGAGCCTTCTGTGGTCCTTCAGAAGCAGGAAGTTTGCAGACTCCAGCCGCTTTGCCAAGGATGAAACTTCAAGATTCTTCATTCTGATAGCTTCAAGCTACAGTGCTACAATTTTACCTATTACCGGGATTTTGGCATTAGCTTGATTTCTTGTTTTCCACTGAGACTTTTATACCGGGCCTTTGAAATGGTAGGGGGAAAACAGAAAAAAAAAAACAAACAGTTGAGGTAGAAAAAGATGTATTAAAATGTGTAAAATTGTATTGATGTGCTGTTTAGCACCTCATCCTTCCAATTCTTTGAATGTCAAAATGCACTTATAAATAGAGCATGGGTTGTTTTTTTGTATGTGTAATATTATTCTCAAGGCATGATTTTCTTTTAATTGTGATTTCGTGGGGTCAGAATAGCTGTACAGAACCTTGTAGTGATTTACCCAGTGAGAAAAAGATTTTCATGTACGATTAGCTCCTCTTTATTTGTGCATTTATGAATCCTTTTTTCAGAAATTCCTATATAGCTGCTAATGCTGCTCAAATTGCCATGGTTTTTAAAGAGAATAATACTTATTGATAGTTCCCACATGCACTGGCAGGCACATCTAAAACCTGTACTTTTGTGTTCACAGCTTGCATAATATAAAATGTAGAGATTGCTTGTCAAACTAAGTGTCAGCTGAGTTTCCTAGGAAACTCACTGGAGATATTTATAAAACTACAGATCAGCTTAATAATAGCTATAATAATGTCAGTAGCTCGTGATTGTTGTTTTTTTTACTTTATCAGACCATTTTTCTTTCGCTTAATTTCTTGGCAAACCAAATGGCTGCATTTCCAAACAGACCTTCCTTCCAGTATCTTCCTTAAAAAAAAGTGATCTGGGTTATTCCACATCAGGTAATACAGAACAACCTATGGAGAAATTAAGAACCTCAATGTCCTACTCATTATCTGAATGACAAAATAAAACCAGATCGGTGAAGTAGAAATACAAATACTGTGTTATAGTTGTACTCACACTTGAGTTGGGTGCCTGAGTTTAAAGTTCATTGCGCTGACGTGCAAAACAGTTATTGCAGAATTAGTGTCAGTATTGAATATGGTTTTCTGTAGAAGATGCACAAGTAGAAGACCTGTCAGTGCTGAGAAAAGATGTAGTTCTGTCAAAATAATTCTATCCTTCAGCTGAAAAAAAACATGAGCTAAAAAGAGAGGATTGGTGATGCTAGTATCCATTTTTATTCCTTTCTCTGCTATTCTGTTTTCTTCACACCGATTGAGCAGAGATTTGGGAGTCATCACATCTTAAGCATTTTTAATTGAGTTTTTAGTCATGTAAATTTGCTCCGATAGGTATATGCAACGTCTGAGGCTACATACATATAAGAGGGTGTATTGACACCAGACCATAATTAGGAAAGGCATAAAGAGTTAGTGGAAATGAATGTTCTTTAGGGAATATATATATATATATATGTTTTTCACATTTTAATACAGCAATGAGTCTGAAGCTAATGTGTTTAGAAGTACTGACTCTTTATCTCATCTGGAATCCATTACTTGTACTTGCTACATAAATTTGCATGTCAGAGCTATTTTTTGATTCTGTGCTAATCAGCCAAGTAAGGAGCTTCTATAAAGGATGTTCAAGAACTGATTTCCCTTCAAGAAAGTCCAGACTCCACAAAACTCAGTGCACATTCAGTTTACTTCCAAAAGAAATCCTATGAAACCATCACACCAGAAAAGTTACTGTTAAGTAAAGATAAGAAATTTAGCCTGGTTCTAATAGTGGTCAGGTGTTGATTTATTGGGTGGCGGTGGTGTCACTGCAGCTTGATAGAGTGGTTTGCATTTTAGAGCCACTCTATCAGTGGTTCTAAAATGATACGATAAACTGTAAATCACTGCCTTCAATTCAATACAGGTGACGTGGGGCCAGCGGCCTTAGAAGCATAAAACATTACAGCTATCTAAACTGATCTTTTTTAAGCACGTTGTTGAACAGAGCTATCTCTTACCTGTGGCATTCCCATTACAGATGTTTGAAATATATTCTTTTACTTGGAACGTGACTTAGGCCAATACCAAGGACTTAACTGTCAATGCTGGCAACCAATAACCATCTTAAATTGCTTGTGTACAGGGGAGAAATGTTGACAGGCACTAACGACCAAGTTACTTAAACATTTTGGATCAATGCTATCAACATGACATTGCTGTTAGAGTCAAGATGTGATTTTTATATATCAGCTCCAGCAGTAATGCTTCTGCAACAAAAGCATTTTATTTAGTCTAGTGGGATTTGGGATGGGGTGATGTTTGTATACAAACACTTTGCATCTGCCCACAGTATTAACCATATCAAACTGTTTATAAACTAGACAGAAAATGTCGGGATGGATTCGGAGAAACTGAAATGCTGCCCATACAGCTTTGCTAAGGACGATGAGTACTTGTTGAGGAGGAGGTTCAGCTTGGAGGCATTTTTAATGGGCATAGGGTTGCCATCTTCTTCGTCTAATTGTGTGCTGTGAGTTTGAGACTTGCTCGGTGTTCTCAAGGCAGTGATAACAGTTGAGCAGAAGGTTTTGCCTGAGTGCAGGCACTCATCACAGTGACCGTAGCTTGCTATAAAGATGTAAGTAAAAAGTATAAGTAAGTGTATATGCGGCATATTTTCTTTTCCTTTCAGTTCGTATCCGTGGGAAAGTACTATGAGAAATACAGTCAGGCTTTTAGAGAGGTATGTTTTCAACTGGTCTGTGTGTGTGACCCTGGTGTTAGCAGTGAGTCACATTGCCAGGCAAGAGTTCACTGTTGTTTCCTTCTTTCCCACTGCAATTAAATAAATTCCACATGCACACCCTAGTAAAAAAAAAAAAAAAAAAGAAAAAAAAAAAACCAACAAAAAACACTTGCCAGTTGATAAAGAAATTGTGATAATACTGTAGAAGGATGAGTCAGTCAGTGGGATATTCACTGCCAAACAACAATGCAGAAATTCAAGAAAGGCTCTAAGTCATGCAGGCAGTCAGGGAAAATGAGCCATCTGGGCTCACACGGAATGTAAGAAATGGGTGAAAGTGAGGGAGGAGAACCTGCCTATTTTAGCTCTGCATATGAAATCCCATTTTTATATCCTCGTTATTGCTGTTCTAACATGTCGTAGGAAAGAATTAAAGCTTGAAAAGATCTTTAAAATCATTGGAGAAAGTGGTGCCCTTTTTTTTTTTCTAGTTCACCATATGCGTTTTACTGAGTTTTGGACTGAGTGTTGTGAGGAGTCAGACTGTTTAACCTCCACATCATGCAGTTTTGTTTTCAAGTTGTTAAGCTGATGGATGTAGTATTTTCTGAGTGGACCTCCCAAATTGTGACACTGTACTGCATTCGGTCTGTCTGTGAGTACTACCTAACGATAAGTGTAAAAGCACTGTGTTGAAGCAGTGCCTGGGTAAAAAGCTGTTTAGCTCAGAAATTAGAACCACAAGCGACATAAGTAAAGCTCTGGGCTCATACATTTGCCATTTCACTGATGCATTACTTTGCAGCTGAAATCTAAACCAGAAGAGGTACTGAAAATGTGCTGTACTAGACAGGATTTTACGTATCTAAATGCATGTTTATTTTTCTTCCAGCTTTTTAGAAAGAATCGACAGCGTCAGCATGGATGACTATACACCCACAGATCAGGTTAGTGTAATTAATGTGATAAGGGCTGAACCAAGACACCCATTTATACAGGTTCTTTATGTAATTTGGTTTAGTCCAAACAGCAGCTGAAATGCAGCAAACCACATAATTACAAAATGCAGTCTAGCTGTTTAAATAATGGATGTTAAAGAAGAAGAAGCTTTTCAATGTTGTAAGCTTGTGTTTTATTGTTGCTATATGTAGGTCGTGATTCCTGTAATACATCTGTTATTTCTCCTTGCTTTCCATTCGGTGTCCCACAGACAAAGCAAACAGAAAACATAAATGTAGAAGCCTACAGTTTACATCACCAACCTTCGCTATGCAGTACCTGTGTTGTATTTCAGTGACGGAGGTGATGGAAGCCAAGAAGGAGAGGTGTCCAGTGTCCACATTCAGGGGGAGCACCAGCAGTGTGCACTTTTCACACTGAGACATAGCAGCAGCACACATATCCATGATGTTTGCCTTTGGTTGCTTATTTAGAAAATTTTGGACATAGCCACATGAGTTTTTTCCAGGTATCTCGATAGGTCTTGATACAGTACTCTAATGAGAAAAGCATTTGGGATATTTAAGGCTGGAATGGTGAAGCCTTGGAGTAAGAAGAAGCTTAGGTGGGGTGCATGGCTGCAGGTTGCCTCTGTCATCTGGCTTCCCTGAGCTCGAGCTGCCTGCTTTGCTTGGCAGGTTGTCTCCTCAGCAAAACATTCTGAGGCTATTATTGCTCAGTGCCAACATCCCCATGCCATCCAGTAGTCTCAGTCAAGACTGTGGGTCATGTGATGAACTGCAAATACACTTAGTAAAGGAGAATCCTACGCTGGATAGTTCAGTCTGTCTACTCAAGGTGTATAGTAAGTTGGAGCTCACTAAAAAAAGCAATAATGATCATCAATCGGGGACTGAAATTCGAAGAAATGAAGTGACTTGCCAGAGATCAGACAGGGAGGCATGTGGGGCAGAACTTCCACCTTCAGACCTAGTTCAGGTCTATAACTACAAGCCTGTCAAATTACAAAGACAAATATCCCGAATTAAAAGGCAATGAAAAGCAAAACTCATATAGTTGACCAGATACAGGATAAATTATTAAAGCCCTCCATACATTTTCAAACAAAAGCGGTTGCGTTGAGATTTACTCCATGTAGACCTTGACGTTAGCATCAGTATCACTCTGCTGAAGGGAGACGTCAGCAAAGCCAAGCCTTGTTTTTCCTTTTGTTATTTATTGTAGTGTTGCCCTGTTTGTTCTTGCAGGGTCTTTCTCTACCTTGAGCAGTCATTCATCATAGGAGGATTTGGCAGCGGCTTCATTATTCAGCTGTCTCAAAATTTTTCCTGATGCTTCCTTTGGGAAGAAATGTCCTTTGTCTCCAAAGATCAGAGGAGGCCTTTGGTATTTGGCAGGCAGGAAACTTCTCCTCCAGCAGCAGTACTGGGTAGTCAAGGTTAAAAAACTGCTGGTGATGGTGATGGCACAGAGTGAACCGGTTACTTGAGATGCGCACCATAAATTGCTTCTGCCTGCCTCCTTTGGGAACCTAGGAAATCATTGTTTTGTAATTATTAGAAAATGCCATTTAAGTTATGAAGAACTGCTAGCATGAAAAATAAGAAAGAAATGCCAGATTTACCTGCAACCCAGATTCTGTTCCCTTGTGCACTGTAATAGAGCTTTAATTACTTAGTCACAAGCTATTATTTCGATAGGATTCCTGTCTCATTCAGTACAAAGGAGGGCAGAATTAATGTTGCCTGGGCAACTGTAAATCTGGAGTTTTCTTACAGCTGAGTACTTGACTTTACAACACGGACAACGTATTTTCTTAGTTTTATGTAACTTCAGAATTCATTATCCACGTCACATATAAAATTGTGTGCCAATAATAGATACCAGCGTGCACTAAAAAGAACATGCATATGGTATTCACAAGCTAGATTCAAATATAGTGTTTGTGTATCTACTGTGTGAGAATGGACGCATAGAGGTATACCAGCAAGTCTGATGGAGCTCTAATTAAATGGAACGTACCTTTTCATGGAAAATACTATAGCGTACATTTAGAAAGAAAATTAGAATAGAAAAGAATGTCACTAATCAGCTTCCATGTTCTCATTTTCAGGACCTGTTACGATGCAGAGTTTTGACATCAGGGATTTTTGAAACAAGGTTTCAAGTAGATAAAGTAAATTTCCAGTAAGTCTATTAGTAATGATTAATGAACGTTTTACTAATCTTCACAAGTCAGATGTCTGTTTTCATGTCTTCCTGGAGTAATCAGGCATAGGGTGAATATCAGGGTTGTTTGGTTTAGTTGGGGTTTTTTAGCTGTTTCCCTGGATCCCAGTAAAATTCCCTTATACTTCACTGAAAAAACAAAAGGTGATACTAGTCACGTATTAGCGCTGCTCTGCTGCGGGGCCATTTTTACTAACTCATTCATTTAGATAGCACTGCCAGCTCATTCTTCTGGGGTAAGATCTCGCAGAATATGGTGTCATTCCACAAGACACAGTTTGAACACTGGGACAGAGTTCAGTATATCCTTCTTTCTTCTCCGTCTGGAGAGCTGCAAGCTCTGTGTTGCGCAGCATCTCTGTTAAGGTACTGCCAGGCTACCTCCACACTGGTTCTCATCCAAAAAGGTGTCAGTGCTGATGGGGGACAAGCTGCCTTTGTGTCCCTGTCCTTGAATGCATGTACTCTCTCTACCACACTTCAAAAGATGATGAAACCTCTGCTTGTTCATAGCACAGTAGCCCCAACTCTCTACACCGTGTGAATTTCTGCACACAACAGAGGCCAGCGCTTTTCTCATTATATGGATTCAGTGGTATTCTTGCACCTGGGTGGAGGCAACCCCCACTGTCAGTACAAGCTGGGTGACAAAAGGGTAGACTGCAGCCCTGCCAAAAAGGACTTAGGGGTCGTGAATGGGAAGCTGGATATGAGCTAACAGTGTCCCCGTGCAGCGCAGAAAGCCAACTGTATACTGGGCTGCATGGCCAGCAGGTCAGGGGAGGTGATCCAGCCCCTCTGCTCTGTGCCAGTGAGATCTCACCTACAGAATTGTGTCCAGATGTGGAGTCCTCAGTACAGTAGAGACATGGGCAAGTTGGAGTGCATCAAGAGGTGGGCCACAGTAATGATCCCAGGTTTAGATTTTACTGTATTTTACAGTAAGGCTGGTAAGGCAGTGGAACAGGTTGCCCAGAGAGGTGGTGGATGGCACGTCCCTGGAGACATCCCAAGGTCAGGCTGGATGGGGCTCTGAGCAGCCTGATCTGCTGTAGGTGTCACTGTTCGATGCAGGGGAGTTGAACTAGACGACCTTCAAAGGTCCCTTCCAACTCAAATGATTCCGTGATTCTCCCTGGGGGAGCAAGGCAGGTGGAGTGAGGCAGTGCTCTGGCATGCAGCACGGCAGCCACAAACCTTTCTTCCCTACAGGCAGTTATTTTACTGCCACTGTCCTCGAAGCTGCCAGATTCATGAACTGAACCCTTGTGCTGCATGCATGCTTCATGTGACTTTCCTAATGCACATGAGTGACATAACATCCTATGGCTTTTTAACAGCATGTTTGATGTAGGTGGCCAAAGAGATGAGAGAAGAAAATGGATCCAATGCTTTAACGGTAAGTAGAAATGTTCCACATCTTTATTACGAATTTGCTTTGTGCAGAGCGAGCAGCTTAGCATTCGTATTGTTTTACTTACGCTCAGAACATAGTGTGTCACTAATATGGAAGTCCAACTTGATAAATATTTTCTTGAGGCCTTTGGGGCAATAGGGGAGTAATGGCCATATTACCATGAGGAGTATGTGCTGGTATAACAGAAACTTCCTTTCTCTTTCCCTTCTTTCTTCTGTGTGCCTTGTCCAGATGTCACGGCTATAATCTTTGTTGTGGCTTGCAGCAGCTACAACATGGTAATAAGGGAAGACAATAACACAAACAGACTACGGGAATCCCTGGACCTTTTCAAAAGTATCTGGAATAATAGGTAAAGTACACCTCTTTTCTTCTCCCACTGCAAATTCAGCGACATTCCAACTCCCCATAGATTTGGATTCCTTTTAAAACGTGCTCAGACTGACTATTCAGAAAATGCCCAAGGCAGAGCCAGGCCATGGGGTGCACCCACAGTGGCCAGAGTGATGCATGTAACCAAATAGTGATATCAATCTGTTCCTAGTGGCGAATAAGTAACTCCAGTACACAGGATAAGGTAATCAAAAGTTTCTAGCACACGGCTCTTAGAATGCTCTACACTGAGAGGTGATTGACGGTAAAGTGAGGAAAAACACTAAGCCAGGTCCCAAAGGTAGGTTGTCACAGTGATGGCTAGGCACTAACTGGCTAAGAAGAGAGATTATTTACTTCTGATTCATCAGATGTCATACAAGCCATCTTAACAGACAGCAACTTTGCATGAACTATTAGTTAAGACAGTGAAGTTTTCCAGCCTTTGTCTCTCGGTTCAGCAAAACCCAGCAAAGTAGACGGGAACGTCAAATTTGAGGAACTGCCGTCATTTTCCAAACTTAATTTCAGAAATGAAGTTTAGAAAGCAATGCTGTACGGCTGTTCATCTGTGATACCTACTGGGGATTTTAGAAATGCATGCAAAGATCTTATAAATACATCTTTCAGCCCAGCTAATCATGGAGATAATAATTCCAGTTCTGTTTTTTCTTTTCTCTTAACCGAGTTCTAAATAAATACCGCACACAGGGACAACCAGTGCATTTTCCATTGGTTTGATGTGTTCCCTTTGATAAATGTGTCAGAGATAACCCAAACATTTGGTTTGTTTTTGACAGGTGGTTACGGACCATTTCTATCATTTTGTTCTTGAATAAACAGGACATGCTGGCTGAAAAAGTCTTGGCAGGGAAATCAAAAATTGAAGATTACTTTCCTGAATACGCGCATTACACTGTACCTGAGGATGGTAAGATTTTTCACCACTTGAGGGATTTGGCTAGCTGGGATAGCCCGTTCCATAGCTAGTCTCTCTGTCTCATACACACACACACACACACATGCATATTCACAAATGCACACGTGCTGTTGTTCAGTGTGTGTGAGGTCAGGTGGCTGCTCCATCCTGTGCTGCTGAGTATGGATCAGTGGGTTCTGAGGTCATAGCACATGGACCACTGCTGCCCCAGCCTCAGGAGGCTCTGGGTGCTGGGGGGTCTGACAGACCTGGCTTACATCCTTCTTTGCCCATCAACAGCAGCTTGGATTATAGAATTAAAGGTAATGATGAGGTGTGTGCAACTTCCATTCAAGCTGAAGCGCTGAGAGTCTGATAATGATTTTGAAGTGCAGAGGATAAACTTTCCCCAAATCTGAGTTAGGCAGGCACTAGTTTTATAACCCTAAGGGTTTCAGAAATCTTCGGTCACTGTCACATGAATCTCTTTGCACCAAGCATAGACCCCATAAAAACTGAGAGTTTGGGTAAATTATTAAAATGAACATTTTCCATAGCAAGCAAGTTGCCCGGATAAGGCAGCTTTTCATTTTTCTCAGCGGGATTTCGCAGTGGATAATCCTGAGTGATCCAGAATATCCACACATGAAGCAGCTCTCTGTCTTTAACCCATGGTTGCTCATTTTTCCCCTAATTTAAGACAATGTCATTTAAGGACAGAAGCACTGAACTCTAAGATGCCGCTGGTTATGCAGCTGCTCTCTGTTTACCCCTGCTGCTCCAGATAAGAGTAGAAAATATTTCCATGTTCAGATAAATCCTGTCCTTTATCACATTATGCTTATAAGCATTTGATGTGGTATCTTAGTCAAGGAGAAACCACACCAAAGGGAAGGGAATAGATTATCTCTTTCCTGCACTGTTTAATTTTCACACTTCGGGTACATGCAGAGGTAGACAGAGATGTCTTAACCCACTGGCAGACAGTACCAAGTAATGAGTCTCCTGTGCAAGAAGGTTTTAATCTCAGATGCTCTGTATATTTAAGTGGCAGTACATTTAAGTATTCTGCCCACGTGTGGCCTGGAAGAAAAATACATTTTTAAAAAGCATTTGTAATGCTACGGCATTTCCTCAGGTGTAACCTTGCACTGAACCTTACGCTGTTTTTAAACCCAAATTCCTGCCTTTAGAATCTTTGTTCCAGAGGAGCTCTCATGTTACACAAGCCAGAGAGCTGTTCTTCCAGTTGTATCTTCTGATAAAGATCAATCCCAGCTGCCACTTCTTTTACTACCAACGTAACGGATGTGAGTAAACCTCTTCACGTGCGAGCAACGACGCTTGCAAAAACATCAGCAATTTTCAGGTCCCTGAGAGATACCAAACGCTTAGAAGTTTATTTCAGATTTTACAGCACCCTTCCATTTTAGAGTTACGTGTCCAGAGTCTCCCGTGGATATTCGGTATTTTAATTTCTGTATCGAGGAGCTACTTCCTCCTCACTAAATTTTTTATCTTGAAAAAGAGAAAATTGTTTGCCCTTCCTGTTTCTCATACATCTTATTTTTAATTGAACAGCAACACCAGATGCAGGAGAAGACCCCAAAGTCACGAGAGCCAAGTTCTTCATCCGGGATGAGTTCTTAGTGAGTAATTTTGATCTTATGTATGATCTTATCATAGGAAATACTGGCAGATGGCATCATTTATTTAGGGAAAACTGGCAAGGTTTTGCAGATAGCTGGAAGGAGAGGGGAGTGTCTGGCAATTCCCTCATTCTTTTCAGCTGCCCATCTTGCAGAACTTTCTCCAGTGCTTGCACATTTCTCTGCCCATTTATTATAAAGTCACCTGCCTCCTATCTGTCTCTTGGATACAAGCAATTATCAGTCACGTAATCACAGCTTCCCTACCAGAACCAGGTATGTTTTCATGTCTTCAGTCCTACCAAGTCAATCCAGCCAAGTAGGTTCGGAGACCAGAACTAAGGCCTAGAACTTTAAATCTTTCCCTACTCATAGAAACTGTATGGGGGTGTTCGAGAGAATGAGATTAGACATTAGAAAGAAGATTTTTAAAATTAGAATAAAGATTTTTCAAGTCGTTACGCATTTACAAGTATTGTTAGGATTTATAGCTGTTGAGTCAACAGCAAAGAAAGAAGCAATTAATTATGTTCACACTTCGGGGATTTCCATTCACTGCCTTAACCTTCCTGATTATGAGGAAAATAATCAGATTGCACTGTGTTGAATAAGAGTTACCAAAAAAAGAACACTGTGAGCCAAATCTCTCTGCAATAGTGCCAAAAGGCTGTGAAGCAGATGACACTGAGGGTGTCTGGTTTGGAAGGAGGGTCCAAGAGAACCAGATTACAGGAAAACTGGGGCAAGACTCCTCACCTTTTTGTGCAAATAAATACACCAAGGGCAGGATGCTCACCTTCAGTGACTCACATTCATGGTGCAAAGGAGGCCACCTACAAACCAAGCAGAGAGGGAAGAGGGCATGGGCTTTGCAGCTACATGAAAAGCCAGCTGTGCGTCTGCAGAGGCCCTTGGCAGACACAGGTGCTGTGGGTTTTGGGTGCAGGATAAGAGTTTGGGCTTGGCCCAGCACCTGCCGGCAGCAGACAGCTTGCCCTGTGGGTCTGGCAGAGAGCGTCTCCTCCATGAAGAATTCTCAGGTGTCTCTCTCCTGGCTTTGTGCTTTGTATTTGTCAACATGATGTAATCGTTTAACAGTTGCTTTAAACTTTGCACCTGTTTGAGAGGGAAGTCTTGCAAGTGAGGCATTTCTGGTCAGATATGCGGTCTGAAAAGCCTGTGTGCGCCCTTCTTCATGCTGGCAGCCAGGGACGGAGGTCAGTGCTCAAGCAGAGATGGCCCTGTGACCAGAGGGGACAGGGAGGAACAATCCAGTGGGGAGGGGGGCTGGAAGGAAGAGGTGTTCATTTTCAGCCTGCCGCCTTCTTGGCTCTGCTTGTGTACATTTCTGTCTAAATCTTTTCATTTATGACCTTGTCCTGCCCTGCCGTGTTTTCAGCCATGACTCAAAGGAGTCTGATTTGATTCTTTTATTATCATTCATATTGTGGGAGCAGGTGTGCGTAAGTCAGGGATTTATGTGAAAATCCTAACTGCTTCAAGACCCTAAAGCTCCCTTTCAGCTCACCAGGCTGTAGATACACATGCTCTTGTGTTCCAGGTAGATTTAAAACAAATAATTTGAATAAAGGAGGATAAATATAAAAACCTCTGCGACAAATTCAGCTGCAAGGTAATGTATGAGCATGAGGAAGGCAAAATACATTGGCCACCAGTGTTGGAGTCAGTGCGGCTGCCTGTGGCATCCACTGCCTTCAGCAGGAGGCCGGCTGTGCAGCGCCAGTGGAACAGGAACCATTAATTTTTAACCATGGAAAATGCTGGGTGCGGTCCGGCAGGAAGCTCACCGCTGCTGCGGGGCTACCCATCAGCTCCGCTCTCAGCAGCAGTGTTTTCTCTTGGGCAGCTCTCACTGCTTGCCTCATTGGTGTTGGCATCCCCCAGCAGGAAACGTGCTTTATAGGAAGCTCCCCTTCCTTCTGACATGGGCAGAGGGCTGAGGAGCATCCTTTCTCCTTCTGTGCTCATCATCTCCCATTGTTCTGAATCTCCCCTATCCCACTTTCGGCGTTCTGTACACAGGATTCTCCATCTGCTGATATAATGTACGGCCAGTGTGAAGGCAACCCCTGTTAAATCAGGGGCACAGCCACTCCGATTCAGTCTGGTTCTGAAAAAGCTGTTTGTGGAGCTGCAGGAGCTGCTGTTCAAAGGCAGTGTCTGAGCTGCCTGAAACAGAATGCTTGTCTCCTCACTGGAAACTGTCGTCCCCTCCCCCAGATATCGCACATCCTAAAGTGAGAAACCTGCCAGGGCACAAAGACGACAGTCTTAGAAATTGACCTTTTGACCAGGTATCACCGGAGCAGTGATGGATAGGAGTGGCTGTGTGAGATAAGCATAGGCAAGCATTTAGTGAAAGAACAAGTGCTTCAGTGGAGCACAAGGAAAAGTCTGAACGTTATTAAATTGGTAGGGTTGGGTCTGAACACCGTCTTGCTTCCTTTCAGCAAACAGCTGCTTTAAGCACACCACGCAGAGATGCAGAAATGCTGTTGTGTGCTCGTTGCAGCGTGCTGAGATCATGCTGCTCAAAGGGAACTGCCTGAAGGAGGAGGGAAGCACTGCAGCAGCTAGAGGCTGCAGAAGTAGGTGGAGCTCAGTGCAAAAGGGGTCGAGCATCCCTGCGAGTACTCAGAGCGGACCTCTAGGGTGCCTCTACTGGTGACCATCCAGGTCACTAGTGGTGCTCCATAAGGACCAGCCAGTATTGGGGCCTGTC
This sequence comes from Excalfactoria chinensis, assembly GCF_039878825.1. Lineage (NCBI taxonomy): Eukaryota > Metazoa > Chordata > Aves > Galliformes > Phasianidae > Excalfactoria > Excalfactoria chinensis. The sequence goes on from NC_092826.1 coordinate 49,856,977, forward strand.
CTGTTTAATATCTTCAGTGATGACCTGGATGAGGGGTTTGAGCGTACTCTCAGTCCTGCACTTTGGTCACAACAACCAAAGGCTACAGGCCTGGGGGTGGAAAGCTGCACAGTGGAAAAATGATCTGGGGATGTTAATTGACAGCCAGCTGAACGCAAGCCATCAGTGTGCCAGGTGGCCAAGAAGGCCAATGGCATCCTGACTTGTATCAGAGGTAGTGCAGCCAGCAGGAACAGGAAAGTGATTGTCTCTCTGTTCTCTGCAGTGGTGTGGCTGCACCTCGAGTGCCTTGTTCAGTTCTGGGCCCCTCACTACAAGGAAGACATTGAGGCCCTGGAGCATGCGCACAGAAGGGCAGTGGAGCTGTGAGGGGTCTGAAGCAGCTGAGGGAGATGGGATTGTTCTGTAGAAAAGGCTCAGGAGGGACCTTATTGCTCTCCATGACAACCTGAAGGGTGGTTGTGGCAAGATGGGGGTGGGCCTCCTCTCCCGTGTAACAGTGATAGGATGGAGAGGTAATGGCCTCAAGTTGCACCAGGATTGGTTCTGGGAGGATGTTAGTGAAAATCTTCCCCAAAAGAGTGGTGCAGCACTGGGATGTGTGCCCAAGGAGGTGGTGGAGTCAACATCCCTGGAGGTGAACCATGTGGTGAGGCACTGAGGGACATTGTTAGAGTGCATGGTTGGACTGGAAGATCTTAGAGACCTTCTCTAAACTCAGTATTTCTATGATTCTAAAACCAGGAGTAATGAGAAGGCAGGTTGGACCGTCATCTTAGGGCCAACTTCTTTTTCTTCTTTTTTTGTTATTCTTTTTCCTCAGAGGAAAAAGATGTAGTAACTGGACTCTCCTTACTGCAAGTGAGTGGCATTTTACCATCATGTAGATCCACAAGGGCAAAAAAGAGAGAGAGAAATGCAGATGATGCGTTACAAACAGAAGCACTACTACAATTTTTAGTGCTTCTATAGTAGCACCATTGTTGATTTCCATTCATGACATCATCTGTTCATCACTAAGGGTCTGGCTACCCCCAGTGTTACAAGATGGCGATCTCCCCAGATGTTTCTGGCAAGCCCATATCCTGCACGTTGAAGAACAGAACTGACATTTTAATTGAGTCTCAGAATTAATTCGACAAACTTTTCCATTTCTTTATTGCTCAGTGTACTTTATACTTCAGATATGGTCTGAGCAACTGACACGCCAACCAAATAGGGTATTTAACTTGTATTTCTCGTTAGGGTAATCCCTGAGCTAGGTACTAAGTGTAGCAAAGTAAAAGAAGTTCTTCTTTAGTGCGTATGTAGAAGCCCTCTGTTTAATCAGTGTAGAGTGTCTCCGTTTTCCTGCAAATCTCTGCAACTTCTTATTGATCTAATTATGTAAATCATTGCTTTTAAATGTCAGTCGTTTTGCATATCTAGCTGCACATACTGAAAAGGCCTCTCCCACATGTAAAACAAATCTCTGTGTTAGCATACAGAGACAAAAAGTATTGCCCAGGTAGAAAAAAGCATTGCCTTTTGTTGCTTAACCACTGTAACTTGTAACAACATTGAGGGAGGATTTACCAAAGGATTGTGCCAAGAATTGACCGTTGTCTGTTACGCATTTCAGTGCATAGTCTTCGAGATACGTGATCCAGGATGGGTTTACATAGGTTTACATAGGTCAGTCCTGCAGTGGCATGGAACAAAGTTACAATTTTTAACATACTGTAAGATGCTGGGGCGTTTTAACAAGCTAACCTGGTTAATCTGGTTAATGCTGGAGCTTTGGTTAGCGGCCTGAAGGGTCGTGCAGCAATGAACGTGTAACTCCGAGCGGTGTGATGCGTGCTGGCTCTGTGTGCATGCTGCTGTTCCACAGGAACTCAGCCGCTGTCCTGGGAATTCCAGTGTGCTCTGGGCTCAGAAGTGACACCGAGTCTTCAGGAGTTCAAAAATGTGTCACATAATGGCACTACAATAAAAAAAAGAGAGAAAATAATTGCTAGGGTAGATGGTGGCAGGATGCAGCGCTGCCCACAGCATGAGCTTGCTGTATGGTGATGAACAGAGTACTGGTCCAGCGATCCCATAATATCATCCATCTATTTTTTTTTTTTCCCTCCATTTCAAAATTGTGATTCCTTTTGGAACACCCCAAAGTCCTTCTTTTTTTCCTTTGTTTATTTCAGCTGTTAGGTAGATGTATCATTTCCTAGGTTTGGGGTCGCCAGTAAGGCCACAGGTCGCTAGGAGGGAAAAGTAGTGGGGAGCAGCCCCCAGCAGCACCCCTAACCCTTCTCCCTGCCTGTTTCCACAGAGGATAAGTACAGCGAGCGGAGACGGCCGGCACTACTGCTACCCGCACTTCACGTGCGCTGTGGACACAGAGAACATCCGCAGAGTGTTCAACGACTGCAGGGACATCATCCAGAGGATGCACCTCCGCCAGTACGAACTCTTGTGAGGGGATCGCCGTGGAACCTGTGGTTTTAAATTCTTTGCTCCTTACTCTTTCTCTTGATACTACCCCACACAGGGTGGAAGAATATACTATAGAAATGTCAGTCTCTTCACTTGGTTTACTTTAATTATTTAACCTTAAAGCTGATTTGAAGCGAGTTTGGGTTGGTTTTCCTTCATGCTTTTTGGGACTATTTTTGTGCTTTATTTTGACATGCCACTTCTTCGTCATTCCACTAAGCCCTTTGGCTACCTCTGTTCCCTCGGGTTTCGTTGTTGTAAGGGAGCACGACCCGCAGGTCGGTGCCAGTTCGGAGCGGGATGTTGGCTGGACGACGCTAAGTCACGGCGCTCCCTCCGTGTGGGTTTCCTTTTTAAACATGACATTGAAGAGTACTTGATGGGTGAAAAAGATTAATGCACTTTGTATCAGGTTATTAAATACTGTCGAGGAAGTAGACACACAATGTAGCAGCACCACAATATTTATTACTCCGTCACAGTTTTTAGCATTTCTGAGTTGCAGGTCAACTGATACGGTGACCTCCTCTTTTAAGCCGTTACTGGCACAGGAAGTAGAGTAGATACTGAGAGGAATAGTGAAGACAAAGCAATTTCTCTGGGGTTCCGGAGCTCAGCGTCTCTGCGCGCCTCAGGCGTTTGAATCACAGCTCCTTTTCAGCCTGTTGCATCTAGGCAGAAAATTGACCGCCCTCACTTAACGTTGTTTGTGCTGTCCACAAATGATCCTTTTCGTTCCGATCATTCTTGGACGACGGTCCTCTCCCTATATATATTTTTTTGTTTTACTGCTGGTTTATTATATTGTACAGACTGTAAAATGTAATATTATTTTGTACAACTTTATTGAAGAAAAATACTTGTAGAAGATCTTTGTGCCTTGATTATGGCTGTACCTGTAAAATGAGCTAAGATGTAAGTATGTTTTTGATTGCGCTGTACAGCTTGATGTCAACCTTACCTGCAGCAGTGACTGGAGGTAAGAACTTTATCTGTAGAGTTTAGGGGTTTTTTTCTGGTTTATATAAAAATGCTCTTTAGTATAAAAATTATAAATTATGCAAATTAACCACTTACCTTTCCCAGTGAGGTATTACCGTCACCGGATGTTGCAGCAAACATGCCTTTCTCTTTCGAAGTCTCAGCTTTAAAACATTGGAATTCATTCGAGCGTCCAAATCGCAACCTGGTGTTGTTTTAATGGGAACCGAGGATTTATTATTATTATTATTATTATTCTTTTTTTTCCTTTCTATTTAGAAAAAAAAACTGTTTGGTAATTCTTCGGTCATTCATAGAACTTCACAATGGCGCAGACCGATTGTGAACGTGCAAAGCACCATTCTGTAGAGCTCTTCGATCTCTGTACCAACAGCGGCTTTCATTGTGCAAGTAAATAGCGAGAAAGAAGACAAAAAGTTGTATCGACCCTCGTGTCTGGCCTAAGAGAATTACAAGATGACATTTTTATTTCTCTTTTAATAAAGAGACACGTTAGAAAACGGTTTTATTTTAAATATTGTAGAATCAAAACGTGTGAATATTTCTCAAACTTGAATAATTTATGCAAATGACATTCTCGAAAACAAGTTGTGGTACAGTACAATATATAAAAGCAAGGATTGCTGTAGCAATAAGGCATGTCCTTTTTAGTAACTATAACACTGCTTTATATTTTATACATAGGTGTTTTCTGTCTGTGACTATATACTTTTCCTGTGTCCAAGATAACCTGTACAAATGTCTAAAATTACAGTTGCAATAACAGAAACCTAGCGAAGTGTTAGACTACATTACTTCACAGAGCGTTTTGCCACACTTGGACCGTTCCCACTCCTCGTTTTAAAGTTAGGGAGAGATTAAGAGCTGACACGTTCCCAACATTGGCCTACAACTCGGCACTTCGATTAACGTTTTGCTGTAAGCATCGCTGGTGGTTACAGACCCCCCGCCACCACCTCTCAAGCTCAAGTCAGACTGCGGCCCACTGCAGTCCTTGTTCCTATTTGATGACAAACAACCCCATTGTAGACGCGATAACGTGACCGTTTCCTCTTCTTGGAAACGCGTAGATTTTAATATGTGCAAGTTGAGTCATCAGATATTTCCCAGAAAGCCAAGGGCTGGGTGGACTGAGCTGAGCTAGTCAACAAAACCTCTGCATGCAGAGATTTTCTTGCTTCCCACGCCAAAGAAAGTACCAGGACAAATAACAGGAGACGGTCTTGGACTCAGAAGCAGCCCCTGCCCCAAGAGCTACCAGCCCAGCAGGGCTCAGCAGGAGCTTCACCAGGGTGGGCGGGGAGGTAAGGTGAGTTTTGTCACACCCTCCCTTAGGCACAGCGCGCAGAGGTGCTGAGCTCTGCTCCAGCACTGCCACCCAGCCAGGAGCTCCTTGCAGCTGCCGCCTCCCCAGCACAGATCCGCTGCACTTTGCAGTGGGAAGCTGCGGAAACGCTACGAGCTGGCAGCCCTGCTGGAGCCTGGAACGGGCGGCACGCCTGCCCCTAGCACCTGCCTGCAGCTGGGGGCTGAGGCACAGAACAGTGTTACTGCGGCTGTGTTTGACCTTCCTTCTTGCAGAGCGGCAGCCGGAGGGCCCCTCACCACACAGATCTCTGGGATGCAATAGGGCCCTCTTTTTTAAGCCCATCATAGCACACCTTTTTAAAAATAGCAGCTTGAGGTGTCACCCTACTTTTGTTTTAAGCAGGTTTCAGGCGTTGTACCAGCAAACTGGATCTGCGAGGCTTCTTCCTGTTGCTGTCTGGTAGATGCCAAATGGTAGCCATCCAATAGTTTGGCGTGACAGGAACTGCAAGGTTTCTTGTCCCTCGTGTAGGACGTTCTGAAGAGGCTATGGAAATCTGCATCTCTCAGTGCCGATGCATCTTTGCTTCTGCCTGACCCTACCAAATAGATGTATGACATTAGAAGGGCCACGCAGCAATAAAAGAGAGAAACGTTTCCAGTTTGCAGCACTGAGCCTCCACCAGGGTGTGACACCAGTGCAGACAAGTGATGAGGCGACAGGATTTACATAATGTACAGTTACACTTTTAATATACGTATTTGATACAAAAATTATAGCAGGAAAAGGACTCATTTGATTGTAGAATACAGTATTTTTGTACAGCATGGAACGTTCATTTCAGTTAATTATTTATCCTGTAGTAGTCATATCAGCTGTATAGGACTTCTATGGTATGTGTAAATGCAACCTGCCTTCAGACTAGCAATCAAATTAGGTCATTTGCTGGCATGAATATAGTCTGATGTTTGACTGTTCTCAGCTTTGGTATTTCAGTGACTGAATGCAGATGTCTGGCTCTTCATGCTGCTTTATGCTTACTGATTAAACGCTGAGCAAAATAAAATGGTGGAGTGAGAAGCTGAAAATGAGCTAGCACCAGGACGACGAGCAGGGCTCCTGCTGCCCAGTATATAGTGAAGACTCTGCTCTCACGTGGAAGGAAGCATTTGTGGAGGGAGAAGTCAGTTGGTGTTATGCTGCCCTGGAAAAGAAAGGCAGACAGTGACACGGTGCTCTTACAGTGGGCCCCACAGCAGGAGTTGCACCAGGGCGGGCAGATCACCAGCTCCCAAGTTTTGTGTTGGGTGCGGAGGGTAGGGGCCAGCTCCCCAGTACCAGTGCCTTCTCCAGGGGGGTGAAGAATCTTTACTGGTGGTGCTGGGCTCTAACTGGAGCAGCCAGCAGGCCAGCATTAGCCCAGGCACCAACCTGCCTGCTTCTCAGCTAGAGTAACCAGGGAGCTGAGCTCCTCAGCTCGGCCTTCAGGAGAAGCCCAACTCCAGCTGCAGGGAAGCAGCCTGGAGGCAGCCTTCCTGGGCTCGCGTTTGACTTTGCGAATGTGCCCCTTCCTCACCCTCAGGCCCTCCTCCTACCCGCTACACGCTACAAAACACACGCTGGCTCATCCAAATTGCCTACATGAGCTTAAACAACAGAGAACTTCATTAGGTTTTGGCTTGACCTCTAATTCAAGTTTACAGTAGCCCAAGGCTGAGCCAAAACGATAGCGAGGAGGATGCTGCTTGAAATGGCCAACCTCTTGTTTCGTCTGGCACGTGCAGAGAGCATACAACAGTTTGAAGGCAGCTACTCTCAGGAATATGGAGTAAACACAACTAATTTTCAACAAGAAAGACAAACAGTTGCATAAAACAAATTGCAAAGGTTGGGGTTACCTGTGTATTATGGAGCCTAAACTCAACAGCAGAAAAACACCATTAAGATTTCCCCCACCCCCGGGTCACTGACTACTCCACAGAGTGCAGGTTTTGCTTCTTACTCCGCATCTCTCGGAGTTCGGTTTTCTTTCTGACCTGGGGAACGTGTTGATTTACCTCTGAGGATATACAGAGCATTGGAGCTGCCTGCGTGAGCATAACCAACACTGCGTGAACACAAACGGGATGCAAAGAGGCGGCCCACTGGGCATGCAACCAACGCTTTCCCTGTGTGAAGTGATCTGTGCCCGTGGCTGAAGGGCACCACCACCACGTGAAGGTTCAGGGTGGCGACGGTCTTGTTTAGAGTGGGTAAATCAGCTGAGCAAAGTGAGTCTTTTCTACTGTTCGGTGCACAATACTGATGCTTTTTTTTTACAAGTCAACAGTTTACAGCGCGCCCTCTTCATAAGCAAATGTCAGATGCTTGTACCCATATACCGATTAGGTCTTTAACAGCATTGCTTTGTACCACACAGAACGTGGCTCCCACAGATGTACTTTATAAAGTGGATGCAGTGTACTGAGTGGGTCGGGTGGGTAGGCCATTTTTTTTTAAATTATTTTTTGTTTTTACAGGTAGAATCAGTTTTAAAATAGAGCTGACTGCCATGTTGATTTATTTATGAGAGTTATCTGACAAAAAAAAAAAATAAAACAAACAGTAATAATTAAAAACTTACCATGATGAAACTAGGGTTGTTTCTATTCCTCCAACTGAACGACGGGACGCTGATCTCCGGGATCCCCCCTGGGTGCAGCACTTGGCAGGCGCTGTGCGTGTGCCCGCTGATAACCAGGCGGGGACGGAACCACCACAGCAGCTGCAGTGCGCGGTGGGAAAGCACAGCAGTGAGCCGTAACTAAAAGGAAACCACGTGCACGGCCCGTTTCTTCTTCTGACAGAATGAAAGTGTGGGAATTCTAACCATCTGACGGAGTGTTCTGGATCAGCTGTTCTCCACTAGGCTTACGTTGGTAGTGCAATATCACTGTCATAGAATCACAGGGGTTGAAAGGGGCCCCTAGGAGATCATGGAGTCCAACCTCCTGCTAAAGCAGGTTCCCTACAGTAGGATGAGCACGAAAGCATCTGTGCAGGTCTTAGGCATACAGCAACTTTACATGCTCTTGCAGTTACTCCTGTGGCTGAAGCAGTACTGTCGAAGCAGTACTGCCAAATAGGGGTTTTCTGCTAGGTTTGCCACCAGTCACCACATTATGTAAACTACAGAACGCTACACTAGAGATAACAGTGGCACAACACACTTAAGAGCATCTGCGCTTACCATGTACAGAATCAAGGCCCAGATCATACTGACCCTTGAGGGCTGATCCACAGCTCTACCCAGCAGCTTCTCAGAGGCCGCAGTAAGCAGGTGCCACTGGAGGCTGGTTTCAGTAGACGTTTGCCCTTTAGGGAATGTCTGAGCCAGGTCACCATGGACCCAGGCCACTCTCCAACCCACCCACCCTCCGGATATTCAAGCAGCCAACAGAGAAAACCTTTTGTGATGCTTCCTGAGACAGCACATCGTACTTCTCTTTAAATGGGATGGTTTTCTCCTCTGGAGGGGCAGCATCTTCTCCACTGCACTCTGCATCACTCTTCCGATAGAGAGGGTAATGCTGGGTGACATGCAAAGCAAGGATGAGTTGTCAGTGACACAGCCTTTCTAGAAAGGTCATAAATACCCGAAGCACGTTGGCATGCTGCCTCTCCCGTCCCCAGCTCACCTGCAAAAGGATTGGTTGTGAAGCTGGAGGCTTTTCTGCATCACTGCACCTCTTCTGGGGATGGTTCTGTTCCTGTGAATAAAATCAATCCATGCATATTTGTCCCCACCTCTGTGTACCAAAAGGGTGGGGAAAGGACTTAGACAATAGCTACAGGTTGAGGTATTGTGTTTTTCAGTTCTTTTGTTTCCTTTCTTGAGAAAAGCAGTATCAGCTCAGAGTACAGCGTTTAAATACTGCACCAACTTCTAGGAGACTGCTGCAGGTATAAGGGGAAGCTCTGATTTCCCTTTCACCCCATGGTGTGAATTGAGCTGCACTCTTCCTGTAGCTGGAAAGCAACCACAGGCTCCCACTGCACAAGGAGGGCACGAGAGATTGAAGGCAGCCTGAGATGCAGCATTTAAGGTTAGGCAGTTCTTCCATTGAGAGGAGGTTTCAGACCCATCACCAGTGCCGCCCACCTGGCATCGTCTCCTATGAGAAGGTGAAGAGGGATGAAACAAGCAACTGGGTTTGATGAAATAATGCCACTGAAACATTACCAGGCTAAGCAGGAAGGACCAAAGCAGAATTAGAAAAGTACTATAGGATATACAGAGCAGAACAGTGAGCAAAAATAGAAGTGCATGGCTTATTTGATCAGAAGAAGGCAGCTTCTGTTATTCTGGCAGCAATAACAAGGAAGTGAGCACCAGTAACAGGCAAAGATGATAAATGAGGAGAGCTCTGCTAACACATTACAGCAGGAACTGGGAGCAGGTTTAATTCAGACAACAGCCTTCACTACACCTTTACTGCTGCTACAGCAGCACAGCAGGCAGGCTGCTGGCTACCACCATGTCCTCAGCAGATCCTTACCTGCTGGGAGCAGTTCAGTCTGTGAGAAAGCGCCACAAGCTTCACCTCCTCATTGCGGCACAGGGTGCAGCCATCGCCCTCCATGGCCACGCTGTTCACCAAGACAAAGCTGGAAAACACCACAAAGTGTGCCAAGGGGGTGAGGGTGAGGACAAGAAGGTGTTTGCTGTTCATGCACACAAGGATAAGGCTTATTTGATAAAATGCAAGGGTTCCAAAATGGGACACAGCTGAGCAAAACTGCAGAACATTGCAGCTTCCGAAGCCACATGTTGCAAATCCTTTTCAAGTGTCCATCCCGTAGCTACTGGCCAGTCTTGTAGGCTGCTTTCTAATTGGTTGTTAATTAGGTTGCACCATATACTGGCTGCTGTGTTTTTTGTTTACTCCACCTTAACTACTGTGATACTGAAGGAGAATTTGAGTGAAACGTTACAAGTCGACTAAACTGAATTCTGAGAGGAACGAGAACTTTGCTTCTCTCCCCACACACGTTTCAGGCAACAGAGAAGTGTTTTTGGATGTTCCATTTCTTGAGACTGACTGCAAAGCCCCACAGCACTGCATCTGGCTGCCTGCCTCCAGCACTCAGGTTCATACTGCGCAGCCTCGCAGAACGCAGCACTGGGTTAACAGGAGAGCAGACATACAGCCTGCCACTGGAAGCCAGAATTCTGCTGTGCTGTTATGTGAAAGGAGACACAGAGATGTTCCTGAACTGATTTAAACCTGCCGGAGTATGTATCTGTAAAACCCTACATCTACATGATAAACAACAGCATTATACTGAGCATTCAGGAAGCCCATCTTCCTGAGGAAAAAAAAACACCACTGCTAGACCTGTTTGGTATATTCTGAACATCTGCTTAATTGATTAACCAGCGCGACCTTCTTGTTTCTGGATCTTACACTACCATGAGTGATGATAACCTCCTAACATGCTGCCAAATGCCGGGCAGCAGTGGCTCTTCCCTTCCTGTAGCATCTCAGGTTTAAAAACAAATGCTTTCCCACTATTGCTGTCTCTCACCAGACTCTTGCATGGTACCAAAGGGCACGCACCCAATAACAGCTCTGGCACCAAGCTCTGTGCTCAGGGCCTCAGTCCAAACAGAATCTGCATAGTCCCCCCCTTGTGGGGAACCTGTGGCCAAACACCTGCTGTGTTCCCGAATTCTTCAGACAAGGACCAAAGAAGTTATTAAAATTAATGAAACTCTTAGCTCGCAAGCACAGGGGTTGGTTGTGTTTCTTTCCTGACTCCTATTCTGCACTGTTTACAGCCATGGGTCATTACCAGCTGTGAGGAAGTACAAATACAAACCTAAGAATGTCATTCCAACTCCTCAGTACTTTTCCATTTGAAAGAAAACTGACCAAGCTTAGAGCAAAAGCTTCCCTCCAGATCTAAGTATGTCTGTACAAAGTGTGTCACACTGAACATAACACAAGCTAGGTATGAAGTAAAAACAATCAGATTTAAATGAAGCATTCCACTACTATTTCATTAGCAATTCACTTCCAGTTCTCAGTCTCCTATTTCACTGACAGAACATCTATATACTTATAAATACATACACTCACTTTGTTCCTTTTCGAGTTATTAGCTTTCCTGAAGTGAAGTTGAAAACTTTTTCAAACCGATGTACCTTGTAAGTGGTCATTCTGCAACACAGGATAAAAACACAACTGAGGTAAGACACTGGCACTCTAGGTAAATAGTAGTATATAATAAATAATCTAACAGAGCTGCTCTGCAGTTTTTAGGCCATTCCCACGGCTTGCTGCTGCGTTACTTAGAGCATGCATTCATTCAGCAAGCATGGGACACTGACAGCACTGTGTCCTGTCCCAGTCACAGACGTCCCATGGGAGCGCAGGGCGAAAGAAGATGGGAAAGGAATATGCTTAGGCCAAGCAATTTGCAGACCACAAAGCCCAACATAAAGAAAAGAAACTTCTGGACTTCTCTGCTAACACAGGAGTGAGCCCTGAACAACCTCACACATGCTCTAAGAAGCACAAAAGTGGCCTCAAAGAAAGGAGTTGGGGGTCCTTGTGGACAGCAGGTTGGCCATGAGCCAGCAGAGTGCCCTTTAGCCAAGGTGGTCAATAGAATCCTGGGGTGTATTAAAAAGAGTATGGCCAGCAGGTCCTCCTCCTCTGCTCTGCAACAGTGAAGCCACATCTGGGGCCCTATGTCCAGTTCTAGGCTCCCCCATTCAAGAAAGACATAACTTAGAGTCCAGCAGAGGGCTACAAAGATGACTGGGAGCCTGCAGTATCTCCCCTATGAGGAAAGACTAACAGAACCAGGGCTGTTCAGCCTGGAAAACTGAAGACTGAGAGGGGATCTCATCAATGTTTATAAACATCCATAGGACAGGAAACAAGTGGATGGGGCCAGGCTCATTTCAGCAGTGCGCAGTGACAGGACAACAGGCACAAAACTGAATGCAGAAAGTCCCATCTAAGCATGAGGAAAAACTTATTTATTGTGAGGGTGATGGAGTGCTGTTGGAACAGCTGCCCAGAAAGGTCATGGAGTCTCCTCTGGAGGTACTCAGAATTCACTTGGACACATTCCTGTGCCCTGCTGCAGGAAGCCTGTATTAACAGGGGGCTGGGCAGTATCCAGAGATCCCTTCCAATTGCTCTGATTCTATGAAACCTGTCCTAAAACGTATTCTGTGTGATGCAGGTGAGTTACTTGTTAAAATCTTGCTCTAAATTACGATGCCATCTCATTTGATCACAAATATTCTACATGAACACAGAAAGTCACCCAGACACAAAACCAGTTACTGCATGCACGCGGACATTTCATCCTTGGCACTCACGTATTCCTTGCACCAAAAGGACTCACTCATAGTGAAACCCGATGTCGTGGTTCCCAACAATAACCACCAGCTCAGTAGTAAGTGGGTATTTAAACATTTTCTGAAATCTCCTGACGTCATCAGCCCACGCCTGCATGAAGAAAAGGAAGACATCAATGCTGTTCCACAATACGGGGAGGAACTACAAGTGTACAATACAGAAGCACACACTCAGTCAAATGCTTGCATTTCCTATGGTTGTTATCAGGTGAAAAGTGCCAAGATATTACTAAAAATGAAGGAGAATCAAAACACATCAACTCGTATCTAAAACACGACAAACTTCTATGAGTAGGAGAACCGCAGTAACATGAAACAGAGCCTTGCGTACCTAGTCTGCTTTCTTCTGCCATCCATTTCCTTCAAGAAATCCTCATTTTTTGAAACAAGAGAGCTGCTCATGTCATACCTGAGGCGAGTCCCATTTTCCTTCATCAAAGACATCTCCCAGAATAAAAACAATATCTGGCTGCAGTAACCACAAAGCAGTTTGGAATGATCTCTCCATTTGCCATTCCCTACGGGGAAAACATGCACCCAGTCATCAATGTGTAACTTCTACATCCCCAATTGTGCATACATGAACACAGCCTGCCAGGAACGGGAAGATGGCTCCTACACACTGTGGATGTTGCCATGAAATTCCATTTAAATACTCAGAAATTGAGTTTAAGTGCTGTAGGTGCCTCCTACCTGGTGCGGGTAATTCCAAGGCAATATGGTCAGAATGAAATCATGCAAAAAGGAATGCCGAGTTGGTTTATTGCTACTGCAATTCCATTAAACAACCATGCATTAGAATAGTAAATTACTGAATGAGTTTTACTACACTATTATTTCTCCAGCAAAGGTGTGTTAGGTTCATATCATGCTAGAATCAGTACTTTTTCAGCATTTTTTTACCGAAACCAAAACAACAAGAACACAGCTTTGTGCAGTAGTCATTATTGGGTTTCCTTTGGGTTTAGATATGATTCTGCCACTCATTCTTCTACTATAAATATCTCCCAGCTTCCTTTTCTCTGTAGTTAAGGAGATTAAATGTTGGAGCATCAAAGTTCTCAGGCTCCATTTTTAAGGCCTCCTCACAAATAACGACACATTGGAAAAGACAACCTGACCCATCTGAAGTGCTCCACTACCTACGCCTACACGTAACCTGAACACTGAGCGCTGCACCCGTCCTTAACCTTTCATCAGCACTGGTTTATCATCCAGTCCAGATGCAGACATGAAGCCAGAGATGCACGTGTATTATTTCTTATGACTATCACAACATTGGTTTTAAACATCCACCCCATTAATTACTATTAAAAACTCGAAAGATAGGATAGAGATCGTGCCAAAATTTAAATTACTACCTTCGTAGTTTATCCAGCCAATGTCCTTTGATTTCACCAAGCAGGTGAGTATCAGCTAAAAACATGGCCTTCAGGACTGAAGCTGGAGTCTCTTCGTTACCTGTGTGAGCCCCACCTTTCACATCTGGCCATCGACATTGAAAAATCACCAAGTAATAAATGAAAAATTCACAAAATATTAGCACAGAGCTGACAAAGCACATGAGTTTCAGTAGGAAACATATTCTCTTCTTTAAAGGACGACTCTTCATACTGGTAAAGCTGGCACTCAGCATTGCAGCACCAGCACAGGAGTCTTTCCCAGTGGCTAAGTTCTACTCTCTGAGGTGAAGACAGAAGGGTTTGGTCAGAGGGCCAAGAAAGGCTTCATATCCGCATAAAACCCCTGTGAAGAAAACAGAAAATAAAAGCTGAGTTGCCGCTGTGGAAGGCCAACAGTGTTCACTTCTCATCGGTGTGAAATCTTTGGGATAACAGGTATAAATGCATATAAACATACAGTGATAGAATTGTCTAGGATAGAAAACACCAGCAGAATGATCAAGTCCAACCATCAGCCAATACATACACGCACACAAAAACAATTTACTATCCCAAAACAAGTGAAATGTGGGAAAATGAGCCACGAATACACTGTCACCAACCATGGGGGTGTTCAAGAAATGTTTGGATGTTGTGTTGAGGGATATGATTTAGCTGAGAAGTATTGGTGATGGCTGGACTGGATGATCTTTTAGGTCTTTTCCAACCTTGATAATTCTGTGATTCTGTGATTCCGTTTCCTAACTTCTTCCACCCCAGATAGCTTGTAGCTCAAAAAAGGAATTTACTCCTTGTTTATAAAACTATATTTTATTTTATGCCTTTTGAAGGCTAATCTAAACAACCATCTTCACTCTGATAATCCACAACTGTAACAGGACTCAAAAGATCATTTCGCTTGCTTACAGGCATTTAAGAGAGACTCAATGCTTCTGGCTTAAAGAGGAAATGCACACATTTCATAGTTCAACTTCTCTCTCACATGTCAATGTATACTAGAAAAGAGCATCCCAAGAGGGCAGCGAGAGCAGCCTTACTTCCAAGGGCAATCAGCCAGGGCCCAACACAACTTCCCAGGGCTCCAGTCTGCATCAGACAGACCCACTGTGTAAAAGCCAACAGCTCTAACAGAGTAGCAGGAACTCCAGGAAGCTGTAGATGTGCTACTCACACCCTCAACAAACTTCTATAGAAACCCACAGAAATAAGATGGATGGGGATGTGAGCAACCTGGCCTAGAGGGAGGTGTCCATGCCTATAGCAGGGGGTTGAAACCAGATGGTCTTAAAGGTCCCTTCCAACCCAACAAATCTATGATTGTATGAAATAAAGATATATATATATATATATATATACTTTTTTTTTTCTCCGTAGCTAAAACCTCCATCTGATACCAGACACTTATTTTTAAACATGAGTTTCTCATATCAACTCTACTTAGTACTCGATCAAGACAAAGAACCATTAATCTCCATCATGTAACACTTCCCATATACATTATTTAACATTAGCATAGCTAATTTATAACGGTGTATAATCCAGTTCTGCATGACAAAGCTACTGGCCAGACATCTCAGTTTCACAACACAGAGGAGCCACAAATAAAGGCTGATTAACTTAATATAAATCTCACCTGCATTTCAACTAGCAATGCAAAAATCAGTGAGATCCTGCTTGTGCATCTCACAGCAAGGCAGGATTACAGCAAAAATGGCCACCCAACAGATACAGCAACAAGTAGAAAAGCAGATAAACTCATTCTGAACAAACTGTGCCTACCCTGTAACTTGATAGGTAGGTTTTCATAGTCCTAAACAATCCCTTCTCCCAGGAAAAACAGTACTGAGTTGAACAGAAAATGCTACTAAGCTCCTACACCTGCATTGGGCATGTAAAAGAAAAAACCAAAAATAATCTGACTCTCCTTATCCACAGCCAACACAAAGCTTAGCACTAATACAACCTCTCACTTTGCTACTGATGCCAATGAGTTCTTTAGTAGGTTTTTGTTATGTCATTTTTCAAACATCCAAGCCCTTCAAAAGCTGCCCGCACAACAGTTCCCAGTGTGCACACACTCGCTCTCCTGTCTTCCTGCTGCTGGCTGTTAGCGTTCTGGGAGCCGCGTCACCAGGTGGGGAAGATGCCCGAGGTCTCCTATCTGCACCCTATGTTTCCAATGAGAGAAGACAAATAAATCAAAACCTGCAAGGCAGAATGAGCTGAAGGACAGGCCCTGCAACACAAACACCCATCTGCATTGCCCTTGTCGCTCTCCTACCTCGCCCTGCAGACTGTAAGCTGACAGCTGCTCACATCCTGCCTGTGCCGTGTGCTTACAGCTGCTCATCTCTGCACACCAAATGGCAGCGCATGCACCAGCTCTCCCAGCCTCACATATGGGCACCGACAAGCAGAGGCCACACGGAAGAAAGCTGTTCTCTCCCTCACGTGTGATGGGAAGGCCAAAAATAGCACTGCTGGACCATAGATGCACTGCAAGATGGAGCTGTGCTGCAACACAGCGCTGTGCAGCGCTGCCACTCCTCCTTCTCACAAGGCTGAACCAAAACATGTGCTGCCACCAGGGCTTACTGAGCTAAGCCAGCAGAAGAGACTGAGGGTCTTCTCACTGTTGCTTGCTCAAAACATGTGGCAGCGGCCAACACAAGAATGATTTTTAAAGCTTTCTGAGGTCGTCACAAAGGTGAGATCCAGCTTTTATTTACAAGTGAGGCAAGGATGAAGCAAGGAAAACACAACACAATGCTTTCCAGACAAAGCAAGGAGCTCAGAGCTTTATCCTGCCTCTAACTTAGTGCGTATTGAACCCTAAATACCTCATGTTCTTTTAGGCCAATCTATTAATTTACAGCTATCAAACTATCGCAGTGTGCAATATGAGAGTCTTTGTGTTGTAATTACACTACAGAAGCTGTGTGAGGGTACAAATAAGCACAGCATTTCTAACCTCAAGAAAGGTTTCACTCACTTTTTCCATTGTAATGTCACAAGGTTGCAGCATTCAACCTTCAGTGAATATAATACCAGGTTCATATATGTTTCAAAGCATACAAGTTACAAACAAGTTCAGGCTCAAATGTCCCAAGTTTTCCCTTTTTGAAACACACAACTCAGTTCTGTCTTTGCATCACAAGCTTTTCCTCAGCCTCCCTCTGAAGCAATGGGACATTTCTACCTTGTGTGCTCTGACTCTCACTACACAATTCCTATCAGCGCTTCAAATGCTGGAGTAGTAATCCCCACTCTTCAATCAAATAAAAGCTTCTGATGAGTTAAATATATACTATTATAGAATAGCCTGGGTTGAAAAGGACTTCAAAGATCATCTAGTTTCAACCCTCCTGCTGTGGGAAGGGGCACCAACCACCAGACCAGGCTGCCCAGAGATATAAATACACATACAGAGTCAATCAGTAGAATGGACAGTCTTTACATGGTTTTTATAGACATACACGGTCTTTGTTGTGGGGTAATTTTTGTATGTATGTTTTGTTTGCAGGAAGCAACATATTGGGAAATTCTTCAAATTGAAACACAAAGGTTTGATTTCTCCCACAAACGCCCACAACCACAGCTGCAATTGGGGTATTTTACGGGTACAAAAGAGAGCTCTGAAAACTCAGCTGAAGTTACACAGACCACAGTTTATTTATTAAAAGCCAGATGTACAAAATCAAACGTGTAAAATACAAAAACACTTCAGAACAGCTTCCTACACTGAGCTGGTATTACTGAATTCATAACAGTATCAAAATGTGGCGCTACGTTTCAAATTTGAGGTATTAAAAAAATCATAGGAAACCTACTTGCCATTGGATCAATGAGCAGTTACAAATGTGCCGTAAAAGGAAGCCCGAAGATGACACTTATTTGTTTCAAGCACTTCTCATACTGATTATTCAGTTTCACAGATTCCAGCACCGCACGCTTTAGATCTTCTACCTCTTCGAAAAACTCCTAGAAAAACCCAAAAGCGATCAGCTCAGTTGCTTTGAAAGATATTCTCTGTAAGAGCTGCTCAGCATTTCTGTTGTTCCCATGTTCAGACACATTCTGCTTTTATTAAGATACGGGCAAGTTCTGCAAACACAGCACACATCCACTGTAACCATGTGTAATCATTCTTAAAACTTCACCCTGAGAGGGAATGCAAACGCAATTTAGGTTACTTCAGAGCCTGAAGTAGAGGCTGATAATGGGAAAGATACAAGAGACATGATAGAAGGAAGAAAAAAAAGCTGGTCTGTCAGAAAGAGAGGAAACGGCAACCCAAAAATGGCAAGGGAATAATGTCACAAACTCATCTGTGCAAAAATACAGCAACACAAGAACAGAACACGGAAACAATGTAAGTTCAAAGAATATCTGAAATAAAAATGCAGAGAAGAGTGAAATGGGAAGGTTTCCATGACATCTGCAAACAGCAGCCATGCAAAATCATGCAAAAGTCAGCCAGCAGTTGAAAGCACACCACTAATGTGGAAGAAACTAAGGGATTAAGACTATAGAATGGGGAAAATAAGCAAGAAGAGACGTAAGGAGAGCAAACCACGGACAACATTACCATTTGAGCAAGGCAATACCAAAGAGTTTAAAGTGCAAAACAGATGCAACGTTTAGAGATGGAAGGATATACGTTTCTCCAAACCGTGAGCTTCATTATGAATTGCTAGGGTCAGTTTAGAACTTTCAGCACAGCTCCATCGTGTTAATGAGTGTGCTGTTTCAGATCTGTTATTGATGACTGCACTGGGAGTGGGCAAGACTTATGATGCACTAAGACAGACCACCAAGTGGATAACATCATCCAACACATCCAGCTTGATCAGACAAAAGCAATTTGCAAGAAAGCTGGGAATGAAGAGCAATACTGCAAGAAACACAGAAACAGCTCAGTAAGCAAGGCATAACAACTAGTCCTGGTGAATGCCAGCCCAGAGGGATTCACTTTCTTGGAGTAATCCTTTTGTAATTACATCATGTAACTTAACAAGTACTTCTATCTATACCAAGCTCAACTAGATCAGCTCAGCTTCATAAAAATAAACTTCAGTTAGTACAATACTAATGGCCTGCAGCTAAGATGAAACTGTTTCTTGTTCTACAGCTCAAGTCTATTGAGCAGTTCAGACGCTTCGTAAGCAAAGTCAAAAGGTGTTGGAAGACCCAAGGACTGTAAGCAGAATATGAGCAATCAAAACTTCATTTCACCAAATCTGTAAAGTCCTATCTAAGAAAGTAACACTGATACCTACTGAATTCGATACCTACTTACATTTGACATCTTCTCCTGCTTCTTCTTTTGACTTTTCTTTTTTTTTTAAGGGAATAGCGACACACATCTTAAGTAAGCACAGTGACTTAAAACTGCCCAAAAAATGGGTCCATAACTTCAGATCAGTATTTTCTTCTTCTGAACGATTCAACTTTCAGCCACGAGTTGTCCCTGACTCCCAAGCATGGGGGACCTAGAGCTTATCCAGGCTCAACGCTCTACCCATTTCACATCTAATGAATTAGCACCAGGTTTTACCGTTACCTTTGTAATGAAAGCAAGCACAACATTATTTGCTTTTAGAACGATTAAACCACGTTTTATGCTAAAAATAAAATCTTAGACCAGTAATATTAAACTGAATCTTTTATAGCTAAATAGGATCTCTCTGCCTTCCCATATCAATTCAAGAATTATCAACTTTTCACTCTTCCTCTTTTGATGACTGCGGAGACAACCTACCACAAACCATTCGTGGCTCTCCAAAGGTCAGAGTTCTGCCACAGACACAGTTTCAGTTAGCAACACTTGCAGTTTTGACCTTGTAGTAACTGAAGACAAAGAAATCTCTCACGGAGGAAATTCAATTGTCAAGCCATTATTTAAAAAAGCATTTACAAGAAAATTCACAATTTTGAAGTAAAAAGAAAAAAAAAATCATAATTATTCTTTTTCCATAGCCAAGCAGTATTACAGGACACCATTAAGGGGTCATACATTCCTTTCTCAGAATGGCATATGTTGATTTTTTAATGTATTTTGCTTGCTATAAGCCAAGACTGAAAAGTTCACTTTTCCAAAATCACCTGTTCTTAAATTGGCCCAACAAGAAATTACCTTGTCTAATCCAGACAATTCCTTCCTTAGTGCTCTCCTTTCTGCGGACAACTTCTCATTTTCTTTCTTCAGCTTTTTAATCTCCTTTAGCAACAGCTCTATATTCAAATAACGAAATACAGACTTCAGCCATTACAGTCAAGCCTCCCCCTCACATGAATCAGACCGCAGCTGAAGAGCTGCCTGCATTTTGTGCTATTAGAAAATTACACTTCGGCTTTTCTAAGTTATCTTTTTCTTACGGTGACTTATTCTTAAGAATTGGCCCAGATCATTCCCAGCTGCTAAAAAAGGTGTCAGAATCTGCAAACTGGGCATTTTTGAACCAATTCTTAGAACGTGGGGATTCTTCCCTTAAAAAGAAGTTGCAAAACAGCTGCACCACAGCTTGATTACCATTTTTTGACTTAAGAAAGGGTCACATCAGCTGCTGCTGGCCACTTCCTGGAAAATTATACCTAAATTACATGATCTCTTCAATTGCTTTTTTGGTGTTTTTTTTTTTTTAAATAATGCTTTGAAGAGGAACAGGAGCGTAACTTATCTTACAGATTAAGATAACACAAAGAAGATGCGCACAAACCAACATTGTATGGATTCATTGCATGTGTTATGGCTAAAAACAGTTTCTCTTGTGGACCGCTGTCTGAAAGCCAAAGAACGTAGCTACTAAGTTTTGTACAAATGAAGTTTCCTGGAATAATGAATGCCAGTGAATGCAGCCACGCACTCACTCCCGTAGTTTTAGTGCAGAATTGGATTCTCAGACACAATACTCAAATGGCAGCATTTTAGATGCTGCTGTGTTAAGAAAAAAAAACCTAGAGAGTGCCTACGGTTCAGAAATGAAACCCTCTGGTGGCTATAGCGGCAGGAGCATCACTGAAATGAACTACTGTTACCTAAATATTTACTGCAGCAGGATTCCTTCTTTTTAGAGGTGTCTCTGTGAGATGCTATTTCTCCCTCTACGGTTCGACTTCTTTTCCCAGAAATGGCATTAGTTTTCCACAGAACCTTATTACGTTCCAATTGCTCGATCCTTTGCTTCTGCTCTTGAAGATTACGTTCCAGCTCATGAATTTTCACCTGTCAGGAAAGCAAAATTTATTTTAAAATGCATAGTAGAAACATAGTTCAACTGAGTATGAATGGAAACGTATCCTGAACGCAAACCCAGAGCCTTCCAGCTCTCAATTAAAGGTACATTCACCTAGAAGTGTCTGAAAGGAGAGGAAAAATGCAGCAACTGAAGATCTGCACACCTCAGAAGTGCTTTTTAAGAAATCCATAACTAAGCATGCAGCCAAACAAAGCAGAATTATTCCTGCACAAACATACTAAACCTTTCCCCACAATACATTCATGGCAGCAACTCCCAGCTTTCCAGAAAGGCAGACATAATCCAGTCATAACAAATATTCAAAATGCAAAGGAAGAACATGTTCACAAACTCCTAGGTGAAAATTCATTATACCGGCCAGCCACAATGCTGCTAAATGGCCAAAGAGGCAAAACCTACTTGAAGCAGTTTCTTGGGCCACTCTTGACCACACAACCCAACCTTTGCTTCAGTTACGCTATCCTCATGTACAGAAAGACAGCAGATCTTGCTGTCTGAAAAATACTCCCCTTTTTTGGTTAGTTTGCTTCTGGGCTCCTGAAATAAATCAGCTCAAAACACATACAGAAAAATATCACAGCTGATGCAAGAGAAGGTAAATGCATATACAGTTGGTACAAAGGGCAGACATGAGTAAAGAAACAAGGAAAGAAGAGAGCAAGTTACAGGCATACCAGTGACACGGTTCACCTCCAAAGTGAATGCAGACTATTTCCCATTATCCCAACAGCATGGGAAACAGGAGGCACAACGAGTATGAAAAGAAAAACTTTGCAAAACCATATTGCAAACCTAAGAATGATTTTTCAATCTACAAAAGAATTTAAGTTTGGCTATTCGATACCACCTCCTACAAAGTCTACTTACAGTGAGGTTTCTAATTGTTTCACTCTGTTCCTGGTTTGTTTTCATTTCCTTAACATAACGTTTCTGTAGATTATTATACAGCTGTAGTAGTCTAAAACAGAAGGAATGTATAAATTGCAATAAAGCATGAATGCCAACAAACAAGCTTTATCATAAAAGTACCATCCATATCCCAAACAATCCTTCGGGCACAGTTTTACTGGAGACTTGTAATGGAAATATTAAGATTGTTAGGAATGAAGTTTGACCAGCAACACAGAAAGCACTGGAGAAATTGCAAGGCAAGAGGTAAAAGAACTGTCTGCATTAATAGCAAAGAACCACTATCACTCGGGCCAAGGACTCAGTGTTTCTCTCCAGCCCAGATGGCCAAACTCAGCACAAACAACCCACTGAGGAAACACCTAGGACAGGAGGGTGGCAGCAAGTTTGCAACGTGTCACATCTATCATTTGTCACCCTCTGTCTTGGTTTCACCTGGGATAGAATGGTTTTCTTCAGAGTCTGGTATAATGCTGTTTTAGTTCTAGGAGGAAAAACAACACTGATAACACAATGATGTTTATAGCTGCTGCTCAGCAGTGTTGTACAGAGCCAAGGCTGTTCTCAGTGAAGGTCCTGAAGAGCTGGGATGGAACAGAATTAGGACAGCTGACTTAAACTGGCCAAAGGGATATTGCATGCCATATAACATCAAGCGGAAGGCATTACAAAGTGGCTGGGTGCTCTTTTGGCTCTCTTCCACTGCTCATATGGCTAGCTAAGCACTGGTCAGGGAGGTGGTGAGCAGTTGCTTGTGCATCTCGTTATATACACTTACACACACACACACACGGTCATAACTATTTTCTTTTTCACTATCTTAATAAATAGTTTTATCTCAACCCACAAGTCCTGCTTTTTTTTTCCCCCCCTCCCTGATTCTCTTCCACATCCCACTGGGAAGGAGGGGGAGCAAGTCAACAACTGTGTGGTGCTGAGCCACCTGCCAGGGTACATCAAAACTAGCACAACAGGGATAGCAAAAAGACAGCTCCTAATGGATATAAAGAAGTTTGGCTCTTGACACCCATCAAGAACCCAAGAGACAAAATGAGAACTCAAAATGCAGCATACCCACCTCTCCGTGTTGCTCCCAAGCAATCCTGGGCACACCACTTGAACACACACATCTCACTGCTTTGCAAGCATGACTGAGTGAAATCTATGACACAGTGTGTCAAATGGGCAAAAAATCTACGTAAAATCCATGTTAAATTAACAGGGTTGGTCAGTTAATATCACACTCCCCCTTGAGATTGTCTTGCATCAAGATTTGCAAAGCAACTGATGAATATCAACAGATATTTTTCCCTATTTTACTAAAAATAAGACTGGCAGTCATACTATGTTATGACAGCACCACAAACAGGATGAGTGATACTAGCAGGGAAAAGCTTTGTAAATAACATACAAACAGATGACACAAGTGAAGTTAGTTACAGATGCACGACCTAACACAACACGGGGCCACCGCTTGTCTCTAAGAATAATTCAAGTATCTTCAATCAAAGCATCTAATTAGTCACACAGTTCAAGCCAAGAGCTAGACACCACTCTACATAGTTGTCAACAGTCTGGTATGCTGTAAGGTAATTATATAAAAAAGCAATTAAAAAAAAATACAGGCATTCTACAGCCACATAAACACCAGAAACAGTGCGTGTGAGTCCCCAGCAGTTTCTACCTACATCAGATGCACAGACCAGAATCCATTCCTCTAAATGGACAAAAGCCTTTGAAAGAATGGAGCAGCCTACTTCAGAACCAAGTTAGGCAGGGCTTGACCAACATTTTATGTGACAATGACTAATTGCTAAAATGTTTCACTATGCATTTTCTTAAAATGAAGTTCTACCTTTTGCATCAAGAAAAGCAGTTACCAGGATTTATTTTGAACACTAACTGGCAAACTGCAGTTAACATTGGCTCACTTTTCAAGCCAATTAAGATTGAAATATGGAACCACTCATTAAGTGATTCATTGAAAAAAAAACTATTAGCCTATACATTTTATATGCATATAAAAATGAGACATTTAAATGAGTTACAGAAGCTCTCTCAGAAAAGGAAACTGTATAACTGTAGGTTATTAAAATCTACCAAAAAAGTCACTTGAGCAGTATATGTGTGTATAAATAAAACATACACATGCACACATGCATGACTGAGCTTTTTAATTTGATTTTTCTCAATAAATGATTTCTCAAAGAAACATTTTCTTCTTTCTTCAGTGTCATTTTCAAGTTTAATCCAAGACAGAGTACTTCTTTTAAAACTTTACCATAATTTTCCACTCAGTTTCAAAGGCTGAAAGCAGCGTTCATTGGACTTAAAAACTCAGCTGACTTCACCATGCAGAACTCATTCTACCCTAGAGAGAAGCGTATGTTTAATTTGAAGAACCAGTTTCCAAGAACTCACCTGGCACTTTCACCCTCTAGATTAAAATCCTTGCTGTATCCACCCTTACGCCATACGTGCGTGTCTGTTTGAATCTGAGAGCTTCATCAAAATAAACACAACAGCTTAATAATATTAGATTTTACAGTTTTAATTGGCTCGGAGAGGAGAGGAGAGGAGAGGAGAGGAGAGGAGAGGAGAGGAGAGGAGAGGAGAGGAAAGAAAAGAATGTTTAAAGTCCTTTTCAGTTTGATTCTACCACGGAAGTTTTCAGGCAGGACTGTGAAAACACCAAACTTGAACACTGTGCAAGAACATTTAAGTAAACCCTGGCAGGACTGTTCTCCAAGCACTACAACTACAGTTTCTCAGGTAACAGCTGCCAAATCTTTTAAATGATGCAACTGAACTCTCTCACCACTGTCTGGAAGCAAAACCCTCTTGTACTCTTATGGTTTGGCACAGATGGCACGGGGCTGTTACACAGTGACACTGAAAGTTTATAGTATCATAGTGGTGACTTGCGCAAGTCACCACAGCCATTCTTTACCTGCCCCCAGCATCCTCCTGTCCACAGGAAGGATAGATAAGGCTTAGTGTGTCTGAGGGATATTGATGGACAAGTCCTGAAATGCTACGTTTCTTTAGACACACACACAGACAAAAGATATCAGTTTGGCAATGAATTCTTACTCTCTGCTGGTGACACAACCACGTGCTAACTGCCACTGCCGCCTTTCTTCCTGAATCTGAGCCAAATCCTTTTCCAGCTCTTTATTTTTTGTTTGTAGCTTTTTCAGCTTCTTGAGTAATTGCTCATTTTCCGCACGGAGCTGAAAGGCGAGAGAAGCAAAGAGAAATGGAGCAACGTTTTCAGATAACGCATTAACGGAAATGATGACGTTTCAGATTGTAATTCCCTCCTGCAAGTTTTGTCGCGTCCATTTCGAATCCCTTGCGGGCAGAGCCACGCCAATCACCTCACCCATTCCGGAACACAACACCGGCGCCCGGGCCCACAGGCTATGGAATCCAACCGAGGCTATCACCCCACGCTGGGTCAGCGGAAGGTCCCGAGGCAAAGAGCCCTGGCCCGACTCACTTGCAGGCAGCGGTGCACCGAATGCAGCGCCATGGCAGCCCCAGAGCCGTGCCCAGCCCGCCGCCGGCCGCCCCCTCCCTCCTCACGCTGAGGCGCAGGCGCGGCTGCTCCCGCCCTGTTGCCGAGGGAGCCCGCACTTGCCAAAGCAGCTCCCTGCAGCAGGCAAACAGGAACGAGTCCAGCCGGGTTTGCGATGTCTCCGGAGGAGGCTCAACAGCCTCTCTGAGCAGCCCGTTCTCAGCGCTCTGCCACCCTCACCGCAAAGTGATTCCCGGGTTCTCAAGGAACTTGCTGCTAGTCATCGAAGAGTCCACTCCCTTTGACTTAACTCCCATACGTTAGATACTTACAAATAGTTATAGGATACCCCCTCAGCCTTCTCTTCTCCAGGCTGAATACCCCTGGTCCCTCAACCAGTCCTCCTATGGGAGATGTTCCAGGCATCATCTCTGTCACCACCCAGTGGATTCCTTCTAGTAGATCCCTGACTTTTTTTAACCACGGAGCCCAGAACTGGACACAGTGCTCCAGATGCATCCGCAGCATGACAGAGCAGAGGAGGAAGATCACCTCCCTCAACCTGCTGGCCATGCTCTTAATGCATCCCAAGCTCCCATCGGCCTTCTTGGCCACCAGGGCACACAGCCGGCTCATGGCCAACATGCAGTCCACCAGGACCCTCTTCAGAGAGGCACTCTGCATTTCCCACCCCCGCCACTGCCCTGGATCAGTTCATCCCTGACTTGGCCAACTCCTCACACTTGGCCTCGGAGTCAGACACAAAGTAAAGGCCTCAGCACATGAGATCCACACACAAGCTCCAGGGTAGGAAGCAACCCCAGAATGTGTGGGATGGAACAGTGTGCTCATTCAAGCTGCCAGGCCACTCTGTGAGGATTTCTTCACTGGTTCCACATCTCCAGGAGCAGCTGAACTACTCCACTAATTATTCAGGCCCTTGGCAAATCATCTTGTCCCAAAGGAGCACGGCAACAAAACTGACACTCTAATCAACAACTAACATTGATTAACTAACAACTGAGATTACGGACTATATAAACTATAATATAAGTGGCTACAATAAGCACTGGCAAAAAGAAAAAGTGGGAGCTGTATAATAGATCACAAGCCATCAAGATAACCATACCACGGAAAAGGCAAACTGCATATTCAGATGGAGTAGCAACACAGAATCATCAAATCATAGAATGGCTTGGGTTGGAAGGGACCTCAAGGATCGTCAAGTTCCGACCCCCCCGCCACATGCAGGGCCGCCCAACCTCCATATCTAATACTAGACCATCCCAAGAGGCGAATACTCAGCTCAGTTTTATCAAACACAAACAAGACCTCGGGTAAGGTCTCGAGTAGTTTAGAAAACCAGAACATAACTGGCACAAGGCAGAAAATATTTCAGTCCTTCCAGATCTGCTGTAACTATTCAGTCAAGAAAACAGACCAATAAGAATCATTTCAACTCTCTACCTTTGGTCAATGTAACAGATGGTAAGAATTGTTTCCTATGTCCTCTACAGGTCAAAAGTTGTTTTCCAGAAGAGATTATTTCAGTTGAGTAACAGGGAACATTTCTTTAATATCAGAGCAGAAAAAAATACATATATTCTCCTTCGCTAGAGGTTATAACAGATCAGAGAAGCACCTACCTGGCACGCCTTGGGATGCAGGTATAGCTAATATGCACAACATATCAGCATACAAGTATACAAAGAGATCATTTTAAAGACTCTTTCAGCCCAAAATTTCATTAATTTTATGTTACTAAGTTTTACTGGCAAACATAGAAAAGGATATACATCTATTGTTCTGGTGTTTTGAAAACTGTCTTTAAAATGACTGCTCCAAAAAACATGATAAAGGGAAGCCATAGGATAATGCAGCGTGGTGATGAATGATTAGCAGTGAAAACAAACACATCCAATACACCAGTACCTCACTGCAGGCACTATGCGTAGGATAACTACTTTTTCCACACTACTGCACTAAACAAAAAGGGGAGGAAGCACAGATGGACTAATCCAAGGCTTCCACAGAAATTAGAAGGGAAACACTGGGCAGAACTCAGAGAACAACCCAGATAAGTCAAAAGCAGCAAACAAAACAAGCCCACAGTATGTCTTGGATCATCCTTAGACATGAAATCTGCAGACCCTTTTTTCCCTAGCCTTTCCACAACCACAGTAACTCACCCTGGGCACAATGCTGATCTCCTGCCATCCCAGAAGCAGACAACAAAGCAACATCTAGGCACACTTTTTAAGCTCCAAATATTTTCAGAACTCAAAAACGTTATCATCAGGACATCTCCATTGTACAGACTGGAAACCAACACAAAGAAAAGCTGGGAAATGAGTGAAGAGACCTATATGGAAGCCAGAACTCTAGATTTCTGACCTAGAAACTGAGCTACACAGCCTCCCCCTGCCCTGCTCTTCCACAGCTGGTGTGGAAGACTGAAAGAAGGCAATAGTTAGATTTCTGAACTGTGAACCTAGATCTGCAAGGAGTCCATGTAAGATTCAGATTTTAATCAAACAAGCATTGAATCAAATCACAAGAAAAAAAAAAATACTCGTGCATTCAAACTCTGAGAAAAGCCTACCTCTGAAGCTTTCATAGCCTCTACCATGCACATGACAATCAGTTTCAAAAGTGGTACTTGATCTCGGGTGGCTCCACTTCAGAATAAGCATCCATTCTTCCAGATTAAGGATGTTCAATAACTTTGCTGAAATAACCCAAGGCTGTGTAGCACAAGACATCAGACACTGAAGCATCCAATAATCAAAAGATGTTAGCGTGCATCGATATACAAACCATAGTTCACACAAACAAGAAATACAGTTTCTGTGCTTAATTGGGACACGCATTCATTTGCCAGATTCACAACATGTGATTTTTTTTTTTACAAACTTGTCTGTGTCAGCAAACATATGAAGTGCCATTAAAAATACTTACTTGTAACAGCAATTACAGCCGAAGCATTTCCCTACGTAACTATTCAGGCAGTTTGTTGAACACATTCCTTTTTCCTTGTTTTGTTTCTAATAGTTTTGTATGCACAGAGACACGATTCATGCTGGCACACACAAATGAAAACGTCATTGATCCCACTGATGTTGAGCCTGCTACTTATTGCCAAGCAGCAGGAATGTGACCCATAGTGCTTTTTTCAGCTACATGTGCACCAAAATCATTGATTGAATTTGTCAGAAAATCTCTGAGCACAGGATTACTTCGTGCAACCCCATAATAACTCCAGGCATAGCCTTTTTTTTTCTCCACACAGATTAAAGGGCAGCGTATGTCATTCTGACCCTCAGCAAGACCTACTATCCTCAGGAGATTTTCCAGGAATTAAGTTCTCCTGTGAAAATCTAGATGCCTTTATATGAAAAAAAACACACACAAAAATTCATCTGCTTCAAATGAATCCCTCTTTCATCTACCAGCGGTAACAAAGATGACTCCTTAGTCCCTTTCTGTGTGGAAGACTGCAGCATTCACACATTCTTTCTAGACATGACATTCTTTGGCCCAACCAGCCCTGTCCATCTCACAGACAAATGCCAGCTGAAAAATCCTGGCACAATCTTGAACCAAATGGCCAACGTGGGGGTGGGGAAGGGCCTCCGTCTCAGTTTCAGCTTTGATTTGAAAGCAGTAATCCAGTTTGTATTTCGGACCCTTCCATCAATTAGGAAGCAACCTGGCCACGCTGTGCCTTAGCATACCTGTGGGAGAGAGCCAACTATAAAGTTGTCATGGTGGAAGTTCAGAATTCAGATCCAAAGCCAAATAATATTTCCCACATGTCAAACACAAAGACCTGATTGGATTGGATTTGAATCAGAGCCAGTTTGAAAATTCTAGAAAACACTGAAGGACACAGTTTATTTTACTATAAACTGTCAGATCTTAAAGCCAAAATCTTGATTTTCATGTTATCAAATTCCCAGAATGGATCTGAAAGTCAAATTCCACTTGAGACCAATTTATTTTCTTATAATTTATGGCATGAAGGAGGACGTGGAGCAGCGACCTCGGGGCCTCCTGGATGCACAGGAGAAATGTGGTCAGGGTACGACTCTGAGCAACAGGAAGGAAACACAGGGAACAATTAACACACCACTGAGAGCAGTGCAGACTGGAGTCCCTAATGAGCATTACGTGAAACACTGCCAGTGTTGGAAATTTCCTTTTGTTTCTAATGGAGCAGAACAAGCACGTGCGTGGTTCTTCATGGGAATCCAGCAAGAAATGGGGACATCTTCTTACAATGTACCTTCCCTTCTTGAACCCCCAAAAGACACAAAAAAATAAGATGTTGGACCAAGCATTCTCTTTATCAGCAATAAAGTTTACTCTGCAACATGACAAATACACTCCAACTAATGCCACATTCTGTCATCAGGGTTACCTCTTACAGACAGACCGTCAGCCTCAAACGCCGTTCTTGGTGAGATACTGAGAAAAGCTCCACAGAAAGGAGCTAGAAACAGTAAACATTAATTTTACGTGACTAATCCAACATAATCCTATGCTGTGTAAAAAGACCACCTGTACGGAATCACGCTGAAGGGCTTTAGTAGCAGTGCAGCAAGCTACTGGCTGTCGCCAAGGAAATGCTCTTTCCCACCATCAGGCTAATAATTCCAGCGGATTACTTCCTCCTCCCTCCCCTCCCTGTTTTTATTAAAGCTGTTAGTCACTTGCTCTCTCATTTAATTTCCTATTAAGAGATCATCCATCAAACCTGCGAAGTGACAGCTATTTGTATCTGGAGACATCTGCAGCTTCCATGGTGCTGGCTGTCTAGCTGTAAGAGGTCACTCATTCTCTTAAAGAACTACAACAAATTGTATTGCATCAGGGCAGCATGCAATTACTGTCAAAGAGGAGAATGGCAAACTGTTGGCTGAGGCGTAAGTAAACCAATTTCAGTCACAGCAGCTTCCCTTCTCACTGACCCTACTTTCAGTACTGCAGACAGAGCTGGCTACGAACAGGATCTGGGCGGCACAGACAGCAGAGAAATGCTGCACAACAGTTTAGAAAAGGAAATGAAGGAGAGTACCACCTCCAGCTAGCTAACACTTAACTCACAGGGGCTTCACAGCCTGTGAGAAAAGGAAATCAAAGACTGCACACACTCCACGCTCTGTTTTGCAATGTATTTTCCCCTCTGCTGAGCACTCTTACTCTCAGGAAAGGAAGTGCAACCTCTGCAAGACCCAGGTCAAGCTCAGAAGAACTCAGGCTGATGAAGCACCCAAGAAACACCGGTATTTCAAGCTCACCTAGGATGAGTCTATTGCAAGTCAATGGGATGAAAAGCACGGCATGTGTGTAGATTACAGAAGGCGTGTGAGAGGAACTGGCTAGCACTAAGGGTTATGAAAGATCAGAGGTTACGAAAGACCTTGGCAGCCATGAAAGGTGAGCCCAGAGCCTGAGCCAGCAGGCAAAGAACAACTGCAGCGTGCCCCAAACCACGCAACTGTGAGAGCAACTGGCAGCTCACAGCAGCAAGCTCCTACTGCTTGCAGGCTTGGGCTAAAGAAAGCCCAAAAAAACTTCAGAACGGGAGTAATAAAACAGCCATCAGTGAATAGGAGCCTTCTTTATACAGCTTACAGGAAACTATAGTTTTTTTGCAATGTATTTTGAAAGGTCCTAAAACACTAGCTGCAGTCAACAATTTCCTAAGTACCCTTCTTGGCTCTTCAGTTCTGTTTTCCAATGTTTCACCACAATTGAGATGAATTTGCAAGTTCTGAGGGTTCATTCAGTTGTTATTTCAGCCTTCGGAACTCAGCCTTCTGTCATCCTTTTGCTAATATCCTTCCACTAGTAGGAAAGGAAGTTGTGGAAATAATACCACTCAAATCTCACTTAAGAGAGGACATTCCTGCTTGCAAAATACTGGGGGGAACACCTTCCCATCTTTGCAACAGTACTTCATCACAGCAGGGATTTCCTATTATCACCTCCAGTGAGGTTATTTCTGCATCCCACCTACTATCTTATCACTCACGCTGCACTGTTTGTAAAACGCAAGTTCCAGAGATGTTTCATACAGCAGCCTACCCACAGCAAGCCTCCAAATGCTGCAGCAGCTCTGAGACATGAGGAGAAGCTACCAAAGTTCAGGCTAGTTTTATGACATCTCCTTGGTATATTCACTTAACCATCCTAGCACAACTCTCCCAGCAAGGTCCTGACATCACCTCAAGCCGTGCCAATTAAATTTAGCCTGGTCCTTAGAAAACTGTCAATATCGTATCAGGGACAGTAAGTGCTGTTGTTATGTACTTCTCTTAATGCAAATACAGGCACCACTGAAGCATTTTTACTCTAGCCAGACTAATACGAATTCCAAAAGGCTACTGCAAACGAAACCTTCAACTGCAGAGCAGTTGTTGAATAACAAACACAAATTTCATACACTCAATGTATTGACTGCCTGTTTCAAAAAGCTAAGGCAACAGTTCCTTTCCTGTTCCATCCCCAGGCTCTCTTTTGTTCAATTCCACATGAGATGTACATCACAATAAGTCACTTGGAAAAGCCTCACTTGGGCTGACACAAATGAAAGATCCAAGTGCTCACCTGGTACTGTAAATATTAAGGACAGGTTACCCTACTGTGTAAGCACACAGTATAAGCACACATCCATCACAGGTCATATTTCTCTATAAGGAAGATTCAGAATCATTCAGCCACCTGTACTGCCCCCGACGGCTCTGGCTGACACACACATTTCTCTCCCCCATAGCCTAAGCATGACAGGCAGCACCACCACACATGGCCCCAGTGTGTGCCTTCTTTCTGATCACACACAGCTCTGTCAGCCAGCCCCCCCATTTTCCAGAGCCTAACTCTGTCTCTGCAAATTTTATCATAGGTTTGTAAAATCATAGAATCATTAAGGTTGGAAAATACCTCTAAGATCATCCACTTCAACTGTCAGCCTACCACTACCATACCCACTTACCCATGCCACATCCACATTTCCTGAATGCCTTCAGGAACAGTGCCAGCATCTCCTTGGGCAGCCTGTTCCAGTGGCACACGACTCTTCTGGAGTAGAATTTTTATTTCCTAAGATGTGCCCTGAACCTCCCTGGCACAACCTGAGGCCTTTCACAACCTCTTGTTCTCTTGCTAGTTACCTGGGAGAAGAGGCTGAACCCCACCTCACTATAGCCTCATTTCAGGTTGTTTTAGAGCAATAAAGTCTCCCCTGAACTTCCTTTTCCTGAACTATCCCAGTTCCCTCAGCCGCTCCCTGTACTTGTCTGGACTTGTGCTCCAGACCCCTCACAGCTTCATTGCCCTTCTCTGGACACCTTCCAGGGCCTCAATGTCTTTCTTGTAGTGAGGGACCCAAAACTGAGCACAGCACTTGAGGTGCTCATTGCTGAGTACAGAGGGATAATCACTCCCTCCTGGCTGCACTATTTCTGATACAAGCCAGGATGCCATTGGCCTTCTTGGCTACCTGGCACAATGCTTATGTTCAGCTGGCTGTCAACTACCACTCAAAGATCCTTTTCCTCTATGCAGCGTTCCATCCCTAGGCCTGTAGCAATGCACGGGGTAGCTGTGACCAAACGGCAGGCCTGGCACTTGGCCTTGGTCATACCATTGGCCTCAGCCCACCACTCCAGCCCGTTCAGATGTAGCTCCTCACTAAGGGTTACACACTTTCTCACACAACAGCCAACCCATATAGGCGGGCCAGAGTGCCGTCCATAGCAGCACAATCCCGTGCAGCACACACACCCCTCCCTGCTTGCCTGGGGCCGCGCAGCCCCGCCGATGTGCCGCCGGCAGCCCACTAGGCCTAGTTTTCACACAGCACAGCGGCCCACGCCGAGTACTGCCAGCCCCGCAGCGGCCATGTCGGGTCGGTCGGATCAGGGCAGACCGGGCCAGCAGCCTCGCCACCGCCTTTCGCCCTACTTGCCGCTCTTCTCCGTGCCACCCCCAGGCCCTCATCCGCCCCCGGGGCTCACCTAAAATTAGCGCCAGGCCGCCGCGGCCCGCCCTCCCCATCGAGCGCGGCAGCCTCCGTCCCTCCTCCCAGTCCTCCCCGCGGGGCGGTGCCGGGGCTCCGAGTGACAGCGGCAGCCTCGGCCCGGCCTCCCTCCCGCCCTCCTCCTCCGCGCCGCTCCTCGGCGGGCAGCCGGCCTCCGACCCCGGCCCTCCCCGGGCAGCGGAGCCGCCGCCACCATGAAGCCCCGCGGGGAGGAGGAAGAGGAGGGGGCGGCTGGCGGCGGAGACCCCTGGAAGGAGTGCGCGGAGGTGGCGGTGCAGCTGGCGCTCCGCGCAGGGCAGGTGAGGGCCGCCCCCCGCCGCCCCCCGCGGCGAGGGGAGAGCTACCCACCCGCGGGGCTTCGTCGCTGTGGGACGGGGCCGAAAAGGGCCGGGAACGGGCGGCGGGGCGGGCCAGGCTGCTCCACTGCCGTAGCATCCTTCCCGGGCGGCTGCGGAGGTGCGCTTTTGGGTTAAGCGTTAAAAAAGGAAGAGCCGGAGGTGGGGGTGCGGGGTGAGGGAGGGCTGTGTGGGCGCTCGGCGGGCGCTGTCTGAGCGCTCTCGGCCCCGTGGCGGTGCGGGGGGGACCCGGGGGCCGTGCGCGGTCACCTCGGGCTGCGAGCAGTCGGGGCGGCCCTGCGGAGCGGGCAGCGTGTGTGGCTCCCAGCACTTGTACGTATTGAAAAAATAATAATAATTAAAAAAAAAAAGCCGCTTTAGTAACTTTTGCAGTCGTACGCCAGGCACTTATTCTGCGGCTGTGGTGTTTTGGAGCATGGTGTGATGCTAAGGCTGAATGTATGCTCAGCTGAGGCTGTGTGCCGTGGCGTGCTTATGCTGACTGCCGTGCATTACTCTACCACCATTTGGGTTTGAGTAGTTTGCATGCAGAAGAAAATAGCTATGCCAGAGAGATTGCATCTTCCTGTTGTACCGGTGCCCTCAGAGGGACTGAAACTCACTGAACATGGCAGTCCAGCAGAGGCTTTGCTGTTTTTCATTACAGCAGGCAGTCACTCATCTCTGGAGAGGCCCTGTGCCACTCTTCCCTGGCTTTATCAGAGGTGTGTGCTGCAGCAGAATTTCCCCAGCTCTAACAGGGCCCAGAAGTGGGGTCAGCGAGCTGCTCAGAGGAAAAACTGGGTAGAACATGAAGCTCAGCGATGTGCATTTCTCTTCTGCTTCCATTCTGCTGTGTTTTGTACCTACACACTGTTATTTAAGGAGCTCCGTTTTCATCTTGAGGCCAGGACCTGTAATGCTTCCTTAGCATGTGTCATTAAACACGTTTTCCCGCTCACAGAACACACATGCGCGCACACTAGGATGAACAGAATGCCAGGAGAGAGGAGACTTGTTTTAGTAATACAAGGAGTAAATGGATGATCCAAATTGGAATGACAGGCTGTGCTCTCACAGGATCTGAAGGGAGTTCCCCAGCATGCTGGTTCTGCCAGCCATTTCACAAGAGAGCTTCTCATGGCTTGCTCAAGTCTCTGCACCTTATTTCTCAAAATACCAAATTCTGGGAATAGCCAGGACTGCCTTCCTGACCTGGGAGATCACAGTGGTTGATGTTTGCATCATTTTCATTTGCACTTCAATACTGCTACCTTGCAACTGGCAGCACAGTATATTATTAAAGTGTCATTCCAGTTCCTGCTACTCCCAAAAGAAATTAGAGATAAGGATAGAAAGTGGGATGTAACTTAGATTTTATGGGGTTAGATTTACTATTCATATTTTTTTTTGAAAGTGAATACAGTTGAGTCTTATTTTGATCACCAGTCAATTCCAATGAGCATGTTCTCTTTCTTTTGTTTCTCTTCCTGTCCCTCACACCTCTGCCTTCACTAGAGATCCATTTATACTGTTTCCCCAGAACTCAGTGTGGTCTCCATCCATCTCTGCATGGAATTTTCCCATATCAGCCTTTCTTTTGAGGCCCTCATTTTCTCGAATCCAATGCAAGTTAAGAAGGTTTCTAGTTAGAAAGTGTCTTTGAGAGTCTTGATGTAGAGGCCAACTCAAAGAAAATCATGCAAGTCAGGATTTGGGGTTTAGAGAAAAAGTCAACCAGCAAGATAGTTTCCTGGTCTCTTCTTTTTTGCTTATGTGACTGCTGGGTTTGTATTGTTCATGAGTGGAAGTAAAATCTTCCTTCAAGGCTCTGGAAAACTTCTTTCTAAGCTGTAAAGGCCAATAAATAAATGTTTGCCTGAATGTGCTTTAGAAGTGATGTTGTTGGACTTCCATTCCCAGGCTGAAGTTATTGTTTGTTTCCCATCCTGTTACTAAGTTCCATTAGTCTTATGAAATGTACCAGGCATTCCTTTAGTATAAATGGATATTTCACAAAGACAGTAGCCAAGGTTTTGTAATGTCTGTAATTGACCTGCATTAAAATTATGTCTAATCCACTCTTATGCCGCACACAACTGGATTTTTTTTTCAGCCTCCTCTCCTGCTTTTTTGTGTGAGTAAACTCTTTTAGCTACACTTGTGAGAAGCACACCTGTCAGCTTACCATGACTTGCTGCTAAAGAGAAGCAAATACAACCAGTTTCTGAACCCCGGGTGCTATTTTGAGCACTGGGTAATATTTGCACAGCTCTCTGCAATTACAACTGGAGACATTTCACCAAATGTACATTTGCAGAAAGGTGAAAAGAAGGGTGAGGAAATGAGATGAGAAGCTAACGTGTTAAAGCCCACCAGTATTCTGGGGAGGTTGTTTTTTTAATTAGAAAATAATTTTATGAGTGACCCAGAAGAATCTCACTTTAATAAAAAAAAAAAAAGAGGAGGGGGGTTGCAAAATATCCCCGAAATTTCTTCCTTATTTTTGCTTTTAGGCTATTTTCTAAGGAGCATCGATTTTTTTTCTAGCCAAACAGATGGTTATTTCTTAAATTATATGCAGGTAGTTATACTTTCCATCTAGACATTTGGTTTTACCTGTGAGCAAATATTTCAGGACATTATTGCAAGCAAGTCATTCTGTCTTGGAGCTCCCAGAAGTGTGTGGTGAGTCTAAGCAGAACAGTGAGATGAGATCTGTAACGTGAGCACCCTGTGTAGGTGGTTGTCCTGGCAGGTGTGCTCGAAAAGGCATTTGGGCCTTCTGTCCTTTCCATTCTCTGTTGCATGATTTAATCATAGAATCATAAGATTGGAAAAGACCTTTAAAATGACTTAGTCCAACCATCAGCCCATGGCCACTAACCACGTCTCTCAGTGCCACATCCACACTGTTCTTGAACACATCCAGATACAGTGCCTCCCTCCTCCCCCCAGCCTCCCCGGGTAGCCTGTGCCACTGTCTCACCACTCCTTTCAGGTCATAGAGAGTAATAAGGTATCCCCTGAACCTCCTTATCTCCAGACTCCAGTCTCCCTGTTCTCTCAGCTGCTCCCCCATTAGGCTTGTGCTCCAAAGCCTTAATATTTCAAAGGTGCTAAGAAAGGCAGAGTCCAGCAACACATTTACTCACAGGCAATATAAAAGAGGAGTGATGAAAATAAAAAGCGTGAGCATAGCAGGTTTCTTAGGGAGGTTACACAACACAGCTGAGACAGTTGCAGCGCTTTGGATTTTGCTTTGGTCTGAAGAGCAGCCTGAGGGCTTTCTTAAAGCGGGGCTTCTGCAGTGATGTGGTTAAAGCCCCGAGAAAACCATGCGTGGCATTGAGAGAATTAAAATAAATAAAATTTTGGTGTACAATAATGGACGTCAGCAAGCGTCTGAAGCAAAATGTTTGAATCTATCTTCATCAGTTTGGATAAATAGTTAGAATTAAGGCTCTATAGCTCGTGAAGCAGAAATGCTAGTCTGTTTGCCAAGTCCATGCTAAAGCAGCAGTCAGCAAAGTCAATTACGTATCAGAACCATCTGAAGCTCCTTCATATGTGGTATTTTAGACTACAAAACCCAAGAGCTGAGTGTGAAATTAGGGAGTTCCTGGTTTCCTTTCCTGTATGTAATACGAGCAGAACTGTTTGGTTTGGTCCTAATACACTTCTTTTTAGGTAGCTTTAAAATACTTTTAAAAGATCCATGGAAATGTAACTAAAGAAATCAGTGTTGTAGAAGGGATGTGGGATATTGGTCTTCTTGGTGCTGTTTTTCATTTAATGTAGTTGTGTAGAAATAAATAGTGCTTAATCTTTGCTTTGCTTTGGTTTTCCTAATCTCAAAGAGTTTATAGTTGTCACTGGTTAAAAAATAAGGCAGCTCCTTTTGCTAGCTGAGCATTATCACCCTTCCCCCCTTCCCTCTCTCTGTTTGTTTTTTAAATGAAGAGGTTAAGGGGAAGAAATAAGTGAGAAAGAAAATGGGAAAATTGAGGAAACGTTTTTATTCACTGTGTTCCCATACGTGCATTTGTAACTGATGTGGTTTAATTCTGAGCTTATAGCAGTAAAACCCTTTAAAAGGAGATTAAGATTTTTCCAGAGTTAGATCATTGGTGCCATATCTGAGGAGAAGCCTAAATCTTTGTTTTTGTTATGTACACAGCAATTCTTTGGGACTAATGGGTGCTCAGCACTTGGACATTCAAACAGTCTTGCACACAAGAAAAATTAAATATTGTGTCTTTGATGGCAAAAAGAAAATGGCGGAGTTTGTTTTACTGTATGGTTTTTAAGGTTAGAGAGCAGTGAGTTATTGGCCTTGTAAATCTATATGTATATTTAAGGAAAAATGTCTTTCTGTGAAAATCTATGGGCCTCAAGGTTCTTTCTAATCTTAGATGTGTTTCCTGTAATTTCCTACATCACAGCGACTGCCATCATCCTTTTACGAATTCCATTCTTAATCTCTTTCTGAACTGCCAAGAGAGGCTCCTGCAAATGCCGTGTTCCCAAAGGCTGCTCATTATCTCCAAAGGATTTTTACTCAGAAGAGCTAGAATAGGTTCTGGTAGAATTAAACCTGTGATTGTTTTTCAGGATTAGCTATAATTGTGTTAGTAATTATATCACATTAGTGTCCACGGGATGAATGGCAATGAAGACTGATCTATGAACTTCTCTTTCAGATTATTAGGAAAGCTCTAACGGAAGAAAAACAAGTGTCCACAAAGACATCTGCAGCAGATCTTGTCACCGAGACTGATCATTTTGTGGAAAATTTGATTATTTCTGTTCTGAAAGAGAAATTTCCCTCCCACAGGTAAGTGTCCACAGAAGAAAACAATGAATGACCGTTTTTCCTATAAAAGCTGTATATCAGACAAGCACTTAAAAGGAATTTTAAGATTCTGTCCTTGAAAGTCAGATTGATT
Organism: Excalfactoria chinensis; assembly: GCF_039878825.1. Taxonomy (NCBI): domain Eukaryota; kingdom Metazoa; phylum Chordata; class Aves; order Galliformes; family Phasianidae; genus Excalfactoria; species Excalfactoria chinensis. Next base: position 49,895,599 of record NC_092826.1, read on the forward strand.
GTGATTGCTAAACCTTAATTTTTCCTAACTCGTAGCAGCTTCTTTCAGTTTTTACTAAGCAATCTATATTTCCTAACGTTTCTGTCATGACTTGCCTGTCTTAAAATGCTTGTTTCTTAACTTGGGCTATATTTAATATTGGTATTTCTCCAATGAGGACATTGTGTTTGAAGTTTTCATGTGAATCTCTGTGATTTTTGGAATTCTAATCTCTTATTTTCTAAAGATGCTGCTAAATAAAATGTATTACAATGTAGCCGAAATTAATGATAGCAAAGACCCCCTCCTGCAGAAATTTCCATCACTTTCTTTTACCATAATGCATAAGCATTTGCTAGATCAGGACAATTAGGGTATTTAAGTACATTTGTCTTGTGTTTGTTGTGTAGAATCATAAAACCAGTGAAAGCAGGGCTGTTTATCACCATCGCTGAATGCATTTAAGTAAACAAGGCATAAATTATTTGATGGGGTTTCAGCCCAAAGTTTTAAAAATAATCAGATTGTCGACCCCTCTGGAATGACTAAAGTCAGTTTGAAATTAGCTCCTCATAGCACATGCACAGATGAGAAAGCCGTTTTGTATTACTTGGTCAGGTTTGGCTTGATGCAGACGCTGCCATTGATTTTCATAATTGACTTTGGTACACAGGCCTAAAATCCATCTGCCTGCAGAGCCTATGTATCACTTAATTACTACATGAATTCCTTCTAACTGTGTACATCTCTAATGGAAAAGAACCTTGCACTCTAGTACTGTGCAGAAATCAACAAAGATGAGAACCTGGAGAATTCAGCTACTAATCTTCTTGTCAGCTTTGCTGTTGTAAGAAAATAACAAGAAGGAAAAAGAAAAAGAATGAGTAGAAAGAACATTATATACTAAATATGGCTTTCTGAATACATGGTGTATGTGATCACATATTGAAACAGTACTGTACATCACAATGTGTGGTTCTTGGCTGCAATTCTCCAGAGAGTGCCAAGCTTTACAAGCCTATTATTTCTGTAATATTCCATCTACTGTTGCTGGCAGTGCTCTTCTCTCTTCTGCATGGTTTGTTGTTTCTTTTTTCCTTGAATAGCCTGGCAGAGAACATAAAACATACACATTTTGCATGAAACTGGAATCAACAGAAGCACTCATGTTACTCAAAATGGAAACAAAAGTTATAAGGTCAACGCAGACCAAGAAACGGAAAAAAAATCTAACTTATACTAACTCTGTTCATCATTCTTCTGACTTCAAAAGCAAATAAAGGGCTTGCTATGGGCAAATAAAGGAATTGCTGTTTCTTCAAGGAAGTTAATTTTTGCTGATAGGGGTTGTTGTTTTTGTTTGGAGTTTGTTCAGACAGTGAATGCATTTAGATTAAACAGTAGATTAAAACTAGATTTAGAAGACTAAATTTAGATACTTGCGATGAGGAATCCACAGAAGGAATCAAGGTTTAAATTGAAGTACAGTGAAAACATCAAAAGATCACTTAAACTGTTCAGTCTTTCCCTAATCCAGCTGTTGAAGGCATCAATGAAAGTTTCTGTTGATTCTCCTTATAGAATCATCCTTCCCTTAAGTTACCTTGATTCTTGACTCAAGAAATATATCCTGGGAGTTAAAAAACCTAGAAGAGATCTTGTTGGATTTTATAGCATTTGTGCTGTGGCAGTGATACATCCTGAGATGTTAGAAATGTACTCAGGAGTAGAGAAGTGTTAAGAAAACCTGTTAAAAATGTGATTCTATCCTATATTTTTTTGTTCTTGTTTCTGCTTAGCCAAGGGACATGTATCATTCTCATTTATGCTTCAACCAAGTTTTCTTCTTTGCTCCCATTCTCTTTGGCGCTCTGAAATGCTCCAAAGAAATATTCCCAAATGCTGTTTTGTTTTTTTCTGGTAGATCTTCATAGCACAGATAGGCAGAGCCAGAATATCATGGACTGCTGGCTGAAAAATGTTACTGTGTCATTTGCCCGTGTTATTGTTACACAAGCTGTCATCTTTGGTGTCAATTGTGGCCTTAATCCTGGAGCCGTTCCAGTCAGAACTCGGCCGTCCAACCCTGGCTGCCAGCATTTTGCCCTCAGACCCCATAGGGGAACAGGGGAGGGGCAGCCCTGGTTTGAGCCTTCAGTGTTCCAATGGATATTGGCCCTTCTGTCCTTTGGGCTGTGCTACAGCTTCCCTGCTGTTCCAGCACTGAATTTCAGAGTGGCTTTGAGGCGCAAACAGATGTCCACTAAGGCTAGGATAAAATTACCAGACTCATTTTCCGTGGGAGAAAACTTTAATCCAGATTTGAACAGAGGTCAAAAGAGCTGAAAGACTGGCAAGTTAAATTAACTACTGTAATAACATTGCTACCCCTCCCACTTCTTAAACTATGCCTAACATTTGAAATGTAGTACTCTGTTTGTGTGTTCTTACAGGACACAGATCTATAGAGCAATACATCTGATGTTAGCCTTTAGGAACGATCACAGTGCTATTGCATAGCAGCAAATGGCTTATTTTACCTGCTAGCAAAAAATTTCATTAAGTGTGCACCTAATTTGTCCAGCAGCCATTTTGGAAAATTGACCTTGGACACGAGTACCTAGAAGTGGTACTGCTGTATCCTAGCTTCATGTTAGAGCTTTGTACTTGAGGACTGCAACATCATAGTCCACTGTAGAGGAAAGGGAAGGGAGACTTGTTGCTCAGGTACGTAAGGATAAAGCACCTTATAGAAACACTCTTGTTTTTGAAGAGTATCCCATTTCACCTTCCTTTCATAGAATCATAGAATCATAGAATTACTCAGGTTGGAAAAGACCTTGAAGATCATCAAGTCCAACCGCAGCCTAACCAGTAGCCTATCTCTTAAAAAAAACAACCACAAAACAGTACCACAACAACAAACCTCTGCTAAATCATATCCCTGAGTACCACATCCAAACGGCTCTTAAACACATCCAGGGATGGCGATTCAACCACCTCCTTGGGGAGCCTATTCCAGTACCTAACCACCCTTTCTGTAAAGAAGTTCTTCCTAATATCCAACCTAAACTTGCCCTGGCGCAGCTTGAGGCCATTTCCCCTCGTCCTGTCACATGTCACTAGTGAGAAGAGACCTGCCCCACTCTCACTGTAAGAACCTTTCAGGTACTGGAAGACAGCAATAAGGTCTCCCCTCAGCCTCCTCTTCCTCAGACTAAACAGCCCCAGCTTCCTTAGCCTCTCCTCATAGGGCTGATTCTCCAAGCCCTTAACAAGCCTCGTTGCCCTTCTCTGGACCTGCTCCAGTACCTCCATGTCCTTCTTGTGCTGAGGTGCCCAAAACTGGACACAGTACTCGAGGTGAGGCCTCACCAAAGCTGAGTACAGGGGCAGGATGACTTCCTTAGTCCTGCTCACCACACCATTAACTTTCGACTGGCAAGGCAGTGACTACAATGAAGGATCTGTCAGAGGTAGAAACAGAGGCATGATTTGTGCATGATAGAGGACCAGCTGCCACATTGTCCATTTGCAGGAAGATGGGTTTTACCTGCAGCCAGGAGTACTGCCTGAGCTTATGGTGGGGGTTAAAAATGGGTGGATGTTAAAAAACATCAATGAGACAAAACAATGGAATATAGAGAGCAAGGAATCTGTAACGTGCCATGTTTGACTGAGAACGCTTGTTTAAGTTTTTTCTGGCTTTCTAGTTGCACACTAACAATTAAAGTGTCCCTCAGCTGTTCTCTTTAATGGAGACTGAAATAGCAACTAACACTTGCTGCTTCCCTTCTTATATCAGGTGGGGGTCCATAATGCCATCAAAGTAGTCCCTTTCTGCTGAGGAAAAGGCAAAATAGCACTTGGAAATTTCAAGAACTCTCCATATGTCCCATCTACAGGATGTTTAAAGCTCATCCTTGCAACTTGATGTAGCAAGTGTGAAACCAAAAGTGAGATTCAGTGCTAGCAGTCCAATTCTACACATTCTGTATATATAGAACTATATTCAAATCTGTGAGAGTAGCAACCTGTACAGCTCTTAGAAAAAAAGGCACTGAGCAGTTTATGGGAGAGCAAGGATACTTAAGGTCAGCAGGAAATACTCCAGAACTGGATGTTCATTTCCCAGGGAAGAAAGATTTAAAAAAAAAAGCATAGATATGAAAGAAATGGGGAAAGAAGATGAGCTCAAATTTCAATGTGTGACTTGTGCATACAAAAAAAAAAAATAATAATAATAAATAAAATTAAAAAAAAAAAAAAAGTATTTTCTCTGGGTCATGGGAAGAAGAAAGTTCAACTGTGCAAACTTCTTAATTTCCTGGTTCTGACTACTTTAAAAAGACTCTAATAGGAGTGAGGTTGTGGATTCTTGTGAGTTCATTACTTCCTGCTGACTGAATTCAACTGCAGTGAGAAGCAGCTACGTTTTGCAGTGTATATTACTTATTGCAAGAGACAGACCTAAACCATAAAATTACATTCTACAGGGAAACCTCCTTTAGAGTTCCAGAAGTGCCAGTTCCGATCCATTTCTGCATTAATTTTCATTACTTTTTTAATAGCGTGTTAAGAAGGTGAATGTGAATGGAGTTCTTCTTTTACCACGTGAAATAGTATGCTAAGAAGTCGAGAACTTTCGTTTGAAGTTTATCTGAAAGTTTCCCATTCTCCAATTAAAAAAAAAAGAAACATGTCTGTATTATGTATATATGAATTTTATACATATATGAGCATGTGTATATAACATTTGTATGTATTTATAAACTAAATACTTCTTCAAAAGACAGGAAGATGGAGTTAAACTTACTGAGTCATATATTTGAGCAAGTTTTCTGAGACTCTTATTCCCCATTAAATGCAGGTTTATTGCAGAAGAATCCACTGCTGCTGGTTCAAAATGCGTCCTCACTGACAGTCCTACCTGGATTATTGACCCTGTTGATGGAACCTGCAATTTCGTACACAGGTAAGTAGACAGTGGAGTGAGAAACACATAAAATGACAAAATTCAGCTTCTCACAAATCCTCCCTTCTTCTTGATGGCATTTTACTGTGGTAAATTTGTTCCTGTGACACGTAAGTAGGAGTCATCCCGCTGTTGTTTTATGCTTTATCTATGGGAGTGTGTGTTTGTGCTGGAGAGAGCACTGTACTGTTGTCTAAAGGTAAGATAATATTTCTTCTGATTGCTTAATGACCTAGAAGCTCTTGACTCACAGCTCCTTTATATATACCACACATTAACATGTAGAGACTTGAGCTGAACCGAAGAAACAAGGCTGTACTATGATGACATTTGGCCTTACTCTGTATGTGGTTGTTATGCATTCCTTTTTGTAGTGGTGTGTTCTCCCTTTCAAATACAAGTGCTTCATTTTTCCTGGGAAGTACAGTCATGGCATGTGAAAACTAGGCTGTATTTAGATGAAAACTAGGCTAAATGTAGATGGTGGTTTAAGGCTCCTGTAATACTGCCCTGTAAAAATAAGAAATCTAGGGATCATTTATGCAAAAATATGAAAGTTTTTCCTCCTTGTTTGAGTGGTAGGAGTTGTAAACCTATGATTGTTAGTAATACTTCTACTTAAAAAACTGAATTATATTCTGTTTTATAGTTAGTAGTTTAATGTAACTGTGGTTATAATTTAAGGGGGGGGAAAAGCATTTCTCTGACTTCTGGTGTCATTGCATAGAGTTCAGGTGGGGAAGGAAGGGGATTGAAGGGAAGGTCAAATGCTGCTGTTTGATGCAACTAAGAGAAGTTTATTTTCTTTCTAGCAATATTTTCTGAATCTTCATCACCCTTTCTGAAATATGTTTGAATAAATAAATTTATTTCATTATTTAAAGAACAATAATACTTGTTTAAAAGGAGCAAATTAAGGGCATGACCATCACTTTGGCAAAAGAGGGAGAAGGGGAACAGGTTTCTCCTAATGCTGATGTCAACAGAAGGTATCTCTTTGCAACTTAATTGCTACCTCACCTTCTCAGTTCACTGGAACAAAATGTGTTTTTAAACGCCAATGACTTGCTATAGAAGCACTGGACAATTCAATTAAACTAAAGCAAAAATATTATTAAAATATACAACACATTTAGTATAAAGATCCTAATATCTTTAAGTATTTACTTCTTGCATTTTCAAACATTACATCAATTTTTAAACTGACCTGTCTCTTGGACTGACGAAGGAGAAATAACATAATATCAGAGCTTTTTTGGTACAGAGCTCCAGGTGGGATTTTGTTGCTCAAGTGAGCTACGTAATTATGAAGTTGAGAGAACTTTCATCAGTATTATTTCATTTCTTGTTTTTCACAGATTTCCAACAGTGGCAGTGAGCATTGGATTTGCTGTTAACAAAGAGGTATGAAGTTTGTTATTTAGGATGGATACCTGAGATTTGGTTAAAAGCCTCAAAACCAAGTGGGAACTTTAAAAATAAATCCAACATTGCTCAGGCTTTCCCATGCTTTTAAAATGCATTTGCTCATACTCTGCTAGCTTAAAATCCCAGTCTTGCGAAACTTCACTTATGCAAACTGGCATTTACAGGAAAATTCTTATAAATCATTATAAATGTTACAGGATTTGTGTGACTAAAAAGGAAGTGCTGGAGTAAGGAAGGTTTCATAAGAAAAAACCCTGATAAGTTATATATATTTATAATTTAACCCTATCTCCCAGTGTTCTTCTGTTGTTATGATTGCTTCTTTCCTGCTAGCAGTATCTGTGAACACTAACTGCTACTATAAGGCAATTTGGAACTGCTTTCTATGAAGAGAGCAAAATTATGGGCCTAGATCACTTTATCTGCCTTTGAGATTTTCACAATGCAGTAAAACGACTGTATTCCCTCATGAGAGTTTGATTACAGGTCAGGAAAAAAAAAGTTCCTAGTCTTCACATTTGTTGTCCTTTTTAAGTTTCCTAGATCATGGAATCAATCATGGAAAAGGTTGGAAAGACCACTAAGATCATCTAGTCCAACCATGTACTCATTCACGCTGGTGGCTTTTCTCCAGATGTTGCCATTTTGCAGTTTGATATAAACTGAAGAAATAGCTATTTCAGATTGCCAAGAAATGTACCTCTTCCAGCCTATGTCCACAATCTCAAATATATATATTGTTGTAACTGAAGTCAGCAAGAATCCTGTGCAATAATAACATAGTTTTCAGATGTGCTAGCAGCGCTTATGGATTCAAACAGAATAATGTTGTGTACTTCTTTGGTTAGACTTTTCAAACATGGCAACTGTGAAGAAACACTTCCATACTTATCTGAAGTTTATTCATTCCCAGAGATCCTTTTGAATACTATGTATTGTTACTAGACAGTGTTCTCTGATATTTATGTTTTCTAGAACACCATCGTGATTTTGATGCTGCATATTTTGGGTTACATAAACTAAACAAAGCTGAAACAAAAATAAAGAGTGATGTTAAAACTCCCTCTGTAAACAAATGGGAAAAACAAAAAACGAGTAAGCTGAAAAGGAGCCAAAGTACACACAGGGGAACTGGCCTGAATGTAACAGCACTGAGGAAATTCTTGTAGATGTCTTCAGGGAAGGAGTCTATTAATAGTGTCCCTCAAAAAAAAAGAAAATCTTTGGTTTACATGGGACCTCAGGGTAAGGAGCAAGGACAGACTATAGATTATTCCCTTTGAATTGTCCCTGAGGAGGGACCAGAGATTGCTCACTCTGAACGGAGGAGGGCGGCAGGAAAAGATTTGTGGTCTAGAACATCTGAGATGTTCCCTTGATCTTGTTACCAACTTCTGTGGCCCTGGGCAAGTCACTTAGTGCTTGTGTATCTGTCCACTTCTAAATAGAATGTAGCCAGTAGTACTTATCTAGGGGTGATTATAGGAGCTGACCATTTAAGTCTGTAAAATCTTTCAAGATCTTTTGATGAAATCTATTAAAATAAATATATTGGGTTTAAATCAAGGTTCAAATTGGGACCCTTTTCTCATTGGTGAAGTGATATTCCCAGAAAGAATCCAGTGTTAATTACTCTCAAGCCTGCACTGAGAGATTTGACAAAGAATATTTGATATTTTACTTCAAACCCCTCTTGAGTCTCGTGATTTCATGAGACTCTCACTTTTATGTTTAAAGAAAACAATTTTGTAGAGAGACATTTTAAAAAGTGACCGGAGGGCACTACTTTGATTGAAAAGGTGGGCAAATTAAATGCCCATGAAAGGTGAAATGCAAATAAAGGTATCTATTGTTAGTAAACTGTGTACCCTGATTTCTGAGTTTGTATGCCTGACTGATCATGTCTGTGTATTTGGGGTTGCAAATTTTTGGGGTCCTGCAAAAGTTAATGGACTTCTTCTAGGCGTAGCTGCTCAACAGTGAAAAAAAAACCAAAGCTTTCAGAATCTGGCTGTGGAGAACGTATGCTTATTTTCAGTAGAAACATTTTATTGAATTTGAAATCAGCTTAGCATTTAATTTGTTGTAATGTGAACGCAAATAAGCTGCAAGTAAGAGTTTAGAAGATCGTGAACAGATTGCATTGACTTCTCTTTGTAAACTGAATTTTATATGACCTATATCTCAAATATCACAGTAATAGTAAAATTATTTCAGTTTATTAGCATCAGTATAATCTTTGATTACCTGTACCAATTAAGATATTGCTGATCATTCTGCCATTAGTAGTTGTTTATATTTATGATGAGTAATTTGAGTTGCATTCATTTCTTTCCTTTTCAAAATCTTAAAGCTTGAATTTGGTGTAATTTACCACTGCACTGAAGAACGATTATACACTGGTAGAAGAGGTCAAGGGGCATTTTGTAATGACAAAAGGCTTCAGGTATCAAAAGAGACAGGTTGGTCTAGATTTTGTTAGAACTCTAAAAGGAATATGTTAATTTTGTTTCAGAGTTGTTGCAAATCATCATTAGGATAATGAACATCATTATCCTGATGGAAGGTATTTCTTCTGCATGGTAATTTTGTAATGTGTTTGATATTTTTTCACAAAAATCACAATTTTCCTCACTTTCTTTCTAAAATAGACAGCTGAATGTGAACTATTTAAATAATCCTGTGTTATTTTGATTCGTAACCATTGTTTAAAATGAGGAAGAATTAACAGATTCACCAGTTTCATTCCAGCTGTACACTGACGTCACTGTTTATGAGCAAGATGCAATGGGAATGGTGAATCAAATTCACTGTACTATGGTGACTGTCGTTCACTTTTTATTCCGATAAACTTGTATGTCATAAAGTGTATTATGTCTGTAGATATACGTGTTACCAGTGAACTACAGGATGCATGCTTCATAGGGGTTCTTTAACAACTTGCTTTTCTGTGTGAAGAGTATCTTAACAAACAAATGGCTAGCAACACTTAACACTTTAATGGGATTGCATTACTGGTAAATCAACGGTAAACAAATTTATAGAGAAGTTTCCTTTTAACATTCAGTTATTAGACAGAAGCCAATGTGTGCCAAAAATGTACGACATCATACAAGGGAGGTGGTTAAAATTTCACTCCTAAAAGAGGTTTTAATGAGCCACACAGTAGGTTCAAGAATTTTAAAGTACAGATGTGTTGTAGTGCCCCAAGGAAGACCCTACATCAAAATTTCTATGAAATTGTGGGCCAGGATCTGCCTATTTGGAGGAATGGAGCAAATTGTAAAGTCAGTGGCAACTAGACTTTAATCCTTTATTATGCATACATTTTTGTCTGTGCTTGGATATCCCATAATCCACAAGAGCCTGCTCTGGGACAGGCTAAGGAAAAGTTTTGGGTACTCTTGGATGGGCTGGCTGAGCTGCTCCCAGAAAGGCCTCACTTACTTTTGCAGACAAAAATTTGTGGTCTCCAGTTAAGTAAGGAATAATTTTGGCACGTGCCATTTTTGTCCTTTCTCTGAGCTTCCAGTCTGTGTAGGAGTGTAGAACACAGCCAGGGAAGCAGGCCTTCTGCTCTTTCAAATGCTTTGGAATTTTCCTTTGTTCTGAGAGACATCATTTGGTGGTGGGCAGTTTCATCAGTGAAGATGGACCTTCTTTAGTTTCACTTCTGTTGATGTTTTAAGTGTATGCAGTCACAGTTGTTTTCCAATAAGGACTGTGGCTTCAGTGAAATAAACCGAGGCTGGAAAAGAGTGCATATGTACCTACAGCTGGAATTCAAGTAGCCTTCACCAATGCATGACATGGAGTTGTAGGCTGTCATGTTGTTTCATGTCTTTTGTTTTCAGGAAATGTGATTACTTGAATAGCATCATGTAATATTGATCTACGCTATGCATTCATTGTTCACATTTAATCATTTGAAACTACAGTATGGGCAATAATCTTTGTCAGTGGCGAATTTTGTAGAGGTCTGGTTTGGGAGTCCAGGTAGTCAGGATAAATGTAAATGAAGGATCCATCTTCCCTTTGACCTTGAGTTTTACTTCTTCTCGTGCTTAGATACAGATCTGGCCTTACGCGTACTAATGTTGTAAGTGTATTTTCTTTTCTTAACCTTCTATCATCAAGATAATTGTTTTTTTCCTCATAAATGTGTCCCTGTCACTGTTAAATCTGTTATACCAGAGTGAGGAGCAGTCAGTAAATTTTCTCTTGTACCTTGAATACCTGAAACCTCATTGGGTTTTGTGATCAGACAGCTCCTCTTTCCTAAGCTGCAACCTCCCTCTACTTTGTTTGATGTCTTTCTAATTTCTACCTGGATGTAGCCTTGAAGAAGATGGGAGAAACCAATTTATTCATCAGAAATATATTTAATAACTCAAAAGAAAATCTGTCTTAGTTGCAGCCTATCTACCTATTTATGACTGGTGCAGTTTGAATGCTCGGTGCATTTTAGTAATGAGGCACGCATTAAATATTCTGTATTTATAAGTTCGATGCATTGTACAAAAATGTATACAGCAGGTTGCTTTCACTATCCTGAATTTTCAGTTGTGGCTAAACGGAGAACACCCTGCAGTGTGTCTGGATCAGCATTCCTCTATTTTAATGCAGTAGTTTAAAAAGTGATTGCTAAATCTATGTTCCTACACTTCAGCTTTGTGATATCCTTTAACTTTCAATCTAATCACATATCTGCTACTCACCAACCACTTGCTACATTGCTTGCATCCATCATGTTCCTTTGCAATACTAAATTAATTAGTAGCTGGTTTAGTTAAGTGATGTCTCGCTCCATCCTAATTTGCTTTTGAAAATCTCCTTGCTACTTCTGCTACGAACTTTAATTTACACAATTGGCTGTAATAACCAGGTGCAGATGCCCTATGTGAATGAATGTCTGGTCTGGGTTAAAGGTGACACCTGTCCTTTGGGCACAGCCTGGTCAGTAAGTAATCTGCGGCTAAACTTCTGAGTTCAGCTGGCACAGCAGAAGTAGGAACTCTTGACACTTATCAACCATCTCCACCTAAACTGCCATCTGCTTGCTATATACCAACAACATGCTGATCTCACAGGAGGGCTACTTCAACACTTTACAAGTCACCGTGAGTCTTGGCTGTACACGGAGCTAACATCCTCACCTGGTCTTTGCCAAACACAATGCAAACACAGCTTTCATTTATTAGTATTATTTAGTAAAATACTGGTTTTGTTTATGCTGATAGGAAGGTTATTCAGTCACAATACTTTTTCAGTCTTTTAAATGTCCTAACAAAAGAGAGCTGTTACTGGATGACTGGTGGTTTTAAGTAGAAATGTTTCATTCATCTTAAGTGTATCCCCAAGTGCTTATAGTTTATTAACAAATTACATTGAAGTTTCCTATTCAGTAACCATTCTGTTTTCAAATACGATTAATTTAGTGCCATTAATAATTACAAGATAACTGCATTGTTTTTTGTTGACTGACAAAGTTTTTGAATTTGCTAAAAGCTGACAGGTATATGAAATAAAACAATGTATGGAAACGGATGACATGTAAGAATGCTTTCTTGTTTTTAATATTCCAGTTCGTTTAAAAGTGTTGAGATCAGAGCATTTGATAGCAGAAATATAGCCTTGCTTGAATTCTTTGTGAAGCTGCCATTTATCCTAACCTTAGAGATTGGGGTGAAAAAAAAAATGGGGGGGTGGGAGGGACATGAAAATTGTTTTTCTGTAAAGAGTCATTAGCATTGAATTCAAACAAATTTCCAGAGGCTAACAGGAAAATGCTGAATTAATGAAAGCAACTACCTCCATTGCAGATATCTCGAAGGCCTTAATTTTAACAGAAATTGGTCCAAAACGCGACCCCGCAACTTTGAAATTGTTCCTTGGTAACATTGAGAGGTTGCTCAAGGCCCAGGCACACGGGTAAGATACCTTACTGTATGTGTCTCATGTTTATGACCCAAAGTCATGAAAAAAAAAAAAGCAAAAAAATCAAGTATGTCTCGTATTTTTCAGTCTTGACACACAGATTGCAATCAGAGGCATTTTCTGCTTTGTGTTTCTTTGTCTCCTTACTGTGCTCAGGGTCCGTGTGATTGGAAGCTCCACCCTGGCTCTGTGCCATTTGGCATCTGGTGCTGCCGACGCGTATTACCAGTTTGGGTTGCACTGCTGGGACTTGGCAGCAGCTACTGTCATCATTAGAGAGGCAGGTGGCACTGTGATAGACACTTCAGGTGAGTGCAATACTCCTGTTTCATGGACTTTTGGGGGACCACATGGCTGTTTCAAGCACCTGGAGTCACCTCAGTACAGTCCTCCCGTGGCTCAATCTCACTTCTGGCAATAGTTGGCAGGAACATCTGCACTTTCCATTAGACTCTGTTGAGTTATTCATACCACAGTGATGTAATTCCAGCCTGGGGTTTCATCACATCAAAAGTCTTCTGAGTCAAACTATATTTTTGAGTGACAGTGATTTGGTGTAATTCCTTTAAAGCATCAGATTTACGGTAAAGAGTTGGCCCTCGAGTTTGGTAGACATGCTCAGACTCCAGACAGTTCCAACAGACAGCCTTCTGAGACAGACGGAAGCACTCTCAGGGACGCGCCTGAACAGATACGGCTAGGGACTACTAGAGGGCGTAAAGGAAAGGGCAGCCTCTGGGTTATTTTGTTCATTTATATGGTACACACATAAAGTAATGGATTCCAGGTGACCAGTATGTGGATATCATGGAAAGATACTGTGTATTAAGAAGGGTGTGCTGATGGAACTGATTTTTGCCCTATCCTTTTCTGTTACTTATGAAGGAAATACAACGTTTATCGTTGGGTACTGAAGAAATCTAAACATCCACTACTTCTGTTGCATGCTTTGGTGCTGTATCTAGAAATTTCTGAAATCACTTTTGTGCAAGAGATTTCAAGGCAGGAGCTCCTGAATTAGGTTGTCCTTGTAATTACAGCACGGTTTATATTTCAGAACACGATGCCTTTTTATATCACCTAAGACAGTTCTCATTAACCCTCTTGTCCTCAGGGGGACCTCTGGATCTCATGTCCTGCCGAGTGATTGCTGCGGGCACCAGAGAGATGGCGATGTTCATAGCTCAGGAAATACAAACCATTCACTACAGGCGGGATGATGAAAACTGATGGGAATTAAGTACATGTAACCTGGAGTCTGCTCTCCTGAACTATGTAACTTTTGCAAGATGAGTGGCTTAAAGGGTACGTGATCTCAGCAGAATGCTTTCTGGGGAGATTTTCTGTGTCAAATATTTTTTATAAATTTATTACGATGTGGAAAGGCATAGAGAGATTTTTAAACCCGTAAGAATCATGTTTCCTTTTTAATATGTATCTCTTTCAGCAGTATCTTTTTTACAGGATAGCGTATTTTACTTGTAGCTCTAGTTTCAAAGTAACTTGTAATTTCATATCTGTGGGGCTGATATTTAGTCTTTTGTAACATGCAGCTAAAAACTGAAGTTTATTTTTACAGATGCAGATCTCTCAGGTAAATGAGCTTTTAGGACTGTAGTAAGGATAATTAGTTAAGATGTGTGCCTATAATACCCTTGTCCTATGATACTTAAGGATGCAATAAAAATGACATTATTGTTTCCTAACTATGTCATAGCTATATTATCCATAGATATGTGTATGTATATATATGTGTATGTCTGTTTGTGTATATAGCTACACCTAGACATGTGTATGCATATAGATACATGCAGGCATACACGTGTATGTCTATGTGCATATATATATACATGGATATCTTGGATGTTTACGACAGTTTAGAGAATGCATAAAAGAAAGTTAATATTGGAAGTTTTATTCAGATGAAGAGAGTACATTATTTACGTGTCTTCAGCGGGGGCTAACCAAATAGCTGAGAACAGAGCTGATGATGGAAAATGGGTAATGATTTTAGAAACTGTCCACATAATTCTTCTTCCCTTTCATCCTTTTTCATGGGCATAAATCATACTGTCCTGCAGGCCTCTACAAGAAACCTGCGAACTTAATACCATAGAATAATTACACTTAAGACCAGGGATATTGAACTCCACTGAGTTATTTGCAGTATTAACCATGACACACAATAGCAGAGTGCAGTGTCACAGAGCAGTCGCTTTTAGTGAAACTTGGAGAAGAATGGCAGGATCCGGCCCTTTATGGAGAAGTTTGTAATATGCACATAAGATATGCTTGCAGAAAAGTTAGTTGTGAACCACCTCCAAAGTTGCAATCACAGATTTTGATCAGAGAAACCTGTAAAATCAGTTATATATTCTTCCTCAATACCCACTTGTTCCCTGTCCTTGGAGCTAAGCATTGCTTTTAATTATGCCACGGTGACTGTTTCTATTTAAGTTATTTTTAACATCCCAGGCGCAGAGGGGATACAACAGTGCCCATAACAGTTGTGGTTGAAATGAAATCACTTCTAAGTTTTTTTATGTAAAAGTTGAATAAATAGATGCCTCTTTTTTGCAGGAGTGCAAATGAAATACATGAATGAGTCAAAAAGAAAACAGTTACAATTTGTAGAACTTTCTTACACTGCATGTGTAGACTTTGTAAATGCGTTCAGATGTCTTAAAACACACAAACTGAACAATAATCTGTACAAACAACCTCACATGTGTTTTCTTGTAATGAAAAAATGTTTTCACTGAATATAATACAAATTCTGTGGGATTTTCCTGATGCTTTTTTTTCCCTATGAGAAATACATAGCATTGACCAGGTGAAGAAGACCTCAGTGCAACAAAGCATTTAGGAACTTAGACATTTGGTGTCATCAGAACAACACAGTCACGGTGGTCATTGTGCTGTCACCGTTCCCTTTCACCTCTCCATCTCCTTGCATCTCTCTGGAAACTTAGGCTGTAAGCCTCTCGGGGCAGGGACCGTAGTAGTACTTTTGTTTGGGGTTTGCACAGTGCTCATAGGATGCAGTTCTGTCTGTGACTAGGCACTGAGGTGCTATAATACAAATAATAAATACTAATAGACTCGTTTGTCTCTT
This sequence comes from Excalfactoria chinensis, assembly GCF_039878825.1. Classification (NCBI taxonomy): domain Eukaryota; kingdom Metazoa; phylum Chordata; class Aves; order Galliformes; family Phasianidae; genus Excalfactoria; species Excalfactoria chinensis. The sequence goes on from NC_092826.1 coordinate 49,911,033, forward strand.
ATTTGCCCTTCTCCCAGTTTGTGAGCGCAAGCCAGAACAGAGCTCACCAGCACCACTCTGATCCAGGGGCACTCAGACCCAGGGGCCCTGGGAGCAGCAGGGGCTTTGCTGGAGCTTCTGTTCATGCCATAAGCTGTGTAAGGAAGCTTAGACTGGCAGGGATCAGGCATGGCAGAGGCTTGGCCCCACCAGGCCCCTCCTTGCCAGAAGAGGAACTCCTCTTGCTTCCTGGCAGCTCAGCCTCAACAACCCTAAGCCCTGACCCACCTGGTCCCAGAGCTAGGTCAAGCTGGGACTTCTGGGTGGCAACTGAAATTGCACACAAGATCGACTTGCTAAACTGAGCCCTGAAGGTGGGGAAGGGACAGGGGCAGAAAACTGACCTCAAGTTCTTGTACTGTGTGCCCCCGGTGGTGCAGTGGTATGAAGTGCTGCTTGTGGCACCGAAGGGCCCGGGTTCGAATCCCCCCTGTGGAGCAGGGGGTAGAAGTGCCGCTTCGCTACACAGGGGGCTCGAAACCTGGGAGTTGGACTCGATGATCTCTAAGGTCCCTTCCAACTCGCACGATACTATGATACTATGATACTATGATACTATGATACTATGATACTATGATACTATGATACTATGATACTATGATACTATGATACTATGATACTATGATACTATGATACTATGATACTATGATACTATGATACTATGATACTGGTGCCCCGCATGGGGCTGGGCCACAGTTCAAGTAGCACTGTGTGGGAAGCAGCCATCCCGCCTTTCTCCGCCTGCCGTGTGCCAGTGCAGGCAGTTTGAATCCTTCCAATTGGCTGGATGAGTGAAGTGATGTGCCTGCAAAGTACCCCGGGAAACAAAAACGGGATTATTTTACAGACAGATCGCTTTCCTCAGCCAACTCACCCCCCGGCCACCGCCAGGGACTGGATTCAGGCTGCAGAGGGGTAGCAAGGCAGCCAGCAGCATGGTTCTACACAGAGACAGAGACAGATTACACCAGCTTGAAGTTTCTATCAAAGTACAGCTTGAAAGCCACCTGATTACACGTCATGACAGAAAGAAACGGTACAGGAGTCCTTCCGTCACTTTGTCTTGCTGGCCAAGTGCAGCCTTGCTCAGCAGGTCTATCTGCCAGCTTTCCTTCCAGTGTGTGCATTTATTGTATAGGACAGATACCAGCACCTCAAACCCCTCTAAATACCCAGCTAAACTTGTGAGCTTTTTTCCTACTGGCTGTTATAAAATGCTGCAACTGTTTTCCACTAAATACATTATGCAGGATGTATGTGCATCTGTAATTAGGCAGCCAAGATGGATGCCTACAGAGGATTTTCTCTGTTAACACTGGCACAAAAACGTCTGTGCTCAGAAAAGCCTACATTTCCTCTGGAAGCAAGCAGCACTCAGCTTCCCTGTATCATCCTGGTTCATTTTGGCAACCTGCAGCAGCTCAGTGGTTCGGAACGTCTCACGCGTGCCATGAATAAGGATGTTTAGGTATTGTCAGCAGCAGAAATAGCTGTGTGCTCCAGGAAAATGGTCAGTGGCTGAGCCCTTTGCACTGTCTTGTTGAGCTTGGCAGCTTTTACAGGACAAGTATCAGCACGTAGCATGTGTTTTCTGTTTTTCAACTAGCATTTTGTTCCTGTTGGCTCCAGTTAAAACAATAAAATCACTTTCTACCACCTACCAGCACCTAAGAGTTATACTGTCTGCTCAGCAAGGCTGGACCTGGTTAGTGTGCACACAGAAGTGCAAGAGGACCTGCAAAAAAAATGAAGAGATTTAAGCCACTATAGCAAATGAATATAACCCTCACTCTTTTGTCCTATTAGATTCATAGTGCAAGCAAGGCTATCGCAGTATCGTATGGCCAAGATTGAAAGCGTACAGCAGATAGAACTATGTCTCCTACAGCTGTTTCCATTTTACAGCGCGTTACAGTTAAAGTCTTTCATAAAACATCTCCGCAGCACTAAGGAATGTGACAAATCAGTTTCCCTGTAACCCACACACAGGGTATGACAATCTCACTATAGGACACTGCACTTTATATGCATGCTCAGTTCAAGTTGCAAAAGACCCGCCTGCTCCTATTGAAGAAAGGGAAAACTGTTAAGGGTGCTTACTCTCGAGTTCCTTGGGTTTTGTTCCTGAAGTTTTGATTTTAAAGTGCATGACAGCAGTGCTTTGGTGCTTCTGTACTTTGCGGCCCATTTTATTCCTACAGTGAATTTTAGAGTAAAATGCACCGAAGGACAAAGCGTGTCTGTTCTCATCACAGAATGGGAGCACAAATTGAAAGATGAGCGTTTCACAACTCAGAGAATCGGAATTCAGTATCTCAGCACACCAAACATTACCGCTTTAGTTACACAAAATCGCGTAGTATTTCCCTTGGGAACAGCTATGAGATCCGTTAATGCATACAAACACATTTTTCAAACAGAGGGATTACGCCAGGTATTAAAGAGGTCAGTAGAGAAAGGATAAACTTCATTGCATTAAGCTGGAAACCTCAAGTGTGAAAGGTCTCTGCCATTTAGCAGTGCTTTTCTCTTAGTCACGGCTATGCCATGGCAGCATTTGAATTCTTAGCCATTTAGGAGACTAGAACTACATGTGCAAACACACTGTTGCTGTATCGGTGACACAGCATTCCACCTAAATACTGTGATATTAATGGTTGTTTATATAACCGTGAATCGGATATATTCATAACAGGAATACTGGTTTATTCTGTTCTGAAATGAATTCAAACATTATTATTCAGGCTGTCAGGCAAGATGGAGCTAAAAATCAGAATCTCATCACTTTTGTTTGTCCTTTGTAATAACCAGCACATTGTTCTGCGGAGAAACACAGATGTTCTGTCTTGCCAAGTGCTGTCTAGTGTTGTTGTAGTGGGGCAGAGCCACCAGATAATGCCAGCAAACTCAACTGAAGGAAATGTGGGTCAAAGGCACTGTTGGCACAAAGGGATAAAGCTTTGGTGATGTCAGTGGAGCTCAGGCCACAGCATGACTAACCACTACAGCTCAGCAAAACCATCAGTTGTCTTTGTGATGAGGTAGCAGCAAAGTCTTTTGGCACGTAAGTGCTGTCACCATGGGGTGACATGTAGCTGGGCTGGCTGGCAACACCATCTGACCCCAAAGTCTTACTCCAGACACTCAGCGTGTCTCAGAGTCACACTTAATATTTCAGACAGCAAATATTGTAATGAATTCTTCTACCGTGAAATACAATTGCTACACATACATGTAGTAAAACAGAAAATTAATGCTGGTCGACTCCTGCCTTGCATCTGGTGAAATCATTTTCTGTTTTTAAAAAGGATGAGACGTGTTCCATTAGCAGGATATCGGTATTTTGCATGCAGTTTGTACATAGAGAAATGAAGTATGAAGGCTCACACATTTTTAATAACGTACCTCCAAAATTCAGGATAAAATCTCATTTTGGTGCTATTCCTTCAGATGCACTGTATCCCTGCAGTACTTTGCCTAGACATTAAACAGCAGTGGGGGAGGAATTAGTCTTACAGATGTGACCTGACTTCAGCAGAGATTAAGGCCAGTTATTTACACCAGCATACCCTCCGCTGACTTGCCAGCCTGTAGTAAATCTGAACCCAAGCATACATCTGGAAACATACAAGATATGAAAGTCATAATGATTCATATAAACTCCTTTTCTTACCCACAGTTTTGTCCAAGGCATCTCTCTTCTGTAATTACGGAGTGGATGCTAAGAATAATTACGTTTAGATTATGTATAAAGTAAGGGCAAGTACAGACCCTATCTGATAACCTAATTTGGATCAAGAAATTGAATTCCTCTTGTACTGGCTGGACAGAGCTCTGAGCAACCTGATCGAGCTGTAGGTGTCCCTTTTCATCACAGGGGAGTTGGACTGGGTGACCTTTAAAGGCCCCTTCCCACTCAAAGAATTCTATGATTCTGTGTGCAGTGTCTACAAATGCTCTCCACCCACTGATATCTGCTGAATTTAAGCTCATGTCTGCCAGACAGAGATATCATTATGAAAGCACATTAAAAATACATGTATAAGTGCCCATGCTACATCCTCGGCTTTCTCTTTTGCAATGTTATTCTTTGTTATTGCAGCAATGGTTTTGTACTGTGGAAGGAAGGAAGGAAGGAAGGAAGGAAGGAAGGAAGGAAGGAAGGAAGGAAGGAAGGAAGGAAGGAAGGAAGGAAGGAAGGAAGGAAGGAAGGAAGGAAGGAAGGAAGGAAGGAAGGAAGGAAGGAAGGAAGGAAGGAAGGAAGGAAGGAAGGAAGGAAGGAAGGAAGGAAGGAAGGAAGGAAGGAAGGAAGGAAGGAAGGAAGGAAGGAAGGAAGGAAGGAAGGAAGGAAGGAAGGAAGGAAGGAAGGAAGGAAGGAAAGGAAGGAGGAAGCAAAGGAGGGAAAGGAGGAAAGGAGGAAAGGAGGAAAGGAAAGAAGGAAAGAAGGAAAGAAGGAAAGAAAGAAAGAAAGAAAGAAAGAAAGAAAGAAAGAAAGAAAGAAAGAAAGAAAGAAAGAAAGAAAGAAAGAAAGAAAGAAAGAAAGAAAGAAAGAAAGAAAGAAAGAAAGAAAGAAAGAAAGAAAGAAAGAAAGAAAGAAAGAAAGAAAGAAAGAAAGAAAGAAAGAAAGAAAGTGTTGTTCTATCCCATCCACAAATAACTTTCACAACGTATGCGCCTCTCCATTTAAGTGTGAGCTCTTGAGACTATTTTTGTTCTCAGTTTTCCAGTTCCTGAAGATGTCTCAGAGAAGTAGTAAATACACTCAGGAGGCAGTATAGTCAGACTTTGCATGCGAGAAGAATGCTCAGGTGAAATAAATACAAAGTGAATCAGCCATTGAAGAAAATCCTTTCATTAGCATCTGTACAATTCCTTTCTTCTTTTCCCCACTGACAGAAGTACAAAACCCCAAGTTTCATCTTTATTCTGGCCCCTTCAAGTTCCACGTCCTGTTTGCTCCTCTTGCAAATCAGGCAGTTTATCCTAATTGTCATCCTCCCAGATTCACCGTCAGGGCCCTGAACACAACCCACGTCAAGAGTTTGCCCACAGAATCACAGAATGACCTGGGTTGGAAGGGACCTCAAGGATCATGAAGTTCCAACCCCCCTGCATCCTGGTTTCAGAAGGATCTTGATAGTCTGGAGAAATGAGCAGACAGGAACTTCATAAAGTTCAGTGAAAGAAAATGGCAGGTCCTAAATCTGGAAAGACTGACCCCATGTACCAGCACTGTAGACTCCAAAAGTTGACTGTCTGCAGAGAAGATGTGGGAGTGCTGGCAGACAACAAGTTGACCATAAAGCAGCAGCGTGCCACCAAAGCAAACAACATCAGAGATGTCCTAGGCTGCAATAGGAAGGTCTGCAGGTCATAGGAGGTGATCTTTTCTACCCTGCTCAGCACTGGTGAGGCCACACCTCAAGTACTGTGTCCAGTTCCAGGCTCCCTGGTGCACAGGAGACATGGAGCAAGTCCAGCAAAGGGCCACTAAGATGATTAAGGGCTTGGAGCATCTGTCATAGGAGGACGGGAGCTGGGATAGTTTAGTCTTGAGCAGAGAAGGCTCAGGAAGATCTTATCAAATACCTGGCAGGAGGGAGTAGAGAAGATGGAGTCTGGCTCCATCTCCATCCATTGACAGTGCAAGGATCAATGAGCAGAAACTGAAATACAGTTAATTTGTTTAAACATAAGAAAAGGGTTTTGCTTTTATTTATTCACTTTAAAGGTAACTGAGTACTGGAACAGGTTGCCTGTACAGACTATAGATTCTCCATCCCTGAAGGTTTCCAGATCCCCTGTACATGACCCTCAGCAATCTGTTCTAACTTATTATACACAGTGATGGCAGGTTGGAGTAGGGAATCCTCAGTGCCTTCCAACCATAGCAGTGATTTGTTGATCCATTCTCTACAGCTCATATGGGATCCATTGACAAGAGCTTTTCCAAAACACTAAGAAAATAAGTGCTACGAGCATACAGAAGTTAGCAACAGATAAGCATCAACAGACTGTCACCTGAGAAGCCTGCGGATCTAAACTGATCTTCACTGTTTTAAAGCTTAAAAAAAGAGGAAATTGAACAACATGTGGTAGGCAGCACCAGTCTGCAATCACAAGATGAGCCAACTCTTTTTTGCAATGCACTGCAGAAGGAATGTGATGAAGAGCAGCCCCAGCAGCCCCTTGCATGGTGGTACTGAAAAGCAAGGTAAACAGTGAACCTGGGAACCTCATGTACTTCTTTTCTCCTTTCAGGTCTCACTTTAGTTCAACATTACCTCGGGTGAATCAACATCTTGACTGAAGTGGAATACTAAAATCAAACAAAAATCCCCCTCCCTAAATAAACAGAAAATGTAGCTCTAATTACAGAAGATATTCACTGCCAAGCAGAATGTCACAGAACAGGATTGGCATGACTGGAAGACATGTCAGAACTAACTTTTAGAAAAGGATATAATTGCTTTCCAAGTCTCCATGAAAAAGATCAAATATGCTTCAACCTAAATGCCATTAAAACACTTGATTCAACCTATATTCTGAAGTATGGAAATGACCATGAACATTTAGGCATGATAAGCCATTATTCCTTCATTCCCTACTCCTTACACACTCCTTTCCACAGCCCAGCCACCCTACATACACCAGTTTCCTTTCTTAAAGCTTAACTCAAATTCACTGTTCTCATACATCCATAAAACTGTTACATGCACATCAACTGAGGATCCTTTCACCCGTTCATGGAAAATCATTCTCCCTGGAGAAACATGGGGAAAGAACATTCTTCCAGTTTATCCAGTATACAACATTTAAGTAATTCAATCATAATATCCTTTGGATAAAAGACGCACACAGAGGAGCATGACAATTCAGGTTCAAAAGAGAGAGGCTGAAAAACACCCAACTTAGAAGCCAGGGTCCCATGCTGTGCTCATGGTCTAGGGCTGGCCTTTACACTCAGGAGCTGCACAGTGTCCTGGGCTGGAGCATGAGCGCGGTTTTGATTACTACACAAACAGTTTCACACAAGGGTATACTGTTATATATTCATGAAGCTGCTGCAGCTGGATTAGCTCCAGACACCACCTCATCTGCAGCTATGAGAGAGCCCCATGGCCTGATACAGTGAGACCTGGGGGAGCCAGCCCTGCTCCCATTGGCAGAAATGGAATAGTCCCTATTTACTGCAATGAGATAGAGAAAATCCTAAATTTCATTGCACTGGCACCCTTGTCACTCGATGACATCACGCCCCAGAGAAGCTCCTTGTGTAAACAGCAAGAATCTTGAAAGAAAACAACAAAAGGACCTTGAAACAAAATTCTTGCTGCATTACCTGAAAGTCTGGTTGTGTATGGAGTAGAGCTGGCATGGCTGCTGTTAAAATGACTGCACCATTTCTGTAACAGCACCGTGTCAGCATTGCCACAGTTTCCTTCAAGCAAGTGATTTTCATTTTCTTATCCGTACTCTAACAAACACCCTTTGTACTGATTAATCAAACACCTTCATTATCATTTAGTCCTTGGCTAAGAGAAAATAAAGTAGACTGTTTGAAGCAGCTCGGGTTCTACGGACTCACAAAGAACAGAGCTGAGGCTTAGCACAGAGCCACCTGCTGACAACTAAGTATATTTATCTCTAATCCTTAAAATCAGACCGAGGTGCTGCTTATATCACATGTTGATAACAAGAAAATAAGGAATAGAAAATAGAGAAGTCTATTTCAGCCAACGCAAATCTTTTATTCTCACACTGATTTTAGACTGGTGCTTTTTTTTTCCTAGAAAACAACAGTTCGTAGTGAGTTTTCTGTGGCTCTTTATCAAAAAGAGGGAGAAAAGCTGAAAAGCAGATCATTAATATCAAACGCAAATGCAGTGCAATTCTGTTGTACCCTAAAACACACATAAAACACTACAGATAGTGCATGCAATATTACAAAGAATTTTGGCATTTACCGACACCTTCAAATTTTCATTTCAGCGCCAGACAAACCTGCACTCACCCTCATTCTGTCTGATAATGAAATGAGCCGCCAAAGCCAGATTAAAAAGAGCAGGACCCAACACAACCAACCTCTGACCAATGTCTGCATCAAAACCACCTGGCGAGCTGGGGTAGCTTACTCTGAAAGTTCAGTCTGGGGCTTTAAATCAGCCACTTTGCAGGATGATTATTTGACTTGCTCTGCCTCACGCTCCTGTGAACATTTCAGATGCTTTCACCCATGATACCAAATAACCTGTGCATGTTTTGGTGTCAGGTGGCAAGTACACGTGAAGACTAAAGGCCATGAAAAAGCAGGATCTTTTCAGCAAATCCTCATGAGTGCCATTTGTTTATTTGAATTTAGAGCTGTGTGAAGAAATAAGTGGGGTGTACACGCAAAGCCCTCAGATATCTGTTTATTTCCTTCTCAGGGCTGTACAGAAGCAGCCTAACAAAATGGGATGCTAACAAAATGTGATTTGCTCTCTTTTAGTCTTGGTTTCCCCAAACCCTGCAACACTGCCAGTGTGACTGGCAAGCTGCTACTGCTTGGGGCTGCACCTGAGCCATCCTGCTCCTCCTTGCAGCTCAGGGCACATGGAGCTCCAGCTTGCTCCTTGCCCAAACTTTAGCTCTGTCGTATCCATGCACAAGAAGTTTAATTTAGAGGTTAACTCAGCCAGACTGTCTTGCCAACAGAGGGCAGTCCTACTGTTAGGTGGATTTCTCCAGCAGCACACTTTGTAAATGCCCCACTCTGCACAAAAAATGTTGGTTGTGCCAAGGATCACTCACCAGCTCAGCTGCCCAGGGCCCCATCCAACCTGACCTTGAGCAGCTCCAGGTATGGGGCACCAGAGCTTCTCTTCTTGATGTCCTTCTAGTGTCTAATCTAAACCTACATTCTTTTAGTTTAGAGTCATTATCCTTTGTCCTGTCACTATGCTCCCCAATAAAGTCTCTCCATCCTTTGTATAGCCCTCTTAAGTACAGGAAGACCACTACAAAGTCTCCTTGGAACCTTCTCCATGCTCAACAAGCCTACCTCCCTGAGCCCACCTTCACAGGAAATGTGCTCCAGCCCTTTGATTATCTTTGTGGCTCCCACTCCCCCATACTTGCTCTGACATACCTTCCTTGTGCCAGGGGCTCTGGAACTGAATACAGTACTGTAGCACTCATGCCCAAACCCAGCTTCATCTTCTACCTCTTCGAAGGGAGGCGGGACACATACCACAGACAGATCCCCTATCCCTACACTTTCCCTAACTATTCAGTTTCGTTGGCATAAAACTCATAGAGTTAAAAAAGGATGACCTTTTACCTTGGATACATTTAGGCAGTATGTTGTGAATATAAAAGTACAGCTTGTTCTCTCCCCCAGTGCTCCCCAAAAGTGATTATATCAGCATTTCTTAATTCTTTCTTAAAAACAAAACAAAACAGAAACCCTAAAACATTTAAAAATGATGAGTAGGCCAAAGTTTAGCTGAGAAAGTTGTTGAGACAGAGGTCTTGGCTGAGTACCCACCAAAATCAATAGGAATCTTTCCATTTACTTAATGGGCTTTAGACTGAGCCTTGAGTGAAGGCGGGGTGGGAAGGGGGGGGGGGGATCTGTGCTGATTACACTCTTACAAAGAAGTGTTTGAAATAATCTGCTGCCATCTGTTTTTGTTTTGCTAACCCACTCATTTGGGCCTGAGCAGAAAATCTATAAGACGGATAAAGTATTAGTTATCATCAGAATGGCCTGTTTGCATTTCTCACCTTCCCAATGAACTACACTCATTGTCCACGTGGAAGATTTCCTTATGTAGATAAAATGAACCACCAGAAAATAAGAGATTATGATGGGTGTTAAGTATGTATGCATATATGAACTGCAGTTTACATGCAGAAGTATATTTCTTCAGCCGCTAAGAGCTGCATCAAGATCTCGATATATTCATAGGGATAGTAACATTATCTGGGTTTGGGAGTGGAAAGAAGTAATATTTATGTCTCTTCTAGTAACACACTAGTAATGTTTTCATGGGACTGCTTGACTGCCTCCATTATCTTAAAGTCTTGCCCCAACTATTTGGACATCAAGCTGATGATTCTGTGATTCTATGACAGGAATCCAATGCCACCACATCCACTTTATACATGGCAATCTCTGTGCTGGGAACAAAGCAGGGGGACACCACAGAGACAAGAAAATTATGAGGACCAGACTATTGAATCCATTCTAATATGAGGACGGATCCTCTCTTTAAATCAATCATCTATAGGTAACAGTGTGGAAGTTTATTAACAGCCTGAAAAATCAGTGTTGTAGAGGGAAGAGGGGCACACAGCTGACTGCTGTCTTTTAGGGGATGTGAAGTGTCCTTTGAGGGGAGGGAGCAATATGCAGGATACAACCTGTGAATCCAGTAGCTCAGAGCCAGAGGGGTACAAAGTACTTGAGCCATTTTCTCTCACTGAAAGCATACATTTGTTTACCAGGCTCCTTATCTAACAAAATAACTGGAAATACAACTTCTCTGGCAACTCCAGACAATGACATCAAACAGAAAAAGTAAAGCTCTTCTTTCAGTTCCCCCAGAGACAGCTGCTTTAAATGCAGATATACAGTATTCTCTCTACCAATTGCCCAAGAGGGGGAGATTTTTGTTTATTTATTCTCATCAAAGAGCACTATCCTTTGCCTAGGGTGAAATATCTCCTTCTACATGAATGCATTTTCCTGAGATCTTCACAAGTCATTCCCTGGCACAACATGATCCATAATAAGCAGGTCTCCCGATTCCAAGGAATTATATTGAGTTTGGCTACACAAAAAATGGGCACACTCACAACTGAGGCCCAAAGGTATCCTCCAAAAGCATCCAGAAGATTTTACTGATTCCAAAGAAATCACTTCATAATTTCAGATTTGCAGAAGGCCCAAGCGATATTTTCTCAGCGTACTCAATTTTATGGACAAAATGAATATTTATTATAACTTGAGTTCAGTGGCATTTCAGAACACATTGATCCTGCATGCCATGTAAACTCAGCATAGAAGTCCAAAGGCAGCAAATGATGACAAAGTATGTAACTGGTGACTCATGTGGAAGAAGCTGATGATCTCTGTTGCGTGAACATGGCTACAACACCTTTTATTGAACCTCATTAGAGACACGAGAATGACTGACAAGAGGACTCACATCTGCTCTTTGGCTCCTAGGTTACTCTGCAATAAGGTACAAGAACAGAGTCATTCCTAGTCATTCATCACGGGATCAAATGTGGATAAGATAGTGAATACTACAGCTCTGGGTATGATTCAGAGCTCTCTTGTCATGTCCGCAGTGGGAGAGGTCCCTAGTATCTGTCAATAAGAGAATGGCTCAAGTGTGACTGTAAGATAATGCTGACAGAACCATATTCTCCTCAACATATGCCATGCACTTCATTTCAGAAATTAAGCAAAACTTGGCTGGTAAGCCATCAGATAAACAAGGACGGAGACTGGCTAGCAATGCTCACCTTCTCTAGCCTCACTGAAGGGTGTAGTGACTTCATAGTATGAAGCGTCAGTTCCTAGCACAGAAGGAGCATTAACAGTATAGTGACATTCAAGTGGAGCAAAACTCATGGTAATTAGGCTTGTCAGGTTGTTACTTTATGGTCAGAATCAAAATCAGAAAAGACAAAGCTTTGGTGGGTGGGTTGGGAGAAGGCTGCCCAGACAGGGGTCAGTGTATGAGGTAGTAACACAATCCGAGGCTGTGACATGGGGGAAAACAAGGGCTCTGGACCAGAAGTGACCAAGACCAGGAAGCTCCAAGTGGTGGAAACCAAGGGCAGTGAGGCTCTATCGTGCAGAGTGGGGAACTACTGGCATTATGGGACAAATCCATTCCTCTAATACAGCCTGACAAGCCTGAGGGAAATGAGTAGGTGTTGGGGTGCACCAGGGACCAACGCAATGGCTAGCAACCATGGATTATAAAAGGATATGGCTACACATATGAAAGTAGTAAAAAGAGATCTGTTAATTATAAATAAATAAATAAATAAATAAATAAATAAATGGGGAAAAAAAGCTGTTAGAGCCTGAAGGCTGACAGGTACAGAGGCAGGTTAACTCTGCCAGAAGTCATTTCACTGCCCAAGTCAGGTGTGGAGGTGTGGGCTCCATGCTTGGTCTAAGAGCTCCTGAGAGATGAAGAGCTTCTGTAGCTCACCAAGGTATCATTTATCCAGAGACCAAAGGTACCCTAAAACATCATTCCCCAAAGTCACAGCAATATCTTTTTCAACCTTTGTCAATTTGCAGCCCCTATAAGTTTTCTGCTGGAGATGCTCTGGAAATTTCAAGTGTGTAGGTTACTGTACTCCCCACGAGCCAGCTTTCAGCCCAATGCTGCCCACAGATATCTGTGATTCATTCACATCCACAGCATTGCCAAGGGGGGCAGTCAGGGCAAAGCCCGACCTTCCAATTTTAACACCCTATCTAACTATCAAACACCCACATATAAACACGTGTTTGAAGAATGTCACACCACTGAAATACTCTCGGTTGGGTACGTTTCCCCATGTGTAGTGTGTGTTCCCATCCATCAACGCCATCTTGATGCTGTTGTTAGAATCATCCATAACTCAGAAGAACAAAAGGAAGCAAAATACCCAGCCATGAAATCTCACAATAAAGGGCATTTTTCTGGGCCACGTGGTTTACTGAAGCAAGGGGTTAGGCTGTTGTTCAGAAGAAGCTTTCAGAACCAGAATCTTTGCAAACCACAGGACCATTTCAAGGCAATTGCACGGGATTTTATTTAGTGCAAAAAAACCCCTCCACCTTTTTCTGCATAGCATTACAGAGCAGAAAAGTCACCTTTAGGAGGAGCCTCATTCCCTCCTGTACAGCTAATAAAAGCCCTGTGACTCCTGCAGATCTGATGGGTGTTATGCATTAGGGCTTCATCAACAGAAAAAACTACAGAAAATGGCAAAAAGTAACATCATGAGAGCATCTCATGCACAGCCTTACCTCAAAGCATACAGAGAATGAGCAATGTCTGTATCACATAACTCTCTCTAAATCATGCACATGACCTGGCAGAAATAAAGCAGAGCCAGGGCAACACAGGTAGGGATCCACAGAATAGTAAGAGCAGTTAAGAAATTAATGTGGACACTTTGTGTGCACAGTGAAGAACAGAATGCTGGGTCTGCATGAAAGCAATAAGAAAGAACTGAGTTTACTTAAGGGCAGTCTCGGGAGTGCTTCTTGCAGAAAGGATTGCTTAGCAAAAACAGGAAAGGGCAGAAAGGCTGCACAAAAGGTCGGCTTTTGCAAATCTAAGCTGACCCTTGTAATCTGCTACCTTTGTTCCCAACACTGCTGTAAACACATCTGTTCACTTCTTGCAAGTCCCCTCTCAGACCAAGGTTGGTAGGATACAGAAACACCTTATTCTGCCTTGATCTCACTCGCGTAATTTATCAGAGCCTTGGGAAACAGAAGAAATGTCCAAACTGATCCCTGGGCTCCTGACTTGTCCCTTGTGTCATCTGAACGCTGCCCAAAGCAATGCTTGTGTGTGACTGACTGCACACCTTCAGCAGGCAACTGATCCTCACACCTAACAGTCCCCCCAGTCAAAACGCTTCCTAACGTGTAGCTTTATTCTCCATTCCTACGTGTTAATCTGCAATACTCATGGTGCTTCACAGCGCTCCCTGACATGTCCGAAGCCTGTGATTCACCTCTCCACCCACTCCTCCTATTTCCTGAACTATACAGCCCACACACCACGCTTTCTGGATCTCCAGTCTCCTTTCTCTGAGTCTGTTGTGATCTGTCAGCAACTTTCTTGAAAATCTGCTCTGATATTACATGTTCACCAACATGCCCAGAGAGGTGGTGTGTGCCCCATCCCTGGAGACACGCAAGGTCAGGCTGGAGGGGCTCTGAGCAACCTGATGTAGTTGTAGGCATCCCTGTTCATTGCAGGGCAGTTGGACTAGATGGCCTTTTAGGTTCCCTTTCAACTCTAAGGATTCTATGATTCCACGAACTTGCTGATGGTGAAACATGGCACATTCAGACTTTTGTCGTAACGATACGATTGCTGTGAGAAGTGGGTTAAGCAAACTTGTTCAACTTGAACCAGGGCGGACAAGTGAGATGTATGGCATCAGCTGCAGCACCCAGCCAAGGGGCAGCCGGGCAGAAATGCAGTCAGTGAGATCGATCAGCACAATTACTGATCAAACTCCACCTCCAGTGTTCACTCCCTTCATACCATCCGTGCACTTTGTCCCCTGCGTGATTAATGTTTACAGCGAAGGCTGGAGCACAACCTTGCTGAGTATTTTGGCCTCCTCACCTTAGCTTATGATTAGTTGGTTTTCTCTCCCACTAAAACAGAGGGATGATTCTGTCTTGGTTTTCCTATACTGAAGTTACTACTGCTAGTGTTCCTATACTGAATGTTATCTCACCAAGTCTGCTTTTAACAAAACCTCATTTTTTCTCCTTGGCCTGCCTGAGCCAAAGCTACCATTTGATACTTGTCCTTAGCAAGATTGGTTTCTTCTTTCTACTTGATTCCTCATTACGTTTCAGTTCACTATTTGACCAGCTTGATCTCTTTCATTTCTTTTCCTTCTTCTTTTCCTTCTTCATAATATATTGATCCCACCAACAATATTTCCTTAAGAAAATGACAGTTTCTTCAACCTGAAGCTTATCCCACAAGTCCTTGTCCCACAGTCCTGTTTTGGTGGAGGGCACTGACTCCGTACTGCTGTTCCCCTATCATTTCACTATCTCAGTTGTACTGCCACATTCTCAACTTCATTTTTTCACTAGCCAGAAATAAATCCAAAGTATTTCTTTTAGATAAGGTAGTTATTTCCTCTATTTTCTGTACCACAGAGTCATGTCCAACATACTGGAGTTTAAAAACACAGCTGTGTTTCTTTGAAAAACTTCTGTGCTTAATTAGAAAGGTAAACACATCCAGTCCTCTGGAAGCACTGGTAACAATGAAGTAGAATCCCTCTTAATAACTCACCAGCAACCACAGCATCACATACTGAGATTTTTCTCCAATGGGGCAAATAAAGTCATGGAACCAGAACCTGGCCCCACCGGAGGCCCTCCATATGGAGTAAATCCTTCCATTGCCTATCTAGGAGAGACAGTCAGGCCAATGTAAGGTACCTGTTGCAGTTGTTTATGGACAACATTCATCAGAAACAGTTTAGCTATGTAATTAGCATTGCACATGCTTTGGATCTTATCTGTATGATTGTGTCCTTGCTGGTGTTCCAAGATACCTCCGTGCAGAGGAGCCCAGCTCCCACAGCAATGACTTTTCCCATCTGATGGCTTTATTGCTGCTTGCTTAAGGGAAGAAAAAACAAACAAACAAAAAAACCCACAACCTTTTAAATACCCCGCTCTGCACAAATAAGTTTGGTTGTGCCAAGGATCAGCTCAGCTGCCCAGGGCCCCATCCAACCTGGACTTGAGCACCTCCAAGGATGGGGCACCACAGCTTCTCTGGGCAGCCGCGCCAGCATCTCACCAACCTCTGAGTGGAGAATTTCCTCCTAGTATCTAATCTAAGCAACACGTGTTAGAGTACAAGAAAAGAAGGGGTTAACACTGGAGAAGGACACCTCCACACCTGAAAGCCCTAAGTAGTACGAAAAGAAAGAGATTAAAGTCTGAACTCAGTTCATATTGGGTAGGCTGTTGGTCTGAGCTTTGCCATAGGGGGGGAGGCTTACTACTTCTGAGTTGGGAAGGGATGCTTCAAAGAAACAAGTAAAACAAGCAAAGCAGACAATTTGCCCTGGGTTAAAAGGTTTGTTTTCTTTTCTGGCTGATATAAGGGTTCCAAAGCTGAGGCTTGAGGACATTCATCTGAGTCTGGCTGAGTGCTGAAAGAAGGCTGGAAAGTGAAGAAATATGGTGAGTGGTTCTTCTGTACTGCACAGGCTGGGCCAGAGAGTGATCTTGGCCCATGTGAGCCAGCTGTAACTTAAGACCTAGAGCCCTCTGGGATGTCACCCGATGGGCAGTAACAGGGAGCTGCTGGGCCGTGTGCTAGCTCTGCATCAGTGCATCGTGCAGCACCAGCCCCGGGGCTCCCATGCTAGTTTTATCTGTGTGGTTTTGAGCCGAGAAATACTGTGTGCATGCCCACAGGCCAACATAAGAAAGAAATACTGCACTTGAACCTGCTCTGTAACCAGAAGTCGCTGCTCCTCGGCCCCAGGAAGGCTAAATGCCTCCCCTGAAGCCACTATAAACATTAATCCAAGCTGTAAGCTTATTCCCAGGCTCTAAAATCAGAAGCTGAAACACTTTAATCTGTTGATTTGCTCTAATGCTTAAAGGATTCAAATGAGATTGGCTCCTGCTGTTGCTCTATTAGCTGTCAATCAGTTGTACACGAAACACGAAATCGCTCCCGCTCTTTCCCTAGGTAAGCCTCAAGCAGAAACACCTTCCATCTCCGGTGCTTTGCAGCGTGTCTAGCGGTACGAAGCACCAACGCCAGCACCTCCAAACCAGCACTAGCACGACGCGCTCCCGTCCCGGCCGGAGCCGCCCCTGGGCCGGGCGGTGGGGCGGAGCCGCTCCGCTCCCATTAAGTCTGGCGGCGGCGCTGCCCCACTAGCGGCCGGGTTGGGTCATGGAGGTGGCGCGGGACTGCGTGGGCTCGATGCTGCGGTGAGTGAACGTGTGCGGTCGGGGCCACGTCCTTGGCGGCTCGGGGTGGGAGTCGGTGCCGGGCTCGCGGCTCCGTGCGGGTGCGGGGCGCTTCCATCTGTAGGTGTGTGTATAGCTCGTCCCGACTGACAGCACGGCAGCACTGCTGCGGCTGTGTTCGCGTTGCAGATGCGCTGCTTGGGGTGGGGGGAAGGTCCGTCGCTGTGCCTCGCAAGCGTCCCTAGGAGCAGCCTTCTGCTGGGGTCTTAGGTTTTAGCAGAGTAACCGACGGTCATCTGATAGGAGTCGAAGTCTCCTCTCTGATTTCTGGCTTTTTTTTTATTTTTCTTTTGGCTTTGCTGATTCTGTCCCTGTCATTTGTGAACTCTAACCTACAAATCAGACTGTGCCGTATTCTGAAGCCCTGCATGTTGTGCAACGTTCCCGAACCAAGACCATTGCACCATGTTCTTAGACAAACATATGAGATATATTGCAAGCAGAGATAACAAGTGAAATTAGTGTCCGGGGCTTAGGGCAGGCTTTAATCCCTGGCTTTGCCTTCAAAAACAAACAAACAAAACAACCAAAACGAATTCATTTGTCTCATCAGCCCTGGTGCTGCACTGAGTGTTTGGGGCAGCACCTTCAGATCCCTCTTGAGCCAAGACCGACTGGATAATGCTGGAGTACATGGGTGAAACAGCATCAACCTTGAAGAGCTACCCGAGTCCTGGATTGCTGTGAGGTGGCAATCTAGAGCTTAAAAGCAAGACCTACTTTACCTTTTTTTGTGCTTTTGTTTTTAACTTCATTCCACTGGAAGAATTAGACAGTAGTGTAAAGTCGTGCATGGTTCTTGAGCCCGGAGGAAGGCTCTTCAAACATGATGTGTATTTGGCTCTGCTGGTGCCTGAGATGAACCCTTGCTCCTAAAAGATCTCAAGTCCTCAAGCTGTGTCCCCAGTGCTCTTTCTTCTGCATCAGGATGTGTGATTTGACCTTTTCCTTATGCTTTGTCTTCTATGAATAATAACAGGGCTTAAGTAATGAAAGAGAATAGGAGTGGTATTCACATACAAACAAAGCCATCTTGGCAGTATTGCTATATTTATTACTTAAGTGACTGCACACTAGTTTTCTTATGTGTGAAGAGGGAATGGGCTGTGCTAGCTCCGAAAGTGCTGTCTCTTGAACTTGAGCATTGCACTTCCAGCATGTAAGTGCCCGGCGACGTGGAGGTAGATGGACACACTTCATGCACAAGAAGTGAACTGGAGTGAATTGCGATGGGAGCTGCCTGCAGTCTGGCAGGGTGGTTGGGGCACTGCTTGTGGAGTCAGTGTAGAGATTAACACACACCCTGTGCCAACACGTTTTCCTTCTATGGAGAATGCCATCATCAGTGCTATGTTGTCATCTTGTCCTCCTCCCTGGTCGTGATCCTCCTCCAGGAGGGAAACTCTTAGCATTTTAATTTAGTTCCTACAACCCTTATTGAGTGCTCACACATACTTGCTCTGTTATGCCATTTGGTGAAGGACAGAGGCAACAGAGCTCAGGCAGTACTACGTAGAAGCTATTAAGTTCAGCTAGAAATAACAGTTAAACATCCCCCTCCTTTAAAAATAAATGAGAGTTCCAGTAATGCTTATTAGTTTTTTAGGAAAGGAAACACCTTAGTGTATGTGTCACTGAAATATGGGAATGAAACTCACCAGCCCAAATGATAGGTAACACCAAAATCCACTTATGTACAGAAGAAAAGTAATATCCTGAAGGCTTGTGGAGCAGTGGTTGTATCAGGAAGTTCCACTTGAATTCCAGCTCTGTGTTTTGAATATGGCTGATACAATCAGTCTTCATAAAGCAAACTCTCATCATAATGCACAGTCAAAATTAGTCCTGTGTACCCTCTGGGTGTTTGTTTTGCAAGTAAATACAATGACGTCTATGGCTGAAAGCAGTAAGAGCTGCTGCCTTTCTCATTCACTATAGCGTTAAAACCTGTTGACCTCACTGCAACCTTAACGTTAGCTGAACTGAGCAGCAGCTTGGCCCACGTCTGCTTGAGATGTTTTTCATTGGAGGAGTGTTTTCAAATGTCACTGGCAAGAGAAGGTTCAGAGACCACTTCCCATAGAGCTATGTAGTATTTGCTTTTGAAAGTAAGCTCCGCAAGTGTGCCGTGATCTCCGAGTTACTTGCTTAATGTGCTTATGTACTGAACTCAACAGTCCTCCTTCTCACAGCACTTGATGTATTTTTATAACTACACTGAGTTTTTATTTATCTTAGATCTTTGGTATCCGTGGGAGCATCTGTGGGAGCAGCAACAAAACAGACCCTGTTCCCTCCTCTCATGCCTGCAGGGAGGCCTTTCCGTGTGTCAAATGCCTCCAGAAGCAGCCGGAAAGGAATTGTTGCAAGCAGCCTGCAAGAGCTCATCAGCAAGGTACAGCAAACATTCCCGTTCTGTCTGAAACTTATACTGAAGTACAGCATCCCAGGAAGGCAAACCACAGGCATGTGTTCTTCTAAACATCACTAGAAGGGAAGTTCAGGAGAATGCAGCAGATAAGCAATCTAAGTATTAAAGGACAGGAAAAAAATCCTATTGGTGGGGTTGCCATTTGAATTCTATCATTTGCTGGTTTTTGCAGACTTTGGAAGCCTTCCTTATAACTGCTAGCACGGTCACTCTGGTTTTGGAAGAAGATGGCACAGTTGTGGACACGGAAGAGTTCTTTCAGTCCCTGGATGATAACACACACTTTATGGTTCTAGAGAAAGGACAGAAATGGACACAAGTAAGTGCTTCCTGCCTTCCTCCTACTTGAACAGGAGTGTATGGGAAGAGGTCTATTGCTCTCAAGTTCTTGGGAGTAGGAGAGAAGGGGAAGGAAGCTTTCCCTAAAGGAGGGAAGGTAACAATTCCCTGTTAATCCTTTGCGGGTGAGAAATCACTCCATTTGTTGTCTCTTGCTTGGACGTAAGTTGTTGACAAGAATCTGCCATGAACTAACATGTTACAACTGAAAAATAAACAGGTGACATCTCTCATTTTTAGAGAGCTGCAGGAGTAATAGATCTTGAGCTGTTCTGTAGCACAAGAAATAAGGGCTTTGATTGCCTTAAGCTAAAAATACTATATCTCTTGAGTTAATTTTAGAAGGGAAAATGCCCAAACTGAGCAGTAAAAGATGAGTTTTGCCTTGTGTTTGCAATAATAACTTAGGGAAGATGCCTGTGTTTAATCTTGCACATAGCTAAATGTTGTCATCAGAACCTAACATTGGTCTTTATGCTTTGGGATATTGTAAGAACTATTAAGATTGCTTAGCTTTGGTTTTCTGAAAGTGTGCACTCTGGTTTAGCAAAGGAGTGTAGTCTACCTGTACAGTAACAAGATGGTTAAACTCCTAAGTGTCTTCAGTGAAATAGTTGTTACTAGAGAGTTAAAATCAAAATCTCTTCTACCAGGTACAGAGCAACTCAGTTGTAAGCAGGTCTCCTATTCATTTGTATGTGCATGGCTCAGTCATGTGGCCCTGTTATTTGGGCTGTTGCAGTGTGAGCAGGTTGTGTGGGTAGTTTCCCCAAGGTATCTCACTGAATTATCAACCTGCCACATCTGACCTTGAGCTCCAAGGATGCAAAGGGAGTTGCAACTAGGATGTGACTCCACCTTGCTCCTTTCTCCTCTGCCTTATGTCCTGTTTGGTATGGCAGCAGAATACATGTAAGTGCTGCCTCTCTTCAGACATCATCTGGAAGGGAGCACCAACTCTGTTGTGCTTTATCCAGATGTTCTGTGTGCTAATGGGGAGATGGACATATGCTATCAAGCACACCCAGCTGTGTGCACAAAACTTGTTGATGGGGGTCCAGTTGCTGGAGCTGGGAAGCTGTCAAAAGTAAACCAAGCATAGAATTGCTGGCTAACAGTATACCATGGTGTTTATCTTAGACTAACTTATTGTGATGCTATTTGAGCATCGGGGTGGCAAGTATAAAAAGCCCCAATCTTACACAACCTTATTGCTTAATACAGCAATCATAAGATAGATTGGCAGCTGCTAGGATATGAACCTTGAACTGAATGTGCTGAGCAGAGTAACCCATGTATCCACTAGATGTCTCTATAAATATGGGTCTTGCTTATTGTTTTTCTTATTGAAGCAAATGGCCCAATCCTGAAAGAGGACAAAGGCTGCTTTCAGTAAGAGACTAGACTTCAAGTTGAAGATGACTTTTCATACTCCTTTTTTCCTCTTAAATTCCGTATTAAAACCTAGGCCTAATCTGTAGTAATGCCTTCTTGCTGTCACTCCTTAGGATGTGACGAGATAAAGTTTTGTGCTAGTTTCCAAGAAGGAAAAGTGTTTTGAGCCAGGATTTGAAGTGAGAACTTGACTGTTTTCACAGGAAGCAAAGTTTTTACTTCACCTGAGAAACACAGATTCTTTGCAGCATCTCCATTGTTGCTGATGAGTATTGTTAGGTCCTTTCATTTAGGACAAAACATCCCATTAATTTAGTGTCCTGATTGTTTTGACTAACTCCAAGGACTGGAGTGAGTTGCCTCTGGAGAACTGTGACATTAATAATTGTATTTCTATAGTTTCTTGGTTTATGGTATAAACTGTCTCCCTTATTTTAAATTAGACAAGAAATGGAATTGTCCCTGCAAGACAAAAGAAGAAAATGGGAGTAGCTAACATCACGTTTGATCTCTACAAGCTGAACCCTAAGGATTTTATTGGCTGCTTAAATGTGAAGGCAACCTTCTATGAGATCTACTCAGTGTCATATGACATCAAGTGTATGGGAGCAAAAAGTATATTGCGGTAAGTATGCTTCCATCACTGATCAGGCAGTTAATGAAACATCTGTTTGCTTATCAGTTCTGTGAAGCCAGTATATTTATAGACTTAGTATTTTTTACCATGTCATGTCTACTGCTGTCAAGTGTGAAAGTCAGTGCCATGTCAAAACCAGCAGCCCTGACTGAAGGAAACTTAAGTTTAGACTCCTTCACAAAGATACTGTACTTTGATTTTTACAGCTGTTGAAATGACAGCCCTGAGTTACTCTACCTGACTCATTCCATTCTTGTTGAGATGCAAGAGTGTAGTTAGTGCATATTCTTACTTGGCGAACAGATCTACCCTGAACAAAGCAGATTACATACCTGTAAGCAAAGCTTTTACTTGACCTAAGCAATGTATCTTTAGTATGAAGTCTTCAAAAAGGCTCTAGACACACTGATGCAGATATTAAGCACTGTAATGCTAATCTTGTTCCATGCTTCAGACCTCTGCCACTCTGCTTAGGAGATCCCTTGCTTAAATTGTTCACGCCATGGTCCCAAGTAACTGTAGCTACAACAGTGACCGTGTAGCTGTATGCTATGTTCATGCACGGTACTGTTTTATTAGTCTCTTGAAAGCAAACCTCTACCTTCAGATGACTGCACTCCTGCAGTTCCTATGTTTGTCAGCCTCTTGGGCCAGGACAAACTCCTGATTTCTGGCTGTTATTGATGATGAGTGTCAGCACTAGAACTTGCACTGTGGAGGAGAATTTTAAGTGACAGTTCTGCCTTGCTGCCAACACAGTGCAGCTGGTGAGAAAGAAACAGTGCTGGCAAACAGCTGAAATAGCTCTGAAATTCTTCTAGAACGCTGTTACTTTACAAAGAGTTGAAGGGGAAGTGCCAGCATGACAGTGGGAAAACAGTCCGCTGCTCTCAAATACTAGAGTGAGGCAGTCTCTCTCAACTTGCCATTTAAGCAGGGGACACATGGTGTTCAATTCTCAGCGTATTCTCTGCTGAAGAGTTCTAAATTCCTAACTCTGCCCTCCCTCTGAGCCCACCTGTGGAGTGTGAGGGGAAACAACTTTAAAATACTGCAGTTGTTCGCTGGTGGGAGGGGCTCAAAGCCTGTCAGATCTGTTTAGTGCGTTTCCCTTAAGACTTTCTCCTTTCTTGTCCAACTAAAGGATCAAATGTCCAGTTCAACAAATAACTTCCTCCATGGCTTAAGTGACAACTGGTCTCATGTGCAAGTGACACACTGCAGCTGCTCAAAAGCTTGGCACCAGGTGCAGCCTTCTTTGTGGCTGTATGGCCCTTTGGCATGCACTGTCTTGTGGAGGGAAGGACGTATCAACGTGGTATACGTGTGGGAAGCATAGGAAAGGGTACACTGTTCTTTAAAGGCTTTGTGTTTTCTGCTAGAGCTCAAAAGAGAAGTACATTGCAATTGTGAACCCCCTTGTTTGTTTACTTAGGACTTCAGAAAATCTTTTTGGTGCCTTCGGAAGCTGATCCCCTTCCAATTTTGGTGTAGTTCTGTTTCTTGTATACCATTTCCCCAGTGCTTCAGCCTCACATGTTTGAGGACCTACTTTTCAAGGCTTAAATATATTTCTCAGCACTGATGTTCCCATTATTTCATGAAGACTGGAAGGTATAAACAGATACAAGGAAACTGAATAAATGACCACTCAGATATGATGATCTCTATCACTTAGATATCCTGTGGTGATCCATAGTCTGTATTGTAGATTTCTGATACTTGCCCGGTCATAATTTATGGATCTGTTTGGATTCCATCATGTGATATATCCGAGTGCTGATACTTCATGTCTTAAAAGTGACACAGTTGTGAATAGAATTCTTAAGATTTGCAGTTTGGATAGTGTGAACTTGGCTGGCTTCACTTGTTTTGCTGTTGGGCACCCAGTGTAATGCAATTGCTCAGCTTCAGTGCTAATGAAGTCTGATCTGTAGCTTTGGGGTGCACGCAGTGTTCTTCCTTACTGGCCTGAAGGGGTAATCAAGATCAATTCATGCTGCAGGAATGCTGCTGGGCTTTCAGGCAAAGTTAAATCTTCTGTGGTATTCTGATAGTTTGATGGCTTTCCAGAAGGCCTAACCGGATGACAGAGTGATTTGTTAAATATGTTTTCTGGTTCTGCCCAAGTCTACAACGCATCAAGAATTTTCTCTCAGTCATTGCCTGTGGAAGTACTTGCTCTAAGGAATGGGTGAGCTTCTCAGAGCTGAGAAGGAATAAACAAATTCTTAAATGTATCTGCTTAATTCATCCTTAAGGTGCTTGGGATGGGAGAGGTTTGGGCTGTGTTTTCCTGTTGAATGTTTTTAACAAATGGCTTTTTCTTCTAGGAAGGTGCTTCAGATAATATCTCATGTGGCACAAATAACTGGACAGTTTCTTCTCTATACTGGAACATACATGTTGCATTTGATGGGTGAATATGATGAAGATGCCACCTGTAGAAGATCACAGCACAAGTAGAGACCGCAGCAGCACTTCTGATACTGGATCCTTTTGTTTAAGGACAGTCTCGTGCCCAAATCTGAATATAATGATGTTTTAGTAGGGAGATATCCACTAAGGTGAACTAACAGTTGTTTTTTTCCCCACTTGGGAATGTTTGTAGGCCTTAGTTGTAAAATAAGTGTTTGGCATTCATGGGCTCTTAACACAGCAAAAGGATGGGTGCCTAATGACTGAGAACCAGGCAAAAGAAGAAGAGAACGCAAATTTTTACCCCAGCAACTTGGTGGAAAATAAGATTATTTGGAAGCATGTGCTTTGTAACAAATGAAATATTTCCTTGTGCTGATCAAAACACGGTCTGCATTCTTTATGGCTGTCTACTTGCCTTCTGAACAGACAGGGCTGTCCTTTTCTTTTTTTGGTTTTATCCCTAACACTGCTGTTGTTAGTGTCCAGCTGGCACTGGGGTACAGAAGGCTGAAGTGTACTTATTTTCCATTTCTAATAATGGAAATATACAATACAACCGAATCCTGGTTCAGTGACTGAATGCTGTCATTAAGTCTCATTCAACAAAGCGCAACTACTATGCAGAAGTTTAAATTTTAGCCTTATTTCCTTTAAAACAAGTAAACATTTTGTATAACTACTTGTACTATTCAAGTCTATAGAATGTTCTGATTAATATAGTTTATGGAAGTATAACAGCATATATAACAGCATATATATACATATATTTTTAATGTGTTTCATGTCCCATTCTGCCATGCAGCATTGAACAACTTGTCATAGAGTCATCCAAATGGCTTACAGAAAACCTCCTGAAGATTTCTTCAGGGTTTAAACCTTCAATTCTGTAATTTTTGTTCTTCAACTACACGTGTAGATGACACTGCATTTCAATCTGCACTTGAAATGTTGGATTTTGATGCCCCTGCATTCAAGGGGATCAGCAGGACCCTATCTACTGTGTAGCACATACTCAAAACTGGGTATTTGCAGTCTTAGTCTCCTAATACAAACCATATTAAAGGACAAAGTTTTTAACCTTCTGATATAATTGTCCAGAAAGCATTATGTAGTTTAGTGAACTGTTAGTATGACTGGTTTTTGGATCTCCTTGTCTGTGAAGACAAATGGGAAAATAAGTAGTGGTAGGCAGTTGTGACAAAATACAGACACCATTGTTGAAGGGGAAATATTCAACACCTGCTGTTCATAGGTGTGGGTTCTGAGGTTTTTATTTGCTTTTTTATGATAAATTTTAATAAGTTACATTATTAAGACTGAAAGCCATTAAGGAGATAACGTGTAGGTAAATATCCTACCTGATTGCAAGTGCCACTCAGGATGAGAAGCTCTGGTGACAGGGTGAACAAGAAGGAAGAGGAAAAAGTAGGAGTGGAAGGGACTAACACATACTCCAGGGTGCTCACCATGCTTCTGCAGAGACACAAGTTCTTTAACCACATACATCAAATGCACTGAGTGGTTGGAGGAAAATCTAATGTGTTAAAAGAGGCACAGATGGACTGAGGTGACCAAGCATCGTGTTTGGTAGGATCCATTTTGATCTGTAAGCTGGATCTCTTCACTTAAAATGTTACCAATACATAGGAATATTGCTCACATTTATCTGCCAGCTTCACTCTCATATGCTTATTTTTGCCTTCCTTTTATGGGTCTGATTATTTTTTTTAGCCAGTTGGAGCTGCATCTTTCAAACCGCTGGTGTGGTGAAAAGCAGCCTAAAATCAATCTATCTTAAAAGGACTAACAGACCAAAGTCTGCTAAAACTCTACCTGTCTCTTCAGAAATGGTGTTACAAATGAGTAGACAGCTAAGAAAGAAACTGAGGCTTTTTTTTCCCCCTCTGATGTGTTGTTTCCAATCCACTTCTGAATATTTGCTGGGGGAGAGAGGGGTGGTGAGGCGTGCAGCTCCAAGCAGGGGGTGGACTGGTTTATTTTACTCATTTTCCCCATGGAAGAATGTCTGCACCTTGCAGTATTGTTAGGTCTCTTTCAGAAGGAAGCAGACTACTCAGCAGGTAATGAGAGAATGGTTATGGAAAAATGAAGGCTTTATCTGTATTGTTCTTTCCCCCATCCCTACTGTGATTGTTACTGTGGTAACTGTTGGCTAGAGTTTTTCTACCCCCTATCAGGGAACTACACTTAGCTGATGCAGTGCAGGGACTTTGTCATTAGCCATTAACTCTTTCAGCTTTTAAGGACCATTTATTGCATTAAAACAAGCCCACCTCAAAGTATTCTACACGTAATGTAGTGTTTCTAGGAATATATATATATACACACACACACACACACACACACACACATTGCTGGTGGTGGAAGCATCAATGTAGGGGAAAAAAACAACATACTTGCATTGTTCAACTTTGCATTCATCTGCCTCTTCAGCTTTCTGTAATTTGAAAGCTTTTGCAAGTCTGAACCACGTGGATCTCAAATTCTGTCCTTCTAAAGCCAGAGGCAGTTGTCACAGAGCTAACACTCCGTAGTTTCCAGTGGTATAACTGTAGAACTAAAAGGCTAACTCAACGTGAATTTGAAATGTTTTTAAGCAGTTGCTTCTTTGGCAGCCTAACACAGTAACGTTTGAGTTGCTGAAGGTCATGTGAGCTGCAGTCTCCACCCCCAGAGCATCACCCTGTGGTTCAAAATGCAAGCAGCTGAAGAAAGTAGCTCGACTTTAATATTTAGGGTGGGAGAAGTGTCTTGGAAAGTTAAGAGTTTGTGAAATTGTTCCATTGTTTCTGAATCTGGATTTTGCCACAGATTTAGTACTTAGAAGGCATTTGCTGCTGTACCAATGACTTTCCAGAGATTAAGTCTTGGCTTCCAGTCAAACCTGGAGGAGTTTGTTTTTCAGAGTTGGAGCCAGTTTGAGGTTTTGTGATTTTATTTTATTATTTTTTTTCTTTTTTTTCAGCCTGCTTAAGCTGTGTAGCTTTGGCTGCGTGTGGTACTCAGCAGAGGCAACAGCACTTGCCCAGCTTTCAGAAAGCTACAAAAACTAAAGGCACAGGCTCTTCCCTGCCAGTTACATAGAAGTGAAACTATCTTTTCGACTTCTTTCTTTCCCAGAGCCCTGCTAATCTGCACTTGTTACTGTTGCAGGCAAAAGCTGGTAACACTAAAATTTCAAAAGCCTGAAACATGTTTTCTGCCTCCTTGCTTGCCCTGACCCTCTTTGCCTGTTGCTTTGCATCACTTACTTACAATGCACCAAGTCATACTCTGTAGTGACCAAAAAAGGAATTTTCACTGAAGTACTGGATCTTGTTGACTCAGGCACTGCTCATGTTCTGCAGGCAAAACAAAGCTGCTCGTTTCATGACTAGAATGAAGAATCTAATGGCTTTTCTGTGTGTGTATAACTTCCTACTTAATTTCCTCCCTTTCACAAACTCACAGAGTAGTTGCTTTCTTGCACCTTCCTATTCTTTCATGAGAAATAGGTGTGCAAGTTCTGCTTGGGGGAAGGGATAAGGCAGTGTCTAAATTCCTTAGAGCATTAGGAATGCGTGGTAGGAAACATCCCAAATCCCTGATCTGTAGGGAAGGGAGGGGTTAAAGGAAGAAAAACAGGGCTTTGGGCTGGAAGCTTTTTCAGCACAGTAGAGAGGTAGGCGTTAACTATTTAGGAAATGCTGGTAATTCTGAATGTGTACATATGATTATTTGTAACAGACTAGAATCCTAACTCTAAATTGTTTCAGCATACTTCTTAGATAGAACTTGAACTAAAGGCACAGACTTCTTTAATTAAAGTTTAAAGCCAAAGCACGAAGGAGTTGGAACTTAATGCTTTGTTACTGGAGGTATTAACATAATTATAATAATAATAATTATAATATAATAATAATTATAATATAGTTCAGTGGTAGTAATAATCCTTGTGGGGTTTAACATTTATTGCTACTTTCTATACCTTGCCATAAGATATTTATAATCATGAGAACTGATGTTTTGCTAAAGGAAAACACAATTTTTTACCATTTCAAAACTGTAGAACCCAGTAGCTTAACTTGCAATGGAAACTGAGATGGGTGAGGATGATGTGAGTGATGGCAATGTTTTCTGATATGTGGTGCCAATTGTGAGGAAATGCATAAATATCCATGAATAAAGTTAAATCGTGGCTTTGGATGTTGTCTCTATTTATTTCCACACTAACTTATTCCTGAAATAATCATGATTGTTAATGGATCCATGGTCTGCCACAGGAGATTCCCAAATGCTGGACTGCAGTAGTGAAGTAACTGGATGCTGTTATGTGGCTCTGAATTTCTCTACTGCTGACTTCACTTTCTGGCCTCAGAGAACCCATGTTGAATGTTTCCTTTCACACAAAAGGAATGCCTTCCTCCATCTTTTACCAAAGCTGCAGAAGATTACACACTACACAGTATGGTAGATGGGAAGATTAGGAATCAGCTGGTAGGAGTTGCCTCTTTTCACTGAATAAAAGGCTCATGGAAATGACTTAAGGAAAGGCACTCTGCAGTTAATTACCTCCAGCTACACAGGTGTGCATTTTGACTGCAGAAATTCATTTAATTTTGTGAACTATTAGGTTTGTCTAATCCAAAATTAACTTGTGCATGAAAAGCAATAGCATGTTAGAAGGGTATGAATCTAGATGCTTCTGCCCACTGAGTACATCCTGTGCTCAGCTTAAGTGACGGTTTCACAGAGCTTGACCACTGTACAGTTTTCCCCGCTTGGGAGAGAACTGGAATCTGACTTATTAGTTTAGGAGAGTGCAAAATAAACCCAGTGCAGCAAGGTTTTGGTTGCAGAGTGGAGAGATTAGGAGCTACACCTTGCCCAACAGAGCTGGTTTCAGATGCTTCAGAATAGTCCTGCCAGTGTTCCAAGTTGAGCCACTCAGCACTGCTAGTGGTACCTCTGGAAACATACCTAAGAAAGGACAAAAAGGCACACTGCAGTAGCTGTGAGAGAGAGGAATGATGCAAAACCATGAGATGAACAGCTGGACAGATCCTAACAGATCCTCACTGAAAAAGGAGAGGGAGGGGCTGCTCCAGGCACAGGAGAAGTCCCCTGCAACCTCTGTAGAAGATCATGGTAAAGCAGGCTCTCCCCCTGCAGCCTGTGGATACCATGCTGGAGAAGATGCCAGTGCCTGTGGAGGAGCCCATGGTGGAGCAGGTGGATGTGACCTGAATGTTGTAAGAATGACAAAGCCCTAACACTGATTGCCTGGAAAGGCTGTAGGGTCTCCTCACTGGAGATCTTCAAAGGCCATCTGGATGTGGGCCTGGGCACTCTGCTCTGGGTGGTCCTGAGAAGGAGTTGGACCAGGGCCCCATCCAACTCCAACTATTGTGTGATTTCTGTGAGCCTGTGGAAAGCCCAGGCAGAAGCAGGAGCTGCAACCCATGGGGAAGCCGTGCTGGAGCAGTCTCCCTGAGGGTCTGCTCTTTGTAGGCAGGACCAGTGCTAGAGCAGTTCCTGAAGGACTGTATCCCATGTGAGAGACCCCATGCTGACATGGGGAAAGTGAGAGGGAAGGAGCAGCAGAGGCAGTGTTAGGTACTAACTACAGCTCCTGTTCCCCATGGCCCTGCACTGCTACTCAGGCAGGAGGAGAAGATAGAGGAATCATGAATTCAGGAGTGAAACTGAGCATGGAATGAAAGTGGGCTGGGGAGGAGAGCAATTTTGGTTTTAGTTGGTAAGAAACTGAATTAATCTTCCCCAGGTCAAGTCTGTATTGGTAAACAATCTCCCTATCTATATCTCAAGCCTTGCACTTTTTCATCTTTTTTTCTCCCTCCAGTCCTGTTGAGGAGGAGGGGGAGTGAGAGATCAGCTGGCCACGCACCTGGCAGCTGGTCGATATTAGTCACCACAAGACAAAACAGCAGCAGGAACAATAAGCCAAAACTAAGTTGCCTCTGCTATAGATGGTCAGTGACATTGGAAGCAAATCTTTCAGCATGTTTTCCATTTTTTTTTCTTTACAGCTGTGTTTGCAGAGACTAACTACAGTTATATGCGGGACAGGGTTAATACTTTCAATAAAGGGATACAGAGTCTATACTGGCCTCAATCTACGGTCATCCATCAATGTGAATTGTTGGTTGGATGGAACCCTGGGCAGCTAAGCTGGTGGGGGGCAGCCCTGCCCATGGCACAGGGTGGGACTGGGTGGGCTTTGAGGTCCTTTCCAACCCCAGCCATTCTGTGGTTCTATGATATTAGGTTCCGCTGGTTAGGAATAGATTTGATAAGCATTAATTACCATTTTAAAGAGAACACTGAAACAATACTGTTATTTTATAAAACATAATGAATACTAGAAAAATAGTATGTATTGATACATCAACTATGGGATCGGGGTAATGCATTCCATGCCCTTCCAATGTAAGAAGTTGATTGACCATCAGTTCTCTAAAAAGTCTGTTATATAATTAGTCGTTGTACATTACGATATGATTAGGTATGCCTCTTTTTTAAGGTAGTAGAATTGCTGCCAGAACTACAGGTTGGTCGTGAGTCTGTTGTGTGTCTGAAGAAAAACAACAACCAACAAAACAAAAGGCCTAGCTCCTTAGACAACAACTATATTTAAGAAAGCATTAGCTTAATAGCATGCATAGTCAGTCTATTATAGAAACAGAGAAACCTCAGGCCTCTGAAAAGTGCTTTAAAGTCCATTTAGGTATAATTATTTCTGACACATTTTGTAATTAGACTGTGAAATCTATAGTAATTTCATGTTTAAAACATTTCTAATTACAAAGCATCTCCCCTTGCATAGGTTCTTGACTGGTCTGCTGCTCTACTTTATGAAATAATGCTTTCTAATGTTCTTTCCACTTCTTAAAAGTCAGGAAAAAATAGGAAAGAAAGTGATTTTATTTAACTATGAGAAGGACTATTGATTTGTTATTGAACTAGACAAACTGAGATCTGCAAAAGTGCTCTCTGTTTTTCACCTGAAGATATGAAATGCAGACAGCATTGTTTTAATGATTCCTGTACCGAATGCCCTTAACTCATGTTCTGCATAAGTTGCAGCTTTCAGACCTTCTTGCCAACATAAGGAGTCTGCCTGGAAAAGCTTCTTGGGGCAGTTGTAGGATATTATTCCAATCTGCACTTGACTGCCTGTGGGAACCTGCTTTCCCAATAAAAGTCAGTATATTCCAGAACAACTGCATTTTCAAAGATTGATTGTTGATTACTACTGATTATTTAATGATAAGCCCGTGTTGCCTGAAATCAGAAATTACCAAATAGCTGCTGCAAATAGCTAGCTATTCCGATTTCCCTATAGAGAAAACCGTTTCATCTTTGGATAGGATAATCAATCTGTTTTACTTGCCATGATAAGCACAGTATGCGAACCACATTAAAGCTGAATTTCCTTTAGATAAAATCGTATATTCTCTGATAGAGTTTCACCTGTGTGACCTCAGAATTCAGTAAACAGCTCTCTCAATACCTCCTTTGCTTATCTGCCACTCACATGGTACCATGTTTAGTTTTCACAAGAGTTGTGATCAGTGAAAACAAAGCAGTTTTTGTCTCTAGCCGCATCAGCAGTGACTAAAGGCAGTAGCAGCCTAGTGGATAAAAGTCACTTCTGTTTCCATGATGTCTCCTTTATTCTTTTCTCCAGAAAATTCCAAATTCTGATAGAGAACCTCTGCTTTTCACCTGGAAGCTCCCAGCACTTTTCAAACTGCTCTACTTTTCCTTCCCCAAAATCTTCCTATATGCCTGATGCCGTTATCTAGACATGACCAGTTTCAAGCACTCAGTACTTTTTGCTATTTCTCTGTGCCTTTCTCCTTTTAACACATGCAATCTGTTCTGCTGCTCTGTTAATGCTATTCTTCTTCTGGCCTTCCATCACCTTTTCTAGATTCCCTTATACCACATTCCAAGAAGTACTCAGCAACTGAGGAAAAAGGGAGGAGAATGACATACTTGTTTTTAAGCAAATGTAAATGTATCCGTTGCACTCTATCTGTAGATCACATTAGGCCTGTAAGCAGAAATGGTCAGCCTCCTTGTTTGTGTAGCAATTTCTGTCTCTTCCACAGTAATCAAGCTGCTGTCCTGAAATAAAAAGTTTTTGACTAGTCAGAGCTGTTCTCTATTCCTGGCGGATCCGATGGGTTACACTGAAATATAACGTTCCTATTCAGTATGGAGATGTGGTGCCACCACGAAGTCATTTAATGTCATAGAGATGAATCTCTGTGCAAATTTTATGGGCACAGGCAACAGCCATGTGTCTATACCCTTCCAGCAAAGCAATGGCCTTGTATTGTGCAGCCAACATATACTGTACTCCCATATCCTCCTGTATTCTGATATGCTGTTCAACAAACAGACCATGAAATGGATTATTCATCGTGGGTGGGCAGTGGGTTGAGCCCTGGCCATGAGCCAAACTGACCTCTTACATTCTTAACATGCACGAGCTTTTAAATCATGATTCTGGTAATGCTGCTGTTAGGTTTCAGTCTGAGGCATGCACTCTCGGTCTCACTGCTGCAGAATGATTTTCTAAAAGAAAAGCTATCCTTTCTCTGTGAGTAAATGTTGTCTTTCCCTTCTAGTTCCTGACCTCAGAGTATTCTGCTCGGGAGGAGACTCTTCAGCTGCCGCTGTGCTGTCGGTATCAGACCGCATTCCTCCAGTGGCAGTACCCATCTGCCCTTGAGTGTTACAGATTGTCTTGTTAAAAATAAGCCAGGCATTGTCAAGCTGTACTTCTGCCATGCTCTTTGTTACCAGCTGATGGAACTGGGAGGAATGGTGATCTTCTCCTTGCATGTGTAATCCGAGAGAATCATTTGTCAAGCAGTCCAGAAGTGGTATGCTGGTTTGGTTTGGACATGTGTGGCAGATGAATAGGATCAATGATAGCGAGTGAAGGGTGGCAGCCAGGAGCCACTCACAGCCAAGGAAAAAGGCAAGAAAGAAAACTGTGACTGACCTGTGAAACCCAGGACCTGGCTGTAGCTATTTATAATCGATTTTAGCTGCAAAATTATTGTTATAAGCGTTTCTCACACTGAGATGAATCACTTTTACTTGAAAAGCTATCCATTTCATCTCAAATACTTAGCAGGTCCTAAATAACTGGCAGTCAAGGCAGGACTCCAACCCCTGTTCTTAGTGGTCTATTATTATTATTATTATTATTATTTTCTCAGAGGATAAAACCATGAGAAGTTATTCTGTGTGACAGAACCTACACCTACCCTTCCCCCACACACACTGCAATACACATCTCAGCTGCCAAGTGCTGCAAGGTGTTTTACTCAGGTGTCTTAAGGAGGCTGGCAGGGTGGGATATGATCCCATGCGAGTGCTCTTCTGCTTTAGTGATAAAGAAGAGAAAATCCTATGACAGATGCATTGATTGTGCTTGGATCTGGCTGGCAGAATGCTAAAGGCATAATGTATAATGCTAATGCTGAACTTCAAAATATAATGAACCGATGAAGTTTTTTAACTGCATGAATATCTTTGGGGAAGTCAAAACTGCATTCTGTCAGAATGAATTTCAGAATTATTTCGTAATACTGATTAGAATGAAACAAATCCTGTTGAAATCTATAACCCATAACTGTGTAACACAGGGTAAATCCACACTGTGTGAGTCTCAAAATACATCTGGGGGGAACTGTGGGCAGTTTGATGAAAAAAATCAGCTCACAGATCAGCAGCACTGAAGAAGACAAACAGAATTGTAGTGATTTGTTAGGAAGACCAGTGCAGAAAGCATCAAACAGCGCTGCACAAATGCAAGGCCATGGGTGGAATTCTGTCACTCCTCATTTCACAGAAGCTGCCATAGAGATAGCAGATAGAGAACATGCTTTTACACATGATAATCTTTAGCATAATGACTGAACTCCAAAGGCAAATCTACAACATCACAGCTTCATCATCCTCTTACAGCTGTACACGCACTAACAAATAACAGAGAATATGCACTGCAGCAAAAATTTGTCTTCATTCTGTTCTTCAAACAAAACCTCCGTTCTTCCCCAAGATCTCTGATGTATGGGGTTGAATGTAGAAACATTTTTGACTCGATTTTTTATTGCTGTTCTCTTTTGGCTCTAGTTGTAGGAAAGCATTAATCTAGATGTTTTAGTGACTTGTTGAACACATAGTGCAGCCTATTCTCTGGATCTATTTGTTTATGTAGCTAAGAGACCAATTAACAGTGGAAGTTAAAAACACAGCCACACCAAACACACATCCAGCCTGACATAACAGGCAGGTACATGCCTCTTTCTTCCACAGCTGCTACAGCTGTTGCATAAAAATCACTACAACTGACCCTGAGAAAAGTCATGGGTGAGTTACTGTTAGCATTGAGGCTACGCGCAGGCAGAAACAAAAGGCTGAAAGAAAATACTCATTTACAAAGGACAAAAAATGTGTTACAGATGAAAAGACAATAAGGCTCCCAGTGCAGGAAAATGCAAGGGTGACTGAACTCAGCCATGTTAATATTCATGGCTGGACTTTCAGGTTTTTTTTCATTCAACTTGTCAAACTGAGAAAAGCGTGTGAAAATGGAGCTAGAAACACTTCTCCGTCAGATGGTGGAATTCCTCTGGTGCTGCTTTGAGCACTTAGAGACATTTCTTCCATAAACATATTCAACCTTGTCCTGGTGTAGCAACATTTGCTTTAACATCACTAGGTTCAGACCACATGTTGAGGGCACAAAAAGAGTGGTGCCTCCACTGGCAACTGTAGTTGTTAAGCACACTGGTGAGCAGCATTACAACAAACCCCAAAGTGCTGTGTTTGAGCATTGGTGGCAATCAGTGACGGTACAGCTTGCACAGCAATAAGCCTAATCTAGGAACAAAACAGGAAACTGAGTGCTGTATGAAATACAGTGGCTTCTCCAGGCAAAACAGAAATAATAAAAGCTCCAAAATACCTATTATAAGTGTGCGTGCTGACTTTAGTCTTATTTGACTGCCTGCTTTCGTGTGTATTGTTGTTTCCCTTCCCATTTTGAAAGACCACCCTGTCTAATTCCAGGGCTGTTTCTGCATTCTTCTGCAGCTGCACTGTCTCTGGAACTCATGTGCCTCTGTCAGACTTTGTCACAATCTGTTGGCAGATTGAGAAGGTGGTCATGGAGATATATGGACACACACTCGCAACAGAGCATGACTTCCCATTTTGCTGTTTCCTCGGGAAGCTGGGGGGGGAGCGGGGGGGGGGAAGTAAAATAAAACAAAACAAAGGAGCCAAACTATTGTAAGATACATATTTATTTTTAACTTACATGAAAACTGAAGAGGAACTACAGTCACCCTGGGACTTTCCTGGTCTAGGAGGCCATGGGGTAAGTAGCATTTACCAGCCTACCAAAAGCTGTCAGAATGGATCTGCTCTGTGTGTTTTCTTTATTGCTTTGGTCATTACTATAAGTGCTAACAAGTTTTATAATGCTTCATAATCCTTGTTGATATCCTTACATACCAAAATACAGCACATAATCATTCTGAAAAAGGAAACAGTAATTAACAAGTTAACTGTTCTGCTACAACATGAATTTTACTCTAGCTTCTCAAAACTACTCCAGTAAATAAAATTAACCCTAGCAACAACCTTCATACAAACATGAACATATTTCCTGAAAAGCAGGAAGCAGCCTGACAATCGTATCATATGAGCAGCTAAATACAGAAGAACTTCGCTGGGTTTTTTTTGCTTGTTTGTTTTTGTTATTTTGTTTTTCCAAGACATCAAAGTGCATTTCCATGTGACCTTATAGGAGATGACTATTGCCTGGTCTGCTCTTGCCGGAAAATCCTTCTTCTCTATTACACAGGTGATTTACACATTTTATCCTACCTTGTGAAATAGGGATCGTATAATTTACTGACTCTGTTAGGTTGGAAACGACCCTTAAGAGCATCACGTCCAGCCACAAAGCTAACACTGCTAAGTCCACCATCAAACCATGTCCTGAAGTGTCATATCTACATTAATTGTCTTGCAGGTCTCCATCGCTATTACAGAGTGTTCTATGTTCCTCTGTTTATAGGATGAATCTCATTGACTCAATCAGATGGAGCACACAGAAAGGCATCTTTAAAGATGTTTAGGTGCCTTACACTTCTGAGAAGCATTTAAAGGGATTTTAAAGTACATCCATAAGTATGGCAGCTAAGTTCATAGTATGATTTTGAAACACCTAAGTACCTATGGAGGT
Organism: Excalfactoria chinensis; assembly: GCF_039878825.1. NCBI lineage: Eukaryota > Metazoa > Chordata > Aves > Galliformes > Phasianidae > Excalfactoria > Excalfactoria chinensis. The sequence goes on from NC_092826.1 coordinate 49,947,364, forward strand.
GCAATAGGACAATGAAGACTTACAGAGAATGTGTAGGCTTTTGTAGGTGCTGGTTACAATGGCAAATCCAGCTTCTAAGTCAGCTGAACTACTAAGCAAACACAAGCCTGGATGAAAAGGATTCAAAGGCACATTTGCATTCAATGACCAACAAATGGGTGTTGCTTCTCAGATTACTAGCAAGAAAACACAGAGAAGCTGCAGGTTGATTCAGGTCTGGCTGTCTATTTAAATAGCTTTAAAATGCGTAAAAGTGAGATGCAAATTCTTTGGGTAAACTGTTGCTCAACTTCATCACACAGACAGTTCTGCAGGCTGGCACCTATTTCAGTTGATTGCTTTGTATGTGTGGGAAAGTGGCTGAAGTTTCGGCCTCTGAACAATATTTGACCAACTGCTGCTCTCAGACAGCAGAGAAAAAGGCACTGGCTGGTACATACAGCTTTTCAGGAGGGATGTGGACTAAAGGCTCTATGACAGTATTCTCATTTCTTCTTATACCCCTCTACCGGTCTACATATGTTTATTTTCTGCCTACTATTTTTAATTCTAAAAAATATCATTTGATTTTAAAGGCTGCTATTGGGTTACGTGATTGAAGACTTGTCTCTCTGAACAGTGAGAAGCACAGAGCAACAATGGGAAGTGGGGGAACCCCAATAACATACCCAAGGAACAGGAGCCTCTGCCCCAGCACCTCTCAGAAAGGGATCTGCCCGTGGATTGTGTGAATTCTTCATCATCAGACAGTGGGAGAGGCTCACTGAACTGTGAGTCTTACTGCCAGAGACCAGAGAGACCAAAGCGTACGCGGGTATGAATCTGTATGTCAGCGTTCATTAGTAAGCATCAAGCCAGGGTAACTGGCTTTTTTTTTTAATGGCATCCCAGAAGAAATGATCCAAACAAAGCACAGTGCTCTGATGGCAAGTATGAACTACACAGCTGTGTGTGACAGCATCTGCTAAGAGTGTGGAAAAACAGGCCTCCAAGATACATTCAAGGACACATAGACTCACGCAAAGCCCAAGATGACCCCAATAGTCAGCCTGCTGAGTAAATGACTTGCTCATGGATGTCTTCCAAAAATGCAGATCACAGACAGAAGGACATTCATTTGAGTCCTTCTGCAGAGAAAAAGGCACATAATATCCAGTCCTGTTGTGCTGACTACTTGCAAGGCAAACGCATTGATCCTCCATTTGCTTCACTGATGGCAGAAAGTATGGTGTGCGGGGCCTGCTCAGAGGTCATTAGCAAAAAGCTGCTGAAAAAAAGTTACAAAAAGATAAGGTTGGTTCCCAGAGTGCGTGATCTAGCTATCAGCCATGTCACAGCAATGTAAGAGCAGGTAGGGAAAAAGAGACCTCCGAGCTTTGGTACAGATTTTGGGCAATTTGGGGAGTCACATATCGATTTGTGGGGTTTATCTTAACTTTGTTCAGACTGGAAAGAGCACGCAAGTTCCAGGCAGGCTACCTTTTATCTCACATCTTTCTTTAACCTAAGAAACTCACCTGGACAGTGAGGTTCTGCAGCTCTGGCCTCAGTGCTAGTCTTACGCAACAGAAGGGGTGCGTTCATGCCGTAAAGATGTGCTCAGACAGATGAATGTCTTCTACCAGGACTATGCAGGGAGCTGAACTGCACTGAGGAGTCACAGTGGCTTTGAAGCAGGCAGTAAAGCTGGATAGATTTTCTCTATCTAGGAAACTATGAAGCAGATACTAAGAGGCTGTTAAAGGAGATACTACAGCTCTGGGAACTTGTTTGCTGTGTGGAGGGGACTGAAAGTCTCTCTTTTCATTAGAAGCTATATCAAGCTATTCAAACTACACATAGGCATGGTATGTAGTATGGCAACACAAGCTTTCTGGACTGTCAGTCCCTAATGATTCCTTGTCTTCACAGTGAGATTTCAGGAGCAGCTTGCTAACAAACCCACCTTAGAGAACAGAGGAGCAAAGATGCCCATTTACACCATGGTGAGAGGGCCCACACATTGGCATGCCCCCACTGCAGTGAAGGCTGCCGCCTCCTGAGGTGGGACAGCAGGCTGAAGTGACTGAAGAACATCAGAAGACTGACTGCCGTCTGTGTACAGAAAGAGCAGCAGTTACACGATGGGCAAAGATGCCATGCCTGCTTTCATCAAAGGCGCTGTAGAAGCAAAGCATGGATCAGAACCACCTCAGGGGCAGCAGATCCAGAGTTAGTTAGGCTGGACAGGGCTCAGAGCGACAGCTGTAGGTGTCCCTGTTCATTGCAGGGCAGATGGACCAGGTGAAACTCAAGGCTCCCTTCCAACTCAAGTAGCTCTTTGACTCCATGCGGTGAGAACGAAGCTTGCAGGGTGAGGACACACAACCCAACTCCGGCTCCCACAAAGGGGCTGCCGCTCGGTTCACCCGAGAGAAGCGCCCCACCACCCGCCCGCGCTCCCCTGAGGTAACGGTACGCGCCTCCATCACCAGAGGGCCGAGCGGGGCGGTCCCGGGAGGGGGCGGCCATTGGCGCGGGCGGCGGAGAAAGCGGGAGGGGAGACGGGGGGGGTGCGGCGCTTCAGAGCCCATAAAGCGCCGCCCGCGCGGCGCAGAGCCGGGTTGCGCGGCGGGACAGCGGGCGGGACGGGACAGCGCCATGAGGGAGATCGTGCACATCCAGGCGGGCCAGTGCGGCAACCAGATCGGGACCAAGGTGAGCTGAGGGGAGCCCTCCCGCCTTTCCGGGTGCGTTTCAGGCCGGCAGGGAAGTTCAGCAGCTGTCGGTAAAAGGCGTCGGGGAAGGCTGAAAGCGACGGGATTTCTCAGAGCTATTCGCAAAGCGGCCGGGCCGGGGCTGAGCAGCGGGCACGGGGTGGCGGGTGGTGGAGAAGCCCCTCGCAACTGTGCCGCCCCGGGCGCTGTCGGGCAGCGCCGCAGGGAGGGGCCGGGCGCGCCTGGAATCCGGCAGCTGCCCCGGGCCGGGCCGCGCTGCGTGGCCGTTGGGGCGCTGGGCAGGACCACGGATCTCGGCGGGGGAGTTTCCAGCCCTCTTGTGCTCTCTCTCTTTTTCTTTCCCTGCCCTAGTTTTGGGAAGTGATAAGTGATGAGCATGGCATTGACCCAGCCGGAGGCTATGTCGGTGACTCAGCGCTGCAGCTGGAAAGGATCAATGTCTACTATAATGAATCATCTTGTAAGTGTGCGGCGGGGAGGGGTGCCGGGTGACGGGCTCCGTGAGAAGGGAATCTGGGAGAGAACGGTTCTGTAAGCTGGAAGCACTTCTGGCCGCCCTCCTCCCAGCATCAGCTGGCGTCCCCATCCCTAGGCGGAGAGAAGGGAGTGTCCCGATAGGCACAGCCTGCGTGCAAGTTTGTTAATCGCTCTTGCAAGGCGTGATTAATGCATCAGCTGTTTGTTATCCATTGCCTCACGTTGAACTGTTGGTTTTGCCAGCCCGTATCACAGATACGGTACACACTGTTTTTTGAGTTGAAAGAGTTGGGCCATAGGTAACGGTGATTCATTAATAAGGAACTAAAGGCACCAAAGTCCCTTGAGTCAGACTGGTGTTGGAAGGTATTGCTGTGTAAGATGGGGACGGTGAGTCCTTTGCTCGTTGAGAATAACTTTGAGGGTTTTGTCTTCCATCTAGCTTATCTTAACATATCTGTGTTCAAGAAACGTTTAGATGTTGTGTTGAGGGACATGGTGTAGTGGGAAGTATTGGTGATAGGTGGATGGTTGGACTGGATGATCCTAGCAGTTGTTTCTAACCTTGGTGATTCTAAGATTCTATGGTATTATTTACCTCAGTTTCTTTGAGCGGTCCTTAATCTGTTGTTTGCCACCTGCACCATCTTTCATTGATAGCAAGTCATTTGAGCATGAAAAGTTGTTATGTGTTTCAGCATTGTTATGGTCTGAAGTTTTTGGGGCATCCCTTGTGGAGCTGGGAGTTGGACCCATGATCCTTACAGGTCCCATGCAACTTGGGATATTCTATGATTTGGATGTAAACCCTCCATTCATTCCATTATACACAGAACAGACTATTTACTTTATTATTAAACTATTTCTTTTTTCTATTCAGTCTTCCCTTCTTTATATCTAGTCCTCAAAATGCTTACGGAATGTAATATTCCAATGACATCTGATATCAAGTCTGTTGTTCAATGAGAATTGTTTTGTGCCTATCATGCTTGGATTCATCTTCCACTATGACTTCCTCTATAGGAAACATTTATCTATGTACAATCTGTATTAGACTAATAATAAGTAATGTATGTTAAACACTGTAACTGTTTCAGTATTTTCCAGAACATTAAGGACATGCCTGTTTTTCATTGTAGCCCAGAAATTCGTGCCAAGAGCAGTCTTGGTGGACTTGGAGCCGGGCACCATGGATAGCGTGCGATCTGGTCCTTTTGGTCAGCTCTTCCGGCCTGATAATTTCATCTTTGGTATGTGGATGTCACTTAAAAAAGAGGAAAACAAAGTTAAAACAGCATATAAACTATATTGCCTCCTCCGTGTTCCAAAGTATTATTAGTACTGAAAAGCTTGATTAGCTTAACAATCCATTTCCAGTTATCTGTAGATCAGCCAAAAGATGTCATTAACTGAAGAAGTCATTCTGCTGTTAATTGTTTTTTCAATTAGCAAACTACTGAAAGTTTCCTGTGATAATCACCAGATGATGTACATTTACTTTCAATATATTTGAACGCTAATGAAACCCTGAGACCAATTATTTACAACAAAACGCATGGAAATTCTGCAGGAAATGGAAAGCAGAGGGAGGAAAAAAAACTCAACCACAAACCAACCAAACTATTATTGACTTGAAATCACGTTAAATGCATGAGCATGAGGTTGTTTAAAGGCTGTGTAATTTAACTCTTTCAATGGAGCCTTACAGGATAGCATAGTTAGCACTAGAGGAAGGCCAGTGACACAATGGAAACCACTCTTAGAGCAGTTAGTGGAGAATTTTCCAACATGATGAGGGAAAACCTGACAGCATGTGAGGAACTTCAGGTTTTGCAGTGTTCTTGGAGAAGGTTGTTCTGGCTTTTACTGTTTTACTTTGCGCTTCTGTAGTGCTTCCCATGTAAGCTTAAAAGTGAATATTACCACGATTTAATTTCATAGCATCCTTACAAAGTACAGGAGTGCAATTGGTCCCTTCGCACTAAAGGAGAGGCAGTGTGTAAAAGGCAAGAGAATAACCACTCCAACAGGAAGTCTGAATGAGAGCTACCACGAGGGCGTTAGTGGCCTTCTGGTTTTCATGTCTGCATTAGCCATACTTCCTCCTGCCAAAGCAAGCTTCGCTTTCAGCCTAGTTTGGTATATTGTGTTAACATAAAGAAGAAACAGTGCCAGGGACAGACAGACAAAAGATAAACATTGTTTGGGTGGTATGGAATAAACTGTAGCTCAACCTCCCTCTGCTGAAGTAGGGAATAAGAAGCCATAGAATCATATTGAGCCGTTAACTGACTTCTTTAGCTGAGTTCAGCTGAAGTTTTATTGCTAATTTTCTCCCATATGATCCATGGCAATGATGTTAAGGGTCCCTTTCAAAAGAAGTTCAAGTTACAACATGTGCAAGTTAGGTTGGTATAAAAAGTCATCGGCAGCTTTATGAGGCAAGTTTCTATATTCAGGTTTTTGCTTTTATTCCCTTTCTCCTGTGTGTATCACAGCAGCCCCTTAAGAGTGAATTCACACAACATTTGGAAATACCTTTGTTGGAACTTTGCAGTTTGGCGTATCACCAGTAAAACCAGAGCAAAATCAATTTAGTATCTTTAACAATAGTTCAGTTCACTGCACTCCCTTCCTGACAAGCTAACAATGAACCAGCAGCATGTGATGAACTCGTATCTGACGGAGGGCCCTGCCAGCATCAGGCACCGTCCTCCCAACCTGCTGAATAGTGCAGAATGGCTGCCTGAGTGCTGAAGTAATGATCTTCTGTATTAGAAGCCAACAAAGCACTTTGTTTTCTCTTCTAAAAATCCAGCCTGGACCCACAAAGGACATTGTGGCAGAGGCTGGCAGTTTCATAGTTGCTGTATGCCAGGCTGTTGGGGCTCATTCCAATGGAGAGGTTTGCAGCCTCTGCATGCATATACATGTATGTGTGCATACCTGTAATGATAGCTGTGGACCATCAATCAGAATTTCATTCAGCCATATAAAGTAGCTGATCACACACACCAGGTACAGGGATTTTAGCTCAGGCCAGTGGGAGACTGAGGCGGATGAAGACATACTCCTTGTACTTTAATGCTGCAGGATACTGATGTAAAAGGTGAAGAAGCACAGGTGGAATGAACTTAACTGTAGGAGAGCAGCAGGTATTTTGGCTCCCTAATGGCATAGAGTTGCCCAAAAGTATCTGTTATGAACAGTCTGATGTAACTATTTTTGTTGACCATTTTTTATTGATACACTTTTGCATTTCTCCTCCTTTTTTTGCCTACATCCTTGGTGGCTCTTCCTGCATAGGTGTCTCTCCAGTTTAGGTTGCCTGAACTGATGGCGATAAACACAAATGGCTGTTAGCCAGTCAAAGGAGCTATCCTTCCCTCTCTAAATCAAATGCTCTGCACCAAGACTATTCACAATGGTCTTCTAAGCATTAGCATGCAAGCTACCAGTCTCTCTTCCTAGGTTTGTGTTTTATTTCGAGCAGTAGAGAGAGGAAAGGAAAGAAATAAGTTTTCAGAAAATAGTTGCTATTTTTTGTCTGTTGTTTGTCAAATGGCTTCCATGCATGTGCAGCTCAACCTTACACATGAGCACTGGAGAAACAAACAGTGGTAGGAAGATCTGGTGGTACCAGCATCAGTTCTGGGGTTACTTCTTGTAGGCTTCCATTAGATTTCAGTAAGTGAACAGTGAGTAGAGGCAGAAGCTAGAGGCAAAGATCTGCCAAGCCTACAATTTTCAGTATAGTATGTGATTTTCAGAGTCTTGGTAGGTGCCTGGTAAGTGGGGGACAACCACTGGGGTTTCACAGAAAACATAGGAGACTCGAAGCAGGTGGCTGCTTAGTAGATGAGTGCAGTGTTAATACAGGAGCAACTGATAGTCCTGGGCTGGAGGGAAACAGATAGTGGTGGTGTAGGCAGCCACTGCTATGGTTAAACTGCAGTATAAATACAAAGGCTGTGTTAATGCAATAAAGAGATGGCAGTTATTGTATGGGCTTCTGGGAAATCCTGTGATGAGAATCATAGAATTATGATTAATGAATGAGGATTAAGCCTGAGGGAGGACCGGTCCACTTCTGTGTTACATGTTTTACTTCCTAATTTATTTTGCAGACTAAGCCAATGCAGATCAAGTCAGATGATTGTTTTTCCCACAAACACAAAATTTCCACATTTTTGAGAAAATTGCCACTTTTTTTTTTCTTTCCTCATTCTTTGCTCCTGTTCCCCATTCTCTCCGATTCTCTCACTGCCTGACAGAGAAGAGCGATACAACATATGGGGGGAATTCTGCAAAATATATTCTTAAGACTCAGAGTTTGGTTTTGAGATCCTTCTGCATCTGAAATAGCATTGTTGTGTGCTGTGCAGATCTCTGTCTCTAGTAGGGGACCCACTCAAGCACACTGCAGGTGGTTGCAAGCATATTTCATTCTGAAAGGATATTACTTCGTGCTTTGTCCAGCTGGACAGGAAGTGCTGACTTTCCTAAATTCAAAGAGAGAAAAACATGGCAGTGTATAGAACAATGCATCAACTAAGCAGATAAATCGTGAGGAAATTGAGCATTTTTTTTGCAGTGAAAATAAAGTGTGTCATATTTGAACAATACCCCAGCAAGCGGTTTTCCCAGAACTGTATGTTTGGCACCAGCACAGCACGCTGGGAATTGAATTGGGGCATAGTAGTAGGAAGGAAGGGAGGACTTGGAGAACCGTGCAGAATGGATAGATGTGATTGTGGAATTTTTGCTCCTTCTGATGGCTAATTACAAGAGTACTACTGACTGAATTTGGTAGCAGAGTGTACACATGTAGTAACCACAGTGAGCCACTGGAACAGGCTGCCCAGGGAGGTGGTGGAGTCTCCTTCTCTGGAGATATTCAAGACCCGCCTGGACGCCTACCTGTGCGACGTGGTGTAGGGAGCCTGCTTTGGCAGGGGGGTTGGACTCGATGATCTCTAGAGGTCCCTTCCAACCCCTACAATTCTGTGATTCTGTGTGAGGAACATGAGTTTTAAAGGCTGGTCCCCTATTTAATCTTTGTTATCTAATAATAAAATAGCGATGTAGCAGAGAATCCAGATTATCCATCCTGAGTGGCCCATAAAAGGCAAATGGAAGCCAGGGGGAGAAAATGAAGGGCTTGTGAAATGTAAGTTTTCCAATTTGGCAAGTTGTTTTGCAGATCCCAAAGAGGTTTCTGGGGAAACCAGTTGAATGGCACTCAGTTACCCCTGAATTTTTGGGATATCTTTCATGAAGCTTTTGTTGATCAGTATTTTCATTCAGGCTAGATAACCATTGATTGAAAAAGTTGTTATAGTTCTTTGATATAGTAGTTAAAAAGCTTTCGGAAGCTTAGCCTCATCCTTGAATGACAACAGTGCCTCCTATCCGAAAGTAGAAACACAAGAACAGTCCAAGAACCTTTCATTTAGAAATGTGCATCTGTGATTTAGCTTTTTATTCACCATGATCCCTATAAACAGAAAGTACTTAAATATAAACGCTCTCTGTATGTTTATGGAATAAGCAGGGCTGGGAGTGTAAGAGCTTTCAAAACAGGGAGTCACTGCCATCTTTGCATTTATGGAAAGTTAAATTCCAAGAAAGAAAATGCCACCCAAAGACATAAATGAAAACTACGGGGAATTTTTGAGGCAAAAGGAGTCTGTATTAAAAAAACCTTAAATTGATATTACCAGAGATATTTGTGGGCAAAACTAAAGGGCATTGTTACTCACCTGACAGTTTTATAGCAGCTCACTTTTACGGGTGTGATGTGACTCCATTTGGTACCCAAATGCTACCGATAACTTTGTATGTTTTCTTTTCCTGTTGTATGTTGTTTTAGGACAAACCGGTGCAGGAAACAACTGGGCCAAAGGACACTATACAGAAGGGGCAGAGCTGGTTGATTCTGTACTCGATGTAGTGAGAAAAGAGTGCGAACACTGCGACTGCTTGCAAGGATTTCAGCTCACTCATTCCCTGGGAGGAGGGACGGGGTCTGGCATGGGAACCCTGCTCATCAGCAAAATACGAGAGGAATATCCTGACAGGATAATGAATACCTTTAGTGTCATGCCCTCTCCAAAGGTTTCTGATACAGTGGTGGAGCCTTACAATGCCACGCTCTCAGTCCACCAGCTGGTTGAAAATACAGATGAAACCTACTGCATTGACAATGAAGCTTTGTATGACATTTGCTTCCGCACCCTGAAGCTCACCACTCCAACGTACGGTGATTTAAACCACTTGGTTTCTGCTACTATGAGTGGGGTGACTACATCCCTGCGTTTTCCTGGCCAACTCAATGCTGATCTCCGGAAGCTGGCAGTGAATATGGTTCCATTCCCACGCCTTCACTTTTTCATGCCAGGCTTTGCTCCTTTGACTGCCCGAGGCAGCCAGCAATACCGAGCACTCACTGTTCCAGAGCTCACCCAGCAGATGTTCGATGCCAAAAATATGATGGCAGCCTGTGACCCAAGGCATGGGAGATATCTGACAGTGGCTACTGTCTTCCGTGGTCCCATGTCAATGAAGGAGGTTGACGAGCAGATGCTGGCCATCCAGAACAAGAACAGCAGTTACTTTGTGGAGTGGATCCCAAACAATGTGAAGGTGGCAGTGTGTGACATACCGCCTCGTGGCCTCAAGATGGCTTCCACGTTCATTGGCAACAGTACAGCCATTCAAGAGCTCTTCAAAAGGATCTCTGAGCAATTTTCAGCCATGTTCAGGAGAAAGGCCTTCCTCCATTGGTTCACAGGAGAAGGAATGGATGAAATGGAATTTACAGAAGCAGAAAGCAACATGAATGATCTGGTGTCAGAGTATCAGCAATACCAGGAAGCTACAGCAAATGATGGAGAAGAAGCGTTTGAAGATGAGGAAGAAGTGATCAATGAATAAAGAAATGAGGTATCCTGTTTTCCAGGCCAAATTCTCACATGTGGATTTCTAGTAATTAGGCTTATAGATCTGTATTTAGGCTTCAAAATGAGGGGGAAAAAACTAGGGAGCACGACTCTCACATATTAGAGCTGTTCTTCAGAGTCCATTGAGGTCACTGGGAACTGAGGACATTCGGCATTTCTGAAAATCAGGCTGTTTCTATTCATGGGATGTTCATGTAAGACTTTAGCTTAAGAGTCTAAACACAGAAATTGCTAGTTTGGGATCTTTCTTTTATTCCAAACTTTGTCTTCCATAAAGTTTTGCAAGAAAAGAAGTAATGGAGGCATGAAAATCTACAAAATAGAACTGCACTATTTTCATCCAATTATGAGTAAGAAAATCTTGTGGGTTTGAAGTATTCATTCTGTACTGAGTATACAATACCAAACTGCCAGGAACAAAAATTTATTGGGAATAAAAAGGACAGAAAGTTTTTAACTGTTCTGTACAGTAACTATTAACGATGGCGTTTGATTCAAATTCTCTGAAAACAAAATAAAAAAGATTAATATCATCTCAAGCAAAAGTGTTCTGGGCAGTCAATGCTGTATTTATCCACTGAGCTGCAGGCCAAGGGCTAAATTTATGCTATGTGACTTTTTCCACTTGTTGCTGAGTAATGACAGGTTATATATACGAAATCTACTTGTGGTACGTTCTTTAAGGACCCTCTGGAAGCACAACATCTTGCAGTCCCCATCACCAGGTAACAGTGTTTCTGGTTCCTGTCTCCACTCCACCTTGCCTACATACCTGAAATTCATGCTCTCCACAGCATGGTGGGAAAGGAGACCACATGTTGATGTATCTCGCGCCCCCAGTTGTGCGCTATGGATGTTTTAGAACCGCTGTGCAGATTGTGGTTCAAGTGAAGAACAACTATTTATCCATGGTAACCAAAACAGCTGGCAAAATGAAAGATGAACATTAATTTATCTATCTGCTCATATGACATCTGGAACTCTGTCTTGCACAACTGACTTGCTGCCTTGACAAAATGGCTGTTGGGTGTTCACTCTTTGTGCATACTTTGTACTTCTGGCCATATCAATTAAACAGCCCTTCTCCATTAGAGAGAGCTTCCACTGAAGAACAATCTGCCTACATAGACTGTCTTATTTAGGCCAGTTTCTAGGCAACAAAACAAGCAAACAAAGGAAGAAAAACCCTCTGGAAATCCAAACTTTGTGTTTCAGGAACTCTGCTCTTTTTCGTCTCGCTTTCTGAAGCACTTTCTAAGCAACAACTTTGCTCAATACTTAGAAAAAAAACACTTCACAGATATAACTTCCAATGATCCATTGCTCCTAAAAATATCATAGATTGTTTTCTTAGTTTGGTTTTTGGGGAATGAGGTTGTATTCCAATCGCAACTGCAAACCACACAGGCTGAAGCTGCCTGCTCAATTTTCTTCTATGTGGAACTGAAAGGAGTTTGCTTTTAATCAAGTACAAGCAAAAAGCACTTAGCGCAGCTGCTGGGTGAAGTAGGGGCAGCCATCTTTTAACTTTTGGAACTTCATTTCATCATAATACAGAACTAATGAGTAGCTCCCAGCCACAAATTCTGATATTATTAATTAAAATACAACATAAAATGCCAGGAATCTTAAATAACTGAGCGTTCTCTTGGTGATCCAGCCTCTTCGCTTTTCATCCAGAACACAGACCTATAGAATCCACAGCTGACAATGTCCTCTGATTCTGTTTTGACTCAGTCACTCTTTCACACTTCCAACTGTTGGGTGTGGAGGCGGGACAAACTTCACGTCCCAATTAGAGCAATAGGAGACATCTTCCATGTGATGGTTTTAGAAGAAAGCAAACAGCCAAACGAGCCCAGGAACCTGCAGTGAGAACATCATTCATCACCAGAGGATCAGCTTGCATGAGAGCAGTAAGAGCCAGGGAAGCGGGAATGCATCCTTTTCCTCTTCTTTCCTCTTGCCTTTTCTTTCTGTGGCTAGTTTACTTTCATTTTCTCCTTTTTACTGCTCTGCATCTGGTCACACAGAGATACACAGATGCTCGATCAAGCCAGACCCGGGTGTGTTTCCTAGTACCACTCATACACAAATACCTCTGTCAGCATTTGAATAAGGGGAGGGGGAGGCATATACAAAAATAACAACCTACACCATCAATAACACTTACTTATAAACAGTGGGCAGGTGTGTTTCCAAACCAGAAACAAGCATCTAACCTGGAGGGAGCAGGTCCTATGCAAAGATGTTCTGGTCAAAGCCAGCAAGGCATCCAGGCAGGTTCTGACACTGTCTCTGCACGGGCTACTTTGACCTTCTTAGGCTCTCAGTTTCACTAGTTTGAAATCATTTCTCTCCATCTCTTTAGGAAAAGGCAGTCACCTCCCGTCAACAGTTAAGGCTGGAAGAGGGCTGGACCTGCTCCTCCTCCCAGTAGGACAAACAAACAGGGAAGGCAGCGGTTCCCTTCATGCTGCACAAGCCTCTACTAGTTGAAGGAGCACTGCTAAACGTTTGCATACCAATATAATCTGACCTTACCGGCAGCCACATCACAGAGTAGACTTTGAAGTTTCAAATTTGCTTGGAGGCTAACCACCCTCCTTAAAGGAGCAGGTGAGGTAGATGGTTTACTTGGTTCTCATGACTTTGCTTTGAATCCAAAATGCCAACACAGCCCATTTCTGCCACTTTTGGCACAAAATACTGAAACGTACTGAGGTAAGACTACACAAAGTAAGTTGATGCTCTGAAATAGAGGCAAGGGAGCCTCCATCTCACTTAGTCTCACAGGCTTATGAACTGTGTGCTGCAGTTAAATGTGAGTGGAATTTAAGCTCTGGATGTGTAGACAGAACAAATGGAGTAAGAGAAAACTCAGATGTTTCTTTTGCAGGCAGGTGGTACCACCCTGAAGAGTTCACTTAGGATATGTTGTTGTGTATATGGGTATGGGTTGTGGGGCTTTTTTGGTCTGTTCATTTGCTTGTTTGAGGGAAGACTCAAATAAGGAGTGAGGAAATTAAGACCTCCACAGCATAACTACATTTAGTCCTCAGCACAAACTGCCAGTGAGAAACAGGAAGATTTGTTCCACTAGATGGGAAATAGGGACATAAACAAAAGGCAATAAGTACAGCTATGTGTAAAGTACAACACTAAGCCAGATGCAAATAAATTGGTTGCTACTTTGCCATGTCTGCCTGATTGAAGTTTTACAAACACGAGGACAGAGCTCAGTGTGCTAACAGTTAGGACGTGATGCTCAGCTTACACAGAGCTGTAAGCGCTGCCCTGAGCACTGTCACGGGATGCACTGGGAGCAACAAACTCATTCCGTGACAAAACCACAACGATCCTGTTCTGAGACAACTTCAGTAAAGTCTCAGGGAGATGAAAACAGAGGACTGGAACCAACCCAAGATCTGCACCTGTTCTGTGCCAGCAGCTCAGCTTCGCGTGGAAATAAGACCAGATGATTTGCAGTCTGCAAGTAGATACAATCAGATATGTCTGTGTAACTTTTTGTTGCAAACTGTATAGAAGCTGCTGCACATTTTAATGGGGGACTGAGGTTCTCCCCCTTGTTTTCCTAATGGAGCAGCAGTCTTGTGATGATGACTAAACATCAGTGAAAGCTCTGTAAATCTAGCCTTTATCGGTCAAGTCGTGTTGCAGACAAAACCAAGTTTGCTGTTGCAGAAATCATTCATTCTGATCTTTTAACACCAGTAATAAAGGAACTGAGGTTTAGTTTTATTCAGGGTGGAATTGGATAGGAGCACACCACAGTTGCTTAATGACTAAAAAAATCCTAAATGACTCTGCCCTGTGTTCCTTGTTACCTGGCTTGCAATGAAGGAGGACATCAGTGATAGCAACACCTTCATCACTGGGAAAATAATAAGAAGAAAAAAAGTTATTTCCATAAACAATTTACTTCAAGTAATTCAGGCAGACAATTTGACCTTTCATAGACCCTTTTTTCCTTACCATCCTGCTTTCCAACACGTTGCAATTTGCAGCTGGAATCTGTCTCTAATTAGCCTCTTAACATGCCCTCTGTTATAAGCCATAAAGGATTTGTTACCAAGCAGAGTTCATAGTATCATAGTATCATACTATTGTTCAGTTCCTTCTCATTCCTACTGAAAAATAAAGCAGATCCCAACCCACACCCTAACCAGATCACGCTCCCTCCCTTTTCCCAGCACAAGGAGACTGTCACTTATCTTTTGAACAGCCAAATTCTCCAACAAAGACTCCAAGCATACAGCAACTAAACCAACTTGTTCACTACGCTGAGACCACTGCATTAAACTAAGCAGAAAAAAATCGTTACCTTTAGGTTAATCAAGCCAGTATGGAAAGTGAGACAATCTGCTTTAGTACCTTTGGAGCAACTGCTGTTTCACAATGTGAGAGCGCAATTTTGCTACCCTAATTTACCAAAGATTTCAGCTCAGGAAGTTTTGTGCTAGACTGAATTATGGATCCAGAAACTGGCAAAAAGAAAGAAGAAACTCTGTTCAGAAAAGTACTGATTTTATTGAGTCAAACTGTATTTACACAACACATTCATATGTTCAATATCTTACAGAACTCTGTAAAAAACGTGACCAATAAAACTGCAGGAGCCAGTTCCAGACTGAACCAAGAACACACTGTAAGATATGGGCATCCAGTTTCACTGTCAATCTGAGCGTTCTTTGCAAACAATTCCTTTTAAAAATCAAAATGAAGGGTGAGCAGAAGAAGGATCAGCTCAAACAGCCGACATCTCCACAAAGCTTGTTACACTTTGCAAGACCAGACTTTTGGCCAAGCATTCAGCAATGCATTTTTCTATGATTCTTTTTGGAAACAAGTCACATACAGGTGTATTTCAGATCAATAATCAAAATACTTTATTGGTTTTCTTTTTAATAAGCCTACATACATTTGAATTAAAAACAAAAGACCAGTGCCATGAAGTTTGTGCATGAATCGGAGTTGTTTCAGCGTCTGGGAGGTTCAGTTCTGGCAATGCACTGCAGCTCAAATCCAATGTACGTTTCTTCAGCTGACAAATGAAAGATGATCTTTTACCGGTGAACTGATGATACCGCATACTGGGAGTAGGATATCTTTGTCTCTTCACAGGACACCACTCCGCCATCCATCTCTAATACAGTTTGGTTGAATAAATATTTGTTTGTTTTGGAAGTACAAACTAGGTGAGTTTATTTCTCTTCCAGAGTGCAAGTCAGCATCACCACACACTTTGCAGTTAAAATGGCATCCCTCCTTTGATCTGCCTAACAACCTCTTCATCTGCCGTCTCTTCTTTCTCTTTTTCACGCTTTTTGTTCCAGTCTTTCAGGCCTTCTGGCAGAGAAGTATCCTCATCCAAACTTCCCGTCCCCTCAACAAATTCTTCATAGGTGGACTTCTCTGCAAATGGTCTTGGGCCAAGCAAGTCTACCATATCACTTTTATCAAGCACTTCCTTCTCCAGTAGTCGTAGGGCAACCTGCAATAGCAGTAAGTCGTGTCACACAGTGCCACCACTTGTCTCTCTTCTTGCAAGAGTTTAAGGCAGTCTGGCCCAACATTAATTCAACACAGCTTCATTTGATAAACAGTGTGCTCAGAGTTTACTTAATACCTCATTTCCCTTTTGTCAGAATTTATGTAGCTTTTTTTTTTTTTTTCTTCAAGCCCTACTTAACAGGCAAAACGCTCTCCTATGGGCACTGCTACTGTTATTTGTTACTTTAGAACAGCAGTCTTTCACTGCTGCCAAAAGGTTCCTGATGCAGTATATTAAGCGATAGATCCAAATGAGCATACTATGCCAAGTGTTATAAGCTAGACAGAGCAGCATAAAATACTCATGTGTATATGTGTAGTTCATAACCTTCTTGGGTCACCGAGCATTCGGTAAAAACAGTGATCTCCTTTAGAATCATGACCTACTAAAACACCGTTTACCAAATCCATACAGAACTTTCTTCTTGTTAATAATAGATAAGTGCCCATCCTGGAAAGTGACCTTTTTGCTGTACTGGGCTTTCTGGTGTGGAGGAAAAGAATACGCACAAGGGTTGCCTCAACTACAGTAAGGCAGATCTCAAGCAGAAAGTGGGCACAGAAGGAAATAAAGCTCTTTTTCTGAATTTCAAAAATAATGTAGGTAAAGGAAATATTCCATACCTCCCTTCTTAGAACCTTTGTACTGAGTGTTTGGTATTGTGGGTTTTTTTTTTGGTGGGTTATTTGGTGATTGTTTTTTTTCCTGTGTGTGTAGTGGTGGATTTTTTGTTTTCACTCTTTGCTTCCCCCCCCCTCATCCCTTCATTCTGCTCTAGTACATCTACTTTAGAAGGTAGACAGTTCTCTCCAACTTTGCAAATGAATACCGAACATCTTACCAGAGAGATGTCAAAACATGCATTAGAACCTTGGGGTGTTCCAATACAAATATTTATGCTTGCTTATGGAAAGCTTGTGTCACACTCTAAAGATGACACTGAATAATTCCTGATGAAATGTGTTCGCACACTCGTTTTTGACCTATTCAGTTCAATTTGGCTTTTAGCTTACAAACTGGGGTCTGAACACATGGTAATACTCACCTTCTCTACTTCTGCTTTCTTCTCAGTCAGAAGAGATAATGTCCTTTCATAAGCAATATTAATAAGTGACCGAACTTCTTCATCTATCATTCTGGCAGTTGCCTCACTATAGGGTTTCTCTAATACCATGTCTCCTTGACGAGGGAGGTCAAAGGAAATCTGTCCAACTTTTTCATTCATACCAAACTGGACAATCTGAAAGTAAAGGAGAGATAGTGACATTTTAGGATATACTGATAATAATCTGGTAGGTGGAATTGAAATTAGGGAGCCATTAATCTGCTAAAGAGAAATTCCACAATCTTTTTTCAAGGTCCTACATCTTTCTGGAGGCAATATGCTTAATACAAATGTCAGTCTGTACTTATTGACTATTTTCTATTTCAAACTGAACAGGAGACGCTGAAAGCCAGATAAAAATTAGCACTGTTAAGGATTTCATTAAGCACTTAATTTCCAGAACTGAGAAAATAAGCAATCTACTAAAGACCAGCAAATGGCTGTGGTTTGGAAGTGGAAGATAAGGGCAATGTGTTGTGAAGGGGAAGTGGATCTCCTTTAAAACGCCTCTCTTACTCACCTTGAAAGCACCTTATTAAATGACAGCTTTTATGTTGATGCAGGAAGAGGAATAAGCATCTACACAGTACATAGCTACAGTCAGATGAGTCACTACATTCTTAACATTTCCTATCACTTACCTATGCTAAGTTAATATGGTACAAAATGTCTTAGCTGAGAGCAAACAGTGCCCAAGTACAAGGTTTTCTGGATTTATATACCTATGTAAATCCAAATTGGGTCTTCATACTGAGCAATTTTAGAACATGCATCAGAGAATCAGATACATGCACTAAACTAACTTTTTCAGTAGAGTTTCCACACGTATTTGAATGCAATGCAGCATGCATGTTTCTGCAGGTGGATGGAGAACAGCGATCAGCTCACTGAAAGACTACAATATGACACCTGAGTCATCAGCATCTCTATACAATGGCAGCATAATGTTTAGTCACAATCTTTTACTGAGATAGGCTTTTGACACATGTGATTAGATCATATCCTTTACAAACATTACTGTTAGGTGGTAGAAAAGGAAAACAGTAAGAAAAATAAGTATTACTTAAGCACGCACCTGAGCATATGCACTCTGTGTCACCTTCTTCAAGTCATCTTGAGCACCGGTTGTAATTCTTCCAAAGAAGATTTGCTCAGATACACGTCCACCCAGTGTCATGCACATTCTGTCAAGTAGTTGCTCTTTGGTATAAAGATACTGTTCTTTGGGTAAATACTGAGCATAACCCAGTCCTTTACCACGAGGGATAATAGACACCTACAATCAAAATTAACAGAATGCTAAAGAGAGTTCTAAAAAAGCCTTCTTTGGTTTGACTTAATTTAATAGCACAACCTACACCATACTCACCCTTCAACTTTAATTCAGACCTTATTTCCATTTACTGTTTGGCCCTCATTGTGATTTATCCTTAAAAGCCCTGGCTAGCTCTAAACTGGGATAACAACTACTAGAATATCTGGAAAAGAAAGGTGAGACCGCTGTAATACCTTTTGCAAAGACTGCATGGCATTTTTTAAACGTGTTAATTCAAATTCACAGTTCTTTTAGTGATACATACTGGGCTTTAAGTATTCCAGAACAGACACCACATTTCTCAATCAACAGAATTCCAAACAGACAACTTCCGTGTTTACTAATATTCCTCCTTTGAGCAGTAAATTGTAGATGAAAAATATTAAGCTTGAAAACTAGACCACATTAAAAACACAACATCATAGCAGGCTTAGGAGATTAGGTTGCTTTTTTCCCTTATCTGCAACTTGCCAAGCTATGCGAACTTTGATCAGCTTCTGGATGACTGTTTTTGTAGCTGTATTCCCTTCAGAGCTGTGCACCTGCACAATCTGCTACGATTAACCTAAACACTGCATCCGTACTAAGAGCCTCAGAGAAAAAGCAGCTTTCAAATCAGGCAGTCTCGTGGGAACATCAAGTCCCTCTCATTTTCCAAGGCCGTTTTCACTACAAACCCCATAACACCCAAGTCAGAAAACACTTAAGAAAGCTACACAGAGTGAAATAAATCAAAATACAACATTCACAAAGCCTTTTGTGAGATTACATATTGCAGTGTCCTCCCAGCATCGAGGGAAGACAAAACTACAACAGGGAAAAAAAGCGCTTCCTTTACCTTTAAGAGTGGGTCAGCATGTTCCAAAAACCATCCTGCAACTGCATGCCCTGCCTCATGATATGCTACTGTCTTTTTCTCCTCTGGTTGCAGAACTTGAGTTTTCTTTTCCAAACCTTTATAAAAGACATTTCATTAATCCTTTCAGGCATATCTTTCTCCACTGGAATCCCTTATTTCCATTTAGAAACACAGTCAGCAAGTTAGATGCCACATACATACTCTACTGACGAAATTAAATCTAAAACAGAACTAGCAACTTTTAGAAGTTTGTGTCTTTGAGGTTTTACAGTAACCCTGTCCCTTATTTGAAAGGGTTTTTGCTCAGGGATATGATTTAGCAGAGTGTTGTTAGAGTTAGGGTACTATGGTTAGGCTGCGGTTGGACTTGATGATCTTCAAGGTCTTTTCCAACCTGAGTAATTCTATGATTCTATGAAAGCTTAAGTTCTTAAGAATATTCAATTTTTTTTAATGCAAAACATTTGCTCTTTAAAAATCCAGTCATTTTCTATATTATTTAAGGCTAACAGCGATTAAAAGCATCGCTAAATCCTAACGACTATTCCTCCTGTCATTTTGAATAACTTAGAAAGTGTCTTGATTGAGCGTCTATTTCTGCTCCTTCTCCACTTCAGAAATCAGCAAAATAACCCAGCGACTTATTTTCTCAATCTTAAGTATGTTTAAGAGGGAAGAATGTGGCCTTTAAGAAGATTCAAAGGGTGGCCTCCATAAAAAGTGCTGATGAATGACTGACGCGATACACCTACCTCCAATCACTCTTTCAATTGCTTGCTCAAAATGCTTTTGGTTTATAGCATCTGAGAGATGCCGTGCAGCGATTAATGCAGCTTCGTTACAAACATTAGCAATATCAGCACCTAAAAGCAGGGAAGGTATAAGTTATTTATCATTCTCACCAATTTTCTTTGTCTAGCATAAAAATACGCTTATCTATGATTATGTCTCCACAGATTCTCATGCAGAATAGAATTAAAGGTAACGGCCTCCAAAATAATTCATTACACATACAGCATTGTTTGAGATAGATTGAAATACACACACTATGATGAGAAGTGTTAGGATTTTTCTCTTAGAAGAACAGAGCTTACAACCAGTGAGGTGCTGATTTGTACAACAGGGCACACTGCACCTGCTGTAAGCTCCGTCTGCAGCAAGCTGCACTGCGTTTAGTCTCATTTAGACTCAGAGAAACGACTTTCCTACATGTGGTTTGAGTACAGCTCAGATCCTGACATGAAAGGATTTATTCCAGAGACACACTGCTGGCTTCAAGCCATTCCCTTCTTGTTAGCATTATTTATGGTAATGCCACTGATAGTTTCAAAACAAGCAAAAAAAACCATCACTGCAGTTGCCAGAGATGTTGGCAATCAGATGTCAGAAAAAGTTTCATTAAAGACCACAGAGAGTGAAGAATTCATTATCAGTCAATACGGGTATCGATCAAATGGATTACGATAGAAGCCAAGAATGTACGTTTCCACATTCATATCTAATTCAACAAAAGGTCACAGTGCATTTTTCAGGGAGAAGATTCAACGTTCAGAAACTCAAATTCCCCCATAGAATTTTCATGAAAACTCCTAGCAAGCATTTTGTGTTGTTTCTGCAGAGCATGCTGGTAATTAAGAATTACCTACCTGAAAAACCAGGTGTTAGCGATGCGAGCTTTCTTGCGAGGTTATCTTTATCTAAGACTGTATCTAACTTCAGAGGTCTAAGGTGAACTTTGAAAATAGACGCTCTACCTTTTATATCTGGAGGGCCTTTAAAATTAAAGAAATACACATTTTTTACTTCTCACAAGTAAATCAGCGAGTATGGAGAATTTACATATGTAGATAGACAGTTATTTTGGTAGCATTCTACATAAGCAGAACTATAGTGATGCAAATAAACTTACCAATGTAGATCTGTCTGTCAAAGCGTCCTGGTCTCATTAAAGCAGGGTCTAAAATATCTGGCCTGTTAGTACCTGCCAGAATTACTACATTTGTGGTGGTATTAAAGCCTGTGGAAGAAGTACAATAAAAATCTGTGTAAAAGTAACATCCAAGAACAACAAACCAGCAAACTGTCGACTTTACAGGCCACATCAGTACTGACAGTTAGCAAAAATGACCTTAAATAGCTCCTTTTTCTAGAACACCGTCCAGCTTTTCACAAGTGAAAAATAGCCTTGGGCTCTGCTTTTCTGTAGTGCTGTATCAAAACTTACTTCAAAAGACAACAAAGGATTAAGTTCCAAGTAAACTGCAGAACCAACATGGTTAGCTGTATGTGCACATGCCTAAATATATTTTTAACAGAGTGCTAACACACTTATTTTTTGCTTATTCAACTTTGACAAAGTTATCAGATGCACAACAATTGTTCTTCTTCCTGAACAAATTCTGCTGCAGCCCGGTGTTTACTAAAACGAGTCACCATTACTCATTCTAGGAAGTAAGCATGTCTCACTTTAGGAAACGCTTGCTTCCTAATACAAATGCAATTTGTATTTAAAATGAACCCAGCTAACAGGTCTGAGAAGTGCACTAGTTCTTTCATTTGTGGTCCTCCCCCTACTGCCATCTGCACACTTACATCTTGCACCTAAAACTACAAACATTAACGCTGCAACCGATACAGTTGGCATGTAAGTCACTAAGGACTTACATTCTTGTCACTGCAATGCAAAAGTAGAAATTAAACATTTACCATCCATTTCTACTAGAAGCTGATTGAGCGTGTTCTCTTGTTCACTTTGTCCTCCAAAGTTGCCTCTTCCTCTCTTCCTTCCTACTGCATCTATTTCATCAATGAAGAGGATGCATGGGGCATTTTTACGAGCAAGAGAGAATAAGTCTCGAACCTGAATAGAAAAACAGAATACAAAAGTTAGCCACTGTCTGACAATGGTGCTGGGGCTGCTGAGACAGTGGAAGGCACAGCAGTAACAATACCATTATCACTGACTACTACAGTAAGAAGTACTATAGTAAGAATCACCCAGCCAGCTTCTAAAGCAATACTGCTACACCACAGCTGCTACTCAGAAAGAATCACTGATATGGAGGCCTCTTGACTGACAGTTTCTTTCTCAATCCATAAATTAAGAACATAAATAAAACAAAACACAAATAAAACAAGCCTTAAGAAATAATCACTTTCCCTGAATAATTATAGCTTTCATATCAACACTAAAATCCTACAAAGACTTAAAGCAGTCTCTCTTTCAGGCTCTTTTTTAATGCATAGTATGAGTAGAAATGCACATGAATAAGCATGCTCTGACATGGTAGTTCTTCAGATCAAGGAAATAAAATCTTTCAGGTTTTCCTGCAGTTAGGACAGAGCGCTGTCACTCCTACAGTGAGCTTAAGGCTCACTTCTAAGTGCATACTATTGCATTTTAACAATACTCTGTTCAAAAATACTGACTCTTAGTCACCCTGACTCTTCATTACATGGGCCAAGAAAACTGAATTCACCTCCAAGTATTTATTTCATAATTAACTTAACTTCTAGAAGTCAGTAAAGATGGCTAACACATGAGCAAATATCTATAATCAGTATCAGATATTCAAAGTGAACTCCCACCTTTTAGTCTGAAAGTGATTCAAAACTGAATGTCTATTTTTCAGGAGCAAGAGAATTAAAAAACCACAAAGGAACGAAGGCTCTTTTAACTTCAGCATCTCCTAATTTACCATAGATTTAGTATCACTGATAACTGTCTGATTTATCAAATTCATTTAAAATGAAACAAAACCACTCTCTCACAATGTACTGAATGGTAACCAGAAATTATCAACAGTGTTGAAACGCTTACAGCTGAAGCAACAGCTGTTATGTCAACAGATGTCACTTACTGCTAATAGGCAATAATTACACCTGCACAAGTCAAGACAAAAAGGTTAAGATACTTTGCTTTCAGGCTTTTCAGGTTTATGTTAACAGTTAATGACAATACAGCATGAGTACTATTAACATTTCTAGATACCTACCAGGAAACTGGAAAGTACAGATCTGCTTCTTTTGTTACTGTTTCTTAGTGAAGTCCTTCCCACCACAGGCTTTTTTCAGTTCCCACCCATCCTACTGAACATTATCACTATCTTCATATGGTAACTATGTTTGAAAGGTGTAAGTTTTTTTTAACCACCATGCTTTAATTTCCTACGTGTATTTCCTTTCTTTGTCTATACCCTTCCCCCATCCCAGCAGTACTATTTGACAATTTCCTTATATATTTTCAATTTCCCTCTGCATCCTCATTGGAACCTCCCTCCCAAACCAAATTCCACATTCAAACCTCTGAATGTCTCCTGTTCTCTCAGTTGCAAGCTCTATACCAACCAGTGTGCCTCCCACCCTCTTCCTTCTTCTCTTTACATTAGATCCAGAATTGCCTGCCTTCAATCATCTTCTCCCATCTGTATTACTGTAAGAAGTCCTTCAGAAGACCATCAGAAGATACTGAAGGTAGCAGGAGGCATATACTCAAACAGCTGTTACAAACTAAGGAACAAATTTGGGAAAGCTTTGGGAAAGCCTCAAATAAGTCCAGCCACGTGAAAATTGCAGTTTTTCAAGACTTTAGGGAACTTAATCAAAATTAACTTCCCTGTGAATTTTCACAGGGCATAAAACTGCATATTTCTGGTAAAGCGCATTCCCTGTAAAACTCAAATCAAGATCCTAAAGCAATTCCATTTCATGCTCAAGAACTGCAGCAAATAAATTTCAACTCAAATTCTCCAGAACAGTGTCAGCCTGAAAATATACTTTCCGAGGCTTATGACAAGATGGTTAAGAGTTTGGTGGAGGCATGAGCTAATTGGAATAGGGCATAACTTTGGACATTTTAGGGAGTCTTATTTTTCCAGCCTCACAATACATTTCCAGCAACTTATTTCTAGCACATATTTAACCAGCAGATCTGTGTGTCCTCCTTTCTTAGACACCAAAAGACTTCAAACTGAATGTCTGAAATACAGTAGAAAAAAAATAAACAACAAAATAAAATGGAAGTGCTGGAACAGAACTAACACTTTCCACTTGAAATAGCTCTTTAAAAATGTACTAAGGCAAAACATTAAAAATGTAAGACAATATATTTGGTTATTTAAATCACGTGATCTCCAGAAATTAAAGCACCATAATCCTTGGGTTCCTATTTCAATCAGAAGCTCATTTATGAGTCCCAAGACAACTATATTTAAGAGTTTGACACGACAAAGAAAACAAAGGTCTTCAGAGAAACATATGTGAATGACTTAGAGCAGAAAGAGACATCCACATAGCAGTGGCCAAACGAGGTATGTATTTCTGACCCAGCTAGTGTGTTTACTTTGGAGCAGCTCTCTTCAAGCTCTTGGTTCTGGTTTTCTTTCTTTTTTTTCCCCCCCACCAAGTCGCTGCAAAGAAGTACATCCTTAGGGCCCAGACAACCTCTCATCAGTACTTAACTCCATTTCTTCCTTTTATGAAAGTCATCTCTATGCTCCTTGTGTTTAGGCAAGCATCTAGTATCACTTATAGGGTAATCTGCATAGATTAAGTGACTTAAAGATAAAAAAGTTATTGAAGTCTGAATCTATCATCAAACTGCCCACCAACCTTGACAAAGACCCTTCAACAACCACCACAAATAAAACACCAAGGCCAAAGACTTACTCGAGCTGGACCCACACCAACAAACATCTCCAAGAACTCAGAGCCATTGACTGTGATAAATGGCACGTTGGCTTCTCCAGCGGTAGCTTTAGCTAGAAGTGTTTTTCCAGTACCTGGAGGACCAGTCAGAATTGCCCCCTGCAAAAAAAGCAGACATTTTCCTTATAAAAACAATACAACCATGAGATATCTTACTTAAAGATCTTCAAAGCCATCAGTCTAATGGTTTTCCCTCTACTGCAGTAAAAATGGTGCGAGAAAAGAGACTGAAATGTCATCTGTCATTTAAACCAGCATGAAGGAAAAAAAAATACCTACAGCATTGCCATGCTGACTCAGAAACACGGGCACAGCGATTTCTTCATCTAACAATTAAAAAAACCAGTGGCCTGCTGCCAGCTGGGCTGCCACTAAAGCAAAGTCAAAAAGCGATAGGCAATTCTATAACCATTACATACAACCATGGAAGACATGTATCCCGTGTATAATTTCTGGCTTGTACAAACAGATGAAATATTCTATCAAAAAATCTCCTGGCACTATAATTATTCTGTTGGCATTTAATGTCTATTACTTTCCCCCCCCCCAACTGTGAGAAGTTAGAAAGCACTGCCTGCATAAACATTCATGGTCCAGTTGAACCATCTCTTAAGTCATCACTTCATTACCTTTGGAATTTTTGCTCCCAGATCCTCATACTGCTTGGGATTTTTCAGAAAGTTAACAAACTCCATTATCTCTAATTTGGCCTCCTCACAGCCAGCTACGTCTTTGAATTTGACATCTATCTCGTCCTTTAGGACTTTGGCTGTGGTTTCACCAACACTGAAAAGTCCACCCATTCCACGCCCTCCTCGACCTAAGCCTGCAGGACCTCTTCTTAAGGTGTACAATAAAGAACCAATAATAAGGATTGTAGGCAGCAAACTCAGGAGAAACGACCTGTGGAGAAAAACAAAAAGCCAAACATTACAGAAATCCATTTCTGAGCACAGCATGTACAGGACATCGGTTTCATCATAAGCAAACCTAAATGAATTCAGAACTAGACTCTAGGGCTTGCAAAGATATCGCAAATGTAACTCTACAAGATGTTCACACTGGGAAATAAAATACATTTGAGAAGAAAAAAAGATATGGAATTACAGAAGTCAAACCAAGGAAAAAGCTTTTTCTAACTGTAATTAAGAGCTGGAGTTAATTTTTCATTGCTGTCCTCTCTTACCAACTGCTAGAAAACATAAATTGAAAGACTTTGAAGGTAACACATTCTTACTCTTGACGCTTAACACGCAACAGTTTTGTCCTTTTCTTCTTAAACCAACATCATCAAGTGACAGCAATAAATACACAGAGGAAAACTGCATTTTCTAGTAAAATGAAGCAGCTCATTTTACGTGCCACCCTTTAAAGACAAATTCACGGGTCTTGTAAGGAAATGGTTGTTTTTATCAAAGTCAGCTGTATTAGGTAACAAATGATCAGTACATGCTATACCTTCAAGCAAAAAACTCCCAAAAATATATACTCGCTTTTGTTCCCCTAGGTCCTTCTCAATTTCTGCATTTCCTTCTGTCAGTGTTTGTTTCTCTACCCCAAGGCTACAGCCTTGTTCTGATTGCTCAATTGCCCACCATCCCACACAGTCTGTCCTCCAACTTCCTAGCATGGCTCTATAAGAACTGAAAATCCTAATACTAAAACAGTTCTCGTTATTGAAGTATTGGAGCACTTCAGTTCTTTCTCTGGTAAAAACAGCTCACAAGACACTCTCTCAGCTCTCAGCAACAATAAAATCCTAAAGAGACAGCAGTACTACCGCAGCTTCTCACACAAGATTTTCATGCTCAGAATTCTAGGATGAAAAGGAAAAGTTGGATATTCACTACATTATGGAATTAAGCAGATTCTGAATCTGTGATGATACAGCTGCTGCTCAGCTACAGAAGATCAATAAAGAATACAAATCTTAAAGTACTGGAACCACTACTCCCTAATGGGTTAGCAACAACACCATATATCAGATGCGCTATTTTACTTAAACTTGGTGATTAAAAGCATGATACACCTTCTAGCTCCTGCAAACAGGCACAATAATGTAATACCCTTAATCACCAATACCTTGCCTTTTTGCAAGGCTTCTGTCAAGTTTACAGGCAGAAAATGATGTCTCACAACTCAGTCAACAGACTGTCATTCTATGCCATATTTTGTTCTCTCAGAAATCTCTGAGCACCATCTCTGGAGCATTACTGCTGCATCGTGCTGACTCCTCCTCGAGTCTAGGCCATTTGAAGGGTTTTAATGAGGGAAGGGCTAACTGTGAACAGAAATATGTATGTACTAGGATTTTTACACAATTAATGTACTGAACAGGTCCTCATACAGTTAACTTTCACAAATAAAATCAAGATGACTATTGTTCTGATAATACTGCCACCCAGTGTAAAACACGGTAAGTGTCTTACAACCCCACTGTAGAGACAATTTCTTATCAAGATACCTTAAAATCAAAAACAACAAACATGCTTCTTACCCATCACTCTCTGTTGAGTAGACTACAGGCAACCTGTTCTCCACTTCTATGCCCAGGTCTTGCTGCACAGTTTCAAGATTTCGTTCAAAAGTGTCCACACTACCGATATTAAACCAGACATACTGCTAAAAAAAGAGCAGAGATCACCACAAAGTGCCCTATCTCACCTCAGCTTCATTTTAAGCCAACTTCTAGTGCATACTCTAGTAAATCTCTGAACATAATCAGAACAAAACATCACTTTAAGTTGCCTTATAAAGTATGTAACCAATAGAAGATGCGTCTAATAAATCTAAGTCTTACCAACTTGGACTCTGTATTTGTTATTGCTTCTACAGAAACCACACATACAAGTTCCTGTGAACTTTAAGTTGACTGAAATTCTGACCCCTCCTCCATGAAAAAACGGAGGGAGAAATATTTAGAAGATAATAGATAAACAGGTATTTAAAAGAGAATTACACATAATCAGAATAAAACACAGCACTGAACCAGCAAGCACAGCAATCATACAACCTATTATTTCACAAGATCTCAGCCTTCCTGGTAAAGAAAAGCAATTATATACATTTGGAATCCATGTTAGCTTTAAAATTAATTGTATTCGCAAAAGACAATATGAAGTTATTATATACCTGAAAAATAATCCAGATTCTACTTTTAAACACAGATGACTGGGTCTGTTTCGTGAGAACCTCCCCTTTTTGCACCATGACCTGCCTGACTTGCCCCTACTTACTCTAATGTTGGAGAGAAAAATGTAACCCTAAGTATTAACTGATTGAGAAACTAAGGCAACGGATGGTATGTGGGCTAAAGAGTAGGTGGATAAATAAGTTGCACTGAAACCCACAGATGAAGTAATTGCTGCAGATTTCACCCTACCCTGGAGGGACCTGCAGACCTTGTTTCAGAAAGTCAATTAAAAAGCTCAAGAAAACCCTAAACAAACAACCTATCACCAATTAACGTAATGACAAAAAGCTTCTCTAAGCTTCTCTAAACAGTAAAAATATCATGACAATAAGAGTCAACCACCTGCACACTGAGAAGGTCTGAAGCTGGCAGAGACTGTGCTCAGAACAAAAGTTTGCATGTTTATGCATATGAGCTTTATGTTTATTTTTTCAGTGGGTCTCAGCCTCCAAGTATTATTCTTCAGAGAACCTTTACCTTCATCAGCCTATTCTTGGTTACATTACTAGGAGAACCCACCCACTGAAAAAAGTGCATTTAAGCTTAAGCTTGAAAGACCACAGTATCAAACAGAGAAAATTAAGTTTCCTTATACCTAACTATCTAAAAGCAATCTGGGACAGAAAAGATCCAAATGTATGTTTAAGACTGTAATATTCTTGAGCAGACAGAAAACCGTCATTAAAAATACAGAATCTTCAATAATTTCTCACTCCTTCTGTCTATATAGATATATAGACAGTATTAAGGGCATGGAGCAGGAAAAAGAACTATTTGGCATAGTTTGGAGATATCTATGGCAAAACGTAACACAGCAAAGTGAAAACTCCATGTAAAATAACGTAACAGTAAGGTAAAGAACATATTTTAGATTAAAAGACAATTCATGCTCTGAAGTTCTCTGCATCAATCTTTATCAAAAAAGCCTGCCTTGTTCTTGCTACAGTCTTATGTAAATGTATTAGAAACGTTTACCCATTCATGAGGAGACTTTCCTGGCACAAAGATCACTCTAACAAAGCGCTTGTTCACCACTTCCAGCCTGTCCACCTGTGGAAGGAAAGAACAAAACCTGTAACCTGTTAAGTCGACAAAATCTATCTACACTTCCATCACAGCTGCACATGCCAGATATGAACCTGTTCTTCAGTTTTCTAGTAAGAAAAAAAAAATAAAATCACAATGTAGATCAAGATGTTTCCACAAGATAAAATTTGTGTTACACAAATTATTTAGTTTTTAACTCTAAGATAAGCTAAACTTTCTAAGTAAACCATGCTGTTTCAGATGTATACAGCGAGTTCTACACTCCCGCATGCTTTTGTTTGGTAGCTTCATCTAAAAAAAGAAAATCTCAAACTAGTCTCAAACTGATCACATAGTAAAAGCTCCTCTCCGCTCCAAACTTACATACAAACCATGCTGTTAACTAAGACAGTACTCTCAATGAATTTCTTTCAGTGACAATTCAATTTAATTCCAGTGTAAGGAAGCAAGTATATAATTGGTAAACAATGAATGGTGGCACATCAGGAATGAGATAGAAAGGATGACCTCACACCCTTTCTTAAGGATGAAAAAAACCACCAAAGAACAAATCCGTACACCTTGGCCCAAACTAGAGGTAGAGTAAGTTAGTTAATACGTAACTATTTCAGAGGTGAAACATAAAAAGTGATAGGCCACATAATGCTAAACTCCTTCAGGAGCTTCCAAACTCAACAGAATGAGGGACAAGTTAATTCTGCTCTTACAATCGCTTCTGCTAACAGAAAAGACTTCCTGTACTACCACATTAAACATGGGAACATCCATAAGTTAACAAAAGAATTTCTTTAAGGTAACAAATCAGAAACTAAAAATCAAGAATCAAGCTGCAGGTTCACAGTTAAAAAAAATGTTAAGCTTTTTATTTTAGGCTGGAAAAAACACTGAATTCCTAGAGTCTTGTATCTGACAGTGTCTTAAAAGGTTACAATTGCTAAGGGAAATGAAAGAGTAGTTTAGTTCCATTTCTTCTGCCTCTTTCCATCCAATAAATGGTTTCAGCATTTGTTAGTTTTAAAACTATGGTTCTAAAGGTTGGGCCTGAGCTGTACACATTCTAGCAAGACTTTCCTGATGTTACTACATGTGAACATTTATGGTAAAACTCACACAAAATACAAGCTAAGAAGCCACTCAAGATCTGATCTGACTTCAGGAAGCAAGACTACCTGAGTGTCTTTGCTATAGACAGTGTGTAACACCAGTGCACTCATGTTTTCTCCACACTAACCTGGTCACTACTATGGAAACAGCTTTTGATGAGTACATTTTTAGCTTATTGGAATATCCAGACTATATCTTGCAGAGGCCTGAGAGACTTCATTTTATGCAACAAGCTACTTTCATAACGCTCTTCTGCAACCATGGTTCACACTTCATCAATTGTTACTGATAAACTTTACTCTTTTCTTTTTGTTTAAACTGAGCTGGTGCCTTAGCTGCTGTATAAGCACGACCAGCATGGCTCCATTCCACAAGGTGGACACATAGCTGCCAACTAAGAACAGAACTTCCAGATGCAGCCTGGGCAGAACAGCAGAGGCAAAAAGAGCAGCTCTGCATTGAGTGTTAAGACAAAGGAAAGGTAGGACAGAATCTCTTTAGCAGTTTATCACAGCAACAAAGGAAACTCAAAATCCCAGGTCTGGAACGCAGAGCAGGAAGCAAGCCTGTGTTTTTCTAACCTGCAGGAGAAGCTACATACATGGAAGTAAGAGAGCTTAGCATTTGTGGCTCATGAGGTGGAACGGGCCTCACTCAACACTCAAAATCCTGCACTTCAGGGCATTACCGACCTACTACTCCAAGTGTAGAAAGATGTCAAGTTAAACAGAGAGATAGTACACTGATGACAGAATTGATTGCTCCAGAAGTAGCTCTACGTAAGAAGGAAAGAAGTAAAAGGAGAAAGCAAGTAAATGAGACTATTTTATAATATGGTTAAGCCAATTCACTGCCTCTGAAAGGAATTCTTTCTTTTCCCACCCTCACCTTTCTGTTAGCACCACTGCTACTCAGATCCATGGTGATCTACTAATATAAGGAATGAAAAAGCAGAAGTCCTCCCACTCCCAGCAGGGGTGACAAAAGCATTTAGGGTTAAGAATAAGTTTCTCCTGAGGGTACCTGGCACATCTGCTTAAATCATTAAATCAACTATAATCCCACCCGGAAACACTGAAGGTACACTGCCTCTGAGCTAGGAGAAACACTAGCTGTTCAAATGAGAAGCTCTACTCTGAGTTGTCCATTCCCTCTGCTTTCTTGAACAGACACAAGCCTTCATACAACCAATTGGACATCAGACAGGGAACTGATGAAGATGAAAGCTAATTGCTTTCTCTTGAGCTAGTCCTCACTGCACAGCTACACAAATACAAACGTAAGCAGGGAGGCAGAAAGGAGCACCTTCAGCACACTGATCTGTCATTTTGATTCCTTACTACTCACCACTCCTTTAGAAAGGTAGTTATTAACAAAGTCTTTCCAGGTGATTTCTCTCCCAGGGACCCTGAAGAAGAAGTAATATACAACCATCGTCCAGAAAAATGAACTTCCCACTACGTACATACGGAACTCCCTGACATCCCAAGGAATGTCACCCTAGGGGGAGAAAGAAGCAAGTTTTAGAACATACAGTGCAGTAAGTAAATAACAACAGATTCCAGTATCTGAGTTATCTTCCCTGCATTCAAGGTTACCACAGAGAATGTCAATAAGGTAATATTTTGTCATATTAACATGCTTCAGTTGCTTCAGATATAACTGAGGAATGGCAAACTTAGTGGAAAAAAACACTGTTCCACAAACAGTAGCTGCACATTCTTCATTTATTAAGTACTTCAAAAGAAAGAGTTCTGTCATCTGTTATATGACCTTTCCCCTCCATTTTGATACAATTTCCCCCTCAGTATATACAAAGCCTACAAAAAACCAGAAAATGGGAGGAAGAAAAAATTTACGCACCTCAAGTAAAATCAGAACAATATTTTTACATTGTTAGATGCTATAATCTTCATGCTATAGCTAATGACAGTAAGCATATATTACCAAATTAAGCTTATGCAAGTGTTCCATCAAAGTCAGAATGGCTGACAGTGAACTTGTTTAGCTTGTTTAACAAGCACTGACATTTTCAGACAAAATACTTAAAAGCCTGAGGCTCCACTATAGAAATACAGAGTATGAGCAACCATATTCATATACCTTAACATTCCATTAAGGTTCCTGAACCAGTTAAAGAGTTGGATGCCTCTGAAGGTACATATAAACAAGCATTTATGAAAGGCAGTGAGTGGGAATGCCACCTAGAGCCGTTTACTATGAAATACAAGACACAGGAGGCCTAAGAAGTACTTAGGCAATCATAAAAATGTCCCTAGAAAGCAAAAAAAAGCACACCAGGTTACTTCAAGACAGTTAATATAAAAAAGAAAGATATTTTAAGGTCAAGACCTTCTGCAATCTGGTCCACCAGTTAGTATCTTCTTTCTTGCCACCTTTCTTCCCACCACTGCTGCCTCCTCCACTACCAGTCCCACTTGGCTGTCGGGCACCAGCTTGCTTTGCTTCTAAGGGAAAACAAAACAACAAAAAGCACATCTTTATATCTTATAGCAATCTCACTCTACTTTTATTTTAGCTTCAACATTAAAGAGGCCTGCAAAATGAATTAGTTTGATGCTTCAATAGAGGAAATGAAACTACATTTTTCCATAGAAAAAGAGACATCAACTGGCAGAACCATCCCTATCAAACCCTTTCTATCAGCAGTGGAGTCTGTTAATTGTATACCTGATGATACTTTGACACTGAGAATGGAAAAATGCCACAAATACATGACAAAGCACATTACGGAGATTGTGTGGAATGCATTTCTACTACACTAATCCAAGACATGCAAGATTATTCCCGGCTTAAAATACAACAAAACCAACACATGCAAAGAAATCCTCACTAACTCTAAGCAACACCACCTCTCAGGATTCACCTCCCCCGGTCATAATATGCTCTTGAAGTTCAGAGTTTATTGATACCACAGGCTGGAGTCCTGTTTAACACTCCAGAGACAAGCGCAGCACAGCACTACACTGCCACCACCAAGTCCTCTTTATACGTGCTTGCTTCTTAGCTGAAGAACTGGTTCTGGATTTCCACCCAGAATGACAGTTCTGGTTATTCCATTTAACAGAATCTAGCTTGGTCAAAGAAAAATTGAGAACTAAACACACAACATATCTGAATGCACAACCATATCAGCTAATAGGAAAAGAAGAATTTAAGGGCAAGCACTTCAACAAAAGAATGAGAGAAAATGAGCATTATTCCAGCAGATACACAGTACATGAAAGGAAAACAACATTTAAAAGAAAAGTCAATTTGTACTTTCAAACTAATCTGCTAGAAGAATATATTCCCTGGAAAATGAACAAAAAAGCCCAAACCCAACGTAAAGCTAGAATCTAACATGGCGAATAACATCTGAAAAACAGAAAACTGCAATCAAATGGCTATTTGTACCTTTTGTTTCTCCAGCCGAACCTTTATTTCCATTAGGTTTCTTCCCATTGGGAAAATATTTTTCAAATCCTATCAAGAGTTAGAAAGCAAATAATTATCTTTTAGCTTACAATTCTAACATTACATTTCAGTAGTCACAAGCTGAGAGTATACAACAGAAAATAAGAAGTAAGCAATACATTAACTGTAGAATATGGTTTTGTTCTTGTCCTTTTGCTGAAGAGCTCTATCAGGTTCCCAAAAATAAATCTCATACTATTGATACTGGAAAAACTCAGGTATATTTAATAGCTTAAAGCTGTCCTTTAAAGCAAAGACAGACAAGCTTAGTTCAACAGAAAATGGCGCTGCACAGTGTTAAGTTGAACAAACTGCAGTCAGCTCTGTTTATGGATAAAAGTACTATAAATCACTGCTCCACCTCAGGATTAATGGCTTAATTAATTAATGGATTAATTAATCAGAGAGCTTACTGCCCTGTACAAAATAAACCTAAGTGGCACACGAGCACTGTCCTCAGCAGCCTGCTTCACTCCAGTGATCAAAGTTGCAGTCACCTTTGGGAGGTTGTGAGAAGAGCCTTCTGCAAGCAGCAATAACACTTGCCAAGACCGTCCCTCTGTCAGTTGGAACACCACTGGAAACACTTTCACGAAGCTGAAAGAAGAAAAATAAATGTAAGCAGCAGGAACGAATGATGCACACAATGCTGAGGCACTCTGTGAAAGAACTGCAACCCTTTCCCTGTAGTTAAGATCTCCTCAGAACCAAAAGGAACACATCAGGCAATATCTATGTCCAGCTAAGAAACCAAAGCAGAGAGGAACGATGCTTCAAAGAGTAGACCCAAACCCCTGTGTAGGTACAGATCCACTTTAAACTACTGCAGCTTAAGCCAAGAAGACTGCCCACTGATATTTGCCATTTAAATGCAGTGAAGGAAGTATCCGCATTTTAAAAGAAAGCTTTAGAAATTGCAATAAAATACTTTAAAATGGAGTAGAGCGCAATGTTATCACACAGTTCAAGCTCCCTTTCTTCAAGGACATATTTTAGATAAAAGAAATCCAAGCTTTTAACCCCCATCTCCAAAAGAAATGTTCATATCAAGACTTCCCCACAGACCAAACACCATTAAGTTTCCTAATAAAAACTATTTCTGCTTCCATTTCCTTATATCCCAATGAGTGCTCAGACTCCTGTTATTTTGGATCAGAAGTTATTTATATGAGAATGAATAGAAAAAAAATAATCAGAGGAAGGTCCTGGAAACTTGAAAACTTGTGGTATTCAGACAAGACAGCAAATATCCATCTAGTCTAAAAAACCTGGGACTACATTTATGAAGTAAACCTCAATGTTAGGATCCCCATGTAACAACTGTTAAAATTGGAATATAATAGTTTAAAACAAAACCTATGCATTAAGACAAACACGAAAGGTACCGAATTCCACACCCAAATTACTCTAGGAACACTGGTATATTGTCAGTTCTGATTCTCCTCAAGTCTTCTGCATGGGAGCTTATTAACAGACCGAACCTACCGTGAGCAGTCATCTAGTTCCACCTGCTGGAACCAAGAAGAATGCCCAAATGTCTTTGTCGCTTGCTTTTGCGATAGACTATGGTAAAGAAGAATTCTTTGGCCACTTGATGAAGCCATTGCAAGTCCTTGAAAAAAAGTCTGATTCTGGAAATTCAGAAGGATATTTTGCATGTAACGCACGTACAGCACGGGTAGCCTGGAGAACAGCTTATCTAGAGAGCAGTTTCCAAGGTCAATACTCTATCACCTCCACCAGGAGCAATAGCATGCGTGCTCCTGGAAGAGGCTTTGGGACAACTGGGATGAAACTCTATGGGCAAAAAAATCACACAACTGAATGTCATGTCCAAAATAGTACAGAAGCCAGTATGTCGCTGGCCTCCTATAGCAACAAAGAATTTATTTATTTATTCCACAAGCTCAGATTGTTTCATCTGGATTGAATGTTTCTGGACACTCCAGTCTCATTAGAAATAAAAGGTAACTGCTTGTTTTAAATAAAAATCTGAGTAGGCCAGATCCAACTCTCTGGCGTGGTGGGGTCAGCATAGTCTTATTACAGCCTTAATTCACACTTTTATCAGTTTTCAAGTTAGAGAGGGAAGGAGGCAAGCAGAGGGAGGGAAGAAGTAGCTGACACAGCTTTGGGGGGCAGACCTCATGAATACAGCTGTTTTTTTGATGGACAGTCTCAACAGACCCTAAGATCTATGAGTAATAACTTGACAAGCAACAACACTTTATGTAGCATTGAGAGTTTTAAAGTTGATTTTGTGAGAAAAGGAAAGAACCAACTTCATGGCACATTCGGTACATCACCTGACTGACAGCACACTTTTATACTACCTACTGACTCATCAAAACCCATCCCCTGCAAACGCAGTTTCCTTTCACCATTTCATGCCAGAAAAGCAGAAGTTGGTAGAAGCACTCTGCAATGGCAATGACCAATTGGAGTGATTTTTGACAAGGTCAATCACCAAGATGAAAGCTGATCATATCGATTCTGATACAGGAGCTGTCCTCAAGCTGGCTGCCCCTGGAAATGCCACAGCAACCTCAGCAGACAGAATCACACCCACTTCCAAAGGACGGGGAGGGCAAACAGCACATGTTTTGACAGGATGTTTAAGTAGCACAGAGGCTGCTCTGGGAGGAAAGAGATGAAAGAACTGTCACAGCTGAGAAAAAGCATGCACACGCACCATAATATATGTGTATATATATATATATATATATATATTTCCAGGTAAACATGACATATTCAAGACAAGCAAGTTTGAAGCATACAGAAGTCAGTTTTACACCTGAAATACCTCAGAAGTGAAGTGAAAATGTTACTTGCTCCTGAGTAAAGCAAACACGGATCTGGAGCACCAAAGAAGGGCCTCCTCCACAACTCCAATCTTCAATAGAATATGTAATTTTTAAGAAAGCAGAGCTACTGACTTCACAGAAACACTGTGACCATAATCCATCTTTGTTTGCTTTACATCAAGGATACAAAAAGCAAGAACAGAAAATCCACACTTTAAGTTATGCAAATAAAGGAAGAAAAACACAGTAATTCAGGACAGTTACAAGTTTAAAGCTTTATCCATATACAAATTCCAATTTGTAGCTCTTATAAAAACAAAATGTGGTCAAAAGTTTTCTCCATTAACTAACCATGACTGAAATACTACATAAGAGCATACTGAAGAAAAGAAAGCAAGCTGGCTAAAAATCAATCAATCAATTTAATTTCAGGTAAGTCACTTGTCTTGCCAAAATACATTTGTTGTTATATCCTTGTTTTGCTACCTATACAAACACATGGATGCTAGAATGAGCATGAAGTTCTCCCCCTGGCTCCTTTCACAGAATCATAGCAATATTTAGGTTGGAAAAGACCACTAAGATCATCTAGTCCAAACATCAGTTCATCCTCACCATATCCAATAACCCACGTCCCTCAGTGCCACGTCCACACAGTTACTCCTAGAGAGTACGTTTCCTTTCTAGGGACAATGGGGCTATGCCCCAAGAAAAGTAATAATGACTGCAACACCTCCCTGGGCAGTCTGTGCCACTGCCTCACCACTTTCTCTTTGAACAAATTTTCCCTGATATCCAACTTGAATCTCTCCTGGAGCAACAAGAGGCCAATTCCTCTTGTCCTACAGCTAGTTACCTGGGAGAAGAGCCTGACTCCACCTCACCACAACCTCCCTTCTGGTTGTTGCAGAGAGCAATAAGGTTTCCCCTGAGCCTCCTCTTCTCCACAGTGAACAAACCCAGCTCCCTCAGCTGCTCCTCATAAGACCTGTGCTCCAGACCCCTCGCAGTTTCACTGCCCTTCTCTAGCCATGCTCCAGAACCTCAATATGTTTCTTG
Source organism: Excalfactoria chinensis (assembly GCF_039878825.1). Lineage (NCBI taxonomy): Eukaryota > Metazoa > Chordata > Aves > Galliformes > Phasianidae > Excalfactoria > Excalfactoria chinensis. Next base: position 49,984,764 of record NC_092826.1, read on the forward strand.
TAGATAGGGACCCAAAACCGAGCACAGCACTCAAGGTGCAGCCTCATCAATGCTGAGTACAGAGGGATGATCACCTCTCTGTTCTTATGCTATTTCTTCGCTCCATTCCAAATCAGAAGCCATTACACTCTACTGACTGTAACGAGAAGCAGTCTTCAGACAAAGCAGCAGCATTACTAGTTGTTTTTTGTGGTTTTGTTTTGTTTTTCCTCCCAACGATGCCCAAACACAGTGTCCACATTAAAACCAGAAACTCACTAATCGTTAGGACGAGCCACTGACACCCTGTGTGTGCTCCTCTCTGAGTTCCTCCTTTCCACACACACAACCCAGCACGCAAAGAGCTGCCGCAGCTCCCCCGCCTCAACCCAGCACCTTGTTTAAGCCATTGCTGACTCAGTCGCAGGAAAGCAACCTTTTCCCAAGCGCTCCCGCAGGCCTGGAGCTGGTTTCTCTGTGATGTCGGGGCCGAGGAGGGTAACGCCCGCCCTAAAACCGACGCCCGGCCAGCAGCACTCAGCGCTCACCACCCGCCTCAAGGTTCCCAACCCGCACCCGGTGTCAGCTCACCGTGCTGACCACACACACCCGCCGCTGAAGCCTCCCCAGGCCGCTCTCCGCCGAGGCCCGGCCACCGCTTCCGGCTCCGTCTTTACTGCCATTCCCCGGCCCCGCACCGCTCCGAGGGCCGCCACCAGACAAACGGGGGCCGCCTACCTCAGCCACCGACAGGCCCGCGCGCACGCAGAGCCCGCGGCCCGTCGCTCACCTGTGCCAGGCAGGGCCGCGGCGGCAGCAGGCCCCTCCCGCACAGCAGCTGTTGCAGCAGCACCCCGGGCAGCCGCCGCCCGCCGCCCAGCGCCAGCAGCAGGTAGCGCTGCGCCATGGCCGCCAACGGCCGTCCCGTGGCCGCCGCTCCGCCGTCACGCCGCCGCCCCGCCCCCGCGCGCTACGTCCGCCTCCCGGCGTCATCGCGTCACTTCCGGTAGCGACGGGCGAGGGGCGGGGCCAAGAGCGGAAGACGAGCCGCGCGTGAGGGAGCGCCCGGCCGGCCGGTGACGTCATCGCGTGACGCACCGCGGCGCGGCTCCGCCCTCCCGCTCGCCGGCCGGCGCGTGCTGCGGGCGCGGGGCTCGCGGCGCGTCCTCCCGCCTGAGGAGACACCGCCAGCGGCCGCGGCCATGAAAATCTGGAGCTCGGAGCACGTCTTCGGGTAGGGGGCGGGCAGCGGGTGGTTAACGGTGGGGGAAGGAGGGGAGGGAGGGAGCGCGGCCGTGGTTACCCCGCTGTTAGTGAGCCGAGGCGGCAGGCGGCGGCTGTGGAGGCGTCCTGCGCGCCGGATGGCGTCCACCGGGTGTCTGCGCCGGAGCCCGAGCGCTCGTTACGTCAGGAGATATACGAGGTACAAGGAGATACGAAGTGCCTGCCCTGCCGGAGCGGGGCTGCTGCCGTCACGGGGCTTCGCGGTTACCGGAGCTTGATGCTCTTTTAACTTTTTAAATAGAAACAGTGCCGTATTGAGAAGTGCCCGTAACTGTAACGCGTGCTAACGAGCTGCTGGAAATAGAGAAGGCACGGGCTTAAGGAAGCAGAGCTGATCATAGAATCATAGAAAGGTTTGGGTCCGGAGGGACCTTTAAGGTCGCCTAGTTCCAGCCCTCTGCTATAGGCAGGACACCTCCCGCTAGGACAGGCTGCTCACAGCCCTTCCAGCCTGGCCTTCAATGCGTCTCACTGCCCACACAGTAAAGAATTTCTTCCTAATATCTACTCTAAATGGACCCTCTCCCAGTTTATAATTACATCAAATTCAGCTCCAAAACGGTAACTTCTCTTTTATTTGGTGCGCTTCTAATTACAGAAGAATTAAAATCAGAATGGATTTCAGGCGACCATCTAGTCCAGCTTCCCACTCAGAGCAGGGCTCGCTTAACTGTGGGGTTTCTTTGTCAGCTGAGTTCGGAGGTGGATGGAGATTCAGCGCTCTGTGGTCATCCACCCTGACGCGATGTTTTTTATACAGCTAATTGGAACGTCACATGGAGCAGTTTGTGACTGTCGCCCTTTGCCCTTACTTCTGTTAGTCATGGGTTAATCATTCCTTCCTTTCCTCTCTGTAAAGGGATATATGTTGTTTTCCTGTTTGTGTACTAACACTTCCTTATGGTCTTTCCGAGCATCACCTAATTCTAAAGGGATACATGGAAGCTTGCAAAGTTGTTACAGCACATGCCGTGCTTAGAAAGCTGGAGCCCTAATTTAGGGTTCCCGAATGCTTGTAACTAAATCCAAACTAGTTATAAATATTGTCTCTTTTTCTTTCTCCAGGCACCCCTGGGATACAGTGATCAAAGCTGCTATGAGGAAGTACCCCAACCCAATGAACCCATGCGTAGTAGGAGTAGATGTCCTCGACAGGAGCCTTGACAACCGGGGGAGGCTGCACAGCCACCGTCTCCTCAGCACAGAGTGGGGATTGCCAAGTATTGTAAAAGCGGTATGGTTTATCGGGGGGGTGATGCATTTCTGTGTCATCACCTGAACCGGCACTAAATTCCACGTAAAAACTTGATTTATTGGGAATATCATCCACAAATATCACGTAAGCTGTAATCCATTGTGGTGCACTGTCTGTGCATGCCTTCTGAGCTGGTCTGTGTCACTCTGTATCGCTGATGCAACATGGCACCCTGTAGTCTTGCCACAGAGAACTGTTTTGTGTTTGTGAATTGTACTTAACTGTTACATTCTTTGTTAACTTCTTGCCTTCCTTGACTTTCAGATTTTAGGAACAAGTAGAACTCTGACTTACATTGAGGAACATTCTGTGGTAGATCCAGTGGAAAAAAAGATGGAGCTTTGCTCAACTAATGTGAGTGCCAGCTTAAGAAGCTTCTGGTAATTAGTGATTGAGATTAGATATTTTGTCTCTCTTAACAATGTGGCAATGAGTTTCCATCTTTCAACAGGAGGCAGTTTCCAGGTGCTTTTTTCTCTTCCCTTTTTCCCAGGAATGCTTTGGGATCAAGGATTTGTGATCCTCTTAATATGAGACTGTTTCTCAGGATGCACGTGACATTTCAGCTTTAAAGAAAATAATGCGTTCTGCTTAAAACCACTGTTTGCAACAGAAGGTTTAGTGTGAAATGCCTTTTTATTTCACGAGTGTAAATGAAGTATTATGCTGGGTTTTGCTATCTTGGGAACTTGCAGCTGAGATCTGAAGTAGAGTTGTCTGTATGGGAGAGAGCCTTGACTTTGTATGAGAGGTGTTTGCTTTCCTCTCTATTAGTCATTGGTACACTCAAAATAATGTCATAGTGGTCTTGGTCTTAAAGAGCCTTTCTGAACGCCATGCCATAAATCAGATATGGTTTGACATTTAAAAGAGAGCAAATGGAAAGCTGTGTGGTTTACTGCAAATAGGATTAAATACAATTAAATCTATGATAGGACAATAAGCATCACCCTTTATAGGTCTTTTTATTGACTGTTCTGGGTTTTATACTCAGCATCTGCTGCTTTGCCTTTAATTGGAGTGCTCTGCTAGTGAACAGTGCTGTCAGTAAGACAAAAGTGAAAGATGGGACATGAGAATTTCACATCTTTTTTTCTCTTTAAGATTACCCTTACAAACTTGGTGTCTGTTGATGAGAGACTGGTTTACACACCTCATCCTGAAAACCCTGACAAGTAAGGAAGGATATTTGTATGCTTTTTTATGTCTAGGAGAAAAAATGTTAGGCAAATTCAGTGTAAGTATTAACTTTTCTTTATTCTCTTACAGAACTGTGCTAACTCAAGAAGCAATTATTACTGTCAAAGGCATTAGTTTGAGCAGTTACTTGGAAAGCTTAATGGCAAACACAATATCTTCTAATGCCAGAAAGGTACGTATTCTTCAGTTTTTTCTCGCTGTCTCCACCCACACCTTTCCTTTTGTTAAAATAGTAGTTGTCAAGCATGTGTGCTGAGTACTGTATTTAATTTCCTTAAACTTTGTGCACAGAATTCCAACTGACTGTTCCTAGGACCTGAGGCAGTAGAATATGAGTTATCAAAGGATGAGAAGGTTTCACTCCTAGATCTTTGTTCTCCACCTGGAACATCACAACCCAACCTCTATATGTGCATGCTACAGCTACACATCCCAGACACACATTATTAACTTTGTTTTGTCTTGGTTTTTCAAACACAAACACACTAGCCACCCATTTACTGGAGTCAGTGCTAGTAGTGGATGGATGTTGCTTCCTTTTCAGCCTTTTTAATCTGGGTTTAGCAGTTGATGCCAGCATATTTTCTGGGCTTCTTTGTGAGTTGCTCCAGTTCCTATATATTATTAAGCTGTCTCTTTGCCTTTGGCTGAAAATAATACTGTGTCTGCTGAGGCCTTTGTAGGTAACACTACACCCACTCCTCTGTCTCGTGCTTGCCTTTTCTATTTGGCTTGCAGCCACAGAGCTGAACTTCAGCACAAGCAGAGTTTCAAGGGTGCTTATTTCCAACCAGTTTGTTCTGTGCTTCTTCTTTGGGGGAGGTTGGGAGGTGGGAAAGAAGTGGAGTTGATGGAGACATATAGGCATTGCTGCATAACAGCAGGATGAGTGCCACAGAAATGTGAGCATATGCTCTGCATTGCTGGGAGAGACTCGGCACACTGAGAGCTTGGCCCAGGCAACTTCTGTTAGTCCAAAGATCCTGTGCTTTGGCCGGCCCTTTGCCCCTCGGAGAGATGCTGCTTGATGAAGGCAGTGTAACCCAGCATGACTGAAGTCGTGAACTAACTAGGTCAGGGAAGGGAAACCCCTTCTGTGTGCTTCTATAAAAGTGAGAGGAAAACAGGTGAGAAATGGGGGCATGAGAAAGGAGTGATAGATACACCAACGAGTAACACTGAGTACTCTGTGTTTGTAAGTCATAAATGAAGTGTGTTTTGGTTAAATTACAATCCTCTTCCAGTTCAGTTTCCTCATAAGTGTGTGTGGGCATTTGTTCCATTCCTGGAACAGTAGTCCAGACCCCGGCTCACAACAGCACTTCAGTTTGACTCAGAGGTAACACAGCACTACCTAGTTGGAGTGACCACATCAACTGGGCTTGCTTAAAAGCACTCCTCTCATGGCATCTGTCAAATCTGCTCCTGTATTGAGAGAAGGAGTATTTAATGTTATGTATTTGTGTGCCACCTGGGTGCGAGCTTAATTTCCTTGGTGGAGGTTCTTCTGTTCTGCCATTTTCAGATAACACACTGGCTCACAAGCTTCTTACAAATGAAAAAGATCATCTTGTCCTGCCTGTTTCACTGAGGAGTCTCTTTAGAGCCTCAGCAGGACTCATTAGTCGCAGCCCTGTCATTGCTACCTAGTAACACAGCCTGCTATCACTGGCTCTTCTAGCATGCAGTGCTACACTTCTGTACCCTTAGCAGCCTTCTACAGCTTCATGACAGATGCTGAAAACTGTATTGTAGTTCTTAAGAAAAAAGGGAAGTGCAGAGACGAGTGTTGAGATGCTGCTCTTAGGTTGAGATGGGGGATGAGGTAGGCAATGTGTTACTGTTGCACTGATAACGAACAAATCTTTCGCCACATGTTGTGAATGTTTTCTGTGTTGCTCCAGGGGTGGGATGCTATTGAGTGGATAATTCAAAATTCTGAAAGCGCTCTAAGCTAGCAGTTCTCCACACCTACAGTTTGTACTAACTAGTGGTAATGCCAGCATTCTTCTTCTTGGTACAGCGTTTCAGCTCTCTAGCAAATGTGTGCATGAGTTGTTGTGATGTCCATGTCCTGAATTAACCTGCATGTATGTTTTTGTATACGTTATGTACAGGAATGGCAAACGTGTTCGTTATGGAGTAGGTCGGATATAGATGAGTTAGTTAGCCCGTGCCCTCGGGCAGCAAACCTGCTGCAGCCACAGCTTGTGCTCCAGCTGCAAGTGGAAGCACTGCTGCAGCTAGCTAGGCACGGCAGGGAGCTCTTCTACCAGACACTGGTTTGGGTCTCGCTCCCTGTGATTTCAGTGTGCAAAACAGGTACCCGAGGGAATTAACGCATCGTCCAGTGACCGGAATTGGCATCACAAAAATGAAACAGAAATTGCTAACATTGATTTCTTAAAACAGATTGCCTAGCGAGGGTAATCTTTTACATAGCGAAATTGGATTTGCTTTTCTTATGTCTCAGGAATATCGTTGCCCTTCTGCCAGTTTCCATGGAAATCTGTACAAAGTTTGAAGCTGGCGGAATACCAGATTCCCGTGGTGGTTTTCATTGCTTTTGTTAGTTGTTTTCTTTTTGGTAGTGATGTGTCCCCTCAGCTATGTGACCATGACAAAAGCTGACTTCAAGGCTGGGAGAACAGAGTATAGTTGCTTCTAATGCCTCTGTGGATGGTTTTCCTTCCACTAGCCAGTGAAGCCCATCTCTGTCATTCCTGTATTGGGTTCTATTTCAACTAATAAAATTCCCCTCCTCCCCCATCCCCCCTTTTTTTTAATCCGTTCCGTTGCTTCCCTTTGTTAACAACATAAGGATTTTTTGTACTGCTTCCTTTGAGATCAGTGTATGCAATGAATGCTTGCTTTTGTGTTCTCATTCCACTAAGCTTTTATGGCTGTTTCTCTAGAAAACATCAACCACAGAGGCTCAGCGTTTATCAGTCACTTAAGCTATACCAACAAATCTGCACCCATAGCATCTGGTCTACTGAACCCATCACACTGCTAACACACGCAATGAAAACGAGTATGCATGCTTGGTTATGAACGTGCTTGCTTAATGAGCTACTTATTACAAATATTGTTGTACAGTATGAAACTTTATAGAACAATCCTCTGTCAGATTTCTTAGCTTTTATTTTAAACTGGGTAGCTCTACAATGCTTGGAGGCTTTATGTCTTGTTAAGATTTGTAATTTCATTTCCTACATAGAATCCTTCTGAAGTCTTCCTTGACGATATCACAAGTTTATTCTCAGCTGCGAGTTATAGCATGTAGCATAGGAAGAATATACAGACCTAGATAGTTTTAAAAGCTGAAGGAAATATCTCAGTACTCTAGTTGAACACTTGATTTTGACTTAGCGGTTTAGTTAATGTATTTATTGACATGACTGGGGTGGTTCGTCATCAGGGCTTGAGAAGAACCTCAGAATTTTTTTACTGAGCATTTTCTATCTACATCAAAGCTGTTTGACTTTCTGACATGCTTTCTTTGCCTGATGACATAAATGTAAGTCATCACTGTCTTAGTGGGTTCTCTGTGCCAGCGTGTCATCTAAGAGAGGATGTTTTAGCCTGGCTTCTAAATACCCAACATATGCTTGCTGGAAGGTGATCCCTTCCGTCCTCCCCAGCTTTGTTCCTTGAGAAGCGCTGGGCTCAGCTCCTTCATGGCTAGTTACAACTTGTTGCTGCACAGTAGCCTGCTCTTGTCCGGGTGTTGCTACACCTGCTTTGCTGGTGTTTCCAGCTCTTTTACAGGGTATAGAAATGGTTCAAGTAATCACCTGCTGGGATACGGCTGGTTTGGTGCATGAGCAGAAAAGCTCACAAAATAATTCATACTCTTCTAAGGAATTTTTCCAGCAAGCCGTACTTGAACAACTGGGCAACTCAAAGCTCTGGCCAAGGGTTGAACACTTTGTTTTGGTAACTGGGTGGCTTTTCTCTGCGTAAGGACTTTGCGTTTATTCTGTTAGACCCCATGATAGGAAAAACCCAAAGAAAACCAGAGTCAGCCTTTGACTCAGCTTGATGAGACTCCTGAGACAAACATACTCTTATTCGTAGTAAAACTATATTTCATTTAACGTGTTAGATCTTGCACCTTGAATCTGGGCTTTCAGTACTATTCCAGGATAACATCTCTAACCTCACAAAGCATTTTCACAAGAATGGGCTTTTTTTTTGACTTTTTCTTTTCTGGGAGGTTCTCAAGGTTATTTGTGCAGATCCTCATTCATACTTAGTAGTTTGGAAGGGACACAAGAAATAGGCTCTGGGCACATTACTTTTTGTTCACTGTATCACCTATCCTGCATGCAGTAAAAACAGTATATCAGAGTTGAGAGTAAAGCTCTGTGAGGGGAGAGGAGGCTCACCCCTTTTCCTCAGTCCCAGCAGGAGCCTGGAGCACTGACACTTGCACTCTGAAAGGCTCTTTGGGCTTAGAGCCTTTGCTTCAGACTAGACTTGAGGAGGGTGCCATGTGGCACGCAGTTGCTGCTTTCTACACTTTCTACTCCCTACTCTTAGTTGGGTAAGAATGATAAAGGTGTCTTGACTTCTCTTTAGGAAAAAAAAAACAAAGCCTTCATGTTTTCTTGGGCTGATCCCAGATTTGGCAAAAGCTGTCCTTGTGAGACTGTGGAACTTCAAGATCTTCCACCTGGACTGAGCGTGGTGGTTTCACCAAGATGTGCTGCTGAACTCCACCATTCCATTCTGTCACACCTCAAAGGAAGAAGGGGTGATGGACAATAATATACATAGACAATAATAGACAAGAGCAGTGAGAAAATAAAAGCAAGTCAGTGTTGCTCATGTCTGAACTCTGGCCAACAGCAGGTCCCTTTTGTGGCAGCTGGAGCTGGCTCTACTCTGACATAGGGCAGCTGCTGGGCCCTGCTCAGAGGCCATCCCTGCAGCCCCCGATACCAAAACCCTGCCACGTTAGCCCAGTGCTCAGCTTGGCTGAGGTGCTTCTCTGTTTTCTTCACTGTGTGGCTGCACGCATATCTTGAGGTGCAGCTGCTGCGGGGTCTTTAAGCAAAAAAATTCAGCTTATTTTGCTGAATTGCATTGCTTCTACTGAAACACAGGCTGTCAGTGCCAGGCTTTGAGGTACGACCTGCTCCTTCTGAGAGCTGAATATCCCTTGGTAGAAAAGATGCAGCTGCAGTCTCTCCATCAGCTTGCTTTTATACTGCTTAGTGGAACTCAGTGCAAGGCCATCTCTTTGAATTTTAGCTCAAAATCAATTTGTTGCTATTTCGGTGAGCGCTTGAAGACTGTCTTTCTTTGTCCTGGATCTTCTCAACAATTGTCTGTATACAGCTCTATTAATGAGCGTGAGAACAATATGTGGGCTCTTCCTCTAAATTCACTGGTCTTCTTAAGGTGGTGGGAGCGGCAGACAGTAGAAATAGCAGTTCTCTTACACACAGGAACTGAACTGCTGAGTGAGGCTTTTTGCATAGGTGCGCTGCTGTGAGCTCACACCAGTACTGCATTTACCTACTGCATACGGGTTACGCAAATGCCTTTGTAGTAAAGTTTCAGTAAGATGAGAAATAATCAATGGAATCCCATTTCAAACCATGGAGGATGGGGAATTTTAAAACAAGTCTTATGTCTGACAGAGGAAAAACTATAGAGAAACACGAGCAGTGGTACCGTATTTGTTCTGATGCTGAACTCTGCTATTTCCTTGGCAGGGCCGGGATGCCCTGGAGTGGGTGATCAGCAAACTGAACACAGAACTGGAGGAGCTGAAATCAACAAGGGAGGGCATTAAACCAGCCATGGCAGCAGCATCCACAGAGAAATAGAAGCCAAAAACACAGCGAGTAACTGATTGAAACATTTCATTCTGCTGACTGCTGTCTCGATGGCCCTTCCAAGGCTCATCTGCGTAGGTTTTGTATATTTATAAGCATATTGGAACAGCGGGAAAGTAACCTCATCTTTCATCTCCAGAGCAGCTCCCTTCGCCTACTGCAGATTAAACTGACCTCCCGCGGATGCTCTTTTCACTTAAACTATTCCTTTTCAACACCGGAAACAAAACATTCAGCACATTTAAATCAGCCTAAATGTGCCTTTTGTGACAAAGATTGAGAGTCTGTTGTATTTTATACCATCTTTTTCATACTTAAAAAGAACTCACGTGTTTACTGAGGGTTCTCCAAATGAGCATTAGTTCTGTGAAGGGCTGAGAGCCTTAAATTTTGTCTATTTTGTACTCTTAAAACCATTTAAAGGGAACTGCGTGAAACAGAGCACGGTACTGTAGAATTAAAAACGCCTATCTAGAGAATCATCCCCAACAGCTGAAACTTGTGTTGCGCTGACTCTTGTTATGTTGCTTAATGTGATGTCTGAACACGACACACGGATGCTTTCCCTCTTAGGTGTTGATATCCAAAGAGAGTTTCTATTGATGTTACCCGCCTAAACAGGCTTTTTCTTTGTCTTTTTTTTTCTTATTTTGTGGGGAGAAGGGTATAATTTATTTTCATATTTATTAACTTTCCCGAGTTCCTCCCCTCAGTAGCAGAACAGGAGCGGGAGGGGCTGCGGAATACTTGGGTTATTTATCTGTAAGAGGGTGCTTGCAGGCTACTGGAACAAAGAGGCTCTGCTGTTCTCTGCTTCTTGTTCTTCCTGCTATCTCTTAGCTGAGGAAGAGCTGGCTGCAAGAAACGAAGAGCTCACATGAGAAGGTTGAAATCCAAGACGGGATAGTGCTTCATCAGCACGTGATTTTGTACTCCGATGGGGAGGAACAGAGCGCAAGAACAACAGCTGGGCTCTCCTTTTCCAATGCTTTCTACAAACAACTGACTTCTGCTGCAGTGCATTTTGTCAACACTTTGCCACGTGGGTACAAATGTTTTTAGAAACGTTTTAAATGCTTTAAATGCTTCCCGATTGTCCGCAAAAATACTGCATTAATTGTGGCAATGGCCTCTTGGAAAGTATGCAGAGATACTTATTGCTAACAGTTCCAGCTTTTGTCTGAGGTTCACAAGGCTTTCTTATTTGGTCCAGGTGTAGCTGGTGTTTGTTAGATAGCCCTCTGCTGGGGGGTTTGACGTTATTTCTTGGTGTACACACAAACTGAGATGATAGATACGTGTTGCACAGTTGTTTACTTGCTCAGGTGGCAGGCATGTGTTCGTGGAGCTGTGGGAGCATGGGGAGCTTCTTTAAAAAAAGTGAAATGCTGGTCACTGTTTGGATCTGGTAATTTAAAATGTCTGTGTAGCTTAAGGGAAATCTCGGAGCTGGTAATTCTGTTTAGCTTCAAAGTGAACGTTAATTTGGATGTAAGTATAGTCTAAGTAAATAACACGGTTCTAATAAATAAACTTGATTTACATTATTAGCAGTTATTTGAGTAGCTAATGTTTGCCTTGCTCTTCTTCTATGGACGTAAAGCCTTTCTCAGCTGGGCAGAGAACTTTAGACCCTGACCTGGTAGCGGCTCCTTCCTGCCACGCGCTGTGGGTGGCTTTGGTGCTCATCGTTGCTGTGGCACTTCTTGAGGGAGTGGTGCTGCTTCCTGTGTAAGAGCTGCAGGCGCTGCCCCAGCACCCTGTGACCTCTGGCAGGAAGGGCAGTGCAGGGATGGCAGAGTTCTGAGCAGAAGGGGAGATGAGTAAGAGTGTGTGTGTGTGCGTGTGGAAACCTGATCTGCAGCATTCCCATAGCGCTCCTGGGAGATGATGAAGCCTCAATTGTGAGGCAACAGAGTTTTTTGTGAGGTTCATGTATCGATTTAGCTCAGAGGAAGAGTGGTCTAAAGCTGCTTCTCACACCAGATGTGCTCAGTGTTGTCTTAAACACAAACAATGTGTGTATGGCAGTTCCCAGCATGAGCTGCCATCCCAGAAGAGTCACTGCAAACACCTTTGCTGTCCCCAGAGCCAAACTTGGCTGCTGTGCTTTTTGGATCAGTACCAGCTGTCCATCAGTTTGATCAATTTCTTTCCTCACCCTTTGTTTCCTTCTTCCAGATCAAATCCTTACCCTCTGGTGTAGCAGCATCTCCTTTCTGTTTCCTTTCCCTGCTGTAGGTTTGAGGCTGCTTTCTCTCCACATTTCATGCTGCATGATCTAGACAGCCAAGTGCTTGCTGTTCCCTTCTCTGTTGCCTCCCCTTGGCGCAGGTCAGCACCTTGTCTTATAGGGCTCTGAGCTGAAAGGGAGAGGGCAGCCCCTTCAGGGACGAAGGAGACCACTTTCCCCCAGGGGTCAGTGCTAGCTCCTGGCTGCCTCTGCAGCTGTGAGGGCGCTGCTGCCTCACATCATCTTTGGGGTGCGCGATGCTCCTGCAGCCCTGGGCTGGTTCTCCCTGTGACTGCTCGTGTTGGCAGTGTACAGGTGGGATTTGGTGGGTAGCAGATGAAGCGATTCATTATTTTCTCTGGAGAGTTTTACTCTTCTGCTATCTGCTCATTAAGGTTTGCACACAGAGCTTCCACTTCTGCCCTGACCACATGAGTCCTGTCCATGGGCTCTGCTGGGCTGGCAGCTGTGGGTTCAGCCCTGCTTTGCAGAGCTGGTTCTGAAGCACGCTGCTTCATGCTTCTGTCCCATCACTGATGGGAGTTCACCTTTTGGGGCAAAAATCTTTTGGGATTTCATGCCTTGTCCTTATATACCTTTGACTGAAGTCCGCGAGTAGAGCATTCGGGGGCACCATTACCGTTTACATCTCCTTAGATAGTAGAACTGTGATGGCCAGGAGTCTGCGAGGTGTCTCTGTACGCCATGGTACTCTCTATCTATCTTAAATAAACATCAGCCTCAGTTAAACCTTCTGGCTGTACTGCTGTGATACAGAACGGGCTGCGCGTGTTCAGAGCCATCTGCAGAAAAACCATCAGTTACTCAGTGCTGAGGAGCGCTCAGACAAGGCTGTGGCTTCCCGGAGCTCACTGGGAGCCACTGCCGCTGCTCAGTGGTGTGTGGTTGCCCTCTGTCTGCACCGTGATTCCAGCTGGGCCTGCAGGCTGCCTCAGTGAGCAATAACACAGGGGGAGTCACCAGCAGTAACTGGCTGTGACTTGCCCTGTTGCCGGGCAGCACAAGCAGTAGGGTGCTGTTCTCAGGGGCCATCACATGTTTTCCCCCTGGTTCCCAGCCCCTGTTCCAATGGCGTTCACCTGTTTGCATCAACAAGCCCTCACCTGAGGAAAGGGCTGCCTGTTCTTCACAAAACTGTAAAGTACAAGAAGGCAGAACCTTGGAGGTTTGCTCTCCCACGAAGAATTAGCACAGACAAAGGCTGTAATGGAAAGGCATTTTATTTTCACCCGGTACCACCCTTCCCACTATAAAGGAAATAATGGGGAAAGGAGAAATAAACCCACCAACCGCCCCCAGGGATGACACGGTCACGGGAGCGTTTGCAAGGTCAGGTGTAGTGCGTGGGAGCACTGCAGCCAAGCCCCGCTCGTCACAACAGCAGCCCCAGCCCCAGCGCTGCACAGCTGTGTGCCATTCAGCTCCACGGGCCCCCCGGTTCGTTGGGTCAGACCTGGAGCATCGTAACAAAGCTACAAAAATAAGGAGGTTTTAAAAACTGCTGTGAGGAGCTGAGCGTGCTGCCCCGCCTTCAGCAGGGATTCACTCTAAAATGCCTACGGAGCGCAGACTGTCGGAGGGGCTGAAAGCATTAACTCTAATGGAGGTAACAGCCAACACGCGTATAAATAGGACTTTTTTTTTTCCTTTTTTCGAAGTTTGCAGAAAGTTAATTCCCGTTGCAGGACTGATGGGGACTTCCTAAATGTCAATAAATATATTACACATATTTACAAGCTTCACCCCGATACCAGCGTGGCGCTGGGCCCACAGAAGCCATGCGGTGCCCAGGGCTGGCACTGGGGCTGGGGCCGAGGCCCGGGGACTGCCAGGTACTGCCAGCTCTGCTGCCCTGCGCCCTGGGAAAGGGGAAGGGGGCATGCGGGGCCCTGAGCAGCCTGCCGTGCCAAGGGGGAGTGGAGTTGGAGCAAGCAGAGCACGTGGCCGGGGCATTTCCAGGAGAAAATGATGGGCATAACAGCAGGGGAAATTCAGAGCGAGAGTCCGTGCGTTTCTCCCAGCCTAGCTTTCCTGATGCACAATGCAGCGAACGCGAGGCCTGCACAGGAATGAGCAAAAGTGCAGATGTGACCGAGATGAGGGGCCCTTCTCACAGCAGCGACTTTGGGCAGCTCCAGCCTCCCACCTGCCTGCCCACGGCCTGCCTTGCGCCACCGCTCTCCGTCTGCAAAACTCTCATTTCCCAAGGTGGCAATGAAAGAAAAATACAGGTGGGTGAATCTGTGCGGAGGTGTGAGGAGCCTCTTCGTGTGCTTTTCAAATCAACCTACGCGCGGATGGTGGTGCCGGCCCTGCCTGGGCTCTGCCAGCACAAGATTCGTTTGGGACGGACACATGGCTGGAATCCACGGGGCAGATCCAGCCATGCAGCCCTGAGGTATCGCTCATAATTAATCGTTAGCATAGAAATGTTAATAAATAGATCTGAAACTTTTCTGCTATGTCCTCTTACAATATACACTGCTATATAGATATTAAATATGCCTCGGGGTATTAAAAAATGTATGAAAAAGTTACAGTAGTTGATTTTCAAGTATTAACAACTTGACTACATTAGTTTTAAACACCAGAACGATCCAGACCCAAATTACAGACTAAACACTGGTCAAGCCTGCATTAAAAAAGAAAAGTATTTCAACTTAAAAAAAAAAAAAGGTGCAAAAAAGCATGCGGTGGTGTCAGCTAATGGTACAGCGCCGCTGGAACATGTCACCCAGTGGCCTCATGTTCTTCTATGGGCAAAGCAAAGAGGGAAAATGAATGAATCAAGGGTGGGAAATGAGAGATTGCTTCCAATCTGGGACAGCGCTGCCCCAAATCTCAGCAGAACGTGGGTCCCTAAAGACAACTTACGGCCCCGGCAAAAATGGGGCTGTCGGTGGGCATGCTGCTAGCAGAGCCACTGTGGGATCCGCGCCACGCATCTGCCCTCCTGTCCCCCGAGCGGCCCAAGGAACAATGCTACAGGTGCTACAGTAGCACCAGGAGCCTCTCTCGCTTCCCATCCGCTGCACAACTCTGCCTACCACCAGAATTCACTACCACCAGTACCTGGCATCATACATTCAAGTAGGCAGCACAGCCCCGGAACCTGCCCCGAGACACCCAGGGCAGCACTGAGGCCTCAAAGAGCAGCAGCCCCACAGTGAGCAGCTCTGTCACACCTGCTGCAGGGCCCATATACCGCAGTCCCATGTTGGACCCTGACCTCACAGCAACAGAAATGGTTCAAACAAGGACTGTCTGGAGCGCAGCCGCTCACACCAGTGCCTGGTGAGCTCTGGAAGCAGGATGTGAGCATTACTAGCTTGGTAATGCCAATGTGACTTACTGCTCGCTACTGCACTGGCACTGACTCCTTGTTAGAACAGCTTCTCCGTTAAGCTCACATTTTTGCTCAACTCCAGAAAATGATCCAAAGAATGGTTAAAGAAAAATAAAAGACTGAAAGCAAGAAAAGGCTTTCACGTTTCAATGCACGCATACAAAAGAGGCAACGACTGCAAACTGTAGATTTTCTCCCAGTGTGAGCAGCTGACCTGCTGCATGTCGTTCTGTCCAGATAAAAACACAGCTTCTGCATCTCTGGAAAACATGGCGGTAGGAAACCCTGTGACTGAATGCAGATCCAAGCCGGTCTAGAGAAACGAAGCAACGGAAGGATAACCCTGTTTTGGTGACCTCTCCTAAGGACGATGACCTCATGAAGACAAAAGCAAAGAAAAAGGCACAAGGCTCAGATCTCATTGATAGTTCTCTCAGAGGGGCGGTAGTCAGAGGTTCCTGGAGACGACATGTAGAAGGACTGTGTCTTCCTTTTTAACCTGGCTCGCTTGTTGGCCAGGGACAGGCTGCGCCGGCTCGAATTGATGATTTCTGAAATGAACTTCTTGCAGTCCACACACACCTCCATCGTGCTCCAGTCCTCCATTAACTCTTTCGGAAACTGCAGCTCTTCATGTGACTTATCCACAGATTTGGACCTTGAGGCCAACCTGAAAAGCAAAACAGCGGGACCGGTCTCAATATGTAGCAGTATGGCAGAGAGCACCCTGGGACGCCTTCAGAAAACAGCAAAAAGCAACTGGAGTCAAAACCGTTCTGCTTTCTCCTATCCCGTAAATGACACCTGGCTGAGCAAGACTGCAGAGGCACTAGCTGGGCCCATGGCAAGGTGGCTTCTGGAGACCTCCAAGGAGAAGACCCCACAGCCTCTGGGCAGCCTGTGCTTGGTCAGCTGCACTGCACAGCAGTGCTCCTGCTGTTCAGAGGGAGCCTCCTGTGCTCCAGTTCGCTCCATTCCTGGCACTGGAGTTTTTAACTCCAAGAGACATTTCCAATGCACACAGGTGACCGGGGTTGCTTCTCACCTGGGAATGCTCCGCAGTGATCGATGGTGGCTGGTGGAGGGCTTCTCTGGCCTCATGAAGCTCTCTCCTCGCTGCAGGGTGGAAGGTCCCAGTGAGAAGATGGGAAGAGTGGAATATGGCTTTGATGGCAATCGCATCTGTTGAGCACAGAAAAGTGCAATATAAGGAAGATGCAGTATCATTTTCAAAGCTGACGGCTTTTCAGAAAGGGGCGAACCAGAGATGTGTTTACTTACCTTTTTGCAGCACTGTGAGCATACAGGCCTGTGTAAGAAAATGAAAGCCTGAGTCATTTAACTGGGCTATGCCTTACTGACATCAAGAATAAGGGATAAATATCCCAACCTCTTACCTAAACATTTCTGTTTTAGTGTTTCATCAATATAAAAACTTAATCAGAACATGAAGCCAAAAGTGAAAAGGAATGCCAAACAAGAACTACAACTACAAAAAGAAAAAAGGGAGAAAAAAGGGGAAATAGCTGTTTTTCCTCTACAGAACTATCCTTTGCTAAGTGACACAGTAAATCAGTGGTTCCGTAGATCTTCCTGATTTACCATCCTAATGTTTAGCTCAAGTTTTTTTCATTTTGCCTGCAAATTATTCCTTTCTCCTTCCCCCACCCATACTCCCAAAATAACCCAAAGGTAAATTGTCCTGAGATGTTTTCCCTGCCAGCAGAGATTATGGAACTGCTGACCAGAGAGTCCAAATAAATTCCATCTCACTCTCCTGTAAAAGCACAAATTAATGTTCCTTTTACTTATGATAAAAAATCAGAGAATCCTCAGAGTTGGAAGGGACCCTTAAAGGCCATCCAGTCCAACTGCCCTGCAATGAACAGGGACACCTGCAGCTACATCAGGTTGCTCAGAGCCCCATCCAGCCCAGCCTTGAGTGTCCCCATGTTGGTCACACGACCACCCTCACTGTAAAACATTTTCCTTATATCCAGCCTAAGTCTCCCTTCTTTAAGTTTGAAACCATTTCCCCTTGTCCTATCACAACAGACCTTGCTGAAGAGTCTGAGTTTCAGTCCAAGGAAGCACGTCACTTACAAAAGATCTGTTTTAGCATACTTATAACACTTGTTTTTAAACCTGGACTGATAAATGATAGCAATCAACACTAGGCAGGATTTGGGGTGATCAAAGTCACAACTCCACATTTTTCACTCTGCAGCGGTACTTATTTATTAACAGATATTAAATACTTACCTTTTACAGAACTGACAAGTGTAAGACCAAGTAAAGAAGGAAAACCTCCTTGTCCGACAGCAAAAGCAGAGCTGAAAGAACAGAAGTTCCCATGTTAGACAAGTTCCACACAACAGTGACTTTGTCAGTTGCTGTCAGTGAGGCCGGTGTCGCAATGCTACGCGCAGCTCTGGGGTTCGTACTTCCAAGAGGACACTGAAAAGAACTCTATCTTCACATATTAAGCGATACTCTTTTAGCTTGTAAGTGCTCTTGTTCCTAATCATCTGTACCAGATTCTGGAGTATTAAGTGGTTGCCTATGATAACATTTGATGATTCTCTTCCAATCCTATGTTCCTGAACACTAGAGGACATCCATGAATGAGCTACTACAGCTGTTCCCGGGCTCGGCCATACCTTTCCTTTCTTGAGAGCAGTGTAGACATCTTTATACTGCTGGTACTTCTCCAGCTCAGCCTTCACCAGCACCTGACGGATGTGCATGACTTCCTCCACTGTCAGAGCCAGGCACTCCACCGGGTAACAGAACTCCTCCTGGAAGCCAAAAATCCACGTTACTTCAAAGCCAAATTGCTTCTTCTGAATTTCAACGTAGACAACCAACCACCTGGTTAGTAACTCCAGAAAAAAAGAGTTGCTCCCTTCAGTAGCATTGGCTCATTCGTGGGCATCACACAAGTTTCAAATCATCTGAAACTGTGGAACTCTGATCTCAATGGTCTGATGTTCAACCTCCACAATGAGTTTTGTTTATTCTCCCCCCTCAAGCCTTTCAAACCTTCTCTCCATTTGTCTTTCACTACAAAGATTGATTTTAATCAATTGACGTTCAGGTTTATAATTAGAAAGCAAAAAGGTAGTTTTTAAAACACGCGGTTTTACTTTAAGTATTCTAGAGAACACATGATTTCTCTGAGACTCTGTGGTGCCCAGAATGGCTGAGGAAAGTCAGTAGTAGCCCATACTAGCAGAATTTTTTATTCAGTGGTACCACATCTTGGTGTTCATGTGACTTAAAGCAATCCAGGCAGACAGGCTCTCCTTTCTGCCACCAGAAAGGAACAGCATCGATTCAAGCTTTACAGGGTAACCTTCTGATAGGGAACTGGTTACCCAGTGCTGGATTACTAACAGCAAAGAATGAAATAGAGAATGACCCGACAACTTCCCACCGACACAATTTCTGTACGTTCTCTATTACAGCGTGATGGAGAATACTGAGTAGAGAACTCCTGAATTTGGTACCAAAGAATAAAAGCACCAACCCAATTTGTAATCCAGCCCTGTGGTTGATTATACAGCTCCAACAGAAAGACAGAAACCTCTGGGGGAATTCCCATCGCCTTATGCTTAGTGAACCCTTTCAGTGAGCCCAGAGGGGCTGCTGTGTGGTAATGACAATGACATCCAATGCTCTTTGAATAAAGGAAGGAAATTTTTCCTGCAAATACAAAGACACGGCCGACAGTTTGGAGGTCTAATTTATAAACTGAAGAGAGGGTTCAGATTAATTGTGGAACGTTCAATTTACGTGAAGCCAGAGTTCAGTTCTGTCTTTCCATTAGGTTTAAAAGAAAATCTTTCTACATAGCAGACCTGGCAAACCTGGCAAACATTAGCATTTAGGAACCACCACATTTGTAAAAACTGTTGTCTTACCTATCTAGAAAGGGAACACAAAGAAACTTCACTCTGTTTAAGGCACCCCACAAAAGGCTAGAATTGAGTTAACTCTGTTAGATTTGCCAGCTAAACCTTTGGGGTGTACGGGCACTAGTTTTCTGCAAAGAACAAACTATGTCAAAAACAACTGCAATTTGCTCTGAGGTGTAACACAGCACAGCCAAACAGAATGCCTTCTGTTCATTATGAGACTTCACGGCTAACTGGCTGCCATCGGCACTTCATTCTGGTCCTTCCCATAGCAACTGCCTCGCTACAGGGAAAGCACGGCGGCGGGCCGGGTGAGATGGGAGAGGAAGTGGGTGGGAAAGCGTGATGCACACAATGGCAGCAGAAAACCTCAGTTCTGCATCGTGGGAGACTGAGAAACTGACTGGGGTGAATGAGGCAGGCTGAATGCTTTTCATCAATCAGAGCTTTAGGTCCTTTAGAAACACAGTTCTTACTTGGAGGCACTTCCTTCCCCCTCATGTGCGCCCGCTCCGTTAATTTATAGGACGATGATGTCAGTGAGTATTGCTCCTTTGAAGACAGTCTGTAGATCTACTATAGGTGCAGAGCAGCTACCGGGGGGAATAGTGTGTGTCTGCTGTACCTACCAATCAACAATGATTACTGCTACAGCACGTAGAAATAGTTGCAGGCAACAGGGGAAACATAGAAAAAAATGTTCACATGTTTAAATGCTAATGTTTTAATTCCAGAGGTTACACAAGGACAACAAAATGTTAATGCAACATTAAATGAAAGATAAATATTATGCTGATTTCAGAAAACTGCTTGAATTTATTTTTTTTCCCCCCTTTTTGGCATAGAAATAAGTACATGAGAAAATCTTTTGTTTCGACACTAGCTGTAAGGCACTGAAATTAATTAAAATTACACTAAGCACTGACTAAGCTTCATTAAGCAATGATGCTTTTGAGTTATCACTCAAACTTCAGCAATGATCTGCTTAAGTCAAGCAGCTGCAAATGAGAGAACTTCAGTTCTCTGTGCAGCCTGCATATGACAGAACACACTAAAGACAAAATGCAATTCGAATGGTCTTGACTTTCTGGAATTGTACTCAATACTCATCTTAACATTCAAGGTGAGTCACTATACTTATTTTTAAAGGAAATAATCTTATTTAAAAATACAAATTCAATCTTGAAGTTTCCACGATCCTCATGAGAACTGACTTAAAGCTTTGACTGTGCAGTCATTTTATATACTGTAATAGCTTAAGGTGTATATGTCTAACTTAACTTCTACTCAGGAAAAGCAGGTACTAAGGGTTATATATCCATAATGTGAAATAAAGTGCTTTGTAGGTCATTCTCGGCATGCATGCACCCAATCAGTCGTATGACTGTCTTTTTTACGCTAACATATTCCTTGTAAAAATTGTCATTGAAAGATGAGACCAGTAAGCTGCAATAGGAACATGTGCCATATTGGACTCTAAATCCTGCACTTCATGGTTAGCAAGCACTTTAAGCTCTCACTGATTTTGCAGACTAAAAGTTTCTAAGAAGTTCACTTGGAGTCTCAGCTCTCCTGCAGAAGATTGTGCTCTCACTTATTAATTGGGACAAGAAAAGAAAAACTCAATTATTCGTTTGATTCTACATAGGGGGAAAGGAATCATTTGTTCTTGTTAGTGGGCTTGCCCTTCCTGGTACATAGTTAGGAATTATTCTCTAAGTTCTCATATAAAACTGTGCTGAGGACCAAAACCATTTGCATGTTCTCAAGTGAAACGGATTGCAACTGCCCTTCCATTCTACAGGGTGTTGGCTGTATCTTGTTAGAAACACATAAACTCACTCTTTTCAACATAGTCCAGACATTACAATAGTTTTGCTGTTGGGGTTTTTTTTGTGTTTTTTTTTGTGTGTTTTGTTTTGTTTGTTTTCTGCAGGATCTTCATGCGCTGCAACATTTAAAGTCTGTCCCACTGATAATCTTGTGATGTTGCATTTTTAGTTTGCTGTCCTTTCAGAACTGATTTCTTTTCCCCGTGAGGTGATTGAAGACACACAGATATCCTACACACACTGAAATCAATGTCAATCAGGTGCAGTGTCCCAGCCTAAGCTTTAATTCTTGCTACAGCTTAGGAAGTGCTCCCCGAAGAGGGAACATGCTGGTGAAGGTGATTTCCAAAGCCAGCAAAAAGAGGCAAACCTTTGCGGGTTTCCACCTGCTGGCAAAAGCTCTCTCACAGAGATAGTACATAGCCCCTGCCACCCCACACATGGCCGCTTCAACGGGATGAGAGCTGAGCAGAGAAGCTGTTTGCATAGTTGAAAAAAGTGGTCTGAAAGTCATCCTTGGAAATAAACTCCTTATCCTAGGAACCTGAACGATAGATAGGAAGCAGAGAAGCGAATGCTGTGTATAAATGAAATCATTAGCTTTGGTCCTCTAGGTCATGAAAAATAATGAGGATGATGTTGATTAAAAAAAAGAAACAAAAAGAAAAAAAAGCAAACAAACTACAAAAGCATTCACATGTACATATCAGGACATGACTTCATCTCTGATTAGGCACCAAATCAGCTCGCTGCAGCACACACACCACCAGGATGGCCCACAAAAACCTGCCTTCCATGGAGCACCGGCAGGGCAACCTATCAAAAGGATGAGCGTCGGCCTTTTACCAAGTTTGTTGCCCTTCCCCACCTGCTTAGCTCTAACTCCCCCTGTCTGAAGAGATGCCAGTTCATAAAACCATAGTTAGTATGCAAGACAGACCAGTTTCTTGCTAATCCTGCTAAGAGACTGCAGCAAACTCCTGCCTGCTTGCTCTGGCATGGAGAGCTATTTACTGATGAGGCCTCTTCCACCTTGAAGAGAAACTGCGGTCACAGGAACGGGTGATAAGAAACGAAACTCCATCAGTCCTGGAGGAAGGGATGAAGAAGTGTGATGTCAAATAAAAAATAAATCATATTCTGCAGGGAACGCGAAGCGTTCACTGAGGGAACAGCAAGGTTACACATGCAGCACCCAGCATGGCCATCGACACAAGCCGGCATCCTTCAGGGAAGGCTCTGGAGGAAGCCAGCATATGTAACTGGGACATCGCCATCATATCACAAACCACCTACCAAAACTAAAACCCGAAGGACTATGGGTGTTGTCTGTCACACCCTAGAGGGCACTATTGCCAAGTCAAAGAATTTACTCTCCAGGCATCCAGGTTCTTTTTCAAGGAACATCATTTCACTACTGATTTTCCTTCTCTCTCACTCCGTAGCCAAAACCAACTATCTGACAGCTATCTGGAAATCAAAAAGTCCAACAGAAAAGAAATTAGTAAAATCTTTCTCATGTGTTCCCACACTTCCCTGACATACCTACTGTCTTTTCTCCCTCTTTCTTTAATACTTCTAGCAGGAATTGAATAATTTAATTAATTTTTTGGCAGCAGTTTTATTTCATACATTATTTTTCTAGGCATATGTCAGTGAGCATATGCTTAGAAACAGGCACATATATGAAAATGCATATGTGGTCAAAAAGGCTGAGAACTTGTTTCCCCTATTCAAAATAAAAGCCTCATATTTAAGACTCTTCAGTTGTATGATCCCCTCAGATACATGAGATCAATATTATAATGATGTACCATAATTCTAAGGATTAAAAAAGCGATGGAGCAAATGCCTCAGTGCCTTCTCCCCTCCTCCCTTTCAACAGTGTGCATGGCAATGACTGCGGACCTATCAGAAAATAAATCCTGTGTTTGCCTGTACCTTGAGTGCAGCAGGCACTCACAGTGATCCATTTTATATGAGAGCATCTTCAAACACATACTGAAGGAACCCTCCATCTGATTCTGATGGAATGTGTTATGCTCCAGGTTCATTTCAGCAGAAGTCTACCTGTGCTGCCTTTACCAATATGCTACTACATCACTTTCACCATGAATGAGAAACGACATTCTTGTGGAAGGATATAATAAACAAAGCCCAGCAGACCTTCTGAAATGGAGGAAGCATGTTGTGGGAATATATGGAGATTATTTTCTTGCTAGTTTATCATCAACTAATGGGTTCAGATCCTAGCCACCACTGCTTGAGTGAACAAGAACACTCTTCAAAGCCCACTAATACCACTGCTCTAAAATACGGGGTGAGTGAATATTCCCTTCCTTTCAGAACTAAGATGTGTTTATTGATTTCTCTATTCACCAGCACCTCATGGGGTGTACTTCAAAACCCTGCTGGTAGGAAAAAGAGACGAGGAACATATCCTGCATGAAATTACAAAGCACTAGTCAGTAGGTCAGCATAATAGAGCCAAGATTTCATACCCGTTACTGCTTATACTCTGTTGGAAAACAGCTCTCAATTAAAGCTAATTGATCAACTGTACCGTACTTTCTTTTCAAGTAGTAATACAGTTTTTTGCCTCAGTGACTTCAACAAAGCAACATAAACAAACCTTGATTTGGATTACTGAAAGAGCTTTTGCATGTATAAACATTAACCACACAAATTCTTACGGCAGAAGGAAAAGAAGCCCTTCCATTCATTCAGCCATTAGCTAAAATGCTGCCAAAAACTAAATAATAATAATAAAAAAAGCATTAAAAAAAAAAAAATCCAGAGCTTTGGAATTGTCTCTATTCAAATGGAAACTCAGTAAGGCAAAGTTTGCCTGTTTTGGTCATATTCAGAAATAAAAGCAAGGCACATGGCTTTATCCAGAGTCCTAATCGAAGTGCAAATATTTTCCGAGGCACCTGTACCTGGGATTTTGGATCAATCAGAAAGACACAAAGTTCAAATCTTGATTTCAAAACGTCTTTAGTAGCCCAGGGCTGTTTCTGAATTCAGGAGTTTTCCTTGAGTCAAGTTCTAATCACACTGAAGCCAAGTTTTAATTTTCATTATACTCTTAGCATGCCTCTTTCTCTCTCTCCTACCACCCACTCCACTTACAAGTGATCTGGAGCTCTGTTTTGAAGGTGGTAGAAACTGTCTGACATTGGTTGGAGTTTCCTTTTCAATGGAGTGTCTTCTCTGAGGTGGCTGCCGTCTCTCTGGCTGTGGTGTAGATGATATGGGCAAGAACTTTGGAGGTGCTAAAGATTCAACCAGTGTAAAAGAATTAGTTCTTATAAGACAGAGTGTTGGATAACATTGCTCAGTACTTGCAAAAGTCATTGATTTCCTAGAATTCTTACTGCTGGGAGCTCAAATTACACCTCCATACTCTTCAATACAAGTGTCACATTGATTACATTTTCAAGACTGAAAGAACAGGAATACTCGTAAGACCAGCAAATGCAGGCATGCTAACAACCATTTATCACTGCATATAAATTCAGAGTGCCAAGATATTGGCTTATACAACTTATTTTACCACTGTGCACAGGTTACATATTTAATTACAAAAGCTTTCCAGTGTAACTGGAACTCCTGGTGTACAGTAAAGCCTACTATAACTGTCTGAAACAAAAAGATCAGATTTTCCCCTCTTGCAAGTAAGTACTTTGCTTGTGAGACGTATTGGTCATTACTACATATCTTTCAAACAAGTACATTCACTGATGTCACAGAGGTGCTGAAAACATTTAATTTGGCTTTTAGATTGGTTTAGAATGTGTTTCTGCAGCAACAAATCTTTCTGAGATGAATGTAGCTGAAATACACACTTCTGACTTCTTTTACAATTCCCTAACAGTTTCAAATATGAAGTTTCCTGTTTCACAAAGAAATCCACATTACTAGAGGCTACTGCTTTCCACTCATTAATTACTACATTTGACCTATTCAGCGTGTTCCAGGGTTCAGATTTACAGATTTACTCCATTTACACTCAGCTTCAGCTTCCTGTAAGAGTGTCAAAGTTCACATAACAGAAGGCAACAGAGCTAGGTAAAAGCGGGCACTCTAAAACTCACTCTTTCTGCTGGTACCTTCCTGAGAGGGGTCTTCCACTTGTGAGGGGGAGATGCTGCTGCTACTTGTTGATTTGTGCACTGATTCCTCCTGTGTGTGAAGATGAGAAGAAATAGAATTCATCAGAAATTATTTTTTCTTCTCTTACTACTTTTTAGCACATAGAAATCACAAGCTATCAAAGGCATTTTACCAAGTTATATCACCCAAAGCCATAGGAGAAGTCCCGAATAAAAAAAGTTGACCCTACACAGCACTGTATAATTTTCTAAACTCAACTTTTGCAAAAACTGGAATATAAATGGTACATGGTTGGAATTCAGTGCATTTAACCATTACGTTACAGAACTGGATCAAAACAAACCCACTGTGACCACTTAATTTTCCACCAGTAATTGTACTCAAGGTCGTTGAAGGAATTTTAACTACAGGAGATGCAGTAAATCAATTTTATGTCTCACACAAGCATGGAATCAGTCCTTGGATTTCTCCAGGCTCCAAAAGAAAAACAGGTACTCATAGAAGCGACTCAAGAAATGAGAAATTAAGCTGATATCCACGGCACTGCTCTGTAATTCCTAACCCCTATGTGTTTATTTCCTTTCTTCTCTATTTAAAATAAATCATCTTCATTATGTGTTTCATCACAGAAGCCAAGTTCAAGTCCATGGTGAAACAGGCTTTGATTAACAGTTGTCAGGTATCAGAGGCATTACCGAATCATTCCATCCCAAACCTCTGTCTTCAGCCACCAGATATCAGTAAGGTACATCAATCACAGAAGCCTCCACAGGGAACTGAGTTGAAGGACTGACTGAGAATTGCACTTTAGCTCCAATGTGAATGCTTTTTACCAAGGAGTTTCACATCACTTAAAGCGTAAGAATTTACAAGAGGTGGCTTGCTCTAAAATCCAGGAGGTGGCTGAGCCTCTCTTTTTCATGCAGATTTCTCTCATTATAGAATTGCAAGCAGGAAAATCCCCACTAACTGAAAGAATGCTGCCTTTGGTAACAGTAAGTCAGAAAAGAAAAGCTGGCAGAGTCACCTCAATGAGCACCGTGCACCAGAGGACAGAGGCCTTAACAAATTGGCATCAGGTGATCTGTGCTTTCTGCTTAGCCCAAGAATGTGTATGCACTGTATGCAAAGATACTGCGATGTGTACTGTAACACTGTGTATGCCTCAACGCAGTATTCTGCAAAGAAACTCCAAGCGGATCCCAAAACGATGCACTCACTTTAACATACTCAATATGCCTCTTCCACACATTAGAGATGGCTGCTGGACAAAAATAGGAAGACACCATTTTCGTATCTGTATCAAAAACAACTATTAGATTTCTCTCTCTTAACCTTACAAAGCAAAATGGCTCTTCCTGCTCCCCATCTGAATCCATGATTCTATTAGCAATGCAGAAGAAAGCAAGGACAGAAAGTAGGAATGGATCTGTACAGTATTCATCCTAGCCAGCAAATGGGTATAGGGCTATACCAGACCTTTCCCTTCACCTCTGGCTGGCAATACTGAGTGCTGGGCTGTAGTCAGCATCCCAACACAGCTGCAAAAAGGACAAAGGGGATTCAGGGGAAAAAAATGCATCTGCATCACAGCCTATCTGGGAGCTCCGTAGCTCAGCAGTGCAGATATTTGCAGCCTGTTATTCAGGAGTTATTCACAGCTCCCAGTGAGTAACTCTAAATAGGTTAAGCTCAATTCAAATGGAAGAAAAAGAGGTGCCTGAAACGCTTATAGGCAAACAGGACAACATCGACACTTCAGCGTGCAACACAGAAATAAAATTCAGCAAGTTAAGATATACTAGCAGAGCATACTTCACTTTCTTCAAATCTTCTGTGTCCCATATGCCACAGCCAGCTTGTTAAATTTCATCCAAACTCCCACCATTATGTTTGTTTACACCACTTTAGTGCTGTTCCTGAAACCCTACCAGTACTCTGTTGGGCATTTTAATACTTAATTGCTTCACCAGCTAATTTTGTTGATTCAAACCAATACAGCATCTGCTCTCTGTGACAATTTGATGTGGCTGATTTATTCTTCACTTTCTCTTTTGCTTTATGCCCCAAAGCATTTTTTCTATATGACTTTGCTTGCCTGCACGGTATTCCTAATCAATACTCATAGTCACATATTGAATTTTTCCCTCCTACAATAATCGCTTAATGTTTCCTTTTACAGAAATTTCTTTTGCTCATTTCTGCTCATTTTCCTGTGTGAGAGATCACCCTGCATTAGCTTCAGGATGCCCTAACCGAAAAGCTGAAAAGATTAGAGTTCAAAGTCCAGTTCTTTCATCGACAAGTCTCAATATTCCCACATTCTGCCCAGCTTTGTTAATATTAACAAAACCTCACACAGTCTCTATTGTAATTTCAAACACTTCTGAGAGATTTCAGAATGCTAATTTCTTCTGCTTTCGGTATGGATGCACCAAATTATGCACCAATATAAGTCACCCACAGGATAACCCGAATCACAAAAAGGGTCAACTTCACATGGATAAGGAAAGTACACAAAAAGATACATTTATCTCCGATTTGATTTCTCCCCAGCCTCCCATCTCTCAGCTTAGATACCTCTGTTAGCGCCTTGTCAGGAAACCCCACCCTCCCCATTTAACACAGAGAAAGAAAGTCAGGGAAGTCTGCCTTCCCCTGGTTAAAATTAGCCTCTCTAAAGAAACCCTAACTTTCCTGACAGCTTAACTTTCAGTAAGATTCGATCTCAGTAACATTACTGGGCCAAAAGACAAAATTCATTCTTGACAATGTAATAGTGGTGCTTTTCAAAGGCTATACTCAATGTGGCTTTTAAGCTAGAGAGATTTTTTTAATGCTTTCTCCGTTTAATGCTTTCTAAAAATAATTAATTCTCTGTTTGAGAAAGAATAGATTCAAAGTTGCCATTTAAGTGGTATATGCTCATCTCTATCTGCAAACATTTGCTGGGTGTTATTTCCTAAGCCTACATGGCAGCCTAACCCACTGAATTCACACTGAACTGCAACCTCTCTGGCACAGCTGATTCTCTTTATTTAACAGCTGGTATGGTAGGGCTGGGCTCACATCTGAGGCCTTTAATGGCAGCTCCTGTATGGGTGCCAGAAGGATGAAAAACAATTGCTTACACTCCCAAAAGCATAACTGCTACACATACACTACGGACAGATACCGGGTATTAAAAAAATACTGGGACTAAGGACAAGATCACCATTTAACTTAAGAATCTTCTAATTTCTGAGATCTGATCTTGTTATTTCTGAAGCAACCACATAAAATTTGCACTGCGATCTACACAGACACTTGGCTGACTGGTTCAGCCAATTAAGGAATAGGACTAAGTTCTGACAAACAAGAAGTAAGGTCCGTCCTGATACTTTACCTCCGAATCTGAGCTGTCAAGTTCAGCCAATGTGGGAGCCTTCAGGAGTCTCTTCCGCTGCACTGTCACTTGTGTGGCCCCGTTCTGCTTCCCTTGCAGTGCCAGGCTGCCATTTGCTACAGAACCATCCGCTGATTTCCTCCCAGCCTCAGGTGCAGAGACATCTGGCGAGAGAAACACAACAGTCAGTGCTTGGACCTCGTGCCCTAAGTAGATCAATCTACTTTATCTCCTCAAACCTTGCTGTAAAGGCCATACACACAAAAGGAAAAAAAAGAAAGAAAAACAAGTATTGTGCTAGTTCTAAATGTGCAATTGTTCTGCTGCAGCAAGACTTTGCTGAAAACTACAGGCAATGGCTTATGGTACAGAAGCAATATGAAGGAATGAAAGCAGTGGGAAAAGCAGCGGTGCAAAATAGTAGAAAAACCAGCCCAGACTAACCCCAGTCGACTTTAAGAACTAATTCCTGTGCTGAAAACAAAAATATTCTCCCTTCAACTTAGTCTCTAATTAACTAAGTATCAGAAGATGGTACAGTCATATCTGGACAAGTGGGTTTCCATTGAATCTGAAGGGAACGTCATACAAAAATTATGAGGTTTAGCGTGGAGTATGTCTAGTTATTCCTGTGAGGACAGAGTTACACTTTATTCTGCAGTACACAGAAGAGGAATGAGAATGAGCTAAATAACCAGCACTCATCAAAAATATGTACAGTTCATAGGTTTGCGTGGTCATTTGTATTAAAAATACGTCTGTGAAGCTAAATGTTCATGTAACAGCCGAAACACGGAGCTGCTGTTCTGTTTTCATCTGCATGTGTTTTACAAGGATGCAGCTCCACCAAATAAATTACTCAGGGTTTCTGACTGTGTGCAGGGAGGATGCATCTCTGGCAATTTAAGCCCAGGGTCTGCCATGCTTAGCCTAGCTTAGCTTAGACATTAAGATAATGACCTAGGCTTTGATATTTTAGGGGAGCTTAGAGTTTGGTCCGATAATTCAGCTTTATCCCCGTAAAAGTACAAAGTACAGTATTCTGATCTGAAGAAAATTACATTGGAGAGAGAATGAAGAGAAGCTTTTAATCTCCTATTTGCATGTATGCCTAAGCATCTGGTCTTTCTACAAATGCATTCTTCTACCCATGTAATTACATGACTCCTTCCCCAGACTTGTAATAACAAAGTACCTCCAGGTATTTTAGGGTTAGGGTAATGAGGTGTTATTATTCCCATTTTTACACACGGTGACATGGAAGGTCAAACGAGTCATACCTTAGGTTACCAGGAGGACTGTGGCAGAGAAATGATACAGTCCAGATATTCCCAGTGCCAACAATGCAAGTACTCACACATCACCTGGAGTCACTTGCAGCATTGCTCTGGTTTAAACAGAGATGATCACTGCTGCCACAACACAGTTTGCATTAATCAAAGCTGTTCTTGTCAAAGTTAATTTAAAACTACATGGTATAGACAAAGCCTTAGTTGCTGTATTAGGTCAGTTTTACAACATTCTTACCAGAGCAGCTACTTAAAGCAATAATAAGAAGAATAAGTTAAATGAATATGCATTTAAAATAATTGATTAGGTCACTGTTAAATGCTGAAAACAGAGGGAAAGGGCAGCAGACATATTACAGTTCCTCAATAAATCATATCTTCAACTGGGAATGCAAGAAAAGGGGATTATTTGGGTTATTAAAGCCACTGTGACATTCCAAGCCTGTGAATCTGCGTACTACAGCATTATTACTGCCTTCAGGTCCTCCCTACAAAGAGCTGCAATCAAAGACTTAGACTCCCTAACTCTTAGTTCCTATCTTCAAAGGCTTTGCTAATGGCTATCCTGACTAACATTACAGCTTCTAGGTCATGTTTTTCTCCCCTCCTAGATTTTTGCATGCACACAGCATGGGTGTCCTCCACATCAAATGCATTCCTACTGGGATGACCGCTTCGTGCAATTCCAGAAGGCGACAGCAGGAAAACAAAGACCAAACCGCCTCTCCTCCCTGTTGCCAACTAGCTGAAGAAGCTTAGGGCTTTCCCATATGAACAAGAGAAAAACCTTTCATCTGTCTCTTGATCGCACAGGGCAGTTCCTGAACAGACAAGCCAAAGCATCAGCCCCAGCGCCAGGAATATGGCAGCCAAAAGTGACACCGTTATTGCCCTCTCCAAAAAAGAAAACACTCAATAGAGCTGGGGAAAGGGACTAGGAAGAAACATCCACCAGACATCCCCTAGCATTATCGGATGTGATATTAGAGAACCGGATATCCGAGATCCGTGACATAAATTGTTCTTCGTAGTTATTTTATGTTTGTTTGCTTGGTTTGTTTTCTAAGACCTCAGGCTCCAGAAATGGAAATTCCTGATCCATTTTAGAGGTAATTTAGATAGTCAACTACTATCTACACAGCCTA
The DNA here is from genome assembly GCF_039878825.1 of Excalfactoria chinensis. NCBI lineage: Eukaryota > Metazoa > Chordata > Aves > Galliformes > Phasianidae > Excalfactoria > Excalfactoria chinensis. The sequence continues at coordinate 50,015,615 of NC_092826.1, forward strand.
AAAAATGTTTTTGTTTCTGCTCTCATATGCATGAGTTAGTTAGAAACACACTGTTTTTGTCTGCTTGAACTACCAGAGAAGCTTTAAGTGAACCTAGGAGACAGCCACAGTATTTGTTCTGAATGGTTCTTCAGTGGGAAATATCATTTACCACCACAATGAAGGGGAAGTGTTTTTACAATTTTCACTTTACCCAAAAGGTAAAACTAAAAAAAAACAACAACAACAAAACATTCACTTACAACTTTTTTTTTTTTTTGGACAACAGTGCTTCAGTTCAGTTTATCACTCCTGCACTTACAGTACTGGATATACAAGAAAAGATGGGTTATCATAATTTAAAGGAAGGATCACATAAATTTAGCTTCATCCATCAGATTTCAACAATAATAATACTGTATAATAATGTGTTCCAAAATTAAAAACTGATTTTTTTAGCTGGTATAGAAAATAAAACATCATGACTTTGTATAAGCTCTTTTAGTGATGCACTCAGACAGCAGAAACATTGTAGGGCAAATAAGAATATATGACCACAAACAAGATAAAACTATTTAGGATAGATAAGTCAGAAACGATGATTAGTTGGGTGCTTATAAAAAGAAGTATGACAGAAGAAATTAACGGAAAATTCACTGAAGCAAAAAGTAAATTAATCTGTTTAAAATGAATCGCAGTTTGACAGTCTCTAGTTTCACAGAATCCCTACATGTTTTGAAGATGATTCAACTGATATTAAAATACAAACAACAAAAATTCATGTGAGTAACAGCCCGGAATTCAGATTTCATTGGAGAATCAGACCCACTGTGAGTGTGTCATTTCTCTGTATTTTCAGGCAGTGAATACAATGAACAGCACCTGCAAATTGCATTAACATTTGGTTTCTTCAGAGATTCTTCTGAGCTATCATTACAACAGGAAATGTTGCAATATCATGTCTTAGACTTGATTACTTGTCTTTCTGTCAGCCTTCCCTAACTAGCCTTTTAAGAAGGGAGAGAAAAAACACTCTAGGATAATATGAAATTTGGCTTGGTTTACATTACGTGTCTCTAACAAAACAAAGAATAAGCAGACCACAGATTACACACTAACTACAGAAGCCACGTAACCATGCTGTCTGCTCCCAAACAGCTCTCCCTGTAAAACAATGACAACAGAAACGTGAATTTGATTCTATACAGCAAGCGTGCTCTCCAACATTATCATTTTTACACCAGGTTTGAAAGAAGACTAAAATGGATGCAGAATTAATGCTTGTTTACATTCTGCTGGTTAGGATGGAGGATGGTGAGGTGGGTTGAGAAATGCCTGACTGGCAGAGCTCAGAATGTTGTGATCAATCGGATAGAGTCTGGTTGGAGGCCTGTAACTAGTGGTGTTCCTCAAGGGCTGGTGATGGGTCTGATCTTGTTTAACATCAGTGACCTGGATAATGGGATAGAGTCTACCTTCAGCAAGTTTGCTGATGATACAAAGCAGGGAGAGGTGGATGACAGCTGAAGGCTGTGAGCCATTCAACAAGACTTGGACAGAATGGAGCGTTGGGTGGGGAGGAACCTGATGAGGTTCAACAAAAGCAAGTGTAGAGTCCTGCACCTGGGAGAAATAAGCACATCTATCAGTACAGGTTAGGGGATGACCTGCTGGAGAGGAGTTCTGCAGAGAAGGACCTGGGGTCCCGGTGGACAACAGGTTGGCCATGAGCGAGCAGTGTGCTCTTGTGGCCAGGAAGGCCAATGCAAACCTGGGGTGTATTAAAAAGAGTGTGGCCAGCAAGTTGAGGGAGGTGATCCTCCCCCTCTGCTCTACCTCGCTGAGGCCACATCTGAAGCCCCATGTCCAATTCTGGGCTCCTCTGTTATAAAAAAATAACACAGAGATCTAGAGGAGTCCAGTGGAGGGAGACGAAGATGATGAAGGGTCTGGAGCACCACCTGTATGAGGACAGGCTGAGAGACTTGGGGCTGTTCAGCCTGAAGAATGGAAGACAGAGAGGGTTTGATCAGTGTTCATAAATATCTAAAGGGCAACAGGCAACTGGATGTGGCCAGGCTCTTTTCAGCGGTGTGCAGTGGTATGACAAGGAGCAATGGCCAAAAACTGGAACAAAAGTAGTTCCACACAAATATGCGGAAGAACTTCGTTATGGTAAGGGTGACAGTGCACTCGAACAGGGTGCCCAGAGAGGCTGGGGAGTCTCCTTCCATGGAGATATTTAAGACCTGTATGGATACCTTCCTGTGCAACCTACTGTAAGGTACCTGCTTTTAGCAGAGGGGCTGGACTTGATGATCTCCAAAGGTCTCTTCCAAACCCCGCAATTCTGTGGTTCTGTACAATATACTGTGAAATATTATATAATGAATAGAAGTAACAGATGTGTGCTGTTCATTTTAATGGACTGGGCTGATGAAGTCCAGGACATGAGAACTAATAAATCTAAACCAAGTAGTCAGACTTTTGCTCGCATTTGCATCACAGTCATTATTGCATTATCTAAATTATGAGATTACTGGGACTTGCTGGAGTTAACTACTCCACAAAGAAGGGTCTGAGGCTTACATTGCATAAAACCAACAGTAATGCAAATTAACTCACAGAATTGGAAACCACGTGAAGTTTTGGTTTAAAAGCTTCAGTTTCCTTTTTCTTCTCTCTCTTCTCCTCTGTTCCCAGAGGAGCAAATTGTGGATTCAGTATTCAAAGCAGGTGCACATACAGCTTTGAGGTAAGAACTTGAGTGGTAAGGGAATTAGTGGTTGGTCTTTTGAGCCATATTCAATGCAGTCCATAGAAATAAGGATGCTTTTAAGTTATTTTTCCATAAGAGGAAGGAAACAGCCACTGCCTGCCCTGGTCCCTAGCCAATATTGAAATATATCTCAGATTACTGACATCGTATGTGCTTGTCCCTCTGCTCAGTAGCAGGAACGCATGTGACATGGACATCAGTGGACAGTGTGACACACCAGCTTCACCAGCCTGGTGCCAGAGAAAGTTGCATAAAGTGTAACAAAGCACTGAGCCTGTCTGTTAGCACTTAGAAGAAAACAATCCTGATTTTCAGCAGGTTTGTGTTTTTGTGACAGCAGTTCATTCAAGCTGAGAGCAATGAAAGCAGCGAAAGATCAAGTGTGTGGAGACAAGTGACCAAGAAAATGAAAGCACAGCCAAAAAAAAAGAAAAAGAAAAAAAAGAAGAAAAAAAAAAAAAAAAAAGCATAGAAAATAACAGCACTCAAAACAAAACTCCAGGTTATCTGCTTACTGCTTAAATCCCAGCCCATCCAATTCATTTGTACTGCTCATCTGGTGCCTCACATCCAGCTAACTGGGAGGTTTTAATCATCCAGAACTAACTTCTAAGGGTGATTTATCAGACCACTCAGTCACACAATGTGATGCTACTTGCTGAGAACCACATGACTTGGGGGGGGAAAAAAAAAAAAGGGGGGAATAAAAACAACCAAAGAAACCAACCCAATCACATTTAGAAGATGGACAAAGAAAACAAGAAGAGTTCTTCAGTGGTCAGTCAAAAAGTGCAGTTCCAAGTACAGTATAGATTGCTATGCAGTTACTTCTTCAAAGTAAAGATATAATGGTAATGAATTGATTATGGAGTATTAATGAGATATTTTTTGGATTTAAACAAATGTGGATGCCTTGGGATTCTTAGAAACAAAAGGCAAAAGAAGAAGCAGACACATGAAGAAGGACGGATATGAAATTTCTCTCCCACTGACGACAGGCACATTCAGTTTTATAGTCTTAAAACTGAAGCAACTTACAACTTCAGGCATATCTGAAATTCGTAAGAGTACTTTCTGAAATCTGGAGTATGACTGCTCACGCTGTTATCTGCCCCTGGGGGACACTTCAGCTTTCAGCAGAGTAAAGCATGACACCAAGCGCATGCATAATTTGGAGCCCACCAGACAGCTGCAGTAGCTGCACAATATGCTGTCAGCACAGGCTTTCACAAAAGGCCTGAGCTGGATTAACAGCTTGCCACCGCCTGTGACAGGGAAAGCCTGTTCCTTCCTCCCATCCACCCATGCTCATTATCTGTCATCAGCCAGCTCCGTGATCAGATAGGAAGCAGGTTTAAAACAGTGAAATAGCAGAAAGCCAACCTCACAAAAATATGAATATTTGTGTCTAGTTTATACCACAGAGTCACAGAATCACGAGGTTGGAAAGGACCTACAAGATCATCTAGTCCAACCGTCCATTTATATGAACTGAATCAGTTTATCTTCTGAATAAATGAGCATAGATGAGGAAGGGAAAATGGCATGCTTGGGGGAGAGAGAAAAGAGAAAGAGCCCCCTCCTCTGTTTTGGCAATGGCAAGCTGTTTGCGTGGCTCAGCCATGATGTGGAGCCACATTCAGAAATTCACTGGGGGACTTCACATCTACATTATGAAGCTATTGTATTTGATTGTATCATGGTAACCAAAATAACATTTATTTATTTATTTATTTATTAAATGTCGTTTCAACCAGATTATGCCTTTCTAAGGGGAAAAGAGGTTAAAAGATGGGTTGAGAAACAGAGGAAGGAAGAAAGCACTGCACAAGCCCTGGATGAGATGTTTCTGCATGTGACTTGAAAGAGGTAGGGGAAGGATAGCCGGTGTTGCTTCTTCACAAAATGAGGGCATGGATTTATTTGGTGGTTTTTGTGGTTTTTTTTTCAGGAGATACCCAGGGGAAATTAGCTAAGAGCTAGCACAGTAGTATTCCTCAGTGAACAAATCTTTGAGGCTAATATAAAATACCAACAGCCTCAATGATAGTGTTTGGGCTTGAGCACCCTTGAAAGTTAGTGCACAAGAGGGAGGACCTAATTTATTGTACAGCTAGCAGGCACAAACTCTCTCTTAAGTAGAACATGTTTGTACAGCCACTGCATACCCTAACTAATGGCCCACTAAGAAAAGCCTATACATTTGGTATTAGATGGTTGATAAAGGATCAGCTATTGAATTCCTCTGTCAGTTGTTACCAGCAAAACTTTGCAAGTTACTTTGTCAATGTGCAAAGCAGGAAGGTTCAGTCTCTTTTGAGCAAGTGTCTTTGATTCAATAACTCTCAAAATATTTACTTAAAGATACTCAGTACAATTGACAGCTCCTTTCCAGATTAGTGGCGTAGTCCATTAAATCTAGAAAGGCAGAAATGTTCAGAACTAGTTTTTGGGTACTCATGAGAAATGAAGTCTTGCAGAAAATAGTCTAGTCAGAAAGTGCCAGTAAAGACACCAAGGTCAGAATAATAAATAATAAGCACTTGAAGGTGACAGTCTTATAAGAATCTGGAATAGCTCCAGGCTACCTTAGGAAGGTTATTTATTTAAACAGAATGCCAGCACTTTACTTCAGATGAAATGCAGCTGTTTCCTGTATGTAGGTATACTTTCATAGCAGAGGAAATGTAGGTATTAACACAGGTATTTCATCTTAACTTTTATTTGCACTGACCACAACTTGGAAGAATCCCTTCAAGTTTCTTTCTTACATGGGAATTCAACATACAGATGGAACAAATTTCACAATAAGCACAATGACCACGTCAGGTGTTGCTGCACCTTTTTACCTGACAAGTCAAAACTGTAAGACATGCTAAGTGGCCGCATTGCTGTAAAAAAGAAATAAAAGACAACAAAAAGAAAATGGTTCAGCTGTTAGAAAAGCAGAGGGGTAATGAAAACCAAAGATTTAATTTCACTTCGGGCATTTTGGATTCTGTTGCCTAAATCCAAAATGTATCAGATAATATTGCTTTACTATAGTAAAGCTTCAAGTCTGAAAACGACAGCAACGTTAAGTTGGACTTGCAAACAGAGCAAGAATAAGGATACTTGTATAACTGTAGAACCAGATTTTTGGAATTAATATTGAACACCAAAACAAGAAGCAAGTATCTTAATACCACAGTATCTTCAACCAAAATGCTATGAAAGAAAGAAAGGAGAGGGGAAAAAAAGAGACAGGAGAGAAAGAAAGAACTGAACAAAGCTCCAAGTACAAAGCCACATTTCACACAGGTTTCAGTGACCTGAAATAAATATTTCTAATTTTTTTGAGCGTAATCTCCAATGATTATAATTAAACTAATAAAGAGGGACACCCAAGTTCAGCCTGAGCAGTTGTTTCCTTGAATAGGAAAGAAAAAAGGCCTAACAGCAGCGTGATTTGTGCTGATTTTTGTCCTTTTAAAAAACCTTAGGTGGATTTAGCCTTTAAAATGTATCCATATTTTCCTCTTCTCTCGGGGCCTCCTTGATAAGAAACGGTTGGATGTTCTTTATTTCTGGAACATCTACGTAACCAATAGCTTTGTTCCTTGCCAGCTTAATAACAAAAAACTGCACATGAAATTACAATCTCTGGATACAAGAAAATCACACGGCACAGCTGCTGAACCTTCCTCCAGCCCTTTGGTCTGTCTGCAGTCCCAGCCCCAAATGCACACAAACCACTGCTGTGCTCAGCCTACCCCTATTTCAAGTTACACGGCGTCATTCAGGGAGTAGGCACTCGATATATTCTCAACTGAAACCAAAATTTCAGTACACTGATGTAGATAAGCAGGCCAGGCCCAGCTACAAGAATGTAACAGAACACATCAAAACTGCCGTCAGCTTATCTGTGATACTTGTGGATGACAAACACGCATGGCAGCACGAAGGGGTCTGTCAGCCACATCCACTGCTGTGTTAAAACATGTTGAAAAAAAGGTTGTGCTGGGACAACCTTTGCTCACGAGTGTAAATTTAGGCAGGGAACACAGTAGGTGGCTGATACTGAGACGAACTTAGGAGTCAGGGCATTTTTCCTGTAGTTCATCACCAAGACAATGTCAGCCACAGACAGCAGTCACAGAAAAAGCATCTAATTTGCTGTCCAAAGGTAACATAAAGGCAAATACATGTTAAAGCATATGGGTTTTATCACCTAATGCTGAGTCATAACTGAAGGCCAATGAAATGTGTGTGAAATAAAAGTTTTTTTCCAAGCTCCATGAGCACAACTTGCTGAAGTCATAAATCCAAGCTTTCCATTCAAAGGGCACATGCCTCAAAACTACACTTGTCTTGATAGTTTACTCTGATAATGCGTTAATGCCATTCAAAAACTTACTCAGATTCCTCTCCCCATTGTCTCCCTTTGTGACTGCAGTTACCAGGATTAAATTATCATTCCCAAAGAAGTTTTAGTACCAGCTGCAGCCCACATGCATGACTTGGAGGCTGGCACTTTGTTCTCTCTGCTCAGTGGCAGTTCACGATGGAGATCTTACCTGTGTTGTGCAGAGCAAGGGAGCAAAGCCTGTGGCTGCTGGGAATCATATGTTATAAGTCCACTGATACTGCAGAGGAGGAACTGCAGAGTATGGCCCTCTTCCCCCAGTACCAGTGTGAGTATGTGCTTGACTGCTATAAAGTGAACAGCAAATAACTCTGGGTAATGTGGAACGTACCATATACTCCTGTATATTTCACTCTAATGCTCCATTTCTGTCTTTTTAATATCAACAAACATTTCTGTCCAGATGGTGTAAGTGTCCTAAATTGTGTTTCTACTTAGATTTGTAATCCTTAAATCTTTTTGCCTCACATTTCACTACACTAAATTACATTTAACCGCCACCCAAACTGTGTGGCAGATCTATTTGTAACGTAAGGAAGGTCACTAGCACTATTTCATCCTCAATTCTGCAGGAATGTATTTTATTCTAAGAAGATCTTTGGGCAAAACAATAATTTCAATGTGACAAAACCCCAAACCTCACGTTTCAACAAAATAACGATTATTTTCAAGTTCCTTCTTCTTTTTTTCTTTCCTATGCCAACAGCATATTAAGCATTTATGATTCCATATTAAAATAATAAAATCTTCAAAACTATGTCTGGAAAGTAAAATCCACATGCATCCCCTTTTACATCTCCAGTAACATGACATTTAATCTAAACAATTCATTAGACTGAAGGGATATTACCACAGTCCCAAAACATAAAGAATTCCTTCTTTTGTAACAGGAGAAGAATTGGTGGAAGACAGATATTCCTCATTGGAAGACATATTCTGAAATCAACTCAGTAGTCCCAACCAGGAATATCCTAAAATCCATGACTGCTTTACGAACTGTTCACTAAATGGGTTTGGTGTAATTTATATCTGGTAGAAAATTGCAGAGTATAAATAAATAGATCAGGGCATGGAGAACATGTAAAATACTGAAGTTAAATGTTGAAAAGGAAAGCAAAGAATCATTTCACAGTTTTACAAGCTTCGTGCATTTGGAAAAATGTCTATAGCTATTAGAAACATTGGTTGACATAGCAGGCATTAATTGAATACAAAGCATAAGCTAGAGGGCCCAATGAAACGACATTCAAAACATCATGCATTTAAGATTGCACCCAAGCATTCACCAAACTATCAAGCACTTCAAAGAACAATGCAACAAAATGACTAATGGAACTATTTTTCTTCAGAGACACTGGGTCGTCGCAATCCACTTAAATCTAAATCAGTGCCTTTAAGCACATGTGGCAGGCACAAATATTCCGTGTATGTGGATTATTTCATGCTTTTTCAATCATTAGATGTCACTTTCGCTCTTCAAAAATCCAGCTAGCTCAGTTTTACTAATGCAGTTCAATACTGAGCTTTTAAAGTAAAGTATGCCACAATGTAAGGCTGCATTTGTCATGCTATTGTCAATGTCAGAACCATTGAACTAGTGCAAATGGATGGTTGTTGGAAAGTGTAGTATTTGTATTTTATAGTAGGGTGTTGAATGCACATGGCAGAAATGAGCTGCTTTGCAGAACAAGTCTTAATTGTTTGTCCACTGAAAATACGCAAGCACATGCTCTGTGACTTATAAAATGAAATATTTAGATTTAAAATAGAAGCATTGCTTTCAGCACAGAAATAAAAGCAGATTTTAGAATAGTAGAAGGAAATCAATGCTTTCAGCAAACAAAAGAAAAGCAGATTTTCAACTAGAGTGAGGAAATTGATGATGCTAATAACAGGAAAGAAAGAGAAGAAAATTAATTAAAAACAGACATGTAAAGAACACTTAAAGATATGTAGGGAATATTGCACCAGGGAGAACCAACATCCATTCCAGTTTGATGAAATCTAATACACACTCTCATATCCAACAAGCAATATAATGGTATTCCATTTATCTTACATTAAAAACACAGTAGGATCAAGCTGAACCATACAGTACCCTATTTTCAAACATAATCTAGTATAAAGACTATAGAGCCCTAGAAAAGCCTTCTGGTTCTTTATTCTGAAAGGACAAGAGTTATTTTTATCTTCAGTGACATCCACACAGATATTGCTACACAGATATCGGTGCTTCTTATGTGGAATGTTTTCTGTGAAGGTTGCTGGTAAAAACTAGCAGTGTGCTTACCCAGCCTGCTCCGCCTTATCTCATCTGGTGAGACTGGACGCAGCTTCCTCTCAGCCTTGATTTCCTCCAGTATCCTCTCGTGAAGGCTACGTGGCCGTGGTGGAGTTGGTTTCAGTTTTCTTGCAGAAGCCTTGGGAAATAAAGACAATTCTATTTACATAAAACAGTGCTTCCTCGAAAGTATATGTCAGAATTTTTTATTTATTTTTTAAACAACAACAACAACAGGCATTTTATTTTATGTGTACGCTTTGGAAAAACCCACAGAAACTGGAAACACAACTGTATTTTTTCCTGACTCAGAGATAAAGGGCTGCTGACAGGAGCAGCTGCTGGTTGGTGCAAGGTTATCACACGCTGCTCTTCAAGAAACCACGTTCTACATCCACAATTCAGTAATTCTGAAAGCCCAAGTCAGAAACTATATTTAACGTATTCCCTGGATACAGACATTCTTTACAAAGCCACAATTTTGTTAGGAAAGAAGAACGCTGGTTTACATACAGGATTTAATGGAGGTCGCGATCGAATGAAATCCAGGATTATTTCATGGGCGCTCTTTTTTAATCGAGGTGGAATGTCACCATTGACCTGGAAAGGAGAAAGTGAAAAAAGATGTATTTTCATGTCCCACATTCGTATTTCTGCAGATGATGAGACCAGCTGAAACCTCAGGACATCCCTGACTGAGCCTACAGTGTTCTGACACCTGCACCAGACATAAAAGCCCCCCAGTTTTAACAGTACAAAAATCCATACGCAGAACAGAGGTGAGAAAAGTCTTACTAGATCACAGCTTTTCAGCTTTGTAGATAGCTGTAGCTATGGAATAACTACAGTTGCAGCAGCATCAGTGAGCAATACTTAGACTGCAATCACAGCTGTAGGAGAATGCAGACAAAGCTTGTGTATCATTTGGAGGAAAAGGCACCAACTTTTTTTAGCATTTGAGCCATGGCTCTCTGACATCTACTGCACAGTCTCTAATCAGTTCTTAGATTCTGATGCTCTTCAAGAGGATTTCTTGGTCTTCTTATCATCTCCCAAGCTCTACTATGAAGACAAAGCCTTTGCACCTGAGTGCAAAGTGTTGCACTTGGATCACGACAGTCCTAATACGCATACAGAATGAAAGAAGAACTCATGGAGAGCAGCCCTGCAGAGTCTGATAGTGACAGGACATGTGGGAATGGCTTTAAACTAAAAAAAGAGGAAGAAATTCTTTACTCAGAGGGCAGTGAGGCGCCCTCTTAACAGAAGCTGTGGTGTCCCATCCCTGGAGGTGCTCAAGGCCAGGTTGGATGGGGCCCTGGGCAGCTGGGCAGCAGCTGTGATGAAGTCAGGGGGCTAGGGATAGCTGGGCTTTAAGGTCCCTTCTGACAAAAGTGATCGTATGATTTGCTTTTAGCAATGTTTGAAAAATTAGCTCCCTTTGTTTTTTGTGTTCACCAAATTTCTCCGCTGTTCTGGACATAAGAAGTTGTCCTGGTGTGGATATCCCAGCAGGAGAGAGATCCTCTGGGCATGTTTCACGTCTGCCTCTCCATATGCACATTAAAATATTAGTCAAGAGTAAAGCAGAGTTTGCCAATATGTCTACAAAGTAAATTAACTAGAATGTTATAGCACTGAAGTACAGATAAGAGACCAGATGTGTGGGAAGTGTTCTCATTCATTTATATTTTTCTGAAGAGACACATTTCTTCCTCACATACCTCATTTAGGAGGTAAGACCACATATAGCTCATCACAGGAGACAGCCATTCACTACACATACATATATATAGCTTATATATTCCCCCTGTACTCAGTGCTGGTGAGGCCGCATCTCAAGTACTGTGTCCAGTTTTGGGTCTCTCACTGCAAGAAAGACATTGAGGCCCTGGAGTGTGTTCAAAGAAGGGCAGCAAAGCTGGTGAGGGGTCTGGAGCACAGGCCTTATCCCCACAAGTGGCTGAGGGAGTTGGGAATGTTCAGCCTGGAGAAGAGGAGGCTCAGGGGAGACCTCATTGCTCTCTATAACTTCCTGAAGGGAGGATGTAGTGAGCTGGGGGTCGGCCTCTTGTGTCATTAGTGATAGAACTAGAGGGAATGGCTTCAAGCTATGGCAGGGGAGATTCAGGCTGGACATTAGGAAATATCACTTCTCAGAAAGGGTGGTCAGGCACTGGAATGGACTGCCCAGGGAGGTGGTGGAGTCACCAACCCTGGGGGTATACAAGGAACAATTGGATGTTGTGTTGAGGGACATGGTTTAGTGGGAGCTATTGGTAATAGGTGAACGGTTGGACTGGATGATCTTGTAGGTCTTTTCCAACCTTGGTGAATTCACCTACCTTCTGAAGAAGGTATAAACTGTAAGCTGGAAATAATGGTATGGATTTGCTTAAAAAAGTTCATTTGTCAGGTTCAGCCTTTATATAGCATTGTGTCCAAGCATCCTACCAGGGATGAAAAAACATCCCATGCCACACCTATTTCTGGCACTTTCCATTACTATACAGCACCTGACTAACAGTCTCGCTCTTCTGTTTGACAGAAATTCCTATAATACTATATTCCTTAGACTAAATGTCCCAAATTTCAACACTTTTTCATTTTTTTTTAGATGAGCCAGATGGTTTGACTTTCTTTAGGAGAGATAAAACGCATGTAAAGACACAGCTCTGTGTTGTCAAATCATGTTTGCTAACCAGAATAAAAGATGCAGTCAGAAAAATGAATTTAAATTCCCACATGGTCATCAGAGTGAACCCTAACTAAACCTCACCAAGGCCACACAGCTTCCACACCGGATCTGCTGACCCAAAACATGCCTCTGTGTCACTGAGGAAGTGGCAGCCTCCCATTGAAGAAGATTCATCCTCTCCCTGACAAGGAATTGGATGCAGAGTCCCTCTGCATCATTTCAATGCTTTCTTGGTCACCCTTTCTGGAGGTATCCTACCCCAGACACGGTCCAATGCTCCCCCTCTCACACTATAAGCTTCCTTAGTGGGAACTTCATACTGTGCCACAGAAAACCAAGCTGCTAAACCATGCAACATGTCATCTTGCTAGAAACTGTACAGTGAAATTGAAGTGAAAAAGATTTATATTAAGCGGCAATTAGACATTTTATGATAAGGAGAACCTTAATTCAAGTGATGTGATTGATTTCCTCTGTTTAAAGACTGAGCCACTCTTCAAGGCCAGCAGATTCTTAATGAAATGCTAAATCTCTCATCCCCAGGTTACTGTTCATCAGATGTCAAAGTTGATAGCTTAAGTTGAGAGTTATTACCACCAGAACAGTCATTTTGTATGCTGATAATCTCACTTCCAGCCTTGGGGAACAACTCTCCACACATCACACTAGGAAATAAATAATACATGGCTCTGAGCCTTTCACCTCAGGGCACTCTGCACTGACTTAACACCATCAGAGTGCAATTAGTAGTAGTATTCCCATTCGATTGGAAAAGGAGAAAAATAACTTTTGCTTAAATGATTTTCACAGGGCACAGAGGAAGCTGGCAGCAAAGCAAGTGGATGTTTACTGGTTGCGTGAGCCAACCACCCGGGAACAGGAGCACCAAGGGCAGAATCCTCCTTTTCCTCCTCTGCTCCTGAAAAGATGCTGATGGGAAAGACACTGAAGGGAAGCTTTTATCTTCTCTGTCCATGTTAGATCTATCTCTTCACTCAAACTAACTCTTGCTGTAACGAGCAATTTAACATGCCTCTTTTAGTTTTAGTGAATTAATTAAAATTCATGGCCTAGTTAAAGTCTAATCAGAGCTACATTGCACAGATATAGAATAGATGCAAAATTATCTTTTAGTCAGATACCAGCAGCCCCAATTGCAATCTACTATCTAAATAAATACCTCAAAATGCTCACTGCTGCACTTCGGACACCTCCTAAACTTCTGCAGAAACGTGTGACAAAGGCAGAGAACGAAAAAGGGATGGTTCCTTGCTTAGAGCACCTGAACACCATTCACTAAAGACAATCCTGACAACAGAATAACAGCCTCTGTAATGCCCAACTGGACAAACTGGTTGGCGTTGTTCTTAGTGATGTCCCCTTCACATCCCTCATGCCCACTCGAAATGTCTCAGATTTCATTTATAACTGTTACTGAAGTTAATTTAAACACTGTGAGATTCTAAATACTATAATGAAATAAATAATTTTTCTTGTTGTTGAAACTACCTGAACAACCATGCCAGAGGATTCCCAGATTAGACATCTAAATGATTGGCTATTTTTGACAGCAATCACTTCAATCTACAAGCCTAAGTTCATCTTCTGTAGCATAGTCAATCTAATATTACTTTATCAAAGGTATTTATGGAGAGATCTAATACTGAGATACGAGCACCATAATTTAAGATGAATTTAATTATTAAGCAATAATAATATGTTTGGGTACCATATAGAAGGTACCTCAGAGCCACGCACTGAGAAACTAATGCAAGAGCTGCCTCCTGCTCAGAAAATAGAATGGGCAGTGCACATGGGGGGAGGTGGGCAGGAAGGAGAACTCACTGTGAATGGAGGAGAGATTAAAAGCTGTAGATTTACACATACGCATTTAAAAAAATACTAATGAAATTTGTCAGAGTAATTTTAGATTTCCCAATATCTAAGACTCTGCCAATTGTTCGGCAGTTTTAACTTGCTGTCAGTGAGAGCTCTGGGGGAGAAAAAAAATCTATTAAAGCTGCTCAGGTAAATATGCAAAGATTACAAAATGCTGGGATGAAAGTAATCTTGTTCCTATGACAACCACAGAAACAATGACTCATGCATCAGAACAACAGAGAGATGATGAATTTGAAATTATTTTCGTGTGTACTGAAACAGAAATGTAGACGTCAGTGAAATTATTGAAACCAATTATTTGCAGAAAGTCCAGCATTTGATGCTTTACATCTTCAAGACATTTTGAATAAGTATCACAGATGACTCGTGAGAAACAACAGCTTCGGTTATTGGTATCTGTTAACATTGCTGACAATCTGAAACATCAAAATAGTTCCTAAATATTGCACCTTACAGGAATTTCCTGAGTACTGAGCAGCCAGGGACAGATCATGCTACTCTTTAACACAGCCTTATGTTCATAAGGAGCAAAGAATTTATGACATATTTTATTTACTGTTACTGTTATCATTAGCAGCATGCATGTTCACAAGCTAAAGGAGTTCACAATTCTAAAAATAGTACCCAAAAGTGAAAATTAAAAGATGTTCTTAATAAAAATTTTGCCAAACCTCTGTTTTGACAGATAGAAAGAAACACAATCCATCCTTCCCAGGCTGCTTTAAAATTCAGATTTAGGGTTCTTGTCATTTTTTCCTTTTTTTTTCAAGAAGCATGACAGCCTCCTCCGATGGGAATATATATAATTAGCTCTAACCCATAGCAGTCAGCTAAGAGATGCTGTATTTATGACATCTAACCAAAATTGTAATTCCGTACAAATCCTTCAGGCTCCGCACATTTCATATCAAACTGTATTATTATTGAGCATGTTTTGCACATTCTGCAAGCAGACCCTGCAGCAGAATCCAGATTACAGGTCGGACAGCTTATAATAAGAAAAAAGCTGTTTTTCTAATGGCAAGTCACTAGCAGTTGCTAGACTAAGGCAGCAATTGCTTCAGAGACAGCACCACAGGTACTGTACCTGCAGCTGATTGGAATCTCAATTCATGTTTATGCCCAAAGGTCAATTTGAATCCATCTTGTAGGCCAGACAGAAGGACAAAAATAGATGCTTGCAGGGATTTCATAGACAGTGAGAGCCTGGATAACAGGGGAGCAGCTGTGCCTCCAAAACCTACTAGATAATGAAGGAAATCTCCTCAGAAGAGACAGGATCCTGCTGAACACATGAACTAAAGCCCAGCATGCCAAAAGCAAGAACAGATGACCCAGGGGTTCCCATTCAAACACAGCTACTATCCTGATTGCATACAGTAATCAAGGAGCTGAGGAGACTGTTCTTTTGCAGCGGGCAGTATGAGCAGATAGCATTATTTTCTGAACTGTTAGTGTAAAGATAGATAGACATCATTCCTGGGTGTGTATTTTAACCTAATGACTTAACAGAAAATTGCTACAGACAAAAACCTGATAGTCTAAATTCAGACCTTGATTAGAAAAACACTTTCACCTCATACAATAAAAGGCACTTACATTTTAACAGGATTCATTGACTTGTTCTCCATGGTATAGTTCCAACCTTTTCCTCCTTTATTTTTTTCTCTAGGGATCTTTAATAGAACTACATGCATGCTGCTTCTTTCATCTCTGAATTTTTCTACTGTAAACATGTCTTTCTCACTAGCAAAAGTTTTGTCTTTTTTTTTTTCAGGAATGCAAATATAGTTGAATACTGGATATTCTAACAATGTGTTTCCTCTCTAACTAATAACATGCGTAGATAATAAGTGCAGGGTATGAATATTGATATTTGCCAAATATATGCCATTGGCAAAAGGGTTTAAAATGTTCTAGTAAGGATAAAGATCCCTTTAGATAACTTGCTGCTTTATCAGGAAGAACACCTTAATGTTGAAAACAATAGAAACCAAAAGAACTGAGAGATGCCAGTGCCAGTAGACATCAAATGTGTCCTGATGAAAATAGTTCCTCGGGTCAATCTTACATGTATGTTTTTGAGTATCTAGGAGGGGGCTCATCAACCCTCTCTAATTTGCTCAAGCATTGTTGTTTGTTTTTTTTTTCAGGTAGGATACGCTGTAAGTAATTGAGCTGTACTTCTACAAATTGAAAACTTAAAATGCTTTACAGAAAGCACTCCTTGAAAATTATTAGCAGATCATAGCAATCAAAGTTTTCAAACACTGTATGTTTTCCTTTTCCATTACAGTATCTATCACTCGTGTAACAACAGGAGAGCACTTTATATTCTGGAATGCCACACTTGTAATGCGTAAATAATGTTGCATCTCAACATAAATGTTCTCCCCAGTAGAAGCCTAAAACAATACCTCAGTAGAAAATGTGACAGCACTGTTGATATGACTCTTACAGTTATCATAAAACCAACAGAAATCGTTTGTTGAAGCATATGGTAAGAATGTCGTTCAAATTTTTAAATCAATATACTGCAGGGATTCCAGATGCCATGATCAATACCATCTATGTGAAGAAATGAAAAATAAAGTAAAAAATAAAATAACATTTCAGAGTTGGCAAATTTTAGTAATGCTCGTGACTCACCATGACCTTTCTCAAGGTGTATCGTTTGGATCTAATATCGTCCATCAGCATCTCATACGGTGTGAGCTGATACTCTATGGGGAGTGGGTTGTATTGACGCTCTTGGACTTTCTTGAGTTTGACTCCGTTTCGTAAATCCCGCATCACTTGTACCCAAAAACGAGCCTGAAGAGAAAAGAGAGCAACATTTTATTTAGTACTTGCATACCAACCCAGATTGTTGCTCATTCTCCTTTCAGGACACCACCAAATATATACAACTGTATCACTCTAACACATCAACCAAACTCCATTTTGTTTGTTCTTGTCTTATATAACCCTATTTTTTACCCTCATGAGCATTATGAGAACTTTTTTTGCAACTCAGTTTCACCTCAAGTGATACTTATCATTGAAGTAATACAGAAAAAGGATTCCAAAGTTCTCCAGCATGTATCCAAACTGTCATTTCAAATACACGTGCACATCAGAAAGGTTTCTAGACATACAATTAGTGTTATGTGAACCATAATAGTGACAGAATCCTAAATTTTGTTTCCCTTAGGCCTTCAATATTTCTGAAAAATGGAAATTGCGGAACAGACTCCAAATACTGAGGTCTAATGAATAACACGCTCTGTACCCAATTTTCTTTTGCTCTGCTTGCCACATGCATTTCCCTCTTATTTTTGAGCAGTGGCAATGGGTGGAGAGGAAGAATAGGTGGTGGACAGGAGACTGAAATTGAGGACTCTTGATTTCAATCAACATTGATTGTAATATAAAACAAACAATTTTAGGTAAGCATTGTAAAGATCTATAAATTACTGATGATGCCACATCAGTATTCAGTTGCTGTCTTACCCAGTCAGCATTCTTTAATTCATCAAGATCCGTGCTGGATTCATCACTTGCCTCTTTATCCATTTCTTGAATCTTCTTCAGATTCTGCCAATGAAAATCAGTCAATAAACTGAACTGTAGCAATACTTTAAAGCCATGCACAGAAAAAAAATAAAAACAAACAAACAAAAAAATACTAGCAAGTTTGTTAAACTTACAGAAAAGAGAACAATTCCTAACAAAAGTGCTGTTACTTGCCAAATGCAAGACAGCTCATTTGTGCAGAATGAGAAATTCCCAGGAAACCGGTTGCAAGGGGAAATAAACGATGTGAAATCCTTTAAACAGAATAGTGACAGTCTTGTATTTATAGAGAAATTAAATAGCCTGTATAGAACAATTACATGGTTTTATTACTCAGAATCCAAAATCTGTGAGTAAGGAAGGGGAACAGATCTTTTATAAGAAAAAATTACTATTTGTGAACATGATTAAATGATGCAAATATGGAAAAGAATGTTTGCAAATGGGAAAAACAAATATTTTACATTAACAAAAGTTGCAGTGAACAAATAGGCAAGCTCGCATACAGGCAAATGCAAGCAACAGATTTAAATTTTTGGTCTGAGTGACTTTAGGGAATCACAGAATCCCCAAGGTTGGAAAAGACCTACAAGATCATCCAGTCCAACCATCCACCCATCACCAATAGTTCTCACTAAAACATGACCCTCAACACAACATACAAATGTTCCTTGAATACCTCCAGGGTCGGTGACTCCACCAGCTCCCTGGGCAGCCCATTCCACTGCCTGACCACTCTGTCAGAGAAGTAGTATTTCCTCACATCCAACCTGAACCTCCCTTGGTGCAGCTTGAAGCCATTCCATCTGGTCCTATCACCAGTTACACGAGAAGAGGCCGACCCCCAGCTCACTACAACCTCCCTTCAGGTAAAGAGCAATAAAATCTCCCCTGTGCCTCCTCTTCTCCAGACTGGCCTCAATGTCTTTCTTGCAGCGAGGGGCCCAAAACTGGACACAGTACTTGAAGTGCAACCTCACCAGCGCTGAGTACAGGGGGACAATCACTTCTCTGCTCCTGCTGGCAACGCTGTTTCTGATGCAAGCCAGGATGCCACTGGCCTTCTTGGCCACCTGGCACACTGCTGGCTCACGTTCAGCTGAGCATCAATCAATACCCTCAAATCCATTTCCTCTACACAGGCCACTCTGCCCCAAGCCTGTAGTGCTGCCTGGGGTTGTTGTGGCCAAAGTGCGGGACCCAGCATTTGGTCCTGTTGAACCTCATCCCATTGGCTTCAGCCCAGCTATTCAGCCAGTCCAGATCGCTCTGGACTATGGGAGACAGTGTCAAAGGCTTTGCTGAAGTCTGGGTAGACTACATCAACAGCCTTTCCCTCATCCACCAGATGGGTCAGTAGATCATAGGAGATCAGTTTGGTCAAGCAGGACCTGTCCTTAGTGAATCCATACTGACTGGGCCTGATCCCCCCATTGTCCTGCACATGCCGTGTGATCTCCCTCAAGACAATCTGCTCCATAACCTTCCCTGGCACCGAGGTCAGGCTAACAGGCCTGTAGTTTGCCGGACCCTCCTTACATCCTTTCTTGTAAATGGGAGTCACACTGGCAAGCCTCCAGTCTTCTGGGACCTCACCAGTCAACAAGGAGCGCAGACTGATGATAGAAAGTGGCTTGGCTATCACCTCCACCAGTTCCCTCATCACTCTCGGATGGATCTCATCCGGCCCCATGGACTTGTGGCAGTCCAGCTGGAGCAGTAGGTCTCCGTTTCCTCCTGAATTGTCAGGGGTTTTGTCTGCTCCCCAGCAAGACTACCAGGTCAGAGAGCAGAGTACCCTGGGGATAACTGGTCTGATCTTTAAAGACAGATGCAAAGGAGGCATTCAGAACCTCTGCCTTTTCCTTACCCTCAGTAGTCACATTCCCAGCCTCATCCAGTAGAGACTGGAGGCTCTCCTAAGTCCTCCTCTAACTGTTGATGTATTTGTAAAAGAGTTTCTTGTTACCTTTTACCTTAGTGGCCAGGTTGACTTCAAGCTGGACTTTTGCCTTTCTGATTTTCTCTCTACACATCTTAACAACTTCTCTGTACTCTTTCTGAGTTGCCTGTCCCTTCTTCATAGAAATGATTCTATTCACAAATAATTGCATACTCAAAATGTTATTTTCTATTTCACTTCTCTATTGAAATTTTCTGGAATCAGCGCTACAAACAAATTTTTAATACTCCTTTCCTTTCCACTTTAACAGGACATTTTCCAGAGAATCCTTACTGATGTTTAATTTGATCTGTTTTCTTGTTACTTATGTATTAAAATTGATAGTAAAATCTTCCGCTAACAAATTCATTATTGTATAAGACTAAACCCATAGCCTAGGGATCTGATGTATGTATCTATATGGTAAAAACTCACGCTGTTGAGCACTCAAGCTCTTCATTTAATGGACCTGAACAATGAGCCTCAATTCAGCCTTTCAGCTTCCTGGAAAGCTTAACAATAAGCATAAATTGTAAAACGTCTTTTCCTAGAAGTAGTTCCTAAACTGTATTCATTTCTAGGGAAGAAATGCAAGTGCTGGAAGAGGGCTTAACCTGCACACGTACCAAGTATCTACCACAGCAGATGACAGAGACATGTGAGTGAGTCAGCCACCACAGAGGTTTTGGAAAGACAGCAGATGGATTATCTGTTGTCTTATTTAAGCAAATAACACACTTGTTTTCACATCAAATAAGAAATACTACCCCTGTCCTATAAAAAACATAATGTACAAGAAGACTCTCAGAAAACCCATAAATCACCAATGCTACAGAAGTAAGTTATCACCACACACTCCAGGCATCTTTTGGCGTGACTTGCAGCATTGCCACAGAATGCCCAGCTGGGAAGGAGTGTCTGCATGAAATCTTTGTGTTGGCTCTGCTGAAGTGCACAGAATTCAGTCTAACATTTACAGGCCATAACCCTTTTCCATAGCAAAAAACAACAACAAAAAAGGTAAGTCCTGGTAACACAAAAGCTTAATTTATGCATATTCTTCCACCCAGCATTTCTTCTTTTCCATGTTATTTCCAAAGCTGAAGTAATAACTTTGAGGACAGCGGTATCTGTGAACTGTAATTTACTTGCTTTCTTCTGAATGGCTAATATTTACTAATAAAAAACATAAAGTCATTTGAATACTTTCTCCTTTTCCTTCATCATAGTAAATAATTATCTTCAGTAAATGAACTCACAGCTGTCAGATTTTTTCCTCCTTTCCATGTACCTGCTGAAAGGTACATATTAATTTTTTAAGATTAACATGTTCCAGATGCTTAACCTTCACTTTGTTCAGCAAGACCTGCAGCAATTACCCACTTCAGCAGCAATGTTCCCTACAATACAATTAACCGGGCAGGTCTGTGCCCACAGGCTGATGCCTTTGACTGACATAAATATTCCGTGAAGCTAAAAAGACTATCTTTCTTTACAGTAACAAATAAGAAGTGGAAAAAAAAACCAAATCCAAAATGTAAACATCTGAAATATCTTCCAAATAAGGCAGCCACTGAATTAGTTTACCTGTAACATAGCTAGAGGGGGAGTTTCTGCTTTAGAAAGCTCAAGTGTAAGTGATGCTAGCTATCAAACACTGAGGAGATGTGAGAGACAAACCCAGTATCCATGCAATAGGTCTCCCAAAAAGCAGTTGTATGACACAGATGAGCTGGCATAAGCACAGGCTACTGCCCAGGCTAGAATTCTGCTCCTCCCCATCCAGCTGAGAGGTTCTGGCACTTCTCATGTATGGACACAGACACCCACTCCAGCCAACAGTGAGCTGGTTGGGGTGGAAAACCCACAGGGAGAACAGCTCACTTTGTCATAGGGATAGATCTGTTACCCACAACAGCTCAGACCCCTAATTGCGGCTCATCATTCAGTAATTGGAGAACTGTAAAGTAATTTGCATTGCCATAAAATATAAATAGCTTTGGAAAATCAGGAGAAAAAGAAACAGAGTACTCTGTTCTTGCAGCCAGGATTTATGAAGGTTTCTCTAATTCTTCTTCATCTGTCAGGTGCTGCTTAGGAAGGAATAAAATCACGGTGACAAATGATTACGTTTAAATTTCTAGACAAAATGAAATATTACCATTTCCCTCCAGCACCCCCTGCCAATATCAGTAGGTTTCAGAATAGGCTGCAGCTGTAAATTACAGAAACCAAACATTTACAACACAACAGATCGTTCGTTAAAACTTAGCTGTGGTCTTAAAACGTCTGAGTAACCTCAGCTGCTGTAACCATTAGTTTTTACCCTTGGGACAGTGGATTACGGAAATCTATTGCAGTGTAATAAATACAATAAGCCTAAACGGCTTTCCTTTTTAGAAAGCAAAAACATCTTAAAAGGGTTTTTCTAAACGATCCCAGAACCTCCAACCCATACCACAGATCTGATTCATCTATTACAGCCTGGGCGCACATTCAGGAAGTAAGGGTTAGACGTGTAGGCAGCAAGGGTTTCAACAGCTCTGTTTTTTTTTAAACCATTACAGCATTTGGCCATTTTTTTTTCTTCAACTGCATTTTGTGATAAATTCTAGTAACAAAAATACTGAATTTCTTCAAATGTCTTCCTGCACTATTAAAAGTTGGCAGCTGATTTGCTGTGTCCCACATTTGTCCCCCATGAGGACACACACGCTCCTTTGCCTAGTGACAGATGGGAGCTTATGTAAGGCACTTGTCAGCAAAGCATCAAGGACTTGCTTCCACAAAGTGCTCTAAAACACAACGTTTTATAGAAGATGATATTCTCAGGAACACAGATCTTCATTTTGCCTTTCACCAGCTTTAGAACACAACCGTCTGCAGTTCCCAGAGCATGAATTCTTGTTCATTTGGTCACAGATACAAATGATTCTTACACTGCTATTATGGAAAGCAGTAACGTGCACTTGCACCTTTTGTGTCAATTTAAAAATATACAACATGTCTATGGGGAAAAACTGTTTTTATGTATTCAATTATCCATCCCAATTTAAATTCCAAAGGCTCAGCCAGCAGCATTACTCCACACAGAATCACACAGCGGCTTGCATTGGAAGTGACCTCAAAGTCCACCCAGCCTCACTCTACGCTATGGGCAGGGCTGCCCTTGAGCAGCTCAGCTGCCCAAGGCTCCATCCAACCCAGCCTTGAGCGCCTCCATGGATGGGGCACCACAGCTTCTCCAGCAAACCTCTTTTGCCAATCCACAGCACTCAAAGTAAGGAACTTCTTCCTAACATCCAAACTAAATCTTCCCCCCTGGTCATATCACTCTCTGCTCATGTAAAAAGTCAGTCTCCCTCCTGCTTATAAGCTCCCTTTAACTACAGAAAGGCTACGATGAGGTCTCCCTGGTGCCTTCTCCAGGTTAAGCAAGCCCAGCTCCCTCAGCCTTTCTTTATAAGAAAGGCTCTGTTTATGAAGATGCCCAAACTCCTTTAACTCAGGTGACAGTTGTTGAAGGGAGTTTCATCAGTCTCTGAAAAATTCCCTCATTTTTCATGTTATTTTAAGAGTATCACTGAATATCAGACAAAGTTTCTCATAAACAGTGGTGTGGGTTCCAGAAAGGGCAGGAGTGCTGCTAAACATACTATTAACAAAGAGGGGAACACAAACAAAAGAAACCAACCAAATGTTTGAAACACTGAGTTACAATTCCCACAACACACACACACTACAAAACAAGTAGACTTTTCCCTTATTAAAAAGATTGCAGTGGCTGCTATACTGAGGGATCAAACAAACTGTGATGTGTTTGCAAGCCTGATGACAAAACAGTCACAGAAGGGTAATCACTGCAAGCCTAGGAGTGCAGGCAGATCAAGGTTAAAGCAGAAAGGTTTGTGGATCAGTTTCTCCAGCTGAGCATTCTGATAATCCAAGCAGGTGTATTTAGCAGCTTTCACAGTCATGAGACTATTAGGAGTAACTTGGTTAGTCACTCTATTTCCAAAATATGTTATCCATTACCATTATTTTGGTACCTATTAACTAACTACCTTTATAACAATGTTTTGTACAATAATACACCAGTATAGCCATGTCAAATGGAAAGTAACAATCTACTTTCTTAATTGTTTTCCAGTTGAGTCTTTACATAGCATGAAGCTAGAAGGGGAAAAAAAAGGAACAATTTAATTTCTACTTACGTGTTTTATTATACTTTGCAGATTAACATTTTTCTATATGTAATGTTAAAATATATCCAGACAGACTGAAAGAATTGTGATTGTATATTAGAAAGGATAGAAATCATAGGGAGCACAGTTTAAAAGAACAGTACAGAAATAACAGATTGGAGACTTATCTGTATCCCACTAACAACCTAGTTAATTAAAAGGCATACCGTGTATAATGAAATTATGGACAAGTTTTCAATGAACTCCCCCTGCAATTGGAGATGTGAGCAATTAAAAAAACTATATAAAATGTTAATTAGTTTTGTAGGAATATTAATCTTCATAATTTAGGTTGTGCCTCCATTTCAACAAATTTGGAGATATGCGTCAATTTGGAGGCACGTGGCACATTAAGACATCTGCCTACAAGATGCTTCCTGTAGTAAACTACTGACCACATCTCATGATGCCTTAAAGCACCGGGTATGCTGCTTGTGTGTTCACCACTCACAGCTCAGTCACAAATGCTTGGCTCTGCTACAGATTGATGGGTACCACTCACAAGATCCCAGAACAGCTCACATGGGCAGTGCTTTTTATGTCCCTCCAGCCCAGCCCTGCTGCAGCAGGGCCACCTAGAGCAGGGTGCCCAGGCCCATGGCTAGGCAGCCTCTGGAGACCTCCAAGGAGGGGACCCCACATCCTCTGGGCAGCCTGTGCCAGTGCTCCTTCACCTGCACAGCACAGCAGTGCTCCTGTTCAGAGGGAGCCTCCTGTGCTCCAGTAAGCCTTGTATGCAGCAAGGACGCATTACTGGTCACTCAGGCAGTAAGTATACATGAAGCATTCCCTTCAGAAGGAAGTATGCCTGGGCTGTACAATGGAGTTGAAGAAGGACTAGATAACCTCCCAATAAGTCAGCCTCACAACACTGACAGCAGACCAGATGGATCTGCACTCCAGTCTATAACAGCAATTTCTGTATTCCTGTGCTTACATAGCCTCCCTGTGTTTCTCAGAGTCACACTTGCTGCCATCTCTGAGCAATATATGTGACCTTTTACAGGCACTCCACAACATTTGTTTTATCTCATGCATATCACTTATTTGTGCCTTCAGCTCTGTCTATTGCTAGGTGCTAGCAAAGGTGATCTCAATGGCTTTTTGATGATCCTGAATAAGATTAATCTTTTCTTTCAGACAACATTCATTTTCACAGACATTCAAGCTACCTTCACACACATAAATTTCCTCCACCTTGTTGTCCATTTTTCCCTACACTATTAGACTAGGGATGAGGAGATCCCTTTTTGTTGAAGTTCCTTACTGCAATTTTAAAAGCTCCCTGCTAAGGTGAGAAGTAAGCTGTATCCTATTTTTGACATCAGCTGTAAATGCCTGCACAGCGGGATATGGAGTCAGGAGATCCTAGCATATCCAAAGACCACTTCTGGATTGCAGCAGATGGTACACAAGGTGAATCTACAACAAGTGCAACTTTTTGCAGAGCCTGAGCAGCATACAGCAAGCTGAAAAAAACCCAATCCAGTAAACATAATACCTTCACCTTGCAAAAATATGCAAAGTTAGGTCAATTAACTAACTAAATTTCAACCCTACTCTGGGACTTGCTGCTGTTATTCTAAAGAAATATGTATTTTTACTACTGTTATTCTGTTGTTTTTTTAAAAATTATTGCAATGGTAGTAATCATACCTTTCTCATCTCTGGCTTGAGACCTGCCATGTACAACTATTAGACCTAATATTTTCTCATCTCCCTGTCTGCAAGTCATCTCTGCTGCTGTCACCTTATACACAAAGAATCAGACTGGAAATAAAACCCACGTGGCATCAAGTATGTGACAAAGTGCCTGAAACAGTTTATTTGACATCCATGGAGATGACATTAGCAGCTCACTCACTGGTTTCATCATTTCTGAGTAATGCACTCATCCAAATGCATGCCAGTAAAGCCCTATCTGAAGCTATGCTCTATTTGCAATGATGCCATTGATGTTCATGTGACAGACTGGAAGCACGTGGCTGCCTGCTAGATATGTTGGTAACTGAGCATGATCCTATAGATCTACACACGCTGCCCCCCAGTCCAGCTCTCTTAAACGCCAATAGCTTTCAAAATCCTGGCAAGCTGGTATGGAGACAAATTGAAAACAGCATCACAGCAGTATTTTTTCTGCCTCTTTCAAAGTGTACTTTACTGCTGACCCCGACCTGGGCTATACTGAAAGATCAGATTTGGTCCACTGCTAGTGACTGAATTTCTGCAGACTAAAGTTCTCCCTCTTCCACTGAAATAATGTTGGTTCTTTAAGCGCCTACCGAGCAAAAAGACTGAGCTTCAAGCATCTGAGAAATGGATCTCCAGATATAACACAATTATCCCAGTATGAGCCCAAGTGGTTTTTATTCAGAGGAAAGTTACTTCAAGTCATTTTAGAGGATTTCTCCTCCCTCTTTAGAATTTATAGTTTTATTTTAATCTCATTGCCACAGCTGTGTCTAGATCTGAGGGACTCTAAAGAAAGCTCTCCAAATTAAGTTCCCAGTTTTCAAAATAAACTAACAGTTTAAAACTCATGGTACCTTTAGTACCAGAGACACAGTATTACACAGTAAGCTGATACATATAACATGTTTTTTCCCCAATTCCTTATCATTGCAATCGCTATAAATTGATGATGATAAAACATCCTCACTTAAGTATAAAACACTTATCTCCTTTATACCCTACTCCTATGTCCATTGAAAATATGGAAAGGAATGTATTGACTTGACTTGTATTGAACCACATTCCTCACAAATCAAGATTCTTCCATGTACGTGAATAAGAGGAGAACACATAAACAACACTGCAGTTTTCACTGGTGCAAACCTAGAGTGATCACACGACTTCTTCCTGTCTAAAGTATCAACTACTTAAAAATGGTATAACAAGACTTACAACATTCCAACCCGTATTTGCTTCATCTATTTTTTCTTATAATGCTACATAAGTAACAATACATCAAATATGTTATTTTTAAGAATCATGCAGTATCTGAACCTACAGTAGAATAAAACTGTAAGCAAGGATCTAGAAAAGGAATTCACGGTCTTATAAGCAGATTCTGGACTATTTTCTTGCTCATTTTTTTCTATGTCCACTGGGGGACTGATCCAGGCTAAAATTAAATCAAAGGATCAAAATTCTGGCTTCAGGAAGTGCAGTGATAAAAGTCTCATTGGTTTGGGTAAGGCCAGAATTCCATCTACAAGGATTACTTCCTCTGACCTAAATGTGCTTTGAAACAATCCCTAATAGCCTTTGAGAGGCAAGTAGTTCCCTTCATTAGCGATTAACTCATAGTATGTTTCGTGGTGTTATCAGATGTTGGGCTTTTATGTCCAATCTTACTTTAATAAACAAAACAAAAGGTTTTTAAGACAATTTAAATAATTATAATTTTCAATATTTCACTGCAACACTGGCAATACAGACACCTTATTACCACTTGGTGTCATCAAAATCTTTAATA
Organism: Excalfactoria chinensis; assembly: GCF_039878825.1. Lineage (NCBI taxonomy): Eukaryota > Metazoa > Chordata > Aves > Galliformes > Phasianidae > Excalfactoria > Excalfactoria chinensis. The sequence goes on from NC_092826.1 coordinate 50,042,878, forward strand.
ACTGCTGGAAATGCACTTCTCTAAGTGGAAAAAAGAACCCCAAAGGGTCTTATCTTTGAGCCTCAGCACAGACTTTGCACTAGCTGTTAGTTAAGGCATTTCCAGCACAGATCCTTCGATTAGTATATGCAGTGGTCAGGACACCAAGGAACAGTCAAATGTTCTGTTGCGAAATCAGTGATGTCAAAGTTCAGGAGATGGCTTTAACACTGATACACTCTCTGTGTTATCTGCATTGGGTGCGGATGAACCATAACACAGGCACTTCAGGAAACAAGTGGCTCTTTAGCCATGCTGACGCTGTCAAAATTATCCGCATATGATACTGCTTCAGTTTAAAAACTGCTTTCAGCTTGAGCAGGACTGGAGGACAAATGGAGGTGAAACTTGACCCTGTGCAATAGAAAAACACCGCTGGAGGATTGTCCACATTGGATGGATGCATCTCAGCCATGTTTCTGAACAGAGAGAACAGCACCAGCCTCTTATGCCTCTGACTGGTTGTATCTTCCCCCCAGTTTGACAGTAGAACTCTCCTGTGCTGCTCTGGGGCCCATCTGACCCAACAATGAGCTGATTCAGCTCATTAACTTGACAAGGACAGATTATTTTTTTATTATCGTTTTTTACTTTTTATTTATTTGCTGCATTTGTTTTCTAGGATCAGCAGAAGCAAAGTAGTGGGAGTATGCATGCATGGGTGAAACAGCTCTGCCTCTTTGAGAAGCTAATAGTTATATGAGCCTGTAAGACCTGCTGCTACTTTTCCAAAGGTTATTTGGAGCTTACACAGAAGACAGTCCCTCAGATTTTTATTGAAAAAGAATAATTGACAGGTTGGCTTTTGTGAGAAGCCAGCCTTTAAAAGCAGCTTTACCTTCCTGTCCTTCCCCCCACCCACTGGCTTTTCAATGAGATACACACAATGTGTTAATATGAGACAACAATTTATGGAGCTATTCTGAAGATCAGATCACCAAAACTATCAACCATCATCAAAAAAAATCCACCCTCAAAGTTATTCTTCAACCAAATCATCTAATTGAAGTTGTTCCTTGGATAGTCTTTCAGTCAATGGTAACAACCAACCCATCAGTAAGTAGAGGAAGCATTACCTACAAGTGGATTTATGTATTTATTTATTTAAGTTGATTCTGCCGTGAAGTATGTGACAGACAAACAAGCCAACCATACAGGAAAGGTAAGGAAAGTTGCTGACTGGGGACAAAATACGAGCAAGAAGAACCTCAGAAAATCCTCAGCCAAAGACAAGGCATAAGAAGGAGCTGAGGAGCTACAGTTAAAGCTCAGACTCTTAACAACATCCCTGAAAGACCAGAGAAGTTTTCAGACTCAAACACATTGCATACGTGTATGCTGGAAGGAAAGAGCACTCCAAGTAAATGTTCTGGTTTCCTCCCAGATAGACTGGTCACAATTAATGACAATTTCTGTGAGGCATCTGCAGATGCTAACAGACCAAAGGAAAACTAAAAAAAGAACATAATGCAAACCCCACCATAACTTGGATGTAGAACTACTCTCCCTTAACATTACTGTCAGATTCCAGAAGCATCTGACATCTACAGCTGGCTGGGTACAGAAGCGATTTTGTAAGCCTAATTCACATAATAACAAGTTCAAAAGCTTACCTCTTTTGCACTTTTAATTTTGGCCAAGAAAGTGTACAGCTCCATTGTTTCAGCAAACAGAGCTCGGCACACTGCTTGATAGTGGTTCGGTGCCTCTGATCGGGTTGGCAGGTGGGCGGCACACAGCTAGAGAGAAAAATAAATAGCAATTACAAACAGTGTCCCACAGCTCTAATTATCGCTACCGAGCATGAGATAAAATGAAAGGGAACACAATGGGATATTTAAGGCACAAAAATACAGTAAGTACATTTAAGCTAAGGTGGAAATTGTGATGTGTTTTCTAAGGAGACTGGTTGACCTCATCCTGTAAAAGCGCATAAACCAAAGCATTTTAAAAAGACACAACTGTGAAGGGGGAAAAAGCAATCTTGCAGTATTAAGTTTTGGAAAGTGTAGCTAATTCAAACCAGTTTTAACATTGGACAGTTTTTACTTTCTTCTGAATGTGGAAGAGAACTGCATCCCCATCAGTTTCCAAAAGGACGGAAAGCAGTGGTCAAGCTGAAGCTGATCTCGTTTATTGAAGTGGTACAAAGATTTTAAAAACCAGCAAGAGCTGCAAAAGCACTGGCTTTCAAATGAGACATTCATGGATGTTTCCAGGCACAGATGCAGCAGAATTAAAGAAATATTAATAGATTTTTTCATACACACTAGCCCTGCAAAACTCCAAAATCCTATTCAAATCGCTAACAACTATTCACAACTTCCACTAAGCAGAAGTCAGGTTGTCGCTGCTTTTAGAGGAAAACATGCAGATCCTCTCTCTGACAGGAGAAGCCTCAATGAAAAAAGTCTTTCAATTTCAAATAGCATCCCTATAAGCAACATCCAGCTCCATGAACAGGATTATTATAGAATAGCTGAATGCTCACACTCATAGTTGTACTCTTTTTCTTACACTTTCCTTGAGTCACATCCATTACTTGTCAGCGATGCATGAAATCTTTGTCAGAAACAGAACAATAAAATAATGTCTACAACAGTATGTTAGTGTTAAATGCCCAGATCCCCAATGCAAAACCTAAAATTTGCATATCCTGTACCATATTGATATATATATTAAAATAAAACAAAATCTTAACCCAAGCTTTAAAATTTGCCTTGTTACTGTGGTTTCATAACAGCTATTTTCTCTACAGCTAAGTCTATGAACAAGCCAAAAACCGAGGAAATAGGTGGCTATATTCAGAAGACCTGCAGAAGCAAAGCTTGAAACAAAAGCCTCTTTAGGAGAAGAGCCCTTAATTAGCCTAGTGGCATACTTCTTTAAATCTCTCCTGTGTTACAGCGGTGGTTACAGAAGGCAGAATATGTGTAGAATACGGTTACAGAAGTACAATACGTGTAGAGCTCTGGCTGCACTTCACGTTGGTTTTAGTCTGACTTAAATCAAAGCTGCCATTCCCAGATGATGTTCTGTGGCCTCTGGCTGTGGTTTCCCACTGATGCTGGCACCCACATTTGTACCCCAGAGCTGAGAGAATCTGTCACCCAGGCAAAAACTAACATGGTGAAGGAAAGGGGCAGGAGATGATGTTCTTCATGGCTTGGACACACATAGCAGAGCAGCCAAAAAGGAGTAATGGGATCGTGCTGCTGGAATGGGGAAAGAGGGGAGAAGGGAGAAGTTTGAGCAATGTTTAATCAGCTTAATCTCACTGACTGACTGCTTTCTAAGGCCACAGCCTCCATTTTATTTTCAATTTCTTTCAATTAGTATAACATCACTGAATCCAATGGTCAGATTTGATCAACTTCTTCAATAAAATCTCACAAGCATCATCTGGACTCCTGCTATAACCTACCCTGATTACTGTAACCATGTGTGTATTAACTTTTAGCCTTAAACAGAATATATACCCATTCCTTCCTTCCTCTGTGTTTTCAACATTTATTATGCTTTATGATGACAACCAAACTTTTCTTACGCTCTTTATACCTACTTCTGGGTAATCATAGTAGCAAAGTTGAGACATTAAAAAATAAATATTACTATTATTATTTAGCAAATTATATCTTCTACTTTGCAGGTAAAGGGAGAAAAAATGACACAGAAGCATTTCTCTGTTTCTAATGTGTGCTACTGTGGCAGCTCATATTATGAAGCCAGCAGCTGTTAAATATTTCCCTTTGCTTAATAGAAAAGACAGAATTATACTACATTAAAGCAGAGTGTGGTTAATTGGCATTCTTTTCTCTCAATAACTAATCATGTTCTTACCTGCCTTACTATGTTTTCAGTAAGCTATTTCTAGTTATTAACTACAGCACAGATAAAAAGGGTTTCATTCTACGATGTGCCACTTACAGGAATAATAATGGCTATAATAGGATAATAACAACTATAATTTCAAAAAGGCCCTAAAATTGTAAAGGTCTTCATAGCAGAGAATCAAATCTTACTTAATCAGATGGTACACATATTTTTAAGAATACCTTTTTTTCTTTATTTAGAAGCATGTTAATTAGAAACAATTTTCATCAAATACTCAGAAAGTTAATGAATGCAGCAGTGGCAAGTTCACACAGGGGATGGATATAATCTTGATTCTATTATTGAATATGAAGTAAAGAAAAAATATATATGTCTGCAGTTACAGCCAGCAGAAAAGTAACCACAAAATAAGTGAACCGTTCGGTTTATAAGCATTAGAATGCAGATTTTAAGAAGACCAGCAGCACTTACTAGCTTTCATGTTCTGAAAAATTAATCTGAGTGATCTTAGATTACGTGAAGTCACATTACATGTCTTAACAGACTTGTTTTGGATAGGTGAAGTAAGCCTAAAGAAAAAGTAAAATGCTAGTAAGATTTTTTTCCCCCTTCATTTGTATCTACTGCACTTGCACATTGGTCAGGGAAAATAACTAACAAGGCGTCAAGACACATGAAGTACAAAATGTCACTTGTAGCCTAAGTGCACCATATTTATCCACTTAAATTATCTTGTTTTCCAAATCACATCTTTAATTTAATAGTAGTAGTGTTTGAAAAGCCACATTTCTGAAACACACCACAAAAATCAGTCAGAATGTTTTAATAACTGAGTTATAGACACAGACATCTCACGCGCTCCTCCGTCTCTTTCCGTGTCATTGCAGTCATGGTGCAAGAAGGATTTAGGTCAAGTCTGCAATCTTTTCCAGCCATTCAAAGCTCATCAAGGAAGGGAAGCCTCTGTAATGCTGCTTATTCCAATACTTGCATCCCTCATGATACAACTTAAAACTAGCCCAACGGGAACAAATGCGAACAGTGCCCAGAGCCTAATACAAGGGCTGTTTGTTCTCCTTCCAAGAAGTATGGTTGAAAACAAATTATATGGTCTTTGCAAATGAGGGGAGTATCAACTACTGAAATGTTAACTAGCTTGGTCTGTAATATTTCCATTTGTAATCACTGTGAAGGGACTTTTTTTCTGCTTTTGTTTTGTTTTTACTGAGCCTATCAAAAAAACAGCTTGACCCAAAGCATTCAATCTTTCCTTAGATCACTAAGAAGATTAGAGACTGTTTCCATCCACATTTGAGGTTCACAGAAAAAAAGGCATTACGTAAATACCACAGCCTTGCCAGCTCCTTGGTCCAAATCACCCTCAACTGACTAGGAAACAGAGCGTGTCAGCCAAATCAGCGTTAAGAGAAATCACAATTTAACCATCAGAAGAGATTAAGCAGCATTTCTTGGCTTGGTTTGAATATTAGGGACTACCAACAATTACAATGAATACTTGCAGTTGAATCACCTCCTAAAATCAAGGTGGGTTTTGCAAAATCATCTTTTTGGCTAAACCTATAATGCAAACTTTACCAAAACACCTGGCAGAGTGTCTGTATGAATGCACCCCAGAGAATAAAAGGATCTCTTTCTCCCGCTGTACACAAAGGCAAGCTATTGATAATATGCAAATAGTATTTCCAGCCTGCAAATGCCAAGCCTGTTAAGTGAGCTAAAGCTCTGCAGAATTAACATAAGACTTAAAAGATGTACCTTTTCCATAGCCAAAAGGAGAAAAACTGCTTTTAACAAATAGATCACTGAACGTACAACTGGACTGGGTGTTAGCTTCACCCCCTGCAGGACAGCACTGCAACAGGCTCAGATAATATAACTGAGCTTGAGCTGTTTTCCCAGGTCAAAATTATTTTCAGGAAGATTTTATCACCATGCAAATGAACCAGATGTTATGATTATTTGGGGGTGTTTTTTTTAATTTTTATTTCAACATATGTATCATTTTCATATAATCATAGAATCCTGAAAATGAGAAGGGACATTTAAAGGTCGTCTAGTCCAACTCCCCTGCAACGAACAGGGACACCTACAGCAGATCAGGTTGCTCAGAGCCCTGTCCAGCCTGGCCTTGAACATCTCCAGGAATGGGGCATCCACCACCTCCCTGTGCAACCTGTCCCAGTGCCTCACCACCCTCACTGTAAAAGATTTTTTCCTTACATCTAACCTAAATCTACTCTCTTTACGTTTGAAACCATTTCTTCTTGTCCTATCACCACATTTTATTGCTATTAATGTGAACTTCAAGGAGCCATCCGCCTCACCAGGAAAAGCAGACGGCCTTTCTGAGAAAAAAACCCACCTGTGTGTTTACAAAATCCAACCTAGCACTTTGCTCATCTTCATTATTCAGAACAAAGTTAAGGGATAGACTGTTCAGAGGAGTAAGAAGTGTTTTGACAGGAGTCTGTAAGATGTTTCCATCTGCTACAACCACCCTTGTGCTTCCTATAAAGGAGCTTTGCTCAGTGCAAGTTCAGAGGCAGCTGTCACAGCAGCTGGAGCTGCTCACCCAACTGCTGCTCTCCTGACCTTTCTGGACAGAGGTTTGCCCCAGCTCCTCAGCAGGCCAAGGATGAGCTGGTTCCTGAGGTACTGTGAGAACGGACTTCGGGGGAAGACTAATGAGGTAAGACTGTGCTAACATAGCAGGCATGGGAGCAGACTAACTGTTAATTCACAAAATCAATGAACAAGTTCACAGAAAGTACAGAAAGTATTCACAGAAAGATACTATTCCTGGATCATTTCCAACGAGATGTATACAGTTCTAATCGAACATTCAACACATAGAAAAAACTGATCATGTCTCTTTACCAGATTTTTATGAGACCTATCTTACAAGAGAAAAATATCCCTTGCTTTGCTCACATCTTATTTGTGACATCGCTTCTCGGTAGTACATACATTTGTGAACAACTGTTTTCAAGGAGGAAGCGCAGGAAGAGTAAAATTAGATCTGAAATCTCTGCTGAGCACCTTGAGAACTCACAAAGAATTGCACCCGCTTCCATCAAGCCAGACTGATGCATTAGTTTCACAAAAACAAACTCAATGATTCCCACTAGTTTTATGTTTTTTGTTGCTATTATGTTTAAATTAATAAATAAATAAATAAATAACAAGTTTTGTTACTTATATACATTATTTTACATTTTATATGTGCACAAGGCAATTCCCTTAATATGGCCTGGGCCAGCCAAAAGGTTGGGCAACCATGTTCTAAATGATCCTCCCCACAAAATGGCTTAACATACACACAAAAGGTTATGAGAATACAGTATGCACAGTGCTTGGGAAGGTCTGAGGTACTTTTTGTACAGTGCATTTATTTTTGGAAATAAAAAGCAAAACCTGAGCAATTCAACAACATTTGGTATGAAACTGATGTGCAATAGAAGCACTCTTCTCAGATATTTTCCTCTAACCAGAATATCTGTCCTGACACCATTGGTGCCAGGTGCCCACTGGCTTGAGGTGCTGAGTGCTACAATTCCATTTCTTGAATTTTCAACTATTTGAAAATAGCCTTAACTACTTTTCCATGATGTTAAGCTGAATTTAAGCAGTGATGATAACCTTGATAACACTTCACAAAGACAACAACTGCAAGATCAGCACCTCACTGAACCACCTCATTTATAAACCGGAATCTTCTCCAGCAACAGAAACAAATTAAAGATGAAGGTGATGTTCATCCTGTCACCTTTAAATGTCACTATCTTTAGGGAGAAAAAAAAGTCTTGCAAATATTTAACACAATTGCTAACACTTTGGACAGGAATTAGAACTTTCACGTGTGCTAAGGAAAGGAAATGACACTATAGCATAGATTAGAGACTACATTTCAATTGTCAGCCTAATCCCATATTTTTCATCATCAGTGATTATTACCTTTCTAAGAGATCTGACCTTTTGACTATCAGAATAAAGACTTCAAATACAGGCCAATCTCTGTTTTTGTGAGGTGGCATTTCTACTGAACAATTAGAAAATGATATTTTGTGCAGTCAGACTAATTTTATGTGCTAGCGCAGACTTCCTGACAAAGCTTCATTCAAGTTTTCATTTCTTCTTGAAAGCAACATAGCTATTATTACAGATCAAACATACCCCCAGCATACAGCTGTGCTAGAATCCATGTTGTGTGCATTGTTAGCCCGTTTTTCTGCAGTGCCTCTGCACTAACAACATCCTGTTTCCCAAAGGAGATGGTTTCAAAGGAGCCAATTAAGCGAAAGCCAATGCTGTATTCTCTCTTAGTTTCAGAGAAACCATGCTCTGTTGTTTTTTAGCAGAATAATGAAGGAATTAATATAAATATGCAGTAATCTGAATATGCTGGCTCTTGTTCTTTCACTATTCAGTGGTACATCAATGCGATTATTGATGAGCAAGGGCAAAATCCTACAAACGCTGTTTTTCCCATTCTTTTACATGAAATGTCAACCCCTGCAACATACAGAAAAGCCACTAGTTAGCCTGTCAGCAGCAACCATTTTCTAAAGCTGTCTGCTTCACAACAAGGCAGCAGCTCTGTGCGCATTCAGCAGCTCTCATCTCTACCACTCACACTCTGCTTGCTGTGCAGAGCGCCAACCCTGCACCATCCCTAGGGATGGGACGGAGGCATCTGGGTAGAAAGCTACCTTCAGAAGTGGAATAGAAGTGTAGATGGGGAAACATGATAACACTGGATAATTAAAGGAGAAGGGGAGTGTCTGTACATATTAACAGGGTTACCTATGTAGCTGTTTAGCTAGAAGCCCATTAAGTTGTGGAACCACCCTTTACATTATTAAATAACTTAGACCCAGCAACAGATAGCAGAAGGTTGCACCCCTGCCCTTTAACTTGTTTGGCTGTCAAATGTGCTTCCTGGGCCCTCCTTAGAGCTGGTGGGTGCTTCTTACTGGATCCGCTCCAGCTCAGCAGAGAAGAGACTTGGTTTTGTACCCAGCTGCTTGGTATGTGCAGCAGGGCAGATTCTCTTCTATTCCCCTCTCCTCAAGCCTCCATACAAGCATATGAAGCGGCCTGGGCTTTCAGAAACTGTTTGAACAAAATAGGGCATCTCTGGAAAAACAGTAGAAAATAAAGAACAAAAGCGTAAGAAAAAAATCATCAAAAGCCAACAAAACAACTGGGAACAACTCTTAGTACAGAAACAAGATCTGATACACATAAAAAAAGAGAGTAACGCAGAAGTTGTATCTATACCAGTTCTCCCACAGTACCCATTAATCTCCTTATTAAGCAGTTCAGATGTTTGGATACTTACTAAGTGAGAGACAATGTATTACTGTAAAGCAGTTTTATTCACAAGCCACTTAAAATCCAATTAAAATATATCAACTAAAATAAAAACATTCACTTTCCTTGGCTGCAATTTACAGTTCAAGTATAGAGGTTTGAAATGTATGTGTGTGGGAAGCTTGTTTATTTTTATGTAAAGTGCAGAAACTTCCCTCAGCAGGCATAATAATAATTTGCTTTCATGTTTTGTCCTGCAGCATGGCTTTTCATTCCTATCCAAAAAAACAGATTTCCAGCTGCTTAGCCAAACAAACTGCATCACTAAACAGAACAAGCTTTTAAACTTCACCGCCAATGAATAAATCCAGCAACTTCTAACCAGTCTCATTTTGCTTTCATTACATCTCAGCATATGGAAATCCATCCCTTTATGTGTGCCCTCTCCTTATTTGTAATGCTTTTGTCAGGGAAATCAAGTCTTGGAACTCTGATGGTACCAGAAAACCTAAAGAAGATTTCTTCCTCTTCTTCTAAGGAAGTATGCTTATACTTCTAGCTACTGAATCTACACTGCAATTATCTTATAAAGCATATCAGTTACATACATGTTAGTATTTCATACATATGCCACTTTAAGGTAAGTTTGAAAGAAATTGCTTAACCTACAATTTGCTGTACATTCATTACAAAGAAAACATTGCATTTCTGAACCAAATATATATCTTTGCTTATTCAAGCAGAAGAAGATATCTAATGAGACAGTAAGTGAAAGGCGTTATTTTCTCCTCAACTCACTCTGTTTCAGGAGGTGGAGTGCTTTTTTGTCCACCTTCTCTACGTATGCTCTGTTCTTGGAAATTACCTCTAGTATGGTAATTACTAGAAATGGTATTATCTAGCACTGATGGGCCTGATATACGTCCTATACATAGGTGGGATTAACCACCTGTAGGGGCTGCAGATGGTGTTTGTACTGCCCTGACTGCTCAGGGACTTGATGAAAGGGCAGCTTTACAGCTTTTCTTTATAGCCTCCACAATTTTCTTGCCAATGGCAGCAACAGAAGTAGAACCACCATCCTGTCACACATGCAAGGCCACATCAGGTACCATCACCAAGTCCATGTTGCACATATTCTCCTATCAACTTGACACTGAATTATCATTTCTCTTTTGCTGGTGAAGAACTGAGGCCAATAGAAAGCCCACAGAACTTGTCAGGATCCTTTTTCTGTTTAAGAAAATTAAAAAGTTTGGCTCAAAGCTGCAGTTGTTCAGATCACGTAGAATAATACTGCACTTTTCTATGATATCCCTGCTTTGTTAGTCCATTTGTACTTCCATGTGCCACAAAGATTTCAGTTTTCATACAAAAATTTAAAATGGAAAACTGAAGTGAATAATTACACATCTTGTATAATTACATCTTGTAGTGACTGGTGTTCTTCTTAGGTCCTGAACTCAGAAGAACACATATGGAACATAGTTTTCATTATTTCTAAGTAAGAGATCATGGAGATTCTAGGCCAATCTAAAGGCTGACCTCTTGCTCCAGTCTTAAATGACACATTGATATCATATATCATTGTGGGGGTGGAATAGGAATTAGTCCTTCTTTCAAGTAAGGATGAACAATACATAACACAAGCTAAGAACCTGAAGATCCTAAGAAGGAGATATTTGCTCCTGCTAATAAACTAAATTCAGAACTCTTCTTCTTCCCTAATTTTGTCTATTTCTTTTCTAACAGTGAAACAGCATATTTCAAGATACGCCACCTGAAGAAGGCAGCAAAACACTGGGCAGTGCTTGACTGCAAAATCAAACAAGCTTGTTACATCCAAAATGTAGCTGCACTTGAAAATGAAATTCCTTTGTATACCCCCCCAACAAGGGCACTGCTTAATGTATTTGATGAGTATTTCCAACTCTCAGTACCTTTCTTTTAAATCAGACACGATAATTTTCACTTTACATTATTTCAACCATATCAGGTAAGTTTTATCATCCTTATCCATGAAAGAGTCTAATAAAAACAAACGTTCTATGGTTAAATGGATATGTTCTTAGCAGAATACAGTTAAGGAGGAAAAAAAAAATCACACACAACAACCCAGCTATGAGCTACCTCTTAATCAAAATCATATTATCTGAGGAGAAAAAGAGAAAATGGAGGGAGGCTAATTACTTTCCTAGTTCTGTAGTCAAACAGCACAGGAGTGCTTTGTTTTCAAACATAGCTCTCAAAATAATTAAACCTTTTTGTGCCAAGTATTCTAAGGATCTGCGCCATAGATAATTATTTACCTCTTCTCGGTTACATATCATGAAAGATATATCTCTGCAAGTGGGGCAGGAACTCCCAAGCTCAGTTTTTCAACTTCAAAGTTAGCTTTAAAACCACTGGCACTTGCAGTGGCATCTACTACATGTCCATTGAAATAGATGCCTTTTAATGATACTTTTACCAACTCCTTTCAAAGCAGAAATATAAAAAGGCTTTGAATCTCTGGAAGCTAATTACCTCATGTAATGATCTCAATCCATGGAGAGTAAGGTTATCAAAGTGGTGATCACAGAAGAGCAGTCTCCTGCATGCAAAGGCCAATTGTTTCTTATTGGTAACTCTTTTCTGTACTGATGTTGCTCATGATAGAGACACTTTTTAAGGACAAAACTTCAGGGGAACTATTTTAATAATAAACAAGAGCAAAGTACAGATAACCACAGATGCAAATGCATGAATCTATTTCAAACATTGCTACCTTAGGCAAGACAAAAGCCAGTTTAATATCAGCTTTGTATTGAGGGGCCTGATTGCGATGGATGGAGGAACAAATTTAAGATGTTGTCAAACTGTCCAAATTGGAGTTTGTTGACAGCTGTAAGCTGAATTTAGGAGATCGTCACATCTACAAGAGCCTAGTGGAAAACTGATGAGTGCTAAAGCTTGCAGCCTGTTCTGCCAGCAAAGATTGTTGAAAATATAATTCTCACGTCAAAAAGCCCCAAATGAAGTAGTTCCACAGGACTTTTTGTCAGTATCATTAAATATACTTTGGGGTCCCAAAAGAAGGAAGACTTCAAATGCAAATAGGGAGCGGAGGAAGACAAGGAGCTGTCCCAGTTTCTTCATACTCCACACGACACCAGCAGAGAACTGCCAAGAAACCATCTTGTTCACTGAATCTTTCTTAAAAGGCCTCAGCTGCTGCCAAATTAACCTCATAGAGAGGTTATCTTTACCTCCCCAGGTGGGAAAGAAAATTACTAATCACGTTACTGTGGTAGGCACATAAGACAATAAAGATTAGTGGGGGATGGATGGCCTAGTTACCTTACCAGCTACCTCACCTCAGCAGTTTGCTCCCCTTCACCCAGGCAGGATTAATATCTGGGAGATTACAGAACTCTCCAGCTTCTTTTTTTACAGAGGGAAGTATCTGGAGGTGACAGACGCTGTCCTGCTTTAACTGATCACTTTACTGGACTAAGAAGATGCAGAGGTGCCATGTCTGCCAAGAGGAAGGAAGAGGGTAGCTTCCATCGTTCCTCCTCCAGCTGCTTGTGACAAAAGCAGGCCCAGGGAGGAGAAAAATGTATGTATATATGTCTATATATATCCATGGTGTTCAGAGGTATGTTATTTGTAACTATTTTGTTATTATTAGGAACTTTTTTGAAGGCTCCCCATAACTGACAGTGTGTGTAAGCAGTAGGCAGAGCCTCCCCAGTCCAAAATGGTCAAAGTGGAAGCCAACATTCAAGAGCCAGAAGCTCTGGCACAAAGATATCAGTGTTCCTCCTGAAATTGACACCACGCAGCTCGGTGCTTTTGGCAAATGGAAGACATTCTTCATTGGAAAATCCAAGTATCCTGGCTCTCAGTGCATGAAACACCATTACCAGGACAACAAATTGCAATAAACACTCCCTCCTTTGCTCACCAACATATTCAAATGTGAAGAAGACGAATATCACATGTTGAAAAAGAGTACAGTGGTTAATTTCAAAGGAAAGGAGACTACACGTTGACCTCCAATTACATTACCCACAATGAAAAATCAAGGCAACTCTTTAAGACACCAAATGACATCACTTTAATTAACAAAACCTGTCCATCAACCTAATTCATTTGAGCACTTGTCATGTGCAGAGCAGCTTTAAAATTACATTAAAGGGATTTACACAAACCATCTCTAGTTTCTTGAATAGGCTGAAGTACAGAAATCCCTTTACTTTCTACACAGGTCTATAAAAAAATAAATGCAAAGAGAAGAGAAAAATTAAACTACCAACTATTTTTGTGTGCTGCCTGGAAAACATGTTTTCTGCTTTATACCTTTGAGCCATTAAAAATATTTCTACCGTGACACGATTCCTCTGTCCAGACATGAAAAGACTTAATAAATCATGCTGACTAATACTCTCCTGAACTTCAGAGGTTTTTCATATGTTTTTTAATATTACATGCCACCACAGAAGTGAAAGCTCTTTTTAAAATAAATAATAATAAATAAAAAATAATAATAATTAAAAAACAACAACAAAAAAAAAAACTATAGCTTTTCTTTGCCCCAGTGCTGCCATATTTTCAATTATATTTTGATTTTAGTGGATTCAGGTCAGTGATACTTGACATCTGCCTGTGTGTGTGAATGTATGAAACACATATACAGGGACTTGTTACACATGGTACAATTCAGTACACGGATCAATTGTAAATTGATTAGAAGGGAGAGGTTCGTAAAGAGTCTTACTTTTTATCTTTTTAGCAAGGAGCTGTCACCTCATCTAGAGCAAACTCATTTAAAACAAGTGTCAGTCTTATTGTTCACCTCCAGAAACTTTGCCATGCCAAAAAGGAGAAGTAAATACAATTGCTCATTATTACCTTCTTGTCTGGGCTCCAAGCCTGTTTTGCCCTAAGGAAAAGGCAGGCAAAAAACACAGTTCTCTGTTTTGGCTTAAATTGCCCCAGGTATTCTGCTCTTCTTTGCCATCAGGAATTCAGAAATAATAAAACAAACTCCTAGCTTAGTTAGCATTTAAAATCAAGTTTCCATCCTCTCTCTCCCAGAAGCAAATAAATAAATAAAACAAAGGGTTTTGTTCTCTCCTCAAGAAAAAGACATAAAAAGCAACTGTCTGTTTTCCATCCAACCAGGCTTCTAAGTGTCCCCTTTATAGGCTACAAACAAGGCAAACTCAGAGCTGAGCGGGAAGCATTGCTTCCACACGCACCTTCTCAGCATGAGCACTGTGCCCTCTGCCCACGCCAGTCACCTAAATCCTTAAGTGATTGTTTTGAGTGTACCAGACAACAAGTAGTGATGGATGCTCCTCAGCTCTGCCAGTTCCCTATACCTCCCCAAGCAAAACCTGCTGCCTTCATCTTGCTTCCAGGCTAGTCCACATGTTCCCTTCAATAAACGCTCTGCCAAACTTGGTAGAGTCAAGGAGTTTCTCTCTTTGGACTACTTTCTTTAGCTACATAAGTTAAAAAGTTATTAGCAAAGCTAATGAAAATGTTCAAGTAGTATTGGACAACTAAGCATTCAAAACTCATCTGCAGAGATGCATGATCTTTGAGACTGCATACCCAAGCAATACAGCAAGGCAAAGTAAAAATTGATTTAAGAAATTCACCCCAAAAACCTCCTGCTTTTTTCATTGTGGTCATTCATTACAGATATTTATTAATCAATCGTTTAAAATACACGTTGGGCCATGCATCCTGTAGACAATAGTCTTTTGAAAGCCACCCTGTGAGACTATATTATTTAAAGACTATTTAAAGATGTTGTAACTACATCTTTTAAACAAAAACCTACTGTAAAGTTCCTCTAATTAAGAAATGCAAAATGTTCCCTGTCTCTGAGACCAATCTTTGAGATAAATATGATATTCTGACTTCTAGATTCAGATCTTCAAGGGCCTACTATCTAAAACACAATTTATTTCTTTGTATCAAATGGCCTTATCTCACTTAAATATTTTTTCTCCTAAAATACCGCATGCAACAGTACACTAAGCAAAGGGGAACAGAAATTAGAATCATGGCAACACAGTAATCAAGAGCATATTAAAACAGTCATCTTGCTCAAACAGAGCGATTATTGTTTCGGAAAATTAGTGATACTTTTAAGGCAATTTGAACAACTTTCCTCCAAATGTTTCATTTCTTTTAATACTGTTACCAGTGCTGAAATGAATGCACCAAGAGGAACTTAGCCTCAAGCTCAAGGCTCCGTCTTGAATAATTCAAAAGCAAGGCAATCACGGTGGCTTAATTAAAGGGCCCCTGCTCAGTTTCTTCATTTTTCCTATATTGGTACCATATACAATATGCCTCCATAAGGAATTAAGTAGTTTTGTGGCAACTACGTTTTTTGTTGTTGTTGTTGTTTTTGACAATTCAATTAAATTATCCTCCATGTGACTCCAAATTAGCAATATTGACAACTGAGATACACCCAGAGGAAAAACTTCTGAGCATCCTCAAACCCAGCCATTTGAGTCCTGACAAGAACAGGAAAAGGCAAAGCTTCAACTGGCACCTTTCTATTTGACATCTCTCCAGCATGGGATGAGGCTGAAATACCTCACAGAAGACAGATTTGAAACTGTACAGCAGACCATACTTGGAGACCCTGCCATTGGCACCTTTACTTCAGTCTGGAAGGGCCAAGATGTTTTCATCCAGATAAACGAGTCGGCCTAATGAGTTTCTCCCCCCTTAAATCCCACTTCTCTCATGACCTTAGAGCATTACGGCTACAAGAACAGTCATCCTGCCCCCTTCAATCATGAGCTCTTTATAGACAACTTAAAACAGCAGGAACAAGTTAATCTGCTGGTTTGAATATGGTCTGCAACCGCAGCCATTGGGAATTTTCAACATGTAATATGGTATGAGAGAGTTGTGCACAGCAATTTTGTATGCCATCGTTAACTTTTTAGTCTACCAAGACATATATCACATATATAATGTAAATGGTACAAGCAGTACTGGCAAGGAACCTGGAATACTCCCTAGGACATTACATGGAATTCAAAGACAACTTCTGTCCTACGGGCACAAAAGAAGATGCCATGTGAATTTGCATTAAAAGATCCAGCATTTCTGTACATTTTTAAAGCAGTGGAAGGAGTCAGTAAAGTTAAAAGCTAAAAGCTAGCTGCAACACTGAAAATCCAAGATTGCAAAATCTACATGGGTAGAAACAAGATTCTAATAACGATGAACCTTTGCCAAATCCTGAAGTAAGACAAGCTGCTGTCCTAGCCAATCTTTCTGAGCCGATCTACTGCCTTTACTAGGCTGACAGTGAATCTGAGAAATCCACTGTGGCCTTCTGTGCTCCTATCAGTTTCAATACCTGGAGAAGGGAGATATATGCAAGCTGATGAAAGGCAGATCAGGGCAGCTCTCGACAGATTGCATTGCCAGCCTGCACTGCCTGGCCAATTGCCAGAACTCCTCTGCAGAGCAGAGGAGATTCAGGCCACTTTGGTAATTAATGGCAGCTCTTCTCTTCTGTTTTTTTTTCCCTGTTTTGTATGGATCACTGCAGTGGCTCTGTGCTAATTGACTACCCATTACCCTGATTCCAAGCCATTAGTTAGAATACCAAAATAATTCCATCAAACAAAACGTACCTCATAAAAGTAAACACCCATTGATCTATTTTAGCCTCCAGAGTCTATTTTAGGCAGCACTGGATAACACAGGTTCTTTGAGAATTCAGATGAAAGCTTATGTATCCTGATGTGTCATCTCTGACAGATTGCTTTACACATTTCAGATATTTGTATTTTTAAAGAGAAATCCAGAGGTTTTTCACAGCACATTGTGCCTTTTGCGCAGCAGGGGCACCATTACCACCAAACAACATTACCACTAAGAAATCCTTCCACCTCCACTAAAAATTGGAACTTTATTTGCACCCACGTGTAAATTATTTACAGTAATTGCAACATAAAACAGAGGAGAAAAAGTCCATGCCCAGCTCTGCTTCTTTGAGATGCAAAAAGGCCACACACAAATTTCAGACCTATTCTAACCTACCAATACATAAAAATTATCTGAACACCAAATCTGCGTTTCTTGTTTTTGTTGGACAACTCCTTGGATTCCTCACACTATTTTAGACCTTAGACAGGTTATACCTGTATAATTATGTGAATTATTGGTACAGGTTTTTTTTTTTTTAACCAGTGTAGATGCATTACTATGTGCCATACTGGGAAAGAAAAATTGCAACAGAAAAGGTGACTTGGTTTTATGTCCCAACCTGGACACCTCAATCCACCTAAGCCTATGCTGATGCAAGGATTGTTTTAGGCGTTCTCTGTAATAGTAATTAAAGAAAGGAAAAAATACCACTTTTTTGTTGTTTTTTTAATGGAAAGACCAAGATCCTGCAAGACAACTTCCTTGTATTCATGTTTGGTAAAATGTAGATCTATGCAAAACCAGAAAAAAAAAAAAAAAAAAAACAACCTAGAAGTTGTGATCAGTACAAAATTATTACTTATAATATTTATCTTTTATTTACAGAGTTCTCGGCTGTCATACATCCGCTTCCTCAGCAGATGTTTATAAAGCCCTCTGTATCAAAAGCATGGTTTTACTGTTACAAGATTTTATCTCAAAACCAACAACACATTGCTGTAGCCTATGCATTACTAAGATGGAAACATGCAGAGATGCTTCTGCTTTTTTCTGTGTGTTCTTTCCTCAGCTCTGCTCCCTGGGCCTGCAGAACACAGGAGGACCTTCACAGCATCTGTGCATCAGTCTGAAGACCTGGAGTAGCTGACAAACAAGGTGTACCCCTAGGTCAGCATGCTGTGGGAGGGTAGGAACACAAAAGGGAGCAGCAGTCCTTGGAACTTTACATTGCTGAATACTGAGGCCAAATTTCTGTAAACATGGCGCAGAGAGAAGAGAGGTGGCCAAGATGTTCAGAGACCAGAAGCTCTGCTACGAAGATTTCAGTGAAGATTCTGGCCAAGGACTGCGCCAAAACAAGCCACCTACTTGTTCCAATCAGCATCAACCATAGAGGCCCATCCTTGGTGGCCCAAACTCCCCAAGGGGTTCCATGTCACACCAGTATGACACAGGGCTGGTGTTTACAAAATCATTTTGGGATGTTCGAGTTTGTTTCTAGATTACAAGGAGTTAAAGTGCAAACATAAATACCTAAAGGATAGTCTGTTTCCCTCAAAACTTAAGAGAAGGGAAAACTTCCAAGAACCCAACAACTGATTCAGGAGGTTCCTCAACACTAGAAAAAGCATCTCAGGCACTAGGGGGCCGTGTGTACAACTGAAAATTCAGAGATAGATGGTGATAAATTTCCAGTCAGCGCAGAAGGACTTCCAACACACTGATTTCAACATACAAACCCCAGCAACATACAAAAGATGTATGTAATCTTTTTTTCCTAAAACAAGGTCCACCAAAACAAAGACTGGCATGTGACATTTGAGTATGCTAAGAACAGGATTCAAAGGAAGAGAGCTGATCACTTGCTATGAGCAGACAACTGCGGCACTGCTTATCACCTCAGTAAGGTTCCAAAATATTCAGTTTCAGAGAGTTACAGGCTATGCTGCAAGTTGCCCGTTTCAAAATGACAGATAAATACAGTTCAGCAGGCTCACATAAAATTGCTAAAGCCAGTCCAATTCTAAACAGAACTATACTTGCAAAAAGCTGCATCACCTATTCTAACCTCATGAACTAGGTATAATTACAGGCCTCTGAATTCCAATAACACAAACTCTTTAACTGTGTGTCACAAACAAATACCAGATTTGCTTTTAAATGCATTTTCTGGTTCGTCTTGGATATTATGCTCCTATGTACCACATACATGATAATAATGTGTCTTCAAACTCGGTAAGGTGCCTCCAAAACACATAGATCTTTTCATCCCACCTGTAATTGCATGGAAACAGAACATATTCTTCTTTTACTCAGATACTCAACACATGCCATAGATAGTTGAACCATACTACCTGAGTACTGAAAACAAAACACAAACAGATCAGTATCATCAGGGTAAACTTCAGTTCTTTCCAGTTGAAAGGAGACAGTCCAGACTTGAACTACCAAAATATGAATCAACTAAGTTGACAAATTTATTTTAGAGACCAATGCCAATGACTACAGGACAAGTAAAAAAGCTACATTATGGGATTTTTTTTCCACAGAAGCATAACTTACTCTTCCTCTTTGTTTATGAGCACAGAACACACATTAATTTCCATCAATAAAAATACTGCAAACTGTAATGTTGTTTACATTTGTTATAGCATGATAACACAATACTGCAACAAGCTGCTCTAAAAATAACTTTCATGCAAATTAAAAGGTTAGCATGGAGATTTCTTAAGTATGAGTTTTGTTTACAAAGGGTCACTAATTTATCTCTGTGAAGCAGTTGCATGACAGTTAATTTTTGGTCAGAATTAACTAGTATTGTCATCGAACTACCTCAGAATGATTTATTAGTGAGGCCCAGGTCCAGAGGCCACTGAGCACTTTGGGGCCACCCAACTATACTTATCTCTGGCACAAGGTGTGGCTCAGCCACGGGTCAGTTTCCTGCAAAAGCTGAGTTACTTTTGGGTTGAAAACATAAGTAGGAGTAGGATATTGGTTCATGAAGAGCACTGCCTCCTTACATGTCTTGTAAGAGATGTACAGAGAAAGATAGTAGAAGAGAGGTCAGTGTCTAAACTTGAAGATGTTAGTGACTCATCAAAGCTGGAAGAAATGACGGGGCTAGAACTAGGATTGCAGCTCAATCCAGCAAATACCAGCACAGAACAAAACTTGGTATCAAATGGATTAAGGAAGCTCATGGAGCTTTAGTCATATATGGAACGTGAAGAGGTTGCTGACCTAGAATAAAGGACAGCACTAGAAATGAGTTTAGCAATGGGGCTCAGGCCAGCAGATGTTGTTAAGCTGAAGCTTAGAAAGCACCTCCAGGTTAACATGAGAAGTGGTGCTGGATTAGACCATCTGACTGCAGAGATCTGTGGGATCAGGAGTGAGATAATGCTAAGATTAGGAGGGGAATTAGAGTTTGAGCATGATCTGGAAGAGGCTGATGAACTGCATCATCTTGTTTCGATATCAGGGAGGGCCACATGCAATGATAAAGGTGCCATGACAGGACTCTCCACACCCTTAGCAAGCCTAACACACCTCCTGGCATGCCAGGCCCACTCTGCATATATCCTCTGTTGACACAAAGATGTATGCTCAGTGCAAACCCGATGCACTCCAGACCCCTCTAGCCTACTTCATATGTCCTTGCGTATGTGAGTAATAAACCAGGATACATGGATTTGCCATATTGTATGGGCACAGGCACTGCCTTTCTTGTGTGTATATGCTGTGGAAAAGGACAGGAAAGAGTGCCCCAAACACAGAAAGGAGCTGCCTGAAATTATCTCTTCCTTCATTTGCACCAGATCTACCTGGTCCGAAATATAGAGAAGTCTAAAAATGTTAAACATGTGGCAAATAGTACTTCCTCCCTTCATAGATACATTCTTTAAAACAATCAAGTCTACAAAGCAGGTTGGTCCTGCCAAGGAAATCAAAAGCCAGATCAACCAAACATACAGACATGCAGCAGAAAAGCCCATCTATGTCTTCTCCAAAAAGCAGTTTTGCCAGCGCTGACCTTGGCAGAGCTATTAAGAACTCTTTTCCCAACTCTTGGGAATAGATATCTATGACATTACTCAGAATTTTCCACATCAGGGGCAGGTTCAGGATAGACCTTACCTACTTTAGATTACAGCAGAACTTGACACATATTACCTATCTCTGTGTTTTAATCTCAATACAGGCTCACCTATATTAGTCATCTATAGGAAAGTTCAGACATAGTGGTAAGAGAGACACTGAACTTCACAATAAGACACAAGTCTTATGAGGAGCTGCTGAAGGAATTGAGATTGTTCAGTCTGAAGAAGAGGCTGAGAGGAGACCTTATCATTCTCTATGACTACCTGAAAGGAGGTTGTAGTGAGCTGAAAGTCAGCCTCTTTACCTAGGTAACAGCTGATTGAAAGAGCGGTGAGGCAGTGGCACAGGCTGCCTAGGGAAGTGGTGTTGTCACTGTCTCTGGAGGTGTTCAAGAAACAAGCTGATGTTGCACTGAGGGACATGGGTTAGTGGGCATGGTGGTGATGGGTTGGTTGGTGGTTGGATTTCATAACCTTAGAGGTCTTTTCCAACCTTAATGATTCTGTGATTCGATGACACTTTTTGGAGAAAGATGAAACACATAACCCCATTTCAAGGACAAAATCGTGCCCATAATGAAGACTATATATTCAAAAATCAAAAAAATAATCAACACAAGTACCATACAGCTGGCAATTTGAAGAATGCAGGGTAGGCAAAAATGACTGTTGCCTAATTCAACAAGCAAACCTGCTTCAGCATTCACTACAAACTGCAGAGGAGAAAGCTTCACAGTGAGTCTTGCTAGGAGAGAATTACAATAATGATGCCTTATGGTCACAAGACCACACACTACTGTTGTGCAACAGTCAGTGGGTAAATAAGGGTGTAGCCTGCAATATGACTTGCACTGGAGGGGAAAAAGAAGTCACATCCAGAACACAGTCGTATCCTTGAAAAGGTCTGAAGTCAAGAAAAAAGAATCTCACAAACCTGTACAAATGTAAATAATGACAAGAATGATAATGCTGTTCTAGTACTGTCAATGCATTAATGATGCAGAGTAATAAAGGCAAGTCACAGAGTTAGGCCTGCAGCAAATAACTTCAGTGAAAGCAACAGCAACAAAAAGGAATTCTGAGGGATCTCAGAGTTAAAGTTAGGATGATGTAGATCTGACAGCTGAAGTTCATTCAGTTCATTAAAGTGATATCACAAAAATAGTACATTTCCAGAACAAAAATAAATGGATACGCTGAAAATAATGAGTTAAGATGTTGATTTTAACACACATAAGTATGCGGATACCTCAGGCCAGCAGAGATGTGCGTTAACAAAGCCAAAACAGAAAGTCCACAACTTTGGAAGTCAAAGACTGACCAAACGTT
The DNA here is from genome assembly GCF_039878825.1 of Excalfactoria chinensis. Classification (NCBI taxonomy): domain Eukaryota; kingdom Metazoa; phylum Chordata; class Aves; order Galliformes; family Phasianidae; genus Excalfactoria; species Excalfactoria chinensis. The sequence goes on from NC_092826.1 coordinate 50,065,197, forward strand.
TTCTTATGCCCTCTGAGTTCCAGGCATGTGTACCAGTGTAACTGAAAGATTTCAGAGAAGCTTTCCAGTTTTACTTGTAGTCATTAAGTAAAAGATGTGCAAAATAATCATGCCTACAAGCCTCTCTGCCTTCAGCTCTGCATACACAGGTGTCTTTCCCTCTAATAACCCAGCTTTGATTGTTCCACCACTCCACAGCATTTGTGCTAAACTGGAGTGAAAGAGGATATATTGATTGCATCAATCCCGTACAGCGTGGACATAAAACCATACTGTTTGGAGTAGCTCCTACAGGGACTTAGCAGGTTGCTCCTCCATGCCTTCACTGCTGGCCATGCACAAGGAAGACACCCAGCAGCAAGAAGAGAAAAGCAGATTTCACTTCCTCCTGCTGCCAGGGCATTAGCTCAGAAAGCCCCAGAGACAAGGGGCTTGAAGGGGAGAGTGTGCCACCCAGCCTGCCCTCCCCATCAACTGCTCCCTTCATTGGTCCCTCTAACCTTCTTTGCTTCTCTGAGGAGGGGAAAGAAGGAGTTAAGAATTTAGCACTATTTATGCTTAAGGGAGGAAAAGCAGGTGCCTTGGTCAGGGCAGTAGACATACATGTATAGAAGTCACTCTGCTGGGTGGTGAGTGGACCACAATGAAGCATGTAGAGCCCTGTCACAGAGAAGCAGGAACAAGGGGGTGTAAATCCTCTGGGAAATGGGCAAATGGGAACACACCATGAATTTTAACTAAGTTTACAAGGAGTGGCTGTCAATGCTACTTTTCCAAATAACACCACCAATTTAACTATGTGTCCAAAAGCATCCCAGCTAAAAGCTATTCCCATTCTAGTCTCCTAAGAACTTTCCTCTTTACTGTCAGACCACTAAAAGCACCAAGTTTTGGAGGAGTCTTTTTTCTGCATGCTAATACACACTTACGTGATATCTAGGATGCTCTGTTCCAGGCTCTTAATTTCTGTGACCTGCTGAGCTTCTCATCCTTATGATGAGATAGAAGTGGCACTTGAGAACAAACAATATTCAGTGTTACATCCACTGGTACATTTAACATGCTTATTAACATCTTTGTCCCTACTAGAGACTCTAAAATCTGTACTGAAGACTACTCAATAGGAAACAGAGGATTAAAAGCTTCTAAATCATTGCTCACGGTAGCCCAGATAATACTGAAGAACCTGTTGCAATTAAAATTCCTACACTGTATTTTCAGATCTCACAACTCAGGTCAAGAACCACAATCATAATTATCATCAATGAAGTAGCGTACATTGACTCACTCCACACAAATAAGCTATTATAATAGCAGTCTTCTGCTTCAGCACAGAAGGGAAGCAAAGGAAGAAACCGATGAAGGATCATTAAAAAGCACTAATAAAAAGGTGAGAAAACTGAAACAACCTGTGAAGTAACCAGAAGTACACAAAGTAATAGATGTTACACCAGAAGGCTCAGCATCCAATGCAGAGATGAAATCAGAATGTGATATGAATGGCAGATCCTAAAGTTATCATGGACTTGCTGGGTCTTACTTTCAAAATGAAATACTATTGCATGTCATTTTGGCAAGCAAGCTCTAAAGAACCAGGAAAATAAGAAATAAAAAAACAATACAGCTAGTATGAAACTGGACAAGAACACAGAAAACAGATGAGTTTCTCACAGATAAGAACAGTGGGATATCATATAATCTGCCTATTAGTGTACCTTCATGACATCCTTATAGGAATGAATAGCCTCAACTTCCTCTTTGTCATCATCGTCATCATCCTCCACCCCATCATCCAGCGCATCGTATCCCTCATCTCGACTCCCGTCGGTTTCTGTGGTGTTGGTCATGTGGTCTATCAGCTGCTCTAGTGGAGGACTTAATTCCCGCTCTTCATTGTCCTTCAAGCCATAGTCCAAGGCTTTGTATATAATAATCCCTAGGGACTCAATAACCTGTAAAAGTAAACAAGAAATATTAGTGAATGCCATTCAGTGCTATTTTCTGGTGTTTGCATAACAAATACAGCAACTGAAATGATGATCGACATCAAAACCTCAGAGAAAAATGATCATCTACTACCTTACAGTAGCACTTCAGTAACTCAGCACCTAACATGCAAGAGCAAATCAAACCACAAACACGCTGCTTTCTTATTTCAAAGTCATAATTTAAAAACAAAGCAGGACCCTTTTAGATTATTTTCCCTTTTCCTTTTTGTCCTAAAATGACAAATGACAAAAGACTGTAGCATAGATTTTCTAAGATTATAACGCATACATATGATCTTCTACTGGAAAGAAAAACTGAGAAGAAGTAAAAAGAAAGAGTAAAGATGCCTTCTTCCTCCCTCGAATGGCATCTCCTCTGAATACTTGGAAACTGGCCTTCAGTTTCTGCATCTCTTCACTGGTGGGAGAAATATCTGGAGACAGCTGTGGACATCCCAGTACAAACACACGGAGCACTGGGACATCAGTCCCCAGGAACTGCTGCGGCACATAGTCCTGAATTTCATAGTAATGAGGTATTACCATGTGTTTTCACTGAATTAAAGATTTTCTTTTTGTGCTCTGTCAAAAGTGAAGCAAATAAATGATCCCTTGCCCAGTGAAAGCTAGCAGCCAATTGCCATGAACATCCCCAAACACTAACAGCCCATTTCCTCTATTGCCATCAACCATTTTCCTTAAGAATTGTCTAACATTGCAGAGTTGTAACAAGATGACATTTCTAAGTGAGGAGTTTGGAAAGGGGTTTTAATGGAGAGGGAAGGGGAAATGGACTTGCAAGAATAAACCACAATAAGGTAATGGTAGATGCTGAGAGATCCTTGTCTGGCAAGGAAAGAACTGGAGCTGTTGCATATAATCTCTGATCTTTCATGTGTGTTGTGATGGCCAGTGTGTCACATAAATGAGCAGTGTAGGAGTGGTTGGCACTAGGGCAACTTTAATAACAGAAGTATTTCTAAGCATACCAAACCCTGTCATCAAATGCCATTTTCTCTCATCAGGCTTTCAGTAGTATCCTGGTCAACATTCTTAAAGCAGATTTTTCAAAGTCCATTTGAGTAAATTGGGCTACATTTTTGGATTCTCGAAGTGTTAAATTTGACTCTCCAGCAACTCATTTGTTCTTACACTGCAAGTCATTTTTTGTCTGAGTGGTTGGAGGCTGGCAAAGACATAGATAAGGCAGGCCTACTAGACAGCTCTGTGAAGCAGCTGTACACATGCATACTTCCTTTCTCTGCTGAGAACTCTCTAGTGCTAATTCACTTTGCAAGACAGTAGTCAATAAACAAATATGAAATCCAATAAATAAAAAAACACCCTTTTAGAATCTATTTCTAATAATGATAATAGCTCAATTCAATATGAATAATTTTACTGTATTATTTTCTTGAAATGTGTTTGTGCTTATTTGGAAAACATTCCTGAAACACAGGTCAGAAAAGTGATCAGGCAAATGAATGAAGCAAAATTTGCCTTCATTTAGTTATTTCAAAGAACAGTTTCTGGGTCATAAAACGCTAGCATGGCAGTCAAGCACACCAAGGAAGCATCACTGTATGCCTGCTCCGTTCTCACAGTTCCCAGACATCTGCTGTGACCCACTTTGGAGCGGGGACACTGCACTCTAAAAGCATTTAAAAGTGTCGTAACAGATTAGAATTTATATTTGCAACATATCTGGTTTGCCTCTTTGATATGGTATTTTGTAATAGCTGCCTTGTAAGACTTGCATCGTAATAAAAAACCTGAACAAATGAAAATTACATGAAGTAAAATGCATTCTATTGGTACTCAGGCATGTCTCCTGTAACTGGTTCTCAGTTCAATCTCAACATAAATTCCTTCATCAACTGAATGGGAACAGAAGAATTACAAGTTACTTCCAACCTGAAGTGGACGTAAATGAAAAGAAAGTACAACTGAATACTTGTTTTGATAATTCAAACACCTGGGATTAAGCCCAGTGTAAATGATTGCTAATTTTATTAAAAACTAAATTTGAAAGAGCTTAACATTCATGAAAAGGACTGAAAAGCCTAAATTAAATGCAAATAATGTAATGTCACATCATATAGCAATAGCTGCAGAACACATATTCTGGATTTTGCTTGGAAAAAGAAATAAAATAGAAGGAGGAGTCTAAAGAAAGTGCACACTTCCTGCTTCCTTCTGTTTGGGAACACTGGGAACAGGATTAAGGCATTCAGGAGCACCACAGCTAAAGCTGGATGACAGCTGCTGCATTCTTTGATGTACCAGCAGTGGGGCTTTTGCAGTTCAGTAATACGGTTTGCGCACTTTTATGTACCATGAACAGATTTCCTAATGCATGCAAAGCTGACAAAACATGAAAGCCTGAAGCAGCACCAATTCAGACCCAGATTTCAGTCTTTCAGCTCCTTATTTAGAAGTCATGATCAAAACTGTATTATCTAGTGTCTGTCAGTATCATGGGTTCACCGTGCCAAGAGACAAAAAGCACTGAGCTTCTTAACTGAGAAACTTTCTTTGACTTGCATTAAAACTGAGAACATTCCGCACTCTGAGTAATACCGGTTTAATCAAGGCTCCTGTAAAACCACAAGTGCCATACGAATATCAAACTGAAGTCCAAGAACCACCCAAACTTCCTACCTGAGCAAAATTACTAATGCAACTTTACACACAAATAGACTTCCACGTGTATTTAACTGGAACCACGATATACAAAATTAGACAACTCACTGTCTATTTATGAGCACTGACCCTTTACCTGTAACATAAATCAAATACAAGTCAAAAAGGGAAATATTTTCATGGTTGAATGGATAAATCAATACATATGTGGTTTACTGAGCTGGATAAACAGGGACTAATACTGTATGGTTAAAAAAGCATCAACTATTTTAAAAGAAATCAATAATTCTGCATTGCACTGATTGTTAATTGAACATGAAAAAAATACTTCAGGCACCATGGAAGTGACAAGTACTGACACAGTTTTGATTTATATCCATGAATGCAGAGCTATAGGAGGGGGGAAATGAGTATAAGGAACTTAGCAAAGTGCTATTTTAAAACAGAGTGCTGTACATTAACACATCAAAACATGCATATGCCAGTGACAAGAGTGTCAGTGTGAATGATAAACAAGCCTGCTTGATTTGGATTAAAAAATATATGTCAAGTTCTGCACCTTGAGTTTTAGAAGTCATTTGCTCTCATCTGATTTGAATTTTGGCAAAGGACGTGATCTCTCAAATCAATCAGTGGCTAAATAACTTAAGAAAATAAACATGGAAGCTTGCACTGTTTTGCTTTACACCTTCTCCCCAAGTTCTTTTGAAAGTCATGGCTACAGACCAAGAAAAAAGCCAACAACAAACACCAAGCATTTCCCACAGGCTGAAGCTGTATTCTTATGCTTAAATCATTAGCAAGAGGGGAATTTTGTCTCACTGTGAGTATGCTTTCGGTTCCTACGCCAGCCTGGACTTGTATTATACCACTATTTTACAACAAGCTGTAAGAAACTTGCGAGAGACTTTGCCAGAATGCACTGACTTTACACATGGTGTCCTTGTGTTCCTTTTACATGCACTAAGAACAAATCCCAAACCATTCATCTCATTTTCATAAACAAACACCCAATGGAACTTTCCATTCTGCATACATTTCCTCCAATACATTAGGGCACACCTCTCAGAAAGGGGTTCATTACTTCCCAGGTCTTTTATAGGGCATAAGTCTTGTTCTTGCCACGAATGTTGCCAATTTCACAGTCCTAAAAATCTTCGAATATTCAGACTGTACAGGAGTAAAACACATTCTAGACAGTGAAATCATTTCACTTCTTAAAAAAATAATAACATTGATAAGAAACCTTTTTCCCCTTACAATGGATGTTTCTGACTCTTTCTGAAACTTGGGCAAGAGGCAGGATCTGCATGCCATTCCCCCTTCCACTCACTGCATGCACAATAGGGCACTGTCTAAGCTTTCATCCCCTTCCTAGGGTTTACTTCAGTTTTTAAACAAAGCAGCAAAGCCTAAGGACAAGCTGATACAGCAGCAAAGGGCTTTTTTCAGCTCAAATTCCTGTCCATGCCTGAAGTTCAAGTTCTCCCTTCCTCCAAAAACCATATAGGTTTTGTAGTCCTAAATTGGGATTTGAAAGGCCATAAACTTTCAGCTTCTAAGGTGAGTTTGACTTATAGCTTTCCTGTGGGGACCTCAAACACAGCAACTAGTAATGATACCTTTCGCACTACTACTGCACTGTCTTTCATTATTTCTATTTTTTTTCCTAATTAAAAAAAAAAAATTACAATTATTAAATGCTCACACTTCTCACAAGTAGATCTCCAACATAATTATGACAGAGAATAACCCTGCCTTATGGTAAGAGAGCTGAGAGCCTGAGGACAACCTGTAGATACCCACCCACCCTATCAGCATGCCAGGGGCTCCAAACCACACTTCGTGACATGCTGCATAGACTAATTTATTGGAGATGCGTCTGAAATCAAGGGTAATATTCTACTGCACATTAGGACATGCCCAAGTTTTGTGGTAAAATTCTGTGATACAATCCAAAAGATAGGTGTATTCAAATGTTATAAATGCTTGTCACCAGCTAGATAGAGCAGAGCAAGCTACTGCCTGGATTGCCACCGCCCTTGGTAGCAAAGGAATTTGCTTGCTTCTTCAGCATCTCACTCTGTATCTGAGGGACCTCACTTCCACGAAGGGTGAGCAAACAGCCTGGTCAGGATAAACCCAGGTACACATTTTGGTTATTTGCCTCGTCATCAGATGTCCTACATAACTCTCAAGGGTACATCTCAGCAGGCTGTTGTCACAGACTTGCTGCTGTTACCACAGACTGCATGGTACACCAATGTCAATTTTACCACAGCATTCCTTGGCATCAACAGGCCAGCACTACCCAGGTTTTAATAGCTGGGGACATTGCTAAATTTAAATACGACCTTCACTAAACTGGAGCAACTTGCAACAGATGATCTAGCAGCAAAAGTGAAAACTTTCAACTGCTTCCAGTTGAGCAGCATGGATTCAGAGTGTTTGCAGTGAATCAGGTGAATTACTCATATCCAAAGGATATAGACATAAGATAGAGGAATATTTGACTTCTGGGTGGTGTTACAACAAATGTTATTAGATATGGTTTTCTGCAATATAATTAGGTTTGCTATTTAATACAAAGCAGTAATAAAATACTATCACTTGCTATTTAATAAAAAGCAAAAAATAAAAAATAAAAAATCTGAATATCCTTCAAAACAAAAAATTAGAAAGGAAAACACAAAAACACATAATTATAGGGGTTGGAAGGGACCTCAAGAGATCACTGAGTTCAACCCCCCTGCTAAAGCAGGTTCCATATAATGCACATGAACTGAAACTCAAGCTTTTAAATAGATCCAATCTGTTTTAGGTGTGTTCAGGTTTAGGTACATTCAGATTTAGGAGAACTTATCTATCGTATTCAAGGGTAGATCTTCTCTAAAATGGCCTTATGTCTGTATGTCTGTCAACCACAATGTGGGTATGGAGACCTACCTGCTGAATCCTTTTTACTACGCAGTGACAGAATAAAGAGATTCAGTGGAAGAATTCCTGATCAAAGACACAGAACAAACTTAAAACATACAAAGGGGACTAAGGTTTAATGTAATATAGACCTCCAAGTTATTCAGAGGTTCTGATAATTGTAAATATAGAACCATAGAATCATCAAGGCTGGAAAAGACCTCCAAGATCATCCAATCCAGCCATTAACCTACCACCAATATTTCCCCACTAAACCATGTCCCTCAGGAAACAACATCCAGACATTTCTTGAACACCTCCACAGACAGCCCATTTCAACACCTGACCACTCATTTGCAGAAAAAAAGAATTCCTAACAACATGCTCCAGGGCCTCAGTGTCATTCTTGCAGTGAAGGACCCAAAACTGGACACAGCACTCAAGGTGCAGCCTTACCTATGCTGATTACAGAAGGATCACTTTCCTGCTCCTGCTGGCAATGCTTTCTGATACAAACAGGGACGTCATTGGTCTTCTTGGCCACCTGGGCATAAGGTGGCCATAATATATAAAAGATACAAAATCAGACCCTGTCACAAACTCCTGTTTTAGTTCCCTTATTACCATACAACATCGCTCTCCTCAGAAACCCTTCAGAAGGCACCTGGACATGGGCCTGGGCAGCCTGCTCTGGATGGCCCTACCGGAGCCAGGGGGCTTGGACAAGATGGCATCTAGAGGGCCATTCCCACCTCAGCCATCTTGTGAAAGCCACAAAGACACTACCACTCTTCAGAGCAATGCTTCTTATACATAGGAGATAGCATTTTTTAAAGAAATTTTTAAATCTAGAATTAAGCTGATAAAACTCAAAGTGGTAGTATATCAGAAGCATTTTATACTGTACTTATCCAACTGAATAAATTACTGTTCTCTTTAGTACATACAATCCTTCAGTATAACTGAATTTACTAAATCAAATTAGGTTCAAGGAAACATATTTTTGTTTCTGTTGTTGTTTAACTATACCTTGTCTTTAAAACGACAACGATATAGGTTGACACAGAAATAGAAATCTATCAGATAAACTCAGTAGGCCAACAGAAAATAATTAAGTTGACCACCAAAACCAAACCAAGCCACTGAAACTCCAAGGAGCCACAGCTGTGTAAGAACTAGAAATTACCATTTTTCTTATCAGTCTTTTAATAAAGTTTTCTGCATTCCAATAGAATATCAGATTAAACACAGCAAAAGATTTTGCAGTGAGAGGTAAGTGACTACCTCAATTAAAACTGTTATAAAGAAAAGGAAAGCAAGTTCAGTAGCTCTGATCCTCAAAACTTATGTATGACTGGCTTAAATCTGGTTGCTATTGCATATCCACCTATAGTCTATAATACAAGCTATGGGAGCAAGATAATAAAACAACCTCTCTTGAAAACACTTAGAGTAGCTTTGATTCAGTTCAATTTACGTTAGTCATGAAGTAATACAAAATCGATGCCACCTTTATTCAAAATGTCTACAGAGTGCAACTAATCTATACAACAATTTGATTTGTATTAACTTCTTAGCCTTTCCACACAGATTTCATTTCAGCTGGAGTTGTCTGCTACAGGCTTTGCCCCAGTTTAATTAATCCAAAAATTAAGCGAGTAAATACCAGCTGCACTGTAGACCATTTCTTCTCTTGTGACTCATGAACTTTCTCACAACTATTTCCCCTAAAATTAACAATTACAAAAGCAAAGCAAATAAAATGACAGCAGAATGAAAGCTGTTCTTTCAAATACAAATTCTAGATTAATTAAAACCTTACATTAGCATGAATGTCTTACAAGCTTCCCATCAGAGGTTCTCAACAGACTTCACAAAAGCTGGGCTGCCTTCACTATAGTTGTCAGACCTAAATGTGTGTTTCAAGCACTTTGTATATGATGAACTCAACAGAAACAGATGAAGCATCTGACACCTCTCCTGATTTAACTGCAGTTTTCCTAAAATCCATCTTTTTCCATTTCAGAAAATAAATGCCATTTTGATTCCTAACTGACTTCTCATCACCTAAATTGTTGCAATTTTGAGATTTCCTTAGCTCGAATTCAACCATTTTATGAACTGAACCCACACATAACAATGTTGACAGGTCCTTTTTAAAGTTATGTGCCACAATAGAGGGATGACATGCCTTCCTGCTTTGCAGTAAGCAGCACATATGTTAAATATACACAAAACAAATTTAATGCTGCTGGTGCTGAATACTGGTAGGAAATAAAACAAGCACTGCTAAGGATTTTGACTTTTTCATGCATACAAAAGGAGAAATTTTCAGGAAGTCCATGGCATACTTGTTTTTACTGCAGAACAACCAAAGACTACAGAAAACTACCTCGCACCATTTTAAGGGTAAACACTCTGCCATATCTATCTAGGATTTACTTCCTAAACAAATTACTGTGAATCTGCATACATGGTCTTGGAACAAAAAGCTAAACATACTGAGAATATTTTTTCCAGAAAGATGAGCAAGGAAACATGAGATTGACACGAAGGACGTGACTTGACCATGAAATATGTGCATTTTCACATGGACTATCAAGATACCCAAAGAATAATACATATGCTAATCATTTAGGTCACCTGTGACCCCTAACCCTGACTGCAAGATGAAAAAGTCTATGCAAAGCCCCCACTGGTAAGAATATTCTTCCACGCCCTCCTACCAGTAAGCAGCAACATCACATCCAAGCATTTGGGTCACTGGCATTCAAACAAATCCTCCTCCAAGACTGAATGCCTAAGTGAACATAAAGTATTTTAGTAATGAGCAAAGGGAGTTAGTACACAATTACCTTTGAGCTCTCACAGTGGCCTCATTGAGATGACAAGGATTTGCTAGCATAATGCAAGAAAACACCAGCAGGCACTGCTGACCAGGTTATCTACTCATAAGAAGATATAAGCCTGACATTACTTTTTTAGGTCTGAAATTCTTATACAATGATAGCTGAGAAGCTGCCTTACCCTAAACCATAAAGCAAAAAGAATCTGTAGTCAAGCTTCAGCAAAAATTTTAGCACCTGCTCTTTGGGCTGAAAAACCCCAGAAAAATCAAATATGAAGTGACATTCAGAGTTTGCTGCTTCCTTAACTGTTCCTTCTGAACAGTGGAGTCCTTCACAAAAGGAAACCATATTAAAGCATGCCTCCATCACAATTAAAAAGTTATTGATAAATTAATCATACAGTTCGTGAAAAGAACATGAAAAGGAAATCCATCTGCATTTTACACTGAGATTACCAAAAGAAACCAACAAAAAAAACCACTCAGAACCCAGCACATTCCAATCTCTGTCTCCTTGCAGAAACCTACACCACACTGCCAGATTTTCTACAGTGCTCAGCCTCTTTCTAATGAAGCAGAGATATCATCCACACAATTCATTTAGCTGGTCAGATGGCAGCCAAGTTACTAAATACCCAACCACTGGAGGGGAAGGGTTAACACAAAAAAACATCTATGTACTCTGTCTAGGTAGTCTGAAACAGTAAGAACAAAAAATACGGATTAACTTTCTGTTTTGTTTTTAAGAAAGGCTACATGCATTCCAATTAAATAACCTTGCTGCCCCCAAACCAAGAAACAAATTCCACTTATTGAGTACATTTTGCATTGCTTAGGGATGTTGAGAGTCCCACCAAATTAGTCCTAGAAAAGCCACCCCTGAGTTTGTCCTGGGACGAGGCTGCTACTCTCCCATTCTTAGCCAAAGGAAAAGCCCCATTCCTACCTAAAAGAAAAGACACATACACAAAAATGTGTAGAAGAGATAATGTGGGATCAAAAGGAGGGGGGAACAGCAAGGCAGAGTTTTATAACACCTGTAAGACTGACACAGGACAGCTGTAATACGGCCCCGTACCCTGGGTCAAAGATTCACAACAAATTCCTCAAAGCTGCCTGGAAATATAAACACCCATAGATTTCTCATGCCTTGGAAACGAAAACGATGCTGCTATGTTACCCTGCCTTTCCTATCCAGGTGACAGAACGGGTACCCTACCTGGGAAAGGAATATTAAAGTGTTGTTTGTAGTGTGGTGAGTTTCCTGATTCTGAAAACATTACACGTTCTTTTATTCAAAAAAAATCAACTACAATTCTGAGCTGATTATTTTGTCATAGCACCTCCAAGTCAGAAGGCAGCTACCCACACAGCTTTCCCAACAGAATGAAGACATTACATCTTCCAACCAGTATTGGAGCCAATTTCAAATATAAGAAATGTATGGGATTGAAGGTCACATGGAATTTTCCTAATTACTTGTTTCTTGCAAGACCTCAAGCTAAGCATTTCCCATTTCCTACAGCAGTTCCAGTCCTGTTATATGAGGATATTGACCCATTTCGAAAGCTTTGAATGAGAAGAGCTGTGCAAGTCTGAATTATATTTCTGTACATCACACAAAGACTTAAACTCAGCAGGAAGCCCCTCTAATCATCCTGTTTTCTCTATGACTTTTGTTCCCTATAAAATAGGCAAAGGAAAAATAAAGAAAAGTACAAGCCTGAGGCTAATGGTTAGGCGTATCAGCTGGGTGCAATGCAGCATACAAAACTGCTTTTCTTTATAAATACAAAGCAAGATGTAAGAGTAATTGATTTAAATGTAAATAGTACAGGTAGCCGGAGAAAACAGCTACAAAGAGTAGACTATCAGACTATTCTAAATTTTACAGGAAATAAATTCTTAACCTTCATCACACCATACTAATATGATAATATCTACCAATCTGCTCCTCCTAGAAAATGAATGCCTTGAAGTTTAAGAAAGAGGGAAAATGGCATCATACGTATCTTTAAAGATTACAGATGATGTCCTAAATTTTGGTTCTTAATTTAAGTACGAAACTCTAATTATTTTTATTATTTTTTTAAGATTTTAACATTCTATACATTTGATCATTCCATTCAGGAATAGCTTTTGCAATAGACACAGCATGACAGCTCACACTCAGATGGAAAGTGCCTAACAATCTCCTCAGACAAAAACAAGATTTTAAAAGGTTGTTTCTTTAGCCAGTTCTCTAAGTTAAAACATTTTCCTGGGTGGAGGAGAAAAACAGCGTACCAGTCAGAAGGTCCATTACAGGAGAAACACTGAATATTGCTGGAGTTTCATAGGAAACACAGCACTGAAAAGATAAAGACATTCCAGCCTAGCAGAGAAAGAGGTCAATCAAAAGTAATCTCCTTAACCCAGAGAGACAGCCATTTTACTGAATCAGACAACTTTTTTCCCCTCTTATGTTGTAGCCCCCCATATATTATTTAATGATATTTAAGAATGAAAGGACATTATTGTACTACAAACATAACTCTAGTTTGTTTGTTTAAATTACATGTGCATAATAGTCAACACTTTTGAAGGAGTTAAAGATCAATCAAATCACATGAAAGAGCATCTGCTCAGCTACCTCCATGGAACCAAACACTGAGTTTTTCAAATGTCAGTGAACAATTTATAGCAGTGAAGCCTGGAGCCCAGAGTGATGGCAAAATTTGGTTTTATTTTCACCTCAATAACCCTTTTGCATGGACCATTTTTCTCCACTGGCCAGTAATGCTGATGAGTCTTACTATCTTAACTGGGGAGGATGTGGCTCTTCTGTGAGTATCACAAACAAAACTGACAGCACTGCAGAGAACACTGGTTTTATGGTATAACTATTACTTGTCCAGCTCTGTGTGCAAGTGTGCCATCCTCATTTCTCCACATACCCTGACAGTATGGTGTTTGTGTGACAGTTCAGTCCCCCATATCAGAAAACTACTGACATAGTTGACCTTCCCCTTCTACTCTACCTGGTGATGCCACATTTAGAATACTGTGTCCAGTTGAGGATCTCCTAGGAGTCCAGAAGAGGGCCACAAAGATGCTTAAGGGCATATCCCATATGAGGAAGGGTGGAGTAACCTGGGGAAAAGAAGACTGAGAGGGGATCTGATAAATGTTTACAAATACCTAAAGGGAGGCAAATAGATGAGGCCAGGCTTTTATTGGCAGTGTGTAGAGATAGGACAAGGAGTAATGGCCTAAAACCACAAAGTTCCATGCTAACATGCAGAAGAACTTTGTTATGGTAAAGGTGACAGAGCACTGGAACATGTTGCCCAGGAAAGTTGTGGAGTCTCCTTCTGTGGAGATACTCAAGACCTATTTTGACACTCACCTGTGCAACCTACTGTGGGGAACCTGCTTTAGCAGGGGGGTTGACCTGATGACCTCTTGAGGTCCCTTTGAAGCCCCACAATTCTGTGACTTCTTGAACAACTTAGGAAAAGAAGAATAAAAAGAGATGGAGGGAAGAACAGCCAGATGACCTCTCCATCCAGGCTGACCAGAGATCTGCTGTGCCCCTGGGGCCAGAGGGGAACGCAGGCAGGGGTTGGGGCAGACTGGAGCAGGAAAGGGTGCTCTGTTCTACGGCACCATCCATCAGCTGTGGCTTCAGGCCAAGAGACAGCACAGCACTGCAGAAACCTCAGAGCTATATTTACAGAAAAAGACACATCTATTTCAATTGCAAGAGCTGAGATTATCTGTCACAAGGAGCGAGAGCATAACTGTGCTTAGCTGTTGCACATATTTAGATTAAATGTTTGGCGTAAACATAAACATTTCTCTGACAGTATTTCTATATTTTCACAACAGACTGTCTTCCCTAACCTCCAATTTTACCTAAGAATATTGTGTTTTACTTAATATTTGTTAATAGAGACCAAGCTTAAAGAGGGAAAAGCTAGGAAACCTTGCCTTTTATAATGGAGATTAAAAAGCAGAAGTTTGGGTTATTTTAAAATTATATAAAAATCAAGCAAGCCAATCAAATGCATGACAAATTTAAAAAATCTTAATTTGAATAATGTTATTTTAAATTAACTAATTTAACTACTATTTATTAGTAATATAATTCTAATAATGTGATTCTTATAATGTGAAAGAGTTCTCAAAGTAAAGCAGAATACTCCAAATGCATTGTTTCCTATTTTCCCATTTGATTTAAAAATCAAAACAAAAAGAACACCCCCACTTAATTCTTAAAACCCTTAAAATCAAATTCGTAAGGATTTTTCCATTATGCTTAAAGGTGTTCTTCACAAGTAAAACCTGACATTCTACAAAGCCCAGGTGGAAAGGAACAGGCTGACTGGAAATGCAACCTTTCCTGCTCATTCCCCTTACCTAATTAAGCTAATGAAGAGTATTCTACCAGAAGAAATTGAGCTTCTTCTGTCCCAGAAAGCGCTCTATTTTTAGATGGTCAGGCTGAGGTAATGAATAATGTTTATGATCATTTTCAACACAGCCCCAGGCTAAAACATATTTTCCAGGAATTGGCCAATCCATGGAACTATGTACAAATGTCTTAATAGCGCGCGGTAACCTAGAAACTTGTACAAAACAATTTCAAGAGAAAAACAGTTTTTTTCCTCTCTGCAGAAGGTACACCTAGAACTGTGGATTACTGTTCAGCAGAAGGCATGCCTTCAGGGAGAAACCTCCTCCGCTGTGCAGATGCTTCAGAAGTTGGTGCTCCCATGGGAGAACCACATGAAATCACAGTAGGACGGGTAGCAGCTGAAGGCAAGTCTTAATGGTTTTAGAGTATTATTTGCCCATATCTCCCTTACTGGTCCATTTGACTACAGTCAGTTTTTTTTTCTGGACTGATTTACAGCTCCTTCTGCCAAAGTGCGCTTCATCTTACTGCAAAACTTATATTTTGCTCTTTTCCAAGCTTAAAAAAAAAAACCAAAAAATCTAATGTTAATAATAAGATGTTCTCCATAGATCATTTGTCACTGTTCTGTAAGGTACAGCAGCCATTAAGCCTACAAAAGAAAACCTGAGACAACTACCAGACCTACTAAGCCTGCTACAAGCACTTACAATTTTTGCAGCACTCATTATTGAGGGCCCATATTAACGTTGTTTCTAGTTCAGGCCCCATTTTTGTGTTACTGAACTAATCATCACTAAAAAAAACTAGAGCAGTACTAAGCATTTTCTCTTCTAGAACTCATTAAGAACTATGTGCTCACTAGCTATAGAAAATAAATGTGAAAAATACAGTCTTGTTTCTGGTCATATGACTAGAATACACCATGCTACAATATGGCCAATGTCTCAGACATACCGAGGCTTGTTAAACTAAGGTGACATATACTTGAATAAAGCACTCACGTTCATTAAAGGTATTGCTACCTTTCAGTTTTCAAGTAAAATAGGTTCGTTAACCCTACTGGAACAGACTTTTGACCAACCATATTCCTCTTAACATCATTAAAATATACCTTCAATGCACTAGAGCAAACAGAGGATCTAGAGTTCCTTTTTAAAACAAGAGATGTCAGTAATTTAGACTTTCCAAACAAAATAGCCTGTTTTTCCTTCTCTAACATCAGGGCACTTCCTTACTGCTACAATGTTGTGAAACCGAAAACAATTACCACCAATTCTGCCACATAGAATTACTAGAGGAATGTAGCAACCATTGTAATGTAATACAACCGAAACATCAGTTGGAGTTTTGCATATTAAAAGCTGGAATCATACCTATATTGCACCATGCAATAGAAATCACATGCGGACTTACCAATGGATAGTTTGACTTAAGTAAAAAAAGAGCAAAAAATAAAAATAAAAGAGAATTTTGACATTAATAACAAACGTTTTTTGTTTGTTTGTTTTTTAAAGACTGAAACAGAAGTATTCTTCAGCAATCTGCTTGTCTTCTTTTAGGACATCTACGTTTCTTTCTGCGGGTCCAATTTTAATCAGATTACACACAATGAAATATGGAAGAATTAAGGTTAGTTACAGGCTAAATACTTGCAACATCCCTGGAATAATTAAAACACTGTAATTACCATCTCCAAGCCACACCCTCCCCATACAGGATTCTTTTCACCTGTGTAGTATGTTGCATGCAACACAGCCATCTCCTCTCTGCTGAGTCCCACCAAATAAAAGGCTGTGAAATGGAAAAGAGGCAGGAGAAAGAATTCACCATGGCTTGGCCACCTCTACAACTAGAAAGTGTCTGAATCTTCTAATATTTTAAACAAACGAATCAGAAAGGCCAGATGGATTCTGGATTGGATGCACCAAACCTAGTCCTTTTTCCTCTCCAAGTTACTTGACGCTTCCCAAGCGACAACTGGTAGACCAAGAGCTTCTCAAGGAAAGCCAGAGAGTCAAGGAAAAGACTCCAAAAAGTATCATTTTGCCTCTGCAAAGTGAAATCATAACATTCATAACCTTAAAAAGGAAGAAATGGAGGCTCTCAAAAAGAGGTACTAAGCAGAAATGATATGATTGATTAAAGCAAACTGTGGAGCAAAAATACTCCCTACCAAAATGTTCCTCAGGGGTAAAAGAAGTCTTTCTGCCTTTGTTCTAGAGTTTGAGTCTCTGAAACTCTTAATGCCTATATGACAACAGATACCTGTAACAGAAAACAAATCCTCAGGTAATGCATCATCTCAGAAAACCTGCACATGTGGAGGCATAAGAGACAAATGAGAGTAAAGGAGCTTTTGAGGGGGCAGAATCAGGGGGAAAGAAGAGAAACAGGGACTTCAGAGAAGCACTTTACACAGGCACTCAGATATACATGAAACTGTGCAGCTGAATCTGTGGTGGAAAGGAAAAAAGAAAAGAAGAAAAAAACTCATCACCTGTGTGTTGTAACCTGAAAATACAGTAATTAGTTTTGATCCATGGTCTCAAACAAGTGGTACGAGGAACACAAGCGGATGTGGTATTCTAAGCCACTTTATCACACAGATCTTTGCCAGAGAGATCCCTCTCAAGCAAGTATTCATTTCAAATTGGAGATAACTTCTGAGCAGGTCAGCATTTGTCCAACATCACCTTGAAGAGTCTGCCAGGCTGGAGTTACACTACAAGAGGCAATAAAAGACTCTAATGAGGACTTGACTCACAAAGCAGCATTGATGCACAAACCCACTGTACAAGCAGCCAATTGTGGCTATTCCACAATGCCCAGCTTGTGAGATTGCAATCTCAGGTGGCCTACACCTGTTCTGCAGGACTGTGGGCTGTCAAGGTCAGGTATCTCGAGTTGTTTGTAACTTGAACACAAGCAGGTTTCAGAGCCGTGCAGTTAAAGAGAGAAAACATTAGTGTCTCCTAAGTATCTGATTCCAGCAGAGAGCAAAGAAAAACAGAAAGTTTGTGTTAGTAATAAAGGCTTGTCTCTGTCTGTCTTCCTTCCCTCTCCTGTCCCCAAACCAACAGGCATTGTTAGATGTCTAATTTTAGTTTCAGGTATCAGGTCTCTCTTTCAAGAAAAAGCAAACTGCTTTTCCAAGAGCACCATCAAGTACTGGCATTCTTAGCTAGTGAATGTCTGAATTTACAGCTTCAGTACATCAGAGGTGGTGGCTTTTGTTGTGAGTTTTGTGGGTTTTTTTTAATCATGCATATGTGTAGAAATAGTATAATATATTATATGTGCACAGCCCACTTTAATAATCTTTCAAAATGTGTGCACAGTGTATGCATACATGAGGGCACAGGCACACATACATGCAGAAGCACCATTACTTGCAGCAGTAAACGGTTTTCCCATCTATCTCCTGCCACAGCTTTGAAGCTAAGCTGCTTATCTGAAAAGAACTGAACTTATTAGGAGCAGTTTTGCACTGTAATTGTTGGATGGATACTTGCTTAAAAACAAAACAAAGCAGTAGCTCAGCTTTCTTCTGAAGACTACACAAAACATTCAGTTCTTTCTAGGACCCAAGTATTTCACAAAGCACAAGCCAAACTTGTGCTTTAGTACTTTTATTTCAGTGGACAAAGCTACCGCAGAGATGAGAGGCAGTCTTTGAGATAAGGCCATCTGAGCCCATTTAGGGCTTTGAACAGAAATAGCCTGATTTGGAGCTGCACTGTGGACGTGCCCCGCAGCAGAGAGCCAGTGCAGAGCAGAGACACAGTGCTGAGTGCTCTCACATGCTGCCCCACAAAGCAAACCAGCATCTGCTCCTTTCAAGTGGCCTTCCTTTCACGAAGCATGGAGCTGCAGAGACCCTAATGGAGTCCTTCACGTCAGTAACTGCAGTGAGAGATTCATTCAAGAGGAAGGGGTTTGGAGCTCCATCAGCAAAGGGCACTAGATGTTTAACCACTGACTTTGCACTGCATTTTAACTACCAGCAGCTAGCACCACCTACAAACTTCACAGGCTAGGCCAGGCCCACAGAGCTTGTACAGATCAGCTTACTTTTTTTAACACTTGCTTTTGGCTAGTCTTGTTTACAGGTGTTTTACAGTGTGATTACGTAAACTGTAAGTTCACCTATAAGTTCGACCACACTAAGGTTCCATTTATGAAATGTAATTTGCACACGTTTTGTAAGAAACTAATTGAGAAAACAATAATCACCTAGAAAACAGCAATTACATTTTAGAAATGAAACCCTTGCCAATTCACGGCTATCTGGAATTAGCCCATTCATATCTAATACACTGCTATTTGATTTGGTTTTGTTTTTACCAGGAATGGCTGCAACACCTGTAAAAAGGCAAACCTTTATAATCCCATCACTCTTTCAAATTAATGATCCTATACAAGGAACAAAAGAGCAATTATTTCTAGACATTTAACAGACTTAAAGATTTTTAAATCAGCACTTAATAAGATCATGGATGAGTATGTGAACTTCCACACCTCTTCAAAGAGGCATTAAGAGAATCCTAACCATTTCAGCCAGTGAAAAAAACTCAGAACAGGTACCACCAAAAATGATTTGCTGATGGCTTTTAATTAGAGGGTTTCTCGGTAAAAACACAGACCAGTAGAATAACTAAGAATTTTGCTCTATGCTTGCAAAGGCAGAAGGGTCAAGAGCACAAAGGTACCTCTTTATGAACAGGAAGAAAGGTTAAAGACAGCAAATAAAGTTTGGTTTTCCTCCTTTCTTTCAAAACATCCAAAAGATGGAAGAAAAAATTGATGAACTTTGAATCAATGCCAAGATTTTTTTTGTTTGTTTGCATAAAAAAGTAGACTTCTAACAGCACACAAGCCCCGGTGTTTTGCTTCTGTTCTTAAAAACAGTAAATCCCAACAGCATCTTGAACGTCATCAGTTTAAAGAATTCACAATAAAGCATGAGAAGAATGTCAGAATAAATGCCAGTAAAGTGAATAATAAAGATCTTCTCTTTTTAGAATCATGTGGACCTTCCTGCAGAAGATGATGTTTATTTAATCGACAGGCTGCTTCCCACCATGACCATGGCATCTTGTTTCCATGAGCACTAACACAGAAGTACTGATGTATCTCCTAAATCTCTGCTTGTTCTTAGAACTCATTTAAACAAAACTATGCTGAAGTAAACTGAGGAAGTCTACAGCAAAATATTATGAGTACTTACAACAGATGCAAGAGGAAAGCAAATAGAAAATCAGATAACGTGGGAGAGAACATTGTACTGCCTGGTTCAAAAACCTAAAAACCCTCGTCATTAAGATTTCATTTTTAATCATTAAAATACTCTGTTATCCTTATCACAAGAAAGTTCTCACATCTTTGTAATGACACATTTTAAAGCACCAAGTTCCCCAGATCAGGTTCTGGGTGTGAATAGGCAGTTTCCTTCCTGCTTGGCTTCACAACCTTCTGGAGCAGCTCCTTTCCGTCATTTATTGTTTATTTTATTAGTTTATTGTTATTGTATGGTCTCTTAAAATATAATTTGTTGGAAAAAAAAAATAATAATTCATTAAAGAACAAAACAGGGAAAAGGCAGTCATGTGCAGGGATTATTTGCTTTATTAAAGATGGCTGAGTGTTGGAGCACTTGCCATTAGGTGACAGGCTAATGGACCTTGAATCCGTAAGGATGGAGAAAATGTTGAGGGGCCAATGCACAGCCTGCCAACGCTGGTAAGGTGACAATAAGGCCCTCCACTGAAATCCACAGTGTGAGAACAAGAAACAATGCTCATAAATTGCAACAGGAGACTTTCAGACTGCACATACAGCCAGAGGGTAACTAAACCACCACCCAGAGACGCTGCAGAACTCCTGTCCTTGGAGGCTTTCGAAACTGAAATGACAAAATGACCTGAGGCAACCTAGTCCAAATTCTGGGCTGACCAAAGGCCTCTTCCAATCTGATGGTTTTGTTTGGAACTTTTTAACCAACCGGTTATCTTTAAATTTTACCATTGCAATTGCAGTGAAAAGAGCAGCTTACCTCATGTAATCACATTGACAGTGATGGCCACATGAGCTAACTTGTGAGCAGCAGAAAATGCAAAAGTGAGGAATTTTCTTTTTACAGAAATATTGTGATGAATCACCCTATGTGCATGTTCTTGGTTTGTTTTTTAACAGCTGTCCTTTAAGAAACAAGTTTCTGAAGCTGTTCAGTACTTATTAGGCTTTTTGTTTTTCTTAAGATGGAATGAATTTTAAACGAAAATATAAAAAGTCATTACACGTATTTTGGAATAAAGAGCATATAGGTCCGCTGTTCTATCTGGCTAATAGAAAAAAAGAATTTCCTGGCAAACGAATGAAAAATTGCACAATTTATAATTTATTTAAATAATGTGTATTTAGAATTTGATCATTTATAGAGCCTTAAAGAACAGCTAACATTAAATAGAATGCAAATCAGATGCTAAGAAATATCTCCTTTCCCTTTGTTTTTGGAATGATAAATGTAAGCAGTTATGTCACTTGGATCCCTGTATTTCTTTTCTATTATTATTTTGGGGGTCCAGACGATAGCAATATTCTAAAGAACTTCTAAACAAGACAACAAAAAAATTACTGTGCTAGATTATAAGAATGGAAAGTAATCACACATACCAAAGAACTGAATGTCACTAAAAATCTGTGAGACTGAACTTGCTCCTGATGTTCTACATCTATTTTGTGCCATCTGACTTAGCTGCCTGTTGTGCATCACCAAACACAACTGTTTCAGTCTTGTTTCCAATGGGGCAGGGAGATGTCTGACTTGAAAACAACTTCAACAGAAGACAAGAGACACTGCAAGTCGGAATCAACTGAAGATAACGGAGCAGATTTAGAACAGATTCTGGCATACAGGAGGACCCCTGGGTTATGTTAGATTAGATGATCTTGGAGGTCTTTTCCAACCTTGATGGTTCTATGATTCTTTTCTGGACATGTTCAAGAAACCTTCAGATGCTGTGCTAATGGACATGGATTTGTGGGGAAATGTTGGGTGGCAGCTGGATGGTTGGACTAGATCTAGGAGGTCTTTTCCAACCTTGGTGATTTTATGATTCTACATGGTAGCTTATAAGGTGTTTCTCCTTAGAACAATTAAATATTTTATCTGATGCACAGAAGTACTTCTATTTGACAGATCTTACTCCGAAATACTATGCAGAGTCATGCTATGAAATCCAATAGGTCACTCTCCTGTCTCAGTAATTACAAGAGGCGTGAGATCTTTCCCCCAGAAAAGCCAGTCTGTATCAGCATCACAAAAATGGTATTTGTTAAAAGAAGAAATTATGCCAATGTGTTCTGACATAACCAGGTGAAGGTTTCGTTTATAGGTCATACCTAGAAGCAGTTCACAAAATACGCCTATTTTATTCCCTCAGCAAGAGGAGGCTCCATTACAATGAAAGAATCATGGAATGGTTTGGGTTGGAAGGGACCTTAAAGGTCATGTAGTTCCAACTCCCTTGCCCTGATGATCTTCTTCAGACAACTCTATTTTGAGGGCACTTATTTCTGTGCTGTTCTTGGTGCGAGTTTTTTGTAGCATTATTACAAGACCACATTCTTTCCCAGAATTTCTCTAAAATTTTTTAAGTATTATTTTTTTAATTCTAGTAATACACCAGAGCATATTAATTTGGCACAGAGCATAAAAGACATCCTGTTCTTCTGCATGCAATGTAAGACAGTAAGAGTTGTATTAGTAATACAATCGATTTTATAGGCATTCCCTGTGACTCTAATAAAACTCATCTTGAAAAAGAAAATGTAATGCAAGGACAAGCCATTAAGCCACAAAAGCTTTAGTTTAAGATAGCTCAGGAGGTCTGTAGCACAGCAGCTACAAAAAACTATCTGGTCCAATTTGTACCAAAACTTGTTCTGTCACAATGTATTTTTCCAATTGCTTTTGAAATGACCAGTGCTCCTGATTTAATCAAAGAAGTTGTGCAAATTTAGCCTGTTCCTTACAGTTCAAATTCCTGAGCTGTGCAACAGAGGTTAGGGCTTCTTGCTTGTTCGTTTAGAAATGGTGGTTTTGGCCTTTAAAGTGAAAGCAATAAATAAATAAATAAATAAATAAATAAGAAGAAAAAAATGAAGTGTATGTGGTTTAGTGCCTTAAGGGGGAAATGAAATAGCTGAAACTTACAAATTTCCAGGGGAAAAAAAAAAAAAAAAAAAGGCTTTCTAAAGCTTGACCCAATTTCAAATGCTTGCATTTTCTAACACTGCTTTGTATCCTTTCACAGTTACCATTCCCATAATAATAATTACATAACTTTTACTTCTTAAGAGCTGCAGACTTCCTAGTGGTGTTTTGGATGCGCTGGCTGTGCATATGGTTTACAGCAATGCTTTGCACAAAGAAAAAAAATACTATGAAAAAGGAAAAATACCTCATGCTATCCTACAAGCATTAAGCTATTTTTAAACACCAGTCAAATCCTACCCAAAAAGGACAGTATTATTAGCTATTATTATTACAATGCTTTCCTTGTATCTTATTACCCATGGCAAAAGCACACTCTGTTACAAATGTAAGCATGCTGCACTGTCTTTCAGTCACATGCAGAAAACTCACAATCTTTCAAGCAATTACTTGATGGAAGACAAAATAAAAGCAGAAAACAAAGAGAAAAAAAGGTTAAATGCATCATCCCTTGAAGATAACTAAGCTTCTATGAAACAGTTTTACATGAAACCTTTCCTGAACTTAACCTTGGCTGGCTGCATACTGTGTAATTTCCTCAGATGTAGAACAGGCAGCCCTTTATAGTATCTAAAAGATTTAAAGAATCAGGAAATACTAACAAAAGGATAAAACATTTACAGCACAAATAACAGATCTCCAGTGTTATGTTAACCAAAGGCATGAAAAGAACCACCTGGAAAGCAAAAGATAAGGATTCACATTCTTGGTAGGGAAGACAAGAACAAAGCAAAGCAGCTAAGGAATAAACAAGAAAATCAACTATTTTCCTAAGAAACCACCAACTGAAAGATGTTTGGCATAATTTAGACAGACTTCTGCTTCCATACGGAAGGAAGAACTTGACAAGATCTCTAGAAGTCCCTTCTATCTACATTTTTATGAATCCGTGATTAATACATCTTGCAGCTGTAATCACCAAAGACTTCCACACTGAGTATGCAAGATGTCACGAGAGCTAATTATTCTACTAAGACAACAAGAACCTATAAAAACCATTTGCACCATTCTTCCTAAAAGACAGATGCAATGTATGTATGGCAACGCGTTACTCTATTACATGGGATTCTGTAAGACAGATCAACTCATAAAACCTGCAATTTTATGAGATTCCCCATTTTCACATATTTCTAAGAGAAGAAAAAGATACTTTAACCAGTCATCTGTAGTGCTACTTAATTTTTGACCCAACGGAAGATATGACGTTAATTTTGAGTGTATCTGTTAGGTGACCAAAATAGCATTAAATGTGTGTTACCATACATAAGCGCTTTTTTTTGCAAACAAAGCTGTCTACTGTTCCATTGGAAAGTGAGTTTCCAGGAACCTAAGTTTGTATGAAGGCAGTGCTTCTCAGCTAATGCTCATAGGGCAGAATGCTGATACTATTTAACTGTGAAGTGATATTATTAAATAACAAAATCATCTGTCAGCTCTTCACATTTTTTCTCACTTATACTGAAGTACCTGTGCAACGGGCAAAGTCACAGAAGGTCATCAAATGAAAAAACAAATAGCATTTTAAAACAAAAGTCAAACACTCTTTACCTCCCCGATACTTTTGTGTCCAAGCACCTTGAATATTCTTTCAGGTGACTGTAATACCAGTTTCACTGATCAATCACAGCCTACTTCAGAGAAGAGCAGCAGTAAGAACTCCATGCAGTTTCTTTACCCAAGAGTATGCTCCAACATTAAGTAGCAGCTATTCTGAGAAGCTAACTTTGGGTCTATGAAGGATACACCCACATTCTGCACACCACCGAAGTTTCCAATAAGCTACAGCTCATGCCATAGCTGTCTGATAGCACTACCTAGGTGGCAACATCATAGACAGACAGATATTCATTTAAATATCTATATAAATATTTAAAATTTTTCTGAATTGTTTCCTTTTTGGAAGAACCGTTTGCTCAAATCCAAAGCATTGCAGTCTTCACTCAATTAAGCTTAGAAGGCAGCCCAAATACATCAACTAGCTCAGGATGGAAGAATCCCAAGTGCAACTCATGAACTTGGAAATTTCTGCCAAGCCCACATCAACCAGGAACTGACACAAGCATGCTGAACTGCAAGATGCGCACAGAAATAATCCGTAGGCCAACTCATATTCCCTGACTGACAGCCCTGGCCAATCTGTACTGGATTAGAGATCCCTTTAGTCAAAACACAGTATACGCTTGTTTTCTGTTCTTGTTCCTAACAAAATTCTCACCCTTTTTAAATAGCAGTACTTGATATGAGGAATCTGGCATAAGTATGTGTAAAGGTGGTGTCAGATTTTATCTTTTCTTTCCCTTTGCCAGTGTGTATTAATAGCAAAATATCAAAGCCACCTAACAAATACTTTTAACTTGAATCTTCACCACAGATGCCCAAGGTATGTGAACACTTATATTTGGAGTACAATCAAAATGGGCAAGGAATAATTTTCTGTGTTCTGTAGAGACCGAGATTAATTTTGGCATGAAAGTAAGGCTAGATTTGAGAATTAACCTTACGGAAGTTAATAAATAGATGTTCCTTGAAAATAGCTCCCAATTTAGGTATTGCCAGAGCAGTGAGGACAAGGCTTTGTTATATCTCTTTTGAAAGGTCAGGCTGTTATAGTTCCTGTTTACTAGTAAATACTTTCAAAGAGGGAACCTGATTATCTTTTCTTCAGAGAGAAGTGTGGCACAAAACATATCCATCCACTTTAAAAATGGAACTGTATTTGCAATACCAATGTTAACACTGCCAAGGAGAGTACAAGGGAGACACACAGTATTACATGACATTTAGTACTTTGTTGCATTATTTTTGTTGGCCTACTCTTTTCTGACTCATAAAGTAAGTAGGCATCATAACTTCTCTTTTCAGAAGTTCAGCGAGCCCATTTCTTCCTGAATACAATTCATTATGAAATGATTGAGCTGTTTGTTTTTCCACGTTGGAATTGCTCTTACAAATAAGTCCTTGACCTTCAAGCAAAAAGGCATAATGATCCCAGTAATAAACTAAAACTGAATAATGACTTGTTCACAATGGCCCTAACTTGGACATAAGGGGTGGGACGCTGGAAAATGGGTAGGCCACTATTGCCCCTGGCCTGGTATCTTTTCTACAGACAGGCTGTTGCTGCTATCATCACCTTCACTGGCTGGTAACAAGACATGGATATATAATACTGCAACAAAGCTAAGGTCAGTTTCTCAGACACTGGGGCACACTGACTCCTGTCAGCAGCTAGGGCATGGAAATGTGATGGGAAAAAACATGGGGCAACTCCTCAGAGCTTCCTTTGAAATCTCACGATGATGCACTGGATGAGGATCTAACTTCTCCAGATCATTCATAACATTGCCACAAAATTCCTTGTGCGCTGTGGTCTGCACACCATTACATGCTGGTTGTCACTGCTACCGGGTCAGAGAAGCACACATAACATCACCAGCAGCATTCAGCATCTGTGAGTGCTTGCAACTTCTTGCTTTCTAAGTTGCCATCAGAGAAAGGAAACAAGCTTGCCCACTTCTGAGTAAGCAAAGAAAACAGCACGAGGAAGCAGTAAGGGCAGCCACCTCCACAAGGGAAGGTGACTTAGGAGCTGAGAGTGACCACAACACAGGCAGGGGCAGTGCCCTCACTGACTAAGGACTGAGTCCCAGCTACCCAAACAGGAAAAGAAGAGCAGGTCCAATGACAGAAACCAGGATCAGGCACAGTCTGCAATCACCATAAAAGCCCCAGAGTGATGAAGCTGGTCTGCAGTTTGGCCAGGAAGTCAAGTCAGCAGGTCAGGATTGGTGAGAGACACAGCCAGGCCCAGGCAGACCTGCAGCATAGCTCAAAAATGCAAAGGCTCAGCTTAAATACCGCAACTGAGCAGGAAGAAGCAACACAGGCTATGAGACCTGTCACAGCTCTACCACAGCCCTTACATGGCTGTTTTAACAGCACCCTGATCTGGGGCCACAGCTCCACTTGGCAAAGCTGGCCTTGAATGTAGACAGTGCAGGTCTTCCTTGGAGTGAGTGTGCAGAGCTCTGACATGGGGCATGTTGCCATGGTGCATGTTGCCATGGTGCCAGGAAATACCATAACACTGTGTTTCTTATAGGGAAAAAGGGTGTATTCTTCCATACACAGAAACCATGAGAAAAAAATTGATTTTTATTTCTCAGGAAGAAACCCAGTAACTTCACTCTCCTGAATGAGGATTCGGTTATTTGCTTGCTGCACTTGTTTCATAACCGATAGTAAGATCTATCAACAAAACCACGTTGTCCACTTTTTACTTTGCTCTTTCCCCAGGCCTCTGGTTTGCCTGAAGGAAACTAAGGCCTGCTCCGGCCAACACGATGTCTCACTCCTAGCCATGTGACCCCCTACCCTCCCAGCACAGCTCAGTGAGTCAGCTGACAGCCTGTGCAGTGCTTCCGCCTCCTCCCTGAAACCTCCCGCATCATCTCCGACACCTCATCTCCATGTGCCAGGTCAACATGGGCGTCCCAAGTTATGAAAATATTGCAGGACTCCCATGAATTGGGCTCGCTCTCCTCTCCGTGCTGGGAAAACAGCTAAACTTCCCATCAAATGCTTGGAGAGGATACTGTGGGCAAAAACGCACCTAAAATAACCCTGACTCACTGCGTTCGAGAAGCAATAAAAAGAACCGATTTTCACACATGAATTTGGTCTTTTTTCCATAAATTATTCCATTACAGCAACATGAACTAACAGATCACCAAAATGCTCCAAACAGCACACATTAAGGCTAGCTTAACAAAACATGACGAGTATTTAAGAAATACGTAGAAGTCTTTGCTAAACCTTCTCATTTTGAAAGCAAAGTTTCTGAATAGGCATATATACGAGCATGTTTTATAACACAAGTTTCTTGAGCAGATATCCTCCTATAAGAAATAAAACCTAATCTCAGGTATGAAAAGCCTATACAAATAATCACTGGCAAACATATACCTGATTTTGAGACATCTGGATCAGAGCTGAGGGGAAGGAAGAGCGCATGCAACATAGTGAAAAAGATCCAGGTAATATGAAGAGCTCTTAGATAATGTAGAAACTATCCAGTCTGGAAAACATTTCATCAGCAGCTTTACAGTAAATAAACAGTGATACAATCTAAAGCAGAGAATGAAATATCCAACTGTCTAATAACAGTGGTTACCTAACAGTCTTTCTAAGATCACTCGAATTCATTTGAAACTGGATACAACACTGTATAACATGCTGGGTATTCTGAATACCGTAAGACATATTAAATAACAGCTAACTTTACACAACATTAGGTTCAGTGATTTTAAGTCTCTTCTAAAACTTATGACCAGTCACAAGGCTCTACGCCAATTGACATTATCGCTTCACTTAAAGGGAAACTACTTTTTCCCCTCCAGATATTTGCATATTCAGTATGAGCACATGCTTACCTACCACAGCTTAACAGAAAACTACTAAGTCTCATCTGACTTTTTCCTAACACATTCTAGCACACACTAATTCCTGGCAGTGTTTCACATGTGTGCAAAGCACTTATGCAGCTAAAAGGGAACATCAGCACTTCCCTACAGCTTTATTTTTCCCTCCTATTTCACTGTGACAAAACCAGATGCACACACATATGCACACATGGTGCATTCTTGCTTGCTATGCATAATCAAACGTGAGTTCTGCACCCAAAAAATTTCATGGCAAAGTTCAAGTAAGACCACTCATTGAGGCCTGGTATGATATCACCAGACCAAAGCCAAAACTCATTTACTAAACATACAGCTACAAATTTATATGCAGAAACTAGGAACAAAGGATTTATTACAAGTGATCCAAGCTCCTCAGTACCTGCAACTCAAAGTTTCAGTGTACTATCGGTACAGCAAGGTTTGGGAAGCGTTTCTGGCTCTAACAGCCCACTGAGAAAGGAGCTCATGCAGTTGTCTTTCATGCTGTGCTCCTACACCAATGTTCTGCTCCTACTCCAATGCTCTGCTCCAAACACTGACCTCCATGCTCTCAGTATTTCTCAACCTGCAATTCAAACAAGTGCTAGGATTAAAGAGAAGACAAAAAGAACATATTCGCACCTGTGCATTACTTTTTCAAATAACTACAGCTACTACTAAGAATTTATTTTTCTGCTTTTGGGTGACTGCCTGCCTAAGGATTCTTCACAGCGAAGGTTATGAAAGATTGCCAAGTGAGCCTGTGGGATCTCCTTGGACGCAGTCAAAATCTGACTGGGCAAGGCCCTCATCAACCTCATTTAATTTGAGGTTAACATTGTCCGGAGCATCTTTAGTCATCGGGGCGGAACAGATGACCTCCAAAGCTCCCTTCTAACCTACATTATTCTACAATTAAATGATGCTGTATCTTTGGCCAGTTTCAAGCCCAGTGTCACAAACTTGCAATCATTAAAAAGCAGATCACAGAAGCTTTCCAAGAAACCTTTACAATATAGGTAAGAAGCTGGAATCCAGCATAGTCCTTGGAAAAAACAACACTGTTTAAAACAGTGCCATAAAGCTTGAAAGTGCTAAATGTGTCAGGTCTCCACACCAACTCTAACATAGCTAAGGCTCTGGGGAAACAAACAGAAGGTATCAAAAACAGCAAAACCTCTGCAAAGAATCAGTCCTGGTGCAACACATTAGCCATGTCAAAAGGATTTGGGTAGGGATGGCCAAAACACACAGCTACTACACAATGAAGACAAAAATCTGAGAGATACCATGAAGGGCTTGGACCTGTGAGTGTTAAGACAGTTCTCCACACTGAGAGAAAATAATATAGCTCAAACTTTGTTCACCCAGAAGGAAAACAACTTCGTAATGTCTTCCTGTAAACAACACCGTGAGTATCAGGAAGACCAAATTCACAGAAAGGCACACCAGTAAATACGTTGCCAAAGGTACAAACTCAATAGGGTACTGTGTTGTTCAGCATCCTATGACATGGCAATCAGGTTATATAACATCTTATGACCTAATAGTGCAGGCTGAAAAAAGACAGCGCTTGTTTTTCTTGACCTGAGAAATCCCATGTCTCATCCGTAAGTCAGTTGCTTTAATAGACAAAGCTGAAGAAATCAGACTATGCACAGTAATTACATCTCTAAGACGGACCGCAGCAGTCTTATTCCTCCAACTTTAGCAGCAAGAGAACACAGTGCCATGTAGCAGAAGTCTGCAGATCACAGTCAGATGCCCAAAAATATGCAACCGACAGACAGAATACAGTATGAGGTATAAGGCATTGAACGAGTTAACTGTACGCTGTAGATGTGTTGATGTAGTTGTCAGTGCTATCAGAGGGTGCAGCTGCTAGACTTAGGGCAGTCACACTTCAGAAAAATGTGTGGTTGAGGACAATGCTGTATCTATTCAGAGTCATTTGTTTTGATCAAGTTTTTTTCCCTGTTTTTGGGTGTTGTTTTTTGTGGGGTTTTTTGATTGTTTTGGTTTTGCTCAGCATACTTTCTTGTGAAAGAAGAAATCCTGCAAATGAAATCCTGCACCGGGATACTGAGGGTCTCTGAGATCTGCAGCGCCCATGGCAGAAGTGGGTCAAGCTAGGGACAATGCTGGAATTTGTCTGGAACACCAGTGGGGTCGAGATACTCTAAAA
Source organism: Excalfactoria chinensis (assembly GCF_039878825.1). Lineage (NCBI taxonomy): Eukaryota > Metazoa > Chordata > Aves > Galliformes > Phasianidae > Excalfactoria > Excalfactoria chinensis. The sequence continues at coordinate 50,095,895 of NC_092826.1, forward strand.
AGCAACCCATCAACCTCACAAGGAGGAATTCTGCATACGTGCCCCCTATCTGCGGGATCTGAGACCAATGAGAACTCTATGCCACGCTACTGGATCTCTCCAGAGCAGCAGAAATAGGCTGTGTGGTCTGGATCCCAAGATACATGCTTAGAGGAGACTGTTCTCAGGATGTGGGTTGCTGCCTGTCATCAACTGAAGGAAAGCAGAAAAAAGCAGATTGAGATTCTCATTCACCGAGGAGGGATAATGGGTAAAGTAAGTAGAAAATCAGATCAAATAAAAAAAAGAGTAGTACAAATGATGAGTCAAGAAGACCATTCCATTATGATTCCAATGAGTCATCAAAAAAAAAACGTAAATTCAGGAAAGAACACAGTTCCTGTTGTGCTGAGTGATTCAGAGGAACTGACGCACTCCTAACTGCATCTTCTGCATGTCATGGGGGAGCTGCAACAGAGCAGCTTCAGTGAGCACTACAAGAATCTCTAATGTCAAGTCTTGGCAGTATGTTTTAATGCAAACTCTGAATAGATGTGAACTATGTGAAACAAACTGCCATATCCCAAGCAACTTCATGTATCAGTGTAAACATAATTACATGTACGGTTGCTTTGGACAGGAAATCAGGACTAGATAAACAAACACTGTTAGCAAAACAACATGCTCTTTTGTAGTTTCTGTACAATTCTTGGTAGAAAATATACTTATTTCCAAGGATAATGATTCTTAGTTTCAATGCACTGAAGCTAGAAAGGCTTTAAAGGCAGTTTTTAATAAAAAAGATGGAGGCCAACAGCCTGACAGGGGTAGAGCAAAGTGTAATGGCAGTGAGGCGCTGGCACAGCTGCCCATAGAAGCTGTGGTGCCCCATCCCTGGAAGCGCCCAAGGCCAAGTTGGATGGGGCCCTGGGCAGCTGAGCTGCTGGGGGGCAGCCCTGCCCATGGCACGGGGTGGGACTGGGTGGGCTTTGAGTTCCCTTCCAGTCCAAACCATTCCATGATTCATTCTACGGCAACACCTGAAGTAGCTACTGTGCTTTGTTTCTACAGCCATTAAACAGAGACAAAACACGGCAACCAACACTTCCCTGTTTTCTGTTCAGAAGGCTTTTAAAAAATATGCCATCACGGTCACTTCCTAAAGCTGGTGATAAAGCCACACCAAGAGAACGAAAAACAAAACAAAACAAAAAAACCCAGCCCACAAATTGTGTCATAAAAATTCAATCGTCTTCAGTGAACACTACCTTTAAGTTACAACAAGAATTCAGATACAATTGCCTGTTAATCCGTACCATTGAAGTTCCTGTCAAGACAGGAAATGAAAGACTGCATATATCTGCTACTGCAGTGTCTGCTGTTGGGTAAAATCTATCTAGATACCCATACAGATGTAAGATAGAAAGACTAAGATCTTCAGACGTATATAAGCAATTCTGAAGGAAAGGAAAAAGAAGATGAACCGCTGACAGCAATGCACTTGGTATCTCATTAATTTGACAGCTTGTGTTTCAATGTGGCATTTGAAATGCTGGTAGAATACAGAAATGCAGTTGAAATGTAAATCCACAGAAGGGTTCTGGCTGTTTTTAATGATTATATCTTTGCTCATGAGGTATGTGCTGAAAAAAACAGTACCTCTGCCCTGAAGCATATTTTATAGAATGAAGGACTATTTTTAGGACCACCGACTTGCTCCATTGCATCAGACTCTTTTTTCCTTCAAGTTGTCCATCCTGCTACTTGAGTACAACCCAGGTACTGTGAAGTTAAACATTATTTCATTCATATTTTAATGGCAATGATCTTAATTTATCCCAGTGCCCTTCCACAAGCTGCAGTAAAGAAAGATTTGCCTGAGTTTTCCTATTTGCTATATTGTTTTTGTAATTTATTTTTCTTTGCCTTATTACTGGTATGCCTATGTATGACTCCTGCCCCAAATCCCCCCAGGTTCACTACTTTCTTTTATAAGGTCATTTATTTTTATTTTTCCCAAGAATTCCAACTGCTTCCATTTTGAAACACTTTGTATCTGAAGTATCTACAGGAAATCTAGTTAGGAGCAAATCTGTCTTCTGCATAGGAACAATGCTTTGTCCATCTATCATCAGCAAGTGAACTAAAGAAGGTGAAGTCAGTTTTTGTACCAGCAGAACAGCATATGCATATGTAACTCTGAGAGATTTATCCAATGAATGGGCTACTGCTTTCATAGGCAAGTATTGAAGTAATCTATACAGGGAAAAAAGGGATAGGCTAGTCTGCAAGCAAATTCGTAGTATTTTGATGGAATGTCTTTGAAGGCAATTAGTATTTCCTTGGCAGCGAAATAGGTTTGTCATTTGGGGTAGCATTAAAATCTGCAAAAAGACTTTTGCTTTTGAGATTGGGACTTACAGAACCTGGAATAAAACACCTGCTCTGCCATAAAGCCTCAGTGTCACACAGGGCAACTTCCCTGATGTCTTCAGCTTGGCTTTCCTTTCTCTAAAATGGGAACAGCATTTGTTTTGTTCCATCAGTCATTCAGCATGGCTACCACATAATTAAGTCACCAGGACTACTCACAGAACCTCAAGTTCAGTACACACCTCATTTACTGCTGGCTTTTAAGCTACTAAGTATGCTATCACATTTGCATGTAGAACTAGCACAACAGACAGACATCAAGTGGAGGACCTGACATTTGCAAACAGACAGCACTCAGAAAGTGGGTGTCCAGGGGTTAAAAACTGAGATTTGACTTTTAAATAAACACCGTCCTTATGTAACAGAATGAAGTACTTTCCACTGAAAGATAATTTTGCTCTAGCTCCTCCAAATAAGTGGCAAAACTCTCTGTGACGACTGCATGCTTTTCTCCCTTTCTCTCATTTAACAGTTCTGACCTGTATTTTTCAGATTAGCTTTTTATGTAACAATTAGTAATGACTCCAAAACATAAAAAACTAACAGTATTTCAATAGATTTTCTTAGTGCCAACACTTGAAATGTTACAAGCATGCACATGGACCCCTCACATAGTGCTTCTAGTCAAATGTCTTCTAGAATTCCTAACTGAAGTACCAGGCAGCTTAAAGTATTTTAGGTTTGGCATTAGCTCTGTCTATTGGATCTGCTTCAAAAAATTTCTGAAAATGGACAAAACTAAAGGCCAAATTTTGAAGAAAAATGAATTAAAATAAGAAGTCAGTCTACTAAACAAAGCCATAGCAGAAATCCTCAAGTAGTAAAGCTGAAGATCAAAAACTAAAAGCAGTACGGAGAAGTAATGCAGGATGTTAAATGTTATAATAAACGTTGCTGGCGAGGACGCCTTTAAGAACATTACTGCTGTTAGTAGTATAAATCAGGTTTAAAAAAGAAAAATAAAGAAGAAAATGAAAAAGAATGGTTTTCAGCGTGCTTCACTTATTGTAGCTTGAAAGCAAACTCCAGTAGCAAACCATACAGAGACTTATAAACAGGAGCAGCCCTCTTGGAAAATTACAAGGTAAGAATGCGGCCAGCAGGCACAGACCACAAATTACTTCACTGTTTTCATGCAGTTTCAACCATATTTGTTCTCTCTGTGCCCAGCTACATGAAACACCCTTGGAAGATGTAGGGATCACGTGAAGCTTGCACTGCCGTAATACAAGTGAAACGCCCAGTGCAGTTGTGAAACACAAGGAGCACTCAGAGGAAAAAAAAAATGTCATTGGACATGCTATAAAGTATATTCAAAAACAAGTATGGCTTCACAAACACCAAATGGTGATCTGGGGTTAGAAATACCTAGCTGAGAATAAACACATATTTCTCATCTATATTCTCCCTAAAATTGGCAGCACCTCGGCTCTCAGGTAGCAGCCCACAGCACCAGGAAAGGCACAGCGTCTGAAAGGAGCAGACCAGACAGAGCTTCTCAAGGCAACTTGCTTAATGTGCAGTGAGTGCCTGCTCCAGACCTACAGTAGCGTGAAGGAGATAATCTGGGTGTGCACACCAGAGCTGAACAGGAGAGCAGTGTTCACTAACCCAAAAGCCACAATGCAGCCAGAAGAGGATTCTTGTAAAAACAGCTTTGAAAAAGTGCATTGCCAAGAAAAGAGGAGGTAGCTGGCAGTTCGCATCAGCTGAGACAAAAACAACAAAAAAAGTTAAGGCTGAATTATTAAGTGCTGGCACCAGAGAAGAGAGGGGTGCTTTTAACAGACGGCAATTAAGGATTTGGCAAGCATCTGGAGAAGAGGAAAGAGTGTGAGCCAAAGATAAGGCTAATATCGCAAGTCCAGATAACAGAGAAAGACAGGAACACAATGAGAAATGCATAACAGAGAGGTAATGAATTTATAGCAGTACAACATCCACTAGGCCCTACAGAGCAAGGAAGCAAAGGTGCAAGGAGCTGTGGAAAAAAACAAAAACAAAACACATTTGGAAGTGGAGATGGCAATGCTGACAGTCATCAAATATTAGGCAGAGGCAATAACACACACCCATGGAAGCAGATGACTAACTTTTTGATCCGAGAAAAATAGAAACAGAGGAAGTTAATGAATGAACTGTAGAAAATGTCGAGAGAAGAAGGGAGAGGAAAGCTGGGAAGTAAAGATGCACAATGAATGATAAGCAGAGAATTGGACACAGGTGTTTCAGGCTTAGGGAAGAAAATGAGGGGGAGAAAAACAGCCAGGTTAACAGTGTGTTCCTACCTCCTTAACTGAAGCAAGAGCTAATCTATGAAGGGTGAGCAGCGTGCCCTATCCTTGTTAATTATTTAACCTCAACTTTTTGCTGAAGGTGAAGGCAACACTTTGCTGAAAGTGGTGCCTTGTAATTTACTATGTAGTTTCATTAACTACTGGTTAATAGAAGAAAGGGACACGATGAAACAGTCATTTAGAATTTAGTCACCCTTTATATATATATATATATGCATATTAAAATATATATATATATGTTTAATTTACTATTTTTACTTCCTTTTAATAAATCAAAGTATTTCACTGCATATGCCTCAGCACACAGCAACACTAAACAGCAATCTCAGAGTTCAGCACCGAACACTTTTTGAGTCTTTCATTCGTGTCGCTAAGGAGAGATCTTGGAACTTGCTTTCTATTTAATGATTGACATTAACACGTAAACAGCAGAAAAAAAATGAACAGCTTAAGATGGAAATGTTCACACTAGTAGGTCACGGGTAGCACAGAAACTTAGCAATTACTAAAAAGTTCAGCGCAGAACAAAAGCTCACGAGTTACACTGTGTGACGTCCAACGAAGGAAAGAACAAAGTAACAAAAACTCTTTTTTGCCTCAGTGAGCCCCCAGATTCGGTACGCTTTTTGCCAAAGAAAGTACACAGTGCTGCAAATCCTGTATTGTTAAATCTCTCTGCTTCTCAGGTCAAGTGATTTAGATAAAATTTTACATGTTCATGCAAAGAGAAGAGCATTTAGTCACGAAACTGAAAGAAAGAGCATTTGTGTATGCACTAACCAATTTCTGATGATCTCACTGTATGTGTCTTGTGATTTGTGAATGCCCAAGGATGGTGTCACAGGGAATTTCTGATCTGCTCCATTATTAACCTACTGAAAACACACATCTGACTGAAGATCACACTAGGTTTTAATCACAGTACTTTCCTCAAAGAACCCCAGGAAATCCCAACAGATGACACCATATTTCTCCTCCCTTCTCTTGCAATAACTGAAGATTCTGCATGTTCATAACAAGAGGACATCAGCTCTTCTTTCTGCCAGCAGATAGACAAGGCAGCATCAGAAGGCAAGAGAAATTAAAGGCTAAACACATTGCCTACTTCTTCATAGAAATTTCACATGTTCGTTTTCCTTATGTTAGCTAATCCTTCATTTAAAAGAGAAGGTCTTTCCTAATGTCATTTTCCAACTGTAAACTCATGGCAGTTCTACGTATTAAAAGAACAAGAATTTCTATATTAAATCATGCACTTCACAGAATAATAGATGTAAACTAAACTACATATAGTTTAGATAAACTGGATTAGTGTTTTTAAGTAGCTTCAAAGGAGTAATGTTAGAATGACTCAATATCAGCTGGTACTGAAAAGTGTAAGTGCCATTGAAAATGGGAGTACTCTGGATCCATCTCCTCCATAAATAAGTATTTCTCTTGCTTTAAATCTCTCCAGTATTCAAAAATAAACATACTGATATTAGTTTCATCTTGCAATCCTGGTGTCATTTTCTTAATGGTTAAATTTACAATTCAAATTCAAGTGCTGTTTTAGGTTGGGAAGCTGAGTAACAAATCTGAAATGAACTTAAATCTTTAGCTGCCTTGAAATCCCGCTTTCTTTGACCACCAACCAAATTTAAAACCGACAAAAAAGTAATAACGTTATCTTAATTATGTTAAGATAAGGCTAATCTAGTAACCGTGTGTCATGTTTCTAGGTAGACCAACCATGAAACACTGCTCCTTAGACATCCAGGGCCATGAGTAATTTTGTTTCTTTAAATGATTTGACAATTCACTAGAACTATTAGATTTTACCAAAGTTTGATGTTTCTTATTCACAGAACACCATTAATACCAACTCAAGTCAAGGAAGTTATTTACACCCTGCAGTGATATAGCTACCCTATTGACAGTAAAAAATCTGGAAAGAAAAATGCAACGTTACATTCAGATACTTAAGCTGCTCATCAAAGTACTCTGCTCTCCATAACAAAAAAAAAATCATGACAGTAAGTCCGATTTCCCTTGGCTTCCCAAAAGTCAAACTTCCCATTGAGCCCATTCTTTTATCAGTGTAAATGCAAGTGCTATGTGAATAGAAGTGGTACAGCTTCCACTCATACACCTAGGCAAAGAATGGTTGTAAACAAATGAAAATCTTCAATGAGAAACATTTCTTTAGGAAAAAAAAATTTACCATTGGGATGGCCAAACTCTTGAAAAGGCTTTCTAGTGAGGTGGTTGATTCCCCATTCTTGTCAGTGTTCAAGAAGCATTTAGAGGCATAATCAATAATGTGCTTCAGTGTTTGGTTAGCCTTGAAGTACTCAGGCAGTTGGATTAGATCTTTGAAGGGTCCTTCCAACTGAACTCTTCTGTTCTACTTATATTACACAGTATATCTACTTCTTACCACTTATACAATCAAAGCAAAAGGAGAGAGGGGAAGGTAACACAGAGAAACAAGACTTAGGAAAATAAATCAAAATAACAATGTTATTGTGAATGTGTAACTGAGGTGTTTAAAACAGAAGGGTTTTATTTTGTTGTTTTTGTTGTCCACACCATCCTACTAGGTCAAGCTTACTGCTGAACCTACTGAACTGAAGAGATGTATTTTATTTAGTTTCAGAATTGCCTGAGGCCAAATCCACACAGGAAAAAAAAAAAAAGAATAAGAGAAGCCTCCATTAAATTACACTCGGAATTATTATTTGGCTTCTATTCAAGCTCAGAAATTTTACCCTTTGTTAGGATTACCTCTTTATTATTAAATATTTTATTTAGATCTTGTCCGAGTGCTCTGAAATCTGTCTGTTAAGATCGATCATTTTCTATTTTATATAGTAACCAATGGTAGAACGTCTAGTGTATTAACTGTCTTTAAAACTGCGGTACTGTACAACTCGCTTCATAAACCTAATAGATATCAGAATTGACACACTCTGAAAACACAGCACGTCTATCAGAAAACTCATAACTGGCAGAACTCTTATAAACTAACACCGTATTATCCTCAGAAGCCTTTGAAGGATTTAGTAGACAAGGAACGTAGTCAGAATTTTTGTTGCTTAAAACTTTTTTTTTGCACTAGCAAACAAAAATGAAATTTCTGAAATGAGAATCTGCATTTTTCATTTTCATACTGATATACCAAACTTATCTTCTGTTATACTCAAAAGGACAATACAAGAGACTACTCAATTGCAGGCACATAACCAACACCTAAAGCTTAAGCTTTCCCTACAGCTTGACCAAGTAATCACATTATTCTTTTGGTCTGAACAAGAAGGCAAACACATCCGCTGGCACTCATCTATCAGAAGAATAGCACCTTGAAAGCTGATAAACATGATAGCTACCACATCAATTAATACACATGGCAACAGCTACAGATATGACAGCATATCGTTAATATGATAGATATCAAATGGTAGTACAATGGAGCTGAAAAATAAAGGGTTTTGCAGAAACTGAGGACCAGTACAAATGACCTTATTCTTCCCACACTGAGATCCCTTTCAGAGCAACATAAACTAAAGGAGTGAGCTTCAATTCCCATATTTCATTTTGTGATACAACTGGGTAATGTGAATGGCTTCATGTATTAACTACAGAAAGAACGTTTTTGTGATTTGAGATTTAACAGAAACACCGTAACACCTAACTTACTGCTCCGGGTTCTGCTATTTCTGCTTCTCACGGGCAAAACTTCCCTTGGAAGGATGAAATTTACTTCAAGATCTATTTTTCCTCCAGCCATTACCCGAACCTCTGTCAAAGCTAGGGCTGAATTTTTGCCTCCCTGCTCTCACCCAGCTGATTGAAAGGTTTCCTGGTGGCATCTCCAGAACGAGGATTTCATCACAAACCCCGTGAGACTTTGGGGTGCACAGATTATTAAAGGCACATCATACCATGCTGCAAAATCAAAAAGCCTTTACAAGGAACAGTCAATTTCTCTTACAGGAACCCTGGACAGATGGCAGGATTGGACTATCACTAAATCAGCTTAGTCAAATACATTATTAGTCCTCCGGTCCAATAATTCACTGTGTATTCTTAATGAAATCGCTGAATGTAAAGGGCGATGTGCCAAGCTTAAAGCAAGTAAACAACAGAAATCCACTTTCCTCCAAGATCAACCCTCTCCTGATAAACATATATGAGTCACAAAAGTCTGAGCTCCTCTTGAAAAAGCAGTTCATTACAAAGCACAGAAGACCAAAATCTAAATTCTACCTTTGTGCATGTGTTTTCTATATAATCAAGTGTCTCTTGTTTACTTGTGACTATGAAGCAATTCAGGCAAATCATGGGGACGGATGAGTGCCTGCTGCAGAGCAGTCACATCAAGGAATATCATAATGGGCTCTCAAGTACCTGAATCACCAGGTCACTCGCAGGCTGGACACACAGCATCTCCTGAGGTAATGCCATCAACAAATGATGAGCACTTCACTCATGACCACCAGCACCTAATGTTCCAGCATACCCTAATGCTTTCCAGCAAAGATGCATGACTCTGCTTTGATTCCCAACAGGCTACCCCTGAATCCTTGTTAATTCTCCTCTTAACAGCACAATGATCCACAAGCTTTCATGGAATTACCAGACGTGCACCCTATCATTCACAGAGAGCTTTGCCAACAACAGTCAGTCGAATGTTTACTAAGGCAAATTACTCTCATAAAAACATTTCTGCCTGTCCTCAGTGACAGCTCCTTTGTCACCGTAAGGACAGAGCTCAGAAAGTAGAACTAAACGCCACCACTGCATGTGCCAGTGATTCTTCACTGCTGCAACTGCCCCTCCATCAGGATGCAACTTCACTGTACATCCAGGGATTAAAAGAAAAATAAATAAATAAATCCTAGATATAAGTACACAGTAAATAAGCCTACTTAATACTGCTTAAATTTCGAGCACACAGCACACCAGACTGTAGGCATGGCATTGTTTTTAATACAAAATTATTACACAGCTTTTCAAATCCTACCACTCTGTGCTATTAAATCCAAGGTCTCGTCTCCATTAGCATGTGAGAGATGGCTGATCTTCTGTTTGATTCAGTACAATGAATAACAAGTATTTATCTGTATCGAAATAAACATGGTATCTCTACAATCTATTTACTTCCCTAATCTGTTGCCTGAAACAGTCATCATTTCATGTTCCCAATGAAAAAAAAAAGAAAAAACCTCCACAGACAAATACCATAATTTTCAATGCATGTAAAGATTTGTAATAATTATATGAAATACATATAACCAATAGCTTGCAGACACAGCACACAAAAGGCTCCTTAAAACATTGTGACAATTGATTCACTCTGTGATTTGACATGAGCTGGATGATGTTGAAGCAATTTATTCACCATTGTTTCGGACAGGTTATTTCATTAGTTCCTGACTTTTGAACAAATGAGAGAGTTTGTGTGTATCTTTATACCAGCATACACACCACTTAATGCACACAACAAGCCTATGATGTTAGGTGGGTCTTCTCCAATACCTGGCAATTAACCTCTCCTACATATGAGTCACTCACATTCACAGAATGCTTTCTATATGAGCGCTGCATGTTTACAAATGAGGTTGGCATATTTTATATAATCTTCACCACCTCGGCTGAGACAACAAAGCAGAGCTATCATCACATACAGAGTCACAGGCAGACGCACATTAAATAAGGTCATCTGATTCCTTACTTCCCACTATGGCTATGGCAACTGGACCCTGTATTCCACACATAGCTTGAAATAAGTGGAGTACTGATTCAGAATAGCTTATATGTTCCTCGAAAAAAGTTATGATTACTGTTAGCTACATTTTTGAGGAGTTTCCCACAAACTCTAATACATTCAATTAGGCCATACTCTTTTCCACAGGAATCAAAAAAGTGCAATATGCTCTCAGCTGAATTCCTGGTTCTGAAAAACACCAGCATCATCCTAACCAAGTCTAAAGCTGCGGCCTCTAGGGGATTTTGGAGCAGGAAGGAGCCACTGACTCCTTCGCTGTCTCCTTCAAGATGACAAAAGACAAACAGAAGAGTCAATATGACCGTGGTCACAGCGATTATTAGAGACAATTTAAAGTGCTGCATTTGTCCCAAGGCAAATTCTAACCCGCTGAAGTTTTTCCTTTCTAACCATTGTCAAAAGTAATTTTTAAAAAATACAAACATTAAAAAGCTCTTTCTCCATGGCAGATAATGAAGTACAAAATATCCAACTGAATCTCAACAATCCCTTCTGAAACAAAAGCATTTTTATTTACCCCAAATTGATTTTTTTTTAATGTTCCCTTACAAATGCTTCAACAGAGGTTTATTATCATCATCTCCATTTTTACTGTTAGGGTCTTTCATTATCTTCTGTTAAAAAAACGCACAGCAAAATTGTAAACAGTATTTAGCATGCAAAGCAAGTGACACAGTAGATCATCATTTCTAAGTAAGGTACTACACTCACAAACCAAGTTTCTGCAGATTCTGGAGTAAGAACAGAAAAACATGTTGACTTTCAATGTGTGTACTCGCTTCTGCCAGGAATTACTCCTTGCCCTGCATCCTGCTGAAAGAACCTCCCCATTCTGTTACAAACGCTCGCAAGAATCTGGATGGCTTTGGCAATTTGCCACGTGTGTTGAATTAGCTGCCTTTTCATTTTGCCCTTAAACCAGCCATTTCCATACACAGTTTTATCTAAATATAAACCTTATGGCAACAGCCATTTGTCACCTTCACATATATTATTGATGAGAAAACAGACAGCCCACCAATTAGGATGCCTGCACTGATGCTATCTCCAGGCGAAGCCTGAGGTACTGATAGAACAGCTGAAGTAAAAACTCAGTTTTACACTTGAAAGAAAGTTCAAAGGCAATGAGAACAAACTGCCCTGGGAAGGACACAGATAGCTGTGTTTACTGCTGGAAAAGTTTATTTAAGTAGTAGACTATATGACTTACTCTGTATCACAATAAACAACTATGAGTTGACATCCTGTTCAACTAGAAGGTCTGCTTAGTTTTCATTCAAGCTTTGGATTAAATCTATGAATCTGACATAATAATGATAGCTTGAACATTCTTTTAACCCTCATCACAGCTTAGTATCAAAGATGCCGTGTCAAATAATGGTCAAGATGCAAAGCGAACAGTTTCAACTGGTTTTGTCTCTCTATTGCTAGCACAACAAGACATCATACAGTATTTCCTAGGCCCCATATTGCCAATTTTAAATGAAAAGAAATACTAAAAGCACAGGATATCAGGACAACATTAGGTGGACAAACAGTTTTGAGATCACTTGTCTTCTCTGCTTCTATCCAAATTCCGAGGATGTCAAATAGCATCAACCTATTCTGTAAACACTAAGGATTTCTTCCACAATCTACGAGTTGTTTCTAAAATAACTACATCAAGAGAATTTACCCGAGAGACATTATCTAAAACAAAATATTCTGCTGAAGATTCATACTTAAAAGAAACAACAATGCACAAGTTTATATTGTATCTCCAGCCCTGTTTATTGAAAACCACATGGGCTTTCTTTCCTCTGTATCTGAGCATGAGACCCAATATCTCACATTAAGACACATTTAAGCACATGTTCATGTGCAATAAATACTACACATGTTTCACAGTAAGACTTCCCATTGAAAACGTTCCACATTTACACTATATGACAATGAAAAAGCTGAGCTAAATCAGCACTGCCAGAGAACACAAATACTTCTCTTACCTCCATTTCTGTGCAGTGTAAATGCTCCGATTTATCTGCAATAAAAAAAAAAATAGCTTTCAGATTAAGTCAATGGGCGAAAAACACAGTTCTTTGCCTTACTTCTATCACACATTTCAGTAATACTGGAGTTATACATGCACCACAGACTTAACAACAAAAAGATCCTGCACTCTTAATTTGATCATAACTCTCCCTTTTATGATCTGTCTTTCATGTTTGGCTTCATTATTTAAATTGTATGAGTGATGCTCAGCCATGAAGGGAACATGCAAACACGTTGGCTTCAATTAAGTAGACGCAAATAATTATTTCAAGAGAAAAAACACCATTAATTCGCAACAAGGAAAAAAACACTGTTTCATTTGATACTACTGGGATATCAAAGAGTTGAACAAGAGCACCAAACACAAGAAAACTAAAGTAGAAATATCACTGTAAGATTTTTGTAAGTCCCCCTTCTCAATTTTTGCATCTCCAAAACATTGCTTCGGAATTTATATGATACAGGAAAAAGAAGTTTCTCAGCTGTTTCAGACTGAAAATCTCAATTTTCTCAAAATGCTTTGGTATAAAAGTGCGAGTGGCTTGAGAGATTATCAAAAAATAGGACAGAAATTCTGCATTGAATACCATTTCAACAGCAAGATTACCATTTCATATTGATAATTCATTACCAGAGCAGTGCAAAATAATTCTGGCAGGATGATCTTCTGTTGGAAGTTTCATCAAGAAAACACTGCACAGAAGGATCTCCATTTGAAAGGGGAGCTACCCAAAACTTTAATTTCAAAAGACACAGATGTTTTATTTCACTTCTTTTGCCTTTTTTTGGGTAGTGCTTCACTCGCACTCCTACATCTGCAGTCTGCAGCGCTGGGCCTGACCTGATGGTGCTCAGCCTGGGAGCGTGGAATGTAATTCTGCATCCCCATGCATCCAGAACTCAGGGCTGTGCATGTAGGCTAGATGTGTCTGCTCTGGGTGGTGGCTGCTGAGCACACCCAGGGAACCAAAGGCCTGAATAGAGTGGCTGGGGAGAGCCTGCAATTTGTAGCCCTAACTAGGAAGATTGCTTTTATCAGATTGCCTGGTGAGCTCAGGAAGCTCAACCAAGTGGTTAGCATAATATTAGCACTGAGGAACGATCACGTTGGCTTAACAAGCAAAATCTGAATGGCATGTAAAACTGGCAGCTCTAGGGAAGTCACCCACACAGAAAGAGATTAATTTTTCATATTGCACTAGTCACCTTGCCTTTGAAACTAAAGGTTAAACATGTCTTGAATGAATAGGGAACACCTAACCAGCAGAGGGAAAGCTGTTTGCCTTCATTTGGAACTCTCGCCAGCGCAAGCCGAACACTGAACGCTGGTGTCTGATTTCATAACCAAGCGCAGAAGAGTGACTTAAAAGGGAGGCTTTTAAATACATTTAGCGTCCTCTTCTCAGAAGGACTGGTGATTCTGGTTCATTCACATCAAGATCCATAAAAGAGCCATTTTTGGCTTTCAAAATGGTAAGACTTGTGTTACTATTTTAAATTATAATTGGGAGAAATTCACTAAACTTTTTAGTAGCCTACGACTACAAGCAGAGTTATGAATACTGGGGGCTAATTCTGGGAAATCTGAATGACTGCTGACCAAACCAACACAAATCCACAACGCAAGGCAATACAAGAGCAGTTCTCAGAAATGTAGTCCAAACAGGGGAAAAAGACAGCAATTTTAAACCTCTAACCATGCAGTGCATAGCAGACCTCCAGAACGTGTAACCACCAACTAACTGTTTCAAGTTGCATCTCCCGTAGTCTGGTGGAAGAGGAGTCAAACACCACCAGATGCTCTTAGCAGCACAGACACAAAGCACCCATCCCTGCACTTCAAAGCCACGCTGAGGTCCTACCAGGAGCCTTTGAAGAGAAGTCTTAACCAAATCCTTAAGTACAAAGCAAATCCATCAGCCCAGACCAAAAGAAACAACGTAAAAACCGCATTTACAAAGGAATAGCAAGAAATTCATCTCACGGCACCTTTGATAAATCTTTGATAAACTTTCATGAAAGCACTTGAACTTTAGAAACTCATCTTATTTCACAAATGATATTATCAAAATTAACTACTGCCTTCTGAGCAGTAATTCATTATTACTGTAACTAATGTAGAGAACATATTAAGCTGAATTTTTCACTCTCATGACATGCGAACTGGATACCACCAAAGAGACAGTATTTGAGACAGGTGCAAACTACTGATTGACATGCACCATTTTAATATGATAGATTTACCTCACTACTCCCTTCCCTACCCCTCTGAGCCCTGATTCCAGCTATACACGGAGCAGATTTCTCCACCCTGCTTGCACTGACTTATGGACACACTCCTCTGGAAATTTCCCAAGTGACCAAAGACCCAGGTACTAACAGGGCTCTCCCAAGAAACACACACTGGCTTGAATCTATCAGAATTGACGTGAATTTGCTTTTGTGTGGTCCACGCAAGCCAATTTACTCCTAATAGCCAGGAACAGAAATGTCTTCTCTTCAGCTGAGATTACTGAAAAAAAACAGGAACTTCTAAACATAGCCTAAGGGCCACACTTTCCTAATTTGCACTGGAAGGAATAAAAATACAACCCTATAAGTCATAAAACTGTCTCTGTTTGCCGTCTCTGTCTGCAAGCAGCCTTCAGTGTTTATCTGGTAACTAGGGGAAGGTTTACAAAGTCATTTCAGCTGTCGCTTCTTTACCATCGTTCTCCACTCTGTACAGCCATTCAGCTAGCTGCTAAGATGTGCAGCAATTTCACCATTCTTAACACCAAAATATAAGCTCCTCAGTAGCATTTTTCCATGACAGCTTTCCAACAGTGGCTAATGCATTCATTGCTAGCAAACAGCATAACTTTTACCATCAGGTTAACTTCACTTTACAAAGAGGCTGCAGTTTGGGAAATCACGTGATCTTTCGCTCATAAACTGGCAACAAGCAAAAACAGTTCATTTTTTGCAAGAAGCAAAGAGGCCTAAATAGGAGGTTTCTTGTATGTCTGAAAACAGTTTTCAAAGAGCCCCACATGTGTCATGAAATAATAATAACAGCAACAACACAACAACAAACCCCTAAGCAATGTTTTTTTCATTTCTCAGAATTTCTCTTTGAAAATTATTCATATTTCCAAGCCCCAGCAAGTGGAGTCGGGCCAAGCTTCCATCAAGCACTAAGGTACTCTGACTCATCCCTCAAGGCAGGAGCTTCAGGCTGCCATTTAGATGGGGAAAAATAATTCCTTTCACATAATGTCTCAGAATGCTGTTTTAAAATAAGACTGTACACAATTTATCAATAGCCCGTGCTTCACTCAAGTGTAATTGCCATGCCTTCCAAGGACGAGCAAATCACAGTTAAGAATCTACTCAGATTTAAAAACAAAACAGCAAGTGTATAATGTACTGCTGCCAGTACTAAGGAGCCTGCATTTAAGACTTCGTTTCAAGGCTGAAGTAGGTAATTTGGTGTGTTGAAATGGACTGATACAGGCTACACATGCGGGATTTACAGAACAATTTGCATTCCGCTGTCCAAAGAAATCCTAAACTACTGAGTCAATGTTTGTGATTTGACACCACAGCCACAGGGCTGTTGCTTCTACTATGAGCCGCTTAAGAGCCTAAGAGCACCTTCCTGGCCTGCCTTCAACATCCTCGGATCCTTTGGATGGACCTGAAAGCGCTGGCTTGCTTTCAGCATCAAGATTGTCAGCACTGATGTTCCAACAATCGTGTAGCTGATGTATGCTTTAGTAACAAGCCCGAAAGTGATTTTGTGTTGAAGTGTAATATTCTACTTAGATTTCACAGCCTACTTCTGTGCTTCTGGGCAAACCAAACCTACTTCTTCCACAAGAGTAGACCTCAGGGTGCCCTCAGGAAAGAGGGGCACTGCCCATTCAGTAAGTTGAATTTGTATTTGCTTTCTGGCTTTCAAGTCTTCAAGAGGTGCTGTACCTACACTAATAGTAGGCCTTTCCCAGCCCTTAAGAGATGAAGGAACTCCTTAAATGAAAAACATCAGACTCATTTGGGCAATACTCTCAGACACGGGATAAGGGGTTGGGTGGTGCTGTGTGGAGCTGGGGGTTGGAATTGACAATCCTTGTGGATCTCTTTCAACCTCAGATATTCTGTGATTCATTTAATCATCTGATTGCAGGAATTGGGGCATTCACTACCAAATCTGGCAAGACTTTCAGTCCAAGAGTCAAGACCAGTACCAATAAAAAGGAAAGGAAAAGAATGAAAAAAGCAAAGGCAACCAAGCAACATAAAAAGATGAATATGTAAAGAACTGGATTCATAATTACATCGAGAGAAAAATAATAATGTAGAAGGAGCAAGACAGATTTCTTGTCGAGGATGGATATTACAAGAGAAATAAATGAAAAACAATGGAAGGACGGAGAGAAATCTTGAGTAAAAGCAAGAACACATAAACGAACAAAATGCCAAAGTGGCAAAGAAAAATACAGGTCAAGGACAGGCTATGAGAACCACCATGCTGCGAGGTAGAAGGTGAAGAAGACTGAGAACAGGAAGAAGACTGGAATTAGGAGAGTTAACAAGAGACCCCTCAGAGTAGCTATTTTTAAAGAAAATGCTTAGGTCTTCACGATCAACACATCCCTCCTCTCAACTATGTCATTAAAGATGACAAGAAATGAGGTGAAACTTTGCAGCTCATCCAGTTGATGATTTGGAAACGGTCTGCCTCACTTTTCAAACTGGGACAAGACAAAGGAAAGAAAATACTCAAAAAGTACAAAGAAAATTCTTCAAGAGGATAGAAAAGGAGGCAAGAAATCTCCCACACCGTGTCAATCCTTCATCATGCCTTCGTTTCTCCATTCAACTTGGATTCACTGAAGCTACTCCTCATTTTGCACAGTCGTAAGTAATCAAAGAATCGCTGAATGTCTTGGGTTGGAAGGGATTCCAAGGATCTTTGAGTTCAACCCCCCTGCCACAGGATGGTTGGAATCTTCTATACAATGTACATTGTGGAAACCACTATACATTGTACAAAACAGGTAAGGACTGACAGTTCTTTTACATGGCTATATTTTGCAACAGAAATTATTCCAAAGTGATATTCTTTAATGCCAAATGTACAAACCCACTATGCGAAAGCAACCCTCTAAGATATGATACAATGGTTATTCATTGTTTTGTCACACTACTGCTCTGCACAAGGAAACTGGCTCTGGTCACTGGGCAATTCTTTTACAGTCATCTGCTCACCTTCTACAGCGAACCTCTAAGTCTACCTAAGGATCAAGTCAATTTTGTTACTCTAAGATAAATATGCACATCACCAAGTGCTGCTCAGCTCTATTCATAGCCACCATTCTCTTATGCAGATGCTTATTTAAGTACAGATAATGCACTCACTCTTCTCTGGCATGTCCATACATAAATCTTTCCCCCAAAATGCCTGACTATGCACTCAGAGTTCACATGTCTCAAAAAGCTTTCTTCACTAAAGTTCTGTTTCTCTAATTAGATTTTCATTCCTCCTGGAGCTATCCACTTGTTTGCCAGCCCAACAAGCGTGTGTGCTTGCAACAGAATGCTGACTCCACTCAGGCCACTGGGAGTTTCCAGCAGACCACAGCTTTCCTAAACTGATACCACAGCACTGGAGTACCAGTTATGAGCCTTTACCAGCTGTTAATCAACACTCTCAAACAGATGGAAAAGTAGTCCTTGCTTTTCCCCTACCTTGGCTATACCTGCAGTCTTGTATTTACATTGTACAAACTGACTCACCTTTTTGTTGCTCTTAAAGTGCACAGCAATAAAATTCAATAGCACGCTCACAGCTCTGCATGCGTCACACAAACTAGCTTAAGGTTTTATCAGGACTGGAACAATAATTGTTCTGTCTCTTTACCGGATCCAACTCTGTAATCTAATAAATTAATTCAGAAACAAGAAGTTTTTTTGCAGCTTTCTTTTGATAGAGATGATGAAAAAGTTCTCACTTTTCTATGATACAATATGATTGACATTCATTGTCAAGAGGGATCCAGGATCCTCTCATTGCCTGCCTTACCACAGCCCACCTGCTCCAACTTCAGCAGGACAGTCACGCTCCATCCAGGCTCCTTCAGCATGCTGCTGTGGGTCAGCCTCACTGCCTGATGCCGTTCTCAGCCCTGAATCACCCCATTAAAGGCTACTCTGTCACACCATCACAACTACTGCCTTCATTTTTAAAGTCCTTAAAATGATAACCCACTCCTACCTATCATCCCTCACTAAGTTACTACCTGGTAAACTGTCACCTTCAGCCAGCCCCTGAAGCTGCACTCCATTACTCATTACTTTTTATTGTCATTATGAATATCCAAAGCTCACAACTCCTCAGAGTCTCTTGCTCTCAAGTTTTTCTTTGGAGTCACAAATACAAACTTCAGACAGCACCAAATCACTATGCCTTCACAGCCTGATTTGCAACAATGTAAATGTCATAATTAGTAACAGAGGTCACCTATCACTGTTGGTAGCTTTCTTCCACTAGTTTCGTACAAGCATCTGGAATGTGAATTAATGTATTTAGTTATTTGAAACCATAGATACTATTCTGTTAAACTGGGGTCTTCCTGTTACTCTCTCTGCAACAAGGTCCCTGCGAGCCCACTTCACAGAGAGCCCGCCTAAACTCCCAGTGCTTCAGCATAAGCCACAACTGGAAGCCTTCCAGCTACTCATGCACTAGAAGATACTCTAATGGTAGAAAGCTTGGCATGACTGAGGCCTGAGCTTCTTCTCTTTTACTGATGAGCACAGCAAGCAACAGAGATGAAGCATTAACCTTAACCCACCAAGGCTCTTCTCTGCTGTCTAGAGCCATTTTCTTCCTACTTTGACTTCTGACATTACTAGATATATACCTTAAAACTTGAACAAGAGACAGTGAAGCTTAACCCATATATATTTAAATACAGATGTTTCTGAATACTCTTCTGGACTCAGAGCATAATTGTTAATTCGAGAAGTGGGATTTATTTCAGCAGTATTCACAGCAGCACCTATTTTGAAATTCAAACAGCAACCACAGCTACTCCTATCTATTATCTTTCAAAAGGATTGACCAAATTAGAAGGAAAACATGAGGACATTCATTTTGTTCCAAAAAGCTTGCATATTTTTCCTCATCATTCTTCAGGAGACTGGGAGATGAGAATGTCTCGATGCACAGAAGCTCAATTTGCATTTATTAGCCTTATAATTTCCACCCTGCCTTCCAGTAGCTGGGCACACAAAGAAGAACATGAAAATCACTACAACTGCCAACACCGTGTAAGCTATCCCTCTCTAGCATGTCTCACCCTGAGCTCTCCGAGTCCCATGAAAGCCACCACGCAGTCAGCTTCTCTGTGATCTTTCTGGTTCAAAGCAGGAATACCCCCTGCACCATACCCTTGCTCTGAACACCTGGCAGCTGTCCCAGAGAAAACCTGCACGGTACTTAACGCAGACAAAGCCAGCAGCAGCCTCCCTCTGTGTCTCCTCCTCCTGGGCCAAAGCACGGCACAGGCAAGGCCCGCTGCCATCACAGGCAGCAAGGCTGAGGAGTGCAGCCTGTGTGCAGGCCTCAGCAGCTGAAACATGATTTCTCCATGCTAGTTCATCCCCAGAACTGTCTTCTAGAGTAGAGGGAAAAGCAACGACCGCCACTTGCAAGCACTGCTCCTCAAGGAGAGGACTCGAGGAGAGGACTCAAACCACACGTTTACACCAAACGTTTAAACTCGTTCTGAAGTTGGTTCTGATTGCAGCTGGTACTTCGGTAGATGCCACCCTGACTTCACTTCGTGACAACTGCAAGCAAAATAGAGAACAAAATGTGCAGTAGGTAAAATACTTTCTGTGCTTTATCTCCAGTTTCATCTGGGGTATTTCTAAGCAACCCACATATCTGTGATATTGAGATGTCAGGCAGTTTCAATGATTCATATGATGATGACCACAGAGAACTCCTCATTTTTTGCACGTTCAGGTTTGTTCCTTTCCTCACTGGCAGACAGTATGGTTTGCAACACACTGTGAAAACATCACTTCATCAGTGTCCCTAAAGCAAACTCTGTGACACGGCCGCATTTGCTCTCGAATTAGCCTGAGCTCTGCTGACAGGCGTGACTGATCACATCGTTCCCCGCAGCCCTGAACAAAGCCCGAATGTTCGCTACCCAAAGGCACCATTCTTCGGGGACTCCTTTATTTGCCCACACAGGATTCTCTTGTGCACAGACACAGAAACCAACAGCCAACACTGGATTCTGTGAATCACCCAAACCTATGCACCAACCTACAGTCATACATTTTTTATGCAGTAACAAAACAGTTTCACAGCTCATAGCGTTAACCCACAGAAGCCCTACTGCTCCCACTAATCTCCTGACACAGCCACTCAAACCCTACTTGCCCAAGATATAAAGGCAGGAAAACAATGATGGGGTATCCTTCCTGACCCTCACTCACTGAGGATTCACGTCAGGTAATATGAACGCTCACACAATAATGAACAATTGGGTGATGCTTCCATCCTGAATTCCTTTTTCTTCTAGTTAGCCAAAACCTAATTGATTAAAAAATAATAAGATATATTGTCAAATAGGAACAGACTCTATCAGTAAAAATCAAGAAGATCTGAAAACTGTTCTCTGGTTTTGGTTAATAACAGGGGTTTGGTGTCAAGGCTGTTTTCCTGCCCTCAGTATCAGTGAAACTCATCTTTGTTTCCTACCTCAAGGACATTCTATTCATTTTCTGGGTATTTTTAGCTGGAATTTCAAGCACTGCACATTAGCCAGAAAACTGATTCACAAGAAACGGGTTAGGAAACGTACCACTGAATTCTACATAATCAGTACTGCTCTTTAAGGGAACTTCAATTTGTATCTCAAGAGTAAAATTAATGTGTTCAGACAGAGCTGTAGGGCCCATGCTGCTGCACAGAGCTCACCAACCATAGCACCAGGGTAGTGCTCCTTCCATTCTCAATGCAACTAAGCAGAAGGCATGAGTGTTAAAGATGATATCCATTTGAGAGGCTTGTGCTGAAACTGGGTCACAATGCTCAATAACCACCACCTAAGGACGCTGCGGGGAGCAGTAAAGAAAAGAAATGGAGCAGCTCAAAAAATACCAAAAAGAAGCAAGCTATCAGCTCATCAGTATAACGCGTTATCAACATTCGCTGTATCATGCAAATGATGGTTTCCAATAGAAACCTGTACAGGCTCCACAAACCAACACATAAAAGCCGCTTGACCGGAACCACACTGGTTTTGTGCTGTTTGACAGTTACTCCTACAAACACACAGAATCCTTTGTACGAGCTCAAAGGCTGAGCAATGCATTGCCCCCAGTGTGCTCAAAGCTACAGATGCGGGGGAGATGGGGGAAGTACCCCAGAAGGAATGCTGCTGCTGTGCAGATTCAGGCAGGAGTGGGATCACCCAGCAGTGGACAGCTGGCAGCAGGCTCCCTCCTGCCTCCTCCCTCGGAGAAGCATGAACTTCACACCCTGATGCACCCAACACCTTCCTACAGGCCACAACGTGCATTGGTCGTCACAACAGCAAGGAAAAAACAACAAAAGGGAAAGAAACAAATAACATACTAAATCACTGCAGTTCCTACAGCTGAACAGAGAGGAGGAGGAGTCTGATAGCATCTCAGAGCACTATAAGTAAAGCAGCAGGCAGCATGCAGTACTTTGCGTTCTTGTGACATGCTGGGTATCCCCCCAGCACCTCTGGATGCTGGGCTGGCCTTCTGTTAACATTAAAATAACCTAGTTTTTAAATTAAAAAGCACATCAGAACACATTTAAATGGTAAACAACTATCAGGCTCATTTAACTCATGGAAGGAGATCAGGGCCCCTGCTCCATTCTGTGCGTTCTGACGTTTGCATGTACAGCCGGCTCCAAGACCAGATTACTGTGAATCTCTGCAAAGACTTCAGCCAGACACCCCATCAAAAGGCCCCATTAACGAGCAACACCCAGCATAATACCCACGCTCCCATTTTGTGAACTGCGCTCTGCAGCCCTGACACCTCTGTCTTGGGAAACCCAGTGCGGCTGCACGTCGGCGGATCGCTTCCCGAGCGGCGGCGGGTTGCATCCCAGCGCTGGCCGGCTTGACTTTCTTATCTGAAAGCAAGCTTTACGCGCAAGCACGTCTATAGGCAGCCCGGCCCGCGGTGCAGCCCGAGCATCAGCGCCGCACGCACGGCCCCGGCAGGACCCCCGTTCCCGCGGCCTTACCTGCGGAGGGCGGCGCGCGGCGGGGCTCGGCCTGCTGCAGGGTAACGGCCCCGTCCCGCCACACGCGGAGGTGGGCGGCCGCCCCCAGCCTGCCCGCGGGGCTCTCCCGGCGGTGGGCCCGCAGCCAGGCGCAGCACTGGTAGCACACGGCCCACGCCTGCTCCTCGTTGATGGGCTGGTTGTAGAGCCGGAGGATCTCCTCCAGCGATAGCGCCTCCGGCTGCCCGCCGGCCCCGCCGTCCTCCTCCTCGGCGGCGGCGGCGGAGGGGCGGGAGGCGCCGGGCTGGGGCTCCGTGCCGCGCTCCCCCGGTAGCGCCATGCCCCGCTCCGCCGCCCGGGCTGCCCGCGCTGCTCCTCGGCTCAGGCCCCGCCGCGGCTGCTGCTGCTGCTGCCGCTCGCGGTGCTGCTGCTGTTGCTGCTGCTGCTGCTGGTGGTGGTGCTGCCGCGCGGTCCCGCCGCGCTCATCCTCCCCGCCCCGCCAGTGGCAGCAGGCCGCCGGTCAGCCCGGCCCAGGCAGGCGGGCGGGCAGCGGCCGGCCGGCGGGAGGAGCGGCGCCCGCCGCTGCCGCCGCCGCAGGGGGCACAGCTCATAGCAACGCAATGGCGTCCTCGCCCGCCCCCGCCGCCAGCGGACGCTGCTCGGCGCCGCGGCGCCCCCTGCCGGCCGGCCCTGCCCGCTGCGTCAGGCACAGACGAGCCCGCGTCCTTGGGCCGCGGGTTCCGCGCAGCTTCGACCGTAACCCCCCCTCCGACATTTAGGAACCGTCCGATCCCACATCGCTATTACTCGTGTCCCAGGTCTCACAGAAAGCCTGAGCGAACACAGCGCTGCCTTCAAGCTGAGGGAGGGCCGCGGCTCCCGCGCAGCGCACACAGCCGGGGCCATGCAGCTCCCTGCCCGGGGGGAGCCGGATCGGCCTCCGGCACCAGCGCGGGCGAGAAAGTCCGCAGGCACAAAAAGGCCTGAGAGCAGCTTTGTGTGCGCAGCCCACAGCCAAAGCGGTCTGCAACACGGGAGGGAGCTGACAGGGCTGGGCCTGAGCAGGAGGCCCTCAAAGATGATGAAGGGCCTGGAGCATCTCCTGCGTGAGGAAAGGCTGAGTAACATGGCACTGTTCAGCCTGGGGAAAACAAGTCTGAGAGGGGAATCTTAAAAAGTTTGTAAATATCTAAAGGGAGATGGAAGGCAAATGGACGGGGCCAGGCTCTTCTCGGCAGTGTGTAGTGATAAGACAAGGAATAATGGCCTAGAACCCGAACATAGGAAGTTCCATACTAACATGTGGAAGAACTTTACCGTAAAGGTGACAGCACGCTGCCCAGAGAGGCTGTGGAGTCTCCTTCTATGGAGATATTCAAGGTCCATCTGGACACCTATAGTTTTACCTAGCTGCAGTTCTACTAAAGACAGTTAAACATCCCCTTTCAGTATCCTCTTCCTATGAGATTCGGGGCTGATAACCTACACACAGTATTTTGCAGTGCCCCCATCCGTACAAGCACAGTACCACACCGGCCAGGCAAGATACTGCCAGGTCCCAAAGAGCCACACACTGGTCCGTATTTTGCTTTTAACCATACTGAACAGAATGCTTTTTGCCCACTTGCAGTTACACGCACGTGTGTAAGGGATACCGGTGTAACTGAGACACAGCCAGTATTTAAACAAGCTGCTGCATTAGCCCATCCAATGCAATCCAGCTTTTCAACTTGTACTAGATACAATGAAAATGGGAGAAATTTGTCTGTTACACAGTGCAAAGTGCACCTTGACATAATTATTTCTTTGTCCACAGCTGCAATATGCATTGCAAGTTTCTCTAGCATTATTCATAACCATTAGAGAGAAGAGCCTCAACAGGTTTGGCTTTTGTCCCTCCAATCATCCACTGCCTTGCCAGGAAAAAGGGATGAGCTTAGACAGACATCAAACCCAGTACAGCCATTAACATGTTCAGGTGTCCAAGCCTTGTTTTCAAACATAAAAAAGCCCACCATAATTTATCACATTCACAGATAAACAGTACTACCTATACCTGACTGATCTTAAAAGCTACGGCTAGACTCAAAAGAGGCAGAAATAAATTTCCATTATGGAAAGGAAGCATAAATGAACTTCAGTAACTTCGGCTCTCACTCATTTGTAAAGAACACCCTGGACACCACTGGCATAGAGATAAAACAGACTACTTTCTAAATTAGTTCTTACATTAATTCAGTGCTGCGGAAAAGAAACCAATATTGCACATATGCATTTTAATAACGTGACCGACATTCTCGTAAGTATTAAAAGTAGCTTTTATTAAAATAAAACTCTCTGTATAAATACAATCATTGCTGTGTACACAATTCATTTCACTACAAACACACCGCCGTGTTCAAAATCAGCGCCGTTTATCTAAAATCCCTTTGTTCAGTTGTGGAATTTCATACGTAGGCACCTCATTTTGCACATCTAGAGAGGTATGAATCATTTCTGCTTGTCACAGGACAGAGCGATATTTACAAGCAAACATGATCCAAACAGCGCATGCAGATTCAGGGTATGCAAACACACGGACGCGAACGGCAAGTCGCACCTGGTCACCCCTACAACAGATTATTTCTTCACAAAAAGGAGACCTGTGACAGAAAACAGTAACAAACATCACCGAGCTGCCTTTTCAATTTTCAGTTACACGTGCAATCATTTGAAACCTGCTTGACAGTTCACTATGCGCACCCAAGGTCTGCTGATCCCAATAAGAAATACTGTTTTGCAGTGGGATGGCTGTTGTGTTGGAGGAGAACAAGATTACCACTGGCCACTATTAATAACTGCTGAGAAACTAACATAACTGTATTTCGGGGGGGGGAAAGAGACACTCTGTATTTAATCCATTAGAAGCCTGTCACCACTGAACCTGCCCAATTCAACACAGGAGCTGTACCACGTGGACCCAGTCGTTATGTATACCACACACTCCCACCAGTTCTTACTTCAGGAAGTTGGTTACCTTTAAAACCGCTATTCACAGAATCACAGAATTGTAGGGGTTGGAAGGGACCTCTAGAGATCATCGAGTCCAACCCCCCTGCCAAAGCAGGCTCCCTACACCACGTCGCACAGGTAGGCGTCCAGGCGGGTCTTGAATATCTCCAGAGAAGGAGACTCCACCACCTCCCTGGGCAGCCTGTTCCAGTGCTCCGTCACCCTCACCATAAAGAAGTTCTTGTGCACATTCGTGCGGAACTTCCTATGCTGAAGCTTCAGTCCATTTCCCCTAGTCCTATCCCCATGCACTACTGAAAAGAGACCAGCTATTCATAATTAAGCATTACTACTTGGTATTTATACACCCATAGTCTTACCGAAGACATGTGGCAAATGCTCTCCTAGCATTTCTGTACACAAAATGGATAGGAAACCCTTTAAACGTGTGACCATCGGGTACTGCTCTTCTTACAGCATCCTGAAACTCCTCGTTTCCTGCAGAAATACCCGTTGCACGTTCAAGCTCGTAGGCTGCTAGTGCTGGTGACAATAGATAGGATAGATGGTCATCCCAAACAGCAGAAAGGCCAAGATCCTGTGAAGCAAATCACAGCATGATGACAACCGTGCAGGAAAAACAAAACCTAGGATATTATTATGTTTGCATACTGTATAGTTCATACATTTATCTGAATCTATCTTTCAATTATAGTTCATGGAAGTGAACCTGTGAAGCAGTAAGATATGGATACCAATTCAAACACCAAACTAGAAGGATCAAGAATCAAACGCTACACATAAAATACCAAACATTTAATCGAGAAATTAAGTCAGAGTAGACTAAAACAAGACCAGCAGAGCAGTAACTGGATGTTTTGGCTTCAGTATCCTTGGAGGAAATACAAGACTACAGCGATAGTTGATAAAGAAAGAGCAGAAATATGGAAAAAAAGTCAACTAAGATTCACTTCACATTTATCTAATGTCTCTTGGAAGTTCACTTCAAAAAATAATGGATGAGTTCCCATAAGACTGAATGCACACACATACGTGCACTTTCCTTCTCCCATTCCACAAGTGCAAACAAGTAGAAAAATCTACCACTTCCACATTTGACGAGATTCATACCCTGAGAATTGTTTGCTACCCTCAGTTTGAGTTTGAGGTGGTAAGAGAGCAATTAAAAAAAGGAAAAAGGAGGGGTAAGGGCAGAAAGGGAGTTGGAAAGAGGAAGAGGATGAGAGAAGGAGAGAGGAGAGAAATCCTGATTAAGGAAAAAACTAACTTCCAGAAATACCTGCTAACTTTGTAAAGCATTGAGAGTAAAACCACAACGGCTGAAAGCCTGCTTCTAGTGAGGGACAAATAAATAAGACTGTGATGGATACGCTCAACTCACTGACAAACAGACTATCTTCTTAGTTCTTTCATAGAGCACTTATAAGTAGCCCATAGATACCTCTAAGCCAAAAATCACGCTCCTCAAAAGAGAGACAAAGGCCCCATGCGACCACAGAATTGCCACTGCAAATCCTAAGTATGACATCTAATCTAGCTCTGTACAATCAACCCAAATGTTTTTTTTTAGTTGCTTCAATTTTAACACACTGCATTTCCACAAAAGCTGATGGAAAGCATATTGCAAAGGTCTAAGTGTTTACATTACAAGCAGCTGTTCAAGTACACTGTATAAACATGCACTTTTATTACCTTAACAGATCAATAACAGTTTTTAAGCAAGATTACCTTCCTGTGTTCTGAGACAAGTATTCTCAGTTGCAATTCTATATCATTGCTTGCCACTGCTGCATCTATCGCCGAAGCACACAAAGGAGGAAAAGGGGGAACTGAAGATGCGGTTCCAGGAGAACACACTGATTTTATTGCTTCTGAACTCATGGGTTTCCACTTAGACTCATCCTGTAGGTCAAACACACAGACCTCCACTGCATCAGAGGGCTGACAGTTTCCATAGAACTTCTGATGGTTGAAGACACAACCTATCGTGCGATAAGGATACAATGGCTTGGGCTGTTCAACTATCGGAGGGTCATCGGGGTTGATAGGTCTGTGGATGTACCTGATGAAGACATCCAATTTTTTATTAACACACTTGGTATTTTAATGCCAGCTAAAAAGTACTTCAGTAGGACAGAAGTAAATCATTTCTCCTTTTAAAAACATAACCTAGATTTCTTTTCATTTCCCACCCCCCACGATGGCATCCTTTATTTACAGAAAAGTAATCACAGACATTTTGGAGGCACAGCATACAACAAACCACTTTTCTTCTTCAAATCTAGAAAAGCGAGCTACTTAATTGAGCAGGTGCCCAACAGCAATTACATTTTGCTCCAACATATTAGTACAGCTTCCACGTTATTTCTCAAAATGAGATGAATAAAGCTTAACATCTTATTTTCAACACTGGATATTAATCAGCTCTTTTCTAAAAGCTAAAAGTTTTACATTTGAATGTATGGTCCTACTGTACTTCTACCAATGTCACCTGCAGCTACGTATCACAAAAATTATGCTTCTGTAAGTATACTTCTTAGCGCTATTTGAAGCAATAATGATATAGACCAGCACTGTCATCCATATACAGGAAGTTCTTTTCATTGAAGTCCTGAGTATACTGTTTTATTCTGGTATAAAAACTGGGCTTGAGTACCATTCTATCCACTTGAGAGATAGGACTCATGGAACGAAAAGGGAAAGAGTTAACAGATTCCTGAAGCCTTACAGCACACAGCGTGCTCTCCTAAAAAAACTCAAGTGAGAGGGGATTTCAGAGAACTCGCAGAGATTTCTGCAGGGAATGAAGTAATGCGACACTGATTGCACAGATGAACTAAGACTAAAAGAAATATGGGCCCCTAAACAACTGTGTCAGATTTCATCCTCAAAACAGAAGTATACAGAGTAAAGATGCACAGACCAAAGTCTCCTAGATATTTAATTCAATGACAAGACAGGGAGATGAATATAACAAAGAAACAAGACAAAGCCAACAAGAACACACACACACACACAAAAACCCACCAGGAGAACTACATGAATCTCAATAGGCACTGTTTAGTTTTCTTATTTTCTTTTTACTCACCGATGTCCCGTTAAGCTCTCCCAAAAAGTAATTGTTCCATCAGTTCCACAAGTCATTACCCAAGTGTGGGGGATTCCTTTTGCTTTTGTTCCTACACACACAAAGGCTTCCAATCCATAGCCAAGAAGAAGACTGCACAGAAGATTAGCATGATCTTCACAGTCACCCTAGGCAGTAAATGTTTGTATGTTGGTTTGACTATCAGGCATAGCTAAAAACATTAGAAAAAGAAAGCAGTATTTCTCCAGTTGTTATCTAACAAGTCACGTTTCCCTCCCATTTACCTAAAACATGCACCAGAAGTCAGGACTTCAAGGTTTACAAACTTAAGAATCTTGAATTCCTTTTAATATGCACCATATCAAAGTATATCAGGCTTTTACAACTTCCAAGACTGTAGTAAGAATACAGTAGAAAAATAAGTTCTGTGCACACGTTATAGAAAAGCGAGCCCAAATCAGGACCTATCCATCTACAAAGACCAAACTAACATTCTAATGACATCCACAAAGGTACATTAGTCAAATACCTGAGGCAATATCAGAGATCAGAAGTTAGGAAACTTAAATACTAAATGAAATATACAACTTTCATAACTTTACTGCCTGAAACGTACTGTCAATGTTCAGAAAGATATTGTAATACTATAATGGAACAATAATAGCAGGGTGGCAAAGTCTTTGGCTACAGCAAATGAGAATGAGCCCAAATGCAGCAGCCACAGATGTAAAAATGAAGGAAAAGAGCTGCTTACCTTTGGAAAGCCATAGGTAGGAAGGGATCTCCAGCAAGAGATACCCTTACCCCCACTGCCAACCCTTAAACGAGGTCTGGGAAGGGGTGGATCCTGACTCCACTCCTTCCAGTCACTCAGGTGCACTGCATGTACCTGAACTCCCCTGGGTTGGCCCTGCCTTCCCAATAGGTGCTCAATCACTGTTTCAAGCCATAACTTTGTATTTCCACTATAGATATAAAACAGGATCTCCCAAGATTTAGCTATTAAGCTATTGAACAGCTGAAAGTCATGTCTCACTGTATTTCCTGTCAATCAGAACAAAATTTTCTTCGTGTTAAGAAATTGGTAGCAATAAATTGATGATGTCTAATTTTTCCTCTTACATTCCTTGCAAAATGCTAGGTGTAAAAGAAGAAAATTCCACACGCAACAAAGCCTCCCTAATACAAATCATGGCATTAATCAGATAAATAGCATAATCTTCCTCTAATATAATCTACAAAGGAAGTATCAAGGTAAGTACATTTAAACAAGTTCCTGGTGAATGCATTAATTTAATAACATGTCATGGTTTTGGCCAGAATGGAGTTAGCGTTCTTCACAGAGGCTCATACGGTGCTGCATTTTGGGTTTTTTATGAGAACAGTGCTGCCAGCACACCATTGCAGGTGCTGCAGAGCAGTGTTTACAGAGACTAAGATATTTCAGTTCTTCATGCTGTCTTGCCAGCAAAGAGCTGTGGTGCACAAGGAACTGAGAGGACAGAAACAGGACAGCTGATCCAGACTACCCAAAAGATGTCCCATGCCACACGGCACATTGCTCGGCAATAATAGCTGGGGTGAAGAAGGAGGAAAAGGGGATGTTTGTGATGATGGCTTATTTCTTTTTCCCCTCGAGGAACCATTACACATGATAAGACCAGCTTTCCTGGAGGTGGCTGACAGTCAGTGTGCCGACTGAAAGTAGCAAAGAAACTTTTTCATGCACTGCTTTGCTTGCATGTGCAGCTCTATTTTTAACTATAAACACATTACTGAGATTTTGATTATCTCACTGGTGATAAAAAGCACCTATTACTCCAAAGAAGCATTAAAAAGGACTAATATTACTTGAATGAATTCAACATAAAAATTGTAATCCAGAATGAGTGTGATTTGTTTCATTTATCATAGTCACATGGTACAAACCTTGGACTAGGTGGAAACTTCCAGTGAAAAACCCTATCTTGCATAAATTGAATGCAAAGACTCACAGTCAATATATTTTAGCACCATCTACAAAATTGTTTTTCCAAAAAAGCTCTTCCTCACTCAGTCCAGAATTAAGCATCAATTCACTGAATAACCACAGAGGATCTTGGAGGAGCAGGTGAAGCAACTTCATTGTCTAATGGATGCACTGAAAAACGGATCCAGCAACAGCACTGAATAAAGTAAGTCAGCTCTAAAGCCCTCTTGTCTAATATTTAACATCTGCCACTATTTGATCTTACAGAAGCTATTTACATCTAAGAATTCTCTGAGATGGATTTAGTCCACCTTTTGCAACCTGTTTTAATGGCTAACTTCATTCCAACTATAAAAGGTGTCATGCAAAGATTGTTTTTACGTACCTTGTTTCTACATATGAATGCAAGAAGCGTGCACCACTGCTCTTGTTTGCCACCACCTCCTCCAATGACAGGAGCTCTTTCATAACCCAGGACACTGACAAATCGTGCTGCTTGTCTAGGTGTGTCTAGCAACCGGCCCGCTCGAAGTGGTCTGATATATGAACATACCGGGTGGTTTACTCCATTTTCATCCTGAACATAGTAAAGAAATAATAGTACTGTTAAAACTTCCTGAAGCAATTCATATCTACTGTTAGTTTCCAGTGAAGCTTCCATTCTGGCTGCACCAGGTGCATTCAGCAGTGAGATGAATGCACCACACCCTTACATGGAAGCTGACACTACTCCTGGACACAGCTGGTGAAGCCAGAACAGAAGACCTCACTTCCCTGAAGACAAACAGCAGGTGTGGGTTGCTTCCGGAAGTTATTTCATCATCTGTGCCAGGAAAATTGCTACTCTACGAGTTAAATTCATATATTAGCATGATAAACACAAAGTATCGCAGAATGGCCCAGGTTGGAAGGGACCTCAAGGATCAAGAATCTCCAAATCCCCTGCCACAGGCAGGGCCACCAGCCTCACCATTTAATACTAGACCAGGTTGCCCAGGGCCCCATCCAACCTGGCCTTGGACACCTCCAGGGATGGGGCATCCACAGCCTCTCTGGGCAGCCTGTTCCAGCACCTCACCTCTCTCAAAGTAAAGAACTTCCCCCTGACATCCAGCCTAAATCTTCCCTCCCTCAACTTAAACCCATTTCCCCTTGTCCTGCTGTTATCCACCCTTTCAAAGACTTGACTCCCCTCCTGTTTATAGGCTCCCTTTAGGTACTGAAAGGCTGCAATTAGGTCACCCTGCAGACTTCTTTTCTCCAGGCTGAACAAGCCCAGCTCCCCCAGCCTGTCCTTATAGTACCATACCATTCCTACTACTCAGGGGCGGTCACCAAGGAACAACTGCCGTGATTGTGACATAAGTTACAACACAGTAACTTAGTAGCCAATGATTTATTCACATCTGTAGCTACCATGCAACATTCACCAGCCAGATTACTTTATTAACCACAGAGTGCTCAAATATCATGTGGAACTGCTCCAGTATATCCACTAACTCCACTATTTATTATTGTATAAAACCTGTCTGCAATAGTTTGTATAGATCACTTAGGCATTTGCCATTTGTACTTATTCAAGGAAAAGACTAAAATGGCTTTTCTACCTCCTACACCAGGGGTGCTTAGAGCAGCCTTTCTCTATGAAACATACCCTTCAGCTTCAGTATCCATAGTTCAAGTCTTGAAAACTTCATTTTCAGCATACTGTATAACATTAGCCCTGACTGGAATCTAACCACACCATAAATCTATACAGATTCTACATACACAAACTTCAAACGTGCATCTAAGACTAAAAAAATACCTTGAAGAACAGATTGGTGCATTTGTAAAATATACAGACCTGTGCAAAAATCTTTACCAGCCTTGAGTTGTGTGTAGGCCTAATCTGCAGGTATTCTCTCCACCACTGTTTAGCATAGACAAGAAATAAACGTTCTTTTTCTGCTATCTTCTGACGTTCCAAAGTAAACTGCAGGTAGGAAAACACACACAATCATTCATACATATAATTATTCCAAAGAAGAACGACAAAAAGAAGTAATCAATATACATATTAGCACATGATCCTTGCATATGTAAAATGAAGTTGAACATGACAGCATGCAACCAATGCTAAAGAATAGTACTTTAAAATGAAAATCCAACAAATGTAAAACTCAGTTTACATTTCTTGTTTGTAGGCTGATATATCAAGCTTGACTGAAGTAGCGTTCGTCTTCAGTGATGCATATCTGTATAGAAGGACTACTCAGCTTGCTAAGTGTGGAATAATATCTGCAACATCTTTGGGCCACCACTTACTGGCTTTTCAAACAGAGTAACCAACCATTGAAATTATTTTTCTTCAAATGGGAAAACAGAGCAAGGAAACATATATGACACACTTCACATCCTTCAGATAGTACCTTACTTATGGCACTTCCTAAAATGCTGATATAGGTAATTAATAAAAACACAGTAAAATTCCAAATAAAGTAATGATCGGTGAGAACAAAGTAGTTAAAAACAAGATAACTGCATTCAAACAATAAGAAAAGCATTCAAAAACCCACAGCCCCCTGTATCTACAGAAATAATTGTACAGCACGCATTCCCCCTGCTGATTAAAGACTAGGCCACCCCTCACCCCCTACATATTACTTACCTGAGTGTTTGTTATTTCTGGAGACAGAGTCTTACTAAGTGGTGGATATATTTCAAGTCTGATGTTCAAAACACCGACAGAAACCTTTGATTCCGTACCTTTGAACCAAAATACATTCCTATCAGTCCTATCAAATTCATTTTACACAGAACTTCAGCAGGGCAAGAACAAATAATAGTTTTAATCATACCATCATATAAATAAACCCCATAAACTTCTCTAAGTACATACTGTAGAAGGTCAAGATACACCGTGATGCGTAAAGATCATCAAGTCCAGCCACAACCAAACAATACTACCCTATCTAACAACCCTCTGCTAATTCATGTCCCTGAGCACCACATCCAAATGGTTTTTAAACACATCCAGGGATGGTGACTCAACCACCTCCCTGCGGAGCCTACTCCAGTGCTTCACAACCTTTCCCATAAAGGTTTCCCTGATATCCAACCTAAACTTACGCTGGCACAACTTGAGGCCATTTCCCCTCATCCTGTCACCAGTGAGAAGAGACCAACCCCGCTCTTGCTGGAAGCACCTTTCAGGTATTGGAAGAGAGTGATAAGGTCTCCCCTCAGCCTCCTTTTCCCCAGACTAAACAGCCCCAGTTCCTTCAGTCTCTCCTCACAGAGCACATTCTCCAAGCCCTTCACAAGCTTTGTTGCCCTTTCCTGGACCTGCTCCAGCACCTCCATGTTCTTTCTGTACTGAGGTGCCCAAAACTGAACACAGCACTCGAGGTGAGGCCTCACCAATGCTGAGTACAGGGGAAGGATGACTTCCCTAGTCCTGCTCACCACACCATTCCTGATGCAAGCCAGGATGCCATTGGCCTTCCTGGCCACACTGCTGGCTCATATTCAGTCTGACTGTCCATCAGTACACCAAGGCATCAGGCAGCCTTCCAGCCACTCCTCCCCAAGCCTGTAGGGTTGCCTGGAATTGTTGTGACCAAAATGCAGGACCCCACACTTGGCCCTATTGAAACTCATACAGTTAACCTTGGCCCATCGATCCAGTCTATCCAGGTCCCTCTGTAGTGCCCTTCTCCTCACTGGCAGATCAACACACCCTCCCAGCTTAGTGTCATCTGCGAACTTACTGAGGGTGCACTCAATTCCCTCATCCAGATGGTTAATAAAAATGTTAAACAGAAGCAGCCCCAGTACTGAGCCCTGGGGGACACCGCTCATGACTGGCCACCAACTAAATTTAACTCCATTGACCACAACTCTTTGTGCCCAGCCATCCAGCCAGTGCTTCACCTAGCACATCCAAACCGTGGGCAGCCAGCTTCTCCACAAGCATGTTGCAGGGGACATTGTCAAAGGCCTTACTGAAGTCCAGGTAGACCACATCAACAGCCTTACCTTCATCCACTAAGTGGGTCGCCTTGTCATAGAATGAAATCAGGTTTGTCAGACAAGATCTACCACTCATAAACCCAGGCTGACTGGGCCTGATCCCCTGGTTTACCTTTAACTGGTCAATGATGGCTCCCAAGATTACCTGTTCCATTACCATCCCTGGCATTGAGGCAAGACCATGACTTAGGATAGAACAGTTGAAAAGAGTGGCGGTGACAAGCGACGTGCAAAGATACAAAGGTATATCAACAGTTCAGCACCTAAACAAAGCCACTCAACCCTTCTGCAAGAAAACACGCTTCCAGCTACTGGGATGCATGGCAGCACAGCAGAGATCACTTTCTCCAACAACTGCTACAGAGAACAAGCTAGATTTTACACTTGAGAGCACTGACATGGTATTTTTCCTGGAGACACATTTGTTGCTTTATGTTTGTTTTGATAGTTTATCCACGTTCTGGAGATAACAGAGGCTCCCAGATACAGGGACCACTGTTGCACAGGATCTGGAACACACATTCTTAACACTCTTATATCTTCTGATATAAGGCAGAAATCTGACCACTGGTCCCTTACATAAACTCTTCTTAAGGATACCTTAAAGTAATTCATGAGTTGATTAGTTGAACTGAAATGAAACCAAATCATAAATACTACTCTAAGCTTATAACCAAACTTAGTATACAATATTTTAACTCATCATTAAATGCTCATTATTTATTCTTACCTACACCCAGGAGTTCAACAGCAACATTTGTGATGCCATTCTCTGCAGCTAGGACAGATCGCCACTCCAAGAAATAGGATGCTACCAGCGTTGTCTCACCAAACGCGTCTGTTTTGATCAGAACCATATGCACTGGATCACATACAGATAACATAGTCGTTGCATCCACCATTTTACTTCCATCACCTGCCATAAATAAACCAACATTAAACAGCCAGAATATTATCATCCCAAGTCCTCCTTAAAATAAAATACTACTACTTTTAAGGTACGACTACATAAAAATAACTGCACTCTTGGAAACATGGAATGCTTCAGGCCTATTTATTACACAACCACTATTGATTCCAGAATTCTTCTCATAACATTCATCCGCCACCACATTTCCTGGCTACCAATGGCAGAAAGGCAATAGAGGTGGGAGATAACGGTGGAATAGTCAGTCACCGAACAACTCATAGCAAACTGAACTCAAAGTTTTTCCTTCTGCATGGTGACAGATTGCTATCCACCTTCACAAGAATGCTCAAGGTTGGAAGGGACCTCTGGAGGTCAGCTGGCCCAACCCCCTGCTCAAGAAGGGACACCCAAAGCAGGGGTGCCCAGGACCACGCCAGTTACTTCAGAGTGGAAAAGACAAGATAAGAACAGTGAAGGATCTAAAAGTGAAATCTAATACAGTCATAAATTTCCCTACAAAAAAAAACTAGTAATAAATAGGAAAGAAACACACTAAATAATTTCAGACCTATTTCAGAATAAGTATAAAGTCAAAAAGAAATCCAATGAAACAAAACAAAAGAAACAACACAGCATCAGCTTTAAATTCACAATGTTCCTTACCTAGGCTCTCCTTATGAACTTCAAGTAAAAAACCATCATGGAAATCTGGCTCACAAGCACAGGGAACGGGTTTAGAACGGAAACGCTGATTTCGGAAATGCAGACACAAGGTAAAAGTAGAACAGATTTGGCCAGGCAGAGGATCTGGTTCCTGAAGATGTTCCAGAAAAGCTTTTCCACCCAGAACCTGAAGGTAAAGATACCTTCGTGTTGGGTCAATGTTAGCTGTAAAGCGTAGCAACAAAAATGAAGAGACTACAAACAGATCTCCGGAAGCATGTTAAACATCAGCTAACCAACAGAAGAGAAATAAAAAGAAATAATCAAGTTTTTGTATATAAGTCCCTAGGAGAAAGTGATTCTAAAACACATGGAAGCTATCTTAATGTAAAATAAATGAAACATTAACGTCACATAAAACTTGAATCTGCATCAGTCAAACTTACATCCCTTAGATAAGCAAGAAAAGACATATTTTTCTCCTCTATGGATGCTTTCAACGAATCCAGTTCATACTGGATTATTAATCCCAAGATCAATAATCCTACATTTGACATTTCTATCAAAACCACAACCCAGAAATATTAGAACAAATGAGCAACATACTTTTTTTCAAAACCGGTGGCTCTCTATCAACAAAATGTGTTGCTGGTTTTGGAGATGAAGCCCTCTCCTTTCCACTCACATCCTGGAATCACAATAAAGAATTGTTAAGGTGTTAAGTGAGGCAACAGCAGCCTTCCCTCCAATCAAATGTTACTCCTCTTGTACAACCTCTGCTAATATGTAAGTCTTAACAAAAACTGAGCAAACGCTGACACTGTGGTATTACCACTACACCAAATACAGCACACACTGTTTTGTCCTAAAACATCACAATTCACTAAAGCCTTTTTGAACTATTAGAATAGTACCTTCCTGTACATAAAGGGAGTCTACAGGAAAAGGGGTGAGGGACTCTTTGGCAGGGAGCATAGAGATAGGACAAGGGGCAATGGCTTTAAACTGAAATATGATGGATTTAGATGAGATAGAAGGAAGAATTTTTTTCAGAGG
Source organism: Excalfactoria chinensis (assembly GCF_039878825.1). Classification (NCBI taxonomy): domain Eukaryota; kingdom Metazoa; phylum Chordata; class Aves; order Galliformes; family Phasianidae; genus Excalfactoria; species Excalfactoria chinensis. Next base: position 50,133,390 of record NC_092826.1, read on the forward strand.
GCAGTGAGGCACTGGCACAGCTGCCCAGAGAAGCTGGAGGCCCCGGAGGCACTCAGGGCCAGGTTGGATGGGGCCCTGGGCAGCTGAGCTGGTGGGGGGCAGCCCTGCTCATAGCAAGGGGTTGGTCCCCTCCAACCTAAGCCATTCTGTGATTCTATGCTTTTAGTGTGTTAGAACTTGGACAAGACACCACCACATCAGTTAAGAGGAATAAGCAAAGTATTTTCACTCTTGAACAGGTTCTCACAGTGACAAATTTAAGTTCTTTCATAACATCATCGATGATTCCTCGCCGTCTTAAGGCTTTTATCAGATCCTCCGTGGATAACTGCCGATGCTCAGGTGCCAGCTCCTCACGTATCGTCTCCGCCAGAACTTCTCGGATCCTTCCATGGACATCCATCTGAAAGAGAACTTCTTACGTGCTACAGATAGAAGTTCCTGACAGCAGTTATGACTAAAGAAGCATCCCGTAGTGTTGCCCAGGTTGTTTTGTGTTCTTTAACTACGGGCAACAGTAGGACTGCCAGTACTTTCTGCACCTAGTCCCCATGAGTTCTTGGATTAAGAACCAGCCGAGGAAGTCATACTGCCTCCCTAAAGCGGCACTACCAATTAAAAACGTTATGAGCACAATGAACCTGAACGCATTCACTGCTTTGGGCCTTAAACCCTTTCCTCGCAAAACCACCTGCAAATAAATCCACCCGCTTCCCGTCTGACTCTTGAGGGAGACAAAGAAATAAAAACTTCGGATGGCCGCTTCTTAGTTCTCTAAGGCGCAATAGCAGACAATGCCCGCTTCCTCTTCCCCCTCTCAGCACCACACGAGCAAGAAGGCAAAACACCGGCGGGCTCAGCTCACCTTTTGCAGCTGCTGCTGGATGAGCTGCTTCAGCTCCGTCCCCTTTCCCGGCGGCAGCGCCATGGCGGCGGGAGGCCCCGGGGTCGCGCGCGGAGCTCCGCCCCAACGGCCGCGGCGGGAGGAGGGAAGCGGGCGGAGCGGCGCGTTGCGGCGTCCATCTCTCCGTGAGGCCTAGCCGGCATGTTCGTGCCTTGCGATGGCGGCTGCCCCGATTTCGAGGGCTTCACGCTGCTCATGGTGAGTGGTAACCGGGGCCCGCCCCGCGGTGTTGGGTGGGGGGGCGGAGGTCGGGGGGCTGCGGTCTGAGCGCCTCCAGGGATAGGGCGCCCTCTGAGTGAGGAGATTCTGCCTAACTGGAATCTCCCCTCTTAACTTCAAACCATCCTCCTTGTCCCATCCGTGCGGCCCCTGGCTCACATACACCTTCAGGGGGTGAGGGAGAGAATCGGTAGGAAAGTAAAACGCGTGGGCTGAGATTGTTTGACAACAGGGCAGAAAAGGGAAAATAATAGAGAAGAACGTACATAAACGAAGCACGCTGCGATTGCTCGCCGCCTTGTGACCGATGCCCAGGCAATAGCAGCCCCCAGCCAACTCCCCCCAGTTGTGTTGCTGAGCAGCTCACCACATGGCATGGGACGTGCCCTGGGCCAGTCTGGGTCTGCTGCCCTGATTCTGTCCCCTCCCAACTCTTCGGCACCCCAGCCCCTCGCTGGCAGGGCAACACAAGGAGCCGAAGTGGCCTTGGTTTTGTAAGCGCTGCTCGGCAGCAGCCGAAACAGCAGTGTGGTAACAGCGCTGTGCTCACCTGAAATGCAAAACACGCTGCTACACCAGCTGCTGGGAGATAAACTCTATCCCAGCTGAAACCAGGGCGGTGGAAGACGCCTCATTCTTGCCTATTGCTCAAGCTGAGACTTGTAGTTGGATGTGTAATATCAACGTTACCATTAGGTGTCACTTGAGGTCTGCCAATCTCTGCGTTCGTTTTTAGAATGACTTACCAATTCTATGCTCCCCACTCCCCTCCTATATTTATATACATACATATATGTATATATATGGGGAAAAAACAAGTTTCAAAACCTTTTTTCAAGTTTACAGCGAGTGACAGGGTTATTCACAGAAGTAGCCAGTGTGATTGTGGTTGACCAACCTGAGGGATAGTCATATTTGTCTGAAAATGAGCTGTCGATGAAAGAATTCACATTTAGTCAGAAATGAAATGTCTTGTACCTTGTTTGGAGAGCATTTTGTCTATAAAGCACGTTGTAATCCATTGACTTCTGTTGCTTCAGCCAGCAGTGTCGGTGGGAAACGTTGGCCAGCTGGCAGTAGATCTGGTGATCTCCACACTCCGCATGCCTAAAGTGGGCTACTTCTACACCGACTGCCTGGTGCCGATGGTGGGGAATAATCCTTATGCAACAACAAAAGAGAACTCAATGGAGCTGAGCATAAACGCTGAAGGTGTGTACTGAATGCTTGTGGTGTCTGCAAGAAGCGTACAGTGCTTGCATTTACTTTTTCTGTTGTTACATTTTGCTTATGGGGACTATGCTTAAACTAAAGTCCTTATTAACAGCTTCAGTAACTAAGTCTCTGTCTTAGGAATAAGAATGTGTTTAGACTTGCAGGGGAAACTACTAGTAGGCCTTACTTTAGTTTTGATAACCAGTCTGACATATGCAACCAGTAATGCTGGCTGGCTCACAATCATGTAACAGTGCAGCCAAAACTCCCAACAATTTTAATCCTGAAGTGTGCTCATAGTTAAGGTGCAGGAATGCAAGCTGCCTTCTGGTGTAGAAGGGGATTTCTCTGTTCCCTCCTATGTTTGTCTTTTCCCCCTTGTACTGTTCCTCCCCCTTAAATTCACTGGGTTTTGCCCCATCTCAGTCATGGAGTTTCTTTCTTTTTTTCTTCCTTTTCTTTTTTATGCTCTTAAACCATAGAAATTTCAAAATAATCTTTCATAAACTTTGTAAAGCTGCACAGAAGAATTTCCTTAATCATCATAAGGGGGCAGATCTTATGCTCTGCGTTATTCAGTCCTTTGAATCTGCGACAAGTGAAATTAAGTCCAGTGAAGACACTGCACAAAAATAAATAGCTACTTTTAACAGCAATCAGGTTTTCCAGCAATTGGATTTGATAACTGAAAGGTTAGCCTCAGGTTTGTAAAGCAGATCAGTCCGTGTACTTATAAGCCCAGATTTCTTTCTTGTTAAAAACTTCATTATTTCTTCTTTTAGTGTATTCATTGCCTTCAAAGAAGCTTGTAGTTCTGCAGATCAGATCCCCTTTTATAAAGGTACGTGCATCCATTCTGAGCTCGCTCGTAAGTAGTTGCAGTTCTGTGTGCAGATGGTTCAGGCAGCCTGGGTCAGTTTTACAGAATGATTCCAACAAACCAAAGAAGCACAACGAGGAGAACTGTGCCACATTAGGAAGCGTTTTCTTAAACCAGAACAAAACCTCGCAAAATATTTTTCAGCTCAGTTCTGTAACGCTTTCCGTGACGGATACGGTTTTGTCTCAGAGCTGATTTCTGCTCTTGCTGAGGGCTGAGGTTTAGTTTTGTTCTTCCAAACCCCAGGACAACTCAGCTGTATTGTTAACATGTCCTTAGTTATTAATAGTCTCGAACAAAACACGGAATGTTCCGAGTTTTGTCCGTCTCTCTTTTCTTCATACGGCTCTTGTCTTCGTGTTGGTATCTTGTATTGTAACGGCTTAATTGCTGTTATTGCTTTTTGGCAAAATTTGGAAGAATATGGTGTGATCTACACATCATCCCATCCTGTTCTAAAGCTGTTTCCACTAGTACTTATGGCACACAAAGCTGTTGTTATTCATGTGCTTTTAATGAGTGTAATCATTATGTGTGTAGCTTTAATGAGGTAAATTGCCAGTCTTCCGCTTTTTGAAAGTAAACGTGAACCTGTGAGCTTAAGGGATGTGAAGAAAAACTTATACAAAGCTGAACACTAAATATGACGTCTCCTATTGTTGGCTTTTGGTTTTTTTTTATCAACACAAAACATTTCTATTTCATTCTCCTCTGTCTCTGCATGAAGAGCAAGTACAAGCCATTCTGTCAGACACTGCTTTCTTGGGTGGAAAGCAGCAAATGTGCCAGAGTCATTCTTCTGTCCAGCAGCCACGCATACCAGCGCGATGACGAACAGCTCCTTGGGTATGTTTGTGTCCTTAAAAGATCTATTTAATATTTATGTTCTTTTTGGCAGCCTGACTTTTTTCCCCCCCCTCTTTTTGTAGTACTTTTCATTATTTTGCTTTGCTGTGTAGGCAGGACATCTTGCTTTGATAATGTATGAAGTGTTTCATGTTACGCAGCGCTAGTCTCTGAACTTACTCCTGCTGAAAGTCCAGAGTAAATAGTATGCTGTAAGGACATCGTGCTTGGCCTCACAGTCAGTCTCAGCTTTAACTTCTTTATTTCTTCCTGTTGCAAGCAATGTCAAGGACAAGCAGCTGCTTGAGATCTCTGATTAGATGTCTGAGATTTAGTAGAATATTAGCTAGTCTCCTAACCTTTCATTGATTGTTCCCTGTGTAGAGCCTTAAAGGAGGCTTAGGTCTGTGTGCATCCCCAATAGAGTTCCCAGTGCTGTTTGCATGCAGTTTGAAGAACAGCCAGCTAAGATGGAATGAAGTGGGAAGGAGTGATATTCATTTTGCACATTCTGAGCCATAAGTTGTACCTGTTTCACCTTGGTTTGTGAAGGGGGACACGAGTACCACAGCATAACTCTGACACCAGAGTCACTAAAGAGTGAGAATAACACATGCAGAAAACAGGTTTTTTGCATTCTGTAGGTAGTTGTAGCGTGAGCCTATTAAAAATACTATGTAACAGTGGAGTCTATACTTACTTTAATTGAATCTGTTCCCATCTGAAGGAAGAAAAATCACCTTTTATGTGTAAACTGTTCTAACAGCAAAAGTTCTCCTACTTATGTGCTTGTGCATCTGGTATCTGCCAGTTACAAAAGCATTTTAAAAGGATACCTTAGTTATGTTTGTGGCAGAAAGTTGTGTATATTGTCCTGAAGTCACTGAATACTTGTAAACTTTGGCTTGGGGAAGAAGGGAACATTGCAGTTCTTCGTTGCAGGTTAGAGGTCCTCAACGCTCGCTGCTTCTTTCTGTCACAAGTAGTAACTTCAGTGCTGTCTTTTATTGTCAGACTGAATACATTCATGATTTGTTCCTAGGACACCGCTGCGCTACCTGCTTACACCAGCTCTTAAGAAAGCAGTTGAAGGCCATATACAGGAGCTGAAATGGAAAGAAATGGAAAAAGTAGCAGCTTACCCTGGAATAAGTGATGCAGAAAAAGTTCTACATATTCCTGGAGGTGGCATCACAAAATTACTGTTTACTGAGAGGTGAGTTGCATGGAGATAAACGCATAAAGGATGTCAGGTGTCCTATCAGGGGTGTTCAAGGCCAGGTTGGATGGAGCCCTGAGCAGCCAGGTCTAGTACCAGATCTGGAGGTTGGTGGTCCTGCATGCAGCAGGGGGTTGGAACTTGATGATCCTTGAGGTCCCTTCCAGCCCAAGCCATTCTATGATTCTGATGCATAAGTAAAATTGTTATGGATCAGTTGTGGATCTTTGCTGTTGTTAAAAGCTGTGCACATTAGAAATTGTGGCAAAAGCATGTCAGGTGGCAAATTTTAGCTAGCAAATCTCAAGCACTGCACTAAACGTATTAGTTCTGCAAAAGGGATTTGTTTTTGTGAGTGCCAGGTGGAAAATTAGCTTTTGGGTTTTTGGTTTTTGGCGTGTGGTTTTCTTTTTGCCTTAACTGTTGCTTTTGTCACCCATCCAAACTGCTATCTCCAGCAGCAGGAGTTCCTAATATCGTGCTTACCTTTGTGCTGACTTCAGCTGTGGAAACAGTGCATAAATGCAGAAGCTGAGACCTCCCAGGACTGTAGAAATCAAAGGAAACTAAACCAAAAAACACACAAAAACTTCATGTCTAAATGAATAAAACAGGACATTGCTAAGGGAAACTGAAAAAATATTGAAGTTGTTGTAGCACATACATCACAGGACTTCATTTTAAACTCATTGATGCTGTTTTGTGGCCCTCTAGTTGGTATCACTCCTCCCCACCCCCCCCCAAAAAAAACAACCCACCAAAAACACTTCAGAAATAACAGTCTGGTAAAAGCCATTTACCAGAAGTAGCATTCCTGGTCTAACAAAGGCAAGGGGTAAATTCAGTGTATGTTTTTGCAGAATATATGCTTAACTCAGCTCTGATTGTGGGTTTTAATGGCTGTTTTCCTGAATGTTGCAATAGCAAACAGGGCTTGGAAAGTTTGCTTCATTGGTAGGAGGCAGAAGTGGAAACTGTAACAGCCTGCAAAACTGCTGTTTGAAATACACGGTAGGATAAGGAGTGATTGTACCAAAGGCTCCGTATAAATGCCCTGCTAGGGCAAAAGTGCCAACGCTCTGCTTGCAGACTCCATGTAGAAGAGGCCGCGAGTAACCCTCTGTGACATAGGATTCTTCCCTTGCAAAGGGAAGAATAAATTCAAGGTTTAGAAAGCAAACAGTAAGTGTGAAAATGTAACCGAGCAAGTCTGGAGGAAACAAAAAAGAAAAAAAAGTATAGTGTGTGTGTATCTGTATATATATATATATATATATAATCTGTATATATATATGTGTGAATATATAAGGATTATGTGTGTATGTATAAGATCTGGAGATCTGTATTTTCCTTTCTAGTGTAATAGTTCTTCTAAAACAGACCATCTACAGCTTGTTGTGCTAAGTACATAAATACATTTGTTCTTGATTTGTAAAAGAAAGAGAAAAGCCTGCTTGTTTTTGTTGCAGTTGTTCCAGAGGAATCCACATGGCAGTTCTTCTCAAATTCTGCTCAGAAGGGGACAATATCCCTGACGCCTTTGGGCTTGTTAACTATCTGAATGAATGGCTTCAGCTAATTAAAATCAGAGTAAGTGCTGTTTGGTTTAGAGCTTTCACATTTTATATCAGCTCTTTTCATTTTCTGTATTGGCTGGCTTCACTTGGGCTTGCGGTCACCAAGAGCAGAGCAAATGTAAGATATGTTTGGATTAAAATGCTGCTGGGAAGTTTCCCACCCAAAGAACAAACCTTGGGCAGAGGGGGTGGAAACTTGTGTCAAGATTTCGTCTGCTTCGAACTTCCAATACTCTTCTCTAAAGCAGTCCACTACGACACTGACACGTAAAAGGCTGCCCTTGATTTTAATACATATGCCAAAGAGAGGATTGCATTAAATCGCGTTATTATTTAAAAGGTTAAGGAGTTACTCTGTCCTTGTTGCAGAGAAATTTTTTCATGCCTGCTTCTCCAGAGAGGGAAATACCAGATCCTTCTTCACAATGGAAAATACCAAGTTCTTGGCGCCTGCTTTTTGGCAGCGGTCTTCCACCTGCACTCTTCTGATCTGTTTGGATTGCTTCTGTAAGTCACTCCAGTGTAGTCTCAGTCATCCCTTGAACCAGTGATAACGCACTAATTGCCACAGCAGCCTGATTTGTTATGTAAATACATTCTTAAGGAGAACCTCTTTTACCCCTGCTAACTATTGAAACAGCAGTTACTTTCAGAATTGGAACAAAGAAATAGGTTTGATGTGATTGTTTATTGAAGAATTCTTTTTTTTCTTTTAAATAAAATATTTCCAACCCCCTTTTTCTTTGGTTAAAGTGTTACTGCAGTAGAAAAGCTCACGGTGTCTCTCTTAGCGTAGCTGGGAACTTGATTGACGCGCAGCTTTTCAGATCTTTGTAGAAAGATAAAGGGCCGCTCTTCTAAGCCAACCGTGGATCGCTCTTCCACAACCTTCCTGCTGATGTCAGTACAGCTCAGAAGTGATCTTTCTGCCTTCTCCCAATGTTGCCTCAGTTGCTTCAGCTGGGGAGGCTGTGCGTGGCAGAGTAGCATGCGCTGTGTATTCTGATGCTCATGAGAAGAGTTTCCTCTCTTCTTCCAGGGACTGCAGAAACACCAGAACAAAAGCTTGCAAGGCAGACAAGCTTTCTTAGATTGCTTTGAGAATGTATTGCAGTGCTCTGACATATAAAGTATAACATGATGTCCTGAAAGCAAGCACAGTCTGGTACCTATATTGTTATAGGTGTAGTCTGAGATACCAGCTTTGTTGGTGTGTTTCATGTTTGCAGTGGGACTTGTTGCATTACTAAGCTACATATTTGGGTTTGATTCTTCTATTTCTTTTGGCTCATGGTCTTGTTGTTGTTTTGCAAGAAACGTGAGTGGAATTACAACCCGTTTTGTAGCCTTTGCATAGAACTCATCACAGTGGTATTTCATACCTGCAAACACTGTTCATTCAACTCTTGCGTGGTTGGTTAGGAAAGGACCGATGGCGCTCGGTCTCAATACTCTGCTGCTGCTGAACATGCAGAATAATGCAGCAGCACCCCCCAGAGAGCTCTGCCTACTGCTCATAGTGCTCATGTGATGAGTACAGCTGGTGGGACATGAGTATAGCTGCACTGGACATGCTTAAACAGACATTTCCAACCATCGTTAAAGATTGGTACAGGGAAATAGGAAAAGAACAACAAGCACAAGCTTTTCCAGTTTCCTGGTTTCCTTAGTTGTTATTTTTTAAATAAGAAGACTGTATACGCTTGATTTAGTTGGAACTCTTTAATTGCTTCTTTCCCGTAGGATCAAATTAACGACTTCATTTTTGGCCCTATTCTAAAGTGCTGTAATTCCAGCATCTGTGATCTTCTGCTGCAGCAGGCTTTGGAAACATCTCCGCTCCCCGCAGCCTGGGCTTCTGTCTTGACACTCAGCACTCCAGCCAGGGGGGAGAGTCCACGTGTTGCACACTGGGAGCTCAGCTGTGGGAAGCTTTGGTGTCTGAGGAACTTGTTCTGTGCAGATAGCAGTCCCTCACGAGGCTCCCTGTAGCTGCTGGAGGCAGGCAGCAGCTTTGTGGTCCAGATAGAAAGCATACAAAGTACTAAAAACAACCCTTGAAATACTCAGGTCAGCTTCTGTGTTTTTAAGGAGACACAGAAATGATCTGAAGGCTAATCCTAATTATGGGTGACAAGCAAGTGGTGCTCGGGTATCTACAGAAAGCTCAGCAAGCAGGGAATGATGGTATCAAATAGTCGCGGCAGTCAGGATGCAGCGTGATGTACGCTGAGTGGTATCTGGGATGCAGCATTTCAGCAGGCGCTGTCTCCATCAATTAACAGCCGTGACAGCTCATATTCCAAGCCTTACTTGTTTTGCTTTGAAGCAAGGAGAAACTGATTAAAAAGCCTCAGTGTGCCTGCTGAGCATGGGTCCAGCAGCCGATTTAAGCCTCCAGTTGAAAACCCATTTCATCTCTGCCTCAAGAAGCAGCCCATCCTCTTTTCGCCTTCATGTTTCACAGCAGAAATTGAGAGCACTGCGCAGAGAAGTAAGGCACGTGCTGGGACTTCCTGAGCCTGTCTTCACACTGCTGCTGTCACAGTACAGCCCGTCTGTTTGGGAACTGAGAGCAGTTCCCTCTGCTCAGTGAGGCGGCCCCACGACCCGCTCAGCTGAGAGAATGGCTTTTAAAGCCCTGAAGAGGAGTCTGAGAATAGAGTCACCATGGGACAAGGGCTGAAGTATGCTGAGGGCACACCACGAAGTACAAATTACTGCATATTGAACAGCTATCAGAGATAGTGGTGGGTGAGAGAAAGCAGTGTGCACACGTGCTACCCATCGCTGTATGTATTATGCCAACTCAACAGTTAAGAGAGGGCAAAAAATAATGCAAATGTATATCTCAAAAGGCATGAAGCGCTGAGAGCTGCATCCAGAGATGCAGACGGTGCTACAAGCAGGTTCTGCTGCTCCGTTCTGCAGCAACAAGGTCTGCTACAGCATAGGGCAGACCTCTGTCTTTCACTATTAGTAGGCACAGCCACACCAACTTCAAAATGAAGCTGAATGTAGCTGTGACAAGCCCAATGCTCGTGACTATTTCAAGATGGTGCTGAGCACTTAGCTTTAGTAACTACTTAAAGTACTCCCCTTGCTCAGCTACATACTGAAGTTAAACACAATGCCTTCATCAGCAAGCCTCACACCCAAGTTAGGATTTCAGGTTGCACACTGTAGCAGAAATACCATCCCATATTCCCGTACCTTCCAAGTAGTTTTCTTCTCCCTCTGCTTTCAGGGAATTAAGGATTTACACAAAAATCCTGTGAAGTACAAATCACACGTAAAACACCCCCCACACCACACAGTGGTTTAAGACATTCACAAAACAACAGCTTTTCAGTGCATGAAGGTTTATCTGAAAGTACCGGAGCTCCCATGAGCACAGAATTGAGTTTAGCTCCCATAACAGAAGGCACAGGGCTGGTAATGCTGCTGAGTCCGTTAAACCAACTTCAGGCTGTTCCAGTTCACCCCTTCCCACTCCAGCTGCTCAGAGCACTGATATGAAGCGAAACACTACACGTAATAACACACACTGATGGCACAATACAAAACCCTTTAATGAAAGGCTCCACCTGGGCACCTGGCCCTCAGCCCATCCATTGCAGGGAGGGGTGGGCAGTGAGACTCCCCCCTTTCCCTGAAGGCAGAACAACAGAACACAGTCCCAAAGTTACTCCGAACATTCTGTGTATATTTGGTAGCAAACATAAGGATTACCAAATCAACCGGGCAGATTAATAAAATAACGTTCTTAGTGGTGTATTACAAAAGAAATCCCAGCTGAGACTACAATACTTAGCATTCATTAAGTATTTGCATAAAGCCCATTCTAGCAAGAATACGTTGCAACGTTCCAGTTAAGACAGAAACACCGTGAGGTGAAACATTTCTTCTGGCTCCAAATAAGCTTTTAACAGTTGCTTCCTAACATAATTCGCACACAACAGCACGTTGTCCATTTAAAAAAATATTTAATGCTGCCAAAATCGTATAAAAATACAATAAGAGCGGCAGTACAAAACAAAATATTTCCTAATTTATTTCTTTTACATTAATACAGGCATTATAAAAACACAAGACGGCAAGTCGTTTTGTTTTGCAAAGTAGCATGCTGGTGGTGTTCTTCGTCCCCTGGATGCGGTTTACGCTGTAAACAGATAACTGAGGTCCTCCTGGTACTTAACAGACCTCACTTTTGTTCCCGAAGAGGGGTTCGTGTCTCGCTTTGCATGTCAATAATGTGCAGTTTATAGCTGCAGAATATTCACAAGTCTTGGAGGCTTAGGTGTCAGTCAGTCTCGGCCTACGACATACAACGCAAAAGAGAGTCACCGATTCAGTACACAGTGCAAGGACAGAGAAATCAGAACAGACAACGGGTTGGCACCTCACTACAGAACACAAACGGCTGCCCACACATGCACTGAAGTGACTACTGATCACTGTTTGGCTGTGGCAAGCACTCTCAGGAACCTGTTGCGCTTTCAGAAGCTACTCCCACATTACCGCACACAGCACGTACTTGCTGGAGAGCTCCAAGTACAGGTCAGCCCAGCCAGCCACTTATACATCACTTAGCCACAAGTGCTGCAGAAGTCTTCTTTGACCTGAGTGGGACTACACAAGGCTGCAGCTCAGCACACTCGCCACCTCTCTGGCCAATCCTGGCATGGAAGTAAGTTTTTAGGCCCTGCTGGAACATCTTCCTCAGTCCCCAAGGTTTGCTCCTCTTAGGAACAAAGGCTACACTCCAAGGAACGCACAGAGCCCGCAGTACTACAAAGCCAGTGTGCTACTAGCAAAACGCTTCTACGTTCTGCAAGCACTCTGCTGATGCACACAGCAGGTTTCTTCTGTTCAATTACAATCCAATTTAAATAACGACTCAGACAGAAGTACCATTTTGAACACTTTTTATTTTGTCATACATAAAAATGAAAGACTGACCTAAACCTTTGTGGTGTCAGGGTTAAGAACCCAGGAAGACTTATCGTGTGTTATGGCAACTTTGCAAACTCCATCCTGCGACCTAATAAGTCTCTCGTGCAGTCATCAAGTGTGTCAGGTGAAGGCATAATGCCAATAGCAAGCTAAGTAACTGAGTTAACATTCATTGAACTTAAAGCTCACCAGGCTGCTTGTGGCCAGCACAATCCAACACACGCACGTGTGTATACATTTATACTTCTTCCCTACATGGTGGAATATCAACCGATGCAAGTAAACCACTTCAGTCAAGACCTAACAAAACTATCCGGGTTTCACTTGCAGTATTTACGTAAAATAAATGTGATTTTTTTTCCCCCCAGAATTCTGTTTCGCAATGAATTCAATTTTAATATGTTTCAAGAGAAACAGAGCTGTACTGCGACACTACATGGACTGTCCCTGCACGAAGGATAAAAATCAAACACAAGACTTAGCAACTAATTCCAAACCGCTTGCAACTCCATACCCACTTGCAGCTGAGGTACGAACATTTGTTAGTGGTATTTTCATAGAAAACATGGATGATTCATATGAAGCTTTCACGTGAGAGTCAAACACTGTGTTAACAAATTCTAATGTCCAGTGCACCTCAAGCATTTCGACAAACATATTGCCAAACCAGAGAGAAGCCCAACGCAGTAACACCTCAAAGTGCAAAAGCCCCTCAGAAGTGCCGTAGAAACAGCCAACAGCTTGCCAGGAATCGGGGGAGTGGGGTGGCAGAAGGCATTTCCTCCATTTTCACCTCTATTGAGCATTTCCTATCAAGCATTTCCTAAGACAAAGGGCCCAGGATTGACGAGCCTTCATTCTGACCCACATTTATTCTTATTTAACACCCAACTTGTACACAACTGCAGAAAAACTAAATGTCACACAGGCTCAGTTTGCAGTTAAACACTGCACACCTCCGCAAGTTCTGTTGAAGGCTTTTGTCTCAAGCCCAAATGTGATGCTGAAGGACCGGAAAGAAGAGTTTTATCCAAAGTGACACCTGGGATGTTCTAAGAGATCTAATCCTCATTTCCCTCCCACTCCCACACTCTCACAGAAAACTCACTGTTCAAATTGTTTTGTCCAAGACTCATACTGGTTGATAACTCTTAATCTGAGGAAGCTCAGATCTTTCAGATACTTAGAAGGATGTAACCGAACAGATTTCTATCTATTATCACTTGAAGATACTCCTTCTACTCTACTGCATGAGAAGGTACTGCGACATGACAGAAGGTGGCCCCCTCCCAGCAAAGAGGGCCTCCTCAGCAGCTACACAACAAAAAGCCAAAATGTAGAAGCCGGAATCAGGAAGAATTGCAGTGAGAACCTGCCAAGACCCAAGCAGATTTCAGCATCTGGAAGACGCTGGCAGACCAGAAAAACTCATCTAAAGCAAACACAAAGGTGGTAAACGACAGTGTTTTCACTGAAGGTTTTGCCTGCGCTTTTTCCTTAGCTGCTCTTAGGTATTTTGAATTAAGTCTGGAATATTTCTTTCTTATCAAAATATTTCATTACATTCGACATGGTTTTCTAAAGCCAAGATATATTTAGTAAGGCACATCAATTTACACGGCGTATCAGTTACAGCCGGTACTTCAAAAATCCTCGATTCCCAATTAAAGGAAATAAGAACAGAATCTTCCATCCCACTTGTTGGCCAAGTTACTGCAGCTGGCACAATGATGAATGCCTTAAAATACAGGAGCTGCCTGCCCGTACTGTGTCACAGCCACTGTTACGCTGCTCTGCTGTTAGAGCTGCACAGCGGGTCAGCAATGCCATAGGACGAATTATCTTTGTTCCACTGACACACCATTTCCCAAGTACAGAACTGCACGTTCCAAGGAACTACACTTGTTTTCTCTTCCTTATCTGGACGCTTCAGCATTTGCTTACTATTTAAACAGCGTAGTTCAAAATAATAATATTTACTATTGTGAAATGAGAGCGTTTCAAAGAGTCCGCACAACTCAGCCTTGCGTATTCACGTCAGCCTGTTTGGGCCCCACGCCTGGCACGTTACTGCTGAGCTCTGACTTGCTGGAAAGCCACCAGCTCCTCTAGAAGAAGAGCAGATTTTTCAGCATTCGATCCAAAAAGTGCTTTATGAACCAACAACAAAAAAACCTCAATAAGGACTCCCAGGAGGACACACCCAGGCAGAAAACAATCAAGCCAGGACAGCGGAGAAAGTCAACACAACTTCTCTGAAGTCATCCAACAAGTCAATACTTGAATAAATAAATCCAGGTTTCAAAGTGCAGTCTAACACTACAAAATAATAAGTTTCAACTTCATCCACCACGTATAAGCTCTGTATTTCAAGAGAACTGAAAGGACAGCAAGTGATTTGCGTTCGGTTGCTGTTCAGCAAGTGTTGTTATCGTCCGAGTCATGGAAAGGGACTACTCAATAATAAAGTGCCTACAGGATGGGGATTCCCAAAACGTCCCACCACCGAGTGTTTTACTCTCACGCCTCTCAAATACAGCAACAGGCAACCTGAAGAGCAATTCCACACCGTGTGAAATTCTGAAAGTGGCTAACAACTGACAACAGTGGCTACACAGAGTGCTACCAGCATTTGTTTCCTATCCAGACCACACTTGGAAGACAACCTAGTTTCCTTTGAGGTGCTTTCTACGTATATTACTGATAAATTGATTTTATTCTTTATAGCAATTAATCTGTAGACACACAGAACATCGTGTTTCACATTTAATGGAATGTCAGAACTTTAACAAAGTTGGCCTTCAAACAGTAGCTGAAGTCTGGATACATTGATCAGTCCAACAGTATGCTTTGCAGTGGGGGCTAAGTTCTCCAAAGCCTTAAAAAAATCAAACTCCCAAAAGCCTTATTTAAATAACAAAAACTACAAAAAAAATAAATAAGGAATGCAAAGTAACAGAGTAGAAATTGCTAAGTGCTTCATCAGACCCCGAGCTGCTCACATCATAAATCTGAGAGTCAAAATACGGGGTATGGTTGCACTATTATTTTCATGCACAAATTACACGTAGTTTCTAAATCAAATTCTTTTTTTGTTTTTGGTCAGAAATTTGTACAAACTGAGCTTTCAAAAGTACAGTGAACTACAAAAAGATTAAATATGCAATTATAAAATATATTTATCCTAGGTCATAAGAATATAAAATGTTTATGCTCATGTCACCGGTACATTACACGTTACACACATTTAAGGATAACTTCTTGGTATTAATAACGTAATGGTACAACACTGTTTATTGCTTATGTCAGGCATGTAAATTTAAATCCAAACAGCCTTCAGTAGCTACAGCTCTGTGGTTCAGGGTTTGCTCTACATCCAGTAGACCATGTTTGAAAGTTGCAGCACATTCGTGCCTGCTTACATGAACAAAAAATACCAGCTCTGTTGGGGGGTAGCAGTTCATTTAAGTACCTGCAGTGGAAAGTCCTGAGATGTTGACAGATTATCAAGTTTACATCACTCCTCTATTGTATGTAATGGTCTGTACCCATTCCAGGTGTAAGGAGTTTACTGCTTAGAGTCACACCCCTGGTCATTAACTTGCAGCAAAATCAGCTGCTGGAGCAGACAGGCTTACTGTTACTTACAAGGAATGTTCTTGAAAATACATTTTCCAGCAAAAATAAGCACCAACTAAAACCAGTGTACCAAACCCAATCTTAGCAAGAATAGGTTTCCAATATATCCACCTTTTTCTTTTTCTTTCAGTCTCATTTAGCTTCTGCTTCATCTGCTGGAGCTTCTGTGCTGTGTTAGCTTTCCTATCTTCTCGCAGTCGTTTTCGGACAGCGCTTAAAGAAAAGAAAGGAAAAATAAGAAGGTAACTCTTCAATTGCACATTCTGTTCCAACAACCTTCACGTAGATAGTTTCAGGTAAGTGAAGCCCCGTCAAGTTAGCAAATGATGTATGCAAAGATGTGGATAGCCCTTGGCGAAAGTGTTCAACAGGGAATGGAATTAGCTGAATTATTTGCCTCATGAGTGCCCCACTTGCGGGCTGAGATGTTTCCCACGGAGGCTGCAGGTATGTGCAGCATAAGGTATGAGATGAGAGCACTTGTGGTATCTGACGTCTGCCCTTGCTACAGAGCTCACACTCATGCAGCTCTGCACGGTCCAGCCTTGGTCTCTGGCCTCAACTCAAGTAAATCCAGGAGCTCAGGCATTTGTACTCATGACACACATTAACTTGATACAGAAAGACAAATTCATATACCACAGCTACACCACAGATATCTGTGAACATGTAACGTGAATGGAAGGTAACATGTGGCTTCTACCATGCAATTTCCACCACCACATTGGAAATGGTAGGTGATAAAAACCTTTGTACTTCTAAAGTACCATCTATTTTACAAAAGTTATTATAGTATTTAAAACCTGTATCGAATTATGTTGGGCATCTTTAGGACCCAACATATATACAAAGGAATTCACAGATAGACTATAGGAAAATGATTTCAAGCTTGAGGTTCAGAGACATCTAAAGCTAAAGTAGAAGGGTCTGTTTTTCTCTCTTGACCTTTTCACAATGAAGGTTTACCAAGAGAAATATCTGAAGATAAAAAAAAAATAATGACTCAAATGGCACCTGCCCTTTCCCTTTGCTGAAGAAAGGTCTTAAAAGTTTATGACCAGAAGAGCACACAGTAACTCAGCCCCTCAAAAGCACCTCTGTCTTCTAAGCAGTTTCTTCATTTAACCTACCTTTCAACGTTTCCATCTGTGCCATCTTGAACTTTAGTGGACAGGCCAGTATTTATTTTCTCCGTTTGATCTTTACTCTCCAGGCCTACGCTGTTCCCATTGTACTTCTCGGTGGTTATTTTGGCTGGGTGTGGGGGAGACTGCTCACTACTTGGCGCCTGGTCCTCCTTCGAGAGCTCCTTCCACCGTTTCTGCAAACAAGACGAATATGTTTCAAACATTCTCCTAACACTGAAGGTAGCCTTTGTCTGAGATGTCTTCCCACAGAATAGCTGCAGATGTGGATTAAAGGAGATCAAAAATAAAAACTGCTGGACAAATAAACAAGGCCAGATAAAGATGTTCTCCAGCAGCAGGCTGGGTTACGTTAGTAGGAATACTTAATGCTGCTGAAATACTAGGATCTTGCTAACGTGTTTTTCCTCAGTTACTGCAGCTCACAAATCAGCTACCACCAAGAACACATCCTCCTTCCATTTACTGTAAGGGATGGTGTAATAGTGCAACCATGACAAATACTAACCTTGCTAATTAGACTATACTTCAGCAACAGAGCAAAAACCAAACAGAAAAACACTGCAGTGAAGGTGCGCGTTCTGAACAGAAAAATCTGATGATCCAGCATAAACAGCTCCCAGACAGATCAAGTAGTACAGCCATTCCTACCAACACAGACCAGTATGATGGCTGTAACCAACCGCACAGATTTTATCAAAGACTCTAGTGATTATATTTTCTTACTTTTACACTACAGATAAGCACAAAACTCTTAAGAATATGAATATTAAAGATCAGATGGACAGCACAAGCTATCTTTACTTCAGCAGTATTTTGTAGGAATTGCTGATGATACTTTCCTTTGTTTGTAGGGAAGTTCACACCACGTCTCAGAGATGAGACAGTTCTCATTAGATAAATTAATTCCTACAGCCTTCAAAAGGCTTAAGGAAACTTGTTTTTTGGAATGAGATGCAGAAGCTAAGGAAGGGAACAGGAAGGGCAGGTTTAGCATAGTAAAACTGCATTGAAAATGAGCATAGTACTGACATGTTCTTATCTATCTATACATTATATAGACACACACACACATATATATGAACAGAGCCTGTCAGAGCTTCCTACAAGGAAACCATGGAAAGGATTTTGAAGTTTCCTAAGACTTGCCAAAATCTAGACATACAAGACTTCTTAGATGTAATGCTACCATCAGAAAACATCAAAATCCTAGAAGGAGCTGAAATATCTTCCTTCTATATTGTTTGTATTTTAGTGTAACAGCTTTGGAGATTTGTAAATTATTATTTTTTTTCTTAATAAATACTTTGCAATTGATATGATATCAATAGCAAAAAGGCTATTTCTAATTAGATCATTTTCCTTTGGCCAGCATCCATAGAATTAGAGAATCACCAAGGTAGGAAAAGACCTCCTAGATCACCCAGTCCAGCCATCACCAATAGTTCTCACTAAACCATGTCCTTCAACACAACATCCAAACGTTCCTTGAACACCCCCAGGGTCAGTGACTCCACCACCTCCCTGGGCAGCCCATTCCACTGCCTGACCACTCTGTCAGAGAAGTAGTGTTTCCTCACATCCAGCCTGAACCTCCCCTGGCGCAGTTTGAAGCCATTCCCTCTAGTCCTATCACCAGTTACATGAGAGAAGAGGCCGACCCCCAGCTCACTACAACCTCCCTTCGGGAAGGTATAGAGAGCAGTAAGGTCTCCCCTGAGACTCCTCTAGGCTGAACAATCCCAGCTCCCTCAGCCTCTCTTCATAAGGCCTGTGCTCCAGACCCCTCACCAGCTGTATTGCTTTCTTCTGAAAACATTCCAGTGCCTCAATGTCTTTCTTGAAGTGAGGGGCCCAAAACTGGACACAGTACTCGAGGTGCAGCCTCACCAGTGCTGAGTACAGGAGGACAATCACTTGCTGGCAACACTGTTTTTGATGCAAACCAGGATGCCGTTGGCCTTCTTGGCCACCTGGGCACACTGTTGGCTCATGCCAAGCATCAATAAATACTCCCAGGTCAATTTTCTCTATGCAGTCTTTCAGCCACTCTGCCCCAAGCCTGTAGGGGTTGTTGTAGCCAAAGTGCAGGACCCGGCATTTGGTCCTGTTGAACCTCATCCCATTGGCTTCAGCCCAGCTCTCCAGCCTGTCCAGATCCCTCTGTAGGGCCTTGCTGCTCCCAGGCTGATCCACACTTCCAGCCAATTTGGTGTCATCTGCAAACTTACTGAGGGTGCGCTCAATGCCTTCATCCAGGTCATCAATAAAGATAGTCAAGTTTTACTCATCTCAAAAATGTCCTTCTAGGTTCGCTCAAACCAGAGACATCAATCTGAGAAACTGTTTACAGTGAAAAAAAAATTAAAAAATCCAGTTCCTGACACATTGCTCATGGGCAGCTCCATACCACAGCCCTCACTATAACTGATGTACTCCTAGTGTCACATGTCTTCCTGCTCTACAATTGAATGCTCTTTACATAGGGGCCACTATTGTAAAAGTAATTAGGGCTTCTGCCCAGCTTGTCCAGAAAGCTGTGGGCAAGGAGTTAGGCAGGAAGCCCAAAGCAAAGCCTCCATATCGCATTTGATTTGTTCTAACTCTACCATTCACCATTTCTTCAGCCTTTTCCAAGGCCTCTGCTGCATGTGCTGGACCCCTCTGGGTAACTACCTCCTCCATATCCTTCAATGATCCCTTTTCTTATTTCTCCTGAATGACGACACTGTGAAGATGCTGGTTTATACTATTCACAATAGCTCCAAAATGAGGAAGTAAGCTTGTCTTGTACAGTCCTGCATTGTTCAGCAATTTCTTGTCATCTCACTCTTTGTCCATACACCTACACTGCGCTGTTACCTTTCTTTTACTCCAAAACACAATATGTTTTTACATGCAAGAACTGCCTAAAAACAACCAGGGTTATCGATGCCAAAGCTGCAATCTGTTAATTCATCTAAGTCCCATTAGCCTACAGATCTACTACATCGTAAGTCAGAAATTCACTTTGCTTGGAGTAGTACTCTGAAACATGACAGAAGGAAAAAAACAAATGAAAATAAAAATAAAATTGGTATGCTAAGTATTTGTCCTAATGTCTTTTTTACACACAAAAAAGTTTATGCATAAGAAAACCTGCAAGTAACAGAAGGTGAAAGGAAGGAAAAGAACTGCTGCCAAGAATAAGAACACTGAATACTGTGTGTGGGGGGGGAAGCAGTCACTTATAAAAGTCTGTGATTAGAAAGATGAACTGTAAATTGACTCTCTGCAAAACAAGTGCTTGATTGTCATCTGTGAAATGAATTCGAGACTAACCTACAGAAATACTCCTCAATAACTCACGTCAAAACCATAGTAGCTTCATGTTTGAAGAGCTAAGACTACCTCACTATGCTGATTTTCCAACCACTGAATCAGCTTTAGCAATAAACTCCACTGCAGACGTTTTGTTTCGCTTTATAAAGAAACAGCCACTAACAGTTTAAGAAAGTCCACAGTGTAGACTCACCTTACTTCCAGAGAAAGAGTCTTTTCACAAGACACAGCTGTGCCAATAAGATATTTGCTGGCTAAGACAAATACTAAATCTGGGGTAACGAGCGCACAGGAAGAACTGAAATCAGAGACAAGCTTACTAATTTTATCACACAGAAGGAATTTCCCACCACTCATTTTACTGCAAAAGCAATAAGCTGGCTCAAATGGCTCGTTCAAAAGGAAATGTTAACTTGAAATCTTCCACGACAAGACTAGTTGAATGTCAGGACTGCAAAGAAAACTAAAGTACACCTTTAGGCAAACAAGCAGCAAGGATTGGCGTTAAAGTTTCCAATTAGATGATAGCATCTCCAACCTTAAAAAAAAGAAACAAACACAAAAATGCATCTCTGGAACTGAGGTTGTGAAATGATGTCTGAAATAAAGGAGTGATGAAGTTTCCATCACTGTCATTCAGTCATTCTCAAAATAACAACCAAAAGGTTTATGTAAAGTAGCTTTAGGACCTGTATTGCCTCTTGGAACAAATGCAGACAATAAGTAAGGTGTACGGGTAATGGAAATACATTCAGACATTCACCTGATCCTGTCAGCTGAACAACAGCTCCAATTCTGGGGATTCACAGGTGTCAGTACAAAACTGTAGTGTTCCATGTCAGCAAAACACCTCTATAGATCAATTCAGCCTTCTTTGTCCTTTCAAAGCCACAAATGCATTCACCTAAGACCATTCACTTCAGCAGTTGTTTTCTGAAGAGTGATGAGTTTATTCTGCTGCATCCTTGAAACAATTTAACAACATTAGGAAGGTATTTTATAGAAACAAAAACTTGAGTGATGCAATACTATCAGGATGCAAGTCAGTACTTTAGTTACCAAACCATGCTATCAGCACACAAACCATACAACACTGCGGGGCTTTGGGGCAAACGAGGTGAGCACTGATCCCTTACTGACAGTTAAGGGTAGAAGTGCCACATGTGCTAAGTGAAACAAAGAATATTCTCCTACCCTGATGTAAATAACGCAGCCACAGCCAAGCGTAGGCTGTGTTTCATAGAACCACAGAACGGCCTGGGTTGGAAAGGACCACAGTGATCATCCAGTTTCAGCGCCCTGCTATATGCAGGGTCGCCAACCACCCAGAGCCACATCCAGCCTGGTCTTGAATGCCTCCAGAGATGGGGCATCCACAACCTCTCTTGGGAACATTTTCCAGTGCATCACCACCCTCTGTGTGAAAAACTTCCTCCTAATACCTAATGTAAATCTCCCTTGTCTCTGTTTAAAACCGTTCCCCCTTGTCCTATCACTATCCACCCATGTAAACAGCCGACCTTGAAAGGGGAAATGCTCCTGTACGTACTGCAGGCCTGGGTCAAACAGGTATTGATTTTCTGCACATGACCATGATGCAGAAAGAGAAGAGCATCCGGACAACTAACTACATTGCAGAAAACACTGACTTAGGGAAGGTCATCTGAGCAATCACCACAGAAAACAAAAGCCAAGCAACCAGGATAAATGTGCCCCAGATATGCTTTCAGCATGCAGAAATAATGAACTTGATGAACAGTACTCTGAGTTGACGATACTTGCTTCTGTCTATCTATATTGCAAGATTTCTTGTTTCTGCAAATACGTGGGAATCAGAGCTGCACAACTTGAAGCACAGCTTTTTAATAAACAAAGCAGAAAAATTATGGAGAGAGAACACCCTCATATTCCCAGAAAGAAAGCTCCAGAAAGGTAGGAGGCTGTGCGTGTTTGGATGAATCATGCAGTATTCTAAGCCCACAGTGCAGCTGTTCAGATGAGCAGCAAACTCTCTACGTGTTGGTAAGTAACTGTGTAAAATGATTTATTTATATACATAGCAAGTTGAGGAGAAAAATTCTCCAACAAGAATCTGACAACTACCAGAACCACAGAAGGAAAGATGAATGCATGTTTAAGCTCATCTGCTTCATTAGTTTTAATGAATCAACAAAATAAAAAAGCCCTGGCATATGAAAGCAGAATTAAGTCCGTTACACAACCTCTCCTCCCGGCCCTCCCTTCCCCACCCAGACATTTAAAATAGCTGTAGCTACCCTAATTCTCACAAACCACACCGACAGAGCAGTGAGACTCTGTAATCTCTGAAATTCACTGCGTTCGGAGAGATTCTACTAGCTCTTATATCAAACTTAAAGGATATGGAAAAAAAAATGAAGCTTTACTAATCAAGCTCATTTTAACATCAGGCAATTATTACTGCTAGGAAAACGTAGGGTAAGAAGTTAAGAAATCCAGCAGAGATTCTTGTTATCTTTTCAAAGTGACACCGAGCGTTACTTCTGCTTTTCAGTACTGAAAATACTGACTTAATCTTTTTAAAATTAGAAATGCAAAAATAACTTGTCTGTACATCTCAGAGAAGACAATTACACGGGATTAGGAGTTCAGCAGCTAGAAAGGGCTGCACCTCTAACACCCTCAAGACATCTACTGAAAAAGGTAGTTTGTTTGAAACTCACAACATTGATGACTTTAAAGTAGCCCAGAGCTCATTTTTAACTACTGTTAGCGGTCTATTGTTTGTGCTTAAGGACACAGAGCTAAAATAATTACCTGTATAGTTGAATCTCCCATTATAAATTTCGCTCCTTCTATTACAGCCATATATGAAAATCTTAGTTGATCGGGTGTCTGAATAAGTCCCATTCGATATTTTCTCATATCCAGTAATACCTTCTTAATATCTACAGAAGATGGATCCTTTTTTTCCATCTGTAAAGAAGGTTATATTGAAAGCGTCAGAGGTGTGGACAGAACAGAAAATAATTATGAATATAAAAAAAAACACAAAACACAAACACAGAACAGAAACTAAAAAGTGATTTCTTCACATTATGTTCTCATTCGTTACATACAAAACTAACACCTCAGGATTTCTGAGCTGGTTTTCATAGGGAAATAAACAACAACAGTAAATCATTAATGAAGGCTTATCCTGAGCAAATCTACAATCATGTATTAACCAAATAAGTCAGTACTCTGTTATCAAGTCTTAACTTTCAGAAATGTAGATACACCCGATTTTATTCCAAGATGTACTTCAAAATAGGCCTTTCACAATCAGAATCACAAAGCAGTATTTCCTGCAACTCTTGAACAGAACGGCACTTTGGAGTAGAGCAGACATTTCCATACTTAAAGCGGATCCTCTAATTTACGCAACACACATTTTGAGCTCCATACTACGTTCACTGGAGCTGTTTAAACCACGTATCCGCACTCCTTGCCATGTTTGTTTTAATTCTTTTAAAGTACACTTGCATCAAAATAGACACCTTGAGTTTTGTTCTTATTTGTTGTTGTTTGTTTTTTTAAAATACACAAAAAACCCCCGAAGAATAAATTGGAAGCGCGTACTCAAAGCATAAGATGATTAATCTAGACTGAAAATGAAATCCTTTCCCTTAGCCCTGTGCTGTAATTCTCACTATTAACAAACAGCCAGAAGTGGACTCTGAAATTTGAAAACCACCAAAAACTTAAAGATAATTTAAATATTATTTATCATTTAAAGCGCACTCAAATTATGCATAATTAGATTGTACAGTCTATGCACCTAGACCTAGGCTAATCTCAATCTACTTTATATGTATCTCATATAAAAGGCAAAGAGTGCTTCCTATGTACTTTCCAGAATGCTGTGAAACGGGTGAAATACCTCCAGACAGATTTATCAGTATATTTTAAGACTTGTGTTTATAACCATTAAAACACGAAGGAAAAAAAGCCCTGAGACCCTAACGAAAACTTTCACTGATACGTCATTACCTGAAATGGTTTTAAAGGCTTCTGACCAAAACACCCACACTGGGATCGAAGGCAGAGCGTGGGAAGGAAAGCGGTGACAAAACAATCACGTACTTACCAGAACAAGACAGGAGTCTACTAATGAAAAAGTGCCAGATCGTCCTATCCCTGCACTACAGTGAACCACTGCAGGTCCATGTTCAGGATTTAGGCAACCAGACTCTCTGACTTTAAAAAGGAAGTTCAGGAATGAAGCTGGGGATTCAGGAACTCCAAAATCCGGCCACGTAGTATAATGAAAGTGAGATATCATCCTGGATTCTCCACTCTAGAAGTAAAAACAAACAATGCAACTAGAAAGTACTCAATTTGTGTTCATTTAGCACACATTTCCCCAATCCAAATCAATACAACTCTACTGTAAACCTCCCGTTCAAATAAACAATCTCTTTCTGCAAGTTGGATGACTATCAACGATGCAATCTGAAGCATTTCTTCACCTGCAGTAGTAGGTTTTTCCCCTTTGTAAATGTTACCAAATGTTGGTTTTTCCTTTTCTCAAACTTTCACTGTTTTATTTTTTGCTTTACTACGTGCCCTCAAATACTCCCTCTTAGCCATTAATGCAACATAATGGCTGACAGCAATCGTTATCGTGGACAGGACTGAAAAACTATCTATCCATCAGCATTACAAGCACTCCCTCCTGTTCAGAGCAGGGTACAATGCCAAGAGGTACCAGCATCTCCTTTCTACTGACTGCACTACTGAGAATAGCAAGAAGCTTTGTGGAAAAGGCACACACAACCCACACTGCTCGATGTGCAACAAGACTCAGCGTGAAGTATTCATTGTAAGTAAATAAGAACTTGAACACCACACAAGTTTTTCCTCAGCAAATAATGACAGTAACTGAATCTGCATGTATACTGAAAAGCTTCGGTCATGAATTTGAGCCATATCTTTACAGAACTCCCTTCAGATTTGCTGTTAAATGCTACTCCTTGCCTCTCCTCCTTAGTCACTAATTCTGAGGCAATTTGGTTACCAATTTAGTTCAGGAGTTTTTAGCCTCCCTCCATTTCACATACTTTTCCACAGATATTGAAATCTACAAAAACTTGGATATGCTTGAAATATCAGTAGATTTAAGATATCTGTGCATTCAGAAAATCCATTTTTCTCTCTCAGTAACAACAAGCCATACCTATGAAATTCAACAAAGTTCTGCTGTTCATCTCCTGCTCAGTTTGTTTCAACATCTGATGAGGGATAAGGTATGAAACCCCTTTGTGAAACCATGACTGCCCACTTCAGTTACCACAGTAACAAGGATATTCTCACATTGTCTTTTGCCCTGATACTGCAAGATTGCACAGTTCCACAGACAACAAGGTCTACCACTGTGATTCAGTCCAATCCCAAATGCACAACATTTTGCAGGGATATTTCATCTTTTGGATAAAAGCTCAGCATGGAAAATGGTCTGACCCGTCACACTTGGTATGCGAGTACACAGTAAGGTTTCAAAAAGGAAAGACCTACCAAACCCTCCTCAATGACATAAATACAGTGGGATTTTCTTTGCTTATTTATCTGAAGCAAAGCATTAAAAAAAGTTTGTCATCTCAGCTGAGATTGTAGTTTTAATGATACCGAGCTAGCTTAACTAGCCAACTTTTTTACACATCATGAAGGAAATGTTCTTTCAAAGGAGTCTGGTGGTTATAAAAATGTAAGGAATGTAACATACTAATAAGCAGTTTCCTCAAAAAAAAATCTCAAGAAAAATAATTCATCAACTGACAAAATAAAGGAAAAATGGAGAAGGGAGGCAGAAGTTTAAAGGTGTTTCTTCTGAATGTAGTTGATCTTTTGAAGTGGTAATCTGTACTCTCACCTCCTCCTCGAGATTCTTAACAGTATTCCAGATGAAAGCCTCCTTTATACCTCAAGACAATAAAAAGCAGTACTTATCTATGGAAAATAAAGCTGACCTGTGGGATGGAGTCAGGTTTATTATTTTTTTTAATCCCTTATTGTAACAGGCACCAGCATCCTCATCTTTAAACAAAGAAAAATGCACAGCAGTGCTTCCAGCACATGGCCAAGCGTCCCCCTGTGCATACACTGATCTGAAAACAGCTATACCTAATGGAAAAATAGATCAATGCTATTGTACGTCTCATCCATCTCTAGTCCGCTGAATTACCTTCTTCTTCCTCCCCACACTGTATGAAGGCTTTATCTATTCCAGAATTTTCCATCACTTGAGCTCATTTAAAAATATCTAGTCTCTTCATCTCTCTTTATGAGTCCCGTTTCAAAGCGCTGCAACTGGCTTTTCTTCTTTGAACTCGCAGATTTTAAACATACAGCCAAGTCCCATTTGACTCTTCCAAACCTCCCACATTTTCTCTCTCACACAGAAAGACTCTTTCAAGTGGTGCTTGGCAGTCAAGCTGGACAGCTGAAATACTGTCATTATGTGAGTAACTGCACCATTCTTTCTTGAAGAACTTCTTTGTTTCAGGGGGGATGTGGCTAGCCATGCACCACAGGTACCTCCTACATGAGCTCATGCAAGACTCTAGAGAGAAAAGGTTTGGCTGGGTAAGGATTCTATGGTAATTATGACATATTCTTTAAGCCTAGCTACCTGAAATATCCTACAGAAGTCAAGGCATAGTACTTTTAAAGCTTTTTGAAAAATGGCCTCAAACCATCCTAGTGAATGTTTCATGAAATACTGGGATACGCTTACAGCAAACAATCAGCACAACTAAAACTGGTTAGCTTGGAAATTAATACCACACTGCACAGCTCTCCAGAGACAGCTGGTAAAACCTGCGGCACCACCGCAAGCCATGCTCCAAGTTACAAGCAAGCAAGGATCAGAGCAGAAGGACACTACCAGGCAATGAGGCAACCTTTCAACTAAATAAACCTTACCACAACCATTTTACAGTGAATATCCAATAATCCAAATAAGAAGGGTACAAAAATCTTAGACCAACTCTTGTCATTTCAGGTGATTCAGTCACCTGAGAGCCTGAACAGGAATAAAATACTACCAAATTGCTCAAAGAAGCAGATGCTTTTGTTGTCAAACAAAACGAGTTAAGACAGAAAATGCTCACCTGCCAAAATTCACACAAACACACCTTAAAAAAAAAAAGCTGGGATATCTGATAGGCTACTTAAATGGTCCAACACATCAAGGAGTAGAAGTACACACAAATCCCAGCGGTATTCTTGTGTTTAACAGTCAGGCCTCAAATGCATTAACACTTAATTTGTATAGAAATGAGAAGGTGCGCTCTGGAGTAATAACTGAAGTACTGACATTCAAAATATTGACTTTTCACACAGCCTTCTCTACTTTTTCATTCTAATGCCAGGCAGAACAGCTTTCAAATTGTATAAAAAATGGTAATGAAGATAATGCAGCTAAATAATCCTCACAAACATCCTGCTTTCCAAAACTAGTACATATCCCCTCAGTTAATATACTAAAAGTTATATCCACGGAAACTGTGGAGCACATACAGGAAAGGAGAACCCATACTCTTGCAAGGCAACGATATCTTTCCTCACATCTCAGCCTTATTTCTTAAGCGATGAGAAATAAAATACCTACTTAAACTTTTCAAAGTGCTGAAAACGTCCTAGAGTGTAGGCCATGTTTCAGAAATTCCTTCCAACCACTGCAGCAGTTACACAAACATACACACAGCCACAACTGCAAAAATCACATTATATACGATGGCAGAACATGGCCTGCCATTACATTGCTGCCTTCATAAGCAAAATACTTTCTTCAGACACTTAAAACATTCGACATTTAAAATGTTGGAAACTGCCAGCAAATCTAATCTTCATTTACTACAGTGATCCTGCGATTCCACCCGAAATGTATTAAGATACCTTAAAGTCTCCTACCACTAATGCTACAACACATCTAGACTACTACCTCTCCTCAAGCTGCTTTACTCTTATTTCTAAGAACCCAGCCTGAGACACCTTCATTTAAGTTCCTCTAGCAATTTCAATCCCTTTCCACTGCTCCATTTCAGCATCAAGCTCTGGTTTCCCTCAAACACCGATATTCCTTAGTTCCCTGAAGCTTCTCTGAATTCCCCATGCCGACCTATTCCCTGTAAGTTCATCAGCACTCAGTGCACTATACCCTGTGGGTGACGCACACCATATCTCCACACTACCTGGCCACCATACCAGAATTTACTGGAAATACCGGTTTTCTTTTTTTCTTTACATACTCATCACAATGAAAGCCAAAAGGATTAATAAATTACACATTCTGTACAAGGTGGAACCGTACAGAAATCATCTGTGAATACTTAACAATTCAACCAGAATACGACAGTTACCAACTAAGTCACTCCATCCAATGAAGCACAGATTTAACAAAAGGCTCTAAAAAAGCACCTATCATTAGGAAACATTACTTATCAGAAAGGGTGGCGAGGCAGTGGAATGGACTACCCAGGGAGGTGGTGGAGTCGCCGACCCTGGGGGTGTCCAAGGAGGATGTTGTGTTGAGGGACATGGTTTAGTGGGAGCTATTGGTAATAGGTGAACAGTTGGACTGGATGATCTTTTAGATCTTTTCCAACCTTGGTGATTCTGTGATTATATGATCACCTTCTCCAGTACGCTTGGAGAAGTTACTTCAAATCGCAGACATGCGATAGCTTTTCAAGTAAATGATTGCAAATTTATAACGTAAGCACAGTAGTTTCCTCTATTCTTATTTTCCACCATAGGCAAAGGTTTATAGAAGCCTTCACATTCAGTCTTTCCTTTTTCTTCTGTTCCCCTTAAGAAGACACCAATAAGCATCATCTCCTCTACACAATTTTTGGGCAACTCCAGCCACAACAACAAGAACAAACATTTGCCCAAGACAGATCTAAGCCAATCAATCTGTCAAATAACACCACCTAATCCTAAAAACCACACACTACCCCTCAAATCCATTCCACCTGCATTTCTAACTGCTCTTTAATGATAAATAAATTGGAAACAAATACTCAGGTTTTGTTCTACTGGTAGGAACATTAAACGCTACTTTTCATACATGTTCATTTTGCTTGTGTATTAGCGAGATTAGTTGAGATAACACAAGTAATTTACTTGAGTTCAGAATAGCCACATTGTAAAGCCAATTTAAGTTCTTCGTGTTTTCATGGAAATGCTAGAATTTCTTAAGTATTCTTGGAACTCGGAATAAAATTGCATTTGTGACTCATCCTATATTCCAGGCATCAAGTGGCTAAATGGTTTCCTACTCTGTCCCCACAAATGCCCCCTCCAGAGTGAAGTCATGTGAGCATTGTTAAGGTCGCATTTCAATTTACTGGGAATAGTCAATTCCCACTAACCTTAATGGCACACTTACAAAGTTTTTTACAGAAGACTGCACTTGCAATTCACAGTGTTGTTATCCTGGGAATTATGCATTTCCCCCCCTCCCCTTTGAGTAACTAATTATGTTCTATTTCTTCTAGCTGTTTTACATACAAAATATTATTTGGAGTTAGCATTCTTCAAGCCTTACAGAAGTACCAGGGCATAAAATACAAATTCAGTACAGTAAGTTTGCTAAGTATTCATGCAAGTAAAATTACTTACAAGAACAGCTATACAACACCAAAGGGGTGTGCGCTAACAATCCAGTAAACCCATACATTTCAGTTCTCAGGAGCTTTAAGTCACAAAGTCTATCACAGAGTTTATGCTGTTCCTCATATGAGCTCTGCATTTCACAGCTAACACTATGGCCAAATACAGATGTATCATGAAAATCGTATTCTATAAAAGCAGGAAATCCAAGATCACAGGCCAATGGCAGTCAAATAATTACTAGAAGAAAACAAAAAAGCCTTTTTGATAGTTAGGAAAGCTTGCCTTGGCTTTCCAAAAAGGAAAGTGGCTCCTTCTCAGATACTATCTTGTCAGTGCTACTGCTTTTTTTTCTTAGCCTTTGCTGCTAACAAACCAAAGACTAACAGAAATTCACCAAGTCAGTAGGTCAGGTTGAATAATAGATCAAGGAACAACATGCCAAGTTTTATCACACCGATCTCATAAAGGAGGTTTCAAATTAACAAACAGTCCTTATTTCAGAGCATCATTAAGAGTTACTATAAATTCAAATAACTTTGATCAAACGTATCAAGACTTAGTTGTATAAAACAACATGCAAAAGAAAAATCATCTTCAAGCTTTCCTTTCCCAAATCCACTGACAAGACAGCTTTGAATAAAACTTGCCATACGACCACTTTCAATTAATATAAGGCAAGGTTTATAGGGAGAGAGAATATCTTACAAGACATAGCTGGAACAAACAGACAAGCTCTTCAATCCTGTCTTCAGTTCTGAAACAGAAGCAGCAAATTCCAACCCAAGCTCAGGCCAGGAACAATTTTTTTTTTTTGAGCTTAACTTGATTAAATTGTCAAAGTGCTTAATTTTTAAGAGAAAAAGATGGTTGGTCCTGTGGAGCAAAAGGGGAGGTAAGCAAGAGGAGATAATGTTACCTATCCACCGGTGGCAATCAGCCCTCCCCCCCCCACCCCAAACTTACTTTGCTATGCTGAAATATGTGGGAAACTACAGTTAAAGAAATAAATACAGTAGCAACCGAGTATCATTTCTGATATTCAAAAGAAATCAGAAACTTCACACCCTAGGTTCTTCCTTTTAGGGTACTTCTTACAGCTCCTCTTAGGATCACCTCTACCACCAATAAGAATTCAGCACGTTAAGGTACTGCCAAATGGAAAACAGAAATATGTTTTAAAAGTGCTGAAGGTCCTCCCTCTTAACATATAGACTGAAATTTGCTCACTTGCTATATGCCACACTTTATCTTCTACATTATTAAAAGCAAAACGCATTATAATTTTTCAGTGTAAAACTCTATTAAACCTGCAGTGACAGCGTGCTAAGAGGTTTGCATTATATATTTAAGGTCAGGAATGTGAGATATACAGACTGCCAAAAGCTTACTTTGATATTTTCTAATTGCAGTAGGTGAACAGTGTAATAGGATTTGACGTCTTCTGATACTAGCCTCACACGGAAACCTGTTTCACTAAATATCATAACTTCTTCTTCTCTCGTTGGCCAGTACTGTGCACATTTCACCTATGTGGAAAAAGAAAAAACAAAGAAAGAAAATCTAGTTAAATACCCTAGCAACCTGGGCTTTGTGCTACCAAATTCTGAGACCTTTTAATACAGTATAGTAGATTAAAGTACACATTACCTGCTCCCAGCTTGAGGAATTCTCAAATTCAGTAAAGTTTACAGTCAAGTGACTACAATAGTTCCAATTGGTGTTAGGTATTCCAGCTGTATCTGTTCGCTCTCTCCTCCATGTCAGTTTCAGTGTGTCTTGAGACATACATTAACCCTTCACCCTTTCCCCAGCTTTCCACCTAGTTCCCATTGTACCCTACAACTTCCTGAAGTGAGGCTGTGATGAGGAGGGATTTGATCTCTTCTCCCAGGCAACAAGCAGGACCCAAGGAAATGGCTACAAGTTGTACCTGAGTATAATTAGATTAGACATAAGGAAAAACTTTTTCTCTCAGAGTGGTCAGGCACTGGAATGGCTGCCCAGGGAAGCAGTGGAGTCTCTGTCCCTGGCAGTGTTCAAAAGGCGTCTGGATGATGTGCTACAAGATATGGTTTAATGGTTTTCTGTAGCTACAGTAATGGGAAGACAGTTGGACTAGATGATCTTGTAGGTCCCTTCCAACCTTGTCATTCTATGATTCTGTGATTTTCTACAGAGATCTTTACTCATCTATTTCAACACTTCTTCACAGCATTTCTGACAGGGACATCTGCACATTTACAGAAGTGATGCAACACATTGTGCCTATTTCCCTAAGCCTTGCTGAAAATTGGAAGATTTAGTGAAACACAAGAATGAATTAACAATGCAGAACTTCCTCATCCTTTACTCTTCTTGCTTTGCACTAAAGCTTACTGTCAGTAAATAAGTGACCTCGTTCATGGACTAGGCAAAAAAACGTCACTAACAAATGTCACAAACACCCAAAGGAAAGAAAAAAAATCACCACAAAATGACCTATGTTTATCATTCAAACCCACAGTGACTGTAGGCACATTAGTAAAAAAACCAAACCTACACAGTAACAGAAGATTGATGAACACTGCATGTTACATACTTGTACCATCCACAAGTAAGTAATCCAAACTAACTAGACCACTTTGACAGTTGGTGGAGGCAGTCTGGCTTCACTGTTATGAACAGTACCTAACACTACACAAAAATACATTGTTCCATTAGTTTCAAGAGAAATAATCGAGAGATTTAATTCAAATGCATCTTCCCACTTTTTTTTTCCCCCCGATCTAGAGCAGGTTTTGTTTTTCATTTTATACCGATATTGTTTCTGCTCCACCTTTGTTCTGTCTCATTGCACTCCTTTTCCATCACGCTACTTTCACTTTTCTGGTTATGTACCAAATGCTGGTTTTAGGGAAATTAATTTTGCCTTAATTCCATCGCTTTGTTTCATGGCACAGTAAATATACATTTTGCTGTACACCAATGAAAAAGTGTTGATTCTTTAAACATAACAATTGATCTGTATGTACAGCAGTATTAAAACTACATGGTTCACTTCATAACGTCAGCAAAACGTCCAATGTTACTCACCGAGTCTTTTTCAACAATTCTGTTCAGCATAACAACTGCTTTGGTTTTTTGCTGCCAAACCATTAGCCAAAAATGACAACACGTATTAGGTAGTGGACCCTGTGTGGCAAAAAGAAAAATGAGTGGGAGAATGCATAAGCAGGGTGTTTGAATGTGGCTAACGTTTCATCAGGTAAAACAGAAGAAAGTCTTTGTCTGAAAAGTTAAACCAATCAATTAACAAAATGATAGAGAAAACAGGAAAGAAAGTAACCACGTTGCACAAATCACCCAAGTACTTAAAGTTCAAACAAAAGCAATAAAAACTAAGGGAATGGATGCTTTAGTTCATCCATCATTATCAACGCTACTGTGCAGTTAGAAGAAAAGCTACTGCAGGCATACCAAAAGGAAACAAGATGAATTAAATGGTATTGGTTTACACTTCTACACTTATAGAAAGCATAAAAATTATGTATACCCCTAATTTTATTTAACTTCATATTCTGTTTTACGCTTCCATGCTATGCTTATTTATATGCCCATAAGCAAAAGAGGAGATAATACTGTCAAAGCTATAGAAGTATAAAGGGTTCACTTTTATAAGATCATATTTAATAGTATAAAACCATTATTACCTGAAGAGCAGAAAGCATCTACGAGGCTTTAAACACAGTCAACTATATACACTTAAATGTTCCCCTTTATCTTTTTATTAAAATATGTGTTCACAACTAGATCAAACAGGCCGTTAGCATGAGATACATAATCCACAGTGATGAGGAGTCATCCAAACATAAATTACCATTGTACAAATCCATCTCCCCCATTTCTCAATCCCTGTAGTACCTGCTCATTGGTATGGCTTACCTGTGTTAAGATATAGTATCTCTGGGCTTCTTCTATGACCACTAGGCTGGCATTGATATAGTCATTCTCTGTGTTCTGCAGTTTTACTCGACTGTGATCATCTAGAATTAAAAGAAACTTCAGAATGAACAGTGTCTTTACTTTCATGAATACTCTGCAGCACAAAAGTTTAGGCCTAAGAAGCAATCATTAAAGAATTTACTTTCTAAGCAAATGGCAAACTACATGAAAGCAGTTTCTAATGTAACACTGATAACCATGGCTACATTTCTACCCTCAGCATTCCATCACAGGTTAGTAACTGGAACACCATTTTTCTCCTAAAAAACAACCAACCAATTCCCCACACCAACAAAAGCAGCTCATGCCCATCCTTCAACAATCATTATTTCCTTAATGTAAAAGCATGACAACACACAACACGCTACATTCTGGGCCATTCCACTGCATGGTTTGCTTTAAGGATGGAATTCTAAGACCTTCAGTGAGCTACAATACCGCAGGCCAAGGCAGAATCATAAACTGACACAGCTAAAAAGTAACCAACTTGCAGTCACTCAAATCAAGCTTTGCTGAATTTAATTTTCCTTGTAATTTAACACAATGCAAATTAGAAGCACTAAGGAAGTAGCACATAAAAGATGTCCCTACTAAACAAATCTTCCCATTAAACAAGCCTAATTTTATTACATGGTTTCCACCTTTCCTATGATTAGGCAGGCAGGACAGAAGATTCCCTACATATTGCAGATAGAAGCAGTCAAAGGATTGCTTTTAAAATACTAACATTCACTTGAGAAAGATTATAAGGCTGTCAAGTTACAGTACTGAGTAATGAAAAGTCATTGTGACTGTATGTTCGTAGGGCTTTCCAGTACTTGATAACTGCCCTCTAGGAGGCACTTTGGTCATCAGACTCATTCACAGTAAATAATCTTTCGTCAGCCATTTATCACACTCCGTTAAATAAACAGCAACTTTTGTCTGAAATCTGTACTGCGTATCACCAACTGAGGTCCAACTGACTGTGAACCCCCTGAAGCTCAACCACCCATAGATTGTTTGTAAGAACAACTAAGGAACAATAGCAAAGCTACTTCAGTGCATTTCAGGAAGCTGTTCTGTAAAGCAAAAGACAGAGCCAGCACTGAGTCAGGCTGCAATGCCAGTTTCTCACTGACACCGACCACAAAACCTACTTGGAGTTGTCACAGCTGCTGCCAAAGCACATCAGCCCACTGTTCCCTTTCCCATACTGTCACCCAAGGCCTAAGTTCCTTTTGACAATTATCTTACAAAATTAACAAAACCCATGACCTATGTGCAAGCAACCACTAATTACCACCCTTGGTACAGTTCTGCTGTCCCTATGTCACTGCCAGCCCATACAGCACAAGTTTTATCTACGAAAAAAACCCACGAACATGACCCTGTCTGGGCAAACAGCTTATATGAGAATCAGTACAAAGTTGCTGAATTAGCCCCTTGTTCCGCAGGCTGTTCATATTATATATAGTGTATTTACTGTGCCTCCATCTGCTTTTACGCTCTTCCTCAGCTCTCTGCTACTGGCAGCTGCCAGAAGCTACCAGGATGTACATCGATCCTTTACAAGACCTGCAGTGACTGTTCTTACATTACATATTCTTCAGCCTCTTAAATATATGGTCACCTCCCCAGATTCACAGAAGAAAACAAACAGTGAAATTCTTTATTTTTCCCCCCAGAGGACTGAGGTTGGAGGCCGTCTAGCTGCTGGCTTTTCTTGTGTACAGCACTGAAGTATGCTGTAAAGCTATTTTTAATACAAAAGAATGAGAAAGCTACTGGGTTAGTCTGTTTTCATTAGCATTCCAGATGTAAGGCAGCACCGTCTTGACTCTCAGGAGCCTTAAAACAATTTGTAAACCCATGTGAAGAAAAAAAACAAAACAACAGCCAAGGCAGTAGACCTCAGATGTGTCTTAAGGTAAAAATGTGTCCTTGCCATTATTTTATCTGGAAATTCAAGTGTTACTTTTTCCTTTCATATATCACTTTATCTGAAATGTTTCTACTGGAGAGAAACCAAGACCTTTGTAAATATTACATGTCATCTGCCAACAGGAAAAACTTAAGATCTTGTTATAGTAAATCACACATACCGGTACGAGTGTTCTCGGAAAGGTGACGTAAGCAGGAGCTGTTAACAGTTTAATCACCCAGCAGCAGCTGCTGCTCTGCTGCCAGCAGGAGATAACTGCCCGTGCCCTAGCCAGGCTTCGTACTGTAATACTTACACACATTTCTTAGCCTTATGTTTAACCCTCTTCTAAGCTCTGCTCTGTTAAAGTTGTAAAGAAAGTTCGGAAGTAACTCCTAACAGTTAATTCTCCCTCCTCCTCCCCAACCAAAACAGAGGCAAACCTCCAAATACGGCAGCATACCCAGGGGATGAAAAAAGCCACGGGCAAATATTGATTTCCCTTTCAGGGGAATGGGTTCCTAAAGGACACAATGACCTAGAAACCTCATTCAAGTTCTGGCTTGCTCATCTGAATTAAATGAAGCGAGCCAACCTTCAACAGCAAGTTAGCTGTAACATATTTCTCATATGTAAATCATTTCCAGTTACACAGTACTTCAGATTTATACGAACGATAAACATATCTTAAGTCTAATCTAAAAGATCTATCTTAAACGCAGCCAAGCTCACAACAGCTAAAATACTGCACTCATTTTCTGAAGTGTTAATTTCCCTATTTTGACAAATTACACAGCTGAAAAGGAAGTGGCAGCCTTAAGAACGCTTCTCATTTTGGCTCCCGCACTATGAGCACTGTTCCCACAGCCCCTGTCTGAGATAAGCTCTTATTACCCACTTCTGGCAAAACCCTTTCCCTCCACTATCACCTACATGTGCATCTCGCACAAAGACTTCACACTGCACAGTGCCCTGCTAAAGGGAAAGCGATGTATCCAGTTAAAACAGAGATAGGAACGTTCAGCAGTTCACATGACACAGATCTTACGGCTGGTTAATGAAAGGTTTTTATTCAAAATCAATTGCACTTCTAAACACGAAACTGCCATGTAACCTAAAAATCATCTTTTGCCCAAGAGAAGTCTCCTGCTTGCCAAATATGGGGCTATAACAGAGAAGGGTGACATGCTACTTAGTGGATTAAACAAAGTCACAAATAAAACATGCAGCGATAAGCCATCCCAGTGACCCTGAGTGACGCTTCACCCCCTGCCAGTAAATCCCCTTCGTTTCACTAAGCTAAATCTGGTCTACCTGAGCTGCTTCGTTACCCAAATCACAGCCCTCCGTCACCGGATGTACACTCACAACTCTCAGACAAACAGTTTCAGAGGGAGCCTAAGGCAAACAAAAGGCAAAGCAGCCACCCCACCTTGGCTGTATGCAGCATGTGCCACCGTGATACATCAGCAAAGGCCTTGCTCATAACTGCAACGTATTCACACTGAAATACATAGGTCGCTCTGAAAATGCTTTATGTACTTCCACGGAAACTGCAACAGATACAAAGAGCTCCGTAATACTATTTGATGGAGCTACAAAACACTGTTTTTCAAGTCACCACCATTAGCTGTGCATTTTCACCAGCCACAAACAAGAGCTGGCATGCTGCGCTCATACAAACCTGCACCATCAACAACACGGTTTAGATGTTGGCTAACTCTGAAGCGCTCAGACTCTATGATCTTTGACAGTCCCTTCCAAATGAACTCTCCTGTTCTATTGTCTAGATCAGTACGTGCCAGGATACTCCCCTATTCCCCAAACCCTAAGAAGGAAATATCTCCAAAAGCAACACTCTCCGTTTATTTATAACATGCTTTTGGTAACAGCATGTCCTATAGAATCATTAAATAATGTCACAAAAGAACAAAAAAAAGTTAATTTCAGCTTCTAAGATGGATAGCAAGCTTTGCTGTAGGCTTATTTTGGACAGAACCTCTGGGCATGAACTTGAAACACAGGACAAAAAGGGAACATTTTGCCATGATAAATAATCAGCGCTAAGTGCAAAACCATCCACATCGGCTCCAACTCCGTTCCTTGTAAAGAACAATACTCTTCACATTCCTCTCTCCCTGGCATATGTTCTACAACAACTGTAAGCCTACGGCTGAAAGATCCAACACAAAGTCTGCTAGCTGCCTCCTGAAGAAAACAAGGAGAAATCATTAGCTTTTAAGATTCTCCAACAGCAACATGATCTATTTGGTGAAAATGTTGGGATGATCTAAGAAAACAGGCTACACACCACGTTATAAACAAGGGCTAAAGGGAAAACTGATTTGTGCCATCCCTCACCTACCCCCCAAAAGGCAGGGGAGAAAAAAATCCTGCTAGTTTTAACTGGGGGGGATTCCCTTCCTGCCTCTGAACCTGAGAATGCGGTAGAAAGATGTCTAAAGGTCTTTACAGCCAACCTGAAACATTGGACTCCTTTGATATGAACTAAAGATGAGATTTAGAAGGAAAGTATTAAGTCGTAGAGTTCCAATTAAGGTATCAATAAAGAATAATAGCCCTGTGAGTTATTTTCCTCTGAACAATGTTTTCTGAGAAATGGTTTCATCTGTCAGGAAATGACTGGCTGTCAAACCAAACCTATTTCAGATTAACTTCCTGTTTCAATACTGCAACACTGCCGAGATATTCCTCTCCCCACTCTAGACCCATACCAGACTGCATGACTACTGCTTTTTTGGCTAGGCAGTCGCTCGAGGGCATTTCTCCAACTGACTTTATTTTACCCACTAGCTCTTTAGCAAGGAAAATGACACCAACAAAAATACTTTTGAAACAAGAGATGGTGTAAAACTCTCTCAATTGTAATGGGCAGACAATTAGCCTCATACAGCCAAATGCATCCATCTTTCACCTCGAAAGGTACACGATATACTAACTAGTTTTAATGGACATGCTCTGTGTATTATAGTTGAAGTGGGGCAAACCAACCCAAAGCATCTTTTCTGTAACACAGAACAATCTCTGCATTTCCTCTTACAGACACGCCATCTCAGATTTTAGACTGGCCTGGCTGCTGTATAGACTAACAAACTATCTTCTCTTGGCTACAGAGAAATAGGACACTTTTATTAAATTATGTCACATGTTTTACAATGCATTTAATTAGCACAAGGATGACTTTTATTTCAGAAGGCCTTTAGGTATCAGAGATGGAGGTTCTACCCCAGTTGCTTTGAAGTGTTAGGTACCAAAATGTTAGAATGCCATTTATATCATCTATTCTCTCCCAGGTCTCTTTTTCATCCTAATTCCCACTACTGTCAAATAAACAATTATGAGTCGTATTTGAAAACATAAACATAAGATGTAACAGTAAATACCTCAAAGACTGTTCTGCTCTGTTCTCATAGAGCCTTGCTACCGGAACCCAGTTCTGTGGGCATATCGTGGCAGTTCAGTTCAAACCTTCTTTCTTTCATGCACGCTAAGAACTAAGACATGTTTCCTAAGGCTCACTGTGTTAAATTTCATGCCAACTAGCATGTCACTACATCAAGACCAGATAAACTGTCTCTCTGCTGTTATATTGGACCCACTGTTTGCTACAGTTGCATCATTTCCTTCTGGATAATGGAGCATTTCAGGGCAGAAGTGTCCACTATTGTGAAATATATATCATGACTAAGGATAATTTTGATTAAAAAAAAAAAAGAAGAAAAACCCAACCACCAATTGACATCCTTACAGGAGATAACCATAAGCCAATCATTGAAGATATTATTGCAGGTATTCTGGATGCTACTGAAATAACAGAAATTTTCTTTACTTCAGAAGCACAGAAAAATAACATACTTTAAAAGCTACGCTGCCATTATCTCTGCAGTTGTTTCAAACAAACTGAATCCAAAGATGTGAGAAAGGACAGAAAAAAAAGCACAACTTCTGTTACAGAAGCTGCAGATGACAGACACAGGAATAGACTTTGGGTCTCAGGGGTTCAAAACCAATTTCCTGCCTTCTCTTCTTAAAACCCGTCTCAATTTAGCTATGAAACAGAAAGTGAATGAAATGCAATCTGCTTTATCACAGGTATGAAGCTAATGCTGTGCTCCAAGAGGGACAGTAAGCCTGAGACATGAGGTCTCATGCTGATCTACACAGGTTAACTAAGGTCTATCAGGTGCACTCAGGTCCTGGGTGTATTCTGCTGGACACACAGCAGAAGCCAGTAAGCCTTAACTAACCTGAGCTATCGTCTTCAGAGCTGCATAATTCTCAGATAGGATGGCGATGGGAAATACTACACAGATGCAGCAAGGAGGGTCTGAGCTGAACTCTCATTTCGTGATGGTACAGTACTTAGACTCAGCATTAAGCCAGAGTGAATCCATTTGGAAGGAATACACCTTCCAAGTCAGAGTTCTGGCAGCTGCCTAATAACCAGCGTGCAGCACTGCTATCTGAACAGCATGACTCACTTCGAGACCCTCTCTGTGTAATTTTGAGAAGTACTACACACGTGCTGTTACCACAACTTTCAACTGGAAACAAGGACTTGAGCACTTCTCCAAAATATACAACAGGTATTCATGTCAAGCTCTCAAACAAAAAGCTCTAATACATCAGCAGCTCTTCAAAAATCCTACGTCCAAAAACAATGGGATTACGAGAGATTTTGCTGCTCTGGGAAACCTAGTACAAAAAGGACACGCAAACAAAGAAGTTTTCCATACAATACTGAAGTTGAAAGAGGTTAAATCTGTATTCACATTTTCCCCTACATCTTCTGGAAGCGATATATGGTACCTTTCTCTAGCTATAATTATGTACCATTCGTGCGTCTTTTCGTAAGGATTCTGGATTCAAGTTTCACGCTGTTGAAAAGAAATATTCCACATGCTTCAATAGCACACAAACTGGAAGACGTACTGCTGTAAATACAGAAAAGATACTTACATGGACTAACATCTCTGTATCTGTTTCGATTTCTGTTTTCTGGGTATTTTGCAACTCTATGAGGGTAGTCACTGGATTTATGTCGAATTTCCTTTAAAAGACAAAAAAGAACAGTTTACTTCTAGCCACCAAGCACGTTAATGTGGTGATGTTCTATACAACCTATCACAAGGATTTCAAGCTCAGTTATTTAGTTGCAGTTGTTTATTTAGCCCGCTCATACTCAGGTATGAACACAAACCCTTTGATAATCTCCATCTGGAAGATATTGAA
The DNA here is from genome assembly GCF_039878825.1 of Excalfactoria chinensis. NCBI lineage: Eukaryota > Metazoa > Chordata > Aves > Galliformes > Phasianidae > Excalfactoria > Excalfactoria chinensis. The sequence goes on from NC_092826.1 coordinate 50,174,087, forward strand.
ACACACTCATTTACACATCATTTTAAAGAAGTGATACTGCTTATATACTGTCTGTTCCTAAAGCTTCTTGATTCCAATGAGAATGTCATTTTCCACAACTTTATCTTCAAACTAAGAAACAGATTTTTAAGTGTGAAAACACAGACAGCATGTCATTGACAAGCAGCCTCGTATGGACTGACCAGTGTCTTTATATCCCTGTGACAGCTGACATGCAGTGATATAAAATTAAAAGTATTTTGTTTTTCATTTCAGATGAAATTCCTATATGATACGATCGTATACCGAAGAGCACTTATACTTCCCCTTACACCAAAGCATTTTTGGACTTTCTCTGCGCTTCCACTAAAACAATCATCTTCTCAAGCTTATTAATCAGTTGAGATACTCTCATATAACACAGTGAAACGGGACTTTGGAAATCTAACGAATGTAAAGAAGCTTCATTTTTTCCATGTCTGCCCTATGCTGTGACTTACGTGCAATGATAACCTATGAAAAACACCAGCTACAATATGGAGCAGCAAGTGTCAAGCACCAGCGCTCCGTGTACCTCCACGTAAATCCCTCAGTCTGTAACACGACCAAACTTTGATTTCAGTACAGAACAATGGAGCTTATGTTCTCTTCTGGTTTATGTGCCTTACAGCCTTTTGGAGTGTCTCCACACCCAACAAATAAATGGCAGGCATTCGCAGCCAAATTCCCCCAGACGGAGGTTCTTTTTTTATCTTTATCCTATAACGGGAAGTAATATAATTTGTTTTAAAAAGCATAGGCATTTTCCGTGCTCAAAAACACACGTTCCATAACTATCCCAATCTTCTACCACAAGCCCTGGAAAATTCAGGGAATTGAAGGGCAAACACAGGTTTCAGCAAAAAGAATTAAGAAAGCCTTAATATTTAGCTGGATTTTTTCCTTCAGGAAACATGCCTCTCACAAGTATGTCCCCCATACAACACAGCCATCGCTAAATACCTTCCTAAGTAATAAGTCAGTATTACTAGAGTAGGTCCAGACGAGGGCCATGAAGGTGCTCAGAGGGCTGGAGTCCCTCTCCCGTGGAGAAAGGCTGAGGGAGTTGGGCTTGTTCAGTGAGGGCTCCAGGGAGGCCTCACACTATTTAAAGGGATACCATAAACAGGAAGGGACCAACTTTTTACACAGCCTGCTACTAACAGGACACAGGGGAGCAGCTTTAAAATAAAAGATGAAATTCAGATGTCAGGAGCAAGTTCTCTGCTCAGAGGGCAGTGAGGTGCTGGCACAGCTGCCCATAGAAGCTGTGGTGCCCCATCCCTGGAGGTGCTCAAGGCCAGGTTGGATGGGGCCCTGGGCAGCTGAGCTGCTGGGGGCAGCCCTGCCTATAATGGGTTGGGGCTGGGTGGGCTTTGAGGTTCCTTTGAATTCCAACCACTCTGCGATTCTGTGCTATTTTAACTGAGACAAAACAACACAATTAAAGAAAACTGCTCGAGTTCAGGAAACCGAACTTCGCTTCGCACTGCTTTTCCGCATTAGGGAGAGCAACGCAACCCGCACTACAGCTCAGCCACAACCTATAAGACCACTTTACAGGCGCTGCCCGCAGCGCCATGCCCGCTCCGCCTCACCCCGCCGTAGCGCTGCCGAACCACACGGCTGCGCCGGGGCAGTCCGCCCGCCCGCCTCAGCCGCCGCACATGCGCGGGCGCCGCTCTCACGCACGCCGCCGGCCAGCGCGCGTGCGCAGCCGCAACGGCCCCACGGCGACGCCTGCGCGCTGCCCCTCCGCACCCCTCCCCGCGAGGGAAGCGAGAAGCGAAGCGACGCCCGGGCGCATGCGCTCCGCACGCCCGCAGTTTCGCTGCGCGCAGCTGAGAGCCAGCCGTGCCCATAACGCTGCCGCTCCGCCCAGCCTCCGCGGAACGGCGGACGGCGGCCCCTCTCCCCGTCGGGCGATCGAACCCCGTTCTCCGCTCACCAGATAGCGCGCCTGCCAGTCGTTCGTGGCGTCGATCTCCTGGAACTCCCGCTCGATGGCGGCGGACATGGCGGCGGGCGGAGCGCAGCGGCAGAACCGCGGCCCGCCGGCCCAACTCCAGCGCGCTGCCCGCCCTGCCGCCGCCGCGCGCGCACATACACTCGCGGCGGCTCCCGCGACGGCCGGGCGCATGCGTGGCCGCGCCCCCGTCCGGCGAGGGCGGCCGAGGCCACGCCCCCCCGGGCCGGGAGGAGGAGCCGAGCACCTGGGAGATGCGGCGCCGCCCGCAGGTGGCCGCGGGGCCTGGCGGAGACGGCGCGTCTTTATGACGTCACCGCGGAAGTCGGCTGTGAGCGGAGACCGAAGCGGGGCCGCGGCGGCCCCTCGGCTCCGTCGCCCCCTGGCGGTTACCCCGGCCCGTCCGTTAGCCACGCCCCTTCGTTGCTAGCCACGCCTCCTATGAGGCTTGCCCCGCCCCGCCCCGCCGCCGGCCTAAGATGAAAGATGGGTCTGCCCGTCCTCAATGTAATGCTTAACAAGAAAAAAAGAAACAAGTACAATAATGCAGTCCAGCTCCCTACTAGGAGATGAACTGCAATGCAAGCTCTTAAACACTTGAGATAGAATCATAGAATCATAGAATTACTCAGGTTGGAAAAGACCTTGAAGATCATCAAGTCCAACCGCAGCCTAACCAGTAGCCTATCTCTTAAAAAACAACCACAAAACAATACTACAACAACAAACCTCTGCTAAATCATATCCCTGAGTGCCACATCCAAACGGCTCTTAAACACATCCAGGGATGGCGATTCAACCACCTCCCTGGGGAGCCCATTCCAGTACCTAACCACCCTTTCTGTAAAGAAGTTCTTTCTAATATCCAACCTGAACTTGCCCTGGCGCAACTTGAGGCCATTTCCCCTCGTCCTGTCACAAGTCAGTAGTGAGAAGAGACCTGCCCCACTCTCACTGTAAGAACCTTTCAGGTACTGGAAGACGGCAATAAGGTCTCCCCTCAGCCTCCTCTTCCTCAGACTAAACAGCCCCAGCTTCCTTAAGCATAGCATGAGACATAGGCAAAGCTGGAGAATGGAGTTGCTGGGATGTGGTATATTAGTGTTTTCTGTCTGAGCAAGTCGTTACTGTAATGTTTCCTCTTTGACATGTCTGATAATCAGAGAAGCCCCTTACCGTGCTGGCGGGCAGATAATCACCCCAAGGTAGTTCATATCCACAGCAGTTCCCGTGTCCAAATTGGTTCTTGTGCTCTCCGTCGTCTGCATGGAAAGGACCGCTGAAGGTAACTCTGAATGTTGTTTATCCTGTGACCTTGGGCCAACAATTGAATTTAGTACCACTCCAGAATGGACTAAGTGCTTGTTCCTTCGTACGTCCATTTGGGTTTTTTTTGGGTCATTCGCTGGAAATTACCCAAGTATCACTTATCGGAAATGATCTGTGCTGCTTTTCTGAGAACCATTTTGGATATTAGTAGATGAAGAACAAATTCTTCCCCGAGGTGACTTTATTCACAGCCGCGCTCCATACCAATGTTAGCTGCTAAGAAATGAAGCTATAATGTACTTAAGCTCACCACGATGTGAGAGCAGGAGTACATATAATTCCTGATTTAAGTTTTATAGCCCGTGGCCCAGAAAAGAGAAGGATGCTTTCTTCCCTCAAGAAGAGGACAGAATGTGGAAGGGCTGGGCACTCTTTTGGCATCTGCTAGGGAGAAGAAAAAGGTGAATAAAATGGTCCAGTGATCAGAATGAAATGAGTTTCATTGATTCTCTGCACGTACAGTGGAAGTTTACTATTCCAGTCTTTGGAGTACTGTATTCCTTGTTAGAATGAACATTAAAACTCCTTTTAATGAAAATGTTTGCCAGTTTTCCAACTGTACTATTGATTTCCTCCGCTTACTCTATGCAGTATTTTGGCATACAGCAAAAGAAAACAATACTTTAAAAACTTGCATAGCAAAATACAAATCCTTACAACAGCAGTGACAGCAGAATCACAAGGGGCCCTAACAGGTTAGCAATTCAGCTAAGGGCATCTTAAAGGATCAGTCACAGATCCACAGGATTCTGGTGGCCAATGGCTACTAAAAGGTGGTTGTGTAGTAACAGAAATGGAATTAACGGGAGCTGTAATTATGCCTTGAAGACAAGGATGACACAGCTATGGGCAGAATAAATCATTATCCTAACACTGTGGTTTGGAGTTCTGTGTAGAAGAAATTCATGGCCAAGGAAGAAAGGAAAGATTAAGGTCTATGTAAGAGACGTTTCCTAGTGCAGAGATTTGTGCCAGTCTGCATGGCACTGGACTCCTATGGTGAAGCTCAAATGACTGTGGAATGCAAAAAGGAAATTGCAGCTGGCAGAAGTGCTGTCACGAGTGAATGGACACTGGTTAGCAGAAAAGGCAGCCAGCCAGGATGTCTGATGGGCAGAGACTTCAGACTGCTGTGGCTTTGTGAAGCAACCCTTCCAGCAACCTAAGCTGGGATGTGCAGTCAGCCACAAAACCTAATGTCTGTGAGTCAGCGCATGGGGTGTAGGGTATGGCTACAGGAAGAGGAGAATGGTCAGCTGCCGAGAGAATGATGACTCCAAGTTATTGTTTATCTTGCTTGAAGAAGGGATCTGACTTGCTGGGGCTAGCTTGTATTTGTTGGTTGATCTTTTGTCCCTAAATACAGCGATATATATCAAAATCATCGTTTGCAGGTAACAAAGTCTAATGTAGCGAGTGTCCAGAGTAGCTTGATGTCATTCCACCTTAAAAGTTCATGAAATCACCATCTGAAAAATTTTACCCCATCTCTGTTTGTGTTGGTTGAGCCTCTTGAAACTGCATTTAAATTTAAACCATGGGATTATTGAAAAGAAAGTGCGTAGTCTATCTGTCTATAGAAACAGCCTACAGCTGACATAAAGGTTTCACACCGCAAGTTTACGGAGGCTTGAAACTGCTGGAAGGCCCCCAGTTTCTTGGCTTTAAAATGATATCCTCCACAGATCGCACAGGACTGCTACATGCTTTCACCACTTCTAACCTCGCAGTTGTTATGCCAGAGCATCACTTTTCATTACTTTATAGAGGTTAAAGAGGTGCTTAAACTGCAGTTTTGGGAACAGCGTTATGTTGCCCAGCAAGTCTTGAATTCATATTCTTTCCTAATTTCGTAATGATGTTATCATGATCTTCTAGCACAGATTCTGTACCACGGTGGCTTATTGAAGGGTTATATGTATTTTCATCTGCATTCAAGCTTATGTTCCACATTACAAAACTAAGGGCACTCTCTGAATTGCAGCCAAAAAGACTGAGGTGCCCAACCACTGCTATTTGTTAGAATAAGTTCTTCTAAGAAGTGATGTTTTGGCAGAAGTTTGTACCGAGGAATACTGGTAAATGTTTCTGTTACCAATTTGTGTTCCCAATTTTGTGTTCCAGTTTGCCTTTGGGTTTCCCAGCATCTGAACACACTAATTATGCCTAATTTTGAGGGTGTAAAAGTTTCCAAATTGTGTTTCCCTCTCTCTTTTTTTTTTTTTCTTTTTTAATAGTTTGCAATAAAGTCGTAAAAGTCTTTCTGGCAACGTGATTTAGAATTGTAATCCATTTTGATTTTTGTATGTTATTGCATTAGACGATCCGAAGTGCCAATAACAGGAAAAGGTTTGCTCTTACTGCTACCTGGAATCATTGTTTTTAGAATCTTATCATTACCGATTTCATGGAAGCTTAAATCCAGCGCGTGATAATGAGCCTTCAACATAGATTACAATAATTAATTCTGCCTTTCCTGTGCTAGCAGAGATAGGCCTGTGCAAAATTTGTGATGTCTTTGTTCTTAAGTAGGCTTTAATAGATTTGATTTCATAGAGCTTCCCGTATAAGCTCGTCCTGCTGAGATAATCAGCAGCCCTGGAGGAGCCAGGTTTCCTGAATCACTGTTTCAGTGGCAGGGTTCCCTGTATGTGCTGATAGTTCTGACTGCTGAAGTATCACTTGGCATGGGATACAGAGTAAGATGTTTGTACTGGTCAGTGTGTAAAGACACTGAATCTTGCATGGGCTGTGGGATGCACCTAAGAATCAGCAGAGCTAGTTTTATCTTGCTAGACAGGATTGTAATCATCATCACATCTCTCTTTTTACCTTAAAACTAAATCAGAAAGTAAGATGGCAAATAGATTTGTCTGTAGGGTGGTAAAGGCTTGTGTGAAGCTGTTGATTTGTCTGGCAGTATGTCATCCTAATAAAAACAAACTAGTAGCGCACATACATCTTTCCTCTTTATTTTAGTGCAGTGTTTGTGCCTTATAACGATGGCTTTGAAATGATCTGGCTAAGTAAGGAGTCTTAAAGAAATCTGTTACAAATAACAAATATCTTGCAGTCTCTGAACGTATGCTGTGTTCTCTTTGGTCCAGGCACTTAAAACCTGTAACTCGTCTCTTTATGGCTTATAAACTGCTGTAACTGCCAAATCCATTTGTTTGGCTTCTCAAATAGAAAGAAAAGAACAGAAAAAAAAAAAAAAAAAAATGAGAATAACGTACCAAAAGAGCAGTCTGCATCCCAGGTTTTCCAATTGGAATGATGTCAAAGTTTTAAATGTCTTACTTTATCCAGTGGCAGAGGCCCAGCAGCTCACATCACAACGCTGCTACTTGCTGGAATCAATAACCCAGTGTCACACCTGTGCCACATCTGCTCGGTATCAAAACAGGCGCATTAAATTCTTCATCTCTTTTAAATTTCAGGTTTTCTCCCCACTTTCTGGTTGCATGTGAAGATATATCTCCAGTCAGAAAAAGGCATTCTTTTCTTATTCTTAGACTTGTGCTACCATTTCTCAAACAGAACGATCAACTCTCTTTGCTCAGTCTCAACGCAGTGAAAGTAATTGCTCACAAAGAAAAATGGTTGTTAAGGTATCCTAACGCATCTTTTTTCATCACCCTTTTATAGGAGATATGTCTTAACAGTGTTAGATCACCCAGAGTCAGATTCCTCTGAAGATTTAAGAACGAAATAATGCATTTACTCAAAAATAGGTGTAAAAATAGGTGTACTCAAAAATAGAAAGTAAGGTGATAGGGAGATAGGTGAGGGAGGTGCCTGCATTAGCCATTGGAGCTAAATCTGCTGTCAAATGTGCATCAATAGTGTGCAAAATGAGTGTAGATTTTACACAGGTCTGTCATAGAAAGTGAGGTAAATACTGAGTGTCATAGGAAAGGAGGTTCCACTGAAATAAGGCAACCTGTGTCTGCATGGTTAACTCTTTGACGTTTACATCTTTTGACATTAGAATATTGCACTGTTGGGCGAAAATGGAAAAAATACTTCATGTTTATTAATCTTGGTTATTCAGGAGACAGCAGGTAGGTAAACTCTGTGCCCAGAACACTTCTTTTCAGCGATTTGTGTGTGTTTATACTCCATGCACACACAGTATTTGTTTATATGAATCTCTCTGCCTGCCATCCTCCCGCAGAGCACTGCAATGTGCTGTGAATTCTAATTTGAGATGTCTCAAGGGCATTCATTAGGCCTGAAAGTTATGCTTAGAACTTGAGGGCAGTTTATCAGCCACTCACCAAGGATGCACGAATCTTGAAGAATTATACTTCAGCTTCCTCAGAAGCAGATTTTTTAGTGTGTGAAATGCTGAATGCGTTTTGTCAGTTACGTATGTTAGGCATGCATTGTTTTCTCCACAGTGTGGCCTGTGGGTTACCTTGGGCAGGAAGCAATTACTGGTAATTAACATCACTTATGTGCCCTTCACTGAAAAAAGTATTCACTGTTGAGCAGTTGTTGAGCTTCCACGATGGAGCTGTGCAGGAATGTAGAAAGTGCCATTATTCCTAAGGCATGATGCGAACAAATGTGTCTCAAAATACACGAGTGCTCTTTTCAGCGTGTTCACACGGTGGATGCTGTCTTAGGTTTGGATTGTGTTTTGACACGTGTCTGGAGCTTTCAATTTAAATGTCTGTCGCAGCGCAAACATCCCTGTAAGGCCAACTAATCATGTTAATCAGCACAGGCCTGGAGAAAAACAGACGTGAAAATGTGCAGACCTCATTCTTGTCTCGCAGTAGTGAAGTTTAGAAACGATTTAATTGAAAATATGTAAACGTGAACTATGAGCACACGGTTTATGTGACATTAGTTTAAAATGATGTAAATTCTTTGCAGCATCCAATGATTGGCCCAGTGGGTAATCTTCCTTTTAGTCATTCCTATTGCAAATTTCTCCTTGTTGTGGTTCTGATCTAACAGCTACGCTGCACTGTGACATGGCGGATAAAGTGGTTGTGGATGAACATAGCATCTCTCTACAGTTCTTTTTTGAAGGGAACACACTCCTGTTTTCTGCAGGTATGGTATAGGGAGGACGGTTGGACTAGATGATCTTGTATGTCCCTTCCAACCTTGTGATTCTATGATCCTATGATTCTTACAGCTGACTTCAAAACATCGTATTTGTTGGTGAGAATTTGACTGGGGAGGAGATGGAGTTTGAAGCATTAAATGCAGGAAACAAATTACTCAACATTTCCAGTGAATGGAAACTTAGCTCTTGCAGTCACCTTTCATTGAGAAGTTAAAGTGGTTCTTCTGGAATCCTGTTTGGGTTTTCAGTGCATGTTTTTAATCCAGGTGTTTCAAATACTGTATGGGAGATTGGTAATCACAGCCTGAACCTCCTATTAATCAGCTGAGGCAAGTGTGGGGTCAGCTGTGGGAGCACAGGTGAGAGTGATGTAGCTGTGCTCCCGGAAGGGGTGGAGCTCGACTCCATCCCCTCTGAGACCTCATTTAAGGGCTGACTCCCACTGAAGCAGTATCTCTTGGAGACTGCTCACCAGTGAGGACTGCCCCAGCTTCTTCAGCCAAGGCACCAATGGTGAGTTTTCCTTTACTCATTCCTTCTGTACATTTGCTGCCATCTATATATTAATAACTAATACAAATACTTTGGAAGCAATGAGCTATTATTGTCAGAATCAATTCTTTTGCAGTGAAGGCCAGATGACCACATGTTAAATAATGAAATGCATAAATGTCTCACCTACAGGCTTAGATAGGCCTGCCCAACTAATTCCTGTCTTTGAATTAAAACTTTTGTTTTTTATCTTCTTTGCTTCTTCTTCTTTGCTTTCTGGTGTATCAGAGAGGAGAGAAGTGTTTAGCAGACCTCCATCAAGCCCTTTGGTGTTCCTTCTACAGGGTTACAAAATGTTTCTGGGCAGATCTCTTCAGCTTCTCCTAATGGTGATCTCACTAGCACATAGTGCCAGTGTTGTCCATATTAGATTTACTGATAAGTATCATCAGGATTCTGTCACCACATTGTCCCTTAGTTAAATTAACCTCCATCTAATTGTGCTCAAAGTCATCTCACAAAGATCTAAAAGCTATATAAAACATGTGACATTTATAAATAGGTGATTCTAAAACTACCACCTATGTACTACCTTAACACCATGTGGAAATTTGAGATCTCAGTGAGAGGCAGAGTCTGTTCTACCTCAGAAGAACTGAAAGCATTTTCTAGCACTTTGAAACCCTTGGTCTTTCACTGCCCTTTCAGTAATATTCCTCTAAGTCTGAAGCTGTCTTGAAGCAGAGGCGCTTGTCATGGCTGGGATTCCTGTTAGCGCTGGAATGCTTAATAGAATTTGGTCTTCTAGTTGTGACTCTGTAAGCACCTACTTTTAGACACATGAAAATGGCCCCAAGGATCATTCTTTTGTTGAAAGTTAAAAGTATGAGGCTGTTTTCAAGATGAACTCTGCGTCTGTTAAACTCATTGCTGCAGAAATCTATTAATGATGTCTGTGTGTATGTTTATATTTCGGTGGGTAATCTTGTTGGGATTGAGGAATAAGTGTTTTTTCTTTAAATGCTGATTTCAAAAGCTCTCCGGCTTAGTGTAGTTAAACAGAATTTTAATGAAGCATGGTTGTTACGCTTAGCAACGGCAAAAGCACCAATCATGTAACAAGAGTTATGAGTTATCTCTGTAGCTCATGCAATGGTGGTATCAGCTTTGTTGACAGAAATCTTTCAAACTGCCTTGTACCACTTCTGCTGCACTAGAAGTTCAGATTTTTAGCAGACAGTTTAGATAACATGCCCTAGTAGAAGCCTTTATTACATTCTTTCCAAAGGGAAAGAAAGATTATTAAAAACATTTACATATACTGATGACCAATGCTGATGTTTCCATTTGAACCTTAGAATCTTTCTTCTACTTGAATAGAGAACAGCAAGGCCAGCTTAAGGTGCAGGAAATACGGGTGCAGTTTGCTTATGGATGCTGAAGCACAGGGCAGCAAAGAAGTCCTACTAGAGAGCTGACAGGCTCTGCTCTTTCTTTCCAATGCCAACACCTTTTCTTCTGAGGAGAGAAAGACAGCTTGTTTGAGCTGTTCATGCTGTATGAACAACTGATTTCTAGCTCCTGTTAGCAAACTGTCTCATCCTGAGTAATTTATACTTTTATTTATGTACGTTATACTGTATTTAAATGCTTTATACTCACTCTCAGAGTGAGTATGTGCCATCAGCAGTAGCAAACGTGACCTATCTGACTCAGTCTTATCTCTGCCCCTTCCCTTTATGGGTGCAGCTGAGCAATGGAAGAGATGGAGGAGATGTCAACAATGTCTATGCTGCTGCTGGAGAGGTATGAAGTGTGGGCAAGGAGAACCTGAATCTGGAGACTGGAGGGGTTGGCATCCAGCAAAAGATGGAGAGGGCCGCTTAATCCTCCTCCCAGTCAGCCAGAATCCCACTGAGTCCTCTCAGCCTGTCTCTGCATTGAATTGTCCTGCACCTCCCTTTTCTCTCTTTCACACTCTTTCACACACCTCCACCTTCTATAACCATGATGATCTTTTTATACAGACCCTGACTACTCTCTCTACAAAAAATAAGCAGACTGCAGTGGAAATCTAGTCATGGCTAGGCTCATGACTGGGACAGCAGAGACTTTGGGATCCTGAGGTAGAAGTGTGCTCAGAGAGAGGCGGACATGTACATGCTGAGGGTCTGCCATCAGCAGGGGGAAAGGCAGGATAGTTCAGTGCTATGAGGCAGCTTTTGCCATGCAAAATGGTGGGGCACAGGCTTTAGGAAAGATAATTTGAGGAGATGGAGAATTAGTGGGATAAGGCCCTTCTCTTTCAGACGTCACCAAATCCTGTTTGACATCCCTGTCCAAGTGATTAAATATTACCGTGGTGCTGTGAAATCTTTTTTTGTAGCACAGCGAAAGATTCACATTATCCACACAAGTAAATGCACTAAAGGTTTCCTTAACTCACAAACAAGGACAAATGCCTGTGCTGTAAGCAACAGATTTATTATTGCTTTTAGTATTACATTAGGTGCAGTCCACAAAAGATGGTTTGACTGTCAACTTTGTGAGCGATTGCGTACACTGTCTTACTTCTGCTTCTTCTTTCCATTCACACCAAAACAGATGGGAAAGTCACAGCTGCTAAGTTCAGACTTTCCTGTCTTCTCTGTGAGAACTCTCAGGGCTTGCTATTTTACATTTTTACTCCTACAAGCTCTATTTCTATTTCCCATCCTGAGATCACTAGTTTAAAGATAGCTCAGATGTATTTATATAGTCTGAGATCAACCCTCATATCCATCTGGTACGAATCCATTACTACCTTCCTAGCTGTCAGTTATGTTGCATGTCTGGATGTTCTTTCAATCTTCCTTTGCATTTCTTTGCACATTAATCTGACTGAGAACAGTTTAAGCCCCTTGCTTATATAACATCACTTCAGGTTCCCCTTAGCTCACTTGTTTTTGTGCTGCTAAAGCTATATGTGATCATGACTGGGTGACTGTTTTGCCCAAATGGTGTTTCTTAGGCTAACACTAATCAAGTACTATTTTGGTTACCGTGTCTTCCAGTAAGGTTTTCTTCATTATGTGGTAAAATGTGATTTTTGGAGTTGTCATTTATCTTTTTTCTGGTATCTATGTAAGAGTTCTTATTTTAGGTAAACATTAAGTTTTAATTTCAGATTGGGACACCCAATTGATTTCCTGTCAAAACAAATAAAATCAGATTGTAAATCAATCTGTGACTGCAGCAGCAACAAAGCAGGATGTCCTATAAAGGACAATCTGTTCACTCTTCCACTTCCTCTACACATGCATAGGAGTCTGACTCTCACTTTATTCATGTGAAGACCTGTGGACTTTACCTATTCCCACATCTGCCCATGTAATCTGTGTTTGCTGCTGATTTCTTTCTGCGATCTGTCAGTCACTTCATTTGACTTACACTCTTAACTCTGGTATTTTCTCCCTTGAGAGGAATCTATCTCCTATCTTTCACATACTGCTCAATTATGGGTGCTTTCACCTGAAACCCCCATCTTTAGATTTCTAACTTGTAGAACATAGTATTTTACACATACAAGAACACTTCCAGGCAGTGTGCCAAACGTTTGCAAACTGTTTCTGATCATTAAGCTTTGGAGTCTCAAAGCTAATCAACCTACATAACGACTGGATTTGCTGGATTGTTTTTCCCCTGAATCTAATTGCTCTATAATACTCGTATTACTGTATCAAATAAAAGTACTTGTATTTCCAGAGTGCCTTTATCTGTGAATCTCAAGTCTTAGTAGATACAGTGGTGACGTGGGGCTCAGCCTCTTTTCCCAGGTAACTAGTGATAGCACAAGAGGTAATGGCATCATGTTGTGCTGGGGAGATACAGGTTGGGTGTTAGGAAAAACATCTCTGAAAGAGTAGACAGGTGTCAATTGACAGGATAAAGGGAAATGGCCTCAAGTTGTGCCAGGGCAGTTTAGGTTGGATATTAGGAAGAACTTCTTTACAGAAAGGGTAGTTAAGTACTGGAATAGGCTCCCCAGGGAGGTGGTCGAATCGCCATCCCTGGATGTGTTTAACAGCCGTTTGGATGTGGTACTCAGGGATATGATTTAGCAGAGGGTTGTTAGAGTTAGGGTACTATGGTTAGGCTGCGGCTGGACTTGATGATCTTCAAGGTCTTTTCCAACCTGGGTGATTCTATGATTCTATAAGTATTCTTAATGCATATAGTGCATTATTTACTCTCATTGGCAGGACTTGGTATCTTTTAAAATGTCTATAGGCAAAAGTGCTTTTCACTTGAGCACTTAATGTCACTTAATCAAAAGTGACAAAAAGGAGCACACCATCTGCATTTTCTTTAAATTCAAGGTGGTGTCAATTAGCAGTTGCTTTGAGTATCTCCACCTATGTTAATAGAGTTATACTGAACTTCCAGCTGCAGTTAATGAAGTTGTGCAGGTTTATTCAGTCAACTTGAGAACAACGTCAGCCTACAGCGTCAAAAGTGGAAAACTCACCTTATTAGAGATGTTTTTTCTTTCTTCTATGCTGTGGTTCAATTTAATGTAATCTACAGATAACAACAAATCCACACATTCAAAAATAAGTATCAAGATTGCCCTGATTCAGCATGCCACTGCTCTGTGTGTGATCTAGCAAATAATAAAGTGGAAATACCACTGAGTTTTCTGCCTCAGACATCACCATGAATTGAATGTTTATCTCTGCTGCTCAGCTCAGCCTGAGGTTAGTGGATATTTCAGTCCAAATCTATGGTTCAGTGACTGGAAACTGCAAATGGTCTGAGGTTTCTCCAAGTTCAAGCACGCATCCCGTTATCTTGCTACATGGCACAAAGCGTTCTGGTTGCACTCAGTAACTGAGGGCGCTTCTGTCCTCCTGCCCATTGCCGACGTACCACTGCAGAGCAGCGTGCTGTGCATTTGTGCGCTGCCACTTCCACCCTCTGGATGCAGTAGGAACAAGGCAGGGAGCTGCAGCCCTTACCAGCAAGCACTCAGCGCTGTGCTTTCTAAGCCTGCACGGCGCCCCCTGCCGGCTGATGGGCAGATGGTAGAGCCGAAGGAGGGAGCCCTCTCAGCAGCTCCGCCCGAAGCTCCGCCTCCTGGCGGCGGCCGGGCGTGGCCGAGCAGGCGCGGCGGAGGGAGCGTGGCGGCCGGGCGGCGCCGCGATGTTTGTGGCGCGCAGCATCGCGGCGGATCACCGCGATCTCATCCACGATGTCTCCTTCGACTTCCACGGGCGGCGCATGGCCACCTGCTCCAGCGACCAGAGCGTCAAGGTGGGCGCGGCGCTAGGCGGGCCGGGCTGCAGCACGCGGCCTGCGGGCGGCGCGGCCATGGCGGGCAGGGCCTGGGGCCGCGGTGCGTAGCCTGCACGAGTCCCGGCTGCGGCCCCGGCGTGCTGCGGGGCTGGGTTCGCACTGTGCGGCCTCAGTGCTGCAGGAGGGACGGCCTGCTCCTTCGTGAGCCTCTCCTGGGCTGCAGGGAGCTGCTGCTGTGTGCCTGGAGCTGCGCTGACCTTGGCGCCTGCGGGGCTGTTCTCGCACATCTCTCAGCCCTCTTTCCCAGCTGCTGTTCTGTGGCATTGTTTCTTTTCCTTAAATCTGCTCTCTAAGAGCACACCCAGCATCACTCGTGGCTCAGCTCAGGTAGCATTGGGTCCTGTTGGAGCAGCTGGAGCTCTGAGCTGACATGGGGTACGGCTGGGCTGTGCTCACAGAAGCTGCCCTGCAGCACCCCAGTACCAGAACCCTGCCATGTTAACCCGGTACACAAGCAAACGGCTTCTTCTTTCTGATCATGCGTTAAGAAACAAACAAAACCAACAGCAACAGGAAAAAAGAAAAAGAAACTCAGCCCCAAGGAGTGAGCCAACAGCCTTTGGTCAGGCTGAGTATGCAGAACTTGAAGCCTAAAAAGTAAGACACCAAGATTTAGGTAGACCTTCTAGAAGCCACACCTTTAACCACATAATGTATCTTTCCAGTTATAACAGAGTCTTTAATGAGACTGTTAAGAAGTTTTACGGCCATGTTATTTTTGATGTAGGTCTCACCCTCAGCAAATGGGCCCTGCAAAACAGCAGCTGCAGAGAAGTTGCAGCATTTCATGGCTGATAAGATTCATGGCTTTTCTTACATCAGGGTGATAAACAGAGAATAGGAGGTTGCGTTACTTGTCTATGGTTCATAGATCAATTAAGAAATATTAGAAGCAACAACAAGATCTTTTACCTCACTTAGTACCACTAGATTTGTTTTGTTTGCTGCCTTGCTCTGTCTTGCAGTCACAATCCACTATCTCTGTAGATCCTCTCCAACAGAGCTGTTCTGTCTGAGGTGATAGCCAGCAGCCACATCAACGTTTGGGGACCACGTCTGAGCTTGTTGGGACGGCTGCAATAAGACAGAGTGATTTGCTCCTGGGATGTCATGTCAAAGTGAAGCATTGAACGTTGCCATAGTGTCTCCTTGTGAGCAACGCGTTGTTTAAAAATGACAGACTTCACATGATGGTGGATTTTGCAGGCGTGTGCCTGTTCTTCATATCAGTAGGAAGGAAGTTGAACGTAGTGTAGTTGTGTAGTGCACCAGGCAGATTTTTCCAGCTGAAAACATCCAATAGTAATTTTTCTGAGCGGCTGTGTTTTCTGTTACTGTCTACTGCACTTATATACTAATTATATGTTTGACTTCTGATTTTTTTTCAATAGGTTTGGGACAAAAGTGAAAATGGGGATTGGCATTGCACTGCAAGCTGGAAGGTTTGTACTAATAGTCGTTACACAGTGATGCTGATATTTCTCTCTTTTATTGTTTCTGTAGAGATGTATTTTCACACGGTGGTGTGTGCTTGAATAGTTGGAAGATGGTACTTTTGCTTTTAATTGAATATTTCCTTGTTTGTATTTTCTTGGCTGTGGGGAGAAAAGGGAATAGGCATGGCTGTTCAACATTGTAACTGTCCTCTGTGTATTTTGCCCATAACTTTTCTGAGAACTGTGTATGGAGACTGTAGTTCATCAGAGTAATTAGTACATTCAGCTTCTGACTTATCCTGGAGCTTGTATGTAACAGGACCACACAGTAATCCCTATAAAAGGGAGTGCAAGTGAAGCTTATATACTCCATTTCTCCTGTCAAGACAGAATCTTAGTTGGCAACTATTTTCTTTTTGAGCTTAGGATTTGAAAGCAATAATGAGCAGTACCTAGATGTGCTCTTTATTACCTTGTAACAGTTAAATAATAGCAGCAGAACTTAACAGAAATGAACAAATTCAGCCGTTGCTTTGAACTTTGTAAAAGAACATAGGCACCACAGGAATGGTCGCACTGCTTCAGGCTGCTTACTTCTGTTTCACAGCAGGAAGTCACAAAAGTGTGTGGAAGATCCTTCATGCTCACCTGGTGTAACGTGTTTCTCTGTACTGTCCCGTTTCATGTTATCTTGCAGACACACAGCGGCTCTGTGTGGCGCGTGACATGGGCCCATCCTGAGTTTGGGCAGGTCTTGGCCTCCTGCTCATTTGATAGAACAGCGGCTGTGTGGGAAGAAATAGTGGGAGAATCCAATGATAAACTCCGAGGCCAGAGTCACTGGGTAAGATTTTAATGTATTAATTGCAGTTCTTAGATGTGCCCATAAAAACAGGTTTGCTGTTCCTCGTTGATTTGTTTGCTTATTGTGTTGGACTGAAGCTTTAAACTGTTTGAACTCCAGAATTACGCAGAAAGCTGAACATTAAGTTGTAAATACCGTTTGCTGGACGTCTTGGAGTTTGCAACATATTTGCTATTCCTGAAACAGACTGCAGGAGATTTTCTTCTTCAATATAAAGTGTCCTTGACTTTTGTGTGTTTCGTTCATCTGTGGCAGTGTTCCAAAGTAGAAGGAGTACTTTCAGGACTTCTGGACAGACAGCTAAATGGCAACATTCAGGCCAGTTAGTGTCACTAATGTTGGTATTTTTAGGTGTTCTGCAAACCTGCAGACATGAATGCCATACGTGATAGAATTGAAGTTGTAGGTATTTTATTCTTCGTTCATCTGAAACCATCTTGTGCCATTCTTTTTCCTCTTTGAAACTGTAGCTCGGGTTTGGGGAATAAAATGTTTTGCTCAGAAGTAGATTTTCTGGGTAGCATTTCACAGGGGGGAATTTCTATATCTAATAGATTTTTTTTGCAGATACTAAATCCTATAGATCTCAGTGTACTGTTCCTCCAGTACTGTATTCTACCTTCAGTTATCTGCAATTTCCTACTTTGTACTAAAGCTTCCCAACGTTGAAGTGTGTGACTGGGCAGAGCTGGGTTGTTGGGACTTGTGGCACCCAGCTGGCTTCACGTGCAGGAGGCTGTATCAGTCTGTAGTTTTTGGGTCAAACTCATCCTTTCTTGTAAGGAAAAGAGAAAACTCGGAACAAAAGCTATTTACTTCTTTTGTCCTTTTTCCCTCTAGATAATTTTCCTATCAAATGTCTGCTGTATTCTCCCATTCCCTTCTCAGAAATACTTGTTCAGACTCTTCAGTTGGGAAATGATTAATGATCAACTTCAGTAGCACTGAGATTAGAAAGAGATGTTGTTATGGACCACAGTTGATACTGTCACCAGTATGTATGAAGAGGACATTTTCAAACTGCCTGTGGCCAATACATTTGTATTTTATGCTTATGTTCCCTTTTTTTTTCCCCCTGAAGTTTAACCTAAACAACTTCTGTTGCTCTCAGAACTTTGATATCACAGTGTGCGTGTCCTTGCTTGAAATGACAACAGTGCAGTACTCTGTTCTTTTTCCTGTTAAGTCGGTGTATAAAGTCATTCTAGTTCTGGATGGAAGAGGTAAATGATGCTATGAAGTGGTATTGTCAGACTTTCACTAGCTTCTGGGCAATGGGGCAAAAGTCAACAAATTAGGAAAGGCATTTCTGATGGAGACTTCCAAGGATTTCTGCCTTTCTTTTGCAGGTAAAGAGGACCACTCTGGTAGACAGTAGGACATCCGTTACGGATGTGAAGTTTGCTCCCAAGCACATGGGTCTTATGTTAGCAACTTGCTCAGCAGATGGAGTTGTAAGGATTTATGAAGCCCCAGATGTGATGAATCTCAGTCAGTGGTCACTGCAGCATGAAATCTCATGTAAGCTAAGCTGCAGTTGCATTTCGTGGAATCCTTCAAGGTATGTTAATAAAGCTGAAGGTGTTGCTTTATGACTGTGTAAGCAGAAGATCCAAAATGTTCATTCTGGAAATGTTAGTTCTGGGAAGTGTTATAGAACATCCTTCTGTCCTGTGAGGTTATATTCTCAACTTAATTACAAGTAGTGATTAACAAGCTGAAGAACTGCAATGTGCTCTCTTTATCCCACAAAACTTAACTGAGAGTTTCCTAAGGAGAAGTGTTTATGAAGAGAGCGTTCCCATGTCTTCGCTTCAGGAAGTTGTCACAATAGGTAATAATTTGGACAACGCTAACAAGGACATCATGCACCCTTAGCAGTGCTAGGAACCACAGCTTTTACTAACACAGAGCCTGAGGGTTGTATCATTCCTTTAGTTGTATCTTCAGGGGCTCAGTGATGTATTTAATCTACTTGGTCAGAAAGAGACCAGAGGAATGTGATGGTTGGGTTGTCTCCACCCTGAAGAATACATAAGTAATCTATCCTAAAGGTTAAGAGTATAGGCTTTATGTCTACATCACCCTAGGAAGCTGTGTTAAAAGTTGATTTAAAAACTAGTACTCGTATACCTTTTGTCACTGGTTTTCCAGAATCTGAATGAAACCCCTCTAAATCAGTCACTGAGGGTACTGCATTGGATGCGGATTCTGCCATATTCCTTTGAGCAAATACTTCACTGCAAATGCATCTATGAATTTAATCCTGATGTCTGGGGGCATGTGTTGTCCTGAACTAATAGTGTCCCTTAATGGTTTATCTTTATTTGTTGTATAAGGTAGACATTCAAGAGAACAGAATTGAGGTTTGTACTGATAACTATGAATAATACTTGGTATTTCTTTCTAGGCAATCTTTTTGTTTTATATACAGATGTATGTCTTAAATTTTTGGAAGTGGCTTGTGAAATAATTAGTAACAGAATTTGTATCTTTTTACTTCTAGCTCCAGAGCACATTCTCCAATGATAGCTGTCGGAAGTGACGACAACAGTCCAAATATATTGGCTAAAGTCCAGATTTATGAATACAATGAAAATACCAGGTATGCTAAATGACAATATATTTGTGGGATCTTAGAATAGCTTGTAATGTCCAGCCTTCTGTTTCATTCCTGTTGTTGCTTATGGAGTGAAGAGGGAAATAATAGTAATACTCAATTTTGTCAGTAAGACTTTGGACTGGAGAGACACCTCAGAATGCTAACAGATGTCAAAGAAAATGGCAGGTTTTGATAATTTTGTTCTATGTCAGCACAGAAACTCCAGTGTTCCTACTGGAACTTTAAAGGGAAAGTGGCTTTTATGCTTCTGCTAATTTTTTGTGCAGAATTTTGCACAAGGAATCAGTAGGACCAAAGTTGGAAGTTTGAATTATGCTAAACTAAAAAGTGTTTTGTTCGAGGTAACAAAAATAATGATTCTAGGAGTGTATTTACAATGACAGAAAGTCCTGCGAGTTGCTAGCAGTCGGTAGCAGTAGGGAATTAACTTAAGGATTCAGAACCAGAAAATGCGCGGAGAAGCACTTTCAATTCGATAATGACAGATTGTGTTTCATTCAGTATGACTGCTGCGTGAATGGTGCCAGGGTGCTCTGTGAGCTTATGCCTGGCTTCAGGCTACACTCTTTGTGCATTAACAATACAGGAAATTTGTTGTGATTTACCTTGTGGTAAATTAGAAAATGAAATATATTGTTATACAGCAAAGGAGGCAGGTAGCAGTCTGCTTACACACACAAAACATTTAGTAAGTTTTTGGAGTAGAAATTCCTCTTCAGATTTGTGAACGATGGAATTTTTTTTTATATTCCATCTGTTGACAGAAATGTTCTTTGTACTGGAATCTTTGCTTTGTTCTGTGATTTAGTGTTACAGTCGGAAAGATTAACGCAGTGGAAGGGTGATAAGGGAGTGTAACAGCAAAGGGACCAGCATGGGTAGGATGGTATTTCAAAGGAAAAGTAAAGGTGTTCACCTGTCTCCAAAGATCTGGGCTTGCAGGAAAGACTTCACAAGGGAGAGATTTCCAACCAGTGATCCTTCCCCAGGGGCAGTCAGCCCTTACATGAGGTCTAAGAGAGGTGCAGCCAGGCTGCACCCCTTCCAGTCACACAGCTGAATCGCCTTCACCTGTGCTCCCAGGGCTGACCAAGTCCTTTCCCCACACGATCATTCAGTGGTTCAGGCCATGACTCAACAGTTCCCATACATTTAGTGTTATGACTTTAGTGGTTAATGTATCTGATGTATTCACTTTCTGAAGATGAACTACTTTCTTGTAGTTATTAGCTAGAATGTAATTTATGTTAAAATAATGACAGCTGTGCATCATTATGTATCCTAACCAACCACCTTTTCCCTGTTCTGTTATGTCTGCTTTACGTAATTAGTGACCCTGGCAATTTTAATGGCGCTAATGGTAATTTCTCATGCTCAACAGGAAATATGCAAAAGCAGAAGCTCTGATGACAGTCACAGATCCTGTGCATGATATTGCGTTTGCCCCAAATCTGGGAAGATCCTTTCACATCTTAGCTGTGGCAACCAAAGATGTACGGATTTTCACACTAAAACCTCTAAGGTGAGCTTAAAAAGAAGACTGGAGCATGGTTCAGTGTGATACGGTGCATCCTGTAGAGTCTTTTTTAGTAGTACCTGAGATGCAAAGGATGTAATTCAGTTTATTTTAGCAGCCTGAATTATTTTAGGATGATAAGATTGTGAGTAAGACGTCAGTTCTGTCTGAATATCCCTTAATACTCCTAATGTATTATACAGCTGCTAAGTACATTTCTTGAAGGACGTAGTCCTCTTTTTGTTGTTGTGTTCAAGCCAGAACTTCAAGCAGTTGTGTGCAAAACTGTCACTCCTCTCTTTCACAGGAAAGAACTGACTTCATCTGGAGGATTAACAAAATTTGAAATTCATATTGTGGCACAGTTTGACAATCACAACTCCCAGGTGTGGCGAGTCAGCTGGAACATTACGGGCACGGTGCTGGCCTCCTCCGGCGATGATGGCTGCGTTAGGCTTTGGAAGGGTAAGAACTCTACAGGTCTTCTGCTTGAAGTTCATCAGCTTTGTGCTATGCTGAATGTATTGGAGGGAGTATTTTTGGAGTAAAAGGTTGTTAGATCGGTGAATGATAGGTTTTTACACTGACATTCCAGAAAAAAAAGCAAATACAGTGCTGGAACATGGCAATGATTTAAGTTTCTGCGAATAGTTGTTACTGTACAACTGGTAACCTCAAATTGTTTTAGCAGATCACAGCTATGTAAAATTGTCACTATTTAGAACTAACTTGTATTGAGTTGTTGTCTTTGCCTGCTGCCAAACCCAGTAAAACTGTGTTCTGTGAAAACAGTATTCAGGGAATCTGGCTTTTTCTTTTTTCCCCTTGAGCTTTTTTTATATTTCTGGTCAAATTTCAAGCAGTGACAACAAAACTCTGGCAGTTTCCTCATCTGTTCTCAGTAGTTTCTCAGTTAGCCATTTATTAAGCATAAAGCAAACTCTTTCTTACCACTGAACAAAATGTAGGTTTAAATAATGGATAGGCAGAGAATGCCAAGCAGCTAAAGGACCAGCTACTCAGAATATGTATGTTGGTGCTGAAGTAGAGTTCTAATTCACACCTGATACCTAGCAGCTGAAATATCACAACTTTCATAAGTTTCAGAGTCCAAACTAACAGTTTCTGTCTGCATACATTTGCAGCTAATTACATGGACAACTGGAAGTGTACTGGTATACTGAAAGGTAACGGGAGCCCGGTCAACGGTGGTTCCCAGCAGGGAATTTTTAACGCCTCTCTAGGTTCAGCCAATACAAGCCTACAGAATTCACTAAATGGATCATCTGCCAGCAGGTAGGCTAACTGGTAGAGGGACTGGATCTCAGCAAATATTTTCTTCTCTGAATCTTCTTAATTTCATTTAGTGTTCATGTCTTGTATTCTTTTAAAGTGTGGTGTCACTTATTGCACGAATGCAACTGCAAGCTATTCTGGTCTTGCTTTGTATCAGTGTCTCTTATGCTAGTAGTGAGAGGAATTACCTTGTATAAACAAGCAGTGGAAGCAATGGTTTTTACTTGCAGTCTTTTTGCATTCTTAAAAACAAAAACTTTCCTGAAGTAGTTCTGAACCAGGAGAAACTTGATCATACTGCTTTGTAACTGCCATTTAGATGCACATATCAAAGCAAAGCAAAAATACCAGCAATAAAGTCTGTTTTTGACTGGGATAGTGTAGCAGAATGGAAGGAGGAAAAGACACTTTGTAGCATAGGCCTTCAACAAGCATAGGCTGGTGTTTGTTTATTTTACTTGCATTTTTGCAGGTGTAACATCATTTGAGTAAAAATTTGTTGTTTTTTTTTTTTTAATCTTCGTTATACAAGTGGAATTCTTGCTGCTTTCTATGTTTTTATTCTTTAATTGCTACTAAACAGGTAAATTAAACTGCCTTAACCAAAACCAGTTTTTAGTTTGTGTACACTCAACTCTAGAAATTTCTGGGTCCTGCATTTGTAAGGTGAAGTGAGTACAGAGCTTTACAGGATGTGTGCCATAGAAGGGCTTGGTGTGACCAAACCCCACAGCAGAAACTTCCAGGTTCTTTGGCCACCTTTGTTTGTTTTTCCCCAGATGCCTTCATTTCCATCCATATACAGCTACCAATGGAAATATTTTTCTTTTAATTTAAAATGCCTGTCTGTAAAGCACTAGGATAGTTCTTGGAGTGTTGCTATTCCCCCTTCTACCACCCCTGGGTAGTCCTGGCAGTTCAGAATGGCAGTTCTGGCTTCCAAATCCCTAGCTCCATTGAAGAAAGGCATTCACATTTCCTCACAAGATAAGTGGAGAGCAAGAGGTGGTTATGGGACAAGCCTCCCAAAAAGAAAGGAAGCCAAAATTATATTGGTCATCTGGTTCCAGTCGAATCACTACTTATTGTGTAGCAAAAAGTGCTGGAATTATTCCAATCTTGGACATGGGATATCGAAAGACATGTAGCTGTAAGAGGTTTGTGCTCCTGCAGGGAGGAGATACAGGCCATCTTATACCTCTTCAGTACAGGGGGTGGATCCATAATCTCCTTATCTAAGCCGTGCTGCCAGAGGGACAACTGTACCCCACCCCAGTGGTGCTGGTTCCCCTCCCTTACGTTGGTAGGAAGCCATCATGATACTGAAACTTGTACTGTTATTTTAGGTTTCCTCCATCGCTCTGTGTTTTGAAAGTTAGATATTGGGATTCACTTTTGGTTTACAGAAGTAAGCCTATGGCTGTGGAATCTAAGAATATGTCCCAAGATGGGACATATTTATAATAAGGTGCACTTAATGCGTTTTCTGTTGTTATCATGTTGGCATGAACTGCATAAACATAGTTGCTAACTTTTTTTTAGCCATTAACATTTATAGTATGGATTTACTTACTGACATTTGACTAAATTGGTTTGCTACACAGTCTACTTTGTAACCACAAATGTGATGTTTTGGTGTTCATATGTTTAAACACATAAAATAACTAAGGCGTAGGCACGCTGGGGTCTCTGGGGAACCGTTAAAACACAGTCACCAAAGTGACTCAGCCAAAATAGTTTTTAAATGGAAGATATGGATTGTTGGAAAGGAGTTGGTAGGGTGATATTGTTATGCTGCTATAATTATATATGTCTGGATTTGTGATACAATTGCCCTTCTCCATCTGTATTATGTCCTTTTTAACAGAAAGCAGAGCTGATACCAAGCTAACTGGAGTAACTTTGATGTTTTGCTGCTTGTTGCATGCACACAGGAATGGAAAATGAACTCCTTTTTCCCCTCCCCAACGCCGTTTGACCTCTCCCAAGACACCAGCAGCCTGCTAACTACTAAACGCTATTCAAAAAACCTTTTTAAACCACGTTGTGTACTTTTTTTGTACTAGGCCGCGCAGTTTGATACTGTTGAAACTCCTGATAGAAAAATACTAGGAGAGGCTTTTTGTTTAAAAAAAAAAAAAAGAAAAGAAAAAAAAAAAAACCTTTGATCTGAGCAGTTTCTTAAAATAACTTGTCCAATGAGCTTGTTTCTTGAGTCAGAATGGGAATCTTGTCCTTGGTTGGGATGGGAGGAGGGAAGTGACCACTTAAGTAACTTAGGTTAAAATTGTGTTGATAACTGCTGTGTTTTACATTTCGTAGTGTTCGACACTTGACTGAGATTCCTTAACATCACAGATTTGTAACTGCTTTGTAATATATGCAACTGTTGGTTTTAAAGCGAAAAGAAAATTGTGCTTTGACAATTGTACAGATGGTAGCTTTTGATAGTTTGGTATTGCCTCGTTTATAACTTAGTATGACTTAAAATGTGTGTTCTGTAAGTACTGTCAAGCTTTCTTCATCCTGACACAGACTTTTTCTGACGTGTTTGTATGTTCTTGTGGCGATGATTCCATGCGTAACTAAAATCCTGAGCGTACTGTCCGAAATAATGCAAACGTTTGAGCCATACGAAAGTCGAAACCAAAATGCAGCCATGTTGTGGATTGTCCGTTCATTTCATAAAGTGTACGGCTGTTCTTTGAGGCAAGTCCGCAGAACTGTAAACAATACAGACAACACCTGTAGGTATCTCATGTAGTTATACTAAAACACACGAGCATTACGGGTAAGTTCTAATAAAAGCAGCAGAAAAATGGCGTGAAGTGGTGTCGTTCTGAGTTCTGGAGTCACCGGGAAGCTGAAGTTGATCCCGAGTATTTTGCAGAAATACATAAATATACACAAAGATTGTACTTGGCTGAAAGCAGTTGTCCTCTGTAAATGTAAGCTATTAAATTTCAACTATTGTAAAAGCTATGTGATGTTTTTATGTCTACTCTGGAAGTCCCGTGAAGTTCATCTGAATTAGATGCATCCATAGAAAATGTACTTTACATGATTTTTAATGTTGAACTTGTGTCGCAAACGGGGCGTTACTAAATGCTGTTAACAGATCACAGGAATTCGGGGAGAGTGAAAGCGTGTTCATAGCTGTGTTATCAAATTATTTTGGTTTCCAAAGCGCTTCATTCATTCTGTAAAATGCGTACTAGAATTATTATTACAGAGTTCTTTCTAAGAGTTTCAGGGCAAAACTTTTTTTTTCCTTAAAGAACAGTTTCCAGATTTGTCTTATTTTGAATTACAAGCCTTGATTTCTGCTATTATGTTCTATTGGTTTTGGCATGGATATACTAAAGCTTTTTTTTGTTTTGTTTTGTTTTGTTTTTCCAGCATGTCTTTTCTCCCCTTTGGTTCTCCTTGTATTTACTGCCTTTCTCTTTTTTCTTGTTTTTGTTTTGTTTTTCGTTTTTGTTTTGGTGTTTTGTTCCTGTCTTAATTGTTTCAGGTATTTCTTTCCCCCTCTGGATTCCCCACGGGCTGGATCGAGATGGTCCAGTCACGCCCAGCTCCTTCCTCCTCCTCCTCTGATAGAGCACTCTTGCGATGCTGAAACTGCCAACCTCCAGTATCCTCACCCTCGCAGACGATGTGTATCTCGACCTCTTAATCTATTACCTGAGAATGAAGGGGTTTAACACGTTACTTTGAATAAATGGTAAAGGGCCTTATACTGATGTTTGTGAATGCTTCCGTTTCTGGCTGCTTTTGTGTTCCTTCTCTCCTACAGAAGATTTAAAACGTTTGGGGTCTTCATGCATGTTTTGCAAAACAAAACGCAGTATTTGGAACAGTTATTTGTGTGCGTCAAAGGAACATGTTAATCTGTAGCCTTTCAACTTCGACAACACATGCAAATGCGAACCACGAGCTGCTTATGGAGTAGCCAACTTCAAAGTGCCTGCCCTGTTGGTTTTGTTTTTTCCTTTTCCTTTTATTGTGCTCTCAAATTTTTTCTTTTATGTGTTGCACCGAGAAATGTGAAGTGCATTCCCAAACTTAGACGTATCTTCCAGAAGCGGTTGAATAACTGAAGGATGACATTGGATCAACTCGTAAAAGAAACAGAACCATTCCTGTGTATACTGCAGCTAAATGCAATTTGGAATGTTGGGTTACTTTAAAAGAAATACCCATCTTGCTATATAAATATTTAAATTTTATAATTGTGGTTGACTAATAAACTTACTTTGAAAGGGGTGTTAGTATGTTTTTTCTTGTGATGGCGTGGAGCTGTTTTGTAACCAGTGTGAGATTTTGGGTTCAGATGTCCGTTCTCCTATATTTTGGTTTAAGAAGCTGTGCCCTTCTGGATGTGCAGTTGGACAGTAAGTTTTTCTACTGCACACTGAACTCATTGACATTTCTCACAGATGCGTTGGCAGTTTACAGACTGTTGCAGATGTCAGATTTCAATTGCACCAGCCTCAGATTTCCAAGGATTGAATAGTTCACTTAGAACACTGAAGAAGAAACAGTTATGACTTTAAAGCCTCCTTTTTGATGGGTCAGCACGGGAATAGCATGGCTGTGCCTCAGCATGCTGTCATTGACTCAGGGCTGGCTGGCGTGAGGCAGCAGGAGGATAAAGCAGGGCCATTACTGCGTGGAGTAGCATTACCGTAGGAGGTTATGTGGAGCTGGTTCAGCAGATTGAATGGGGAAGAGAAATAAATGGGCTCTGTGCCACACAAACCTAAAGTATCAGTGTATTTCCTGGCAGCTATTGCTCTTGATATTACCACATGCTTCAGAATGGGCTTTTGTGACTTTCCAGACTAGATCACTAGCGTAAGGTAATCGGAGGGCAACCTGCATTCTTCAGAAGTTGCTCTGGATTTCCCTTATATTCTAAAAAGCTATATTTACTCATAAAACCTTCAAATATTTTGTTCAGGTCCATCACATTTGTTTCTTGGTTGTCTCTGATAAGTCTAATTTTCATTGACTAAAAGCTATAAGAGGTAGCTAGCTATACTGTGAAGGAGTGCTTGCTGATAGAACACGGAGGTAGGGTGCCAAGAGGTTTCAGCCTGCAAGAATAGAACTGTGGGGAAAAAAAAGTTTAGTAAAAGCCTTTTTATCAAGAAGTTTTTTGTTTGTTTGTTTGTTTGTTTGTTTGTTTGTTTTTTTGCTTCTTGAAACCATGCTGTACTTTGCACGGTAAACAGCAGAAATGTTATGCGATTGAAAATAAGACAAAAATGGAGACATTAAACAATAACGTTCCTCTGTACGGAAATGAGTTTTATGAATTAAACAAACAAAAAAACTCTTAACGCTGGACTGGAATTCATTCCTAAAACTTGAGAACATTCTGGATATGCAAACAGCAAAGTACACTTTGCAAGGTTTAAGCCATTTGCAGAATTTCCCTTGCCCCTTTAAAAAATCACATCCTTCAATACAGCAATTAGTCTGTTCTTTACTGCTTTTCTTATTGTATCAGGGAAAACCAGTGCTTCTTCCTATGCAACCATCAAGGTTGCGGAGTCAGTATCTTTAAATAGCTAATTCAGGATGATATTGGGAGCAGCTGTAAAAGCAAGCTGGCTGCAGTGAGAAAATGCTGACAGAAAACACTGACAGAAGAAAATGCCTGCTGGCCTGGGAACCAGGCCTACAAACCAGAAGCATCCTAAAGAAATGCATCTGAGTTCTTGGAAGACCTCAAGAACTGTAGACAACCCAGTGATACCCTCCATGAGGACAAAGCCAAGGAACTGTAACAGCAGCATCATGAGAAAGTAGGAAGTGGCAACTGCCATTGGCTGTTTTAGCTGGAAGAACAGAAGGATAGCCTGGGAAAAGTAAAAGTTTTGTCTGCACTATCAATGTGGCAGACCCACAGCTGCCTCAGGTGAAAAACAGTTGAGCAGCATCTTCTGGCTGTGCCAAGTAATTGTGTCTTACACCCTCTCATGTCTTTGTGCTAATGACTTGTTTTCTTTCCTAGAAGGAGCTCCTCTTTGCTCTCTGGGGACTTTCCATGCACAAGCTTTTCCTATGGGACTTCCTAAACAGATTGGGTGTTCACTGGGGATGCCTGGCTGACTATAAACTGGCTCTATGGTCTGTGATGCAAATGGCCTTTGAAGTGAGACTGTTGTGTATTGCCCCCTCACTTGGGATTGGACTGGGGAGTGCTGTAGGGACATTTTGTATATTAATGTGTATATTCGTAGTAACCATAAGATTTAATAATACGTATGATATATATATACATATATACTTGCTGATATTCCTGATGGCTGCTATACTATTATTGTATATGTGCTTACTTTTCTGTTAATAATTTCTAACAGCTTGATAAATTATTAATTAAAAGTATACTTGCTAGAAGTGATTTGTTTATATGTACAAAGAAAACGAAAGAAATTAAAGCCTCCATGTCCTTGTGCATTATGGAATTACACAAACCTACTGTCAAGATGCCCATACACCCTCAGGCTGGGTAACCCTTTAGTTAATGACACATGGCCACATTATTTTCCTGTACTGAGCATGTTTTATTGTTAGATATCCTGATTAATTGCAGTCACTCCGCTCAGTGATGGGAAAATGCTGTTCACATTTTCAGTGCAAATGAATCATGTTTCCACTGGCCTGGCCAAGTACTTTGACTTTAACAGCTGAACTATATCTGTTTTGTGGCTGATGCCTTTCAGTTGCCTGCCATTTTGCACAGGTGTCTCTCCAAATGATGATTGTTTCCTCCATGAATTCCAGATCCTCTTTCTCTAATTTGCCTTTATTCATCTCATTCTTCCATGACTCAAGATAATGAACTGTGCTTACATGCAGGACCTGGGACATGGAATAGCAGAACCCCCAGGATGGAGACCCTTACCCTGTATTGTTTTCTGTATGCTAGCAACATAATTCAGCCTGAACTTCAGGACTGCAAGTTTTAGGGCTTTGTTGCTTTAACATAGCAGCTTGGAGGTGTTTCTTCTACTGTCTGTCATTGTTTTGACTGTTTTGAACTTATTTGGACACAGTATGAAATCCCGATGCTGCTGTGTGTGTGGTTATCCAGAGCACAAGTCTGATGAGGAGTGGCTGAGGTAGCTAGGATGGTTTAGCCTGGAGAAGAGGAGGATCAGAGGAGACCTCATTGCACTCTACAACTTCCTGATTCTAATTTTGGAAGACCGGAGAACATTTTGGGTGCGTGTATGTACCTTTAAATACAGATTGGCTAGAAACCGAAACAATTCAACACACAGTGGGAGATGAGTTGTTGTCATATATAACCTCTTCCAGTTCTTTGATAACCTTCATAATTTTAGGATTTTACAGTTTCATTCTATTGTTTTTGCAATCCCCAGACCAGGAATATAACTGCAGAGTAAGTGCATTGTAAGACCTGGAACAACAGCAGCACCCTCCTGACGTCCTATAGGCATACAGTCACTTGTGCGGAAAACAGGACCTTCACACCCTCTGCTTACAAAACAACGTGGTTTTTATGCTTCAAAACTGAAATCAGACCTTCCACGGACTGTATGGGATCTGCTTATCATCCAACCTTGATAAAATAAAGCGTTCCACATAGCAACAGTACGGCAACAGTAGACTCCTAACAGAAACATTATAGCAGCCTTGATGCTCCCTCGCTGTGAGGGCAGCCTCCTCCCGCCTAACGGCCAACGCCGCGCCGCAACCCTCTCGCCCAATCAGCGCTCCCCCCTCCAACCTTCTACTTTCTGGAGTCCCCCGGCCGCCAATCGTCATCTCTCGCTGCCGCTCGCCCCGCCCTCCCCCATCTATTGGCTGCCGGCGGGGCGGGGCGAAACGCGCGCGCGGGCTTCTCGCCAGAGGCAGTGGGGGTGCTGCTCCTGCTGCGCTCCAGGTGAGCCGGGGCAGCTTCTCTGCCCGCCTGGGGGCGCTGTGGGCCGGGGGGGGGCGAGGGGGGCGGGCCAAGCCAGCGTGAGCGGCAGTTTGAAGTTTTGGCGGTTGGGCGGCGTCCGGCGCTCTCGCTCGGCTCCTTCCGCTGCCCGCTCCTCAGGAAAGAGGCGGCGGGACGCGGCCCTGCTGCTTCGCTTCGGGGAAAAGGGTCCCGGCCTGCGGGGTGGTGAGCGGTGCGGGGGCCGCCGGGACGGGTCCGGGAGGTGGGAGATCGTGCGGAGTGCTGAGGGCGCCGGGCCGGGGCCTCCCGCCTGGAGCTGTGGCCCCAGATGATCGCGTCACGGAGTTCGCGGCTCCCCAGGTGGCTGCTGCTGGGGGAATGCCGGAGGGCGGTCTCGCTCCAAGCGGCTTTGCGGGCTAAATATAGGCTGGCACCCCGAGCGGCGTCGGCGCTGCGGCTGGCGGGGAACGGCTCTTTTTAGGAAGTCGGAGGGGGCGGTAACAAAAGTGCTCTGAAAGGTTTGCGGAGGGGGAATTTGCGATTCACTCTTAAGCGCGTACGTGGTCCGAGCGGTTTAATCGCCGAACAGCATCGACCTCTGCGTTTAGGTATCGTTTGTGAGGTTGTTACGTGGGGTAGGTAATTGTACGCTCTTGTACTTCCAGATGCTGTCGGACCAGGGCTGACTGTTCCGAGCAGGGTATTGCTTTAGACAAATTGCACAGCGCAATGGAAAGCTTCAGAAACATTGCCGATGAGACCTTTCCCAGCTTCCTGGGCAATTCGCTGAATAGCAGTGCCAGCGTCCTTGTGGAAAACGTCACCATTTCCTCCAACCCTGGCTTACCTGTTGCAGCTTCGACTGTTGCCAAGAACAAAGCGGGCCCTGACAGCAGGTGAGGCCCTCCTTCAGTTCTACTTAATAGTCTTATCAGTTGTCTGGTTTGACCCATTTAATTTGGAAAGGAAAAATTATTGCCACATATTACTTAGTAGATGATTACACTGCTTACTAATTAATAGAGTGTGATTGTGTTAACAGTGAAAAATCTAGATGAGATTCATAGCTCATAATGTAGTTAACTTTTCATTAAAGTCATTCTTTAAAAGAATAATTTGGTTTTTAGAATGAAAAGATAACAGTACTTGAAGGGAGCATATAAACAGGAGGGGGAATGGCTGTTTACATGGGTGGATAGTGATAGGACAAGGGGATGTTTAGGTTAGATATTAGGAGGAGGTTTTTCACACAGCAGGTGCTGACACACTGGAACAGGTTGTCCAAGGAGGCTGTGGATGCCCCATCCCTGGAGGCATTCAAGGCCAGGCTGGATGTGGCTCTGGGCAGCCTGGTCTGATGGCTGGTGACCCTGAACATAGCAGGGGGGTTGAAACTGGATGATCATTGCGGTCCTTTTCAACCCAGGCCATTCTGTGATTCTATGAACAATTGAGCTTAATTTCATTCTTTACCTTGAGTGTACTCTAGCCATTCAGAGAATATGTTTTAAAAATGTGGGTACTACATTAACTACCTAAATCTCTCACATTTTTGAAAGGGTAACATAAAGGGAGTGTGATGGACACCAGTTAAATTTTAATACAGTGTATTCTGATCTGTTCAACAAGGGTTAGTACCAGCAGTGGCAACTGAAACCTTTGTTTACATTACTGCTTTCCCATTATATACAGTGAGGTCAGACCGTTAGGGCCTGTCTTCAGAAGTGTGCATTCCAAAAGTGGCAGTAGCCACAGAGAATAAGAATGTGGTTGTTCTCATAAGAACTTTAAGAGGAGGAGGCTCAGGGAGGACCTTATTGTGCACTACAACTTATAACTCCCTGAAAGGTGGTTGTGGTGAGGTGGGGCTTGGCCTCTTCTCCCAGGTAACAGCAGTAGTGTGAGATGGAGTGGACCAAATTTGCACCAGAGAAGGTTCAGGTTGGATATTAAGAAGAAATTTCTTCTCAGTAAGAGTGGTGAGGCAGTGGCACAGGCTGCCCAGGGTAGTGGTGGAGTCACCATTCCTGGAGGTGTTCAAGAAACAAGCTGGTGTTGCACTGAGGGACGTGGTTAGTGGGCATGGTGGTGTTGATTTGTGATCAAACTGTATGATCTTAACGATGATTCTTAATGAGCCTGTGATCCTATTTTCAAAAGATTGGAGAACGTTCTGGATACAAATACATACCTTTCTATACAGATTGGCATGTAAATGCAGAACTACTCAAATAATTCAACACGTGGGAGGTCAGCGATTGCCAGAGAACTGAAATTGGAAAGAATAGTATGTAATCACAAAGTAGAGATGCTTATCAGAACAATTGTGCTTTCCCTTCCCACCTCTACAGGCTTTCTGATATCCGGGCATCTTATTTAGAAGATGGAAAGAACTCACCTCCATGCCTGTCTTCTCAGAGTAGCCAGTCGGATCCTGAGCCAGTGGGGAGGCTTGCCATCAGTTTTCATGATGACGTGTGAGTGAGGCTGTTTAACTAATTCTTTGCAAAAATGCATATTTCATCACAGTATTTAGATTTGTATATGCGATGAGCTACTCGTGGAATATGTTTGGATTTTAAAATTAAAATTGTCAGCCATAAAAACCAAGCCAAATTGGGTCCCTGATAGTAATGTATCCTCCTGCCAAATGTCCTGTTCTCTACATTTTAGACTTTTCTAATTTAAATAAAGCTAATGTATAATGTAAAAATGTTTTGTTTCACTCAGTGTGGAATCTTTAACATTGTATGAATTAGCCCAGTAAGGTAATCAAGCATGAGGCTATCAGAAGTGAAAAGTAAGTTTTGAGCAGAATTAGTGAAATTCTTTATGGTTCTGTTCAGTGGAAGCTTTTGTAAATTATGATACTATGATATGATGATGTTCTTTATATTTCAGGTCCAATTTAATGATATGAACAGCCTGCTGGTATTTATGGAAAATCCTGTTTAGTTTCTATTTGACTCGCTGTCAGTTGGATCAAGGAATTTTCCCAGCAGGAACCTCTTCCCTTCGGGCTTTCCTCTCTTTTGCAGAAATGCAGAGGAGAAGAAGTAGTAGGGGACAAAACAGCAGCAACAACAACAAAAAAAGGGGTGGGGGTGGGGAGAGCACATATTAGCATTAAATAGCTCTAGTTGCTTCTCTGGGACATTTTGGGTTGTGAAACAGCAGCCCTTGTAATCTCGATGATATTCCTCTATTATAAAATGATGGATGATGTGTGTAGAATTTGTTAAAGGGAACAACCAAATTCTGAGGGATGAAGGTGGGAAAACTTCTCAAATCTTTATGTAGAGAGATGTCGTATGTTGATGTTGATTACGTATAATTATACTATTTTAAATTGAAATAATTCTCTTTTTAGGGAAGTTGCTACACAGGTTAAAGAACCTCAACCTACAATTGTTAGTCTGAAGGAATCCTATTCATTGCCTGGAGATCAAGACCAGAATGTCGTTAGGCATTCACGTTGCAGTCAAGATACCTTACTTGAGGTATTACCACTTGAACGATTGGAAGGTATTAAACTTTAAGAAAAATTACATACTTATTCTCAGTGTTGTTACTTATTATAGAGTAGTTGTGGAGTTCATAACATTTTCAGTGCAAATGGGATTTGGAAAAACATCTTTTTATTCTGAATAAACTGAAAACAGAAAAAGCTTGTGATTGAGCAGAAATCCAGCTGTGTGACCCTTCTCTTTCAGTAGGTGCAGGTTTATGAGATTGTATTTTAACTAATGTTTCTTTTCTTGCCCTATTTCAGCCAATAACAAGTGGTTTTTAGCTGTAGCTGTCCAAAGTGGTAGCTCCTTTGTTTGTTTATTTATTTATTTATTTTAGTGTAATGTATGGAAAAGTTGTCTGGGATAGTGTGAATGGGACAGCAGAAGCAGAACAGTGTTCTGTAACTTGTTTTAAAAGTGCAGAAACTGATACTAACTATACATGAGGGGGAGGGATTCTAATGTGATTAAATTCTGTTGGCTCCTTCAAATGAGTAGGCTTCATAAATTCTTCTAGCCATTACCTTCTTCAAAGCTACCTGTGTTTTTGTGAGGTAAGGATTCATAATTCAATAGACAACACATTCTGTTAGGAAGTGCTTGGTTTGTAATATAAATGGACCCTGATAAACCACTGTTCTAGTTAAAACATTGTCTTCAGTCATTTCTTATTGTAGGTTTGAGGAAGTGACAGTAACTGTAGCAACAAAATGCTTTGGAAAACTGGGAGTGCCTTGTTTGGGCTTGATCCTGAGCAGTGCCACTTGGATATCCAGTTTTAAGTTGTGCTTTATTCAAGGCTTAAGATTGTAGCCTGGAAACTGCTTTTTGTTCCCATTTGCTTCTTAAGAATTACAAACCTTTTCGGCTAACGTCTGTATGTTAGATGTTAACTCTGTCTTGTGGGACAGATTTGGTTATGGGAGAATACAGTAGAAAAGTGGAAGTTGCTTACAAATGATTTTAAAAAAAAGAGAATGGCTCAGCAGTGAAATGCAACAGTGAAACATAACACTCTTTTCTGCTTCTGTTTTGTGCCACTATCTTCTTCATGGTGCTTAGTAGACATCCTTCAGGCAGTAATTGTCTTACATACTATCTACAGTTCTAGCCGTGTTGAAGCCTTGCCTTTTTAATTGTTTCTGAGATGCTTTTGATTGTTCTTATATGAACACAGAAACTGTGGTCTTGTTATAACGTGTCCATTTCAAGAGACTGTCCTACAGAACTGTTACTACTTAGTATGTTCTCATGTTATGCTACTAAAATACTGATCTTACTTTATTCTTTTGTTCCAGATTTACCATCTGGAATATGTTTTCTTCCAGACAGCAAGGATAACAAGGTAAAAACTTTTCTAAGTACGGTAAAATTAAAGATATCCTAACAATAATCTTGTATGAGGCTCCTCTCTTGGTGAGGATATTAAACACTGTTCATTGTTTAGCTGTTCATAACTGCAGGCTGTAACAGTTTGTCATGTCACATTTTGCCTCTGTTTTCCACATCACCTAATTAGCACCACGGGAGCATGACTCCACCTGATCTCTCTGTTGTGAAAGCTGTTATTTATTCCTACCCTGTGCTGCCTGCTCATTCTTTATCCATGTATGAATCTTTTTATCACCATTGTAGTTTGCCCTAATGAAGAGCCTTGGAGGAACCTTTTTGAATGCTTTTGGATGTTGAAGTATACTATCAGTCTGATTTGTGATGTCTCTGTACTTGTTAATTGCTACAAGGAATGTTAGTTCGTATGACTTATGCAGCGTTCCCAATGTAAGCTGCACTATTTCTAAGATCTCAGTCTTGTTGCACCTGGATTTATTTTTGTTTTCCCTCTGTTTCCCATGGCTAGCAAACAGCTGCATCAGGTATTAGCAGGTCTGTGCTTCAGCTGCTTAATAACAGCTAATAACAGCTGCTTTCTGCTGTTGTAGAGAAGCTGATGCTTATGGGTGCATATGGGAATGAGAGCCCACAGCCCTTGTAGAAAATGCACCTCAGGCTGCAGCCAGATGCTGTCCAGCTGTATGCTTCTTGACGTGTCAGCTGGTATTTACTAAATTCTTTTAGTTTACTTTCATTTGATCTGTGTGAATACATGTGTTTGTTTTATGGGCCACAGGAGCCTGTGACTTGCAGTGGAACGCTCTGTCATTGAAAAGTAGTACCTCTCTTTCAAATCATGTCTGCCCCGATTAGGTTAGATATTTGCTACCTGTCAGTGATGAAACAATGTGAAACTAAATCCAAAGTAGGCATTGCGTTACTATTTTCTTAAACAAAAACTAACAACGGGTTTGATTTCGGTGTATGATTTGTGAAGAAGCTTTGCTTTAGCATTATGGAAACCTATTGTGAGTTTCCTACTCCATACTTTAAGGTTAAGGATTTTATATCTTTATTTTCTCTGATAAACCCCTTAATGCAGAAGTTCAGTATTTTGGTTCTGAGATCTTTAAAGTTTGGTGTTATTCAGGTGGTTTTTCCCTTTGGTGATTTCTGTGTTTCTTGCATGTATCCATTGTGGAAACTGGCAGGCAAAACCCATTGGAGCAATAATACTTCCTGCAATGAGGAAGAAGAAAGGGGGGGGAGTTTTAAGATGTTGCTTAAAAAGGGACTCATACAATAGCTGATCATTCACAGGTGGATTTACATATTGGATGTTTCTCACAGGTTACTCCATCTGAACCTTCAGAAAAACTGTTGGAAACTGGAACCTCAAGTGATCGTCTTAGCATTAGCCTTTCAAGTTTCTTGGAAAATGAGAAACTCTCACCTCTTTCAAGCTTAGGAGGAGATTCCACAGGTAAGGCTATTTGTAACTTTATAGCTTTCTCTGGGTAGTTGTTTGTAGAATTTTGACACAACGTTGCTACCTACTTGAGAAGAAATGTATTACTTAAGCATAATTCTGTATAAAATATTTGATCAAAAGCTTGTGTTAGGAATATTAAAGAAAACACAATTTATTTTGAGGTGGAAAAACAGAATCATTCTGCTCTGACTGTATGAATGTGTCTTGTTGTATTAGAGATGATGGAGTTGCTCTGATAGTCTGCCAGGTGATTTATGAAATACCTCTAAAGGGTGAATGGGATGTTTTCTTTTGTTTCACTAGATGATGATATTGATGATGAAGAGTTCTTTGATAACCAACTGGAAGCTTATTTTGAGCAGCTGATACCCCCTGACATGACCAGAGGAGACAATGACATAGGGAAGCTTTCAGAATGCTGTACAGCGCTGAAGCTTTCTGAAAATGGCTTGCTTCAAGTAAGTTTAAGGTGGAGTTCCAGACTCAGAGTTCTTTATAGTTGTGAAACATGGTAGTATTGTTGAGAATTGTCTGCCGGGGTGGACTAGATATTCTTTCATGACACACAACTCAACAGACAGCCCTAAGCAAAGGGCTCTTGATTTTAAAAATGTTTGGTGTTTTTTTGTAATTGCTAGCAAATACAGCCCTAAGCAGGAAACAAAGCACTATGAATGAGATTCTGACTTTCTTTTCCCTATGTAAGATTTTCCCTAGGAGAAAAATAAAAAGAAACAAGAGAAGCTAAGTAGCATAGCTAAGTTCGTATTTATTATCTTATAGTGCAGAGCTAGCAGCTGATAAATATGCTCATTACAGAAGATCTTGCTGATTATGTGAAAAGGTATGGGGGAATTAGGTAAGGAGTTGGCTGTCCCAAGAGACATTAATCTGGAAGGCTTGCAGGAAAGCTCAAGTGTTTCCTGTTATGCTGTTGTCTTTATTTAGGCCTTCATTCAGATTTTCTATGCTCATCTTTGTTGTGTCCTTCTCCTTTCTCCTGATAAGCAGTTCCAGACCCTGTGCAGTCAGTTTTGTTACCCAAGTACTAAGGCTGGATTACTGTCTGTTCTCTGATAGGATGGAGACTTGTCCTTGGGTTAATAACTAATGTATTATCAGTGGTATTTCCTGAGGATGGGCATTTTTCTTGCTGGACTACTTAAGACTTCGTTTCTTAGTCCTTATTATCATATGTACGCTTTTCAGATAAAATATCATTTCTATCTCTAAGCTGTAGGATAACAAAAAGGAATAATGACCTGAGCAGCACCTTGTTTAAGTATCTGTTAGGATATCAATGTGTGATGCTGAATTGCTAGCTTGATTTTTAGAGTAAAGTAGCAGTAAGGTAGGATGCAAGTCAGCAGTTGCTGCAGTAAGAGCTAGCCTGTGCTTGACAAGTTTAGTCTGTGCTGCAGTTCACTCTAACATTTCTGGGGCTACTTTTTAGAGTTTCGGAACGTGTATATTTGAGTTTGAGCTTACTGTATCTCTGAGGTGTTCCCTTGAATGAATTATGGTGCACCTTCTATAACTTGCTTCTTTCAACTTTTCCCAGTGATGGTATCAGGGGTGATGAGGGGTTTGTAGGTAAGCATTTGGAACCCTCCTCAGGTCCATTAGGGGAAACAATATTGTTGGTAACCAAGCAGTAGCCTCTGCTAACACCACAGTACTATGAAAGCATGATTTTTACTAGCTTCTGAATGCAAGGAATTCCTAAAACTGTCTAATATCCATAAAATACTAGCTTTACTTCTTCCTCCCACTCCCAACAAGCTGGTCAGCTGAACTGCAAGGGAGGCCATCTTTATATCTTGCTTGTAATTTCCAGGAGATGAGTGTATGTCTTTGTGTAGGCATCGCTACATTTTATCTTGATGGTTCTATAACAATAAATGATTTTAATAGTTTTAACTTGTTACTATTCTGTGTTATAGTTTGTTTTAACTGCAACATTGTTCAAAGGACAGGGTGGAGTTTTCTTTTAAGACATTGGTCATCTTGGTAAAAACGAATTGATTTCTTTTCTGACAAAGGATTGTTGTATTTTTCCTTTCTATAAATACTTTAATGCCTGCTGACATTAATGCTTATTTCATTTTGTATGACTTCTTCTTTATAAAGAACTTTTCAATCACCAGCTTGGTTACCAAGGTGTGATAATCTTCAAGATTTTATTAAACATGTAGCATCATGGAGACTTTTTGCAATGGAATAAACGTGTCTCCTAAGTAGCTCGTCCATGTGAGGAGGGTGAGCAGAGAGTGGCAGCTGCCTTGTGGTTTGCCTTAGAACACCATTTCTCTCTTACAGATTGCTTGGTGTCTGTAACCCTGAATGAGAACTTGATAGTTGCATGCTTGACCACAATAGTGATGTGTGATAGACTGAATCATGGTAGCAAAGATTATAATTATTCTACTGATGTGTTGTGTAACAGCTTCTTGAATTTCCCACCTGACTTCAAAGTTTCTGGGCTGTGGGAAGGGATCTGTTAACCCTCCTGATAGCAGTTTGTACAGGTTGCCAGTTGTTGATTGACAGCAGTGTGTGAAGAATAGATGATTGTTTTAAGACCATGTGGCCATGGCGAAGAGTGAGAACAGCAGAGTTGTGTTCTCCGACCTCAGGCTTGATGCAAATAGACAAGATACTCCTGCTTCACCTTGGCTGTAGATGGGCAGTGGGGTATGTGCCAAAAGGTTCTGAGTTGGAATTTGCATTCAGTGATAGATCCAGAGGAGAAATAGCACAGTGCTCTTGTTAAAGAAAATGAAATAACAGTGGGAGTAAAAAAGGTGCCTCATCTTCTTGTTCTGTATGTACTGAAGGCAGATTGGTGGACTGGCATAGCCAGCAGTGTGTTTTATTTTTCTCTTCAGCGTTGTGGATGTGGTGTAACTTAGATTTTTTTATTTTGAAAGGAGGATTTCCAAAACCCTGGTACTTATCAGGCTGTGACAGGAGCAGACTCAGGAAGTGTTCATGATGAAGACTCACAAAATCAAGGGATGACTGAGTTTCCCATGCAAATAGAAAAACTGCCCAGAGCAATGAGACAACTGGTATGGAGTTATCACTTACATATATGTAGAATAAGGCTAGCATAAAATAAATATGGCTGTGCTTTTGAGAACTTATAAGAGGTTGAACTAACAACCCAAATTTTCTTTACGAAAGATGGATAATAAGGCTTTGTTTTCTGAATATGTTTTTCGGCCATAGTCAACTTTGGCTATTTTGTACCTGGAACTATTAACAGGAGCAATTAACAAATGCAATTCACCTAAGAATTGTTATTTTTTTTTTCCCCCTAAGAATTCCATGACTAGCAGAGATGTACTGGAATCCTGCAGTGCTGCTGAGTTACATTTAGATTCACTGTATCTTCGATGCATCAGCAGCCATACAGCTGATGGTGAGGGTGCTCTTTCCAAGCAAGAAGTGTGGTCCTCTGGGCATCATTCTGCTGCTTCTGCTGGTGAAGTACTACATCCAGCAGAGGAGTTTCTGGAGCACTACACTGATACAAGAATTCCTCTAAGTGCAGATGCACCTGGAACAGCTGCAGTTTCAGCTGGGTGTGAGGTTGGCCTCTCTGATACTTACTTGTCTCCAACTGCAGACAGCTGTCAGAATAAAAGTTTAGCTACAACAGACACAGGTATGTTGTTTTCAATATAACCTAACTATACCACTGTTGCATGGAAAAAGAAAGCAGTAAGCTGCACAGTTTTCTTTAGTTAAAAAAAAAAATAAATCCACAATTTCTTTATAAACAAGGAAAATATAACTTGAATAAATTGGTTTTGTTTTTATAAATTACTGATTGATGGATATTGCAGACTGTTGCTTCTTTTGCAAAGCTGCTGCAACCTGTAATTGCAGCTACTTGATCTGCAATAACTTGTTGCTGGCCTTTAGTGAGTGGACTCATTTAAACTGGAGACATTTTACTGTGTTCCTTGTTGTCCATTCAGGTGATGCACCACACAGCGTTGTTTATCAAAACGAAGAAGGCAAATGGGTGACTGATCTTGCTTATTATACTTCATTTGATGAAGAACAAGATTTAAACCTGTCTGAAGATGATGAAATAAATGAGTTCATAACTGGATGTATGTAATCTTTTTCCTTTTTAGTTAGCTATTGCTATCTGGTTGTGTTTAAAAACCATTTGGATGTGGCGCTCATGATTTAGCAGAGGGTTGTTAGATAGGGTAGAATGGTTAGGTTGTGGTTGAACTCGATGATCTTTGAGGTCTTTTCCAACCTGAGCAATTCTATGATCTGTCGTATAGTATTAAGGAAACTTTTGCTCCTCCTTTTACCTTTTTCCACTTTAAAAATAAGTAGTACTTACTATTGCAAAGCCTCTAGGTTTTAGGTACTAAAACTTCATTTGGAAGCTCTTGTTGTCAGCAGGTAATGATAGTAACGCTGGTTTCAGCTGACAGCTTATTTCCACATTTCTTACTCTTCCCAGGAAGAGTGTTGCTGATACCAGTTGTATGAGAAAAATAGCCACCCTGTCTGTCATTTCCAGAAACGTTGGTTAGAATTTGAATTATTGTTATCCTTTTCTTCAAGAAGAGGAA
The DNA here is from genome assembly GCF_039878825.1 of Excalfactoria chinensis. Lineage (NCBI taxonomy): Eukaryota > Metazoa > Chordata > Aves > Galliformes > Phasianidae > Excalfactoria > Excalfactoria chinensis. The sequence goes on from NC_092826.1 coordinate 50,214,903, forward strand.
ACTGTCGTTCTGTATCATGTGATGGTTATAAGAAAGGTTTATAATAACAAGAAGTTATTATAAAAACAAGTAAATGTGAAAGGAGCTGCTGAATTCTCTGGCTGGTGACTTTTGTGAACTTCCAGGGAATGTCATGATGCTGAGTGTTCACGCTTGGTACTGGTACTGAAAAATATTGGAGCTTACTAAGGGCCATTTACGGGACTCTGCTAATAAATTCTAGGCTTTTTGACCCTTTGTCTACTGAAGTTATAATTTTCCCTTTAACGTGTCTCAGGCTGATTGTCTTGAGCATCTGTGTTTGTCATACAAGGTTGAATAGTGTGCATGTGATGCTGTAGACAAATAAATTCCTCAGCACCAAAATGTGTTCTGAACAACTGTCTTACTGTACAGATTTAAGCACTGTATGCTTATCCTGGTCTCTTCTTGTTTCTAAAGCTGGTGTATGGATGGTATTCTAAGGATGCCTGCTCAAGGTTGCTCTTTCTTTCAGAGAGGATGATGTGTAGAATTGTTTATTATGAACACAAGGTCACACAGAGTTGTTGAGCTGAAATTGTTTATCAACACTGTGTGGGTTTCTGTTGGAACAAATAATATTGCGTGCTGGAAAATTCCCTTCTTACTATGTTAGCAAAGCAGAACTCCCTTATTTTTCACATAGCAGGGTATTTCAGATACCTGGCTGCATCTCAGACTCGAGTTACCAGATAATTTAGGATAGTTGTCTACTGTAATTTTTTCCAAGGCTCATGAGCTTTTCCCTTACCTGATGGTTTTTAAAGAAATGATGCTTTCCACATGATTGAATTCAGCATGGATGGCATTTTTCTCTCAGCTGGTTTGCTTGTCCGTGATGTTTGTGGGATTCTTGACAGCTGTGAGATTTTATTTATAGGGACAGAAAGGAAATGTTACATCTGATGCTGCTGAGTGCCATTAATGACATGTCTGTGTGAACAAACGCACACTGTATTATTGTACAGAGTAGTGCAGCATTGCTCACTTGACAGTTTAGTGCTTCAGGAAGTCCTCATAAGTTGTCTTATATCTTACATAGAGGATTAAAGAAGAGTTGCTATTGACTTAAAGTTCAGCTGGCTATGACTGCATGTCATTGACAGTGCTAGGTTGCCTTTAGGAATTATAGTTGGATCGCTTAATAAAGAGTTGTTCCTATTTTGTTGCTTTCCTCAGAAGCAATGAAATTCCAACTTCTCTTAAGTAATCTTTTACAGTCAACAACGTTTGGCCATGTTAATTTGCATGGGTATTTTGTGAACTGATACAAACCAAACCAATCTATTTCTTTTACTCAAGTTCACAGATAGCACCTTGATGAAGTTTTCTAAACTGAATGATGTCTAAGTTGGTTTGGAAGCTCCCATCTACCTAGTATAGATAGCAGAACCAATAATAAATATAGCTTGCTTTCAGGACAGGGTTTTAAGAGGCCTTCTGTACTGACCTCTAAGGTTGCTAGCCAAATGCTTCTTTTTCTGGTCTATCTAAAGATTAGGGAATACTGTTTTTAAACTAACTTCACATGAACCTGCTTCACTGTCATGTGAGGAATGACTCCTGGTTTGTCCCAAATTGTCTTGGATGTAGAATTAAGCATCTGTGCTTCAAAATTTAGTTTAATGATGCAGAATGGTAATGGCAACGCTTATTTTAATGAATGTCTTCTTTGGTTTTAAGCTGAAGCAGCAGCAATGATTGCACAAGACCAGGAAGAATTTGAGAAAACACACAGACTTCTGCAGGTAAGTAATGATCTGAACGCAAACAGAATAACTCCCATGTATTTGCAAATTACAATTTCTGTCACTTCTTTGCAGGCAGAAAAAGTAGACATTCTAAATGCATCTGAAATAGCAAATTCTTCATGGAAATCTGCTGGTAGCTGCCTTCTACCAAAAATGTCTGATGTTAGTAAAGATGCCAGCTACTTACGTTTGTCTCTGGGAGAGTTCTTTGGTCAGAGATCTGAAGCTCTTGGTTGTCTTGGTGGAGGCAGCGATGTGAAACGGGTATGTATCTCGGTGTTCTAAGAGGCAAGGGAAGGGTAAGAAAAAACAGCTAGAGCTGCTTTTTGTTGTTGTTGTAACTATTTCTGAGAACTACTTGTCTATGCTTATTTGATAAGGAAATTCTGTGCATATATGACGGGGATGAATTGGTTTTTGATTCTCAATTGATACTTATGACATGAAGGGATGACTAGTATTACAAGGGAATCTTTATAATTCTTGATCAAAACATGGGGTTCTAGTGAGGAAAGTAGGCCTTGTTACAGTCTGTGTGTTGGAGATCTAAGCAAGCAGTCCACAGAGTCGAGTGAAACACTACTCAGACAAAGCTAGGAAGTATATGTTATTTCTCAGCCAAATACCAACTGGAGAGAAACTGGCTGAAACTACTTTGCATATCCACTGGAACTGGTTATTCATGATTGAATTTACTAATGTTGTATTCTGGGTTGTCTTTTTTTCTTATAGCCGTCTTTTGGTTACCATATTACATCTCCGAAGACAAGGCAACCTGTTGCTTTGCTAAGGCAATTCGATGCATCAGTAGGTGACGCTACCCAAGAAACGTCACAATTTTCTGAAGTGTTTCCAGGTAATTATAGAGCAGGATGAACCTCAGACGGTAGTTGTAACAGTAATGAGGAGTTATTTGCGTGTAACCAGTAAAAATAGTGAAAAGTATGTGATAGATACTGGAGAGAAGTATGTGATAGACTCATTCACTTAATCATTTTCAGGCCTGTGGGGCTGAAGATGGAAGGTAATCACACCAAAGAAACACAAACCCTAAAGAGTTGCATGAGGGAGCATTCTAATACCAAATGGTAGCCTGGATTGCCTTGGTCTTCTGCGTCTTCAGATGCTGGATAAGTGCTAGAACGGCTTTTAATAATTAAAGCCTTTGGTCAGAGTTTTCCTGCTCAAAAAGCTGTGTAGTTGTGTTGACAAAACAGCAACCAAAAAAACAACAAAAAGAACTATCCACAAAACCAGGAAGTTTATTTATTTTCTATTTAGATGTAGAGGATGTAGGGAAATAAGTAGCTCAGGTTATAACTGTGTTTGTGTGTATATATACAAGTCTAACTTTCTCCTGCCATCTTTTAAAATAAGTAAATAGTTATACTCCTGGGATACCTGATTGCCTTAAAAGAATAGGAAATTCCTCTAAAAATTTATATGGAAAGACCAGAAGATGCATTTATGCATAACTTGCATATCAACTGAACAAGGTTTATCTAGGAAATTAATTGAGAGTATTTCATCAAAATATGAGTTCATTTTAAAGCATCTTTGTTGTTCTTATACACTTAAGGCAATATCAGTCTTCTGAATCTGTTTGTAGCATCAATGCAGTGGCTTGCATACACTTCTACAGTGATGAAAACATCAAACATCAGTCAGATTTTTATGGGGAACATTTCCTTAAAAGCAATTTTGCAGCCATTATTTTCCTCACCCTGAGCTATTGCAAATATATGTGAAGTGTCTGCAATGATGTTATTTTGCTTGTTTTGTTTTCTTTAAACCAAGTGTCAGCGTGCTTAAATTTAATCTACAGTAGTCTGGATTTTTTGTTTAAAACAAACAAGCCTTGGATGTTTCTTGAATCTTGTGACCTTTGTTCAGGTAAAAGCTAGCTGTAATTGCTGCTTTAAATAATAGATAAATTGTGTACTCTGCTCTTACTTTGTAAATGCTAGAGAAAGTGGCCATAAACTGGCTTAAATACACAGTATGTTAATAGCAACTGTCATGTGAATTTTTTCAGAGTACTGGCAGTTATCTTTGTTAACAAGTTAGTATAGAATCCTTTTTTAAGGAATAGTAGAAGCAGAAGAAACTGAGAGTTTAGCAACCTGAAAAGGGAATTACTTGAAATACTGAGGATATGCAAACTCCATATATCTATCCCAAGTAGAAGAGAAGCTAAATTAACTGAAGTAAGCACACTTCATACTGCTTTTCTTGCTAAGCAGAGCATTTTTAAGAGCTGTAGTGTTCTATGGTATTTGGATGCTTTCCTTCAAGCAAAAGCTCCTTTGGTGCTACAGTAGCTTCTAGATCTTAGAATCACAGAGTCTCATCAGAACAGTATTTCCTAGTCTGTGTGCTGTCTGATAACCCAGGAGATTCTTAATAGACTTGATGGTTTCAGAAGGGTGTCCTTCAGAGTATAATCCTTTAAAATCACCAGTTCATATACCTACCTCTCTCAGACTCTTTAATATATGAAAAATGGTTTTATTCAGTTTTATCTCTTACTGTTTTATACTGGAGCTAGGTGTACATTTATGCTACTTTGTGAACAACATTTTATGAAAATACATGTTTAGTTTGTGCTAGTATGGTAGGCTACCTGAAAATGAAATGTGAGCTACGGTATTCATAACATCATTAATTTTGTTAACTGAATTAGGATGTTCTTTCAATACAGGTGATAGGTGATGGTTGCAGTATTTGTTTTTGTTAGTTACAACAGTTTTTTCCTATTGAACACAACAGGGAGTGTTCACATCCCACGAATGAAGTTCAAACAGTATACTTGGAAATTAATTCTCGGTCTTTTTCTTTCTTCTTAGAAGACTTGGAAGCTCAAGCAAAAGAACATGCAGATTCTACCAGCTGTGAGGGTGCGTGGTGTGGTGTAGAGGCTGCAGCTGGAATACAAAAAAGCGTTAATTCAGAAACTGCTACCAGAAGTAAAGCAAAGGTATTTTTCTTGTATTTGCTATTAATTGCAAGTATGAACTTGAGCAAAAGTCACTTGTTATTGTTTCTTTGAGTAAGGCTGACTTTGTGCTTTAATCTCAAGTTAGTTACTGCCTTTTATGCTGATAACTTGGATCCTAGTAGATGCCTTTTACTTCTTAGACTAGTTTCATTAGATTGTTATGATCCTGTAGATCTGGTTGTACCAGCACTGAATAGAAGGATGAACACCTTTAACCTGCTGACCACTCTCTTCTTGCTGCAGCACAGGTTGCTGCTGGCTTTTTTTCTACAAGGGCACGTTGCTGGCTCATGGTCAACTTGATGACTACCTGGACCTCTGACTTCTTTTCTACCAGGCTGTTCTCCAGCTGTTCAGTCCCTAACTAGTACTGGTACAAGGACTTATTCCTCCCCAGGCTGAAAGGCATTTTTCTTTGAAATTCATGAGATTTCTCTAATCCTGTTTCTCCAATCTGCTGACATCCTTCTGAATAATGTCAGCTCACCTTGCGTACGAACCACGCCTTGGCAGACTTGCTATGAGGCTGTGCTCTGTTCCATTATCAATGTCATTGATAATGAAGTTGAACAGTACATAGATACTGACACTGGCCCATTGTCAGTCCCTGGGGTACCCCATTATGGACCTCAGGCTACTCATAGCCTGACAGACTTTTTGTCCTGATGACAACATGTTACAGCCATTTTTTAGTCATGATCTATTTATCCTCTCCATTAATCAACGGTCTTTTCATGAGGGTACTGTGAGGGTTTGCATGGATATCTATGGGAGGACACAAATGCAAGTTCACAAAATGAAATCTTATCTTCAAGAGAGACAGGAAGAGATTATAATCTAGAGGTGACATTGTCTAGTTATTCCAGTGCTTTGCTAAGAATAGGCAGTGTGCAAAGTCAAGAAGTCATCAGACTTCAGAGGTGCAGAGAAGCATGGAATTGGTTTTGTTTCTCTTTGTTGAGAGGCAGATGATTGGAAGTTATTTGGGAAGATAGTGTGTGTTTGATCAGTCTCCTCCTTGCTCTGTCTGTATTGTATTTACTTGTAGTCCCTAAAACCAAATTAAGGCAGATGTGAGAATTTTATGTGTATCAAACCTAGTTTTAAAGGAACAGAAGCTTCCTAGCAGGCAATCCTTGTGGCAAGCAGACTTGGAAAATCAGTAGTTCGCCTGTTGTATTGTTTCTCCTTGACAACAGATTAAATATTTGGCAACAAGGAATATATTAATGTAGTATCAGGCATAAATTCAAATACAAAATCATTTTAAAAAAATCAATTTTCTTAATTTGGTGCTTAACCTGTTTTTCTTTGTTGTAGGGTGGAGTTAATGAAGACAAGTTGGAAGGTGGCTTATCGAATCATTCTGACTCTGTCCTCAGTATTAGCACGATTGCCTCTGCTATTGCTAATGCTTCTTGCAGTGCTGAGCCTTCCCAGTTGGCTGCTATGATGATGACACTCTCCAATAAAAATAGAAAGAAGTGTTTCCTTCCTGGAATTGTTAAAGAGACGGAACTCACAGCTGATGGCGCATTATCCAACGATGTGGAAAACAGTGCATTTGATATGGAAAAATATCTCAAAAAAACAGATGAGTTTGGACATGAAAGTGAGCGTGAGAGTATTGCAAAACATGAGGCACCTGTCCAGAACAGTATGTCTGAAAGCACTTTACTGGCTAAAGTTAGAAATAAAGAAGCTCTTGTAGAAGACTTAAGTGATCATAATGAGCAGCAACTAACAGAGAAGCAATTTCTGAGTTATTTTAATGCAGAGAATGGTACTCAGAATATCTCTAGCTCATCTGATGCTTCTAAGCATGAAGACAGAACTGCAAATAGCATTAAGTATTCAGAGAAGTTATCAGATGTATTAAGTAGTAAACATTTGCAGTTGACGAGTGCTACTCTTAAATCTGATATGCCGGATACCCAAACTTTACCTAATAGAAACAAAGCACAGGCATGTGAAACTCCTTTAGCAGTTAAAAGAGAAATGGCACAGAGACTTCTGTTCGCTCAGCAGGCTGACAATCTTACTAGTAGATGTAGCAGGGAAGGTGGAGGAACAGTGAAAAATCCTGTTCCTGAACCATGTAATGATTTTGAGAGAAATACAAGAAACGTGTCACTCAGCAATGGAAAAGCTACCAAAGAACTGGGTAAATATGTCTTAGTAAGTCCTACGAAAGCAACGCCTGTGCTGAAGTTGAGCACTGATGAAGAGATGCAAAGCTCAAAGGTGGAGGAGAGAACCCAAGAGAGCCATGCTGCTGGCAGTGGGAGTGTGAAACATGTAACTTTTGAGAAGCTCTCTCCAACTTCCCAGAATAGTACTGGTAAGTAAATCTAATGAGTAATCCAAAAAGATAAAAGGAACCAGTTGTAGAAAAGGCTTTACTTGAAAGCAGACTTGTTTCCTGTGCTTAAACACTTATTGAACCCTGTTTATTTATCAGATCATCAATCCGTTCTCCCTGAATGTGACTTGCAGCCTTTGGAGGATGAGCAGTATAGCTTCAGGCCTTCAACTTCACCGCTGATTCACTCTTCTCCTAGTGATGCTTCTGGAACGGCATGTTCAGGGTAAATTTCTTAGTGAGGGTTATAGGAATTGCTACAGCTTCATGGGGATCTTTGAGTCATCAGGTTTTAAAGTGAATATTGTTTTTTACTTCAGTTTATAGAAGTCTTATTTATTTATTTAAGATTATGACTTCATTCTTCGTGTGAGCTTGCTGTTAGGTTTTAATGTGTGCATGGGGCAGCAGTCTTAAGCAATTGTTGATTTATTTCCCTTGATGGTATGATCATAGAGTTGCTGGACGTGAATGTATCTGTTCTTGCTCAGGATTGTCCAGTAATGCAAGAATACAGAACACTCAGCCTATAGTTAGTCAGGTGCCGTGGATACTCAAACCTTTGTGATGATGGAATGGTTAGCTACTGTATTTAGTTTGTTTTTTATAACAGTTCTAGTTACGTAATAACAAGGCTTGGTATTGTATAAAACCAATGATGGCCTGGGTTGTTTTTTTGTTTTCTCATTTTAAAACTTGTGTTTAGGTCAGTTTTGTTCTCTAATTCATGTCACTGCTTGTGGTGAGAGAGAATAGGTAGAAATACTTGCATTTCATATGAATGCTTTCATATTTTGAAGCTGCAACTTTGTCCCCAAGATTTCAGCACTTAGTAGCAATTGAATGGGTAATGTCTTTTTAAAATAAGCTCCAGTAATGAGAGAAGTTGTGTAAATTATAAGATTACTACCAAGTCTTGTGGTTTTAAACATATACTATGGCCAATAGCTATTCATTTTCATGTGGACATGTATTCTGTGTAGTCTGACATACTTCCTATCTGTTTTTCAGGTCTGAAGCTGATTTTATTTGCACATCACAGTATCCAAAATCATCTTGCAAGGAGGATACTGTATCTCAGTCAGTTTACTCAAGCCCAAGCATGAGCAGATTAACCTATGTCTCTGAGTCTGACAGCACGCTTAAGAATACATCTGTAACATGTGATCCAGAGACGCGCTGGGTAAGAAAGTCTAAGATTGTAATTATGTATGAACTGTTTTTCTTAAACACAGGTCTCTGCCCTATGAATTATTACATGGTCAAAATCATTTTTAACAGTTAGAACAACCTGAAGGGTTTCAGAATAGCTTAGTATACGTTCTGCTTAGCAAAAAAGGTATTGTGCTGCTCTCTCTTTTCTTCCCCACTCCCAAGTTTCAACAGTGTGAATTTTGAAGTAGGTTTTGTTAAATTGCAAACCCCAGTGAATGTGAGAGTAAACCACTCAAAGAACTTCTGGAAAAAGGGAGATTTGGTGTATCTTTTTCCATGTTTTTCCCAGTTGCTTCTTGAGTCAGTCTGTTCCTGGAGTTGCAGTGCAGCATTCTAGCAGCAGTTAGCAGGCTCTTTATCTGCTTTTTTTTCACCCCTGAGACTCCCTTTTTGTTCTGTTTCAGCTTCTGGGAAGAGTCCTTCTCTCCCCCTACAACCCAAGCAATGTATATCAGTGCATACTTTAGCTTTAACTCCCTCTAAATGATTTCAGGACTGAAAATACCATTTGTCTACCTCTGATAATTATTCTCTCTGTTCTCGCTGCTTTAGTAAAGAGTATACTCTTAGAGTGGAACTTCCATTCAGAGCTGCAGTCTTATGCTGACTAAGATAGTTAATATTCTCTTGTCTCAGTCCATGGGTTCCTTAGAATCTGAAATCTTTATTAAACCTCCCCCCTCCAAAATGTCCAAACGTGTGGATGGGACTTTAAAACAAACAGAAGTTGAAAACCTTTTAGTTTAAAACAAAGTGATACCAGAAAAAAAAAGAAAGTGATACCACTTAAACTTCCTCTGAGATAGATGCAGCAGCTTTATTGCTTGTGGATTTCTCTAACGGTTAGTAGAAATGTTCGCTGCTAGGTGTATTTTTCATTTGTAGATATGGGAAAAACATAAAAGACATAATTGTTGCAGAAGAAACCGCTACCAGTGGACCAATGCCCAGGCAGTCACCAAGGAACAATTACTCTAGAAAAAATATTCCATAAACTCAGAAATAAAATTGGTCAGCTGTCCTGACTGTTTCCCCTCCCAACTTCTTGCCCACCCCACGGCCTGCCTTACTGCTGTGGTGAAGTGAGAAACAAAGGCGGCCTTGACTCTGCTGGCATTGCTCAGCCGTATGTGAAACATTAATACGTTATCAATGCTGTTTTCATCACAAATCCAAAACATAACACCACAAGGGTGCTATGTGAAGGAAACTGACTTCATATCAAGCAGATACCATACACCTAGTTACATGTGACTTCAGATAGCAAACCAGGCTGAAGCAACAGACTTTCTTTCTCAAAGTAAAGAGACACAGGTGTCTGAAGTCTTGTTTTCGTAACAAGACTTGACAAACTTGATCATTTAATGGTAATGGATGGCAGTATCAGCATTAGGGTCTGTTTTATGAATCCTGTTTGCTTTTCTAGAATGTGTAGAACTTGTAATAATATTGTGTATTACGTTCATTTACTAGAGTGAAAATGCAAGCGAACTAAGTACAACAATAATTCGAGCCAGCCCAACTCCTTCACAGGAACAAACAAAGAAGTTAGAAGACTACCTGTGCCAAAGAAACCGCAAAGGAGTACAGTTCAGTGTTGATCAGAAATCAGAAGAAAATGAACTTGTGCATCCTGAAGGAAAACTTGAAGGACAAGGTCAAGAACTGTCCAAGGAGGATCTTGCAAAGAATGAAAGGCAGCTTACCTCTGCTGCCTCAAAAGTAGCAGCAACTCTTAAAGAGTTAGAGCCTGCTATATCAGCTCTTGCAAGTAAATTCTGCGTTTTTCAGCCACTTCCTGTTAATGCTGGTGCACAAGAAGTATGGCAGGATCACACAAATAAAGCACAGACCCAGGGATTACCATCTTTAAATACGTTGCCTGTATATCCTGGATTAAGTGCTTGTGTTCCTATAAATCAAAACACTCCCAGTGAACAGTATATTCCTGTTTCAAGCTTTAAATCCCATGTCACTACCTCTGAAAGTCAGACAATTTCTTCTGTTCCCACATTACTTCCAGGCCATTCCTTGGCAACAGCTCAATTTGCACAGCATCATCTAGGAAACGTGCCATCTACTGGAAACAAAATTTTGCCTCAGTTTCATGGCTGCAGTTCTGCAGGCCTTAGCGTACCACCATCAGGACTTCCTTACTCTAGCATCTCAGCAGAACTAGTGGAAAATTCAGTTCCAGTAGGAATCCCTTTGGGTTCAAATATTGGTCCCGGTTCTTTGGGTACAGCTGCACTTTGTCATCCACCCTCTACTTCCTGGAACAAGAATATCTTAAATATAAGGTCATATACTGCACAACATCTTGGGACGAGTAGAAAGGAGTGGGACTTCTCGATGCCTCCTGGTGTTGGTAAGTGTAATCGGGTTATCTAGATTTATCCGTGATAGAGGCTGCTGCCCCTAGGAGGGGAGAAATGAACAAAAACAACGGCAGCAATCTAAGGAAAGAAATTATTTTACTAAATACGAGACACAATATGATACAATATAACTACAACTACTATATCAAACAAGGCAGAGAAAAGAAAGAGAGAAAAAGAGTCCCGGAGAACCGGGGGCCTACTGCAATCTCTAGGCGACAGGCTGGAACGTTGCTGATAGAGCGAGACGGCAGGGATGGAGCGCTCCAAAGCGAAAGACAGGGCGAAAAGAGGGACGTTCCAGCCTGGGAGCGAGATTATATGTGTGTCCTCCTCCTCTGGTGATTCATCTCTGGCCGCGTTGTCCCCTGGGATATGTAGTTTCCTCCAAGGGCTGAGTACTCGGGATGCTGCCATTCCACAGATCTGGAGCATGAACCTCCACACTTCCGCATACCCTCTGTTACACTTCCACATACCCTCTGTTACACTTCCACATACCCTCTGTTACACTTCCACATACCCTCTGTTACACTTCCACATACCCTCTGTTACACTTCCACATACCCTCTGTTACACTTCCACATACCCTCTGTTACACTTCCACATACCCTCTGTTACACTTCCACATACCCTCTGTTACACTTCCACATACCCTCTGTTACACTTCCACATACCCTCTGTTACACTTCCACATACCCTCTGTTACACTTCCACATACCCTCTGTTACACTTCCACATACCCTCTGTTACACTTCCACATACCCTCTGTTACACTTCCACATACCCTCTGTTACACTTCCACATACCCTCTGTTACACTTCCACATACCCTCTGTTACACTTCCACATACCCTCTGTTACACTTTCTTATACCACCAAAACAGTTCATACCGCACATGATGTCATGATGTAGAATATTGACAGCACAAAACCATGACAGTAAGACTTGTTAAAAGCGTGCTTTAAATAAAGATGTGGTCAGGAATAGCTAAAATTAATATAAAAGAATAAGTGAAATTAGGAGTATGTGTGACCACAGCTATTCTTTATGCAAGTGGGTATTTGAGAAAAATTATATTACTGATGCTCTTCAGTTAATTTAGTGTCTATTCTTGTAGTCTTCCTAGTACTCTTAAAATGTATTTTTTTGTAATCAAGGAAGCTAGATTTCAGCATTCAATTTTTTTGTGGTTGTGGAAAGGATCTGTTGCTCCCTTTGTCATGAAGGAGAGGAATCCTAGTTGCAGTTTGTGCTGAGCAAGTTGAAGTTCAGCTGTATTTTAGCTGAAAAGCAGGAGGCATTTGTCACTATCTTGAGTGAACATTAGCAGACAGTTAAGCCCCCCCAGGACTGGGGAGTTGAAGCTGCTTTCTGCTTTTTCTACTCAAATATTTCCTTGATGCAAGAAAGCATTTCTGAAACAAGCTGACAAGCATGAAGTAGGGACCACATGAGCGATGCTTTATTCAGGATACTTGCAACTAACAGTCACATGCTTCCTTCCTGAGGACATGTAAAAGTACCAGAAGAGCTGAAGTTCCCTAACGCCTGCTGTGTGGGAATTGCATCGCAGACAGTTCTTAGCATTTTTAATCCGACTGAGCGGTGGCTGCAGGTCAGCATTGGAATACTCAGCATATCAGTCAATGGGGAAAAGGTAAGTATTTTTCTGTACACTTATAAGCATAAAGCTGTAACCTTATCAGATGTCATCCTGTGAAATAATAGCCTTCTTTAGAGAGTTGTAAGTTCTTCCCAGTTGATAGTTAATATAAACAGAAGCAGTGGTATCTTAGGCAGGCCTTCTGATTTATTCCAGTGGGTAGGAATAGTGAGTGTAAGTATCTCGTAGTGGGATACTTGGAAATTTATTTTGCCTGTATAAATGTTAGTAGGTTTGAGATCACTGCTTATTAATTCCTACCCTTCAGGTATAGTAAATACTGCAGTTCCCATTTTAATCTCTTACTAGATGCTGGACAGAAACCCCATCAACTTTCAGGCTGATTTACCTAACTCTTCTATTTAAATTTAAAGCAAATACCTACAGCTGAGTCAGATGAAGTGGGGCATAAAAATGGTGATGCGAGAAATGTGGTGTTTTGAATGAAGCTGTCCTCTAAAAAAAGCTTGTTAAAGATGATGTGTATTTTGCTTTTCAGGTGGATCCTGCAAAGTATCAGTGTCTCGTGTTCAAGAACAAAACGATTGTAGGACCCCATTCTACTGATGACCTGAAAATACTTTTCTTACCTTGTCATTCGGGGATCTTCCAGTGTATTCTCAGTGTTTCATCTTGGTCGGTTTCTGCAGATGCTGAGATAGTTGTTCAGGCGGAAGCTTTATCAAGTAGGGTAGTTCTGACAGCAGTTGCTGAAAATCCTAATTTAGAAGTAAGTAGCTACTTGGGTGGGTTTGTTTTTTTTATTGGAATTCTATGAATAATTTTATGATAGTGAATAAGAATGGGAATGAAGACTGCTTCTCATAGGAACCTGGAATGTCTTATGTTTGGAATGAGTAAGAATGTAAGCGTATATATATTAAAGGCTTATAACTAAGGAAGTTTTAATTGTGGAAGAGCACATAGAAGAAACATGAAATATTAAGCAGCTGTCTGAGAATAGTTAATTTCTTGTTATCAAAAGAATGGATGATTTTTTTGACATATATTTCTCAGGATTCTGCCATTTTGGGTATCACTGAGCATTAAAATAAAGCACAAAGCGTTTGCTTCCAGTCGTAAGGTTTTTTTCCTAAATTACATGGCATAGCTTTTATCTTGTTCGTTTATTCTTTTGAGCTCATTTATTGTCCATATTTTTCTCCATGTGGATCCTTGAAAATTGCTTCGTTTTTAAATGATAAGTAAATTCTACATCCCTACACATCTTGTTACACTGCGGAGATTGGATAATGTGCCAAATAAAAGTGGTATTTCATTTCAGATCACAACACTCCAAGTTTTTTACATTCACAAAATTAGCTCTTCAGTTGTTTACCTAAAGTCTAACTTGCTGCAGTGTTACTGGTGACATATTCTTGTGTCAAACTAACCAAAGTAACTCGACTATGTATAGGCTTTTGGTGGGTAAATACTGCACTAATGTTGACTTAAATTTGACTGGGGCAATATATGTGAGCGAATGCCAACTGGATATATATGCATTTTTTATATCAAAGCAAATATTGTGTAGATGCTGTGTCCCCCTGGCAGAAAGTGTGTATTGTATATGTGGGTATGGCATTACAGGAGTAATGCTTCCTGCTGCTTTTGTATTCTTAGTGCATTTTTGAGGTTTTCCTTCCTTAAAAGTTCTGCTTTGTCTTAAAATGCAGGTGGAAACAGGAAAACAAGATTATCTGGATTTCGGTGACTTGACTTCTGGCAGTTGGAAGGCTCTTCCTTTAAAAATTATCAACAAAACCCACGCTTTTGTGCCAATTAGACTTATTATTAATGCAGTAAGTACAGTAGAATTCCCGCATTTGAAAGCTAACTTGTGATACTGAATTTTAATACTGAAACATTGCTATTTTACTAAAACATACCCTTCAATCTATATATAAAATTCCCAAGAAATGTATCAGGTTAGTCAGGAAGTGCAAAGTTTTGCTGCCTGGTGATTTAATTCAGCTGTAATGGTACCAGCAAAAGTGCTTCTGGGACAATTGCACCTTGTCCTGTTTTTCATTTTAGTCAGCCCAGCTGTGGTCGGCTGTCCTTGTGTTGCCTGATTTGAGATAGTAAGGTAGCAGACAGCAGGAAGGTTTATGGTGCCTAAACCTTCCCTCCTAGAAGGTGAAAATAGATTGCACTAGAGGAATGTGTGCTGTTCGAATAGCTGACTATTGAAACAAGCTTCATAGAAAGTTTAATGAGTTCTGTCTTCCTTTGCTGGAGGAAGAGCAGATCTCCATCTGCTTTGTCTCCCACTAGGCAGTAATATCCTCTGTTACTTGCTGTGTTGTGCTCCTGTTTGCATCACTGTGGCAGTGCAGATGTTGGGTTAGTGTCTATGCTTGCTGCTGTTTATGCTGTGGGAAAAGCTGTTTTTCTTTTTTTTCCCCTCTTATGTGGGGACAGGAGAGAAAGGACTGACTTTGTGTTAAGGCTGTGGGTCATCATCTCAGTTACTGGTAAGGTTTTAGTCTTGCACAGCCCAACTGTCTTAAGCCTTCCACTAACCACTTCCAGCTCATTTCCTTCTGTTACAGGTAATTTCTAATCAATTTTAGAATGTTTTCTGGACTTTGACATACCAGCTGAAACTATAGGCTAATTTTTTATTTCTTTTTTTCCAGACTAAATTGTTTAGAGATAGCCATGCATTTGTCAGCTTTGCCACTTTTGTGACAATCGGTGTTTTAATACTTCAAAAATCTCTATTTTGTGAACAGAATGCAGTAGCTTGGCGTTGCTTCACGTTTTCCAAGGAACCAGTTAATTCGTCTAATGATCAATCCCTCCAAAGGGATGCAGTTTCTCAGGCAGCAGCTCCATCCGTTGTAAATCATGTGATCCATGCAAGCTATGATGGTCAAGTAAGTAGTTGGAGTTGACTGATTCTTACTGTTAGAGACTGTTGCTTACTGTCTGAAATGCATTCTGATTGTCTGAATTCACAGTAGTGGTTTTTGCAGTCTACCTATTTGAGTACTGTTGTTTTATTGCTGCAAGCTTTATTTTTTTCTAGTAATTCTGTTCACTGCGTGAGATGAGTCAACCAATTTCTTTTTCAGGATCCTGAGGTTTTAACAGTTTGGGTTCTGTTCCATGCACCAAAGAAGCAAATTTCTTGTTCAGGTACAGCAATTTGATTTTCATTAAGAAAACAAAACAAAACGGCTTTTAATGTGTGTGTTGAATTTCAGGAACAAGCTGCAGATTTGAGCTGAAACATTCAGTCTTTGTCTTATGTGTCCTGATGTTTCAGTTGCTCAACTTCTTGTTCAGTTTTAGTTCCTGAAGGAGAAGGCGTGCTTCTATGTCTTAATCTTTTAGGTGCTGATAGGTTACTTACACTGCAGCATCAGGTTGTATAAAGTGCTTATTTATTGCAAAATATATGGGATGTGCTCTACTCCGTTTGCTGAGGGCGTTAAGCAATTGCTTAGGAAAATACTGATTGCAGTACAGATAAGTTTGAAAAACAAATCTGGGTGGGTTTTTTTCTGACTTCCTAAAGGAAATAGTATATCAATTAATTTGGCTTAATATGTTGTTTTCTTGGTGTGCTTTAGAGACAGTTTCATGCTCTTTAGACAGAAAGGTAAAATAAATAAATGGTAACTGTGGTCCTGTGAAACTTGTGTGTGTGTGTGTGTGTGTATGGTTACTAGCAGACTTGCTTGGTTTCTTCATTCATGGAATTGTCTCTAGATACCTTGGGTCCAGCAGAAGAATTCTTGGCAAGAGTTGATGTAGAAGTGGATAGCCCAGGACCTAGTAGTGTGATTCAAAGTGTTCTTCTCCGAGCGAGAGCTGGAACAGCCAGGATTCATGCTCCAAAGGACTTGCAGGTTTGCGTGCATTTACAATGTATGTTTTAAGAACAATCTGCTTCTCCTAGCTTACTTGTGGTAACATGTTTGTTTTTAGAATATGTATGTGTGCATGCCTATATAGACGCTTATGTCCTTTTTCCAGACAATACATTTGTCTGCTGGTGTGGGTTCAACAGCCGAACAACAACTGCCATTGAAAAATGCTGGAAACATTGGTGTAAATTTGAAACTTAAGGTAGGCTCTTTTCCCTCTTGAAGTTGTGTTTTGTGCTGCTAACATATATGGAAAAAACAAACTAAGGCTAAGCCATGGGATCCTCACTTCATTGTGGTTTGAGAAGCTTTCAAGTTTATGTAGAGGATGAAAGATAGCCAGAGCTTAGCATGTATAAATGGAAAAAACAGATGAGAATTTTGTTGGTTGAATTTGCTCAGCTTCAGTTGTTTTTGTTATAAAAAAATGTATTTTTATTTATCTTAACACATAGATTTTAAACTTCTTAAAAGTAGTGAATCCTGAGCTACGTAGCAGATGTTATTGAGCTGATGAAGTGAAGTACCTTTAGATCAAAGTGGAATTTTAGCACCGGTGAACACTTTTAATTTCTAAAAATACTGTATTTGTTTTCTGTGGACAGCTTGCCAAATCAAGTACAAAACTAAGTTATTTTCAGATACATACATTCTCTTTATATGGCTGTAAATTTTCTGAGAATCTAGGCAACGTATCGACCCAGATTGAAAGGTGACTCACTGTAACTAGCACTTTGAGGTTACAGGAAGGGGCAGTCAGGTCTCATTTTACAGATAGATGTCTCACATTGACATACACTTAGATTTTTCGCATCATTGAACCTCACATCCCTGAAACTGGGTGAGAACTGGGGGAGCAAATTCCTATACACTGTAAGGGCAGAGCAAGTCTGAGACAATATGTGAGACTGAATATGTACAAGTCTGCGGGGCCAGATGGCATGCATCCTAGGGTTCTAAGGAAGATGGCTGATGTGGTTGCCAAGCCACTCTCCATTATATTTGAAAAGTTGTGGCTGTCAGACAAAGTCCCTGGGGGCTGGAAAAAGGGAAACATCACTCCTGTTTACAAGGACAGAAAGGAGTCTGGCAGCCTCACGTCTGTGCCTGGGGAGATCATGGAACACATCCTCCTGTAAGATATGTCTTAACACACCTGATGGACAAGCAGGTGATCTGAGACAGCCAGCATGGCTTCACCAAGGGAAGGTTGTGCCCGACCAATCTGTGACTTTCTGTGATGGAGTGAGGGCATCAGTGGACAGGGGAAAGGCAACCAAGGTCATCTACCTGAACATCTGAAAGGCCTTTGCCATTGGTCTCCCACTTCATCCTTATCTCTAAATTGGAGAGAGATAGATTTAAGGGGTAGACTACTCATTAGATAAGGAATTGGTTGGAAGGTGGCAGCCAGAGTTGTGGTCATGGCTGTATGTCCAGGTGGAGGCTGGTAATGAGCAGTGTCCCCTAGGGGTCTGTCATGGAACTGATACCCTTTAACATCTTTACCAATGGCATAGATGATGAGATTGAGTGCACCCTCAGCAAGTTTGCTGATGACACCAAGCTAAGTGGTGTGGTTCATACAGCAGAAGGAATGGGATGCCATCCAGAGGGTCGTCAATAAATTTGAAAGGTGGGACAAAGTGCAAGGTTTTGCACTTGGATCAAGGTTATGTATAAAAACTGAGAGGAAAAACTCCTTGCAGTTAGCCCTGCTGAGGAGGACTTGGGTGTCCTGGTTGATGAAAAACTGATTGTGAGTCAGCAGCATGTGCTTGCAGCATGGAAGGCTGATGGCATCCTGGGTTCCATCAGAAGAGAGGTGGCCAGCAGTGTGAGGGAGGTGATTGTTCCCCTCTATTCTGCCTTTGCGAGGCTTTAGCTGAAATACTGCATCCAATGTCTGGGGTATCCAACACAGGAAAGATGTGGGGCTTTTGATGTCCCTTCCAACTTGAGCCATTCTGTGATTATGTGATGCTATGGTCTGTTTACCTATATGCAAAAAAGTCAGGGTTGTGACCACATCATTTTGCAAGGTGGAAACGGTGGAGATTGTGGTGCTAGTCATGCATCCTAATGTTGTGTTAATATGATGATATGAGTAATGGTTGATAACGTGTGATGAGATTAGTGATGCTGCTTTGCTAGTAGTGTATCATTGCTCCATTTCATTTCCTTGAATTTCAGTGCTGTATATACAGTTGATGTCTGAAGACGTCTTCTGTTGGAGGGTACAGTTATAAATATCTTTAACTGGAAGAATTTGGCTACAGCAGGGTTATGTGAAAAAATTCTGAACTTGGCAGGTGTGTTTATGTTGTCTGAATTGTCTGAAGCTGTAAGTACAACAGACAGATAGCCAGCTTTGGTTATATGTTGTAGAAATGTTGACTCCCTTAAATAACTGACACTTTCTCCTTCCTCTGGCCCCTCACACACGCCTTCAGATATCAGAACAGGACAGTTTCTTCTCTGTTGAACCTGATGATCTCTTCCTTCTTCCTGGAGAAGAACGAGAAGTGACTGTGAAGTTTTCTCCAAAAAATGTCGCATCTACTCAAAGGTAACATTTCTATTTTGAACAGTAATTTTCAACATTCAGGTCATCAGCAAATGTGAAAGTTTTTATCCATGAGAGGGTTGTTTCAACTTCTGTTGCTTTCTGGAGTCCTAGATTTTTGCTGATTCACCTGTTCCATAGATTTCCTGCCTCACTTGCTCTACATAAGTTAATGAGTTGCTGTTTCTTTTCCTGTCACAAATGAAAACCTGAAGTACAGACCAGTGTAAAATGAATTGATTCATTTTGGCTACCATAACTGACGTTAGTGTGTAAATCTTACTTAACAATAACTTGTACGTTTCATTTACAGATGTACACACTCATATTTTGCACGTTAATTGGTTGATCTGTATGAAATAGACAAATGGCCCAAAGGATTTAAATTTGTCACACTTAAAGCTGGCCCTTGCTATAAAATAGAGTGTATTCTCTTTAAGAAGGTACTTTTAAAAGGCCTATGTGTAACTTTTTTCCAGCTATGTTCTGTTTTTGTCAGCTGATCTTGTTCTGTGATGGGATTAAAATCTGTGTGTTTATTTTTTAAGTGTTTTGAAAATAATCGTGTTGCCATCTGGGCCTCAGTACGAAGTGGTGATAAAAGGTGAGACGGAGTCCTTGGAAAATAGACCAGCGTCTACAGCTGCTGCAGATATTCCACCTATTCTCTCCAACAAGCAGTTCGTTGCTTGGGGAGGAGTAAAGCTTGGAGAATCAGTGTAAGTAGCAGTTCAGATAGAATATAATCCCTGAATTAATTTATTGGAATTTGATTATGTTCTGATGTTAAAACTACTAGTGACGGAGAATCTGTTGCATTTCTACGATAACTTATCATTCAGATTAGTTTGTTCTTGTCTGAATTTTTATTTGGTTTCAAGATTCCACCTTTGCTACTTGTTATTGCTGAGATATGCTTCATTGCTGCTTTAGCATGTCAAGATTGCAAGTTTTGAGATCTTTGAACTTTCGTAGTATTGCTTTGGGGACAAATCCACTATTGTTCTGTTATTGAACTTCTGAGGAATCTATTGGTGTTCCTGGTTATCGTTTTAGATTGCTGCACATTACTAACCAAGAATCACTTCTGATAGCTACATTGTCATTTTTCCATGTTTATTTTGAAAATAGCAGTCCTGGATCTTTGGGGATCCTACTTTCTCAACCCTTTGTATTTTCTGTTCACCCCAAAAAGTAGTTTTGACTCACCAAAGCCTATTAGGAAATTGAAATTCTTTTTACATTTTTTGTTCCAATGCAGTACAGCAGTGTCTGCTGCTGAAAGCTGGGGAGAAGCTTTGTTCTCTGTTTGTTTGCAGCACCTGCAAACATCTTCCTTCATTGTTTTACAAGTTTTAGAGCTTATCAGATTGTTTTGTGGTTGGCTTCTGCCTCGCTAAAATGGCAAAGGCAGTAGCTATTCTTACTGGAAAAGTTTCTTAACTGTCTTGAACACCAATCTGAGTGGCAGATATCTGGTCAATATTGGGGTGTATCAGAGAGATGGGGGGGGAAAAATACTTTTTAATCAACATCATGCTGCCAAATAGCTCTTTGTGGTATAATTGCATTGAATATATGAAAATATTAGCTTTAATTTAGTCCTCTGCCACTGTTCCAATGCATCTGGGTCACGCTATTTGCAAGACTGCTTTTTCATAACTGAGTGGTTCTGGATAATCTAATTTTATCTTAGTTTTTAAAATTATTTTTGATGGAATTTTAGTATTGACAAAACTGCTGCATTCTTTAACAGATAAAGCTGCTAAGTAATGTGTTTATAGCTCTTCCGCTGTATGAAAACTAATGTTAATGGTATGTAGTACTGTAAGATTTATGTTTGAGAATACAGTAATGAATTTCTACTTAACATCTTCTGTTGTACTAGAGGCGTTTTTTCATGAAATGACTTAAACATTTTCTGATATTCATTGCTCACAGGAATAAATATATACATCTGATTAATATTTGCTGCAAACTATAACTGAACTTCATATTTTTTCAGCCAACAGAAGTTAACTTTAAGAAATAACTCTCCATCTGTGACTCAACATTTAAGACTGGTGATAAGAGGTCAGGATCAGGACTGTTTTCAGGTGACTGTAAAGAAAATTTCTCTTTAGCATTTATGACATCAGGATAATATGAAAATGTCAGAATCTGTCTCACTTGTAGCACATCTTTAGTGGTGCATGAGCTAGATCAGAAATTAAGTTGTAGAAGGCCTGTGCAAATTAATTTCATCATAAAATGAGTTCTGAATTTGGTATTTTGGAATAGCAGCTCACCGTTGTTTTCTTTTTTTCATTTCAGAAGAATTAAATGAGTTTAGAAATTAAATGTATAGCTATGCTCAGTGGAACGGCAAAATTGAAAATAGTTTTTCTGCTTTGCATAGCATTTCATATGTACCTTCATGCAGTAAGCATGTCATTTTCTGCTTCTCAACAAAATATTTTGGGTCATCATATGGTCTTGTACCGTGCTGATGAGGATTTTGTTAACTCTTCTGATTTTCTCTGGTTGTCATGTCCCATGTACTAACCTTTGTACTGTGTCTCTGTATCAAAGGACATAGTCTGAAGCTGTGGACAGTTTTACTTACCATGTGAAGTCATACCTGCCATCAATAAGGCTATAATAGCTTCCTCAGATGATGTTTTTCAGGTCAAGGATGGTTCTGAAGCACCCAGTAAATTCTGTGAGTGCACTTGATCAGGCTGTTGATGCAATTCTTTGTATCTTTGCCTGTTTGATTGAAGTGAAGGTGGTGAAGATCAAAACCAGTGGTGCTGCTCCTTCTACCTCGGCTCTGTTAGATCTCGGCACTGAGATATGGAGGACCTTGTGCATCTTTGTCTTGGGTTGACTATCCATAAGCAGAGACGAGTCAGACATGCTCTGAAACATTGATGGACTTGTGTTGCAGCTTGGCTAGATGTGATATGCTCAAAGTGCCAAATAGGTTTTGAAATCTAGGCTTCTCACAAAAGAGAACGTTAGATGCCACAGTTATTGTCTGGAATTCTGGGTGTTAGTCTGATTTTTAGCTTCTTATTCTGGAAGTACATGATGTTTCTCTTGTGCTTATCAGAAAATTTGACTCCCGTTAGTTAACTGGTTGATCTGTAGCCTTTGAAAGATGGTTGGTTTTCTCTGGGTCTTTGTCAAGCTTGTGATATTTTTCTAACAATCTGAGAGGCTTTTAACCAATATGGCTAAAGTTTCCTTACTCCTCGGTGAAGGTGATCTGGACAGAAACGTTTGGTAGGTTGTTGCTTTCTGTTTCCAGAAAACCAGTTGATGGTACTACAATTTGTGTGCCTTTCTCTGTGCTAACACAGTAGGCCATGACTAAGAGAATATGTCTGCCAGTTGTTGCAGGTAGCCTGGGAGTCTGTTGACTGTAAAGACAGTGAAATAATGAACATTCCAAATAGAAAGCTATTTTCCAGTTTTACTCCTACTCAACAATTGCATGTTATTCACAGAATCACAGAATCACAGAATTATAGGGGTTGGAAGGGACCTCTAGAGATCATCGAGTCCAACCCCCCTGCCAAAGCAGGCTCCCTACACCACGTCGCACAGGTAGGCGTCCAGGCGAGTCTTGAATATCTCCAGAGAAGGAGACTCCACCACCTCCCTGGGCAGCCTGTTCCAGTGCTCCGTCACCCTCACTGTAAAGAAGTTCTTGCGCACATTCGTGCGGAACTTCCTATGCTGGAGTTTCAGCCCATTGCCCCTAGTCCTGTCCCCACGCACTACTGAAAAGAGACCAGCCTCGCCACTATAGCTCCCACACCTCAGGTATTTATAAACCTGGATCAAGTCCCCTCTCAGCCTTCTTTTCTCAAGGCTAAACAGACCCAGTTCCCTAAGTCTCTCCTCATAGGGGAGATGGTCCAGGCCCTTCACCATCTTTGTGGCCCTCCGCTGGACTCTTTCCAAGAGATCCCTGTCTTTTTTGTACTGGGGAGCCCAGAACTGGACACAGTATTCCAGATGAGGCCTCACCAGGGCAGAGTAGAGGGGGAGGATCACCTCCCTTGACCTGCTGGCTACGCTCTTTTTAATGCACCCCAGAATTCTTCCCTACCCGTGTTTTTTCTCAAGAATGCTTGAACTTGTTAAGTAGTTTAACACTTCACATGGCTAAGACACAGTTTCTTAATTAAACAGCTCATACTTCTGTCTGGTGTGCCTCTTCATTCTTCTTGAGTGTCTATTACAGTGATGCTACTTGGAATCACAAAATCATTAAGGCTGGAGAGGAGCAAATGGCTGTTACACAGAAAGGAATATTAGGATACCTGTTTCTGGCTACTCCGAAGCTTGTTAAGGAGCTGGTTAAACTGTTCTCACGTTCAAAAGTTGCATTCTCCCAGCTCAACCTAAAGCTTGTGGTTAGTGCTTCCATAGGCTGCATTTCCTCTGAGGCTGCCTAGATGAACATGATAGTGAAGCTATACTAATAACTTTCCAGCTGAAACCATAGCAGCATTGCAACAGATTGGAGCTCAGTTTGCAGCTCTTCAAACTGCTTGCAGTGCAACAGACTCAGTACTGGGTAGAATGGTCCTATTGGTTGTGCTTTTTCCAGGTGGGATTCACCTTACTTCAAAGGACTGTGTATATAGGAAGGAGGAACTAGAATTACCATCTGGGTTTTCTGTGACAACAGTTTTGTTGTACAATTAACATAGATTTTATTTCATTTTATTTTTTTTAAGCTCTTCTTCCTCACATATTCAGTTCTCTTCTGTAAAAGCTTCAAATGAGGGAGAATTAATGTTGCACTATTAACTTCAGCTTCACACACTGTGTTGGGGTTTGAACCTAGAAAGTTCTGTTATTTGAAGAGAGCTCCCTGTGCGTAAACTTGGTTTTTCTGTTCTATGTTAAACATCACAGCCTTTAATATCTGCCATTGTCAATTATTTAGTCCAGTTTTTGATGAAGTTAATTTTGGTTTGGTAGTGAAATAAGTCTTGTTAATAGTTTTTTCTCACCGTAATCACTCATTTATTGTATCTTCACTTTCTTTTTTTTCTATAGCTTCAAAGTATATTTGGATCAGAGGAACGTTTAACTAGTAACTGGGAACTCAAAATCCGCCCCAAAGAAGACACTAATATATACTTGATGTTTACACCCACACGTGTAACTAGCTTTTTTGCAAAGCTGGAAATCAAACAGCTGGGAATTATATCACAGCCAGGAATTAAGTTTACTGTAAGAGTCCTAATGTAATTTCTGGAAATCCTAAACAGAGGTTTTTCTTAATTGTTTAAAGTTTGTTTCTGTCTAAAACTTAAAACTTCTCAAGATATCCATTGTGTGTACTTGCATACTGCTAAGAAGGTCATATGGGTATCGAATTTCAGTTTAAGTAGCCTTAATTTTGTTCCTCTTGTGAAGAAGGTAGAAATATTTTGCATACCATTTTTAAAAGTGACCTGTTTTTAACTGTAGTTCTGTCAAAAAATGGAAAATTGGAACTTCTCTACATATATAGATAAGACATAAATTAATTTTCAGTAAAACTTGAATGAAATTTGAATAGTCTGAATCTTTACTTCTTGCAGAGTTTCTTCAGTTCATGTTTTAAGCTCTTTCAGTTATCTTGCTGTGCATTCTTGTGTAGTTGAATGTGGTTTTCTGGAAGTTTCATTGAGAAGGCATTCATTTGAAGTACTGTTGGTTTTTGTTTGTTTTTCCCAGATACCTCTATCTGGATATGGAGGAACTAGCAGTGTAATTTTAGAGAGCGTTAAAAAACTGTCAGACGGCTACACATTAACACTGGATGGATTATTGCCCTCAAGATTAAAGAGGGTTTCTTTCCGCATAAGAAATACAGGTTCTCGTGCTGCATATGTTAAAGCACTGTGCTTTGCCAACCTGCAGACAAAAACAGTTGTGGACCCTCAGGTGATGACGGTATCTCCAGAGAAGTTCATACTGAAAGAAGGAACGCATGAAGTAAGTATTATGAGCAAGTTGTATTGCTTAAGATCATCATAGTATCATAGTATCGTGCTAGTTGGAAGGGACCTTAGAGATCATCGAGTCCAACTCCTGGGATTCTAGTGTAGCAGAGCGGAACTTCTACCCCTTGTGCCACAGGGGGGATTCAAACCCGGGTTTTCCGGTGTTGCAAGTGGCGGTTCTAACACCGTGCGCCACCGGGGGCACACAAGATGTGCTTAATGAAAGCATCTCACTAGTTCCTCACAAAAATCTCATCTAACTTGTTAAATTTCACTTAATTTTCCAAACGTTCGTACTAAAACTTAAGATGATTTTTTTTCCAAATATGTTGTCTGTTTATTTTATCAGATGATTACAGTAACATGGAATCCTGCAGAAAAGGAAAGGATCCCGCTTAAAGCAAAGACACTGTTATCAACGATATGTTTCTTTTGTGGTGATGAAATTTCTAGGCAACGATATCGTAGGTAAGACTTCCTTTGCTGTTGTTATGTGGGCATATGTTTCATGGAATGTATGGTGCCATGGGTATAGTTTTAGCGTGCTTCCAGAAACAGCAAGCAAAACCAAGAAACTTAGATGGTAAGGACAGATGCAGTAAGTCTTACATCTGATGTTTATGATTTGAGGGTGGGTTCTCGTGATGGTTTGGTGTGTAATCAAACAGTATTAAAAACTGAGCAGTTCTAAAACTGAGTAGATTCAGTTCTGATTGAGATATGCATCTTGATTTGCTAAATTGTATGAAGAAAGACAGCATGCATGTGAGTGTGTATGTGAGGTGATAACATCCACACAGAGAAGATGTGGAACCTTTTGGAGGGTTTCAAAGGAGAATCACAAGGATGACTGGAGAGCATCTCCTATGAAGGAACTATGAAGGCTGAAGGAACTGGGCTGTTCAGTCTGGAGAAGTAAAAGCTTTAGGGGAGGATGTTTTTATGGCCTCCCAATATTTAAAGGAAACAGGAAGGAAATCAGGTTTTTACATGGGTCGATAGTGATAGGACAAGGGGGAATGGTTTTAAGAGTAAAGGAGGAATGATTGGATGTTGGGGAAAGCTCATCACTGAGGATGGTGAGATGCTAGAACAGGCTGCCCAGAGAAGCTGTGGATGCTTTGTCACTGGAGGTTTTTGAGGCCAGGCTGGATGTGGCCCTGGGCAGCCTGATCTAATGCTTGATTTATTGGTTGGCAACTTTGTCTATGGCAGGGGGGCTGGAACTTAATGATTTTTGAAGTCCCTTCTAACCCGAGCCATTCTGTGAAGTCTGTAGAATATATCTAACCAAGCTTAAGTAGAAGCTGGATTTATATTTCAATTTTTATAATAATTGCCCAAGAATAGAGTGGTGTGTTCTGCTTTTAATGACAGAAGTGGCTGTGCACAGCATGCTATTATCATACAGAACGCTGACAATAGACAGAGTACTAAGGAGTCAATGATCGCCATTCAGTGCAAGCTTCTTTCTGCGAATGAGGAATCTTTCACTGTTGTCCGAAGCTTTCATAAAGTCACTGTACCTATTTATTCAAATAAACTATTAAAACTAGTTGAATTTAACCAATGGACTTGGAATAAGAAGCTCATATTTTATCTACATGTGTGATAATCTTGGTAACAATTCAGACCGTCAGATATTTCAGAAATGGTAAAAGTTAGCAATGGTAGATTCTTACAATCTCAATTTCTTCGGATCGATGTTTTCAATGCTGTGAGTAATATAGTGAGTATAGTTTTCTCGTCTCTAACAGAGCTATGATGTGTGAACTTGAGGTAGCGAAACCCATAGTCCCAGAAAACAGTTTGTTGAGAAACATTGTGTTTGATGAAGAGTTTCAAGGGGAGCAGCTTGTGACAGAAGGTAGGTCTATTAACTTTTTAAAAGAAAGGTGTAATACTTGTTTTTGGGTGC
This sequence comes from Excalfactoria chinensis, assembly GCF_039878825.1. Taxonomy (NCBI): domain Eukaryota; kingdom Metazoa; phylum Chordata; class Aves; order Galliformes; family Phasianidae; genus Excalfactoria; species Excalfactoria chinensis. Next base: position 50,241,649 of record NC_092826.1, read on the forward strand.
AGAAAAAAATAGATTTTTTTGACTTAAATCCTAATAGAATGTATTGTGAAGGTATCTTCCAAATAAAATCAAGTCCTTTTATCCTCATAAAGAAGTTACTCTTAAATCCTATTTCTTAAGATAGCCTGTTTTACATATGGGAAGAATTCATTGTTATAATGCCACTATGCTTGAGTGAAAGTTGTAGCCTGATTCTGTCCTGATAGATTTTTATATTGTCTTCACATGGAAAAGTGATCTATCATCTTGACTGAGGTAAGATCATAGGGAAGCTAAGAACATTTGAGCTCTTGAGTATGCTCTGAAGTTGTTTACTTAGTTTAAGAGGGTATAAGAGAGCCTAGATAACTTCTATTAATAAGATGATCAGAGAGTCTTGCTAGTAGCAGTTTAATTTTCTTCTTCTTTCTGTAGAAAACAAGGCCTTCCTCTTGCATCTTGGTGGCTGTCTAATACAGGCTATTTTTTTTTCTTATTTGAGCACAGTCCTTTCACTTAGCGAGACTTCTTTTATCCTGGAAGTAAAAGATTCTTACCATTCTGTTTAGTATTTTCTGTACTGAATAATATATATAGAGGGGAAGATTGTTATTATTAAAAACAAACAACAAATAATAACAATGGACTTATAAGCAGGAGTTCAGAAAGAGTTGCTTTTAAGAAGTAAAAACACGGATACAGACTTAAAGCTCTTCATTACTTCCTTGTCACTCCAAAATCACACACTGATGTTAGTCTCTGAAATGGTGTGTTGTCAGTTTTTTACCCACCTACGTGCTTGATGCATCAGCGTGCTGCACAATGAAATATGCAATTAGACTTGACAGACAGCATGTATACTTATAAGAGTATGAATTTCACAGCATTCCTAAGTTTCATTATTGTGAGGCCATTCATCTGTCTTATCCCTAGCTGAAGTGTAGACGCCGTGTACAAACATTAACAGTTTGCCCCCAAAACCTTCTATGCAGCAGAAGCAATAATGGATCAAATGCATCCTGTGTGAAAAGCGTTCACTTTCTCATTCTGTCAATTCTACACGTGCTTAAAGCACAGGAGTAAACTTTGACTTAATTATTAAGCGTTTTGAGGAAACAATTATTTTTCAGTCCTGTCAGGGTAAACAAATTAAGCTTGAATTTAATTGGACATGGAATCAATATGTATTTTTTGCATGAGGATGGAAAATAACTTATGTAATTTGAAAGCTGATTTTTTTTGGGTGCATTTAAAATGTATTACATCTCTTGTTAATGTTGATTTGTGCCTGATAATTTTTGTAAGTTGTTTTTGGAATGATCTATGATCAAAAGGTTAAATAGGAGCATATTCGTAATCTTTGTTGTGCGATTTCTGAGTGTGATTCTTTTGATCTAACAAGACTTGCTCTGTCACTCTTTCAGTTTGTGATATCCCACGAGGGACAAATGATATCCGTCTTTTCTATGCAAATATGAGAAAAATTATTCTCACTGTGGTTGGATATTTCGTTAATCAGGATGTTTTTCAGCAACCTTCTGGACATTGTTTAGAATCAAACCGGTAACGTATAAGATTAACTGTTGATCTAAAATTAGGTTAGATGATAGGAAGAAGTTTGTTGCTCAGGGGGTGATGAGATGTTGGCACAGCTGCCCAGAGAGGCTGTGGGTGCCCCATCTCTGGAGGCATGCAAGGTCAGGCTGGGTGGGATCCTGGGCAGTCTGATCTAGGGAATTGCAACCCTGCCCATGGCAGGGAATTTGAAACTCAGTGACCTTTAGTGTCCTCTCTAGCCTAAACTGTTCTATGGTATAGCTGCTCACTCCTTTTCCTTTTCCTTTTCCTTTTCCTTTCCCTTTTTCTTTTTTCTTTTTCTTTTTAAAAATAATGGGGAATTAAATTGAAAGTCCTCAAGAACAACATTGTATTTCAGTGTTAAATTTTGAGAGATAATACAAGTAAACTATTACAATTACTTTTAACCTATTTTTATTGCTACTTTTGTTTAATACAATCTTATTTCCAGATCTGAGAATGCTGCGAGACTTATCAATGCAACGTTGGATGTTCTTCCTGTTAAAGGGCCTCAGGGTCCTCCATTACATGTGAAAATCAATGATGGAATTCAGAATAAAGTAGAGGCTGAACAGACTTGGGCTGTTAAGCCTGAGCAATTGATTTTGTTACCTCCTTCTATTAGTAAGTATTTTTTTTCATTTAATAACCTAATCATTTTAGTATTAAAATAACGACTGCTTATTATGTTCAGAATTCTCATATACTTGTAAATGTGAATTGACTAATAATCCTGCTGCAGTAGTGTTGCACCTAATCAATAAACCTGACTTGAACAGAGTTTTGTTTAAATTGTGAGGGTAAAGGTGCTATGCTTGTATATGTATAATATGCATAATACATATGAATACATACTACATAATACATATGAATACATACATACATATGTACATACATATGCAATATACATAATTGTGTATATTTTAAAGCAATGCAAAGTTTAATTAATTTTGCATTTTTGTACTTGTTAGCTTTGTATTGTTTTTTTTTTTTGTTATAGGTGGAACAGCTGATACTGGACAGGTAGAAATTGTCAACAGTTCTAGTAGGATGCTGACATTTGAGCTTTCGTGGCCAGCTCACTGCCTTACTATAACCCCACAACATGGAGTTATTGAACCAGAGTAAGTCTCTTTATGTAGATTCCTTTTTCTATATACAAGTGTGGTGAGGTTTTAGAGCAACTTATTATAATGTGTTCTAGGGTACAGTCATTTTGTCAACTGGCATGTAAAGCTAACCTTACTCATTTGACTTTATCCTTAACAGTTCTTTATGCAGGGAATGTTTTTCTCCTGCATATGAAGTTACCTGCAGACCAGGAGTTTTCTGTTCTTCGATATGTTGTTACTCTTGTATAATTTTTCAGGTCAACAAAACTGAAATTTGAAAAACTTCCTTTCACAGTATAACTTTTTTACTTGGAATGACCTATGTGTTTCAAACAGGATACTTCTTTGGTTATCTGCTGATATTTATCAGCACTCGATTCGTTATGTATTCTGACAAAATTGGTTTCTTAACCTGTGGCTTCTCAGTATTTGTTAGATGGCAAGTCAGTGTCAGATCATCTCTACCTTAACCAGCAGTATTTTGGAATAGTCTTTGTACCATCATTGCTTGTATGGATTCCTAACAGATCTTGATAGAAAACATTTTACCACTTCTCATTTCTGAATTAAAATTAAGGTCAGTTTAGAAACACTCTTAAAGAATTAAGCAATTATCTTTAGATGGTTACACAAAGCAGATGCTTTTTCTTCAGTCCTGCATCATTGTTCAAGGTATGATGGACTTAAACATTTAATCTGATTCTCATTTAGAATGTGTTGTTGGGGGACTTCTATCATTAGTCAGCATAAAATGCAGATGATTCTCTGCAGGGGTTAGAATATCCACAAGGAGCAGCAGCTTAAAACAGCGAGAGACCAACAAACAATCTGCAATAGCTAAAAGCAAGGATGTGTTGAGTATCTTGTACCCTAGACTCAGGACTCCTTCAGTTTTCTTTTTATTGAGGTGACAGGCTTGAAGCAACTTTGTGTTGCATAATTATATTATTTTCACTAGAAAAGAATGAGCTGTGGCCAAACAGGTTGGGTCCAAAAAATAGTCTGAATCAAGAACAGAGGCCTACAAGCAGGAAACAGAGCTGTGGGAACAGCTGACTTAAGCATGTCAAGCTGTGCTTATGTGGTTTTCTACTTTCTATGACGATCTCCGTACCATGACAAGAGCAGTCATGGTGTCAGGACAGAAACCGGGCAACCTTTTTATAACATGCACTGTGATGACTGGAGCTGGATGAAATCCTTGAGCTGATTTAAGCCAGGGAAGGAGAATGTCCAATTCCTCAGTGATAGTGGAAGTCTGAAGATCAAAGACTGCCTTTGCCATGTTGGAACTTGTCAGATCAAGCAGGCCACCTTCTGTTCTACCCTAACTAAAATCCTTAAGCTCCCTGGAATATGATAGGTGCAATCTCTAACCTGTCTGAATGTGGAATTGTTAAATCCCAAGTCCCTACTGAATTTGATAGCATTTTAAGAGACTTTATCATGGAGATGTCTCAGTGTTGGAAGTATTGATAGGTGCTGTCAAAGGAATTGCACTTTTGGAGCAGGGACTGTTGGCATCTGGAAGGGCTGTGAGTGCCGTGTTTAGAAAGCATCTTTGAGACTTCCCTTCTGAATAAGGTTTGAAGAGGTGGTTAGACAGGATTTTTCTTCCTTAGACTGCTCTACTCCACAGCAGGAATCTGTGTGTTGGATGTGACACATTTTAGACATCTGGTTCATGATTCCAGGCAGGTTGGGTTTGCATGTGAAGTTGGCAGTAAATGCCAAAGACAGGCTGATAGGAGCGAAGACAGTGACATAATTTGTGACAATAGGTAGTATCAGAACTGTATGTGTACTTAGTAAGTTATGTTCTCATGTACACAGTGTGTATATTTGTGACAGAGAGGGACCATAAGTGTAAAGATTCTGAGAACTACTGAAATTTAAAAATAATAGTAATAATAAATATTCTCATCTGAAATGATAAGGTTGAAATGGCTTTGTGTTTGTGTGGGTTGGCTATACTTATACAGGACTTCCTCCTAGTGGAAACTAAGATTTCAACGATTCTTTAAGAAAATATTAACATCCGGAATTACTGTGAGGTTACTGACGTTTGTTAGTTGAAGTTTGTATGAGAAGGTTATATTGTGAGGATTATTATGGAACTGACTTTCCTACAGGGACTGATTCTGTTTAAGCACTAAACATGTCAAATGCAGTGCTCTGCTAGTGACTGACGCTTCCAGCTAATTCTTCTGGGGTGATTTGAGGGCTTTTGCTCATCATCTGTCCTAACATAAAATCAACGACTTTTTCTGTAGTGTTTTTTTTTTGGTTGCTTCATTGCTTACTTTCTGCCCTCTTTTGTGTTTAAATTTTATGCTACTGAACATGGAACATTGTAAATCAAACTTAGGTTCTCATTGTTTCTCGCTGTCTCGTGTTATAATTACTTGGAATGAATTTAGTAGGCTCTTTGGGGTTCTCTGCTCTAACTGTATAAACCACTGCAAAGTTTTTCTCCCAGATCAGTGGATCCGGGTAGGAGGAAGGAAAGCAGGCAAATTTTTTAAGGCTAGAATTGGTTTCCAAGGTGCAATTTGTGCACACTTTGGTTGAACGGAACAATTTCCTTTTGGAGTACAGTTTTTCTGATTCGTGTCATTTTATGCTTGCTTTTTATGGCCCAATAGGTTGTTTCTTAATGTGTATGTTATACTTTCCTTCTGTACCCTTAAAGAAATATCAGTAACAAGTTTATGAAGCAAATTATTTTTAAGTTTCTAACAAGATGTATTTTCAGTTATTTAATTACTGTTGATATTTGTTTCTAGATCATCTTTGCTTAGCTGCTGTCTTAAAAGTGCGTCCTTTCTTGAGCTAAGGAGATCTATTGTAGTTGTTAGCTTGATCCCCATATTAGACAAAATGGTTTTTTTTCCTTTTAGGAGCCGTGCACTAATTCTGGTGAGTCCTAATCCATCACTTGCCACAAAGCCTTCTGTAATTCCTTGGAGTGGGCTAATCTACATCCACTGTGATAATGAACAAAAAGTAAGTGGCTAGTGATGTTGCCGAAATCTTTTATACGTAGAATGCAAAATCTGTAAACTTCATTCTCATTTAAAATCTCTTCCTCCACACCTCAGATCTGTAGAGATGGTTTTTCAGAAGAAAAAAAACCCCACTCAAGCAAACAAAAAAAACCAACAAAAAAAACGCACAGCAAACCCAAAGCAACAAAACATGTTTTGAAAACTGAGAATCTTGTTTCATTAATCTATAAAGGAATAGCATTATGTGAACAGTTGGACTGTGCCAATCAAAAGTTTTTCAATATGCTTACCATTTATATATCAACTTCTAGAAATGCTGAATTTGTTTCTTACATTCATAATTATATATCTGCTTTCTTAGGTACATACATATGTGTATATTTGTTTATATCCTCTACGTATGTAGGGAGTGTATGTATCTCATCTATATAATCTTTTAAGACCAAAGGAGTTTAAGCAGGTAGCTGGACAAGACTCCGCAGTTTCCTTTGGACTCCCTTAAGGTGAACTTAACCTTCTGGTGGACAAGTCTGTGATAATGAATGTGTAGAACAGGTTCTTGCTTTTTGTGTGTTTTAATCCGAGACTTTGCCCTGATTCAATTAAGACATATTAATAGCATTCATGCAGCCAACAATTTTTCTGCTTTCTTCAATGTGAAAGTATGAAATCTCCTTGGTAATTTCCCCCAAAGAAATACATATTGTCTTTTTTTGTTTTGTTTTTTGTTTTACAACTGTTAAGTACTTTGGATTAATTATAATGGCACACGTAGAGAGAAATGAAAGGTTAAAACAGCTTATCTACTTACCTTCTAGGTGGAGGAAGGTGGTATGCATAGTACAGAATTGCAAACTGCCTAGAGATAAACCCTTCACCAGGGATTGTAGAGACAGGACAAGGGGAGGTAGTAGTTTTAAACCGGGAGACAGTAGGTTTAGATCAGATATTACGGCAAAGTGTTTCACTATAAGGGTGGTGAGGCACTGGAACAGGTTTCCCACTGAAGCTGTGGATGCCCTTGGAAATGTTCAGGCCTGGTTGGATGGTTTCCTGCACAGCCTGATCCAAGTGGAAGATGTCCTTGCCCACAACAGGGAGTTGGATCTGGGTAGGCTTAAACGTCTCTTCAAATCCAAATTGCCTTATGATGAGGAAAACAAACAAAAAGCACACCAAAACCACCAACAAAACAGGTGGGAAGCTGAGAAAGAGAGTTCGTAGAGAAGGAAATGGGCATTATGTACATCTTTTACTGTGTTATGTTAATAAAAGTTGAAGAAACCTAGTATGACAGAAATAGAGCCTGTATCCAAGCCAATTTATTTGTAAGGTATCTGGAACTTGGTAACACTTTTGCCATTTCTTTGCAATCAGTCCAGTAAGGCAGAAAGTATGGTAAAATTTCGTATTTAAGTTTTAGAAGTATTATTTACATAACCAACATACATTATGTTCGTTCTGTTTCAGACAGCCTTTTAATAAATAATCTTTCAATAAAAATGATTTGTAACAAATGTTTTGCAACATAGTTGTAAGAAATGCTGTTTGTAGAAATAAATAAGCTACAGATATTTGCAGAAGTTGACAATATGCATTCTTAGAGCTCTAGGGAATAGACCTGAATAGTCTGACTTGTTAATGTAAGAACATTCACTATTAAGACTTTCTTACTCTCCCAATTGCCTACAAGTTTGTTAAAGTGCAGATTCGTGAGGCACAGAATGTGTCTGGAACAAGCTCTCCATCTAGAAGACGTGATTTATTTACTCTACAGTCTGCAAGTCCTGCTGTTCACGTGGCAAAGCCTCTCTCAGCACATCCTTTAACAAAAATGGAAATAAAGAACAGATCAATTGTTTTTCCTGAAACAAGATCTGGTGAATGCACAGGTAATAATACTTTGTAAAGGTAACATCTGAGAGACCTTCTGTTCAGTGTTTTTGTTTTCTGTACTGAATGTTTGGGAACTTGAATTCCTTGAATTTGTTGATACAGTTCCAGTTACCATGTTTCGATTCACTGAAGTGTTAGTCCTTGTGATGGAAGTCTTTTTTTCCTCTTTCATAGTAACACATTTTCCTGCAGATGGTTTGTATACAGGCAGATAAGTTGCCAATTTCTTAAACTATTGATGTATGCAACTGAACTGTGCCTCTGTAAAAAAGGTCACCATTAACTGTGTTTTGTTGAACTTCTTTTTGCATCAGTGTTGTTGTGCAGTGCACCCATTCTCATCTTGCATGCGTTCCAAAGATGTTTAGACAAATCTATCTACAGTAGGAAAGAAACATTCTGCTTTACGCTCAAGGAATGTCAGCTCTGAGACTGGCTGTTCCTGTCTTGTACTTAATGATCTAAGAGCATGTTGTTGAAAATCCTCTGTCTGTACTTTTAATTACAGTACATACTTCAAATTCTTCAGATTACTGTAAGAAACTGTCATTCTGTTATCTAGGTAGCAGATTTGTTAGTGTTTTGTTCTCTTTTTCTAGGTATCCAGTATTTTTATAGCAATTCACTGGCTCTATGCTTTCATTTAACTACCTTTAGAACTGCCAAGGCTTACTGTATTGATTTTATCTTCTGAATACTGTCAGTGTTACTGAGCAGCCAAATAACATCTTGGAAAACAGTTGGGTATCTTCAGGGGGTTTTTTTGGGTCTGTTTTTGTGCGCTAGAAAGTAGATATCCTACAAAGAATCTGAAGGCAATAAATTGCAACTGTTGGAGTTAATTTCATTTTGATAATTGTCATATTCTGGATTTTCAAGAAGCTGTATTCCTCCTATAGACAGTACAATCGCATAATTGTCTTTCATGTGCGTCAGGGCCTTTTGGTGGGTTCTCTTCTGTTCTTTTAGGGTGATCGAATTTAGGTCTCACTTAGCTTCTTGTAACTATCTTCAGTATGATTCTTCACTGGAACACTTGACTTGCATATTTATTTGTAATAACGTGCAAGGAATTTCTGATAGCGTGCTTTGTTTGAGTCTGTTGATTCAAGTCAACTTGCCAGTAAGCTTCACTGTATCTAGAAAGCAAGGGCTTTTCTTTCTAAAAAAAAGTGCCTAAATTCATTCAACTAAAGGTATTTGAATGAAGACATTTAATATATTAAGTGTTTACATGTGATATTTCTCTTGCAGAGAGTTACCTGGAAATGGAGAATAAGGGGGATGAAAATGTCAGGTGGAATCTGTCATCATTTACACCACCCTATGTTAAAGTGAGTTGATGATTGCATTTATAGTGTTTTATGCAAATTCCCTTTTGTTTACTAATTCTCTCTTTCTCCCTCTAGCCTTTTGAGAAAGTGTGCCTTTTTGAGCCTGTACTTAGTCACAGTTTCTTCACCATCATCCTGACTCTGTATAAAGGGAATTTTTCCCTTTGTTTTTCTCTAGTATACTCAGGCTGGCAATCAGTGCCCTGTGAGCCTATTTCAGGTTCACTTACTAGCTTAGGGAACTTGCTTTTGCTCATCCAGTGTTGTCTTCTGGATTGCATCAAGTAGTCAAACATGTATGGAAGATGTTTGTTTCTGATCCAGAATGCCAGTCTAACTCGCCCTATTTGCAAGGCTTACACTGCTAGAATTCTGCTCTACATTGTATCTCTGTAGCTACATGGTTTAAAGTTAAGGAAAGGATATTGCAATTGCACTACTGTTGACTCTGCTGTTATTGTAGCTGTAACTAATGTTTGTAAATAGTTTCCAATTTCTTGATAGCTGAATGCTCTGATGGTCATTTTGATGCTGTGTTGGAATCAATATGGTTAAGAAACGATGGAAAAAAAAATTTAATATCCCAGAAATTCTGTAAATGTAACCATGAGTGGTGAAGACAGAGTATGTAGTGTTTCAGTTAGTGCACCACATGTAAACTGGAAGTCAGTAGTCACCATGACTGCATAAGTGTTGTAGTAGCTTCAAGTTTTTGTTCATTTGCTTTTAGGGTTTGAATATTATTTATTTGAAAATAGCTTTATTGGGTGTATTTTTTTGTTTTCTTTTGTTTTCCAGGCTTATGTAAGTGTGGTGGGGACAAGGATGGAGGGAGGGTGGTGTGTGTTCTAATCCCTTCTGAATCTGATACCTAACTTCACTTGCAGGCCATGGATGAAACTGGTTCCGTTTGTAGAGCTACTTACTCTGCTTTCAGATGTTGTCGTGTTTCTGGTACACTTGAAGCTCATGGAAATGAGAAGGTAAACTGGCATTTCAAGCGTATTAATTTATCTGAATTGGAAAATAGTACCATCCATGAAAAAAAATCTGAAATGATAGTTGAGTTATTGGAGCTGCTTTTAATTATATCTGTGTGTATTAAGCAGCCAGTATCTACTTACCACAGGTGTTGTCATGTCAGCTGAGCTGAGTTTAAAAGATTTCATGCAAAATCTGTAGTTATATTTTGTTTTGATGTTTCAGAAGATGTTCTAGAACAGAAAATTGTTTTAACATTCTTTGTAAAATCCACAAGATTATTACAACTAATACTGTGCTTTTGCTAAACTGGTGTGGGTACCAGATCCTCTTCTTGTCATGATTCTTCAGGAACAGTTCTTTGGCCCAAAAGTTGATTTCAATTTTATCTCCTGGCCAGTAGAGGGTTTCCTAACCACAGTTATAAAGCACATACAGGGATGTACTGGATGAATTTCTGTGGGGCATTGTTTCCTCCTTCCTCTTCTAATACTATTTCATTTTATCTGTTCATCTTCATTTTAATCATTATAGATTGTGATATTAATGATACAATTTAGAATCTATTTGCAGAAAAAATTGAGAACTTTTATTTTTTTGCTAGTGTTGAAAAGCATCTTTAAACCAATATGTTTGCCTTAGCAATCCTAGTTCAGATGCAGCACTTCAACTGTTGGTAGATGAAGCTGTTGGCTGGAACTGATAAAATGTTGGTTGCTATCATGTTTTGTGGTTTTTTTGTTTCTTTGTTTGTTTTGTTTTTTTGTTTTTTTTCCAGTGAATCTGATAATATTTGATTAAAAAATATAGTTGTAGCGGTCTGTTCTAACCTGCTGTTCCCTTTCTCTCTTTCTCAAAACCCAATTATGGAAACAATGTAAGACTACAGTTGAAGTAACCTGGTACAGTGCCATATAGAGAGGAGCCTTTGTTACATGGCTGACCTTTAAAGATAATCAAATGCTTGACCAGTAACTTAGTTTAAATTTCAGTCCTTCTAGTAATTGTAGAACAGGCTGCTTTTATGGGCTTGGTGGAAGAGTACAGTTATTCACAGCTTAGTTGACACATTCTTCTCCTTGTCCCCTTCTCCCCTCGTTTTTCTAATAGAAATAATTGTACAAATGCTTGCTCACTTCTTTTAAGATGGGTTAGCCAAACTCCAGTTTTGTGCATCTGGTTACACAACCCTTTTTACAAAAACTTTTTCATCTGAAGGCACAGAAGGAGGATGAATGATAATGTTTTCTGCAAGACTGTGTGTGTGGAATGCATGCATTGATTTCTGTAGTGTATGAACGTTGTGCTGGCTGTACTGTAACTTTGTGCAAGTAAAGTTATGGAATTTTATGAATTATTTTGATAAACTTGCAGACTTCTCCTCTTGTTTTTTGTAGGTTGCTTTCATATTTTTGCCTAGAGAAAATGGGGATTACTCCCAGTTCTGGGACCTTGAGTGTCACCCTGCTGAAAATCCTAGTTGGAAACACAAATTAAGGTTTCAGCTTTCTGGAACAGTGAGTATATAAATACTATGAACTCTATCCCGAGCATAAATATTTGATAATATTTTAATGTCACTATATTATTGCTGATATGCCTTAGTGATATTACGGAAAAATATTTTATGTCAGTCTGAATCATACTGTTTTTTTTAAGTCTTGCTTATGTGATAGTGCGTTATCTTTTGTCATTTAACGTGTAAAATTTTGCTTTCTGTTCAGAGACACTGGAGAGAAACTCCTGTGGGATTCATTTCTATAGGGGCAGATTTGTTTGTATCACACACTAAATGCATTGAGTTTCTTTCTGTAAATAAATAGCAAAGTAATTAACATTTGATCCAATATATAGCTTAATTTTTAGTTTATTACCACCTGCTTTCGAGATATGGGTATGTTTCTAATGAAAACAATTTGAGTATTTTATCAGAGTTCAGCATAGATGTGGGCAATCATTTAGATTTATGCATGGGAACAATTAAATTGGAGCTATTCTTTGCTTTTCTCGTGCTCCTGAGCTCTAATTTTATGATGAGGCCTTGGGAGATGAGAGAGCACACAAAATCAGTTCTTAGCTCACTTGTATTCACTACCTCAGCATCCATCCATCTGAAGTCTGCCTGCATAGGAACAGAATCTATTTTTAAAGATTTAAGATAAGTGAATTCTAATGCTTAGTTACATGAGCTGAATGTGGAGAACTTTGTTCGATATCGTGTGATTACTAGATACGCTTTCATGTTCTCTCTGGGAAATTGGACTTCATTTTACTGAGAAGCCCAGATAAGGATTTGAGTTCTTCCTACAGAGTACCAAGCCTGCCTCAGTAGTAGGAATCTTACTTTACCCTACTTGGCAAGATTCCTTTTACTTTGTAGGGTCTCTTTTCTTCCCAGTAGTTAATTGTGTTGAAAATGGGACTTGTTAGTATGTATCTCAAATGACTTCTGATTATGTCTGGAAGAATGAGACTTGTACGCTGTTTGTTTTGAGATATTTTTTTAGTCTTTTGTCAAATACTTTGAACATAATTTTCCATAAAGCGAGGAAAGCATCTGTCAGTTGACTGTTTAAAGCTTGAGAAAAGATTAATTCTCTATTAGAAGTCTAGAGTTCTGAATAATTCTCTTCTGAGAACATGAGTAGTTGTCAGAATTGTGTAAATCTTGGAGCAGCATGACTTGATATCAATGTTTTTGAACTAGCATGTCAGATTTGTTTCTCTTTCCTCTTGATTCTTCTTAAAGCTGTTAACTATTAGATCTTTCCAGCATTTCCTTATACTTCTAGGGGGAAAAAAAAAACATTTCAGAAAATTCTCGAAATGTCTTGAGATCATTTTTGATAAAGAGTAGAAAATCTTCTTTTATCAACTGGATAATGAAAACAAATATCATTTTGCAAGAGGAGTCAACACAGAACGTTTGCGTAGATTGTTGCAGCTTTTTAAGCAGGTTTGCTTTTAGAGGAGAAGACAAGTCAGTTATTGCCTATTATGTCCTAGGAACCAAGAGTGTATACTACATTATAACAGCTTTGGAAAGGACTTGTAATCCTGCTGGGCTTGCTAAGGTGAGGTGGGGTACTGCTGTGATTTTTGATAAAATGAAATAGGAAGACTGACTGTCATTCACAGTGACAGAGTGGTATGTATTTATAGCACCGCTTCAATAGAGCTGGAAAGAAATGTGAACAACATCAAGAAAGAACTAGAACAAGGTGAAGTTAGGAAAATCAATGGCACTTAGCGTTTTTATTTTTTTTCCTAGAAAGCCAATTAGCTGTGACTTGATGCTCTGTTTGCATTTGCAGTTTCCACCATTAGAAACCATAGGCTTCAACTCAGAAGAACTGGTTTCTACATCTGATCCTAGGGACAGAGCAGGGAAGGACTCTGAATGCCCTTTTTAGTCTCTCCCTGTCAATACTGACAATGCAAACTTAGTTTTTCCTCTTCTTGAGGAACACTTGCTATGAGGAACTGGCCAAAGATCAATGGGCTAAAAATGGATGTCACTAAAAACGAATGTTTGCACAAATACTTTGGATTAGTGTTTAGGTTGAAGTATTGATCTCTTCTGATTGAAGCAGTCAATCAGCAAAAACCTGCCAGAGGGCTGGGGCAGGACCTAGGTTATGCTGGCTTCTTCAGTGTGTAGAAAGTTGAGGACTGCATAAAGAATTCCAGTGTTGTTTGAAAATAGCACAAATGATAGGCATGTTTTGTTGGTTTTTTTTTAATGTGATCTGTGTACTTTAACTGCTGTGTTAAGTAACTTCTTAGTGTTTTATTTTGCGAGAGATAAAGTGAACAAATCGAACTCAATTTTTGAATGCTTAATACAGAACGTTTTACTGAAAGTCCTGATTTGGTTTTTACTGTTATTAGCAGTATGGAAGCTTCATTTTATTTGGGTATTCCACGAACAACAGGGGGAGTGGGGAGGGAAACACTTTTTAAGCTCAGTGAGCAAAATTAATTCCAGTTTTGGAGCTAAACGTATTTGTATGCTTTTGAAGTTACTTTGGGATCATGAGATCATGAGAACCATATGGACAGTGTTTAACATACTACTTTCATTTGAAATGGGAGAAATTAGTAAGGGGTCAAATAAAGCAAGACTTGAAGATAGTTTAATAAAGATCAGCAAGGACAACTGATTGGTTTACATTGTTTGTATTATTCTTATGTAGTGAACTTGCCCTGTTGATCCAGTAGAATGATAACACTGAAGCATGACATCTATCATTTTTTTCCTACATGTAAAACTAAAAGCTCTTGAAATAAGACATATATATGCAGGTTTTTTTATCTTTAGGTACTGGATTCTACTGTGGTTCATGGGTTATTTGCAACTGTAGAATATTCTTAATTTTAAGGGGTTTTTTTGTTGGCTGCTGCTATTTCTGGCAGACTGACTAGCAGCTCTTTCAAGTCAAGAAATCAATGTCTAAAAGACAAGTTTGTCATAGCAGCTCTATTGAAGAGGAAACTATCTTTTTTAATCTTTCCTGCATAAGGAAATCAACTGCTTGTCTAAAACATCAGTGCTATTTGGGAAGAAAAGATTCTGTTATATGACCATAAATGTGGGAGGTTCTTCAGTTCTTTGTCTTTTTTTCCAAGATGTTGTGACCCAAAGGGCTCCAGATGGCAGCTGGATAGATTCACCAGACAGTGGCGAATTCTGAATTAGCTCTTTGGCCAAATGAATCCCTTTGGGTGATCTGGCTTTCTTGTGTTACAGAGTATATTGAATAGAGGTTGTGACAGTGGTAAATATTTTGGCCTAATTTCTGAGCGTGATGGTTACCATTTAGTGCATTATCAGATTTATTTATTTTTTTTCCTGGAGCGATCTCCCTTTGGGAATGATGTATCCTCCATAATACGGAAGTATTACAAAGCTCCATGCTTTGGTGGGAATTTAAACTGCAGTGATAACTGATGTCTTCCTCTCTGAGCAGTTGTTTTGCTGACTCTGCTGCTCTTGAGGCGCATGGGCCTCAAGAATATCTGCAGTGGAATTTCTTGCAGCCATCATGAGATTCCACCTGCACGGCACTACTAGTGTTCTGTGAACTGCCTTTTAACAAGTAAAGACAAAACATGGTACATAAAACACAAAAGCCTTGTACAGTGATCCTCCCAAGTTGTTGCTCTGTCTCAGTGATTTAGACTTTACCGTTCTGAATACTATACTCAAAAAAAGTCTTACTCCCTTCCCTTGGCTAAGGGAAATGACTTAAATATTTGGGTCCTTTGGAGCACAAAATTTAAAGGTTTCCTTATTTTTGTCAATAGGGTACTGAAGCAGAAAATACAGCTGCAGTTATGAGAGCCTCTGCAGATACCCGCATAGAAACTGGAAGCCCAGTTATGTCGAGAAGGAAGGTTTCCTCCAAAGCACGTACAAATAAAGCAGGGTATGTATGGGCAAGAACTGAAATTAGATGCTGCTAGTGGTTGGAAGTTTCAAAAACACAACCAAACCTTTTTGCTGCTACAGTAGCTATGTGGTGGAGCGGGCTGCCCAGAGAGGCTCTGCTCTCTGCCCTTGGAGATTTCTGGGACCTAACAGGACAAAGCCCTGTGAAATACCTTTTCTGAGCCCATAACTGGTGCTCTTGGTGCAAGAGGTGTTGAACATGAGACCTCCCGAGACTCTTCGGATCTTAGTGATCCCATATTAAAGAGCAAAAAGCTGCAGAAACATGCTTGACCAAGCCTCATATTGTATTGCATTATTCAGTTTCACATTCTTTTCATTTAAATTCCCAAGTTGCCTAATCGTAATTTGTTGTTGTGAAAACTAGTATCAGCAGCAGAACTGTATGCTGGTGGTTTTACAAAATGTTAAAGTTCACTGTAAGAATGTGGTGTACTGCATGTCTTAACATTGCAGTTTTTCTTTAAAATTGGTCTACAATTCTTATACTATGGCATGATGTGAATATGGCAGAGAGTAAAATGTTTTGGTTAAACATAGAATCCCTGAAAAGAGTCTAGCTGTCTAGTAAAGTGTATGGATGGAAAATTCGGATTGTAAAAGCGTATGTAAGTAAGCTCACATGTTTGTGTTGTAGTGATGCTTTCATTAGACTCTTAATGGCTAAAATGTATAACCTATGAAACATAAGGTGAAAGAGTCAATGCCTTCAAGATAGATTTTTCAGTTGATCCTTGTTTATTCTCTTAAGAAAATACGAAAGTCTTGAAGTATGTAATCGATATATCCAGACCATACAAGTAAAATCTTAATATCTTAACTCCCTTTTCCATATCAGGCTAAATGAGATAACTTATGGGGTATATGCACCAGAAGAATCATACACTTTTCTTCCAACTAGAGTTGGGGAATCACGTACGTTAAAAGTCAACTTGCGAAATAATTCATTTAGAACACATTTGGTAAGTCTGATGGGGTTTCTTCTAAATACTTGTTTCTGTAAATCTTTTCACCAGTTCAACTGTTCTATGTAGGTTTATTTTTACTTTTTATTTCTTTACTCTGGGCATAAGATGGCAACAGTGTAAGTCTTGTCTTTTAAAACTAACAGCACAGTGTTGTACTTGGAAAAATTTGCTCTCCTCTGTATGTTTTCTGTTTTCTTGACTGAGTCAGTGAGGGTATTTGTAAGCTATGCAATTGCTTTTGTTTTTTGTTCTTTTTTTTTTTTTTTTTTAAGTAAACAACACAGATTTCTTATTATCTTTATTTAACTTTGTTAATATATCCTGTGATTTCAGGTTTTCTCAAATGCATAAATCTGGGCGTGTTTCATTTTCAAACACTGGGTCTATCTAACGCTGCATTTGTATATTACCTTGTTTGTCTTAACCATGTTGTAAAGTGAACATAATAGATATGGTGGGTCTTTAAGCACTTTGTATTAAATTGCAGCTGAAATTTTTGACTCCCAAAGAGCCTTTCTACATCAAGCACTCAAAATACTCTCTAAGGTGAGTAACTCTTGTGCTAACATTCTTGCCTAAAAAGTATGAAGAAAATTAATTCAGTAAGATAAAGATCTTCTCAACGTACAGTGCTTAAATGTAGATATAAAGACTTGCTGTCTTGTTAAATATGTAAGGTATTTTTGCTAATACTGCGCTCTTTAATCATCTTGGTTAGAAACAGAATGAGCCCACACGGTTACTTCTGCATCTGCCAATTTCTTCACTACAAACAGTGCTGCTGCTTTTCATGCTAAACCTAATGCTTCATTTAACCATTTGGCCTGCTGTGCACAATCAAGTCATTCCTTCCATTATACTTTGTACACAACAGACCAAATTGCCTTCATCATGCTTCTAATCTGACAAACCTGCAGAGCTGCATCAAAGATTCTCTGCAAGTATGAGGTTTGAGCAGCCGGTGGAATTGCTTGGTCATACCAAGTAGTTCACCATATTACTTGCTTAAAAGGAGTTGTCAAGTTGGTGATAACAGCCCTTCAAAATAAACCCAGCCATCCTGAGAGTTGATTACTGCAGGTATTTGGCAGTCCTGTTAGTCATCTCGTAAAGAGATGCAGCATCAAACATGCTCATCTGTAACTGTGGAAGTGCCATGAAAATAAAAATGCAACCATTTAATCAGAAGTCATACAGCATACATTTTCAGCATTTAGATATTTCCCCATTCTAAAGATGAGGAAACTAAGAATACGTGGAATAGAAGTTGTGCGTAAGGTCAGAAATAGAACTGGGTACTCTGTTTCTTCTCTACCGGTGATACTTCACAGCCCCATCTTTGTAATAGATGTTATGTTACTAATCACAGGTATTCAAGGTATCTTGAAGCCAGTTTCTAGTGAGAAGTGTTGTAATTCCACTGAGACGTATTTCTCAGTGCCTCCACTTCACTTGCATTATTTTAATTAAAGTTGCCAGTAAAGAGTTTATTACAGAAGTAGTGAACAAGATGAAAAAAAACCTACCCAAATAAAGACAACTTGCTAGATCTATCTGAGGCTGTACAGCCTTAGGCAAAGGACAGGATGTATTGACAGTCCTTGGAAAAAGATGAGTAACTTAATTGGAAGATACTTAGATGTTTCAAAAATACTCTTTAGGATTGCAGTCAAAACTACTTGGTATTATTTTATATGGGAGTTGATAGAATCCTATTGCTTTTATCCAAAGTAGAGTTGACATTGACAATTTGACTTGTTATCTCTAAAGGTTTTCAACTGAATATACTCCTAATTGCATTCCAGAAACATTTTTTCTGGTAGCTTTGGCTATTTTTACTCAGTTATAAATGTTGACCTTTTCTGGCTTTTAAAAATTAATTTATCTGAAATCAGCAGAGCTCTCTGAAGAAGCCCTCCCATTTAAGAGCATAATGCACAGAAGAATTGCTTAACTTAGATAAATGCTTTAAAAACAAACAACAAACAAGAAAGCAAACCTCCCAAACCAACATTAAAAGAAGTTCTGTAAGTGGCTTTTATTTCGGATGAGCATTAAAGAGGATCTTAAGAAAGCCATCTAACCCAAATTGACTGGGCATTTGGTAAAGTAATATTCAGAAGCAATTAGATAAGAAAACTGCTTGCAGGAACTTGGAATTGTAGTCTGTTAATAAGAGTGTAAAAATAGAGAGTATCGACAACCTATGTTTTGGACCAAAAATGTTAGGCAATAAAGATTGTTTGTTGCATGCTTTTCATTTTGAGGGCCAAATTTGAAAGTAATTATGCATAATCAAGTGTTTCATCTGAGTAATAGAATTGCAGGGTCTTGTTTTAAAGTAAAGAATCTCACCTTCTGAAGCTGATGAAGTGGCACACCAGTTCTTGTTCAATTGGTTATGTGTTCACAAGTGCCAACAGTTAGCAGTGTCCTTTACCACAGTTTGTTGAATTGAAAATAACAATAGGCTTTTTCCAAATAGAGCATCTTGCAGGCAAATCTGCAGCAAAACCAGTAAGCAGCTGTGACAATCTTCACCAAGTCTCTTAAAGCATCTATCTATCCATCTTATTTGTCTTTTTAGCCATAAAGATGCTGTTTAGCTAATTTACATCCAGAAAACATTTCTTCCCACCCCTTCTTTGTGGGAATTCTCACACTGAAGATACAGACTTGTGCACACCTTCTGACTTCCTCTTAAGTTTATTCTTACTTTTCTAAAGTCTTTAGCAGGCTGAGTCTTGAGCTTCAGTTTCAATTCTTCCTACCTTTTTTGTTTTCTAATACAATGGATCTGTTACAAATGAAATGGTCATACTGGTGTTCTTCAGCTGAATATGTATCTTCATCCCCTATGTTAGAAGGTTGTCGAAGAGACAGAGTTCGGCAATTCGATTGTACAGTATAAATAATTAAACTCTTATCTAGTTAAAATCCTTTATTG
The DNA here is from genome assembly GCF_039878825.1 of Excalfactoria chinensis. Lineage (NCBI taxonomy): Eukaryota > Metazoa > Chordata > Aves > Galliformes > Phasianidae > Excalfactoria > Excalfactoria chinensis. The sequence goes on from NC_092826.1 coordinate 50,260,904, forward strand.
TTTATTTTAATCCAGTAGTTCACAATCAGAGCTTTTTTTGTATGAACTCACTAAAAAAAAAATAAGAAAAAGTGATAGCATATTGGTCTCTATTGTGATAACGTGTACCTCTAACAGCCCACTTCGCTGAACAGGTTCTGTTTTTCACTATTTTTTTTGTTATATATTTTTATGCTTTAAGGCTGGGATCAGGCTTATGCATATGGCAAATATTATGACTTTCAAATGTAGGAGGACAGGAGCACAAACTAATTATGATAGGTTGGATTACTGTGGAAGAACTAGTTATCTAGAGGAATATCTAGTAGGAACAAAATAATAAAAAGTAGAGAAAATGAACGCATTCCAAAGGATGCTAGTTGGCACTAAATACTGCCAAAGGCAGAGAACTAAAGTTATGATAAAGTATATAAAACAAACAAATCTTTTTTCTTTCTTAGTGGGTGTTGCTATTTGTTTTTCCTTATTCTAATGTGTGCCCATTTCTGATACTTCTTTGTTAATACTGGATATTTCCATTAGATGGCATGGCATCAAATAGGCTTTTGCTCAGCATTTCTGGCTTTTTTGCTTGTATAGCTTATATTTTTATTTTATCGTGTTCGCTCCAGGCTTTTGACAATCAGGGCAGCCACTCTTTATAGCCTTCCTACAGCTGAGTTTTACTATTAGGTATGTTTCTATGCAATCTGAATAGACGAGGACTCGAGTAATCAAAAAAGATGTGATGCAACATCTTGAAATTGAGGTTGAGGATTGATGTATTGGCTTGTGATGATTAAGTGAAATATTTATTCACGTAGAGGCAATTAGAAATAATTGAAAATATTCTGCAAGCTTCAAATTGATTGAGAATTTTACATTTCCATATGCTCATCAACAGACTTGTGAAGAGATGTAGTAATTTTGCTGTAAGTGTAATGTATGTGCTGTCAGTATTATTGTGTAGAGGCAGAATGAGCACATCCAGATAAACTAATAGCAGCATGATATTTCAATACTTTGCATAGCCTGTAGAGAAGAATCACCTATAAATTTTCCTTCAGAAGATTAATTATCAAAACTATAAGAATAAACTTGATGGTCCAGTACACATCAAACGTATAGCGTTGGTGAAAACAAAAACTAGAACTTCAATATCTGGTACAACTTGCTTGGTTGTTGATAATGAATATGCACATAATTGTATCCTTACAGAGCCCATCATTACATCAATGTGCCAGTCCGGTTCAAGCCACAGGCAGAAGGCATATTTGAAGGTCTCTTGGTGGTGCACACGGACAAATACAGCTATATTAGCATTCGACTATGTGGTAAAGCTATTGCAAAAGAATAGTCAGAACAGTTTACAATTGTTTGGGACGGTTTAAGCCATTTAAAATATTCAAGGATTTGCTATTACATTTCCACACTAACCTTTTATTTGTTTTGCCCTGTAATGCTGCTCTGATGGAAAAACTTTAAGATGAATTATATGGTGCTTGGTTTTTCAAGTACTTTTTCATAGTAAAAACACTGAGAAATAATATTCTATGTTTTAAAGTTATCATGTTCTAACTTATGTTTCTGCACTTTTTGTTGAAAAGGGAAGTTTCTATTTTTGAATTTATTAGGAATAGCTAGATATAATGTATTTTATTTCCAGCATTGTAAATACAGAAATAAAGTATGTGTTAACTGTTGATCCTGGTTTCTGTCTTTGGTGGTTAAAGGGTTCCTTGCTGTACATAAAGGATTAAGCTTCCTATTCCTAAGTAATACTTAGTTATTTTGGTTTTAGAGTGTGGGTGAATGGGATTGCAGGATAGAAGCCGACTTATGTATCATGTCTTCATCTGGTAAAGCTCGGACAGTCAGTCCAGTGGTAGGCTTGAGTATTTATTTTAATTCCTAACAATGTGACAACACTGTCAGATCAACATGAGTAATATTGCTTTCAGCGCTCAAAAATGATTCTTCTAGCCTGATGTTCTGTCTTTAACAATGTCAAAAAGGTGGTTGTTCTGGGAGATCACAACAACCAGATCTGCCTTTGGTTTCCTTTCCTTGTTCTTTCCCCTGATATCCACAGTCATTACACTGGGGACAGGAGGCAGGGATTCCCAAATGTCCCTTTATTCCATGTACAGACCTGTTGATGAATTTATCCTTATGTCTCTTTGAACTTTTTGACACCTTGCATTCACAGCTTTGTGTGGCAGCAAGCTCTAGATGTTCAGTCAGCTCTTTAAGGAGAACTTTTTCCCTCATGTGCTAAGTTAAGCTTAGAATTTTGTTGAGTGTTCTCCAGTTCTTACATTATAGGATCCAGTGAACACCAGTTCTACAATCAAGTTACGCATTGATACCACGCCCTCTGCACCCTTTGGCACAAACCTGTGGGAAACAGGCAACCTTCAGAATCATCTGAGGCTGTATCCCTGAGGAGTGCTTAAAATCAGTCTTTCCTTGGGGAAGACGGATTGAATTTTCAAATCACTTCACTTAGCACTTTGTCACTGATGAGAGTTTGTCATTATTTTTAACTGTTCTTAATGTATAAAATTGGTACTTCAAAACATAACCAATTTTTTTCAAGTTCCCCCGGAAAACTAGTTTTGGTAAAGGCACACACAAATTACTCAATGGGCTGCTTTCTCAGGTTTATTTAGAACCATAGAATTGCTTAGTTTGGAAATGACTTTAAAGATCATAAAGACCAACCACAACCTAACCATACTATCCAAAAACACAAATGGTTTTTAAACACATCCAGGGATGGTGACTCAACCACCTCCCTGAGGAGCCTATTCCAGTGCTTCACAACCCTTTCTGTAAAGAAGTGTTTCCTGATATCCAACCTAAGCTTACCCTGGCACAACTTGAGGCCATTTCTTGAGGTAGGAAGGGTGGGGGAGTTGCTCTCTATGTCAGAGATTTCCCCTCATCCTGTCACCAGTGAGAAGAGACCAGCCCCATTCTCGCTAGAAGCACCTTTCAGGTACTGGAATAGAGCAATAAGGTCTCCCCTCAGCTTCCTTTTCCCCAGACTAAACAGCCCCAATTCCTTCAGTCTCTCCTCACAGGACACATTCTCCAAGCCCTTCACAAGCTTTTTTGCCCTTTCCTGGACCTGCTCCAGCACCTCCATGTTCTTTCTGTACTGAGGGGACCAAAACTGAACACAGCACTTGAGGTGAAACCTCACCAACACTGAGTACAGGCGCAGAATGACTTTGCTAATCCTGCTCACCACACCATTCCTGATACAAGCCAGGATGCCATTGGCCTTCCTGGGCACACTGCTGGCTCATATTCATTCTGACTGTCCATCAGTACACCAAGGCATCAGGCAGCCTTCCAGCCACTTCTCCCCAAGCCTGTAGGGTTGCCTGGAATTGTTGTGACCAAAATGCAGGACCCCACACTTGGCCCTATTGAAACTCATACAGTTAACCTTGGCCAATCGATCCAGTCTATCCAGGTCCCTCTGTAGTGCCCTTCTCCTCACTGGCAGATCAACACACCCTCCCTACTTGGTGTTGTCTGCAAACTTACTGAGGGAGCACTCAATTTAATAAAGCCTGTAAAGGACTTTGAGTTGATTCACACACTCACACAAAAAAGTTATATCAATGCTAGTGCTGATTTTAGATGCTTCTAAAGTTCTAGCAAGATCTACTGCTCCAAGGATAGCCTTTGGAGTCTCTCTTATCTAACCATTTAGCTTAGCGAGCAATTCCTAAAGGCTAAAGTAAGTTTTTGTCATGATTCGTACATGACAGCATCAGTCTGGCAGCACAGAAACTCAGGACTTACCTAGTAGAGAGCTGCATTTAACTTGTTTTGACACATGTCCTGTTGTCAAGAGACTGTTGTTCAACCTCTTTAAGCTTAGCCTTGCTAAATACCCGTACAGTGACACAAACTGGCTGCTCTGAAGTGAAGTAGTCAAACAAGTGGTAGCTGTTAGTCATTTGGGTCTGGAGGAGGCAATTGACCAACTTTCAGATGTGTACTGCAAGATGGAAGAAAGCGCCATCATCATCATGCTCCTTAGTGCAAAGAGCTGCTCTATGCTACGAGAGTATTCCTAGTGAAGACCTTAGGATGCTGACAGCATCTAAAGTTCATTTACAGATATAGAAAAATTGTCACCAGTGACTCAAAGCCTGCAAATCAATTCTGAGTCTAAGCTACGACAGTTAAAGAATAAGCTTTGTATATAATTCTTGTCTCTTGTTTTTGCTGCTGTTGGCTTTGAAACTTCTTTCTTTTTTTTTGTTGGATGCAGGCCTTTGTCTCAGACTGGGAAGATTGGCTCAAACACACCAAGCAAGCAAATTTTTTAGGAGGAAGTCTTTTTAATTATAGTAATCTTAACACATTGATTTTAATATCAATCCGACAGAATTCAGAAATTGTTATTTGAAATTCATTAAGTGCCTAACACCGAGGGTATCTTTGTACCTGCTCAGCCTAATTGGGATATTAGTAATCATAATTATTCAACAGCTTTGTGAAGTTTTCACATCACTGACTATAAATGGAGTTATAATACATTCTACACACGTGCTTCAGTGTGTTTTGAAGATTGTTGCCCTGGCATCTGAAACTAATTAGCGTTCAGAAAACCTAGTAAAGGTACATATCAAGGCCTGACTGTCTGGAAAGTTATTTTGCTTATATAAAAGGTTAAAATGGTAAATAGAATTTTGTGAGGGATTTTTTAGTGTATAAAGTAGGCTTTTGAGGGCAGTGGTGCCTTTTTGAAGTAATGCCTTAGGGCATTTGTGTGATAGGAACGCCTGTTAAGGGTAATGCTGGTATATTCCTGCTCGTAGGACTTGTGGGAGAGTTGAGGGGCTGTAGGGCTATCAGAGATCACTACAAAATCAGCAGGTAACGTATCTTATGTATGTGAATTATACTAGATTTTCATGTTGTGGCATCTTTGGAAACAAAAAAAGGCACTGTGGGATCAAAAATCCTTATAAGCTAATGAAAGAATGGATATTTGATGTAAAATCAGTTGTCCCTGGAGCTGCAGTCAAATATTCTTCTATTCACAGCCATCTTGTTCTAACTTTTGTTTATTTATTTATCCCACAGAGCTAGATAATAGAAGATCATGACTTACTACTGTCATTGTATAGCATATGTGAAGAATGCACCTGACTGCAGTGGTGCCTCATAACCAGTAAGAAAGTTGACTGTTAGTAACTGCGAAGCAGCAGTGTTTGCACTGTACCGATTTCCTCGCCAAATCTAACAGTTAAAATATTGATTCTATTTCCCCATTTGGAACTTTGGGCTGACGTTAGCAGTGAAATAGTTTTTTTTTCCAATGTACATGTTATCATTAATGCGTTTTTTCTTTACAGCTTCGTATTAGTTCATTGATGTATCATCTCACATGGAACGTGTGTCACAGGTTACTAGGCAGGTAACAAAGTACAAAAACAGGTATTGCAAGCTAAGCTATGCAGAGTTTAAAGAAAACCTTCTTTTTAACATGTCATACATTTAAATAAAGTGTTCCTTAAACTTTGTGAAAGTAACTGTAAAGTTGTGTTGAGCTTATAGTAACAGCATGAACGCCTCACAACATGTGGAAGTTAATGTAGAAACAGCAACATACTCTTTGGTTGCAAAGCTTTCCTAAGCATGTCCTTCAAGTTCGCTTTTTTTTTTCTCCTGCTAAATTATTACATGAGCAACTTTTAGTTATGAAAACAGATGTATAGCACTTAATTCTATGTAAATGTTAGCTGATTGTCACTGAAAACTGAGCGCTATGTTTTGCTGACCTGTAGGTGTTCCCATTTCAAAACATTAGTTTGATTATATACTCCTTCATGTCTTTATGGCTCAAAATGCTGAATGTTGAACTAGTTCCTGTGTGATTCCAGTGGCAGCTTGCTATCTGGGACTGACGTATTCAGGTATGGCTTTCCTCAGGCTTTCCATCAGTTGCCACCAGCACAAATCTGACAGTTGAGCACCAGCTGGGAGTTATGACCCGGAGAAACAGAAAAGGACTGGGGAGAGACAAAATGATCCATCAAGTCCTACTTGCAAGTCAGGTCTCCAAACATGCATTTTCTACTCTATAAACTCAAAATTAAAATACTAATGGGTGTTCTTTTGTATTCAGCCAACAATTGGTTCATTAGGTAGGTATGTACAAAGAGGCTCTGCTTGTCAGTGCTGTTTGGCTATAAAAGGAGGGAAAATCGGTAGGGGTTAGGCTAGCCGTGAAATGCCCCCACCCCTGTTTTACCTTCCCTCCATGTCTGCTCTGTGGGGCTGGCGGTAGGTAATACTCATCCTGCATAGAGCTGGTTCTCTTTGTGAGTGCTCTGTCACTAGTCACAGCTGTCAGGTATGTCAGTCATGTAGTATTGTGGCGGTGTCAGAGACATAATCAGAGAGATTAGGTGGACACAAAGAGCTCTGAATGAGGTGGTAATTGCGTTCAGGGGAAAAGAGAGTTAAAGAAAGAAACTTTCCTTTCTCACAAGATCTATTAAAGAGGTGACAGCTAATATATTAAAGCTGGAACAAGATAATTGTGGTAAGAATCTTTGTGTGTTCTCTCTAAAATGCAGTGTGCTCACAATAAATATTCAAATGCTTATTTTGTGTTGTGAATACCAGATAACCATTTACAGTGAAATGCAACCTCTTTGAAAAAGTTTAAATTCATTGCCAAGAATGTTCTAGGAACAGTTATAAAACTCAAAAGGAATATTGGTGCTATGCTGAATCACAAAAATGCCATCTTATGAAAGCGTCTTTGCAGGGATTTTCTTCAAATTGGTCTAACCGATGGAAAAGAAATACTGAGATGCCAGCCATGGGCCACGCTCTTCCAGACTTTGAGTAGTACTTTAATAGTACCTCTCCCTTCTGCTCTCTTACTTTCTTTTCCCTTTTTTAAGCAGTGAGACGACTTGAGTATCTGTTTACGCGACACTTGTGGTGTATTAATTTCATGCTCCAGACTTGACGGTTACCTGTAGGGCCTGGGAAGGAATTCCCCGTTCCCTTCATTGGCTTCTGAAATATTTGGTTTTATGTTTTTATTTTTGTTTGGCTTCTCATTTTCCTCCTCCACTTATGAAAAACTGAATATTGCTGCAGTTGTATACACAGGGCTGACAGAGTATGCTAGCGTGTAGTTTGAGAAGCAAGTCCTTTGCATACATGTTTTCTATACATCTTGCTTTCTAGCACTACGTCTGGGGTCAAGTCCACTCTCACCTGTGATCCACATAGGCAGGTATAAACATGCTATTTTCTTCTTTGTGTTTTGGACATTTTGCTTTGGACCTCTGTGAGCACTCTAAATCAAGTCTCAGCCGTTCCAAGGACTTTAGGAAACTCAATTATCTGGCTTATCCTGCTCTTATGAAGTGGCTCTTGTACTGTAGTTTTTGATTATTTAATGTGAGCCAACATATATAGGAGGTTAGGAAAACACTGTAACAACCAATGGATTATTATATGTTAGTGTAAAAAAGCTACATAGACCTTTCTGAGTTAAGTATAAATTATATTGCTGCTTGTAGTTGTAGAAAAAAAATAGGCTTCTGTGATCAGTCCCACATTCTCTGTGTTCCTAGTGAACATCAGCACCCTGGCACTGCACAGTTTAGTGACAAATCTGAAATCAACGGCACTGCTGAGTAGTGTTCAGTATCAGTGACTATAAAACTTACAAGAAATGAGTATAAAAGCTAAAAGCAACTACTGGTGGTAAAATCAGTCCAACAATAAATATAAATAATGCTGTACCTTGTCCACCATTGTACTGTTTGCAAACAGAAAATGTGAAAAATTAAGTCTCATTTCGTTCCACTGACTTCTTGGTATCTTCAAATGTTAACACTGAAGGCGATGTCCAGTCTCACAATCTTTCCTTACAAAACTCTCACAGGCTTCAATGACATCTGTGTATTTACAAGAAATCCCATATTAGACTTTACAGTGGTAATTTATTCATGTCTGAATATTCAAGACTATACTTTTCCATTTTCTATTGTAGCACAAAGTCATCCTACAGCATAAAAGGAGAAACATGATGGCAAGATAATGGTGTTAGTCAAATCATATTTGAATGATTCGTCATAGAAGTGCAAGTTTTTTCGGGCTTTTCCAGGTATTTATGGATGGCAGTGGTGGTTCTTCTTTCTGTCTATTCTGACTTAATATTGGAGTGTGAGAAGTGTCATCTCCAAAGAAAGATTTGACACATTTCCATTATAACCATCACACACGTGCTTTTGTGGTAGTTGACTCACCTTATGTTGATATGAATTCATCGGTTTGATTCTTTGATAGAGGTAAAGCACTTTGATGTAGGTTAATTCAGGCTGTGTTTACAGAGGTTACTGAGATCTGTTTTTGGGGGTACTGTATGTGTTTTCAGAAGAAACAAGACACAAAACCCTTTAGAGAATGAAATCTAATTCCTCTCTACTTACAGAATAGTATTTTTTCTTTCAATCTGAAAGCCTAGCAAAATAAGTCTTACATTTTTCCTCATAATCCTTTATGAGTTTTAAATCTATTTTTTAAGTTGGCAGTTTTAAATGGATCCTGGTGACTAGAGCCCTGGTGAGCTTCAAAACCACACACAGTTTCAATGGAGCTGTGTGAACCTGCTTCAGAATCTCTGCAAGTTTTCCAGGCTTTTATGCTCTCGTATGGTTTACAGACAAAAACCTACAGGGGTCCCATTTAAAGCCTCCTAGCAGCTAAAAGATAGAGGGAAAAAAAAATGGCTTTTAAAAACCTGAAGTACCCTCTTCTGAGCGCATTAAAAGCAATTTTGTTTGCTTTCCACTTTCAAAATGCTTCAACCCGCCAAAGACGCGGTGTTAGAAAATGACTCATGAGTACTAGAAACACTCTTTGAGAGTTTGTTCATGGTAAAGAATGATAGCTAGAAAGTGAGGTTTCTGTATTCAGGAAGAAATATCTTGTGTCCTCATATTGCAGATGGTTGTTTTTTTTTTTCTTTCTTTTTTTCAATAACCTCTTCAGATTTTCTTCACCTTTATCTTACAGGTTTTCAGCAGTTGTGTGGAAATCAGCTCAGAACCTGTTTGTTTGTTCCTGTGGATGCTCTCAGTGTTTCGAGCCCAGGACCTCCAAGGAGTGGGAAGGCAACGCCAGAGCAATGAAGACTCGTGATACAACCTACCGGTGTGTGAAAGATCCAAAGAGATGAAAAATGTTTCTTCCTTTCAGGTAAATCAAGGTGTTCCACCCCTAATGATTCTCTGAGAATAGGTGCAGTGGGGCTTAGGAATTGTACCATTTTTGGTACATTTTTATCTTTTTTGTCTTTGTTGTGTTATCTGGTATTGGAATGGTTTCTTGATTTATTTTCTCTACGGAAACAAAGTGTGCAAATGCAAAGTATTGAGATGCTCATCAATACATCAGCATTGGCACAACTTCGTGCTTTATTTATTTATTTATTTATTTATTTTAAACTACTTCTCAGTAGATTTTCCAAAATTTGGTAATATTTGGGTTTTGAATTCCATTTTGAGCCTATCTCAAACAAGTGTGCTTTCCATCTGGAATTACTTTGCTGAGTGTGTCAGACAGGAGATAAATTTAATAGAATGTGGAGATGATCTAAAAGGGAAATTTTAGTATTTTTCAAAAGAATTAAGGAACTAAAAGCATTTAGTAAAAAGACAGAATTGATATTATAATGTGTCTAGGCTGTATTGCCTTCATGACCAAACAGGAAGTTTAAATGTATTTGAACAGGATACGAACATAACCTAAGATCGTGAGATAACGATTCTTACCTGCTTGTAACTGAAAACATGGCCATGTGCTTAAACGCTGTCTCTCAATGGAAAGAGAGTTGGCTTAAAAGCTAGAAGCCTGCTATGTAGATGAATAATAACTTGGAGGTTTGGTATTTTTAGAAATCAAGTGAATTAAATTGTGGGATTCGATTTTCAAAGCACTTACCTACCTAGAACAACAATTGGTGCTTAATCTTACCATTTAGTTGTGTAAACCATTTAATGTTGGTGAATTATGCGTATCCCCAGACCTCTTTTCTGCACCTTCACACCTGCATAGCTGTGCCTGAGTTCGAACAGTATGTACTATTCAGCTGGTGTATGTTAGTAAGTCATTTCAAAGCTTGTTCCATTTGCCACACATTTCTTGAATGGTTTTTATGGTTTGTGTGCCTGACTCCTTTGTACTGCTTTGAATGAAAAAAGGTGTTTGAGTCTTAAAAACCGAAAGAGACAACCAACCAGACAAAACCTACAAAGCAACTGCTAATAGAACGCAACGTCACTGAAAAGAAGAATAATCAGTAATATCACCAGAAATGAAACCAGCTGTCACAGTATAGTAGTTATCCTATTATGAAAGGTGAAGGTAAAGTGGTTCTGTATGGCTTCAGGAAAGAGGTTATCATGCATCTTGTTTTATGTCATGGAGGTTTCTTCTCATTCAGTCTTTTGTTGAAAGATGTGTTTTATTTTCTGTGATTGCAGGGGCACATTTATGAATATAGAAACAAACTCATATACTGAAGTGTAGGAATACTTGAAGGCAAGGGAGCTGCTTGGTCTTTTATAAAAGGTTTTGGGAAGAGACTTTGGGTATTCTGACATTTGGCTGCGCAGAAAGGGATGTTTGTGGGAGATGTAGGTGCTAGCTTTAGCAACAAAGATGAGCTAGTGTACTAGTACAATTTTTCTTGACGATGTCTAGAAAATAAGCTGCCTTTTGGAAGACAGAGGTAGTTTAATGAAGTAATGGGCAGATGTTAGACAAGATCTTTCAGAAAAGGTGACTGTCCCTCATCAACTTGTCGCTATCTTTCCAGCTATGATTATAATAGTCTCAGATATGCTGGTTGTGAGCATGGTTATTCTCTAACCTGTCTGTGAAAGGTTGGGTTAGAAAGGCTTACTTTGTTTTTAAAAATAAATTTAGTTCCTTGTGAAAGAAACATTGAACATTTCTACTAAAAAGCCCCTCGGGCAGATAATTTAGCAGAAGGGTGATAACAGGCAGATGGAGATAACAACATATGAACTGGAGAATTTGTTAGTTTTTAAATGTAGATCCTGACCAGGTCCAAAAGATATCTTTGAAAGCAGGCCAGATTGGAATGATGCTAAGTATGAGGATGTCTTTGTCAGCTTAATTGGAAGCCAGCCTGCATACTGGTGCCATTCTTTTGTGAATTTCACAAGATTGGGTTGAAACCCAGGTCCTCTTGTCTCCTAACTGCAACCACAGGGGGAGCAGCTGCTCCATCAGCAATAACGAATACTGTGAGGTCTGTTAATACTTAGATACTTCTTTCTTAATTTTGTCGTGTTGGAGTTGCATGACAGTTTCCTTGGGAAATGGTGGGCTTTGCACTTCTGATTCTGGGTGAATCCCAGGCTATTTGCTTAGGCATATATTTTCTTGTTGTGTTAAAAGAGTCTTGTGTCAGAGAGTCTAACTGCGGGTAGGTGTGCCTCTGTCTACTTTCTGGCCACAGATAGATCCCTTTTTAAGCTGGACAAAGTATTACTCACTTGGACACGTCAGGAGAAATAACAAATACTCTGTCATGTTCAGGACTGAGAAAAAGATACTTTTCCACTTCTCAAACAGGGAGGGAAGCAGCCTGCAATGAGATAACCTGTATGAGAACAGTGGTTTTCAACAGATCTGTAGACAAGACAGAAACAAGTCACAGGCCCCACCTTAAACAATGAAAATTAAGGTTTTGTAATTCACAGAACCATAAGGGTTGGAAGGGGCCTATGAAGATCATCTATTCCAACCCTCTGCTAAAGCAGGTCTCACAGAGTGTGCTGCAAAAACAACAAAAAGAATGAGAATACTTACTAGTATGGGAGGCATTTTTTCCTCTGCAGAGGAAAAACTCTGCAGTACTTGGTCCAGTTAATGTACATATCTGATGATGCAAAACACTATAAAAACTAGTTTCCAAAGGAAACCAATTCGTGTCCTGCTTGCCGTGGATTTGCCCTACTTGATTATCCAGGGATGGGATGAAGTCCTTCCGTTGTGCTGATAGTTTGTTATCTATCATATCAGATAATCCATTGCCCATCAAATGGATCTTGTCTGAAGATGAAGTTGTATTTGTACTTGGTCCCAAACTCTAAGTCGTGACAGGAAAAGCAGATTAACATGCCTACAGAACCAGGTATGTCAGAGACTAACTCTGAAACAAGAAAACAAGGCAAACTCAGTCTTTTGGATGAAATGCAGGTAGAAGTGGGGGGAGTAAAAGGGTGGCACCACCATCCTAGGGCTGCAAGATTCTTAGCTGAAGGAAAGGTTAAAAATCTGTTCTGGCACTGGAAATGCTGATGTGCTACATAAATCCAACTGAAAAAAGTAGAATGGCTTGTGGTGAAGTTGAATTTTTGTTTGATCTTGCCTTCTCTGATGATTAGGATATGGGCCTAATCTTGTGACTTCACATTCCTGAGTCCACTGACTTGAATCTTGAAAAACATTTTATAATTGCAAGGACTTAGGCTCCTTAGTGGGACTTGGAGAATGTGAAGACTGTTTCATGCAGCATTCTTGCATCTAGATCGGTACTACTGTGTCAGCACCAACCTTATGTGGATGTCAGTCTTCATAAATTGAAACTCTCAAAGCTCTGCAGGGTAACATGTTTCTGTTGTAGCTAGCTCTTGTCATGTTTGTTTTAGAAGTCATTCAAGTACTCATGGCAGTTCAAGAATAAGTGTTCAGTTGCTGAAACTATCTACTTACTGGGATAGATCTGAAGGATTTTTCTTTCCTACAGCTGTTGTATCTGTTTATCTATTATTCTGTTCTTTCTTTAGGCCTCTGGAAGGAAAAGTGATCTGGGAGAAACTGTAATATTAGTGATATTACCACTTCTTTCTGAAATTTGAAAATCTGAACATTTTTTAATAAAAAACCTACAGTTGGACTTGACGCTATGTATAGTATGTCTTTGCAGTCCATGAAGAAGAACTTATAAACACTAACCGTGAAAATAAACAGCTGTTATTCAAAGGGCAACTGAATGGTCCTGGTCAAAACACTATCTCTAATCCTTTTCTGAGATGGGATTTTGCACAGTAAGTAGGGGCCAGTTGATCTTAAAATATTACGAGACTGAGGCATTTTTGGGATGGGCGTTATAATCTTGGGCATCTTGACATTGGCCTTACCCAGTGCAGATTTTGCTGCTTCTCATTCTTAGGGAATAGCTAAGTGGCACACATTCTTCTTGCAGTTGATGAGGTAAATTGTAAACATCCCTCTAGACTTCTAGACTCACCTTCTAGAGTGTTCCCTCAGCTGTGGCAATGCAAAATTTCTTTCATGCAATTACTGGGATGGTTATATCAGAATGAGATCATGCCTATTGCTGAAAATAATAGTCATCTTTCATGAACAAAGAGATCTTTATTTAAATCACTGCAAATGAAACAGTTTCATTCAGTGGAAACGTGTGAGTGCAACAGTTTGGGTAGGCACAACATGATATGAAGGTTTTACACGTTGCTAGGTAGAACATTAGGGTTTCTGTACCATACAAAAGGAAACAAGGTGGGTTTTTTCTCTTTGTTTTTTTACCTACTAATCGTTTGCAAGCTGTTACTGTTGGAGTATTGAAAGTAATTTCATTTGTTTGTTAAATGTAGAAAGCCTATGTTGGTTTCTTTCAGTGCATGAAGACTTTTCCTCTAGGTAGATGTTGTGCATGTAAATCAAACTGTAGCGGTGGGTAGCTCTGTAGGCTGGGGAACAAGTGAGACACATGAACTGATCGTGAGTTTTGACCCATATCCAAACAAACGTGGAAAAACTATCCACTGTTATCTCTTTAGGCCTATGTGTTTGGATGAGAGAAAAACTAAATGACGTTGCTTTGAGAAATACAGGAGTTTTAGAACTTTTTACAGCTGCAGAGAGTATTTTTTCTCTAAAAAAGTCATTCAGTGGGTTTAACTTTTGACTGTTCTAAGTCGCATCTGGATTTACTATAAAATTGTGTCTATCTGGCACGGAGCTGAGATTGACTGCTGACAAATTTCTATGCTCATGAAATTCTTTTTGAGAATAGACAAGTTTCAGCTGTTTTGGGTCCAAAGTATTTTAGTTTTTAATTTTTGGTGGCAGGTGGGATTCTGAAGTTCTCTGAGGCTTCTTTAAAGGAACTCAGCATGTAGCCCGTGCACAGATTGTCGCAGTTAACTACCAAGCAGCCTCACTGGTAGCTAACAGCAGGACTTGTGGATGGAGAGGAGACTGCCCGGTACTGTTACAACCTTCACACAGTCAGTGAGAGATGTGTGAGAGCTGTGAGGCTCAGGAGGTGAGATGGTAGCTTGGAGCATCAGCAGCTGTGCAGCCTCTGGCAGGATGTTCCATGCAACTGCTGACACGCTCCAAGCTGTGCCGTTCCATGCTAATATCTCCATGTTGCTGCTAGGACACAGAGCCAAGAATGGTGTTGAACAGAACAATAATATCTACTTTGCTCTGTTGTCTTGCCCTCAGAGGAAGGGCAGATGTTTGGAGGGAAACAGGCCTTGGTTATAGCAGTTTGACTGTTACTCCAAGGAGGCTCTGAGGCCTGTGTGTGGCCTCACTGCATGTGGTGAAATTAGAGTTGTTGCTCATCTCTCATGCTTTCAGGTTAACAACTATTCTAGGGTGTAGCAGAGAAATAAGTAAATGGCACTGTGATAACAATGCTTAAACAAAAATAAGCAGTAAGAAGACATTCTCATACCCATGAGGAGGAACAGCCCTTATTGTGTTATAATTGTCTAGTTCTGAAGCAATACAATTTGGGATAGTTATGTGCTAAAAAGCTGTGGCATAGCTACAAGTAAACCATGAGCACATTTAATTTACCCGTGTATGCATGCTGATGGAAAGTCTCAAGTTTGAGGAAGGAAGAGAGTGTTTCACATATTTGTCATCTTGCCAGAAAGACATAGCTTGAAGAAGTGAAATTTTGTGGCAACAACATAATTTAGATTGGCATAAGATATAGGAGTGGCTGTGTTTTATGAAAATATTGCCAGACTCTGCGATAATGTAGGTGGATGTATATTGAGAGTATACCTGCACGAATTACCTGCTCTCCTTAACTTCTTATTCTAATTAAGTTACCGTAAGTCAGATGTTAGCATTTTAACTGCCTGCATGGAAATTATTACTGTCAGGTCAATATGAGATAATTCAAAGCTGTTTATTTCCATGAGTTGCCTGTGACTTTTTGTTCTTGATTTTTCTACTGGGTGTGGTAAAGCAAGTGTGATACCGAACAAGATGTTGATTTGCACAGGTGAGGTAGAACATCTACCAAACTGAACCTCTTTCCGTATGTATTCTTGATGTGTCCTTTGAGCAGTCTCCATTCTCTGCAGTGAAGGGGACAAGACAAAATTTAATAACAGAAAATAAATAAAAATAGATGTTGGACCACAGGGTAGACTGACAAACATTTCAGTAGACGGGATCGTATCAGAAGAATTTCTAGAATTGCTCTGACCTGCACCAGGAGTTCTTCAGTGTTAGGATTACAATCCAACTTTTCACTTAACCTTTGGTAAAATGAAAATAAAGCATTTAGTAAATCATTTTGTAACCTACGAAAGCCTTTTCCAATCTTATGTCTGGAAGTCTGTATTCTGCAATGTATAATGCATAGTGTTTCTAACCAGTTAAAGAAAACTGTTTTTAAATGTAATGCAACAATCTTTAATTTCCTAGGCTTGAGAGAAAGAAATGTGGGTTCTTTTCTTGCATCTTGTTACATTAAACTTATGAATCAGAGTATAATTTTCGCAACATCTGCCAAAGCAGGTCTTGGTACGTTAGCATTCAGTAGAGAAACATGCGAATGACCTGGTAGGTCATAGAATGGCAACTTACACAAGTTAATTTCATGAAATGTAGAAACATTTCTCTACAGTTTTTGAATATATTTTTCAAGTAGTGTCTTGTCTAAAGTGGTTCAGCTGTCAGTGAAGGCTGCTGAAAGTGCCAGCCGAACAAATAGCCAGCATGTAAAGGAAAGAGATATACAAATCTATCATTTTTATGTATTTCACCTTCTTTCTACTTGTTTTTCTGATGCTAAGATAACTGTGAGAGATTATTTTTAATGACTTCATTTCAGGCTCTGTAAGGTATGTTTGCAGTCTGTAGGTATCCTGCTTATAAATAAGTGAGTAGCTGAGGAAGTATCTGAGATAAAAGGCAGCATGTTATCAGAGGAACTCTGGTTAATACAATCATTGAGATCTGTACCTTAGAGTGTCGTTTGTCTTTCTTCAAGCTGTTTATGATCTAGCAGTTAGAGTTTGACTGCAAGAATGAATTCTGTCACTCAGCCTTCTCTGTTGTTGTTCTCTTGTCTGTAGAATAGAAATAATGAATCCGTATGTCTGGGTTGGTGAGATTGAACAGGTTGGCATCAACAAAACGCTTTGAGAGCCCTTAGTGGAAGGCATTAAACTTTACACTTGCAGATTTTTAATATTAGAACAGTTTTTATAGATGACCTGCAAAAGCAGAAGGAGGCAATTCCTAAGGCCTCACTGGGAGTAGTCAGCTAGAAGGGAATAATGCAACAGTCTTATCTTCAGCATTTCTCTAAGTATATTCAAACTTGGAAAAAATGCATTTGGTCACAGCAAGGAATGAAGCAAACTCGGTGCAGACAGCAGCAGGTTCTATTTGCTCTCATTCTGGACAATGCAGGCATCAAGTTCAATGGGCAGCGTTAGATTCTGATGCCTCAGGGTGAGGTAGACATGAAAAACACTCAGCTAGTGCTTATTTTAAAACATATGCAATTTGAGCAGTATAATCTGGCCAAGATATTTATGTTAATTTTTATTGTCCTCCTTCATAGTAAACTTGGCAAAATTTTCATCACTGCAGTAATACAAAAGCTTTATTTCAAAGGGAGCCCCAAGAAAGAGAGGAAAGAATAAAAAAGGAGAAAGAGAAAAGAAGTAGTTGTGGTAAGTGGACACTGGAAACATTTCAAAGCCCTCCAGCTTTATCCTTAGGGAGAGCTGATGGGCAGAACTACAAAAATTATTGCAGTGTAGGGTTCTTAAGTGAAGGCAGTTATCTTTTAAAGTATTGACAAGATGCTCTGTGCTGTACCAGGAAAACAATGAAGATAATCCTAATCTTAAAAAAAAAAAATATGTTTTTTTTTATTTGAAGTGCATAAAATAGAAAGGTAGAATTATTCTTTGAAGCCCTGAAGAAGTAGGATCGTGTAGCTTCTAAAAATACGCAGATGCGTCAACTTATTGGGAAGCATTTGAAAGCTAGGAATATGGGCAGCCAAAGAGGAAAGATTAGGTTGGTGCATAGAGAAAGGCAGATGGTTATACACTGTGATACTGATTCTTTCATTACAGTTAGGCCTAAAACGTTGATGCTCTTATTGCTAATCAGTTGTGCAGCCTTCTCATATGATTTCCATCTGTTGCTATAAGGTGATTCAAAGTTTTGGAGTCACGACTTTGTTTTAGTGCAAGATGGGCAGAGCATCCTTTTCAAATACATTTTCAGTAGGCTTTGTGCGTGCACATATGTGCATTTACAAAATGATTCTAATCCTGGTCCTACTGAAGTCAGTGGGATTTCTGATGTGGACCTGAGAAGAGTTAGGATCCTGGCCAACAACATTTGGCAAGTTTTTCATTCGAAAGTATTTTGCAAACTGATGACTTCCTCTATGTTTAACATAAAGCAGTGCAGTAGAACTAGTAACTGAAGAAGTAATTTTGGCTGTTTTTGGAGAAGAGGGGAGTTTTGGTATACTTACAAAATAAAAATGTATAAAATAATAGTCAATATCTGCTTTGTGGTTCCATAGACAGAATGCTACAGAACATACCAGGAAAATTTTGATCACCACATAATTCTGTCTGTGCTTTAGGCAAAACTGTGGAGCAGATCCTCCAAGAAACTGTGCCACAGCACATGGAAAACAAGGAGGTGTTTGATGACAGCCAGCATGACCTCACTAAAGGCAAATTATGCCTGACAAACCTGATAGCTTTCTGTGACAAGGTCACAGCATTGGTATGTAAGGGAAGACCGACTGATGTTATCTACTAGGACTTACATTTGACACTGTCCTGCACAACATCCTTGTCTCCAGATTGGAGAGACGTGGATTTGACAGATGGACCACTTGGTGGATAATAAACTGGCTGGATGGTAACACTCAGTTGCAGTTAACAGCTTGATGTCCAAGTGGAGATGAGTGGTAATGTGGTGTTCCTCAGGGATCTGTGCTGGGACTGGTGCTATCTACCATCTTTGTTGGTGACAGGGACAGTGGAATCGAGCAACTTACCTCAGCAAGTTGGTGGACAACACCAAGCTGTGGGGTGCAGTTAACATGCTTGAGGGAAGGAATGCCTTCTAGAAGGATCTGGACAGGCTTGAGAGGTGGGCCCATGCAAACCTCATGTAATTCTACACGGCTAAGTGCAAGGATTGGGCAACCCCAAACATGAATACAGGCTTGGGCAGAGAATGGATTCAGAGCAGCCCTGGGGAGAAAAGAGTGTTTTATGATGGAAAAACTCAACATGAACTGGTACTGCGTGGTTGCAGGCCAGAAGGAGGTGGCCAGCAGGGTGAGGAAGGTGACTGTCCCCTTCTGCTTTGCCCCCATGAAGCCTCATCTGGAGCACTGTATCCAAGCCCAGCATCCAACAAAAGAAAGATGTGGAGCTGTTGGAAAGGGTGGTCCAGAGGAGGGTCACAAAGAGGATCAGAGGGCTGGAGCATCTCTACAGTGAAGAAAGACTGAGAGAGATGAGCTTATCAAGCCTGGAGAATAGAAAAGAAAATATATTTCTGACATTTTATTATAAACAAGAATCTTGTCTTTCACATGGCAAAGACTTCGTTTTGCAAATATGAAAATATACTGAGTTGTACAATTTGATGTAAATTTATAGTAAGTTTATAGTTCATCCTACATATTAATTCACACGCTAAGTTACTGAGGAAGTGTCCAAAGTGCTTTAGTGCTGGTAGAGGATTTGGAAATAGTGTTTTATTATCATTATTCTCATACATGCTGGGGACTTCATTCCCCCCATCTGAAAAATTTACTGACTAATTTGTAAAGAAGATAAACGAATGTGAAAGCAAATGGAAGTTACTAAATATCTTTCTATTTTAATGTGGTGCTGTTATCAACATTGCAGCAAACCAGACAGTTTGATATTTCAGATACAGGTCAGGGAATCAATTCAGAACTGCAGTTACTATTTTTACTTTAAAGAAACGCTGTCAAAAACTTTTTCAGGTTAGGATTCCATTCCTTCAGTCTGTTCTGCCTCATAAGACAGTAGGTACAT
Source organism: Excalfactoria chinensis (assembly GCF_039878825.1). NCBI lineage: Eukaryota > Metazoa > Chordata > Aves > Galliformes > Phasianidae > Excalfactoria > Excalfactoria chinensis. Next base: position 50,280,313 of record NC_092826.1, read on the forward strand.
TTTGTAAGGATTTGCTAACTCCAAGAAAAACAGTTTGAGGGTTTGTTTTTTAACAAAAGAGAGAAATAGCCAGGTTAGGACAAGTATTCTTTCCTATTTGATGGTCAAATATTATCGCATAGCTCCATGCAGTGTTGGCTCTGTATAATAAGATGTTGATCTATATCTTGATAGATGTTCTGTCATTCAGCCTCTTTTAGCAGTTTCTCTTTAATGTAGTGTGCGTGGTATTTGTTAGTTTGTGATATGATCTCATTTTTGTCCCTTTCTCTTGGTTTCTTGCAGCCAGGTTTCCACATCATAGCCTTCTTGGCTGATTTATCGGGAGCTAAAGGTAGATCTGGCAGCCTGGTCTATGTGCATTCTCAATGGATCAACTTTGCATTAAGCTTAGGAAAAAGAGGAGGTGGCAGTTGTCCTCTCTGTGCATCAGTTCTGTATGAGTTCTGTGACATTAACAGTTGCCAAAGTTTTTCATCCACTGCTTTTATGGGTTTAAATTGACCAGTGCATTGGTGCTGTCTTTTAGACATGTCATCTTGGCCAACGTTACAGCTTTTGAAACTTCAACAGGAGTTACAGAACGTGTGTCCAGCTGAGACTTACTGCTATGTCTCTCCCAGGCTCTAGGATTACTTGCTGTATACAGTATCTGGGAGAGTTGTAATCTGGACTCTGCAGTTGCCTTCTTGATATGACTTTGTCTACTGATGTCCTTTCCAACTTTTTTATTGTCCAAAATCTTATGCTCTCCAACGTTATCTATTTGTTAAAACCCACGGATGCAAGCCAGCTATTCTTACAGACTTACAGTCTGACTTTACATTTTATTTAGCATGCAAACCTTTTCAGTTAGATCCCACACAACAAGAAAACCAAAGTGACTCCTAAGATTTGTGTCATTATCTAACGCTGAGATTGACACCTGGTGGAGAGGCCTGCAGGTGGGTGGGTGGAATTGGCAGGTGAACAACATCTTGCAGAATGAGCCTGTATGCGTGCACCTGGGAACAACAAAGCAGTTGGTATATGATTTCAGTGAATGACTAGAACAAACAGAATCTTTTTACAACATTATATGTATTTTAGAAATAACCTTTCTTTTGTGGCTTTACTTAAGTCCTTATATATTTTTCCCCTCATGTCATTGCTGTAATACCTAGCAGCTCTTTAAGAAGGCAGACAAAGTGGTCATTAGCAGAGAGCACAGCTGCTGGGTGAGCACAACTACACACCAACTAACACTTTGAGAAATACAACCAGCTCTCTGTGTGTGCTCCCTGAGCCCATCCAGCTATGCACATCTGGTTGGGCATCGAGGTGCATGGCAAGACCTCACACCTACTCTGAAGTTCAGTTCAGGCCGAGTGCTCTGTATGTTGTTAATTTTGTGTTAGAGCACAAAATGCATCCAAATCCAGCACTCCCTACCCCAGGGGCTTGTCTCTGTAGTGTCTTTTGGATGTTAGCATACTGAAGAATTTTTTTGTCTGGGAGATAAATCAGGATGACCTCTTGGGTAAAAAGCCCTGCTGAAAAATCTTCTAACTAGTTTTAGGTGTTGTTTTACTTGCAGCATGCTTTTTACACATACTTTAGTAAGACTATCCTATTACACGTGCCCAAATGTTATTTGGCTGTGTTATCGTGGTTCGAATGTTTTTAATTTTATCTTCCTTGTTCTTGTAGTGAAGCAGATAATAGGAATCAGTAACAGTTGAAATACACGGGTCTGTGGCTTCCTGGTGGGAAACAAGATGAGTCACCAGTAACTAAAACCAATAACTACGTCGTTCCCAAGTTTAGGATAAAGAAGGGATAAAGAAAAGAAAAGGAAATCGTACACAGATTTACCAATACCTTAAATCAATTATAGGGGCTTTCTCTCTGTTTGTCCAGGAAACGCTGCCAGGATGCCAATGTAACCTCATGGGTATGGAAACCCAATATCATGATAACGTGAGTATTGCTTTCCCAGAAGAGACTTGATATCTGGAGGAAAAAAAAAGCATAAGAAATGTCTCCTCATATTCCCAAGCTCTCTCTGGGATTCTCTTCAGAGAGAAATGCCTGCACAGCTTCAGCATCTCCTGTGATGTATAAAAATCTTAACGCTCCTCTTTGACTCCCTCTCTTTACATTTCAGAAACGCTGATGTTCTTCAGACGTATTGAAGTGGAGCTGTACTGTGTGCAGACACTGAACAGAACCTGGAAATGACGGAGATAGTGATTAAAAGGTAAAGGAATTGAGAGACCTGAGGCATTGTTGTCCTTTGTCAGTTGCCAATATGTTCGGTGTCAGCTTGTCCCTTCCAGGGATGTCTCAGTGTACCAGCACTACCAAGTGATACCTTTGGTTCAGTTCTCTGGCATAGATCAATATAAGCGTACCACTTTATGTGCATTTTGGCTGTTGTTTTTGTTTTGTTTTGTTTTTCCGTTTTCTTTCTACATAGCCCAAATATCCCAATTTCTGCCAATACAGTTCTCTATAAACTTGCAAGTTCATAAATCTTTAAGTCAGAATTGGTTTGCTGAGTCTCAGGAGATGGCACTTATGGCCTGGAAATTTGCATTTTTGAGTGGAATTTCAAACTTAAATTAAGAGCTTTGGGTAAATACAAGGACCTGTTGATTTCTGTCAGAAATTACAAGAAAAAAACCTTGAAAATAGGAGAAGAGACAACTACAGTGTGCGTATTTGCTAGCTGTGGGGAACTATACCCATAAATGACAATTCCTTGTTTTTAAACTAGTCATTTTTAATCTCTTTAAGCAACTTGTGAGGATTTGAGTTGGGCATTACGAAGAAATGGCACAAATCCCTTCCAACCAAGACTGGAAAAAATAAAGCACCTCCAGTCTCTCCAGTACATGGGAATTGATATCTACAAGTGTAATCGCGTCCACTACAGAACTTCTAATAGATTACACCAGTTCACGTGGGACCGTATGTGCCAGAGGCACTCTCAAGGAAAAGCAGATACTCACTGTTATCGCAATAACAGATGAGTTTTCTGTGTGAGAGTAAAGAAAAACAGTCCACTTAATCTACTCTCCCATATCTTTCCTTTCTAGAGGCGTTTTTTCCACTCCTGAGGTGTCGTATAGGGGTGGTTTGGTACTTGATGGGTGATCTTGTACCGCTCTGCAAACTTTTCTGTAGGCTGGGGATGTGACTTTGCACACGGCAAGAATCTCTGCCTGAAGTGAATGCCTTCTTGTTTTCCTTTCATAGCCACTGAGGGAGCACAGCCCAAGGGTGTCAAACCCAGGTGTGGTAGAGCACAGGCACACAGCTTGCTGGGACACCTAGAAACTGAGCTCTTGATTCTTGGTTACAAAGTAAGCTCGAAATCAAGCTTCTCTCAATTTGTCAGTAAAATGCAGATTGTCGTTGGGTGTGGTAACTGTTAACCCTGTGGACTTGGGATGAGTTCTGCAACACGTTGCCCCAGTGTATCCCTCACATAACTGGAAGCTTTTTCCTATGCCAGCTAGTACCCCTTTGGCTCCCTCCTGATTCTCCTAATCAAACGTCTGCTAAAATTGTCCTTCGCTGCTGTTTCTCTGCTCTGGACTGAATCCAGCACTCCCCAATTCCTGTTACAGCTGACGGCCTGCAGTGTGGCCTTCACCATCTGTGGGGCCCAGGTGCCCATCCCTCCTCCAGGAGCAAGGTAAGGCAGGAAGGGAACTGAACTTCAGGAGTGTGTGTTCAGAGTGCACACTCAAAACTGGAAGCAGAGCTCATCAGGTTCCCTACTCTGTGCTACTATTTGTTCTGTTCAGCCATGAAGTGAAAAGTCTTCAACGTACATCACAGGTGGGAATGGAAGATGGTCGTAAGAATTGGTAGAAATAGAGTTGGTTGTTTTTTGTTTTTTTTTTTTTATAAGTATGTTTTTTCCTTTGTGGATGGTGTGCGTCAGTCTTTGGACATTTACATGTGCTCCCCATCCTGTGGCTGTTACATGTGTTGCCACCAGGCTTGGCCTAGCTGAGGCTGAGGTGGCCAACCCCGCTGGCAGCCCTAAGCCCCAAGGGTTATCCGCTGAGACAGGGAAGGTGGATGGCGGCAGGGAGCGACTGCTGGGTACAGGAACGTTGGGCCGGGTGTAGCCGGATGGTGCCTGCAGCTCGTGCAGCCTCGGCTGTCCCGGGCAGGGCACACTCCTGCCTTGGGTTCAGCCCGTCTGGCTGTGCCTGGAACTGGGTTTTCCTGTCCTGCAACATTTTTTTTTAACGTCAGGAAATTTCTCATTCTGCACGGGACAGAACTGAGCCTCGGCCTCCCCCAGCCCTTCAGTTTCCTTGTTTCACACGGGAGCCGGAGGAAGGAGGACCCGGGGGGCTGCTCCCAGCATCTCTCCCCCTGACAGGCAGAGGCGGAAGGGGCACCGCGGACACGGAGGGCCGCAGTGGGGGTGGCCGGCGCCGCGCACATCCGCCCGGCAGGGGGCGCCGTGAGCCGCGTCGCGGGGAGGGGAAGGCAGGGAGAGAAGGAGGGAGAGAAGGAGGGAGCGCGGCCGCCCCTCCCCCGCTTCCTCCTCCTCCCCGCCCGCCTCCCTCCCTTCTCCCTCCTCCTCCGCGCCGGCGGCCCCGCGCTCGGCCGCCAGAGCCAGACTCGCCGCAGACAGGCGGCAGCCAGCGGAGCGGGCAGGGCGGGGGGGGGTGGAGGAGGAGGAGGCGGCGGCGACGACGGCGGCGGCGGCGGCGGGGCTGGGATGAGTTGGAGGCAGCCGCGGCCGCAGCCTGCGCGCAGGGAGGGAGGCGGCGCGGCGCCCCGCGGGAGGCCAGCCCCGAGCGGGGGCCGGGGGGAGGTGAGTGCGGGCGGAAAGTGCCGGGAGGCCCCGGGGTCGGGAGCGGGGAGGCGGCGAGCGGCTCCGTCAGCTCCGTCGCTGTCTGCCGCCTGCCTGTCGGGGCTGCCCCCAGGTGTTCGGTGCCGCTGACAGGTAGCGGGGCGACGCGGGGCTCCGGCGGCGGCTGTGCGGCTGGGGACGGGCGGGGAGCGGCCAGGTGCCGGCGGACAACTTTTACGGGGAGGGAAGCGGGCGGGCGGCGGCCGGGAGCGCTCCGGTGACCCGCGTGTCATCGCGCCGATATTCGGGTTCGGTTAAAGTTTATCGGCAGGAACGTAGTTCTGACATCCGCCTCCATCCTTCGCGTGTGGTGCGCGCATCCCAGAGGTGTGCGTTCCCCAGGGAGCGGGCTGAGGGCTGTGCCGCTGTGCGGGGCTCCGGGCTCTCGGGAGAAAAGACAGGAAATGGGCAAAATGAAAAATAACTTATTATTATTATTATTATTTTGGTCTGGAGGGGTATCACGTTAACGCTTGGGTGGTGAAGGCTGCGGTGGGATTTGGTTCTTGCGGAGGCTCTGAGCCTGCTGTGGTTGCTTTGGTGGCCGTGCGGGAGGACAGCGGTCTGGTGAGCGGCTTCATGTGCTGCTGGAAATAGTGCTCGGTGCTGTAGGAGCCTGCGGGTTTGAAAGCAGGTACCTTCCTGTCAGGAAGGAAATCTCAGAGCTCATCTGTTCTGGCACACGCAAACTTTTGCATCAAACGTAGCGCATGGTGTGAAGAGTGAAGCATCCGTGAGGGCCCCAAAAAGGAGAGGTTCTGCAGCGAGGAGGGCTCGGATGAGGTAAGGATGCAGACGCTGCATGAGAACAGCAATGTGCCCTTCTGCAAAGCGCCTTTGGCTTTCCAGCTTTCAGCCCTGGGTGCTGCTGGGGCACGGAGCTGCTGCCCTGCCCTCCGGCTTGGTTGCTGGGGTGAGGGCTCAGAGAAATGCACTCCTTGCAACAATCCAAAATTGTTTAAGTAACGTCTGCGTGCCGTTGAGTGGAGATGAATAACTGCGTGTGGTGCACACGTGTCTGCTTCCACTAATGAGAATATAATAATATCACGGCTTCGTGGCTGTAAAGCAAAGGGGAAGGCCTGCTGAAAGAGCAGCGTGCCGGTGGGAAGAAGTCCTCTCGCATCCATGTTCATGACCTCTACCTTGAGGTAGCAATGGTGCTCCGAGCGAATGCGCTGGTGTTCTGGCACCAGGCATTTGGTTAGCGTGATCCATGGGGTGAGCAGAGCCAGGAGAGTTTGGGTTGGAATGCATCAAATACACGTAGTTACATATGGAAAGGAAAATGCTTCTTTTCAAATATCCTGTATTTTATATCAGTGTATTTAATTCTGATTCTTTGATATGTGGAGAGCACTGAAGCACACGCGTAAGATGTATTGGTATTCATCAGCAAGTTAAGCTGTCTGGGCAGGCCGAAATGATGATAAATGTGTAACATAGGATGGGTTAACAACGTGAGACCAGATATTTCAAAGTGGTGGTTTGTGTTAATTGAAACATTATGGGCACTGGGCAGCTCTGGCTGGTGGAGCTGGAGCTCAGCCCTCAGTGCAAGTTGCAGAAATAGGAAGAAAAAGGGGATTCAAGACTGAGGCATGTGAGGACTGAGTTTAGCAAGATGCAGACTTGCCGACCAGTAGCCAAACCAAACAGTTCGGAACTAACCTGCCCCATGATGGGCTTCAAGTAGATAAATTGCTGTTTTCTCCACATAGAACCCTCAAGCTGAGACCTGTGAAGTTAAGTTGCTTTTAGTTCTCCATTAACTGGAGGTACCAGGCCTTGTTTCTTTTTTTGGAGGGAGAGACTTTTCCATTTCATTTTCTTGTCCAAAATCTAGTTTTCTTTTTCCCAGTTGCCCCACAGCACCTTCTGTAGTGGCTGCTGCCCTGCTGGCAAGAACGGATCTCGCGTTGAACTTCTGATCAGCCTTGGAGAAGTTACCTTTCTGCCCGTAGTTCCGAATAGCTTAAAGCAGCTCCTTGCAGATGAATTGCTGGAGAGGGAATACAGATAACTTCGAGGAGTTTGGAGATGAATTTCTTTGCAGATTGGTTCTGTGGTAACCGTGAAATTCTTCAATGGCACCAAGCTAGTATCAGCTGCTCGGCACAGGCTCCGATGCCAGAACAGTGGTGCATCGGTTGCTGGGAATCCAACCCCGTAGTGAAATGATTCATACGTGCACATTTTCTTTTCTCAGTTGACAGCTATTTTTAAGGATAGCCGTCTTGCCTAGAAGGTTGATGTCTAAGCAAAGGCAGCCCAGATAGCTAAAAATTTCTTTCCCACCAAACATCGTCTTATTTTTGCCAGACTTCTAATATGTACGCTAAAACATTTAAACTGAACCGATTTTAATTGATTCCTTGTTACCTCTCTGGCGCTAATTAGCCGTTATAAAGGGATCGTGATATTTTGGAGCTGCCGTCAGGAAACCAGCCCATTTCTGCACAAATCAAAATGACGGGTTGAAAGTAAATGTCAGTTTAAAATAATTTCTTTGTAAGAATGGGTAGCAGCGCCTCAGTGATAGCGAAGTACTCGATTAGCTGAATAACAACTTGAAGTGAATGGGGTTCTCTAGGTGCAGAAGGCTGCAGGAACAGTCTCGGAACAAAGTAATGACACGTTTGTCGGTGTCCTTCAACTTTTCCTATGTGCTGCGTAAGCAGAACGTTCCGGTGAAGGAAAGCTGTTGACCTTTTGTTTTGAACCTTCTATTTGAAAGAAAAATGTAAGTTATTTATTTTAGAGAGGAGTTTTGTGTGCTTACTTCTGAGGCTGGCGGTTGAGTGATAGCAAGCGTGAGGAGACTGCAGCGGCAAGGAAGCCTGCAGGTTGGTGAGAGCGATGCCTGCACCGCAGTGTTTTCTGTTCTCCGTGCTGACAAAACGTCTCTGTATTCATCATCTATATTTATTTAATGCGTGCGTTTCAGTAACATATGCCTTGATTTAGCATATTTGGAAGATGCTAAATGTAGGTGCATTGTGCTAAGTGCTTTTTCTTACTGAAAGCAACGGAGATTTGCGAGTACCCACGTTGCCATTCATTATTGCTCAGCATAATAGTAGGTAAATTCAATCTTCCTGATTAAGATTATTTTGGTCACAAGAGACAATAGAATGAAAATGAATCATTTTCTTGATGTTATGCTGGGTCTGTGCTGCTCATATCTGCCTTCTTTTCCCTAAATTCCTATTACAGACAGCACTCTGACCTTTTAAACGATCTTGCTCTCCGTCAAACTCTTCTTTTAGATAGGAGACAGAAATTAGGAAGAACGTAAATGCAATTTCTCTTCTTACTGCCAGTGGAGAGCTTTCCTGGCTTTGAATGAAGCATTCTTTGTGCCAAATGGTTGACTTTTCCTGAATAAAATCTCTTTAGGGCATGCAGACAGTCCTCTGGTTAATATATTGGCATTCCCAGAACCCACTAAAACTTAGGCAGCTTGCCAGACACCACTTAATGAGGATGCCAAGTGTCTGGCACGAATCTGCATGAAAACCAGTGAAGGAGTTGGGGGTGGAAGTGCATGCAGTGGGGAGAGGGCTGGGAAGGCAGCACATCCACACCCCCCGTTATTTTTAATGTCTGCCTTTCACAGATAAACTGATTGGAAATCTTCTCTTCTGCATTTTGGGAACTTGCTGCGCACAAGAGTTTGGATGTTACACCTTTGGGGCAGCCATGCGGTCTTGGGAAATGGTTTTATTGTGGAAGTGGTTTATGGGTGAGGGGATTTAGTTCTTCTGCCCCATGCGACTGCTGAGGTCTTACTGCGTGTTAAGCAGAAGTGCATGGACTTTCTGATATGGTGGTTGGATAACACTTAAAAGAAAGGGGGAAAAAGGTTCATGCTGAGGCATTTTTCCATTAGAGTGACAGCAGAAACATGATATATATTTTGCATTGAGTCCATTGCTTAGTCCTGAAGGTTGAAACTGATAAAGCAAAGTTGTTATATTCCAAACTGAATGTTACATGGGACGTTTAAAACATCAACATTTTCAGCATCTTTTCAAGGCTTTAGTCTCTCTCTTGCTGAGCAAAAGAGCGGTAGCACTGTGTAGTCATTTTGTGAGTAGATAGGTGTCTGTATAGGTCATTTACAGTAGATAGGTTAATAGGCCTAATTGAAGTTTTATATCTAAAATCGTTATGTTAACTCTTAACAGAAGGGTTTTTGTTTGTTTTTGCTTGTAATTGAATTCAGAAACGTGACTGCTTGTTACTTGCTTTTCAGTAAGGTTTCAGCTGTGCAATTTTGGAAAACTATTTATCTTAGGAGGAATTCTGTGCACTGGAATAATAACGTGTAGCAGGGTTTGCTTTTGGGTAGGACTAAATTATAACTTACTGTTTGGTTTCACTAAGGTGAGGTGATAAATCAGAGTATTAAACTTTGGAATTCAGTGCCAGCACCGGTGGAAAAGGGGCTATTTCATGGAGTATTTTGGGTGGAAATCTTTCAGTAAAGTGTTAAAAGGTTTTATCTGTGTCAGCACTGGATGCTAGCTACAAGACAGGAGAAATGAGTGGGCATTGTTGCTAACGTGTTTAGGATTAGTGTGAAAAGGCTGGGTGGTATCTCCTAGAAAAGTCCCCAGTGCTCAAATGCTGCACGGGAGAACGGGATGCTCTGGGGATGCGTTCTCATTGTGTGTGCATCTCTAAGCGCTGTTGTTTCTTCTTCCATGCTAAGCATCCTGGTACCCTTTTCCTTAAAAACAGAAGCTGGCAATGATTCTGCTTCTCAAAACTTACCATATTGGCTTTGCTGTTGCCTGTAAAAGAGAAGTTTGGAGATTTTCGTTGTATTCAGTGTATCGTTCTGTTCACGTATTCTGAAGTTGTCTGTGAAAGATGTAATGACTTGGAGGAGAGAAGTGCTCTTATGAATAATTGTCTGATAAACATCTCGAGGTTTGAATGATTCTGCCGTGATCTTTGACCACTGAATGTATTTTACTAATGATTTTAGACAGTAGGATAAAATTCTATTAGAACGCGTGGTAGCGCTTAATAGAGTCACGTCTGAACTCTCTTTGACATGAGAGAAGGCTGGAAAATTGTCTACTGCGTAAATCCTGTTTTTACTCAGGATTCAAGAGTTGACTCACCTGCTTATTAGTATCCAGCATTTGCCAGGGATTATGAGAAGGAGAAATGTATCATTCTTTTTTAGTTACCTTTTAACGTGTGTACTTGAGCCCGTTGGTTTGTCACACCTGTATCTATTCTCTGTTTCATAGAGGGAGAGGAAGGGGCAGTCTGTGACTGAGATATGAAGCCGTTTCTTTAATGAATCTCTTCTTCCATTTTTGTGAAGTTTTTACTGTGTGTTAATTAAGAGCGTTCCGTTATTACTTTGGGCTTGTAAACACCTTTAAACATTTCATTAGGTCTTAATGACTCCTGAAGCAATAATTAATATAACCTTCTTAGTTCTCTTGTCTAGTAGGAATGTATCTGTATTCAGTTTTGGGCCGCTTGCTACAAGAAGGGCGCTGAGGCTCTGCAGCATGTTCAGAGAAGAACAGCTGAGCTCTTGAAGGATCTGGAGCACAAATCTTGTGGGGAGTGGCTGATGGAACTGGAGTGTCTGGAGAAGAGAGGCTCAGGGAAGACCTTATTGCTCTCTACAGCTCCCTGAGGAGAATGTAGTGAGCGGGGGGTTAGCCTGTTCTCCCATGTGTAACTAGCAACTTGTTGAGCCAGGGAAGGTTCAGGTTGGATGTTAGTTTTGTCTTTGAGGGTGTTCAGGAAACATGTGGATGTGATACTGAGGGACATGGGTTAGTGGGCACGGTGGTGATGGGCTGATTGTTGGACTAGGTGGTCTTAGTGGTCTCTTCCAACCATAATGATTCTGTGATATGTAATCGCCTGCATGTAGAATTGTTACACCAAACGATAGAGTGTTGCTTTGTTTTCTGATATTGGTTAGCCAGCAGTTGTTGTGTCAAGTGACGTTAAGAAGGTATTTTGACCTGTATTATACAAAATTTCAACTGGATGTCTGCTGTGGTTTACTTGGGATATTCCTAAGGCAGAAGTGAGTTCCCTGGCTTCTGACCTATAGGTCCGAGCTAGGAACACAGTAGGAGATGTGAGAGAGAAGATGAAGTAATGAACACTTAAAAATAACCTAATTTAATCTCCATAGCTGTTGAACCGGCACCTTCTGTGAATTACCTAATAGGCTTATGTTCTTCTTCTGTAATTTCACCTTAATGGATGACTGGTTTGTTTTTTTTTTAGGTTTTGCCTAACTAGTGTTAAGCAAAATGAAACTGAACATTTGTAAAGAAAGTATGTGCAGATAAGATACAGCACTCCTTAATTAAAGATAATGGTTATATAAAAGCTAGAGTTGAGCTGACTAATGGCCTTCGCCGGCCAGTGCGGTTGATGTGTAGATATTCTGTTTTACAAAAGGTTTGCATTAACTGTAACTCCTCACCAAACCTGCGTGGGTAGCGGAAAAGGAGAGAGTTGTGCAAATGCTTCCAAAAGTGGTGTTTTCTTTACTGGTGACTCTTTTGCGTTCTTCTTATTGTTTTAATAACCTTCCTATCAAGTTTCTAGGAACAGCACATTTTAGATTGACTTCTTGAAAATGCTCAATTTTCACATTAAACGTCTTAAATTGTGAGTTGTCTTTATTTAGTCAGGAAGCTTAAGGTGATCCATCTCTCCAATCAAAACAGCTTGCAGTCTGTTGAATGCAGGTACAGTTTGGCACTGACTTCCATGTAGATTGTAATAATAATAATAGTATTTTTTTCAAAAAGCTGCCATCTGTTGATGAGCAGAAATACTGCCAGTGTTTGTCAAATGTGTGCTTTATCTGACCTGTTCTACTTAGCACCTTATGGCAAAGCTTTCTCATCAAAGCGATCTACAGATATCTTTGTTCTTATAATGCCTTATTAGATTGATAACGATGATGCTATCACTTTTTAATGTAGGCATTAATGCACTGAGGATTAAGGAGATAAAAATCTCTTTAGCTGCAAGACGAAGTTACCTGCAATAGGTGTAGAGATTAGCTTTCTAACTCACAGCTGTAGGTGAAAAGCACTTTTGTTCTACTGATCTTTACTGCCTTTTGATGACAACAACTGGCACAGCGCAACGTTTCCACAGTAGAAAGCTAGAAATAATATCTTTTTTGTGGGTGATGGCTTGGCAAGTAGGTAAATTTCAAGAAAGAGATGCAGTGCTGGTGTTTACGAGTGCTGGTAAGGCATAGAAATGAAGTAAGAAGCATTTAGTTTATATACATATATGTGTATATATATATATTTGGAATAACCTAAAACTCACTAACCACGAGGAATAAGGAGAAATAGAAAAAGATGGCTTCTATGGGCTGCAGAGGAGGAGTCAGATGCCCATGGTATCCCGAAAGTGTCATTTGAGATGATGAGTTCTCTCTTAAGTTGGAGATGCAACCAGCAGCTGACTTTGACTTTTCCCATTCCCTGTTTTCCTCTGGGTATTGTTAGAGGTTGGAGATAAGAGCCTTTAATCATGTCTACATGGAGACACCAGAGGAAATAACTTGAAGTGTCAAGTCGAGATGTATATATATATGTTAAACTTGTCTGTGAATGCTGCGTTGAATATAGAGCAGCCCCTTATATCTCTAGCTTGAATCAATCAAAGGTCATTTTACATCTGAATGAGAACATCACTGAGAACGCAATTTGAATTACAGTGATCTGAAACCATCTGTGTATAAACGAGAGCCTCTTGACTTAGATGTTTACTTTACCTTAACTTCAACATTTTATCATGTACTTGATTTATCTTGACTTTTGTCAGTGTTGCTTATTACTGATCAGTTTTCATGATGCCACTATGAAGTGGCATCTCAGCTGGAGCTAATTGCGGGCTGCCAAGTGATCGTAATTTAGTCAGAAATGGCAGTTCACTGAGCTTGAGATGATTCACTGCAAATATTTTAGATTTGACAGACTTTCACTCAAACCAAAACAAGGTATGGCCTCTCTTTGATTCCCAGTGACCTGTGCTTTGGATGAAGGCCTGATGTTTTCAGGGTCCTTGATGTGGAGCAGAACTGTTCCAAGGATCCTACTTTTGTGAGCGGGGACACTGCCTTTCCAGAAACAGGGGGTTTATTTGCATAGTCTGTGTGAGAAGTCTATTGCAGAGACTTCTCTCTGCAAGAAACCTTGTGGGACCACCTCAGATTTGGGTCCTGCAGTGATCCTTTGTATTTGCATATTGAAACTGGCAGCCCTCCAAGCAGTAAAGCTAAGAAAAAAATAAATTCCTACTCAGCAGCTGGTAGGAAATGCTGAGAGATTGAGTTCCTTTTGCTTTGAAACAAATTAATAACGTTGAAAAACATCTCGCAGCGCAGGAACTGGCTGGTTCTAGGCTGAGCTGTGTTTCACTCTGCCTTTGGGGACGTCGATTAATATCTGTCTTGCCACTTCTTTTTAATCTGCAGCTCACCTGAGGAAGTTCCTCGGGAGTACCAAATCCTTTGTTGTCTTAAGGCTTTCATTTGCTTTCTGTCATATTAGCCCTGACTATGGAGGGTTGGAAGTTGCCCTTTGCTATGCCTTTGCATAAAGCAAAAAACATCTTGGAGTTCTAATAGTCTGAAGAGTTAAAAGGAACTGTGAATCATTCTGGGAAGAAGACAGTTCTGTTCTTTACTCTGTTTCTGTCCAGCTGAGCTTGTCTCCCAGAGGGACCGTTGTATTACAGGAGAAGAGGAACTGCCCAACTGAAGTAGATGCCAGCGCAGTGTGTATGTAGCTGAAAATTCTTTTTTTGCTTGCTTCCTATTTATTGTTAGCTACCATTACAAAATTAAGACTCCCTGATGTTCCTGTTGAGGTCTGTGATGCGATGGTAGCTGAAATTATATTCTTTCTCTTTGGGTTTCTATTCAGTAACTTTCTATTCAGTAAGTTGATTCAAGGATCGTTTTGTTCCTCATAAAAAAGCAAACAAACAGACAGAACTTTCTGAACTTACTGTCCAACTTGAAGTTAAAATCTCACTGAAAGCTGGTTCTTAGGTGAATGAAAACTTGAGACCATAGAATCATAGAATGGCTTGGGTTGGAAGGGACCCCAAGGGTCATCAAGCTCCAAACCCTCTGCTGCAGGCAGGGCTGCACACCTTTGCATTTCATACTAGACCAGGCTGCCCAGGGCTCCATTCAAACTGGCTTTGAGCAACTTCTACCATGATGGTATTGTTGAAGATGATGAAAACACAGGAGTCTCTTCAATAAGTGCAGAGACAAATGAGTTGTGATATCTTATTTGGCGCATGTTTAATTGACACATCTAAGTTGTTTGCACACTTGATAAGATTAAGGCTGCTGTAGCAGAGGCAGATTTCTGTAGAATAAGTTTCTCAGACTTAGGAAAATGCCCAGTTCTGAACATATTCCCTGTCGCAATGAGTTGATTTGTTTTTAAAAATTGAAGCTATTTGGTTTTGAAATTTTTGTCGTGGTGTTGTAACAGTCTCAACAATCCATCTTTCGTGGGTTAGATGGTATAGCAGGTAATAGAGGCAAGAGAAAATACGTAAGATATCTGAATGAAGAATTCTGATTTTTGGGTGAATGATAAGAGTTATCTTACTGGATGCACAGGATGGTCTGTTCTTTCACAGTGTAAAAATGGTAAAAGGATATCTTTTTTTTCCCCCCTGCTTCTGACTATGGTAAGTAAAATACGCCTTTTTCCTCTCGTGTACTTGTGATGTTCTCAGGTGTTCCTGACACCTTCCCAAAAAGCGGATGCCATTCCAGGGGTTCTCTTGTTTCCCAGATCCCTTTGCTAGTTTCCCTGGTGCTCCTATAGCTGAAGACTTCTTTCTCCCTCTCTTGTACTTCAGGATACAGACGCTTCAGGGAAGTCACGCAGCTGTAATGTCTAAATGGCTTCCTTTTCTTTGCTTTCCCCTTCCACCCCAACCAAGAAATTCCATATGGAAGTTCTTTGGTATCTGTAACAGCTGAACAGCAGATAAGTTTTTGCAGCCTCAGAGCTGTAATAGCTGTAAATATCCATAGTTACGGTATGCATTCATGTTATGGATCTTCTGGTCCTTACAGTTTCTCAGTACTCTTGGTGTTGCATTTCCCCTATTTGCTGTTCCTGGTTGAAAGTAGTTTCTTCCAATGACAAAAAAAAAAAAAAAAAAAAAAAAAGTAAAATTAAGAAAAAAAAAGGATTCTGTCATAAACTTTATTTTTAGGAGGTCTGAATATTTCAGAGTGCTGTGTTGTGATTCAAAAACTGTGCTCCCTTCTTTCATCTCTAGGGTTTATAATAAGGTGTCAGCAATGATCTAGTCCATCTGGGAGCTTGCATCAATACTTGGGAGAGCCATATGTGTCTGCCTCAAACAAGGCTATAGAAAAGTGTTCCACTAGCAACCAAGATGTCATCCATCTGCTAGACAATCCTGTAGCTAGTTAGCTTAATGACGTATTTATTTGACTAGATGTTTCTGCGTAGCAGACTCCAGCTTTCCTCCCTGTTCAGATTAATATCAGAACTTCCCTGCTCTGGAGAAAAAAATAAATAAATAAATGAATCCTGCCCATTCTGGAGAACATCAGGAAGTTTGTGGCTGGCTGGATCTGCTGCGTTTATCTCCAGGGTGAGCATGCTGTGCGGGCAGCCCATGCGGCGCAGGTGTCTGGTGGCAGGGAGCAGCCGGCCAGACGCAGGACCTGGGTGACCTCAGATGTACATAGAAATCCAATCATGCTGCTCTGCTTTAGGGTATTATTTTAGCACGCGGGCTGCCTGAGGATTGCCTGCTGTGGCACTGAGAGCCCGAGTTGTCATAGTAAATGCTGTGCACGGAGACATAAAATAAGCCAGGTGATTGCTTCTCTTCGTTGCTTTCCCAGAAATATTTATCCCAAGACTAAGGAGTTCCTAGTCTTCAATATATGCGTATTTATATTCTTGGGTGGACCTAAAGACAGAGTAGCAGGAGCATGGTGGCAGCGTGCTGAGGGAAGCAAAGCCCTGTAGACTTCAGATACTGCTCATTCTTGCTGTGGTAAAATAGAGCATGTTGGGGCAGACTGGCATTGATTTTTTTTTCCAGCCGCTCTATCTACTGTTTATTTTTAGTCCAAAGAGGCTAAGTCACTGTTGCAAATTCTAGGCTGATCTGATTTCTAATCTGTCTGTGACTCAGAGTGGAGTTGAGAAGGGGACAGAACAACAGGGAAAATGAAGGAGCGCTTTATGTTCATGGCAGTTGCATTAATTGCTGTTGAGGTAATTTGGTGAATTTAACCTGAGAAACGGACGTGTGTATTTGGATGAACAGCTGTGCGGTTGGGTTCGTCTGTAAATCTTTTTTCCTGTCTCACATGCAGAGTTATTAATCTCAGGAGAGCCTTAGAGACCATCCCAACCTTTTTTTTCCCTGAATAAAGGTATTTCTATGTTTGTAGTGGAAGCAGTAATATCTGCTGATTTCGGTAATGTTTACCTGATAGTATTTCCATAAAAAGCAGTGGACGTTGATGAAAATGAACTTGGTGAACTTCAGTGAACAACCAGTGGCCTATGCGGGTTCTACATAAGGCTGAGAAATAGGCCCAAAGTAAGGTGCAGAAGCAAATTTCTTTCTTTGCTCTGTGCTAGAAACCTCTCTGCTTACAGGTGTAAAATGTTTCTTGTGAGCAGCCTTAAGCTGAATAAGGAGATTGTAAGTGAAATTGGGGAACCTTCGTGGAGTGCAGAGTCATCCTGGCACAGCGTAGATTGGAGGTGTGAACTGTACTTACCCCTGCTTCATCTTCTGATGATGCAAAGAGAGTTGAGGAGCAATTCAGACTGGAAGGGACATTCTGGGATTCATCTTGTCTGCCCTGCAGTAGAAGGAGTAAGGCTTTGTTGTAGTGGAAGAAAATGGAGAATATGAAGGAAGGCAATCTTATTTCTGAACATTCCATGTGCCCAAAAAGAGCTAAGTTCACATGAAGTCAAGTTGCAAGTAGAAAGGAGTTACTGACCTGTGGAGCTGCTGCATGTAGCTAAAGTTGTCAGCACTGTTCTGTGTCCTTGAGATGTTTTCAAAGTGTTGTCTGTGTAATACGTCACAAATATGTGGTTTACTTTCCAAGAAGGAAACCACAGGCAACACTTCACTGATAGAAATGCATGCATTTATACTTGTATTAGATCCTTCCTTTCACCTCAGTGCTACTATTAGTTGTTCCAAAATCACCATCAAACAACCTTTTTTGCATTAAAAAAGAAAAACAACAGCATGGATTATATTGTTTTAATTACCTCGCAGAGGTAACTGATGGGTCAGTATAACACTGATGAAGTTTTTGGTAAGGAAGGGATTTTACGTCTTGCTGAAAAGATTCCACATCAAAGCTTGATTGCTTTATAGCAGAATGAGAAAATCCCATTTCTGTTTTTCAACCAAAGTTACATTTCCATCAGATCAGTTCTTGTCTGTAGTTTTGTACGATTCCGTGCAAAATAAAAGGGAAAAAAATCATGTCAGAATGTTATGAGAAGTTTTAAAATTTCTACCTCATGAAATGCCTATTTCAGTTTTTATTTCACTGTTAGTGTCTTTCAAAAGGATACGTTACAAGAAGTATTTCTGCTTTGATTCATTAGATTTTCTGTTGGAAAAGAGATATGTGTGCCCCGGTGGTGCAGCGGTAGAATTGCTGCTTGCAACACCAGAGGGCCCGGGTTCGAATCCCCCCTGTGGCGCAAGTGGTAGAAGTGCCGCTCTGCTACACAGAGGGCTCGAATCCCGGGAGTTGGACTCGATGATCTCTAAGGTCCCTTCCAACTCGCACAATACTATGATACTATGATGATGATGATGATGATATACAGGAGTGTTACTGACAAGAAATTCAAGCTTCTTTGGGAGCTTTGCCTTGTACTTTATTTTTTAAAGTTCTTCTAGTTTCTTTGCATTTCATTGCAAATCTGCACCTTTTTTGGAAAGTTTGTTAAAACTGTTGTTTTAATTGCTTGCTTCATTCTTTGCATTTGTTTCACAGGGTAAGAGTACATTATACAGCGTAGGAGATGCATCTTCGTGGTTGTACTTTGCTGTTGAATGACTTCTCTGACTTTAGATTAATATTGCTAGAAATTATTTCTTATGTATACAGATGCTGTATAAGATGCCTGCTATATTTGTATTTTCTCATATCTTCTGCTGATTCCCCCCTTTTCATTTCCCTTCTGCTAATTCCAAGTAGGTGGGAGCTTTCTGCAGATGGAACAGGACTTAAGCAGAAATCTGGTCATTTTGAACCAGCCCTGTAATTCTCTTCACTTTGAATTAAGGCTAATAAGAAGCCAAACAAGGTTCTGGTTCTGAAGGGTGGCTGTGTAATGTCTTCTTCCCCATTAGCCAAGTGCTTCCGTTCTTCCAGCTCTTCGTGTGTTGATGAATATCTGATTTTTCCTGTCATTAAATGTTCCTGTCCAGTTATGCAGAAGTGCTGTGTTATGAAAGAAGATTACATGCTTGACTTCTGCTCAGGTAATCAGCATAATATTTGACTGTCTTATCCAATTAAGTTTATATATACCAAGACAGTTTGTAATGCCGACTGACCAAAAAAGTCCCAAGCCTGACAGGGTAGAGTACATCTTTGTGGAGTAATTTCTAGAATGCTGATGCTTGGCTCTCTCAGTAGTAAGTTTTAAGGTATTGTGGGTTTGGACACTAAGGATGGCGGGGGGAAAAAACAGAAGTGACAAATTGGAAGGTCCTAAACATTGTTGTTGAGTGTTTGATGCTAGTTTGTGTTACAATCTTTATGCTACTAAAGTTAAAAGAAAAAGATAAAAGCTCAGAAAGTGAAGAAGGTTGTCTTTGCCTTTCGCCTTGAAAGTTTCTTCTGTGAGCTTTCACGTGTGATAGGCTCAAGTGCTGTATGAGCCAGCAGGGTTTATTTTCCAACAATGCTCAATGGGCTAGAGCTTGAATGCATAATTGTGGATGGAGACTGTCTAATAGAGGAACAGCCTGTAGTGCGTTATCACATCAAAGTCTGAACCATGAGAAATGCTAGATGGTAAAAAAAATTCACTCTGTTTTCAATTACTTGCTACTTAGGTCTGAAAGCAATTAGCTACCTTTGTAATTTCTCTTCAGCTGTCTGATTGCTGACAAAGCATGATTTTTATTTATTTATTTTTTTTTTTTTTTTGGTTCAGCATTTTTTCATATCAAAGTAAATTAGGTGCTACAGGGCATGTTTGTTTTGTGGACGTCACTTTTACAGTCAAAACCTTAAGCTGCTGGATAAACAAGTCGTTGTAATTAGGTATGTCTGTTTTCAGCCAAACTATGCCAGAATGTAAAACCATCAGATTAATTAGATTTTGATTAAAGTGGCATGAGTATCATTGTGCAATCTCCTCTGTGCTATTTCTGTGCCTACCTTATTAAGACGGTATTCCCTTTGTAGTGTCAAATGGTCCTGCAAAGAGATGAGTAGGAGGTATTTTTTTGCATTGTTTTTTTAATTAAGAATGATTATTGAGGGAAACAGCTAAGTACAAGATGATACGTATCTGAAAGTGTTGTTTTGTCTGCTAACGTTTAAAGGAATGGGCTAAGGATGCTATCTGTGTTTTTCATCTTCATTTTAGATGGACTGTGAAAGCTTAGTAGTGCAAATAACAAGACCCCATGTAGTAACCCTGTGTAGTGCAAGACCCCACGAGTTACTGCATAAAACAGGCCAGAGTGATGTGGGATAGTATAAAAAAAACATGCCACCCAAACCAACCAAATATATGTATAACACATGTAGATTTGTTACTTAGCTTAACAAATGTCTTGTTTAGCCTAGAACCTTTAAAATGAAGCTAGCCTGCAGAAAACTTCAAGTTTAAGTTTGTGAATTTTTGGGATCTGCTATGAACTAAAGCAAGGCTCGAGGTCTTCCCAATGCAACTGCTGGAGTATGTTATAAAGGCTTGTAATAATTGCACAATTCTTTCTTTTCTGTGAGTCCTTTTCTTTCCTCCACATGAGTGGCTGTTAGATTGCTGCCATCTCAAACGTTTAAGGAAGGAACAAGACACCATCCCTGTGTTATTTTACACGCTCTTGTTCCTTACACTGCTTGGTGTAAAGGACTGCCTGCCATCTGGAACCTCTAAGACAACTTCTGGACCTTTACTGTTAGTTTAATTTTCCACTCTCTGCTGATTAGTCTGTTTCTCCATTTATTTCCCTAAACCTTGGGAATCATACCTTCATAAGGTTTTTCTAGGTGCTGGGTCCAAATTTGGCTTTGTGAGTATTCAAGAAACCTTCTTGAGTGGGTTTCTTGTGGCCTCTGCCCGGGATGGAGATGTTGCACTGTCTTCTTAGTGCAAGAAAGCTGCCAAGGCAACGGAAAAGTGGCATGCTTTATCACCCCTTTGCACCAGCTTAGCTCTGTTTTGTTAAAAGCTACAAAGTGAGACATGCCTGAATTTTAAGTGGGCAGTACTGCTTAATTCCCTGTTTGGTCCCATCGTTTGAATTCCGTATTTAATAAAAACTCCATGTTACCATAAGAGAGGATACATAGCAGTGTGTTTTCCCTGGTTGGTATGTTATTAGGTGTATTTTTTTATTTTTTATTTTTTATTCTTATTTTTTTCATTTTAATTTTTAAAAACACGATTTTCTTCCCTCCTCAGTTCTCAACCAGATGATTGAGCTTAAATTAAATACTTCCTTGTGTATGATTTTCAAGGAAGCAAATGTACTGATCCCAACTGTGCAGGAGGCCCGTGATGATGCTAGGGGCTGGCTGTGCTCACTGGCAAGAGTGCTGATGGCTCTAAGGACAGATTTCCCTGTTATGTCAAAGTCTATGTTGGTAAATGAAAATGTGGGACTGTTCTAAGCTGAAACTCTTCTGTTCATGTCTGTGAGGGAAATAAAATGTGTTCGCATTTTAGGTTATTGCATATTGTATCTACAAATGTAGATCCTCTTGATATGGGGAAAGTTTGTATTGAAAACATCAGAATTTGCTCTCAATAATGCTTCAGTAATGTTCACGCTGGTATTTGGTGTATGAGGGTAGGCAAGAAGGAAATACCTTCAAGGTAAATACTGTGTAGAAGGTAGATGTGTAGTCCTCTGACTGTAGCTGGAAAAAGAAACAGTAGTGTTCATTGAATGACCTGGGTTGAAGAGGACCACAATGATTATCTAGTTTAAACCCTCCTGCTATGTGCAGGGTTGCCAACGAAGATCTCATTTTCTCATGTTTTATGCCAGATATAAAAATGATGGTTAACTTACTGACTTTCAGAAGGAGGGGTTCTTCTAAAACTAGAACTAGAAAGACATTAATTCAGTGCGACAGTACTGCTGGTTGCTCATGCTTAGGCATCAGTATGTTTTGAGTATCTAAGAACTTTGTTTCATTGCAGTGTATTAATAACTGTGCTATGTCAACTGTTGAAATGTTTATTTTTCATGGGATACTTGCAATATATTACGATGATATTGAAAGAGGCAGTGATATCTGAGGGGGAAATAAAGATTCTTTAGTAATGTAAAATGATAATAGAAATCCAGTAAGCAACTATAGCCTTCCTTCATGATGGGTTGAAAGGTAAGTATGGAAACTTGAAAGAAAAGAAGCATATCTTAGTAGTTTATCAGTGGCACTGTTTAATGCAAACTAAATGATTCATTTGCGTGTTATAGGAGCTACTATGCCACATGTTGTAAGTAACCTTTGAGGAAAGGATAAAATATAGCACTTAAAGCTTCTCTTTTTTTAAATCTGGGAGGTGAGAGCATGATGGCTTGGCTGAGCTGAGCAGTTCTAACGTAGGGCTGCAGGAAACAATACCCTCATGTCTCTGGAAATATAAATCCGACAAAAATGCCTGTTACTCAAAAGAACTGCTTCCAATTCACCAGTCACCTTACCCACATATCCCTCAGAATGACATACTGAGGGGGTTATTCCATCGATGTGCTTTTCTTTTCCTCCCTCCTCTTCTTTTCTTCTCCACTTCTTTGCGTTGTTGCCAGTGAGCTATTCTGGTGTTCTGCAGACTGCGTTAACAAGCTAATATTGATACTTTCAGGTAGCTTATTCCCATCTGTTCTTGCGAGAAAATAAATGTTCTGACTAAATGTTGTAAGTATTCATAAGGCATTTCTTCAGAGAGGAAGGACTGTATCTTTGGTGTTTGGGGGTACAGTTGTGTTTTTCACGTGGATCTTTAAAATAAAGTGACTGACAATAACCAAATCCTTTTGAGTAGTTTGTGCACAGTTACCCCTGAGTATACTTCCTTCAGTCCTTTTCAGGTCTATATTGAACGAATACCTGTGGGTTGGGAAAAATGCTTTGAGTAGTCGTTTTGCTGTTGTTTCAGCCTATGGCTCTCGTACACCCAAATATTACTGCAGCAGCTGCTTTGGAAAGAGCAGGTTTCATGGTTACTTTTCAAGATGTTTATTGTTTAGTCTTTTTGCATGAAACAATTACCCAGGAGTCTGGGACTTTACAGAGGGTATCTGTGTTACTTAATTGTAGTGGTCTACATCTTTGTTATTGTTTCATTCTTTTTAGATACAAAATACTTAGTTTGAAAGAAACATACCAAGTGAGAGAAATGAGATGTGATCCTAAGGTACTTGGTTTTACAAAAACTAAACTGGCTGTTGGCAGACTCTCCCACTGGTGCCTTGCAGACAGATAACAAGCTAACGAATTATAGATTCTGGGTGTGTCTCCTGTTGCATTTTGTTTATTGCTGTCATGCATACATCTCATAATCAAAAAAACAATCTTTGTTGTTTGTTGTTGTACAGTGAGTTTTTCTCACTGTACCAGGCTTGGCCTGATTTCTAGAAGCGTGTTCATTTTCCCCCCGTTGATGCTGCAGTGGGATGCGGTCAGTACGTAACAACTGCCATGTTACTCTGATTTCCATTTCCTGGTAACTTGACTTTGCTGCACTGTGATGGTTCTGTTTTGTTTTTATTTTTCTTCTCCACCATGTCCCAAAATATTCTGATACCTGAACTGTTTGTTTTTTCTGTATTGAAGCATGCATGTTCATCAGCTACATTGTGTGCTTCATGCTCCGCTTTGGGGTGGTTGTTGTTGCAAGACTCTGCACAGGAGCCATGTAGTGCCATTGAACTTGCGTAAGGTGGGCTGCACCTTGAATCCTTCAGTTTCTACTGGGTGGATATGATCTATTACAGATATCCAGTCTCCTTGTCTGTCTGATTGACGTTGCTGATGACAGCCTGACCTGATCCCAAGGAGATGCTCTTGTTTTCTGGCTGCAAGGCCAATCTGATGAACTTTTGGTATTGACTTTAAGCAAAATGTCACGGTATTTTGTGGAAGTGGAAACTGTTGTCTTGACAACTAAAGTCCAGCTAATAGTAGATAACTAAAGAAACGACAAGGCCAAATATATTGTAATTCTTACAAAACTCAAACTTCCTTTTGAGTTTGAGAGCTCATTTCAAGACAAATGCATTTGTGTTTTGGATCTGTAGCATAAAGAAGTCAAAGATGAGATGACATACTGGTTTTATTGTGGAGTAGTTCATCTGTTTGCTTTAGATACTGTTTTTCTCTGGCAAAATGTCTTTCCTGTGCTAGTTTTCTGCAGAGTTGACTGTTTATATTCAGTAGTGGTTCTTCCTTACATTTAAACAAGTTAGCATTTCAAATGTGCATTGAAATTTGGGAATTGTTGTGTCAGTCCAACATACTGTTTGTATTTCAGATGAGCTCTGGCTTTCGCTTTAGGTTTGTGGTAACTTGTATCCTCCATTAAAGGTTTCATCGTTTCCTTTTTCCTCCTTCATTTACCCTTAACCATTTTAAAGTTACTTTTCGAATGTTATTTGTGGTTGGGCAATAGAGTAGAAGCAATGGCATGTAATGTGACAGTTGGAAATACTGGTAAAAGCTGTTTTTTTTCTTCATCTGTTCACTTTTACTGTTTTCTTTTTCCAGTGGGTCCATTCTAATTCTTAATAAAATGCAAATCTAATGACGAAAAGCTAATCTTGTGTGTGGTGAGCAGGACTAGGGAAGTCATCCTGCCCCTGTACTCAGCACTGGTGAGGCCTTGCCTTGAGTACTGTGTTCAGTTTTGGGCACCTCAGTACAAAAAGGACATGGAGGTACTGGAGCAGGTCCAGAGAAGGGCAACAAGGCTTGTGAAGGGCTTGGAAAATAAGCCCTATGAGTAGAGGGTGAAGAAGCTGGGGCTGTTTAGTCTGGGGAAAAGGATGCTGAGGGGAGATCTTATTGCTCTCTTCCAATACCTTCCAATACCAGGGAGAGCAGGGTTGGTCTCTTCTCACTGGTGATAGGTGACAGGATGAGGGGAAATGGCCTCAAGTTGTGCCAGGTTAAGTTTAGGTTGGATATCAGGAAAAACTTCTTTACAGAAAGGGTTGTGAAGCACTGGAATAGGCTCCCCAGGGAGGTGGTTGAGTCACCATCCCTGGATGTGTTTAAAAACCATTTGGATGTGGTGCTCAGGGACGTGATTTAGCAGAGGGTTGTTAGAGTTAGGGCAGTATGGCTAGGTTGTGATTGGACTTGATGATCTTGAAGTTCTTTTCCAACCTGAGCAATTCTGTGATTATGATTCTATGATTCTTCATTAGCTTTCATTTTGGTGGGCAGTAACCAATGCTTAGGTACTATAACAATATAAATAATACACAGACTTACCTGTAATACAGTATATCTTGTTAATGTCTTGTCCCCCTGCCCTCCCAGTGCTTCTTCCCAAAGCAGGAACGTGGGTTATGATACTCATTTCTGAAGAGAAATGATAGTCTGAGCTCAGCACTAAGTTACTTTTTGGGATATATGGTACTTTATAGGGGGAAGTATATATAATTTTTGTCAGAATACACTTAGAAACATTGTGTTTGTTTATGGCATGACATGAATGGAACATTCTGATTTATCTCCAGAACATTTCTGGAGTAGAGAAAAAGACAGCAAGGATATGGTCTGTGGTGAGGGCCTCCGTGGGTCTGTATTTTGGAGTGGGAGTTGGTGTAAATGTGTTTGGACGAGCTCACGTGTTGCGGTTCCATCTGTGGTTTTGAGAGAGATTTAGCAGTGGGGACTTTTTTGTTTTTTTTCTTTACGAGTATCTGACAAAGGAAGAATATTATATATAAAGTCATTTAAGCTTGTAACATTACCACTCTGCTGGAGCTGTGAAAAATCAGCTCTCAGGTCCCTTTATTTAGCGAGCTCTGTAATTTGGGAATGCATCATTCCTGTGTCTCACAACCATGAAGATGGCTGGGTTGCGTTCTGACTCTGTGCCTTGCCTGTCCCCTACCAGAAGTACCCTCTGCCGCCTGTCCCCTCTTGTTTCTGTTCCCTTTGCAGGAACCCCTTTGAGTGCCTGCTCTGCCTTGGGTGCAGCCTGGTGAAGCATGGAGAGGGGAGTGCTGAGGTTGGAAGGGAAGATTCTTCTGTACAATTGCTGCTGTTGGAAGAAATAGCCCAAAAACACATCAATCCGAATAATGATTGCAGATCATTTTACATGAAATTACTGAGACTGGAGGTGCTAGACAGAATGTTAGGTCCTCTTTCCCCTGTTTGAATTCATGACAGGAAGCTATCTGTTTTCCTCACCGTTTCAGAAATGTCTTAAATTTGGTGATGTTATAAAGGAGAAAAACAAAACTCAGGACTCTTAAGTTGGAGGTAAGCCACTTAGAGTTTGAGTTGCCATCCTTTTCCTTCTGAAGGATAACCTTAATGCTATATATCTCCCTCTTCCCTTGCTCATTTTACAGGTGGAGCTCTGTTCTGCTGCTGCCTGCTTCAGGCATTGACTGCTTGAGAATCAGTCTTGGGAAATCCTTCTGGCAGGGGATCCCCCTGTGTTCAGGTTTAACCAGAAGGAACCAGCTTATGCTTGCGTTTCTTTCAACAGCTGTAGAAGTGGACATTCATCAGAAGTTAGAGGATCTGCCTCTGCCTCACACAGAACTTTCTTTAATTTCTGTATGTAATGATATACTGTGCTGTAGGCGAAGACTTTGCCACCCTGCTATTATCATGCCATTATAGCATTACAGAAGTGTTTCAGGTGAAACAGATTAGTTGAAGTATTTCTGGTCATGAAGGTAGAGAAGGCTGCTGTCAGTGTTGTCTCAGTGGGAAGACCTAGGTCTCTCTTTGAGGGAAGACTTGATGGTTGGCAGCTGACCGTAGCTGGAGCTGGGCCAGTACAGCTGTTTGTGCTGCTGCGCTTCAAACCAGCGTGCTGAAGTCGTGTGGATTTAGACCAGTACTGCAAGTGGAAGTAAGGAGTTACTGTTCATGCAGATCGTTGCAGCCATGTGAACAAGTTTTGCATGCACAGGATGGATGGCAGTCCATGGGCTCTGCTGCTGAAGTCTGTCTTTCATCTAGCAGGAGCACAGTGCTGTGTTTTTACTCTAAAACATCTTGTTTAAGAAAACAAACTGTGTTTAAATGATGGTTTCTTGACAGATTGAATCTCAGTGTCAGCACTTTGGGAGCACAGATGTGTGTGCTCTGTGATCTTGGTCTCCCCAGATGTACATGAGCACACAAGTGTCGTTTGTTTGGGGAAAATGCCTCTTCAGGGGTCCTGAGTCCTGTCTGCATTCGAAAAGCTGCAGGAGGTGGCAGTAGGAATTTATAAGAAAAATAACAAGAAAAAATACCTACTTAGAAACAAGGAGTCTCTATAAATGACCCAGTGTGGAACCGGTATTAGGAAAGTGGCTGTTTAACATGCCAGCAAGGTAGTGGCTGGATTCAGGATGGAAGGTTATCATGGGCAATGCGAAGAATAACTGGAAAGATAACTTTGCCTTTGGATGGCGTTTTTGTTTATAGCTGACTTAAAAAGCAATGAAAAATCAACCCCTGAGTTAATACGTAGTGCTGGTCATTGACTTTGGTGTGAGGGGAAGGCTTCCATGCATTAACTTGGTATGTGTCAGATGAGGAACGCTGTTTCTGTGTCTCTTCCTCCTGCAGAATTGCCAGCATTGTGCTGTAGGCTTTTGCAGGAGGACTGATCATTGTCAGTGGAGCCAGACCTGCAGAATCCAGAAATTCCTGGCGTTCTGTTGTTTAATAGAGGAAGTGGATAGGCTAGTAAAATTATTTCACTTCAAGCCATCATGCTAAATATAGAAATACACGTTGTTTATTAGTTAGGCCAAGAAATTAAAGAGAAAAAAAAGTTGTTGTAAAGTTAGCCAGTAACCTGTGTGATCACTCCCAATAAATAACAACAACATATGCTACCACAGAAAAGTGGAAATGGATCTGGAATGGCTGGTTAAAACAGACTTCTGTCCATCTGTCATGCAGGCTAATAAGTAATTTCTCTTTGTTCTTGAGTGTAATAAGGGTGGCCCCATCAAAATGTCAATAAATACTGTGAGGAATGTAGAGGACCCATGTGGTTTTGGGTGGATCAGAGCCAGTGGCGTGTCTCCATCTTCTGTGTTTGTAAAAGAGTGAGAGGCTATGCTGAAGTACAAGCAGAGAATGTTCTGAAACGGCTCTTTCCAGCTTTTGAGGAGTTTCATGTAAAAGCTGAGGCTTTTTGATGCAGGTACAGTGCAGAGAGGAGCTGAACGTCCCTGTGTTGAGCTGACTGGCTTAGATTGGGAAGCGCCGCCTGCCCAGCCTCCAGCTCATGTTTGCAGCAGCAGCAGTCACCAATGCAAAGGTGACTTTCAGATTTGTTCAGCTCAACCTTTTTGTCTTTAATTATATTTAGCTAGGTGCTGGTTACTTCACATTTAATTTTCCAATGCTAATAAAGCACTCTTAATTTCAAATACTAAACTCGTGTTTGCTGTAATGCAGCCTGTGTTAATTCCGTAGCTGTCTGATATCTAATCTTTACTTCCATTTAAAAGTTTACTTGGTCTCATATGCGCTGCTTTTTTATTCTGCTGCCTTCCCCTAGTTTTTTATTTGGAAATGTCTGGAGCACCGGGGTTCTTGTTCACACGCTGCTTGCTGTGATGAGCTGCGCAAGACAACATCTGCGGAGCACAGACAGAGCGCCTGAAAGAATGCGGGGTGTGTCTGTCTCCCTGCTTATCTTGGCTCGTTTCTTTTCCCTGAGCTCCTCTCGAGGTCTGTCCTCCTACTGCCAGTCTGCAGCCTGTGCTAGCAATGCAGTGAAACTGGAGTCAGTATGAAGTGTTCCGTCGCTGGGTGAGAGTTAGCCTGGTTCATGCTGCAGCTGGTGAAGTATTAAGTGAGGTGGTAACGTCTGGAAAGCGAGTGCGGAACTGCTGTGTATAGGAAAGGAGGAGCAATTGGAATAGTATGTGGAGCAGAATAGGGAATGTCTGAGAGCATACTTAATGGCCTGAGGTGTGTGTGGGAGAAACTGTTTGATAAGCCATAAGCAGAACACAGGAGTGCTAAATTATGAATAAAAGAAGTGCGGGTACCAGTAAGAAATACCCAGAACTGAGGCGTTATTATCATTGCTTTTAATTCTTCTCATTTTGCATGGCAGGTAACTTGGATTTGGGTTAGAGCTGAGTTTGACCTATAGTTTCTTCATTCACAACCAGCCCAAACTTGAAAGCCCTTACCTTACATTTTGACGTCTTGTTCACAAACGCGTGAAGGTTTGGTGCTCCTGTCTTTCAGCCACGTGGTGCTGGGATGGGTATCAGACACCCCTCATACTTTGCTGGAGCATTTAATTCCTATGCAACGAAATGGAAGTCTTGAACAGGAAAATAGGATACTCAGTAGTCAGAACTATTTGTCTGAGGTGACCAATAAAAAAACCCCCAGCAGCTGGAAAGGAGCATTTCCTTGTCATCTGACAAACATGTAGTGCCAGTACAGGAATCCTGATGAGAAGGAACACACAGAGGGCATCTTCTTCAGTGGTGAGTGTCCTTGGTGGGCTGCCCTTGCTGTCCTCATCTTGTGGCTTTTTTCCCCTAAGATTGAGTGATTTGGGCCGTTAGTGCAAACATGGTGGGTTAATATTCTCCGAGGCCGAAAATGGATGGCTGTAGTGGGAGAGCAGTCAGTGCAAACATGGTGGGTTAATATTCTCCGAGGCCGAAAATGGATGGCTGTAGTGGGAGAGCAGTCGTCTCTCCCCTGTGTCACACTGCTCACAGGCTAATCCTTCTCTTGCCAGTCTGTGATGTAACTTAATTAATTTTAGTGGAATTACTCCTGATGCATAATTAAGCGAGAAGGAAATTGAACTGGACAATGTGAGAAGCTTCCTGTGTTGTTGCTTATCATGAAGAGAAACGGAGGACTCTGTGTTTCATTAGTGCCAGGCTTTCACCTTGAACGTGAAATCTCCCAAATGAAGCACTACTTCAGAAAAAAAAGTGCCTGGGTCTGGTGTCTGAGCTTGTGTTTACCTTGTTCTTTAGCTAACTACGTAAGCGTGGTTGTAAACTAATGAGGATGCCGAAACTTAGTTGCAAATTGCACCCTCTTCCTAAGGAGCACTGCACTGATATCCCCAGTACTGAAGTCGTTGCATCTGTCTGCACTTCTCTGCCCACCGTCTTTTGGGTTTGCTTTTAAGTACCTTAAATATACATATGGGACAGCCCGTGTTTTACTTGGGATTAAGAGCTGTTAGGGATTGTCACTAGATCCTGTGCTCCTTACTGCAACACGGGAACTAGCAGTGCGAGGACTTCTGTACCATTTCTGGTGCCCCCTATTGGTACTTCCTAAAAATACACTTAATCTTCGTGGGAACTGTTCGACAGGAAGGTGAGAGTATGAGGAGAGCAGCTCAGGACGCTCAGTTTTGTTGGGCCAAGAGCAGAGGAGCTGATGGAGGCCTGATGGCGGCTGCAGCTCCACAGAGGGCGGAGGGGCAGCGCTGAGCTCTGCTCTGTGTGACAGCGACAGGGCCCGAGGGAACAGCATGGAGCTGTGCCTGGGGAGGGGCAGCTGGGGGTTGGGGACAGGTGCTGCACCACAGGGCGGTGGGCATGGAATGGGATGCACAGGGCAGAGCTGCTGGAGTTCGAAGAATGTTTGGATGTTTGGACAACTCATAAAATGGAAAGGCACCATTCGCTTTTGAAATTAAATGTGAAGAAGTGGTTGGAAAGGCTTGCAGGTTCTCTACCATTCTTCAGGGCTTGTGAGGAGACAGCTTTGTTATCATCAGTATGGCTGGCTGAGCTTGATGTATGTATCCCAAAGTACTTGCTTTGCTCAGCGCGTGTGCTGGGGGATTATTTAGCCTTTTTTGTCATCTCAATTTTTAGGATGATTGAGTTGGGAACTCACTAGTATATTTCTCCTTGGGATATTAGAAACAGGAGTTATTAAACAGATGTTGTTTTAAAATGTGAAGTTGATCTCAGTTGGAATTTTGTGGCGTTGCTTTACTAGGTGATGACTTCTGAAGTTCACCCGCTGTCAGTAGTATCTCTTGTTGAAAACAGTAACGCCTTCGTGACCGAATGCAGTCTCCAGTATTGAGTTTCTGATGACACGCTTTCCATGTTAAAATACATGCTTTGATACAAAGGCAATTACCTGCATGGGTGAGAAATATTCACATAGTTAATATAATAAAATAAAATTGCTGAAATATGTCTTAAATCAGTTGTTGTGTGAAAGAAAACAGGTTTCAATGCTTCTTATATTTTTCTGTTCAAGAGAATTTAAACTTAAAAAAAATAATAAAATCCAAGGGAAGAGACCTCGGGCTTTACCCCAGTCCTTGGCTTTGGCCCCATATTTATGTGGCTATAATTACCTGCTTAAAACAACTGTAACTTTATTTTTTCCTTATTTCGCAGTAGGGCAGGATGAGCTGTCAGTTCAGGGAATGTTTCTGGCAATTCAGAATTTCCAGTGCTATTTGTAGCCTTCAAAATCTGAAACACCAAATGCAAGGTGTGTTCCCCTTTTGCTCTAGCCAGTACTATTTACATATAAGGGACTTCAGCTTATATGTGGGGTGGGGTAAAAAATAGAATGTCTTTGCTTTCGGGTCAATTGGTATCTGTAGCTTGAAGATCTTGGTTAAAAGCCTGCCATTTAAGGTCATTTAAAATAAATTGTATTATTTTTTAGCAAAATGTATATTTTTTTGTTTAAGATTTGAAGGAGACTCTTAAGCCATTTAGTATTGTGAAGTGATCTTTAAGTGAAGAAGTTTTCTCAAGTTACCCTGGGCATTAAAACTTGAAAAATAAGCCAAAATATAAATAAC
The DNA here is from genome assembly GCF_039878825.1 of Excalfactoria chinensis. Classification (NCBI taxonomy): domain Eukaryota; kingdom Metazoa; phylum Chordata; class Aves; order Galliformes; family Phasianidae; genus Excalfactoria; species Excalfactoria chinensis. The sequence goes on from NC_092826.1 coordinate 50,311,483, forward strand.
AGTGTCTGCACCCTAAAGAAAACACTGCCTCAGCCATCGGTAGCGTTTAATGTTTTTGTCATGTTTAAAATGCACCATTTCTTCTAACCTTGCCCAATCAGAATTTTGTTTCTAAATGCTCTTATCAAAAAGAAGATTGAGTAGTAACTGTCTGCTCCTCTTGTATGATTTGAGGACTAGGCCTCTAAAATATGGTCTCGAAGGATGCTGATGGAGCAAGTGGGAAAAGAGCAGGAAGAAAAGGGGGCCATAAAGATGCTCAGAGGGCTAAAGCACCTCTCCTATGGAGAAAGGCTGAGGGAGCTGGACTTGTTCAGCCTGGAGAAGAGAAATCTGGGTAACAGCCTTTCAGTACTTGAAGGGAGCTTATAAAGAGGTGGGAAATCAACTTTTTACACAGGCAGTGATAGGACAAGGAAAAGGGTCCAAGCCACTCTGAGGTTCTAATAAAATTCTTAAGACTGCAACAAAGGCACTATAGATTAGCACTAGCTGCAGATGCAGTTGGAAATTTGCCTGGATGACCTCATTTTTGTCATTGTTTTTGGACTGTAAATGGCTAACTCTGAATTGGACCCCATGTCATTTATTGTGAGCTTATTCCTAGTAAGTGATGAAATATTAATTTTGATGTATTCTTCTAAACAGTGTTAAATGCAAGAGTTAAAAGCAGCAGAAGGTATTATATTATTCTCAACAAACAACTGATTTGGATCAAATCTGTCCTTAATGATGTGTCCTTTGAAGATGACCCGTGATTATAACCCACAGTTTTGCTGTCATTTAAGCTGCAGGGGACGTGTATTACTGTCTTGCTCAATTGATGAGATTGGATGGATGATTGAATGATGAGACTGCAAGCCAGGTCTTTAGCTTGTCAACTTGTGCCTAATTCACAGTGACAGTGTGCATGCAAGGCAAGTGTCTGCATTCTGTCGTATTTAAGCTTCTTGTGGTCTTCTTTCTGAGTTAATGCTGTAGATGTTCCACTTCTACTAGTGAGGAAAAAGATGGACAGAAAGAGTGGGTGGTTTCTGTATACTTAATATGAGGGTTTTCTTTTCTTTGTTTGATTCTGATTCTTTTTATGTTCTCATACAAAATAAGTGTTAAGGATGTGTTACCTGTGGACTGGAATACTTAACTGCCTAAGGAAGTGGCCTCTGTTTATTATGAAATATTAACTGCCTACTTTTGCAGTTTCCAAAGCTGCTTGAATCTGTTCTCTCGTTTTCCTGATGATTTTCACACCTTTTTCCTCTATTCCTGCCCCTTCTCCCTTGTGTTGCTTTCCATTGCACAGATGTTTTCATCACTGGGTATTAATAAAACTACTGTATTAACTACTGAAGTGACACGATCAAGTCAAACTACTGCTTGGAACCGACCAAGTGACAGGTAGTTGCATGTAGTAAAGTTGCTGAAATATTTCTAGTCGTTTATGTAGATCTTTTACACGTTGTCCTGTTTTTATGGTAAAATTTCACCGTTGCTGCTTAGTTGAATCCTCATGGCAGGGGAAGAGGAAATATCTGTCTGGACCTGCTGTTTGCTGACTGCACGTCAGAAAGCAAACATGAGAATTCTGGGGCGGGAGAGAACGGTTCTGAAGTGTATACATACATAGATCTGCTTACTTTTACCCGTGTGTTTTGCTTCACTGCATTCCCTAGTGATAGTCATACTCTTTACAGGTGTGACAGTGACTGCCCTGTTGGTTCACTTACTGCTGCTCAGCCAAATGAGGTTTCTCCAAGCATAGAAACAAGTATGTCAATAGGCATATTTAACAAATATAACAAATATGTTGATCAAAACTATTGTTTGGCATGTAGGTTTTTAAGCAGCTTCAGTATACTTGCAGTATTTTATAGAGATGCGTGGATCAAATTAGGATTCATACTCTCAGAACTGTAGAAATGTGGACAGTTAAAATGGCTGCATTTGTGTTCTGGTGGTTTGACTACAGACTAATAATCATAGAATCACTGAGGGTAGAAAAGACCTGCTAGATCATGCAGTCCAACCATCCACCCATCACCAATAGTTCTCACTAAACCATGTCCCTCAACACAACGTCCAGTTGTTCCTTGAACACCTCCAGGGTCAGTGACTCCACCACCTCCCTGGGCAGCCTATTGCACTGCCTGACCACTCTTTCTGAGAAGTATTTCCTATCGTCCATCCTGAATCTCCCCTGGTATAACTTGAGGCCATGTGACTGCCTTACAAGAAGTGTAAGGGAGCCAAGTAGCAGGCAGTGTTCTGCCCTTTGCAAATGTAGTGCGTAGAATAGTATATAAACATAATGTGGTGTAATGGGAGGATATATTTGATGTATCAAGATGTGACTGTACAGATTTTCACAAGAGTTGTTTATATAAAAAATCCAGGATTGCTGCAGAGATATTTATTTTCTGAGATTTCATATAAAGAAAAGCGTTTCTTTATTTTGACTTTTTATTTAGCAGTTGTTATTAGAACTGTACAGTGTAGTTGTGAAATGATCAGTTCTCAGGGTTTCTATCAGAGAATGCACAGTGGTAGCTCTTGAGGTGATGTTATGTTTTTAGGGAAATTTGGCTGCTTTTAGAAGATGTTCGAAGCAGAGGTTCCAATGCACCTACTGACAGAAATCTTAGAAGAGGAGCTTACTAAATCGAAGGAGAAAATAATTCCTACTAGGGCTGTGTTCAAAGACTTGAGACTTCTGCTTCTGAAGTAATTTAGTACTACTTTTAAAAATACAGGTTGTGTCGTTATTGGCAAATTTGCAACCTAAATTAGGATCACAAACCATATGGAGAAGGGATTCGGTATATGTCTGTGTCAGGATACTTTAATTTACAATCTTCATGCTTGCTTTAACAAGGATGAAATAATTGGCTGTTTGAAAATTGCCAGTGAGTTGCTGTCTTTGTTTTCTGTGCCTGTGCCAATCATTACAAGACGTTGGGGTGTTATTTCTTGTTTTACTAAGTGAGCACATTATGCGCAGTGTACTTGAGAGTCTTCAGAAGGTTGAGAATGTTATTTAATGCGTCTAATGTATCGGCGTGTTTGTGAAGCGAGTATATTTTGCTGTTTGTACATTTGCTTGTAAAGCAATGGGATGAAAAAGGAGTCTCAGAAACTCAGTGTTTTTGAGATACCTTCCAGAATCTGCTGTTAGTTTCTGTGATTTTCAGGTATAAAAGTCCAACTGCCACTTCTGCTGGCTGTTGATGAGGCTTTTGAAACAATTTGCTAGAAATATGTACGGTATTTGAATAAAACCTGTGCTGCATTGGTTGGCTCTTTTTTCTCTGAGGTTGTCCAGCTTGTTATGGTTTCTATAAATTGATATACAGAGCTGTGATACGGTGGTAGAAATAACAGAAGGGCAGAACTTCTCGGGAAGAGTCTGTTACAGTCCATTTTACTTGACAAATGATTCAGCTTTTTTTCTGTTCAGTTTACTGAAGTCTTCTTCTTGCCCATTAACTTCAGATCTAGTTCTGCAGTTGTGTTCAAGTGGACCAGTGCCGTGGCACAGCGATTTGCTCCCATTTTCTTTACCGTGGCTGAGGAAGGCATTGGAAAAAAATAGTCTGGAACCCATTCAGTCAGGACAGGTTTCCTGTGTTCTGCAGTGTTCTACTGCATCATGCTCTGTGCCATTTCACCTTTATTCTATCGTGCTTCCATTCAGGAGTAATCCTGTAGATCAGCACTCAAGTGCTGTATCTTTTTATTCTTTATGTCTCTCAGGAGGTCAAAAGGCTCAACAAAGTCAACAGGAATTGTTGACTTGACAGTCCTACAGATAAAGCAGCTGGTCCATCTGGGCTTTAAAACCCCATGTTAATTCCTGATATTTGAGGTAAGGGGGTAGTTTCTTCCCAATCTTGTTACTGAACCTGATGAAGATCTGATGTGGAGGTGGTGTTGTGACTGCTTGTGGCTTGTATTTGCTGAGATATGAAATGGTTTGACATATATGTAATGTATTAAACTATTATTTTTTTTTTATCTTTGGAAACATTTTTAAATTATATAGATTTGTTGCAGTTGAAAGCTTTGATACTCTGCAAATTTGTCCCTCAAGTCCCAGGCCAAAGTAGGCTGGTCCTTTTTGCTTGCCTGGACCAACCTCTCCTATTCTCCTGTATGTGGACTCTTCCTGAGCTCTTCTCAGCATCTGTTCCTCCTCTGCCTTTTATATTTTTGCCCAGTTCTTGGAGAATTGATTCTTTTTTTTTTTCTTCCCTCAGGGCTTATGTTATTACCTTCCATAAAACACAGGTCGGACAGTTCTACTTCCCCAGGGAGTGTGAATTTTGGATGATGTGGAATATTTGTCCTAGTGGTTAGAGGAGAGTGTGGAGACTTTGGTGCAATTGACGGTTCCTGTTTAAAGAGGAAATTTACTTTGTGAGGGAAGATTTTTCTTCCACAGTTTGAGCTTTTCCCTACCATATGGGTAGGTAGGAAGAGTTTGCCAAATGTGTGATAGTTACATAAAACATGCAACATATGACAGATACGGAAAGGATTGTAATAAATGACTTCTTTGCACTTCTGCCCTGGAAAAAAACCTAAACAGAATGTTAATACAAAGCCCATCAGATTTTCTTTCCCTCTTCTGGGATCCTTTATCTTAGCGTGGAAACTGCCTGTGAGCTTAGGCTAACAACAGCCAGATCTTTTTGAGTGCTTTCTACTAGGCCAGGTTTAGGTACAATGCTGTTTCAGATTGCAGTTTTCTTTTTTCCTTTTTTTTTTTTTTTTTTTAAATTTTTAATTTTTTAGATTTAATTTGCTATTAATACTTCTTGGAAATCATGGCCTATACCTCATGTCCATTTCTAGTTCTGCATCTTCTATAACTGGGACAGGGGAAGTTTAGGTTAGAAGGAGGTTTTTTACTCAGAGGGTGGTGACGCACTGGAACAGGTTGCCCAAAGAGCTTGTGGATGCCCCATCCCTGGATACATTCAAGGCCAGGCTGGATGTGGCTCTGGGCAGCCTGGTCTGGTGGTTGGTGACCCTGCACATAGCAGGGGGGTTGAAATGAGATGATCGTTGTGGTCCTTTTCAACCCAGGCCATTCTATGATTCTATAATCCAGAGACACAAGTCATTGCTTGAAGTACTTAGATTTGTCTCCTACTCCCTTTTTCAATCTTTTCTGTTTTTAAAGCTGTATTAGTTTTCTGAAGGATAAAGTCAAGTTAAAAAAGAAAAAAAAAGAAAAAAGAAAAAAGAAAAAAGAAAAAAAAAAGGTAGAGTTGTATTTAGGAACTAGGGATTACTTTCTTTCTTTACTGGAAATATTTAGCCAGGTTGATGGTTTGGAAATATTTTCGTGAGAGCTGCTTGAGCTGAAAGTTACTGAGAAAAGTTCCATAAAAATAACTGTGAACACCAATTTATAACGAAGTAATTTCTGGCAGCCTTCAGTTTAAAAAGAGAGTGCAAAAACTTTCCATAGCAGTAAGAAAGGAAGAATTATGGATCAAAGTGATCCAGAGTTTTTGGCAAGTTGAAAAAAGAAGAAAAGAAAAGAAAAAATAGCATTTAGATCCTCTCCTTGTCTCCCCACCCCCTCCTCATCCCTCCATGTTGACTAGTTCATTTTCATTTAACTTTTCTTCCATGTCCTTTATAAGGATGACATGGAGGAACAGAGGATGGGAAGGAGGCACTTATTTCTGTTTAAAATTGGTTCCGCAGGATGGAAATTTGGCAGCATGCGTGGAAACGAAGCAAAACTGTTTGCAGAGCTCTCTGCTTCTGCATCTAATGAAACTAACAAGAAAGCTCAAATAAAGAGGGGTTGTAATGACGATGTCACCTTTTGTTGAATTTTTTTATTCATGTTGCTTCCTTGGTCTTTCAGCTTGTTGGAAAATCAGCTATCTGGTGTGAGCTGTAATGTAAATAGAGGATGCACAGCTCTGCAGAGCTCCAGGCCACATGCCAGTGAATGAGAACAAGCTATGTACAAGAAGTCTGGAAGTCAGAGGATCAAAGATGCTGAAGGTCTTACAGGGAGGGTACTTTAATGAAATCTGCAAGGACTACTTACACATGTGAATATAAGGGTTGGAATATGCCTGCTGTTAGTGCAGGAATACATGAGTGTGTGGCATCAGCGTTCTGTCTCTAACTTTTATGAATCTCAACTCTACACAAGTCAGATCTTTTTAGCATTCAGGTATAATACCTGTGCTCTCAGTGATGTGCCAGCAGGAGACAGATAGGATGGGAGGTCACAAGGACACAGTTTGCTGTGCCAATGACTTAATGATCAGCAAACATGAGCCAATGCAGGGATGGAAGTGACTGTTAATTTGGTGAAGAACAGTAGAATCTTACATAGGCACAAGAAGCCAGTTAAAAAGTGTTCTGATGCTGTGCAATTGCCAACAGTTCCACACATTTGCCAAACTGCAGTAGTTTGTGTCCTTACTTTTTATTCCTGAGGTCAAAAACTGTTAGAAAAGTGAGTAAGGGATTGTCATAATGGAAAAGTTACAAGAGAAGTTGTTACTGTGTCTTTCCTAAGTCTTAGTCATACATGAAGCTCTGTAGAAGGGGAGAGTTTAGTGGTACTTTGCCTTCCCTGGTTAGTTGGCTTTAAAATAAGGAAATGCCTGTGGATCTTTTTAAAAACAACCAAAAACCAAATGACAACAAACACACTGTAAAATTATATTGCTTTGTTCCCTGTGCATTATTTGCTGCAGGAAGGGTCAGCTTTTCTGTTATGAAGTGACGCCGATCAAACTCAGTGAAGCCTTTTGTGAGGGGTGAATGTGCAAGTGGATAGCAAGATCTGGGAGCTGTTCAGAGGCTTTTGACAGCATTCTATAACGTAGGGAGGGTAAGCTGTGTGTGAAGGAGGATCATGTTATGGACTAATACGTTGTTTGAAGGTGGGAATAATAAGGAAGAAATAAGTGGTCCATTCCAGCAGGTCACAGTATGGTTGGACTGGTTGGCGTACTCAACATTTAAAAGGAAAAGGGGCTTATCAATGAAGAGAGGTACTTTAATGATGGTATTTACTTGTTCATGATAGTAAGGTTGGAATGAACCATAAAAAAATTGGAGGAGTGCCTGACAAGACAATGTGGCCGGACAGTAGAATGGTAAATTGCAGGTAAAATTTAGTGCACATAAATGGGAAATGATCTGCAGGGAGGAAAATAACTGCAGTTCCACTGAAAAGTGATGAGCTTTGAGCTGACTGTTAACATGCATGAGTCAGTTATGAGGTTTTTGATAAACAGCAGTGTAAAACCAACTCAGTGCTCCTCACTGATGAGAAAAACAAATCACATGTTGAGCATTACTAATAAAAGGAACAGAATAAAACAGACATTATCAATATTGCTGCCGTATAAATTCATTGCTCCCCGGCATCTTGAGTAGCATGTGCAGTTCCTGCCTCCTCAGCTCAGAAATGTTACATTAGGCTGGGAAAAAACTGGAGAACGCAGCAGTTGTAAGAGATGCAGGAAGGCTTATGCACAAAACAAATTGCGTCTCTTTATCCTGGGAAGAGGAGGCATTGGGGTATTCTTGAGGTCTGTGTTATCGTGAGAGGGTGGACAGGTGTGGCTGTTCCCAAACAAAGAGAGGTGGCTCTTCTTGATACGGTGTGCCAAACAATGTTGTGTTTGCTGGAAGTTTAATTTCTGACACTTCATGCTCCAAAAAATAACACCACCACCACCACCGCCTTTTTTTCCTGTAATTATATATGCTATATAGTGGATAGGTGCATTTAGTGTTTTCTCTTGTCTTCTGTAGTTTTTTGTTGTCTATTATTTTCTGTTGCAGGTGACTATCATAGGCCTATAAGGAAGAGTGAGATTAGCTCACTTGGCTGAATTAAGTGATTTCACTGTAGGTATAGAATTGTTTCAGTTCTTTCTTTTAATGTGTGAAGAATCAGTTTTATTTTGTCTTTAGTCACTTTGCTTCCTCAATTACTTCAGAGGACGCGGTGCCTTTAGCTGGGTTTTAAAAACCAGTCATGGATTTAGTTTTTAGTGATTGTCTCTACCATTCCCTTTGTCCCTAGGAAATGACGCTCAGCATGTTTGAAAACGTCAGCTGTGCACATAGAAGTACTCTGATTTCTAATGGTGTGGTTTTGCTGAATCCTCGCTGAGGCTCTGTGCCCTCTTTAAGCATGCATCCGCTCATTAAAAGCAGCGGAGCAATTGTGCCTTAGCCCCAGACATGGCTTCTTCCTTCCCAGCAAATTGCCAGCTTCTTCTCAAGTGGTCCTCCTTTAAACACTGCTGCTGAAGTATCAGGTCCCAGATTTGGGGTATAAAAGCAATTGTTGGCTCATAGGAAGCTAGGAGCTCTCTGACTCAGCATCATCATCCTAACAGTATGACTTCTTTTTTTTGAGTATACCTTTCCCTGTGGTGGGGCTGAAAGCAGAGGAATATCGTGAACGTGGAAGTGTTTCACTGCAGCTCCTTGTACCTGCCCCAGTTGGGTGAGCTCAGTTTCTTTCTTCCAGAGGTGAGACACGTTAGTACCAAAATATAATAATACAGCAAGAGCCAGTTTTGCACTTCATGTGAGTTGTGCTTTTTTTAAGCTCCTCCATCTGCAGTTTCTGCACTTGAAATGTTAACCATCATCCATAGCTGCCTGCTGGGGACCATGGCCTGGCCTCTTGCTCAGGCTGTCACATCCTTGCTCTTTGTGCTTTGCCTAGCCTGGGGATTTTGGTTTCCCGGACCAGTTGGAAAGCTGGAACATACGTGCATCGGTCTGCGTTGCTCACTGAACCTTACCTAAGTTCTTTCACACAGTGGCTCTGCCACTGGTGTTTCTTCACTGTGCAGTGAGGCCTTCAGTCACTTTTATTCCAGTGGACAGTCTCTTCTAGGAAACTTATCTCTTCATAGATGGACTTGCAGAGTGGTTTTGGATGGAGGGGACCTCAGAGTCCACCCAGCCCCATGTTGGGCTGCCACCCAACAGCTCAGCTGCCCAGGGCCCATCCAACCTGGCCTTGAGCGCCTCCAGGGATGGCCCCAAATTCTTTTCAGATGTGCAGTATTTGGTGTGGTATTTTGGTGGGCTTGTGTGTAATGTTTTTCTTCTGAAGTAAGAGACCACTCTTGGGAAGGTTCTGAACACAGCTGCAGAGCAAGCGTGAATACCAAAGTTTAGTGGGAGCCCAGGTTTCCTGATGGTAACTTGTTGTGCTAACAGCAGATTCATTTGTTTCCTAATTAATCAGAAAGAGTGTTCTTTTTATTTCAGCCATCTGGAGGAGAGCATGTTGTTTAGCTTCTTGCTACTGCAAATTGGAGCTACACAGGAAAGAGGATGTTTCAACTTGTGTTTTTGGCTTGTTTTTCTAGGTTGAGTCAGTGCAGAGCACATTAAAACATACAGTAGTCAGCTGCAAAGTTCATCTCTCAAGGACTGTGAAAATGTAACTGAAACATTCTTCCCTGAAAGACAAGAAAATATCGACTGTTTAATTGCTTATTATTACTTATTTTGTACCGTGAAATCAATTGTCAGATACAAATGATGTTTCCTCAGCGAACAGCAGAACGGTTCTCGGATGCCGCATCTGTTAGTTTGCCATAGAGGACGTAGAACAGAGCTTTTGCATTTCTTCTTTGGGTTAACGTCAGAAGTGTTTTGCCTGTCACACAATTTGCCGAGTGTGCCATTAGCTCGCTAGCTCCTCACTCGGATCTTAAAACATTGCGTTCTGCTCTCCAGAAGCCGCTCCAGCTCAGCCTTCCTTTGGAAGCGGTATTGTTCATGTGGAATACTTTCCAAGGCGCAGACTGTCCCTATGTGATGTTTACTGTATTTTTGCCTTGCAGCCAGCAGATTTTAGTACAAACTTGCCTGGGGGTGGCCTTGTCCTATTTTCCTCTTAGATGGTTCTGGCATTTATAGAGCTTGGGAGATCGTGCTTCTGAATTTTCCAGTCTGAAGAGCCCGAGCCAAAACAGCAGGGGAGATAGCAAACCTGTACGTTGTTTGGCTTACGGCAGCTGGGACTGTTTTTCCTTTGACCTAAAGCAATGGCAGATTTTCTTGGGTTTGGTGTGGAGGGGGGGGGGGAAGAGAAGAAGAGGAACGATGTGTGAGGAAAATCGCTTTCTCTCTTTGCTTTGGAAAATACAGCTTTTCTTTAGTCATTTATTTATTTATTTTATTACCTCAATTCCTGTTTTTGCACCTTGAAGTGCAAAAAAAAGCCTCAAGTTGATTTTACATCATCAGAAGGGATTTTTTTTTTTAATTTTTTTTTTTTCTGGTAATTTATGAATACTGATCACTGATGAGAAGAGGGACCGTGCTTTGCTTTAATATTGCATTAGCGTTCTGAGCAACAACCTCTTTTTTTTGTTGATGTACCATTGCATCTGCAGAGTTGACTTTTGTTGCAGAGGACTGGCTCCTCTGGGCTTGTTAGTGACGTTCGATAGCCTTCCACCGCACTGTATTTCCTTTATGTCTTGGTCAGTGGGGAAAAAAAAATATCCCCAAAACAAACCTCTTGCCAATTAGTGCTCAAAGCCTCTGATGGGGAATGAACTTTGCTGAATGAATGTGGGAAAATTGGAAATACCCTGCAGATGGGTGGCTCAGAGAATACAGAACTCGTTCTCAGAGAGCCTTTGTTGTCTGTAAACACTTTCTCCTCAGTCTTCTCCTCTAAATGAGGCTTCCTGTGGAAATAGACTTCGCTGTCTGCCTTTTACTTCTCCTGCTCTTACATTTAGCAACAGATGTTTCGGTTAAGTTTTGCATTTGTGTAATAGTTATTTAGTTGTTCCGCAGAAGGATTTTATTCATGAAGGAATGCTTCTTCATGTGATTGTTTGATTCCCAAGCTTATGAATTCCGGGAGTGTAGGAAAGTTTCCTAAAAAAGTTGCTGAGAACAACGGCGTGTAGTGAACCTCACCACATGCGCAAAGCGGAACGCAAAGTTATGCTGAGCACTGGGGACTCATCCTGATTAAGCCAGATCCAAAAGCATCTTTACCAGCTTCACAGTGCAAATGCTCTTCCAGAGGAAGAGTTTTTCCAATTGACAACTATAGATGGAGATCAAGACAGGGAAATTGTCTGCTGTACCCTCTGGGTTCCTCAGAGATGCATGCAAATGATATTCCTACCTGTGGAGAGGTGGACCTGTGCATGGGTAAGTAACCCAAAGGATAGCAGAATACTACTGGTCATCCACACTCTGAATGAAAAACACAGGCAAAGGACTCAGACTTCTGTAAATATCCACTGCTGTGTTTCCTATCCTTGTCTTGTTTTTTGTTTGGTTTTTTTTTTCCTCCACTAGATGTAATGATTCCCATAGCCTGTCTGCTGGTATTAAATACTTCTGCTGTTGTATGCAGGAGCAGATTTCCTTTCCCGTGCTGAACTCGCTGAGGGAGGCTGTCGTCGCTACTTATTAGTTTCTGTCTTCTTTCAGTGTTCTCAAGAACATCTTCCTTAACATTAAGCAGCAGATCTGGTCGATTCTCTGTTGATATTAATTGCTGCATAATGAAGTGCCCTTGAAAGTCAGTTATGTAAATGAGCAGCCTTGAGCTGGCCATACGAACAATGCTGGCTCGGGCTTTAATTTAATAATTGGGGAATTGGAACATAAAGCAGATCTTTAAATCTGAAATTGGATAGATTGATATTTTTATTAGCCAAATTCTGATTGCGTGAACCGTGATTAATCATTGGTTTTAAAATTCAGTTTAGGTTTACTTTGCATGCAGGCAAGTACTTAAGATACAGTTGTATGTTACGAAGAACTTCGGTTCAGTTGCCTTTGATGTTTTAGTTGATTATTTTGAATAAAGTTGGTGATTTGTTGTAAAGACCAAGTAGTCTTTCTTGGAATACTTTGTGTCTGTTTTCTTCCCTTCCCGCTTACCTTCGTTATGGTAGAAATTGCAGTTCTTCCATAACAATTCTTTGTGTTTTTCCTGAAGACACATCATACCTGAGCCTCTTGGCTTATTAAAATGCCTGTTAATTCTAGACAGTAGAAGGTAGTTGCATCACCCGAATCATTCTGTCAGCTCAGGTAAAGTTTATTCATTACTGTGCACAATACCTGCGTGCTGGTGGATGCAGAGTTATTTGCAAATACAGCCTTGGCAGACCTCCTCTGGAATTCTGAACGGGTTTTCCAGCTAGACTTAGTCATTTTTTCCCAAATGTCTTGGCATAGCTGATCGCTCAGGAGTGACATATGGTAGAAACATGCTCTGAGGGACAAGTCTCCCGGATGGCGCACAGCACCACACAAGATAGACAGATGGTGGCTTATTCAACCTTGGAAAAAGTTTAATCCTACATATTGGCAAGGCGGCCTGGGTACTGAGAGAGGCACACACATGCCTGTGAAATCTGAAGCAAAGCTTTTGCGAATTTGCTTGCTGTTACTGAAAGAGCTAGAAGGATCGAGGTGGCTTTATACAGCGTAAATGTCTGCAAAACTGCCTGTTCAGCGTGCTGTCAAGAAAAAGTGAAGTCCCTTATAAATGTGGAAATCCTGGAGTTGGTGGAAGGCTGCAGAAGATAATGTTTGCTGAAATTTCCACAGCTGTTTTTAGTCTTCAGACATCTATTCAGAGTTATTGAAGTCTGAACCTAAGCACCAGTAGCTGTTTGTTAAATGAAGTTTTGAACGGCAGGAAAGGGGGGTAATTCTGTGTTTTTCACGGGTTTTAGTCATGTTGCTGTTGGTTTTGTAGAATGTATTAAAAGCACTTGAAAGTGCAGAAAACGTAACCTTCCTTTTAATTTAGTAACCTTAAGGAAATGTGAGTTCTAAAAGTTACAGATTCCCTAATAAATTTAAATTAATGTCAGAAAATGCAAATGGTACGTTGTAGTTCTGTGTAAAGAAGAGCGTCAGGCCTGTGGCTTCAGTATCTTTGTAATTAAAGCAGTGATCTCAAAGGGAAAAACGAACCCTTAGTATATTCTGTAGAGATATTTGAGAAGGAAGGCAGTCTGATATGAAATCTTTCAGGAACTTCAGTAGTGCTGGATCTTCTGAAGTCAGCACAGTGTTCTGTAGCAGTTTTGAAAATGCAGGCCCACTGAGAACAAGGAGGATTGTTTGCCATCCATGTTTTTCACTTTCTTTTTCATGTAGGTCACGCTCAGTATTCACAACCAGAAGGAAGAAGAAGAATCTCCTGACTCCCTGGACGTCAAGGATATCGCTATGTTGTACTAGGTGAGTTTAAACTAGTCAAGACTTACCTATCTAGGAGCGTTTCAGAAAAAAAAATACAATTCAGACAAACTAACCTTCTGTAGTAGGGGCATAATGTAGTCAAATTGATTTTGTAACTTTCCTGCCTTATTGTAATGCGATCTGTTTGGTATGTGTTTTGTTGCAGTCATATGTATGCATGTTTTGATGTGTGTGCATAGATAGTTATTCGTATACATAACTGTAAAGAAATCTTACTACTAATTTTTAGATAGCGGAAGATTTTGATTTATGAGCCCTGGGATTTTTTGTGGGAATATACAGATCTCAAGGAAACTTCTTAGGTGGAGGGCATGAAGTGATTTGCACAGAGCAGCCAGTGTATTAGCAGTTATTTGGTGGGGTGTGGAAGACCCAGTTGGTATTACTGTTTTACCTACAAAAATAAGTCTTGCAGATGAGACCCCTAGTCACTGAACTGTTAAATCAGTGGGCACTGAGTGACGAATGGTGCAGTGTCAGAGCCTGAGAGGCAGCTGCAAAGAGGGAAGAGAATAGTTCAGTGACCTGTTTAGGATATGCATGAAAGAAATAAGACACCAAATTCCTGCTTTCAGCTCAGGGAGCTTTTGTATAATATGATTATATGCTTACTTGGAATCTGATGAACACGAATATTCAGTCTTCCTGCATACCTTTCAGGTACTTATTCTCTTGTTGCTCTTTATTTTGCTGTGCTCCATTATGAGAAACAGTGACCATGTCATAGCTGAACCCAAATGGCGGCCATAATTGCTGCAGAACTAGAGCGGTCTCCGTGATTTTATTTTTCGCCTTCCATAGCTGTTATAGCACTACGTCAGTACAGAGCTGAGTAATTAAACTTTGTGCTGAAATGCACAGTCAGCAAAATATGATGGATATCAGTGTACTCCCAGCCTAGACCCTGCTAAGTTGACTTAGATACCATGCAGAAGAAATGAGCAGTTCAGTCGCCTGTCCAGCCCCCTTTGGCAGAGTTGTGGCTTGCTGTCACAAACTGTGCCTGTGGGCCTTTCAAACATCATTTATTTGTGAGAGCTACAATCTGGTGAGATGATTAATATTCTGCAGATCCACAGCTGACACCTTTTTGACCCAGATCTGAAGTTCAGATTTGGAAGTACCTGAATCCCTTGGAATTTTAAGGTATGCTCCATCGATTTGCTGTTTCTATAATTTATAGGTTAAAAGCGATCATGTCACTGTTAAATAGCATCGGTGTGTGTGAACAGGCCATCTGCTGTCAGGGCTGAGTCTTGCATCTCTCCGTCCAGTGACAGCAGAGGTCATTAAGCTGTGGTGACTCTCACTCCGGTGGGAGTGGTTTGGGGTAATATGGCTGTGAGAAAAAGAAAAGCACGCATCAGACCTCACTGTTTTTATCCTATGGTAATATGACATGTGGAGGACTAAAGTGGAGAAAGGTGGAGCTGGTTTCTCACAGGTTTGTATACGTGAGAGGAATAAAGGCTGACTTCTGTAGCAGGGTTTTTGAGTTAATTATGAGAGCGGCTAAAGCATGGAAAAGCTGTCTGTGTAGGAGAGAAGCAGCCTTCAGGATTTGGAAAGGAACCTGCTTACAGTTGGACTTTTTTAGAGGGTTCTGATCCTTAAGTCTCTGAGTGGCAGAGTAACAGATACAGTCTCATTTTGTCAAGACTTGTGTACCTTGTGCTTTTCATCATTGGAGTCTGAATGTTGGGGTGTTTGGTTTTTTACTTTTTTTTCTTTTTTTTTTTTTTTGACTCCTCCAAAAGTTTTGTGTGTTTTGCTTCAACCATTGAATATCCTGGAAATGCAGGATACCCACTGGCTGATCTTTGTGTTCAACTGGCTGTGAAGTTTGGGCAGGATGTGGGTTAGTGCTAGCCAGGGAATCCTGTGCCATCCTGCTCTGCCAGGGCTGCTGCTTTGGAGATGTGGTAATCAATAGCAAAAAGTGAAATGCAGAAACTAAGAAAAAGCTATGATGGGAAGATAGCTGATCCAAACTGAAGGAAGCTCAGAAGATGGTTAGGACAGGACACAGCCACATGTGCAGCATGGGGAATTCTGCCATTCTAGTTCCTGCTACCTGCTTATGTGTTGAGAGAGCCACTGCAGTCAAGGTTGTGTTGAAACTTTTCAATCAGGACTAAACTATTTTGCTACATTCCTTAAGGAATGCATGTAGTCTTTGTTGCAGGTGATTCTAAAATGTGTTTTTAAGGGTTGGTTTAGCCAAACAGGGAAGGAACAACTTAAAAATCCTCATTCAGTGAGTAATCTGGTGGTGGTAAGTGTGAAGTTGTGATTGTCATCTTTATCGTTCCTTCTTGAGAGGTGTTTGGAGGTGTTCATTCCTAATTTAGGACTTAATCCCTTCTCCTCCCCCACTCCCAACCCCAAATCCATCTGAAACCCCTAGGTTAAGCTGCGCACTGGAAGTGATGTGCCTCAGAGTCCTAAATTCAGGTAAAGCTGAAAATGGCTGCACTCACGTCTATGCTTTCCATCCATCCCCCTTTGTTCCTTCTCCCTCCCTCTTCCCCTTGTGCTCGCTTGCTCTCTCTTTAGTTTAACACAGTTGAACAGCAGTGAAGTGTAAAATGTGCTTTTGCCAAGGTCAGTTTCTTGTGATTACTCGCCTGTGGCAACTTATGCCAGTTGCAACAGACTGAGTCTCAGCAGTCCACAAAGTCACACTGGTGCTTATGCAGAGGACACCCAGTGTAGGTTATAGTAAGTATAGTTTGGAATAGCCTGCAATGCTGCTGAATTTTAGCAGCTTTACTTAACTCTTCTCATCTAGCTTGTGCATATTTCATGGTTTGGAGTCTGTTCCACAAAGCAATAGATTGTCATCTTCTCCAGAACCCTTGAGGAGGAAGTTCATGTTGTTAGAGGATGGTTGATTTCTTACAGTGAGTTGCCCAAATTTCAGGAAGTATTCATAGGAGAAGATACAATAAAGAATCACCAACACACTGCATTTTCTAAATGTTTTTTATATATGTGTGTATAAATATATATAAATTCTATTTGCTTGCTCTTGGAGGAAGTCATATCAAATTCTTCTCTATTTAAATTGATAAAAGACTGAAAAGAAAATACATATCTATGTAGGAAGAAGCATTATTGAAAAGCGTAAGAAGGCTTAAAAGGAGAACTGAGAAGACAGTGATACACAGTCTTTATTCACTCCTTGAAAAAGTTGCATACACTCAAGGAACTTCTAAAATTAGAACCTAATAGTGACCTTGCTTGCTGTGACAGGGGAAGGAGCGTGAGATGCATGAACACCTGTTTTAGGAAATGTGAATTGTTGAATCCCCTTGTGTTGTGCATACTGAATTGGGTACCACTAGGTAAGAGGTACCTCCGTTTTCATTCCCCTTTCTGATATTTGAGTAAACATATCACTTTATGAAAAAAAAATGTGTTTAGAACAGGAAAGCGTGAACTTACTGTGTTAGTTTGCTCATTTGTGTTATTGTTGACAGGACTCAAGATATTTTTCATTCTCAAATGCGTACTTCTGTAGGAAGCACTTTGCTCTTGAGCTCTCTGCTGATTTGGAGGTTACCTGTCCGTCACTCCTGATTACTAGAGAGGCAAAAAGAAATCTAGATGATCAACTGAAGGGCTAGAGCTGAACTTCAGAGGCCTTTGAAATTCAGTTAAGTGCAGAATTTTGTTGCATAAAATTGGTTATGCATTTGATTCATTTTGGACCTATGTGTTGCTATATTAAACACTACTCTCTCACATTTGGGTTTGGAATGATTCTTGGACGTGAATAAAATATTGAGTCTGCAACTTGAATACTGATCTTGTAGACCCCTGTGTGCAAGAATGTTCCTGTGAAGCTCATTGAAACCCCTACAAAGAAAGGTGGGGACTGAGAAGTCATTTGAAGCACTTTAAAAAGGGCTCATTGTGTATTTTCTGTTTAGCTTTGCCTCCAGGCTTACACAAAGCATTTTTTGAGGCAGATGCTACTTGTTGCTTTTTTGCACACATGGAAGACGATGAAATTAATCTTTTGTTGCAAGTATGTTTTGGACTGAAATTTGCTTATCTGTTTCTGCTGCTGTTCCATCCTTTATTCCTTTGCATTTGGTAACATTTATATTGGCTCAGCTCTTATGGAAGAATATGCTTTGATAGCTCTGTTCAGACTTTGTGAAGACTGGGCTGGCTGCTTAATGTGTCTTAAAGCTGGAAATTCGTCATGGAAATGGGGAGTCTTTTGTGTGACTGTGGTGAACAGGCATGTAGCCCTTGCAGGGATGCAATTTGTCTTCCAGTTGTTTTGGAGAGAAAATGGAAATGAGTGCTCCCCTTAGGAAGAAACTAGCTGAGGAGAAGCGCAGGTGGTGGGTCTTCAGTCAGCTGAGTACTGAACAAAAAGGATGTTCTTGGGTGCAGTGAAATAAATGAGCTTCGTTGTCTGCACTCACCAGAATTTATCCCAATCATTTAGCTTAATCTTAAGGAGCATGAGAAAAGGAAACGACTACTCAGAAGGCTTTCTGGAACATTCCTTAAGATATTCCTGCAGTGGGCTGCTAATGATGCATGCTCAGAGCATTTCCTCATAGTGTTTCCAGCACAAGCAAAAGGTTGCCCATCAAAATTGAAGAAGCTTACACAGTCTGAAGTCTCCCAAATCTATGTACAGAGCGACTGAACACTTTTTGAAACTCACCATGTGCTACCTTTGCTATTCCTCAAATTCTTGACTTAGTGTGGTAGCAGAAATGCTTTGCTGTGCATGCTGAAGGTAGGTGTTTTCTGATCTGCTGAGAGCCCAGAGCCCTTGACAACCTGCAAGATGCACAACTTAATTTTTTTAATTGGTGGATTGACGTGTGAAAGGTTGCTCAGAGAGGTGGTGGATGCCCCATCCCTGGAGTCACTCCGTGTCAAGCTGGATTGGGCTCTGAGCAACCTGATGTAGCTGTAGGTGTCCCTGTTCATTGCAGGGAGGTTGGACTGTAGGTAACCTTTAAGGGTTCCTTCCAACTCAGACTGTTCATAGATTCTGTGAAAGCTTGTTAAGTGATTTATCCCTACAATTTCTTGTAGTTTTAAAGGGAGTTCTCTAAGTCAGTATCTTAGTTTGAAGATACTTACTGTGCTAATTTGGATGAGATGGAAATAAGTGTTTTGATATATGGATTGAATTCTGTGTTGCTAATGCATCTGCAGTTTGTCAGTACCACAGGAGGTTTGTGTTGTGCACCAAAACTTCCTTCTCTGTCATGAACTCTCATGTGTTGAACGTTCATGAGAGTGCTTTGTTTGGGAGTGATGTTAATGTCCCCTCTTAGCATTCAGTTCACGTTTGGTCTTAGGGGAATATCTGAGAACTTGAAGCCAAGTAAAGAGAAGTCAAGAAATTTAGAGGAAGTGTTCTCAGGTTCTGTTTGGAAGATGTTTTTTCCAAACAAAGTCCTGTGCAATGGTTTTCACCTTTATGTCCTTAGAAGGACATCCATGGATGTTGTGTTGAGGGACATGGTTTAGTGATGGTTTTGGGAGCTATTGGTAATAGGTGAATGGTTGGACTGGATGATCTTTTAGGTCTTTTCCAACCTTGGTGATTCTGTGAAAATGAAAGGGAAAGCGGTTGATAAATCATGTTGTGTTATTTCCCATTTTAATGGTAAGATTATTTTCAAGCTTTTAGAAAGTGTTTTTATTAAGTGCTGACTTTTCCATTCCAGTTATGACCAGGCAGCATCGTTCTGATAGTTTCCTTCTTGTCAGATGGGCAAAGAGCAATGACCGAATGAATGCAGGAGGCAGGATTTCTTATGGTTTGTTACAGCTTTGACACCTGAATCACAGCAAGGACTGGGACAGTCTATAATGTGACTTCAGCCTCCACGTGGAAAACACTGGCTGATAATTTCCTGCCTCATGGGTGCACGTGAAGATTAACTTCACAGAACAAGTGAAGTATTTATTAATAAATGGCTATTCTTGGTATGTCACTTACTTGTTCCTAGCAGTGACACTGCTAATATATTGCTCCTGAGAGGAATGTAAGCGAGCGCATAAAACAAAAGAGACACATTTAAGTAATTTTATCATCCTTCATGAGAGCGTGTATATTCGGTAGTGTCCATGTTAGTACTCACTGTTCTGATGATTTTAAACTGTTAGAGAAGAAATGCCTCCGAATGAGAAGGAAGATGGCAAGGTCATGCACTGCAGTGCTTGGTAATCTTTCTTTAACGCAGCACATATTTTAAATCCAGCTACACTGTAGAAGTTTAATCTTGTTGCATGTTTTCTGCAGTACAAGTGCGATGTATGATTAAATTGTGAAGTGTTAACAGCAGCCTGGCAATTCTTTTAAATTCTTTCCATTTTTGTATCACAGTTAAAGAGACAAAATATTTTGCCAGTCCGTTCCCAGTGTCAGAGCTGTCATTTGCTCTGTGACGGGAGATGTGGGAAAACAAGCATTGCTTTACATTTCTTTCAGTGGTCAACTCGAAGCGTATGACTGAACAAGGTCATAGCAGTTTGGAAGGAGTTTCAGATGCTTCTGTTATTTTATTAGCTCCTGGATGAAAAACCCTCTGGATCTATCTATCTATCTATCTATCTATCTATCTATCTATTGTTTCTTTATAGGTTTGGACTTCTGTATTTAATCTAGTATAAATTTAGAAAATAATGTTATGGTAAATATCCTTTGGGTTTAAATTGGAATTGCTTTGCAGATCTTCTACTTTTAAATGTGGGTTGGAAGGAAAGAACTGTGATGAATTTGAAGGGCAGAGGAGGGGAATGCACTTGAAAACCTGGTTTGCTGCAGGAGCTCAGGCACAGAGGTCATTTTTGATATGATACTGAGTATCTGAGCTGTTGTCTGGAAGGAACAGCAGTGAACTCTTTCTTGTACACATTGGTTGCTGTACTATGGGGTCACTGCACAGAGATTTATTTCAGTGTTAAATAATTTATCCAGATGTTAAATTTGGGAAAAACAAACAAAGAAATTTAGCAGCTTTACTAAGTCTCAACTGCTTTTAGAAATGTGTTCTTTTAAGGTACTGGCAGTGATTGAGCTGGTGCCTTAATGAGACTTCTGTTGTGCTTTCAGCCAGCGGTCTCATTGCTTTGCCCCCACAGTTGGCATGAGAGTTTGCTCTGCAGCTGCATTGAAGGCAGCCCAGGAATGTGGTGTGACATCTCAGTGTCTTCTGCAGGGCTCACTGCCTGCAGGAGCTGCTGAAGGTGACTGCTGGGTGTTTTGCAGCCATTGTGGTGTATGTACATGGAACAGCACGATCCAGATCTGAAAACAAAATACTTAATTTACGATCTCTTTTACATGTTGCATTTAAAATGAGAGTTTAAGTTTCTATCTTATTTTATTGATGGAGCTTTTTCTCTCTCAAGTATTAAAGCTGAAGCAATGACTTGTGAATCACTCGCATTGTCCCACTTACAGACTAACTTGACTCATCAGAGATTTTTCTTCTGGCATGATTTGAGGGAAATGCCAGTTTTTTTGTGGTTTCTAATTGTTACTGACTTCTTGAAGAAAGGCAAAGAGAAGGAGAGGCCAGCTAAGCAGCTGATTTTATTTAGGTTTGTGCTCCTGAGGAGTCTCATCATGCAATAAAATGTCACACGATTGCATAAGGGAGCCTATAAGATGCAGATCTCTGATTCTTTAGCATCAGACAAGGATGGTAACAAGTGGGTCCAAGAGTGCTTTGTTATGCTCGTCGTTCCTTGTCTGTTCTTTTCAATAGTTTTCCAGGCATATAAGAATAGAAAAGAATTCATATCTGGGAAGCTCTTGCAGATAAACTCCCAAAGATGAGGCTTTTGTGTTTCTGTTTTTTCTTTCTTTTTTTTTAGGTTTTCTGTACACTGACTGTTTAGCAATATGTATTTGTAAACTCAGTACATGGTCGTGTGACTTCTGCTGTACTTTATAATCCTTATTCTATCGGATAACATTAAAAATAATGTAACACTTAGCTTGTGGTATCATCAAATGCACAATGTTGTTCAGTGCTCATGTTAGTGGACCTTGTAAAGCACCGCTGAAGTTGGGCTTTGCTTTCCAACTTCCACTTTTATAATAACCTAGAATTAGCCCATTAAAGCACTGTCAGAAAAGTTTCTCTTATTACTAGGAGCAACCATATATCTATTTTTGTGTTACTGATTCATACTGATTTTGTTCTTGTGTCCAAGATCTAAATACTTCTGTGTCTTCTGACAAAAGTATAGAAGCTTTTAGCTAAGCTTCTTAAAACCTCAGTTTGTTCTTGTGTGCATTCATTAGCCCCGATGGCTGAAATCTTTCAAATCAAACAGATTAAAGTATTTATTGCTTGCATTACATAATCGCTCTTTCTCACTGTATGTTCATTGTCAGGACTTGACCAAAGGGATTTGTTTCATGCGGTGCAAAACATCCTTCCCAATTATCTCTGAGGACAATACAACTAGATCTGTCAGCTGTACAGTGAAGGAGCTATGTGAAGTATTTCCTTCAGAAATTAATACTTTTTCTTTTTGCCACATGTGAGCTCTCAGAATCCCCATGCCTTCACTCCCTGACCAATTAGTAGGTACTTTTAGTAAACTGAAGCATTTGTAAGAAGTCAGTTTACATCATTTATGATGTAGAAGTCTGTGGAGCAGCTAGAAAAGAGAGAAATGTAATGTGGAGGATTTCTGAACGCACAGATGATGAACAGATGAATCCGTCCTGGGTAAGATGCACAGATCTCTGCAGGGAGGTGAGAAGCCAGACTGCTCTGCTGCATCCCGTTGGTATGTGGTCATTTGTCTATAGGGAGTGAAACCTCCTTGGTTCTCATGCAGGTAAATAGGCTTCTTAAATTGCTGGCAGTATCCTGAGCTAAATAGTTCTTTCCTGTTTCACCATGAGTGGGAAAACTTTTTTTCCGGGAAAGAAACAGGACTGAATGATATCTGTGCCAGTAATATTTATTGTAGGACGTTTCACTGTGGTGTAATCTGTGACATGAAGGGTTCTCACTTTGGGTGATTTTTGCCTCATTTCAAACTGACCCGACAGCAGTCCTTAATTCCAAAGGAAAAGGAAAATTAGCTCTCAAATTCTTCGTGTCTGTTCTTAGCCGGAGTCATCCAGTTTTGTTGATGATGATGTCATCTGTTGCATAACCCGAAAATAGGGAGCCTGCTGCTGCAGCATCCTCCTTTCTTGGCTCTGCTGGGAGGCTTCAAAGGGAGACTGTGTGCGTGAGGTGACTGCGCTACCAGCAAGACCAGGGCATCCAGGCATATGTTTAGCAATGGAAAACAACAGCACAAAGGAGCGATGACCACACAGTTGAGGCCTTCTGAGCTGTTTTGAAGTTCGGGATAATTATTTCAAATTTTATACCGCTGAAGATCAGAGAAATTCCCTGAGATTAGATTTTGTAGCTACTGGATATGAGAAAGTTTTTGATGATGTATGTCTTGAAAATGCGAGGCATGGTTTCATTATGTGTGATTTTGTGTTGCATCCTGTTGCTTTCTTGGCTATCTTGTTTATAAAGCTTACAATTTATTTTATTTTCCCCCATGAAATCAGTAGAAAAATTACTTTGAAAGTAAGAAAAGAAAGAAAGTAAGAAAAGAATTGTTAGTAATAGATTTGTCTGAAGGTTGGACAGTCGTTTGGAGACTGTGGTTAACAAATGAACAAGGGAAATGTACTGATGTTTTTGAATATTTATTTTCACAATAAATTGAAAGAAATTCTCTTAATTGTATCCCCAGACAGTCTGCGTGAAGGTGCCTTGTGTTTCAGGAGGTACCTCATTTAATACTATCTAACTTACCTCTCAGTAAATGACTTTAATCAAAATTTCTTTATCCATCATGCTTTAAGTGTATTGTATTTTGTGATTCAGCACGTGCTTCTCTATATCATCTTTTTCAACACCACATGTTCTGTTTTTTCACTTTAAAATCAGAATATTATTCTTTAAGGGCATAAGAAAAATCTTAATACTTATCTGTGCTGATTTAGCAAATTGTCTTAATGGGAATTTTAGAGAAAATTGCTATGATACAAAATATTAAATACAAAGAAGCCACACAGCTTTAACACCACCAGCTTTATGGCCCTGTTCTAGCCCACGTTCTTTTTGTTCCTATCAGTTACTGCAGTAATAGGTTGTGTTTTCTGTTAAAGGGAGAATGGTGGTTGCTTGATGTTTTTGTAGGCATCTGCTGTACAGGCAAGGCGGAGGGAAGGTGGAGTTGAGTGGGCTTACTCCCCGTGCTGGTGCCCTGTTGAGCTCTCTGTGTGATGAGGTGGTGCTCATGGCATTGCCATGCCTTCTGCTCTTGCAGCAGTTTGGTGGTTGGCATCTATTCAGTGTTTCTCATATGGAATCGTAGAATCACCAAGATTGAAAAAGACCTCCAAGATCATCCATTCCAACTGTCCATCTATCACCAATATTTCCCACAAAACCGCGTCCCTCAGTGCAGCAACTGAACACCTCCAGGGCCTGTGATTCCATCACCTCCCTGGGCAGCCTGTTCCAGTGCCTGACCACTCTTTTCAGAGAAGCTTTTCCTAACATCTAACCTGATGGCTACAGTGTGATTACTTTTGATAGACAAGTGCTGAGGTGTTGCATTCTGGTAAAATTTAAAGTGCTCCTCTTGTGCCTCCCAAATCTTTGGGTTACTGTTTAAGTAGAACTTTGAATTCCAGAGTCAGGCACGCTCTTCCTTTCCTATTTTTCCTCTTTTATGATCCTTACTGTATACATTTTCAGTACTATGTTGTAATGAATGTTTGTTTTGATGACTACAGGAGGAAGGCATGGTTGGGATTTCTCTTTGTTCTCTTGGACTGATTTGCTCTCTGTGGTGGTGCCAGGTTCCTTCACTGGTTCTTCCTCCTGGTGTGGGCAGGAAGGATGCACTGTCAGGCCAGACTCCTTTGAGACCTCAACTGTTGAACTCCATGAACATGAGCAGCTTGTGTGCTTTCAAAGATGTCTTCTTAGTCAAATTCAGAATCTTGAGGATTACAGAAGGTATTTTCCTTATGTAAAACTACCCCAGACCCCATTCCATTTCTTGGAAACAATGGTCTTGGGAAGTTTTTCTTTACCAACTCTGCCTTTTTACCGAGAGCCAAATAATAATTTTCTTTGTCCCCTTTCATGAAACAGCTGGCTGAAATTAAAATACTTCAAAAATTAAGTCTAATGTGTAAGTTCAATATGAAAAAATTTAGATAAATTTTTACATTTTAATGCAGTTAGAGATAACTTCAGGGATGGGCAGTGCTCTGATCTCTACTTGTAAGTCTAAAGGGCAGCTGAGAATGTTTTCTGCCATCCATGTAGAATTTAGAATATATAGCTCACTAAGGCTAATTATCAGTAAAGATTAAATGATCTTTAGTTTCTTTCCCTTTGAATCTTCTTGAGGTGAAATTTTGCCTACACTGAAGTGTGTGAAAATTTAACGGGCTAGCAGGTGTTAATAGAATGGCTTGGGTTGAAAGAGACCTTAAAGATCAGCCAGTTCCAACCCTCTGCCATGACCAGGGTTGCCACCCACTAGATGCTGGGAGTCTTCTCTAGGTTTCTTTTTCTTAGATAGGAACTTTATCGGAGATGCTTTAAATCTTTTTGCTGCTTGAGTCCTTAAGAGGAAGACAACATGTTACGTAAATGTGGTTTTCTTTTTTATGCTCTTTACTATGCTGGCTTGTTGTGCATGAGTTGGATTTACCAGACATCGTGACATTGTGCTTGCTGGTTCCTAGTTTTGGAATCCCAGCTGCCTTGGAGAACACTGCTTACCGTTTTGAAATCTAGGTTTACTAGTTCTGTTGCATCATGCCGCTCAGTTGCTGTTGTGTATATAATAAAATAATAGTGCAGCCATATTTTCCTTTGATTGTTTGTCCCTTGATTTAAGTAGGCAGTGGTTTTATTTCTTCACTAATCAGCACTATCCTTTCATGGTATATTTTTGAGCTGCTGTATAGTTTCCCTGAAACCTTGCAAACCTGGCTCTTAATATGAGGGCTGTTTCTTGTAGGCACGGCTGGAAAAATCAAGCCTGTATTTATCTTGTTGGAGAAACCCTATCACCAGTTTACTGCTTGTAATAATAATGCTGTTAGGCACTGTTGAATAGCTGTTCTATCTTTTTAAATTTCTGTCTCTCATTTTCCTACTCGAAAAACAGATCCATGGCAGTGAAGTTGCATGTGCTTACTGGAGCCTCCTCTTCTCCTCTTTTTGGGTCATTGAATTCTCTGCTTTTGAGAGCCTTTTGTACTCTGTTTTTGTGTTGAGGGTATTTTTGACAGGGACTCAATACTCGAATTGCTGTTTTAGTTACTATGGAGAAGCTTTCCCACAGGAAGGCTTCTGCTGTGTTTTATGAAGATGGTCAAACACTGAATTTGCCCAACTTCCTCATAACTTGCAGTTAAGAAGTTCATTTTGTAACAGTTGTCTTTAGGCTAAAAATTCCTTTGGCTCATGTGCTTCCTTTTAGGCTTTGCAATCTGTGGTGTCCTAATGAAAAAGATGAGAAGCAGGATGAAAAAAGTAGTATATCCTGCCTATCTCAAGAGAAACGAATGTGCTATTTTATGCCTCTCTTGGAAATGAATTTATTTGGGGTTTCTGGTGTATGCTGAGGTATGTCTGCTGATTCCTCCACTCGTTGGTGCAGCTTCTGTTGAGAGGTCAGTATCATATGTAGGGTGCTAGATTGTGGTGTTCTCCCTTATGTCCTGGAACGGGAGTCCTTTAAATGTTTATTTCTATGTGGAACGCTTCCTGGGTCTGATGCTGAGTGACAGCAACACATATGCTTTGATTCATATGTTGGACTTTTTTTCTGGTACCTTCTGTAGTTTTTCTTTGTATCTGGTGCATTGAATACCGCTTAAAGAGCTAGCTGCATTAAGTATGGTTCAAAGTGGCAGCAAACCATATGAAACTGAGAACTTTACCCAGAAATAGATTGTGAAAGGTTCTGAATGCATTTTATTTTCATCTGCTCTGTTAGTGTCTTTGCTGATTGAACGCTTACTCTTAAGCCCACTGTTCTCAGGCTGGTGAGGTCGTGTGATTTTTACTTTATTTTATTTTTTTTTAGCTCTCACCTCCTCCAGTGATAGGAAGGCAGTACTGTATCCTTTGAAGGGCCCCAAGATTTCATAGCATTGTGCTGCAGTGCAGGCTTTCATACCAATCCTGTGCAGTCTACTGTGATGTGAAGGGTAGGAGAGCTTTTTTTCTCCTCATCCTTTTATTTCTTTCAAATCACCTGTTAAATACCCAAGAGTGAACTGACTTTGGGGGGAAAAGTTTTCCACATAATAAGGAAAGTTGGAGGAGAGGATATTCACAGAGGAAAGAGTTTTTCTAGGTTATGCTTAGAGTATTATTTGGGTACAGGAAAGACTTCATAACACGGGGTTAAGCCTCAGCATCTCTTTAAACTCCTACCTGAACTTTCATCATTTGTCTGTAAATAGAGGTATGACAAAGGCCTTTTAGCTGACTGATATCAGAATACGAACGTGTAGGAAATGCTTTCTGGTTCTGTTCTTTTTCAAGGCATCATACAGGATGAGGAGGGAGTATGCTTATATAGCAGGATTTAAGGCTTCAAAAATGGGAGGGGTAACAATGTTATTGGAAAAGGTGTGTGAGGAGAGAGACATAAAAACTCTCTTGTCTGAGGTCACCCTGCAGCTGATTTTCAAGCGTTGGGAGTTAAAACCAATGTTGTGTCTCCTGGCCTTCCTAGCCATAAAAACATAAATGTTTTTCTTTCAGAATTTCAGTACTGAAATCCTTAAGTTAAATCTGAAGAAGTTCTTAAGCTGCAGGGAAATTGTTTCCTGAGCAGATGACTAAAAAGGCCCCAAGGGCTCTTGGGTTTTGCTTCCTCTTCCTCTTGTTGTGTGTCTCTCTCACTGAGCTTGGCAAGACAAAGTCCGTGAACTC
The DNA here is from genome assembly GCF_039878825.1 of Excalfactoria chinensis. Lineage (NCBI taxonomy): Eukaryota > Metazoa > Chordata > Aves > Galliformes > Phasianidae > Excalfactoria > Excalfactoria chinensis. Next base: position 50,338,758 of record NC_092826.1, read on the forward strand.
TTGCAGAGGATAAAGACTGGAGCTTGTTGTGTATAACCAAAAGCAAGCTGACAGATAGACTCTGTCAAAGTGACAGTTACTTTGTATAAAACGTTGGTGATAGATGGGAAAGATTTTGTCATTGAGTTTTGCCCAAATTGTGAACATTTCCAATTGTGTGACCTTTTCTAGTTTAATTAATGTAATTTTTAAGAGCAGAGGACATTGTGATTAAGGAAGACAAATGTTGTTCAACTGCGTTACAGGGCTTGATGCCTAAATTTGGTATGAGGTCTGATGTTCACTGAAGGTTTACAGAAATGAATGTAGCTCTTAGAGAAGGGTCATCTTGAAAATCTAATGCATATGGAAGTTTCTAATATCATCTGTATCTCTGGTATATTTGCTGCTTATTAAATCAACACTTGCATTAACATTGATGAAGGAAGCAGCAATTGGAATATGCATGGATGAAAAAAAAAACATTTCCTGCAATTGGCCCAGCAAATTCTAGTCTCTTTGAGTACTCAGACCTCAGTAAATACATATGAAAATGGAATTATTGATTCATGTTCACACGTTTTTCAGTTAGGTTCCAGGGAGAGGAAAGGCATCAAGAGCAAAATACTGGGGTTTTGTAATGTGTTGAACCATAAGTACCTCACTGTATGTTCAGTTTAAAAAAGTCTGATGAAGTTTCTATCTGTTTTGCTTTGTATTCAGAAACAGAGTTTATTTCCTTAGAAAGCAGAGACTTCATGTTGGTTGCAGACATGCTAGAATAGCTTTGGTGTTACTATGCTCATTTCTTTTTATTGGAGCATGGAGAGTTGCATGGCAAACTCTCCTAGTTATCACATAGTATGGAGTTCATGGCAGTAACCGTCAGCTGCTGAGCAGATGGATTCTAGTCTATGGCAGCTGTAGTTGAGCATGGGGAAGGAGATAGGTACCCTTATGCCTAATACCAGAATTAATCCTTCACAGCTCTGAGCAAGTAGGCTACCTGTTTCCCAACACAAAGGGACGGGTGGATGCCAAGCTGTTCTTGCCAGTCCATGGGGAAGCTTCTTGCAGCCTGAGGAGTAGTCTCCATCTCCACAGAAAGCTGACACAGAAACTGGGCAGTGTCAACCAGAGAAGTAGGACTTTCAGATTAGCATCTGAAAACTATGATCTATCAGAAGTACACGTGAGATATCCTTACTTCCCTCCAAAAGTTGCGTGCCATTCTGATGCTGGCAATGTGACCATTGTATGTTGAATCAGCAGACAGAATTAGGAGAGAGTTGTTTCTGTGATTCCTGCTTGTCTCCTGCAGCCCTCTTGGAGGTGAACTGAGGGGAATGATTCTTCTAGATCACAGCTGGAATATAAATGCCATCTTCTTTTGTGCTTTTAGAGAGGCGTGTCAGGTGGTGTGCTGTATCTGAAACAACTGTTGGCTTCTTTCACCAGCAGGAGATGCCAGTGGTTGTTCTCCTGTCTGTAAATTATCCTTGAATGTCTTTGATAATGTGGTTGGACAGACAGCTGCATGCATTTCCTTTGTCTCACTGTTTTGCTTTGAATCTCTTTTCACCATGATTGGAGCTTGCACTTCCTCAGTCCCACAGGCTTTGGTGATGTCACTGAGTAAATGTCTCTGTCTCCCACATATGTTCATAGAATTGTTTGAGTTGGAAGGGACCCTTAATGGTCATCTGGTCCAACTCTGTTGCAGCAAACAGGGACACCCACAGCAGAAGAGGTTGCTCAGAGACTCTTCAGCCTGACCTTGATTGTCTCCAGGGATGGGGCATCGATTGCCTCTCTGGACAAATGTGCCAGTGCCCCACCACCCTTATCGTAAAAAATGTCTTCTTTGTATTTGGTCTGTGTTGTGCAGTTTCATGGCTTCCCTTGGTAGATCAGTTTCTATAGCAGCCAATTCTGTGAAGAATAATAGAACTGTCTGCCGAGTAATTAATGATATGAAGGTGAGTAACTACATGAGGCTGTATTCACACAAATGAATATGTGGACTGTTCTTCTGACCCTACAAAGTAGAAGTTACCTGATGGTAGCGGGAGCTCTCTGAGGAACACACACTGTACACGTATTCTCTTCGTATCTACAGCTCCTTCAGAGTTTGCAATTGCATTTCTGCAGCTGAAAGGAAGCCAGAGGCGTCCTGAGCATGCTCTGTCATATATATCTGTGCTCTAAGCAAAAGGAAATGAGACGTTTGTGTCTTCTTCAGAGATGAAAGTACTCTAGTCTTGAGCATTAGCATCTCTCACTCTTGCCACTGTGATGTGTGTGTGGACTTGTGTCTGAAGAGCTCTTATTTCTAGAGTGAAAATTTTTATGACAGTTTTCGTTCTGCATAATTTGTTCTCCCTTAACGAAATGATTACAAAATTACTTGAAATAGGCTGCATTAAATGCTGGAGAGGAGGTAACGTTTAATCTGTGAATTACAGCTATCTCCTGTGTTGTTTCAAAGAATTACAGGTTATTCAGGACAGCAGTCAGGACAGCTGCACTGGGCAAAGAGGACTGAAAACAGCAATTTTCCTTCACCCATCCAGTAGCAACGCATCTTTCTGAAATGTTATGTAGCTCAAAGTACTAGGAGAACTTTTCAGCTTGTAGACCATTCCTGCTTTCTCTTGTATGCAATCAAGAGAAAAGAAATCTCAGGTCATTTTTAGAAGAAGCCATTGCTTTCCAGTGCTGCTTTTATTCTGCTAGTGACCTTGCGTTAGACTTTATTTTGTTTTCCTGCATTATTAATAAAATAGCATTTTTAAGATGTGTTTTAATTGCACCCTTTTCTACTTAAAAAGGCTTAGCTATGGGGATAAATTTTGTACATTTTCTTATGACTCAGTGTTGTGTAGTTGAATAATTGCATTTGAAACGTGAAAAAGTCAGCAGCGCTTAGGGACTCCTTCACATAAACAAGCTGGCCCACCTTTTGTCTGAGATAATACATGATTTTTTGAGCTTTAGAAGGCAAATCTTGCAAAGACTTCAGTAAGGAATAAGCCTTAGGCCTGCAGCCTGATCGTTAGGCCTGGTGGTATCTTCTGTAGGGCTGGTACGAGGTCTCCCCAGATACAGGTTTGTCCCTCAGTCACAACTGGATCCTCACTGCCTGCATATGAAGAGCAACTTTGTTCTGACATTGGAAGTATTTTGAAAACATAACATTTTTAATTGTGACTAACAGATATTAGAAACAAATTTCCTGGTGTTCTCATGCAAACAAATCTGTGTTTGTTCCGAACTTGGAAGTTTTCATCATTGTCAACAGCTGTTTTAATTTCAGGCAAGCCATGAGCTGAATACATTCATAGGAATAATGTATATCTTCTGTGGTTGGCATGTACAGATCATGTTGTCCTCTGTAACAAACAGTGCACTTCTTTGGAGTAGGAAATACTAACCGCAGTGCCATTACCACAAAAAAAAAGAGAATTGCTTCCTTTAGAAGAGCCACAAAACCTTACCCTTCAAGCCTAATAAATGCCTGAGACATAGATCACTGAAGTGGGAAATGTTTTTAAACACGTACACGCTGATGGGAATTGATTTATTACTGGAGCATTCAGTTAGGCTGTTGTCTAAAGTTACTTGGTTAGGTGAACCATAATTATTAATCCCAAAGGATTTAATGTAGCAGTTGCTGTACTTATACGATAGCGTTATCCTTTAACCCGTCTTTATTACCTTTAATATTGATTACATTTTCGATGGTACTAAATTATTATGGCAGGCTTGGCGTCGAGATGCAAATTAAACTTCTGATTGATTTCATGTGATGTATGAATTGCAAAGTATGAGAAAGTAATATTTAAAAATGCCATTTTAGTAACATAGCAGTGACGGCATGGGATACTTTGCTGTTTATCTGTTACTGAAGACGCGTGGTTTTTGTGCCTTGAATGTGTGGTCAACTTCCTGAGGCGCATTCTGCGTGGATGTGATTCTGTGAACATTATGGCTTAACAAAGGAATAACTGTGGAGCTGTAATGATTAAATCAAATTGCAGTGCTGGAGCATGCACCCAATGAATTATCACTTGGTAGAGGCTTCCTGGCTCTGAGGAGGCTCTTATAAGGTACAGTTAGATAAATCTGAATGACCTTGCTTTCTCTTCTGCATTTCTGTTATGAAAACTTATTCTACCACTTGCTTTCTAGTTATCTGTGCTTCCAGCTTGTTTGCGTCTCCAAACAGTTTCTTTTTCTTAACGCCAGGCTCAGTAATGCACTTAAACGTGTATTTTAACTGTTCTCTTCAACCATGGTCATCAGGGCATGACTCTCTTCCTTTATTCAGCTACAGCGGTTGGGGAAGCTCTTAGGAGCTCACCAAGTTTGCGTTTTCCAGGGAGGTATTCCAGGTCAAAACAGCCTTTACTATGCACCGATGGTGTTTTATATTAACACTGTTTATGGAAAAGTGACTGTAATAGCCTTGTGAGATGAGAAGCTTGTATTTAAGCATGATGTGTTTATTCTAATATTGCTAACTATAACTTCTGAAGATGAAATTAAATTGGGGTTCTGGGGAGATAAATGCTGAAAATACAGGACTTTGGAGAAAGCTCCGTTTATTTAGCTCCATTCAAATTTTCAGTTTCTTTTCTTAAAATAAGCACATTTCATGCAAACAACTTCACATTTCAAAGCACTGACTGAGAGGATCTGTGAATAATCCACCCTTTGATGGTGCGTTAATATTTCATACCGAACTATTTACTAATTGCAAAACATGTTTTTTCTTTCTTTTGGTAAATTGAAGTATTTAGATGAGATTTGATAGACTGCTGCTGAACATCTTGTCCTCTGAAGAGCTGTGGTGGCACGAGATCAGTTTGATGGATCTTTCACGTGTGCGTGGATGGTTGGCAGTGGTTGCTGGGGGTGGCTTCCATACATACAGAAGCTGTGCTTTGTTTCTAGTCAGCCTTCTTCATTGCCACCATCTAAGTGGAATGTAAAATATTAGGTTTGGATTTCATTTTAATACAGCTGAAGTTAGGCTTTGTTAATCAGAAAGTTTAAAGCTTGTATCTGTAGGCTCCCCAGGGAGGTAGTTGAATCACCATCCCTGAATGTGTTTAAGAGCCATTTGGATGTGGTGCTCAGGGATATGATTTAGCAGAGGGTTGTTAGAGTTAGGGTACTATGGTTAGGCTGCGGTTGGACTTGATGATCTTTGAGGTCTTTTTCAACCTGAGTAATTCTGTGATTCTATGATTGATTCTCTGGAAAACACTGCATCTTTCTAAGCCTTTTTTTCTTTTTTTCTTCTGAAAAGTGACTTTAATTTAAAGAATTCATGTCCAACTTGCAGATCAAAGACTATGTAGAAGCACACTGCTATGTTACTTCATGCTAAGGAAATACATCACAAGGAATTTATATTTAAAATGAATTCTCATAAAAAGGGAATGTGTGCAAGAACATGGATGGAGCACTGGAACAGGCTGCCCAGGGGGGTGGTGGAGTCTCCTTCTCTGGAGATATTCAAGATCCGCCTGGACGCCTACCTGTGCGACGTGTTGTAGGGAGCCTGCTTTGGCAGGGGAGTTGGACTCGATGATCTCTAGAGGTCCCTTCCAACCCCTACAATTCTGTGATTCTGTGATAGTTCTGGTGATCCTGGTTGGCAGGCACTGAGAACTGCTTATCACCTGCATGAATTTAAGTGTGTTAAATAGCTAAAATGCTCACTAGGAAGATAGAGTGGATGATCAGGTTGTTTTTGTTTGTTTTTTTTCTTTCGAGTTTTGAATATTCTGCTTTCTCTTTTACTATATTGTCCCATGTGTTTATTCATATACTGATTGAAAGGGTAGGTAATAGAACAGTAGGTTTGTACACCTTGCAGTATTGCCTTGCCGCAAATTTAATTCATTATTTCTCATTGCTGTTCAGACAATATGAAGTATATCTACCACCACAGAATATCCCAAGTTGGAGGGGACCCAGAAGGATCACCGAGTCCAACTCCTGGCTCAGCACAGGACCACCCAAAGATCAAGCCATGTCTGTTTTCTTCTGCTTCTTCATTTTGTCATTCCTGGTTGTTGTTCTGTGGTGTTGTTCCACCTGCTGCTTGACAGAAAGCCTTGATTTAACACATTGTGAATATTTTCATCAGAGCATGCTGTTACAGTAAGAAGGCATCAGGCCTAACTACTTTTTAGTGAAGATACTCTAGTGACAAGTGTTTGTAATGCTGATTTCTTTAACTATCTGACATATCATATGATGTCTTTCAGCTTTTTCCTGTTTCAGAGAGTACAAGACTCTTGTAGTAGTTTCGTGTTCAGGCCACTGAAGTCATCAACTTATTGACAGTAATTACTTCTGAATCTTCCACAAATAAGGATAAAGTTGTTTGCAGTTTTTTCCAATCCAATATTCAGGAATCATTTCAGACTTTTACAGGGCTTAAAAAAAGGAGAACTGGAAGTGCCATGTTTGATCTTAGCACTTTCTCTTCAGCTCTGAGAAATCTCAGTATTTTGATTTTCATAATATTTTTAATTAATTATTATTATTATTATTATTATTATTATTTTTTACCAATTCTGTTTTCTTGTCATATCCTGTACTTAGTGTCCAGCCATCCTTACCTCTGATTTTTGCTTCTGGATGAGTAACTGCTCAGTTGTAAACACTGCAGACACAGCTTCAAGAAGATGCCATTCGTTTTCACAGTGAGGTTTCTTTCTCTTTGATAAAATCACAGTGAGTTTAGCTGAGTATCTAGTAAGAGGTATATTATTTCATAAGATTCCTCCCCCACCCCCACCCCCATTAATAAAAATCTGTTGTTTGGAAAGTTGACAAGCAGCAGGAAAGAAACAAAGTACAATTTCCAATATTGCCTGTTTTAGTTTGGTCTGTGTCAGTTTGTTGCATGCATGGAGCTTGAAGCTCATCCTTCTGCTCAAGTACAAACTGGAATTTGACTTTGCTATTTTCAAACCTTGAAAAACTGGTGTACCTACTGCTGAACTTATAGTGCAAGGTAGCCCTGATTTGGTACTGTTTCAGCTACTCAGCTTTCTGTAGGTAAAATTACTGCACTGTTATGGGTAAAAGAGAAAGCATGCTGAAGAACTGAAGAAAAAAGCAAATAATTTCCTGAGCCTGACCTCACAGAGAAACCTCTTCCTTCCCCCAAGCCAACCATGATAAAATGCCATAAATTTTCTCCACATGTTCTGGCTGTGCTCAAGCAGACACTGCTGAAGATTTGAAGCTTGTAATAAGATACATTTCGTCCTGAGGAGTGGGACTGAATTTCACCTTGTTCTTCTCTGAATGTTTTCTTTAGGTTAGACATATGAGTTATATTTGTTTTATTTTATTTTTTTCCCACAGGATATCTGCTAGTGGAGGGTAACATTGTTGGATGTACATTTCAGCATTTAATTTTTTGGATCAATGATCCATGGCTCCTTCTGTTGGTGTTTTGGGGAGGGAATAGATCAGTGTTAGTGCCGTGTCTCATATGTGAGATAAACTTCTTCATCACTTCGTGCTAAATCCTGAAGACAGATGCAGAGCAGAGACAATGGAACATTAACTTACAATATTTATTTTGAAATTGATGTATGTAGGTTCAAGTTTGTTCCTTTATGTAACATTAGCCAGAATTTTAGAATTTGAACATGATTCTTTATGACCGCAGAATTGATGAGAGTGTATTATACTGTGACAGTGACAGAAGCAGCATTTAAGAAAAGTTGGGCAATAGGAAGCTTTGTTATAAAATCGTTTGCATCGGTTAATTCTTAATGCAAGGCCTTTGTGAAGTGCAGCAAAGCTCCTGTGTTCCCACTGATGCATATCCTTTTAAAAGTTGCATACAAATCTGGAAGAGCAGATCCTAGTCATAATTGCCAGGTCAAATTTGTTAGCCTAATCCTTAACGTAAAGAATCCCTCTTGCTCTGCATATTCAAAGCAGTGAGCTGTGTAGTGTTCTACAGCTGATGAAAACGTGCCGGTGAGGATGAAAGCAACCTCTGGAGGCTCAGGAGGAAACACGACTTTGGTGTGTTTCAGAAAGTGGTGAAGCCAGGTGGGCATTTGCACCAGTGTGCAGGCACAGAGGCTTGGGGGTGGCAAGTAGCCCAAACTGCTGTTCAGTTCATATGCTGTATAAAACAGGAAACAGGAGATGCTATTTTTGATTACTCACATTTGAAAGTTATGTTTTAAAGCAGATTTGAATGTTTTTAATAGTAACGAGCCAGCTTTGGCTGGTTTGATACACCAGGCTACCAATCCAGAGTGGTCTGAGGCAACTGTAGGCTGCATGCAGTCCAAGGCCTCCTGTCTTGCCTAGGAGGTGGCCTTGAACTCTCACAGAGAAATCCCCTGCTCAGGCAACCAGGACTGGGTGAGCACCGGGAATATACTGAGGGCAAAGCCGGTCAGTGATTAGGGAAGAAAAATCTGCTCCAGGCTGCTCTGACGTCTTTGTGTGACCTCGAATCGCTTCATCAGCTCTTTTCTATTTTTTTTTTTCTTCCTTTTTTTTTTTTTTTTTTGGCTGGGTAGCATCTGTATGGGAAAGGTTATCTTACTCTTTGGACTGCTTTCCCTCCCTTTGTATACTTGTGCTGACCGACTTCATTGGAGTTATTTCTGGCTGGTGCAGATGTAAGATGAGAGGCTCTGTTTCTGTTAACATTGCCCAAATAGACGTTTGATCTCTTTAAACTTCAGTGTTCGGCCTCCACTGTCAAAGGTAGACCAATACAAATATTGATGCTCAGTGCAAGAAGGAAAAAGACAAGATAATGAACTCCGGAACGTAAAGCTCTACACAGGTCAAAGATTGAATTGCTAGTGGATAAGCCACTCTGGAAGTGAGTTTCTCCTTCATGAGGTTTGGTTTTACACACTGATGAATTTTTGGGTATGTAGAGGAGTTTCAGGATGCCAGGGAGAATGTCACAAAGTTGTTTCACACTTAAAGCCCATCCTACACGGAAAGGCCATTGCAGTCTGGAGTGTTCCTCCTCAAGATACGCTAATGCGCTGTGAAAGTGCACATCATGCCTGGATGGGCCCGCTGATAAAATGCTGCCTGGAGAGCTTGCAAAGTGCTAATGTGTCAAAGTGCCCACAAGCAGAGGGTGAATAATACTGCTTCTAAAGGTCACATCTGTTGATGTTAGCCTGTGTGCTTTTCTGGTGTGGAGCTGGATTGCACTTGCAGAAGTTCTTTTGTTTTCAGTAATCTCATAATACAGTTTTAATTGGTAAAATCCAGAGGACTGATAAAGTGTCTTAGTTTAGACAGGCAGAAAGAAAAGCCAATGCTGAAAAGTTAGTTGCCTTACAACTTGTTGAGTTGGTGCGGCTATCTGATACCGACCCTCACCTGTTATAGTATTCCCCCAAGTGTCTTACCATTTCTGGGATTTTATTTCTCTTTTCCAACCTCTTTTTCTTCACCTTCTAGTGAGCAATTGGTGGTAGTTATGTGGAACCGTTTACCAAGCAAAGTTAAAAACTGTCCTCACTGGATAGGAACTGGACTTTCTGAATAAGAAAACATAGCTGTAATGCTACTTTTTTTTTTTTCCTCTTTGTTTAATTTTTTCATCTTTCCATTCTCTGTCCCGTTTGAAACCTCCAGCCTTTCTTCCCTTTGTGATTTTAATATTTAATGTCACTCATGAAGTATTTTGAGAGTAGTTTATTACTTCCGTCAGTAACATTAAATTAAAAAATACATGCAACTCAAGTGTAACTTACAGAGTAGCTTACCTATTACTGAGCTCTTGCAGTTTTATTTGGGATGTGGTTATGTTTAAACACTTCTCATAAAATGTGTGCGTGCAACTTAAACATGTTAATATAGGAAGAAAAAATAATCTTGAAATGACTTTTATTAGTAACAAAATCTGTCAGACTTGTCAACTATTTTCAGTGTCTTGCTGGACATTCGTATTCATAGTAAGTACAGGATAAGAGGTTATCTTGTTTGTACAGGCTGTGGCTGTCTGGGATGTGCAAACTGTTTTATTTTCAACCTGCTCATATCTCTGAGCTCACTGTGATTTTCGCTGTGCATTCTTTCTGTCTTGAGGAAGAGACATTTCCAGTTTTGTGAGGAAAAGGTTTATCTCATCACCACAGTTAGGAGGCTGCAGGCTTCAGGGAAGCTTTGTGAAGAGGAAGTGCTCTTCCTCCATTTGTTTCTGCTTTTGATTCTTCCTGATGAGTTGTTTCTTGACACCACGTGCTTGCTTTAGAGGCTCTGTTTCATCAGGATGAGCTCTTCTCTAAACGCTTAAAGGGGAAGAACGCTTTGAGCTCACTTCTATAACTATGTTTAAGTAATGTTCTTTCTTCTGGTTTGCCTGTTTTGATTGCTGACCTTCTAAAGGATAGGTAAGAGCTCAGCCCTCTTGTTGTTTCTGATGTAAGTTATGGAAACGTGGTCCTCCAGAGTCAACTGGCTTTGGTTGGTTTTATTCTTTCCATTCCCAGTATCTGCTGGAGTCTGATGGGTTGGATCTTCCCCTACATGAAGATGACTTTGCTATCCTCAGTTTACGCTTCTTTTTCTGCTACTTTTTGAGGTGTTCATTTGCAGTCACTGTTGCTTCTTCCCTGTTGAAACCAAATTTATTCTTAAAAGCTCACCAAGAAGGTACCAGCTGATAGAGCTGCCTTGCAAACTGCATGGCATGTAAATTGCTGCACAACAGGTAGGTTGTACAGGTAAGAAGTGTAGGTATTCCCCTTTTATAGTGCAGCTATGTTTGTTCTCTTGCTCTGCAAGTTGATTCCCATGGTACCGGTCTAGTTTCATCTGCCAAATGCTGTTCTTGTCACACTTCCATGCTTGGTGTTACCTTCTTCAGTTACCCACAGAAAGCATATTCAGTAATTTTTTTCTGGTAGCACAAGCTGGGGGGCAGGAATTGGCAGGAAACGAGAAAATTAAGTTCCATTTTGTATTTATAGTCAAGAAAAAGCAACACATTAATGACTTCTTAATTAATGGGTAAGCAACTGCTGGTGTACAGTGTGCTAATACCTTAAGTATCTGCCATACATCTTTAAGGAGAACCTTGTGATAATTGATAGCCACCTTTTTCTTTTTAATCACTAATAGTATAAAATTAATCCAGTCAGCAGGGAGTATAGAAGGTTATAATTTACATTAATTGATTAAAAATGAAACCTTATTATTCAGTAAATCTTACAGTGATAATCAGAAATGAAAATTAACCTTTTTTAAACAATATTTTTTGCAAACACTGCTATCAGTTAAGTGATACTCTTTCACATTTCTATTCCAAATAAGTTATGATGCCCCATCCCTGGAGGTGCTCAAGGCCAGGTTGGATGGGGCCCTGGGAGGCTGAGTGGCTGGGGGGGCAGCTCTGCCCATGGCAGGGGATGGAGCTGGGTGGGCTTTGAGGTCCCTTCCAACCCAAGCCATTCTTTCATATTTTTTCTATAATTCTTATCCTTAGTGGGGTTTGCATTGCTTTATTTTTTTTCCATTCTTGGATTTATTCCACAGGAACTGAGTGGACAGGTGAGTTGGGGTGGGAAGGAAGGAAAAACAGGATTACCATATAACAGAGAAGGCATTTTGTTTGTAGCCTGAACATTGTTTTGTCCCATACTGGAAGGTGCTGCTCTCCTTTCCCGAGCCCTGTGCTTTTCTTGGTGCTGAGGGGCCCCTGCGTACTGTGGACTGCTGAGCTGCCATCTGTGCCTGGGGGTTAATCCATCCCTCCTATGGAAGGTTGTTTTTTCCCTGTTAGAGTTTTTCCAGCTTCCTTGTTTTCCTGGGTGTGGCACACAATCTGGTGGCACGTAGATTGTAGCCAGTGATTGATTTATTAATTAGCTGTCTAATGCATAACAGCACAAGGAGTGTGATGACGTTGCAAAAGCCCATAAAGGAAATTTGCTGGGTAGTGGAGGCACTGAGTCTTTGAATTGAAAGGAATATGCTCCTTGGAGATGGCTAGGGACTGTGGGTTTTTTAATCAAAGGAAAGAAATGACTTTTGCAGGAACTCGTTCAGTGCAGGTGGGTTGTGCCTGTATCTTACAAGCCCTGATGTGATGGCAGCAGTCTGCATTGTGAGTGTAACCTCTCCCACTTAGTGCTTTGGGCTTGGCCATCTCTGAAACAAGAGCACAACGGTGACTTCTGTGAGAGTCTGAGACCATGTGAGAGCAAAGGCGTACACATCAAGAGTCAAAAGGAAAGCCCTGGCTGGGTGACAGCTGGAGCTGGAGGGCAGCAGACCCTTGGCCCTGCCTATGCTCAGGTGCCTTGGTGTCCTTCTGCCAAGTATGGTTCCTCGCGACAGCCAGGTGAGCTCATCTGTGTCTGCCAAGTGCTTCAAGGTGTGCGGGACAAGGAGAAAATTGTGCCCCTTTTTTGTCAACTTCTGATTTTGTTTTGGTCCTGCTTGTCTCAGAGTTCCAAAGTGCTTTAAACATTAGCGTAATGTTATTAAGCTAATATACTCAAAATGAATGCCCTCATCACTCTCTTGCATGAAAGGGCTGTTGTGCTTGCTGTGTTGGCTGCAGCTGTTAGCTCTTTCAGGCAGTGGCCTTTCTTATGTGGTCTGTGAGGTCTGTGTGTACTGAGGGCATTCTGCAAACAGCCGTAAAAACACGAGGGCGATGCATGGTGCTTACCTCTTCCATTCTTTTTCTCAGTGCGATAAAACAATATGCTTTTAACTGAAGAAGGCATGGGGCTAATGGAGTCCAAACGCTGTTGTTTTCAAAGATCTAGAGGCCATTTTTCATATGTTTAGAGTGAAAAGTGTCTTAATTCTTTGAAAATGAGTATGACAAAGTTTGGCTTGAAAAATTCTGCTTTTATATGGCTATTTAACTGAATTTTGAGGCTGGTGAAGCAAATATAGTTAACGTGTCTGTAGAGAACACTGGAGTTTCAGACGTGTGCTCTTTAAAAGCTGTTGTAATTGGGTTTGCTTTAGATATTTCTAAGCGTAGGAACCACAATTAGATTGATTTCAAGCACATAAAGTAGAAGACATTTTTAGGGTTAGGGTTTGGTTCGTGTTCACTTGTGTTTTAAAAAGTGCTTGAGTGTACATGGCAGAAAGGAAAGAATTTTTCACATTTTGAGAGTCAGGTATTTTTTGTGGTGCGTTCTGCAATATTTTGTGATATTTATGGCTATGAATTGTAGACTCAGTTGATTACATGATAGGTTTAATTTTCACTGTAAGGAGAAGAGAGTCATAGAATCATTAAGGTCTGAAAAGACCACTAAGGTCATCTAGTCCAACCCTCAGGCTGTCACCACCGTGCCCAATACATCAGCTCTGCCGATCCAGAGAAAAGCCAGAAAATTCTCATAAGGAGCCCTGACTGGCTTTGTTCTCTGTGTGCCTGCCTGGTGGAGACTGCAGCCTGTGCCTTTCGGGAGCTGGAGGCTGTGACACGCAGAACAGCACACATTGACAGGGAGCGGTATTGAGTGTCGGCTGCTGTTCTGTAGCAATGAATCCGCTTATGAATGGCTGCGGCAAGTTTAAAGGTTATTATCTCATGTTTGTTTACTTTGTAAAGATAAGATTTCAGAGGAAATCGAAGGGCACTGTCTGGAATTCTCAGTCACTGCAGTTCCATAGAGGATATCGATCGGTTCCTAGAGGTTGCAGGGGACTCATTATCTCCCTGCTCGTTGTAGGCTGCTGATGAAATCTCCAATATTTAAGCGCTGCGATTCTTTTATTGTTGTTTTGGCAGTTTGTCAAAATTAAATGGCTTAACCAAATCAATATGCCGTCTTGCTCGTTAACATCTGCATTCCACGTGTCCAGATTTTTTTTAGTTTTCAATGGATTCGGAGTGGGGCAGGCCACAAGGATGACAGAAAGTCTTGCCCTCCGAAACTCTGAGGCTCTAAGGAAGCTTGCAGGAAAATTAACTCTTCTCTCAGTTCTGTGGACACAACACCCACCAGCATCAGTGCTGAGTGCACGTGTGGCTGTGGGTGAGAATCCCTCTCTGAGGGAAGGTGCAGCAGTGTTGAAGACGTTACTTCTTGAACTTCGCCTTATTTAGAACAGTCATCTCTGTATTCTGCCATGTTGAGCAGTGAGACAATTATCTGTGTAGTTAGGAATAAATGAATGACTTCCTCTCAGTCATGATGGCCTCTGTTCCTGTTGGGCGAGGAAGGTTTTCTCACTGGCTTCAGTTGCGGTGATATGTGGCTCTAGATATATGTTTATCATTAACTAAAATAGCACAGCTGTTGAGAAAAGGTTTGCTGCCATGCCTGTTCTGCACGCTAGGCACATTCTGCGTACATGTCAAACAAAATGCCAATTTAATAGGCTTCCTCAGAGCTTCCCAAGGAGTGATGATGAAAGTTTGGCAAGTTTACTTGCACAGCTCTGTATAAAATCTGCAGGGCCATTATCTACCAGACACTTGCAATATGCAAAATGCCAATGGTGTTTTTACATTCTTTAGAGTCTAATAAGCTACATGCGTCAAAACTGTAAAGTTGAATTAACTTGTGTGTGTAAATATGGCAGTACAGTTCCTTTCTGTTATTTATGTGGAACTGTTCCTGATCGTAATAACTAAAAATTAAATAGCATGGGAAGCATTTAAATGCAGTCCATATATTTTAGCATACCACTGGTATACGGTGGGATGGGCAAGGGCATATGTTCTGGAAACACCTCTGTGAGGGGCTCGGAGCAGTGGGGACATGAGAGGTGTTCTGCTGGTGCTTCTATGGGTTCAAATCCAGTTCTTCTTGGAACAAGCGAAATCTAACTTGCACGTTTAGTCATCAGCTGTTCTGTTACCAAACTCCTAAGTTTGGTAACAAGACCTGCCAAGTTTGCTTAGTTCTTGGCTTACCTTGTTGCATTTGAAGATAATATCATGCCTTTTGTTAATGACAAATATAATTCACTCTGACTTTGCAGATAGATCTGTCCACATCTTCACCTGACATCTCAGCAGCAGCTGTAGCAGGTTGGCAAGTTCAGGTGGGAAGCTGTATGCCTGTCACACAGTAGAGCGGGATGCAGATGACCAGGTTGATGCTCTACTGCTGCCAATTTGCCTCTGACTTTGCTCAGCTCTCCTGCCTCTGCAGCCACCATTGCACAGGAGCTATGACCAAATACAGACCAAAACTTTTTCCTCTTCCAGGCAACTTTTGAAGTGATATAACAATATGCTTCATAATTTTCCTTTTTACCTCCCACGAGATGACAGATTGAAGAGATGAGACTGAGGGATAGGGGTATAGGCCACAAGCTGCCAGTGTCCAGCACTCTCCGATGTTGGTTTGGATTTTGGATGGTTCTATGTGGATCCAGGAATTGGACTCAGTGATCCTTGTGGATCCCTTCCAGCTTGGGGTATGCAGTGATTTTTTGCAGCATCCATTTTGGGCATCAGATTTGGCTTAAGGAAGAATTGTGTGCTCTGACCTCAGGTTTGAGCTGTGGTGCTGGCATCCCTGTCAGGCTTAAAGTGTTGCAGATTGAGTGACTCTCTTTGGTAAAGTAGACTCAGGTGACTTTCCAGATGTCAGGTGAGCCCACCCATCCCCAAGAAGGAAAAGAGCTGTCTGAATGCACATTGGTATGCTTTGCTTTCAGGGCTGAATTCTTGAGTCTCTCAGAAATCTTTTCCTTAATGGCAAGCCAAGAAATCTTTTCACCAGACCTGAACTGAGCATGTATGTTTGTTCCCCCTTTTAAAGCCTTCCTGACTAAAAGTAATCTTAAAGAGTTGCTGTTCTTAGTTGAGTTGCATAGATCTGCTGCCTTCCACTTTTGTCTTATTTATTCAATCCAATTTAATATTTGAAAGACAGAAAGTGAATTATGGAGCGTGTTTTGTAGCCAACGTATCACGTTTACGCTGATGTATCTGAAGTGCAAGAATTAACTTTTTTTCTGGCATAAATGAGGAGTAACTCCGGGTTGCTGAGTGCAGAGGGTAGCTCATACACTTTGCTGTGGCTTCCTGATCAGATAGGGGCCCAGCAAAGTTGCACCACCAGGAAAAAAGAGATCAGAGGGAGGGGTAATCTATTGCTGTTTCCCATGCTGGTCTGTCATGGTTTCCACACGTGTGACCATGGCTTTCTATGCATACAACACTCCTCCAGCATTAGGAATTTAGCACCTCCTGACCCCTCCTGGGCACAGGAGCCATGTGATACAAAACTTCCTTTCCCTGGTTCTGTTCTCTCATCCTGCTCCAATATTATTGGAATTTCCATGCATATTGTGTATACTTATTTAAAAAGCAGTGGTATGACTGAGGCACATTTGTCTTTCCATTCACATGGGACTAAGATCTCTGCTCCTGATAAATGACAGCTGAAAATTAGTGAGACTGGGGCCAGGCTATAAAGCAGGAAGAATTAATGTCAAATGGATGAACAGAGGTGAGCTGGGATGGCGGTGTCCTGTGGAGGCCCGGTGTAGAGCAAGGCCTTGTTCAACCAACTGCAGGGAGCTTACTGCTCAGAGCAGGCAACTTGCAGTTATGGTCCTGCTGTTGGAGCCTGAAAATGTTGATGTACATGTGCTTTTAGTTCCCTGGCAGCACTGTGTTGTGATAGAGGAGCCAGTTGTTTACTCCTCTCGCTGTCTGCTGCAGGAGCAGAGAGCAGACAGAAAAGTATCTGGAGGAAATGCTGGGTGGAGAAATACTTGAGGTGTAGTGTGAGAGCCTGAGGTTGGTGTTACTTGGTCAGCTGGCTGCTCTGGGGCTGGCTGTGACAATTCTCTGCTAGCAAATCGCTTTCCACTAAACCCTTCGATTGCCTCACCCCCCCACTAGCCACAGGTTTTCTATAGAGTACTCAAAAAGATGGAGGATTTAAGATGGACTTTAAGAAGACCTTTCACATCCAAGAAATCTGCTTTCTTACTGTTGTCCACACTTCTATACCTGTACAGTTATTGCAGATTTACTGACATCCAGTTGTACAGTGGCATGGGGCATATTCCTCTCAACCAGACAGGAGAAAAACTTAACTTCATTGGGAAAAAAAGACTTCTTCTGCAGAAGGCTGTGATTCATCTTTTTGTGTTGCTAAGCCCATCAGAAGGAAGCTGCTGAGCTGCAGGAACTTTCCAGCGTGAGCCTTCAGCTCTAAAAAATGCTTTGCTGTTCTTTGATTGGGTTATTGTTGCTCTTAGTCATCACAGCCCCACAGCTCACCAAACACCTCTGCCAGGTTGTGTAAGAACACAGCCAAGTGCTGTAAGCCAGAAAGGAGGGTTTGCTTCAGCACAGGGAAAGTGGTCAGTCTTTCTTACACCTCTGACTGCAAGGTTTCATGAAGCAGCGCTAATTCTTCTGAAAATGCTCTCCTTGCTTTTAAGCCTCCCCTGTTAGTTTACAAAGGAGAGAAGCTACTGAAGGAGCCAAAGTTTCTTTCCTCTGGTAGCCTGATGCCAGTCCAAGGAGGAGGTGAGGGAAACAGGTTACCAGGAGCTTCTGGAAGCTCTCTGCTTGGTGACTACTTCTGCCAAAGATTTTCTTCCTGCATTTTGCTTGAGGAAAGCTGAAAAGAGGATTTGTGCTCATTTCAAGATGGCCTATGGGAAACCTGAGTTAAAAATAACAAAAAAAAAACACAGTAGAATTGCTCTGAGGGCTGCATGATCTCCCTGCAGGTCAGCGTACAGGGTCTGCAAACACCAGGAATTTCATTTCAACTGAAGGCAGCAAGTGGTAACACATCACATTAACACTGGGACTTGAGCTCTGGTGTCATGCTCCGGTGTTTGTTGTCCTGCTTTCTGTTACCAGTTAAGAAATGCATCTTCTCTTGAGACAGACGCTGCCTACCTGTAGATGGCCCATTTGATGTTGGCAAGCCTGACATGGGGACCTTCTCAGGATTTACATTCTACTTCCAGTTTCTCTTATTTTCAGTGGTGAGCCTGAAAAGCCATTGCTTTATAAAGCAGAGAGCAAACACCTGCTCCATATCTGCTCTTTCTGTTTACTTGACTTTCAAAGCTCTTCTCATGTTGTTTTACCCATCTCTTGCGTTCTGTGCCAAAAAGTTTGTGGGCCTCAGTTGTTATTTTAGGAGACAGGAAGATAGTGAGAAATCTTTTGTGTTTACTTTGCTGATGCTTTGCCTTGTGATGCTGTTATTTCTACTGCAGAGCGTGTTACAGCCTTGGGTGCTTGGGTGGTTTTGCCTTCTTTCCTGAGCTCTCCAACTATTTTTCTCTTCTGCTGGAGCATTGAAGACGAAGATGGGCAGAAGTATATCCTCCTAAGAATATATGTTTTAGCCATGGTGTGTAAAACAGAAATGTATTTTTGGTCTTCCTTTTCTCTCCCTTCTCCTACAGTGACTTTAATGTTAGGAAAAAAAACAAAGTAACGTGTACTTGGGATTCATTGTAATTTTCTTTGCCAAATGTTTATTGAAGATATCAAAGATTCAAACAAGTATCTTTGGCATCATGTGTGTCTTTTAGTTCAGCTTTAAAAAGGTCTAATTGCTTTGTAACCTGTAATCCAGTTGAGAATGTAGTAGTATTTACCTCTGTGGAAAGCACCTCTTTTTCTGGCTTTGTGTCAGCTAGTGAAAAGTGATGCAAACTGCTGTCGTATTTTTATACATTTAATCTCTTAAGACTTCAGTTCCTCTGCAGTTGTCTCTGACTGACCTTGGCCCTGGTCATCTGTTTGTTTGGTGGGTGCTAAGTACATCTGAAGGATGTATAAAACTGAGCTTGTGCTCAGGTGCTTTTATTTGCAGGGTAGAATCTGGATTGTTCTCAGTTTGAGAGGGTAGGGGGCAGATGCCCTTCAAGTAACTGCTCTGTGTTGTGACGATACTTTCTAGGCAGCCACAAGTTACTAAAGTTTGGACTGATGAGCTGAATTAATGTGGATAAAATAAAACTTCACTTGTGTGTATACCCTGATTCAGACCTGGGTTTCTTTCCTTTGGTGGCTATGGCTTCTGATGACTGTGGTGATCCAGACAGCTTCAAGACAAACTGAAGATCTAATTGAAAAGATGAGAGCTGTGCTGAGCAGGAGTTGTACGTGCCTGTCAGTCCTACCAGAACCTGTGATAACATGGACATTCCAGGGACAGGGAGGTGATGTTCACTGACTGCCTTGGGTCTTTGAGGACAGACATCCTCATTGGACACCTGAAAAAGTTCTTCATTTCTGTTCTTCATGGATTATTTCTGCTGGCTATAAGTGAGGTACACCGTGTGGGCACCAGAAACTGCTCCAGTCTAAGCACTGAGCCTGTGTGGGAAGATGTTGTTTTATTTTCCTCAATTGTGTGTTCTAACACCTGGGTGATTTAGCTCTGTAATTATATGACAAATAAGTCTAGTTTTTGTAGCAAGAGGTGGTCATTGTGGAAATGAATCAAGGTACCAGGAATTGTGGTGCGTAACAGCTTCTTAAACATTAAACCTTATGAAGCGTAAAGGAAGAGGTTGGGTTCAGAATCTATAGAGCAGTACCTAAGCAGTGGCATATCAAAAAAACAGAACGAAACAAAAAAAACCCCAACAAACAACTCAAGAAAGATAGATTGGGGGATAAGTGTAGGAAAAGTAGATGAATCACCAGGTTGATGGGATGACGAACTGTGTGTCATAGCAAATGCCTGTTCGATAGAACAAAAGAATTAACAAGCTAGTAAATATTTCAAACACATCTTATGTAAGATATAGTGTTTTGTGTTAAATAAAGGCTTATTATGATTGCCTTTATGAAATTTGCATGAAGAAGAGAGGGATTTTCACCCGAACTTTGCCCAGTGCGTTAGTGCCACAAGAGGAGACTGATAGGAAGATCATGCATTTAATTTTGGATTAAGAGTTTGAGTCATTCTTTGGGAAAAAAAAATAACAAACACAACAAACTGCAGTGGTGGCAGCAAATTAAGATTCAGTTACTTACAAAGTCAAAGAGACGGGTCACTCCAAACTCTGGGGAGTAATAAAGATTAAAATACTACATCATTAATTTCTTTACTGCAAATACTCTGCCTTAAGAAGGAACTGCATAAGATTCTTATAGAGCTCTACAGTAACTACTGAAGCCACTGGGAAAGGCTACTGTGTACTGTTAGAGCATTATTAATATATATGAAAGTATTGGTTGTTTCCAGGTGGCTGAATCTGCTAATTAGCATTAGCTGAGTCACTTGTCATGATTAACAAATTCTGCGAAGGCATAAACAAACAAGCCCAATTGGTCAGGATCATTGCATCACAAAATATACTTCTCTTGCTTAATTTAACAAGTCTGCTTGGTTTTAATAGGGCCTGGTCCCAAACTTGAACCCTAGGTCTAAATTCCCCAGGAAGAGTTTGAAGTGGAATTTGGACTTCCCGGGTTTGGTTTTCTTTGCCAGAAACTCTTCCAGCCTTCCTGTTGTGCTGTATGTTTGTTCATGGTAAGGTAGCAGCCCTTCCATGTTCAGTGTAAAATAAAATGTGTCAAAGAGCCAACATTACTTCTTAGCGAGCTGCAGGTAATGAGTGCAGCTTGGGGGCAGCTCTGTGTGCTCTGAGAGCTACTGGTGTACTGCTCCCCAGGTTGAAGAGATGAGGGAGAGTGTGTGCTGAGAGCTTCCAACAAGGGGAAAAGAGCACCAAAAAGTACTCAGCTACCTTTTTCACTGCTTCTCAGCCCTTCTGACTGAAGCAGATTGTGTGTATGAGGCCCTTTCTTGAGCAAGCGATTCCTGTGACATTCTCCTGTAATTTGGTGGTACGCTGACAGAGCAGAGTTCTGAGGTACCCTGCGTCCTGAAAGCACTGAGAAGAGCAGTCGTCCTGGTTGTCAGCAGCACATTTGACAAGGGCACCCCTCCTGAGGCAATATTCAATATAGAGCTCTCCTGGTCCTTGATATCTGGTGGGAACACAGGGATGGCTGGCATTTTGTTTCAGGGAGTTGCTGTTTTATACTCCAGTCCTATGGAACTGGTCTATAATCTAGCTAGGAATAATTGCCTTTATAAGCAGGTTTGATAAATACAGATCCTAACCAGCATTTCTACTTTATTTTTCTTTTTTTCTTTATGGAAATGGGTAAGAAGTACTGAAGTGGTATTTGGAATTCGAAAGAGAATTTTGAATCTAGTGTAGAATTTCCCTATGGAATCTGAAACCTCAGAATTTGAGTCTAATTTGTAGCAAACCGGTCATTACTCAGGAAGGATAGTGGTTGTCAGTCCAAATGGATTCAGCTTTTAGAGAAACCCAGGCTTCTTTTTCCTGTTTACCGCAGATTTTTTTCCTGGTGCAGAGTATGCCAGTGGAATTTATGTGGTTGTGCCTTCTGTACTACTTCTGTGCAGCTAGTTAAGCCAGGGCTTTTTATAGCCTAATGTTGATGATGTTGCTAATGATATGTACAAACGAGGAAGCAGATGAGAGTTTTTGAAACATCAGATTAGAGTAATCACAATGTAAACATGTATTACACCGGAATAATCAAATGGCTTTCCAGGCAGCTGGATTCTTCTTCTTGCTGATTGCTTTAACCTTTCTACTGAACGTAGGTGAGGTGGCCGGTTGTCTGTCTCTGAAGCATTCTTTCATGGTCTTTCACTATCCATTTCTTACTTAGAAGCCAGCAGTTTGTAATGCTACTCCTTTACAGGCTGGCTCTGATCTCTTTTTTCAACAGCAGTTGGCACTAGTTTTTGTATTGTTTTTTCAGATAATAATACTACTTTGTTTTTTGTTGTTTTTTTTTGCTGCCTCATATTTATCACTTGTGCTGTAGTTGCTAGGAAATGAGGTGGGTAATGCAGGCTTGCACATTGTACTTGAATTTTTGCTCAGCTTTCTGTTGTATGATGTAGTCTCATATTCAGATAATAAAGAGAAGAAAACAATTTCAAGCTTTTAAACACGACCCTCCTTTCTTCACCAGAAGGAAAAAGGGAAACATTTTCTGTACTCTTCAAAATGAATAGTGAATTTTCTGCCCACCAAATTCATTTTTTCTAGTGTTTGCTTTTTAATCCTCAGTGAATGCCTCATTCAGAGTTTAGAGGTAGGGAAAACTTCTTGTATGCATGCTGTTAGAGATAAATTATATTCCTGCTGCTGGAAAGTAGGCATTCAGTAGCTTATTAAAAACTGGCATTTTCTCTGCTGCCTAGATTTGGTTGGCTTGTTTAATAGAGCACCTAAGTGATTTTTTATGCGTTGGGATTTTCTCCAATGTTGAAGACAGTTCTGTTCTATTGGATTTAAACATTTAAAAATGGGAGTATAAGAAAAGCCGCATTGATTAAGGTCCTGGTTAAGATTTTAAGAAGAAGAACTACTAATAGTGTTCCTTATTAAAAGCAATTCATTGCTACTTCTGGGCAACGTGACAGTTATTATTGTAGTAAGACCAATGAGTTAGAAAATTTTGGTCCTATATCTTCAGGCCTCAGTTAGAGCTTTGCATAAGAGTTTAATTATTTCATTTAAAAGCATTTTACTTGACTTAAAAATGACACAGAATGGATTTCTAAATGCTTCTGCTAAATCTTGGGTAAGAAATTGTTTTAATGGTACCTAAAAAAAAAAATCTTTACTATTTGATACCTGCTTAATGGTGACATACTTGCCATTAATTTGATCTCAGTCTGTTTTCTGTTGCACAGATGTTCACATTACAAAATCATTATTGTCTCTCGTAATCAGCACTCCTATTGGAAAAGCCAATATAGGAGTGAGGAACTAAATGGGTGTCTGAAGTCTCATCTTGTACTGGAGACAGTCTTTCCAAACGAGCAATAAAGGGCGGGCTTTGTGAGGAAATGCATCTTTGGTGCTTCTGATGTGTCTGTTCTGCAGCTAAAGGGAATACTTCAGCCTGACCATTCACAACGCACCAAGCCTTTATGCACGGAATAATTATTTTTAATGAATAGCACGGGGATTTAAATCCTTATGACTTAGTTATTTCTCAAATGAACTGAAATCCTGTTTCCATAGTGAATATGAACTCATAACTTGCAAGGAGAGTTTGGAGTAATGTAGATGTGTAAACCTCTATTATGGTCGGATGAAAATCTGGCCAAACTTCTCAGAAAGATTTCCTTTTGGTTATAAGAAAAGAAAGCTAAGGAATTTGTCCTGACGTTTGGCTGAAATTGAAATGAATTATAGCCAGTGATTACCTTCAGTGTTAACATATTTAGGTGCATGCATGTTCTTTTTTTCAAGGGAAACTTGAAGAAAATAAGTATAAAATCAAATATTTATACTTATCTTTGATGTCTCCTTTCACTGTGTAAAGCATAACACTCTTTGGTTTACTTATAAAATGGTGAAATGAGCATGGATTCCCCAGGTAAAAATCTGGTCAGATTGAAGTTAATAGCAAAATTCCCACTGAATGAGGGATGAATTTCACTGAAACAGAGAACACTCAAAATCTGATGTGGGGTTAAAAAATAAACAGAAGTCAGACTCTTCTTTGAAGAAGTCTTTATGCTTCTCATGTATTTCATGTCTTTACTGAAATGAAGTGTATTTATTCTTCTTCAGACTAAGTCTTTTCTCTTTGGACAGTATTACTAAGCTAAATTGATGATGTTTGTAGAAATCAGTTGTTCACGGTGTTGATAAGAACAATTAGTAGCGTACCAATAAACACTCGTCCATTTTGATAACCTCTGTGCCCATTAAGATTTCCTTTGACAGGATATAATAAAGTTTTGAAACGAAGTAGTGAAAGTGCTAACACTGAATAGGTGAGGTGTTCATGTTAACCCCCTGCAGGTTACTGTGTTTTGAAAAACAAATCCCTTTCTTGTATTTCGTTTCAAAGTGGCTTAGTGACTTAAGTTTTTGTTTTTAATTTGCGTTACTTTGTGACTCATAAAAAGGCCTTAAAAACCAACATGGCACTGCTGTCTCCATGGCTTCCCTGTTTGGTCTGTGGAAGAGCTCTCTGCTCTTGTATATAAGCAGGGTTATTGAGAAACATAGCCCAACACTTCAGCAGAAGAGTTGAAGACAACATCTTTTGCCACTTGTTCCTAGGTTCTCCATTTAAACACTCCTGGAGGCCAACGACAAGAAGCGGGGTTGAGCAGGGCCTGCCTGTTGAACCCTGGTATTAAGTGCTACATATGAGAGATGTGTTTAGGGCCTGGGGATTCATTAATCCTTAGCATTACTAAGGAGGAAAGAGCTGTGGGCCATGGCATGCCCAGCCGGCCTGGGCTAGTACAGAAGTAATGTGTTGGGAAAGGAGCTACTGTCCCAGAAGTGGTCTGACAGTCACCTGGACCAACTCTGAGAAGAGACCTACACTCACTGAGAGTAGTAAGGGGAGCAAATTATTTCACACTAAGCACTGGAGCAGAGAGAGGCCCCAGCCCCCAACATCTTTGAAGAGAATCTTAGAATCACAAGGTTGGAAAGGACCTACAAGATCATCTAGTCCAACCATCCTCCCGTTGCCATTGCTGCAAGCTACTAAACCATGTCTTGTGGCTCCTCATCCAGACAAGAGTTCAGAGAAGAAAGCTAGTTCTAGGGAGCAGGGAGAAAGTCCTTTTGGATTTCCCCTGTTGTTTCCATGAAAAACTAAAAATAATTTCTCAGCATGGAAGACATAAGAAAGGCAGTTTCTTTCTGGGTTGGTTCTTTTGTAATTTAATAAAAGATATATTTATTATGACTTCTTTAGATAGTGAAATTTCATTTCTCCCTGCTATGTGGAGTCAACAGACTGGAGGAAAATGTGAAGCAGCACAATCAAGAAACAAAGGTAGAATGGAGACCCTTAACACAGGTATTTCAGCTTTTCTCTGTTAGGGGGAGTGTAGCTCATGGTGGGGGTTGTCCTGTAGTTCCTTGGTGAAAGGCATTTTCTTTGGCAGTAGTTTAGCAGTTGTCTGTTGCAGAGCGTTGCGGCTCAGTGCTTTCTGTCCTTCTATGCTTTACCTTCGTCATTTATTCCATAATTTATCTGAGCAGCTCTTAGCAAACCCTAAGAGATCGTCCACTTCAAAGCTAAGTTCTATTTCTTAACTCTCATACTTCTCGAGAGCTGTCAGGAGGTAGTTTTACATCTGGACAGAAGATTGCTTGTTTCACCTCACCAAGTATTTTTATTTAAGCATTTTTCCTTTAGGCAATTTCACATGGTCTGGTCTCTACTGGATCTTTAGTAACATACAAACGCTAGCAGGTTTTGTTTTAAGTTGTTATTTGTAGTTCTGCTATAATTTGGAGATAGCCAGAGGCTGTAGCTCCTGAAAGAAGTACATTTTTATCTTCTTTAACATGAAGGAACTTGCTCTGTTAACTGCGTTTGTCTTAATGTTGAGAGTTTAAGCACTAACCTGAAAGCTGTCCATAGGATATTTAGTTTAGAGCAAGGGTGTAATTCCCAAGTGATATTTAAGTAGTAGCATTGTTTAAAGCCAGTCAGCAGCTGGATTTAATAGACTGCTATTGCAGTCTTGGTTATGGCTTTCCCAACTGATAAAATTGTTTGAAAGTCCTTGTTTTTTATTCCCTTCTTACTTCCGCTAGGAATTGCTTAGTTGTGAATTCTAGAAGCCTGATCTATCAGTTTGTTAAAATAAGCATACCACTGTAGAGAGATTCTTTTTTCTATGTGCTGAAATTTGTTCCTGGCATTATGTTAGGAGCAAAGGAAGCCAGCAAGGCATCTTCTGCATTTCAGCTTCCTCCAAAGTCCTGTTTCTGGCAAAACATTGCACTGTAAGAAGTCCGTGTCCAGCTAGTACTGCCTCCCCGGCAGATTGCTTCTCACAGCCTGGCTGGAATTGTTAGAAATGGGAGCAGAGAACAACCCTCCCACCATGTTAATTCATTTTAAAAGTACTTTTGCATAATCTCGTAACACATATGTTACTGTTGTTCCACGTATGTTGTTTCTTATGGGAAGAATCTTAGTGGAAGCCTGAGATTTGGAGTTCAGCTTTGCATCTTGGTTGTCCAACTGACAGGAATAAGCTGAGAGATTTCAAGCGTACCAACACATATTTTACTCATACAAGGAAATGCATCGGATTTAACTTTAAATAGCTAGTGGACTTTCTCCAGATGTTTGGATGGCGTGTACGTGTTGATGGAAGAATACCGTATTGGTAAACATCTGCCTTGCTAAGATTTCAGAGTCATATTAGTATAGAATCATAGAATCATTTATATATATTTCTGTATATTTCTGTTTCCTGAACTTTAGCTTTTAGGGGAATCATTTCTTGTAGCCGTTTTCCATGGAAACTGTGCTAGTTTTCATGCTTCCAAAAGAAAGATGTGAACATGCACAAACTATAAAACAAATGTATGTAAGCTAGCTACTGCTTTTTATTAACTATTTACTACTGCATGATTGTTTTCAGCTGTTTATCACTTTGCCTATCTTTAACTTTTGGTCTGAAGTTCTCCACGCTGGCTGTCTGCGTTCCAGTGTGTTTTGTTTTAGGCAACGCGGCTCCATAGTTTTCAATAACAGGATTAATAAAAAACATGTTTGGTGTTTGTGAAAAGAAATGCTCTGGTGAACTTTTCTTGAGGAGCTCACACTCCGCCCTTATTTAGAATTCGACAGAAATTAGGGCTTAGCTGTGCTGCTCTCAGTACATGCTAGTAAAACATTTCTTGCCTTGTCTAGCTTAGCCACATTGAGCCGATGTGATGAGGAAGTCCCTAAGGAGGTGCATGGTTCTCCTCTCAGAGCAGGGGCTGATGCTGTTAAGCAGCATTGAAGCCATATGTACAGGAGGAAAAGCGCTATCAGACATGCATATTTCATTTCTGAAGGCATTTTTATGCTTGAATATCAGGAACAAATTCTGTAAAAGGCTGTGCTGGGGAGTACTCAAGAAGTGTGTATGAACGGGTCTGAGCTTCTAGGCTGCTGGACTCGAGGAAGCGTGGGACTTGGACTGTCTGGAATTCTGCTGCAAAACCTGTCAGTTTGATTAGCTTAATGCATGTTCCCAAACAAACAGAGAGCAACGCGATCTTTTTTAGGAGCTTGATTTGAAAATCTTAGTGATGTTCTCTGTACCGTGCCTTCAAGAGGATAATCAGAGAATGAATCATTTAATCACGCTTTTGTCAGCGCGAGGCTTATGCGACTCCATTATTTGAGGGTATCGGAGCCTATGGATGCCGCTCAATGTAGGAAGGCAGCATTTCAGGTTTCGTTTATATTTTTTGCTTGTGTGTGTATTGTTCTTTTGTATTGAAAAGTTAAAGAAGAGATTCTTAATTTGATGAAATCAACTAACTGTATTATCTTGAGTATGCGAGAATCTGAGAAGGGATGAAGAAGAAAATTCAGCTACACATCTCTGGAATGATCTTAGTCAGATTTTCTAGTTACATTTTTTGTAGGTTTTTTTGCACATAAAAATGAGTTAATAATCTGGAAAAGTAATGGAGTGTATTAATTCTGTGTAACTGTATTTAAGCAAGCATTTATTTGCTTAGATGATTGGTTTTTTCGAGTGGAGTAAGTTCTATTCAAATAACTTCTGTGAATTATGTAAGTTTGAATAATGTTCTTCACCATTAAAAAAAAATAAAATGTTATTTGCCTCTGGAGGTGCAGCAAACCTGCATGTGCATCCAGTTCTTCTTATGGGGAAAAAAAACCAACGTGGTTAATGAGCTGAGAATGCAGCACAAGGTATATACTTTAATTAAAAACAACAAACAAAAAGAAATAGAGGAAAAGTGCTGCCAGCCAATGCTTGTTAAGAAACAAAGTGGAGCATGACTTCAAAAATGTTTCATGTTTCTGATTTGATTTAAGTACTTTGTTTACAGAGTTTAAAAGCTCACTCATGAGAAGAAACCTTCCCATTTGCTGTGCTGAAACGGTGTTGTTCTCCTAATTTCTGGTAGCACTCATCAAACGTTAGAGCCCCCTGGTTTTAGTGAGGAAAATAGGAGCGCAGTTGGTGATGGTGAAGACCTGCATGGGAAGGAGCGAGAGATGAGGTTAGATAGGAAGCTGAGATGAGCTTCAGTGAAGGAGAGCAAAGAAATGTGTTCCCCAGTGTCCCAGAGGCACGGGGCCTTCTTTTCTTCGGGCTGAACAAACCTGGGTCACCCAACCTTTCTTCACAGAAGAGTTGCTCCAGGCTCTTTATCGGCTTTTTGGCCCTCTGCTGGACTCCTAAGCAATCCCTGTTTTTTTTGAACTGGGGAGCCCAGAACCAGACACAGCAATTAGCTCTTAAAGCGTGATGGAAAAGGAAATAGGAGCAGCCTTATGAAAGAGATCCCAAGAACCATCGTTGCCTTTCTCAGTGACTGAAAAAATTATGTCTTGTAAAGACGTTTTTGGGGAAAATAAACCTGACTCCAGTGAGCTGACGCAGGTGATACAGTAATAGTGATAAACTTTATAAAGCAAAGTGTTTTTTTATTAATGTGCTGCAAGGCACTCAGGAGATTCTCAGTTCCCAATTTAAGCTATAAAAGATAATAGAAGGGCTTATGAAGTTCCTGCACAGTGAATGATTTCATGGCAATAGCTTTCTTTGTTTTAATGATGTGAGCAGAGGGCATTTGCCTGACATCTTCAGCATCCCCGAGGGGAAGGAGCCAGGTCCAGAAGTTACATTTTGCAGTTCTGCTGACATAATTTGAGTGCTTTCGTTGCAGCTATATCATGGTGTGCTGTGGAAATTTGAGTTTTGAAGTTAAAAACATCAGTAAGGAAACAAAATTGGAAGTTCACTGTCTCTGTTATTCAGCTGGTTGCAGTAATAAATTCATTTGGAGGATAGCAGAGGGCTATGGTTTTATTGGGACATCCATAATCTTAACATCACAGTGTGCGGACGGATAGACCTTTGTAGGTAACAGTGTTCATCTGAGGAGCAACTGATGGGAAGGGGTGACCTCTATCTCAGACCTGCTTTGTGCTTTTCCATATTAATAGTGAATAAACAGTAAAGCAGTGTGTTTTTCATCCAGCTGCAACAGAGGGAAGTCTGACTTGGAAATGTTGGAGCTGAGATACAGCTAATGTAAATTAGCTTGCATGATACATTCTTACTCCTTGATTATTATTATTTTAGGCACTTTTATTTCTAGGTGTTCTCCTTTGCCTCCTTTCTATTCGTTTGCATGGTAAAACTGACTTAGTAATCTCAGCAGAACTACCTGGAAAAATAATGTGTTGTGCTGTTGTGAGGTGAATTTCCTTCGCATAAATTAGTTTCTCCTTGCCGTTGAAGAATGTTTGCACGAGGCTCTGTAAAAGAGCATACCTTGCAGGATCGTTGCGTCTGCGTGTCTTCATATAATGACTGTCCACACAAGTGTGTATGCAAATGCCCAGACGATTTTTGGAGATGCTTTATTTTGCTCCTACAGTGATGAAAGGCCTTCTCATGCTGTTCGTGGGTTCTGAACAATAAGATTTCTCAGACTATGAAAATAGTTCTGGTGTTCCTTTCTTTTTTTGATTGAGTATATTTGTCTGTTTTTTGAAGGAAAGATAAAATAAAGTGAGGAAACTCAATCCCTTTCTCCCTTGCAGGGCGGAGACTTCATCCAGCTGTGAGCACTGCTGGCTTCCCTATGAAATGCTCCTACATTGCCCAACCGCCTTCGTGTGTTTCAATTAAAACTTGGCATTGTCAGTTCAGATTTGTTTTCAGTGCAGTTCGGTGGTTTATATTATGCAGCTGAGTAATGGAAGGCAAAGCATATGTGCATGAAAAAGGCATCTAGTTGGAAGCTGGAGTTGAACTGCATTCAGTTTTTGTCAGTACTGCTTTTAAGTTAGTGCTATTTTAATAGTTTCCCAAAGTGATAGTATTACTGAAAGAAAAATACCCTCTGAGCTGGCATTTTTGATGTTTGCTTATGCCCACAAGGTAAATTTAGTTTGGTTATTTGTTAAAAATCCACATAGTTCTGTCTGCAGATGCCCATTGGATGTTTTTTTCATGCCTGTGCTGTGTGTTTTTAATAAATAATAAAAAGGCTCAGGGCTTTTTTTGGGCCTCTGTATGTAAAACGTGTTTGGAGCTTCAGTCTTCCCACAAAGTCTGAATTGTAAAATGGTTCTGTTTTGATGCATAACATGATTTAGCAGGAGCAAAACCTTCAACATTTTGTTGGTTGTGAAGTTATAAAATTGTGAAGATGTACATGCTGGAAAATGACCTATCACAGATTCAAGAACGTGTAATGAATTGACATACTGCGGTTGGTCGGTTTGTTTGGTTTTGTTTTTGCTAGGGAACAGATTTGATACACTACTTCAGTGAGGTTTTTTTCTTTTTTTTTTGCATGGTGTTTAAAAATGAAGAAAAACACTATGTATGGGAGATTGGTAATCACAGCCTGAACCTCCTATTAATCAGCTGAGGCAAGTGTGGGGTCAGCTGTGGGAGCACAGGTGAGAGTGATGTAGCTGTGCTCCCGGAAGGGGTGGAGCTCGACTCCATCCCCTCTGAGACCTCATTTAAGGGCTGACTCCCACTGAGGCAGCATCTCTTGGAGATTGCTCACCAGTGAGGACTGCCCCAGCTTCTTCAGCCAAGGCACCACCACTGGTGAGTTTTCCTTTGCTCACTCCTTCTGTACATTTGCTACCATCTGTATATTAACAACCAATACACACTAACAAAGTCAAAAGGACGAGAGGTGAGCCAGAAAGGGTGAGACAAGTCAGAGGAGTGCCTAGGTGAATCAGGACTAGGTACCCTTGTTTGTGCCTACAGGCTGGTGGCCTTTTCCTTCATAAAAATTAAGTGTTTAAAAAATTGGGCTCTGAAGAGAATGAGCGATTCTTCCATTTTGTTATAGGGAGATCATTGTGTGCAGTTCAGCTGGGTATTGTCCCTTGTGCTTTCAGTGATCGTAGCGTGACGTTTCTATTGGTCCCATTGTTGGAGAAGGGAGATTGGTCCCATTGTAAGAGAGAGCCAGATGGTGATTTCTGGGGTGTGGGGTGTATAGAATCATGGAATCTTTAAGGTTGGAAAGGCTGACTGAAATGATCTAGTCCCACTATCAATCCACCACTACCACGCCCACTTGCCTGTATCCCTCAGTGCCACATCTACATGTTTCTTGAACACCTCCAGGGACAGTCATGTTCCTCCTGTGATGGATATGTAACCTCAGGCTGGAGATGGGAAAACTTGGTCAGTGCTGCCTGTGTAAGTGTTTACCTTTGTTAGTGGGGCAACCATCCTGCCTATGAAAGGTTTTCTTGCACATGGAGGTTTCCTTGCAACAGCATGGGGAGAAATTACTGCATACCTTTACAGAAGGTGATCATCAAATGCTGGATCCGCATACAACCCAACCCCAAGGATTTTGCATTTAAAAATAATGCAAAGTACAGATATTTAATGCGATAATAATTAACTTCTAACAGTGTACCAAAGCACTTGGTGCGTTCTGAAGTGCTTTAAAATCCAGGTCTCAGCTTGTTTCTTAGAAATTTAGTGGCTAACCCAGTTTCTGCTCTTGATGCATGACTGACTGGGTAGCATATGATGAACCGTGTTATATAAGATGCTCACATTGTTGATCCAAAATTCTAGATATTTAACTCTTCTGAGATCCTAGTGTTTCTTGTTTTATTTTTGTCCTCTTTTCTCTTTTTAGTATTGAAAGTGTTGATATGAAGCCCTTTTCTGCCAATGCTGTTAGCAGAAAGAACATATATATACCCATCTGCCTGCTCCTTGGGCACAGGACTGCATTGCACTGTCAAGAGCTTTAACTACATGGTATAGATTAATACAGGTGGGATTACTTCTGTTTTCCCCTCTGTCTTCTCTAAATAGGTTTGTGTCTTGCTGTGGGATGCAGTGGAATAAGAATAATCAGCATCACTGATTCCAGCTGCCTCTTTATCAGACAAATGCCTTCTATTTGGACGAGCTTTTTCTCATGTATGTTTTGGAGAGAAGGACAATCTCTCCCCTTTGTTGCATTTTTTCCATCCCAAACATCTGTTTCTTTATTGTGCTTTATTAATAAGTCCCCACCCTGTTTTCTCAGCTATGGGGCTGCATTGCAGGAGGCAGGTGTCTCTATCAGGAAGCATTACAGTGATACTGGAAGCTGAATTATTAAAGGCAGACGGTCAGAATGTCACTACATTTTCCACTTGTTTAAAAAGAAGAAAAAATATTTGTTATGATGAAACTGGTGGTGAGTTGGGAACTGGGAAATACAAAGCTGTAACTCCATAGTAAAGGTAGATCATGACTTTCTTCTGATATGAGACTGCAGAATTTCTGTTTGTAACTGAGTTTAGTAACACTTTGTAATTATCTGTAAATTACATTGCCCCTTCCTGAAGGAGGTTCTGTATTCATGGGCAGAGGGTTGGGGTTGGAGAAGACTGGCACATTGGCTTGGAAGACCACTCATGTAATCTTAGGGGTATTTGGAAATAATCCTTAACTTCTGGTTCTTGAGTGGACGTGGAACAGAAAAAAAGACCAGAGAGGTCAGAGCTCCCAAAAAGGTGGACAGTGCAGAAATAAAACAGCTTTCAGTTTATTAGTGAATGGAAGTGCTGTCAGTGTTGAATTGCTAAAACACTTCTGTGCAGTTCGGATGCAATTGAAACACTCAAACACAGTGTATCAGCATAGCAGGAATGATAGTAAAGTATGACAAGAGTATATTAAAATACATTTGTTTCTAAAAAGTTTAGGTAAAAACAATAGGGTGTTTCCTAAATTGTAGCCAAAGTGAGGGAGTCAAGATGCTGTTTGCTTCCTTACATTAATACTAGACAAGAACTTTCTTGGCTAGGGGAGTTTCTCAGATTTAGCTGATCATAACATTAGTTCCCATTTCTTTGTGCTGTTTGCTTATGTAAAAGCTTTCCTTCAAGGAGAAGAAAAAAATAACCTCTTTGCTTTTGTATGTTAAGTAATGAGGGATTTGAGAGACTGAACTCTGGAAAATGAGATTTAAGTGATCACCAGTGGATACTGCTTCCAACTGTGTCCTCCGCTTGCAGCTTGTGGTATTTTGATGAGTTGTTTTCCAACAGATTTTTTTAAAGAAGACCAATCTTAAAGGAGACTTCCTTGTCAGTATTGCTGGGAGATAAAAAATCACTGGCCTACTATTTGATAAAAGGAGTTTATTTGGGGCCAGTTTTACCACACTAATAGGATTGTAATGGGTTTGCAGAATGATAGATTCACTCAAGTGCAAAATCAAATTAATCAAAATATTGCTTTAGTTTTTTCTCTCTGATCTATTTCACTGGGAGCGCTCCTGGTACCTAAGCATCTCATAGCTCTTTAACCCACAGGTAGAAGCAGAAGCCTAGAGAGATCATAACACAGCCAAAAAAAAACCAAAACAGAGGCAAATCTCCCAAACCCAAGAAAAATAAGAGATGTTAAATCATTATTTTCTTCCTTTTCTCATTTCCATGCTGAAAGTTGCAGTTGTTGGAACTAAGAACTACTGAGGGAACTACTTAAGCCCGATTGACTGTGGAGTTTATGAGCAAATATATTTAAATGCTCGAGGTCGTTGCGCTGAGTTGAGAGCCCAGTTGTGTGGTATAATGGTAACTTTGCAATTTCATCTTGCTGTTTTTGCTACATACTGGGCAAAATTGAGATGTGGGCTTCAGAGGGGCTGGCAGGTGTTTGAATCTCTCTTGCTTCATGCAGCTTGTTGTAGCTTTGTGTGAAAATCAAGACTGGTAGAATGGGGAACAGCAGGCTCCAGGATTTTTCAGTTGCCTAATAGATGGCGTCATTCTGTAGGAGAAGTTTTAGATATTTCTTACAACAAGAATCCTTCCTGAATACAAATGTACTGCTTTTTTTGTTGTTGGTGGTGGTTTTTATGGCACTGGCAGTACAGTGGATTTGCATGGTATATGATCTGCATAGTCAGTTAGAATTGGCCACTGCCCTTTTGCACCTGGCTCTGCTGCAGGGCTGATGGCCCCTGTCCTGCTTGGGGGAGCACCCTGCAGCTGCTGTGCTCAGTGGCTGTCTCCACTTTCCTGTGGTGAGCTTGTCTGAAGGGCACTCTGCTTCCATTTCTTTTTGCATTTGGGCCACTAAGGCTGTCAGTAAACCGGATGAATTCTTGTGACCTGGTTTCATCTGTAGGATGCTAGAACTGGCTTTGTGTAGTGATGTGTGTGACGTGGCGGTGGGCCTTGCTCCTGCGTTCCTTCTGCTCCTGAGCAGCTGCTGCTCACAGCAGATGGATTTGGATAGCAGTGACTGAAACAGCCCTCCTGAAAGTTACAGAACTCTTATCGGTGCTTCTTCAGTCAGTGAGGTGGCAGTCTGTGTGAATTAAATTGAAAAGCTCATGTTCCGTTTTCAGATTCCCATGAGTAGCTCTTCCCATAGTCCTCAGTCATGTTTTAAGGGAGGGCTATGCCGTTCAGTGTCAGTATGCTGCCTGACATTTTCATGTGGGAGATGCTGTCTTCAGTATTTCCTTTCCAGAACAATCACAGTACAGATGTTTCTGCCTTGAAAAACTTAAGTGCATCTTGGCCTAGATTACTCCAGTCTGCTTTTTGTGAGCAAAATTGGTACATGTATGTGAATCTTTGCACGTGTACGTGTGTATTAGGATTCTTGGCTGCTGTGTCCAGTGGGAGGGATTGGCTGTGCTCCCGTTCCCTGCCTGGAGAGTGTGGTGTCCTCACCAGAGGTGCTGCTGATGGAGAGGAAGGTGCCCCAGCTGGCACTGGTTATCTGGTATGGGTTGGCACTGGTTGTGTGCCATAGGCTGGGAACGCTGCCCGCTCACTGTTCTGTGAGGTTTGTCACTGGAGATGACAAATGTGGCCCTTCTATTATACTTAAAATTCTCTGTAGAGACACTGGGAAGCTTGGGCTGGCTAAAAGCTGGGAAATGGCTGTTGCATGGTCAGAAAACAGAGCTGATAAACATCACATGTTGCTTGTGGCTGTGGTGGGGCTGCAGGGCCAGGCGTACCGCTGCTGCTTTTGTTGAGTTGAAAAGAAGCCAGAAAAGAGCTTTTGTGGAAGCAGCAAAGAGCTACTGTTCAAGGGGAGGAGGTGAGGACCATCTCTTAACTGTTTCCATCACCTTGTGCTCAGCTCTGTGCTGGTAATGTTTCTAACAGAGCATCAGCAATGGCAGTGTCACGTTCCTCACAGGTGCTTCCTCTGTTTACGAGTCCCATGTGGCAGAGCAGCTTTCAACCAGTGACATCCTTACCTTGAGAGCTCGGGCCTGGTGGTTGTGACTCACAACATCACAACTTCTGATGTTGCGCAAAGATGCTAAATGCTCTTTGGGGTATAGTTGAGTATCAGGGTGCTCCAAAGCCTTGAGGTTTGCATCGTCTCCCGGGTTTCTGGTGACTGCTGGTTTCTGATACAAGTCACAGGGACACAAGTCAAAAACTTGTGCTCTTTTCTCCAATCTGCTCAGTGTAACGTAACTTTTGCCAGCCTTCTGCAAATTTAAGACTGATGCTGTGATATTGTGGAAGAAGATGAACTGAGACTGGATTCTGCTCCTCCTACCTTGTCATTATTTTGGCAGATAAAATTCAGAGCTTATTTTTTTTCTCTTATTGGTTAGGTTCACAGAGCAGCATGATTAATGATTTCTCTTGACATCTTCTGGTAATTATGGTTTTATTAAGGTCCAAAAATAAACAATGCAATCTTCTCATTTGCCCTGCATAACACAGCTCGTACAATTTCTCTCAATAATTATCTCATCCAAGCCCAATAGCTTGTCATGGAGATTTGAGTGAACTTTTCCACTGGGGTTTTACTGCATTCTGTCAGCGGAACTATAGGGAAATGTATGGCTCTTTACTTTCTTCATAGAGACAGAATATAGAGGACTCACATTAATTATTTCAGTTAACAAGATTAATGGAAGGAAATGTGGCGTGCTCCTTTGTGTTATCAGTTATTTATAGGATTTGTCCAAGTGAAATACTCCTTGCTATCTGATTACCAGAGGCTATTCACTTTGGCAGGAAGCTACTAAACAGGCCCATTTTAAATCGGTGTTTCATTCCAAAGAGAAATAAACAAACAGAAGCAGGAGGGTGGAGGAGGAGAAATGCCTTTACTGGCACATTTATTCTTTTTCTTTAAAACTGGACCTTGCTTGTGGTGTTTTTTTGCAGTGTCTGTTGCCATTGGCATTGGGGGATATATCTTGCTTTCTAGATCATTTCCTAACAAGGCTAGAAAAAAGATGCTTCATTTCGGCAGTCTACCCACTTCTTGAGTCCTGTTTCCTTCTCCAGCTGATTCAGCGGGACCACGGCTTGCTTAGATAGTCCTCACATTTGCTTCAAGTCAAGGGGTTCTGTAACAACAAGGAAGGAAGAAAGAAAGCTTGGACACTATTCTTGAGCAAGCTGAAGCATATCCGAAAGTGTCTACGAGAATAAAAACATGTATGATGTAACAACATACAAACTAGTTGTGTCAGTCACTGAAATTCATCACAAATACTGAAATACAGCAGCTGCTTGAAATGTCACAATTAAGCTGTACAAACAGTGAATGTAGAAAGTGAAAACAAATGATGTATACGTGTGCATAAGGAAGATGTGATTAGGTAAACGTATTTCGAACATCTGGTTTTTGGTTTGATTTGTGGATGTTCTCCTGTGAATGTCACCTTGAGTTTTCTAAGTGGTCTTTGAGTTACGAAGCACAGTATTCCCCAAAAGCCACGATTCCCTTGGCAGTGGTGAAGTGTTATCTTAAAGAAAACAGATGACACGTGGAAGTAAATGAAGATCACACTATGAAACATAGATCTTACCATCTTAGAGAAATTAGCTATAACTGATAGATGTTAATAGCGAGTTTAGAAGTCTCTATAAGAAGAAAACCCAAAGCCTGGAAAACTCTGGCAGACTCCAGTAGGGGATGGAGAGATAAGCTCTATGTATGCACACGTTTCATTTTCAACTGCTCCAACAAGCCAGTGAAGATCTTTTTTACAAGCACTGTTTTATATTTATAAAATGTTGGATGTTTTAAAAATATTTTTTGGCCAGAAGCTTCTTAAATTTATATCCAGGTCAGTGCTGCCTTAAAACATAGGAAGTACTGGCCTTACTTCAGGGAGAAGCTGAAATATATGGGTAGTTCAGCAGTGACAGTCCTGTTTTCTGGTGGATTGCTGAATTCCTGGGTGCAGAGGCTTGTTGCAATCCCCTGTTACCACTGCCCTGCTGCAGCCACTGTACAGCAGTGTTCTGCTGGGGGATTTGTTTCTGCTGCCCTTTTACACTTCCTTAACCCAAAAGCTAAAAGCTCGAGCAGTGGGTCCTCCCTTGCTGAAGTTAAATTAATCCATAGCTCTCAAGCTGGTCAGTAACTTTTCCAGAAGGTTAGATATGTAGGTTTGCTCTACAGACAGACCTTTTACGAGTGGTCAAGGATTGTCCTTTGGAATGTCTTGTGCCACAGATGGGTGCAGAGTAGCAGGCAGTGCTCCTTGTGGCCATGCCCCTTCAGACAACACAACTACTGAGTTCTTGCTTTATGTGTGGGAGTCAACAGCACGTGGCCAAAGAAACAGGCTGTGTGTAGCGAGAGGAAATATAGACAAAAAAAGCCCCAAACAAACCGTGCTGCAGCATTTACATTTGGGTCAGTGTTTTTGTGTTAACTAAAGATGTTTATGAGATACCAATCTTGGAAAAATTAGTGTTTTGCTTCTTTCTGTGCAGGCTCCTCCAGGCTTGGTCCTGACTAACGGTTGCACAACACTTCATAACATGTAGATATTATTGCAGGATTTAATTACACTCCCCGGCTGCCACTTCTCTCTCAGATTATTTTTTAAAGTGGCCCTTTAATATATAATCGTCAGCTATTTAGGAAAGAGCAATAACAGGCTGGCTGGCTAAATATACCATGAGAACCTATGACTCGCATGATGTGTTAAATAGTCCAAATATTTTGTTTGCAGTTTGTGTGAGGTTTAAGTGATGGTGTCTTTCCCAAGCCCAAATCTGAGAAAAGTAGAGAGGAGGAAAAAAAAAAAAGAAAAGAGTTTGTGTTTTCTTTAGGTGTTCAGTCGTAAATACTTAGCTGGAAATCTTTATAGCACAGCCCTGTATTTATGAAATATGATGTTTTCCTTTGGCTTGCTTCAGAGACTCTTCTAATGCTGCAATGGATGAATGAAAGCAGGAGTAGGAGCAGAGTTCCTGTTGCAAAGGAGGTAACAGATGGAGCAAAGAGAGAGTATCTGGGTCTTTCTATTTTAGATCTTCTCTTTACCAGTACAGTGGGACATGTTCCCACCGGGGTCTTCGCAGGTTGTGAGAACCTTAATGGGCACACTGAAGATCACACGCTGTTGTAGTTCTGCCGGCACTGCTTAGTTTGCTGCCCATGTCCTGCCAGCTGCCTCCCAGCTCAGTGCCAAAGGAGAGGAGCGCTTCTGCAACAGAAGATGCTCTCTTAGGGTAATTGTGAGGTATCAGACCCTTCTTGCATTTGAGGCCTTGAGGTCTTAAGCCGGATGCCTGAGTGCAGTATCTTTTAAAGTTTGAGTTCCGCATGAACTCTGCATGTGTTTCAGCATCTAGTATAGTTAAAATCCCAGTCTTTCTCTGGGAACGAGCAGAGGTTGCTGAATGTGCCAGCACCGTAGAGTTTCTGCAGCACCACTGTGTTCTTAACAAGCTTAGCGGGAACGCTGAAGATGTGGAAAGTAATTTTTCTTCCACTAAAATAGTTTAATTTTCAGAAAAGTAATTGTGTTTTATTCTCTAAACAACTGGAAGTGTGTTATATCTAATATGAAGATGTAGCTATTTAGTAACATGAGAGTTTTTCCCTGGTTGCTAAGGTATTGGTGTGAATCTCCTGAGGATCGTTAGGATGAGGAAAAACATCAAAATGCTGAAAATGGAATGCATCAAAATTGTGGATTTATAAACCAAAACCGTGAGCTAGAAGGCTGAAAATGAATGCAAATATGGACCCATTCTTGTAAATATAGAAGAAATTCAGACCTCTAGAGAAAAAGCTTGAGAGATGAGTGCGGCATCTAACTGTAGTCATTATGGAATAATTAGCATGCTGTGAGGAGCCAAGAGGAATTTGTGCTATGGTGTATGTATATTTTACTTGTTCAGTGGTATGTTCTTCAGATTAAAATGACCTCATATGAAATGGCTGTTAGTTGCACAGTGTGCTTTGAAGGGATGAGTTTGATGAATAGTATCTTGTCAAATGTGAATCTAAAGTTCTTATTCAGCTTTTTCTGATAGGAGCTATCACACGGAAAGGCTTTGTTTTCAGTTTTTCTTTCACTTTTGTGTTCTCTTCTGTTAAATTGGGCTGTTTGGGTAAGAAGTGGGGAAAATGTCTTGAATCTGATCTGTAACCTTATATGAGTTGAATGTCCTGCAGTGTGTTTAGAGCAAAGATTTGTGTTTTTCAGAAATACTGACTTCCCAGAATTGAGAAAGCAGTAGCAACATCATTAGGGTAGAAAATTCATCATAGCATCTGATTTTCAAT
The DNA here is from genome assembly GCF_039878825.1 of Excalfactoria chinensis. Lineage (NCBI taxonomy): Eukaryota > Metazoa > Chordata > Aves > Galliformes > Phasianidae > Excalfactoria > Excalfactoria chinensis. The sequence continues at coordinate 50,378,312 of NC_092826.1, forward strand.
CAGTGTATCCCAGAGTGTCAGCACTCATCAGGTGTCACACTCACTCGATGGCAGTAACACACCTGAGAGCAGATTCTTTTTTGTCTGTCACAAAAAGTGCTAACAATGACATCGAGGGCCAGCCGGCTTTGCATGCAGTGGTGTGTGCAGAGCAGGAGGTGCTGCGAGCGGTGTGGGAATCCTCTTTGCAGTTTGAGGCCATGCAGACTTATGCTTCAGGCTGTTGGCCTATCACCGGGGATGCATCCTGATCTGGGTGTGGGTTGCACTCATCTGTTGAGCTCACACTCGCGCCATTTGCTGGAGCATGCAGTGCTGGGACTGACCGTGCTCCTGGCACCGGCTGCTATGGGCTGCCCCGGTAGGTGGACCTCAGCCTGATCCAGGACTGCAAGTGCTGACTAGACTCATTAGTTAAAATCCCTTAGTAGATTATAAGATCATCACTGACGTAGTTTTGACCTGCCTGTGCTACTGAATGAGTGGAGCCAAGCCCTACGGAGGAGGAGGATGGCTGGGGAGCGAGTGGATTCTTCTCCCAAGTCCTCTTTTCTTTCTGTGAGCAAAACCATTCATTTTTTTTTGTTTTTTTCCTTAAAAAACCTTCTCCCTACATATGTACTTGTCTGCTGCTGTCCTTCACCCCGTTAATGTATCCTAGTTTTCAGAAAACCAGGTATGCAGCAGCTCTGGTTTTCAGGGAGTTGCAGACAGCCCTGCTCTTGAGGAGATGTAGTATTAGGAACAACTTACCCACCTTTCTCTTGTATAACCCGTGGGTATTTTTAACATTACCAAACCTTGGAAGATGTCTGAGTTGTGTCATCTGTGTTACAGTTGAGATTTGAAACAGATAATCAGTGGCGCAGATGTGGAAAGGTTTTTAACCTCAGCAGACGGAATGGCGTGTAGAGCGTTGGCATCCAGTGCTTCGTTTTCCTGCTCCAAAAGAGATGAGAAGCAGCTATATGAAATGCTAATAATCTCACTGTGGTTTTTGAATAGACTAGACTTGGAGAGCCTTGAGTATTTTTCCTTTTCCCTTTCAACTGCAATTTTGTTATTGTATTGCTGCCCCCATCTCTGCTAAATATGGCTTTTGAAATGTAAATCATATCATGTTCTCAGAGATGCATATGACACCCTCAGCACTGTTCCTCATTGCACTTCAAAGAGCTGTGTGGTCACACTTTACATCTCAGCAAAATCGCAATATTTGCCTTCTGAAGATCTCCTTTAATGTGTACAATCAATCCCTGATAATGTGTTTTGGGTTTTTGTTCCCTGGAGTCTGTTAATTTTAATGTTGCTACAGGTCATCAGGAAACATAATCTCTTCTTTCTTTAATTTCTCAGTGAGCGTGCCTGAGGGGAGACAACGCAAGAGAGGAGAGACAATTGATCACCACCGTTGGCTGGGACCTGAAAAAATGGTGCTGGAGAAACAGAGGATTAGAACGGAGTTGTAAAAGGGAAATCGAGTCTTGGTAGATGATTTTCTTCATTTCCACGTCCACCATGGCCCAGATCCTCTGGCTGGCTGGTTGATGGGACTGTCCAACGCTTACTGCTTGGGTTCAGTGCAGATAGCCCCAGTGCCTGCAGACTGAAAGACCTGGGATCAGGTGGCAATTGGATGGTGCCAAATCCAGGAATGGAAAGAGAGATGGACTCTGATGAGCGAAGATGGAAGTGACTTGACAGCTCAAAGCTCAGCAGTTGTCTCCAGTAAGGACAGGTTAAGGTTGGAATCACAAGCTTCGCTGGGATAGCAGTATGCAGGAAGCTGGTTTTCAGGCCACAAATGCTTTCACAGGTAAGGATTTCACATGTAATTAAGCTAATACTTTTGAGGCAATTTACTAGAGTTTTGAAAATAAGTTCAATAGCATCTTGTAGTACTTCCAGCTTAAGTGACTTTTAAAAACATTTTACTTGAGGAACAGTTCAGTGCTGGTATTAACAGTGGATTATATCTTTATTTTCTGCCCCCTGAAATGGATTGTTATAAGCCTTAGGGAAGTCAAATCTTTGCTTTCCTCATTAAAGTACTCATTAACAGCTTAACAATGAGTAGCCTCCTGGGTCAGTTGGGCCTATCTCCATTGTATAAAATATAGTCTTATTAAGTTGCTCTTACCTTTAACGTGGGGTTTTGGTGAGGGTACAGGATGGACATCGTGTCAGGAGGCTTCTCAGAAACATGGCAGCATTGAGATTTATCACTACAGCCAGAGCATACTTCTGAGCAGAACTTGCCAGGTCTGTTAGTGGTAGGACAAGGGGAAGTGGTTTTAAACTAAAGAGGGGAGATCTAGGTTAGATATTAGGGGGAAATTCCTTACTCAGAGGGCAGTGAGGCTCTGGCACAGCTGGCCATAGAAGCTGTGGTGCCCCATCCCTGGAGGTGATCAAGGCCAGGTTGGATGGGGCCCTGGGCTGCTGAGTTGCTGGGGGGCAGCCCTGCCAATGACACGGGGTTTGGAACTAGATGGGTTTTAAGGTCCTTTCCAACTGGAACCATTCTGTGATACTGTGCTAAGTTTTGCTTAATCTCCCTCCCTCCCCTCATGGCTCAGCTGAGTGGCAGAACAGAAGTATTTGAATGATAATTGTTTCATCTGTCTCCAGTACACTTCTGTGTAGATGAGTTGGAAATAATGTAGTAAGAAAGGATATAAATGTGGTGGGTCTCCCTGAGAGAAGCTCCCCCTAGTGTAAACTGCCCTGGAATGCACTGCACGTCTCGTGCCTGGTCTGATTTCAAATGGGGGGAGAAAGCAGCATTTTCTGCTCCCTCCCTGCTTTATTTTTCTTTTCACATTGTCTGGCCTGCTGAGACCCTGTGAGAAAGGGACAGAAAATCGGCTGAATAGTTCTTTTGCTTTAGAGGGCCTAGATAAGGGATTAGTACCACCGTGAAAATAAGTGATGTGTGAGACATTTATTTCTCCAATTAAAAATTTCTGCTTTCAAACAGTTGCTGGATTATGGCTTGTGTGCACAGGAATATTGTTTTCTGTCTCTGAGTTCCCTGCTGTTTGAGGAGCTCTTCCTGGGTGAGACCAGAGAAACTGTTCACGTCCCCAGGCTGTGTCCTGTCACACAGCAGACCCACCCTCAGTGGCTGATCCCACCATCTCACTGCAGCGGGGTGGTTGCTGTGTGTCCAGGTGCCCACACTTGCATGTTGGTTCAGCATAGTAATGCAGTTCTAGGGGAAATCCCTTAACTGTCCCATTGCCAAGTATTGCTTTGATTTACCACACAGTTTTCTTGTGTGAGCAAGATGATTCTTGGAGGTAAGGCGGTGGGAAGCTTTGTTCCAAAGGTGATTCACTGCTGCTGGGGGGAGATGTGAAGTCAGGAACCCACTGCAGGGCTCTCCTGCCTCTGCTGGACACTCAGCATGCTCCCACAGCTCCCAGCTGTGATGCTTGGGTGTTTGATGTTTCCTTCTCCTTGCCACTCTGCCAGCCCTCCTCCACTCCATCCTCCTCTTCCTGCTGTTCTTTTGTTCTCTACAGAAAGTCTTTCTGTTTAGTATCTGCTCCCTCTTCCTTCCCTACCTTCTGCTGCAGCTTGCTCTTCTCTCTCTGAAAATTCTGTTACCCTTAACACCCTTGTAATGTTATGTTGTTTTTTTTCCAACTTTAAACTCTTCTGCCTCAGCATCTGCTATCCCTTAGTGCCTAGAAGGTCAGGCTCTTGGTGTTTGGATCAGCCTGCTAAGGCAGCAGAACATCAGATTGTTGCTAATTGCATTGGCTACTGCTTGGGCCTGGAGCATCTCCCCTATGAGGAGAGACTTAGGGAAATGGGTCTGTTTAGCCTTGAGAAAAGAAGGCTGAGAGGGGACTTGATCCAGGTTTATAAATACCTGAAGTGTGGGAGCCATAGTGGCGAGGCTGGTCTGTTTTCAGTAGTGCGTGGGGACAGGACTAGGGGCAATGGGCTGAAACTTCAGCATAGGAAGTTCCGCACGAATGTGCGCAAGAACTTCTTCACAGTGAGGGTGACGGAGCACTGGAACAGGCTGCCCAGGGAGGTGGTGGAGTCTCCTTCTCTGGAGATATTCAAGACCCGCCTGGATGCCTACCTGTGCGACGTGGTGTAGGGAGCCTGCTTGGGCAGGGGGGTTGGACTCGATGATCTCTAGAGGTCCCTTCCAACCCCTACAATTCTGTGATTCTGTGAAGGGAATGGCAAATCATGAAATTGGTGTCCTTTGAGATCTGGGACAGCAGTCAGATTGTGGTGACAACCCAGCAGGTTCCTACCTGTTCTGGGCACTTTTGAGAGCCTGAGGGTTTTGCTGTCTCTCATAAGAAATTCTTATATTTCTAGGAGTTGCTCTCAGGTAAGGAAATGAATAAACATTTTGAAATCTTGTTAACTAAATGTTTATTATTCTTTAGTATTTATTATTTATTAATATTTATTTATTATTCTTTAGTACAGTGAAGTTGCACCATGCATTCAGAAGAATTCTAGAAGAAATGGGCAGGATACTTGTTAAAACAAATAGGTGGAGTTACCATTGCTTTCATATTAGAAAAAGGCAGAAACTTCAATTTCTCCTAGCTTGGATTGAATTTGCTTTTTGGTGGTCCTTCATGTTCCTTATTAGATTTCTATAGCACATATTGCAGTATACAGTGGGTGGGTGGGACTTATTCATAGGAGCCATGTTATGTTAATGTAAACTCTGAGGTAACAGTGTAGTGCTAGGTCACGTAGTTCCTCCCCTTATCCTTGCTGTGCTGCTCCTATTGTTGGTATGCTGAGTTAGCTGCAGGAGTAAACAGTAGCAGCTAGTGGCAGAGGGGGCATGACCACATGTGGAAGTGAGCTAATTTGTCCAGAAAAAGCTGTTGTCTGAAAGCAGCCAACACTGCCAACACTGAATCTAGCCATGCCAAGTGATTGTAGCTATTGGAACAACCAGGGTAATCATTTTCAATTTACAGCTGAATGTAGTGCTGCTAGAAGAAGCTTTGGAGGACAATACCTCTGTGTTGTAGCCACCTTTAGAGTGTTTCAAAACACTCATTTCTGCCTTTCCTAATGCTGTGACCTGGGAAGACTTACTGGTAAGGTTAGAAGCTACTTTAATCCTGTCTGTGATGCTCAGTTTACTGGTACTGATGCCAGAGTTGCTGTTTTATTACTGATGGCTCTTGTTCCAAGAGGTGTACTGTATTTACCATGTATTACCAAACAACAGTATATGGTAAAACTCTTTTAACTTTACTGCCTTAGTGCTGATTTCAGTGGGTTGTGAAAGTATAATAGGTCTGGGATTGCAGAATGTGGAAAAAGCAATGAAAGTGCTTCTAGGCTTGATTAAGAAAGAGATGGCTGAGCCTATGATGATAAAAGGCAATTGGAGTGATAGCAATCATGTTCTTCAGAAGATGAGAGAATTTCAGAATGAAGGCAATGGTATGCAAGGAAGTAAGCTCATAAAACTGACAGGAAGGATTTCTTGGGAAACAAACCTGAGAAATTCAGGAAGGCTTACAATATCTAAAGGGTGTAGCTTTTTCTTTTCTAGTCATAATAAAGAGTTTTAAAAGCACAAGTAAAAGGTGTCTCCATTATGAAAAGGAAAGAGGATTGTGTGATCTGAAAAATGAGAAGGACTTGGACAGAAAGTGGAAACTATGTGTTACCAAGATGAATATGAAAGAGTAGTTTGCAAGGTCCAAATTTGATAGGCCAAGGCACAACATAAAGCGCAGCTAGTAAAGTATGTGATACAAGGAAACGTACTATACCCTCATTAGTAATAAGAGGAAGACTGACTTTCTGTACTGCTAATTAAGAAGGAAAGCCAGAACTTGTGATCTGATGTGTGCAGGTTGGACCAAGTAGCTAATGACTTTTTTTTGCGTCTTTCTTTGCCAAAAGGGAGATTGCAATCAGGTGGCAAGAAAAGGAATTCTACTTCTAGACTGGTACGAATTCCAAACAGAACAGGAACAAAACTGATTATAAACTAATTAGATGAGATAGGTATTTTAAAACAAGCGGCAGCTTATTAAATGATCTCTCCAGCATAGTATGAAGTAGCTTGAGTAGTGTCTGAGGAATTAGCAGTTACACTGGAGAACATTTAGAGGACAGTCGAGGTTCAAAAATCCTCAACCAAGCTGTGAAAGGCCCAACAGTGCTTCCACTTGTAAACTTCCCTGGTTCCATTTGGAGTAGATGGCTAATCTGAGTCTTTGGGGAAAAAATGTCAGAATCAAAAAGTCAGCTTTTAGTGTGTGTGTGTTTTGTTTTTACTACTAACCTGTCAATGACAATGAGATAAATAAGTGTAAATTATTCTCTTTCAGGATGTGCCTTGTCAGTTGAACCTAACTCCTCTGTGAGTAGAGAAAGCGCGTCTTGATTTTGAAAGGCCTATCACTCTTTCATTTACAGGGTGGCAGTGTGGGCTACAAGGTAGGCACCCACTTGGCTGGAAAGCTGTTCTCAGGTTAATTAATAGTGATTCATAGCCAAGCTGGAAGGATATGTCAAGCGTGATTCTGCCCAGGATTGCTTGAAAATATTCAATATTTTAATTAATGACTTAGATGATAGAATCTGCATGCAGAATTTCCAGATGACACCAATGAGGGGAGAGGATGTAAACCCTCTGAGCACAAGATTAGAATTCAAAATTAATGCGGTCTATTGGAGAACTGATCTAAAATAAATATGATGCAGTTCATTAAGGACAAGTTCTAAATCGTGGTTGGGCTGGAATAATCAGCTGTGTAAATCAAAATGTAGTATAACTGGTGAGACAGAAGGTCTGCAGAAAACAGATGGGCAGCTGCAGGAGACCAGAGAATGGCTATGAATCAACAATACTATGTCATAAACATTATGTTAGAATATATGGACGGGAGTCTGTGTGGAAGACATGCAAAATAATTTTTCCACTCTGCTTAGCATTTGTGTGGCTGGTGTACCACTTCTGCTCTGAGCAGCGGCACTCTTTGGGCCTGTTGAAAGCATCCAGGGAAAAGGATGAAGGCCAGATATCTAGACAGCGTGGCTCTTGAGAATTGGGAAAAAAAAAAAAGCTCTGTTTCAGAGCAGAGCATCAATTCTCAGACTTCAGAAGCTGTTTTTCCTTAGGTTCCTACAAAACGGTGGGCTTTTGTGCTGCAGCATGTCTGACACCCTGAGCTGGATGGCCATAATGAGCAGTGCAGTGTAGGGCCTGCTGTGGTGATAGTTAGGAGGCCTGCCTTGCTGGCATGCTTACTAGCTACCATGAAGGCAGCATGTCCTACCTTGGTCTCCCTTGGTGCTATGCCAGTGGTAGGGTACCGGTGGCAGGGAACAGGGGCAGCCGAAGTCTGTGTTTTAAAGTCAGCTCCTTTCACCACTGTGTGTTTTGAATGCTGGTATAGCAGAAAAGAGATTCTGGAATCAGCTCTCCATCACCAGTGAGTGTGTGGCATGGGGACATCCAGGATGATCAAAGGATAAGGGGAATACTGCGGGGTGAATTAAGAATCAATGGATGAAGCATCCTGACCTCACAGGGTCAGCTTAGGTCCATCAGGATTTTATTAGCACCGTCTCAGCATAAGCTCTGACAGACCTGAGCTGACTCTTGGGCATTCCTGCCCTGTGACCTTCTGCACTGCTAGAGGGATTATTAGCTCAGGCACTATGGAAACTGGAATAAATAGCAGGAGGTTGCTTTGTGCAGTGGGCCCTTGCCCTTCTGTCTAGCACTGTCTATTTCTGTCACCTTGTGATCCTGCTCCGTCATTGCTCCGCATCTTCTCTCTCACACCTTTCCCTGTGGAAGCGATTCTACCCTCAAATCTTTCTATAATCCCTTGCAGCCTTATCTCAGGGTCATTGTCAGCAAAGCCTGACCTTGGGCAATATCCAAACAGGCAGAATTACTCCTAGGAAGAGCCCCCTTGGCCTGGCTGATACTTCACCAGACCCCACTTTGGCCGAGAAACTGAGTTTGACTTTTAGAGTTCCTTTTGGCCTGAGGCTTAAGGGGATGCCCTCACCTCTCCTCTGTGTACCTCTGGCACTGAGGACTTCTATTGTGTTTCCTGTCCTGGGTTTTGTGCTTTCCCAGCCTCTCACTGTCTCTTCTCCCAGAGTCCAATTCCCCTCTGTACAGAGACTCCTCTATCACTCCCCTTTTGGGTTTCGCTTCAGGATTCTGTCTCCTTCTGGCAGTCTTCCTATTGTTTGCTACGGTCCTTCACCTTGTCTTGTTTCTGGACTTCTCCCACTTCCAGACCAACTCACTACAGCTGACCTCCAGGTTTATCTAAAAGCCTCTTCCACTCTTTTGTAGGCTTAGCCCTTCTTCTCCTCCTCTCTCCTCCTCAGGGTTCACTCTCTCTGTACCTCATACCTCAGCTGCAGTAAGTTCTGCTGGTTTATGTGGGACCTTTCTTTGCACAAGGTGATGTGAGAGCCTGATGCTTCATTTGGCTCCTTTCTCTCATTGCCTGTTTTACTTAACTGGTGATAAATCAGGTGAAGATGTCTGCCCTGGGGATTGTGTCTCCAGAATAGGGAGGCTCCTTGGGGGGATTGCATGGGAGGCTGGAGAAATTGCTCCAGCAAGTTGCATATGCTTCAGTTGACCATTTTTTTTTTTGTTCAGAGATTGAAAGAGTGAGGGAAGATGTGATAACCATTCAAAAATATATGGAACTTCCATGTAAAGAGGAAGATAATAAAATCTATTTTCCTGTTTTGTTGAGGATAGCCAAGCTTGCTGTAGTGGGGAGACGTAGGTTAGACATTAGGAGAATCCTTGTAATGGTAAGAGTAGTTAAAAACTGCAGTTGATTGCCTAGGGAGATTGCAAAGTCTCTGTCACTGAAGGTTTTTAAGAACAAGTTAGCCTAATATCTGTCAGGAATGGTTTATGTATAGCTGATCTTGCCCTGAGGCAAGGGGATGGACTTCATGAGAGCACTTCCAGCCTTACTTTCCTGTGATTCTATTATTGCTGCTTCCCTGGATAATGAATGTACATACATTTTATACGTTAGTAACCCACCTGCACTAGCCTGTCTTCTCTGTGCTAAAGTAGATTCTCTTGGAATAATTGATAACAGATGGATTAAGTGTCTTATGTATTTAAAGTCTACACTCTTTGTGCTGGAGTATTTCCCCATAGCATTTATTCTAGCTTGCCCCAGCTTTCCTTGTAACTTTATTCTTTAAGCATCTTATTGGAAGGGCATCAGTTATGTTTCTGTATCTGTGCAATGAGTATAGAAACATTTTCGTACTGCACCCATTTTTCTGCTTGCAAGTGTTGTAAGAAAAGTTTTGTTGTTCTTTTTTTTTTTTACTACTCTTAAGTGGTAAATGTACAGAGAAGGTACAGTTTTAAGGATAATCAGAAATAGGCCGAAATCAAAGTGACCTTCACTGGAGGCTGTTTTCTTCCTAATGAGTAAACCTGTCGATGTTTTGCTTGTCATAAAATGTATAACTGGTAGATCTGATGCTGAAGGTAGCCTTCTTCCTCCAAATTCTAATTGAGGCTCGGCGTAAAACAGAAAAACAGGTTTGAAATGTCTTCTAATAAGCATAGAATGTAATTAATATTAAAAGCAGTTGAAAACTCATTTTTACTTTAACACAGGTCTACCACGTTGCTGCTGTCATTATTTGCATGATTTTCAACTACAGATAAACATTAAATGAATACAACTTGAATATGTAGCTGAGCAATCTTGTTCCCTTCTGTTGCAGTTTTGTTTCCTGCTGCCTCTTGAAGCTGGTCTGACCTTCCCATGTTCTCTGCAATTTTTTTGACAAATGCGTTCTTACTTTGAGTTCTCAAGGTTGCAGTGTCACACGTGGACAGCTCTTAGTGTCTTTGAGATCTTGGGAGGAACAGATTGCTTTTTGCAGTGCCCCTTACTCAGCACACCCATAGTAACAGATCGTATTCCATTGTAGTCTCTTAGATATTTTCTTAAGAGCATGCAGTTTTTGGAGCACGGGTGGTATTCTCAGCAAAAGCGTGTGGAAGGAGATATACAGTCTGTCTTGAAGAGTTTGATATCCAAATACGTTACACTCGGAAGGATTCCGTGGAGCTGTTTTAAGTGTAATAATGAATAGCTCAGAAGTCTCCTTTTCAGGGTTAAATGCTTTAATGAAATTACTGGCGGCTGAGAAACTGAAAACGAGTTCAAGAATGGTGGTGCCCATGTGAGAGCAGGAGATTTCAATCACAACTTAGTTTTCCTGTGGTCCCTATAGCAGGTGATTAGAACAGCAGTGCCTTTTGCTTTAGGTCACTTCTTTGAATCCTTTTAGTTCCAATCTGAATACAGCCTTGGCTATGTGTGCGTGGTCCATTTCTTCTTGTAATGGTTGGTCCGTAGTGCAAATGAAGAGCCTGTGTGTAGCGCAGACCAGGCAGAAAGCAGGCTGGAATTTAGAGAAACACGGCAAGTGGGCAAGTGCTACTATTTGATGAAGCATACTTCTGGAAATGGCAGTCTTCATGAAGTCATGGGAGAGAATGCTCCAGCATATTGTCTTGGAGGATCCTCATCTTTGGTATCCTTTTTTAGAAGATGATATTCAAAGCCAGAGCATGTTGAAAATGTCCATCTGCCATTTCTCATTTCTAATAGTACGTGTCATGGTGCCTTCGCGTGGTGTACAACTTAATCAGCCAAATGGCCCATTCCAGACTGAATATGACAATAAACTGAACTGTGAATACGCTGCGTTTCAGTGTTGAGTCATAATAAAGCGGCAGACTTTTTCGATGGAGAAAATGAATGCATAGTCCCTCAAGTGAAAAATGGAAAATAAAGAGGGATGAAAATTGATTGTTAAACTAGCAGTTTGTTTCCTGTTCATTCATTCTATTTACTTTGGTAGCATTGATTCTTTTTGCTTTAATTTTAATTTTTGAAAGAGGGAATTTGTGGTGTGAGCTCTGCTTCTGTCTAGCTGGGGCTGTTTCAAGTCACAGAAACGTTAAGGTTGGAAATGACTTCTAAGAGCACCAAGTCCATCCTCACTGTGCCCACTAACCCAGGCTTCTCAGTGCCATATCTAATGCCTTGTCAAGGCTGCTGGTTGTGACACAGCAAACAGGCCCTTTGCTGGTTCTCAAGGTGCCCAGAAGAATGAAGTCAGAACATATACTATTTAAATAAAATAGCTCGGAGTCCAATGGACCTAATCCATTGGTGCTTTGTAGTCACGGTTCTGCTCAAATAGGCAGTAGGTGTTCCCTTTCCACAGCTGGCACTTTGCTACAGAGGCAGGATGAGGACATCCCCCATCTCCATTGCTAAAATTAAGGTTTTCTTGTTTTTATCCAGAAGAAGACAAGACAGAACCCCCAGAGATTTCAGTGTGGGGTGCGGTCCTGCAGGGGGAGCTCAGTGCTGTGTGCTGGAGGAAGAAGAGGAGGAGGTCAGAGGAGAGAGGCCGGGCTGGTGTCCAGCCCCAGCGGGACTGCAGGGGAAACAGCATGGAAATGCCTTTCATTGCATTAAGTAAGAGCTGATGTCAAGCTGTTGAAGGACTTTGTCCTTTTGGAGGCTGAGGAGGTGAAGTGGCTGAGCGGAAATAGGAACAATATTAGTCCAAACTCCCTATTCACGTAAACGTGATGCGGGATGTTTCCAACCCTTCAGTGCCAGACAGTGCTGTTTTGAGTGAATAACATGAGGCTAAGTTCTGATCTAATGTTTTTTGTACTGTTGAGCAGGCAGTTTGTCTTGCTAGAATATCAATTTTCTTCTGCAATAAAATAAATAGTATGAATTAATGTTATGATCCTCTGTTGTAAGCTGCAGCAGCACTTCTATGAATCAGTCCTTCCAGAACAAGGAGGTATGAGTAAGCCTAAATGTAAGGGAAAAGCCTAAAAGCTATTGAGGCAAATGCAACACCATATGTAAAATGTCGGATGTCACATTTGCTTCTCTAACATTTCATCCCTTTAACTTTTCAGGAGAAGAGGCCAAGATGCACGGGGACTCATTTATTTTCCAGATCTTTTCATTTGTTGGTTGCTTTGTTTTTGTTCAGAGCAAAGCTTCTTGTTGGAAGGACAGAGCCCTTCCTGTGAGCCTCTCTATGGATGCTCAAGTTCCTGCAGCTCCTGTCTTGGGGCTGGGCTTGCCTTACAGAGCACTCCTTAGTGGAGTGGCCAGATCCACTCATGCACACAGCCCAAACTCTGCTTCTCCTGCATTTTTTCATCAGGGATTTTCCACCCCCTGCCTCAAAGCCTTTCCAGAGGGCTGCACCCACCTTTTAATTTCAACTCAGAACTCACCAACAGTGAAAAAGGAAAATGTTAAGTTTCTAGTAGGATAACTACTTGTTGATAGGATGTAGCCTTCAAGGCATGCCAGCCTCTTACAAACACCTAAAGCTTCTCTTTTCCTTGAAGAGAATATGATGCAGTGTTCTGATAAAGCTGTAAAAACATCGCTCCTTGCTCATACTGACCTTTTCCAAAACACTGGTCATGCAAGACATGAAACCTTCTGGTTTCTGAAGAGAGAGAGGGCTTTGGGCAGATGGGCTTTAACATTATCTGGAGCCCAGCAATTGGGGTTTTAGTCCTCAAACCAAATTCCACTAGATGACATTTACAGGTCCTTTCCAACTCAAACAATTCTATGATTCTTATCATCTTCCAGCCCTTTTCGCTTGGCATCCTGCTTTCATTTGTCTGTAAAACTTAGGCAGTAGTTTGGGCAGTTGAATCTCTAAGCTTTCTTTGAAAATTACCAAGGCATGTTTTCCAGGTCCAAGCTGATATATCTCTGTGTGCAGGTGGCATAAGCTGACACTCTCCCTGTTCTTCATAACTACAGATCCATTTCCATAGTCTTTCTCATGATGAGGGTAACAGTCTGGGGCACCGGCTGGACCAGTGAGCAGAGCCAGCTGAAAACTATTCCCACCCTTTCTGCCTCTCTAAAAGGGGGAAGAAAACAGCAGGCAAGCTGGCTGCACAGTTGTTGGTGATGGCAGAAGAAGGCAGGACTGGCCATGCTAGCAGCAGGTTGCCACTAGATTGTTTTAACTGGACTGTGTCATTAATCTCCAGTCTATGCAGTTGCAACTGCCTTCCTATCCTGAGGGCTTAGAAATGTAAGACATTTTAAATTAGCAATTTAGAGTGGATTCTTCAGTTTGCTAGGGGCCGTTTTCTGCTGCACAGACTTAAGAACAGGTGATGTAAAAGTGATCCTTTTACAGAGGTGGTGCTTGATAACAGAAAGGTGGTGAAGTTGCCCTGACTGCCTGTGGTGGTTCATCCCTGATAGGGGAGAGAGTCAGCAGAAAGGAAGGACCAAAACTTGTGATGAGAGATAAAAACTGTTTAATAGGAAAAGTGAAATAACAGTAATGATAATTTTAAGAAAATATACATATATTAACAAAACAAGTAATGCAAAAGCAATTGCTCACCACCTGCTTCTAATCGATGTCCAGCCAGTCTCTAAGCAGCAGCTGCCTCCCAGCCATGTCCCCTCTGCTGGCAGGACAGTACAAGAAGCTGAAAAACTGAAACATCCTGGGTTTCACATAGCCCTGTTCAGCAGCAATCAAAACATCGGTGTGTTATCAATGTTGTTTTTCTCCTAAATAAAAAACGTAGCATTATACCAGACAATATGAAGTAAATGAACTCTTTCACATCTGAAACCAGATCAGTGCTCCTTTTCCCCTATGCCTTGTACTGCTGAAATAAATAGCAGTGATGGTGTTAATGGGGGAAGTGTGGTCAAAAGTGCCTGGCCCCTCTCTTGTGTATGGTCCTGGCTGGACATTTTACTACCTTGTTTTGGCCAAATAGCTGTGACTCGCAAGTTCTAGGCTGCAGTAGGGGATTGAGGCTGGAATACAAACCAGCATTCTCTGAAGAAATTGCTTGGATTCCCAAATGCCTGCCCTAATGTTAGTCTGTGCTATCAGTGATAATATTTCTACCTTTTCCAATAAAGCTCTGGCTCATTCAGTATGCCCTTTGTCAAGGGGAGTACAATGGAAGTCATACAATAGTCAATTCTCAGGTAAAAGTTGATTTGTTGTTCTCATTTGAAAGCTTTCGTGGTGAGGAGGAAGAAGGATTCCCAGGCATATTCATGTCTCTCTTTCGTATAATATAGGTGCTCTCAGACCTCCCAGTTCAAACCAAGATTCCTCATGGATCCTCCACTGGCGGGGAACTCTCAGTTTATCAACTTTATTTTTAACGTTTTACTCTAACTCAAGCCTTAGGTCAAAGACATTCCCTGCAGATGATGCTTCCATGGTCCTAGTTGTGAGTATCCATTGCCTTAATGCGCTGAGACTAATATCATAATACGTACAGAAGGGCATACGTAGAAGGACGGGCATGATACCGTGAAGAACAGATTGAGCAGTGGGTCTTTGATACATTGTGGGGTTTGATTTTACTTCTTAAAATTGTCTGTCCTGTTGTGGGTTCTGTGAAATGTTTCTGTGTCCGTAGTACTCTTGCTTTCTTTACTAGGAAGTCATTCCCTTTTGATGTAAGGGCAAGAATAGAGAAGGCTTTGTTGAAGGAGTGGAGTTAAGAGTTTTTAATGATGAAAGCAGCCCTAAAGAATCCCGCTTTACAGCCGCATGCCAGCAGCATCTTCAGTCTATGCCTCTGAGGATAAGTTTGCTTCTGTTGTCAGTGGGTAAAGTGGTTTCACTCAGTGGCATTTGATGGCCAATGCCACTGCATTGTAGGTGTGTGCATACTGCAGTGGGGGGGAGGAGGAGTGCACTGACCGAGGACAAGTTAGTGACCTCAGAAAAACCTGGAAGGCTTGTTTAGGTCTGGATTGTTTAAGAATTGTCTATATATCCTGCAGGCTTGGACTGTAGAAATGAGTAATTTATACTGGCTGAGGAGAAATTCACAGCCTGGCTGCATGTTCAGTCAGTCCTTGATTTAAAGGAAAAAATTGGAGTTTGCGCATGACTCTCTCTTTTCCCCCTTCCTGAGCTTTATTATACTTGATTTGTTTATCTCAAAAGAAATATTCTGTACAGATATCTGCTTCCAGTTGCTCAGAGCTAGAATTCAAAGAGACGCATGACCTGCCATGACAATGCAAGAGTAAGTTCAACAAAACTTCACGATTCTTAGCTTAGGATGTAGGTGGCATCTGTGAACGAAAGAAACATTTTTTTATTTCCATAGAGAACGTAACTTTTGTGCCCAAATCAGTGCTGTTTATAGAAGGAGTTGTAGAGTTTATGTGTAATGAAAGAAACAGGCGTTAGCTCCAACAATAAATGCAACAAGTATGACGCACGAAGATGTTTTTATTCAGTGTCTTCTTTAGTGTATGCATGGAAAAAGTGACATAGCATTGACTTAGTGGCTTTTGTGCAATCTCTCAAGTATGTCGCTGTTTTAAAAGCATCTTATTCTGCTTCTCGATACAAACAAGTTAATGTTCTCACACATATGGCTCCTGCTGGTAATGCTGTGTTGCAGTAACACCAAAGAGCCTTAAATGGAGATGAGAACCCTGCTGTGCTAAAACAGGGGAAGTCAGCCCATTTTAAAATCTCAGAATCATAAATGGGGGAAAAAAAAGCAAACTAGGAGCAGGGAATAATAGTTATTGCTGTCCTCCATTTTACAGATAGTCAGCTAAGGCACAGAATGAAACATTTATGTGGAGCGATCTAGAAAGCATGGCAGACCTAAGAAGTAAAAGCTACAGCCTCTGAACCTAGCATGAGGGGTGAGATTATAACCACAAGCACTAACTTCTTTATTTTTATTTCTGAGTCAGAGTTTACTTAACGGCACCATTTTCTTGTATTTCCTCTGTTGCATCTTTATTCTCTTTACTCACTGCCTGAGAAGAATGTAAGTCAGGAGGATGTCGTGTGGAAACTGAAGGCTTGTTGTATGCCAGCACTGCTGGAAAGCAACTCTCCGAAGAAGAGTTACAGCTACCCATAAAATCTGTGCCACAATCAGCCATTCTTATCTACAAGTATTAATTGTACATCAGGAAAAAGCAAGTGCTGGGGTACAGAACTGCTTAAAGAATACGGCATATTACTTAAGGTTTTAAAAAATCTGTCAGTGAATTGCCAACCAGACAGTAGGATTATTGAAATGTAGGGGAGCAAATGCAGTGAGCTGAATACAGATAGAGCTGCCCATACTAGTTTCGTTCCTTCTTCAAGGATCTTGAAATGCAAACTATGATGTTGGTTAATGTGGGGCAGGCAGGCTCGTTGCTTTATTACTTTATACATGGGTCTTATGACACCATGCAAGTCTTATTTTGAAGAGCTTCAAAAATGCTTGTTTTTAACATGACAGGCTTTCTCTGGTGTGAAAAACGTTTGTACAGAGATCATACTTCCTAACAGAACTAGCAATCAAATTGGAAAGCGGGCAAGTGAAATACCAAAACCCACAAATATTTGGGTGTAAGAGCCCTTCACTTCCAGGAAATTTTTAAAGGTGCGTTCAAGATCCTTTGGTTTGTTAAGGGCAATCTTGTGCTGCATAAACAAAACAACATTAAAACCAGCCGTGGACAAACAGTGGGGGGAGAATTCTCATGAAAAAGATCGAGCCTGTCACCTGGAAGCACTGTGTGGGAAGAGATGGAAGAAAAATGCCAAAGACAGCTTGACTTGTGGTTGTTCCAAGGTAAAGCCTTGTGAGGACTCTTCGGTCCTGAAGATAAAATGAGATGTGAATACGGTGGTTGACATGATTGTTTTAACAGAGATTTCTGTCATTACTACCGCAATGAAAGCTCTGCCATCACTGGGTTAGAAAAACCTGAAAATACTTGCAGAGGGAACAAGCTCTGGGAATCTTGTCCTTAATCTGCCAGTCTTGGAACAGTTTAAACTAGGAAAGGGCCATGATTATTTTCAGAAGAGTATCCTAAGTCTAGTGTGCCTATTCTTACTTTTTCTCTTCTTAAACATGGGGCTACTGCCTAAAACTTGGACCAGTGTGAGACAGCGTAGACATTATATGAGGCTGAGAAAGCAGTTCTATGATACTTATAAATAAACTCTTCATTTTTCCTTCCTCTCCTTTTTGCTGTTATTCCATGCATTTACCCCCAAGATTTCTGTACTTGTAATAGTAATTCTCTATATCTCAATTTTATTCTTGAAGAAAATAGATCTATCGTACGATGTTATGCTGTCTGGGTTACAGCTAATGGTCGTAGCTGTTAACCTCGTATGTTCTTTTACCTGCATGGTAATGATGAATCATTAAATTGAGTGGAACAGTAATCCTTTAGATATGAAAGTAGAAATCATTTAACAAAGGCACTTGAAGTGATAACTTACGAAACATTATTTTATTGATGAACATTGTGCAATATTGTCAATATCTTAGCAGTCCTACATGAGTTTAAAAGGATGCAACTTAAGCTGAGGGAGTAACGCATGTATTTGCAGACTTTGCTGCAGCAGGCATGCTTTTATAGAATTGTAGTCTAAAGATTATTCTTTGGAAATTCTTTTTAATAAAGGACAAGGTAGATAGTCTTTGTATAAATGGAACAAGGGGTCCCATTTTAATAAGGTTTGAGCAGCTAAGAACACTTGGTTTTGTTAAACGCATCTACCAGAAGACACAGAATTGAATAATATGTCCAGTTCATTTAGAAAAGGATATTTCAAATCTTATAATGTTAAAAAGAATCAGATACACCTTTAGTACAAAGTATGCGTTGCTGCTTTGGTCCGCTATGAAACATTTGCATTGACTCACCACTGTACAAGTGTTTTAATGTGCTGATGCTGTGCTCACCTGCCACTGTTGTCTTTGATGATTCCTTTGACGATGGTAGTCCTGCTGAGAAGGATTCAGGGATGCTGACTGATGAAAAACTGAGCATGAGCCAGCAGTGTGCGCTTGCAGCCCAGAATGCCCATGGTATTCTGGGTTCTATCAGAAGAGGGGTGGCCAGCAGGGCAAGCGAGGTGATTGTCCTCTGTTGTGCCCTTGTGAGACTCCATCTGGTGTACTGATCCGAGTTTGGGGCCCAGGAAAGATGTGGAGAGGATCCAGAGGAGGGCTCCAGAGATGATCAGAGAGTTGGAGTATCTCTACTGTGAACGTAGGCTGAGGGAACTAGGCTTGTTCAACCTGGAAAAGAGAAGGCTGTGGGGAGACCTCATTGTGGCCTTCCAGTATGTATAAACATGAAGCAAATCAACTTTTTACAGCAGCAGATAGTGATAAGACAATGGGGAATGTTTTGAAGGTAAAGGAGAGGAGGTTTAGATCGGATGTCAGGGGGAAGTTTTTTAGTGAGAGAGTTGGTGAGGTGCTGGAACAGGCTGCCCTGTGAGGTTGTGAGTGCCCCGTCCCTGGAGGTATTTAAGGTCAGGCTGGATGGGGCTCTAGGTAATCTGGTCTAGGTAATCCTGATCTAGCAGCTAGCAGCCCTGCCTGTGGTGGGGGGTTGGAACTTGATGATCCTTGAGGTAGGTCCCTTCCAACCCAAGCCATTTGGTGATTCCAAATGACTGAATCATGGACTGTGAAATGAGACGATAACTTCTCTCCTTTCTTTTCCCACCTCATTACTTTCAGTTTATTCTGTAACTTTACTGAAAATAATACTGTTGATTTTTTTATTTGGTGAATTTTATAACAGAAGTAGCCTTCAAAAGGAGTTGCAGTGGTTATAACGTATCATTGGATTTATGCATTTCAGAGTTTGTGCATTAAGGAGAATTAAGGAGATCTGAAGCTGCATCCTTAAAATAGCATGAAATTTAATATTAGAATAAGGTATTTAAAAAATGTGGAGGAAGACATAAAAGAAAGAAAGGCTAAAATAAAACTGACCAGAAAAGACTGAAGATATGAGGGAACTTTGTTTTTCTTTTCTTAGAGACAATGCCACTTACTTGCTTTGCCTCTAAGTCATTTTGCTGGGATGATTTTACTTTCTATAGCAATATAGTTGGAGTTTGGAATGATTACCTTCCTAATTGCTCTGCATCTGCTCTTGACCCCCCCAGTGTAGGTGTCATGAAGAGTAAATTACGTGTGATTTGGAGTTCAGGTATTTATATTAGCAGGTACATGTCTATATCGTGTGTCAAATATTTATCTTCAGATTTATTCTGTTGGACCTTATTGATAAATATTCGGAGATTGTTTCCTGTTGTGACTTACGGTGACCTGGGAAGGCATTCTGTCTCTGCTAATCTCACAGGTACTCTTGTTACTGACACGAGCTGTTCCACTTGCTATGAATTATTTGATGTTGGACCACATATCTCTGTATTAGCAATTTCTACAAGACAGCGATTATAGGGAGTGGTAGTTTCTTACATTAGTTTGTCTGATTTACTTGGAGAACACAGACAAGCTGTGTGCACTGCAGCCTCTCCTTCAGCTCCCTGAAGGACGTGTCTGTGTGCTTCTAATGCTGTCTGTTTTTTCCACTTTTATCAGCTGATCAATTAAAAGATAACCTGTTTCTTTCTAAAGCTTGCCTTGATTAAACTGCCACATCTACAGTAAACCACAACATCGTAATTTCAGCCTTTGCCATTCAGGACACACGCTGGTATTTTCTTTGGCTGAGTTAAAGTTTCTTTCCATGATTTCCCTTTGTGACAAGTTCTCCCTTCATGTTTTCCAGGCACAGTTGTCCTTTTTTACTCTGGGTATAGCCAGAAGGGCAGACTGTTCTACCTAAGCTCAAATGAGACTGTGCAGTAAACCCAATGAAGCAGCTGAGCCTGTGATTTGCTTTTCTGCTTCTTCTGCTAACATCTCCATGGATTTTACTACAGACCTTATTGGTAGCCAAAGTATTCATTTTGTGGCCTGTCATATGCAATTCAAACGATCAGTTCAAATCTTGTTTTTATAGTCCTCAGTCAAGTCATCCTGGCTTCAGGGGCACAGACTACAGCTTTGCATCCTTGCAAAGAGAATTCTCCCAGAGCGGGTAATTCAGTTTCTTCTTTGTAATGCTTGCAGTTTTCTGTCAGTTTGAATGTTCCTACTTCCTCCTGATGCCTGGCTCCTCTCAGAGCACTGCATGCACTCCACTAGTAGCTTCTGCATAGGAACCTTTTTTGGGACTGTCGGTGGCACAATCAATACACAGAAGATAATGAAGTACCGGTCTGCTTATAACTGTTCTGTGTCTCTACCACTTTCCCACCTCTTTCTGATAGTATGTCCAGGAAAGAGCCTCTCCATAAGAATTGTTGTCTGTGCTCAGGGGTTGTGGTCTAGTTGGTATCCTGAGAACATGGTTTTATGGCTTTCTGCCTCTTACTCTAAGGGGTCAAAAGAGGCCTTTATTGGAAACCATGATGTCCCCTGGTGTACAGCTCACTGCTTGAAATGGAGATTGGCTTCTGCTAGGGAACAGAGGAAGGGCTTTGATGGTCCTTCTGACAGGGCTTGACCAAGCTGGCTGCAGGGGTCTGTGGTAGAGCCATGTTGAGGAATAAATGGTTGGAATATATCTTCTGCCACTGTGTGGTCTGCTGTGTACATTTGAAGTTATAGCACACAGTGGAGGAGACCAAGATTTTTTTTATTATTTTTGAAGGCCACTGTTTTTCTTCCTATGGGAGAGATGGTCATTATTACAAAAATATATTAGTTAGCTTTAGTTACAAAACTTCCTGTCATTGGACTGTCTGAGGGGACTCTACTTATGCCATAAAATGCTCCCCCATGGTGGGCAGCAAGATATACAATTATTTGCATTTGGGAAGGGATGAATAGAAAGGTAGCAGCATTAAAATGTAGAATTACTGATAAGGAATTGAAAGGGGTTCGGAATCTTGAAATCTTATCTGAGCTTCAACTGCTGTGTTACAATCACTCATTTAATCTGGTTTTACAATTAATCTATGGAGAACTGGCAAGAGCCATCATATAAGGGATTTGTTTTACAACTGTGTCATGGTTTTGTGCTGTCAATATTCTACATCATGACATCATGTGCGGTATGAACTGTTTTGGTGGTATAAGAAAGTGTAACAGAGGGTATGTGGAAGTGTAACAGAGGGTATGTGGAAGTGTAACAGAGGGTATGTGGAAGTGTAACAAAGGGTATGTGGAAGTGTAACAGAGGGTATGTGGAAGTGTAACAAAGGGTATGTGGAAGTGTAACAGAGGGTATGTGGAAGTGTAACAGAGGGTATGCGGAAGTGTGGAAGGTTCATGCTCCAGATCTGTGGAATGGCAGCATCCCGAGTACTCAGCCCTTGGAGGAAACTACATATCCCAGGGGACAACGCGGCCAGAGATGAATCACCAGAGGAGGAGGACACACATATAATCTCGCTCCCAGGCTGGAACGTCCCTCTTTTCGCCCTGTCTTTCGCTTTGGAGCGCTCCATCCCTGCCGTCTCGCTCTATCAGCAACGTTCCAGCCTGTCGCCTAGAGATTGCAGTAGGCCCCCGGTTCTCCGGGACTCTTTTTCTCTCTTTCTTTTTTCTCTGCCTTGTTTGATATAGTAGTTGTAGTTATATTGTATCATATTGTGTCTCGTATTTAGTAAAATAAGTTCTTTCCTTAGATTGCTGCCGTTGTTTTTGTTCATTTCTCCCCTTCTAGGGGCAGCAGCCTCTATCACGGATAAATCTAGATAACCCGATTACATTATCTTGGTGGAGGATGCGGGCAATCTGATTCGATTAGATCTGCTGCTTTTTTAGCTTCCAGAACAACTCTCTTTTTGCTCTCTAAAAGCTTTGTTACAGGAGTGTTATTTTTTCATAGCTGCTCACTGAGAGCGTGACCTTGAAATTCCAGACGAACTGTCAACAGTCTGAGCTAGCTGCTCACTCTGAGCATTACTATCTTGCTTTTGTAAAGAAAACAAAGAGATTTCTTGCTCTCTCAGAGCACAGCTAGTTAGCTCTGACTTTCACAGGGCCTGCTAGCTACTATCAGCTATGAACCCACTCTTCATTCCAGTCGCTCTGTTTAGGGGATTGAAAGCAATCATGATCCTCTCAACATATTGTCCATACGTGCTTTCTTTTTGCGGAATTCTGTATCTATATAACCTAATAAGAACCGTGATGGAGACACCTGCCTGGTACTTATATGCAGTGTGGTATAATTTAATTGTCGGCACATACATTCCAGATGGAATAGCTAATTTAACAGACACCACGATGTTCAATCCAGTGTACAGGCTGTACTCTCAGATTGTCGTACGCTTTTCAACAGCCGAGGTAATATTAATTCTTGGTCTCATACTCATGTTCATGTTATCAATATCAGTGAATGTATATGTATTCCTATACATTCGTTCTATGCAGAAGTCTCCTCCAAAACCAGAGAATGCTGACTGGCAGGGAATATGGAAAGGTTTAGGAAAGATCTTAGAAGCGTGGGGACCCGCAGTGTCGTGGGATTTCACTATTGAACACCTGAGGGACCCTGAGAAATTAAGTGAGTACTTGGGTCAGAAATCTAAGGAGGTAAACATTATTTGGGGTTTGGCTTACGCATACCGTGCTCTGTATAATACTATTCTGGAGAGAGAGAGTTTCCGATCTGAGATTCAGACCAACAAAGATAATATCCAGGTCGACTCTAATCAGTCACGGGAGGCATCAGTAGCAATATCAGTTGCCCCTGTGGAAGGCAAGAAATGGAGACGGGTGTCCACGCGTCTAGAACGAAGAGAAGGAGGAGCAGAAGAAGAGGAAGCAGAAGAAGGTACCTCGTCTGGATCGGCACCGAGAAAGGCAAAAAGAAAGACTAAGAGGCGTGAAGAAGAGGCTGATGAGGAGGAAATTGTTTATCGTCGACCTCTAAAGCTGACTGAGATCCAAGGCTCAAGAAAGGAGTTCATACGGCGTCAAAACGAAGGTATCCTTGCCTGGTTGCTTCGCTGCTGGGACAACGGGGCCCACAGCCTGTCACTAGATGGTAATGAGGCACGCCAGCTAGGAAACATTTCCGGAGACACAGCTATCGACAGAGAGATTAGCAGATGTTCAGATGAAGATGCCACCCTCTGGGAGCGACTCTTAGCAGCTGTGAAAGTAAGGCACCCCTACAAGGCAGCTTTGAAGCTTAACGTTATTAAATGGGATACAATCCAAAGTGGTATCCAGTATCTGAGGGAAATGGCCATGGTGGAACTGTTGTACAACCCTGCGAATTTAAACGAACGTGATCCTGAGAATGTGAAGACCGATCCTGACATATGGCAGAAACTTACAAGTACAGCACCAGAGAAATACGCGTCATCACTGGCAACAACGTGTAAAGAATATGTGGACCACAACAGAAGGCCCGAAGTTAGTGAACTGATTAGGACACTTCAATACTTCGAACATCAGTTGTCCCCACTGTACACCGCCACTATTTCTGCCATCTCACAAGTAAAAGACCGGCTGGATGAGATGCACGAGAAACTATTTCCATTGACCAATCGTGACAAACCCATACAGGTATCAGCAGTGTCCAATGAAGATCAGAACGATCAAGGAAGTCTATTAAAGGAACTGATCAAACTAATTAAAGGTGATGAACACTACTCCTCACCTGTAAGATCAGAAGTCTCGGCAATTAGACGCACACGCTTCCCAGCTCGAGCAAGGAATAACAGTACAATTCCACCACGTGTTTCCATGTGGCGCTACCTACGTGACTGTGGAGAGGACATGAGGAAGTGGCATAACCAGCCTACTTCTGTACTGCGAGCACGGGTGAGAGAACTACAGAATAGACCAACCACCAGTAGAGCTGCTCCGGTTATCACAGGTAACCAATAGAGGGGCCCTACCCTCAGTCAGGGGAGGGACAGGGATAATCGAATTTATTGGACTGTGTGGATTCGATGGCCTGACACATCGGAACCACAGGAATATAAGGCACTGGTGGATACTGGCGCACAGTGCACTCTAATGCCCTCCAGTCATGAAGGGACAGAACCAATCCATATTTCTGGAGTGACTGGGGGCTCTCAAGAGTTGACTGTGTTAGAAGCCGAAATAAGTCTCACTGGTAAAGACTGGCAGAAACATCCTATTGTGACTGGTCCAGGGGCTCCATGTATACTGGGTATTGATTACCTCAAAAGGGGGCATTTCAAGGATCCTAAGGGCTATCGATGGGCCTTTGGAATAGCTGCTGTAGATACAGACAATATTAAGCAGCTGTCTGTTTTGCCTGGCCTGTCAGAGGACCCGTCTGTTGTGGGGCTGCTACGAGTGAAAGAACAGCAAGTACCAATTGCTATAAAGACAGTACATAGACGGCAGTACCGCACTAACAGGGATTCCTTGCTCCCCATTCACGATTTGATTCGTCAGCTGGAGAATCAGGGAGTGATCAGTAGAACTCATTCCCCTTTTAACAGCCCCATATGGCCAGTGCGTAAAGCCAGTGGAGAATGGAGGCTAACTGTAGACTACCGTGGCCTGAATGAGGTAACACCTCCACTGAGTGCTGCTGTGCCAGACATGTTGGAACTCCAATACGAGCTGGAGTCAAAAGCAGCCAAATGGTATGCCACCATTGACATTGCTAATGCCTTCTTCTCCATTCCTTTGGCTGCAGAATGTAGGCCACAGTTTGCCTTCACCTGGAGGGGTATTCAGTATACTTGGAACCGTTTGCCCCAGGGGTGGAAACACAGTCCAACCATTTGCCATGGACTGGTCCAAACTGTGCTGGAACAAGGTGGTGCTCCCGAACACCTGCAGTATATTGATGACATTATTGTGTGGGGCAATACAGCAGAGGAAGTTTTTACAAAAGGAAAGCAAATAATTCACATTCTTCTACAAGCCGGCTTTGCTATTAAGCGAAGCAAAGTAAAAGGGCCTGCCCAGGAAATTCAGTTCCTAGGTATCAAGTGGCAGGATGGACGTCGTCACATCCCAGCAGATGTGATTGACAAAATCACTGCCATGTCTCCACCAACTAACAAGAAAGAGACACAGTCTTTCCTGGGTGTGGTGGGCTTTTGGAGGATGCACGTTCCAAACTACAGCCTCATTGTAAGCCCCCTTTATCACGTAACGCGGAAAAAGAACAATTTCACATGGGGCCCTGAGCAGCAGCAGGCTTTTGAGCAGATAAAACAAGAGATAGCCCGTGCCGTGGCCTTGGGGCCAGTACGGACGGGACAGGATGTAAAGAACATCCTCTACACTGCTGCTGGAGAGAAAGGTCCCACTTGGAGTTTGTGGCAAAGAGCCTCAGGAGAGACCCGAGGCCGACCCCTGGGATTTTGGAGTCGAGCATATAAGGGGTCTGAAGAGTGCTACACTCCAACTGAGAAGGAGATCTTAGCCGCATATGAGGGGGTTCGGGCTGCTTCCGAAGTAGTTGGAACTGAAACGCAACTCCTCCTGGCACCTCGACTGCCAGTGCTGAACTGGATGTTCAAAGGGGAGGTTCCTTCCACCCATCATGCTACCGATGTCACCTGGAGCAAGTGGATTACCTTGATTACACATCGAGCAAGAATGGGGAACCTCAATCGTCCAGGAATTTTAGAGGTGATCATGGACTGGCCTGAAGGTAAAAGGTTTGGAACATCACCAGCAGAAGAGGTGTCACGCGCCAAAGAGGCCCCACCATACAATGAACTTCCGGAAAACGAAAAGAATTTTGCCCTGTTCACTGATGGATCGTGCCGCCTTGTTGGGAAACATCGCAGATGGAAGGCTGCTGTGTGGAGCCCTACACGACAAGTTGCAGAGGCCACAGAAGGAAGAGGAGAATCGAGCCAATTCGCAGAGGTAAAGGCTGTCCAGCTGGCCCTAGACATTGCTGAGCGGGAGAGATGGCCAGTGCTTTACCTCTATACTGACTCATGGATGGTGGCCAATGCCTTATGGGGATGGCTGCAGCAATGGGAACGAAACAACTGGCAGCGGAAGGGTAAACCTGTTTGGGCCGCTGAACTATGGAAGGACATCGCTGCCCGAACAAAGAATATGGCCCTAAAGGTGCGTCATGTAGATGCCCACGTGCCCAAGAGTCGAGCAACAGAGGAACAACAAAATAACCACCAAGTAGATCAAGCAGCCAGAATTGAGGTGGCTCAAATTGACTTGGACTGGCAGAATAAGGGCGAACTATTTCTAGCTCGATGGGCCCATGAGACCTCGGGCCATCAAGGAAGAGACGCAACATATAAGTGGGCCAGAGACCGAGGGGTGGACTTAACTATGGACACTATTGCGCAAATTATTCATGATTGTGAAACGTGTGCTATAATCAAACAAGCCAAGAGGATGAAACCTCTCTGGGAGGAAGGGCGATGGCAGAAGTATAAATATGGGGAGGCGTGGCAGGTTGATTATATCACCTTGCCACGATCTCGCAGTGGTAAATGCTATGTGCTTACCATGGTAGAGGCAACCACTGGGTGGCTTGAAACATATCCAGTACCCCATGCCACCGCTCGAAACACCATATTGGGTCTTGAGAAACAAGTCCTGTGGCGGCATGGCACCCCAGAAAGAATTGAATCTGATAATGGGACACATTTCAAAAATTCACTTATAAATACTTGGGCTAAAGAGCACGGCATTGAATGGATTTATCATATTCCCTACCATGCACCAGCCTCTGGTAAAATTGAACGATATAATGGGTTATTAAAAACGATGTTGAAAGCAATGGGTGGTGGAACATTTAAGCACTGGGAGAAGCACCTGGCAGAAGCCACTTGGTTGGTCAATACTAGAGGATCTGTCAATCGCGATGGTCCTAGCCGATCTAGTCCCCTACACACCATAGAAGGAGATAAAGTCCCTGTTGTGCATGTGAAGAGTATGTTGGGAAAAGCTGTTTGGGTCCTTCCAGCCTCTGGAAATGGCAAACCTGTCCGTGGAACTGTTTTTGCCCAGGGACCTGGGTGCACCTGGTGGGTGATGCAGAAGGATGGGGATGTTCAGTGTGTACCACAGGGCAAATTGATGCTGGGGGAGTGCAGTCAGTAATTCCATGTATCTGTGTAACCATGATGTAATAATGTAGAATAAGGGGTGGAATGTCATGGTTTTGTGCTGTCAATATTCTACATCATGACATCATGTGCGGTATGAACTGTTTTGGTGGTATAAGAAAGTGTAACAGAGGGTATGTGGAAGTGTAACAGAGGGTATGTGGAAGTGTAACAGAGGGTATGTGGAAGTGTAACAAAGGGTATGTGGAAGTGTAACAGAGGGTATGTGGAAGTGTAACAAAGGGTATGTGGAAGTGTAACAGAGGGTATGTGGAAGTGTAACAGAGGGTATGCGGAAGTGTGGAAGGTTCATGCTCCAGATCTGTGGAATGGCAGCATCCCGAGTACTCAGCCCTTGGAGGAAACTACATATCCCAGGGGACAACGCGGCCAGAGATGAATCACCAGAGGAGGAGGACACACATATAATCTCGCTCCCAGGCTGGAACGTCCCTCTTTTCGCCCTGTCTTTCGCTTTGGAGCGCTCCATCCCTGCCGTCTCGCTCTATCAGCAACGTTCCAGCCTGTCGCCTAGAGATTGCAGTAGGCCCCCGGTTCTCCGGGACTCTTTTTCTCTCTTTCTTTTTTCTCTGCCTTGTTTGATATAGTAGTTGTAGTTATATTGTATCATATTGTGTCTCGTATTTAGTAAAATAAGTTCTTTCCTTAGATTGCTGCCGTTGTTTTTGTTCATTTCTCCCCTTCTAGGGGCAGCAGCCTCTATCACGGATAAATCTAGATAACCCGATTACAAACTGCTTGAACACATTTTGCAGATGCTCCCAGCACTGCTCCGTAAGACCAAGTTTTCCTGAGAAATTTTAATACTAGAAAATAAAAAGGGTGTGTGTGTCAAGTTACTACAGTAACCTTCTTTGTTTTGTATTAAACTAGTAACCTGGGAGCTTGTAACGTTTTCTGTAGTTAGAGTTTTAAGACACAGTGTTTATTCTCCACTCATGAAGCACCTGTGGAAAGCCTAAAGGTATCAATTTTAAGGAAGAATTGACTAAGGTGCAAAGTGCAAAGAAGTCGAGAACGTTTACAAATGTCTAAGAAACTTCAGGTTTATGTTCCAGGGTAATTTCCCGTCTTATGATTATACTTCTGTGATGGCAGTCAGAAGTCAGCTCAAGTCAGCTATGGCAGCTTAACAACTCAGGCACAAAATCTTCTGATTTTTCTGTTTGCATTATAGGAGGTAATAAATTTTGCTGTGCACATTTTTGAACTTGGTTTAATTTTCATCCTGAAAGACCAGCATCTGTTGGCTATCCGAGATGAAAAAGAAATTAAAAGTACCCGTGAAGCTCATTTTCAGAAGGTAGTTGGTATTGCCATCTAAACTTGTGACCTGACCAGTATTTGTTCAGTCTGAAAATTCTGTTATAAGTAAGGGTATTTTCTACAGGATGACAGAAAGAAAAGGGAAAAGTGCTGGATGTGAGACATAGGGGAAGCTGATCCATGAATACGGACGGCTCCTTTGCCCCTGGAGGTAATGTTGCGTGCATCAGGACTTTGCTTACTGTACAAGGTGTTCTCCTTCAATACTAAATCTGCCAGCTCAGTGAATCCCAGACATGCTTAATTATCCTGTTGATATTTTTGGAATAGGGGAACTGGGAGAGGCACCTGGATCCTTTATGTGCTGCAAATACACCTGCACAATTTATGATGGTTGCTGCAGAGGAGACTCTTCTCCATCAGCATCTTGCACTAATTGCTGATTGCTCACTTGGAATTTGGGAGCATCAGTTGGTTGTAGTGCTGGCACACAGCCACCGAAAAGCACGATCTCTGTTTAGAGGTGTACTCCTATGTCCTATTGGAAGTGCTATTATGGGTGTATTGCAGTCCTATTGAAATTGAGCTGTCGAGAGATGTATTATCACCCCTGTGGTAGGGACTGAGGACACATTGCCGATGAAAGTGAATTTGAGTCTGTGACCCATTGATACTAATGGCTGAACTAGCAATAAAATAAACTGGCTGTTCATGTTTTAATAGTAGATTAAGCCAAGAGTTACTGGTATCTGTTCACTTGTAGGTCCTTTCGAAATTAGCCTTATCTGATGTACTGGGGAATGGAATAACAAACCAGAGAGAACACATAGCTTACAAGCTGGGATTCAGGTGCCCACTGATTGTGTTGTTATTTTTATTCCTCTTGCAGAATCTTTCTCAGGGTGCAGGGGGCTTGCGGTGTTCATCATGATGAGTCTCAGAGCAGCTCTTCCAAACCTTCACACCTTTCTCCTAAATCAGTAATTTAGCAGTACAATTAGAATTATTATTTTTTCATTCCGAACTATTCTAGAGCCATCGTGACTTGATGGCTGTCTTGGGCACACCCACTTGCACAGCCTCCAAGGTGGAGAGGTGACAGTGTCATGGACAATTGGCATTGGCTGTGATGCTCAGTATTTCAGATGGCTCACATAGCAGCTTTCCGTCCTTAGGATGTCTTACATTCCCTGCTAGTATTCATTTATTTCTCACAGAAATGAAGCATTTTCTTTTATCTGACTACTTTAATTTGAAGTAGTTAGGGAAATTGTCATAAGGGACAAAGACACCCCTGTATATTGGTGCAAGAAATTTGTAATCTTTCCTCCTTCCTCATTGAAATCCTGATCCTTGCAGTCTTGTAGTGAACATCCGCTTTATTACTGACTTCACTGAGCATAGAAATGAGATCCTGAAAGAACTGAAAGATACAGGAAGAGTATGGATTAGTCCTCTTAAGAAGATATTGTTCAGATTTTCTCCTTTAGGTGCCGTTTCTGCCTTGGGAAATGAAAAATAAACAAGGTAAAAGGTCCACTAGCAGCAGTGCTGGTTATACACTGACACAATTGTTCTTTGTAGATGGCTTAAAAGGGACATTTGGAACCACTTCTGAACAACAACAACAAAAAAGAGACTTTTCTTGTAAGATGAGACCATGGATATGTTTGGTTTTACTTTTTCCTTGATAGGGATAAATGTTTGGATTAAATGAAAGTCATCTGGTAGCTGTCTGTGTGGTACAGTTGAAACAGAATGGCCAGTTTCCATGGAGGTAATCTGTACAGATAACAAAGTAATAGTTGATGAGATTAAAAAAAGAAAAAGGAAGTAGGAAATTATTAAAATTATTAATGAATATTGGTTGTCAGCACTGAGACATGT
This sequence comes from Excalfactoria chinensis, assembly GCF_039878825.1. Taxonomy (NCBI): domain Eukaryota; kingdom Metazoa; phylum Chordata; class Aves; order Galliformes; family Phasianidae; genus Excalfactoria; species Excalfactoria chinensis. The sequence goes on from NC_092826.1 coordinate 50,408,480, forward strand.
AGTAATATTACTCAGTTTGCTAAGAAATGCAACTAAGAAGATAATTGAAGTCTTGTTTCAATATCTTAATCTGGAAAATCTTCTGTGACTTTTAGAAGAATTCCTCTAATTATTACTCAAGACAGAATAGTACTTTTTACCCTTGGATATTTTGGTACCCAACCTTATGCATTCTCTTCATGATGCTCCAAGCTGGGAGACCATCCGTAGGTGACAGGACTAAGCCTCTCATGTGTTGCCAGTGTAGTAGTGTCATGCTGCAGGCTGCTTCCTTGTCCAGCCACCAGTATAGCAAGTACCTTTTCTCTCCAACATTATATGAAATTAATCGAGGCCATTCCTCTTCTTCAGCCTGATTATTTTGTGTGCATACATCAAGTAATAAAATGGAAGCTGGAGAATTGCAGCTCAGCATGGAAGGAGTATTCCTTGTGTGTTTGGAATGTGCTTTTTCAACCTTCGTCACCTAGCTAGCACACATTATACAATATTGTCTGATTTAGAATCAATATGTCAACAATACATTTTTAAAATGAGAAAAGTATTTCCTGCTGACCTGTGGGGAATTGTCATGTACAATAATGCAATAGCATTGTGATGAATCTGCATTAAAATATTGAACTCAGTGTTACCCTTATATTTAAAGAGTAGGAAACGATTCACCGGCTCAGACACAGATTCACTTTGTGAAGGAGCCTTAGAGTCAATTCTTCGCATTTTAGGCTAGACTTGTGCTCTAAATTCTAGCCTTTATTTTGGGTTTGCTATTAAATATATTTACATGAGAACATAAGTCTGTATCTGATCAAAGCTGAACTTCGTAAGACTACAGAAAGATTAGGCTTATTTGCTTTTTGGTTTTATTTCTCTGTGATGTATTTGTTTATATACTCCAAAGAAAAAAATACTTCAAAAGTAAAGAACGCTGGTATGATTCCTTTATTAATCAACTTGTGTTTTCCCTGTTTTGCTCTTGATATGTGACTTGAAAGTTTCAGAATTTCAGAAGATACTTGCTGAAATCATTATGCAAAAGGCAAGAGTTCCCATGCTGATTGTCAGGCATTTGATATAAATAAGCATTAAGTGAAATAAATCTGAAGTCCCATTAAAGCTGAAGATCTGATCTAGAGGATTTTAAAGTGATTTAATGAGTAGTGCTCTCTCTCATGTCAGTTGCTTAGTTTTCATTGTGTGGGTTCTTGTAATATTTCTTGACTTCTCTCTACAGGGTTGCTGAGAGAAAATGAATTGCTCAATGAAAAAAAAGAAAATAAGAAGGGGTAGAATACTCTTATTTTAACGTCTCTTTTATATCTTCACCCCCTCCAGTATCTGTCCACAATATAGATCACCTTTATGATCAAAGAAGTAAGCAAGCAAGACCTTTAAATGACATGTTCAGGAGAAATGTATGTTCAGTGAAAAAGAGCCTATCAGACACCACCTCAGCAATAAGACAGACCCACTGCATATCAGTGAAGTACGAGAAAGGTGCTTAGCCTGCCATATCCATTGCCTGTGTCGTGTTACTCTTAATTTTAACACAGTGTAGGAATGTGAATTTCTCCCATCTTGGATGCCATCAAATAGATGTTTTTTACCCCAGGTTTTGTCTTTTCTAATCACGCTTCTAAAAGCAGCAAAATGGTGATTCTCTAAAGGACCTTAGTCTACTCTTCTGAAACTAAAACCATAAGTTTGTTTTCTTCACTTACTCCTTTGTGATCCTCTTTCTTAACAGCCAGCAATTTGAAATGTCTACTCTTACTTAGCAATTTAAATGATCATCTCAACTCCAACCTCACAACCAAGAGGTTCTGTGCAAACTTACTAAAATGTGCTAACTTGTTCACAGTCTTCATTTAACTGTAGCCTTAGTTGTCTGTCAGTAAATAGCTGAGACCTTAATTGGGCTAAGAGAAAAAACAAGGAGCCGAGTGTTACATTATGTCATGGTTTCACTCCCCTTTGAATTTGATTCCCAAATATTTGTGTGCTAGATTGCTCTTTACCTTATCTAAATAGCTGGTAAGCCTCCTTTCTTTTTCCTGAGGGTGTGCTGCTATTCTTTTTATGTTCAGCTTTCTGAGTGCTGTATGTGCAAAGCATATCGTGATTTTAATCTGTGGCCTGGATTTCAGAATGGTCATCCCTCTCAGGAAGAGCTATAACATGTGAGAATAACATTTGATAGTAAAACATCGTGTTTTAAAGAAATCTTTGCTAACAACAAAGAAAATAAATTTGTTTATATGTTGCTTTTTAAAATCACAACTTTTTTTTTTTCTTTATGCTGAATGAGCCCAAATTAGGGGGACATGATGGACTGTACAAGGAAGCTCTAATGCCTATTTTGTTCCTCATTAGTTCCTTATTATTTTTCTTCTCGGTGAAAATCAGCAGTATGCTTTATTTAGCTGGCTTTTTCACTTTATTATAAATAGTTCCCTGTATGAAATCTGAGGAGGGACCAGCGATATGAAACTGACCTCAGTTTAATTATGTTAGTTTCTAAAAACACAGAAATCTATCACCGTTTCTGAAGAGATTAGTAATAATGAGCAGGTGCTACATGCAACAAACTGCCTCACCCACAGTTAAAATACAATTAGCTGCTCTTGAATTAATGATGCCCTGGCTGTTTATTCTCTGTCAGTGAATATTTTTGGGTGGTTCTCTGTGTTCAGTGCATCACTTGTGTAATTTCGAATATGCTTTAACATATCATTGATACACTGATAACTTGAGCTCTAACCAGAGGTTTGTCCTAGCCCATCTCTTGTCTGCACCAAACAGATTTTATAGGGATGCTGGCATATAGAGTGGCAGATTAAAATCAGGAGGCTGAAATGTTTTATCACCGGCTGTCCCATCCCTCTGACAGACATTGCTGTCTCAGGCCTTGTGTGGCCGAGCTGCATGCCAAGCATGGCAGCTACTAGTCTGCCCATGAAGACAAGCCACAGGCAGAAGTCATGACCAGAAGAGCTTGAGCGAATGTGCCGGAATTTTTGGGTGTGGTTTGGAGATCAAATGCAGCTTGGCTCTTGGATATGACACACATTTTACCAGTAAAGTCAGCATCACTTGCCTGGTGTCCCCCAAACGTTGTCCACACATTTTACATGCGTGTGGCCGCTTGTCAACCCTCAGGTGCGTGGTGTCAGCAGGTACCATGACGTCAGCATGAACCAAGTCTTGCTGTTTATCAGTGCTTGCTTTTGAATGAGTCAGTGATGGCTGCCACCCCCATGCCAGCTGTGCCGGCTGGGTGCCAGACTGTGCTGCTGTACCCAGGCCTGGCATGTTGTCCCCTGCACAGACTGGGCCTTGCCGTCATGCCTGGAAGCTTCAGCACCCCTCTTCACCCTGTGCTCCTGGTCCTGTCCTTCCTACTCTGCTGGAGGTGCCAGGGGGATGTTTACATTGCTGCTGACAGCCTGCTTTGCTGTCATGACCTATGCTCAGGAAAGAGAGACTACAGAATGTCAAATCTTTGCCTTTGTATTCATTTACACAGAGTATCTGCCATTCTAGATATGGCTTTGGTGTTCTGTGCTGTAGAGCTTCTCAAGATACTGCATGGTACATAGGTAGACTCACAGAATCATTAAGGTTGGAAAAGACCACTAAGATCATCTAGTATTAAACTACCAGCCCACCTGCACCATGTCCACTAACTCATGTTGCTCAGCGCCACATCCACATGGTTTCTGAACGCCTCCAGGGATGGTGAGCCCACCAGATCCCTGGACAGCCTGTGCCAGGGCCTTACTACACCTTCTGAGAAGGTTTTTTCCTAATATCTGACCTGAACCTCAACATCATGTACTGTCCCAAGTTATTACTTTTTTTCTGCAATACAGCTTGAACAGCAGTAAGATTTATGTGATAGAGATTTCTTTGGGACATCAATACCTATGTTTTCTGCATTATCCACTTTGTGAGCACTTTGACCAGGAAAATTGTGAAGTAATCTTGGTTAAAGCGCTGCTGTGTGGCCAAATAGACATTAGCGATGCTTAAACAATATTGCATAAATGTAGTGTGAAAAAATCTTTGTTGAAATAATGCTGCTTAGGTTGCTAAATGAAGCACCCTCGAATGATAAAACATTGACTTTCCTCTTTGTGGTGCAGTCACAAATCTTCCCACTTATTTCCCTGTCCTGTGCACTCAGCATTGGCAGCACTGTGGGCAGAAGAAGAGCATCTGAGGGCAGCGGCACTGACTGTACTTTGTGGCACTGCTACCTGAAAGTGGAATTGAAGTAGCGTGTGAAAGCCTGGGGGAGCAGAGCTCACCCTGTTCCCCACCACAGTTATTCTGCCAGCTCCCCTGCTGTCGCAGTATGGTTTGGCAGCGATATCATCAGAGCCTCACTGTGTCTATGCCTTTCTGTTACTTGGGAATGTTGCCAGAAACTCTTCTAACACAGACAATGGAGAAATAAGTGCAAATTTTATTTTATTTTATTTTATTTTATTTTATTTTACAACTTCATAGTTCGACAAGAGCAGAACGGAATTTTCTGGGACAAAGAAAAGGTGCTTCTGTAGCCTGAAGCTGTTCTTCCTGCTCAGCCTCAGTAACCTGCCGCATTCAGTGCACACGGGGGGGACTCACCGAGACTTTATAGAGGAAAATGTTAGATGGCCCCAATGACTACCAGCTTCACTATTATATGTAGGTGAAATAGGTGGGAGTTTGTGTACATTTGCAGTGCAATACATATTTGGGAGTGAGTGCTAATGGAAATCGGCTGAAGGAGAAGTAGAGAAGAAGAGTTTTATAATAGGAAAAACATGTTACATGTTTAAAAGGCTTATTCAGTACCTTGTGGGGAAGGTACTAATGTGAATGAAATGAGTGATTCATTTTTAGGAAGAGTTGAATAAGGACTGAAGAATTAAATCATGATTGATATCGAACAGAATTAGTAAAGAACCATTGGCTGCACTGTAAAATGCTACTGGTGAGAGCAAGCTATTTGGCCATCTATTATTTGACTTACAAATTTTAAGTGAACACAGAGTGAGGTGAATTAGACCTTCCTTAGGTAACTGGATTTTTTTTTAAAGAGAAACCATGTTTTAAGTATAAAGATTAGCTGTGACAAGGAGTTTATGACAAGAACACACAACTCTGGTGGTGCGGATTGAACTGTTAGCTGTTAGGCACAACCAATAACAGCGCTCATAATACGTAATAAAAAAACTTGTCATTAGTCACATTAGTGAGCATGGCACAGTCCAAATACATCTGTGAAATAAAGAGAGAACTCTATTTCCATTAAAATATACAATTTGGTTTCCATTGGAAACTCTGTAACTGCCCCGTACCTTGACATGTGGTAAATGCATTTATTGCTTTGGTGTTTTCTAGTCAGTACGCATAAGATGTGGAAAAAATGCTGTCGTCAGTATGAGACTGATAACATGCCATGCTCTTGTCTTCATTAAATGTTACATAGATGGAAAATTAAGTCCCTGTATCAACAGAACCTCACTTGCTTCAGTAATACTCAGTGTTGCATGTGAGGATGGTATTTCTCTTTGGTGCCTCCCCTGAGAGCTCAATGCTTAGCAATGCATCTGTGAAGGGATGCGCTTTAGATGGTACTTGGCTCGATTCAAAGGTTGTGATGTTGCCTGATCAGATGATCTACAGTTGAACTATTTGCTATGCAGGCAATATTCCCCAAAAATCCAATGTATGCGGCACTCCAGCAGCCTGGCAAGTGGCACTGCTTGAGATTATTAAAGATTTCTTGAGATGAAAACCAGCTAATGCGATTTTTAAATATTTACCGTAATTCAGGAATTCTTTGAGTTATGACTAAAGAGAACGAGAAGTTAAGAAAATCTCATTTGCATATACCAATTTCTTCTCATCTCCAGTTGCCCGTGATAATGACATTGTGCTTGACAAAAATTATAAGGTACAGTTTTAATGTATTTTTAATCGTCTCTTCATGCAATTTCACAACTGAAAATGAGAGTGTCATTAGCTGAATCACCAACGCACCTTCCACATACTTGACTGGGAGAAATTTACTAGAACATAGAGGAACATCTGGCGCTGGCAGCCAGGCCCATCCCACCTCCCCAGCCAGAAGGGACACCTCTGGGGGGCATGAAGGCAGAGCCAGCCCCCAAAGGCAGGGCTTGGCTGTGGGTCTGCAGCTGAGTCTGACTGCAGGAAGGCTGTGGCCAGGCAGGGCTGTGGGAAGCTGGAGCCTGGCCCAGCTGCAGCCTGGATGGGGCAGGGGATGACAAGCCTGGGGCTGATCAGGGTCAGGGAACACACGTCCCCAAGGACAGGTGATGCTGAGGGGGATGTTTCTGCAGAAGCTCTGTGGATGGAGAGGGTGACGGCTTCTCTGGTGTGAGTGCAAAGGAGTCTGTACACAGTTAAGAAGCAAGGGACTTTGGTTCAGAAGTTTCAGTGCTATATGGACATAAACTGGCAGGTGATCGGCAGTTCAGGAAAAGTAAGTTGGTAGAAGGGCAGCCAGCCACCATCAGTACCTGTATTTTGGAAAAAGAAACCCACAACAAACCAGACTTACACCAGAGGTGATGCAGATTTTAGGCTCTGAACTATAAAATATGCTAAATAAAACATTATTAAAGCATTGCCACGGCCATGTCCAAATTATTATACAGGACAAATTTGAGGATTAAAAATAAAGACTGCATTGAGACTGTGGATTAGCATTGAAATGAACTTAAGCCTTAAAATGGGTATGATCAAGTGCGTCTGCTATGATGTGCAATTTATATATCTTTCTTTATTTTTTGTAATTGACTGGAAGTAAAATAGGATCTGATTTGGTGTAATTAAGAAATGAATGATTGTTGACAAATTATCAAAAGCATATTATTTCCAAGGGGAGGGGAGAATATAAGGGGACATTTTGAGCCAAGCTGCAGATTTATATATATATTCAGAATAGAATGGAGGTCTTGACATATTGTTTGCAAGTGTTTTTGAAGCATTTTCATACTGTCTTGCCATTTTATAGAAAGATAAACGAAAAATAAAACAGAAAAATATATCCCTGAAGATGGCAGTAAATCAACCATTCCTTTATGTGCCCTTCCTAGCAAAAACTGACTAATTGGGTAAGCCTAATGGTCTTCAAGTTCACCTTGGAGGGGGTTGTCAGCTTGAGATGAGTAATGTGATGAGAACTGTTGGCTTTTCCTTCTTGTTCGGACCTGCTCAAGGCAGATGCTGGTCCCAGCCATGAGGCAGGGGAGGATCATTGATTGCATGGATGAGACGGTGACTGAGTCTTCTGAATTTGGTGTAGATGTAGAAAATTGTCAGTGCTAATGGAAAGCCTTCTCATAATACTCTTGAAGGACTCTAGAAAGAGGCTTTTCTGTTTCTTTTCACACCAGACGTGGATACATATGAGTAAGAATGATTACAGATGAAAACTGATTCTCTTAAAAAATCCAAAAATAAAGGAGTTCCTTCAGTTTTCCCCATGATGTTTAATGCAATTAGGCTGTTAATTAAGATAAGTCTAGTCAAATGTCCTAATGTCCATGAAGTGATGAACTGAATAGCAAATTTTGCTACCGGAATGTAAGAATATTATGTTTATTTCCTTTATGTATTAGCATAAATAGTAAGTAGTGTAACTGCATTGTGACAGCTTTTGCCTTAAGAAGAACACAGAAAAACAATCGCTGGAAAAGCAAGAGACTGGAAGAGGGTAGTAGCTGAGCAGATGAAACTGCTTTAGAATCAACAGCAACCGTTCAAACAGCATGTTTTAAGGTTGCAATCTCCTCTGGGCAGAGAACATCTCATATTCTCCATTTTGTGCTGCTCTATGAACAGAGTCCTCTGTTCTCTATGAGGCTTTGAGATGGGAGGCCAGACCCTTGTGTATTACAGCTCTGTTTCTTATTCTACATAGGCTGACCTGCTTTCATTTTTTGCTGGTATTCTGCTTGGCATTCTTTTTATGAAGTGGATTTTTTGTTTTGTTTTGTTTTGTAAAGACCTATTTATCCTTCCTTTCCCTGCACCAGTGGAGTTTTATTAGATCATGTGGCAGCCTGCCATCTTCCTTATTAACAAAGCTTTTTCCCAAATAAACATGTTCCTTGTGTACACTGCCTCCTATTTATGATTTATTTCCCATTCTAAAGCTACAATCTACAATATTAAAAATAATACACAGACAGATGTTTATCAGAGGTTGAACAGGGCTTTATTGTACTGAGTCTGGTATTTGTGGTTTATATTTCTTTAATCTCTGGTGAAACGTGCACCTCCCACCCTCCCCAATTTACTTCTGCCTCTTATTACCATTACAGCAGGTGATTATACCCTTTAAACTTATTTTCTTTCAGGCTGTTACGTGTTGAAATCTGAATGGTTGTATGAAGAAATATGTTGGCATATTTAAAATGAAGCTCTTATTTAAAGAAATCAGAAATTAGGCCTTTATTCTGGAATGTAGATTGACCCAGAGGCAGGGATTTTCGCCTTTGGTTTATGTTACTCCAGTAGGGTATTTGATCACCCTCTGCTGGCTGTACTGCCAGCGTTGCTACCAATTCACTGCATTTTGGGAGTGTGGCCGAGTCCTGGATATAATTTAGGATTTCATTTTGTTTGTTAGAACTGTTTTACTGTAGTTTAGAGGTAAGTTTTAGATCACTGGCTGTGTGTATACATGCTTTTATTGTTTGAATGGATGGAGTAGAATTATGGCCCTGGGTCAGATAACAATCTCAGACCTGTTAAATACGGAGCTGTGACATGCATCATAACAGTGGCCTAAAACACCATATTTTTTCAATATGACACTTCATTGCTTTTTATTTTTTTATTTTTTTTTGGCCTGTGGTTGGTCCTGCATTACAAAAACAAACAGCACTTAGCTGTAATTAAAAATGCCCTACAGTAAGTGCGATGACAAAACAATAGGAATGCTCTTCATATGTACCAAGTCAAGTGTAAATGAAGTCTAAAACAATTAAGTTGAATGCAAGGATAAAATTATCTTGTTGGATAGGCACAGAAAGCGTAAAATAGTCACATACAATAGCACATCTTGCATTTTACAGCAAAAAACCTCTTACTGAGAGAATTCTTTTTGTATCATGAAGCAAATTCGTCTTTTGCTGTTGCAGCTGAAAGAGAACCTTCAATTAATGATTTTAAATGCATTCATTCATATACTAATGAATATTTGTACATAGATGGTTTATGCGCGTGAGCATCTACCTCAAATTTGTGAGCAATATGTACTACATACAAGGAGTTTATAAAACTGGGATATGTACATCATAGTATTCTTAGCATTCATTTTTTCCAGGAGAGCCTAGTTACACCTGGAAGTGTATCTATTAAGACTTTGTATTAAAGAATCAGTATATTGGCAAGATACATTTTCAAATTATGCTCCAGACATAATTACAAATGCAGTAAGCTGTAATTATAAGGAGGGCTGTGTTTTTCAACCTCCAATAGCTGTCATCTGCTTCAAGTTTAGCTCTAGTCAGAGCCTTGCTGACCAACCTACTGATGTTTCACTAATTGCCACTTGAAAATGAAGAGGAAAACTGCATAGCTTTGAAATGCTAGTTGTGAAAGAAGGATCCCGCTGGCTTGTTTTCAGAGCTGGAGCTCTTCCCCCTCCTCTTGTCTAGACAAGCCAAATACAAGGCTTTCTACTGATAAGAGCCTTCTGGTGTGTCATTAGGCACATTGGTCTAGTCTGGACTGGTCTGGATTTCCTCAATGGTGTATGGAGGTCTCTCCTGTATTTTGGTACAGATCTCTGCAGGTTTTACTGATGTTCACTTTGACAGTATTCTTATTATTTGTTTTCTACTACCTGCATCAAACTGATTTTGATCTGCCTTGCTTTAGAAAAAGAGTTAATTCTGGTTTCAGAAAAAGCACACATAGTTTGAATATATTTACTATGCAAACTACTCTAAAGTACCAAATTTCAGTTCACAGGTCACAAAAACTTAATGTTAAGTATTCTCCCTGTTTGGAAGTATTTGTATGTTTTCACTGAATAATCTGTTAAATTCATTTGTTCCATTCCTACAGTGCATTTTTCTTTTAAAAATGGCTTTCAGATTTCAGTGGATCTTGATTATACAGGTTAAGTTTTGCGCTGTTGAGTTCTCCATGAGGTATTAAATTTTGTTAGATGGCGTATGAAGTTATCATTGATGTTAACAGTGGTATTTCTGCCACTGTTCATCAGCGGTGCTTTTTCTAATTTAATATAAAGGAAGACACAATGAACCAAAACTCTATAGAGAAGTCCTTTTTGGAGATACTCGGAAAGGCTTCATTGGATAGTTCTAGACTTAAGACATGGAAAGTGCTGTCCTGTGTGTAATGTCAGCTGTCTGCTTGCTTAGATAGCTCTTTACAAGTACTTCTGGGTTTCTTTGGTATCTCATGTATGCATCGATTTTAGCTTTTCCCAGTTCTAAGCCACTCTATGATGATTTTTTTTTTTACATGGCTTCTTTTGGAATGGATCTTATCTCAGCCATATTCCTACAGACTTACGTGGCTTGTTTCATCTTTGGAGAAAGTTCACTCCATCCTGGTCAGGCCCAGCACAGCGTGATGGCATAGCCTGAGATGGAGGTTTTTATAGTGAATGAAGAATTCTTGGTAGTGTAGAGAGTGACCATCCAGTCCCTGTGGGGACATCAGCAGGGGACAAGAGGTCTGATAACCTTTTTTCTCTTTTTTAATTCACTTTGATATGGTGATGTTCATGTCCCTGGGAAGAGGCAAGTAGCTATGGAATACTGAAACCAAATTTCAATGCAATGTGTTATGCTATCTGGAAAAAACAAACAAACATATCACAAATTCTCTCTGGTTAGTCCTTTTACAATAATGTTTGTTAAAATACAGCACTTTCATAGAGCTACTAAAAATACTTCATGTGGTCTGTTGTCTGAAGACCATAACCTGGTGGCAAATAGAAACTCAAAGTTCTTAGCTTTAGTTGCTTTTGAGTTGACATCTTGCTTGAGCATTTTATATCAGCCACGAGGGGAATGTGGAAGGCTTTATGTTAGGGCTGAACATGAAGACACAGTAAAGAATTAAAAAATGTGGCCAAAGTGACATGCTACGTGTTCTGACTTCAAGCAACGTGGTGTTCGATACTTCTCTTTCAAATAGAAAACAGCGTGTCAGTTTTTACTCTAATTTTGAGAACATCTCAGCAATTTGTAGTGATTTTCATTCTGCCTTTTCTGTTGTGCCCATTTAAAATGTCTGCAAAGACTGAACCCTTTTGAGCCAACTTTTCTGATCTCCCAGGACAGCTTTACACTTATCTTGTTCCAGTTTCTTACCTGGTGAGTTTGCAAAAATGAGTCCTAAGTGCAGTGTATTGAGACAGATCTTTTCTATCTCCTTTGCAAAAGTAAATGTTAATAGCCTTCTTAGTTTCTTGGGTTTCAAAGGCTTGCTCTCTTTGGTCAAGGCCTTAAATGGCTTTTCATTTCTTTGTCATTGGTGAAGAGGATGAGGTATGTGGAAAAATACTTTAATAGTTGACTCAATAATTTAAATACTTCATAAATCTTGAGGACTTTACTTAGGAAAATACTCACTGGTTTTTAAGTGCAGTTTGACCAAGTGCAATACAAATACATATTCTAAATGCACAGGAAATGCTTGTGTTTCTTATGTAGCATACTACAGCTTTTATTTATATTATTAAGTAGCATTTTAACATGTTGCACATGTTGATGCATATATTTTACTGCAGCAACTTCTTGCTGGTATGCATACCAAGATGTCATTAATACTTGTGAGGTGAAGTTTTCAGGGAGAGGCCTGCGAATCACTCTTAGCTACAAAGCAAATATGCTACCAAAAATGATATCATTCCCCTTCCCTCACCCCCCAGTGATTACTGTGGTTATGTTGCACTTCAGATACAAGTGTGCAAATGTCGAGCCTCGGTAACTGCTTTAGGGTCTTTTTAGTTATAGCTCCTGTCTTCTCAGTTCAGAGCAAGTCTAGTCCTTGCGCTGTTAAGATTAATGGGAACTCTCCTGTTGAGGCTGCTAAAGATGAACAAATGTTGAAGATAAAAATCACCTCTCTTAAGCAGAATTAGCCAGCCCAAACTGCAGCCCTGGGGAAGCCTACCTTTCAGGGAATTGTACTACTTTAAATAAAAGGCATGTGAGTGTTTCTTGGTTTTAGTTCCATTTCCTTTGCCATTGCTTCGGAATGACAATCGCCAGAATTTGTCAACATGCTAAAGGTGTAATCATTATACTATAATTTGTCTAGATATAATGCGTCCTCTTTTCTGTGTCAGTAGTGTAATTTATCCTTGGAACAAGCCTAGTGAAAAAGCTTTTTATAATGGTATTTATGTTTCTGTGAATAATTCTTAATTATATCTCAAATGCTTACTATTAAGCTTTGTTTCTAGAGGTGACATTTAAATGATCAGTTTAGCTGAAGGGCAATGGAATTTTAATTATCAACCAAGTAGACACCCTCAATACATAATGCCGTGTTTAAATACTCAGCTATGAGCTATTAGCATTTCAGACAGAGGACAAGTAAGTCAGACTGAAGCCTTGTCTGACTGGGCTCAGAAAGTTAAAGAAAAGCATCCACCATGAGTAGACACTAGGCTCTAATTTCACCTGTTCCTAGTGGAACTTACTGAATCTTTATCAGTAAAGAGGAGGCCAAGGATGGCCATTGACCATCCTGGTCACCCAGAGCAGGTAAGTGTGTAGCTCTCATGTCAGCCTAAAATTTGAGAGGCAGACAAGGTGAGGAGCTTTACCTTGACATGGTCTCTGAGAAGATGAGGATCAGTCCACCGTGATTAGTTAGGCAGCCTACTTCGTTCTGCACAAAAGGAAAAAGGGAGAGTAGTTAAGAATGAGCTTGAGGTAATGATGTTTTTGTTTAAATACCTGGTCTCACAGGAATTCCTCCTTGTGACTAAACCATATTTAGCAAACTATTCATTTCTTTGCAGTGAATGAAATGTAAAGGAATACAGCAAGCCCACATATAGCATCCAGATGCTTTATGGAGGTTTTAGAGTTTCCATCTAAAAGGAAAAAAAAAAGCAAATGAAATGTGTGTGCTCAGTGTGCAGGCAGTGAGCGTTTGATTGTAATTAGCTAGGAGACTGACAGATTGGCTTTGGGAAGGTAGTTAAGGAATAATTGTCTGTGTCTGGACAGGATTGTTGCTGGGTACAGACTAACTACTGCCGTACAGCTGGTGCTGTTTTACACTGGGCAAGACTTCTTTTTTCCTAAGGTGGGACAATGATTATATTTATTCCCAGTGCTGTCCAGCCCCACATACATAAAGTGCTAAACAAACATAGGTGGGAACACAGTCCGTGTTGTATGTAAGTGAACTGTAAGAAACGTGAACTAGGAAAATCCTTTGTCTTTTTTAAAATAAGTTGAATTTTCCAAATGGCAAATCTGGTTTATTAGTGGATTGATTCTAGTGATCTAAGATTTATCACATGTAGTCAAACATCATTCATACTTGCAGTGCTTACAAATACCACATTATTTACTTTGGTGATGAAGTATGAAAGACCCATTCACCAAGATAGCATCTATGTGAAAAATGCCGATTGCTTTTACTATCAGTCATTCTAGGTAATGAAGAAGATAAACGTTGATTTCCTCATCAATTTTTGTTTTGATTTCCTTTTTGCCTTTCAGAGTGCAAATTCACCTGCGCCAGTGGTAAATGCTTGTATCTTGGTTCATTGATTTGTAACCAACAGAATGACTGTGGGGATAACAGTGATGAAGAGAACTGTCTGCTTGTAACAGAGCATCCACCTCCAGGCATCTTTAGCTGTGAGTACTTGCTCTTTGTCTGCACCTGTATGTGTATGTGGATTATGTCTGTTACCTCAGAAATCAGTGTCTTCAGAAACCTGGTCTGCTGTATCATATCTAGGGGAGCTGAGACAGAGCACTGAACCAGCAGTGTTGTCTAACATGCTTTCCGTGGGTGTCCGAATCTGGAAAGTTGAGGTCATGTGGAGGGAAGTGGAGGAGTTTGTGCTGCAGATAAAGAGGCTGCATTTGTATGAGTTATAAGTGGCTTCTGAGAAAGAAAGCATCGTATTTGAAGCTATTAAGAAAAAAATAAAGTTTTTCAGTTGTTTTCCATTTCTGAAAAATGCTTTGTACTTTGTGTGTATGATGTTCTTCACATGCTATTGAGACTATTAAAGAAGGTGTTTCAGTCATTGTATATTAGTGCAAAGATGAGCGCTTATTCGGTATCTCACTGAGCTTTTGGAGGTATGCATTTAAAATAGCTTTACTTGTTGTTCTGTGGTGCCTGAGTATCTCAGAAGTGACAGAATTCCTCTCTCAGTGCTTTGCCCTCGCTGATGGGCACCAAAATCAAATTTTGCTTTTGTTTTTTGTATCTTCTGCAACTGTTTTTAAACCACACTTGAATAGAGGGGAAGTTTTCCAATGATTCTGGTCTACAGGTACAAGAGAATTGCTGTTAATGTGATGATTTCCTGTCATATATTGGGGTACTGCATTACCTTAATATTTACTTTTAAAAAGATGAGAATTGTTCTTTGAGAAATGCTTTACTTAATGTGTGGATAGTAGAAACAAGCATTGCATATATTAGGAGGATGGCAGTTTGTCACATGCTCACTAAACCATTTCCTTTCTGATAGGATTGGCAGTTGTTTGCCACAGATCAATAGGTCCCTCCACTGGTCAGCGTCTGGTGTAGAAACTAGTGTATGGAATGAAGTGTGTATCAGTGCTTGCCATTGGTGTTGTTCTGCCAATAATGACGGCTCTTGAAAAGCTGTTTTATCTCTAGTTGTGACTGGCTATGAAATTATCTGTGTTAATTATGTTGCTGTTAATAATAGAAATTACAAGCAGCATGTATCTGTAATTTTTGCACTGAACACATGCAATATTAAACATGATATAATCACAGGAGTTAATTGATAGTAGAAAATTGACAGGTGTGGGATGTACTCCCTTCCCCTTTTTCCCCCAACCTTCAATTTAACATGTTTTTAAATGACTAATCTTGTACTTCTGCTGTGATATCAAGTGTTTTTAAATAGTAATGCTGCATATGTGCATTTATGTTATTTCATTTTATCTTGCTTCAGTTTTGTTTTGTTGTAATGGAAGTCATACTAAAACACTCAGGTCCAGATCAGAATGTCACATGCATTTCACCATGAATTTAGGCTAGCTTTGGCTTTTGAGTTGTCACAAAACACTGCCTCATACTTTGTGCTTGCAAATCCTGAAAGTACAAAAAGGGGGATTTTCTGACTGAAATACTGCAGCTTCTCCATTAGGATCATAGAATCACAGAATGGCCTGGGTTAAAAAAGACCACAATGATCATCCAGTCTCAACCCCCCTGCTATGTTCAGGGTCACCAGCCACCAAACCAGGCTGCCCAGAGCCACATCCAGCCTGGCCTTGAATGCCTCCAGGGATGGGGCATCTACAACCTCCTTGGGCCCCCTTGACTCTGAGTCAACAACTGTTTGACCAAAAGGAGCTTGGAAAACCAGTGTGGTAGCAGGTGGGGGGAAGGATTGGGTATAGTGCTGGAAACAAGCTACAGCTGGGGCACTGTCACATATTTTGGAAATCTTTGTACAAGCTTGGTGATATTACAGGCATGAGACTGTAATTGCTCTGGGTATGAACATTTATTTCCTTATTTGGTGGTGTTAATGGAGCCAGCACTGTAGGCTGTTGTGCAGGCTCATGTGATGCTTGGGGTGGCTGTTGGGGTGTGTGTGGATGCACTGCAGGCACCAAGGGGTGACAGGGACACTCTGTGAGTTCCTCAGTGGGATCCAAATGGTCCATTTGATTTCTTAAAGCCTCATGGATTGAGCCATTGTTCAGTAGCCCACAAAGGCCTTTGGAATCTTCAAATCATTACTTGCTTGGTCCTGAATTGGTAGACTTCCCAATCTCCCTCAGATTACCTCTCCCCTGGGCCATTTGAGCAGTTCACTGCCCTGCAGAAGAAAGGCAGGCCTAAAAGGCAGCCATGCAGGATGCTAGCTGGTGCTCCCCTTGCCTCAGGAAGATGAAGTTTACCCACACAAAACTAGACAGAATTTGTCTCTAAGAAGCCTGCAGCAGCAGTTGGCTGCTTCACAGGAGCTGAGGTCAGCGTGGTCTGCTTCTTTCATGTCAGCCTTTTACACGTGTCAAGATGGCTACTGTGAAGGCAGCTCAGTTACTGTCTGGTAGACTTAGAAAATAAAAATACCAACTTCTTTTATTTAAATTGTTTCCTCAACTCTGTTAGTTTGTTCATTTTTTCTGACTCCTTATAAAATACAGGTGTCCAGAGTGGTAGTTCTGCTACTTCAGATCTCCCCAGTGCTGAGTGAAGTGGAGCGATGACTTAAACAGTTTTGTTGTCTGCTAGTTTTGTAACAACTGGGCAAATTAGTATCTTGAAGAGGAAATATTTCATTTATTGATAAGGGCATCCTGAAGTATGTAACTTCTTGTTTCCCTTGTGGCAAAAGGGGAGGTTGGTTATTTGTTGAATTTTTTGGACCTCAATAATGATTACTTTTTTATTGCAGTGGGGACTGTGTGACACATGCTGGTAGATGAAGGGACTTATCTACTAAATTAAATACAGTAAATAGTAAAACAGTGGACCTGAGGGTGAACCAAACAGAAAAAAAGATGAAAGCCAAGAAGAAAAATGCTACTGCTGTAAACAATAATTAAAAGAAATGAGGATTAATGATGGTGGCACAGTGGTAGAAGTGCCTCTTGCAACACCGGAGGCCCGGGTTCGAATCCCCCCTGTGGCACAAGTGGTAGAAGTGCCGCTCTGCTACACAGAAGGCTTGAATCCTGGGAATTGGACTTGATGATCTCTAAGGTCCCTTCCAACTCACACAATACTGTGATATTTTTTATGTTCTCTCTATTAAACAGACTGTTAAATGGTAGCAATTGTTGTCAACTGGTAACAGGAAGGAATGTCACCAGAAACGTGGCAGGCAGCTGTACTGGCCTTGAAAAAGAAATAGAGAATAATAGTTGTTGAAGTGTGGTCTCCAGGATTTAAAGGGATGGCATCTTGAATTATGAAGCTTTTCCATGCTTTTCATCAATGATTTTAATGGCAATCTCTGTCAGAGTGTACCAGAATACACGTGATAGAAATGTCCTAGCTGGTGATGCTGCCTTCCAATGCAGAAATAGGTACATCAGTTGGCCTCTGTTTAGTGGCAAGAAGATAGGTAAAAAGGAAATAATTACAGCCAGGAGAATCAAAAAAGAAGAAAAATAAGATTTTTTAATTTCTAGGCTGGTTAGTGTTATATGTCAGTGTATTCTTGCATCTTCTGGTGCACAGTTCTTGAATGGGCAGGAAACTGTTGAAAAGAGCTGTGTGTGTGCTGGTATACATCTGAGCAAGGTTGCCTGTTGTCTGTTGGAACTGCTGTGGTCTTTACCCGGAGCAGGTCAGCATTAGTGTGGTATTTCTTTCCATGGACTTTTTTTTTTCCCCCAAAGAATCCCTTTCTCCTACTGCATTCAGACCTTCTGTCCTGCAGAAGCAATAATAATCTCATTTCGTGCTAACATACAGACTGCCTTTGCATGACTAAATAAGCTTTCATAGGGAAGCTCTGCTTCAGTTTATTTCAGCAGTATGCCCGTGTAAGTGGTAACTTATATTTCCTGGCTACTGAAGCATTTCTCATTTGTGTTCCTGCCAGCAGCCAAATCCAGCATGTCTTGTTGCAGCTTGTTGTTTGGTTTAGTTACATTGCATGAGCAACAGCATAGACAGATACTTTTTGTGGGTGACCTGCTCCCTGGATCTTACGATTACAGCAGACGCAGCGGCTTTGTGTTAAGGGTAGATTAATCCCATAGGCTGGGTGTTCATCTCTCCTTGCTATTCTCATCTATCTCTGTGTGGAGGCTGTTAATTCAGTCTTTCTGAATGTTGCTGAACTTAGTGAGGTGCACATATGCAAAGTTAAACAAATCATGCATTTCTGCAGCCTTTAGTTTTATTCATTTTCCTCTCCTGACTAGTAGGTAAGGTTTCCTTATGCTGCTACATTTGAGGTTTGGTTCTGTGTGGCATGAAGAGACTCAAGGGCTCTATCAGCTCATGTGGGTTAGAAACTGGTTTCAGACAACACAGGTTGCCATCCAGTAGGTGTTAGTAGGTCAAAAGGCATGCAAAGGCATCAGAGCTGAATGTGTCAGGGTAGTAGGTTAGGTGAGGTCACTCGGCAAGCTCTCTTTATTGCAGGTAGCCTCTTTTCAAGGAGCCCATGCCAGCTCCTGAAAAGCACATTTCTTGTTTTTATTTCACTCGACCACGAATATGTATGGTGGCTAGTCTTAAACTCGGTTTTGAGACTGTGTGTATTAAGCACGTGAATCTGTGACTGGAAAAACGCAACTCGCTGTAGCATTTTAAACATTGGAAAGACCTGGCCTTGTGGGCAGCCTGCAGCTGCACGTGACCTGCAGAATCTGGGCTCTGAGGAATAGGAACAATGTGTGTGTTTCCAGCAGGACACAGTTCATTTGTTAGAGCGTTTCCCTTTGTTTTGTAACAAATGATCAACCTGCCTTGTCCCGCTAGAAGTAAATTAGATTTGGAAGTGGGAGGTGTAGTCTGTAATCTGCGTGTGGACTGCAGAATTGAAGTCCCTCTAATTGAGTGGCATTGTGACTTTTAGGGACGGTGGAGATTTGGGTTTGTTTTTCAGCAGAAAACAGCACGGGAAGACTTTGCTATGATCTGCAGGTGTTCACGGGCATATTGAACACAAATATTGACACGTATGAGCATTTGGAGAATAAAACAAGGAAACGAATCCGTCTCGTCAAGTGAAAATGACGTCTGCATCTCAAGTTGTCGGCGTTGATGGAGCCGATGTGCAGGGGCTGTTTTGGCAGAGCAGGGCTTGCTGTGGGAGTTCATTTTCTTAGGCGAGGTAAAAAAGGAGCCGCACCGCAGCTCTCTGGCTCTCCCTTTCAGCACCCCTCCTACTGCTGTCAGCGCTGAGCTTTGTAGGGATCTGCGGGGGGCTGGAGCACGAGTCTGTTTGAAAAACAAAAAGCTCAATCAAAGGAAAATATTTTGTTTAAGGAGACCTTTGGCATCCCCCTCTGACTGTGACACCGAATTCGCGCAGATAAAAACAACCGCTTAGATTTACATTTTGATTGTGCTTCTGCTTTCATGTGTGCCGGGCTGTCCCACTTCAGGTGAAATTTATCCATTTCTTTAAATATTTAGCAGTCTAGCGTTGATGTTAATGAAAGTCTGGCACTGCTATTTTGAGAATTGCAACAATGATAGTAATTTTCAGTGTCAGATTACTGCTTCTCAGAGGAAAAGGGAGACGGGAGGAGGGAAGAGAGAAAAAAATTGTTTCGGTTCTAATAGAGTTTGTCATCAGCCTGGCTGTGCCAGACAGATGGATCATGAATACTGTCTAGACGCTCTCTGCCTGAGTGGAGCTGTGGTCTCTAAGGACAAGCAACGAGACGCCGGCTTAAGTGACTGGGGAAAGTCAGGACACACTGCCTCTAATCAGATGGCAATCAATGTGGGCCTGCCTTGCGGCCGGCAGCGGGGCCTGCTCCCCACCGCAGCTCTGTGCTGGTTTTAGCTGAAGCTCCTCTATCAGTGAGCTTTGGAAAGGAGTGCTGCGGTGTTACGGCACTATTGATTTCAGCTTTATATGCCCTGGCAATGTGCAGAGATTCTGTTTGGATACGGAGCCCGGCAGGGCTGGTGGCTGGGAGAGCCATAGTGTGTGCATGCGTGTGGGACTGTGCAGTCACTGCATTGATTTGCTGTGCACACCTGGAAGCACACTGCTGCTGCCTTTCTCTGGATGTGGCCCACTGGTGTGGAAGGTTTTGTCCTTGCTGCTCACCGTGGCTCCCCACAGCACAAGTGGGTCTAGGGGAGGGCACACAGGGCTGCCTGCACTGCATGGCCAAAGGGACACCATGTGCCATTAAGTCACTGCTGCCACTTTCCCTTTCTCTGTCTCTAAGGACAGTTAATGATAAGCAAGCAAAACTCTTCTGATGTAGCTGGAGGGATAAGTATTTTTTGACTGGCGAAATACAACAAAAAATTAATACATATGGTGACTCATTTGAAAAGCTAAGGGTCCTCTGGGTTTTGTGGCACAAAATAAGTGGTGACATTCTGGATTTTACATCTGTGCGTAAAACAGACAGATAAGTTGTTATTTAGAATATCTAGTTTGCTTTCAGCCTGTAATGCTGCCTTCATTCTTGAGGTGCTTTCAACTGGTCCTGTTCTTGAAAAAAGAGAAGAGTAAAGGTATATTCTTCGTTTTTTCTTACATTGGCATTTTGTGTCTACTTTTAAAAACGCCATTTCTCCTGGCACTTAGTGTAAGCAGTGAAGTAGGCTGCTGATCTCATTCTGTATTCTGAATCCTGTAATAAAACTTCAGAGGAAGTTGGTAATGCTGGAATGTACCCACTTTTCTCCTGGAGCATTCTGCTGTTAGCAGTTTGGACAAGCCAGACATGCATACATGGCCAGTAACAACCCTGAAATATGCCAGTACGACATCAGGTATTTGCATCTGCTTACAAGCTGAATGTGGCTCCTGGTGAGGAATTTCCATTTCACAAAGTTTCCAGCTTAACATTAATCATATTTGTACAGTTAATGAGATAAGAAAGAAAAGCTCAGTGCCATGCAGACTCAAGTGTGGGAATTCCAAGAGCTCTGAAATGCTGTATTATTCATTTGTGAGCTATGTAAGTCAGTTGTATCACCTTTAATCAAAAGGATCTAGAAACAAAACTTGTTAGAACTGTTTCTGTTTGTTCTTCACATGCGTTTCATTCACCTCTCCTTCAATTCCTGGTAGCTTTTAGGAAACGTCATGTAGTAGGAAACATTTCAATTTAGTAAGATCATGTCTAATAATGCTTTTTTTTCTTCTTGTCTCCATTTTCTGCTACTGATTGCTTACAGACGCAAAAGAGAATTTTATATTCTCAAAGCATACAGTGTATTTAAATCTTGATTCAAAGACTGACTTTCATGTGTCTGAGAGAGGGCCTAAATTTCAAGTTGGCAAACTCAGAGGAATAATGCCACGCATCAGGTACGGAATGGCTTTCCACGTTACGGGTATGCTTGGCTTTGCAAAAGACAGGAGCTCCTTGTGAGCCAGTGTGAAGCAGCCAGATGGACTCTTGCACACTTGGAGAGCACTTTTTGTCAAACTGTTCTCTCTACGAGAAGTGTGTAGAAGCAGAAACGTTCCACAAATACAGGCCTAAGCATAAAGTACAGAAACCACAACACAGTATCATGCCAAAAGCACAATTCTTCACCCACCCAAGAGTGAAAGAGAACAAATTGTGTGTCACTTATTGTCAGATGATATTTCATGCACAACTAATAGGTGTTCAGACACCACATCAGAAATTGTATAGAATGGCATCAAGCAACTTATGTTGATTTTATTTTCAGTTCACGTTGATAAGTATTGTTCCTTGCTCCGCTTCCTCCTTGTACACTGGTGTTGGCAGGGACCATGCTGTACACTGCACTTGGAACTGCCTGGCTAAGCCTCTCTAAGTTTAAGATGCAGTTCTGAAGTCTTCCTGCATGAATTTTAAAGCCATCATTCTTTTGTTCATTCAGATCTGTTAGCAATGGTAAAGGGTACATTAGGAAGACTGCATTTGTGCTGTTTGTGCTTGGGTAATACAGATGCCTAGAGAAGCATTGCAAACTGTTTCTTCTGTATAGCACTGGAAGTTGTACACGTGCTCAGCTAGTGGTTCAATGTCCCTGTGCAGAGGTTTATGCAGCTGGACAGGGGTTGGGTTGGACACCTGATATGCTTCTTATTAACCCCAAGAAACTTCTACTTGGTTTCAGCCAGTGTTATGTCTTCAGTTCTGTTCTCAGCTGAACTGTGTTTGTGCCAGCACAAAGTGGAGGGCGGTACAGCCACGGATGGGAGTGCTGCATTCAGTGGTGGTGTATCTTTGACTGGTTTAAGGTCCCCATGAAACTGCAGGGTTAGTCTTCGTCTCGCTAAACCACTTAAACATATGCCTGAAAATAGTTGCCTGAATACAAGAGAGTTTGGGAATTAAGAGCTGTTTGTTGCTTTCCCCCCATCTCTCCCACTCTGAAAAACTCTGTCCAAAATATGTCACTTTTTTTTTTCCAGAGAGATGTAGCAGAAGAATGAAGCATCAGAATTTAGAAGAGGGCGTCTCTCAGTGAGCATTACTGGATTTATGATAGTTTGGAAGGAGCTCATAGTAGCAGAAAGTATTATACCATTTTTTCTCAGTAGCAAACTCTAGTTTGGCTTAAGACATAGGCTTACTGGAGTCATACTAGCTAGTTAAGTGTGTTCCTAGGAACAGCTGTCTTGGGTCAGATCAAAGGCTCAGCCAGCTCAGTATTGAATCTGGCACTGATCACTCTCGCAGATGCAAAGTGGAAGAGTATAAGTAAATTAGCCAAGCAGTTACGCCTTTCCCAGTAAACGTGGTTCCTTGGAGGAATGCTGTGCTGTTCCACAGGAAGAGCACGGGACTTCTGTCCTTTGGAAAGTGATTTTGTGGTGGGTTTTTGTATTTTGTGGAGCTTTTTTTTTTCTTCTTTTGGTCATGATCTGTACTCCGAAAGCTTTATATTTAAGAGTGGACCAAGTTCATCTAGTGATGAAAGTAGGCTTAAATTTGACCTGGATGCTTAAGAAGCAAGATGCACGCACAGAGCCTTCTGCATGTAAAAGACACAGTTGTCAGCCCGCCTGTGTCGCACACAGGTGTCAGATGCTGTGGGTGTACATGTGCATACATTACAGCAGGCATGCCCTCAGTTCTGTTCTATTCGCATGTGTGTCTTATGTAACACAGGCTAGGTAGCACTGAGACAAACAGCAGCAGCAACATGAAAAGCTCTGCACCTCAGCTCCTTTGAAAGAGTTGTTTGGGATTTCTCTCTTGGTTTAAAAATAGCAATTTCCCTTAGTTACAGGTTTCAGATTAAAATTAGGATTTAAGGGTTTTTCATGTCCTGTTTAAACCATAAATGAGAAAGTTGACCAACTATTTATGTGAAGACACTGTAAAGAGCTAAAGGAAAACGGGTCAGGAGAGAGAGCTGTTAAATTACTTGCTTTCTGTATGTGTTAGATCAGTTTTTTTCTAACATAACACAATCTGGGAGGCTAGAGGGAAGTGTACGTAACACGGCTTTAGTCCAACCATACACGATAAGATCACAGCTTTACTTACCTTGGCAGCAATATTGCTGTACTGGTAGCTTCCTCTTCCCTTCTCACATTTCTCCCTGCTCTTCTCTTCTGTTCCTGCATTGCCGTTTAATAGGTTCACAGAAGTAAGGCAGATTAAGATCTTGGGGGGTATAGAGATAATAATGACGCACCATGTGAGTACTGAGTCTGGCACCTAGTAGCACCTTGATAGAAATAGAAAGCTGTGATCACAGTATTAAAATATGCTAACAAGCTGAAGGAGCTAATGGGCTGCATTTTTACAGTGCAGATGTTCATCCTGCACTTGTGCTGAATGCAATAACAAATGTGTGGGGGCTGCTGGTGATATGATTGTGTTCTTGGCAGCACAGTTTTCCTAAACAATCTTTCTTTAATATTTTACCAAGATTTAGAATGTTCTTTTTTTTTGTGTGTGTGTGCTCTAAGATGAAGAGTGTGTGTGTATAGACAAATTGGTATGATTAGGGCTGCATGGGCTATGGTTTCATTTATTCAAATAGGATGTCCTGTAAGGATGTGTGCGTTACTGTCTGTGGTATTGTCAGTTTCTCTGTTCTCGGATGGTTGGTGTTCCGTATCTACAGCTAATGTTCAGGTAGTTTTCTCTTGTTTCTCACTCCTAGCTCATTGGGCCAGGTTAAACTGTATGCTTTGGGGAAATGTAGACCCAGAGCCTGAGTCGAGAGTGATCTCCTTGGGATTTCTGGAGGAGGATCTATATCCTTCTGGAGGAGGATCTATATCCTCCTGGAGTGTAGTCACCCTGGCAAACATGACACTCCTGCATCTCAGCCTGGCTGCCCCTGGCACGCTCCTTCATGTACTCATTCTCCTCATTTGTGTTCAGTACATCACAGCTAATACCAAGAATAACACTGTGGTGTTGAAGAACCTTTCAGCTGTTTCAATCAGAAATGATCCTGATGTCTTTCCAGTAGATTCAGATATTCCTTAAGAAATCACCGTTCCAACCACTCAGAAATTTTCTAGACAGTGGCTGAAATCATTATGTTGCAGACTTGCTCTTTTATTTTTCTCCATGACAAAGAAATGCTGGCTCACTTGTTTTAATTACCGGGATGAAAGGTGTATGTGGCTGTTTGTAATTAGCTGTAGCTCTCATTGTGAATACCTGCCACTTTTGATATGCTGTTACAATATAGATGATCAGTCAACTGGCCATGAGTATTTGTTGCTGGCTGTGTTCCTCCAGCAAATGCATCTGCTTTGGTATAAAACAGGAGTTCCAAACTGTGTCCCCCTTTGACAAGCCTGTTGCATAGCATACATGGAAAAATAAATTCTCTTGTTGCTAGAAAGACTGGAGGAAGGACTGGAATGATACAAAGAAGAATTGGCGATCAGTGAATAGGTCTTGCCAACAAACTCAGGTTTTCTTGGCAGCTCTGCCATGCAATCCTTATTCTTTCCCTTCCTTAGTTGATTTATAAAATGGAGATAAATATATTCATCTGCTTTGTAGAAGTAACAAAAGACAAAAATGTTTTGTGATTGAAAAGATATGCGAAGAGATGTTAAACAGTAACAGCGTCAGTAAAACAGGTATTGTACTGGAAGAAATGCAATGATAAACTGACAGCGAGAATTAAAATAATGTTTAGAAAAGACGTGCTTTGTGCAGTTTGTTGACATTAGCACATAATGTCTGGTATTTAGAGACTTACATGTAATTTTTCACTTGCGTGTCAACATCTAAGGGTGAGGAAATGGATATGCTAAATAGACTCTAAGTAGGTACATAAAAAAACCATTTGCATAAAAATGTGACTTTTCTGATGAAGAATGAATGAAAAATAGGCCTAAGTTTCATCAGTCAGCTATAATTCTAAAATGGTGGCAGCGTATCTTAAAAAATGATGAATGTAATGTAATGATATTTGGTTGTGTGGTTGAAGTTAGTGAAGTCTGACGAGGTATACTGGAAAGATTTAATCAAATGAGGTCAGTAGTGAACAGAATAATGGATGAAATTCCATCTCGATTAATGCAAAGTAATTCATACTGGAGGGCAAAGTATGTGCTATTAATGCAGTTTATTGGATCCTAATTAATTGTGTAATTTAAGGAAAGGGACCTAAGTATCACTGTGACGGGCTGAATTAAGACCTCTTTAGAGAATATAGTTGTGGTCAGATAAAATATTCTGAATCAATAAAAACAGAATGTGAACTGTTATGGTGGTGATACATAGATCAACGTTTCACCTTTCTCTGGAATGCTGTGTTCAACTGTTGCAGCACAGGAGCATGATGAAGAAAACATAGGAAACTGGCAGAAAGAATTTGTGAACAAACTCTGATGAGAATAGAAACCAGAAAGTCTGAAATCGTTTACTTTCGAGTGCCAATAAATAGTGGGTAAATACATACACAGAACTGTGAGTGGTGAACAGAAGGTAGGTCAGGAACTTGGTTGCGTGCTAAGACTAAAAGTGCATTCAGTGCATTTCAAAGCTGATTTTAAAAAAACAACAGTTTTGTCAAAGAATCATGAAATGGTTTGGGTTGAAGAAACCTTTAAGATCATGTTGTTCCAATCCTCTGCTATAGGCAGGGATCTGTCGCTCTAGACCAGTTCGCTCAAAGTCTCATCCAGCCTGGCCTTGAATGCTTTCGGGGAGGGGGCATCTGCAACCTCTCTTCATAACTTTTGTGACTAGATTTCACTACTACATCATGTTTTGGAAGCAAGAATTCAACAGTATTTGAAGAGAGAAAGTCTCTGAACACTGAGTCCACTTGTAGTCACAGAGTATTATTTAGGAAATGTGTTAGGCTGAAGTTTCAGGCTTTGAACAGGTACCTTGTATGTGACTGTAAGATCAGACTGAGAACTTGAGCACAAGACATTTCTTCAGTCTATTAGAGAACTGATCATCCTCGTCTAAGAGGACAGTGTGTAGGCTCCCATGTGTAATGTGAATCTTAAGTCTCTATGAGTTACTTTGAATGGTACTTGTATGCAGCTGTCATCAAAGTCCTGCAGTGCAGCTTCCTTGACTAAAAAGCAATCACTTGCATTGCATGCAAGCCTTGCATCATACCTTACAAAGCAGAAATCTGGTTCGCCTTATGTTTCTCTTTCATAGGAGGAGGATAGCAGGCTGTGCTGGCACATCGAGCTGCTTAGCAGTGAGAACTGGTATCTCTGCCAGTCGGAGCTGGGTGGTGTATTGCACAGCACCACTGGCCCTGGGAGGGGTGGCCAGCAGCCCAGGGGAGCAAGCTCATGGGAAGCACGTGCTGGGAATGGCAGAGACAGCCAGTTTGAGCAAGCTTCCTACAGCCCTTCTCTATATGAGGCTCCTGTGATCAGCCAGAACTTCAGAAACATCTGCTCTTGAAATGTAGTGTACTGAACTCCATATGTAATTGTTCGACGTGAGTGGACAAAATGTGAAGAGCTTCTCTTCTTGTAGTAGGTGATAACAGTGTCTTATTGCAACACAAAGTATCTTAATAAAGACTTTGAGGGAGAAATGTGTGTAGGCTGTGAACATGCAGAGTGATGCAGAGAGGTGGGGAACAGATGTGTGGTCATCTCTGCACCAGCCAGCTATTACTCAGATAGCATCCTTGTGCTAATTAGCTGCTGGAATGTTAAACAACATTGGTACTTGTGTGATTAATTGAACAGAGTCCTGCAATGGGTTTTCACACTTGTCTTAATCTCCACACTGTACCATAACTAACATGCTTCAATTAACATTGTTTTGAAAGTGAGGACTCTAGAACGTCCTCATTACAAAAGATTAATTTCTTGGTGTGGATTGCTGTGACTGTAGGGCCATCAGCTTCTTGTTCCCTTGAAGAGATGGCATTGGGTTAACACCGCAGACGAAACCTGACTCATCCCTTTTGCTTCCTGTCATGCTGATGAACAAAACCAGAACCATGTCAACTTAAAGCTTTCCACCCTGGATGATTCTCACTTTATCTCTTTCAGTTAAGAGTCAGCAATGAGTGGCCAATTTATGAATTGTCATCACTGGGTTGAGATGCATGGTAGCATGCAGTATGATGAATTCCTCCTTAGCAGAACTATGGCAGTTTGTCTAGAGTTTACACTTTACTATTTTATGTCTAAGAACGTAAATGCAAATATGAGTGTTCCCATTTGCTGTACTTCCTAAAAGTAGATGCACGCACACACACATATAGATATGCTAGAGCTTTTTTATGTTTTGCACCAAGTCCAGATCTGTGGCACATGGAAGCCTCTGCCCACCCTTATAGGACCATGCAGAAATAGCACAAGTGCTGTTGCCAGACTGGGGTTCTAAGTTACCTACTACAGTGCTCTGTGTTGTGTTCCAGGTAAAGGGAACATCTGGAAATCAGAAAGGGTGACTCCAGTTTTGCTGCCAGAATGTAAAAGCAGAAATGATCTTCCTCTGATCCAGTTTCTTCATTTGTAAAATGTTTCTCACGCTTTCCTGAAACAACTTTCTCCTCTATCTGTATTAAAAAGCTTGTGAATTAGAAGAGTGTTTTTATCTTCCAGGTAGCTGGGGAAATAATCCCTCTTTCCCTCCCTTCCTCTTCTCCCCCTCCTTATCTTCTCTCCCCACAGAATGCTAAAACATTGTTTTTCCTCCACAGTTGGAAGGTGTGTTTTACAGAATACAGATGAGATTTGTTGGCTAGCAAAAAAATAAATAAAAAATAAAGCAAAACGAGGCATGTCTTTCAAGTACAAACGGGGCTTCAGAGATCTCTGTTGGGAAACCTAATTTCTACACGAGCACAACTGTTTCTGCATATTGCCTGGAACACTTCAGTTAGATATTTGGCCTCACTTTCTATTACGGATTCTATAAAGACATCATTTGTCAAGTTAATAACTGTGTACAAAAATGTTTATGCGTAATAAAGATAGATTTCAGAGACCTTTGAATGGCACCCACGGACACAACATTTTGCAGTACTTCGCAATATACTGAGCTTGATTAGATGATGATAATAATTAGTTTTTCTTCCCCTCTGTTCTGCAGGGCTAACTGAACCTAACTGCTCGCTGAACCATATCAATTAGATTTTTTTTTGTTGTTGTTTTAATTCTGGTCTCTCTCATGAGAAAGCTGAAGTATTATTTCAAGACCTTCCATGCAGAGGGTGTTTTCATGACTGTGATGGTCTCTCACTTAGAGCAATAGTAGACTTTACAGCATATTCCACCTATGTGGATAACTGGTTATTGTAGTAAATATGTATGTAGATACTTTAGATAAGCAGAAACTAAACTAAGGACTGCATAAGCTCACCATAGAAATCCTTTTATTTAATAATATTGTGTATACGCCACATTCAAAAGATGTGTTTCTTCCTGTTCTCCATGGCAGTTAAGTCGCTTAAATATGAGCTAGACATGCAAATACCTTTCTATATATGACTATAGGAGCTATTTAAGCTAAGGATTTAAGTAGCCTGAATTTAATTATCCTCATTGCAAGACTAATACACAAGGGAAAAATGCCGTAAGATTTTGTAATAGCGACAAGTGGTCAAGACATTACATTTATGCTTTGCTAGTTTTACCAGCTGTGTCTCATTCCATTATTCATACGTACATACATACAGACACACACCTCTCTTCTAATTAATTATACTTGTCAACCAGTGGGGGAAAAACCAACAGCTCCAGAGGTGATTTTCCAGAGAGAATCTGATTTCAGAGTAGGGCTGACAACTGCTAGAAATCTGCAGATGTGATGCAGACCTCTCTGAGGTTTAAATATCTATGTTCATCATATGAATCTGAAAAAGAAATGAGGTATTCGGCATTTTCTCAGTGATCAGCTTATCTCTTTAAAGAAAAAGAAAAGAAACATACTTGTTTTCTGCCTCATGTTGTACATGAAAGGAGTAAGAAGGAAGATGCAGATGCTGTGTCTTGGAAACCAGAATTTTTTAATATTGTCAATAAATCATAGAATCATAGAATGACTCAGGTTGGAAGGGACCCCAAGGATCATCCAGTTCCAAGTCCTCTGCCATAGGCAGGGCCATCAAACTCCAGATCTGATACTAGACCAGACTGCCTAGAACAATCTTGAAAATCTCCAGGGATGGAGCATCCACAAACCTCTCTGGGCAGCCTTTTCCAGCACCTCACCACACTATAAATAAACAGATATGGATGAAGATGCTGCATAACTTGTATTCCTCAACCATTTATCATAAAATATAAAATAATTAACATAAACACAACAAAACAAAAAAAAGCAGACAAAATTATACTCCATACAACACAGTATTTTTAGTTTCCACCACAAACGGTATGTTACTCTGCAGTACAATACAGTACTCTGAGAGCTTACTGGCCATAAATACTGAGAAATTCAATTGAAATGACAGAACTGTAAAAACAAATGTTTGAAGACTATAGCGCAATGTTATTGTTTTGTTTTTTTTTTTCCTTCATTGGTGTATATATTTTTTCCTTCACTTGTATATATATTTTTTCCTTCATATTTTAAATATGTTTGGATAGAAGTAGAGTCAAGCATTTAACCCTTTCAGTTGCAGGTGTATTTCTTTTGCATGTGACTGAATCACTCAGCGTACTGAAGGGATGAGTCCTGATCTCTGAGTCTTACCACTGGCCCCTAGATCTTGTCAAATGCTATTGAAGTTTTGCAAGAAAATGGGAATCAAGGCAACCTCTTGACTAAGCATCCTTCACTTGATTCCATCACAAGACCGCTGGCAGGGCCTCTTGGCTTTTGGCAGCCACACCCTGTTGAAGATAGGCTTAAATAAGTCAAGCTGAGTTTCATGTAGTGGAAGCCCTCAGCTTGCACTGCAGTTTTACACAATACTCCCACTCCTTGCACCAGTGTATTTTAACACCGCTTTTCAGTTGTTACATTACATATTCACAGTGTACATGGCCTGGAGGAGGTATGCTTGGCTGTCCTTGAGAGACTTGAAACTTCAGTGCTGGAATGTTAAACTGGTGGCGATCCTTAGGAAGTGCAGCTGGGCCTTTTAGGTGTGTTCGTGAAGGATGGAGTAACACAGAAGAGCCAATGTTACTTCGAGAGAGAATAGATCAAGTTAGATTTGGTAGACTGTAAGTTGGATAACTTGTGGTAGACAGAGCAGGGTTGCCTGACCAGTCAGCCAGTGGGAAGACAGCAGGAGGTGTGGCAGATGGTGGGAAGAAAAGGTTGCTGTATTTCTCAAAGTCATCACCCCACCTCATATGGCTATCACCATCTGAAACTTGCTATGTACAACCGTGTTCCCTGCTGCCCATTCTTATCACTATCTTGAAGCTGCTTTATTATTGACTGCCTGGGACTTTTGGTTCTTAGTAGTTCTGCGGTGTTCATAAAACGTGACCATCAACCAGGAAAGTGTGGTGCTCAGTCTGCAACCAGCCACTCTGTGCATGTGTTAATAGCAAGAATGTTGTTCCAGGTGGAGCACCACAGATCTGTGTTTATGGCACTCTACAGCATTCTGAGCACCTGATTGTGCTAAGTTTTCACAAAGAAAACAAGGAACAATAATCTGTTGTTCAGCAATTGGGAAATCAAGTGGTACTGGATTAGAGTCATAATTGCTCATATGGGATGTCTCAGCTCGGGTTAGGGGTGACATTAAGCCTCATTCTTACAAATTATCATTGCTTTCATGCCTAAATTAGGCAGTTATTAAGAAGATCTGTAACTGGAGTTGTTTGTAGGGTCGGATGAGAAGAACCTTACACTGAAGTAATGTGCGTTGTGAACTGAGTCCGAAGGAACTTCCTTGATTAAGCCCCACTGGATATCTCATCATTCATCTTGTCTGTTCCTTCCATAAGGACTAAATATAGAGAATATTCACAAATTAATAAAAGAAGAAAGAACTTTAAAGCATTGAGTGTCTTTCACACCTCTGCTGGTAAGAAGCACCATAGCTCCGAAAGAGTGGTGAGGCCCTGGAATGGGCTGCCCAGGGAGGTGGTGGGGTCACCATCGCTGAGGTGTTAAGAACCATGTGGATGTGGCACTGAGAAACGTGGATACTGGGCATGGTGGTGATAGGTCACTGGTTGGATTAGATGCTCTCAGAGGTCATTTCCAGC
Source organism: Excalfactoria chinensis (assembly GCF_039878825.1). Classification (NCBI taxonomy): domain Eukaryota; kingdom Metazoa; phylum Chordata; class Aves; order Galliformes; family Phasianidae; genus Excalfactoria; species Excalfactoria chinensis. The sequence continues at coordinate 50,439,966 of NC_092826.1, forward strand.
CTTAATGGTTTTATGATTCAGTTACTTCAGCAAATGAAGCACAAAGGTTTGCTACATTACATTTTAATTTAAAAAGGTTTTGAGTATTAGGCACCCAGAATGCATCCAGAGAGTACTTTTAGGTGGATGTACAGTATAGCAAAATCTGTACCATAAAGAGGAGCTGTTTTGGATTGTATCCTGAGGTAGTTAACGTGTGACAGCAAATCTATACTGAATGTCAGCACACTGGCTTTCTCTCCCCAGGCTGGGCCTGCTGCCTTGGCTGAGCCTTGCTGAGGAGCTCAGGGCAAGGGGCTGGTTGGGCCAGGCCTTGTCTCCCCACTTAAAGCAGTGCCAAGGCTGAAATCAGCCCATAGTCTCGCCTCACTGCTCCCTGCCATCTTTTGATGTTTTGCCTCCTAAAATGCTTTTAGCCTGATCAGTCTGCTTCCCTCCCTTCAAAGCGTGGCGTCAGGAGGTCCATGGGCATCTGGAAGTTCAACGGCGCTGAGCTTCCTCGCTTTCATTCAGGCACTTGGCGAGGGACAGCGAAGCAGCAAAGTAGATAAAAGAAGTCATTTAGCCTTAGGTTTCAGATAAAAGAATCGAGTTCGGTGACATATTCCAGTCTAACAGTACTGCTTCTGTTCTTTGTGGCAAAATATGTGAGAATAAAATGAACAAAGAAGTATTCAGTGCTGAATCTGCTGGATCATTTTTTTTCCCTCCATGTGTCATAAGCCAAGCTTTGAGCCCCTGGAAGTTTAATGAAAAAAATCACCTGGCAGCTTTGCTCCCTTCCCTCCCCTCCCTGTGCCCTGGTCCATGCCGGCCGCTGTTGGAGGAGATTTCAGGAACCCGTGCAGGGTTGAAGTCTGGGTTTTATACACCGCGTCAGGTCATGGGGTTAGTTCACATGAATGCACCGCTGTCTAATGAGCAGTGCCTGTTCAAAATTATTTATATCTTATTTATGAACATATTTATTTTTAAACTTGCTTATGTTACCTCACCGGGTAAGAGGTAGTCTGAATAGCGTGCTGGAAGAGGATGTGTTTACTGAAGAGCTGTACAGAGACACCCACTGTAAACGAAGAGCTGTTTTCTGGAAGCTGAAGAAGTTTTTGGGGAGAAGGTCATTTTAGTCTCTGTTAACTTCAGCCAAATGCTACGGATTTTTTCCACAAAACATAATATAAACTTTGTCTTCCTGTTCCCAGTGATAAGTCAAACGTTACAGCAGTCTGAAGGAGGGATTTGTTCTTTGTGTAAAATGAAGTTTCACTGGAGCTTGGTGTGTTGCTACAGGTCTTCTCGGAAACAGGGTTCATTTAGTTAGATTCTCCAGGACAGCACTTATTCTTAGAAATAGATATTAATTAAACTGCCCAGTCAAAGAGGGCATGAAAGGAAGAGAGGGGCAAAAAGAATCCAAACAATTCTAGAGAGCATTGGATGAAATTAATGTATGCAATAGGACAACATAGTCAAGATAAACTAGCCATCACAAGAAATCAATAAACAAGGAAAATTAAGTTAATGCATTTTAATATTTAGTGCTAATATATATTACAGGTGGTATACATTCAGTATTAAATATTTATTGATGTCAAACAAACAATTATTAAAATCCATTGTTGAATGAAGCTGTACAGTTCTTCAGAAGCAGTTTTTAGTTCTTCTGGTAATAGCTATTTTTCTCCCAAGTTCCACATAAAATTAATTTTGCTATGTAAAATTTTTTGCTCCTGTGTGCACTCAGATCCTCTTTGGTACTTAAGTAGAACTGGATTTGTACTTCCTACATCAGGCCTACATCAGTGTGTTCTGGTTGGGCAGGTTTTAATTGTTCATCCAGAAAAAAACGATGGGAATTGTTTTCATTGAATTCTAGTTAATGATCTTCAATAAAATGAGCCCAATTGATTTCTTCCTTTGTTCTTCTTTTGGAAAAATGTGTTGTGTCTTCACTGTTTGGAATTCATTTCTCTGATCGGATCTGCTGTCTTCAGCTGGATTCAAGGCTATACGGCATGGTATTGTTTCTACGTCAGTCTAGACTGGTTTTGTTGCCTGAGAAAAATTCTGTCTTTAACCTCTTGTTGTTGTAGCTGCACTTCAATATTTGCAGATTAATCTCTTACCTTTTCTTCATTACTGACTGTAAAAAGGCCAAATACACACTTCTGTACAAGTGTACTGGAAAAAAATGCCAACAATGTATGCTTTTGCAAAAAGGAAAGAACTATTCTTCTCCCCTGGAGCTTTCTGTGCTAAGTGTCCCAAAATTACTGTATCTGGTATGTTTGTGTCCTCAGGTTTTGACCTATATCCTACTTTTTTGCTGTTAAAAAAGTGTGTACCTGGTCACGTAAGCATTTATTAAAGGAAAATACAACCAATTGTACTGCTTGATTTTTAAAGATGTGGTTCTTGAGACCGTGTGTTTTCTGAGCTAAACAGGAAGGCTGAAAACTTTTTTGGCTCGGATTTTGAAGCCTGCTTTGACATAATAGCATCTGGATGCTGGAAGGTGGTAAACTGTGAGAAATTTGTCAAATAGGAATAGCATCTTTTTCATGTGGGAGGTTTGATTATGATATGTAGAGTGAGTGTAACAATTCCAGTTACATTCTCTGCTGGAAATAGGAACCTGTCAAGTTTGGTTATTGCATCCTGCATTTTCTTCCATGTCATCCAAGTATGTTCTGAAGTTCTGAGGGTCTTAGATAGAATGATGTGGTCTTAGTCGTTAAAATAAGGGAAGGGGTTGGAGGAAAACTGCTTCTTGAAAAGAAAGCAAGCATAGCTGGCTCTTTAAGAGTTGCTGTCATACACTTCAGTTAATGATCAGAGCCAGCAATAAAAATATACAGATAGGAAATAAAAGGGGGGAAAAAAACACCTCAGCAGCTCCTGATGTAAATTTAAAAAGCTGGGAAGTAAGAGCTCCCTGTGAACAAAAGGGCTCTTCAGTATACAGTGATCCAGTTGCGTATTTATCCATCATAACTGCTTGTTGATCCCTCACATCATCTGCTGAGCAGCAGCACAGTAGAAAAGTCCCAAATACAGGTCTGTGGAAGCAGCAGCTGGTGGTAGAAAACACTACTTGACGTGCAGGAGCAAAGGGCAGTGCTCGAGTTTATCTGATGGAACGTTACACTGGGTTCCCAGTCTTTGTATAACTGAAGGGATTTTGCATAAGGGATTTCTAATTCAGCATCTTCCAGGAAATCTGCATTTTTTTCATTTTATTTAAGTTCCTTGTACAGTGACGCACATTTTCCTGGAAAATGTCAACATCGGCAGGCAGGTTAGCGGGTAAATTTTGTTGACATGTGCCAGTGAATGACCGAAGGAAATATGTAAAATGTGGAAAATGAGAATGGGAGGCTGACCTGTTAGCAGAGGGCAGAATTAAAGCAGAAACATTTGAGACAGCTGAGAGGGAAGAAGAGAAACATAGAAGGTAAAGACAACAGACCAATGGCGAAGTGCCTGCAATAGGTTGAGAATGCGTGTTAATATGGAAGAAGCTTCAGGAATATAACAGTGGATTTGGGACCCTGCAAATCTTCCAAACTCTGTTGGCACCAAGCAGCAGCTCGCTATGTTGTTTTTGCCTTTACATGGTAATTAATTAATGTATTTGTGTGGTATTGTGAGTCTGTTAAACACTTCAGTTGGACGGTCTAAGTATCCACGCTGTATTGTTGTATACATTGACCATCAGAGAATCCCAGGGATGTGAATGCCTCTATAAATCAACATGAACTCACCTCATGCGCGTTTTATGTATTGTACTAGTATTTTACATTATGTGTACGATGCATAAAACATCAGTATTTTTATTTATGATAATATGAATACTGTGTGTATTAAAACAAGACCTACCATCTCCTCCATCACGGATGAAAATATAATTGACAGGTGTATTCTCAGAGGTGTAAAACAATTGCAACCCAGCATTTTGACTTCAGAAAATGATGGCTGAGTACACAGCAATAACCAATGTATTGGTCATTGTATTTTGTTCCTCTCAGATTAGTTTAACATGTGCCACAGAACTGTGAATAGCATGGTATTTCTTCCAATTGATTAAAGCTTTTATTAATACCTAGCATTTCAGATGCTATAGCAGAAAATGTCGTAACCGAGCTTCGTGAACAATCTGTCTAATTATAAAGAATGCTGTGTAAGTGGAATTTGATATTTTTTTGGAAGTTAAGGGTAAGGGTAAGCAGGAAGGAAAACTGGGTAATGAATTTTCTGAGGGGAAGAGCAGATAAGTGGTACATAAATGTGACTTCCTCAGACACAGACTTTGTGTTGGACTACCCTGACCTTATGCTGAAATTAAGCAAAATTTTGGCTACTGTGCAAGAAAAGTGTCCCGTTCAGAATTGGCAGCTGCCTGATAATTCCATGGTGGTTGTTAAACAGTCTGCTGCACGAAAAAGGTACGGCATTTGGCATCTGTTTGTTGAAGTCAGTGTAATTTCATCTAGATGAAAATGCAGAATCCTTGATATTTATTTATTATCCTTCTGTGTTTGCACTGTCACTAGCTGGATTTCTTTATCTCTTTAAGATGTGGGGAATGCTCTTTCTCGTAGATGAGTAAAGTCTTTAATGGGTGACTTAGTTCTTTTCTGCAAGAACTGAGGAAGAATAAAGAATAGTCCCAATCATTTTCTGTTCTGTGGCTGGCTAGAAAAAAACAAAAAGACTTCTTGTCCCTGGTATGAAGTACAAAGATGAGAGTACTGCTTTGTCCTGTCCAGAGCCAAGCAGCAAAACTGCTTTAAATTACATCTGTCTTTACCATGAAATTTTCTAGCAGGAGAACAACGTTGTGGTGAGCTTGGAGCTTCTTTTCAAAGATGGAACTCTGTTAGTCCCCAGCATTTATCGAAGAATGTACATTAAAAAAAAAAAAAAAAAAAAAAAAAAAAAGAAGGGCTGTCTCAATGTACGGATGGTATATATTAATGTATGGGATACCTACATTTGCTAACATATGTGAGAAAGGCACCCACGTGTATAGCACTGACTTTAGAGCGTGCAAAAACCAAGTTCTGCAATCCAGAGTTTTGGTGTGCTTGGTTGTTGTTTTTTTTTTTCCAGTAAGCCTTTTGGCTCTACTTGAGTTTCCTGCACCTGACTGTAAAACAATGGACAATGCAACTTGGACTCCATAACATAACCTTCCCAAATTTTGAAGGGTGTTATAAATAACTTACTAGTAAGCCACAACAAGACTAAAATGTTCTCGGTGTTATTTTTCCCCAGTACGGGCTGGAAAATGTTGTGCCTTTGAAATACGAGGCCGAGGAGTAGTGAGAAAGTTGATAGCCTATCTTTGGTTTTGTTAAATTGTTGGTTTTAACAGTCCTTTATCAAGTTAGTTCCTTCTGGGTAAAGAAAAGAGCTCTGGTACTTGCTTCTTCCCCCCTCCCATCCCATTTCCCTCTTGTTTTCCTTCAGCTTGAAAAACTACATACATATATATTTATTTTTTAAGAGCATTTTCCCTTTTAAAGAGTTCGGCACCTGGGGCTTCAGGTCTGGACACGATGGGGCAGCGCCCTGCAATGGTTTGTTCCCTGTCGTGCATTGCTCCCAGCCCAAGCTGCCCTCGGCAGTGAGGGGTTGGGTAAGGATCACGTTATGTTCTCCCACAGTGTTCATGATGTTATGCAAACAGCTATGTCAAGAATTTATTTATTGATCTAGCTTTTTTAAAGAGGAAAGTTAGGAAAGACAAAAACAAAACAAAAACACCAAAAAACCTGACAGTGCAGGGAAAAAAAAGCCAGAAAGAAGAATTTTGGGTCCTATGAGATAAGTGTCGAACACTGATTCTTTGCAGAGAGCACAGGAACACCAGCTGGCAATGCGTTTATTTTTGCTTCAGAATGTATTTGAGCAGTAAACAATTTAATAATCTTTCCATTTTAGTAGTTTTCTAGAAGGCGGCTATAAATCGTGTGAAAAAAGATGCATAATTCTGTCTCTGGTATTCATCAACATTTTTATTGGTTGGAGACCTCAGTGTTTTTCTGTGGGCCTAACAGTAGTGTGGACCTCTTCAAACAAACAAAAAATAGAGCTTAATGTTTGTAAGTGAATCTCAAATAAGTACTTACCGGTCACTGTTTTGAATTTGGAGAGACTTGGAACTGTTGGACTGCCATAGTGTCTTTCAGGAAGTGCCTTTTAGGGCTCTCCAGCACACAAGAGAGATGGACGTATTGAAGGGAATCCATTAGTTTTTCACTGGTGCCCAATGCCAGAGCAAGGGGCAGTGGACACAACCTGGAGCACAGGAGGCTCCCTCTGAACAGGAGCACAGCTGTGCAGTGCAGGTGACGGAGCACTGGCACAGGCTGCCCAGAGGCTGTGGGGTCTCCTCCTTGGAGGTCTCCAGAAGCTGCGTGGCCGTGGGCCTGGGCACCCTGCTCTGGGTGGCCCTGCTGCAGCGGGGCTGGGACTGGGGGATGCAGAGGGCCCTGCCTGCCTCAGCCGTGCTGGGATTCAGTGAAGATATGCGGTATCTTTAAAGAAATTTTCATGTACTGATTTTTTCCTCTCTCTTTTGTCATCTTCCTCTCCTGGAGATTTGCCTTATTTGAAGGCTATGTTGATTCCAAGCCAGTCTAAACCTTTAGTCTAGACAGATAAAGCTGTTATTTGCAGCTTATCTTACTTGGAATCGTGGCAATTCCACAGGTGCACAGAGTGAGTTCTTAGTGGATTTATTTTGCCTTCCTTTTTAGTTCATACCTGATTTTCCTGGGCAGACTGTCCGCTTATGCTGAAATTGATGAATCATTGTTATTTATACAACAGAACATCAAAGGATGTGTCCGTGATGATACAGTTATGATTGCTGAGATATACGCAAGTGAACTTCTTAGGCGTCAGAAGCATGATTGTATTAGTCTAGGAAAATGTCATGCTAATGAGGATAGATAAGTCCGAGTTAATTCAGTGCTCATACATGCTACTACGTTGTCCTGTGTAACCCTGAAGCTGTTGTTCTGTAGCCTGGCTATCTGCCATCATTTCATTTCAGCAGAGAGTTCTGTCCCCCGGGATGCGTAGGAGATAACTGAGCAGTGTTGCTGTTCCTGAAGTGAAGTAGAAAAATTGAGAATGTTAGTCCTGATAAACCATACCTCAGCTGGCCCAAGGGTGCTTTCCCTAAAATGAACGCGAGTTTGGCTGTTTAAGGAACAAATACAATAAAATTATTTCGATGGAAATTGGAAGGAGTTTTCGTTTTGCTCTAGCAGAATTCTTAATTTTGCTGGCAAAAGTAGGAGTAATTTTTCATCTGTCACCACCGCTTTTCTCCATTCTGCCTGAATCAGGAAGTAATGGCCTTGTGCATCATCCTGTTTACTTCTCGTGGTTGAAAAATGCTATAAATTGGATGTCAGGGTAGACAGACACATTTGTTTATAAAACCTGTGAGGCTGTTGGGACACCAGTTATCAAAACAGTTTATAAATAGCCATATCTTAGTCTGGGGTATAGAGGGGTGAATGGAGGAGCTTCAGAGGGAGAGAGTGTAATGCTGTGACCCAGAGCAGCATTCATGCATGAAATTAGATATTGTACAGTGGACATTCTTATTTTGGCTAATGTAGCCTCCAGCAGAAACTTCTCTTGTCGCATCCTTGAAAGATTATTTTTTTTTCTCCTTTCTCTTTAACCTTGTACATTAATTATCACTTTGCACTTTCCGAATGGAAAAGCGGTCATTTTATACAGAAGAAAGTGCGTATTCGTGTACTTGAGAAACAGAGTGAGTGCGTGTGTTTTCCACCCTACCTACAGCTGTTTCCTGCTTTTCCCCCAGCAATTGGTGTGCCTTGTGAATCATGTACTGACGTTCAAGGATGGGATCATGTATTCTGAGGTTTGGGTCTGTTGAATTATTTTGTTTGTGTTTTCTTCACTTTTGTTTAGAGCTTTGTATTTTTTTCTAGTGAAATCATGGAAAGGAGGGAGAAAGGGGGGGGGGGGGGGGGGGGGGGATTCGTCAATGTTTGCTGATGCCCAAGGAAAGTTAATGGAGGTGAAGCATCCATGTGAATTGCCAGCTATAGCCACCTTTAGAAATTCGCTACTTCTAGAAATATCCTACAATTTTTGTGTAAAAGCAAGGAAACAAATGTTTTGCTAAGAGAACATCTTTAAGGAGGGCAGTTAAAATCAATCAATATTATCTGCTAAAAGATAATTTATTGCAAGGAATGTCCATCTGCTTTAGTTAGTTGTGTTCTAGGGCACTGAATCAGAAAGCTTGCAGGGTAAAATTTAAGCATACATCAGTTAAAATGTTCTCTTAATTCTCTCTTGATTCTCTGCGATTACTATTTAAAACCTCCCTGTTTCTCTCACTGCTCTGAGAAGCTTCTGATGCAGAACTGAGACTTCAGAGCACAACTTACATTGAGGTTTCAAAACAAATTAAATGGGTTTTTCAACCCCAAGCTACTCTTCAGTGGCCTGGAAACTATTCGTCATCCTCTGAGTAGGTAACCCAAGGTTGGAAAGACCTCATGGGCAACGAGCTATGCCGGTAGAGTGTGTGCTGCACCAGCTAGTGCTGGATTTTAGGATTTGGCTGGTGTTACATTTGGGAAGTGATCCTGGACTAGAGAAAAAGGGGAAAATATTTGCTTGAGATTGGCTTGCCTATTTTACTGCTTGCTTTCAGGTATCAAAGTACCTACCTACATTTTGAAACTGCAGGGGAAAAGTGCCTTTGGTCTGGGCAGTAATGGAGATACTGCTTGTCTCTGGGGCTCTGCAGAAAGTCATCTGATGTGCTCCGTGAGGTACTTGGGTTGCTGCTTTTCACCTCTCTGGACAGCTGTGCATGCACTTGTGTCCTTTGGTAATGGTAACCATTTCACATTGCAAGGGAAGCGATCTTGGCAGATGTTTGCTATGGTTTGCTGTAAAGCATGTATTAATGTTTATTAATGTTATACGATAAAATGAATCATAGAATCATAGAGACATGGAATAGCCAAAATTGGAAGGGACTGATAAGGGTCCTTGACTCCAGTTTCTGGCTCTAGCTCTTGGGGCTGTGACCACTGCCCTAGGCAGCCTGTTCCATGCCCACCACCCACCTTTTCCTGATACCCACCCCGACCCTCCCCTGATGTGGGGGTTATTGCCCCATAAAGCAATCTTTATTCACTGCATTTCAACTCAGTGTGTAACTTGGATTCGAGAAGAGCATACAACACTTAATTTTCGTGTTCATCCTCTTGAGTTACATATTCAGTGCCTTTTTATAAAGTGTTTTAAATAATGATAGCCATTGTGTAAATGACTGAAATAGGTGACCCTTTTAGCTGTCATCCCAGAAGACAAATGATTAATACTGCTTAGAAATACTGAGTGATGCTTCTATTTATCTGAAATCCAGTCATCTTTAAAAAATCACTTTTTCTTGGCAAAAAAAAAAAGGAAATTTCAAGCCTTATCTAGATAACTTACTTTTTTTTTTCCCCCTACTGAACCTTTGAAATAATTTCCACTGTATTTTGGTGTTGTTTTTTTGTTTGTTTGTTAAAACGGGAATATTTTTGTAGGAAAAATAATGGTCTTTTCCCACAACCGGCTCTGAGGAGATGCTAATTACAGCGTGTAGAAATACATTCTTGGCCATGCGTAGCCTTTTCAGGTAGGTCTGGCCACAGCGACAACTTTGACAGCTGCTGCAATTGTTTTAGGAAAGACACGGGGGAACATTTCCAATATCACTGATTAGACAAGATATGTGCAAAAGAGAAGACTGAGGGAACCTGTTATATCCAGCTTGAATTTTTCAACGTTGGTGTGTTTTCTTAGTGCAAATCCCAGTCCAATTATTGTTGTGCGTGTGTACCTATACAAGGGTGGATTTTGGCATGATGTTCCTCCTGTATTATAAACACTGACATCACGCTAATCTATGCAAATTGCTGCTCAATCAATCTGAGCATCTGCGGTTGATTAAACAAAACATGTAGGTGTGAAAGCATTTGTATCTCACATGCCCTGCTAGGTGCTGGCAGAGGCTGAGGGGAGTGTAAAGGCACAGTGAGAGATGTGTCGCTGCGATGTCTGCCTGGCAGTTCGGCGCTCTAATTGCAACACGTACAGAGATACCTGTGTGGGCTGAGCCACAGCTTGCAGAGATCAGAGAACACAGCAGACTTCAGCACACTTGCTTGAAGACAGAAGTTCAGCTCGCACTGAAGCTGGATTTTGTGGCTACAGTGTTGTTGATGCCCAGCTTGGTGGGGTTGCACCCAGTGGGATGTGCTTGGGGCTTCTTCTGTCGCACATCCCTCTGTGTGGCCATCCCTGCAGGCACTGAGTTGGCAGGGTGGGATGTGAGAGACAGCAAGCATGTGGCAGCCTGGATCCCTCAGTCCTTTCCATAACCCAAATGTGGCAACTGCATCACTGCTGTTTTACATGATTTGCTGATCTATCCGATCCTTCTTCTGCCCCTTCTGCATCTCCTGTTTAATTTTTAGATCGTTCTGAGCATGACCAATGGTGTACAGGGGTGATGACTAACAGGTGAAACAGTTGCTTGCTCTGCTTGATGGAGAGCTCATGGGCGAGCAGCTTCCATGGGGATGGTGATGATGAGGAAGCTCTGGGCCTGCTCCGTGCCCACCTCCTCCTCGTGGAAGCATTGCTCTATGGGCTATGGGAAATCACAGAGGAATAAATCACCCTTGGCTTTGCAGAAGAGAAATGTTCCTTAAAGGAAACACGCAACTAAATGAAACTGAGAAAAACATTTGTTTAAAGAGGCTTTACCCTGTGAAACTGCAGGTTTTCCAGCAGTGAGTTACAGAGATCGAAGGTAGCCGAGGCGTAGCAAATCTGCAGCTGGGGAGAGACGTCAGCTTTATACAATAGCAGTGTATTTAAGTGAGGCTTACTGGGTTGGTATTTGTCAGAGTGAGGTAATACTGAGAATGAAAACCAAAGTGCCTTCAGCCTATCTAGGGGAAACAACATTGTCCTGTGTAGCTAGCAGGCAGGAATCTGATGATCCCCAGAGCAGTGATGTTCACTTAGCTGAGATGCATCACCTTCTGCATTTGTCACTGTCGTGTGTGTTTTCAAAATGTAGAGTCTCTTGAAGTTCCACTTCCATTTCAGAGAAACGCAAGAATAGCTGAGGCAGGCAGGGCCCTCTGCATCCCCCAGGCCCAGCCCTGCTGCAGCAGGGCCACCCAGAGCAGGCTGCCCAGGCCCATGGCCAGGTGGCTTCTGGAGACCTCCAAGGAGGAGGCCCCACAGCCTCTGGGCAGCATTTGCCAGTGCTCCATAACCTGCTCAGCGCAGCAGTGCTCCTGCTGTTCAGAGGGAGCCTCCTGTGCTCCAGTTTGTGCCCATGGCCTCTTGTGCTGGCTCTGGGCAGCTCTGGAAAGAGCCTGGCTGTGTGTGTTCTCATTGCACCCTTCCTTCAGGTGTTTATACACATTGATTATATACCCCCTGAGACACATCTTTTCCAAGCTGGGAAAAAAAAAAGGAAAAAAAGAAAGAGAAAAAGAATGTTCCTTTTTTTTTCTGTTAGAGCAGGTAAATATAACTTGCCTGTGTGATTGCATGCAGAACTGCAATCCTCCTTCTAAAGGTATGATGGCAATGTGAAATGCAAGTGTGAACAATCACAAACGGTGTAGGAAGCACATGTAATTCACTTATTTGTATGAGAACTGAGATAGTCTTGCTTAAAATGGGTTGTTGGCTTTGAACTCTGGACTTCATGGCTAGAAGGATATGTGCTGCTATGACTGTGGATGATGATCTCTGCTTTCTGCTAGAAGATGAGGTTTAAGACAGGACTGGCCAGCACATCCAGGGGTCTGTTAAGCTGCTCTGCATTGAGTTTGCTTTTGCAAAAGCATTGCTAACTTAGTGATTTTATTCCTGCTTCATGGTATTTGCTTCTTTCCTGCTGGAAAGCCAATCTACTGGCAGCAAGGGCTTTAATGTGAAATTTAGCTTTCAGGTTTGAGGTCTGCCTTCCCAACAATCCTATAAAATGATGTTTAGGAGCTCAAAGTGCTCAGAAATTAGAAAGAAATAAAATGTTGAAGCCTCTTATTTATTAAAGGAAGCTCCTATTTTTAAGCCAAATTTTATGACACGTGAGTCATAGTTTTGAATACTCGCTGTCGGCAGCCCTGTGATGATTAGAACATATGGACAGTGCTCCTGTATGCTTGCCCAGCATAGCATCTCGGCAGCGAATTCCCCTGGTGTTTGTTGTTCAGGTCGGCTGAAGGACTGACTCCTTGCTGGAACAGTGAGACTGCCAGCTGGGCTGATGGCTCTGCGGTGTGGACACTTGTACAGGACGTGTAGAGGTGAGATCTCACGCAGGCTGTTGGGAAGCCATCCACTCACGGCAGTTTGTTCAAACTGATGCTGATAGAGGATAGATTCAGCTTTTCGCCTCGCTCTTGTGATTCTTAAACACATTCAGATCCCTGTGGTTCATCACTGCTTTTTCCTGCTAAATAGCCAGAATAATTAGGGTCTGTCTATCATTTATTTAGCATCGATTGCATTGTTCTCTAAAGAGGCTTTTCCACATTTCTTAATGGTGGCAGGAAGCAGCAGAGTGGGCTGGTTGGGTTACTCTTCTGCTTCAGGTCACTTGTGCTCTTTTTCCTCAATTATTCTCCTGCAACTGCTCTGCCAAAACATCACACAACTGTAATGGAGAGATTGTAGGGACCCAGAATCACAGCTCTTATGCGTGCTGGCAAATAGGGACGAACAATGGAGGTTCCATGATGATAGTCAAAGTATCTGTGCCCTTTTCTCTTTTTTGCAGCTTTATGAGAGAGTTATGTGTGTGCTTGTATGTGTGTTTATATACACATGCACCTACACATAGTGGACAGTGGCATTTTCTTTAATTGTAATACTCTGTGTCATTCACACATTACTTAACAGAGGAGGAGATAGCTTTTTCTCTTCCTCTTCCTTTTATAGCCATCTCTGTCTTGATTTGCAAAAGTGACATGGATGAAAATGTCATGATGCTCCTCCACGATGCCTCTCCCAACGCCTCCCCTGACTCGTACTGATAGATATATAGTGTACGCTCCGCTTCTTCATTTAGTATGGATCATGTTGGCAGTGAGATCAAAGAGGAAGAATCTTGGGAGATGCCAAACAGATTTTATCTGGCCTCTTGCAAAAGCTGAGAGTGTGTTTTTTATTTTATATACATGTACATTTGATTTTTATAAATATATTTCATATAGTACGTATGAAATACATATATACATACACTAAATGTGTTTCTGATACATATCTAATACTTTCATATATCTAATACTATACATAAAACATATAAATGCTTTTTTTCCCCCTATCAACAGCTCTGTCAGACCTGCTGTGTACCTGCAGAAAATTTTCAGGCTTATAGGGTTACCATCAACTATGTCTGTGAATATCTTTTTGTCTGTATTTTAGTACACGTAATTATTTTGTGTTTTTCCTTAGCTGACCAAATACTTTCATCATTCCATCACAGTCCCTCTGCCAAAAACGTTTATAGTGGTTCCCACTGGTGACAGCCGACTGATCAATCACAGACTGCCCTGCTGATGAACTCCACTAACAAGCCATTTATAACTACAACAGCCTTTTTTATTTTTATGGCTGATCTCAAATGATATCTGCGCTGCTTTGCACAGGCTCTAGAGGACGATTTTCAGAAGCCTATTTGTTTATGAGTTTTTGCTTAGCGTTTGGAAATGCTAAATTGCATCTTGTAGTCCTGCACTGCGTCTGCTTGCATGCAGGCTGGCTGATTTCAGAATGCTGGATCAGAATGTGAAGTATTACTCAGCGGTGAGGCAAAAGTCTGAGGGGTGCCTAAGCATTTTCTGCTAAGAGATCACCTCCATTGTCTTTGTTCTTGATTGTTTACTGCATCTTCTAGAATACAACTTGCAGTGGCTATGAATATTGGCTATGCTGTTTTCCTTCTGCGTGTAAAAAGAAAACAGATCTTGGTACCTGAACTTCTACTGCTTCCTGACTAGTGGAGACTTTTCTCCCCTCATTTTGCCTTAAGAATTATAGAAATGCCATTTTTTTTTTTTTTTTTTTTCTCAGAACTCTAATAAAAGATGCTATTTTAGCTGGTCTTGCAAAGGTATTATCATGACCTCAACCAAACCCATATGTTGCTTTCAGATTGCTCTCGTATTAGAGTTCAACATGTCATTGATTTAGGCTATGTTATTTCCCAGAGAACAAAATGCCATTTGTTATTGCCAGGAAGCCTTAAAAAAAAAGTGTGGGGTATAGAAGGTGTTTTATATAAAATAGTCTATATATAGTTTACTTGCGTGTAATTTCCCTGTCCTCTGTTCCCTCCTTTTTTTTTCCTTTTCTCTTTCTCTGTGCTTATTTTGTAGGATGATCTACATTCTGCTTTCTATTTGCAGGAGTAACTGAGAAATAGTGGTTCTTCTCTGTGTTGGCATGGTAGTTCAGCCCCTCGGAAATATCACTGAAGTAAGAAATTAAACCCATACAGTTGGATTTTTAACTCTCTTCACTCTCTCCTGAATACTTAAAAGCTCAGACTTCTTACACAAACAGCTAACGGCGAGCAGAGTTACTGCTTAGTGTGGTGGTGTTCACCTGCAGCTTCCAGATTGTGAGGAAAGTCCTTAGAAAAATGTAAGACCAGCATGTTCTCTCAAAGTCAAACTTGTGTCTAGACAGAAAGGCTTACATAAGCCACCGGGAGAGGAAGGGTGCCTTGTGTAACTGCAGTCCCTAGGAAAAAAACCACTCAGTACCTCGCATGATTTGGCCCGTAGAGGCAGACAGCAAAATGCACTTTTGTGCTTTTTACTTAGCTCACCATGACTTGCAACTTAAGCTTGTTCTCTTGCCTCGATGGATTTCCAAATACATGTTTATTTTCTAGTTACTTTACTAAAGGCTTTACTCTCCTGCTCAAGCCAAAGCACTTTTTCCTAAGACCCCATGTGCACGTACTTACCCAATTTAAAACAAATATAGCATGTTGCTGATTTTAAACAGCCTCTAGAGGTGGTCGATGGCATTTTTCAAACAATGCAAACAATATGTAAATCACCAGAGACAGAGCAGAGTTCATAAAAATAAATGCTGTGTTAAGTTGGGTTTCTAGTTTTTTACTGAGAAAGTATGATAACGTAACTTTAAGCTATAGGTTTCATCTTGAAAGTACTTTAGTCTGTGATCAGCGGTACCTTATGGGGAGCTCTGGCAGTCGCCCAGTACTGAGCTATCCATACATTTTGTTTTGATTTCCTCTTGTTTGATGCAGATCTCTTCAGGTGAGTGCCTTTGTTTTACTCTTCTCTGTAACGACTTTCTCTTGATGTAGGAGCTTTTGTCACAGGCTTTGTGTGTTTATTTCTGCTATAGAAATGGGAACAGCAAGAGTAATGCTGTTTCCTTTTGATTTGGGTACAGCTTCTTCAGCACTTCATGTTATGTCTTAACTGGTTTCTTGGGTGTTGCCCTTAGCTTTGTTCCTGTCTTTATGTAAAACTTTCTCAGTGTAGTTTTTTGGTGCTTTGTCCTCAGATGGACCCATCTACTTGGGGGAAGGATGTAGAGTTAGGAACTCTGCTCCTTTTGTTCACTGAGGCTTGTATTGCAACCACTTTGCAGTGAGGACACAGGCTGAATAACTTGAGAGTTGATAGTCCTTCAAAGCCTTCTTGCAGTTTTGGCTCCCTACCTTGAATGCCCAGAAGCACAGACAGGCTTCTTCTGCGACTGATTGCAAAAGCACCTTTGGGAAGCTCAGCTTGCTGATGCAGTGATAATACCAGTCTCTAAGGACATGTGCAGTTGTATGTAACGTTAGAAAGTAATGATTGGGGCTTGGCTTTTCAGTGTTGCTGTCTGCATCTGGGAGAGAGTAATTCAGATGTGTTTGGATCTGGTTTCTAAACCCTGAAGTAAGTCCTGAGTGATGGTCTGCCCCACTAGAGCATGCAGCGTGGTTAATTCCTGTGTAACTTTCATTCCACCTACAGTTTTATACAGTTCTGTGACCTCGCACACAACTTCTTTCTCTATCAGAGCGTATATTTAGTTTCATTGCTTTTTATTAGAAACTCAGTGAAAATGTAAGAAAAATTCCTTTCAGTCAGGCTGAAGCCCTGAAAGTAAATAAAGAAATAAATGGATCAGTACTTTTTCCTTGTGAGGAGAAATGAAGTTTGCACTGTGGCTCAGCTTTATGAAATTAAATCTTACTGCCTCTACTCTGAGAGCAGAAGCGGGGCCAAATTTTTATTGTGCTCTCAAGTAGATCGGTTAATGCTGTGGCACTTAATACTTCACTCTATAGTGATGTTCTTTCCATGCTCCTAAAGGATTATTTCTTAAAACTATAGAATAAAATCCAGAACTCCCTCATTTCCCCTCCACCCCTCCCCACCCCCACGCACCTTTTCTTTTTATTTGTCCTTCTCTATTTACCCACCTGAAATATTTCACCACTCTTGAAGCTTAATTTTAAATAAAGCTGTAGGCGTCTCTGTAGAGTGTAAAAATATTAAGTTGGTATACTGCGGGTCAATAACTGTGAACCCCTGACTGGCTTTCATGTGTGCCATCTCCCAAAACAGCTCTGAGCAAAGCTATCCCGTTGAGACATCTATTGCCCTTGTATATGAATCAGCTGGAGTAGGAGAACCGGTGCTTTTTCATATGTATATTCTGGGAATGGGAGCAGGCAATTTAGAAAAGAAAATGTTAACTCACTGTATATCTACTAGCTTCAGTACTCAAGAGCATTTGAGTAGTGCAGAGCTGTTCCTGTTGCCACCTCAGATGGGGAAACTGTGGTTATGATACATCTCCAGGAGCCCAAATATTTCTTTACTTCATAGGGGTCTTAAGAGCAAATTAACTGTGAAAGGTCATCGCGCTGTTTCCTGCTCTGGTAATATCATCCTCCTCGGGGAGGGCTAGATGGCTCTGCTGAAGTGTGGGGAAGGAACAGTGACTTGCAGCATTGTCTCAAAGTGTCAAGTATTCAGAGACTGGTTTATGTACTGAGTCAGGTTGGTGACTGATGTGCAAAGTTAACCATTTACTTTGAGGGGTGCAGTACGTTACTAGGAATAGCCTTTTCTTAAGTAGAGTGGAATCTAAGGAACACACTACCTCATGCACTTCTTTATTTCTTTTTGAGTAGTAATCTTGTTCCTTTGATATGTCCTTGAGCACCTTCCCCCTTGTGCACGCCTTTCTGCCCCACTGCCTTCTAAATAGTTCCTGTGACAGCAGATACCCAGACTGAAAATGTTTGCCATAACTCATAAGTCAAAGTACTTTCAATCCCAGAATAGAGGAGTCTGCATGCAGACTTCATTACACAGTATTCATAACATAAACAAGCTTGCAGTTATGTCATAGCAACCAGCACTATGCTTACATGTAAGTTTGATTCAGGTCTCTAAGAGTGGAAGACCTCTGCATCCAAAATATCATAGCGACCTACTTCTCTGAAAGAGTGCCCTACATAATTTCAGAAATTAGATACGACACCAATATAGTAGGCCAGATGGTGCCTTCTGCTGGCGTAGGATGAACGGTGGGATATTCTTGGGGCCACGTAAATGTCTGCCCACTGACTAGGTGAAGTCAGCTCATTATTAGTCAGCGTGAGGTGTGACTCTTGTTTTCCTGATGTTGTGAAGGCAACAAAATCAAAGCATCAGTTGTTTTAAAAAGGCTTTTACTAATAGCATGGGCATGCTCCTAAAGAGTGTTGCTTTTTTTTTTACCTTTGTTTGCCACGGTGAACCTCAGGGGCTACATCTAAAGTTGTTGAGACGACTCAGGATCTTCCTCTCCGTAATTCCCAAAGAGGCCAGGTTTCCTAGGAGCAGACAAACATGTTTAGTTGATATGATCCCGAGCAGCTGGAGCAGGATGACTTATTTTTCTGTTCTTTCCCTAAACTGACTGTAGAAGTCACCACGTATCATTTGCTGCCCTGTGCTACGTAAGAACAATCTTTATCCCTGTTAGCTATGTCAGTGGCAAATAGCACTTGCCACAAATAACATATTCTTCAATCAGAGGCTTCTTTTGGGTTTTACGTAAACGTACCCTATACTCAATCATCTGAAGATGAAGAGTTTTTAAAACGTTCTCCGAAGAAGGGAGGAGCTGGTGGTGGAAATATACATGGAGAGAAAGGCAGCAGTGACTGAATACTTCAATGCATAGTCGGCACTGAAGCACCCTATACAGTTTTCCATATTAGTGTTAATATGATTAATATGATTAAACAAAAGCAAGCCTGCACATTGGCCCCAGTTGTGCCTGCTCATGTTGGATGCAGACCTAATGTCTGACCCGCATCCTTTCTGGCACTGAGTTGTCCCCACAGGTCACAGGGCTGAGAGCGGGCTGATGGCAATGGTGAGCTACAGATCCCACCCAGTACCGGACAGCTTGGCAGTTGTCTGCCCATTTCACTTGTCAATATGCTGGTGTAACTGAGGGCTGAGTAAAGGTGGGGCCTTGTACTCAGATCAGCTGGTTTTGTGGCCTGCAAGTATGGAAGCTCTGATGCTATCCAGAGTGCTGGATGGTTTTATCTGTGACTGTTTCATGTAGCGCATTGTTGTTTCTCTGCTGTACCTCGCTGAAGTGCTGTGAAGTAATACCCCTCCTTGGGACAGTACCCCATTGATTAATTTGCTTATTCACGTTAATGCGCTGTTGTAGAAATTATTTCTGCCCTTTTGCCATGCTTTCTGCAGGCTGCTGGCACCATACATGGGGTGAGGCATTCAGCACAACATGGCGCCTGCTGCCCATGGTGACATGGCGGGTGACCTTCCCAGCAGGCTGCCAGGACGTGAGGACTCACTGTGCACTCTCCCCTCTGCCAGCTAGAGTTTTGAATGGCTGTCTCTCCAGACAAGCTGGCATCCCTTGCAGCCTCTTGTGCGTTTACTAGGTGTCATCCATAGCAATGATAATCTCATTTTGGCTTGTAACCATAAGGTAAATGTTCAGTGACCTTCGGGTGATCTCTCCATATAATGCTGCATCCTGCCAGCTCCTTGGTGCTGGTGATGATACTGCTTCTGGCAGTGCCTCCAAGGTGGTAACCTGCATTGTCAGGGAGTCATGATGTTTATCAGCAGGCAGCGGTATCTTCCTCTGCTTCCAGCACGGGAGTTGCCCACTGATCAGAAACTGCTTTTTAATCTCAGTGCTTAATTTGCTGTCTCTCGTTATTTTTTGAGAGAGAAGCCTTTCATCTCCTGCATTTGGAAAGGAGTGATATGACTATACGAGATAGGTGATGCCTATCTGTGACGGAAGGTTTTTTGTTGTTTTATTTTTCTCCTCAAAAACTGCAGTTAAAGCAAACTGCTGCGCAAGTGGCTCAGCTGCCGACGTGAGATGAGTCAGGTTTGGGTGACTGCGGTCCTGTAGAGAGTGCCTGGGTCATCCCAAAGGTTCCCCCCCCTGCCAGAGAAAGACACCGTGTAACGCAGGTGTAACTGTCCAGAGTATTAACATGGGTTGCTTTGATTTTGGATTGGTTTGCTTTGGGGTATTGTTTGGTTTTTTTTTGCTTTGTGTTGCGTTTTTTAGATGAAACTGGTATTTGCACTGATGGACCTTACTTCAACTTGAAACCAGGATAAAACCCTCTGGACAAATGATGCTCCTGCTGCAGCATTCAGCCAGGCACTACGCTGATGGTGCTTACTCACTAGGCAAATGTCTGCTCTGCATAAACTTTGGTGCCTGCACTGATCTGACATGGATTTTTATTATACGCTTTATAGGGTGGCATGCCTACTCCATTTTAGAAATTTCATGGTCCTCTCAGACTCTTAGTATTCGTTATATCATCAAATATGTGCCCTAAAACCTGTGCCAGGAGAATGAATTCTCCTTGAAGAAGGTTTTTAGGAGTGGACGCACAGTTTGAGCTGATAGCCATGGATGGTTATGATGATTAAAATATCCCTGAAGGTTAGAAGCTGTCTTATTGATTAAACTGTGTAGTGTTTCTGGGTAGCAATGCCAGATCAAATGGCATTGGGATGCAAATGATTCTTCTTGTAATGTTTCAGAAGCAGGGCTTTCAGAAAAGTGGTGGTTATGTGGACTTCTGGGCTTTGATTTTGTTTTTCTTTGATAGGAATGGTTTTGTATTCTCTGTGCTTTGCATTGCATCTAGAATTCAGACTAGAATGTGAACATAAAAAAAAAACAAACAGACTCGGTCACTGACTTTCAATCAAAGAAGGAAAAACTGCTGAATTTTGAGTGACTGGTTTTTTGGGTTTTTATGAGTTTTTTTAAACCTGAAGCACTAACTTTTCTCATCTATCTCCCTTCTCTGATTCAGGGAGTACTTTCCTCTCAGGTAAGCTGATATATTTACTGCATATATATATATATATAGCACACATCCCTAAAACCCCCTGTGTCCTACAGTTTTTTGTCTATTCCCCTTTCTCTTTGCTGTTGCCTAAGGAAATGAAGTGATTTGGCTGGCTCAGCCATTCCTTGTTTTTAGCATTTCCACAGCCTCTGGCCGACTACCTTAGGTTTTTAAGGTTAATTTGTCTTCACTCTTCAAGACAGCTGGCAGGGATGTGGGAAGGGTGTGGGATGTGGCAAGCAGTCTGCCAGCTTTCCTCAAGCTGCAATAACAAAACCCAGCATAATCTCGAAGGTCTCACTGTTGTTTCCACTGCCAAGGTCCAAGAAGTTTTGCTCCTTTAGGCCCCCATAACTTTCTCACAGAGATTTCTATTAATCCACGAGAAGAATGCTATTACAAAGAATCCATTTTGCATTTCTGAGTTCTGTTAATGTAGTAACTCATATGAATAATGTATAGAAGTAGCACACTGTTTATAACTACCTGTGCACAGTGGTCTGTAATGCATCCAATAAAGAAAGAAAGGCTCCCAGACATGTAGTAGAATGCCGTTCAGTAAGAAGTCATTGGGGACAAGTAGTTTAATGCTTTAAAGTAACCAAAGCAGTTGTGTAGACACAGTGAAGTATTTAATGAAGTTTAAGCTGTTTAGTAATAATTAAACTGAAAATGACAGTTACCTGCGGCAGAAAATACTGTTTTGGGTGTATGTTGCTCATGGAAAATTCGTATTATGGATTTCACAGGATTTAGAGACTGAAGGACTTCAATAAATTTTTGAATTCCAGGGACTAAAAGATCTTGGAATTTTATTTATGTACCCTTCATGTTGACCTCAACAGTTTTACTTAAATTGTTGCATGCCACATCAGAAAGCAGGCTTGAACAGAGGTCACCCTGAAGGTTTGAGGTGCCCACGTGGATGAGCAGAAGTGAGGACTTCAATCCTGTGATACATCCACCTTGCTAAAAAAGAAAGCAGAAGTACAAGACCATTGCAGAAAACACCCTCTGGGCTTTCAGGTCTGGGGATATGATTAACAAGTAGTGTCTGAATGACATGCATCCATTTAGGCACTGAAGTAAAGTTCTCTGTATAACCATAAAATGTGGCTATATCCTATCCAGTGACTCTTGCAGTGGCATAGCACTTTGAAGGACCTCTACAGTTTGTGGAAGAAAATAAAACTGGAAAATGTTCAACAGGGAAAAAGTCTCCTCCTCAGCTGATGAAGCTGTGAAGTGTGGTTGTCGTTGCTTCCTCATGCAGAGCTCCAAGTATCAGTAACACTTGAGCGCAGTACTATTAATTACTTGCCTTTGGCTTAACACAATGAGAGACTAGGGGGATTCATGTGTGTGGGGGTCAGAACCGATCACAGTAATTTTTCAACTTGATCCTTCCTTTTAGTGTTAGCCATTTAGCTTTTCCTATAAATCAGTAGGAAACATATTTTTCTGAGAGAATGCAGTCTCTCTTCAAGACTCCATGTGATGAGTCTACCACCTGGCAACCTGTTCCAGTGTTTAATTACCCACACTGCTGGAAAATTGAGTCTTAATTCAAGATAATTTATTTATTCTAGATAATAAAGCTTTTGGGGCTGTCTGTGCTTTTAGTAAGTGTTTTAACAGTGCCTAGCTGGAAAGGATCTCTGACTCCTGATGGGAGTCTGGGTGCCACCAGAATGCACAACTAGCTTGTTAACTAGGAAAAGCAGAATGTATTCCTATTTACTCAGCTGTTCTTAAAGGATATAAGATTAAGGACGTAGGTTTCTTGGTGCAGTGATTTTTTCTTTTTCTTTTCTTTCTCCTTTTATTTCCCCTCCTTATATTCTAATTTATCTGGTGATATTTTCAGCAAGGGTATGAGTATTGTTTTTCACTTCTGTTGTTTTCTGGGGCTGGCTCTAAAAATGTTCCCCTTTTTCAGTTTGTCAAGTGCACTGACAAATTACCCTTTGGCAAGGAATACAGTGCAGTAATCTTGGAGTATAACTTCTCTGTCAGTCTGGCTTCCTTTATTTCTGCCAAGGGTATTGCTCAGAAACTGGGAGATATGGCTACATATTTTTAGATACACTAATAAGAATGTTGATCTTTGCATAGAAAAAGTGTTTTCAAATAAAAGCCATTGTCAGGTGGAGGAATAGTTAAAGTCCAGAGGAAATGTGACTACACCTTTGCCTGATTTGGGGCTGCTGAAATATTATCTCATATAGGTTGGGACTAAAAAGGTGTTAGGTTTTTTGAAAAGACTGCCAGTGACTCCAACAGGCTCTTGAAAAGCCAAGGATTAGTCAGATGGAGGAATGTCTTGGCCAAAAATCTCCTTTCTCTGGCTAAGCCCACTCCCTTGGCAGCTCTGTATTGTATTCTTATAAAAGCTGCTGTGGAAGCTTGAGGTCAGTGCAAGATTTCTTTATGACTATTGGATCCTCCTGGGACCACTTGAAGTAGATTTAGAGCTCCTTTTTACTCGGAAATGTAATGGTGAATAAGGGCCATTTCTGGGACATTTTGTTTGTTTTATGGACCTGCTGCTTCAGGTTCCCTTTTTGTTTATCCAATCAGTACAAATGACTTCTTGACAAGGTTCCCAATTCCTGACAAGGTAGGTGGTTTTGTCTGTCAGGCATTGTAGCAAAGGACTGATGGCTCCAAACAATAGACATGTTGTTCCCATCTGAAGATGTCAAGTGCAAGCGCCTTTCAGCTGTGATTACTGGCATGCGTCTTTGGTTCCATCTGAGATCTCTTAATCTTTCCTATGTTAGGAGGACAGCTCACAACAAAGCATTACCTAGCAACAAAAATACCTCAGGTCGGTTCAGGAAAAGCAACAGAAGAGTTGTTATTAATCATGCTGGGATGATGCATTGTGGTTTAAAAAATTGGAAAGGAAAGGCCAGATTAAATATTGACATTTACTATATTCCAACTGTGTTAGCTTTCACTCCGGCTGACACAAAAACATATATTCAGTGAAAATGGGAAATAAAAACCCTTGTCTGTGTTTTACTGAATGTCCCAAAGTATGTGTGTTGGTTTTTTTAAAGGTGATCAGTTATGTGGGCATGTTGCAGATAGAGTCTTCTGAATATAAAGACTGATGGAACTTCAGTGCTCCTCCGTAGACCTAATGGTGCTTGGATGTCAGAATTAAAGGGAAAACTGCTGGCTTGGATGGAAAACACTTGATTATAGATGAGAACTTTAACGGGCTCGCTGTGTTTACAAAGAAAAAAAAAAAAGGGTTTAATAAACAGATATCACTGTAGTGAAGGACCTGAGACTCAACAGCAGCCTGCAGTGATCTATATTTGAAAAGCAAATTTTGGTGCATTTCCAGTAGGTGAAAGCTTAGAAGCATTATGAATTACTTTTGGCCATCTCTGCTCAATGGCTATAACTTCATGAGGCTAACTTTAACCAGAATATAGCAGATATTAATGGTCTTGGTGTCGTAAGCTGAATTGCAGGTTATAAGGAAAGGATAAGTATCGTGGTTACTGAAAAAGATAAATAGTCTGTAACTATGCAGGAAAGAAGTGTGGTCACAAATGAGGAAGAAGCTGTTGCTTGCTTAGGCATTTTAATGTTAAAATACACGGTGCTGGAAAGGTTATTGAACTTTCCACTCTGCTCCTCAATGTGGAAGTGAGAACCTAGGGCCCAACTTTGTGCCGTGGAGTGGGTAGAGTGAGGAAGCAAAGTCATGAACGGGCATAAGTGGGTGGTTGAAATCCCGACTCGTATTTTCTTCATATGATGTTCTTTCAGCTGAAGTGGTGCCAAGTAAGTCTGTCCTGTTGTGCCGAAGCTGTTTTCCTGGTGGTGGCTCTTCACGGCAGCCGTCTCTTGCTGCCTCCACTGCCTGCCCATTGCACTTGTGAGTGAAGGTGAAGGCACGGTTCTGTGAGAGGAATAGTAGAATTGGAGAAAGGGCTAAAACGGTCCAGTATTGTTCTCTATAATGTCTTTTTAATTAATTGGTTAGCCTTAGATTAGTTGATCTGCGCAGGGAAAAGGAATTAGGACATTACTGCCAAAAGTTCTTTGCAAACCAGAGCTTCCTGCTGAAAAAGGAACATTACGTGGTGGTTATTTTTTTTATTGGCTTCAGTAAACAAATGCCTTGTATTCATCAGCTCAAGAAATGACTTTATGGTTGCTATTTAGGGTGAGTTAACTTGTTTATCGCCTGGAGAGAGCTTGGTTTTTGCAGCCTATGTGTGCAAACTGCACGACTTTTGGGAGAAAAAAAGAAAGAAAAACTATTCCCTGGAGAACTGAGTTTGCTGAGGGATGATGTAGAGTAGCGTAAAGTTTTGAAGCGATACATGCGATGTACTTGTTAAGTTTTTATGAAGTTGTTGCTGTATCCTTCTAAGTAGTTGAAAAATGTCTTTCCTTCAGTAATAGCCATAGTTTCTAGGTAATGGGTTGTCAGAAATGCTGTT
The DNA here is from genome assembly GCF_039878825.1 of Excalfactoria chinensis. Taxonomy (NCBI): domain Eukaryota; kingdom Metazoa; phylum Chordata; class Aves; order Galliformes; family Phasianidae; genus Excalfactoria; species Excalfactoria chinensis. The sequence goes on from NC_092826.1 coordinate 50,464,926, forward strand.
GGTTCATAAAGATTAGCTATGTGAAAGTGTTGGCAGTGCTTTTTCTTCTCTGCTACCCAGAGGGTACAAGAGAAGGACAGAGAGGAGGAGCTGGCAGCATGTGGTGAGGTGGCAATCAAGGCATTTTCCATAAGAAATCCAGGAGTCTGAAGGATGGAGCAATGCAAATAAGCTTTTTAAAACTTGGTATTTTGTCTAATTTAGTATTGTTATAGAGAAATCGTCTGACTCTATTGTCGTCAATGATAAGTGGCTACAGATCAAAAGCTAAAGGTAATTAAGAAGGTTAGAAAATTAGTTTGCTTGCTTCCACAAAACCTCAGCCGTTACACAAAATTAGGTGATGTCTTGTCATTGGTATTTGAAATTGCCACAAAGGCAACCAACAGACTAAGAAGCAATTTGAACACTGAACTGTTCATGCTAACGTAAATGGGAAAGAAATGCTGCCTTTTTGCTCTGAAAAGCAGCAGGTTGGTATCAATGCAAGCTGGATCTCCTGACTGTCTGAACTTCAGCTGCTGGTACAAAGATACTGGTAGAGATGAGCAAGAAGCTGTGCTGTCCAGGAGTTAGGGCCATAATGCAGATGCTCCTTGTGAGGCAGGTGCCATGTAAGCTTGCTGAGAAACAAACCTTAGTGCTAAGTTTTGTCACAAGTTTATATCAAACTGAAATAATTTGTGATGGAAGAATTTGAGGGGAGAATTTCATAAGTTGTCAAAAGTTCAATTGAGAATTTCTTTAAATATTTAAATTTCAGTTAGCTTATATGGGGGTGTTAAAGGAAGTTGTAGTATCAAATAAGGGGGAAGATAGGCTTTGTTATTCACTTTAATCCCTATCCTCAAGTCTCTGAATGTGGTGCTCAGGGATATGATTTAGCAGGGGGTTGTTAGAGTTAGGGTACTATGGTTAGGCTGCAGTTGGACTTGATGATCTTTGAGGTCTTTTCCAACCTGAGTAGTTCTATGATTCTATGATTTCTGCTTGAGTTGAAGGGAACTGAATATTGCTTTTAGTCCTGTGGTTATGATACACAGTTAGGACGTGGCAAATAAGAAAAACTTCAATTACACAGCAGCTTTTTTTTTTTTTTTTTTCCTCAGGAAAAGATCCATCAACCTTGTTTTCCGTGACTGGGAAACAGGAAAGCCATGTTACTGAATCTTTTACTTCCTCCTCTTCCATCTTCTTTCTGCATTGCCATTATAGCAGGTTGGGGGGACGAAGGAGTTTTGGCAGAGAGCAGGATTGAGAGCACTTGTCACCACTTGAGGGGCTTGGGGAGAATTTCCTCAGCATAGTGGAGGGAAAAGTGAGAAGTTCACATCATCCTGAAGATGTGTGTGAGATTTGCCGAGTGACCTTTGTGTGCCTGTTGCCAAAATCCTCTTGATTTTTTTATATATATTTTTAATAAATTCTCTGTGTGCCCTCATTGTATCCACCAGACCTCCCTCTCCACTTATCAAACCCTTTGCTTGCTAGTGACGGATTGGCCTGATTGCGTCTTCAGCTGCCGGGCACTGCTGTGAGTTCCTGTCTAAAGGCAGAGAAAGACCTTTCTCCTCCTCCCCCCCCCCCACTTCCTAAAGACAGTGTTTTTTACCTCATCTCATTGTCACAAGTACTTCAGCACTCACAAACTGCAGCTTTCCTGCTCTGGCTGCCAAGGCTTACACCCACAGTATGCCACATATTTCATGTCACAGAGAATCTGGCATACCCAACGGTCTGCCCTGTTCTCTTGTCTCTGCTTGGCAGGACAGCCCGAGGGCAGTGCTTTGGCTCAGACTTGGCCTGGTTCAGAGCAGGATGTTAACTCTACAGACCTAGTTCATGGCTAGGATGCTCATGTTTCCATCTCTAAAATCTGCTAATAAATAAAATCCTAAAGACTCCAACATGAAAAATTGTTGGAAGAATCTGGATGTCCTTGGGAAGGCTGAGTGTCACAATCACCGTTTCTTTTTATCTTGTCACCGGACTTTGAATGTGGCTAAAGCTCTTGAGGGACATTTCATACCAAAGGAGAGAATGAGCAAGTCAGGGGCATAAGACAGAGGTATCGCTGACCTCGAGGGGTTGTGGCACTCAAAAGCGCTGTCCGTGATTCCTGTGTATTGGTGACATCATGACTTAAAACTGGAATTGCTAAAAATAATTTCTAGTGAAGTATTTTAAAGTGAAATTGTCCTTTGTAGAATATGTGAACTTGACAGACCTGGAGATGAGATCCCATTTTGGTTTGGTTTTGGCAGCAAATGGAAGCATGCGAAGAAGAGTGTTAGCACTTCGGTATACAGTACAATCTGGTAATGTCCAATACTTGGATGCCATTGCTGTTTTGTGGCAGGCATATCCAGCTTTCCTCTAAACAGACACATTTTTCTGCTACAAAATATTGAAAAATCTCTTTAATGTGTCATCTGTCAAATCCATGCTGGTCTTTTTTTGCCAGGGCATGGCCTCAGCTGAATATGTAATATGTGAACAGATTCCTATCGGGAAATGTGTGTGGAGCACATCCATTACCTACGCCTTGTCAGCCTGTGTTACTGAATCTTGCTGGGCAGTCGCATTTCTTGATGGCAGGAGCGTTAAGACCATGCATTTCATTTTAGCTGTGCTTTTCTTCATAGTGAGGGGGGACTTTTTTTTCCTTCTTTTCCTTTCAGGTTGCATTCTTGTGCCCGTCCATCCCTAAATCAGAAAATGGGCTTCTTTCTTCATGCTCTGGCACGTAGTCAGCCTGCGAATAGTCACTGCGTTCTTGCCAAACAGAGTCATGTTCGTTTCTAGTTCTGACATAGGTCTCTGCTTCATTTTCCATCTCAGGTTTGTCAGATACTGCTGTTGTCTGGGGCACGTGAGAGGGAAGAGAACACACCTCGTTTTGGATGTACTGTTTACATAAGTTTACTCAGCTTCAGTTATCCTTGCTGTTTGCCATAAAGAGACATCTGAAAGAAACCGTGACATTTTCTGCCTCTCCTCTTCATGCAGATCTTAAGTTTTTCCGCTCGTAAAATGTTCCTTTCATGTTTTTGAATCACTGGTAGTGATTACAAATTTGTAACGTAATTGAGATGCCTGAGCAGAAACTACAAAGAGCTTGGTTGAAATACGCGACTATAATAAAAGTGGGTACGACCGTATGTCTGCCCAGAATTGGTTGAACCCCAAGAAAGCAAGTACACTACTTTCATGTGGTAGGCCATGTACTGCAGTTGTTCAGTCTGGTGCAGGAGGTGGTTATGGTGGAACCAAATGGAACAGTGTGGTTTAAAAATGCAATATGTCTTGAAGCACAGAGGACAAAAAATGAGGAGTTGGTGTGCTGTCCTAAATATGTGTATCACAAGTGGTACCAGATTTTAAACTAAAGTGCTCATCTATATTCTGGTATCAAAGGGAAAAGAATGAATGGAATCATATCCCTATCCTCTTTGATGCTATGTGATTTAAAATATGTGCTGACATTCAAGAGATGAAAGGTGAGACAAGGAAGAAAGTCGTTTTCATGCGAGAGATTTGCTACCAGTTTGCAAAGAATTTGTTCAGTCCTAATACAGCAAAGACTGTTTGAAACTTTCGAGCAGAAGAATGCGACCACGATTGATTTTACCTGACATTCACACAATCATGCACAGACGTAGAATATAAAGAGATATTTGAAATGTAAAATGTAAGCATTTCCATGTTGGACTCGAGCTAGAGATTTGCAAATTGGTTCAAGCCCAGGAACCAGGGAATGGTATGAGCTTGTCCCACAGCTGGGGCTGACAGGCCCATGAGAAGGGAGGGGTGCTTGGCCTGAGCTTGCTGCTGCCACGGTGCCTGCAGATGGAGCGTGGTAGCATCCAGAGCGTGGTCGCACTCGTTATGCTGACAGTGCTGTGTATTTAAAGAAATCAATATGGATCGTATTTAAGTGGTTGGAATCTGCTCTTCTGGAGAGACCTAATGAAAAAATGAGAAAAATGCCCATTTATACTTGGGGCTTTTTTAATTGACTAAAGGCAGCGTTAAGCCCTTGAATATTGTTTACTTGCCAAAACACAGTCTTTGCCTTTGTCTCTGTTTCTAACCAAATACGAGCCTGCAAGCACTCAGGATATTTTCAAGTAGATGGTAGAGCTCAAAAGCAGGTTATCTGACAATGTGGTACACTGGGAAAAGTTTGGGACGTTTGTTTTTTTTAAACATCATTTGTTTTTGGTCTGACGGAGAAGTAATGGTGAGTAAGGCCAAAAGCAAGTCACCTTGGGGAAACTACTGTCTGTAAACCAACCACAAGAGGGACTACAAATGTCCTTCTTTGTCACAAAACCTGCCCGGCTCTCTGCCTCTTCTGGAACCACCATGTTGCACAGAATTCAACTGGGTTGTTCCTGAAGGGTTCTTCTATTGCTCTCCCACAGGCTCGTGTACTCCCAATTTCCTTTAAATATTAAGTTTTAGAGCTGTGTTGGGGAGGCTGCAGGATGGGTAAATAGACGCAAACTTCTTGTGTGTTTGCTTTGACTTTCTGAGATCTTTTCTTCTTGTGAAGAGAGCAAAAAGGACAAAAAGGTCACATTTGTTTAGCAGTGTTTTGTGAGAAAGCTGATTTGTTTGATGTTAATTTTGTTCATATTTTTGTCAATTTGCTGGAAAACACGGCTGTATTAATCTGTAGGTAAAGCCCAAGAAAGAATTGTGGATGACCACAGCTTTGCAGTATTGAAGAGGTGTTTTTTTCTGTTACAGTAAGGAGGGACAAAATATGCTCTGAGTGGAAAAGGATAACTAGTACTTCAGAACTGGGGTAGAGAGTTTAAGTATCTGGTCCTTCAGAAGGGATGGAAGGACAAAATGGCACTGATGCTGAGGATGAAGAAGGCTCTGAAGCGGGAATGCAGTACTGAAGCTCTGAGATGGGAAGTGCAGGCAGCCTTACCTGGAACGCTGTGCCGTCTGCATCCTGAAAGTTAGCAGGTAAACTCATGCATATTTATAGTGATAGAAATAATAACAATAATGAAAATTGGTAGCAAAACCAAATTAATGTGGTCTCCTGCAGCAGAAATATTTACCCGATGTGTCCTGCCAGTTACAGAGATTGGCATTAAACCTAGACATTACCTCATCTTCCTGGGCAGACAGCCTATTTCTATGCTAAGCAAGTCTGCAGGAGTGAACAACTGAATACCTGCCTGATTAGCTGTGCAGCAGCAGATCCTGGTTAGAAGCGATTTCCCTTAGCGCTTTCTCTCTTTTGCTTGCCCGCTCGCTCTCTGCGAGGTTTGTCACTATGCATTATCAAACTCTGTTTTTCATCTTGAAGGACACGTTGCAGGGAAGATCTGCCAGACAGGTGGGCTAGTGTAAATGCTGAACCAAATCAGAAAGGTCAGGAGAACAGAAGGAAAAAAATTAAAGTGTGTATATATGTGTGTGTATCTCCCTTCCTGTCTCTGCATGTGTCAGTGCCAGCTAGGTGAAACTGTATTAATGAGGAAGGGAGAGATAAGTGCTAAGAGGATTGTGCTGTAAAAGGAGATTTTGGTTTTTGAGGATAGACGAGGGGTTCTTTATGAAAACTTTAATTGGCTACCTTAGATCATTTCTTTAGCTTTGTTCCTAGGTGGCAAATCTGAAGTTTCCTGCTGGGCATAAAATCACAGCATAATTATGATTGTTGGCCTGTGCAGAGTGTCTTCGATCACAGACTCCCAGCATGCTGTGTATTCCTTTAAAAAATAAATAAATTAAGTCTCGTAATGTATTTCAGACAAGCAGTCTGACAAGTAGTAATAAAAATAGTAATAATTAAAAAAGCCCTTCAAAATGGAAAAAAAATACAAGTCCCTGACAACAGCAGTTGATTTTGCCGCAGTATCTTTCAAAGTGTCATACTATCCACCTGCCTAGCTACTGCTTCTTTTTTCCATAACAAGGTTCAAGCAGTCCAGGATATAGTGTCACCGTTACTCATTTGTTTAAGCCCTTACAGTAGCGTCATTGTGTATTCAAGAGCTGCAGATGTCCACTGCAGCAGATAGATCAACCCTCTGCCTTTGCGTTGGAGCGCTAGTATGTTCCTGTGTATAAATCTGTTTCTGTTCCATACCTATGTGAAGCTGGCCTCCTCTGCATTTAGTTGCGTGGCTTACTTTATGGCAAAGACATGGAGAGCAGTCACAGCGAAATTAAGCCCTTTGCTCTTCTGTTTTGGTGATCAGAAATCTGAAGTCATTCTGCACAAAGGTAGTATTTATACAATAGTTTCCTAGTCCATTTTAATCAGTAGATGTATTTCTAAATTGCAGTTGGCTCAACTGTTAAGAATGGTATGGAACTACCTCATGGAGAAAAGGCCTTAATTGATTGGCGTATTCCACCATCTGGATGCCAAAACACACATCTCTTCTGCTGGACCCACCCCGCCAGGTGGCCATGCTCTGCAAGTAACTTTCCTCCTTCTCCCTGTTAGTAGTCCTCATTCTGAGAAAGCGTATTTCTGAAATGGGGTGGGAGACTGGGGATGTCGAGTCCTGCTCTGGTAGACCTGCATAATGGCTGAGTTATTTTCCAGAAAGGGAATTTTCTGCTCCTAAATGGAACCATATCACTGTCTACTGAGGGACTTCAGGGAGGAAGTCCTTAAAAACAAACAAACAAACAAAACCATCTCTGTATCTTTTAGTGATATTCATAAAGACACTTGAAAAACATGGAAGAAGGCTCTGGTGCTCCGTTCTGAAATTAGTAGAGCTAAACATTTTAATTTGTAAGGCTATGTATGAATTTGGATGGATGGCAGTTAATATTTTTGCTGGAAATACTAAAGGAGGCCCCTGAAGTGGCAGGGAGCCCGATGCTCAACCTTGCTGATGAGGATTTTATCAGTGTTTTTGTTAAGTCTGTCGAAGTTGCAGTGTAATCTTAGAGGGAGGTGCTGTGCTCTCAAACTTTTGAGAAAGTAGTATGAAAGAAATGCCATTGGCAGAGAAGGAAACATAATCCTCACATTTGCTGAGAGAACAGTAGGACGTTATGGCTCCTCTGGGCAGAGATAGGGAAAGATGGTTGCTTGCTTTTGGTAAGCTGCATCAAAATACTGTATTTTGTCAGAGGTGGGAGGTGTTTGAGCGAATTGTTTTCTTTCCCTCAGCAACAAAAAAAAAGATAATTGAATTCTACATAGTTTCTGTATTTCTAATGCTTCACAGTTGAAAAGGGCAATTTCCTGTTGCTAGTGATTCAGCCTAGTTTGACGTATGCAGAAGGCCTTTCGGGCGTGTTGTTGAAGTAGTAGAAGGTCTGTGAAATCAGATCATTCTTTTTTGAAAGGACAAGTAGACTGTTGAGATATTTCTGGATATTAAGTTGTAGTTAAATTATAAAAGCCTGTGTGCTTCTTGATTTGTGAATTTAATCTTTTGTAATGTCTGGGCCAACTGGGATGGCAGAAGATGGAGCTCCTAAGTTATCAAGGTATACAAGCATTAACTTGCCAGATAGGAGAGGTGCTAGTACTCCAAACAAGAGTTTGAAGGAGTCATCTCCATACCCCTGGGTGCCTTCAGGCTGGAGTGACTAACAGAAGAAGAAAGAAGTAGCTCATTTCTGAAATAAGGTGGCATTTTCCATTCTGTCATTTGTAGATTGGAAGAATGGACACTGGATTGTGACACCTCTCCCTTAAATTTTCTCAAGGGAGAATAGAAACAGAATGTAGTCTTCTTTTTTTTTTCCTCTCTTCAATATTACCTCACCTAAGGCCAAAATCAAGAACATTATTGCTTAAGATGTGAGAGAAAATACATTGTTGTTTCAGTAGTCACATTCATTGCCAGTGTAACCTGTGCTGCTTTTTGGCCAGTGACCATGCAAAAGTGATCTTTTTTCTTTATTTCTTTTTTCTTTTTTTTTTTTTGGTATGTTCCCTCTAACATTTTCTTTTTAAAACCCACTGCTTAGACAAAAAAAATCTGTCACTCTTTGGTTACAGCACTCTTCTTTGGCAAGCGTTTTCTCTTCTGTTCCAGATAAGAAGTATCTAGAAGTTGTCCTGTGGCTTATCTTTTGTTATAACAATTTGCATCTTCATCTAAATTGGAAATGTAGCAGGTTCCTAACAGGGAGGTGTGGTAGATTCCAGAGTGGTTATCTTATCAGCAATCTCTGCCTGCATGAACATGACAAAACTGCACTGGCGCTGTTCACCTGGTGGCAAAAGAAGTTACTTTTTAACATATATGAAATAGGTTAATGGCCTTGAACTCCTGGATCCATTGAATGAATGTAATATTTCCATTAGACATATGTATCTTTTCAGATGATGATTTTAAACTCCTAAGCCTCCACCCATGCCCTGAATTGTGAGCTGTACATTTTCTTGACTTTGTTTTTTTCTTTTATTTTACCACTTCCTCACAGATGCTATGATCTTATTCCATAATGATTTTTTACCTTAGGATATGATGCCATTAAGAAGAAACAGCTATCCTGTTATACTTACATAAACAAGTAAAGTGCAGATCAGTCAATAACAAATAAACAGCAGCGCTTGCTTTTTTCTGTTGTTTTAATAGTGGTGCCATTAACAGTTGTCAAATGGATAGGCAGCATAACTTCAATTTTTAGCTTCCTATTGTCATCCACCTATAGGCAATTAAGACCACACGCTATTTGGATATTAGTAATCTGATTTTGCCAGCTCCGTATTGTCTTCGTAACATCATTGCAACTCCATATAGCCTCTTGGTCCATTATATTAGGGCATCAAACTGAAATGTTTCCTATATGTCTTTTTTAACTAAGAGTATCTTTGCCTGTTGTTGAGTAGCATGAATTTAAATGAGCCAGCAGTATACCCAGGTAGCCAAGAAGGCCAGTGACATCCTGAGCTGCATTAGAAATGCCTCTTGTATGCAGTACTGATGATGAGCACCTCAGATGTCTGTTCAGTCTGGGGCCTCTCATTACAAGAAGGGCATTGAGTTGCTGAAATGTGTGCAGAGAAGAGCAACAAAGCTGGTGAAGGGACTAGAAAACAAGACATTCCATGAGTGACAGAGGGAGCTGGGGCTGTTTAGTTTGGAAAAGAGGAGGTTGTTTACAGCTACCTGAAGGGATGTTGCAGCAAGGAGGATTTTGATCTCTTTTCTCAGCTCAGAAGTGATGGGGTGTTGGGAAATAGTCTCAAGTTGTGCCAGATTGGACATTAGGAAGAATTTATTTATGGAAAGGGTGGCCAGGCGTTGGAATGGGCTGCCCTGGGAGGTGGTGGAGTCCTCAGCCCTGGAGGAATGTCAGAGATGTGTTGGTATCTTAGAGTTGCATGCTCTCCAACAGCAAAGAAGTGTGTGTAATAGCCATGTAAGACTGCCCGCGTGCTTCAGCAAAGCTCTTCAGCAAGTTAAAGTTGCTGCTCCCTGTAAAAGCTGGAAGGAGCTCTCCCTTTCATATCCACTTACTTCTTGCCTTTGTAAGTCAGCCAGCAAAGGAACTTGCCAAGTTGCATCAGTTATCACTGGCCATGTTGCGGTTGCTGTTTCTCCAGGAGCTCCACTGGGACTTTGCACTCCTTTCACATAAGCCAAAGAACCTGCAAGATGTTAATTGTTGTTATTACTGATTAAAGACGGAGCTGGATTGGGAATTTAGCAGGAAACTGTGATCTAGCCACTTCATTTTTGGGGAATGGGGTGGGGAGAGCAGCAGTGCAAGAATATCAGATTCCTTTTTCCTTCTTTGTAAGCATGCTTCTGGCAAGATGATTTTCAGTTCACAGAATCTGTTGTAGATTTTTCTTTGTTCACATTTCTGTGCCTTGTACTTAAAAATGGATTCGATTCTGAGGTTTCCCAAATACCAAAGCACTATAGGTTATTGTTACGTTGGTGGCTTTATTTTCGTATGCTTTAAAAACTGGCAGAAGGAATGACTAGGTAAATTATGTCATGGCATGGAATAGAGAGTTCTTTTGAAGCGGTTTTGCAATATCCTATGTACTTAGATACACAAAAGGGGAAACAAAAAGTATATACAAAATGCTTTAACTGTTACTCACCATTAAGGTGGTAGTGTTAGTGCATGTATGATTATTTTCTTAAAGACACGTATTTCTCTTTAGTTGACATACTACAGGATTTGGAATGTTTGCTTTAGTTACTGAAACATGCATTAGTCTTGGCTTTAACCAAAGGTGGACAACATTTGTCAAAAGCAGAGGTAAAATGCAGCATAAAAAGAGAGGTGTTAGCCTCAGATTACTTTTAGCTGCTCAAAGTGATGATTTCCTCACTGAGTTGTTTCAGGTCCAGTGATTCATGAAACTACTTGGGCTGTGTTTTCTGATCTTCTGGCAAGATGCTATGGAATGTACCTGCAGATATGCTTTAAAATAGTCTAAACTCAATCAATATTGAAAGTTGGCGTTGAGTGGGAGATTATTTCTTTGTCTACTCAGTGCGTTTCTATCTCCGTGTACACAGTGCTGTGTGTGGAACGCCTTCCATCACTGTCCTTGCTCAAATAAAACACTGTTTGCTTACAAGAAGATTTAATGAAATCCCCAAAGACCAGGGTCATACAGTTTAGCATCAGTGGAAAGTGAAGCTCCTTCCTGCAGTAGTTCTTCTCTACTGTTCAGGGTTTGAAAATAGGAAAGACAGCAGTGTGGTGCTAGGGTTGATGTGAAAAGCATGCATGAGTAGTTAAAGGCATGTGCATGTGCTTTGGTGTTGTACATACCTGTGGTCCACTGCCAGCCCTCTGAGACTTGGATCTCAGACCAAGAATTTCTGTACATCTTGACCTTGTGCACGTCATTGCTCTTTGCATGAGTAACAGAGCAGATATGCAGACAAACGATGATGAGTTGAATGTGACTGTTTAACAAGTATAATTGAAACATCCTCTTATCTTGAACCTCTTAATGTAATTCACTAATAACAATTCAGTACTGAAGTGACACTGTCAAAAGGAAGTTTCACATGAAACCTTTTATATATAAAAAAGAAATACATTATATATGTATGACTAAGAAGATGCATTGAGACATAAGGAGGTTCTGCATGTTTTCATGTGATGTGTAGGTAATTATTATTAAGTTGGACTCCGGAGCTTATAACCCCAAAGCCGTTTATGCCATTATTATTAAAACATTATTAATGCACAAACTTAGTTGATTCTGCTGTGAACACTGCTGTTTGTTCACATGTGTTGTGTGATGTGGAAATCCACTGAGACAAAGCTTTGGTGCACTAATGGTCGTGGAGAGAAAAAGGTGAAATTCTGGGCCATAGTTGCATGTTACTTTCTACCTGAGTTCTGACACATCTGCTAAACTGAAGGGCTACTCGAAATGTCTGAGCTTCTCTTTATAGAAAGACAGTGGTGTAAATGGCTGCATACTGGGGAACCCCTTCTAAAGGAAGGTGCTCAGAGACAACAAAATGCTTTTTTTCCTGATTTTAAAATATGTTCTACTACTACCCCGAACTATTAATTAGCAATCCTGCCTCCAGCAGCAGAAGGATTTATGATCTTTGAGGTCCCTTTCAATGCAAGCCATTCTGTGATTCTATGATTCTGTGATAGGAAACTAAAAGGTCTGCGGTTAGATGTGCAGTTAGGTTTACACTGTCTACATTTCAGTAGTTTCATATTTGATAACAGATCTTAAAACTTCAGTCATGGCTATCTGGAACTGGAAAAAATCTCCCGATGAAAAGGCTGACAGGATTCATAGTACAAATATTATTAAAAGGAGCATTGGACTGAAAAAAAAAACCAAACACCAACCAAGAAAAGACTCTGCTTCAGAAAACAGAAAACTGATATTATTGTAATGCCAAAGTGTTACTGTTACCCAAAGTCAGGATGTGATGTTATCTGTGTGCGGCTGTTTGGAGAACGCATGTCTTGCATACACTTTAATTGAGTTTGTTAAATGTGGTTTAGGCTCTGAACATCTCAAGCACAGGCAGAGGAAGCAGAGAGGAGTGACTGTAACAGGCATTATAATTTGCACCTTTTTTTGCTCAAAGCTGGGTAAAGAGACCTTACAAATCACCAAGTGCTGGGGTGTTAGAAAGAAAATATTCATGCGACTGTAAGTGTAATGAAATTTGATTGCTGCAGCTGTAAAAATCTGAATTATTCTTATTGCTGCAGTTTCAGAGAAGGATGGAAGTTGTGTTTGAAAACAGACCTTTATATCTAATGCCTTTTCCTTTTTATTTGCTCATCCAAGTGATACTACACAAAAATGATGTCACTAAGGCGCAATATCTTGCATACTGGTCTGCAGCCACACGCATCATTTCTCTCTCTGTGATGTAATCTCTCTCATAGCTACACGAAGGGTAAATCTTAGTATGGAAAGCAGTCAAGTTTGGTGTGTCTTGAATGATGAATAATATTTCAGATAGCTCAGTCGTTCACAACCTGGAAGCATTTCTCTTCTCTGAAGGAAAAAGAACTGAATGCTTCAGAGCAGGGTTTTGTATTCAGATTGTGTAGTTCTAACAATCTCTAATTGTACCACTGTTCTGCTGGTGTCTCTATGAGAGGAATACCAAAAATCAGCACAAAACTGCTGTTCACTTGAAGCTTTTCTGAGTGTACCCAATTCCTTTTTTTTTTTTTTTTTTTTCTTTTTCTTTTTTTTTTTTTTTTAATTATTATTATTAGATAATTAGACTAAATCCATTCTTTAGCTCTGAATTTGGATTCCGTATCAAGAGATGAATCTAATTGGACACAACTGATGGCCACTGGTTGAACGCTAAGAGTATGGTTTTCCAGTGGTAGTAAGAGATCTGGGACTTAAAAGAGGTCACGAATCAATTCCCCTCCCTACATTTTATTGTAGGGAGGGGAATTGATTCCACCACTTTACCAGTGGCTTGAAGTGTCTGTTCTCATGTGCCTGGACATTCCTGATTCTTTAAAAATCTTTATTTCCTGAGAACTCGGTAGTAAAAGCAGAGCTTAAGACGTACCTTTGAAATCACTGGCAGATTGCAGAGTAATGTTACGTACTTGTCTACAGATAAGATGCTTGAGTGCTGTTGGCCACAGTATTTGTTATGTCCATAGGTTCTATATAAATTCATTTAGATTTAAACGATCCATCCTTTTCATAGGAAGAAGACACATTTCTTTACTTTATAGAACTGGGAGCTGGATGTGTGGTTGTGCAGCCCTAGAATTGGTAACTCCTCATTTCCAAATGGCTTTGAATTTCTGGAAGTCCCAGAATCACTGCGTTATTTAGTGCAGGCTCCTCAGAGTCTGTAGAAGCAGCACCTTGTAGGTACAAGCTCTGAGACTGGCAATGGCAACCTGATGGAATCACACTCAGTCTCTGTGTGTTCAGAATTACTTCTTGGTTACAGGTGTCCACGAAGCTACCTCAGTGAGTGGTCTGATATGGATAAATTGTTTGCTGAGTTTCTTTGAAGCTGTTCTCGATACCAGAAACCGTAAAGATGAGAACAAATTCCTGTTGGCAAATCACGGGGTTCAAATTCTTTTTCACAATATTGGTACCAAATTTGCAGAAGGCAAAATGCAGTGAGTCACATCAGGAGCACTTCACTAGTGGTTATTTTAGACCTTTCGGGTGTAAATTAGCTATGGAATACACAGGGATTTCCTGGCTATCACCGAGTGGGAATGAAGCACCGAGCTGTCTCCTGAGCCTCACCAAGTGTCCTGTGTAACATCTGATGCTGCAGCTTTGCTCAGATGGCGTCCATGAGTGAGCAAAGGAAACACTTCTTGAGCTTGTTTAGCGTTAAGTTGGGACATACTGCAAGTTCTCTGGAGCTATCATTGCCTGGTTTTGATTTAATTTCCTCTCTAGGAAAGTCACTGAATTGCAGCTTTACCCAGTTAACCTTCACGATAAACTTTTATTCTTTAAAAAACAACTTCACAGCTTTACAGCATCCTACAGACCATTTCTGTTAAAACCAACAGGGGAGAAGATGAACTCTTCAAGTTTTCTTGAAGCGTCAAACTGTCAGAGTGCGTTTTAAGGGGTTTTGCCTTCTGCTGCATGTTAAAGCAGACTTGAGGCTTGTCTGTGTTTCAAGACTGGATCAAAGAAGTTGGGAGCAGTAATTGTTTTTTTGACCCTCCTTCCTGCTGAACCAAGCAGAAATTCTGTAGCAAAGAGAATCTGGCCCACTGTTTTGAATAGTAATGTTAATTGCACCTCATCATCCATTACCTCATCCAGGTCATGCTTTATTTTGCTCGGTTTAAATTATCGCTCAGATTTGGTTAACCCAGGAATGCCGAGCAGTGCATTAAATGCTTGGTTAATTTGAAGATCTTAAGATTCACTGAACCAGCCTTTAAATATCAGTAACAGAGTACTGGAGTAGCTGCAACATTCTTTCAGCACTGTATAAATTTTATAGACGTGATTGCGCGTATTAGTGTCTTTTGGGGATATTTCTTCCTTTTTGTTTCCAGAAAAAAAAAATTCAAGCTGAAATAGGAGTGCAAGCAATGTTTTGAAGTACTTGAATCAGGAGAGAATGTTTTACTAAATAATAATTAAAAAATAACAAAATATGTATGTATACATATATTTGCAACTGCATATTGTTAACCGGCAGTTCCTCCATGGCCTACAACAGGTCTCCTACTTTCTCCATCAGACAAGACAAGAGGTGGCTGTACAAAGACTTCCTTCTCTAGTAAATGTTTTTGATGTTTTTTGGTGAGTCACTTGCAGCGTGTGACCAATACGGGTAAAAGGACTGCTTTCCTCCATTGGGGAGCCTCAAAGTTGAGAAATCTAATTGCTCCTCTGAGCTGCATGAGGTAAAATGATGCTTCTGTGCTCCTCTTGGGCCTTCAACATCTTCTTCTCATACTTCCTGTCTGGACTAGCTTTGGAAGTCTCAGAACCCACAGGAGACAGTGGCTAACTGAACAAAACAGAACCCTTTTGGCAAACTTGTATATGGTTATGGTTCTCATTAGTAGTCTGCTTCTGGTAATTAACTATGATTCTATGATTTTACACTGGCAATTATTTTCTTGGTCTTAGTATGATATTAAAGCTCTCCTATACTTCAGCATACACCCTAAATGCAAGCTGGGCTATAAGATCAGATGACCATTCTTACAGCAATTGATCTGCCTAAATTCTTACTGTGTATCCATCATCCGTGGCATCTGATTGCCTTTCTGGGTGTCTCTGTCTATCAGAGAAATGATAGCGCTATGAAATGGATAGCAAAAATCTGTCTTGTTTTTCCATTTTCAGAAGTGCTGCCTGTTAGATGGGGACCCACCTGGTCTTGATAAGCTTTACAGAACTTGCTTGGCAGCCCATCATCACCTGGCATTTTGCCAGTCCTGAAGGACCTAATAGCTTCACCGGTTTCCATCTTGTAATGGGCTTTGCGCTTCATTAGTGATAGCTGCTTTGTCAGGCCCATTCCAGCAAATACGCTATCAGATTAGAGTTATTATCATAATCAGAGGTGTACAATTTAGGGGGGCAAAAAAAACCCTGTAAATTGCTGACGATGTGAAGAGTTTCGGCAAATAATTTCTCCTCTGCAAGTGGTCTCTGTAATACTTCTAGCGTGGTTTGTACTGAGGTGACAATAATTTTCTTGCTTGCTCCTCACATTAACTCTGCTTAGTATGCATTATAACTTTTTGATAATGAGTTAATGCATGTCCTTGCAGAGTGCTGCAGTAGCATGCTTACAGCTCTTTTTTCTTTTTGACTGTACGTGAAATGCATTGTGGCTACCTCGAGCTCCTCAATTTTATTTTCTAAGTAGCTTCCAAGCTGTCTCTTAGAGATGAATATTGTGTCCTGTTTACGAAGATATAAATTGTTGAAGTTTGCTCGGTGGAACTTAAAGGCTGGCAAACAAAACATGTAGGATCGCTACGAACTGGAAATTTATCATATCATGGACCCGTGGGTCTTGAGGTTACATAAAATAACCAATCCAAATCCAGTCAATTTCAGTGCACCAGCTCATCCTTTGCCTTTCTCCTTCCCTCTGGCACTTCATTCCTCTCTCTGCTTACATGCTGGGTAGTGCTGTGGCAAGTTTGGAGGTGCCGCTGCAGTGTTTCAGCCCCAAGGCATGTGTAGGGGTACAATCACATGGGATGACACACAGAAGAGATGGTCCTGTGCTGAAGACTTGAGGCTGGAACAGGCCAAGCATGGGGGAAAAGGGATGGTTGTGTTCCTTGAGTGTAGCTTGTCTTCTCTGAGTGTGTCAGGAAGGTAAACCAGTCCTGCATCCAGAAATCTTGGCCTCTGCAGTTCCCTTCTCACAAAGGAGCTTACACTTGAAGTATGTGACAAGTAAATATGTTAAATTTAAGGGAAGTTGGGTATAAACTTCATCCCTATGGCAGAAATTGCAGAAGGCGTGAATGCTCATCTCTCAGTATTGCTTGGGAGTAAAATCCTGACTGTGTGCCTACTTTACAGCGGCAGTGACCTTCCAGGAGGAGATGCCTTTCATTCTTTGTAGACTCCAGGCAGAATATCAGCATGAAATAAAGCGAGCTACCTTCAAGGCAACCAGCTGATAATTATCAAATCTGCTTGGCCATCAATGTTTAGATAGAAGTCACCAACAAATGGAAAACATTAAAATTGCTCCTAAAATTCAGGCAGCCAAAGACAGGCACTATGTGGTATGGTGCTTACAGGAGGCCCAGCAGGAAGCTTGAAGTCTTCGGAATCGAGATCACAAGCTGAGGTAAATGATATTTGCTGCTGTGTTAAAAACTATCAAGCTGCTTTGTGAAGTTTTTTCTGTGCCAGGAAGCACGAGGAGAGCTGACAGTCACTCTGTATTTTGTTTTAAATGCAGAGAAATGTACAATCAGATAATGCTTACAAAACTTCTTTCAAATGTTGGTGCCATCCATGAAAAGGTATATTTAGGAGGCAGTGCTCTGTCACTTGCTCAGAAATATGACATGCTTTTTTGCTGTGTTCTTGGTAATTTTTATGTGTGGAAATAGGTAGCTGGTAAAAAAGAATATGAGGTTGTTGAGGTCTCTTTTGGACTAATTTACTACTGATTCTAACAGTGCAAGTCAACAAAGATGATGTTAGTGTGAGACTTGTGAGTCAGGCCTGGCTTTTAAATGTGGTTATTAATTTCACATGTCTTCAATCCTGAATGCCTGAGCAGTTGATGGAAAATTGTCCCAGCATTTGCATTTAATGGGGTTGGTGCACATGTGAATGTGTAGATGAAGATGAAGGAAATTTTATCTCTGACTGTTCCATCAGTTAAGGCTGTATTCAGGAGTGATTCGTCCAGTTCTGGATTTCCCAGTACAAGTGAGTCATGGACATGCGGGAGAGAGTCCTGTGAAGGACCATGATAGCATGAAGCACCTCTGCTGTGAGAACAGACTTGAGAGCCGAGGCTGCTCAGGCTGGAGAAGAGAAGGCTCGGGGGAATCTTACCAATGTCTATAAATACTTGAAGTGAAGGTGCAATGAGAACAGAGCCAGGCTCTTTCCAGAGGTGCCCACTGCCAGCACAAGAGGCCATGGGCACAACCTGGAGCACAGGAGGTTCCCTCTGAACAGTAGGCAGTACTGCTGTGCAGTGCAGGTGACGGAGCACTGGCACAGGCTGCCCAGAGGCTGTGGGGTCTCCTCCTTGGAGGTCTCCAGAAGCCACCTGGCCATGGGCCTGGGCACCCTGCTCTGGGTGGCCCTGCTGCAGTGGGGCTGGGACCAGGAGACCCAGAGGGTCCTGCCTGCCTCAGCCATGCTGGGATTCTGTCATCCATGAAATACGACTTGCTGGGATCTACAATAATGGCATTGTGATTACTCAGTCACTTGCATATCCACATTTAAAAAAAATTAAACCTAAAGCTTGTGTTATAATTTAGTACTACTAATCTCTACTTCTTTTTGGTTGGTTGTTTCCTTGCAGTGTGTCTGTAGCTCCTGCAGCTGCTGTGCTTAAAATAACAGTCAAGTTGATACATAGTATGGGTCTGAATAAAGATGAAGGAATGTAGAAATTAAAAACAAAACAACCCATTATTTACAATAAATAGCCTCCTTTTAATGGGAGCGCATATACTGTGCTTTTGAATTGTCTGTTTTGCCTGTATGATTGTTTTACTGCTTTTAATTGGGTAGCTGGGCTGTTATTTAGAAAACAGTGGATTGTTTTTTTTACATATGAAGCCATTAACGAGGAGATGCTGCAGAGAGTCACGAGAACCTCTGAATGTAACCTTGTTTACGTTTTGGAGTAGAATATGTAGAATTATACACAAGAAGAGTCTGAGGTGTCTCAGACAAATTCGTATTCTTTCAGAACATCTCCTGTATCCATCCATCCTTTCATCTAGGTAAAATTCACTGTTTCGTGTTTCAACTGCTGCGGTGTGCTTCTCTCTTGCCCTGACAAACGTAGTCTTACTCAGATCCATAGCAAATGCTCCTGCAAAGATTGTTGTCCCAGCTTGTCACTGTAGTTGGTGATGAATGCTGGCATCACTGCTAGATCAGAGGCAGAAGCTGATATTTCAGTGACAAATGAGATAATGATAGGTAGGAAATGGATAGCTCTTGAAAACAAAGGCAAGCAATTTATGTGATAGAGGTTTAGTTATAGAGGAAGGAGAACTGGTGGAAGGATTAGAAGAAAAGAGTGACATGAGCAAACTTGCGTTTACTTTGTGCTTCCAGCAGTCTTGAAAGCTGCTGTAAGCATCCTCTGGATGTTCGCAGTGTCCTTCTCAAAAGTCTCCCTTGCTGTTGTGCCTGCAGAAATCTGGCAGTGATGAGGTTAGGGTACTATTCTGACATACGTATACACCCAATGGTTTCTTCCACTCTTAGTGTCATGTAATATTCTTCAGCTTTTGCCTTCTTGTAGACTGCAGGCCTCATGCAGTTGGAGAAGGGAGTCCATGCTAGAAGCCCTCTGTGCTTATCAGCTGATTTATCACACTTTGCGTACTTGAACTGCTAAACCCTCCATAACTGCTTCTCAAATCAGGTTTACCTAGTGACCCAGCCTTAGAATTAATTGTGTGGCCTCTGAGTTGATCTTGCCCCAGTCCTGTAGTCCCTACCATCCCTTTGCTTGGCTGCTTGTTGTAAGCTCTGTACCTCACTCTCTCCTCAGAGTCTCTGTGGCCTTTTCCGTGGCCATAACCCCTGCAGTACAGCCATCTGTCCAGTTTGCTGATACTTCTTCCTGCTAAATCTCTGGTGGGTCATGTAAATCATTTAGCATGCTGCTTGTTGTACATCTCTACCACGGCCATATAAAGGAAGAGAAAAAAAGATAGAGATTTCAGTGCACAGTGCAGTCAGTGGATGCAGAAGGAGGGCCAGCATCTGCAATAGGCCTTTCTCATCATTTGTGTGGTCATTTGGCTTCTAAACAGCTGGATGAGATGAGAGATGCCTCCTAAGTATACAGAAGTGAATAATTCCAGTTTTTAGAGAAATGTTTGAGGAGAAAAAAAAAAAAACAAAAAACAATTAACTTCTCCCTATTAAGCTTCAGCTTGATTTCTCATCATGGTTGGCTTAAACCCAGCAGTCAGTGCTTAATATTCTTGCTGAATCTTTAACTGTTGTAACTCCGGACAGCCTTCTGATCTGTACAGATGTCATCATACACTTTGTGAAATTCTTACCCTCAGCAGCTTATAGCAGTCAATTCTACAGTCGTCTGCATATTGCAGGGAAAAGTGTTTCCTTTAATGAAAGGAGTAAGCAGTATTTCTCAAGCTTGGTAAGCCAAGGTTGAGATGTGATCAAGTTGTAAATCACTTCAGCATCAGAATTCACGAAGATTGCAGACTGTGTCCTGGAACAACATGGCTCTGTGCAGCCAGGATGAAGACACGTTCTTGCATGTTATTTTTTATGGCTAGAATAAAATAAAAAACAAGTACTAATCCTCGCAACGTATAGAAGGGCTGAAGATCCTCTGCCTTCAATATGTGAAACTGAGGAAGGGTAGGGGAAGTGAACAGAGCAGAGTTCCACCTTTCCACAAGGGTTGAATGAGGAACTATTCAGAACATCTGACTCAAACTATTTCTCAAAGGATTGTTCCTGGTTATTAATGCTGAGTATCTCAGATGAACTGAAGTGCACCTTAGAAAGGAAGACCTCTAGCAATCCACTGAGAAGGTTAACTCGAGAGCAAGTCTGTTACTGTGACTGTAGAAGCTTCATGTAAGTAAGTGGTTAGGGAAGTCTTACTGCTTCAAATTAGTGAACATAGGAGATAAAACAATTTTGTTCTAGAAGAAAAATCATCTGTGGATGTTCTTCTAGATTCACTTGTTTTGTAACAACTGAGATGGTCTCTCAGTTATATTTGTTGTAAAATCTTGTAAACCTGCAGTGTCTATGACATAAAGTCTCTTCTTACTAAATTCAGTCACACCAACCACCACTACAGTTATGCCGAGAAATTAATTTGATGCCATTATCTCCTAAGTTATGGCGTGTTTTATTTTGTCTGTGTAGCTTGGGCTAAAAGGAGTTGCAGATGCATTCCTGGAGCCAAAGCTGTGTGCTGAGTTATGCCATAAGCAGAAATGTGGCTCAGTTGTGTGGGAAGACTAGGGAGTACGATAGTCCCTTCATATTCTTTTGACTTAAGCCTGATTTTCATAGACAGAATATATTTCACTGGGCGTTTCAGAGGGCTAACACCCTGATATAGTTTTCTTTTGCTAACGTTCTCTTGAATATTGAGGAACTTTTTATCTTCTTCCTGGCTGGAGCTACTTTAGATGATGCTGTGAATGGAGTGCGTGCCAACCTGTAATGTAATTTCCAAGTGCGATTTGTGTTAGGCACGCTGCTTTGACCTTTTGTTTTGTTTTTGTAGGTGTGCAACAACACAGTCTAATCGTACTCCTTCTAAAGTGGGAGCTTGTTTAGTGAGGTTTTCAGAATATTCCAATCTGATAAATCTATCTGACAAGATTTATGAACCTGTTAATATTCCTTCAATTAACTTAAGATACCCCATCATCTTGATAATTATGCTTACACAATATCATGTTAGCCATTAATTTCATTTCATATCTAGCTACGCATGGTCTTTTCAAAGTTTTATGCAACACATGCATTTGTATACCTTTATCTGCAGTATTGAGCTGCTCACCCCAAAATTGTTTTCAGCCTTAACTGTTCTTCACAGGGCATGCCACTCCTGTGTGTACGCTGTGGGACTGCACCCTGTTCTGCCCTGCCTCTGCCTCCGTTTTACTCTTCTGTAGCTCTTCAGCAAATGGTAAAGAGGGAACGACGATACTCTTAGGGCTCTGTGTGTACAGGGAGGTTGGTAACCATCAGCATAGTTTACATGCAGTCTTCTAGTGAACAAATGTTAATCGCAAACAAACTGCCTACTCTAAGACACAACAAGTAATATTTATTTACAGTGTTATAAGTAAGTTTTAAATAAGGTCATCCAGTATATATATATTTTGATAGGCACACAGATTTACCCCTCTTGTGCTGTTAAATATTTACATTTCTATGCAAGGCTTAACCATGGTAGTATATATTTCAGCAGACGCATATAAATACCTTCCACCCAGTGATTTATCAGTCTGCACAGTGTTATTGCATAAGTATATACTATGCAAGCAAAACGTCAGCCTGACCTCAGAGCTGAAACATAGCAGCATCCCACTTCTTCCAAGTAGCACCGATCTTGTAAGTCAGCAATTCCTTCGGCATCTGTCTGCGCAGCAGGTTCTCCATCCTCCATCAGCAGCTAAGTTGCTTGGTCACCAGCAAAGCAACTCATCTTTTCTAAGTGCTCGTGTTCTAGGCTCTACCAGCAGACACATCTCTGGAGCCCGAGCTGTCTGTAGACTGCTGTGACCTGTGTAGCCCTGAGCTACAGCTCCTGGTGGGCCTCTGCATCCAGCTGAGGAAACAGATTGCCCAAGATAAAATGTCTGACAACACTTTAGAAGTTCTTAGCAAAACCCAGGCAATGCAATAGCTGCTACACCCAGGTTTTTAGGTTTTGGGCCCCTTCTTAATTGAGCTGCTCTGCTTTATTCGCTGTGTGAGAGATGGAGTAGTCAAAAGAAAAATTCCTACTCTTTCTTGCTCCTTCTTTCCAGTCCGGAACCAGGCCCTGCTGCTGTGTGTGCTGACATCTGCACCCATTCACCATCTAAATGTATGCTCACTCCAGCAAGGGAGATGGGCCTCCCTGACCTTTTGCTTTGTATTAATTGTCTGGAGATGTACCAGGCGAGTGCAACTGTATTTTGGAGAGTTGAATGAGGCTTTAAAGGCAACTTTGTTCCGTTCCCTGCAGCTTGTTTTCTGTCTGTTTGTTTCGATTTTCAGCGGAACAGATTTTACATTGAATGAACAAGAATGTTGTGGAGCTTGGCAGGTCTGAGAGAAGTCCTGGGTATATTAAAAACAAATGTGGGAAACAAAAACCAAAATCTAGGGGGGAAAAAACAGTCTGAGTCTCCTGTGAGTTGCCTGGCTCACTTTCCTTCTCTATATTGTTTTCATGAAGGGAGAGATCTGACAGACATTGATTGAGTCTCCATTAATTTTTTGTATTATTGTAACTATTTCTAATTATCCTAGGGCAAGTATGTTCTTTTTTTATTGTTGATGAAATTTGGTGTGTAATTTAAAGAGACGGTGCTTCAGACAAAAAGGGAGTGTGAAAACAATGTACCTGTTTTAAATTGAGCTAAGCAGACCCCCCTTCCCACAGGGAGAATATGGTTTCCATTCTTCCTTGGTGAGTCTGGGCTGCGTGGGGGGAACTTCACTGCCCCCTTCCTTGTCCCATCCCTGGTGTGACTCTTGATAGCCAGCAAGGATGTTCTTCTCTTGGCTGGCAGTGCTCTGCCACATACTGACAAAACGCTGTTTGCTCAAATCAGACCGGTCTCCTCCCTGCAAAAACAAAACTTTCAAGTCAGAAAGAAGCCTGAGTGCTTTAATCCCTGCGTGTCTTCCTCTGCGCCTTCCCTTTTAAATTACAAACACGCATCTTGATCTTCTGTCTTACTTGGAAATGGAAATCTGAAGGAGTGGTGGGGGGGAGTGGAGAAATAATGATGAAGGAAGAGATAAGTGTAGCAAAGGTGGAAGTGATAGTTTATTCATGGCGTTACATCTCCGTTATCTTGATCTGGCCTACTTGAAGGCTGTTTTTTCCCATCCGAGCGCCTTTGATGAGTGTTGATGGTTCTCTCCCACTGCTGTGGCCACGGGCTGATCCTCTCGCCCCACTTCCCTCACAGTGAACATCCGCAGGGTGTATATTATAATTTTTAAGAAGCAGCAAAAAATAACCTTCCCTGGCATAGCAGGCAAGCCTTCCATCTGCTTTCCACCAGCTCCCACATCTCCTGTTTCTGAAGTGGCTGCACCTATTTTGCAGCTGACTGCCAGGCTCCAGCTAGCGTGCTGGAAGCAACACCCGCTCGATTCCCTTCTACCTTTTATTTATACCTTTCCTTACAGGAATGGCTCCACAAGCCCAACATATTTCTGAAGTTCTGCTGGTTTTTATTATTAGCCTTTGATTTAGGGAGGTGTGAGATTTTCTTCAGCTTTGCTGAGAGGCTTTAAAGGCAAAGCAGTGCAGAGATAGCTTTCCATTCTTGCTGCCAGTTCTCTCATGTTGTTGAGGAATTCATTTCGGATTAGTTTTAAGGCAAGGTTTGTTGGTTTTGATTTTTTTTCCTTCCACCTCTCTGATACGGCTAACACCGGCTCTTGAACAAAGTCTTGAGCCAATCTGTCAAAGTCATGATTAACTTTGAGATCATGATCCTTCAGTAAACAGATTGTTTTCTTGAGGCTTTACAGCCTACTTTGGCTTTTCAAGCTCTTCTTCCTAACCGCTGCTGGAGGCCTTCCTTAATGGCACCCAATTCCAAGGTAATCAGCTGTTTTCAGCAGCTCTGACTGGAAGGAAAGCGTCGCGAGACTTTCAGTAGAATCGCAAGGTTGTGCAATGCTGGGTCTCTTATGCTGGGAGCTTTACTGTATTTTTAATGGTTTTGAGAGACATTTGCAGCGGCACCTTTTTTCCCCCCAACTCCCTCATTTGAAGCTGTTCCTACAAGTTGCAATATAGGTCTGTCAGGGTTCACAGAGCTTCCAGCTTCTTTCCTATGTGACCTGGACGTTCTGTCCTTTGAAATGTGCCAGAGGAGGACTCCAAAGAGGTTACTTCGAGAAACACTTTGTGCTTTTCCCAGCCTCTGCTGCTCAGCTTCTCTAAGGGATGCCTAACTGAGGTAGTGTCGCTGTTGATAGTTATGGGTACGTCTTTACCAAAAGCCAAACGTCTGTGCTAATAAAATCATGAAACTAAGTTGAAAACTCCTTTTTTCTTGTTTCCTTTTCTGTCTGCTTTGGGAGCACTTTTCAGGGCTGTTTCAGAGTTGAAGCAGTCCTCTGGGGCAAAAACAAAGGACTTCCTTGCCAGATTACAAAGGATTTGTTTGAAGGTTTTTTGATAGTAGCAAAGTGCATTTTTTTTCCTCTTTTCAGCCGAGCATGGCTGTGTTTTCATTCACTTGCACTGAAAACAGCATTAAGCTATAGGTAAGGGCCATTTAAAATCATGCTTTTCTCTTCTATTGTACCTTTTCCCTCCCTTATCAAACTGTAGCACAATCTTTATCTTTCTTCTTTCTTTCTAGGTACTTTTTTTCTGAGTTGCAATGTAGTGATGATCGCACAGTGGATACTCTCGACAGATAATTTTTGGAACGAATGCATTAAATGCTTACAGCAGTACGTTGTATTCTGCTGTAGTCATTACAGTGTGCTTTGGGAGGCTTGTGTTGCTCTAGAGTCAAGGGTAGCTGTGCCTGCAGAAGATTCTTAAGGAAGTGTGCTTCCTTAGCTAAGGGAGGCCCAGAGTCAACTGGTAGTTTCAGAGCCAGCGGAGGTAGTTTTTTGTACTCTTGGCAAATGCTCTCTGTTTTGGAACAAATTCTTGTGAGCTTTCTCTGATCATCCTGTGCTCTTCCTCAGTCATTTGCTTCTGCCAGGAGACGGAACAGTTCATATTCTGATTTCTTTGTAGGTTTGATAGTGATTATTGTTGTTATTTAAAGTTTAATGGCCTTTCAGTACTCTGCAACTGAAAATGTGAGCAAAGACTGTCTAGGAACTGGTGGTATGCAAAAGTAGAAGCTGTGAAACTAGGCAATGTAGGACAGAGAGCAAAAGCCCAAAAATAGCTGGGTGACCTGCGTGTCATACAGCCGTGCAGCATCCTTCAGTCTTTGCATGAAAGTGATGATACTCTGAATGACAAAAGCAGGAAGAGAGAAGTGGAGCAAGGGAAGGAAATGGATCTAGGAAGTGGTAAAGTGTCTCACAAACTGCTAGAGAATGAAAGCCAGAATCTCCCTGTCCAAATCAGCCACCCTGAATATGATCCCTGTGCCATTACTGAGAGCTGTCTGTTCAAACTCAGAGTATCTGTACACAGCTGAAAACATGGTTTTCCCAGTGACACATCATACTGTGTGAACTGCTGTCACCTTTGTTAGTCACTGTTTACGCATTCTTGATGGGATGGTCCTGGCTAAAACACAGTGCTCATACCTTCCCAGTGAGTCCTGCTTGCCCAGGCTGGGAGAGGAGTTAAAATGGCATGCAGATCTACCATTTCTTAGTCTGTTCATTCTGATTTGTCAAAAATTTAATTAGAGACACAGTCGACCTTTGGGATGAATGTGAGGTACTCACCGTCAGGAACAGTAAGTTCCTGGCTTTGGTTTGATATAACCAAAGACTATGGCCAGACTTGTCTCAGGGGAAGGAGACTTGGGTCCCGCAGTGGGATGTCCTAGAGATGGCCCCTTAGGGACTCCTCTTGCAACTGAAGAAGGTGGTTATGTGGTAACTGAAGACCCTCACCTTCAGTAAAGATAGGCGAAACTGCAACTGGTTTCATTTTATAGAAATTCAGTGCGGCTCTTATGAACTGCAAATCTGATAAAGTATAAGGTACCCCAGTGCTATAAATAAACAGACTTCTTAAAATCCAACTTTCATTCTGGAACACTTGAATATTCTAGGTAGATTTTTCTTTTTGGTTTATTTGTTTGTTTTGCTTTTCAGTTGGAAGCTGTCTCAGCGTGTTCCATATGCTACTATGGTGGCATTTCTTTGCTGAGCTCGAGGGAAGGTTGTTGCCTCCTGAGAGCATAACTCAGTAAGACAGTGGCTTCATTGGCAACGTCAGTGCAGGAGCCTTCTGGATCTGCATCTGCCTGCCACCACCTCAGTTTTGGCAGGGCCAAACTGCTGAGCCACCATTGAAATGATCTGCGTGAAAAACGCTGCTATGGGAAAAAGGAATCTCGTATATATGTTGTCACGCTGGGTCATGTCAGTGATGTGCTTTGAAGGATGGAGGCACCAGCAGTTGTGGTGACTAGCTGTGGTGTGAGTGGGACTGTAAAGCTGGACTTAATGCCACGACCTGCAGTTTGGTGGATGTCAACACATCTGCGACTCAGAAATTTGAGTTAGTTTAAGACCTGATAGCAAGGAGTGTGTTGTGGAAATACTGTAAGGCAACAAAGACATCTGTGACAAAGGCATCTGTGACAAAGGCATCTGTGACTTCCATCAGTTGTCATATATTCCCCGGGTTAGTTATCGAGTTAAAATAAGTTAAATTAATCATACTTATTACTGCTTTTGTTTTCAGAAAGGCTGTTATCTACTGATATTTTTGGAGAACTGATTCATCTGAGGGATGCAGTGCAGGAGGGACTGTGTATACATTTATTGGAAAAATAGGCATTTGCATCCTTTAGAGCCTTTCTTCTCATCAGATACATATGTAACAAAAACACTCTCAGAAAGGTATTAAGTTCTGGTTGAAATCAGATGTATTTATGCTGCAGGTTGTTAAATGTATTTACAGCTTTTCGGGTGTCTGTGCTGTGGTTATTTGTCATTCTGCTTCAACAGCTGCTTGTTGAAATTAAATAAAGTCTGTCTTTGTGATTTGCAGAAGCATTTTAGATTGCTCGTGTTACAATGAGTTGTAAGAGGTAATTTGAGGGAAGCCCAACACATGTTGGTAGCTCTGGTATATCCAGAAAAAAATGCATAGCTTGCAATAATCAGGTAATCAATATGGATGGGTCTGCCGGCTATGAAGTTGTAAAAGTAGTTTTTTTTGAACTGATTTCTCCATTTCCTTTGTGGTTTTTCTGGCCTGGTCAAAGGAACTGCAGACGCTCATGTCACATTCAAGACAATGATGCTGACTTCCAGCTGGTGACTTCCAGCCACTGTTTGCTGCCCGGAGCTGTGTAAATGCATGTGTTTTGCATTACTGAGAACTATCTCAGGGATCTTGTCTGGCAGAAAGTTAATCTGAAAAAAAAAAAAAGCATTTGAGCATTAGAGTCCATGCTGCTCCACATACTCTGGTTTAAGAAGCTGCTTCCCCAGGTTCTGGGAGATTTAAGTTTTTTGTTAATTCCTTCAGTCAGATCTTAGAAAGAAATGGATATGACCTTGGCAAAAAAAGATGTATCCAAGTCCTTCTGACTGAAAACCGTATACCACATGGGAAACTCTATGAAAACAGTTCTACTCCAGGATCCGTTTGTGTTCCCTCACTGCAGTAGTGATCCTTTGGCAGTTAGTGTCCGTCTTTCCTCTTTGCAGACAGTCTTGCTCTGCTTTTTGATTTCTTTCCTTCTCAAAATAGGTCAGAGAGCCAATAAACACCCGCATCCCCTTCAGGTGACTGGTTACCTGCCCAGCATAAGCTTCATGACTGAAATAAAACCACTCTTTACTATGGGAATGTCCATCTGAAAGGCCAGGCCTTGCAGTCCTGCATAGGTGCAGGTATGGCCACTTGCAGGCTGGTCTACACTGTCTGGGGATGGTAGTGCCAAGGTTATGGCACATGGCGTTTCTGATAAATGAGGTGAAGCAGTGAAGATTGTTGGATAAATATAAAAGCATAATAACAAGAAGAATTTGTAGGTCATGCAGGCAGCTAGCCAGGTTATAATGTGTGTGAGAATGTACGTGTAATTATGTTGTTTCAGGAGATGAGCTAGCTCTGTAGGGCAGGGACTTTCCTTGCATCATATTGAGCTTTATTCTCTACATAAAACTATATAGTTAGAAATAGCTCGCTTTCTTCACCGATATTTTAGTTTTCCATTGCCTGTAAGGATACATTAATGGTAGTTAATTAACAGCAGCAGTAGACTAACAGTTGGACAAGAGAATGAATTTTTCTGCTTTGTTTTGTACTGATCCTCATCTGTGGGGCTCTGTGTTTCGTTTTAGTTAACTCACTTTCAGAGAGGTTAAATGCAAATAGAGAAAGTTCTGGATAATAGGAGATTTCAAAGATGTGGAAAAAAGATTGAAAAGAATGGTGTAGCCTACTAAAAAAGGAGACCAGAAGGGACATAAGTCTTTGATATGCAAAATGTCAGTATTTACGTGGCAGCGATCAATGGTTTGCCACAACTTCCACGAGAAGGCAAAGAAATCAATGTGATGTCCCACAGAGTTGGTTTGGGCTACAAGTTGGTAAGACTTCCATTACTGAGGTGGCAAAGCATTGTCCCAGCCTATCTGGGTATCTGTCAGCCTATCTAAAGCATCCCCGCTAGAGGGTTTTAAGAAAAGCTTAAATACGCATCAGTCATAGACAGCCTGTGTGCACCTGGTCGTACCTTTGAGCAGGACTTTGACTAGTTAAGCTCCAGATTTCTTCAGCCCGGTACTTCTGTGTTTTTATGAGTGAGTAAAAAATAAAACCTATAGGACCCTGTGGTCAAAACAGAGGAATTGTTAGATCGCTGCTCCGCGTGTCTAATTTTATTTCCATCCACACTTGGTTGCGCTCTACCTCAGGCCACTTGTTCTTGCCCTCTGACTTGGGATCGTCCTGCAGCTGTATGCTGACCTAGGCTGTAGTGCTCACCAACAGCAGTGTGACCTGGTGAGAAGGAAAGGTGACTTTTTAACGTAACTCTTGTAGCCATGTAGTAGATAAAAGACCAGCATTTATACATATTTACATATATACTCATGTGTTATATGTATGTGTTATATATATATACTCATGTACTCTATGAGGAGCGTTGGTAGGCAATGTAGAATCCAGGATCAAATCTTCTGAAATTTTCTCTAAAAACTTTTTATTTTGCTTCTTTGTTTGCAAAACAAAAATACTCATTTAACAGCAGCAAGTTTTAAGAGTCAAACTCTGAAAATATGAAGTTTTTTTCTAGAGACCATCACAGCATTTTCTGTTTCACACATAATCGTAGTACAAAATTAATTTAAGCAGACAATTTCTTATCTCTCTGTTCCGAAATAATCTGTCTCTTGTGAATGTAGAAGGTAGGGATCCACTTGAAGAGGAATTTCTTAGGCATTTAGCATCTTGCATGGAGCTTGTATTTTCTCATTTTTATGATATTGAGAGAGGATTAATATTTTCCTAACTTTTTTAACCTGCATTCTTGAGTGGTTCATGGTCAGAAGTTATTGAGCACTGTGGAAAAGCTACACAAATTTGAGCATTTCCAAAATGCAAGCTGTAATCAGGGGACTGCAATCATGCTGTCCTCCTCCTACCCAGAGAACTGGAGAGTTTGGAGCTGCATGAACTGTAAACACACTGTGTCATCTCTCCTTAGGCACCAGCAACAACTTGAAAGCCTTGATTGGTGGTTTTGGCACATTTTACTGAAGTCTTGTTGATGTAGAACTTACTAAGCCAGAGGAGTAAACAGCTTTTGATCCTGTACAGCTCCAATGGGAACAAAAGTCTGGAATACAAACACGAGCTCAGGTCGGTTTTAGGAGCAGCACTTGACAACCCATGCAGAAAAATATTCTGCTTCTCTCTGTGGCCGTGATTGACCGTGTGCTCGTAGGATGTGCCCTGTAAATACAACTGCTGAAGTGTAGGCTTCCTCCTGGACTGCAGGAGTATTAATAGGTGGGTGTTTAATTATGGCCACTGTGTGGTTCTGAAACACAAAGTAAAGTTGGCCCTCATATATAAGCACTCCCGTTGAACGCAGCAGCAAAAACTGAGCTGCTGTCGGTGACTGTCTTTCCCCTACTATACACCTGCACAGTGGTCTGCCCAGCATGGCACAGACTTTCTGGATTATAGCTTGAAGTTGAAGCTGCTCAAGACTTCACTGGGGTTTCACCATCTGATTCTTTCTGAAGTTAATATCCAATTTGTGGCGCATTGTCACTTCTGGATTAGAGCTTCTGACTCCTGCAGTCTTCCTCTGTAGTCACACATAGATTTACATTTTCTTTAAAATCTGCCTTCTAAGTCTGCTGATTATAGACATACTTTAAAATTTTGGTCTCACTGTAAAAAAAGGTTAATTTTCATCTCTCTCTGTTGCAAAGAAAAGCTTAAACACATGATCTGTAAAGGCTCTGAAACTAGATAAAATTAAAGGACGCAAGGATCTTTAAGCTCTCCTGATGCAAGCACTGCCATCATTTCTGAATAGCTTGAAGTGGCAAGTCTTGTTATGTTGATTGATTCCATATAATGCTCCTTCGTTAAATACCTCTCTGTGTTGAGCTGTGTTTTCATTTGATGCCAGCCCCAAGACCTAACACAAAAGACTTTGGGCTCTGGATATTTTTGTCCAGTGATGCCAATATACTCAAACAGACAAAAGTATTAATACCAACAATGTTTTTTTTCTTCTTGATCTTACTGACAGTGCCTCCAAGAATATGGATTCTTTTCCCCCCCCCTCCTTAGATTTTTTTATACAACAGCTTTAAATGTAATTATTGGGCTCTGCGTTCTTTCCTGGCAGATGCCAACGTGACGTATCAATAAAGTCTTATGTGATAACTGTTCTGAAACCCAGTGGAACCCATTTGGATTTTCCAACTGCATTGATGGTGTGCAGCAGGAAATCCAGGACAGTGCTACAACACTGCAGAGAGGAAAGGTCAGCCCCCAAATAGATGCAGAGTGCAGCTTTAAGGATTTCTTGTGGGATTTGTTAACAAAATGTCAATTAAGGATTTACTGAACTGAACTTAAACTAATGAGAAGTAAATGTAGCTTCAAAAGTTGTAGCCAAACTTAGCTGAATTAAATCAAAAGCCTCTTCTACTTGTGATGCACTGTAGTTTGGTATCCTGACTGACTCTCTTCTTAGCACAATTTCTAATTTAATTAAAAATGTCTCTTTGGGATATTTCTTGTATGTAACCAACCCATAAAGACTTAACAGGGATTCTGAAATCTGTCTAATTCAGAAATGCCCTTTCGTTAATCATGGCGTGAGTGCGTTCCTATGGCATGCTTAACTCTATGCAAGCAAACTTTCCTGTTCAAAAAAAACAAAGAAGTTAAGATGATCATTGCTATGTACCCCTATTTCTTAGCAGGGAAGCGCCAATGAGGTGATGCAGAGCTCTGGCTGGGCTGCTTGTAATGCAAGGTCTCTAGACAGTACTTCCTGACAGGGTGTAGACGTGCTGTTAGAGGATCATGTTTCCATAAAACAACAGAAGCTTAAGTTAATACATTAGGTTTGCTAAAACACGTTTGCTTCCACATCTTAATCTTGTTTTCATTGGATACAATCAAATACTTTATCATTCAAATAACAAAGTGTGTCAGCATGTAATTGTATCTGCAAATTTCAAGGCATAATTATGTGAGCATATGCAAAATTCCGGGCAAGGAAAGGGTAACCCAGTTAAAAGGAGACTGAAAATTGGGCTCATTACATATACATGCTTTTTGTAGCAGAGAGCAGCGCTCTCCCTGGAAAGGAAGAAGTCAGTGTGGCCTTGGCTTGGCTCTTTCTGTGTATTTTGCCAGCAGGCTTACAAAGGACTACTTTTTTTCTATTCCAATTTAAAGTTTTATTTTAGGGACAGTGACAGAAATGATTTGAGGACAAAGTGAGAAATATGAGCTGTAATGGTATTAAGAGCTTTTCCCCTGCTTAGAAATTAATGTTCAACAGCTGAAGCGAAGAGCCTGAAAAATACGTAAAACAAAGAAAAACCTCAAAAGCAAGAAAACAACCTTATCGCTCGCTAGTATTCAAGCAAATGTACAGCACGAGACCATTGTTTTGTGGGGACAGGGAGGTAGCAGCAGAACCTTCTCATGCTCCCCCAGCAGAGAAGGAAGGCTCATTCTGGGGCATGTTCTGGAAGAGCAAAAGGAAATAAAACCGTCCTTTTCCCTCATGTGTTAGAATGCACATTGTTAGTGTGAAATCATTGCATTCCTTCTGGGGTGCCATTTTCTAAAGGCAGACACCCCTGTATTCCCTCAATCTTTCCCATCCTTGCCAAAAGTTCCTGGCCAAAGCTGCACTGGGCTCAGGGCAGTAGGAAGGGGATGCCGGCCCCAGTTTGGAGCCACTGCAAGGGAACACTCTGGGAGATGGGAAGTGGCCTCACCCCATAGCTCATCACACCAGCTTTGAAAGGCTCCTGGTTGTGAGCTTGTGGCTGAGCTGAAACCTCCAACTCCCACCACATCCTCGGTAGCACTGGGTGTTCACAGAGGGTCAGTTGGGGTACAACCTGCCCTGAGAGGTTGTGGAGTCTACTTCTCTGGAGATACTCAAAACCCACCTGGATGCTTTCCTTTGCAGCCCACTGTAGGGAACCTGCTTTAGCAGGGGGTTGGGCTGGCTGATCTCCAGAGGTCCATTCCAACCTCTACGATTCAGAGATTTTTAGAGTATGAGCATTTCTTGTTGCGGCTGTCTGTACCTTTTGTACAACGCCAGACTTCTTTCCCCATCTGCAGTCTGAAGCGATAAAGATGCCAAGGTGGAAAAGGTTTCTGAGATTTGCAGTTTCTTAACACGAGAAAAGCATTGTTTGGTTTGGGTCCGAAAGAAACCTGACATAAAAGGCTCAGGTATTGTGCAGTAAGTCTTTGGGGTTTCATTCTATTTGCATGCCACGTTCCTTAGAGCAAATAAAAAGTGCAAGATTTGAAATGTCTTAGATGGATTTTCTCCAAACCTCAACAAAATCTGTGATCTCATTGCTCACAGGTCACTTTGTTATATTCCCTATTTGGGCTGCGTGTGACGACGTTTACCAATGCACTGCTCCCGGCTCAACAGATATTGTTTATTCTGTCAAAGGCATTTTTTCTCATCCCAGCTTGTTAGTGCAGTAAATGCAGTTCTCACCATTACAGCAAACTGTTTTGTGAAGGGTTCTGTGTTATGACAGTCTCAACCTTCACCTGTTTCTTGGGTGAAACATAAAAAAAATAGCTTTTGTATTTGAACGCATATTTTACCTATTGCACTGCGCAGAAATGATGTGTTTTTTCCAATGCTGCTGTGGTGTATTTTAACTCCCACCTGGTTCCCTGATGATATTTAGGCTGAACCTGCTGTGCTGCTTTGCATACCTGCTGGCTTGTGCTTGGAGCCTGCAGTCGCTGCTCCTCATATCCCTCACAAACATGTCCTGAGGTTGGAGCCCTGACAGACAGTGCAGTGCGAAGGTACCTGCAGAAGCATTGCTTGGTCTGAAAAGGCTGAAGTCTCACAGTGAGCCTGATGATGTCTAGACAGGATTGTAAGCATCTTCAAAGCGCTCCGCGAGCATTACCTGATTAACATAACTGTGCCAGCTGTTTTGATGTTTACATTTTGTGCAGGCAAAATTCCTGCTCTGCTTTATTACCTCTTGCAGGTATGTGGCTGTCATTATTATGGCGCTTCAGAGGATGAGGAAATCAGGTCCATGCATGTCTACTGTTAAGATTTTGCCTTAAAACTCACGCCAGTGCCACTGGGCCCCTCTCTGACCTGGCTGCCACGGTTTGCATTATTTCCCTGTGAGATTTCAGCCTCTAGTCCATAGAAATTGTTGTTCCCATGGCTGCTGAAGACTGCTGCCTCTCTTGCCACTTTGCTGCTTGACTCCAGAGTTTCCTCCTCAGCTGCAGATGGGGAGAGAAACATCCGTCAGCACAGGCTCCTGTTAAGGGGGCTCCTGGGTGAGGAGCTGGAGCAGCACAGCACTCATGGCTCGATGGAAGTCATGAGAAGAGTGAGAAAAAGGGGGAAGTTTGCCTTTGCAAAGCTTTTGGCAAAAGGCCGCTTTTCTCTCTGATTTTGCATGCACCTACTAGAGGTGTCCATCTCCTGTCTTCTTTTGGTAGTGGAGTTTCTGTGTCATGAAGGCGTTTGTACAAAGTAAGGCAGCGGTAATCCTTCAGTTTTCATTTCTTTCTGATAGATAGACAGAAAGTCTGTTTCTAGAGCTGATTTAAACCAAAACAGTGCCATTGATAGTCATAAGCGTTTAGTTTGCCGCACAGTTTTAGATGTGACCAAAGGGAATTTGCAAGGAATACCTCTGTAGAGACCATAAAGAATGTGCAGGAGACTCAGACAGGACAATTTCCAATCAATAACCCAACAAACCTGAAGTGTTGGTACAGCAAAAAGGTGGACTAGAACAGACCTAACTGAACATTAATCTAAAATATGGGTTTATCTTTGACCAGAGCAGTTGGATTAGCTTAGGAAAAGACTTAGTCCTGTATTGTCCCTATGTCAGGGGAGACAGTCATAGTTTCTCTTTAAAGCTTCCTGCAGCTGGTTGTGTTTGTTCATGCATTAGCTGTAGTCCCTTCTGCTTGTAGTCCATCTGCCTCCAGTAGGTTACTCAGAGAAGGAGGAGGATGAAGCAGAGAGCTGCAGATTTTGTTATGAAGATATTTGCAGCCCGTTTCACAAGATGGAGGAGTGCCTGCTGTAAGCTGCTGGATGTCATTAACTGGGATGGAGTGAATTATGCTGAGAGCATGCAGCACTCTGCAGACTTGGCTTTATAGGGAGACTCCTGCAGCCGTGGGAGTGAGTTTTGCTTCTGACAAACTCAGTGGAGTTGACTTGTGAGCCTCTCTTTCTGTGATTGCCCATAACAGTCCAAAATCTCCTACAGAAAAGAACATAGTCAGCAGCATCTCAACACTCTCTGAAGGAAAATGTTTCCTGTCACCCAGGTAATACACTTCAGTCATCTTAGATGCGGCTCTTGCAGCTTTTTGCTTGCCCTATCTCATCTGTCCTTTTAGTCGTAGTCTGTGCTTCTCCCCTAATTTTGGCAGGGTGAAACTGCAGTGTCAGTGTCATCAGCTAGGCTGTAATGAGGTCCTGTGCAGGAGGAAAATAGAACAAAACCAAGACTTCAGGAAATTTTTAGGCAATTTATGAAGAAATCTTGTTTTATGCCATGAAGCAATGCTGGTATGCAATTTATGGCCTAACATCTCAGTGGAGAAAAAGGGAGAGGTCTGTCTTACTGCAGTAAAATGTTGAAGTTTCTGGAAGTCTGTATAAGATGAAAAAATATATTTGCATGTAGGCACAGAGGGAAGCACTGTGCAAGCATCTAATTGCAACACTCCCTGCTGACTGCTTTAATGTGTTGGTTTTAGCAAGCATTCTTAATACGAAGTTAGACTTTGCAGCTTAAACAAAAAAAAACGTATATAAAGTTCAATTTATCAGATTATTGAAGGGCGTGCAGTTGGGAAAACCTGCCTGAATGCAGTAAGCCAGGTGAATTCCTTCCACCTCTGGAAAATGGTAATAGATTGATATTTTCCTGTACTGATGGACTCACCATTTAGGATCGTAGTTTGGAAAAGACCTCCAAAATCATCCACTGCAACCATCCACCACTGTGCTTCCCCACTAAACCATATCCCTTACTACAACATCTGCACGTTTCTTGAACACCTCCAGAGACAATCACTCAGCTTCATGCCAAGAGGTTGCCATCCCTTGAGAGAGACCCACACACTTTTGGTTTCACCTCTTATATTCTATACTACATACAAGGGATAATATTTGCATGACAAATTGTGATCCATGTGGCATGGTGTTTCAGTGTTCTTTAATTTCAGGTAGCTTTAAGGAACTGTGCATGAGGAGGTAAGGTGGGGAACTACCAGTGACTTCTCACTGCAGGTGACTTCTCTTACAAATGCTTTGGGTCAAACACAAAATGGTCACGGATAATCTTAGATCAGAAAGCAATGTAGAAATGATATGACTGTGTGTCTCGATATAAGGTAGCCACAGGTCATATATCCCACTAAGGAGATTCATAACTGCAGAGAAAGATGAGAAGAATCCAGATTTACAAGTCTTTAATGATTTGACATTTCTGGTTAGGGAGAAGGTACTGCAGATCATCAGTAGCTATTTTAGTGGCTCCTTCTAACCTCTTCACAGTTACAGCCTGACTCTGGCCAGGCCTGTGGTAACCTACAGTCGTGGCTCCACTAAGGAGAGTAATTAGTAATGAAATAGTTTTATGCTCTTTAGCATGTAGCTCACATAGTTTTTAGTGGTATGCATGAAATGCGACATAGCGTTATACAGATGTATCATCTCTCACTTTAAATGACTTTTAAAATGCATTCTTGGCTTTGTCTAGATAATTAATGTTTCCATCCCTACTTGTGGCTCTGAAACCTTTATGCTGTGGTACACGATGACTTATTTGTTCTACACAAATCTCATAGTTCGATTCTCACAACAGGCTAAATATTTCGCTTAAGGTAATTACCTGACTTCAAAGGAGCTTCATAGAAAAGTAATAATATCAAAAAGAGCCTATATGCTATAAATAGGGTTTAAATTCCACATTAAAGACGTGTGTATATTACAGGAGTCTTCAGAGCAGTGTGAAATATAATTAGGGCCTTCTTCTGAGGCATAAAATTCTCAGTAATAGACACTAATCTTGTTTGCTTGGAATGAAGAGGGAATATACCTATCGTGGCATGTTTTGAAACATTTGAATTCTTTACATCTGAGTTTCCAGTCATACTTGTCTGGCTTGATATTCTCTTCCTTAACATTTTTCCACCATGCAAGGTTTATTTGTGACTAAGCTTTCTTCTCTGCAAAATCAGAAGCATGAAATCTCAGTAGGACAATTAGGATTTCAGTAACACGTAAAAGGCTTTTTAAGAAAAGAATAAGGAGAAACAAAGTTAAGTTCCTGAGTGGCGCGGCTGCGTGCTCTTCACAGGGTGAGCGGATTGCCTCCCAGCTCACATTGTAGCTGAAAGTGACTCAGGTCCTTCACAGTAGGGCCCTTAACACTAAGTTCTGTGGTCTAAAGGATCCAATTCTTGCTGCAAATAGAAGCCAGCTGAGAAGGAATATTTTTGATTAATGCACAGCTTTTCTGAAGAACTGTTCTATGTAATTCCTTGTTTCCCTATTCTTTCCCCACCCCACAAGTAAGGTATTTATCCAGAGTACCTCTACAGATATAAATGCTTCAGATGGTATTTAAAGGCTAATACTTCTGCCTCTTGATGGCTGCAGGAGCAGTCTGTTTCCAATGCAAAGGCGGGACTGAGCTCTCTTATCCCTTCAGTATTCGCCCATGCCTGCTGTGGCCTGTGGAGCAGAAGGCTATCTGGAGCGGCACTGCTTTGGGCATGGCTGTGGATCAGGGCGTGTGAAACGGAGTCACTCAGCAGCACTGGTTTTGTGAACTCCTTGTTGTTTCTGTGGTGGAGGAAGAAACAGAATCTGGGAGGAGCTTCAATGTACATGGCAATTAAAAACAGAAGTTTATGCTTGTCTGGTGATTTATTACACGACTTGCAGTAACCTAGAGCAAAACCAGAAATGAGTTACCTGAATTACAGTTCATTTTTGTCTTGATGTTGTGCCGACTCTTGCTATTCAAGTGGGGTATAAAAGGTTCTGAAATGTTCTCGTGCTGGACTTCCAAGGTCAGCTGAGAATGGCTATTCAAAGAATCATGGATAATAGAATATCCTGAGTTGGAGGGGACCCACAAGTATCACCAAGTATCATATCATCATAGTATCATAGTATTGTGCGAGTTGGAAGGGACCTTAGAGATCATCGAGTCCAACTCCCGGGATTCGAGCCCTCTGTGTAGCAGAGCGGCACTTCTACCCCCTGCTCCACAGGGGGGATTCGAACCCGGGCCCCCTGGTGTTGCAGACGGGAATTCTACCGCTGCGCCACCGGGGCACACAACTCCTGGCTCCACACAGACCACCCAACATTGAAACTCTGTGTCTGAGAGTGGAGTACAAATGCACCTTGAGCTCTGGCACTCCCTGTGAGGAGCTGCAGCCACCATCAGGCCTCCCCTCAACACAGGGACCTCACCTGCTCTTCATACATCTCGCACTCCTGGTCCTCCACCATCTTTGGTAACCCTCCTTTGGACACTCTAACATTTTTGTCCTGCTTACATTTTGGTTCCCAAACCTGCATGCGGTGTTCAGGGTGAGGCTACACCATCATCTTTGTGTCTGGCTGCTGGAATGAAATGTGGTAAAGTCAAAACGCATTTACTGTTGTCCTGCCGACATGCTGTGTGCAGGTAGTTGCCAGCTGTAGGCATCAGGAGTGGTTCGTGTCTAGGGGACAGGGTGGTCTCACTCCAATGATCGCTATTAGGGCAAAGCTCTATGAATAGAGCCAGCTAAAAGCATCTCAGTGAAATATCTTCCTGTTGAAAAAGGATTTGCCGCCAAGTGGACTGCCATGGTGACCGTAGCAAAATTCATGGAAATCAGGAAGCTTCCTGGAGCAGGCCAGGCTGATTTCCTCCCAGCAGACAGGGTGGTGACCTCCTGGGGATGTGCCTTTGTGGTGCTCTGTGGGACCCTGTTGGTGCAGCTTTTGACACTTGGGATGACTCAAAAAAGGTTGATGGAATTAAGAAGCTTTTTGTTTCTTTGTATTTTATTTTATTTTATTTATTATTATTACTTTTTTTTTAGAGCTGAATGGATCAGGGTTGAAGTTTTAAATAACAAAAATAAAGCGAATCCAGTGAATCAATTCCAGGTTGCCTCTTATTCCAATTGACTACATGCATGAATTTATTCTGGTTCCAGCATGGTTAAGTTGCAGAGGGACCTTGTAAATAAGTTATATTTAATGAAGGGTAAGTGGGATGATTGGGACTATTCAGGATATATGTTTTTCTTTTCTTTTCCTTTTCCTTTTCCTTTTCCTTTTCCTTTTCCTTTTCCTTTTCCTTTTCCTTTTCCTTTTTCTTTTTCTTTTTCTTTTTCTTTTTCTTTTTCTTTTTCTTTTTCTTTTCCTTTTCCTTTTCCTTTTTCCTTTTTCCTTTTCCTTTTCCTTTTCCTTTTCCTTTTCCTTTTCCTTTTCCTTTTCCTTTTCCTTTTCCTTTTCCTTTTCGTTTTCCTTTTCCTTTTCCATTTTCTTTTCCTTTTCCTTTTTCTTTTCCATTTTCTTTTTCCTTCTGACAACAGAATAAAATAAGGGGAAAAAAAAGTCCTGGGTTGATATCACACAGACATCATAAATCAGTTCCCGTGGCTGTTTTAATTTAGCAAGGCTTTTCTATCCCTGCATCACCGTTGCATTGTTTACGCAGGAAAGAAGACACAGCAATAAACAAACACAAAGACTTGGGGCTGGTGACTGCCTGAGTATCACTTAGCAACATCAATATTTTTGTGCGCAAATAAAGGTCTCCTGCACAGTGCATACTGCAAGTGTGTGTGTGTGCATTTGTGTGTGTGTGTGCCTCTGCAGCGCTGACCTTGTGCGCAGAGGGATCGGTTTGTCGGTGATTGGTCACTCCTTAATTTGGATGTCTAGACATTTCAGTCCGAGAGAGTGAAAGGCAGACATCTAAAGACGTGAGAAGAGAGTCTAAGGGACACCAGGACCTTAAAATAATTCCCCAGCAAATGGGCAGTGTGTTTTGTTCATTTTAAAAATATATGTTGTAAGTGATTGAATGGAACACATGGCTGAAGGATTTGTTTTTTTATTATTGCTATTAGTTAACATTCTTCTTTTCTTGGATCTTTCCGTGACTGCGATATAATCAGATAGAGCTTCCTATCTTCCGTGAGTGTGATAGTTAATATAATGATTCGTCGTCTGGCTTTGTGGAAGTGGGTTTCCTTCATTTGCTGAGGATCAGAATACATAGGAAATAAATGAACTACGTTAAAATGAACTATCAAATTTTAGTTTCTAATGTTAAGGTATAGTCAGACACATTATTACATAGAATGTTCAGATGAAAAGGAAATTATTATCCATATCTCCATTTTATTTGACACCTCTCCACAGACACGTGAGCATGTTTATATCCCCTATGTGAGAAGCAGAGATAGAAATCCCTACCAAGTGCAGGAACCTGCAGCTCCCACTGCTGCCCCTGGGCATCAGATGTTTGCAGGGCATTAGCCCCATGTTTGTCAATGGCTTTGGTATGCACATCCGTTTAAAATAGCCCAAATTTTCAGCTGTCCTTTAAGTATATGTGGAGCAAATGATCACCAGAGTGTTTGTGTTTGGCATATTAGATGTTTGTATAAGGAGTTACAATTTACTCTTTGGATAAATCACTTGAATTGAGGAAACTGTATCTATTACCTTAAGTATATATATTTTTTTTCTGAAATAATAAGATCTGGAATGCAACAGAGCTTGAAAGAGTCATTAATATTCTTTGGGGATCTATTTTAGTTTTCTTTGGTTTTAATCCTTTCAATCATAAATCCCAGAAAACAGCAACTGGTTCTTGAAGCCACCAGCATTCAGAGACCAGCACTCAGCAGCCTCACTGCCACAGCAAAGCCTTTAGAAAACCTTGTGACATAGTTGGATTTCAGTGCTGGTCTGCTCTTCTGTATCAGAAAATTCCTGTGTGGGAATAGCTATAGCATTACAGAGAAACTTCTAGACCCCTACAGGTGTGCCTGCCGTCTATGCTGGTGTAAACTGTAGGTAAGGATCATACCTTAACTGCATCAAGTATGCTTGTGCGGAAACAGACCAAACTTTATAGCTGGTCTGCATGGCTGGGAAGATTCCCAGCAGAGCAGAATGGTGGCCCCGCAGGGCTGCAGTGATGTGACACTCAGCTCCAAACCCGTGTGAGCAGAGCACTTCCGAATAATAGATTGTTTTGAAGTAAGTATTTGCTTTAATTCTGTGAGGAAATCACACATCTTGAATGGCTTCAGGTTGTTGCTCCTACTAAACTTCCCCATTCCTTTCAGAATCTTGTTTTTCTCTTCCTTTGCTAATGTTTGTCTCAAATACACCTAGTAAAGTAGCATTACCTACTGAATTCTGTCTCAGATAGAGTTGTTTACTAGGTAAAATAATCAGCAGTGGGGTTCTCCATTACTGGACTACCTTTTACTGTGTGTTACCATGTTAAAATGTTTTGTTTGCAGCATTGCCTGCTAGCTCTTGCAATCTTACTGCATTTTTTCCACACTATAAGTGTTTTTTTTCTGCATTTTTCAACTCTGAGATGCTAGTGATTTTCTTAAGAATCTCAACTTTAATCATAACACATAACGGCAAGGGAATTAATGCAGAAAACCTCGGTGAGATATTGAGGAAGGGAAGGTGATACCTGTCTTAAACAAAACTGATTCCTCCCACACTCGTGCTCCTACCAGTTACCTTCCCACCCTCAAGCCTCCGTTCCCTCTAGGTCACCTCTAGGTGGGATCGGCTGTGTGCACCTGGAGGATGAGGAACATCACCTGCCAAGTCCTTATCACGTCGCTTCAATTCTGCTTGACTGGTGATGACGACTTGTTTTTAGGGTAGATCTTCTCTGTCCTTCGGGAGTCAGGCATGTTACTGTGGGCTGTCCTTTCACTTGTGAATCTTGCTTACTCTAGCCTAGATGAATATTAGTTTGCTGCACATTTCCTACTCTGGGGCTCACTGCCATCCTCCTGCTGTCACTGTGTAGAACTGCTAATCCATCCTGCAGACATCTAGGGCAGGGGCCTTCTGATGCTGATGCAAGCACCACATCCCTTGGTGCTTACCTGCTTGATAGCTGCCAATCACGTCCCTGGTTATAAAGCAATATAGTTTTTCCAAGTTTTTTTCTGTTGCCTTTCCTGATGCATTTACCCACAGACATTTCTGTTCAGACCAGCAAAATATTGGTGCTACAAATGCTGCCAAACAGCAATACCGAGATTCTAGTAAGATCTATTTTTAACCATGACTTCAAAAAGTACCAATTAAGATATCAGTTGTTTTTTTTTATTTTTTATTTTTCCTAATAATGCTGTAATGTCGTGATTTTAAATCTGACCGCCATTTCCATTTGGCTTGTCTGTAATTTTGGGTTCCCGGTATTGCAGCTGAAACAGGCCAACCAGGACATTCTAAAACATTATGTTTTCATGTAGTCTAGACATATATTCACAGAGGGTTTAGCCATGGCTGAGGGTCTGTGTAGGTCCCACATAATTCAGATGCTGCTACTTTGGGGACAGTCTTAGAGCTCACCAGCCCTAAAAACAATACATGATTTTTTTTTTTCATTTATTGGCCATGCTGACGAAACTGAGCAGTTCCCACCTTGTGCACTTACTTTGTTTTATTCATTCCTGTGCTTTGCTGGCACTAAAGGCTGGCTTATAATTTTTCTATCCACCTTGCTGCAGGGCAGTACCAAGTTTTCTGCTACCACAAAGAATGGAGATAATATCTATAAACACCTGAAAGGTGGGTGCAAAGAAGGTAGAACCAGGCTCTTTCTAATACAGGGGCAAGGGCTTTCCAAGAGCCTAATGATTGGAGTCAGTTAACACGCACTTGCACAGGAGGCTCCCTCTGAACAGCAGGAGCACTGCTGTGCAGTGCAGGTGACGGAGCACTGGCACAGGCTGCCCAGAGGCTGTGGGGTCTCCTCCATGGAGATCTCCAGAAGCCACCTGGCCATGGGCCTGGGCACCCTGCTCTGGGTGGCTCTGCTGCAGTGGGACTGGGACCAGGAGACCCAGAGGGCCCTGCCTGCCTCAGCCATGCTGGGATTCTGTCATTCCATCAGTAAGACAACACAGCGAGTATCAAGAACATGTTCCTCAGCCTGAGCCATGATTCTTATATATCTCCCCAGGACCATTACAACAGGAAGCAAGTACTGAATACATACCCACTGCCTGTAGTGCAAC
Organism: Excalfactoria chinensis; assembly: GCF_039878825.1. NCBI lineage: Eukaryota > Metazoa > Chordata > Aves > Galliformes > Phasianidae > Excalfactoria > Excalfactoria chinensis. The sequence goes on from NC_092826.1 coordinate 50,508,014, forward strand.
GTCCTAATGTTCGTAAGCTTCCATTAAGGTCACTTGTTCTTAGATCTTTGGAGACATATTGCTAGATGTTATTCTCTCCTTTCAGACAATAGTGCTGAAATTTGAACCGACTGAAAATTCAATTCAACAAATGGTATTCTTTCTAACTGGACAGCTTTAATTTGTACTTTTCTGTTTGTTAAAGTTACATTTTATGTTAACAGACACTTCATTCTTGTGAGCATTTACTAAATACATAAAGCGTTCCCATATCAGGTCCTTTGACAAAGTATCATCTGAATGAGCTCCACATAATAGTTTTAATTCCAATCGCTCTTTTCTGTGAGGAAGACATTTCTTTTTCCCTCTTCCTGTCTGTAGTGTTCCCAGCAGTGCAGTAGCCAGGATTTGATTTCTGTCAGAAATGATACTGCTTCAGTCTTGTCTCCGTACATCTCCTGAGGGAGGTTGGAGGGTGGTTATCCTCTGGCTGGTCTGGACCCGGTCCAGCATTCGATGAGAATGCAAATCCCCTTGAAAGCAGACACCTTCTCTGCAGCAATACTGCCTTTATCCTGCGTATGCTTCAGGAAGCTTATGATAAGTTTATATTTGCATGGAAATGCTGTTCTTTTTTAAAGGCGCCCAATCTTCTGCTCTTCTGAAGTTTAACAGATGTTCCTAATTCTTTCTTTTCTAACAAGAAAATTGAATAAATATAACCTGACTCAGGGCCACACCACAGCATTGTAGCAGATTATTGTTAGTGCTTGCTTGAAACAGGAGTTGGATTGTTGAGATGTTTGCTGTAGCTCACATTAATTTGGGGGATTTTTGGATTCCTCACCTTCTTTGGCATGGCACGGGAGTGTGAACTGGGGTTCCTCACACACACTGGGGGTATGGGGGAAGCGAGCATCGTGTGCATTTTGGCAGTGGGGAATGGGTTCCCGTTTTTGAAATGTCAGGCCCAATTCCTGTTCATATTGGAAAGACTTTCTGCCCTTTCACAGCAAAGCAGGTTGAACTTAAGGTGATGTTAAATCAGTTATTCTCTCCCAATTCAAGTATTCTCATTCCAAAATAACCATTAGCTGTAAGCCCACAAGGAGATGGTTGGCTGTGCAGTCAAAGGACGCGGCTATTCCGGTACACTGCGGCTAACGCCGATTGCTGACATAATAAGGCGGCTATAAAAATCAGCTGAATCAAACTTCCCTGCACACGAACCCGTCTGTTGATTGCACTGTTGTCACTCCCTTAACAACTGTCACCAAGTTTTGTTTCCCCGTCCTACAACTCTCTTCTATTCAAGGCTGTCTGTAATGTTTCCAGAAAAAGAAACCTCAGTGAAAGGCGGCTAGGGCTGGATGCTGGGGCTTCCCAGAGCCCCTCATACCTTTGCCTCTGCTCCCCAGCAGGTGTCACTGACAGGGAAGGGAACAAGAAGGGGTCCCGCACCCCTGCTGCCCACTGCCCCCACTCCTGGACACTGGCAGAAGGCCTAAACCCTGCCAAGGATGGGGTCCCTGAGAAGGTCCCAATGTCACTAAGCGTTTTTATTGAGTAAAAGTCCAATGTCTTGTGATCTAGATAGGTGAGGCAAAAGAGGGACTACAGTGGTATCTGACTTTGCTTGCTATAGTTTGCTTCCTTCCTTCCTTTCTCAGTGTGTGTTTCATTGTTTCAGTCTCTGGCCAGCCAGGCCTGTCCGTGCATCACCTCATTGCCAGTGGTGCACTGCCATACCATCCCAGAACTGTCTCAGCTCATGCACATGTCCTCCAGGAGCTGCCTTCCCCTTCTGCAGCTCATTGTGGAGTCCAGGGTGCTGCTCCCAAGCTGACAACCACCTCAGCTGCTCCTGCCATGACATGTGCTGGGCTGAGCTGCTGGGTGAGCACTGAATTCCTTGTCATTTATCACAGTGGGTATTTTCTTCTTGATAAACCCTTTCCAACTAATAGTAGTTGTAGAACATTCAGAGTAGATTTATAACATTGTCCAGACATGTATCTGTTAGGCAAATGGGCTGCATTTAAAAATGTAACACCTAATGCGCTTACATTAGCCAGATTTTTAGGTGTTTTAATTTTGTGTAGACAGAGTACCTTGTGGTTTACAGTTACGAGCAGTTCATGGCTCAACCTGTTGTTTGGCTTTAGAAGACTGTGTGACTTGTGTAAGTCTTGTGCCGAAGATGTCATCTCAGTGAGTATCAGCTCAGCCCTGAAGTCCTCTGTGGCCCACTTTTCAGAAATGATGAGGATCCACTGTTTCCTCAGTAGTCCATGGGAAACAGAATGATCAGCATCTTTGAAAAGCAACCCTGTACTATAGAAGAATCATCCTTCTTTTTTTTTTTCCATTTGATGTGAACATATGTGAACACGAGACTGATAGAGTACGTGGCTCTGAGCTTGCCTCGAGCTAGCTGAGGGGCTCAAAAGGATAGAGGCACAGTAGAAGTTAGTAGCACGGAGCCAGTGGCGTCCCTGCAAGAGTCTCTCTGGCGGTTATTGTGAAGGGGCACTTTTTCGACTTTCAGTAGAGGTTTAGATGTTGACTTTTAATTGCTAGTAAAAAGTCGAACAAAGTTTTAAGTGTTGTTTTGTTTTGTTTTGATAATTTTTTAAGGACAAGAGGAGGGTTTCGGAAATTATTCTGGTTGTATGTTGAGGTAATCTTCAGAGAGGTTATGAAGGTGAGATGCTTGAACAAGGCAAACCTTTAGGTATACCAGTACATATTCATCTTGCAGTATGAAATTGCTATGCATGATTAAAAAACAAAACAGAAGAAAAAAATAGGAAGTCACTGTAGATAGATAAGAAGGTATTACAACCTTCTGCATGGATTAGAGGAAAGGGCAGAAAAAAAAGTATGGTGCTGTGCTCTGCTGTGGTGTGGCCTCACTGTGAGTAACGCATGCAGGTTTGGACATAAAACTATTAGAGACCTTCCAAAAGAGAACTATGAAGATGTTGAAGGGTGTGGAGGCCAGGTTGTATGAGGAGCAGCTGCAGTCCCTGCGTTTGCTCAGGGTAGAGCAGAGGAGCTGATGGAGGGCTGATGGAGGCCTGATGGCGGCTGCAGCTCCACAGAGGGCGGAGGGGCAGCGCTGGGCTCTGCTCTGTGTGACAGCGACAGGGCCCGAGGGAACGGCATGGAGCTGTGCCAGGGGAGGGGCAGCTGGGGGCTGGGGACAGGTGCTGCACCACAGGGCGGTGGGCATGGAATGGGCTGCACAGGGCTGTCTGTGGGCATGGCCCCAGGTGCCAGAGTTCAAGGAGTGTTTGTACTCCACTCTCAGACATAGGGTTTGAATGTTCGGTGGTCTGTATGGAGCCAGGAGTTGGACTCGGTGATCCTTGTGAGTCCCTTCCAACTCGGGAAACGTTGTTTTTGTGAGTCTGTGAAAAGCAAGGAGTGCACCTGTGTTGTGCAAGGCAAGGCACACTGTGTTTATGGCTTCTCCAGAAGTCAGTCTTTTGAAGCAGCATAGACATGACCTTGAGTTCTCTTCCTTGCTTTGCCACTTGCCTTCAGCTAGCGTTCAGCCAGTGGGTTTAACTCTATGCCTCTTCCTCTAGTTACCCTTTGCCTTTAATGGCCACAGAAACTAAATTATTTATGGCATACTGATGTGTGTGAGCTGCAGTTTGAGCCAAGACTCATATATGCTGTGTTTCCGCATGCAGCAACCCCAGCATGGGGATTGCCTGACTTTGATACCACTGAATTGGAAAAACTTTCTCAGTGCTTTGTGTGTCTGCAGGGGTTCTGTGTAGGTACAGAGGTATTGTAATAACCACCTTATCTCACAGCTGAGGGAGGGCATCCGCACTGTTCAGGGGACTGTTAGAGGGCTGGAGTTGCTGAGGATACTGGCACACCTGGCATTTTCAGTTGGTTTGCAGTTCCTCAGTCTGCATACTTAGCCAGTTTCTGTCCTGCTTGGTCAGATTTATATCTAAGCTGTTTTCACTGTTATTCAAAGGAAGTAATTTTATGGGAAAAAGCTTTCTGTACTCTCAAAGAAGTAATTTTACGGGGAAAAGATTTCTGTACTCTCCTTTTCCATTCTCATTTTGGATTTGTTAAAGATTTGAAATGATGGATGAAGCCTCTAATACGGGGATGCTGGTGTACTTACATGACAATATTGAGCCACCATATAACACAAAGAAAGTAAGATTCACAAACCCAATTAGTGGGAATAATTGTGTTTAGAACTGTTTAGAATTATGTTCTTGTAGTTTTTTTTCTGCCGTTCTCTATAAAGTGCTTTCACAGAGCAGTAACTATCACAGCCTGTCATGGCAGTGCCAAATAGACATAGAAGAGCTGGATGAACTTCTAACAGAGGTGCAGAGAAGAGTAAGACCAGACTGGATTGCTTTTAAGCCTTTATAGATAACACTATCCATTGCCATGCTACTTAGGTCATATTTCTTCCCATCTAATGTTTTGTCTTTGGTAAGATTTAACTTCAAACTGGTGATGACTTCTGTCACCAAAAAGCTTGGGGAGTAGGGAGGAAACAACACAAAAATGAAAGTAGAAATGTAATTTCAAGCCTGTCTTAAATGTCAGTATTCATTCTTAATAGAGCTTGCTTTAACTTGTGTGAGTTCTATTTCTCGTGTGGGTCACTGCAATATTTAAGTGTATTGAATTTCATGCCCTTTGCTTAGGGATGTACGTTAACACACAGTGTGGAGTAAATGTAAGCATAACTGCTATTCTGTCTTCACTAACTGTATTTTTGTTTAGGTGCCTTCTTAATCTCTTCCTTCCAACCCCTTTAGTTTCAGTCATGTGGAACCCATAAGGGCCATGTCACCCAGCCTGTATGGCAACAGTTTTCCCTGGCACACTGGATATGGTCTTCAATACCAAGGTCAGAAAGACTGAAGCCCAGAACTTGGGGGGTGATTGCTCTTAGTGAAGTGTGGCCCCATTTAGATTGTTCAGAGATTCTGGAAACCTTTCTTCTTAATTTTGTTAATATACTCGCTTTCAGTGTAATCTCATCTCACATCCATCTGAAACACAATACTGACTAATCTTTTCATTTGCTTAACCTGTTTACTAAACCCTGGTTTTCCCAGAGCGCTGAGGAGAACACATGAAGGTGACTCAGGTACAGTTTAAGAATATAGAGCAGCCAGCTGCTGGAATAAAGGTATTGAATATAGGAAATAGGAGCTGTTTACAGCAATTTAATCTAGTCTGTCTAACTTTGTGTAGAAGGTGGATAGAGAGACCTTGTGTAACAGGGAAGTGTTGTTCAGCATGGGAATGGTGAGCTCTTGGGCTGCTCTGCAGGAGGTGTGGAGATGTGGTACTCCATTCCCCTTCTGTCCTCCCATTTTGAAGCAGACGTCACTAAAATAAGAAACACCAACCATGTGAAATTCTTCGAAAGCTTTCACATCAATGTGCAGTACATAAAGAGGCAAGGGCTGGCAATTTCTTTTTCTTCGTGGACAGCTTTACTCTCTCTTTACTTGAATAGCTTTAGATTGCTGCTCCAGATTGAAGGTGTTCCAATAATCACATTAATGTATAGGCTGAACTCGAAGACCCATGTTTTCACTTTGTTACAGATATCTTAAAAATGAACTTTTAAGAATGAGATTGGTCTTATTTCCCTTAAACAAAGTACCTCAGGAAGAGGTGATTAAAATCTATTTGTCTAGTTTAATCCATTGATTTTAAATGGTGTGTCTTTCCCTTGTGGAACTATGTTTTTTGATAATGTTTTGATCAAAGGTTACCCGTGAAACTTGGTACTCCTAACAAGAGGGATCAGGAAACTTTGGCGTTTGTGAAAGATATGGGTATGAAATAATATAAGCATGTTCTTTCAAGGAAGTTTACTCAGTTTTGGTTACTGTTTGTTTTTCTAGTTTCAGAAAACTTCTGCTTCACCTCCCGTTGCTGTTCTATAGTTAAGAAGGATTCTGTAGCGCAGGCTGAATGTATCAGTAATGTTTATGTGCTTTTATACTTTTGTTAGTGCTTCCATTATTATCAGTTTCTCTCATCATTCTGTGCAATTATTGCTCCTCGTATTCTCTACCTTATGGGAATCAATCAAGGCAACCACCATGTTCTTTGTTCCTGGTTCTGCACCTGCATGCATACACAAACATGTGCTTTTTATTTCTAGCTGAAAATATTATTATTTTTTCTGGAAGGACTTTAAGAAGTTGAGAGACTCTATGACAAAACAGCCGAGGTGCAGCTCGCACAACTGAATCTCTTGATAAGAACTGCTTTCTTTGCTTGAGTGGACACACAGTGTCCATCACACACAATCAGCACACGGATATCCAGTGCAAATGTTGCGCTTATTAGAAAAATAGGGACGTGGTGCTGAAAACTGAACAAGCTTTCAGCTTCACTTAATTAGCAGTAATTGTGTTCGTTCTTTGGTGGCTTGCCTTCAGTAGCCTGCGAGTGCCTTTTCTGTCCCCTCAAAATTTTCTCTTCTATGAGCTGCACCCTTACAGACGCTTTGAACTTGTGGAAGTGGCAGGGGCAACTTTCGGAAACATGTAGCTGCCAAGCTGCCTGTGATGTGAACTTAAAATAGACCCGACTGGGAAAAGCAGGGAGGACTGTCTCCAAGTGCCGCTCTGCATGTCAGGACTGTTTTTGCTTGATCTATATCGGCTGGTGAAGCTCTTTGTGAGCAGAAGAAAGAACCTCACCCCCACCCATTTCCTCTTTTCAGGCTATTTCGGTCTCGCTGTGAAGTTCTCAGTGTACTTTCTCAGCCAGAGCAGCATTGTGAACTCCTTCTGGTAAATCACATTTTCTGGCTGGGTGGGTGGGGAGGACTGTAGGGGGAAGGCAGGAATTCATCTTCAAACAGTTCTTGTTTGCTTGTTTTTTTTCCCTTTGTGTGTGCGTGTGCTAAGAAAATATTCACAATTCCATTGAATGTCAGAAGGTTACAGTGTAATTATTTTTGGCCAAATCCATATTCATACTTTGCCACGTTGCGCATTTACCCAGATAGCTTTCAGTAATGCTAGCAGGTGTTATGGACATTTCCTCCTTTCTGGATTAAGGAGTCGTTACATTTAATGAAGAGCTACTCCCAGGAAGAAGTATCTGGATCTTAGGGAATTCACAGAATATTTGAGCGAAGTGTTCTTATTAATGAGTGTTTGAAAAATATCTCCGCATCAACATACATCACTGATCTATTTCTGTAGGGAAGCAAGAGCCTGATTCTTTTTATTTATTTATTTTTTTCCTTCTCTTAACCTTCTACCAGAATGAGTCAGTTGTTTTCACTGAGGTTTTCGTCAACTTCAGCCACTGCGGAGTCCAATTTTCCATGTGAGAGAATGGATGTAAGAGTCCTCCTGTCCCTAAGGTTGCTTACGTGTTCCAAGAAAAACACCTAGAGCAGAACAGAAACCTGGGAAAGATTTGGAAAGTAACACACTCTTGGATTACTCTGCATAGAAGAATCTGAATGACGGAAAAATTCACGTATCGGTGACAGAAAGAGATTGGAAGGAGAGTCGGAAGGATTTTACTGTTTGTTAGGTTATCATAGTATCATAGTATTGTGCGAGTTGGAAGGGACCTTAGAGATCATCGAGTCCAACTCCCGGGATTCGAGCCCTCTGTGTAGCAGAGCGGCACTTCTACCCCCTGCTCCACAGGGGGGATTCGAACCCGGGCCCCCTGGTGTTGCAGACGGGAATTCTACTGCTGCGCCACCGGGGCACACAGCGTTGGGGGATTTTTGCTGTTTTGTGCAGTACTGCAGGATCCTGCAGTTGCTCAGTTTCTTAAAGCGGTTTCTACTTGAACCTACTGAAAGCTGAGCAGTCCAGAGAAGGAGGCACTGCTGTTCAGTGCAACTTGTTCTTGGTGTTGTGAATATTAGCTTAATCCTCGGGAACGTTTGGTTGAAAGGCTGTACTTGGTGAAATGTAAGAAATTTCCAGAGGCAACCCTGAAAAATATTCCTCTCTGGGAATGGAAAAAATGAATGATGTGATTTTTCTGTTCTCACGAAGTTTAAAAATCAAGAACAAATTGGGAAGCGATTATTCATTTCTTCCTGCATCATCATAACTCGTCCCAGCAGGAAGGGGGAAAAAAAAAGGAAAGAAAGAAAGAAAAAAGGACTTGCATTCACTATTCAGAAATCCTTTGTAGTCTCCTGCTCCTTCCTCAGTCACAGTGAGGTCATTCAGCAGTATCTGACTTCTCAGCATAGGCTGTTATGTTGTGTTGTGCATTGTAAAGCTATCAGTCTTTCGACTGTGTGTATATCCCTAACAGGTATGTTTGGGGATTATTTTAAAGGTGAATGAGTATTTTCTGGAAGAACCAGTTGTCATCGCTTTGTCCCCAGATTTGTAATTTTGTTATTGGGAAATGTCTTAGTTCGGAGTGTTGAGTTCATCTTCTGTGCTTAAGTGAGATCTGAAGTCTTTTGGGGTTGAGTTCTGAGACAAAAGGGACTTCTTAACTTTACATTTCTACATCACTTATTCTTGGCGTTGTTTAGTCTGTACTAAAATCCTAGGTAAAAGCCCAGGTTTTCCTGTGAATATATGAGGATATTTTCAGTTGTAGTAACTTGGAGTCAGCCCTGGCAGCGGTGTGTTCTCCCAGGCTTTTATCTTGTCCCATCTCTTCCCTGAGCAGAGGCACACTGCCTGGCACAGCGTATTATTTTCATGGCAGCGTCAGCTTCTCCAGCCCCTCTTGCTGTTTCTTCAGTCGCCTGGTAGCATATTGCTACTATTTTTCTCAGAAGTAAGTCCTCAAATCTTCCTCATTTGTCTATGCACTGAAAATAAATTACATTTTGTTTAGTCCTCTCTACCACCATCATAAAGTGTTTGGGACACCAGCTTGCTGTTTTTTTTTTTTTCCCCAGAATTCATAAAGTTGCAGCAAAAAAAAAGCAAACCCAAATATTTTTGGGGACGAGTTAGAAGAGTAGTCCAGCCTGGGCTTCCAAGCCTGACTTCCCCACTATAACTTGTGTTTTTCCTATTTGGCTAGCAGGCCTAAACCTGGAGTGAAATGTACTAGAGTTAAGTTGTCTCAGAGCTGGCTGCCAATGTTTTGTTTTGGTTTTAATTCCTTTGCTACTAAAAATTTCTTCTGCAACCTCCTGCCCTTGAGTTCTAGCAGTAAAGAATTTAAATAAATAGCATTTTCCTTTTGGGATGGGGGTATAATTTGTTAGAGGTCAATCCAGAGACCTTCATGGTTGTGTTTTAGGGAGCCCAGGCCCAAAATACCATTGAAAAAAAAGAAAAAAGAAAAGTTATTTGAAACAGCTCCTTGTAAGTATTTCTCTAGCAGCGTGTTTTCTCATGTTGGCTGATGGAGGAGAGTGGCTGCTGGGGGTTGGGTAAGCAAGGGGAAACACATGGGGTTTCTTTCAGCGGCTGTGGGAAGAGTTTCCATCCTAGTGAGCCAAGCACAGACAGCCCAGCCCAGCCCAGCTGATGCTGCTCTCTGAGGAAGGTTGTTGTAAGCAGCTGAAGTGTGGAAGCCCATAAATCCTGGGATGTATCGACGTCTTCGTCAGTGCCAGTCTGAGCACAGGAACATTCTCATTCAGGCGTTGCTCCAGGTGGCCGGGGACAAGGCAGGGTTACGTATTTACAGCCACAGCAGCCTGTTGCTAGAGCCTGTTACCACTGTGCAATAGCCCTGGTTTGTAGTAGCTGGGTCATGACATTGGCATAAGATACTCTGCACAGCTGGGCCCTGCCCGTGCCAGATACCAGTCCCATGGTACGAGCTGACCCAGCTGCACTGAAAGTCTCATTCTTTTCTCTGTTATTTCTTTAGTCAAACAATGCAAAGGGAGGGTTACAGCTAATGCAGGCTCTTGCGCACACGTGCATAAAATACGTCAACATTTAGCAAACACAAGTCTGTTCTTCCTTTCCTTTTCTTACGGCTTCTCCTTAAACATCTGCAGTTGTCCAAGCTGCATGTCTTGCTCTGCTAACAGCAGACAGTGTGTTGAAATAAAAATGAAAAAGGATGTGTATATGCATTAAAAAATATAAATCTCACTTTCTGTTTTGGTTCTGCTTAGGGAAGAGCAATTCAAGCATTGTGGAATAATGCAAGCAGAATGCTTTTCTAATGAGCATCATTTCATTTGAGTCGGAAACACAGAAATACTGAAATAGTGCACATTACACAGGTCAGCAACTAAAGCCCAATTACATACTTACTTGTAAAATGTCCAATTGCAGAGGGCAGCAGTCAGCTTTTTTCTTCAATCTCGAGTGTCTCATAGGTATATATTTACAATTCCTGCACCAGCTTCATAAGCATAAAATGAGCTCCAAGTCTCTTAGTTGCCTTGAGGGTTTTCTAGATTGGGGACAGGCTTTGTTTCCCAAGTTTGAATCTAGTCCAAGAAAGAGGTTTAAAGTATTACTATAAAAGAATAGATATAAAAATGCAATTAATGAGTAAGGGATAATGCTGACAAACAAGTGAAGAAACACTTTTTTTAATCTTCGTTGATGGCAGTCTGAATCAGGATTTAGCTCACAGCAAATTGCCACTCTGAAACATTCAAAAATCATCTGCCAAGCCCTAAAAGAGAGAGAGAAAGAGAGAGAGAAAGAGAAAGAGAGAGAGATAGGGATTTGCTTAAAATAGTGTTGTTAGGAAAAATCAACAAATGACATCAAACCAACAAAAGCTTCCAGTTCTTTTTATTTGTTTACTGGCTTTTTATTTCCTCTTGGGAAACTCTGCAGCCAGATTTTCAGGCTGTCTTCTGCAATTACAGGAACCTGGAAGGATTAGCTTTTAAATGAAAGCCAAGTTTCTCAAGAAGAAACATGACTCCAGGAACTGGGGACTTAGAAGAAAAAGTGCAAATGTCAGAGTATCAGAGATGGCTTCCTTGACGCCCAGCTTTCCCACAGGCCAGGACAGCCACAGTCCTTGACAAAGCGACAAGATGGCGCACAGATGCCGCTGGGAGCCATTTTGCAAGGCCTGGAGGGCAAAGGTGGGACACACTGTGTATTATCAGGCCTGCTAACTCAGGCATGAGGCTTTGAGGGGCAGCACGTAGCAACAGGGCTGCGTCGTTCCGGTCTGTCTCCGCTTTCTGGAAAGCAGCACGGGGCGCGATGTGAGAAAGCAAGGGTGGAGCCGCGCGCTTGCGTGAGCAGCCTCGGCAGGACCGGGCCTGACCCTCTTTGCGCTGAAATCAATGGGCACCTCGCCAGTCCCGTCAGTGGGACCAGGATCCGTGCCAGCAGGGAAAGGGAAGCCAACTGATGAAGCTCCTTCTGCGGCCTGTTCCAGGAGAAGTGTTTTTTATAAAACAGAGTAGCACAGGTGGGTGAAAAGAAGTTGACACCATTAATACAGTTGCTTTCACTCATATCCACAGGGAGGTGTTTCGTAGGCAGCGTGTCTATAGTTCTAGCCCCTACTGCTGCAAGAGTACAGGAGGCTTGGTGGCTGGTTTGGCTCTCCAGGAGAGAAGTTGGTGCTGGTGTTGGGGCTGTGGGACATGAGGAACTGGAGGAGGGGACATCTGGCCACCAGCAGCTCTGTGGCAGGCTTGCCGTGAGGGCAAGGAACATGTTGTTCTCAATACGAGACAGTTGAGAAAGCCCTAGCTTAAAAAAACATAGAAATCTCATCCTAATGACCCAGATCTTCCAAAGCTTTTCCTAACTTCTGTTAGCACTACTCTTATTTCTTAATAGCAATTTTCTTTGCCCTGAGGAATTTAGTAGGTAATGGCGTCTTTACCTTTTTCTCTCCCACAGTGAAGTTTTTGAGGTGATTCTTTTGTTTCTGAAGAGGGCTTTCTGGATTGTTTGTTTAAGTAGAAGTAGAAGTAGGTCAACTATTTTGTAACTGCACTTTTGCCTTTAAAAGCAAATCACATTAAAAGTGATCCTTCGTATTTCTCAGTGTGTGTGCCAGCTGTGTGTAATTTTAGCTTGTGATAGTTGTGATGGGTCATTTTGGGCAAGGGAAAACAAACCCTCTGGAAATCAGTGGTAAGAGCAGAGTAGGAAAACAGCAAAAGTGCATGAAATTATTTCCTAAGAAACTTAGTGTTCCAGTGAGATATTGGGAACCCTGTGTGTAGGACAGTTACGGCTCCCAACAACTGTGTTCTGAAAACTGCTTACCTTACGCAAGGGCTGCAAGCAGAACTGTTACAGTGGATGGATGTCTGGATGTCTGAAAACACATTCTTATTATGTTACCTGGAAAGCTCTTTGGGTATCAAATCTGCTCATATTAATCACATCCACACTGTTAAAGCAAACTCAAGGGTAAAATTTACAGGCTTGGCATTGCTCAGACAATAAAGCCGTATGATTTACTGGTAAAATTTTGCCTCATTCCTCCAGCACTGTTAATTTTTGTTGATCTTGAAAGCCACAAGGTGTTTTTCCAAAACTGACTGCAGTGACAGTGTTGAATGTCTTGAAAAACAAGTCTTACTTGTAAAGGGAAGATGATCAGTAACTTTTTTGCTATACATCTAAAAATTGCTCAGCATATATTTCATAGAATAGAATTGTAGAATCAGAATCCTTAAGAGTTAGAAGGGACGTCTGAAGGCCATCTGGTCCAACTCCCCTGCAGTGAGCAGGAACACCACAGCTACATCAGGTTGCTCAGGGCCTAAGCCAGCCTCACCTTGAACGAACCTCTCCAACCTTTCCAAGCTTGTTGGGGAGATCCTTTCAACTTGTACACAGATATTCTCTTAGTTGATGACTGCACTGGAAAATGTAGGTTTTCAGTGAGGGCTGTGCACAGATCACTCTCCTAACACATACAGCTGTGCCCACAGAAAGTGGATGGTAGAGGTAATGATTTTAAAACATTTTTTTTTTCACTGGTGTATCATATTGCTTTCAAGAAGCAGGTCTAAACTATATTGTCTGAAGAACTTTGTGCTCATACAGGCGGTGTGGGAATAAGAGACAATTCCTGCATAACTTTGTGAACTGTTTTTGTGTGCTCTCATGCTAAGTATTTCCAGTTGCCAAGTGGGCTTGCTTGCAGAAACCCTTGCCTGCCCTACTTTGACCCAAGCGGTACCAATGCAATGTCTTTTTAGGAATAAATTGATTTAAGTTAGCATATTCCTTGTCCTGATGAGCTAAAGAGCATTTCTTAAAACCAGTGCAATTGGCAGAATATAAACTGCAACCCAGTCTGGATTTGATGCCTTTGGACCCTGTGTTGAATGGGTTTCTTCAGCCTGGAGGACCTCATGGTTTTGGTTCTGTGAAGGGATGATACAGGTTGTGTGCAATGGTGCAGGAGGCAGTGTATGAGGAAAAATGACTTAGGTAGTATTGTAAGGGCTGCTGAGGTCATCTGAGAAGATTCAGAAAACTAACACAATCTGAATGCCCAGGGCTCTCCTCTGTTTCATTTGGTGCTCACTACACTTCCTTCTGCCCCACACCATCACTGGCTCGTGTCAGAAATGCAGGGTGAGCAGTACCAGCACTGTTAAACCTAAAGTGTTGATACAGTTTTATTTTTTCTGACCCTGCAGCTTTGAAGTGCGGTGGTGCATTGCATGCAGAGCCGTGGTCCTTATACTGCCCCTTCCTTGCACCCAGCGACCTCAGTGAGCTAGCAGTGTTAAGGAAAACAGTACAACATTTCCCAATTCCTCTCTTGGTGTTCAGAAGAATTTTTAGGATCTTTTCCTTCTTTGTGGCACAGAGGTGGTCATCCGCATGGATTTACTGAGTGTGGTACAGGGGAGTTACGAAGGAGGTATCTCTTGCCTTTTTGTCACTGCGCTGGCACCTTTTATGTTCCCAGTGCTGTGGTGCCTCTCCAATTTCCTGTCTCTAGTTGCCAGACGATGGGAGTGAGACAGTCAGCAGTGCTGTACTGGGAATGGAGCCAAAGAAGACAAGCAAAAGACGTGAGCAAAATTCTTTCCTAGGGTGAAGCTCTGTTCTGGGGTCTTAGGTTATTGGCTTGGAATGACTGACCCAAGTCTTTCTAGCAATTTGAAGGTGGGTCTTGTAAACTAGAATCCCTCCTGCCCCCTTTTTTTTACACTATTCCATTCCAGCAGTGTTGCCAATTGAGCTAGGTTTAGATTCTGTAAAGTCTGCAGGGCTGTTAAGAAAACCTTGATACTCCTACCTTTCTGTCCTCGTGCTCCACCATGCACTTAGATTTCCCATTTTATCTGCCAACTCATTCTGAGACTAAACTCAATATAAAGCCTCACTCTGCTCCATGTGAACACTATGATCCTGCAGGAGAAAATGCTGCAGTGCAATCTGAAGTGGTGACAGGACTTCAAAGACACTCGGCAACAGTTTGGAAACTATGAAAGTCTGGTATTGATAGCACTGTCTTAGCAGTAACCACCCCAGGTTCTCTGCTGCTGAACCCTTGTGTAAGCTGGAAAAACGCACCATGGCATAGGTACTGCGCAGTGTCTCACAGTGACAGAATTCCATTTTTTCTTAATAGAATTGATCTATTTTATGATCTAGCTCAGCTTGCTACAGGGAAAGCCAGTTGTGCTGCCTGATGGTTTTGAAGTTCCTTAGAAGATCAGCAGCTACTACAGTGAGCTTTGTTCTAGCTAGCGTGCCTCAAGCAGACAGCTGTGTTTTCCACTCTTATCCTGGAGGTTTTTTCCAGATCCTCCTGCCTATTCCCTACAAGTTTTCCTTAGTTGCTGATGTTCTTGCTGGCCCTTTTTCTGATGACTGGCGAGCTGTTACCACATCTCTCCTCTCAGGTGCATGGGAGTAGTAGCAAAACCCAGACCACTTACAGGGACTGTTTTGTCCTGTATTTTGTGATCTGACTCAAACCTGGTTTTTAAGTACTGAACATCAGTTAATGTTATTTTTTAATGGCATGGGAAAGCTAATAGATTAATAGTAAGCCTTTATGCTCATATGATCCAAGGTGGACAGAATTGCGGGTCTTTGTGCATCTGTCTGGAACAGCACTTGTAGGCTGCAAGGTGCTTTATTCCTTTGGCTCCGGAAAGCGTGTTTGCTTTACTTTGAGACCTCACTTGAAAAAAGATTTATCCTAATTTAACAAAAATCCACAATCTGGAGGCAAATGTATGTTTGATTATGACCTAGTGTTTATAGTGTGATCAGTTTTTATTTTAGACAGGACTTTCTTGTGGTAGGATGCATGCCTTGAGGCTGCAGTCTTTGCAAAGCTGGGAATGAAGAAGTTCTACAGAGGTCCTACAAATCAGTCTCCTCCTCTCACTTCCACTGCTGAATTGCTTACATGTCCACAAAGCAACCCTGCTGAGAAAAGCCTTAAGAAAAGAGAAGCAGCTTGTTGCTTGCTTTCTGTCAAGTTGCCACGCTCCTTCTGTATATACACTCTGCTCTACACCAGTTGCAAATTACTACAGTAAAATGCATCTAGAGCTCCAGAAGCTCTTTCTCCTATATGCCTTTGCTCATTAGCATGGCTGGAAGGCTTTTGTGCTACAGTAGTATAGCTCTTCCATTGGTACTGCATTATTATCCATGTCCTTTTGATACTGCGATAGCCTTGGCTGCTAATACATTTCTTCTGGAGAAGAAAGTGAAGGAGTGGAGAAGGAGGGAATTGGATGTCCAGAAATATGAGTAATCTCAGACTTGGAGCCGTGCAACATCACTTGAAGCATTTTCACTGAGGGCTGGGCTCAGAGCTCTGGAGTCATTGGAAGGAAGCTGGAAATGCTTTGCTAGCAGGGAATGTGGAAATGTATGGCAGCATTCTCTCTTCAACACTGGATGAGAGTGGCCCCATCAAAATGAAGAAGTTTTCACTAGTGCTTTCCCTGGATCACATCCATGGCATAGGTCTCTCTGCATGCTATTGTGTGACTGCCCAGCTCCTGCGCTGCACGGGAGTGAGAGTTTCTTTCTATCCCATATCTGAGGTAGGAGATACCTGAGGATAAGGTGAAAGCTGTAGCTCACAAGGAATGATTTGTTGCGTTTCTTCTACGTGGTTTGCTCCACCAAGTTAGTGAGGTTCCTGCTTTATAATGAAGGTACAGTATGAGCCTACACTGGCATGATCTAGCTACCTTCCTACATGCTTGCTTTCATCCAACTTGCACTGTATGAGGAAAGACTTGGCATTGTCTTTCTGCCTTACCAAATCTCCTATTAGTCATGTCTTTGGGAGATGGTGGCAGTTCTTCACCTCCCACGCTTAGCCTAGATACAGTCTTTTACCGGGCTCAGTGTGGATTAAAAGAAAATAATAATTCCTAGTTCTCAGACTTCTTTACCTGTAAATGGAAATAATTCATAAATATTACAGCTTTGTTTGTCTGATGAGAATGTTAGCCTGCGCTACCGTTTTGCTTCCCTTCCCCCTCCTGCTGTTGCAGTAGGTTGAATTGCACCATTTTTAATAAGATTAGAAGCTATTTGCATTTTAAGGTGTTCAGGGTATTAGCTGGCGGTGTGTCAGTTTAGTCTGTCTGAGCTGGCTTTGGTCACCTCCCATAAAGGTTAGAGAGTTCAAAAATATTGTGCCTCGTTGAACTGAGAGTCTAGACATGTCTGGAGAGATCCTTAGTTTTCAGGGTTTGTCTAAGCTTTGTTTCAATAGGGGTGTGAAAGCTGCAAAAAATGACAAGCTAACACAAAGGTTTGAAAGTCATTTGAGTACTGTGTGGGTGAGAAATGCCTGTATCTGTACTCTTTGTCAAGGAACAGTAAAAGGGCGCTCATTGCAAAGAAAGAAAGGAAAAAAGGAAAAAAAAAAAAAAGCACTGTCAAGCAAATAAAAGGCCTTTTATTTGTGTGTAGAAATGGAGAAGGAGTTTGGGTTTGCTCTGAGATTTACTGTAGAAACTGAGGTGTGCCATTCCAACTTGTGCGTGCCAGGCTGTACTCCTCTCCGTACACTCAGCCTGGCGTGTGCAGCCTTCCCTGGATGGGAGCCAGGTGACAGCCTTTCCTAAGGCTTCGTGAGTGAACATAAAGAGCAGAAAATACACTAAGTATTACTCCCGCAGGACTGCACACTTTGCCACTTCTGGATGCCCGGCTGCTGTTGCAGCCATCCTCCATCCCTATGGTGCATGTTCCCTGTGTCACCTCCTTACTCTGTTCCAGCCAAGAAGGCTCTCTCTGAACACTCCTGGTTTTCTGCCTTGGGATAAGCCTGTTCCAGGGAGCCTCATTTGCTCTTTGAGGGTCAGAAAAAAAAAGTCTGTCATCCAAGAACATGTATTCCTGGGGAAGAAGGAAAATGCAACACTGCTTATATGTTAAAAACTGTCTTTTGAATGGTAGAGAGTTAAGTAGGTCTTAACAGAAATTCAGCAATTGCCTGGCCTTGGCAGATGCCACTGTGTATTGTGTGCTATCTGCAAGTGTCCCTGTGTGCTGGGGTCACTGCTCGTGCTGGAGTTTCCCTAAAGCAGTGGTTGAGGATGCTGGGAATATGCCATGGAGATCACCGGTGCAATCACAGACAAAACATCAGACTTTCACGCTGTTTTTTCCCCTCAAATCTCTGCAATTTCTTAACTAGCAGACGAAGGAACTTGGGAAAAGGACAAAAGAACATGAGGAGAATATTCCTGTTGAGATTTCCTCCTGTAGAGAGGAATTAATGCAGAACAATAGCTATTTGCTTTTGCAAGTTTCTAGGGGCAAATTGTATTCTTGACCACTCTTCAGTTCTCATGGTAGCTGGAGTGCTTTAAGGCCCCGATTCCTGGAGATCTATGAAAAAGAATGTCAAGTTTCATTAAAAAATCACAACAAAGTGTGTTTCTAGCCTTCCTGACTGCTCTCTGAATCAGTATGAATAGGCCGTAGTAAACTCCAATGTTTCCAAACATCAGAAAACAACAAAAATGCTGTATTTCTTTAGTCGCGAGATTGACTTCAAGTGGGCAATACTAGAACTGCCAAACCCTCACCATCAGTAACGCACTTGAAGGATTTAACTGCCTCAGCATTTATGTATAATTTGAAGTAAATATGGAGAGAGAGAAGAGCCAGTTTATTTCCTTAGTTATTTAGGCACCATTGGTGATATATTTGTGGGTTTGTATATTTAATACAGGCTTTGATGTTTTCCCTTATGCATCCTTTTATTACATAAATAATGTCCTTGTTTCTTAGTGTTTGTTGTTAGTGTGTGCAAATACATTCATCTTTTGTTTCACCCTTCCCTAGTGACCTGTTACACTTAGTTATAGGATATGCAGAAAGGAAATAATTAGTCTAGCTTTGATCTGCCCTTGAAATTGTGCTCTTCTTTTAAACCACTGTAGGAGAGGAACAATAAGTTTGTTTCTGCTCTCCTCAGCAACAAAGCGCAAAGTGAATCTTGCCTTGTAAATTATTGTCTTACAATAGCCTGAAGAGCCACTTCTTAACGAATGAGCTCCTTATAAAGGCTATTTTTCCAATGCAGGGATGCTGCAGGTCGGGTGGTAGCGCCGGGAGCTCCCGAGCTGTTAGAGCCCGTTATGTCACTGCTTCTGAGCACCTGCTTGAGTGCATGCTTCATCTCACCTATTTGCTGTTCTGCAGTCCCTCGCTTTAACTTGTTTATTTGTTGTTTTGGTGGTTGGTTTTTTTTTTAGATCGGACCTTAGTTTGTCTTTGATTAATTTCTGCTGCCTCTATGGCTTTTATTTCTCTCCCACTGTCTTTTTTTCCCCCTTCTTTTTTGGCATTCTGCTTGGCACTGCAGGAGCAAATTAATAAAGGTTCCCTGCTCCAAGGAGCTGTGAAAAAAAAATTGCGCCAGAAGTAATGTGAAGTGGAGCTGTGAAATTTTCAAACCCGTATGGGGAAACAAGGTGTAGTTTCCTGTTCCTGGTCTGCGTAGCCTGAAAGGAAAGCAAAGTTTGGACGATGGAACCAAATGTTAGCGGCTTCATTGTTTTCCAGCTGAAGGTGACAGCGTTTGTGTGTCCATTTAGTTCATTATTTTTTGAAGTTGAACTTCTCAGATCTCATTTCTGGTTTTTTTAAAGCCTTTAATTCGTAGTGGGAAATAGCTTTATTTGTGGTACTGTCTGGGCCTTGTTTTCTTTCTTTCTTACACTGCTCAGAAGAAGAGAGCCCAAAGCATCCACAGTGCAGAAAATGTACTGGATGCTCATTTCTCCTGTTAGCCCCTTTAGTCTGGCTGCGTGTTTACTGCCTGTGGCCTGGTGGGAGTTTGTCCTACAGGAGCAAGTTGTCTTGGTGATTCACTAGATGGTACCTGATACATGGGAAATAATATTTGCTGTCAAAATGGTAAAAAGGCTTCCTTCAGGGTTTGTCTGGGTTTTCATCGGCCAGGCAGCTTGAAGAGCTGATAGTTCCCAGAATTCTATGCAGTGGATGTGAGCATTCTGTTCCTCCCGTTTCATAAGAAATCCATCTTTTACGTTGTAGTTCCAGACCTCCAGATTGTACATGTAAGGACTGACTATTTTTTTAATTACACGTTGCCCAGGTCACTGGAGCTATGATTCTGGACTGGGAGCTTTGTGTTTCCGTAACGCAAATAGTAAGAATGAATTCATTTTACCATTATGTTGTTTAACAGGCGTGGATGAAATCTGAAACTGAGGTCTTTGCAGTTCTTCATAATTAATGATCCCACTGTATAGTCTGTGTTATTTGTTGTTATGATGATTTGGGTTATCTGTTGCTCTTATTTAGTGACGGTTTCCAGTCCAGTTCAAGTACTTCTGTTCCTGTAGCAATGGGCTGTGTGTATTGCCTGCCAAAACCATCGAGCTCTGTTGCTTTAAGGTGCCCAGAGCTAATGCAGTAGTATATAAAAGAAGTATCTTTACACACTTCACACTAGTATGATGCTAAATTATTTAGGGCTTTGAAAAGGCATTTAGTCCTCTGCTGAAAGATGATTCAGTGGTGGTTATAATTCAATGTATATTTGTCCATAAATGCATATAAAAGGTGAAAATGTTAATTTTAGTTTCACTGAATCTACCAGGCTGGAAACTAAATGTAAATTTGAGTATGTATCTCTCTGTTGTGTTTTGCCTCTAGCAGCTTTTAGAATCACAAATGCACATTTTTAATGACTAAATGCAACATTAACAGTGAGCCATTCTGCCCTAGTTGTTTCATTAGAGAATGGACTTGTTAGAGACTGCTTTTAAAGCAGACATGTCTGTCTAATCAAGGTTTAGAAAAACGAACAAAGAATATTAAAAATAATATTAAAGAGCAAAAGAGATTATTTATTTCTGCGCAGGCTTTTGAATGTTAGCCGGAACATGAAGCAAGAGGAGAGGTATGAAGTATGGCTACATGAAACGGGCTTTTCTTCAGAAACTCCGATTTCCATTCTGTCCTTCCTTGGTTGCACATGGGGCTGTTGCAGCCCTGCGGCTGGGATCCAATACTGGTATTGCAATGGAGAACCATTTATGATCTCCATGAGTTTGTGTGGAAATACTGACAGAGATGGAAGACTATAAGGAGTAAAGGCAGACTATCAGGTTATTATATTTTTTTCCCAGTGTTTGGGTAAAACACTGCTGCATTTTAGGAAGTGAAGAGTGAAACTAAATCATTTTGAAAAGCTTCTGTAGCCTTCCCTTCCTTCTTGTATTTTGCTTTGAGCACAGGCACTGCTCTGCTACATGTCCTGGGTAGAGAGCACAGCAATGGCTGCCTTGTATTCCTCCTTCACAGCTGTGATTTGAGGGTGGCCTGTGCCTGGGTGCTGGGACTGCCTCCAGCTGAGGTGCCCATGAGTAAGCAGCCTGCCCAGATCAGTGGGACATAGTGCCCTGTAGCTCAGGGCAGTTCCCATACAGCATCACACTCCTCTGTGAGGAGTCCAATGTCCACCTGACAAAGGTTTGACTGCTTTTTAAGGAGAAATGGAGCTGGACCCTGATCGAGAGGCCAAATTGTATGAGGAGCAGCTGAGGTCCTTGGGTTCGTTCAGCACAGAGCGGAGGAGCTGATGGAGGCCTGATAGCGGCTGCATCTCCCCACAGGGAGCGGAGGGGCAGCGCTGAGCTCTGCTCTGTGTGACAGCGACAGGACCTGAGGGAACGGCATGGAGCTGTGCCAGGGGAGGGGCAGCTGGGGGTCAGGGACAGGGTCTGCACCACAGGGCGGTGGGCATGGAACAGGCTGCACAGTAGTCATGGCCCCAAGTGCCAAGGGACATTGGGACAGTGCTCTCAGGCATAGGGTTTGGATGTTGGGTTGTCTGCGTGGAGCCAGGAGTTGGACTCAGTGATCTCTGTGGGTCCCCTCCAGCTCAGGGGATTCTGTGATGCTGAGGCCAGCCAGCAGATCGCACATAGCACCAGTTCCTGGACACTTCTGCTTCCTTTTTCTTTCCTAGCAACATGAAGCAGATAATTTTAAATCAAGAGGTTTCTTCTTGTTCCTAATTCCCCATGTGATTAAAAAACAAACACTAAACAAACAAAACACCAAAGAAGTGCTGCAGTGTCTAAGGTTCATGTGAAAAAGGCAGAGCAGTTCCCCTCTGTGTGTGCCTGAGCACGTCATGCGGTCACTGTGGTGTGGGGCTGAAGCACCATGTCCCCTCTGTGCCAGCAGGCTGGGAAGGCTCTGGGAAAGTGGCTTCACACAGAGGTCGGGTCAGCCACCACATGCACACTGTCACCAAGTCTTAACTCGTTCATGTGAGGAAGGAAACGGCGCTATAGGGAGAGATGACCTTTTCAGAGGATGACCTTGAAGGAGAAGGAGGTGAAAAAGCCAGAGATAAAGACAGCCTTGTATGTCCTCGAGGCTGCCAGGCCTAAAATTAGCCACTGGCCAGGCTTTGTTTCACATGCTTGCAGCTGGCCTCCTTAGCGGGCATGGTGAGCACCAAGGCCAGGGAGCAGGCCTCTCGTGACCAGCTGTGTGTCGCTTCATCATGGGACAGGGATGGTTGGGTAGTGCAGCCGGGCTGAAGGGAGGGATGGAGCTATTAGGGGTGGGCAGGTGAGGTGTTAGGGGCAGACATTATGCTGGCAGTCTGTTTACACTGCCAGATTTATCCCAATTGGACTGTTTGGGATGTTCCAGTATTAGAAGCTTGTGGTGACTTTGCAATTCTATGTAAATACAGTTTGATTCTCTTGTGAGGGCACTGAAATCAAGTAGTGCCTCTGTACGGTCACTGCTGTTTAGCGTGGTGTATTAAGCAGGCATGCCATTAAAGTGTGCTTACTCTGTGAGCTTGGCAACGGGCTGTCTTCATCTTGCCCAGACTCCCTCGGCACCACATATCCACATCAAGCAGCATATAAGCCCACACAGTGGCAGGGGGGAGCGTCAGGTAAGGCTGAACCACCGCGCTTTGGAGCTTCCTGCGAGGTGCTGTGCCACAGCATGCTGAGGAGGTAGAATCTGGGTTTTTCTTTCGCTCCTCCTTGTCTGTACTGTTTCCTAAAGTCACACTGGGAAGGCAGAGGTTTTGCAGCTCCCCCCATTAATCCCTTCTGACCAGGCTGCAATTCCAGCTGAGTGGTACCTATATTAGAGGGAGGGAGTGTCGCGGAGTGTAATGCTGCACTAAGGGTTTTACACTTGTCGTCTGGCTTGCTGCATAGTCAGGATAAGTCGTAACAGTTTCTCCAAATCCCGGCGAGGTTTTTTTTCTTCCAAATGAAGTGATTAGCTTCTGCTGTAAACTTCCCCTTGTCTCGGGCATCCAAGCCTTGTGCTGAGCTTGACAGCATTCAAGATCTCCTGCCCACATAGACTATTAGGTTCTGCTTATCCTTCGTTTCCACTGCCTGGTGAAATATTAGATAACGGGGAAGGAGCTTATCTTACATGCGTCTGAACTGACAAATATGGCAGCCTTTCAGTAAAAAGGCTAATGCAGACGAGGCCTTTTTCCTGGCTAGAATAAGAATGAGGTCGGTTCTTGTCTTCTGCCATTGACAATGGTCAGATGCGTGCAGCGCAATTTCCATAGCATCCAGACAGTCAGAGTACCTAATATCTACCTGTCTAGTCAATACATCAGCTGTGCCAGAGCGGAGAGCTGAAGTTTGTCATTGAAGCTCGTTTCTAATGCATCACGAATGGATCTTCCGCTGGTACTCCAGGGTAAACATTGTAAGCTGCACAAATTTATTTACCAGCAATGACAAATAACTCTGTCAGTCACTTTTGTTTTGTTCCCTAAATAAGACGTTCTCTGTAAATGCCTTTATGGATTTAATTTTTGCAGCTTTAAGCGGCAGAGGGAGTGGGGAGGGGGGGATTTCTTACTGTTTGAACAGTACTGTTAGGTTAACATTCATGTTTATTTCCCTCTGTGTTACTGCACATGAAAAATCAGTGTAATAATCTTCAGAGGGACCATTTCAGGATTTAACAACTGGAGGGCAGCAGCTGAGAAACAGTGTCCTGATGACAGCAGCGTAGAGTGGAATTTGCTTTAAAAGCAGAGCTGAACAATTTCATATCGTGGTAGGTACTACCTGGAGGAGGAGGAGGAGGAGGAGGAGGAGAAGGAGGAGGAGGAGAAGAGGGAAAGAGACGGCTGCTGCCTGCAGAGTGCTGAGCGAGCCCTGCTACTCATCGCAGAAGTTTCTTGGATCGCCTCAGGCACGGAGCCGTGCTTGAAGTTTAGCACTTCCATTTTGAGCAGGAATACTCACCATTATAGTGTGGTGTAGTTCTGCGTTACATTCATGCAGATATTTTGGGAGATTGTTTTCCCAGCCGTAAATCCTGAACTGTACGTTTGCTATCAGATTCTCAGTCACCAGCTAAAAAACAGAATGTCTGACAGCCCATAAAGCTGGGGATCTGGTGGGAGAAACTGGTAGCCTTTTTAGAGATGAAGGAATGGAAGTTAATGCCTGGCTTGCTGCGGTATAGCAAAATACAAATGTGCTCTGAATGGAGGAAGTGGAAAGAGTTGTTAGTTGAGCAAGCCAGACGCACCTAGACAGCATCCTGAGCCGCTGCCAACACACACTGGGTTTTTGGACCTTTTCCAGGCTTTGTTCCTGAAAATAAATTGTTCAAGATGGGAAACTTTGAAAATTGCATTGACCAGTGAGCCATGCGGGTGTGCGAGCACAGACGGAGACGACTCGGGCTTTGGATCAGGGCTAGAGGCTCAGGGAGAAAAAGCAGTGATCAAAGTTTAGCCTGCATTTTGTTCATTTGCAGAAGGTGGTCTGCAATTTTTTTATTTATTTATTAGGCTTCTTCCTTACAAATGGGATTAATTCTGGCCCTGGAAACTCAGTAAGGGCCGTTGGTTGGATCATTTTGTTTAGCTGCTGACTCTCTTTGTAACTGCAGTTCGGTTTCCTTCTGTATAAAATCTCTGCATCTACTTCTCAGGAGGAGCACGTGAAGAAATTAAGTAACATCTCTAAACCGTTCTAAATATGTAAAACAATGGATGTATGCTAACTAAAGCATTATTTATTTAATGCTTTGATAACCATGTTGCAAAACAAATGAGGAGGTGGGGATATCTTTTGGAACAGAATATACTGCGTTGCCTGCCTTGATCTGCATTAGACATCTGCACTGTGAAGTACAAGCGATGCTGAAAGATGCACTGAGAAAACAAATGGGTTACAGCGCTGTTGTGTTAGAAATGGCAAAATGTGTAGGCAACAGAGTACTAAAGCTACTTCACTCACAGTCAGAGTTGTAAAGTATTAACCGAAGAAATACAGCAAAAAAAAAAAAAAAAAAAGAGATAAAATGTGAACATTTTGGAAACTGGGACTCATAGTTCTTTATGCAGTGGAAATTCACACTGCTAAAAAAAATAAAGAACAATTTTTTTTTCTTTAAGCAGAAAAACCAGACCTTCAAAGTTCTGAGATTTAACACTCAGAATGACAACTCTTGACTCGAAAAGTAAAAAAAAAAACAACACAACCAAACAAAGCAAAAGGGAAAAAAAAAAAAAAACACCAGCCCACCTTCTTGAATATTTTTAGAGGCGTTCAGGTTGAAGCTGGCTTTGAGGAAGACACTTAGAATGAACAAAAAGGTCCTCGTCTGGGCTTTGACAGCAAGAAATCTGAGAGGACACAAAGGAAAAGTTCCCCAGCCCTTTTAATTTCAGAATGTCTAAGCAGCCTGCCCCAAAACAGATAGACTTAGGCTGGGAGCCAGTTTGGGCTGAATGACAGATTCATGCACCTCGTATGCACAATCTTGGCTTGAGCAATCCCCTTCTTACTGTGTGTAAAACAGAAACTAGATGTGTCGATGGCAAGGTGAAGGTATTTGATGTGGCTAAAAAAACAGGATGAGCACTGCAGTGGGTGTGCCTTTTCTAATTAATTTAGCAAAACTGTGCAAATACAATGACACACGGCTTCCAAGTCAGGAATTACGGCTGTTGAGGCAGCGGCAGCAGCCCAGCCTTGCTGTCCTTGCTCAGCACTGGATGGCCATGTCTTTCCACCTTGCTGCCATTGGTAGAGCTGTGCGGTTCTCCTCATGAGACCCTTTTCATGTCCCAGTGGCAGCACGTCCCTGAGGAAGCTGTTGCGGTATGGTGTAAAGTTGTGGTGTGGATAATTACAAGTTTGCGCCGCGCTGGGTTGAGACGACATCACCATGAGAATTGGCTGCTGGGCAGTACTGATGTTTGTAGGACATGGTTCCTCTTGAGTATGCAGCAGTATGTTAAGCAGTGGAAGAGGATGCTGATGTCATTCTGCTGAAATCTCGTACTTTGCTCTTCTGATCAGGCCTAGCAGACACACTTCTATTTGTTTTAATTATTTTATCTCCCAGGTCTGATTTCAAAACGGGCTCACACATGGGTGGAATTCCGGTTGAGAAGCTGTTCTCCTGCAGGTGATGGGGACTCAGCACCCTTTGAGACACAGCCTGCCATGCTGGAACAGCTCCTCATGCTGAGCTGCTGACCTGGGAGCGGGTAGCCACCTGCTGTAGGCATCAAAGAGCTGCCCAGAGTGAGAAACTGCAGTGACCTATACAGTAATACATGTGACCGGTAAAAGCAGCCATTCAGGCAGGTTGAGTTGCTGCGGGCAGGTGGCCAGTACATGCCTTATGTACCAGACACATTCTAGATCCTGCATCGCATGCACACCACCTCACAGTCTCACCAGTTGATTGTTGGGGACTTCTGAGTGGCCAGAAGCCCACTCAGAGCTGTTAGGCAGGTAAAGATGCTGGGTGTCCTGAAATCCTGGAAAAATCCCCTTTGCACTTTTGGTAAATGTGCATCTGGGATTTGCTGTTGTGACAGCACATCCAATGTGCTGTAAGAGTAGCCTGAGTCCCAGCACACAGAGCAGCCCCTTATTCCTGAGTTGGTGGGTGAGCCATCAGGGCTGTTCAACAGACTCACAAAGGCGTCAGGTGTGTCTTGGTGGCAGAGCATCACGCATGAAGACCAGGTGGGTTTTAACTAAAATGACCACCTTAGCAAGAGTGAGGCATCAGTAGTTTTGCTACCGCAGTGCGGCCAAGAGTTGGTAGAAGTGAGCACCGATGAGTGTGCTTCTAATCCTTTCCCACTCCATGTGTGCACATCTGTACACACTGCTTTTCTTGCAACTGTGCAAACGAATATTTACTGTCGAAACTTCAACAAGGAAATGCATGCAGAAAGTTTTGTTCTGCCTGAGCGGGGTGTAATGGAATCCCATGAGTGGACTACACTGCAATGTTGCTGTGAGTCACAACAGTGTCAGATGTACAGTTGTACCGAGTGGGAACATGCGATGAAGTCTTTTGAAATGCAGCCTCCCATCCAAAAATACCATCCAACCAACTGTAAGATGCATTCGCTGTCAGTTCTCGACGCTGCCGGACAGACTGTGACAATGCACCTTCGTGATTTTGGAGCTTCCACCTTCAGGAGTGGCCAAGCAGTCCCAGCTTCACATGGTGCCAAAAGCAGAGTTCAGGGAGGCCGTGCTTGGTGGTGGTGCTCAGTGCCACCAGAGGGGGTGGGCATGGGCAGCCAGGTATGAGGTGCCACTGGTTCTGCTGGGGGCAAGAATGCTGTAACTGTCTTGGGTGGGCCTGGTTGCGTTCTGCATAAAGGAGAATGGATTCCTGCTTCGTATCAGGTTGCTAGTGTGCTGTCCATCAAGTGATGTTAGGAAATCAGTTTTTAGAAGCTATGCCAGTTTTGACATGCTGCTTTAACATCTTTCTGCCTGCAGTAGGGCAAGACATAGAAATCCGATGTTGTCATCACACCGAGTTGTGAAGCATTCTCTCTCTCTCTCTTGCTTTCTCTCTCTTGCACTCTGTCATATGGAAACCAGATCGAGATTATGAAATTATTGCCCACAAACTGTGATCTTTTTTTCTCTTTTGTGGTGGGAACTGACAAGCCAGTGACGGCGCAGTGCTGTTGGGACTAGCTGTTCACGTTGCACGCATTTGTATGTATCGGGAAGCGCCGAACTTGGCGTGCTTCTCGGTTGGCACGCAGGCTGGTGAAACATCAGATTTTTAATCGTGATAAAGTTCGCGAAAGAAGAAATTATGGCAGATGTTTCCTTTTGTCAGAGCTGAACTGAATCATTAAAATGTGCCGTGATGTACCACGAACGAGTCAGTGTAAACACCATCTCTGTGAACGTGTCAGAAGGCTGAAGAATGTAGACCGTTCATGGTACTGTTAGAAACCATGTGGTCTGAATGCTGCATTACCGAGCTTTTCTCCTTAAATGCAGAGCATGAATCTTATGAATTTTTATTGCCTCTATACAAAATGAAAAGATAACATATTCTGCCTTGGTAAAAATAGCTTCTGCAGCACGGTTGTCATTTTGCTGGGTGTTTACCCAAAGGTGTACTTTCCACAAGCAGTGGGGAGGGATGTGGTTCCCAATGAGCACTGAGCTTGCTCTCTTCATCCCCTCTTTTCTCGTAAGATGTTTTGTTGGGAAATGCTCTTGATTGCTGAGGAATGCCTGTGATGGCACATGAGAGCACACAACCAAGAGCAGCAAAAACACATCAATATCCCAGCTCTGCTTCCTGGCTGCTGCCAAGCGGATACGGATATCCTGCAGAAAGCGTCGCAAGGCTGTGGGATTCTCTGCTGGCTTTCTCTCCATCTCCTGCCTCACACATTCTATGACATCTGCACTCTCGCCCAGGCTGTTAGTCAGAAGAGCAGTGCAGTATGAGGAAGTGCCCAATGCTTCCCCATGAGCTGAATGTACAATATCTGCAGTTGTCCTCGTTCATGCTGGACTAGGAAGACTGGACTGAATCTGGTTCTCATTCACAGTGTTGTCAGTTCTCAAGATTGTAAGCTGAGGGGCTACTGTAAAGCTGCAGCTGCTGGAGTCAAAGCAGTTCACAAATATCTCCATTTTGATTCAGAAATTGAAGACACGCTGGAAAGACGAGATCAAAGTGTATCCCAATGTGCTGTTTTACGCCCTTCTTCTGATATGAGGGGGACAGAAAGTCTTCCTTTATATCATGACATAGGTGGTAAGCAGTAGCAAATACAAGTCATCACACATGCTCACTGTCTCAGTCCCCATCTTTTTTTTGTGGGGGTGCACTGCAAGCAAGGTGAATGTGTTTTGCAGACCAGTTTAAATACTCTTAACCTGTGATTCCTTATCCAGATCAATTACACAGACTTACTAAGGAAAAACATGTATGTTTGTCCACGTACGTTGACATAAGCAGGGCTGCAGAAGCCAAAAGGAAGGAACTTAGTGAAACAGTCATACAGGTTTCAGTGATGACAGTTGTTAATGGCAAAGCATCTATAGTTATTGCACCACGGAAATCAGGGGATATGCAGCGTGCTTTTTTAATTTGCATAAGTTTTTACACCTCTCTTGCACCACAGGACCTTAATCCATCATGAAACCTCGTTAGAAGCTGCGCCATTGTGTCCTGAGGCAGATGGCAAAATCTGTGAGTCACTGATTTGCGATCAAGGAAGGAAACTGAGTCTACAGTTCTGGGGAAAGAGGCTCCTCATTTGGGACTCATTTACACAGCTCCTTTTTTATAAAAATCATTAGTGCTATAAACCATCCTTTATTGTTAGGAGAAGAAATTTAACAATGCAAATAAAACAAAATACTGTGGCAGAGCAATTTTATGCTTGATTGTAATGTTTAATGGCATGTTCTCCTTAAGAGATTTTCTCATCCTTCAGACCCATCGTGTGTGACTCACTTGATTTCCAATGGTCTGAACCCCCCTGATTTTATTCCTGGGGTTGTTTTCTCTATAGCAGTTTCTGTAAACGTGCTGCAGCATGGGGTTACCCGGGGTTAATTTCCCTTGTGATTCTACATCCAGACAGCGCGTATGTAGATGCTGCAAGACAAACGATGAGTTAACCATAGGATAAAAGCATAAGGAGAAAACTTCATTTTATTCTAGATCCATTTTTCAGTGTCGGTGTCTTTGCAGGTTGGACCTACGTGATCTGTAAGGTCCCTCTGAACCCAAGCCATTCGGTGATTGCAGGATTCTGTTCCCTTGCTCACTTTTAAATGCTAATGCTAGCTTGCATTGACATTGCAGTTCAAAAAAAACCACCTTCTTCTTTGTTAGCGCTGACCTCAAAAGGTGTGTTACATTGCTCCTCTCCATCAGCTTCCTTTTGATCCCACATTTTGCAGGTTCCTCTCTTTATCCTTTCAGGTACCAGTCTGCGCTGTCAGTGAGGCAGAGTTTCCTCTATCTAAGCCAGCTGATTACATTCATGTCAGAAATAAAATACAGCTCATCACGTTCCACTTGCATTTTCTGGACCTTGTTGTGATCCTTGTTCAGTTTTCCCTTCTTGTGTTAGTTCTGTATTTTGCCCTTAGGTTTTTGTTGTTTTGTTGTGATGGAGATGTTGAGGGTTTTTTTAAATCCAAACTCCCTGGGTTTTCTTGTGTTCTTATAAAGGTTTCTGCACTGTCCTGGTTTTTAAGTCTATCCTTACACCTTAGGAAGCACTGAAGTACTGTGTTAGTCTGTTCCCCATTGTTTTCTTTTCCTGGCTGCCTGGGAGTTTGTTGGCAATTGGGATTTATGGACTGAATGACTGAATAATCCACCTGGCAGGAGACATTCTAACCCTGAAAAGTGTGCTTTGGTGGAAGAATGAATGCTCCTTTTTGTGTGTAAAATACCGCTAATAGCTTATTTAGCAACCTATATTTCTACAACAGGACTTTCAGTTTTGTGCTGGAGGTGGATTCTTGCATATGCATGCATTCTAGCACCCATGCTAATTCTGTCTCTCGTTTAACTTTCATCTGTTCCTATGGTAGGATAATGCATGGTGTGATCTCTCAGCTTTTTTAATGTGATCCTTAGTGCGTCTCCTGTTTGAATGAGCTAAAAAAAAATGAAGTCATGGAGGATGATTCTTTCCTGTACTTACTGGAAATTGTGTGGAAACATCCGCCGAGACTCTGCAGAGCTCAGTAAGGTGCTCCATTGCAGCTGCAGTTGGAGTAGCTTCAAATAATCATGGAATTCCTTGCCTGAGAACTTCCCAGTAAGTTTTCTCGTACTGAAATGGCTCATTTTTACAACCTATGGTTAGATTAGAGCTCAAAATAAGTAAGAGTTAGGAAGTACTATCAAAATGATGGATGGGAGGAATTGTGGTGTTCTCAGTGTGGCCTCCTGCGTAAGAAGGATGTGGAGCTGTTGGAGCATGTCCAGAGGAAGGCAACCAAGATACTCAGGGAGCTGGAGCACCTCTCCTATGAGGACAGGCTGAGAGAGCTGGGCTTGTTCAGCTTGGAGAAGGCTGCAGGGAGATCTCGTTGTGGCCTTCCACTACTCGAAGGGACCTTAGATACAGGAAGAGGATCAATTTTTTTTACACAGTCTGATAGTGAGAGTAAAAGAGGGGAAATTTAGATTAGATTTTAGGGGGAAATTTGTTTTTTAGAGGGTGGTGAGGCGCTGGCACAGCTGCCCGGAGAAGCTGTGGTGCCCCATCCCTGGGGGCTCTCAAGGCCAGGTTGGATGGGGCCCTGGGCAGCTGAGCTGCGGGGAGGAGGCAGCCCTGCTCATGTCAGGGGACTGGAACTGGTATGATTCTGTCATTTCCTGACATTTTAACATCAGTGATGGAAAGAAATGGGAATCGCTGTACACTGGTGTTCGGTATAATGAGTACTCGTATGGAAATTAAGTTTTCAGCAACATACCTTCTTTGTCCCTTTAGGGATGTTTCCATGGTCTGAGCAGCCTGTGCTGATCATCACCCCCCATGCCCAGAGCTTCCAACTCCTCGTTCTAGGAAATTCCATCCCTGCTTTCCAGCAGTGGTATGGGAGCCAGACACCAGCAGTGCAGACTCCAGGCTAACCAGGGCTCGGGTGCGATCGGCACGGCAGCATTTAACCTCGCCAGAGGAGACGGCTGTAAATTACCTGAGCCGAGGCTGTGTGCGAGGACACATAAACCTGCAGTGGGGATAATTCATGAGCAGATTTTGTCACTCACCAGGATAAACAGAGCAAGGATAGTCGGGGCTGAAATGTGATTACTTTTCAAACAGCGTGCTATAATTCTGTGTCCCAGTCTGAACCCTCCGTCCAGCACACAAAAACAAGCCACTGCACGGTGTGGCTACGCGGACTGTGCGAGCTGTGTGGCTAACTGTGCACATCAAGGGCTGCTACTGCTGTGTTTTTCTGGGAATAAAAGCTTTGGAGGCAGCTCTTCAACTGAGAATTGCAAAGAAAAACATAAAGAAATCAACTTCACAATCTTTCCTACTAATGCATAGTAAAGAACAGCTTTAACAGCAGGTTAATTCGGAGGCCTTAAATGCTGTCCTCATCTGCATGAAATCCCTCCACAAAACTTGCTGCTTTCGGCTTGTGTCTCTAATCTCCACGCTGTTCCCATCTGGTCGGTTCCTTGCACCTAATCACATTAAACAAAACCACATCGTGTATCTAGGTATGTGTGTGCTGGCACACAGGTTACCTGCATTCACTGCAAGTGGGAAAAGCACTTTCTGCTCCCCTGAGCCCCAGCCCCGCACCACCCGGCTTCCCCAGCACGTGGCTCACATGGGACGGCTGTGGGCAGGGGCAAACACCCCCTTATTTTCCAGTTTCGACGCAGTGGTTTTGCTCTTACTCTTCAGCAGCTTTGAATGTTGTAGTCATATTGAGAAAACAGCGTCTTCCTACTTTTGGTCAGCGGAGATTGCGTTTTCTTCCATTTCAGAGATTACCATCTTTAGTATGAGTAAAATAAAAAAGCAGGTCCTGTGGGTGGCAGGATTCGTTTGTTTCCACAGTCACTAGGAGACAGGTGACAGATCATTACAGCTAGCCTTAAAATATTGCACCTCAGTCTTACCCAGTTTAACCAGCCCTCAGCTTTCCCATTAAGGCGCTAGACTGGTGGTGCTTTGCAGAGAAGCACTGCGACTCAGCACGCCCGGCGAGTTGCAGCCATTTCTCCAGCGCAGCGGGTGATGGGTTGGGGTGGGACCTCTGCCACCAGGCAGGGAACCTGAGAAGGAAGCAGGTCCCCATCGGTGCTGACAGGGCAGCTTGGTGGGATACCTGGCACTTGTTCAGCACCAAAAGCCATTTGTGCACCCGAGCTGCCCAGCTCCATTGCAGCAGCAATGTGGAAAGGTCTGTCTGCATGGCTGTGCTGACCTGATGGGCAACTGAGGTGGGATGGTTTCTCCTCTCTCAGCTTTCACCCCTTGACTCCGAATTTCCTGATGCTGCTTCGTGGGTCTGCAGCCATAGGGCATGTAGGGAGCAGCGCTGTCACCACGCAGCCCTGAGCGGTGCCTCAGGCTCACAGCTTGGCAGCCATGCTGTGACAGGCCATGGGGCTGCCCAGCAGCCTGCTGCCCACCCCAAGCACCGAGCTGGGGGCTGAGCGCCCTCCTGCCTACGGAAGTAATGGCTTAGGGGTGAAGCTGTGCCCCAGGAGCTGTGCTGAGGCCAAGGCAGGCGGAGGGGCTGAGGGGAGGCAGCAGATGGGAGTGATGCCAACAACACGTGAAACGAGACCAAAATTGTGGTGTTTTTCATTCCCTTCCCCCTTCTTTCCACAATCCCCCCCCCCCGGCCCTCCCTTTTTTTTTAACTTCTGCGCGTAGATGGCTTGAGGTTTGATGGATTATTTCTCTTGGCAGTTCTCGTGTTGCGATATCACACCACGATGTGTCTCCCTAATATCGTAAGCCCCGCGTCTCTCCTCACAGCGTCTCATCACGACGCACCGCTTCAGCATCCGAGGGTTCCGAGGCTCCTCTTCCCAGCGGCCGGAAAGGCGGGCGCCCCCTCGCCGACCGCGCCGCGGGTAATGGCGGCTCAGCGCCGGGTGACCCCCACCTGGGGACGGGCGGCCCCCGGGGCCCTCAGGGCCGCGGGCTCCCCCAGGCGAGCGGCGCGGGGCCGCCGCGGGGCGGGGGCGGAGGAGGAGGCGGGCGCGGAGGCGGGCGCGGAGCGGCGGCGCGGGGCGGTGGAGCGGCCGGGCGGGAGGAGGAGGGCGCGGAGGCTCCGCCGGGCGCCGGGCGGCCGCGGCTTAAAGAGCGGCGCGGCGCTGCGCGGTAAGGTCCGTCCGTCCGTCCTTCTGAGGCGCGATCCCCCGTGCGCGGCCCGCGGGAGGGCGAGGAGTGTGGGGCCGGGCGGGAGCAGCGGGGCCGGGAGCGCTGCGGATCGTTTCCCCGCGCTGATTTTTTTTTTTTTTTTTTTTTTTCCCTTCCTTTTTTTTTTCTTTTTTTCTTTTTTTCCAATTATGATTTTTGCATCTGGTTCCAGCTAGAGCCTAGGAAGCGCGTTTAACCGGCTGAGACGGTTTGATCGTTAAGCGCGGTCGGGCTGAGGGCAGCCGCGTTCCGCCCGGTGTCTGCAGAGACAGACAGGCGGACAGACAGGCAGGCAGGCAGGCAGACAGCAGAGCAGCCGGGCGCAGCTCGGAGGCGGGCGGGCGATGCGGGGCGCGGAGGCCCTCCCTTCCCAGCGGACACAGTATGTCCAGGGAGCAGCTTAACAGTACCGCGGTGAAGGATGCACGGTTAAGAGACCTGTTGTTGGAACGAGGTACTCCCGCTTCGCTTGTCGTTCGTGGCCGCGCGGGCGTTGCTCCGAGAGCTCCCTCGGACGGGGCAGTGCGGGGCAGGCGCTGTGGGGCAGGCAGTGCGGGACGCGGTGGAGGGCTCGCGGAGCGCAGCCGGCTTTCAGAGGGTGGTTTCGGGCATCGAGCCGGGCTTTTCCACTCGCATGGGCAGGGTATAGGGCAATAAATGATTTCGTTGTTTTCTTACTCTTCTGTGAAGGTGTTTTCATTACATGTACGCTTGACCTTTTTGTAAGGAAAAGTATTATTCTGGACGAAACAACAACAACAAACCAAACCCAAACGTGATATAAATGCCGTTTGCTGCATGTGAAGCAGTGTGTGTCTGTCTTGTGCATGGGGCGGATACCGGGAGGTGAGAACGTCCCGTTTCCCTTATCCCCCTTATCCCACTGCCTTCTCCCCTACTTTATTTATGGAAAAAGTCCATATTAGGACAAAGCCGTGCCGGGAAGGCAGTGCGGGGGCTGCCGCACGTCACCGGGGTCCCTCGCCCCCCGCACGCGTGCCAAGTGCGTGTGCCCGAACGCCAGGAGCCGTTCCCCTGCCGCGAGCGGTGCCAGCGAGCGCAGACGGCCTCGGCCCGTGCCTTTTGCTCTTTCCCTTTTCCTATTAATAACCCGCCGGTGAGCCCGAGGGGCAGCAGGAAGAGGAGGTTAAACGCCTCTTCCCCTTCTCTGGAACAGCAGCAGGATGCTTTGTGGTGTTCTAATGTCAGCGACAGAAGGCTGAGCTTGGAAAATCCCATGTGCTCATGCGTGTGTGCCGTGATCCTATCGCATGGCCGCGTATAGTGTTTCAGCCCAGCACGTCCCGGCGATTCCCCCGCCCTCCCCGGAGGGAAGTGCGCACAGCTCCAACCGCTGGTTCCCAAAGGAGAGGTGCCGTCCTCTGCCACCGAAATGCCGGGGCCTCGGCCAGTGCAGGAGAATGCCCTTGGCAGACAGAGGAGTAACGTGCCATTGCAGTGATCTCTGCATTCTAGGAAAGCCTAAATCAACATTGCCAGTTTTGCGTGTTGCCCTTTAGCAACGCGCTCTCCGTTTCCAGGCGAAAGCATTGCGTGGACCAAAGAGGGGGAAAAGGCAAAAGGCTTGGGGTCAGAGAAACCCTTTGATGCACGGCAGCCACAGACTCTGAACTACAGCTGCGGCAAACCTGTGTTGGGCACTTCTCAGCACCAGCCCTCCTGGGCAGCGGTGTGCTCCTGGCTCTTTGGGTCAGGGGGTTGGTTGACCAGGGGTCTGAGAGTAGAGAGACAGCCTTGGGTTTCCTCCAGCTCCAGCACAGGTGACGCTGAGTGTGCAGAAGATGTGATTGTAGCTCGGTGTTGCAGTGGCAGTGTGTTTGTGTAAGCTTCGGCTGCTCGTATTGCGCTCCTGCAATACGGGGATGACTACAATGAAAGTGATAAGAGAGAACAGGCTTGTTTTCTCTGATGTTTGCTTTGGCTTTTTATTTATTTATTTTTTTGTCCTTTTCTTTGGCGTCATTCTTCCCTCACGGGCATTTTAAAACAAGCATTTGATATCGGTTCTTCCAAACTCATGTTTTTTTGTGCCCAGAAGTAGTGTGATTTTTGCAAAGCACTGAGAACCAAGCAAACTCCCTTCGCTTCTTTGCTTTTTGCTCGAGACCTCCCATTAACCAGGGTTGTCTTTCAAGATGAGAAGCAAGCAATGCAGTTTCCATAGAAATACCAGCAACTGTAGCTTCCAAAGGGCAATTTCTCCCCATAGGCTGCTCATCCATGTTGTTCTGGTATAGCTGGGAGGGTGCAAAAGTGACTGCAGGTGACTCGTTTCTAAATATACTTAGCGGTATGGTGGTGGGCTCTGGTGGTGCTCATTAAGAGCCTGGTTTCTTTGTAACTGTGATGGAAGATACCTTGGTATTGAGCGCCAGATCTCTTTTGGACTTACACCTGAATGGGAATGCCCTAGAAAAGTTAATTCTTTTCTAGTTCAAGAGCAATAAGTAATTGAAAAAGGTACTTTGTATAGAACCGGTCAGAGAAAAAGGTCGTTTTCAATGGGCAACTTTCATATCGCTTAGCTGATAAAAATTAAGGAAACTTTTCCCCCCCTCAATTCTTTCTGATTTGGGTTTTGAGTCCAGCAGCGCAGCGTGGATTGTCGGAGCACTGGGTGCTGTGGCCTGTGGCCTCACTCTGTGAGCTCTGCTTTGAGGCTTACCGAGACTGCTGGCTTCCTGTGGTGATACTGGTGGCGATTAACATAGGGGGGTTGCTTCATTTTGTTTCAGTTTTGCCGAAGAATTGTTTGTGCTGAAGACTTTGTTACCAGTAAAGGCAGCAGTGAAGGATCGCTGAGAAATTTCTTACCTCACACCAATTAATTTGCCTTACGCTCACACCAACTGATTAGCAATGCAGTAGAATGGGGAAAAAATCGCACTTTTTAGGACACATTTTTCTTCACAAAACTTTGCAAAATAGACAGCATTGATTCTGACAAAATAAGGAGCGTTTTCAGGTTATTGCTGTGATGAATTACATTGTGTGCGTGACTGACGTCTTTTTCTCCTTCTCTTCTTTATTTTAGCTGAACTGGAGTTTGTTCAAATCATCATTATCATTGTGGTTATAACTGTTATGGTGGTAGTGATCATCTGCTTGTTGAACCATTACAAACTCTCGACGCGCTCCTTTATCAACCGGCAGAGCCAAAGCAGAAGACAGGAGGATACTTTGCAGACAGTGAGTACGCACTGTGCTACCACATTCCTTCTCGTGCTGTGCTGATCTGCATCAGAGGCTGCAGAGAAGCTCTCATACACACAACTGTTTTAAAAAGCTCTGCTGTCTGTTTTAGTGTTTCCTATAGTTAGCTCTGTCGCTGACATTGCATTTGTCAGGGGGAAAAATAGAACATACATTTTAAATTTGCTGCCTTTGAGTATTTTTAGGCCCTGTTATGTTCTATGTAGTATATTGTCATTATATGCATGGGGGTTCAGGTGTGACATACTGTTCTCTGCTGCTGTGATTTAGGAGGGAATGGGGAAGTAAACCAGTTACTTCCTTGGATACGAAGAACTGACATACGTTGTGATTTCTTGTATAATTACTCATGTCCTGGACTTTTACTACTGTTACTGTTCTGTGGAGCTGCAGTGATGCTTTACTGGATCCAGAGCTTCTCCAGTAGTTGCCTGGAATAATGTGAAATATTGGGCACTGTATGGTTCCCAGGGACCTGGAGTGGTTAAGATGTCTTGCTAGAGAGTGACAGGCTTAACGCTGAATCTCCATCTGGACTCACTGAGGCTGTCTGTAGTCAAGTCAGCAGTATGTGGGTACCTGACTTGCCTTGTGAGATGGAGGTTTGCTGGTTGGATTGCACCGCTTCCTTGCCGGGGTTAACCACAGAGCGTCCCTGACCTAGAGGTGTCCCTCTGAGCCTTCACTGCCCATCATGTTGTAGGGATGTTGGTTTTTGGCATCTTCTGAGCAGTGCCATTGGTTTCTCTGCTGTCTGTGATGGCCACAGAGCAGTTTGTGAGGGTCTCTTGGTGATGCATATTGTTCTCAGCTGCTCTATTGGTTTTACCATGTCATTCCATTTCTCTGGCAAAACAACTGTGTGATGGCAACTGGAAGGCACAGTCTCTGGCAGCCTAAACTAGTATTCAGTTTAGTGAAGCTTAAACTACCAGTTGAGTCTTCGTTCTTTGTTCTCCTTATCAGAAGGACATAGTGAGAACTTCAGGGGGCCAATCTGGCTGAAAACAAATTGCTTTTTTAAGTACTCTTTCACTGAGATGACTCTTCCACCTTGCAGGGGAGGAGAGGAGCCACCTCCTTGAGAGGAGGCAGCCTTGCTGCCTATCTCTTTGTTCCCCAGGAGTATTGAGCTCTAAGTTGGTTACTGTTGAAACTAGAGCTTGTGAAACCTTAACCTCGTTGACTTCTGGACTGGAAAAATTGACTAGATTAATATGAGAATTTCTTTGAAATGGACACACTAATTCAAGAATCACACTTCTGTCCAGAAAGTGGTAGCTATAATTGCTATGAGTACCTACAATGACATGATTTCAGATAAAGGAAACACATTTTCATCTTCACAAATCTTTTAAAATGGCAGTGAGCTGTCAAATGCATGAAGTAACCCATTATTTCCTGTGCATGGTTCGTTAGTATTGACTGTTATTAGAGTGAATGGTGCCTTTTCTCTTGGAAACCAGGGAGGAAGCATCATCTTGCAAATAAGGGCATGTGATTTGACAGTGAGTGGGGGCTCGGCAGCTGCTTTAGTATCCAAAACTGCTCTTCAAGTCATTTTTAAAACTCTGACTCAGTTTCGTTTTGATGGCACCTTTGTAAGTAATGGTGATCACAGTCGAGTGCGCACTTCCAAGGAATTGATAATGGCTTGGCAAGAACTGGTTACTAATTCTTCTGAAAACTGACTGATGTGGGTTTGTCAACACAGTTATTCGTCGTGGTTTCTGGTAAGCTGAAGCCATTCTTAAAAAAAAGCCATTTGTGTGGGGAAGAGGAGCTGAGAGTTCTCTGAGGTCAGGTGTCAAATGTGTTTGAGTTTGCCTTTGTCTTAAGGCATTAGAAGGAAGTTCTGGCAGAAACCAGCTGTGTGTTCTCTTTGCAGCACAGACCGCAGAAGTAGCGTGCAGTGTCTGACAGTCAGGAAACAGAAGCATTTGTCTGGTGATAGGAAACTGGAAGGGACCCATCCGGTCTTGCTGTCCGGAGCAGGTTGTGCTAGGCAAATAGATGGCAGAGAAAAGAAGGCTCTGAGGAGACCTCACTGCAGCCTACCGGTACTTAAAGGGAGCATATAAAAAGGAGGGGGAGCAACTCCTCTTCTCCACACAAATGGCTTTTTTTTTTTAAGAATGGCTTCAGAGACAGTTTTAAAACTAAAAGAGGAAAGATTCAGTTTAGCTGTTAGGGAGAAGTTCTTTGCTCAGATTGTGGTGAGGCGCTGGCACAGCTGCCCAGAGAAGCTGGAGGTGCTCAAGGCCAGGTTGGATGGGGCCCTGGGCAGCTGAGCTGCTGGGGGCAGCCCTGCTCATGGCATGGGGTGCGGCTGGGTGGGCTCTGAGGTTCCTTCCACCCCAAGCCGTTCTGTGGTAGCATGTGCTGTCAGATGCAGGGTCAGTAATATACATCAGTGATTTAACCAGGCAGGCGCTGGTCTATGTGCAAGTGCTGTTGGGAAGCCGGCCTTTTCCCAAGGGAACAGGCGTTTTGTGGTGTACAGACTCTGAAAACGGATTTAAATGTTTATTAACCACTAATGCGTCCAGGGAATGTCATTCTGACTCAGGCCTTTTGTCGGTAGAGAAATGGTGAATGAAACCAGTGGAAGTTCAGCAGTATTTTTTATAAGAGCACAGTAAATGAGCTGGATGGTTCTGCAGTGGGCTGTGTGGAGAAACCCCCCTCTACCTGTCTGAGGTTGCAGAGGTGTTGCTGGAGGCAGAATCCTGCCTTTCCTATTCAGTTGGACCTTATTTTTCCATGCACGTGCTACATTAAACTGTGCACCTTCCCTTCTTTCCTGGCCTGTCTCTGGTGATGGTGCCATCCAGCAGCTGAGCTGTCACTGAATTGCACTGACTGCCCTGTTTGCCCACAGCCCATCTTGTTCATTCTGATGCCTTTTAGGGTCTACTGCAGCCATGAAAGGCTGAGATCTTTGCCACCTTCATCACCAGCCTTACACCTGTAAAACCCATGGGCTTCAAAGTAATGAAATGCAACGTGTGCTTATGTGTTTGTGGGTTTCCGCTTTGTCTGGCTGAGCTTCCTTCATGTTAAAAGAAAAGTAGAAATGGCCTGGAGGTTGAAATTCTCATTTTCCAGAGATCAGAACATTAAAAAGAAGATGAAATATCACTGGAATCCCGGGTGTTAGTAACACTCAAAGGGTAGAAAAGGGACTGATCTCCTAAAATATGATAGCTGCCATCCAAGAAGTAGTGGTTGCATTCTTGTTCTGCAGATACACTTTTCTGTATGGCTACTTGTTCACCTTTAGCTTTGTTTTTTTCCCTTTTGTTCCCCCTTTCTATAGCCGTACCACATTCTCAGCTTTTCCCTGGTCTACCTGCGTTTCTTTTATTGCCCTGATTACTGTGTGGAGGCCTTAAGCAGACCACAGTGGGACATGGGCAGACTTCTGAGCTTTCAGAAGTACTGGGTTTTCCTGCTGAGGTGCAAGCTGTGCTGTCTCCCAGCATGGATATTAAAGCACACAAACCTTAAAAACACACAGACCCCGTTTGCTGCAACAGCTGAGGTAGAATTTAACCACGGTCTTAATAGGAGCAGAAATACAAGTTCTGCGGAGAGAACCGTGAGCACCACTGAGCGCCAGCTGTGTTGGCATGAGTGGTGTCTGTGTCTCAGCAAATGAAATATTAAACGTTTCCCCCTTCTGGCCAGCCTAATGGCAGCAGGTGGGGTCAGGGCCGCATCGCTGGAGAAAAGCCGCTGCTGGCTTTGGGATGGAGCCATGCGGCAGCCCCACAGAGGTGCGTCCCAGGGGTGCGGGCCATTGCTGCGCTGTGGGAGGGCTGAGGTGGTGTCAGACACTGGGGCAGTACTGAGATGAATCGTGCTCGGTGGTGATTAATTCAGAGTGTCATCACCCGTGATTTCCAGGGGGACGTTGAGGGAGAACTGATTCATGAAGTGACTTGCAGGGAGGTGCTTAATGAGCTTCTGATGGTGCTAAATGCATTCCTCCCTCCCATCTTGGTGGCTTCTGTCATTGCTTTTTTTGCCTCTTACCAAATCAACGGGGAAGAAGTGTGGAACGCTCAGGCTTGTCTGCTACTGCTGCGGTCTGTCCTGAGTGCCCAGTCCCATGAGCAAGGTGTAAAAGTGCTGTGTGCTGTCCCAGAAAGGCTCTTTCCAAATAAAAGTAGAAATCTGTGAGAGTGAGAACTGAGAAAATCCCAGTGCGAGTGAGAGCTCAAGTGTATGACCAGATGAAAGCATAGATGGGAGAGGCCACCCTGCTTGGCCAAACCTCTTTGCTTTGTGCCAGACATCAGCTGGCAGGAGCTGGGTGCACACTGTGTTCTCCTGTGTGCTGGGAGAGACAGCGTGTTCTGGCTGCTGCTCTTTGAAGTCTGCCACAATGAAGTCAGAACACCTTTAATAAGAAAAGCAGCATTGAAGAGACATACAGGTGGGACCTGAAGCAAGGAGTGCTGACTCCTGAATGCTACTGACTCAGCATGTCCTTGGGTTATTTGCTTCATCTCTAAATCCAGGAACCACAGGGTGGCTTGAATTGGAAGGGATTTCAGAGCCCACCCACCCAGCCCCGACCGCTGCCATGAGCAGGGCTGCCCCCCAGCAGCTCAGCTGCCCAGGGCCCCAACCAACCTGGCCTTGAGTGCCTCCAGGGATGGGGCACCACAGCTTCTCTGGGCAGCTGTGCCAGCGCCTCACTATCCTCTGAGTAAACATTTTCCCCTTAACAGCTAACCTAAAGGAGGTATAATAATGCTTGTTACTTTCATTTCCATGAAGTGAAGTGGGAAAGTGTTGTGAAGTGGGGGAAATAGAAAGGCTTTAAAGCAACAAGGAACAGAAACAAGCACTGCAGATGTCAGGAGGCAGAGTGAGAGTCAGACTTTCCATAATTCTCGAACCCCTGGTTGGAGCTGTGTGCCTTTTTGCCTTTTTTCCCAGACGCTGCAGCCTTTCCTGCCCTTGGGAAATGCAGATCTTAAAGCAAAGAGCAGTCTGGCTGCAATGCTTGTCATTGTGTTAGGGACAAAGCAGCTGTTTTGCCTTGCTCATATCTGGGACAGAAAGCGTTGCATCTTAGGTGCTTCGATGGACTGCATTGGCCAGGAGGCAACGCGCTGGGGACTTGTGTGTGTTCCCGGAGCACTGCTTTAGTATGGTGTAATATGGCACTGCCACCTAGGGCCGCAGTCAGAAACTGCACTGCCTGCCTAATGTTTCACCTGCAGAACAGGGGTGTATACATACATACATGTGCACGTTATGTATACATGTTTATGTATTATTATATAAAATCAAAGGGAAAAGCGAGACACTCTTAGTACCTGGAGTGGGCTGCCCAGGGAGGTGGTGGAGTCACCGTCCCTGGAGGTGTTCAGGAACCGTGTGGATGTGGCACTGAGGGACATGGTTGGTGCACATGGTGGTGGTGGGTCGGTGGTTGGACCAGATGGTCTTTTCCAACCTTTATGGTTCTTTGATTCCTTGAAATGCACTTCAGCAAGTGCAGTGCTGACTTTGGTTTCTCAGGAAGTACCATTTCAGGCAGAGTTCTAAGTGTCAGAAATTGAAAAGTGAAAAAAAAAGCCAAAGATCTCCTTAAGGGATTCAGTAAATGAGCAGATATGTGATGGTTTGGTTTAGCTTCGTTACAGTTTGAGGAGTTTTTTCTTACAGAGCATACATTTTTATCTGCAACTTACCATCCTCTTCCAGTACATTTCCTTCCTCCTGTCTGTCAGTATGCTGATGCTGACCCATGGCAGTTGGGTGGCAGTGAGAGCTGCAGGGAGCACAGTGCTTAATCACAGAATCACAGAATTGTAGGGGTTGGAAGGGACTTCTAGAGATCATCGAGTCCAACCCCCCTGCCAAAGCAGGCTCCCTACACCACGTTAAATGCAGCTTCAGAAAGTCTGAAGCTATAAAAGTTAGTAAAATACAACCAAAGCAAGTTGTTTAGGTTTATCCAGTTCCATAAGTTCTAAGCCTTGACTAAATCATCACCACAAGACAATCAAGAAATCTCCCTGTCGGATTTAAAAAGTAATGCTGATATTTCAAAACCTAATCTTAAAATGTGTATCTGTAAATTTTCACGAAGCCCAGAGGCAGGTGAGGTCGGCCAAAGCCATACTTGCAGCCTTAAAATTTGGCTTACTCTGGTGTTACCTGTAAGCACTGGGATTTACCATAAAGGCTTGTGTCCTTATTCCAAAACCTAACAATGTTAGAAATGATTGTGGCACAGGGGATGCATGAGCTTTCCCTCCCTCTCACTTACAAATATC
Source organism: Excalfactoria chinensis (assembly GCF_039878825.1). Classification (NCBI taxonomy): domain Eukaryota; kingdom Metazoa; phylum Chordata; class Aves; order Galliformes; family Phasianidae; genus Excalfactoria; species Excalfactoria chinensis. The sequence continues at coordinate 50,551,132 of NC_092826.1, forward strand.
GAAGCTCACACCTGCAGACCTTTAGTCTTAAGAAGGAGCAAGTTGAAGTGGCTGTGCCTGTCAAGTACCTACAAGAAACGGATGGTGATGTATGGCCCACAAAAGAAGCATAGGTGGAAGGTACTCAGGCTTAGCCCTCACTGACATGGCTGAGAGCTCCTTGTTACTGTCCCTGGCAATCTGACATGAGGACTGCCAGCCCCTCTCATATGCTCAGCATGAGGGCTGGTGCTGGAACTTGCATGGCAAAACAGAAATGATCTGCTTTTTATTTGTAATACTTGCTGACTTGGTTTCTGGTTGCCTTAAGATGGGGTCCTCAGTACAAGAGAATATAAATACAAATGCTAACAGCTCTTACTTGTTTTTTGCTGATCCAGCCACATGGAATCATATTAGCTGTCAAATGAAAGTCAGCAAGTAAACAGACAAGGGAAGAGCAAGAAATAACACCTTCTCTTTGCGTAAAGCAACCAGTCAGCCCAGATTGTTCATGGCAGTCTGACGTTGTTTCATTCTTCCTGTACTCTGAAGAAAGGTCTTAGGGATATTTCCATCCTGCAGCACCAGATTTTTTCCTCTCTTCTCCTCTCAGCCCCTTGCCATCACTCCAAGACCAGTGGAGCTCAGAAGGCCCCTCTTTGTGTTTGTGTTTGTCACTGTAAGTCACTGTGCAGTAACTTTCTATTCTAGAAGGGTTCAAGGATTCCTTTACAGCAGAGTGTGGGTGACCCTACTAGCTCCTTCCCTTTCTCCCTGCCTCACTTGCTGTTCATTTTAAAACTTGTTCCATGCATTAAGTAAGAATCACTGCAAGACTGGACTCTTGGTCTTGGTTTTGGCATCCCAGCACCCTAATTGCTTTCTGCGGGTCCCTGCAGCAGCTGCAGTGTCTTCTCCTGTACCAGGATTCAGACATCAGCATTAGAAGTACATTCTGTTGGATGCTGCTGATTCCAAGGCTCGTCCTTGGTTCTGTGTGCCAAGGTGCAGTATGCAGGTCCTACTGTGTGTCTGTGTGGAGAGCTTTGCCCCACACTGTGCTACCTCCTTTGGTTCTTCTCAGTCTCCTACCTTAGGTGGGTAATGGGATGGGGGTCATCACTTCCACTTTCACACTAGCAACACGTTCTGAAGTGACTTTTAAGTAACATGAATGTTGGTGGTGGATTGAATTCCTTTCTGGGCTGGATCTTTGGTTTTGGTTTTTTTACTCTCTTCTGAACCTGAATGCTTTAAAGGAGAGAAAGTGGCACGGAGCATAAAGCTGCACACTTGGGAGTTTGCTGCTGAATGGCAGCCCTTGGGTTGTTAACTGGGCATTTTAGCATTGACTACTGGACTTCACTGACTTGCAGTAGGCTTGGAGCCTGCTTGGCCACCTGCTGATAACTTGATTGCCTGTAATTGTGCAGATACACCCTCAGATATTTTAAACCGTGGGCATTTGGGTGATGGAGGGGTAGAACGGAAGGTGGATACTGGTGTAACTTGAACTACTGCAGTTATACAGTTAGCATTTCTGTAGGTAGCAAAATCTTATGTAGCCACTGGAGTACATGAGTCTACCTAAGATTCTTCCTTCATATCAGGTGTTAGTGAGTGGGGATACTTGCAAAAGGAAATGGTAAATAGCTTAAATTGTCAGCCTTCTTTATCTACTCTCTACAGCTACAGAAGAGAAGTGACTGACAAGCTTTGTTATTCAAAGCCTTTCTCTTAACAGCTGAATCCTATGGGAGATTCCTCCCAGAACAGCTTTCCTCTGTGGTGGACTCTCCTGACAAGATCACAGACGGTTTTGGTCTCTGAGTGCCATGCTGAACATCTAGTTAGGTCTATTTTTACATCTGAAATATGTTCAAAGATGCTCTGGTGAGAAAACGCTGTACAGTAGGATTTGCACTGTGCATTTTCCTTCCTGGAATTTCTGATGCCTATGAAATCATGCAGGTTTACTTAGCACTAAGAAAATGCTCATAACCATGTACTGTTTTGATTTTTTCTCTAGTAAGGTTGAAATTCTGTCCTCTGTAGCTTCTCTAGTTTGTCCTTTCTAGCTTTCAAGTTTTCCAGTAAAATAAATCAATTGTGGTACATATTGCTGCTCTTAAAAGTTGAGAAGGAAAATAACAGTACACCTGAAGCTGTTTTGCCTTTATTGACCATTTTTTCTTCACTCTTTTATTCTGGCCCTGGGTACAGTGCTAAAACAGGCTTCTGGAGGGTGAGAGAGAAAACACTTTGGCCTGGGAAGGCAGCTGGGAAGTGCCTGAAGAGGCAAACCGGTGGCTGAAACCAGTTTCATTGCTGTTTTATGGTGGGAATCGAGCACTTGACGGTGTTGACCAGGGTATTTCTGTGTTTAGTCCCCTCCATGGGACGTGACAGGTGTCATCAGATTTTGTTGTGCACTGTTTCGACTCCTTGTTTAATCAGGACACTGGGCAGCAGGACAAGCTTCATCAGACCTCATGGCAGCCACATCCCAACACGTGGCTGGGACTAGCCTGCTGCATCCCTGTGGTTTGTGAGGCCGGCTGCTGTGGCTGGCATCTCTGCATGTTCACAGTGCGCTGAGCTTGACCTGCTTGGATGCAGAGCTGCTGTTAGTTCTACTTCTAGAAAGCAAGGGGTGGGAGTTCCCTTAGGTGTGGGTAACCAACAGCTAGAAGCTGATTGTTCACTGTGGTGTTGAGGCAGAATTGTTGTGATTTTTCTCATGTGTTGTTCCCTTCTGCCTTGCAGGAAGGGTGCTTGTGGCCTTCGGAAAGCTCGGTTTCACGCCAGGGTGCTTCAGAGGTACAGTGGCATTTCTTACCATCTTTGGCATTATGTATATTCGCCTTCTCTTAAGACATGCATCTATTTAGTAAATCAGGCCTTGGGAGCTTAGATCAAGAATCACATTCATATGGACATCTGAACATGTCTTAACTCCCATTCTTTAAATGTCTAAGACATTTTCATTAAAAGAACATTCTAACTACCTGATGCCTCATCTCCATCAGCAGCTCCTTGTAACTTAGTAGACATTTGCAGGTAAGTGACATGCAGAGGCTCAGTAATTTTTCAGTGGAATATGGGAGACCTGTTGCTTTTCTCCCTCTGATTTTTCCTGAATGTACGCACATACCCTATCACCAGTGTTTCCCAGTCTCTGGCCAGCACATATCCTTGGCCTCTGTGGTAACTTGTGGGTGTGCTGTCCTGAGAGGCCCAGCTCTCCTGTGCAGCTGACACTGTGTTTGTGTGGGTCAAGGACTAAGGACCCTGTGGGGACCGAGAAATTAAAAGAGCAGTTTGACAGAGGTAGATCTGAGAAGTTGGTGTGTCTGTCAAGGCTTGAAATGGATGAAGTGGGAAGCAATAGATCCTCTCAGACTATCTCAAACTCTTCCTCTTGTAAATCCTGACCTTCTCCAGTGCTTAATATGTCAGAGACGTTTTTTCCACTCCCAGTGCAGACATACTCCCTGGGGGCTGAGAGCTGAGGAGGGGGCGGACACCTGCTGTACTTTCATAGTGAAGGCATGAGATATGCTGGACCTTCACAAGATACACCAAAGTGGCCATCTGAATTCTTTGTTAGTGCTGGGTGTTAGGTTAACTTGGAACAGGAGGGGTAGGCTCAGGCTGCGGCTGAAGTTCAATATTGGGATGTTTTTGTAGAACTAATTAATTGTCAAGACTAGAGAGGAAAATAATTCGGAGTGTTTCCTGTCTACAGAAACAGAATTCGTTTATCTTAGCTATGCATGTTTTAATGTTAGAAGGAGCTGTGTAGGATCGTCTTTCTTGAAGCTGTTCTGCAATGCCTTGTGTTAGATCCTTCCTGAACTCCTACCTCTTCTTTTCCATGCCCGCCTGTAGGAGCAGGCATGCACAACATCTACGGGATTGAACCTCTGAGATAGATGACAGAGTGAAGCATTTTCTGTTTATTAGTTTTTCATCAGCATGGAGAGCCCTCAGTGCTTTGCTCAGCTCTGGAGTCACGTTTCTCTCTCTTCCCATTGCAGATTATGTATGCTCCAAGGTCCAGGGACAGGTTTACCGCCCCATCTTTTATGCAGCGGGACCGTTTCAGTCGCTTCCAGCCCACTTACCCATACATGCAGCATGAGATTGACCTTCCTCCAACCATTTCCCTCTCGGATGGGGAAGAGCCGCCGCCATACCAAGGCCCGTGCACCCTGCAGCTCCGGGACCCAGAGCAGCAAATGGAGCTCAACCGGGAATCTGTCAGGGCACCGCCCAACCGAACCATTTTTGATAGCGACTTGATAGACATTTCCATGTACAATGGGGGCCCCTGCCCACCGAGCAGCAATTCGGGCATAAGTGCAACCAGCTATAGCAGTAATGGAAGGATGGAAGGACCACCCCCGACGTACAGCGAGGTCATGGGGCACTACCCAGGCTCCTCGTTTTTCCATCACCAGCACAGCAACGCTCCTCCTTCCTCGCAGAGGGGGAGCAGACTTCAGTTTCAGCAGAACAATTCAGAGAGCACAATTGTCCCCAGCAAAGGCCAAGACCGGAAACCAGGGAACCTGGTCTAAGTCACTCTCCGAGGTGCATTTGGACTGAAGACAAGAGATTGAAGCAGAGCGGAGGAGGAAGAGCCCAGTGCTCCGGTGCACAATGTTGTTACATTTCACGTGGTACAACTTAGTAAAACCAAACGTGCAAACCAGTTGTTTGTTTCTGATTCCTTTCAGGGGAATTGCATGCAAAGCAGATGGAAAGAAATACAAACTTCCATTCAGTTTGTCTATGAGCAGTGTTTTGGGGGGCGGGGGGGGAGGGGAATATATTATTTTTTTTTAATAAACTATTTCAATTATTTAATTCTAAAAGTAAACTTAGCACAGAAATGAGGCTCGTACAGCCGATTTTGTACTCACTGAATGGCAGAAAGACGAAGGTTTTGCTGGTTAAATGGGGGAAGAATTGGCCAGTTTGCTTTTTTTTTTTCTCCCAGGGTGTGCTTTTTTTTTTTAAAAAAAAAAGAATATGAATCAAAATTCCTGTTTTGTGTGCCAAGGTATAAAGTTGAGAACTTAGATGAATGCAAGGAATTAATTTGTGTTGTGATAAATGTGTTTTTAAAAGTTGCACTATCTTAATGTTTTAAAAATTATATATGAGGGAACTGTTTTATGTGAAGTTCTTCTATATGTTGTCTTTTCACCTGTGGAGTAACGATTGAGCCCCAGAAGTGATCTGGAGGAGTCTGCCCCCCTCCCCCCAGGTTTGCTAGAAAAGGGGACAGGACTTAGCCTAACATCTCTTGACTTACACAAATCGAGAAATACAGGGACACTTAACTTGTCGACTTTGCAATAATTTGCATCCGAGTAACAGCGCATCAATGAAGTGTCTTGGAGACTTTTGGATGGAAGAAGGCAAATGTGACATCCCAGCATTTTCCATCACTTAGGGTTGAGCTATTTTGCAGTTTAGACTTGTTTGTTTCATAAGAGGCAAAAGGAAAGCCCAGATGTGTTGATTTGTATTAATTCTAACCAAGTGCTGCCATTCTTTTCATAATGCAGTATCGCCAGTACTTAAGGTTTTAGAGATTTTCGTTCTCACTGTAGCCTGAAGTGTATTTAGTCACATATCATGACATTATGCAATAAATTGTTTAAAAAGCCAGGGTGGGTTTTTTTCCCCTGCAATGCTGTTAACATACGCGAGACTCTGTTGTGCTTTGCGCTCTCCATCTCATCTTTTAGATCCTGAAGTTCAGCCCTGGCGATCCATCCCATTGGAGTGAATGGGCCTTTGTGGCTGCCACCCCCGCGTGGTCCCTGCAGCAGTTCTGGGGCTGGCAGGTGGGAGCACTCGCGCTAAGTGTTGACCTTCGGCTCTGGAGGCTGTGGTGGGAGCCCTCCTCTGGGCACGTCGTCTCGTGGGCGCCAGCAGGACTGTGCTTATGGGTGGAGGTCACTCGTGTCATAATGAAGTGTCTGTAATCCCAGATTTTGTCATGCTGGTCTTAAAAGTAATGGGAAGGTTTTGCCTGCTGGTAAAATGGTATACGGGGCACTTCTTCCCCACCTGGTCTTGTGTGGAAGCAAATGCAGCACTGGAAGGCAATTGGTGAATGGTGATAGTGGCAGCACAAGCACATGAAAAAAGCACAACTTGCACTTAAAATGCATTTCGGAAATGGACTTAAAGTAAGAACTTATGGAGTCTTAGTTTGAATAGTTTCTAATATATATGTGTATGTGTGTGCGGGTCATCGACTCTTCACCTTTTCTACCCCCTGAAGCCTTGTGCTTGGTGCCCAGGTGCAAGCACCAGGTGCACCAGGTGCCAGCTCCTATGGCCGGAGAAAGGACTTCTGCATGGCTTCTGGCTGGGCACCTGAGGCGAATCTTTGATCTATGCAGAGTTTTAATGCCAAAACTGTGTGCGTGTGTCTTTGGTGTGTGTGCGCGTGTGTCGTGTGGGCCTCAGCATAGGTTGTTTTCTTCATAAAGCTAATTCAGTTTCATGCTAGTTTAGGAAATGTTTGCGGAAGGCAAGACTGTTGATTTTGGTCTTTGGTGACTTTTGCTGTCCTTGGGAAGCGAGCTTTGGCCAGACAGTGTGAGTGCCTACGCAGATCCTTTGCAGTTGCCTCAATAAGGGTTACTTAGCCAAGAAGCCTTTAGGCGAGAACATCTGGAACTCAATGGTTGTGTCTGAGCACACCTGGCTGGGGCCCTGGGGTTGGACCAGTTGAACACCAGCATCTCCCCCTGTGCAGATCTCACAGGAGTAAGCCTTGGACTTACCTTCAGAGTCACCTCTTGGGAACACAGCTTTCTTTGATGTCAGCTCTTTGCCATCCTTCAGCATCTCTGTATGCCGGTGAATTCCTGTACATTCCATTCATGTTCTTGGGCATGATGCTTGTCTCAGTTTCTTGATGGAAGACATTTTTCTGTGTGAAAATGTGAGCTGTTCCACCCGTTCTGTAGGAAAGAGTAGTGGGGAAAACAACAACTCTTAATCTCTGCTCACCTAATGGTTGCATTTCTTCCTACATCCTTGCCTTCTCATTGTGTTTTGCTGTGCAAAGCTCACATGAAGCCATCAGTAAGGAATTGTAATGGCCTGGTACTTGGTGTAGGCAAGCTGTCATCCACCGCTTTCACTTGAGGGCCTCTTATGGGAGTTGGTAATGCAATATTTCTGAATAAATATTAAGGGTATTTGATGGGAATCCCAGCAGCAGTGTAATGTTACAGAAGTGTTTGCTCCTTTTTTATTGTTGTAGTGAGAGGAAAACTGCCTTTGCACCAGAAATAAGTAACGAAATTAAACAGTGTTTTTAATACTTACAGGTTTGGAAGTTGGTGTTTTCTGAATGCAGGTAATTCTGTGCAGCATCTGCGGAGAATTCCCTTTGAAAACACCCAGAATTAAGTTCCACAGCCACTCAAATGTCACTCTGCAAGCTATTAAAAGATTTCGGTAAGCCTTGTAGAGTCAGTTATGTAGATTACAGCTCCATACTGGTGTTCTACCATGCACAGAAAACACACAGTGCACGCGTGGAGTGTTCGGTCTGATCCATCCTATCAGCCTGAACTCTGGTTGCATCTCCTGATCTTTGCTGGGTAATCCATCTTCTCAAAATTCACTCCGATGTGCCCAGCTCAGAAATTTTCATCTAAAAGAATTTATTTATTTTTCATTACCAATTAAAGCATTATGACCTCCCAAAGGTTAGTTCTTCCCTTTAGCGACTTGGCATGGGTCCCTTCTTGGTGCTAAATACATCTGTGTGTTTTCTTGTGGTCGTGCAGGCCTGGATGTGCGGGATGCTCAGCCATAGGAGAAAGGTTTCAGGAGGAATGTGCTTTCCTTGTGATGGAGGAGGAAGCCGTGTAGTGTTAGAGCACCCTCTGTCTGAGCTGGCTGAGCGGCACTGCATGGCACAGCCACTTCCAGCCCTGCCACGCGGTGCAGTGCTGGGCCTGCAGGCTGACACCCTGGTGTTGGGGATGCTGTGGAGCAGATGGGCTGCTGGTGTTGTGCTGACTCCAGGCCCTGCGCATTTAGGCAGGTGGAAATCAATGTTCTAAAATTGTTCTCTGTGGGTCTTTTGGGGTTTTTGTTTTCTTTTTCCAAGGTCAAACTAACTGTATGCTTGCTGGTACATTTGAAGATATTTATGATTGTCCCCAAGCTCTCTCTGGTCGTTACCATTGAGTTGTGTTGATGTGCATGTGTGTGTATACATACCTGCATGCAAAATTGTGCCTGTGATCTGATCATCTGTTCTCAGTGTATTAGTTACTATTCCATAACCACCTCCCAGAAATGCTAACTGGCATCGTGCTCCCAGGAGTAATGGCAGGTTGTTTGTCACAAACAGTGGGAGGCACGAGGAGTGTTTGTATCTTGCTCCTGTAACTGTTGTGCACTGTTTTTGCCGGTCGGGAAGTTTTGCCGAGTGGATCCTTGCCCATACCCTGGTGCGTTAGTCCATCTTCCATCCAACTGCTCTCCTTTTTCAGGCTGGGCTTTGAAAAATCCTCATGCTTTTGGGACAGCGCTAATGTAGACCTCATGTGATGAGTTAGGCAAAGAAAGTGTAATTCATGTATTCTTTAAAACTCAGAAATGTGTTATTTCAAACCTTGCTGATGCTAAGAACCAAGGGATGTATTAGTGTACTGGGTTCGGATCAAGGTTGGCTTTTGGTTACATCTTTGCTTTTTAGATAAATGGTGTTGGGAAGAATTGAATTATGCATCAATGGCTTGAGTTGCTTGCTTGCCAACCAGCATGATTATAACTGCTCTTCTAAACTACCCCCAGATGTGTCAGTTGTCTCAAATCCCCGGAAAGAAGGACTCTTGCTGAATTATTTGAGATCTGTTGAGGTCCCTTAGGACATGGAAAAATCCCTTGTGAGGGTATGCTGGATGTACGGAGGTTTCCTGGCCAAGCTCTCTGAATTTCCTCTATTCCGTATGAGTAAACTGAAGCTCAAACTTTTGAGAATGGCCCAGCTGAAAAGGTTGGTTGGTAAGATTTTTTTGTATTTAATAGTTTGCCGGTCTGTGTTCATCAGTCAGGGGTGCAGGTTACCTTCTGGCTCACCTCTGCACTTGCTGTCACAGTACTGGCAATAGCCCCACTGGGCACACTCGCACCAGCAAAACCAAGTCATTTTATTGGTATGGCTCCACTTGGGGATTAGCAGGAGCTGCACCACAAAATTCAGCCTCCATGAGCAACGCTGGAGCCCGTTGTCTCTTCCCAGCAAACTCTATCCTGTGGCAGTGGCAGCTCTGTTTGAATGAAGTTGTTTACCATGCTAGCGAGCAGGAGGTTGCTGGTGTTCCCTTGAAAGAGTCACAGCTATTGGCATTAAATGCATTTCAGGCCCATCCTGCTTTCAAAGGAAAAACAGCATGATTGTGTCATGAAACTTGTTGCAAACTCTCCCAGCTTTTCCTTCTGCCTTGCTGTTTTCTCCCCATTTGCAGGCTGAGCAAAAGCAACTGGGTGGCACTGGTTCTGCTTCAGCGCCAGCAGAGCTTATTTTTGTGTTGGTCAACAATAACAGAAATATCTCATATCCTAGAAACTTCCCCTTCACCCCAACAGCCACTCTCTGTGTGATTTACTGCCGGAGGTGACTCTGTCATTTCTTTGCTGTATTGCTGCTGCTGCTGCTGCTGTTTTACCTGGTTTGGTATGTGAGCTTTCTGAGATGGTGTGGGACGTGTAGGAACTTGTGCGTGACTAAACCGTCTCTTTTTCTTCTTCCTTTCTCTCCTTGGTTTGTGCTTGTTTGTCTGCTCTGGTAGGGTTATTAATGAGTTATCGACGTACGTGCTAGGTATAGTTTTGAGGAGGTTTGCATGTCGGTAGTTTGTAAGCAACTAAGGTGCCTCATGTTCAGGTCTGAGCAGATGGGATCCCCTTGCACTTGAGGGCCTGACCCAACGCCCGGTGCCGTTGGCGGGAGGACTCTTGCCAACTCCAGGGGGTGTTGGGTCAGGCCTTGCGCTCCCACCTTTGTTGTGCCTCACTTAAAATGGTGCTTTTTTGGTCGTCTGTCTTTTGGTTGGTCGTGGGTTGTTTTTTTCTTTCTGTTGTTGTTTTTTTTTGTTTTTGTTTTTGTTTTTTGTATGGTGCTGTGTATAACTTGAATATATTATGCACATATCCTACCCAATGGGTAGAACAACAAACACACAAACACAGATAGATGTTAATACTGTAAGATAATGTACAGATGATACCGATTTTAACACAAAATGATGGCATAGACTTTGTGAATGCCAACTTCTGTGCTTGGTCCTCTTTTGTAAGAAGATTTGCAAAGGAATGCATACAAATGACAAAAAAAAAAAAAAAAAAGTCTATGTATTTTATTTTCCTATTAAATATCAATATAATATCGTAAGGGAAAAAGTTTGAACAAATCCTTTTTGACTCGCCTGTGTATAGCAATTGGTCATTGGATGCATCTTTGCTGTGAAGATCTGTCCTTTTTTTTTCTTTAGATGTGTCACTTTAAGAAAAAGAAAAAAAAAAAAGAAAAAAAAAAAAAAAGGAAAAAGCAAAACAAATGAAACCTCCACAGCTTTAACCTTGCAGCTAGATGCTTCTTGTCTTGGGCATTGCCTTGCTATTGCCGAGTTGGACCAGGATTAGTTACTACTTCTCCAGCAGATACATTATTTATTATCCTTGATTAAGTTGTGGTGTTGCTTTTGTTTCTTTTTAACCTAGAAATGGGCTAAAACCTTTCAGATCCTTGTTTTTTTTGTCTGTGTCCTTGATGGGAAGTGAAGCTCAGACAAGCGGGAACCAATCTAGACCACCCCTGTGAAATGAAAAGGAGGCCAACAAGAGTTGTGTGTAACCAGCCGGCTCTGCTGTGCTGCTTCCCACTGCTGTGCTGTGTGCTGAGCGGAGCGCAGGCCTTGAGGCTTCGCTTTCCTCGTGCCCCACTGCTGTGCTGATTGCTGTCAGCAGTAGCTGAGCCCAGGTCTACACTTATAAGGTGGAAGGAAGGCTGCAGCCTGGTTGGAGCCAACGTGGTTAGGGAGCCCTTTGCGCTGTGCATTTCAATTGGTAGGATGGTGCCGGCCAGGGGACAGGCCTGCCTGGCTGCTTGGGTCCCCCCTCACATCCCCATGCCCCACGCGCTCTTGGCGTGGCTTGTTAGGTGAAGCAAATACCTCAGGAAAACTAAACGTGAAGTTCTACTTTAGAGAATTGCAGATACTCTACTTATTTTTCTAAGCTGTTTGTTCTAACTATCCCAGGACGGTAGGTGATGTACAAGTTTGTCGGTCCGAGACAGACCAGTCCTCTCGCTGATGGATGCCGGCTGATCTCTCATAGATACCCCTGTCTGTACGTAACTTTTTTATACTCGTCAGGCTTTAACCACAGATGTAACATAGCGGCGTGTCAGGATGTTGTCGGAACGGCGTTTTTGTTTGGTTTTCAGGTAGTAGCTCAGTGCTGTGAGAATGCCCATGGGCCGTACCTGGGCCTGGTGAAGGTCATGGTGAAGCCCTGTGGGCTGAGCAGCCCCTGGCTCCCACCCGCAGCATCCACAGCCCGTGGCCCAGAGCACGGCCCTTGGCCACCCCTTGTGGCTCCTCTGCCGACCTGAAACTCCAGCTACGCATTTGTCTGTAAATATCTTTTTTAAAAGCCCCACGGGCGTCCCGTGTCTGAATGTTGACCGTGGCTGTTCTGTTCTTCGTCTTAAAGAAATCCATAAGTTTTATGGCCAGTTCCACATCGTCAAGCCCGTGCAGGTAGCTTGTCTCCATCCCTCTCTCTATTGAGCCGTTTTATCAGTAAGCATGTACCATAGTGAAGTATGCATATTTTACGACTGTCGTTTGTTAAGTCATTTATTGTTTGCCAGGGCATAGAGCAGTTGTTCTGGAAGTGTATCTTGCCTGGCCGTGTCCCGTCTCTGTTTGCACTGCAGAACAACTTGTGTGTGTGAAGGAAGAAAAGCAAACAAAAAACCCAGGCCTTGTCTAGCAGGAGTCTTTACAGAGCACACCTTGTGCTAGAAGAACCTAAGGTGTGATTTATCGTAACAAAACTTGCGTATTGAGTGGACCAAACAGGAGCACGTCTCCTTCTGGAGGCACTAATTGGCTTTGAAGCTGCAGTGACAGGAGCAGACTCTGAGTGTCTTCACAGCCGTGTTCACATTTTGCCATTTTCCACAAAGCGCAGCCAGGATGTTAGAAGAAGTACAAGCAGAAGTTAGGAGAGCCTCAGGCATCGTAGAGCCTGGACAGCAAAAATGATAATAATAAAATCACCTTGATCTCATTTAACAACCTTTTCTACTCACAGTACCAAGGCTATGTAAGCGCTGCTAGGGACTTTTTATAGCTATGAACTGCCCAATGCTGCTGTGCTCAGAGCATTTCATGACGGTATGTACATCGGTCAGGCTGTTGTACTTAAAACTAACCACCCAATGCCTGGTTTTAGAGTGTGGACCCTCTCTTCGTTGCTTCTTGCTCGTTATTTTACAGTGTAAAATGCTTTATTGCTGTATGGATTTATTTTTTAATGTATTTCCCACATTGCGGCTTTCAAGATCACACTTTCAGCGTCTCTTATTTTTGTCCATTTCTTTGTTTCAAGTTACTCTGAAATATGTACAGCACTATCAACAATATTTAATCCTTCTTTTTAAATTCTATTGTAAAAGCGAATCTATTAAAAAACAGTACGGTTTTATTTTTTCTTTTACAACTGCATTGGGATTTCTCAGTAGTTGTTCACGTGATGCTATGACAAACCTGGCTTGCTTTAAGTTTTGTTGTTGTTGGTATTTCTTTTTTTTTTTACCTTACTTTCCTTTTAACACGATTAATTTGTTGCTTATTTTCCACCGTAACTCCCGGTTATATAAAGGAAAAGATTTCAACTGTTGTGTATCTGACTCTTTTAATTGAGCAAATGGTGATGTCCTAGTTTTTAGACCTAAGGTCTGTTATTGCAATACTTTTAAAGGAAGATGTTGCTCTAAGTGCTGTTGTTAGTTTTAAATACAGATTTTATGCTTGTTCTTAATATGCTGTGGTTAAACCATAGCACAAAATTATTAAAAACCATGAAACGCATTTGTCTCCCGTTGAATTTCTTTGTGAAGAGGGGAAAAAGGGGATGAAACACCGGGGTGACCTTCTGTAAAACAAATGCTTGTCCTTTTTCATCCTTGCTTTCCTGCTCTCAAGCTGGTAGCTGGTCGGAGGGTGGATTCAGTCCTTGAAACATAAGAACATCCCCTTGACCCCCTTGTGGGCACCCAGTGTTATGTCTGCCCCTGGCAGGGCAGTGCTGGCACAGAACGTGATGGGCAGTGCCCAAACCATGAAGCTGAAGAAACTGATTGTAAAGGAAACATACAGGGTATGGTTCATGCAGGGGAAAAGCACGTATCCTTGGTAATAGAAGGTAAATCCCAACTGTCCACAGGTGGTTCCTCTCGCTTTGCTATTGGAAAGCTTAACAACACAAGAAGCGAGCAGTTAATTTCTATTTATGTTGAAGTATGAAGTGATGCTTCACGTAGCACTATTATTAACGTAATCCTTGTCTTGTGCTTTATACCCGTATCTGTGCTCACAGATCCTTCGTGGGGAGTGATGATTTGAGGGAGGTGGTGCTGCACACCGGGGCCTCTCTGGCAGTGTGTGTGGAGAAGAGGCTGCTGAAGGGGCCGCACACCCCCAGCCCACTTCTGACACCCTCCTCCAGGAGCAGCCCTCGGGCTGCCTTCGGACAGGAGCCCTTTCTGCTGTTCTCTTCAAACAGCTCCCTTCTTTAAGTGCTGCAGCACCTTTTGTTGCCTCCCCTTGACAGTGTAGCAATTCTCTTTTCCTATAACCGCCCAGAGTTAGCATCTCCCCCTCTACAGCATCTTAATTCTTCCTTGGTGCTTAGAAAGTAGCTGAGGCCTCGGTGCTTAGAAGCGCTCCAGACCTCTGAGCGTCTGCTCCTCCTCTGCTGTCTGAACCCCGAACTCCCTGGAAACTGCTTTTCTGAGACTGCTTTGATCTTTTACTTAAGCTGGTTTTAATTGTATTTATATTTGTTTTATAATATGCCATTCTGTTTGATTGTGTTTTAATATCTTTGCCAATGGTTGCAGCTCAGAACTCGGCTATAAATGGGATGTCTCATCTCAGTAGGGTTACTTTTCCTGTTTAAAGATTAATACAGTGGCTGCTGCAGTCCTGTGAAACCTTTCGGTCTGGCTTCCAGGCTCCCCACAGTATTGCCTCTCATTACAAACACCCTGCTTGTACCACTCCAAACCTTTTTCTTCCCCAGGACCGCTCTATAATGAGGCTTGGTCGCTTAGACAAAAATTAATTAGGCTTCTCTCATTATCACTGTTTTGATCGGTCGTGCTTTAAATGAGTTCTAATTAAAATGCACATTTTAAAAACCTCACTGCTGAATCCTGTTCTCATCGCTCGCTTCTGCTGCAGCGATGCCCGGCTTTTGTTCCACGTGCATTGTGCCACTTCTACACAACTCCAGCTCCGGGTAAGAATAAAAACTTGGAGGATTTCTTTCTTTTTTGGCTTGTTTTCTACATGTTTTTTTCCAGACCGAGTGTGAAATGATTACTCCTGAGAGCAGAGGTTAGAGCTGAACTAGCCCATTCTTTTCCACGTGGTCAAAGCGATGAGTTACGTTTCTCAGTACCCCATACAGTTCACAACATTAATTACTCCCAGGATATTCCTCAGCGTTTGAGAAATCACCTGCTGTACGTAGTGCTGGTTAACTGCCTGCTTCTGCTTACCTTGGGTGCTACAGATCACCCTTAGATATTAATTAAGTTGGAAGGATTCTGGGATGCGCAGCAGTGCTGGACACACATTGAGCTGAAGGCAACTTGCTGGATGCTGGCGGATTTACGGACTGCAAGTGGAGCTGGCCATGCTGAATGCTCACTGTCCTTTGTAACACATGCAGAGCAGCAGATCCTTATTGCAAAATACTCTGTACTCAGTAATGGCTTCTGCTACAGAGCGCTTTGCACAGAGATGCATCGAGGACACAGCAGCACTCAGTGCTGAGCCACCTCCCCACCTCCACCCTCCTGCAGTCAGGCACTGTCTCCCTGCGCCTTCCATCTGTGTGCTTCTGCCTTGTACAGAGCTATCATCTCTCTGGGTTTCACTGGTAGTTTCAGGGTTTTTAAAAAGCCATCGGAATGCAGCCACCCCTCGCCTGGAGAGAGAAGGCAATTTTTCTACGGAGGCCAAAATGTCACCCTTGAGCCCAAGAAGCTCTCTTCAATGCCAATGCCAGATCGCTCCAGATTAATTTAACATTTGCAGACATTACAGTGATTGACAGTGGAGTTGAGTGGAAAATTCCAATTTAATCCCACTCTGTGTGCCACAGACATGGCTCAGACAGCTTGACCTACATTTAACCCTAGACAGCAAGAAACTCTCAGAGGAGGAAAAAAAAAACAACAACTAGTTTTGTCCTCAAAGCCCTGGGAATGTTACAGCTTATCGCATGTCCCCGTGCACTCGCATACACGTGTAATTATATTACCAGCCTCTGAGTCTTTCATATGCTGAGCCAAGCTTGCCCTAGTTGGCTTTACTTGGTGAAGAAGCCATATGAGCCAAATCAAAGGCATTAACATGTTTGCATACCCTTTCAGCAGGGTTTATGGCAACAGCTCAATGTATAGGAGCTGTTTATTTTCTTATAACTGGGTTAGGATTGTAATGAAGCGCTTTCCAGTTTGCTTCCAGCTGCAAACTTGACGGCTCTCCAAAAAAGCCGATCAGCTGGTATCTTTCTCTCTGGAGAAACCTGACAGGTGGGGCTCAGCTGGCCGCTGCAGAACCGCTCTTCTGGCCACTTTGTCCCCCTTTGGCTTTGCAGTCCAGCTGTGTGTGTTTCAGAGGGTCAGTGGTGCAGCATCGGATGCTGCAGCTTCTCAGTGAGAGGTGCACTGGTGCATGTTGAAAGCCGTATGGCTGAGTGATCGCATCAGCCGCTCCGAGCAAGCCCTCTCACCTTTTCAAGTTATACTGTATGTTCTACCACTACTATGCTTGTAGATAAGAAAACATGCACACAGCTCTAGCCCCATGCTAGGGGAAATGGACACTTTCATCCCAATTAAAATCATACTCCATCGGGAAAATGGTACTGAGAACACTAAAACCACCATCTGACCATAACACTGATGAAGTAAAGTCTAGGCTAAAACTCTTCTCATGGCAATTGCCACACAGCTTGTAAGTTACTCCGGACTGGGAAGTGGGAGACTGTGGGAACATTTCTTTTCCCATATAGAATCACAGAATCACCAAGGTTGGAAAAGACCTAAAAGATCATCCAGTCCAACTGTTCACCTGTTACCAATAGCTCCCACTAACTTCAACATAACATCCAATCATTCTTTGAACATCCCCAGGGTCAGTGACTCCACCACCTCCCTGGGCAGTCCATCCCACTGCCTGACCACCCTGTCTGAGAAGTAATATTTCCTAATGTCCAGCCTGAATCTCCCCTGCTGCAGCTGATAGGTCTGCTCTTTATGAAAATGAAAAGATTCAGGTCTTCACCTTTAGGAATGGATGCTGGCACAACCACCATTGCCCCCAGTTACACAAGGTAGGCCACTTGGTTGGTCAAAGCAGCATATTTCATACAATCATGTAATCATTAAGGTTGGAAAAGACCTGTAATATCATCTAGTCAACCACCCACTTTCCACCAATACTGTCCACTAACCGTGTGCCACACATTCCTTGAACACCTCCAGAGACGGCGACTTCACCACCTCCCTGGGCAGCCTGTGCCAGTACTTCACCTTGCCTTCTAAGCAGAAACTCTTCCTAGTATCCAACATGAACCTTCCCCTCCTTCATTTCTTTATGAAACTTTATGCAGTTGTATTTAGTTTGCTTTTATCTTGTTGTTGTTGTTTTTTTTCCTTCCTCTTTCTTTTACTACCAAACAAGACTGCGTATCCTCCCCTTTGTTCCCTCCTCCGTCGTTGTCCAATCAATTGCTTAAACTCAAATCCAAACTTAATGCTACATGTTGCCCTGTGGCCTTATGAAATCAAGATGCATTCTTTCTACTTAGAAGATCATCTTCATCAAAATAGCCAGATAATTGCCAGGGGATAATTACAGCTCTCTAATTATTATTGTTGCTGACGGTAAGTGATGAATAAGGACAAATGCAGCTCAGTGCTCCAAGCTGACACCCAAAGGGAACACAATCAGAAATGTGTTTTGACGAGGATGGTCACATGAGGACAGAAGTGACCCTGGAGATGATGTGGCAAGTGCCCTGCTGGGCTGCAGTGAACTGCTAGGGCACAAGGGCTTTCTCTGCTGCCACTGCGTGCCCCTCCAGCAGCTCCAGCCCTGCCCTCCAAGGCAAGGGAGGGAAAATCTCTTATTTTCTCTAATGGCTACAGCCCCGCTGGGTCCTGGGTGTTCTGGTTGATGGCAAGGTGGATGAGTCAGCAGTGCGCTCTGGCAGCCCCACGGTTGCATCAGGCCCAGCACTGCCACCGGGGAAGTCGGAGGGATTCATAGGATCACAGAATCACCAAGGTTGGAAAAGACCTCCAAGATCATGCAGTCCAAGCATCCATCATCCACCAATACTTCCCAGTAAAACATGTCTCTCAGTACCACATCTAAATGTGCATGGAGCTGTCAGGGGAGGGGCAGCTGGGGGTTGGGGACAGGTGCTGCACCAGAAGGTGGTGGGCGTGGAATGGGCTGCATAAGGCTGTGGGTATGGCTCCAAGCTGTAGCATTTGGATGCTAGGTTTGAGTTTTGAGTGGTCTGTATGGAGCCAAGGGCTGGACTTGATGATCCTTGCAGGTCCTTTTCAACTCAGGATATCTTAGGATTTTAGGATTCTCAGGCCATTGGAGAGTTTCTCAGTGGCTGTGGCACCGGTGCTTCCCCATCTAGTCCATATGCTGTGGTTGAAGGGTATGGATCCACTTATTTATAGTCAGGACAACCAGAAGGATCCATGAGAAGCCAGAAGGTACCTGTGAGGACTGTGTGGTGAATTCTCCTCGGGTCTGACTCACAGCTCAGCCCAGGATTGGGATATGGGTTTGCTTGATCCATGCCAGTGGGAAATCCCATCCCAAGTGGTGTGTGGGTATCAGCTCCTCTTCAAGCTCCAGCCTCTGTCTGGGCTCTGACTTTTTCTCTCACCCCATCTGGGGCTGCAAATTTTACTGCAGCCCAATCTCAGACCGCTTCTTTAGCTTAATTCCCTCCTTGGGTCATAACTTTGCAGCAAGCTCTATTTTCAGCTGTCATGTCAGCCCATGTCATGGGCTACAGCTGTGACTCCCATTTCGGGCTGCAACTCTGGCGCAGCTGTGGGTCATGATTTAGGCTCCTGGTCTGCTTGGCTTTCACTTCAGTGCTGTCTTAGTTTCAGGTTCAGCCCTGTCTTGTATTATGATTTGGCTTCAGCTCCATCTGGGGCTGTAAATTCAATACTGGTGCTACCTTGGGCCACTACTTTTGCTTCAGTCAGCTATCAGGCCATCAGGTTTACCCCAGTCCCTGCTAATGGCTAATGTAGCTTTAGCTCCTGTTTTAGCAGTGACTTTGGCTCTTCCTCTGTATTGGATTGTGACATTGGCTTCACCCTCTGTAGCGACTCTCATGTCTATTTTGGCCCTTGCTTGGTCTTCCTTGACTTCTGCCCTAGTGTCATGGATTGTGGCTTCAGGACCTGCCCCACTCTGGTCTTGTTTGACTAATTTGGCTCCAGTCCTCTATTCAGCTGTGACTTCACCTTCTAGCACTGCTTGGGGCACAGCTTGAACCCCTCCTGTTTTTGGCTCTGTCCCATCTGGGCTGTTACAGTGCCTCCAGTCCCATCTTAGGCAGCTGCTTCACTTATAGCCTGCTATTGGGCTGCAACTTCTGCCTGGGAGGCTGCTGCATCTCTGGCCCATATTTTGGCTGCTTCTTCCCATCCAGCCCCATACCTGGCTATGGCTTTGGCTCTGCACCCATCTCAACCTGCATCTTTATCTCTGGTCTGATATTGGGCTGCAAATTTTGCTCCAGCCCCCTTGGTCCATGACTGCAGCTTTTTCTCTAGCTTGATATCAGTCTGTGACTTCAGTTCTGACCTTTTCTTGGGTAAGGAATTAAACTCTATTTTCGCTTCTGACTATTACTTTGATACCACCTACTTCCTGAGCCATGATTTTAGTTCTGGCCTCTGCTTGGACCTCTACTTTGTCACTGACCTAGAACCAGATTGTGATTTAAGCACTAGCTATCTCGGTGCAAGACTTAGATCTGACCCCATCTCTGTCTGTAACTTCAGCCCCATCCCCAGTTGTATGTCATGATTTAAGCTCCAGCCACCATCTTGGACCTCCGTCTCTCAGGTCTAATCTGACATGGGGTTGCTACTTTAGCAACCAGCTCGCTGTGCAACTTTGGCTAGGCCTGATAGCAACTTGTGACTTTGGCCCCACATCTACAGCTTCATTTCCAGCTTTGACTTTGGCCCTGACCCAGTAGGGGGGGCTGTGGCTTCAGCTTGCTGTTCCATCTTTGGACTTTGGCTTTAGCCTTGGCTTTGGCTCTGGTCCGTGCTTGGCTCACATCTTCAGGTCTGACACCATCTTGAGCTATGACTTCCCTGAATCCCACACAGGCTGCTGATTCTGCTCAGGTGCATTTGGGATATGAGTTCACCCATACCTCTTGCTCAGGCTATTTCAGTTCTGGAAACACCTCAGGCTACGACTATGGCTTGAACTTGCCTTGAGCCCTTACTTGGGCATTGCCTTCAGTCCTACCAAGGGCCACTAGTTCTGCTCTGGCTGCTTTTTGGGCTGCCACTCTGGCTCTGGCACCAACCTGGGATCTAACTCTGGCTCCCACCTCATCCAAGGCTTTAACTTCAGATCCATGTCTTCCTTGTTTGTTGCTTTGGATGCTGCTTGAGAGATACATTCATTTCCAACTCTTTCTCCAGCAGCCACTCAAAACCATCACATTCTGCTGTATACGAGGGGGAAAGAAGGCAGAAATTGAGTAAGTCACTAAAGCAGCAGTTTCTCTGCTGCCTGTATGGCAGCAAATGCCTTCACCCTGGTCCCATCAGATCTCTGATGGCTCTGGAAAGAGGCAAGGACAACACCTCTCCCTTCCAGGGGATGAGTCACAAAACCCTTCTCTTTCCCAACCCATAGCACCTGTATCTCTTTCTTCTGTGCTACCAAACGCACCTTCTGAGGCTGCTTCATGCTGAGGAACATTGCCATTACGTGTTCCAACTGTGGACAGCATAGTGACCCTGTGCAGCTCCTGCCCAGTGCAGGAAAGTTGAATCACAAGAGCCACACGTAGCTGTCCCAGCCTCTAGCCCCAGAACACGCCATGCAAAGTGCAACACTGCCTTTTTTGTTTCCCTGGTTTTCAGTTTTTACAGGTTAGGTCGGAAAAACGTGTTCAAGGAGAGTAAGGAAAAGCACACTAATAAAAGAGGAAGAGGAAAAGTATCTCAAATCCAATTCTGAAGTAGCGCTCACCTCTCAAGAGCTTGCAGTTAGAGAGAATTACTTTTTAATAGTATTTGTCAGAATTGTGGCACTTCACATCTTCAGGACACTGAATATACAATGATTATTCCTCACAACAGCCCTGTGAGGTAGGCGTTAGATTGCAGTTACTACTTCGACACATGGACAGAGGCAGAGAAGTAAGCAATCAGTCCTGCACAATTGAGTTAATGAAGTTCAATGGACTCAAACACAGACCGGTTCTTAGTGACTTCACTGAAAAAGTAGAAGAGTGGGGCAGAAGTGATGCTTTATCAGTTATTTTGTCTTATCTTAGTTGGTTATAATGCTTAGGGTCCAACTCTGCTGCTTTACTTATCCATCTCCCTGCAAAAAAAAAAAAGAACAAACAAACCCACAAAAAACCCAACACCTTTGTTAAGCAAAATACGCATGCAGAGATTTACTAGGAAGTGAGGTCTGGTACAGAAATAGTAAATAAAGCCCACTCAACTCAGCCTAAAATTGGAGTAGAACTAAGAGAGAAGCTTGCCAGTCTAGTCAAACACAGCAGTTTCAACTTCAAACCTTTCAGCATTTCAGGTACAAGCAAGTATTTGCTCCACGTAAGAAAACCCAGAGTGAAATTCTGCTAGACTGTGATCACTGTCTCCGGAAAGCTAAACTGTTCTACAGACATCCAAGGGACTCTTGGATAGGAAGAGAAACTTTGGGATTTAACTCTAACTTGACAAGTACTTAAAAAGTTCCATTAGTATACCTACTATATGAGTAAACCTCTCTTCTGGATTTTTGTTGTTGTTGTTATAGGGTTACCATGAAGTAACAGAACAGTTTTGTAAACTTCAACGTAATAAAAGATCCTAGCTTTTAATATACAATTATTGATTCATTTTAATAACTTTCTACTAAAAATCAACTTCAGAAAAAGACAGCATAGTTGACAGCATGGCTGTTGTGATTAACTCATCTTCCTATAGTTTGAAGGTGAGATTTCTGAAAAGATGCACTTTCCAAGAAAGGTTTGTATCAGTCCCAACCTATAAACTGTCACAGATCAGCTCAAATCCACGTAGCTATTATGAATTCATTCACACTGAGGAACTGATCCGTTCTTTGCTTCATGTGCAGTACCAGTGACAACGGTCTGTCTCCAAGTCAAGAGATGATCACGATTAAAAAGGTCTGAGTCCACATACCTGGAAATACAAAGTAAGTTTTCTTCCCCAGCAGAGACATCTTCATTCTCACTTATCGGAAGATTCAGTCTGATGGAATAATGGCTGTGCACTAAGATGGAGGAGTAAAGTAGTGGCTTTAACATGAACTCTTCATTTTGACCAAAAAAAGGGGGGGGAGGGGAAAGGGTGTAGAAGTAACTGTTAACACTGTTACCACTGGAGATGAATTTCTCATCTGAAACTTATTTTTGCTTCTGTTCACTGAAATGTTGTCACAATTTATCTCTCCCAGGAAACTTCAGCCTTCAAGAATTAGACGTAATTTTATATCCACAGTGAAACTGTAGTCTGCAGACAAAAAACCAAAACAACAACAAAAAACCCAAGAAAGCTCAGAAGTGCACTTTGTATCTCCTGCCTCAAAAAAGGTTAAAGTGCTAAGTTAGGGATCTCCAAAAATTAAGCATCTCTTAGTCCTTTATTTTTTTAAACGAAACTTTATCTTTGGTTTCTTGTATCTTCTCCGTGATTTTATCCTTTGTTTCCCCCATTTTCTCCGTGATTTTATCCTTTGTTTCCCCCATTTTCTCCGTGATTTTATCCTTTGTTTCCCCCATTTTCTCCGTGATTTTATCCTTTGTTTCCTCCATTTTCTCTGTGATTTTATCCTTTGTTTCCTCCATTCTATCTTGTAGATACTCCTTTACTGGTGGTGGTGTGGACATGTAGCCGTGCTTGCGCAGATATTTAACAGTGATGGATGTTCCTCCCAGAGTCACGGTGTATCTGGCAGGAGTTGCAATCTTAAAGAAATAAAACAGGCCAGTATTATCAAGCAGAATGTATTTTTAATATTAACAACGTGCACTGGCCAGTGACAGGTACTAAAAGAATCTTCTGTTTGTTAAGAAATAAAACTGTTTGCAGTACATGCTGCAGAAATGCATGCTTCCTACTTAAGCATCCTTTTGACAAACCAGCACAGGCATCAGAGCTGTGTGTTAAGAAACCTCCCTGTGCAGTTTGTAGAAAGAGGATTAACTCTCCTCAGAACGTGGATTGGAACAGGGAGCACACGAGCACTGAGCTATGTAAACAAAGAAGAAATACTAACACAAAGGTATACTTTGAATTCTAAAGTCCACAAGAGCATAGGTATCTAACTTAAGTCTAAAATTAGGACCTACTTATAGAAAGCCAAAGCTAAGAGAGACTTAGTCAGCTAACCCAACATACAATGACCAGGTTTGTTATCCTAGAAAGTTTAAACAAACTTGTTCTTTCAGAACTTCAAAGATTGATGCATCACCTTCCCTTTGCAATTTATTCTAGTGCTTTCATGTCTGCCAAATCTCACATCTATAATAAAACCTTCGTATTTAACTGCGCTTCTTTATCGATCTCTTTCAGGCACAGGAGCATTTGGCAGAGTAGTGCTTTCACATTTAGTTGGGGGGGTGGGGCGGGGTGCCTTAAAAGAACAGAGAAGCAGCACATCACGTCTGGAAAGGAAACTGATGAGTGGCATTCGAAGCAAATACGTGACTTCATTTTTGCACTGTCTGACATATTTCTGGCTCCCTAAACACAGACTTAACACATACAACAATTAAACAAGACCTAAATCTAAGTTATTAATTCAAGTGGACTGTGGAAGCACTTGACAGCAATGGAAGAAGACAAACCAATTCACCCTCCAGGATTAAAATAAATAAGTAAATAAATCCACCTACGCTCATCAGAAATCATAAAGCATTTGAAATTTACTTCTTTATCCCTGTTAATTATTTCAGGGATACAGAGGACTAGCTTAATTGCAATTAAATCTCTGAGGGAAGACAGTCATCCTGCAGCAAGAAAGTTATTTTAGCAGTACAGCCCGTACTAACTTGCATGTGACTAATCTTATTACAGAAATGAATGCTGAAATATGTGTAACAATCAAAGAGAGAAAACAGCAGAAATTTTTCCTGATTTAAACAAATAAATACTATTTATTTAACTAGGCAAGATACAGAGCTTGTTTACAAGCCATTCAAATACTTACTTTGTACAATGCATATGCAGTCAGTGCATTTCCACTCTGGGAATTTTTCAGGACGTCTACTATACTATCTGGTAAGCCGATCAACTCTAGGAACGGAACAACATTCACTCCACTGCCAAAGAGAAAATATAATTGAAAATGAACAGGATGGCACGTAAAACCTCAACAGTGATTTAGAGCATCATTTCCATTTTTAATCACACAGATTTTTGTTATTTGATAGTGAGATGCTTTCATACAAACAACACACTTATGTTTTTGAACGTGTCGGTAAATTAACATGTTGCTTTGTTTCCCCCCAAGCATTCCCCCAGGAGGCAGCCCATTTACATTACCCCTGCTGAGCTGAGCATCTGCAAACCTAACCTGCATCCCAGCCTACTACGTTTGGAGGTGTGTAGATACAGTGGGTTCTACGGCAGCTGCTCAGATTGCACTTGTACAAGCTCCATTGAACCCAAAATATATTTTTCACCCCCTTCTGACAGTTCAGACTCATCTACTGCATGCTCACAAGCAGAGGATCCAGATTTCAGTGTCCTCCCTTCACTTTTAAATGAAACAAATGGAACGTGGCAAAAGGATGCAAACGTTATATGCACAAGAGTGCGAGGCTTTTGTGTCCATCTGTTCTATCTGGTGGCGGGATGGGTGGAGTGAGCTCTTACTATAATTTCTTTCTACATGAAAACCAGAGAAATTATATCAGCACAGAAGAGAGGGGCAAAAAAAGGCAGTCCTCCTTTACCTTGTAATAGAAAGCTACATGCAGTTATAGATCTGATACCTCACTTCTCCAAATTTAGAAATGTTGTACTATTAGCATCATTGTCAATTTCTATCCGCTATTTCCAGCATTTTTAGTGTTGTTCTGTGCATGTGATCACTTCAGCAACAGGATCAGGAACAGCATCAGACAAGAATTTTCTAACAGTTACTAGAATCAACAAGCCGAAGGCCTAATTCCGGAGAAGAAAAGTGAGATCTATTAAGACCGAAAAGATAGTGTTGATCAGTGTTGTTAAATAAACCATGATGGTTTAGCCAAGTGCCATGACCAGTCATTCTGAAAGTTATTTTTCCACTTCAAGAGAGTGCTGCTCCTGTAGCACGACAAATCAGAGCTTTGTTATGATTAGTTTTTTAGATAAATATTTCAATTGCTTTTCTCTGCTAACTACGTATTTTAGCAGCTAACTTAAGAACTTCAAGAAAACGAATTTGGAAAGCCTGGATGTGAGCATCAACTTGGATTCATCCAAAGCAAAATATTTTTAATAGCTCTAGACCTTTATTCTTCCAACATGGGCTAAATTTAGAATGACATTTAGATCTATAGCTCCTAGAAAGGGCAACGATGCCAGCTGGTTAGAGTAACTAAAACAAACACTTGTGTGGTAGGGCATTCTGTTGTTAAAGCCCCATCCTTGCCACCACAAAATGTCATTGTTTCATATGTTCTGTTATTAAATATGCAACACTAGCAATCCCGAGATAAACATTTACTTATATTTAGCAAACCATTTTTGCATAGACAGTGCTCTTTCATCTGAACTAATAGTTGCTAGCTGATGTAGTTCTTTGTAATAAATGCCATTTTCCAAAACACTACCTGTCCCACACTAAAGAAATCTAAATTAAAAATACGTGAGGCTTTTTTTTTTTCTGGCCACACAATACTTAATTTTCCAATTAAAAGTCTGTGCTACAGGAGTAATTTGTTTCAGTAAAAAGAGGGAAAGACAGGAAGCAGAAATACAAAAGGAAAGATGTATATTTTGTGAGGAGCTCAGTGTGAGGTAAAAGATTAAAAATCCAATGACAGAAAACTGTGGATGAAGGGAGATGGAAGTGGTGAAATATCCTTCAAATCCAAAGGCAAAGAACAGGTCGATGAAAATTTTAACAACTCAATTGGGATTCCAGATCTCTATTTATATGTGGTGAAAGGTTACTAATCACTTCAATGCTGTTTATATCCATGCATATTTGGGGGGGAGTGACATTATTGCAAATACTCTATTTCCAAATGCAACAAATGCACAACTGGTATACAGCAACAAGCTCGTGAGCCCTACATGCCTTCAGTATTAATCTTATGCTTCAGGTAAAAACGTGGCCTCATCTTCTCATTTTCCTATCGTGTACAGATGCGTTTTTTTTTAAACACAGATTAATAACTTACATCCTTTCACTTGTGAAAGTCCAGGTCAATTAAACAGCAGCATTGCATACTGCAACAAAATATCAACTTACTTCATGGCTGCATAGTAAAAGGATCCAAACCACACAGTGGAAGTCACAAGATGAACGGGAATCATGACTTTTCCATACTGTTTAAAAGTTTTCTTGAATCTTTGAACGAGACTAATTGATTTGTCTTGTAACGGATCAACATCTGACTCTACAGGGCTCTGCTTGGGTACTTCAGTTGCTGAAGTCAAAGGTTCTCTCTCTTCTGGTGCTTTCCTAGGAGTGTCTGCTGGCCGTGATAAAACAGCATTGCTCTTTGAGGCAAAGAATGCTGCACCTGCGTGAAGACACCGTTTAGGAGGGTCCAGTGCCAAAATCACTTTGCATCCAACATTAGATGACACCGATGGTCCTTTTAAGCCATGAAAGGCACCAGTGCGAGGAAACAACAAACATATCCCATGGGCTAGCTGAGAAGCAGTATGTAATACACTCCTTTGCATCTTGATGAAATGGGGCTGAGGTTTCTGTAGAGAAGAAACAAAAGGGAAATTGTAAACAAATTTCATTTCTATTAACTGATCTGCAATTGCTCCAGTGTTACTTAATTTTAGTTTCATTTTTTTCTATTCCTCTACTTCAGTAGGTTTTCCCGTCTTCTTCACCTCTGAAATAAAATATCCCCTTTGTGCCCCTTGCAGCTAAAATGCTCATTCTGCTGTCCAAAACAGTTCTCAGGATGTTTAGTGATACCACTGCTTCATCTGCTCAACATGGCACAGATGTTGAAATATTAACATTGAAACTTCATTTTTAGGAACAGCTGATAGTTCAGGTGATACCTCTAACCTGGACAGATGTAGTAAGACCTTACCAAAGTGCTTTGGTGATGGTGGGATGTTCCTCAAGAGATCCCACACACAACATAATTAAAATTAATTATGCTATTGAACTAAGAGAAAAAAATCATAATTTGGAACAACAAAAAAATCCCTGTAATCTCAAATATTACAATTCAAATAGCATTTTAAAACTGCAGATCATCCTCTTAGCCTTATGATTTATTAGTTATTCGTGGAAGTTCAAAAGAACCACCGTCAGATTCTGCATAAAACAAGACAAGAATATTGTTTGGTATGAATAGTAACAGCAAACGACTGAACAACTAACTTTCCTTCCACCAAAGAAAGATGGCTCCAATTGATTTTATATAACTAAAGCCAGCTAAGTCACAACATGCAAATCTTAGTTATCAAAATAACTACCTTAATAAATCTTTATGCGAACTAGAAATCATTCAAGTTTAATTTAAAATCCACTGTCATCTTTGCGTCTCCTTCACCTACTGTAGCCTTTATGTATATTTTAATCAGTTTTCTTCATAGTTAAATCATCTAGGTTGTTGAAAATGATAAATAATACATACCCTTTATTGCTTTTCAAATACACAACAAAAAGGATAAGATTTTTATCTTCAAAAGCTGCTATTCTTCAACTAGTTCCCTCCTTTCATAGAAGTGTCTTGAACATACTGACAACTCTGCCAAAGTAGAAAAAAAAGATGTGTTTAGAGAAATACAAACAACAGCCAACAGATGCTAATTATATCTCTGGTCAGTCTGACACCTTGCTTACAGCGTGGTTTCCATTTTGGACACTGACATCCTAATGGTAGGCTTTTTTTCCTGCATAATTTGAAAGTTCCTGAGCTGTGAGTTAGTGTTTCATTCCAGGTTCAAGGACTTAAAAAAAAGTTGAAATTCCCCTCAATAAGAGGAAGCAATGGGGGTCACCACAGCGAGTTCAACACTCATCGGTCAGTGGTTCATCGTGAACAGTAAGTAAGTTGCAAGAACTTTGCTGATGGAATTAAGTGCGCTACATCTCAGAACTCAACAACAGTTATAAAGACACCACTTGCTGAAAGCAGAGCTAAAAAGAAAAGGACCGCTGCCAAGACTTGTGCCATTTTTGTTGTTCCTTCATCCTCGGATGGACTTGGAGCTCACCAACTACAGGGCTTTTCTCCAGGATGCAAGACTTGCCTGAGCAAATGGAAGTTCTCTGGGGTAGATCCCAAAGAGGTCCTGAGCCTTGTAGGCACATATGACACTATACTCCAGCTAACATTCTGAGAACCATCTTACTTTCTTCTTCTGCGCTTCAGAAGTCTTTTGTTAGATACTTTACGTATAAGGAAAGGTTTCAATACAATAGGGCTTACAGAGAGAATCAAACAGGTATTTCAAAACAAAGTTGGAAATTTCCAAGAGATCCTATTGTTTTATAGGAACTTGCTTTCTTTTACATATCTGACCACAGAAGAGACCTCTGAAGTGTAAATTGAGGATGATGCTAATGTAGTAGCACTGCAAGCCTAGAAGAGGAAAGCACTGTATCTGCAATTGATAGAGCAGTACGTAAGAAAGGCAAATTAATAAAATGATAGCATACACCTTACAAATTGACTTTAATAAATGAATACTGTTAAAGGTGTGATGGGTACAGCTGCTCAGTTGTAGTATTTTAACTACTTTGTTCAGCACTGCAGACAACTCTTAAACGGGACAGACAGCCCAAAACATACAACAGAGGTGTCTGGATATGGAACTGTAGTTGTTTCATCCTTCCAAAAGACAATAAGCATACAGAGCAATCTATCCTTTAGGATGTGGCTAATGAGAGGAAGTTCCCAGGGTCCTGGACATGCAACATGCAGCAGGAAAAAAAGTGTCAGCCTATGGATTTGAGGCATTATTTTATTCTCTAAGTACAATGTTTTCATCAAGAAAATAATTAGTTACATGAGTTACAAGAACAAATAAACATGGAGACATCTAATGACAAATGCTGCTGTTCTCTGCTGTAAGAACCTCATGCAGACAGTAACTGAATAGATGCTAGTAGGGACAAACTATGAAGTTAACACTTCTGGGATAAGGTCTCTTCTGCACGGTCATGTTCTGTTAGCTATTTGGTGGTATCTCCAGCTGGCAGTAAACTGAGCTGAAAGGATCTTGGCTGCTCAGAACACACTCCTGGTTGAGATTCTTGGACATCTGTTTCATTTCTGAAGCCTGTCTCATGATAAGTAATCAACAAGCCCTCTGACATAAAGGGAGTGACTCCCATGGCCTCTTGAGCATAGCTCAGCTCCTCCATACAGTGCCAGAGAGTTTGCTTAGGCAGTTTCTTTACTTTTGTAATTTAGATCAGCTTTAGCACAAAACTGATGTACTGCAGAAGCAACCCATCTCTACTTGCACTGTGAAATCATTGCCTTACAGTGGTTACTACATTCCAGAGATTAGACTTACTTTTGCTTTTGAGGACAGCAGAAATTCAGGATGTTACAGAGATGACTTTGGATATGTACTAACACATTAAGCAAACCAAACCAAGCCCCAGCAAACAGGGATCTCAGGAGAACGCACAAGCAACAAGCCAGAGATATAGAGATACAGCAAAGAGTGCTGTGGATATCTGCTTCTGGGAAGAGAAATCATGCCAGAGATAAGGTCAGATACTGTAGCTCATGCTCAGACTGAGTACTGTTTTTGGTACCTGAGCGAGGTCAAGATAGTAGAATCAACCCTCAGACAGAGTTGCCCCTATTAACATGACAATCTCTACTACTACAGCCTTCTGAGTATTGGCAAGCACAACCAAAAGCTGCTTTAGGTAGAAGTTCCTGCAGAGCTTTGGAACTCTGAGCGTTGGATTCAGTCATTAAATAAAGCAGGAGAACCTAATGCAATGAATGTGATGAATTATAGACCTGGAATACTAAACAGAAGTCTTAACAGCTGATCTGCATCCAGTCAATGTGACAGCAGTATCCCCTTGCTCCTGTATATGGAAAGGCATTACATCTCAAATTTGCACACAATTGAGCATATACAAAGTGTGAATGTTCTATCCATCTTCTAAAAGAATATTCAGCTGTCTGTAGTGCTTTCTGCTCCAGACTGTTTAACGTCTGGCATTATTCTACGTTTTAACCCTGAACTCCATTCAGCTTTGCAGTGCTGAACATCTATGCTGGGCTCCTTCATTCTGAAGTTTCACTCTGCCCTCTACTGATTTTTTACGTAAGTACATCTCTCGCACCAATACAAAAGGTTTCTACCCTTTTTATTTCAGAGTAAAGAGAAACCTTCCCAAGCAACCCCAAATAACCTCTTTCATCCTCGAATCTTACTATATATCAATAGTTCACCTCTCTCAAAACACGGATGTTTTTATATCAGGAGAGTTCAACCAAAGGGCCATCAACATGTGAGCATGTGGGGTGGGTGTGGGCAGGTCTGCCCAGCAAGAGAAAGTTTCCAAGTCACTCAAAGGCTCTTCAAAAGACAATGCACATAAGCAGGCCTCATCTAGAACATCTTGCATGTCTTTGAAATCCCTAAGCAAAAAAAAAATGGCAAAAGTGAACCGCAGCTTGCTCAAGACCTTCTGCTATTCCTAATTTGGATTCCAGTAGTCAAGCTCATTTCCACATTCATAATCTTCCTAATTACTCAGGACTTGATTGACATAAAATTTAGATCATTTTTAAAATAAACAGCTCTTGGAGTTGGAAACAAATATTTGTTCTTATTTTGAAAGGTGTAATAAGGCAAATGGAAACACACGGCAGATACCGTCACCTCCATTAGAACAACTGCTGCTAAACCAAATAAAGCTCAGCCTCTTTGAACAGGCAATATCAAAAGCGTGTAGGTACTCATACACTTTCCTTTAACTAATTGCAAAAGGCATATATTAAGAATATGCTTAAACTTGGATCTTAGCATCAACTTTGTACAACCTTCTTCCTCATCTTGCATCGAGGCTGCCAAAACTGTTTCCTTTCTGGCTGTGATAAATGCCATTTTTGCCACCTCATGCCTTTGCAGGTCTCATCTCATCGTACCTTGTCCCTTCTTGTACTATCCCAACCATAGCCAACAGTACCAGCTGTGATGAAATTGTTACCTAACAAAATCTGCATTAAACCAAACCCAACCCTCTGTCTCCCAGCCAAACAACTTCAACAGGAACAGAATCCTCGTTGGAAGCAACAAGTTCAAGACTTTCATTCTTTCAAACCGCACTTTTTCACATTTTCAAACACTGAAGAGCTGTTATTTGCTCCCAGCAAAAAACCAAACAAACAAGCAAAAAACCAAAACAACAACAACAAAAAACCACCCATACAGAATGATGATCTCTCAGCAGAATTACTGTTGGCAGACATTCACTTCCACTGCAAATCTTTTCTAAATATTCAGAGTTAAGTGTTGAAATCTCCGTTGTGAATTCAAAGTTGTCCATATGGGGAAATATGCGTAGTATCAATCAGAAAACCTTCAAAAATTATGTGTGAAGAGGCTGATCATAACATTTACAGAACACACACATGCTCAAAACCACATTCATCACCATAATTTTTAGTAAACGCATCAAGTAAGACTCACATCTCCACATACAAATGCAACCTGTTCATATGACAGAAAGTATTGCTTTTGTTAAGGTTTGGATAGCTAAACTGATAAACTTTCTTTGCTCACTCCTCAATTTAGGCAGTGTGTTTTGCTTA
Organism: Excalfactoria chinensis; assembly: GCF_039878825.1. Taxonomy (NCBI): domain Eukaryota; kingdom Metazoa; phylum Chordata; class Aves; order Galliformes; family Phasianidae; genus Excalfactoria; species Excalfactoria chinensis. The sequence goes on from NC_092826.1 coordinate 50,582,740, forward strand.
GAGGCCATGACTGATCATGCAACCAACACAGGGACAACATCTGCAAGTATCTGAAAGAGCATCACTCACAGAGCAGAGGCTTCACACCAGAAGGAACTCTGATGAGACTTCAGCTATAGGACCATAACAACAATCTTGGGCGCAGACTGAAGTAGCAAATTGGGCATATTCAGAAGATAACCTCTAGCACGAGGTTCCATCCAATTTACAAAAGGGCACCACAACAGGATTCAGATGGTCCCCTGGATACTAGGAGGAGTCTTTCAGTCAGCCAGACTCTTCATAGCATTCTGACTTCTCCCTTGGCCTTCCCAATACCATCTACCCAAACCACCTCATTTCCACAATCAAGAGCTGCTTAAGACATCTCAAAGTCATGGCAGGATTCTGACAGTGTACAGAGCCTACCAGTAGAGTGTGACCCATCAGACACCTCCCTAAGTGCTGGGTGGTTATTAAAAATACAGTGTTGAGCTCAGTGGATTCACAAATACTTCATTGATGCAACAAACAGCCTACTGTTGCTTAGCAAAGAAAACACAGTTGAAAGATCTTCCAGTCAGAAAATGCTGTACCTAAACCACATATTTTTAGCAGTACAGTACATACCAACTTAGTGTCCTTCTAGGAGATGCAGCAACACTTGGAGGCAAGAAACAAAGAACAAGGGTATGCAGTCTTGTTTTACTCCCTCCTACTAAGTGCAAGAATTCGCAAGCCACAGATTTGAGGAAAACTGACTTCCTATGGAATGGTGTCACAAGGCTGAGTTTGCTGGTGTCCAAAAAACAAGGAAATTCAACTGAGGCTCCTTCTGCACTTAGGGCATTCAATATATCTCTCTCATGCATATTCTTCTGTTTCCTAAGATTGAATTTAGATTGCAGCTATTTTTCAAAAGCATCAAGTAAGACCTTCGTCATGCGTCCGCATGTATCTGAAAATTTGTTGTGTTTTGGAATTTAGAATCATAGAATCTTTAGAGTTAGAAAAGTCCTCTGAAGGCCATCTAGTCCAACTGCCCTGCAACGAGCAGGGACACCACAGCTACATCAGGTTGCCCAGGGCCTGATTCAGCCTCACCTTGAAAGTCTCTAAGGTCGGGACACTCACCGCCTCCCAGGGCAACCTGTTCCAGTTCCTCATTACACTCACTGTAAAAGACTTTTTCTTTATAACCAATTTAAATCTACTCTGAGCTTGAAACCATTTCCCCTTGTTCTATCATCAGAGACCCTGCTGAAGAGTCTGTCCCCTTCTTTCCTGTAGCTCCCATTTAGATACTGAAAGGCAGCTATCAGGTCACCTCCCAGTCTTCTCTTCCATAGGCTGAACAGCCCCCCCAGCTCTCCCAGCCTGTCCTCATAGGAGAGGTGTTCCATTCTGTGGAATTCGCTCATTAGTATTTGACAGTATAACCCTCATTCTCTTCCCTCATTCTGTTTTGCAAGGATACGTTGCTTAAGTTCTGAAGAACTGCAGAGGATCTCCTGCTACAACACTGCACACAGCCACAGCCACCCAACGTTGTGTTTTGTTTATATGACTGTTGCACATGACCAAGGTCAGTTTTTGGACACGATCAAATAACAGATCCCTGGGACTACAGTTTACAGCTCAGCTAACTGATATTTTCTTTTTCTGATAGGTACGAATGGAATGAGACCTAGTTTTACTATTCAGGTATCTTTGTTTAGAAAGAGCAACATTATGTCTGGAAAAACAAAAATAAAGCCTTCTTTTTCGATGAATCATACATCATATAGCTAGTTTGAAGATAACAGGACGTTAAGAAGAACTGAATAATGAAGGCTACTAGCGTAGAAAGGATTCGAGTGGCTCAAAGTAAACGCAAGCCCTTGAGAACTGAGATCACTACCATGTGCACTTCAGAAAAGTCTTGACAGCAAGCAAGGTTACTGTCATAGATCACAGAATCATAGAATCAAAAGGTTGGAAAGGACCTAAAAGACCATCCAGTCCAACCATCCTCCCATTACCACTGCTACCACAAGCTACTAAACCATATCTTGTAGCTCCTCATCCAGATGCCATTAAGCATTCTTACCTTCCAAGAGGATTTCAGTCATATTTGGCAGACCTCAGCTCTTTGTGGTTCTATTCAATTCTTACACTGGAAACATTGCTGATGTTGGATTTACTTTAGTTTCTAATTCTCAAAAAACATTCAGCTTCAACAGTCTGAGCTTATAGCGTATCAACGTCAACAGTTACACTGCTACTCCCAATCTGTAAAACTAACTGAATGCAAAGACTGTTAGAGATTCAACTACCAGTTCTAGAGACATTTGAAAAATCACTACTTTCTCTGATTTTGCTGTTGCACCACCTGTCTGCTTATCTCCAAGATCAACATGGAAATCAGAATGCCATACCGATCCAGAAACATGCTGAGATGCAAAATGAGGCCTGTGATCTGAGATAACAGGACAATGAGAACTCTCTGTCTTCCAAAAGCAGACTTCATTGTCTCAATGATGTCTATAAGCACACACAGAGAACTAGGTTAGTTTACATGGAAAAGAGATCATCTACAATGGAATTACATGGAGCCTTTAAAAGGCTAGTTACTAGATCAGATCTTTTCTTATCAGGCTCTACAGCCTATGAAGCAGATGCATGGAAAGTTACACCAGACAAACCTTTTTTTAACTTACATTTGTTACATACTCTTAACAGAGTCTCAGTCTGCCTACTCTGTTTTTGCCATGTGCAAGTCATCTGATAACCACCCACCCAATGCATCCAATGATTTCCTTTTCTCCTTGATTGGAGCAGTGATTGCAATTCCACAGTGCTGCCACAGAGGACAGTCACATCCCTCTCAACTCAAGCAGATCTTGGACAGTGAAAGGAGATAAACACCTGTCATGCTCCATAGGAGGAGAGAGACACGGGGACACATTACCCTCTGCACAAGCAACTTCCCATACAGAAGCAGCTATAAATCAAATTACAGAGGGGCACACGCATCAAGGTATGCCCCAAACTAAGAGCCTGTTCCCTGTCGCTCCCTAAAGTAGCATAACTTCAAGGAAACTTCTTAAGTTTACATTTGCAACGGTAAAAAAGCTCTTTGGGTTTAGGTAATTTGAGGAATGCTGTTAGTTGAGGTTTGCTTAAGATACATTTTAGTGTGGACTCCGAGGTATTTGACATGCTGCTGCCCAAATTCATGCTTCCTCAGCTTTAGAAGGCACTAAATAAATGAGGTCAGAAGCACAATCTGTAATACCTGACAGAGAATTGCGTTTGATTTAAAAGTAAAAATGACCCCTCTGATCTAACATTCTTAGCAAAAAGCCTTCTGACTTCTCATACTTGAGCCTCAGGAAAATACTCGTTGTTAAGAAGCAGGCTACCAATGAGATCCATAACTGTATACAAGTTTGTCAAAAGGGTTATGAGACTTCCAAAGCTAGACCAGACAGGAAGTACGAGAAGAAAGGCTGACAGTCCAAGAGGAGCACAGAAACATCATTTTACCTCACACAGCTCAGAGGAGCACAAACTGGACTTCTCAACTTTGAGACTCCCCTGCGGGTACAAGCAGTCTTTAGGGTTTATTTGCCACACGCTGCGAGCGATTGACCAAGTAGCACCCAGCACACTTAGCGCAACCTTTGCGCTGCCGCTTGCTCTATCCTAAAAGGACTCCCACCCGAAGCCACCGAGCAGCGCTGCTCCCTAATAGTGTCACACGGCGGCGGCCGACATGTTCCGCACAAGGAAAGGCGGCCGCGGGGCATGCGGGGCGTGAGGGGCAGCGGGCGGCCCGGAGCCACAGCTTTCAGCCTCTCCCCGCCCGCAGCTGTTCCCCTGAGACTGCGACTGCAACACCGGGGCCGCGGGCACAGCGCACACCTGCCCGACGGCCCCAGGTCTGAGGGCTTCCAACCGACGGCCCGCGCCGTGCGGCCGCACGGGGTACTCCGGGAGCCCCTCTCCCTCCCGCTCCCAGGGCCGATCCCACCCCCTCCCCCAGCTCCTCGGTACCTTGCGGCCGAGCCACCGCTCCTCCTCGCGGGCCTGGGACCCCGGGCAGGCGCCAGGCGGCGGTTAACCGACCGCTCCCCCCAACCCCCCCCCCCCCAGCTCCCGCGCGCGTCAGGGAAACGTGCAGCGCCGCCCGTCCCCACCATCACCTTGGGGCACGGCGGAGCCCCACTGCGCACGCGCGGCACTCCCGCCCCCCCTTGCGGCCTTCTGGGACTCGTAGTCCTCCCGAGGAACGAGTCCGAGCTCGCACCGCGCGCGTGCGCAGCGTCGCCTTCGCCCCCCCCCCCCCCATCCCGGATGTGGCGTCTACGATGTAGAGGCGTCATTTCCGCAAACAGGATGGCGGCGGGCCGTGCTGGGTGAGTAGCGCGCGTCTTTCTTCACGGCCTGGCGTTGGCGCCGGTAGGTAGCAGGGGAGGGAGACGGGCGGCTGGTGGGCCGTGGGCTCGCTGAGGGTGCTGTGAGGAGGGCTGGAGCGTCGGTGAGCCCTGTGGTAGGGATGTGCTGCGCTGAGCGTGGGGTTATGGGAGTACAGATGCAGCTGAAGGCGTCTGGTGTTAATGAATGTATCTCTTGGCAAAGGTCAGAATCCGCAGCTGATGTTGGAAGTTCCTTTCTGTAAAAAGTCCTGATTTCTGCGGTTAATTCCCTTGGTTTGTGTTCTAAATATAAAATGGCTTGTAGGTTACGTTTTGGAGGGAAGAGGGGTGGTTACGGTCTCAAACCCAGTGAAACTTAGCAAATTAAGCAAGCAAAATAGCAGTGGAAGACTCAAGCATGAAGGGTAAAGCTTTACCTACACTTGATCTTACTATAATTTGAATACGTTTGAATATGGGCTGATAATAGCAGGACAAGGGGAAATGGTTTTAAGTTAAAAGAGGGAAGATTTAGGTTGGATGTTAGGGGGAAGTTCTTTACTAGGAGAGTGGTTAGGTCCTGGAACAGGCTGCCCAGGGAGGTTGTGGATGCCCCGTCCTTGGAGGTGTTCAAGACCAGGTTGGACAGGGCTCTGGGCAACCTGATCTAGTAAAGGCGTATGTTTGGTGGCCCTGCTAGGCAGGGGGGTTGGAACTACATGATCCTTGAGGTCCCTTCCAACCCGGGTCATTCTGTGATTCTGTGATACGTTGGAACTCTGTGTATTTTATTACAGCTATGCAAATTCGAAGTCTGTGTTGTGTGTTGTTTATGACAAAAACACGTGTTAGTTTTATAATGGTAGTAGTACAATGGAAAATCGTTACCGTAGTTGAGAGTATGTTCAGTGCTAACAGTAGGCTTTTTTTTCTCTGTAGTTTTTTATTTTGATCAACAGGTAGGGAGTTTAACGTGTCAAAAATGGCTGACTTAACCAAGACTGAAGAAAAGGAGGGAGAGAAGAGTTTGGATGAAGAAGTGGAGAGAACATCTCACGCTTCAGAGGCTGATTCAGGTATCAATTTGGAAGGCAATAGCTCAACTTCAGGTACAGCTCACTCCACCGAAAATGAGAAGAAACTTGCTGGTGGTGATCAGGGCAGCGGCCTGAAAAGGAACATAGCAGATGTTGAAGATGAACCTCCTAAGAAAGTTCTGGTGAGTGTCGTTCAGTTTTACAGGATGTCAGCATGAACTTGTTGGTAGCTTTGTTGCAGCATAGGGGGTGCTGAAGTTATATTGGACTTAAAGAAGATAAAGAGGATCAATGGAAGTCAGTGTGTTTTGTATGCTGAGGTATCCTGTGTGTTATTCTTGTTATCTGTGCGTGAGAGGTTTATTCCTAAGATAATTTGTCCTTTAATTTCCTGAACAAAATATTGGAAATCTTAGAAAACTCTAGAAAGTGCATCCTCTTGAGTCTGGTTTGTTAACAAACTGAAAGGTTTGGAGATGCTTTCTCTTGTTTCTTTTGTGTATGTCCCTTTTCTGTTTTAGACTAGCAGAAAATATTTGCCTTTCTAACTGAAGGGTGAAAAGGAGAAGCAGTCTTTTATATGAGTCTATCTCTTATTATTGTATGGGTTTGTAGACAGTAATGCTGTGTTCTCATCTACTCTAATTTTAACCTCTGGAAGTGTTTAAATGCAACTTTAAAATGTTTTCAACCTTATGCTTTGTTTCTCTGTAATTTTTACTGCATTTTAATTTAAGCAGTCTGGGAAAGTAACCCACCCTTTCTCGTGGTAGAAGCACCCTTTCATCTTTTTAATAAAGTAAGTTTGGAATCAGGTTTAGATGGACAAATAATACATTGCTTTTGTGTAGCCTAAGGGTATAGATAAGTGATTACACTGAAAGCAGCTGCCAACAATCTGGTTGTTACTGTAGTTTTCTACTTGTTACAGCAGCTGAGAAGCCCGGATTATATCTATGTGTCTCACATACTTGTTAAAGTCGCCTTCGGCAGCTATTCAGCAGGCCAGCTGTGTTTTTCCTAAGAAAGACTAGAAAGGGATAAAATATTTGTTAGTCATGGTCAGCTAAATGAGGTAATAAATAGATGATGAGGTTATGCTGTTCCAGACAAGAAAGCCTGTGTACGTACTTAGACTTCTAAAATGTTATGAAACGCTGAAGAACTAATGCAGCCTGTGAAACCTTCTTTTCCCTTAAGCAATTATTAGGCCAATGATAAGGTATTAGGGTGTTGACTTCTGTTGTGAATTACGGTTGGGAGGGCTTTCCATTGCATTGTAAACTCATAGTGGCTACAATTCTGTGGCACGTTTGTGAGTTTTGACTGAGAATTCTTCAATTTGTCTGTCCCGTTAGATGCTTTTGTGCTTCACAGAATTTCTGTTGGTTCTCAGTGTTCTGTTATTTTATTTATAATTTGTTTTTTTTCACGTGCTGTGTATACAACTGATGATTGTTTTTAAGGTGAAGAGTTGTTTGGAGCTGTAGATAGAGCTTGACAGCTATAATATGTAGTTATAGAATGCTCATAATGGTAAAGCTAAACCAGAGATATTTCTATAGCTAGATGAATACTAAATGGGATACTCTTATCATTTATTCTCTTTCATACTGTTCCTTCTCTCTACAGAGTGAGGCAGGCCATGGGCAAGCTGTAGCTGCACATTACAATGAGCTTCAAGAAGTTGGGTTGGAAAAACGCAGCCAGAGTCGCATATTCTACCTCCGAAACTTTAATAACTGGACAAAAAGTGTCCTCATTGGTAAGTTTTCTCACCTAATTGCTTAGACTTCAGTGAAATGTTTTATTTTTCATAGTATTATTTCCATACTGTTTTAAAAGAGGAAGGGACAGCTCTGAATCTTAAATAATCTGTTCTTGTTAGATTGAGCTTTTATTGCTATTTGAATCTATCTCAATCAGTTTCTAAACTGTATTCTCAAAACAGTCTGTCCTTAGGTCTTGAACACGCAAAGTAAATATTTTTTGTGTTATCAAAGTCAGCGGTTTAAAAAGATGGAAAACTAGAGAATTTGATTCTTAAAGAAACAGCTACTTTTTACATAAAGCAGTATCTGTTGTCCACAGATTGGTTTCCTCACTCTGGAATTAAACCTGTGTTCAAGCCTTTCGGTTACAGTCTATTTCATTAGTATGGTGTTACAATTGTAGTCTCAAAACATATTTTGTGTCCCTTGCTGTGAAGTTGCTAGCGTGTCAAGATGTTTTCCTAGTACACCAGCATTAGCACAGAGAGTCTAGACAGAGCAGAGGTCGAAAAGAGAATGAAAATAGTACATGTTGAGTAAAAAGACAGTGAGCAAGTGGCTAGTGTTATTGCAAGGCCTGGGAAAGACCAAGTGGGGAACATTATGCAAGTTTGTTAATGTGACTGCAAGAGAAGGTTCTGGCTGACACGTTTAATTAGCTTTAAGTCTTTTAGCTTTCACCCACTTAAAAATAACAAAGAAAAGGAACTCTGTTCTCTCCTTATACATGGAGCTATTGTTTAGTGATGTACAGTTTTACATTTGTTTGCAAGGAATTAGTTCAGTGCTCCAATCACACTACAGGCAATGTATAGAATGTACAGAAAATATTTGTTATCTTGTTCATAGTCTTAACAGTTTGTGGTTGTTGCTTTCATCTTTAGTATCTACTGGTAAAAGGAGTTTAAGTCTGCAGTGTTAAGATGACTTAAGGGCAAAGTAAGCTCTTAGATGGTTTGAAATCCTTCAACCCCTTTGATCTTCTATGGATCTCTGTAAAACAGAAATAAGTCAAGGAGACCTGTATAAGCATCCTGCCTTTTATTTTCCTAGGGGAATTTATAGACCGCGTACGACAGAAGAAGAGTGATATTACTGTTTTGGATCTGGGATGTGGCAAAGGTGGAGACTTACTGAAATGGAGGAAAGGCAGAATTAAAAAACTTGTCTGTACGGGTAAGAAGACACAATGACTTTCTGGGGAAAGTTCACTGGTGTTATGGGAAAAATAGGCACCTCTCCAGTCATTAATTGTTTCCCTTTTTATGGTAGGTCCCAGAGTGCATACACCTGTTGTCAAAAAGGCTTCTTTTGTATATTAGCTTGAAGACATTTATTTGATTGCCAGCACACACATAGAATATGAATGGTTCTTATAATTACAAAATTCCAGTTCAACTTTTAAGTAAAAACTAGTAAGGAAACACGTTGATATCACAGATTGTCTTAGGTGAAATGTAATATGGGAGAAAAGGCTGGCTTTTTGTATCTTGAGTTTTCTCCCATATTTAGCATTCTGTACTATTTTTGTACTGTTCTGAAGTAATGCATGTAAGACTTGCATTTAAAAAACAAACAAACCCTACAATGTTGTGACAAAAACTGGTCTTGGATATTGTAGTCGGACTCAAAAAGGGGAAGAGCTGAAAGTTGATGAAATAATTTTTCAATAGTTTGCCCACGTATTGGAAAGTTGCTATCTTCCCTTCTCTGAAAAAGCATTCCAGGTATAATCAGTCAGAGGAAGCAATGCTTAGTTTCAAATTTAACATGTACCAAAATTTCATACAGTTCCTTTCTTGAGAATCTGATCCAGCCTCACCTTGAAAGTCTACAGGGATAGGGCATCAACCGCATCTCTGTGCAGCCTGTTCCGGTGCCTCACCACTCTCACTGCGAAAGACTTTTTCCTTAATATATAAGGAACCTAAATCTACCCACTTTGAGCTTGGATCCGTTTCCCCTTGTTCTGTTGCCACAGACCCTGCTAATGAGTCTGTCCCCTTTTAAAATGTTCTGCCTACGACTTCTGTCAGCATTGAAGACAGAAAATGAACAGAAGTTGTAATCTCAAATGCTGCCTGCAAATGAAATTTTCTCTACAGGCTGGGGATACCACATCAGAGTATAACTGGAGATCAGCTCTATTTTGTGGCTTTGACTGCAGTGTTCTAGGTTTCTATTTATTATTCATTTATTATTTATTTATTATTTAACACATCTATTTATTTATTTTTAACAATCTCTGCAGATATTGCTGATATTTCTGTGCAGCAGTGCAAACAGCGATACGAAGACATGAAAGCTCGATGTCGCTATAACGAACGTATTTTTGATGCAGAATTTATACAAGCAGATAGTACCAAGGTACAGATATGGATTACAATACATAGGAGATTTAACATTCTTTTGTTCAGCCAGCATAGAAAGTGATGGTAGTGCTGTAGTGCCCGGGTGTTACTTATATTTTTTAAATCAGATTGTTGTACTACTGGGAGAATCAACTATACAGATTATTGTAATGTTGCATAAAACTTCGTTAAATGTATTTGCTGTACAGCGCAATGTTCTTGAAGCTTGATTGTCTCTTTCAGGTAATAAACCTGTTGCTTTTGGTTTCTTTCATTTCATGTGGGAAGGGGATGAGTATTTGTTTCTGGAGCAGTTTTTTCTAATAGCATTTGAACTATTGTAATAATTGTTTTCCCTGAGTGAGGAAGTGAATGAGAAGTCTGACAGGGAAGAAAAACTGAGCTAGAACTGCTAAGTATGAAATATTAGGTGCGGAATGGGTATCATGGACCCTGGAGAGACTTTTCTTGCTGCTGTGTTATTTGTGATTGCTGCTAGTATTGCAGCCTGAAAAGAGAAGCTGGAAAACTGCTGGAGTACATGGCCAAACTGTACACATTTCAAGAGCTCCATGTTCTCCAGAGTTACTGGTTACTTAGATTAAAGAAGGAGGGGTATGTAATTATATATGTATGTATGTATTCAAAAATACAAACAAATGCAAATTGGTTGGCATGAAAATTGCTATATTTAATAGAACTCTTCCTCCAATAATATATCTAATGGGTATTTTCCTAGCAAAAGGAATGTAAGTTGTCATTACAGAGAAATAGTAAAACGAAGGCATGTTTTATTATGATGATTGTTTCTGTCCAAATGAATGGTGAATGGTTGTGAAACCCTGAGCAGTAAATTATGGCTGGAAATTTCTAGGGAACTGTGGCTTTTCAGATGTAGTGATGTAGTTACTTGATGACATGAGGAGAATTTTAGTATGTAATTCTTTTATCATGTTAACAAGTTTTGTGTTATCAGTGAGATTTTTCTTCCTCATACCTTTTTTTATCTTGTTTTGGTTGAACTTGTGAGTGAGTAGATATTAAGTGACTTGAAAGAATTATGGGAGTAGTATGTTTTGCTAGAAGAGTTAAATGAATCATGCTTGTTTGTGTAGCTTTTGTCACAAGTGTTGGTTGTTTTTTTTTTTTCCTTCTTTTTAATTTCAGGATCTTCTGTCTTCCAAATACAGTGATCCAGATACACGCTTTGACATTTGCAGCTGTCAGTTTGTTTACCATTACTCATTTGAGACATATGAGCAGGCTGATATGATGCTTAAAAATGCCTGTGGGAACCTCTCTCCTGGAGGTTATTTCATTGGCACAACTCCAAATAGCTTTGAGCTTGTGTAAGTGCTATATTTTTTTTAGCCTATTAATCTTGCAAAAGTCTGTGAAGTATTGTCAAGTCATAGTTGTTCTTACATTGCTCTGATACACTTGTGCAAACAAAACTGAAGCGTTTGTGACCGTTTTGGATTCTAGTCAGGAAAATCTCTCTGGTTAACTTAAACAGATAAACTGATTCTCGTCTCTGTTACCCATGGCTTTTCTGGAGGCAGTATGGATCTTCATACACAAACCTTTGGTAGCGACATAAATAATGACAAAATAACTACAGCCTGGACAGTAGCTGTCAGGTTTTACTGTACTAATACCAATAAACATGCTTTGAGCCTGTAGACTGTACCTGGGCTAAAGATTTTTCTGTATGGTCCTTGGTATACTGCAGAGGAATGATAACCTTTTAGAATATAGCACACCTCTTCATTTCATTGAATTTTCATTGCTTTATTGAATTCTGGATATGGGAAAGTACAGAAAATACTGAACAAGGCGATACTGGGGAAAAACACATTTGGAGGTCTCTTGTGCATTGTTTTCTCCATAAAATTAAAAACAAGTCTGTTACTGTTTATCTCATTTTATAGAAAACGACTTGAAGCTTCAGAAACAAATTCATTTGGGAATGATGTATACAATGTAAAATTCGAGAAGAAGGGAGAATATCCTTTGTTTGGCTGCAAATACGATTTCCACTTAGAAGAAGTTGTTGATGTCCCCGAGTTCTTGGTTTATTTTCCGTTACTGGAGGAGTAAGTTGAATTTTGAATTCATTATCTAATGAAAGCAGCAAAACAAAGTACGAATTTATATAGCTTGCGTATTTCTGCAAATTGCTGCAGAGAATCTTATTTTGTCTTTCTTATGTTTTTCAGTTCTTTGTTTTTTTGTCGTCACTCTAAATGAAGAGTTTTCTTGGATTTCTGTCCTAGACTGTAATCTAACATCTGTCCGTTGCTCTCAACTGACGGTGCTCTGGTCAATGGCTGCAAAGACTTATCCTAGGTCTTATATAGGGATTTCTGTACTTGATGTGTCTGATCTTGCTTGCCTTTTCCAACCTTTGTTTGAATGATGGTGTATTTTTTCCTTCTTCTAAGTCTTTTTCTGTGAGCATGCATTTTGCTGCTACCACTGCATGAGTTCAGATTGGCCTTTGCTGGTCTTTCTTTTTCTGAGATACTGACAAATAATTCCGCATTGGCTTTTTATTTTCTCTGCCATTCAAACTCAGTATGAACATAAAGCAATGTTGAGCTTTCTCTTCAAATCTGTATGTTTTCACACACTTTATTTGCAGTTCTCTGTGAAGGGTATTAGTATTAGTTGCTAATGCCTGTAGCTTCAGTGTTGTATAACAACACTGTAAAACATATGATTGAGATGTAAGGCACTAAATATAGTAGAAAGAGGATTCCTTAATACGCACATAATAGTTGATGTGGCAGATGTTGATTACTGACTTGAGTCCCGGAGATGTTTTTCTGTTGTAATATTTGTGATGACTTCTGTATAGATTTTTGTTTAATTAAAAGAGAAAAAAAGTACACTTTATGATGACAGTGCAGATATTTTCATCCAAACGAATTTACTAAATGATGAGTTCTAGAAAGACTGTGATCCCAGTGAATACCATGAGATGTCACCGTGGCTTAAAATGATTCCTTTGAAAATAAAGCTACAATAAATTTATTATTATATTACAATTATTTTGACAGAATGGCAAAGAAGCATGGTATGAAACTTGTTTACAAAATGACATTTCGGGAATTTTATGAAGAAAAAATCAAGAACGAGGAGCATAAGATGCTGCTAAGAAGAATGCAGGCCTTGGAGGTAAATATGGAGTTAATATCTTCTTTTGTTTTCCAAATAGTATTTTACATCCTGTTAATTATTTGTGAAATAAGTGAAATTCCTGTTGCGAACATTATGCAGTCTAAGTAAGGACCACCAATGAAAGTACTGAACTCCTGTGGCTGAAAAGGGTGATTATGGTGAGTTAATCTTGGCTGGCTGACAGATGCCCTCCCAGCTGATTTCTCATTTCCCTTCTTAACAGGACCATGATGGAGTTTTAAAAAACAAAAGAAAAAAGTGGATGGTTTGAGATAAGGACTCAAAGTGTGAACCTTTTTGTCTGAAAGATTGCTTACCAATTGTCATCACTTGTAATTCAGGCTCAACTTAGAGAAGATTAATTTACTGAAAATGTGAAAAGAAAAAGTGTGGTGGGAAATGAAGATACACCACATCAGCCCTTTCTTCTCTGGCTCAACTTCACTCTTTCATTCATGACTCCTCCCTTTGAAAGGGTGGTTTGGGATGAGCGCTGTGGTCATTCCATAACAACTCTGCTCTGCTGCTCCTTCCTCCTTACACTTTTCCCTTGCTTCACTGTGGGTCCTTCTTATAGGCTGCAGTTTTAAAGAACTGTTCCAGCACAGGTCCATCTGATGGGTTGAAATGCTTTAGGAGTACTTTGAAACCTAAAACTTCTCCAGCATAGGCACCTCTCCTACATGAACTGCAGCTTCCTTCATGGATTATCCACCTTTTGTGGTGTGGAATCCTACACCATCTGCAGCATGGATACCTGCTCCTGTGCCTGCAGCAAAGGGTGATTTAGTTCTCAGTGGTCTTCCGGGGAGCATCCTGCTTCACCTTGGTCTTCTCTATGGGCTGCAGGGGAATGTGCCTCCAATGCTCCTGCCTTCTTCTCAGACCTTTGTGTCTACAGCTGATATAGCAGTTCAGTTTTGTAGGTGAAATTTTAACTTTGAAGCAAATTTTCGTTTTTATTAAGTAATAAGGAGAAGCACGTGGTTACTAGTGCTACTTGACCAGGCATGCTGGTTTCTGTAATTTTGCACAAAACCACAAGGTTCGTGCCTGTTATCACACCGTAGGAACTGTAATCCATATCTTCAACAGCAAAGCTGAAAGTTATGCCTTTGTGCAAGAAGTACTGATTGAAAATCAGAAACCAATCTTCATAGGAAGAAAAGGAAGGCTGTGTTTATAGAGAGAAAAATGAAGGAAACTTAACTGTAAATGAGTTTATATTTTCGTCCAGTGTCCTTGCTTTTTATCCTCAAATTGTTATACTGGATGAGGGTAGCAGTTTATGAGGAACTTTTTAATGTCGTTTATGCAGCTTTGGCCTTAGTCATGGTTCCCTGTGCTTTCCCTCTTCCCATCAAACGTCAACATTTTTCAGCATAAAGCTATCTAGTTGAGTATGTGGTAACATATTAAGCTTAGTCGTGTGGGCTGTAAGTAGATTTCACTGCCTTTGTTGACTCTAAAGCAGATGGTGTTCATACTGCCAGTAACGTGACAACAGACCATCTTATATATCAGCATCTTACTTAAAAAAGTAAGAATTGTCTTCAATTAGTGGCTATGTCCAACTGAAGACAACACTGTTAATTATAGGCTGCTTTGCAGTAATAGGTATCCCTAATAAGTATATCCTAGTTTTGCAGAAACAGGTGTATAATTGTGGTTATAGCTCCTGTGTTTTATTCTGGCACTTAAAGTATTCCGCTTGAAGTCTTATAGTTACTTTGTTTTCAGTAGTTCTACTTCGGTTCAGTTGTCTGATCAAGATTGTCAACTCCATCAGTTCCTGTTTGGAAGGAGTATATATCTAGTGTGTGTTCATAATGGGTGTAAGTTTTATTGCTTATTCTGCCTACACTTTTTCAGACATGCAGTAGATAAAAGTTAATTTATAAATCCTGAGTGTTAGATTTTCTGGGAAAACAGGCAAGTATTGGACCTGATCAGACAGGTGTCTTAATGGAAAGATGTAAATGTAAGATATTATAGTAATTAATGACCTCCATTTTGGGCCATATTGTTGTAAACCCTTGCCTGATATGAACAGTGTATCATATACCAAATTAATATATTTTTTCTTGTTTTTCTGTTTTCTGCAGCCATATTCTACATTTGGTGATTCCAGACTTGCCTCTGATAAACCTGATGATTATGAGCATGCAAAAGAGTTTATTAAAGATGGCAAGGCAAAGTTACCATTGGTAAATACTCTCTCACCTGGTGTCTAAGTCAAGGCTGTAACCTTGTAGATGTTTGGTACCTTCTTTGTTTCAACTGCCATGAAATTGGTGTGACTCTTCTACTCATGTTCTGAATATGTACTTCTTTTACTGTATATATAAAAATCCCATACTGAGAGGGAGAAGAAGCCCTCTCTCAGCATTTGAAGTCCAAAAATTACGAAAAGAAAGTTGCCACTTGTAAGAAACAAAGCTTATGAGCATGAGAATAGCTGAGTCAGACCAAAGATCTCTATTGCCTGATACTCTTTTAACAGCTTGCCAGTAGCTATTGACTGGGGATAAGTGTAAGAAGAAAGAGTGTATGTGCTATGTTACCTGAACAACTCTTTTTTTTTTAATAATGATTTTTAGAAGATGAATTGTTTGATCAGCATTGGTTGGTAGGTAGTGTATTGATTAAATAATGCCCCAAATGAAGGCAAAAAAAGATCTTGTTCCTTCTTCCCTCATACTTCTTAATTGGTAGGGTTAATGGTATCAGATTTTTACTTGTTTCCTCCTTTGCCATGCTTTTATCTGAAAGACAAGTCTGAAATCTGAAAGAGAAGTCTGCCTGGCAGAGTTTTTGTTTTGTACAACACATGAACTTTCTTGGGAGTTGGTCTGCAAATAGTGCTTTTGTGGTGCGGAGGGAGGTGGATGCTGTCAATATTCCTGGGGAATGTGGTAGTCCTTTGTTGTAAGACCTCTCCTTGGCTTCTGTGTGAGTGCTGGGCAACTTCAACCAGCAAGCAGTTTGGTCATACTGCATTGTAGAGGCACTGAGGTGTCCCTTTCTGCTATACCTGTGTTATATGAGTGTTTTCCATTATCTGGGCTATCATTCATCATCATCATCCTAGTTAGTGGAGTTGTATTTATCTGTAATCTACAGTAATGCTCATCTAGTGCCTGAAAAGCCACCTAATGTGAGTGGTTAGAAGTTGGTCTGTGAAAGATTGATTACTCTGAGTTAAATACGGTGTTTAATTGTTTCCTCATATTTTTGGGTTTTTATTTTTATTCTCTTCTAGGGAACACTCAGTAAATCTGAATGGGAAGCAACAAGTAAGTATTGTTTTGAGAACTTGATGTTAACTGAGTGACTACTGTGGAAAGCAAATCAAATAGACAGTCAGTTATGGAAGAAAATGCAAATTTTAAGTGGAACAGGATTTTGTTTTGTTATTTAAATGCCTGTATATAAATTAGGTAGTGCAGACCTCTCAAGAAATTGGTTGAGGGGAATGCATTAAATAGATTGAAATTTTGCTTTACGTATGTAACTTCTAGCGTGCGAACTGGGCTGTTGGGCCAAAAAACACCTTGGGGAAGCTTTTCTTAGTGTATGAAAAGAGAAAGCTAGTGTAAAACTTTCATTCCCAGCAAAATAATTCTTCAGATTGACACTTATGTGTACTTGGATGTTATACCATTACCAGACAACTGGAAAATAAACTGGAAAACCTTTGGAACAACTTGGGTTTGGGAAGACTGACTTGAACTTTACATTTAGCCTGTAGTGGTTTATATGCTTCAGAAAGAAGTAATTAAAACATGGATAGTGAAGCATGGATAGTTTGGATGTTTTATAAAGGGAGAAGTCAGTTTCTAAGGCAAAAAAGGATACAATAGTACTAATTTTAATTATTTATAAATAGTTATTAATAAAATTATTAATAAATAATCATTAATATTATATGCTTCAAGATATGTAAAGATGTTTCAAAGAAAACATTTGCTGTGGACTTTTGTCAACATGGAAATATTGAAAAAGATGATGAAATATTTACATATAATAGCAATTTCTAATTTCTGTTATTAACTGATGTATAACTGTAGCCAACCAATAATTGCATTTTTGCAGACCATTGTATTTGTTGTATTAGTGATTTAAAAAATAAACAAACAAGCAAATCAATTAATGAGTGGAAAAAATCTTAAGGTGTTTGCTTTTAAAAATTACCAGTGGTGTGATTCATAAGGTAAACATTAATTGAAGCAGTGTAAAAATATTCTGCAATCTAGATATTTAATTGAGAGAGACCTTTTATGCCTCTAGAGGTTCAGTGATGACCGTATCTCCAGAGTTCTAGTTTATTTATTCCTCAGAGAGGTTTAGAATCATCTGAAACTCTGGTTCAGAACATAAGCACAGCTTGCTCATTATTTTTGTTTGCATTACTGCTGAGGAATACAGAATAGGCTTGTCTTGAAAGATTTCCAGTGTACCAAGATTTGGAGTTTAAATGTAAATCCATTTATTTTTGAACTCACAGTGCTATAACATATCTGTCTGGTATGAAGCATAAGGACTTCTGGAATAGCTGGCATTGATTAAGTGCCAAATAAGTACTTTCCAATTTGCTGTTGTGGACTTGTCCATTTCTGAAATTGCACTGTTCTGCAGTTGAGAAAATGCCATCTGGCATTTTAAAAATATCACGGACAACAAAATATTTACAAGAGGAAAATTGAGTTTTGTACTACGGATATATTCAACTTTTAATTGAAAGTGAGGTTGATCATTTGACCCCTAGTTGTTATTACTGTCTGTATAAAGAAATTTTAAAACTTATTTGCATGTGATGTTTTATGCACCAGGGGATGTTAATTATGTGTAAAATGGTTGAATAATGTAAGCAGCACTCACATTTCAGTAGTATCATTAACTGAAGTTGCTGTTGCATCAACAATATCAGCTGTACTTAAAATATTTGCTTCTGTGCACAGTCTAAGCTCTGACTTGAAAACATGTCTTAAATCGTGCTGGAATCGAATGGTAGAGATACCTGTTGGGACACCACAGCAGTTCTTATAGTATCAGCAGTATGTTAATAGCTTGTTTGGGCAGAATGTAAACCAGCTTCAATTTTGAACATTTACACGAGCTGGAGAAGAAAGTTAAAACTTGCAATGCTCAATTTTCTCTTCTAGGTATTTACTTGGTATTTGCCTTTGAGAAGCAGCTGTGAAACTTCACATACCGGACTCAGCAAGAAGAGATCATATCCATGTGCAAGTTGGAGCGGTCAGAAATCCATTGTGGCAACTATTTTTTTATTTTTATTTTTTAATTATCCGAAGTGTGCAGGACACTACCAAAAACGAGAGCAAGCTCACGATTCTGAGTTACATTGCCTGTCTGTGACAGATGGACTTGTGTGTGTATATATAAGAAAGATTCTGAACCAGTCTTTTTAAGCATTTGTAAGCAAACTGAACGCTCTCAAAACTTATGTTTGAACTTGACAACTTTATGTTAGAAAAAGATGTTTTGTTAGTCTTATGCTTGTGCTTATCAGCCTGATGCTGCACTTTCTGAAGCTGACGGAAAATGGTGTTAACAGTTAACTTCAGTGATGCAGAATGAGGGCCTAAATATTGTAATACAAAGTTTAGTTAGTTCATAACGTGATAGATTGAGACATATAGGGTATGTCTACATTGCATGCAGAGCTAAGTGACAGACAAAACCCAAGTCAGTTTGAGTACTTCCGTGCTGTGCTCCAGCCTGCAGTGTAAATCTACCTTAGTGGTATTCATGATGTAGTTTATGTGGTGAAGTTTAATGATGTTTTTGGTTGTTTTTATTTTTATTTTTTTGCTTGCTGATATGTAGTGTCACTTCATGGTGCTTCCAAGATTAAACAAGTTTGTTCTGTACAAAGCTGCTCTAAAAGAACTGATTTTCTGAACTTTTAAAAACCTTTCCATCGTTTTTCCAAGTATTCCAAGTATGACCATACAATAATCAATAACAGCTGCTGAGCTCAAATTACTGAACATTTTCTATTATATTAAAGTCTGTCCTGACTTTTTTGTAGCTTTAATGTCTCTTTGAAACTTACTATGGACAGATCTTAGGATGTGTCTTGCTTGTTTCATACAATTCCAAATAGGTTTGACAGAAGAATTAGCTCTTAGTGGTGATGGGGATTTCACTGCAGTCCTTAAAGCATTAAGAACGTGATCACGAACTAAAAAGGGTAACTGTATAACAGTTGAGGGTACTGGAAGTTCACTCTGGTAGGGATGGTTTCGTGTGTGCAGACACACCATTAGATAAAGGAAATAATTCCAAAATGAGAGCCAAATATTTTGTTTGGGAATATAAACTGATGCTGTTGATAGGCAGAATGATACCTAACTTCTGTCCCGCTGTCTGCCACTCTCTTGGAGCTGGGTTGGGGATTTCTGGCACTGCGTTTACTCCTCCTTCATCATGCTAGTAGCTACCCACTAGTGAGAAGATGAGGGTTACTACTTCAGTATTTTTCTCTCCTTTCTTGAGCTAAGAGATGCTTTTTGATGCTGTTGGCTATTTTAGTTTACATACAGATTAAATGATAGTTGTTGATAGTGTTGATGGTACACAAGTATTTTTGCAAACCTGTAATAAACCTAAGAAAGAAAAATGTTATCAAATATTCAGATTATTTGTATTTATAGTTGTAGAGCCTTTTCTCTGTAGTTAGGTCATACACCCTCCTCTAGCTCTTAATCTTTATTTATTTTTTAACTTTCTAGAAGATACTGTATAACCTTCACCAAATCAGTAGTATCACAGTCATGAGTTCTAGTCATTTTTTTTTAAGTGTTTTTACTAGAAATAGTACTTAAGAAACTACCTGAAATGTGCCAACACTTAAGAAGTGCTGAAATGTTTCACTGAATTTCTTGTGCATCAAAGCTGTTTTGTTAGATTTCTTATATTGAGTTTCATTTGAATGTACATAGTTATGCTGTTTTTTGGAAGAAATTAGAATAATAAAAAGGGGAGAAATACAGTGGAGTGTTTTCCTCTTTTAAGCTAATTTCATCGTGGAAAGGAAAAATTATGGAATGGTTGAGATATGGAGGAGCACCTCTGGAAGTCTCTACTAACCTTTCCCCCCTCCAAGCAGGCAACATGTGCCATTGCACGGTCACTCCCATAGTAAAGGTGTGTTTGATGTTTAGATGGCACCTCCTGTGTTTCAGTTTGTGCCATATGCCACCAGTCATACCTTACACATTAGCCACACATGCCTCAAGGGCATGCTTCTCCCTTGACTTGTGTTCGTTTGGAGTCCACCAGAACCCCTAGTTCTCTTTCTGCAAGTCTGCCTTCCAGCTGGGTGGCCCACAGCATGTACTGTTCCTGTCGTTGTTCTTTGCCCAGTAGAAGGACTTAGCACTTAACTGAATTATGTGAGGTCCCTATTAGCCCATTTCTCCAGCTTGTTGAGCTTCCCTCTGAATAGCTGCAGAACCCTGTGTTGTATTTGTCACTCCTCCCAGTTCTGTGTTATTAGCAAGCTTGCTGAGGTTGTACTCTACCCCATCTAGACCACTAATAAAGATGTTGAACAGGATTGGTCTCAGTATTCACCACTTCAGTAGACTACTAGTTACTGGCTCCCAACTAGGCTTTGCACCACTAGTTTTTTTGTCCACCTCCTTATCCTCATGACCTGACTGTATTTTGCCAGCCTTTTCTACGAGGATCTTAGGAGAGACAGTGTCAAAGGTTGTCCTGAACTCTAGGTAGGCAATATCCACTACGCTCCCCTCATCCACCAGGCCAGTCATTTCATGTTTAATTAAGTTGGTCAAGCTTCCTTTTGGTAAATTTCTACTGACCATTTTCTTATCCTTCATGTGCTGGAATTGTTTTCCAGGATTAGTTGCTCCATTACCTTTCCAGTGATTGAGGTAGGGCTGACTGGCCTTGATGGGAATGACACTGGATTTTACTAGTCTGTGGGCACTTCTAGTTAAAATGGTCATTAAAGGATTATCAAGAGTGGCCTTGCAGTGACACTGGACAGCTCCCTCAGCACTCACAGGTGCATCTCATCAGCATGTATAGACTTCATATGTCTTATTTGTTTATATATTCCCTGAGTGGATCCTTTTCTATCAGGGTACATTTTTCTTTCTTGTTCCAGTTTTACTCCTGTTCTTTGGGACCTAAGGGTTGTGAAAGGCAATCATACTCATAAACACTGAGGCAAAGGTGGCATTCAGTTTCTCAGCATTTTTCCTGTCTTCTGTCACTGCGTCCCTCATCCCATTCAGCAGTGCATTCATGTTCTCTCTACTCTTGCTTTTATGACTTAGGTACCTACAGAAACTCTTCTCAGTGTCTGATGACCTTGGCCAGATTCAATTCAGGTTGGATTTCTGGCCATTCTAAATGCGTCTCCTTATACCTGAACAGCATCTGTATACCTGCTGGTAGTCCCTGTTTCCACTATTTGTATGCATCCTTTTTGTGTTTGAGTTTTGCAAGAAACAAATTGCTCATCTATGCAGGCTGCTTGACATTTTTCCCAACTTCCTACTTGTTAGGATAGACCACTTCTGAGTGTGTGGGAAAGTGATCCTTGAATATCAAACTTGCTTTCATGGGCCCATCTTTTTTTCCAGGACCTTATCCCACAAAACTCTTCCAAGAGGTCTTTGAAGAAGCCAGAGTCTGCTCTCCTGAAATCCAGCACTGTGACCTTGCTTTTCATCTTCCTTTTTGCTCTCAGGATCCTGAACTCAGCCATCACATGAACAATGCAGCCAAGGCTGCTTTTAATCTTCATATTCCCAACCAGCCCCTCCCTGGTTCAGCAGAGCATTTCTCTTTGGTTCTTCTATCACTTGGGCCAGGAAGTTATTAGCACTCTCCAGGCATCTCCTTTAGCTTTTGCCCTGCTGTGTTCGACCCTCAGATATCAAGGTGGTTGAAGTCCCACTTGAGGACCAAGGCTTGTGAATGTGAAACTGCTTCTAGGTGCCCATAGAAAGATTTATCCACTTGTTCTTTGTTGTCAAATAGCCTCTAGCAAACACCCACGGGTATGTCCATCATACCTGTCTGCTCTTAAATCTTTACCCATAAGCTCTCAGTTGGCTCACCATCTGCCTTAAGGCAGAGCTTCATGCATTACAGCTGTGCTTTTACACAATTGACAACTTTCCTACCTCACCTCATCTTTATGGTTCATCCTTCCTCAAGGGCCTGTATTCCTCCATTGCAACACTCCAGTCATGCAATTCATGGCAGTCAAGAAATTGGAAACCTGTTGCTCAGTTTGTGTAGAAAACCAGCATTACTGAAGAATGTTTTTGCTTCCTCAGCCTTGAGAAAAACCTCTGTAAAGTGGGCATATGAAAATCCCATTTTAACTGATTACTTAGTAAGTTCAAGACTGCAGTGCTCTGTATGTACAGTGTTGTATTGACAGAAAGTCAAACATCAGCACTTTCTATTTATGAAGGATTTGATGCTCATAAAAGATGTTTGTTGAGGTAAGGATGGAAGACTTATTAAAAAATCAGGCTTCCAGTGGCTATTGGCCTGAGCTTTTTTTTCTCCTGTCTCCAGTTTTCAAAGAAGCAGTTATTTCTATGCCCTGCAGCTGTTACATGGTAATGAAGTTACTTAAGCAGTTTGAGTATAGGTTATGGTTCCTTATGGGTCTTAGGATATTCTGCAACCTTACATAAGAGTGGTGAGATGCCCATAGAAGCTGTGGTGCCCCCTTTCTGGAGGTGCTCAAGACCAGGTTGGATGGGGCCCTGAGCAGCTGAGCCGGTGGGGGGCAGCCTTGCCCACGGCATCAGATTGGGGCTGGCTGGGCTTTGAGGTCCCTTCCAACCCCAACCCATCATTTGGTGACATGATTCTGTGAAAAAAGTAATGACATTAAACACTGTATTTGTGCAGGAAGTGTATCATTCTACTGTCAATTACTGTTGTATCAACGCTGTATTTTGAGTTTGCTTTTGTGAATTACAGAGTAGTGTGACAAAAATTGCTGCAAAGCACTGAAGCATGTGCTGTGTTTTGTATGTAAGTTTTAATCAAGTGCTTAAGGTGGCTTGCTGCCTTGTGGAATCTACTTGATTGGCTTAAAAACTCTCCTTGCTGCAGATCTCACATGTACTCCTGTTACAGTGCTTGAATAGTTTAATGAACACCTCGGTCCTTTGACTAGTAGTGTTTTTCTTTTGAGTCACATTTTATTTAATAAAGCACTCTCCTAATATACATTTTTATTAAAAAGAGTAATTATGTGCTGTCTTCTGATTGCTAAACTGTTTGTAAAGACTTTGAAAACCGTTAATGTGGGAAACACTAAGCTAGGTAGCAATACATTTAGAACATCTGCAGAGTAATCTGCTTTTGCAAGCCACTTATTGCTATCATAATAATGCTTCCACGGGGAGAAATGGCTTGTCTAAAATTAAGCAGGTTTACTAGTTGTCTTGCAATGTCAGTCCCCACTGTTTGCTGTCTGCTACAGATGGGAGCCTCTGCCTGTAAGAAAGTGAGGAAATATCTGCATTGTTACACATAAATGCAAATAAGTGTCCTGATTTTTCAGAAATACACAAAAATCAGGTCATTTAGGTGCCAAAGACATGGAGGCAGCAGTTAAAGTTTTTGAACAAGAATCCTCAGTTGAGATTTAAAGAAAAATATCTGAAATCTGAATCCTAGCGCTGATGACATTATAAATACCTTGTGCTGAACTAAATACTGTTAAAATAGGGTTTTTTTTTGCAGCTTCAGTGTGTAGAATTTATCATAGATGTGCTGGTGAAATGGCTTTCCCTTAGCCTTTCTTACAAGATACCATCACTGTCATAGATTTATGTACTGCCTTGGATGTTTTTGTTATTTAGAAAGCAGGTGTAAGACAGAACAAAGCTAACTTGATAAATAAGTTTTTGTTAGGATATAGGTTTTCTGATGGTGCATAAATGCCATTGAGATGGAAGATGTTGCCTTTTCTTTATTTTATTAAAGCTGGTTCTCAAAACTGTTGCCTTACTATTTGCTTTGATGTGTCTCCCAGCAACCGAAATTTGCTTTCAGAACAGGGTTTGAATATGTAATGTCTGACTGATTTGTGCTGTTAATAATTGAAGCTCAAGGAAAGGATAATCTTTTAGTTCATAGGCAATGAGGTTTCAATAGACAGCTGTTTTAGAACTGTGCACTTTGTTGTCTGCATTCACAGAAGTGTTTCTGATGTACTCTGATAGAAAGCTGTGCTTTTGCTCACCTTTACTTAATTACATACTAATGTCAGTTAAACTGGAAACTGACTGCACATACTTAGTAGCAGAATGAACATCTCTACAGGCTTCAAAGTAATGATATTCACATTTTCTGGAGTGATAGTTTGACTTGCATGTGGATATCCCATCCCTGGAGGCATTCAAGGCCAGGCTGGACAGAGCCCTGGGCAGTTTGACTAGTGGATACCATCCAGCTCAGGGTAGGATGTTGGACCTCGATAATGTTTAAGATCCCTTCTAACTTAAGCTATTCTATGATTTTTTTGCTCCTCTTAATTTTTCAGTCTTTTTCATAGTCTTTGAGTAAGACTAACCAGCTGATTGGCTGGCTCCCAGCCATATCAGGTTCCTTCTCAGTTTGTACTTAGCCTAATTTGATGGTGATAGAACTGTTCTCCCTTTAAGCACAAGAACAGCTTTTTTTTTGCTGGCTTAGAACTTTCCACACCAAATAATCAACACAAAGTCCTGTTTTATATATAAAACACAGATTTGAAACCACTGTTTTTCATACACCAAAGGAGCAGTATTCTGATTTTCAGCTTGGCTAGTAGTCCTGTTGATTTTCACTTTAAAAATGGCTTGTACAAGGTAGAACAGTACACCTTGTGATGAGAAAATGGTCAATTTTTTATTATTATTTTTTTAATTTCACTTATTTTCCTTTTCCTCTGTTGTTCTCTACTCTGCTATCAAATGCTGCACTGAGAGAGAAAGTGCTTTTTGTGTTTCCTGTAGGAATTATCAGTTGAATTGTTGTAATTGAGATTTATATGGAATAGTATGGTGTATGGGAAATTGTTAATCACAGCCTGAACCTCTGATTAATCAGCTGAGGCAAGTGTTGGGTCAGCTGTGGGAGCACAGGTGAGAGTAATTTAGCTGTGCTCCCAGAAGGGGTGGAGCTTGACTCCACCTCCTCTAGACCTCATTTAAGGGCTGACCACCACTAAGGCAGCTTCTCTTGGAGATCACTCCCTGGTGGAGGTTGCCTCAGCATTTCCCAGTGAAGGCATCCATATCGGTGAGTTTCCCTTATAAATAACCTTTTGAATATTTTTCATCATCTTTGTTACCATCTTCGTATCATTACACCTTACAGATGGGTAGAAGAATACCGATTAGTTGAACTCAACATTGCACAATCTTCACCTCCGTTCCTTCATATTATAGTCTAGAATAATCACGGCCCATTTATTTTGCTTTAAATGAATCTCAATAAGTGATGGTCACTGCTTTAAATAAGCAGTTCCTGTTAACTGTATGAAACATTTCAATTTCATGTATGAAAAGGCCACGAGCCCCCAAGTACAAATAAGTTTTTACCAGATATGTGCATTACAAATTAATGTAAAGGTTCTCAGTCTGGTAGCAGAGGAGTTTTCCATAAACTGTCCATAGAAGAGAAAATGTATCACTTTACAAATAGTCTGAGGAACAAAGAACATGACCTCATTTTGCTTTTCTTAGCAATTTTTACTTAACAGCTTAAATCAGGTGAATATTTATATTCATCCTTTCTTGAAGGTGTGCTTATCTCCAGACAATGTATATAATTATCATATTTCCTCCTCACAGCTGCTCTTTCCAGCTACAATCCAGTGTTATAAACCAAGGTAAAAACAAAAACAAATTGTTCACAGATGTAGTACTTCTCAGTCATTAAGTGTGAAGAACCTTCCATGTGGGCACAAAACTAAATTCTGATGGATTTAGGGTATTAATATTGCCCACTTCACCAGTGCATGATGACTGTTCAGCATGACACAGAGAAGCTAATTAATACTCAGGATTTCTGTTTGAGTTGTGAAGCTAATAGCATTTCTCCTTAGCTAAGTAGAAAATAGCTTCTGCATGTATTATGTGAAGTTTTTCCAGCCTATACCAACCACCAGTAGTTGATAGATCCACATTGGCCTTCTCATCTTACCATCCTATTCCAGTGTGTTCATACACAATACCGATGAGATGCTTTGTCTATAAAATTTCATGTTGCTCTTAACTAGAATGACTTCATCTCAGATCCAGTAATCCAAGAAATAGAATTAAAGGTTTGCCTTTGCTCTCACATTCCTAGGGCCATAGGTTTATGGCTTAGTGCAATGGACAGTCTTATAGAGAATCAGACCAAGAAAGTCCCTCTTTTGCACAGCTGTTACAGCCTTTGACCAGAACCTTGCTTGAAATATTTTATGTCTCAAATCTATATTAAATGAAGCTCAGAAACCGTGATCTGTATAGACTGTCAGAAACAGGAGCGCAGTAGGGGAGGGAAATTTATGCCACCAAGGATTTCATTCATTCTTGCATTTTGCATTTGTACCACCAGAGTCCAAGACAGAGCCTGCATGCTCCTGAGACACATTACTTCTCTGTAAGCTGACCGCCAATAACCCAGGTGATGTAGACCACTAACAACAGCCTTTTCCAAGACTCAAGATTACTCATTAGGCAGGGGTTGAGAAAAAATGCTCGCAGACCTATATATCACCTTTCCAGATGGTTAACTCCTGTCCTAGCAAGAAAAGTAGAAATTGAGTTTCTACCATAGGATGTTTGTGCCATACTTCAGTGTAATTTTTGCCCAAAGTTAGAAAACATCAGCGCTCTGAGTGTTTGAACAAGCCTAGATGGGATAGTGTGTGAACATTATTCAGCATAGCCATTCCATTTGTCCTGCTTCACTGCAAATCCCAAACATCACTTGATGAATTTCTTTGCCTGCATCTGGTTTTAAAGGTCTAAAATAGAAAGCAAATTAATTTCAGAATAAATGTGACCCATCTGTTAACGAGAGCCTACAGCAGTTCAGCCCTGCCAGAACAAGTGATGCAGTAGTGTTCATGTCTAGCAGTTGTTTTGCTTAACCATGCCTATATCCAGACCTGTTTATTGCCACATAATGTTTTGTTGAGACAAGCCTTCTCGTCTTTCCTTGGTGGCTTTCCTTTGCAGAGTTGTCTGTAGCTAATACCACCTGTGAGAAACATCGCTCACCACACCTAAAAGGCAACACTTTCCATGGAGAAGATAGAACAGGAGACAAGTCCAGTAGTCCAGAAGCCTAAGATGGTTTTCTCAGTTGAGAAAACTCCTTTTTCTCCTACTGATGCACCACAACAGTTTCATGTGTCTGGCAGGACTTTGTATCATACTTATGAAAAATATCAATCCTAAGAAAAGTAAAAGTAGAAAAAAATAAAGCAATTTACTCGTGAGCTTATGATCGTGACTGCTTGTGGAACAAGGAGTTATGGTTGGTAGTTTTGGTGTTGGCCCTTTGGACCAATTAATCCCAGTACAGAACTGAAAATATTCTGCAGGTTTGAACACTATGGGACTTTTACATATGGAGGTAAATATCATACATTGTAGTGAATGCTTACATTTTCATCTGCTGTTTTGTGTAGTTCCATCAAAATCAGACCTGCATGGGACAGCTATTGAAGTAATAACGAGTGACTGAGATTGGCTGCTGTCAGTCACATTTTGGGCCATTAAAACCTCTCTACTACTTGTTACTGCCCAGGAAATCTCTTGCTTCAGTTAGTGCGGTATGATTATATACCAGCTGTGGTGGATTTTTTTTTCCTGCAAGGAGCAGAGGCTTTGCAACATATATTACAGCTTTTGTCAAATAGAATGAAGAAACATTATTAACTACACAAGTCAAAGGCAAATTGCTCTTGTTCTCTTACTGAAGAAAGGCAAAAAATAGTTCATAATTACTGACAAATTTTACAATCTTTATCCCAGGGGGTGAGCATGTAGGCTGTTACATTAATGAGAGAATGTATGTAAAGCAAAAGGTGCTATTCACTGTGCTTGGAAGATTCGGTTATAAACAGACAAAACCTCTGTTAGGCAAGTTGTACAGTATGAAGGCCACCTATGGTTTTGAGTATTTTTCATATCAAATACCCTCAGACACCTCACAAAGTCTGGAAAAGTTTTACCAGGAAACACAAATTGCTGAAGGGTTTAGGGTGGCAGCCAGCCACACAAGCATGTGAGGAAATTACATGTAAAGACATGTGGAAACTGTACAAAACTTACTGTCACTCTTTCACTTAGAATGAATCATCATGGGTATTTCAGAGAGCTGGGATTTTCTTGGTGTTCATTACTTCCCTGGTAAGACTGTGTCATTCTCATGGAAGAGGTTGGTTACCCCAGCCTTATGAAGAAAGCCATGATGTCTCATAGGCCCTTTATGTCTCTCAAAGGGTGAGAGACAAGTTAATTGGCCTCCGTTTTTACCTTCAGATTAAGTCCACAATTATACCATGCAGAGGTACAGCTAGCACTGCAAACAAATAGTTGAAGCCATCATCTGGATCTTTGGTGATTATATAGGAAATTGATTTTTCCTTGTAAAAAGATTCAGTACATTAACGGGATGTCAGCCTGAGTTTTTGATAAGTACGCTGGTGACCAAATCAGTGAAGGGCAATCCAGATTATAGCTCTTTATATTTGTCCAGTTCAGAGGAAGAAACAACTCTTACAAGTTCTGCACTTCCAGAATCCTTACACTGAATAAGTCCTGTTATTCACCAACAAGGTTGAGAATATTATTTCTATAGCAAGAGTAGTAGTAATCACATATAGAATGCTTCTTTCAGTCATAAACATCTTCCAAGCCAGTACTCTAATAGAAAGATATTTTTTTCCTGCTCCTTCTCAGGTATTTTTGTGTATCTGATTGTCCCCTCTGTTCTGCCTCAGAGCAGACATGGAACCACAATCCATGTCTGTACATCATCACAGCCAAACTCTCTGTGAACAGAGTCTGGATTTTTGACAGAGCACTTTTGAATGATCTCTTATTTAATCTAACAGAAAAGCAGCTCTTCTGAGGCAATGCCCACCCACCAAGAGATTTCTTTCAAGCATTGCATAGAAATTCTGTAAACCTATCACTACACTTACTCAGTTGCAGGAAAAATATTTGAAAACTATCAGGTACAAAGCCTCCATAAAATATATAAATTAGTGTCATGCAAAACCATGACAGTTAGCGTGTGATTAAGTTTAATCATTATTTTCTTAAATGTGGAAATTCATTGTATGATACTACAGCCTAACTGTACAACCAGACTATAGAATCACAGAATCACAAGGTTGGAAGGGACCTACGTGATCATCTAGTCCAACCACCCTCCCTTTACCATACCTATAGAAAACCATTAAACCATATCTACTAGCTCCTAGAATATTATATATTCTAGACTTGCATCAAGGTATTTCCAAGTACAGTGCTATCATGTGATAAGTGTTCCAAACAGTTTTGTTCTGATTTCTCCATATCCTGAATGTTGAGGATATCAGCCAACTAGTCATTAGAAGAGAGTTGCTTCATTGCCTAGGAGGCTTACAGTCAGCATATATGTCAAAAATCAAAAGCAGAGAGCACAGATATTAATTAGAAAAGACAGTACTGTCAAAGAAAGTCACTCTACTCACAAAGAAACAAAATTGCTTCTGATAGGTTCTTGGCAATACCAGGCAAATATTTAGCTTGGAGAAGAGGAGGCTCTGGGCAGGTGTCATTGTGGTCTTCAAATACTTGAAGGGAGCATATAAACAGGGGGGGAACCGCTCTTTATGAGGGTGGATAGTGATAAAACAAGGGGAAATGGTTTTAAACTAAGACAGGGAAGATTTAGGTTAAAAATTAAAAGTTCTTCACTCAGAGGGTGGTGACATGTTGGAATAGGTTGCCCAAGGAGGCTGTGCCTTGGAGACATTCAAGGCCAGGCTGGATGTAGCTCTGTGCAGCCTGGTCTGGTCAAGGGGGTTGAAACTAGATGATCATCGTGGACCTTTTCACCCCAAACCATTCTATGATTCCATGATTCTCTGATTTGCAGCTAGGCCAGTAATCACATACAAAAAGAAGACTGGAACTCACCCCTCTAGTGAAGGGATTTGCTGTCCATACAGCGTTCTTCCTCCATAAGCAGCCTAGATCCAAGAGATGATCTCTTTTCAGTAGCTACCCTCGTATTAGCCCAACATAGTTCCACCTCGGGTGCACCTCTCCAGCACACGTGGAGAGCAAAGGCACAGACAATCTACCTGTGCTCCCTGGGCCAGCCACACCCCTTCACCATCACCAGCTCAAGCCCTGACCTAAAAGTTCCACTACACAAGCCTACAGGAGTATGAGAGAAATCATTACAGTGCCCTACTTTGTCACAAATAAGCAGCATCATTTTCTGCTTTCTTGAGATCCAACTAAATACTTGCACTGAATATTAAAGATTCTACTTATCACTACTTTGCTGTAAGTTTCAAAATTTGATGGCCGTGCCATTAGCATAACTAAGTGACAGGGGTAGAATGCAGCATGATTATGTCCCTGTGCAGGCAGTTAACAGTGGATGAGGAAGGCACTAATTGCAATTGACCCATTTTATTGTCTTTGCTAAATTGGATTAGCATAGATAGTCCATAAAGAAGAGCCTACACAGTTTTTTTTGGTGACTTGATAGTGTGAGTTCAATACTGGCTTCAGCAGAGTAGGCAGATTTGTAGCAAGTCCATCCTCAGTATGTAGATATTGTACAATCAATACATAAACAGAGTTTTAAATAGATGTTTCATTAAGAAAGATTATTGTGGTGAAAAGATAATCTATAATAAATGGAAATACTCACCAATGTTGATGACTCACAGTAAACCCCACAAAAGAGCAATCTCCAAAGAAAAAGATCCCATGAGCTGTGGTAGTCAGCCCTTGAATGGGATCTAGGAGAGGCTCCACCCTTTCCAGTAGCACAGCTGAATTACCTTCACCTGTGCTCCCGCAGCTGACTCATTACTTGCCTCAGGTGGTCAGTCAAAGGTTCAGGCTGTGATCAACAGTTTCCCACATGCAGTAGTACTTTACTCATTGTTCCTGAGAGAGTCCATTTACTCATTTAGTAAGAAATGCTATGCAGAAAATTTTTGTTATGAATTATAGAATCTGAAAAGATGAGGAAGAAAATCTGTGTTGCCACTGTAATATAGTGAACATAGTCACCTGCTATGGAAGAGAATATCTGATTTGCACTTACATGCTGCAGTAGTAGTGGCCAAGGATATCAGATCTTAAAAAATCCAGAAAGCATGAGTAACTTTTTACAACTGGTGGTCAAGGTAACTTTAAGTAACTTCAGTGGGGAAAACAGAGTTGTAGTGACCTATATTTGTAGCAAAGGAAAGGGGAATAGCAGAGGGGCGAATTTTTGGATAATGCTTCCCTCGTACCTGAAAATCACACCAGCCTGTTCAGTATGACATTCAGCTCCCATCAATGTTAGTCTATTCCCCGAATCTTTCCAAATTTCCTAATCTGTGGTCAAAATGCCCTTGAAGAGGTCATATGAGAAATCAGATTGTTTTGAACTGCTTGTGGCCAAATTTATCAGTATATACTTAGAAGATTAGGCAGGGACCTCTTGTTGAGTGCTGGTGGCTGGTATTTTTCGTTCATATTCTTTCATTAAAGCTTTTTCTGAAATCAGTCAGTATTTCAGTGTGTGAGGATAGGTCACTGTGCCTTCTCTGCCACAAACAGTTGAACTAGATACTTTATTAAGTCATAATTCAAGGTAAACGCAGTCAGAAAAATATGTCTATCTTACACTGCTCATCAAAGTTTCTCCGACAGTCTTCTAAAATATTTGACTTAACTTTAACGGTAAAATCCCTACATGACTTTTACAATATTAAAAGAAAACACATTACTTTAATCTTGTATCTCTCCTGACCGAAAATAAAGGGCAAAGTTTTGTCTAATGGGAAGCTTGAAATTAACAAAATGCTATCAGTGTGTCAACCTCATACCTAAGAAAAAAACCCACTCATCCCATGGATCAAGCAGAGGGCACTGGGAACAAAGATTATCCAATGCATCCTTTTCAAAGGTGTGCAGGGGAAGTATATGAGGCAGAGAACACAAAATCAACATTCATGAATGCATGGACAGTTCTTTACTGTTAATAGTAATATTTGCTTCTTATTTTTATTATTTTCTCCCGTAGAGAAGTCAAGTGCAGGTAGTACTGATAGAAAAATTACAGTTGATTGATTTCTGGTGAAAATGCTGGAGTGTCCCTTTTCTAAAATTGAAAAGGGGTGGGGTATTTTAATCAAGATTTCAGCCTTGAACATAAAAGGTTTCTGTACCCTTTAACAAGGGCAGAAAGTCCTGGCTTTTTTTTTCAGGCTGCAAATATGTAGATCACTCTGAAGGTAGTACCTCCCATTCATTTCCATGGAAACTACAACAAATACAAAAAGCACAATAACACTATTTGATAGAGCAAATTCTCAGCTACAAAACATTATTTTTCCACATAGTCACCACCATTAGCTATGCATTTTCACCAGCAGTGGACAAGAGCCTGCATATGAGGGGAGGTAGAATTAAAGAATCACAGAATCACCAAGGTTGGAAAAGACCTCTAAGATCATCCAGTCCAACTATCCACCTATTACCAGTATTTCCCACTAAACCACGTTTTTCAGTACCATGTCTAAACACTTCTGGAACATCTCCAGGGACAGTGGCTCCACCAGCTCCTTGGACAGCCCATTCCAGCACCTCACCACTCTCTTGGAGAACATGTACTTCCTAATGTCCAAACTGAATCTCCCCTGGCGCAACTTGAGACCATTCCCTCTATTCCTATTGCTGGTTATGTGGGAGAAGAGGCTGTCCCCACCTCACCACAACCTTCTTTCAAGTCTTTATAGAGAGTGATAAGGTCTCCCCTGAGCCTCTTTTCATCCAGTCTGAACAATCCCAACTCCCTCAGTCACTCCCCATAAGACTCCTCCTCCAGACTCCTCACAACCTTGTTGCCCTTCTCTGGACATGCTCCAGGGCCTCAGTGTCTTTGTTGCGGTGGTGGGCCCAAAACTGGACACAGCAATTGAGATGTGGCCTTACTAGGACTGAGTACAAAAGGATGATTACTTCCCTGCTCCTGCTGGCAGCACTATTTCTGATACAAGCCAGGATGCCATTGGTTTCTTGGCCAACTGGGCACACTGCTGGCTCATGTTCAGCTGAGTATCAACCCATATATACCCCCAGATTCATTTCCTCTACGCAGTCTTCCAGCCACATTGCCCCAAGCCTGTAGCATTGCCTGGGGTTGTTGTGGCCAAACTGCAGGACTCAGCACTTGGTCTTGTTGAATCTCATCTCACTGGCCTCAGCCCAGCAATCCAGCCTGTCCACATCCCTCTGTAGATGACACCAGTCACCACCTCATTGTGCTAACAAATGCTCAATAGAGAAGGCAAGTGTTTTACATGCAAACATTTCTAGCCACGCAACTGCAACAAGGTGTGCCAGGCAAAATGTAAAGATATCACACCTCTAACTGACATTTCTTTTCTAAACAAGGTGAAAAAAAAATAAAAAATTGGAGTTTGGACTTTCTGCCACAAATGTGTGCATTTTCAGACTTCAGAAACAGAGCTGTAAAAGGATAATGCTATGACACATGAGTATATTGTTTACAGCTTGCTGGTCTCACTGCCATCCCTCTCACTTTGAGGGATGTATTGTGTCCTGTTATGGGAGAGGAAGAGAGAGCTTGTCTTTTTAACTACTGCATCCTGTCTGACATATTTCTTATTGCAGTTGTACTGAGCTGGGGATTGCTCTAGGTGAAACAGGACATCAGACTATAAAAATCAGCATCAAACTCATAAATATGGACTTTGCTGATGTGTTGAAGGAGATGCCTACTGCTTACTGAATAACCTTGGGGCCCAAACACTCAAGGCAGCCCATTTCAGGCCCACTGG
Source organism: Excalfactoria chinensis (assembly GCF_039878825.1). Lineage (NCBI taxonomy): Eukaryota > Metazoa > Chordata > Aves > Galliformes > Phasianidae > Excalfactoria > Excalfactoria chinensis. Next base: position 50,616,568 of record NC_092826.1, read on the forward strand.
GAGGCAGGGGCTGAAGCTCCCCAATTCCTCCCCAGATAACCTTGCTTTGTCCAACTACAGGACTTCCATTAATGACGCTCTTTTGCAGCAGAAGCTTTACCAAAGGCAGCTCTCCAGAGCTGGAAAAGAAGCAAACAAGTAGAAGCCATGGTTTCTTAATAGTAGCAGCTGACTTAGTATCCTCATCTGAGAGAGGAGGAACTGTTCTTGACCTCATTCTCTGGGCAAACTGTTTCATCTTTGTTAGATTAGAAAAATCAATAAACCTCAGAGAACACAAGAATTTTTCCTCTTGAATGAATATACAGTTGTTCAGGAAGCAAAAGTTTGTAAGTAAGTCTGGACCAGAAAAGAAGGAACAGATGGGTGTCATTACTGTCCTTCTGCTGAGGAAGGCCACCTCACTCCCTTTATCACCTTGCTGACACATTCAGAGTTAGCTCACATTCTTGCCAACTGTGCTGTGCTTCCCTAAATGAATGCATCTGTATTCCTGTTGAGAGACAAAGTGTGTTAGTAGCCACACATCAACAGGTGAGGTATTTATTTTATTTATGTGTAAAAAATGTGTAAGATAGCAGAATACTTTTGGTTTCTAAGGCTGTAGTTTAGTTTCAGTTTTCCTTCGCGGCCCTCCTGGCTGCTACAGTTGTGTTCTCCCATTGGCCATGGGATTGTATTACACAGGTCTCTATGTAGATACACAGACCAGAGCCCAGACAGAGCAGGAAAAGAGACATCCTTTTAAGATATTACTTGTTCAAAACTCAGAATTGCTGTGTGATTCAGTTTGTCACATGGCTTCCAAGTGTTAGTACTGGTATTGCTAATGCAGAGAGGGCAGACTGAGAAGTGAGGGGTGCTTCTTTAGTGGAAGTAAATGGGATTCCAGCCATGCCATACTGCATGCATACTTGTTTCATGGTTGTATTTTCCAGTGTTCAACTGCAAATGATGATTTCCAGATAACTTCAGGTAACCAAACCCCAAACCAATCAACAACAACAACAAAATAACCTCCAGATCCCAACCCTCCAACACATGCTCATGACTTCAGGCTGGAAAACACATAGGGAAAGGTTTTTTAGAATGTGTGCTTGGTGTTAGCCTTTACAATTGATATTTAATAGCCTCCCAAAATCTCCTGAATTGCAAAAGTAATGATCACTCTTCTGTTAATGAAAATCTTTTCTGGAATGCCTTTTGGGGGGCAAAAAAAGCAAGTTAATGATTGCTGAGGACAACCTCAATAAACACAAATAATAAAATAAGAACAAGAATAAAATAAAAAGAGGGCTGAAATACTAGGAAGACAACTTTTTAGATAGGGCTAAAATATTAAGGTACAGTACATCTCTGTTGTATTGACTGCCTGTGTAACAGTCACACGCTTACATGGAAAACACTCTCCTTGCAACTACGAGTAACTGAGATGTTACTTTGCAATATTAAACTGGCAAGGACCCCATCTGTAACTACCACTGAATCAGCTGTCCTGAGCTTCTTTTCACAGCACCATTTAACTCAAAGGAGTGGGTCTTCACAAGAAATTCCCATGGCCTTCCTGGTGTTTTCAGACACTTTTTGAGCTCACTAAGTTAACCTCAAAACAAGAAGAGAAAAAGGATCATCTGGGTACTGGGAAATTCAGTGTCTTTCAGTTCAGAAGACTCCCAGAGAAGGCTGAATTCTGAATATGAAGATGGGATATTATCCATCAGGATTCACTGAACTGGCCGTGACCATTCCATAAAATATAATTGCTCAAACAACAAATTCCCACTGAGGAGCTAAATTATTCAACAAATTAGCAGCATTTTATATGTTGTATGATTCTGATGTACAAGTATTTTAAGAAACACAAATAATATACTTTAAAAATTTCCCTTTACCATACTCAAACAAAATGAGACAAGGGATATCTCATAATGTGTAATTAAAACATCATTTTAACAACTTTTGATTGGTATTCAAACAAGAACATGGTAAGTTGTTTTTTTTTTCTCTTCCCTCCTCGCCCCCCCCCCTCCTCTCCCCCTTCAGTTTGTTCATTATTAAACTACCAAACTACCTCTCCTTTCCTTCAGAAAGTTTCTGCAGTCTGGCACCGGTCATCTGTCCTTCTCCGAGTCTGGTGCTGGCACTCCTACATGATTCAGCAGGTCTGTACTGCTGACCTGTGCTCTAACAAAACGTTAGGGGATGATTCATTGCTGGAATTGGCTCCCATTAGAAAGCAAATAAAAACGATGATTACCAAACCTCTTATTTCCCTTTTACAGTTCAAGGAGCTAGTTACGACATCATCCAGTTAAGATTACTAAAATACATCTTTCTAGAGTATCTTTTATACCCTATTGAACCTTTCTCAGCTTTCTCCTCTAGCATGAGAAGCAGCACTGACAGAGACTGAGAGTTGCCAGATGATCTGAAAGTTGGGTGGTCCTACTATCACCTACAGCTAGATGTCTCTTTCAGTCTTGCTTTTCTGTGATTCTTCCTGCAAATAGCATTTGAAAAGTAGGACCATGATATATATAAAGAATATGTTTGCTATAATACTGCTTACTACAAAGCATTCCTTTTTGGCTTTTAGTTGTCCCCTACATAGGGGAGAGGACTGAACTACAAAGGGTCTATCACCATTTCATCCACTGCTTTTTATTTCAAGGCAAGAAGGATTGATGCCTTTTATTTTCGGTCAGGATTAATTGCCTGTCTTTATTAAATGCTGTGGAGCTGCTCTGAAAATACTGAGGAGATAACAGAGGGGACCTTGATGGGGCTCAGCCAATGCTGCTCAGAGCAGAGGTCAAGAGAAACAGTTGTCTGAGTCTGAGCAGCTAGAGAACATTTGTTGTGTTATAACATCTTCAAAGGCTGTGATCTTCACTTTTGCCCTGGATCCATGGCTTATTTTTGTGAGCAGAGTGCAGTCTGAGAGGATACTCCGTGGCTGTGAAATTCTGTGCTGATGACAGTACAGGCAAAGAGCAGACAGAGGACAGACTTTGTAAACAATCCAAGAGTACTGATCCACAGCTATGTTATGAAGGACAGATATATTTTCATTGTACAGATGAAAAAAGCAATAGAAGGACACTGGCATTAAATCACCTCAATGTATTAGCACGGACAAGCTGGGAAGGCTTGTGCTGCTCTCAGTAAAACTGTACTCTGAACCCATTAGGATTATTAGATTAATAGCAGAATTCATCTAAGTGTGATAAGCTCTTCTTACAGAAAATCCTTTGGGGGACACGTGTTGTTGGCCTCCTTTTTGCATTCACTGACAATATCAGTGCCTTGCTGTCATGAAGACAGCGTGCAGTGTCACTCTTGCCCTTTGCAGAAACACATTCAAACAGCATAGAGGAAGGGTCAGCCCAAATATGGGGGCAAGTATGTGAATTTGGTGAGAAAACATAAAGACAGGTGCTCTTGTTGCAGATGTTTCAAAGAGAAGCGCTCCCAAGTCCTGCTCTCTCTGAGCTCATGTCTGAAATCACTGGGCCAGGCTCACCAGCCAGCTTCACCTCTCTTCCTGCACACTGGCCCAAGGAACACTGCTGCAGGCTTCCCCAGCACTGCATGACTGCGGGCCTCCAACTGAGTGTGCTGCTGCTCCTGCCTCTTTCCATCTGTGGAAGGAAAACGCTGCTTTGCAGGCAGGAGTCAGACTTAAGTGTTCTTTGGTGTGTGCTCATGGGATCAGGCTGGACATAGTCTTTTTGACCTTGGAAAATGCTGAGTGCTGACCTGTCTGCAAAGACAGAGAATTTAATGAACAGAATGAGATAAACATCAAGCTCACAAAGCACCTGCAAGACTTACCTGTCAGTCAGGAGCCCTCCAGTTGGGAGGCTGGAAGCTTACATCTCCTTCCTGAGAAAATCTATGTAGAACCTGAAGATCTGTCCCTGTGCCCTTACAATCCTCAGAACTTGTCTAATCACTGGCCAGTAATTGGGTGCCCCTTTGGCTACTTACTTGTCCAGCTGTTACTCTCATAGCTGTTTGCTGCAGAAATGCTACCATTAAACTCTCTCTCTCTTTTAAGTATTTCTTTATTTCATCTTCTAAAGCAAACAAACTATATCTATACCACTGACCCAGTTTCCAGGTAGATCATATTTTTTTTTCCTGCAAACTATGTAAGTGAGTTTCTCAGTTCTGCATTGCCACTTATATCAAGGGTCTGGGCTGTGGCAGAAGAGTACAAAGGCTGCTTCACAGTTCTCATCTGAGATCTGACGCTGCACTAAGGAATAGCAGCTGACCCATCTCGTCTGCTGTGTGACTTCATTCTAGCAATCGGGTGGTCTGCCCGGAGTACTGTAAGGTGCAGAGAGAACTACAGTGAAGGCAGCTAAGATGATCAGTAAGAATTTTGTTAAACTGAATGACTGGATGCACAGAAGGATTTGTAAATGGGGAGAGGAACCAAATTTAAGGGGAAAGAGTGTATAATAAACAAAAACTTAGGGTACTAGAGAGGAAATAATTAAAAGTGGAAAGAGCACATCTGCACAGAGATTGGTAGATATGAGAAGTGAGTAAGAAGAAAAATGCTATGTGTTAGGTGTATGATTTCCAGGATCTGCAATGGGAAAATCAGAAACCATGCAAACAATAACTAATGATAATTAAGATAACTAAAGATAATGTAGAAGAACCAAAACATCCTTTACACTGAAGAGCAGAAAGAGAACTGGAGATGGGCATCCTATATTTTCTTTCGAGCACAGCAAGGAGCTCTGAGCTCAGATTCTGTTTACTTGCTGTTCAGGTGCTGTTTACCTGCTGGCATTATCTGCTCAGATCTAACAGCTGCACTTGAGCATAGTTTTCTGCTTCTATTTTGCAGTAATCTATATTCTCTTCCCTTTAGCAGGGAGAAGGGGTATGCAAAGGTGAACTTTCACCTCCAAACTGTTACTGTGTAGTTATGAAGAAGCCTTTTTATGCATATGAATCAGAGCATTTTTCTCTATCTCCTCCGGTGCAGGGACTATTCATACATAAGAACCTTTCACACAGTGGTTCAGGTCTTTGAGGGTTTCTGAAGTGAAGCTTGCAGTAAGAACAAAGGGAGCTTCTGTGAAGTATAACAATCAGAAACTCAGATTTAGCTGTATTCTATCAATAACATCTATCTGAGTAGACAGTGAAAATGACATACGGTACAGTCCTGTCATTTGTGCTTTCTAGTGGTGATTCTTTAAGAAAAAAATTAATAATGCTGTATGTTAAAAATAAGCACTTGGAGTTATTGTATACCACAGAAAAGTCCCAATCCTCTGATTTGTGGAAAGGTGGCAATATGGAGAAACAAAGAGTTTCATCTCTGGCTCCCAGCACAGTGTTCTGTATGCTCCTCCTTAAATGCATGGAAATCTCTACTCCAGACAAAGGGAGACAAGATGTAATCATTTATTTCTTCTATGTTGTTTTTCACATAAGTGGCTTTGCTTATCTCTTCTATTAGTGGTGTGATAGGCTTGATGGTATGTTCTCTTATGTTGTGTGATGGTGTGCTTCCTGTTCTCACAAACCTGTAACTGTGGATGAAAGATAAATGTTTTTAAGAATGATAAAATGAGCCTCCCACTGTAATAATGATTTTCAGCTCTTACCACTTCTGGAACATGAGGTTATTGGTAGCCAGTGTTTGCAAATGCAGAGAAAACAGAAAAACCAACCCATAGGGGATGTACTTAGCAAGGAGCATTCCTAATGTGTTTTCTCCTTTAACGTAGTTTTCAATAAAGGTATAGCAAGAGCAAGACTTTTAAAAGCTCATGATGAATTTTAGATCTGAATCACTGTCCAGATGAAGACAGGCATAGACCACTAGATGGTGGTAAAGACCGGAGCCTTTGCTAACTGTATCAGTGAAAAGCGAAGTTCAGAGGGGCAAAGGGGAGGAGGAGCCACAGTTTGAGTACTGAAGTCATTATTGCTTGGAGGCTATAAAAGGGCAGTTGCACAATAAGTAATTTATGCGTGGTCAGCCTCGACTCTATGGATTTACTCATTCATTTTCCTCTATAATGTCATCCATCCCCACCAAGGAGTCCCCAGCCCCAGATGTCGGGTGAGGAGGGGCTGAAACTTCTGCTCTCTGGAGGAAAGGTTGCAGGAGATGAAGAGGAAGAACAGCTGAAGGAGCAGCTCGGGTAAATAGGTACAGTTAATTCTTGATTGAAAATGAAAGGTTATGTTTACAAACTGAAAATGGTTTTGCCTGAGGAGCTTTGAATTTTACTTGCAACAAGTAATTGACAATCAGCTGTAAGAGTTCCATGTGTTAAGAATCTGACGGCTTACAGCTTGCTCTGAATATTCTCATTACCAAAAGAAAAAAAAAGTACTCATAGTCTCGAATAGAAAACGTAGTGCCGTGCCAGAATTCCCTGCTACCGATTCTGTAATCTCATGGTATCCCCAGATGTATGCATTTGCCTTGGTTAGTGGTTTAATACTATGCTCTTAAAATGAGCTTGTTAGCATTGCACAGACAGATTGTTTATAACACATATTGTGCAAACTTAAGAAGCACAAAGTTCAGAAAGCATGTAAATTTTTCAGTGAAAATGTTCAGTTTTTATTCGTGGCTGTGCTTCTGTATAGTGTATTCCAGCGATGTGGTTCTATGCAAGGTTGTACTTTTCTCCTGCATTTCTGGGCTCTGAGAGCTGAAACTCTGCAAACTGTCTATTTGTGTTCGGCAGAATTTCCAGGACACTGTGATTGCTTCTGGGATGAATAGGACTGAATAGGATAAACTGAAGTACAAAAGAAGAGTGTATGATCTCTTCATTTGTCTGTGGTTTTAATTTCACAGTATGGATGAACAGAAAAACTCTGAGCCAAGTGGAATTCAATTTAGAATGAGTAGAGGAATATTGTGTAGAAGAGGCAGGATGTGTACAAGCCAAATTAAATAGAAATTGTAGATATTTGTTTTGTCAACTTCTGCCTGTTTTTGTCATGCTGTATTTTTTTTGGCAGGGTCTTTTGCCTTTTGGAAAATGCATTTACCACACTCCTTGGCAAGTCCCTCAGAGAGAACAGAAAGTGTTTACTTCCAGACATGAACACATCCTCGCAACTGTATGTTTCTGAACTAAACCTGAGTGCCTTTGGCAGCAACTTTACTGTGCCTACTGTCAAGAGCAAGTCATCACCATGTGAGCAAGTGGTCATTGCAGCTGAGGTGTTTCTAACCCTGGGCATTGTAAGCCTCCTTGAAAATATCTTAGTGATATGTGCAATAGTTAAGAACAAGAACTTGCATTCACCCATGTATTTTTTTGTTTGCAGTTTAGCAGTGGCTGACATGCTGGTTAGCGTGTCTAATGCTTGGGAGACCATAACAATATACTTAATAAACAATAGGCACATAATTATGGAAGATGCTTTCGTCCGTCACATAGACAATGTCTTTGATTCACTGATCTGCATATCTGTGGTGGCTTCCATGTGCAGTTTGCTGGCAATAGCAGTAGACAGATATATCACTATCTTCTATGCCCTGCGTTACCACAACATCATGACAGTGAAAAGATCGGGGCTTATCATTGCATGCATTTGGACCTTTTGCACAGGCTGTGGCATTATCTTTATTCTTTATTATGAATCAACTTATGTTATAATTTGTCTCATCACTATGTTTTTTACCATGCTGTTCCTCATGGTTTCACTGTACATCCATATGTTTCTCCTGGCTCGTACTCACGTGAAGAAAATAGCTGCTTTGCCTGGGTACAACTCTGTCCATCAAAGAACCAGCATGAAGGGAGCCATCACTCTGACTATGCTTCTCGGCATCTTTATTGTTTGCTGGGCTCCATTCTTCCTCCATCTCATCCTGATGATCTCCTGCCCTCAAAACCTCTACTGCGTTTGCTTCATGTCTCACTTCAACATGTACCTCATTCTCATTATGTGCAACTCCGTGATCGATCCCCTGATCTATGCCTTTCGTAGCCAGGAAATGAGGAAGACTTTCAAAGAGATAATTTGTTGCTATAGCATGAGAATGGTCTGTGGGTTATCCAACAAATATTAGGAAAACAAAACAAGGGAAGAGAATTGAAATGCAGCATCTTGCATCACTGTTTTACTCTGCTGAGAGGCTTATGGAACTTCTTTCTCCAGTCGGCTGTCAAGATCTTTGTGGCAATCAGAGACTGTTATTTTCTTTCCCTCCATGCACGACCCTCGCACTGATGGTAGGAGCTACTCTGTGCATCTACACTGAGGGGAGAACGAATATCTTGCATCTCATTTACCCTACTGAAGAGTCTGGATCTTACAAGAGGACCGCACAGGGAAAGCCTTATTTCCCTTTTCTGCCAAATGCGACAAGTGTGACTGGCTATGTAAATAAGCCCATCAGCATCCTAATACGTATTTCCCTTGATATTCACTGTAGATACAGCATGGCTCATTTTGATGCCTAGAATTATTTTTTTTTTCTGCTTTCTTCCAAAGTGATAAGGTCAGAAAAGTAGCTCCAATTATCAGGGTTCACATACCTCGCTCAACAAAGTTATGATCAATATGTATGCACAGATCAGCTGTCTTGTATTCTGGTTGTGACTGTTACTGTCAAAAAATGTGTGGTATCTAAGCAGAAAGCATTGTGACAAATTTCCTAGGTTGGACACAGTAGGTTGTCATCTCCAACTGTATGTGTTCTTATAATGGTGTTTGTGGGGAGATTTTAAGTCTGAGTACAAAGACTGAGCTAATTTTAGTTCGTTTTCCTCATTCCTAGGGCTAGGGAAGTAAAGGTCATGTGGCCTCTAGCTCGTGCTGTAATGTTTTGTTGGGAAGGAAAGATCGGCTGAGTGACTGCGTTTATACAGGAGCTAGAAAAGTGTTTTAGCTAGCAGCAGCATTTATTGGAGGAAGCCATGCTGTAGATTGCATTTTTCAAGCTGTGAGAGACAAAACGGGTTTGACAATCAGGAGGGACAGCAGGCATTGGCAAAACAGGGATCTCAAACTCAGGCACTTGCAGCTATAATATGGAGTACTAGCTTTGCTCCCCAAACTGTTTTTATCTTTGCTGAAAGGGTTCTGAGGTGAAACCCTCATGCATTTTATGTGAGCAATTTGCACCTACTCGTGCTCTTATAAGCATGCTGTTCTGCAACAGCTGTAGAATGTGCAAAATATTGAATTTGTCACAGCTAAGAAAGTGCAACTGTGGCATTGATTTCCTGATGCCAGTGGATACGTACAAGCTAGGTAAATATTTCAAGCAGTGGTACCCTACTGACTAGATGTCAGAAAATAATTTGGAAAAATGAATCCTTCCAAAAAGCCTAAAGAATAATGCTTGTTATACTTGGTCTAGAGGTAGTCTGATGATGTTGTTGTCAATAGAAAGGTTATAATTGACTTAATGAACCTTAGATTGTCCTTCTAATGTGGAAGGTTCTCGTTGGGTGTTATGAGCATTTTTTATTTTTATTTTTTTTACTGTAAAAGTGGTCAAACATGGCAACAGGTGCACAGTATTTTCGTACTTGGGGATATTCAGAACATAATTGGATGCAGCTCTGAGCAACCTGTTCTACATTTAAAGCTGACCCTAACCTTGAAGCTGGCCATGCTCTGAATGATTTGGAATAGAAGACCTTCACAGGTCCATTCCAATCTGAGCTATTTTGTGATTCTATGAAACCTCTTGTATATTATGATGAAATGTTTATCTTTTTCCCCCTCCCAGCTTAAGCTCTGTGTAAGAACTGTAAAATATTCTCCATACACATTTAAAAGGATAACATGCTTTGAATCTTCATTTGCTTTGGAGGTTTCCAGCAAGATAAGTACCACCTGAGTTATACGTTCTATCTATCTGTTGCAGCTTGAAATCTATACTGCCTCCAGCTTGCACGTTCTTCTCCCAGGCATGAGTGGGAATGCTATTCTCAGTGGAAGCACCTTACAATATTGACTGTCAATATAATGGCTACAGTAGTGCATTTGGTGCTGGACTCTTCCTTCAGTTTTATATAAAAATGGGATTTCAGAGGCACATTTGTGGTTGGTAGTGAGAATCTTGCCTTGTTTCAGTCCACCTCTTAGCCCTATCCATAAATGAGTTTTGGGAATGGGCTTCTGCTACAATGAATGTAAATACCAAAAATGACACAGCTCAATTGCATAGCAAAAGGCACCAGCTGACATTGTAAATAAATCACTAAATCTTCACTGCAAATAAAACAGTTTTGTATATAACTGTATATCAATGAATAGGAAGCCAACACTGTAACGGCTTTGGGTATTTTCTTCAACTGTACATTACTTTATATATATATATATTTTGGTGTGTGTGTGCATTGCAATTTTATTTGATGTAAAAGCACAAACATATGAAAAAACTATTAAACTGGATCGTTGGAAAACCCAGTATTTTTGGTTATTTGTTTTAATGTGTGCTACGCTTATCACTGATCTACACCTTGTAGATTATTTACAGAAGGAATATTATGTTCTAGGCTTTCAGTTCTCAATAGAAACAAATGCCTTGCTAAAAACATTCTGAATGAGTTTCAGGCTTGCACACGTGGTTATACTCGCAGCTATATTCCTGTTGGTGTGAGATTCACATCCCCATTGTAGGCTTTACAGGTGAGAACTAAGTCAGCTTAAGGGGGAAATGAAAGCATTTTCAAGAACAGACCAGACCAGTCCATGGAAAAAAAAAGTTTATATTTATGCCGTAGGATTGCATATCGAACACATGTAAGCACATAACATATTTTACTCTGTTTCTTTCTCCTGCTTTACTAGAGAAATGAAAGGAACATTTAGCATACTTTCCCTTCTTGGAAAGCATTCTGACAGATTGGGACAGACAAGCACAGTCAAAGCATAAAATTTGCTGTCAAAGGACAGCCGTGCAAAAATTAGCTGCTAGGCAGTTGTTGCATCATGTCCCTGCAGCTAATGGTACTGCTCTTGCATATACTGCTAGACATTTAGGGTTGGTGTCAGTCATTGAAAAGAAGTAAGCTTAAATCACATTATTTCTATTCCAGAGCTTCAAAACCGACTTTATTTTCCCACTGCTGCTTTGGTGACCAATGCTGCTTTCAACTTATGTGTCAGGATTTTTATTTTTAGTAACGAATGACTCCAAATCTGTTTTAGATGGATTCAACTTCTATAAACTCACAGAAGATGATGAAATTACAGATGCATTTTAAGCAGTTTAGTAGGAGCTGGCAGAATATTAGAAATAAAACAGAACAAAAAAGCCCCACCATCATTTCTAGCTGCACCAGAACTTCATCTCATGAAGCTTAATACTAGTTTCTTTGTTCCATAATAATACAGCGTGGGGGGTGATGGTGCACAAATGACTCTGTCTCCAGATTTACGACACCAAATAGGGAGGGAGTGTTAATCTGCTAGAGGAGAGAAAGGCACTACAGAGGGATCTGGATAGACTGAATTGATGGTCATAGTAAACTGCATGAGTTTCAGTAGGGCCAAGAGTTGGTCCTGTATTTTGGTCACAACAATCCCAGGCAACTCTACAGGACTGGGGAGGAGGAGCTGGAAAACTGCCTGAAGGAAAGGAACCTTGGTGTGCTGATGGACAGTCAGCTGAATATGAGCCAGCAGTGTGCCCAGGTGGCCAAGAAGGCCAATGGCATCCTGGCTTGTATAAGGAATGGTGTGGTGAGCAGGACGAAGAAAGTCATCCTACCCCTGTACTCAGCATTGGTGAGGCCTCACCTCGAGTACTGTGTTCAGTTTTGGGCACCTCAGTACTGAAAGGTCATTGAGGCGCTGGAGCAGGTCCAGAAAAGGGCAACAAGGCTTGTGAAGGGCTTGTAGAATGTGTTCTACAAGGAGAGACTGAAGGAACTGGGGCTGTTTAGCCTGAGGAAGAGGAGGCTGAAGATCTTATTGCTCTCTTCAAATATCTGAAAGGTACTTCCAGCAAGAGTGAGGTTGGTCTCTTCTCACTGGTGACAGGTGACAGGACGAGGGGAAATGGCCTCAAGTTGTGCCATGGTATGTTTAGTTTGGATATCAGGAAATTATTCTTTACAGAAATTGTTGTCAAGCACTGGAATAGGCTTTCAAGGGAGGTGGTTGAATCACCATTCCTGGTTGTGTTTAAAAACAATTTGGATGTGGTGCTCAGGGACATGATTTAGTGGAGGGTTGTTAGTAAGGGTAATATGGTTAGGTTGTTGTCAGACTTGATGATCATTAAGTTATTTTCCAACTTGAGCAATTCTAAGATTCTGTGATTCTATGATTATACTGAGGTGATTCTGATGTTTGCTTGCTTCAGTAGACTGAAGCAGATGGCTGGCTTTTCCCAAAGATGGAATTGACACAATAATCACATACCCCTTCATGTTCCTACATCAGCATTAGGGAAACCTAATGCTCACCCAAGGCCATATTAAGGTATGTGGAAAGGTTAGTTTTCCGAGGGCTTTAACATCTCCCGTAACATGATGCTGTCTTAGCTGAGTGGTGTAAAGAGGTCCTTCTGCTTAGGATCTCAAAACCTGGGCCAGCCCAACTTCCCAAATGTGCACAAGTCTGTCAGCAAGGGCTCTAACTACTGAGTGCTGCCGCCTCTGTTTCTGGGCTGAGTGCAAGGATTATTTTCAGCTCTGTGATGCATCCACCTGTGCTATTTGTTCAAGGAGTGTTCATTTCCATTTTGGGCCTGGATTGTACATTCTTGCTTCTAATGCTTTTTCTGTTAGAATCATCTGAGTCTCTGAGTGGCTTTCTGGAGACTTTGGTTGCATTCTTCAGGAATCCTGTGCAAAAGAACGAAGAAGAAATTTCCTACACATAGAAACTTTAAGAAGACAAATATCATTTATGAATCTTTGGGAAAACAGCCAACCCCGTCCCACAGTTGAGTCTCTATAACCTCAAAGGATTCTGCTTTATTTCCAGAACCTTGGTTGGGATTCTCCTGCTCTCTTTCAGTAAATCCTTCTTTTCCTGCTGGTCAGCTTTAAGAACAGACCAGATCATGGTGGTCACTGCTGTGTACAGGGTTTCCAATGGACAATCCCAGTCTTCATTCACACTGGTCTGCATGCACAGTGTCCTTCTTGTCAGGCAAGGTGGATGAATAATATGTGAGAGTTGGGATGTGAAAATGAGGATCAGGGACAGAGAGTCATGCAGACAGGGACTGAAGAGCCTGCACAAGTTTCTTTGCTAGGTTATCCAGAATCCTGAAATGTAAATTTCTGCCAGGTTATTGCAACCCTGCCCATGGCAAGGTGGTTTGAGCTCAATGATCTTTAAGGACCCTTCCAACCTAAGCCATTCTATGATTCTGTGATCTCAAGGTGGAGCACAAGCCTTATGAAGAGTGGCTGAGGGAACTGAGATTATTCAGTCTGGAGAAGAGGAGGCTCAGGTGAGACCTTATCACCCTCTACAACTACCTGAAGAGAGGCTGCAGTGAGGTGGAGGTTTTCCTTTTCTCTCATGTAACTGTGTTATGACTAGTGGGAACTGTCTCAAATTGTGCCAGGAGAGATTTAGGATGGATGTTAGGAAAAGGAACTTCTCAAAAAGAGTAGTCAAGCCCTGGGATGGACTACCCAGGGAGGTGGTGGAGTCACTGTCCCTGGAGGTGTTCAAGAAAAATTTAGATGCTGTTCTGAGGGACATGGCTTCATGGGAAATAGGTGGATGGCTGGACTGGATGATCTTAGAGGTCTTTTCCAATCTTGATGATTCTATGAAATACTTTTCTCCTTACCTATTCTTATCATTTCCAGCATCCTTAGCTATGAGCATCTTGGATCCAGCTGCTTCTTCAAGCAGAATGGAAAAGGAGAATTGTGTCTGTTCTGACATAATGCCTACATAGGTATAAGGCCTTCCTGCTAAATATAGAGTAAAATAAAAAATAATATCAAGAAATGAAGTATATGTAAGCATGTATAATATTTATTTTTCTCCCCAACCTTTCTGCTCTCTCTCATTCAGTTATTTTATACACTGTTTTCCAATTTGCATCTTGTCTCTTGAGTATTTCCTCCAGCTGTGAACAAACAAGCAGAATTCTACATCTGAAGTCAAAAAATGTATGTGCCTTTTGCATGCTGGGATTTTGAAAATTATGGTGAACCAATGTGACAGAAAAGAGTTCCAATAGTGCCTGTCACACCAAAGACTTGATGAAATTTAAATTCTTATGGTCCTAAGAATACCTGTAAAGCAGTTTCTTTTTTAGCTCGTCGTCTGAAAACCCCTAAGAACATGAAACTGAGCTGGGCCTCCGTCAAATCAAAAAGGAGTTGTTTTGGGGAATTTGAAGGCTGGACATGAGCGTAATAATCCTGTGGAATACCCTCAAAGCTTCCAGCGAGCTCCACTTTAGAGATTTCTTGGGCAGGTTATATTTACAGCTTTGTGACTGGTAGGTTTCCATCAGTGCTTCTTATATGAATATATCTCACAATTTTGGATCTCTTTATACTCATCTGCAACATCTTGTGAGAGTAAATTTTATGCTTTAGATACGCTGCCTGAAAAAGTGTTTTTTTTTTTTTTTTTTTTTTTTTTTTTTTTTTTTTTCTCTTTCAAAACATCTGCTTGGGAATTTTCAGTTCCTCTGAGTTCTTATGTTGCAAGGAAGATAAATAACTGGTACCCATGTACTTTCCCTATGCCATTCATTATTCTACTCTCATATATACACCTTCAAAATCTTTCTTTTCCAGCCAAATCTACCTAATTTCTCACTATTTAGTATTTCTTTATTATTTAGTATCTTCTTGTCATTATGTTGCTCTCCCAGATCTGCTGCATTCTTTGGACTTGCAGAGGACCGGGTGATCATATGATAATTAAGATATAGGTGAACAATAGTTTTCTGAACTGCCAAATGATGCAGCATGCTTTGTTCTCTATTTTGTTTTTAACAGTATTTAAAAATATACTTTCATTTAGTGAAGCATGCCTCATAATTCAGAAAACAGCAAGATCTGTAATGAATTAACTCTCTGGATCCAAGTACGTGCCTTGGCTGTGTCCCAGCTTTGTAGCAGAACTCATCTGAGTCCCATAGCTTCCACCTGCTCACTTCTAATAGGGAAGAAGCCCAGCCACAGAGTCAGCCATGGTCTGGGTCAAGATCAGAGACCTCCTGTCCAGGTGCAAACTTAGACTGGATACCCATCACTTCTTTGCATGGGGTTGTATGAATGTCATTTGCACAGCCACCACCTAATGGGAATTTGTCACTCGTCTCCTTTCAATTAGGCAAGTTTTACCGCGGATTAAAGAATGACGAGAATTAGACCTATCAGCTTTTTATGGGGGTTCCAAATGATTTTCAAAGGCATCTAGTGAGCTGCTTTGATGACCTGCTGCATGAATGCCTTAGCTAGCAGCAACAGAATAAGACAAAAGCATACAAAAAAGTGGATTATTTTTTCTCTCCGATTTGCCACATTTGGCAGGGAATAGTTACTTTTGGCAAGCAATAAATGTTGTTGCATGTAAGCTGGCTTTTTCACTGGCATTTATGTCTTGCACAGAAAATCAGTGCCTACTTCGCCCATCCTGAAATGGTGACCCTTGGACTACCTGCTATCTTTGAATTATGCTTTAATTTATGCTTTGCTCTGAGCTGTTGTGAGGAAAGCTTTGTGTGGGTCTAAATAAGAACCCAAATACCTGAATTTCTATACAGTTCATAGTGAGCACACTATTATTTCTGCTTCACAGGCTCATTGTGTCATTTAAAGTTAATGGAATGAGTCCAGGATATTTTACCTTTTGAAGGGAAATGTAACTATTTCCCAAAATTTTTCCCCAGAGGGCATGAAGAGCTCTGACTTTGGCAAAGAGACATTTCCTGTTCTCTGCTTATACAGTGGTAGAAAAGTGGTGCAGCTTGAGGATTCAAGAGTTTTTAATCTATGTTCAAGTTCACCTTACAGAGGATGAGGATGAACTGCATTTTCTGCTGTGCTAAAGAATGTCTTGGAAGAACTACAGCCAATTTCAATCTTAGAGGAAGAAAGTCAGCAAGCACTGGAAACCAGACTGAAACTCTCTGTACGAGATTAGGTGTAACAGGGTCCATTCTACTGAAGTCTCTTGTAAGATATTTTCTTGTTGCTGAGATATGTATCAGGAATGCCATATGTGGCAGCTCTCTAGTTCCTTCTTCCTTAGGAAAAAAACCAATATTTTAACCATTGGTAGAAAACCTTTGTCTGAAAAAGTACATTTATTTCTATGTGATGGCTGGATTTGCTTGCATGGATTCATGGGCTTGGGTCCAAACTTCTGCCATTAAATGTACTGCTGCTTAATTTGCTCATTATTAAGGACCAGGCTATCTCCTTCATTTAACCAGGGTGCGTGATTACTTTGCCCACATGAATGTGGGCTCCACGACACTGACCAAGTTCAGATGTTTTTGCTGTTATTGCACATTCATTCCCATTTGCAGGCAAAAGTTCTGAGACTGCATCTCTGATTTTGTGTCAGGTCTTTAAAAGGGGACCCTGGAATCCAGTGCTCTGAGCAGAGGAGTCTCAGTAAAGACACTTAGTACTGAAAACTAAACTCTTGGAACAGGCAGGTTAAATTTTTGACCTCTCCTGAGTACTCTGCTTGGTAATCACAGTTTGTAATGCAGGCGTTTAAAAATCCCTTTCAAATGACAGAAGAAAGAGATGGATCATTCAAATTTCAAGTGCCATTCCAATGACAGTCCATGTCCCTGGATAAAGTGCATTAAAAATGAAGAAGCAGGAGATAAGTCCTTGAACGAAGTCCAGGTGTTTCATCTCACAGCGAAGCTGCAAAATATTCAGGTTTTCACTACAAAAGGGGACACTGGCACAGCCAGTGAATCTGAATTTGGAAGAAACTTTTTGAAGGAAAACTTTGTGAAGAAAAATTGCAATTTGGTGTATAGCGTGCAGTTCTAGTTATACTCTGGGAAAATCTGTTAATCTCAGTCCCTCTGGTGAAAGAGAGAAGTATCTTTTTGGTGAATTTTGATTGAATTTATTTTTAAGATTGGATCTGTAGTATACAGCCTGTAGATGTATTCATGTAAAGCGCAGCCATTCAGCTTCCAGGAAGGAAGGATTCTCAGGTGGTGGAAAGATTTTACACTCAACAAGAGGCAGGTGCCTTTAGGCTCCTAGCTCCTCATTCAACCCCTTGATTTTGTTGTCCGCACGCCTGGTGCTTCTGTCATGTGTGATTGGTAACTGAGCTGGACCATGGCATTTTAAGCAATATACTCCTCTGTATTTGGAGAAGGGGCTATTGAAAACATGTCCAGCTTAATTAGAAAGGAATGGAAAAGAGGAGAGACACCCCAGAGCTACCTCGTGGGAGGGAGCGCTGGCAGGCAGATGAGCGGGGGATCAAAGGCCTATTGCACAATGCAACGAGTAAATAGATGACATGTAGAACATGAGCTCTAGTGGACCTTTAGGAGGGAAGGCAGGCAATGCAAGCAACACTGTGTGTATTTCAGATGACCTTTCACTGAAAATGTCAGTTAGAAATTTGTTCTGAATTTATAAAGAGAGTAATAAATAACTGGATGGAATAATGAAAAAGGTTTAAAGCTCGGGAGAGAACCAGAACTGAGGAGGCTGGACACCTGGCATTACAATTCCTTTAAAACTCTGCTGAATTAATAATGGACAGCCAAACGCTAGGAATCAGTGCTGTTAGTGCTGTGACAAAACATTCACTGATGAGAATATGGCTAATGATAGTGAAGGAAATCCACAGTCACCAGAGTTGATATAGATGGCGGAACCTGAAGCACAAGAGAGGGCAGACTGTTGATTTTCCCTCTTGAGTGACTGATTTTATTAAAATAAGGTGAAGAATAGCAGTTACTGCTCACCATCACCCCCAAAGTCCCTGTGGGTGGGTGAGGGGCAGCAGCTGGCTGTGTCTTCAAGGGCCAAATATTTCCAAGGTACAGGGCTTGGCACAGCCCCAGGATGGTGTGTCAGGGCTGCAATGATAGGGATGTGACACAGATGCCTGAACAGCTCATCCATGTGGGAGAAGAGGCCCCATGAGATCTCCAGAGCTCAGCCCAGGCCACCACTGCCCCAAGAACAGCAGGAGGCTGTCCATAAGATCAGGATAGTCATGGAGATGTAGTGAACTCTCCTCATAGAGAAATGAGGAGGTAGTTAACCATCTCCAAATTGATTTTTGCTTTGTTTTCTTCTGTGGCTTGCCATTCTATGATATTTCTGAACTTTCAGCTTGGCTGGGTGGAATAACTTCTGAACAGAGCTAATTGAACAGTTATTTAGAATTCAGTAGCATCTCTCCTCTGAGAATCACAAAGTATTTTGCAAACACTAATGAGTGAAATCTCAATCCACTGCTGTGAGACTACTTGCAGAAGCATACCATCACCTCCCTCCCTGGAGTCAGGGGATACAAAATACTGAACTCGCCACTTTAGGATCCGGGAGCACTTCTCTAAGGTCACCACACAGTCTGAACTGAGCTTCAAGGCACAAAAAAGAGTTCTGCAGTGTCACATACGATAACCCTGAGCTTAGTTTTCTCCTGTGGTAGAGGTGAGAAAAAGCATTATGCCCTGCGCTGTAGTAGTGGCCTTGACTCTGGAGGACATTTCCTGCTCCCATCTGCCTGCAGGCAGTTCAGAAAGCAGCTCTCCAACTTGGGCCCTTCCTTCTCTCCCCTAACAGCCAGCTCAGGAGGAAGCTCGAAAGGAAGCATCACAGACCAGTGTTTGCTGCTGAGGTTGTTATCTCAGTAAAGACAATTGAGTGTATTCTCTTTATTTTCCCTGGTTACAGAGCTGTGGCTGATGGCCTGAGTGGCAGTAACAGATCCTGAATCTCCCTGTAACATAAAAAAAACCCCTGAATGTTGAAGCTGCAGCTGTGATGACTAGACTGGATGGAACTTGAATAAATAAATACAATTGCTAGAGTATGGATTGAGAAGAGGGAGTGTGACACAGTGACTTGCAGGATGTGAAAGCGTGTGGAAGATTTTTCAAACTGTTTAAGAGCACTTTGCATATTTCACCTTACTTTTAAGCCTGAGGTACCCAAGTTCTCTGAAATTCTGGTACCACCTAGGGTTGTCTTCTGATAAGGGACCAGAAACAACTGATTTTGTTTACTGATAAATAAAGATATCGTAGGCAATAGTCTTAAGGGTTTCATATTCATTGCTTCTGGTTTGGATGGTAAGTCAGGTAAGGATTTTTTTAGACTGACTCGCTTTTCTATTAAGCCAAACCTTTGGGGAAGTATACTTTAAAAGCTATGTTTGAGGGTATACTACGTTTCTCATTGCTGTTTTAATTTGACGTTAATTTCAATAGAATACCTGCTTGTATTTAAAGTATTTCTTCAGATTGGGAAACTCCGCAAGGCAAGATAATGCTAGTATAAAGATATAGAGAAGTACCTCTAAGTTGAAGAGACAAGCTTAATTTAACTATTGATAAACTATTGATTCTGGAGCCATATAATTTTGTAATTGGAATTCCGGTACTCTGATATGAGTACTGTGTAGTCTGATTTGAGCATTTACCTCCACCTTCTTTTGGTTTTGGCCTGTAGTGTAGGGCTTAGTAGTTCCTGAAGGAAGCATGCATGAGCTGAAGGACATAGAGAGGATCATAGAATCATATAATGGTCTGGGTTGAAAAGGACCACGATGATCATCTAACTTCAAGCCCCCTGCTATGTGCAGGGTTGCCAACCACCAGAACAGGGTGCCCAGAGCCACATCCAGCCTGGCCTCAAATGCCTCCAGGGATGGGACATCCACAACCTCCTTAGGCAACCCATTCCAGTGTGTCACCACCGTCTGTGTGAAAAACCTCCTTCTAACATCTAACCTAAACCTCCCCTGTCTCAATTTAAAACCAGTCCCCTTTGTCCTAGGATGATGATGCCTAAATAACTTATTCCTCATGCAAGTGCTTTGGCAAAACCAAAACCAAGGCAAAGACAAAGGGTTAGAAGCTTGTGTCAAGTTCCCCATTGTTCTCTGACAGAGCTAGAAAATTCTCCTTTAAAAAAATGGAAGCTATAATAGGAAAAGCCATTTCTTATTCTTGAAATGTGCAAATGCATGGAAATAAGATTCCTACTTTTCTTGTAATGTTCTACTCAAACTTGTGACATCTGTAAAACCAAGGGAAGGAATTTTTATACTGTGGAACTAATTTTTCTTGTACACTTCAAAATCTTTCCACTCTTCTGCTAAAGCACATTCAACTCTCAGTTTCTATGGCTGATAAGCTGTCAGTGACTCTCTTCCTGTTTCGTATTGCTTGTGCTGCAGATGAGATTATGAGATTTTTTTTTTTTTTTTTTTTTTTTTTTTTTTTTTTTTTTTTTTTTTTTTTCTGGTGCTTTCCAGTTTTACTCTTTCACCAATCTTCTGTTTCAGGCTAGTAGTATGAAGGGTCCACTGAGAACATTTCCCTTTATTAACTGTGGACCTCCATAGCAGCTGGTGATAAATGCTGCTTGTTCTTTCTGCAGCAACACACTCCTTTGCACTGCAGAAACAGACAAAATTTAAAAGAAGTTCCTTCTGTAGGGAAAAAAGAAAATCAGATATGGATGAAAACAGGGAAAGCTCTTTAAAACACCTTGCTTTAATGAAGGTTGCTGTCTTTGATTACTTACTGTATGTGAACCCATCTGGTCTAAAATTCCCTTAGTCTCTGCAGTCAGATGTTTTGAGGGCACCTTTTGTAGTTTGCAGGTTTTTCATTGAAAAGCTCTGTAGCTGACTGGCACATCCTGTTCATTAGCCTTATGGCGGCACTCTTGATTCAGTCTCCAAGTAAAACAAATACATAGTAACAGACTGCTCTTTACAAATGCAAACTCTTTCTGATATAGTAAGACAGGAAGCCCACTTGGTGACTCTGGAGGCAACAGAAGGTATCATAGTATCATCATAGTATCATAGTATTGTGCAAGTTGGAAGGGACCTTAGAGATCATCGAGTCCAACTCCCGGGATTCGAGCCCTCTGTGTAGCAGAGCGGCACTTCTACCCCCTGCTCCACAGGAGGGGATTCGAACCCGGGCCCCCTGGTGTTGCAAACGGGAATTCTACCGCTGTGCCACCGGAGGCACACTAAGGTGCTAAGATTGGACTAGGATGCAATAAGACTAGAGGGAACAGCCTCAAGTTGTACGAGGGGAGATTCAGGTTAGAGGTTAGGAAATAATTCTCTGAAAGAGAGTGGTCAGATCCTGGAATGGGCTGCCTAGGATGGTGATGGAGTCACTATCCCTGGAGGTGTTTAAAGAACATTTAGATGATGTACTTAGGGACATGGCTTAGTGGGAAATATTGGTGATAGGTGGACAGTTGGACTGGATGATCTTAGAGGTATTTTCCAACTTTGGTGGTTCTGTACTTTTATGATTCTAAGATCCCATAGCTAGACTCAACATCTCTGAAGAGCAAGGACTGACTTGAGTCTGGCAGGTAATATAGCTGCCTAAATGTGATGTTGTGTTTGGGCTAACCATACCAGCTAGGACTGATAGCAATCAATCGGTTGTCAGTGCTTAATTATGCTTCCCAGAGCCTTGGGGCAAGCTTGTTTTAGGGCTACATCAGATATATCTGTACTGTGGAGAGCTGCAAGGGGTGAATGTACCCAAGGTGATATAGTGAGCCTGACCATTGAGTCTGTGTTCTGTACTTGACAGATTCAAGTGCATATTGATCTTAGCTCACTCATCAAGACATTTATTTTTTGCAAAGTAACATTAATCTCTGCCACTTCTTCCTATGATATTTATTTTGGAGCTAGAAATAAGTAAGAAGACTCAAATAAAAAGACAGTGTAGATACTATCAATGTAAATTGATCATGTAAATTCTTCACCAGACATGTTGAAGTGTTCATTTTCATTTCTGGTGCCGCTATTGTCTTGACGTAACAAACCAAGAAGCTGTGAAAACATTGTGGCAAGAACATACCAAAATGGAGTTGTTAAAAGTGAGGTATTAACAACTCAACCACTTGGATGCAAAAATCACAGGATAAGTATTTTTTGCTATTTATTATGACAGTCTGGTTGGTTGTGTGTATTAATCTGTTCCGGTCCTATATTTTTTTAATACATGGAATACATGTATTCCAGTGCATGTATTCCAATACATGGAAAGCTAGCAAACATTCAGCTCTCTTTCCCAGAAAAGTTTGTGAACAGTGGTAACTGTTGGTCTTGAGGGATAAATCAGTATGATCCAAATGATGCTTGTAAGCTTAGAGGTTCATGCTAGAAGCTTTCATGAGTCCAGGTTAAGTGCAGAACATTAGAACTAGATGAAGTTTAACATATGAACTGAGCCAGCAATCACAGTATAAATGAACAGAGTGAACTCTGAAGTAACAATACAAGATTTGAAGGAATAAGTCATTGATAAAACAAAACAAAATAAAATAAAACAAAAAAATATCAGAAAGACAGATGAAGCCCATGGAATAACTTCTGTAAAATTAATTTATGCAGGTCTAGCAGTGACACGACACTTTTAATTCACCAGTTAATTTCCTGAAATTGTTTAATCTTGTTTGATTAAATCACAATTAACCTTACTCAAGTTTTACATTAATTCAGGTCATTGCATCTCCAGTCATCCAGAGCTTTGGTTGCTTCTGTATTTTTGCTGCCTCCGAAACACATAGTGTAGATAGCAATGAAATTTGGAGGAGGTAACATGCATGGGAATAATAGGAAAAATACAAAACACCGTAAATTCATGCCTGCCAATGCTCGTTTTTAAATTTCCACAAGGAAAAGAGTAAGCTGTCATTTTAGACATCCATTCAGCCATCAGAATGGTGAGCTGTATAAATAACATTGTAAAACTTACATGACAGAATAATTCCTAGTTGGCATGAGTGAACTTCTTTGGGAAAAAGTTAGAAATAAGGACAAATGGTGAATTATGGGTTATTATGAATGTTTTGAAGTTTTCAAATTTATGTTTTATATTTAACTGGTTTTGAGCAGAAATTCCTGTTTAATTATAAAAAATCCTTTGGCCAGATATCTTTTTAGCAGTCCTGTAATCTGGTTGAGAATTATTTTAAAACAGAAATCTTTACTTGCTACTGCTTGTACAGTGCAGGTTTCTATTTGCTTACATTTTTTCCAGAGGCTCCTCTTAAAACTGGTTTGAGTTCCCCTGGTGCAGACTGTGCAGAGCAGGGATTGCAGGGACTTTAGGGCTTACCGACACCGTGCCTTTTTGTTGCTTTGGCACAGGAAAGAGCCATGAGAGGTGATGTGATGCAGAGACTCTGTCTAAAATATTGATTGGCAAATGCATAAAAGCATCATGCTTTATGGAGCAGGCAAGGATGCTGGAAGGAAAACACAAGTTCCAGATGTCCTCTGATGATACATTTTTTTTCTTATAGACAAGATGAAAGGCAGGAAGAAAATTTCAAGGGCTTAATTAACCGATGTGAATGGAATTACGTTGGTCCTCATTTTGCAAACACCATTATGTAACCTATGGTTTGACTACAAAATAAAAGGTTGTCAGTACTGGGGACTCTGGAGATATTCTTCCCCCTTATGTCTATTTCTTTAAAATTCTCTGCAGTGTAAACACATTCTGATTTAGGCTTTTTTTTTTTTTTTTTTTTTCTTTTTTTTTTTTTTTTTTTCTTTCCCCATACTGGACTTAGAATGAACAGAAGTAACAATTTTGCCTCAGCCTCTTTTCTCAAATTGAAAGAGAGTGGAAATGCAGGATAGGAATTTCTTGAATATGGTGCCAACTGCAGAACGCCATTAGACAAAATATCTGAAAACACTCGTCCTAATCTAACAACAGATTTCTTGGAAGTGCAGTGGACTACTACACAGAACTGAGAGGTGAAGAGGTGGCCCATTTGAATCATGAAGAGGGAATTGCACTTACTGTGCATTATTTTATTTATTCCAATTCAAGGGTCCATTCAACTCATGGGTCGATTGTGAATGAAGTAGTATTTTTCCCCTCCTTTGTGCCCCACATGGGAGCTGACAGGTGGACCATAAGGGTGATAAAGACACATGCAGAACTGCAAGAAGACAGAGGAAAAACCTGTGACTGATTTTTCTCTCCTGTTCCAATTATACAGCAATATTCTTGTGTTCCCCTCATTTGTCTGAGAAGGGAAATGAGAGGCACAGACCAACGTTTTAATGGGAGACACAGTCAGAAGTCATTTGGCATAGTTATGGCCAAGCAAAGAGATTAAGAGCACCCAGCTAAGGCTGTTGTCTCCTTTATCCAACTGGAGCCACTGGGCTAATTGATCTGGAAAGTGGGATCAGGTTTAGGTCAACAATAAAGTAAATTTAGTTAATGCTATAACTGCAGTCTTTGCGATATTGCTTTATGTAGTATAAACAATTAGCAGTTCATACACAGGCCATCACCACCTATGAACCAACTTAGGGGTAGGAATAACTGAGACTTAAGGTTTTAACACATTTCCATTGGTAATCAGAGAACTTTCATAGCCAGAAGAACAATACAAACATTTTTGCTGTCTTTGCCAGCCAGCCTCTTGCACTACTGTGTATAGGGCAGGCTCACAATGAATTTAAAACAATGTCATTGTTTCATACAGACTTTGGCAGCTTTTTTCTCCTCTAATGGTTGTGTTTCTGTCCATCATGTTGTCTTTTTGCTTTGGAAAGTAGCTTATCAGGATTTACCAACCTCATACTTATTCTCTCAGCACTTAATCAGCAGAGATCCTAACACACTGGAATCATTTCCAAAAAGAGAAAACTAGGGAACTGGATGGATTGGCTTAAGGGGAAAGAAGAAAAGAGTCAGTTACATAGTCTGAGAAATAACAAAGCATGGGATTAAGGTGGCTGTGGCAGCTCATATTATGTTGCAATAAACATGCTCATGACTGTGATGCTTTCTTTGCCTCAAGAATAGCACCAAAACATCTGAATAGCAGATGTTAAAGGGAAAAATACTTAGCATCACTTATTCTTATAGACTTGAACTCTTGAACTGAGTTCAATTTTACATACCAATTGATTCAAAACTCCAGAGGGACAGGCTCACTGCTGCCATGTTGAGTTATTTTCTTACACGATTACCAGGAATAAAACAGTTCCGTAACTGTCTAATATCCTGACAGCAGTATTTCTGAGCCTACTGAACACAGAGAGATTTCTGTGTGTGTGTCTAAGGCATCTTTTTGGTAGGAACACAAGTGGGCAAGTGCTGCTCATCTGCAAATGCATTTGAAAGAATTCACTGAAGGAATATCTTTTCCTTAGAAAACTCAATAATGACAAGGTCAATGAAGCCAGTTAGGATTTCATTTTTAAATTGATCCAAAGCTTTTTAGATCTAAAGGAATGCATTTCAAGTATTAGCATTCATTCAGGCTTATTACTTTCTTATCTCCTTTTGCATTAGCTGAGAGACAGTGTCCCTTGATTTTTCACTGCTTTGGTGCTGCAAGGGAGGGAGCTACGAGAATCCAAAGATAAACTTTTCCTTAAAGGCTGGAAATAGGGGCAAAATAAGAGGCCTATCTGCTTCTTTTGAATAATTCTGTTATAGTGAGTAGCCAATATCTGCTAAATAGCTCTGAAGTGGACATAATATATATAACTTCTTAAAAATGGAATATCTGAAAAGGAATGGTGCTCTGATGAACATGGTAAGATTTTAGATAGCAGTGAGCATATCAGCTAGGCATGCTGCACTGCTGCGGAGTTCTGCCAGTTCTATATTAACCCAAATTTGCAAAACTACTTGTCGTTCCAGTGTTGATACTACCAGATTGCCTGAACTGTATTAATGTTAAGTCTCTAAGGGTAATGGGAAAATCGGATAGTATTTAATTCTCTTCTGCATAAGCATTTGCTCATCTTTCCTCAGAAATTAGAGCTTCTTTCACTTGACAAGCTGGGAGGTGTTGGCACCATATGTTGTTGTGTGCTTCCATGGTTCATCCCCCTCTTGCCCCAGGTTCTAGCGTTACCCCCGCTAGGGCCAAGAAAGCCACCGTGACTCAGGAGAAAGATGGCTAAAATGGCGTTTAATAGGAGTAATTAACACCTTATATACTTTAATCACTTTGTCTACGCCCCCTAGAGTGTACGTTTAAAATGCACGCCCAAGATGCATCACAAGGTAAGGGACCGAACAGGGGAGATACTGCCACGTCACAGCTCAAATCCTCGTTAACGCCTACAACAGGGGAGCGTAGGTCCTTGACTGCTTCTCAGTGTTCTGGTTGAAAACAAGATACAGGAGTGGGAGCCAAAACAAGAATGTACATCCTGCTTCTCTACTTTCACTCAGTGGAGTTTCCTGCAAACTCACATCAGCAAAATGTTAATTGTTTCTGGATAGCAGAGGCAAAAGTTAGAACAAAAGAAGTGAGCAAGTACTGTTCATGTAAACAAAAAAGGACTTTTGTTCTCTCCTGTGTAGGGTTTTCTTCAGGAAGCATTCAGTTATAACAAAATGTTCGTGTATAAGAACACATCAAGAACAAAAAAAAAAAGTTGTGTATACAAAATCAACCATAACTCTGCCCCTTTCCAAGTGAATTTTAAGATACTGTACTGCTCTATTTAGCAAATTTTACCACTGTACTGTATAGTACTATAGTAAATACTAAAAATAAAAAATATCTTAGAGTTTGAAGTTCCAGTGATAAAAGCAAAGAGGGAGCCTGGGTGACTACTTCTGAATGGAGAGTTTATAGCACATTTTCTCACATTTTCTCTTCCTTAAAGGTGTTTTGTGTATTCTATGAAATGAAAGGAGTTTCTGGTGTCCTTGTTATTTTTTTTCTTTCAGCTTTACTCATTGGCTCAATCCTTCTTCTGTATTTTTTTCTTTTTTGATTGCTCACACTCTCTATAATCTAAGGAAAATACAAGTTCCTACCACTGACCGTTTAGAATGAAACAGGACTGAGTCATAATTGGCAGAGGTGGAAGCGTGCTTTGTAAAAGCAATAGACTTGTATATCAGCAAAGAAATGTGCGATGCACAAACTACAGGTGTCACTATGGTCCTCTGGAGATACAATTCCAAACAATATTCTGCGAAAGAATTCTTTTCTGAAGCAAATTATGCTGCTGCAAGTCTAAATATTTCAGGGCACTGAGAGCACATCTTCAAAACTCTGCCTAATCCTTCAGTTCTCTGTGGCACTGTGTCAAAAGGGAATTTCTGTTCTCAAAGCCTTTGTTGTGCAGTTGGAAGTAAGGGGATTATACAGGCACAGAAATAAATAGGTACAAAGCTAAATACAGTCTCACTGCTAGAGACTAAAACAGTGGCAGATACTTCACAGTACTCAAGTGACCCATTTTATTATAAAGGTATGACACTGGAGTTCATTCAGACTTTGCATTCCCACTTGTTCTGTTGGCAAGTTGAAATAAAAGGAGGAAGCTTCCCTCAAGCTCTTTTGATCAGCTCGAGCAATCCAAGTGACAACTCTGTGATGAAAGGTGAAGCAGTCAAAGACAACTCAAGAAGTTCAGGGAGAAGCAGAGAAGAAGTTAATGCATTGACTGGGATGACTTAACCTCTGTGGAAGAACGGAGGGAACAGCATAAATGAATGAGTGCCCTTTTCTGCTTCTCTTCATTTCATTGCCCTGTTATGACAAGCTCAAACAAGATTATATGTTCACCTTACATATTTTTAAAACTGAGTTCTTTATTAGGAACTCTATGGTAAGCACAGCTGTAGGTAGCATCCCTGCACAGGCTGACAGACTGATGTATTTTTTTACCTTCTCTTTCACAACCTGTGCTGAGTTTTTATTTTTACTTTTAAAAATATTTATTTATTTGGAGAATCAGCCCTATGAGGAGAGGCTAAGGAAGCTGGGGCTCTTTAGTCTGGGGAAAAGGAGGTTGAAGGGAGACCTTATCGCCCTCTTCCAGTATCTGAAAGGTGCTTACAGTGAGAGTGGGGAAAGCCTCTTCTAACTGATGACAAGTGACAGGATGAAGGGAAATGGCCTGAAGTTGCGTCAAGGTAAGTTTAGGTTGGATGTTAGGAAACACTTCTTTACAGAAAGGGTAGTTAAGTACTGGAATAGGCTCCCCAGGGAGGTGCTTGAATTGCCATCCCTGGATGTGTTTAAGAGCCGTATGGATGTGGTACTCAGGAATATGATTTAGCAGAGGGTTGTTAGAGTTAGGGTACTATGGTTAGGCTGCAGCTGACTTGATGATCTTCGAGGTCTTTTCCAACCTAGGTAATTCTATGATTCTATGATATATTTATTTACTCTGGAGTATTTTTGTACAAGCTTTTAACCATTCAGAGGGACTGTGGGGATTTAAAGGTTATCAGCTCATCACTGAAAAATTACTCTGCTCTCTCCTGATGTCATGTTAGATTTTGGTCCTCTTTCATTTTGCAGTACCTTACCTCACTCTTGTTCATATCACTGCTGATTGTAGCCCCTTTCCTATTGCTACCATCTTTCTTTTGTCATCTTCAGGTTCATTTCATGACATTTTGCTTCTTCTATATGTTGCAAAGTGAGTGTTTTTCTAGGTCTTCCTGGCCATGTTTGATTCAGTGAGGCAGTTTTATGAGTTTATTCACAGTTTTGCTCAGGTTACTACCAGCACTGACCTGACTCTGTAGCCAATCTGAACTTGAATTGTGCTGCATCTGCACTCATGAAGGCCACAGTTTCATCCTATTTCTTGAAAATGAAGCTATCTTTCCTAAGCTAGTATTTCATAAAATCATAGAATGGCCTGGGTTGAAAAGGACCATAATGATCACCTAGTTTCAACACTCCTGCTCTGGGAAGTGTTACCAACCACAAGACCAGGCTGCCCAGAGCCACATCCAGCCTGGCCTTGTATGCCTCTGGGGATGGGGCATCCACGACCTCCCTGGGCAACTTGTTTCAGTGCATCACCACCCTCTGTGTGAAGAAAACTTCCTCCTAATATCTAACCTAAACCTCCTGCCTTAGTTTAAAACTATTCCTCCTTGTCTATCACTATAAACCCATGTCACTCCTATTGCTGTTTATATGCTCCCCTCAAGTACTGGAGGGGAGTCCATTCTTCTTTCCTATTGGCCTGCTGAACTGCCTCACTCCTCGTGTACTAGGTCTCTTATTGCATTACACAAGGAGAAAGTCAGGGATCCTAAACCTTCCAGTGAAATAAAATCTTTGAGACTTCAGATGAAATAGACGGAGACCTCCAAGGTTAGCGGTTGTGGCAGAATCCAACAGCAGATAGTACTGACCTATCCTGACTTCTCTGGAGGAAAGGAAGTGAGTGGAGGAGGGAGCCTCTGCTTCATCTGCAAGTGAGAAAAGTTTGTGTGCATTCCTTTTCCATCAGTCCCAGGAGATCCAA
The DNA here is from genome assembly GCF_039878825.1 of Excalfactoria chinensis. Classification (NCBI taxonomy): domain Eukaryota; kingdom Metazoa; phylum Chordata; class Aves; order Galliformes; family Phasianidae; genus Excalfactoria; species Excalfactoria chinensis. Next base: position 50,646,016 of record NC_092826.1, read on the forward strand.
TATCAAGATTCTTTTTCTGATTTCCAGTATGGTTTGATCTACATCCCAGCTTTAAAAAAGTGCAAAACTTCTTCAAGCAGTTTAAATGAGTATGGAGTTAGTAATGGATTTTTATTAGAAGTCTAAAATCTGCATGTTCTGGAGGTCAATATGGTGAATAGCTAGATGTGACACTTGAAATTACATAGTCATGTACTAGCAGGTGACAAGTTAAGAGGTAGAGGAGTAGGTACTGACTGCAAGGCAGTCTGTTTGGGTTGGGGTTGCAACACCCACCTATCCATCCACCCACCCATTTCTTTTGATGTAGTCTCCCAGTGGCTTAAGAATAATTTCAGGCATCAAAGGTGGAGTGATTACTAAGTGGAAGAATGGCTCTGTACATTCAAATCCCATGTGTACTGAAAGAATATATCCCTTTAAGTTCATTACGTGTGTTAAGAAATGAAAAGACAAACATAGGTGTGAAAGCATAATATATAATTCGTGCTGTTATGCCTAAACAAAACAGGTATTCTAATGAAAAAATGTGTCATCAGCCAGCAGCAAACTACCATGCCAAACACGCTGCTAGGGTGAAATACATAACATCCCTAACTTCCTGCTTACTATTTTTCCCTTACTGTCATCTCTCTGGAGCTCACTGCATTTATTTATTCTATTGCCTACAAACACACTCTGTGTGTGTATCCTCAATTAGTCACTGTAATTATAATAATAATAAAAAGAAGCTGAAACATGTATCCCTGAAGTACAGATATTTATCTCCATTTGGGGAAGGGACTAATTAGTAACTATTTACTCTGGCTCCCAGCAATTTTAGGCTTTTTTTTTTTTTTTTTTTGGCAGTGCCATTAGATTACTTCTCCCCCCCTTCTCTTTCAAAACCTCTAGTTATGCAACTACTAGAGATGGAAAGGACTGTGGTTATCAACCTTTGTCCCCAAGATGATAGATGCTTTCACATTACAAAAACTTCCTTTCCTAGTTCAAGTAACACCTACAGCTTGCTAGCTCCTGAGGAAAGTTCCACTTTTGGACTGGTTTTGTTTTTGAAATATTTTTTGCTTTTCCATAAGCTTTATAAAATAACATCAGTGGGTGTTTTTTGATAGAAAAGTAATTTCCTTGCAGAATGCTGCTTTAATTAGCTGGGAAACTGGAAAAAATCTATAGGAGACAGGTCATGTATGAATCTCTTTTTGAGCAATTTTTATTTTTATTAACACTACTTATTAATAAAACACAAGAGTAAGAGTGGCTGGGAAAATGAAGAATACAGTAAATAAAGAAGCCATGGTGATAAAAGATGATGTAAATACTTTGGATCAATCTGAGATGTCTAGGTAAAGAAATGTGTTTTTGCAACAGTTGATGTGGCAAAAAGGAAGAGAGGAATTTACTGTTTTCTGATGGCCATTGACTGAAGTAGATTTAAAACATTTTTCTGTGAAAGGTAAAGAATTCTGCTTCTGTAGGTGAGATCTCATGTCAGTGTTATGCATCTGTTAATAAGACGCACTGGAATGAATCTTTTAGAAGAGAATATATTTACCCTTTTAATAGAGCTTTTATTATTATCCCTTGATTAATTAATGTAACTGCTTATGTTTTCTTCTGTAAGACATGAAGTTTGTTTTGATCAGTTTAGATTTCAGAGATCAGCCACAACAGCGAATCGTCTGTAAAATATTCTGGAGATTTGTGTCAGTAATCATTTCATTGGCTTTAAGTCAACAACTCCTGTCAAGGCTGAATGTGTACAATCACAATGTGCTTACCTTCAGCTGCAAAACAGATGCATCCAGAGAAACCAACACTGTTAAATCCAACAAACAGAGTAACTGACCATGAAACTGTTCTGTCTGTTCAAGGGATGAATAGAAGCAGCAAGTCACTTTCTCACATTCTGATAGATAAAAAAACTGCCAGAATTAGTTAGGAAATAAAAGTCATAGCTTTGTACTTCCATTTTAAGAAATTCTGGTTCCTTGCATGGTCTGCAGTTTTCTCTTTTGAACTAACATGAAAGCTGTCTTCAATAGTAGTATAATTCCTTATCTTCACTGAGTTCTTTTTTTAAAAAAAACTGCAGTTACAGTTAATAATAATAAGGTTCTGTCCCTAACATTCTACACATCTTCCTGCATTTGAATCAGTATGTCTTCAGATGTTTTTAGAGGTTTCCCTTCACCGTTACTGCTCTAGACTTCATCAGAGCTGTAGAAAGCAACATTAATCCTATTTTTGTTTTTGTTCCACTGTACACTAAAGACAAGGATCTAAAGTTCTCATCCTGACTGGAAACAACCACTCCTTCACATGTACTTTTTAATAGGAAAAAGTCATTGTCCTTTGTGCTTTGATCATATTGGCCTCATTAATTTGGATTGTTTCTGTTTGTTCTTCCCTCCAAACACATGTTTTTCTTATCAGTTGAACTTTTGTCTCAGAGACTTTTATTCTAGTTGGCTAATTCTGCTCCTGCAGCGTCAAATATCATTATTACTTATTTATCAGTTCATCTGATAAGCGACGTGTTGGTGAGTGAAATACTAGCAGCCTGTCAAACACACCCAAACCGCCTCATCAAAATTTTAGGGTGGCTATTGTTAGTCTTCCTCTTGTTCCCACATGTGTAAACAGTGTTGTGGAAATTTATCCTGCATCACAGATGTGTACAGGCTGTTGACAGTAAAGAACCTGTGATTTAAAAACTCAGCCGGTCTCACAGAGACAAACCCCTGGGATGAGTAATGATATGGTGAAGTCACCAAACAATTCCTTTCACTTTTTTGCAAGGTATACAGAGATCAATCCCTTTAAATGATGTCACGAGGACTTCTTTCGGTAATAGGTTCCTTTGAAAGCATCCGCTTAGACCAGATTCTGCATAGGATTGTACCTATTCTTGTTCACCTCTTGTGGCACAGCAGCTTGTGACCTCCTCTAAGGGACCTAAAGCAAAAATGGTGTAATAGTTCAATTATTTTTCAGGTAACTTTTGCAACCAGCTGGGAACTATGGTTGGGAAAGACATTTTTCCTAGAATAAAATGTGCACCAAACAACAAGTGTCTGTATACTGATCCAAAGGTCATGGACTGGAAAGCTAAGGATAGGCATAGTACATAGTGGAAGAGGTATGGTGCTTGTCAGTTATCCTGATGGACTGTCAATTTCCCATTTTCTCATATTTTAAAAAAGAGTCTTTTTGTATTTTTTCTCCCTGATATTTGCTCTAACACAAGTTATTGGTGCATGGGTAAATCCCTTTTTCTTAGTTTTTCTCAGTTGCTCTATTCAGCCATGGGTGTGGGTAGAATTCTGTTTCACATATATGAAACTACAGTTTTGGTAATGCACTGCTTTTCAAATGGTCTATAGAACATGCCAAAGAAATGCATGAACTTAAAGTCAGTTGAGGACAGGCATCTAAATCTTGAACATGTTCACAGATGTTTGAAATGCAGACAGCGAGACATGTCCAGGGAGTAGGGAAGAAACAATGCTGGCTGAAGTGTGGGTATATTCCTTCCATATATTATAGCTAATTTGCTCCCATGGAAACACATTTGAAAGCTTATCTTAAGCAGGTGTTTATTACTGTCAACATTGTGTTTGGCTACAACCCTTTTCCCTTGAAGGGATGCTAGTATTTCTTTAGAGAAGCTAGTGTACAGACTGTGAAATTCCACACAGGTAATCCACTACTCTTGTTATATGTATTTGGTAAAAACAAAAGAGTCAAAGCCAAAGAATTAAAAACAAACAAACAACAACAACAAAAACAACACACAAACCAAAACAATCTTATTGGAAAGCTCCTGTGGTTTTAAACAAAGATTAAGCACCCATAACTACCCACACAGAGGTCAGTCTACACTACTAACTGCTAAAACTAATTAATTCAGTGCTCGGCTTGTTTTAAGGAAGATTTTTCTACCTTTAGATTTTTTCCTGTAGGGATGAACTCTGTTGGGTTTTGACTCAAAGTTACTTTCCGCACTCTCCAGACTATCAGCCCGTGTCTTGTCTCCTGGTTCTCACCTAACCCCTCAGAAATAGAAGCTTGCTATTTTCATTCTGGTAGAGATTCTGATACACTCTTTCCTGTCTAGCTAATCATTATCTTGTCTTTAGATTTGTGCACTAATTGGCTTAAATAACAGCTTTTTTTTTTCTTTTTTCTCCAGAGACATGATGGGTACAGGTGTTGGTAGTACATAGTTCTTTTTCTTGGAGTCACAATGGCAAGGATGGGATGAACTATTCTGTGGCTGTTCCTTTGTTATGGGACTCAGATACCACCGTTAGTCTGACCAACCTTGGTTATTATGGAGGAAAGCGAGGGGGAGATTTTACACTTGGTTTAAGAACATTTTCTCCACATGATCAAAATATGGCCTCCACACACCTCAATGCACTTCTCACAATTGAATAATAGAGACCTTCCTGCTAGCTGATATTCTTGCAATAAACTTGGGTAATGCCATATAAAAAATACTCTTAGGTAGCTAGTCTAAAAGAGTCATACTAAGGCTTCAACTTGCTGCTAGTGAAAAAGGTGGTGAGTGGGCCATGAGAAAAGGAGTGAGGATTTAGCAGAAAAGAGCAGGAATTGAAAATGCACACTGTGATTTTTTCAAAAAGTGATTTTTAAAGGGCAGCAAAATGTCCCTAATGCTGAGGGATAAAAGGGATTACAGAAAAGAAAACCTATAATATATTACAGAATATCCTTCAAAAGCCAAGCATCTTGAAAGTGACTGTGCATTTCAGGTAATTCATAGATTGCTGGGCTTTAAGCAGAAATCACAGAATCACAGAATTGTAGGGGTTGGAAGGGACCTCTAGAGATCGAGTCCAACCCCCCTGCCAAAGCAGGCTCCCTACACCACGTCACACAGGTAGGCATCCAGGCAGGTCTTGAATATCTCCAGAGAAGGAGACTCCACCACCTCCCTGGGCAGCCTGTTCCAGTGCTCCGTCACCCTCACTGTAAAGAAGTTCTTGCACACATTCATGCGGAACTTCCTATGCTGAAGTTTCAGCCCATTTCCCCTAGTCCTGTCCCCACACATCACCGAAAAGAGACCAACCTTGCCACTATGGCTCCCACACTTCAGGTTTTTATAAACCTGGATCAAGTCCCCTCTCAGCCTTCTTTTCTCAAGGCTAAACAGACCCAGTTCCCTAAGTCTCTCCTCATAGGGGAGATGCTCCAGTCCCTTCACCATCTTTGTGGCCCTCCGCTGGACTCTTTCCAAGAGATCCCTGTCTTTTTTGTACTGGGGAGCCCAGAACTGGGCACAGTATTCCAGATGAGGCCTCACCAGGGCAGAGTAGAGGGGGAGGATCACCTCCCTCGACCTGCTGGACACGCTCTTTTTAATGCACCCCAGTATGCCATTGGCCTTTTTGGGTACAAGGGCACACTTCTGGAAATGTTAGAATTAATATCATCTATTACTACTGCTGAATTGTATGATGTTATAACTTGCTTGTATTCTATCTCTAGTCTAGCCTCATTTCTTATTACTTGAATGTTATAAGGATGCCGTGCCAAGTAATACATTTACAATGCATGGGGTCTTGGAAAAGAAGTGCTTGACATTTTTTTCTTGATGATTTTACTACTTGTTCTACTGTTGTTAGAAAGCACTACTAACATGATTGAGCCGGTTCCTTCACATTTTCTTTCTCTAAGGTGACATTTGCAGGGAACTCCTCTGAATCACAGAATCACCAAGGTTGGAAAGATTTGCTAGTGCTCTGCATCACCCACCCTGTAACTCCAGCTGCCATGCTTTGCTGCAGGTTTTTGCATGTTAGAGAGCATGGCTTCTTTCACCTGTACTTCTTTCACTTTCAGAACATTCTAGGCATCACCCCACAAACTGCAGGTGCTAGCAAACCTCAGATTCCTAATTTCTCTTCTACAGCCTCTTCTACTAGCTGTTGTTCTGCTGCATGAATAAAGCTGTGCTTTGGACACCTGTTATACAGCCTGATGAAGAAAACTAGGTAACTGGTCAGGTGCACAAAACAGCTTTTTAATGACTTTCCAAGACTTATTAAGCAGAACTGAGAAGATATTTACTGAAGAGATTCAACAATGGAGAAAAAAAAAATGTAAAATAAATAAATAAAAAAATTGTCTCAGCTGAAAATTAGTATGAGAAGAATTAAACTGATTTAAAACCAACACTTTATTTTCCATATAGCTTCATCTGTGACACAAAAGTACTGATCTGAAAGTACCATTAACAGAACAGATGTACTTCTGAACCTCCAGATGCTATTTCTGACACTTATTCTAAGGCATTTATTTCATAACATTGCCAGCTGGTAAAGCTTATTCCTTGTGGGGAAGTCTTTGTCATCAAGAGAGCCAGGAGGGCTAGGAGCACAGACTTACTTAAATCAGATCTTTTGCTTCTTCTTCATTTTCTATCACTTTCTTTCAGGAAAACATTTTCCAAACCCTTAAGCTGAGGTACTGTGCTTTTAGAAATCTAACTGCAGGCAGTATGAGATCATTCAGTAGTTAAGTTTGTCTGACTTTTCTAGGGGAGAAATTCTCCATTACAGGCTAAGTGTAATTCAGAACGACTTTCTTCAAATGTAACTGGTTCAAAATCAGATTGATCGTTGTCATCAGGAGGAAACCTGTTTTGCAGGTGATCTGGCAATGGGGAGATACAGATATATAGTACTTTCTTTATGCTCTTTTCTGGATGATTCCTCTTTCTGCAGTTTGCATAGGCCAAACACATGCTACCAACCTCTGAATTTGCACAGAACACATTGTGAAAGCAACTTACTTGTCTCTATCCACTTGCTGTGCACATAGGTGAGAAGACAGCCTGGAGAACTGAGTTAACCTACTTTGCTTCTGAGGATCTTGTCAGATTCTGTGGTGCCCAGAGAAGAATCTAGAGGAATCATTCTTGTAAAATACTGTCATTCTCTTTTGATAAACTGTGAACATAATCACCTGATGTTTAAACTACCCCCTCCAAAAGTATATGAGGTTGGATTTTGTTCTTACCTAACGGACACATAGCTCAGACTTCCTAGTGAGCCCCTTTGATACTTATTTATATACAAGAAACTCTGGAGAGATACCCTTGTTTCCACTGCCAACTCTTAAATGAGTAAATGAAGAGGTAGATCCTGGCTCCACCCCTTCCATTGCTTGCCCCTGGGTTGGCCCTGCCTTCCCACTGGGTGCTCAATCATTGGTTCAAGTCATGACTTAGCATTTCCACTACACAAATGTAAGAAGACAAAGATTTGAACAGGCTGTTGAATATCAGCACAGGTATTACATTAGCTAATTTCAGTCATTAAATGAGATTTTATTATCATGACTGTTGCTGGGAGGATAAATATCTGAAGAAAGTGTACTTTAATTTGAATCTGACTCTAATATGATTCATATTACATTAACCAAGGCCAGGCTCAGGGCAGACACTTTTAGGTTGATGATTTAAGGAAGGAACCGAATAATTTTGATAGATATGGGGAAGAAGACAAAAATTAAATTCATAAGTGAGCCATTAAGCACAAACATAATCCCTGTTTACATTTTAGATTCTTCAGGACCTGTTTTGAGTTCCTCCTATGACATACCATATCACTTTAGTTACAAGTAGAATAGAATAGAATAGAATAGAATAGAATAGAATAGAATAGAATAGAATAGAATAGAATAGAATAGAATAGAAGTTGACAGGGACCTACGGAGTCCATCACATCCAACTGCCTGATCACTTCAGGGTTAATTAAATATTAAGAAAATTAAGGGCATTATCCAAGTGCCTCTTGAAGACTGACAGGGAGATATCCAAATAGATGACACAGGAAATGCTCTCTATATCTTCTTTGGTCACTAAACCAAATGGATTTAGGGCTGATTTTGAAAGCTTGTGTGGCTAAGTTGAAATTTTTTAAATGAAGAAAACAAAATAAAGAAACTATAGCTGTTGGTCTGTGAAGATACTCACAAATACTTGAACTCCTTTGTGGACATTCAGAGGAGCCACAGCAAGATTTCTGGGTGAGTCAGTTCCAGTCTTGATAGCTTTTTCAGTTGCTACTACAAATGTCCCTCCTCCTTGGCAGCATTCAATTGGTGATCCCCAGCATAGTTTTTTCATATTCATCACCTTTTAAATGGGTATGAATATATGGTATGAATAACTGGTTCACAAGCTATGTCAGGCTACGCCTTTCCTCTGTATCTCGCTTGTGAAATGCCAGAAAATTGTGCCTTTGTTATGTCAAGGCTCATGTCATTTCCAGAAATCTTACAGTTTGAACATGAACAACAGTTAAGTAAACAATAAATATGTGGACCATTTTGAGAATATTTGTAGGCGAATGTTATGGATTATTCTAAGAAGATACTGCTATGCACTTTCAGTATGAAGTGTTTTTCTTGTGTCCAGACTACTTCATGCTAAAAAGGCAACACTAGTAACCTCTGAAGACATTTTATTATCACCTCTTGGTTTAATTCAGATTGCCTTCCAACAGTAAAAGTTTTCCCTTGCTTTTCACCACCAGAAAGCTGGCAGATGGTAACCAGCACACAAAGCTTTGTGTACCTGCAAAATTTACTCTAATAAATTGTCATGGTTTTGTAATTTTTACTATTGGTATTCCACATCATAACATCATATGATCATCATAAAGAAGAACTACACATCCCAGAGCACCTCATGGTCAGAGAGGGAAATACATGATAGAAGTGACGCTCTCTCTCTCTTGCACTGCCTGGCAGCGGGTGTGGGTGTGCTTCCAAGCTGTGTGCCTTCAATTTCAAAGTAGGCTTCTCAGTCTTCAGAAACCTCTCTCTCTCTTTTACTTGATTTATTAGCCTCAATTTCAATTAGAATGTATTATATTATCTCGCATTTTGATATCATAGTAAAATAAGTTTTCCTTTTTAGATTGTTGCTGCTGTTCTGTTTGTTTCCTGGAGCCCAGCTCCCATCTCCCTACCCCTTCCCCTTTTCCCTTCCCATTTTTGGGGTTGGGGGCCCATGGGCCTACTGCCCCCCTGTCATGGATACAGACTGATCTAGATAACTCTGTGACATAAACTGTGATGAGATGTTTTAGTTTTTTCCATTGTTTTCAGGTCAGTGATGATCTAATGAAAGCTTATGCACAGACTAGAACATAACATCATTGTCTGTGGTTTGTCAGTCTAAATTAGCATTTTCATGTCTGTCTAAGAGCACTAAGGAGGCTTCAGTTTGACTTTTCTAAGAAAGCTGGTGCAAATTCACTAAACTCTGCTCTGCAGATGTGTTCCTCTTCCTCTGCAGCATTTTGCATTTTCTTCCACATTTCACCCAAGGCACCACTATCTTGGCTGCTGGGACCAGCCATGTTCTTTGGTGGAGCCATTGCAGCTGGCAGGAGCTGTGTGTCCAGCATGGGGCAGCCCCAGCCTCTCAAAACTACCCATGCTACAAACACCTTGCAACAGAGAAAAAAGTAGCATTTATTGGTTGTTATTACAAAATACAGACAGGAACTGTTCTAGACATTCCTGCTCCCTTTCTCTCATCTCTGAATACTCAGAACTGCAGAGTCACAACACTGAATAGCTGAGGCTGGAAAGTAGCTCTGGAAGTCATCTGGTCCAACCCCTCAGCTCAGGTGGAATCACCTGGAGTGGGTTGCTCAGGACCATGTCCTGGTGGGCTTTTGAATACTTCCAAGGAAGGAAACCCCAAACCCCTCTGCGCATGCTCTTGTGTTTCAGTATGTACCCGTTGCCTCTCATTCTGTCATTGGGCACCACTGAAATGAGGTTCCATCCTCTTTGCACTCTCCTTCAGATATTTATACACATTGATATGATCTCCGCCTAAGCCTTTTCTTCTCCAGTATGAAGAATCCAAACTCTGTCAGCCTGTCCTCATAGGGCAGATACTCCAGGCCCTTCATGGCACATTGTTGGGTTCTCACCAGTATTTCTGTGTCACTCTTGTACTGGGCAGTCCAGAATTGGACACAGCATTTCAAATGTGGTCTCAGCAGTGCTAGACAGTGGGGAAGGATCACCTCCCTAACCTGCTGGCATTAGTACACCCTGTGCAGCCCAATTGGCCTTTTTTAAGGCAAGGGCATGCTGACAGTTTGTATTCAACTTGGTGTCTAGCAATACCTCCAGGTCCTTTTCTGCAAAGCTGCTTTTCAGCTGTACTTGTGCCTGGGGTTGTTCCCAGGCATTGCAAGATGAGTATGTCCTCTTTTCCCATTTCTTTCACTGTTACATGCTGTCCTACACCATACTAGAAATTCTTCATATCAGGATCTCAGCAGTGCCCTCTTCTCTCCTAGTCCGACCCTAACTTTGCTGATAACAATTCCAACCCAAGGGTCTGGAGAGCAGAGACCTCTCTACCCAGCAAGCTTTCTCATGCTCCCAAAACTACTGACACCCCAGACAAAGCCTTCACCAAAGACCTTATGTACAGGAAAATACTTAACAATTGATTTCGTTTGTTTAAGTCTATTATTTTAAAGAAGGATTATTCCTCAATTGCTCTATTTTTTGGGCCTTCTCCCAGACTTCCAACAACCTGTAGTGCCAACATCTCTAATACGAAGCACTGCCAATTTCAACCGCTTATTAACCAGTCATTTCTCACTTGCAAGACTTCATTTCTTTCATCTGCCTTATCATCCAGGAGCCAACAGCTGCCTTTCATCCAAATTTCCTCCTCTGTCGGGAGCTCTGCTGTGATCTGAGATGAAGCTAGGCACAGATGAGAGACCAGAGGCCTCCATCAGTTCCTCTTGGCTTGCCCTCTGACATGGGCTGCCCCATGCCAGGATGAAGGGCTTTTTTTCTCTCTTCCTTTCTTCCTCATTGCACAAGCTGGCAGCTAAGACAGATTTAGCTGTCAAATCAGATGATGTGATTACCCGAATTGCTTGGCTGTGGTTTCATTTCTCAAGTAAATGAAAATGTAAGGTTGAATCAGTACACAAATGAAGCAGAAGTAGAGTCTGTAAATCATCCTTTAAAATTCAAGTGAAAACTCAAATGAATGTTTAGCATGGTGGGTTATATGAATTAATTCTGAAAACGAGCAGCTGCAGCAGTGTCTGAAACTGGGAAACTAGTTTGGAATACATCTACACAAGGCTTTAATTGCTGCAAAAAACTCATAGCAAGTTGTTTGTAATGGGAAATTAACGAGAATAACCTTTGTGACAGGATTTCAAAGGGGTTGAGGAGATACTTCTTGTTGTCTTTAGAAACTGTATTGAACTACTTGGTGTAACCTTGACATGGCACCAGCACTCCCTGCGGAGCTGAATGCTCTCATGCCCTGTGCAGCGGCTCCTTTGTGGGAGTGGATCATGTGTGGCATGCGCTGCATCTTGCCAGACTAAGTGTGGTGTTAAAAGTAGATGAGGTTTGGGCAGGCAAGATTTGTAAATGCATATTAGTTATGCATTTATATACCTTATTGTAACTAAGAACTTAAAGTCAGGGCCCTGTGGTGGCTGGAGGCTCCCCCGGGAAGACCTTGGCAGCTGGGCCTAGTCTCTTAAACCCACCTGGAGCAGGGTGGCCAGGAGCAATAAGCAAACCCAGTCCCATGCACTGGAGTTAATTTCCTGTGGACAAAGCTGGATCATGCAAAGCTGGGATGTAGGCCTGGCTAGTGAGGGCCATGCCTGAGCAGAGTAGGGCTGTGGGTAGCTGGAGTCCAGACCTGCTGCAGCCTTGCTGGGGCAAGGGCTGACAGCCTTGGGCTAGTGTGGAAACCTGGGTCTAAGTGGCTGGGAAAGAGGCCTGCCTTTTTGTTCTGGAAACTTTTCTGCACACTAGTATTGATAAAATGCTTGTTTGCTTATCTGTGTAGATCATGCATCTGACACTGCAGCCAAATTGTCACAAGTATCCACCTTGGTTATGCTCTCCACCTACTTCATCCTCAATCAAGGCATTAGAGGATGTAAAATTGCTGTAATGTTGCATTGTCCCATTAGCAGATGGTTTTGAGAAGCTATTTGTTTATTGAGATAGTGTGTACAAAGTCCAGGCAAAACATTTGATGGGCTGAAGTTGTAAAAAATGATAGTGTGAAGGTACTGCTAATACCATGATAGCTGGTACGACAAACCTGTCTCTGGTCTTAATATCTATATAAATATAAAGGAAAGAAGAATTTTAATTACTCATTCGGCATTTGCTCCTCTGCTGGTTTTAGCTGCAATTACTTAAAAGCTAATGGTCACTCATTATACTATGTGAATGTTGAAAAATATAATTTTTGTGCTATAGCAGTAATTTGAGAGGGTTTGCTGGCATAAAAAAACTGCTTTCAAGTGGATATGAAGTTTTCTTAAATAGTCCTGCTCATTTCTCCAGAATTATGCCGTAAGCCAGTCTCTTTGAATCAGAAGCTCACAATAGCATTGCATCTTCTGTAAAACTGACACTTCAAATGAAGGTTGAAGCCTGAAGCTTCAAAGCACTATCAAAGCACTGTTAAATGGTGAACATGGAACATCGTCATAGATGGCTATCTGCTGTAATTACCTGTAGTAAATAAAGAAAGGGCTCTGTTTCTCTTAGGGGAATAGATAGTTTGAATAACTGTATCATTTGAAGAGTTTAGTTAAAATCTAACTCAAAAAGACTTTTTAAAAAAGCACTAGCTTGAAATGTAGATATGTAGTGCTGAAAAAGCCATTTCCAAGCCTCTGAGACTAAACTGAATCCAGAAAACCAACAGAGTTAATAAGTTTATGAAAGTAACTTCAGTTTAGTGCAGTTACAGACAGTATTACGTCTCAAAATAAATACTTCAGGATCCCTTTTATCTTTTTTTTCCCGTGTAGTTTTAGCTGACTGTGTGCAAATTATCTTGCTTGGGATTTCAGAAAAGAAAAGACTAATATTTGGGTTGTAACTCTTATTATAAGCAAATATTATAAATAAATATTAATAAATAAATATTATATAATTAATAAATATAAAATATATAATGAATAAATACCTTCCGGTGGTGTGCTGCACTTGAAGGCAAACTTCTTTTTCATGTACTTAAATATTTTTGAAAAACTGAAATTTTGTTCAGCTAATAGGAGTTCAAATCATTTTGCTGGAAGTCTTGTGCAGCGTCATAAGGAAGCAGGAATTTTCTTGCAGTTGTTAAACTGTGTCTTGCTCTTCTGTGAACAAAATTCAACTGCTGTGCAAGTCTGTCCCTCTCTGGTACACTGACTGTTTCAGAGGAATTAATTCCCCTGTGTATCTTTATCAGATTTGTTCACTTTGTTTCTGAACATAAAGTTCAGTTCAAAAACAGAAGCAGAGGAAGAGCTTTTCTTCTTTGGTTTTTGCAGTAAGTAACTAGGGAAAATTTTGTAGCCACAGGCATGAGAAGTTCTCTGGGCTATTCCAAATGAAACACTGATTGCAATGTCACCTGTGATTTTGAAAGGACTAGATCTTCCAGGCACTGTTTTTGTTCCATCCAGTTTTATTAGTTTCCAGTGGGATCTAAGATGTACTTATTTCTCCCAAAGTTAAAATACAATTCTGGTGCCCAAACACTTGTAATTTAATGCTGGGTGGATGAAGGAAGTTCATATAACTAGAGTAACTTCATTACAAGACAATGAAGGCTTCACAACTCACGTCTTTAAGAATCTGTTTGAAGATCAACAGTAGGAAGTAAATGGATATATTAATATGTGAAACTTAAAAAATTACTTGCTTGGAAACTGCACCACTGATAAAATGCAGGCCAAATTTACAGCCAATTAAGAAAAAACATATGGAGATGTAGCTCTATGCTGATATGCAATAAAATGCTGACACACTTAAAAAGGAAAATCTACCTAAGAATGTTTTTAATTCAAGAATCTTTTATGCTTTTTCTGATTCTGCCTCCCCAGAAATAAAATCTTTTCAGAATGCTCCATATCAATGGAATTAGAGCAAACTGAAAAAGAAATACTTACAAGTGTCTTCTGAACTTTATATAACTTTTGGATGTTGATTTTTTTATTATTATTTTTTAAATTTTATACTATTTTATACAATTTTAGGCTCAGCTTGAGATTCTTCTGCAGATTTCAGCTGTATGGAAAATGCACAGGATCTGCCTTTCTTATAAATTTATATGGAAAGTTCTGTACCCTGGGATGTTCTGGCATCTGAGGCTGGACAGGGATGTTGTGGATGCTCCATCTCTGGAGGTGTTGAAGGCCAGGTTGGATGGGACCCTGGGCAACATGGTCTAGTAAACATGGAAGTTAGGTGGCCCTGCCAGGCATGGGGGGTTGGAGCTTCATCATCCTTGAGGTCCCTTCCAACCTGGGTGATTCTATGATTCTGTGATTCTGTGTTGAGGAACCAAGGAAGAAGAGTAGTTTTCCTACAGTTTACAAGCCTGTTCTCTCTGTGCTTTGTCTTAGATGCCTATATGTAACGGCTTTCTCTTCATTTTTCTAATTATCTGAGTATTAGACAGTCTAACAGTAACAGCCATTCTGTTTCTACAATCAGTTTGAAGAACGAACTGCCAGCCGTAATACTGAGTGTTGCTCACATTATACCAGGTAGGCTACAAAGAATAGGCAGCTAGTTCCTGGCCACACTATGTGGAACCATTCCTAACAATATTTGGATCTTAGAGCAATCTGAGATCCAATTCAGTATCTGCTGAAATACTTCCAGATCAAAGTGAGCTATGTGTGATAAAACCTGCCAAATATTTGCTGTGTAAGTGCTGACTCCTTATTTTAACAAGATGGATAGAAAAAAAAATCATACTGGGCAGTAATCTACATGCAGGTGTCCTAGTAGGTAACAATCTATTTTTCTTTCTAGCACTGGTGTTTCTGAAATTTAAGGCTATAACTACCCTGTCTTTTAGATTAAGAGCAACTGTGTGAGCGAGAAAGACATTCTTCTGGCAGGACATTTTGAGAGCTCATCTACTTTCCAACCCAGGTAGCTGCTCTGTATTTTGCAGATTAAGAGTTGCTTCAGGGTTGGAGATGGGGCTGTGAAGGGTGGAGGGAGAGCTTGGCAAGGTGCAGTAGCTGCTGGGTTACTTGAGGCCAGTTTGTTCAGCTCTTGATGTACAGCTTGTATCATCTTAAGTCTTTTCTTAAATGTTAGGATCTTATATCAAGAAGCAAGCATTTTGTGTCCAACACAGACTGTATGAGGGCTGCGGGAAAGGTCTTCATACCACAGTTGCTGCTGCCTGCTATGCCTTGGGATGGGGAGGGACAGGGTGACTGGGAATTTGTAAGGCAGGCTGGAAGGCTGGATTGAGGTTGGGCATGGCCCTTTGTTCAAATTCCTTGCTTCTGGCCTTTCTCACAACCTTACAGGATCAGGCAGTGAAGAGAAAACCAGGTCATTCTTGCAAAGTAAAGTGTCAGTAGCATGGGAATGAAAGCTAGACAGAAATGGCTCTGGCTCCTGAGGTCCACGAACTACATTTTACCCTTCTCTCTCCTCTGTGCCCAGGGATGCTGCAAGAAAGGATGATGCCAGCTGGATCCTGAGACTTATGTAGGTGAGGGTTCAAGTTATCCTCTTCTAGGCCAAGCCTCCCTATCCTTATTCTGGTGTGGTAGAAGAAACCAGTAGGCTAAAACTGTAAGCCTGTCCTCCCCAATCCATGCTCTCACATTTGTCTTATTCCTAACTACCACAGTCTCCACAAAATGAGTGGTCCTTCTTGAAGGACTTCATACAGGTTTTCAATAACATATTTTAGAGTTGGATTTTGGTATGAGTCAGTCTGGAACGTTCCCTCCTCTTTGCAGTGATAAATGTATAGTGTTTTCTTTAATGATTACTTCTCCATGTTTAGAAGTTAATGTGTATATATTTATTGCACATCTTTTACTAAAATTTACAGTTGAAGAGCACAGACTGAACATGCAGGCTTTGTGTATATACAGTTAGAGTGGACCTAGGAAATGCAGTGACTTACTTCTAACATGATGGACAGTACTTAGCTCTCTTATCTATTTCTTTTGTAGGGAAGAGGGTGGAAAATAAAGTTTTGAAGGAACTGCATTTGATAGATATTTCATGTGTTACAGACCTAATATAAGGTCTGTCTATATCATGATTTTCTTTCCAAAACATTTTATCATTTTGACATTCACCAACTCATTTTTTTTTCTCATTTATTTTATTTGTTTAGTTCAGTAGAGACTTTCAGATTCATTGCTTCCTTTCTTACATCTTTATCTATCTGTAACCCTAAGTTCCTCTGAATACTTATGCTTTTGTCCATATCCCATGTATTTAGAAATACGTGCTTTTCTTATTGTGTCAAAAGATCTCTATTTGTGCATGAACAAATTTTCTCTTTTCCTCTCCTTCTTGTTCTAGCCATGCCTTGGCTCCCCCAGTCTCATGTCTGTCTTTTGTCTTTGGCACAGATGAATAACTCTGTGGAATAACTGTGAGGTTAATTCACCATATGCTCTGGACTGCTTCGGGATATTTTGAGGTGAAAACTATTCTGCCTTACAGTTTTCTAAGTGTTGCATTATTTTGACAGGGATAATTCAAAATCTTCTCACCAGGATTTTGTAAATTGCAATCTGTTTTGTAGCATCCTTCCAAACTGGCTAGCTGATCCCTTATCCAAGTAACCAAATTTCTTGGAGATCTTTCAATTTTCTGTCTGGTATTTTATTGTGTTAATTCCTTGTTGTGTCACATTTAGAAAATTGAGGCTATATCAAAGTTATTTTATTTTCTCTGAAGTCTATTCTTTCATTAAAATAGACTGGCCTATGGAATTTTAATGAAGAGCTGGCAAGGCCAGCAATTCCCGTTGCTCATTCAGACCTGGCTTTGGGGTCTTAAAATTAAAAGCCTATAATCTGTACTGTTACAACATCTCTACACTGTGAAAAATTCTTCAGTCACTGAAAACAGCTTTTTAAACAAAAGTAGTTTTGCTTGGATTCCTGCTGGAGAGAAGCTCTGAAGAGAGGGTCCTGTGTGTCCTGGTGGATGACAAGTTGGCCATGAGCCAGCAGTGTGCCCTCATGGCCAAAAAGGCCAATGGCATTCTGGTGTGCATTAAAAAGAGTGTGGCCAGCAAGTTGAGGGAGGTGATCCTCCCCCTCTACTCTGCCCTGGTAACGCCTCATCTGGAGTACTGCGTTCAGTTCTCTGCTCCCCAGTACAAGAAGGACAAGGATGGTGAGGGCCACAAAGATGATGAAGGGCCTGGGGCATCTCCCCTATGAAGAAAGACTAAGTGAACTGGGTCTGTTTAACCTTGAGAAAAGAAGACTGAGAGGGGACCTGATCCAAGTCTATAAATATCTGAGGTCTGGGGGGCAAAGTGGTGAGGCCAGACTCTTCAGCAGTGTGTGGAGACAGGACAAGGGGAAACAGCCAGAAACTGGAGCATAGGAAGTTCCACATGAATGTGCCCAAGTACTTCTTTACAGTGAGGGTAACGGAGCACTGGAACAGGCTGCACAGGGGGGTTGTGGAATCTTCTTATCTGGAGATATTCAAGACCGCCTGAACGCGTACCTGTGCGGCCTGGTGTAGGGAACCTGCCTTGGCAGGGGGGTTGGACTCGATGATCTCTGGAGGTCCCTTCCAACCCCTACAATTCTGTGATTCCAAAAGTTATTTTTGACACTTGAAAATTACTAATGCCATCATCATCATCATATCATAGTATCATAGTATCATAGTATCGTGCGTGTTGGAAGGGACCTTAGAGATCATCGAGTCCAACTCCCGGGTTTCGAGCCCCCTGTGTAGCGAAGTGGCACTTCTACCCCTGCGCCACAGGGGGGATTCGAACCCGGGCCCTCCAGTGCCGCAGGCAGCAGCTTAAACCGCTGCGCCACTGGGGGCACACCATGACTATAAGGAGACCCAATGTTGAAGAACAAAGTAATGAGTGAGAGTTGCCAGCAAAGTACAAACACATGTTCATATTTTCTGCTTTATCACAGACTTTCATGTAAACATGAAGTTTAAAATAATTATTCATTTATTTGTGATTCAAACAACAGAATTTTAAAGTAGTATACATTTTAAATTGAAATTACTGATACAAAATGAATTGCCATTAACTCATCTCTGGGGGAATGCAGGGTTTGATAAAGAAGATATACATTTAAGCTTTTCTGAAATGATAAAAGATAGTCGATGGAGTTATTTTTAGACTGTTGCATGAAAATTATCAGCAGAATTCACTTAATCAGTAGTATCTCTGGATGTTTGGTTGGCAAAGACTTGTCTGGATACTTTGCTCATATGTATTCTTTTACAGTCCTCTGAAAATCATTAGCAGTGCCCCGCAGGTGCAGAATTATTTTGGGTCAGTATTTTTAACTCTGCAAACTGATGTTGCATGGGTGTGCTTCTATAATGTTCACCTTCATTTAGTTTCTACCAGGTCCAGTTATACCTGGCACAGCAGAACATCTTCTTAAATGTACTCCGTAATTCTGGGCTTCGAAATGCAAAAATCATAGGGTCGATGATTGCATTGCACATTATGAGGGTCCCATTCACATGGAAAATAGACATGTAGCAGGCACAGTAAGGGTTGTGTGGGCAAAACCTTGCCAAAAGGATGTGAAGGACAAAGGGGGCCCAACAGCAAAGGAAGACTCCAAGGAAAATAGTCAGTGTAATGGCTCCTTTCATGTTAGTTCTCTGATGGACTGCACTGGTTGGCAGTGAGGCAATCTTTTTTGCGTGAGATCGAGCTAGGAGGAACATATGGATATAGAGGCACAGTATAAAAAACATCATTAAAGGGAAGAGGATGGTGAAGGGAATAACTGTAGCTACTTCATGGGAGAAGAGGGCAATGGCAATGCTACTGCCAGCACAGAATGTCCAAATGATTGCTAAGATGACCACAGCCCTTTGTAGTGTCATTATATTATGGTACCGCAAAGCATAGAAGATAGTGATGTATCTGTCTGCTGCAATAGCTAGCAAGCTGAAAATGGACCCCAGTAAAGACAGAATGAACATGGAATCCATAGCATCATCCAGCTTTTTCTCAAAGTCCCCACGACGTGTCAGGTACCCCATTTTGCACAAGATAATAAAGATGTTCTCCAGAGTTTTGTATAAGCTGCCTAACATGTCTGAAATGGCTAAGCTACAAATGAAGAAGTACATGGGCAAGTGCAAATTCTTATTTCTGATGACAGCAACAAGGACAAGTAGATTTTCCACTATGCCAGCAGCAGCAACAGTGAAAAAAACTTCTTCTGGCACCACAACCTGGTTGCAGTCAGTGATATTTAAGGTAAAATCAGTTATATTTTCCAGAGATGAAATGCTTGTCTGCCCTGCATATTTGATTAAGTTGGAAGGTGTCTCAGTTTTCATTTCTTCTGCTCTTGGAAAGCCTCTGTATTGCTTTTTCTCAGGCTTGGCTTTACTCCGAAGCTGACCTGTCAGTCAGACCATCCTTTTGCTGAAGGCTTTCTCCTTTATCTGGAACAATTTGAAGTCTTAACTGAATTGTTATGAATTTCTCCTGCAATAGAACATACAGAAACATAAATATCAAGAAAAAAATTGCCACATGCCAAAAAAACACAAACATTTGAAATATCACCTTTTGCAATTGGAAGACTATATATTATTGGAGTGAAGCTAAGTTGCTTTGGATAAAATAAGAGCAGTGCTGAGCTCCACAGTGCCTTAGAGGAGAATAAGGTGTAAATTCTCTGTTAGCTTCAGGGAAGTTTAAAAGAAAAACACATAGTTTTCTTTACCAACAAACATCCCATGTTAACTGAAACTGATTTCACAGACTTCAAGAATTTGGCAGTCTCTGCTGGTCCAGCTGTTTGCTTTGAGAAAGTCTGGCATTTCTCAGAAGATTTATAGCATTATTAGACATGAAAGAGACCAATGCCAAGATAAGCTGTTGTCCAGAATAGTAGCATATTTACCACCACACTGTTGATGCTGAAATAAAAAAATGCTCTTAATTTAAATGTGAACATTGTAAATATTGATTTTTTCAGAGGTATGTTACATACTAGTACCAAACTGCCTTTTCAGGCAAATCAAAACATTCCTTTGATTCAAGCACATTTTTTTAAGATCCAAAGCAAAATCTTTCTTTGGCTCTATTTTACAACCATCTAAAAGTTGAAATATTTTTATTTTTCTGCATTGAAATGACTTTTTTTCTTTCTTTGTAATTATCCTGATCTAAATTACTTGAAAGCCTACAAGAATCTTTCCAAAGGATTAGGCTTTTTAAGCTATTCATTAAGCTGTAAATGCATGTGATATTAATTTGGCTCAGATATTACCCATAGAGAATAAGGCACACTTTTTCTTGTAATTTTAATAGCTCTATTTGCGAAGTACGGATGCAGTTGCTATTTGGAATATTTCTTATTTTAAGAACTAAAATATTCTCCTGTTCAAAATAACCTTTAGTTCTCTGGCACTTTCATATCAATATGACTTTAAATGCATTTGGGCATTTGTTCCTAGTCAGGTTTGCTAAATGCCATGATGCCCTTTAGTACTGTTTCAAAGGAAGAATTCAGAAGTTTTAATTACTTTTTATACAAGTCCTCCTTAAGTGTTGGTGTCTGCCTGTAAATGGCATAGCTGAACCTCTGCTTGAATGTGATCAGCTCTAATGCACCGTGAGCTTTCAGCTAAAATTTGTTTGGCCACATACCAAGAGATAACAGGTTTCTGATCTGGGTTTGCTGTTATCATCTGCTGGGATTGCCAGTAAGGTGCTACTCATGGTGAAATGTGCTAAAAACTGGACCACCAGAGAACATGAACTCAACTGACAGAAGCTATCAGCTCCCTTAAAAGAAAGCATTCAAGAGAGCTCCCATACTTATCTAGGAAAAAAACAACAACCGACCACCACAACAAAAGGCCCTGTAACAGAATGAAAGAACTGAATTTCACTGCAGCACATCTGGACAATTAGCTCAACATCTGTCAGCATGTGCAAGGCATACTGCTGAACTCATTCCCTTCATAAATATGATGGCTCCTTCACTGAAAAAAGCATTATGAATGGCACGACATATTACACTTACTGCTTTTACAGAATATAAATGTTCTTAAATTTACAGTAACTCTGTGTTGAGTGCAGCAGTTGATTAGGGCTGAGATCTTGTAAAGGATTGTTAGCAGTTATAGAAACAAATGATTATATTATATCACTTAATGTTGTTTTCAGACAATTAACAGCCAAAAAAAGACATCCTTATTTCAGAGATCCTCATTTCAGTATGCATATATGGCTACTGCAGACTATATTACTAGGATTCCACAAAGGATGTTCCTAATTATCCCCATTCTGATGCTTCAGTGATGTGCAGTCACACCATTTCTGTCTGGGACTTCTCAGACAGGAGTTTCTATGTACATACCCTGTTGTACACAGGTTGTAAATCCAGTGCTTGACCTACACAATGCATATTTTATTCATACCTCTGCTGTAATCCCACATTTACAGATTCTTTTGCAGCTACAAAATGACTAGAGAGCGTGCATGAAGTAGTTCAATGCTTATGAGCAGCACGGGATAGACAGGCTACATATAGTGCGTAAAGTTCTTGTGGACATGACTAGTAACCTCAGTGTATCCCTAAGGTAACAGTTTCCACAGAAGGAAGACAAAAGAATAGTAGAAGAAGTTGGCTACATACTGAAATTAGAGCCAAGGTCATTTTGCACAAAGTTATAAATGGCCATCAGATGAAAAAAATTTACCCTCTTGTGTTGGTTGCACTACTGGAGACAGCCTTGATGCAACTCACTTCCTCTCCACTGTCAATACTGCCTCCATTTGCTTCATCATTGTATCATCCATATTAAGGGTCAATGTCAGTCACCAGCACCAGTCTCAGTTGATCTCAAATTTACCTTTTGCAGGTGTCTGCAAAAACCAGCCTTTAACAACTAGTGCTCATGCGTCAGAACTGTTTAAAATAGGACACAGCAGCTTAGGAATAAAACAGTGCTTTATGCTACAGTCTTTTCCCCCTCCCCATCAGTGGCTGAACTGCTTGGATTTTTCCTTTCTCGAGGTTATGTGCAATCTGATAAAAAGTTTGCCTGTAGCAGGAAGCACTGAAGAGATATAAGCAATGAATAACAACGACAACAAAATAATAAAAAGCCACCAAAAAACCTTCTAAGTTTGAAATGCATTTTCAAATGTAATGATAAGTATCACAAATCCAACAAAAACCTCGGGCTTTTCCTTCACACGTTTAAATGAGGTCCTGGAGGGAGAAGCCAACAGCTTAGTCATTTTGGATATGCTGAAACATTATTTATATAAAAAGAGGCAGCCTCCTGATCTGGCATAGTGGGAAATGAGCTGGCAACAATAGTGAAGTTGCTAAAATGCATACATCTGTAATATTATCAGCAATTTCCATTCAGTCTGTAGTTTTTTTGAAGCAAGACAAAGCAGGGAGGACAGCAAGCCAGGACTGGGAAGTATACAGACAATGGTGTAGAAACGTAGGAAACAAATGTAAATTGGACTACCTGTCAATTATGTTCATTCACAGTGGTTATGGTTTGTTTCTTTACAATGCTCTGACACTGGCAAAGTATATTGGCACCATGCATATTGCACAGCTAGGATGCAACACCAGTATTTCAGCCTGCAACCATGCTGAGAAAGTCCCAGTGGATGCTGAGGGGTCTCAGCACTAATCAGGATTAGCCTTGGACAAAATGTGTAATTCTTTCCTGCATGCCCAGTGCATACTGATAACAAAGAAAACAATTTTCTATACATTAGCAGTGCAGTGACTTAGTACCTGGAAGGTCAGGGAGTAGTAAGGTTTGCACTTGATATATATTTTTAATTGGATAAGCAGTTATTAATTAAATAAACAAAACACTTCCTTCTGTTTCCAAATGTTAAATAAATTGGCCTGGTTATCAGTAATAGCAAGAAGGTACTCCTTGTGCACCTTGGTCAGAGTAGAACATCAATCCCTCATGGACGTAGTTGGACCAGCATGTGACTGACTATGCTGTCTGATGCAGCTAGCAACCATTTTCTAAAACTGAAAACACAGGTCATGTGTATGTCCATGAATGAGAGCTATATATGTTCTCAGTGACTCCCGTTCAAGTCATCATGATTTTGTATTCAAATGAAGTTGAGAAAAAATGATTTTTTTCCTTTTTTCCCCTCCTTTTCCAGATGTACAAGGTGTTGAAGAAGAAAACATGCCCCTTAAAAACATTGATGTGGAGACTTAGTTAATAAAATTGTAAAACATTTTCAGGTGGGCTTAGCTCAAGCAAGAAGAGAAAAAGAGCACAAATCTGTCTTTAGTTTTAACTATGCAGTTACTAAAAACGTTAAGTCACTGCACCAGATGAATTTACACAGTATAGCTGTTTATAGTCATTCCTCTGGTCTCAGAGACATGATGCCTTGGCAAAAAGCCTATCTCTCCTAGATGTGACACTAACAAAGGAGTTTTGTAGTTGGGTGCATAGTTTTACTATTAATAATAGATTGATATTACTACCTTCTATGTAGAGGAGAGCTGCCTGGAGCTCTTCAGAGTGGTTATGGTCTCACAGCAAGCCCTGAGCCACTGTAGCAGCTTGCTGTGCTGACTGGCCAAGTTCCAGCTCTCCCTTCCAACCCATGCTTCTCCTTCCTCTCATTTCTGTCATCTCCTCAGGGCCTGAAGAAAGCCCCTTTTTCCTCTTAAATAACAACAGTATGCACTTGATGCTTATATTAGCGTATTACTGTGTCTGGCAGGCAGTGCAATACAAGCACAGCACTCAGCAAGTTTATGCAGGGTGATCTAACCCACTGTGAACTCTTCAGTGCAACAACAAGTACCAACATAGTGTTGTTTCCATCCAGCTCAGGCATCCCTAAGAGCATAGCAGGCTCTGTACAAACCACAGCATGAATAATTCCTTAGTTTTGAAGCTTGGATGCCAGGGTTCCTTCTCTGCTTGAGCTTGATAAGCCAGAGCCTTCCTCTCAGGAAACTATTAACTGCCCTAAGGGCTCTTCCTTTGGGAATTCTATGGAAAGTCTTGGTATTTCCCATCAGTAACTGAAAGGATAGGGAAGCGTGCATTTGATAACTTTATTTTTCAGCAAGCTAAAATAAATAAATAAATCTGCTCCTTAAGAGCATTTTATGTTATTAACTTCATTTAGCAAACACTGCATAAAACAGCAGTCATAACTGTGAAAGAGTCATGCCTTGCCCTGGATGTGAGCAGTCTCAGTTGCTTACACTCTGATGAAAGTCCTGCAGATAAATGAGTTTCCTCTGCTTACTGCTGCAGGCATGTACAAAAACAAACCAAGACAGATGGACTGCGTGTTTATTGTTTCATTTTTCAGCTGCTGAAATCTCAGTCATCTCAAAGTAAATGTCTAATATGAAAAGATAATTTCACATGGAAATGATTCATTGAAATATTGATATAAGCACAGTCCTTTTTCTTTTCAGGTTTCCATTATTCTTTAAAATCACATTTCAGGTAAAACAATATCAAACAAAGGCATGATAAAACAATGGTGAAAAATTAGGATAACACCTGCTGCTTTGTCTCATCAGTTGAAGTTTTATGAACTGAATTAGTAACCAATCTATTAGTTGTTTATTCTTTTGCTTTGATCTCCCTCTAGTGTTCAACAAAACCAAGTTAGCCAGATACTAGTGACTGATTACAACTCTTCCAACTTTTCACATGTGCCCAGGATGCTATATAACATGATATTGCCTAATTGCAATTTCATGGATTAGCATCAGTCCTAAATAAATATTTGCTGTATAAAAATGTTTGCTGCTCTAAGTCTTGGAGATTTACTGTGTCAGAATAAGGAATACATCCCATACAATTTTTACGTCCAATACTTTCACAGAAGTTTAACACTGCTAGACACAAAATGCATCAGTGATACAATAAAAGTGTACACAAATGCAGAAAAATATAACTGAACCTAAAGCCACACATACACCAACTGGACTAATTACTAGTCAGGTATACATGTATACACTGAACATAATTCTATACATATTTCCATGACTTTAGATATTGTATAGAAGAATTTTCATATTGGATCAGAAACTGGATGGTCTGAAGGTTTTATAAAGTATAGAGATGAAGAAAGCATCGAAGACATGGTTATTTCTTACTGCCACATCATTTCCGCATAAAAATCAGCTTCAAGAGAACATGCTAGATATTTGTTTTAGGAATAAGGAGAATTATCACTTCAAGAAACCTGCATATTCTCATTCATATTTAAGCTTGCCATGACAAAAAAAACAAAACAAAACATTCAGGCTACACAGAAACTGTATTAGGTAGGGCTACTTATCTCCATACAATGCTAATACAGCTTCAAGACAGAAGGCACTTCAAACATGAAAGCCAGAAAAGGGAAAACAATGAAGAAAAGTTGGACTGAGTTCTCAATATGATATTGCCAAGATTTTAAACAGAGAGGAAAAAGATTTGTGTGTTTCCCACCACTGAAGACAACACGATATGCCCTTGGGATGGGAACACTTCCAAGTTATTTAAGACATAGCTGTATGAGAAGGAAATTAAATTCAGTGAGGATTTCCCCCCACCTTTGCAGCTGGACAGTAGACATGATCATAAGAGTTTCTTTTTTTCTTTTGGAAACACATGGAAGCTCATGCTTCATCATGCTGCTGTTCCCTTTATAAACTTGTGTTACAGCAAGAAAAGCAACAAGTCTGTTGCCGTTTGTAGCAAGACAACCTATCTAAGGAAAGACACCCTGATACTCCTGATGCAACTAATTGCTTTGGAGGTGAGGTACTTGAGCCCTGGAGTTTAAATCCTTCACTTCGGTACATGAGTATTGAACTACTGGACTGACTTGGTAACAAAACAGTGACAAACCCCAAATGATATATATATATTTTTGGAAACATTGATTACTGTGCTTCAGATATCAGACTGCTTACTGCACACTATTCTTTCATACCTCCAGCATGAATTAATTTTAAAGCATATCTATAATTCTAACAGTTTACAAGGAATCAAAAGTAGAGAATTTGAATAGTGGACAAATAGTTCCATGGGATCATTGTAAGAATCAATCAAGAGGCCTTCAAATGACATTTCTGAGGCCACTGCTATGTTCTTACTCTTTCCAGTAAATCATAAAGTTTGCCAGTAATAGTGCCATCACAGAGATGTTATCAACAAGCACCAGGGAAATCTGTACAGAGAAACATTAACAGTTTCTAGAAAGAGATCTGTGTTTCTGCTCTAAGAACTGCTCTCCTAGGTGGTTTGTTAATTTGATGAGCCATCCGTCTTTTTCTCCAGCTGTGAATGCTCTAGTAGATAGAAATAAATCAATAGTTAAAATAGATGGAGCTACTAGGATTTTTTTTTTCTTTCTAATTTTAAAATACAGAAACCAAGGATGAAGATCTAGTGTGCTTAAACAGTTGTGAATGCACTATATCTTATAAACCCGTATGTGCCTTACTAATAGAAAATATACAGAAGAGACAAGCTTATTTCCTAGGAGCTAATTAAAAATACCAGTGTGCTATGTATCTTGCCACTGAGATAATATTTACATTTGAAAGTGAAATTACTGTGATTAGAAATTAACTCAATAGATGCATACTTTCTCTAGATGGGGGCAGGGTGAAGGCTACACCTCTTGGGGATGCTGCTTTTCAGAACTGTCTTCATGACCAAAGATCTAGGAGGGAGAAGTAATGGACAGGAAAACAAATAAAAGAAGAAACAATCCCAAATTCTGCAAACCCATAGCAATCCAAATGCTTTGGAGCAGAGGCCACATAAAACTTCAGTCTGACTACATGCTGGCATCCAGTGCTGATGCGGTTCATTTTACAGGTAGAAGTACTCAAAGCCTCATTGAAAATGGATTGCTGTCACCTGAACTCACTTCTGGAAAGATATGGAAAGTGTAGGAATTGTCCCATACTAGGCCATTCTTGCAGGTCTTTTTCCTGCTTTGGAATCTGGAGCACCATGGAAATGGTGCTGTGGTAGAGCAAACAGTGTTGTTTCTGTACAGAACTGCACACATATGCGTGCAGCATTGCTCTATTTATGGTCTAAAAAAACCTAACAATAGTAGAAGAGTAAGTGTTAGCTCAAGTATATGCAATAACGTGTGTTAAATGTATATATTTACTCTGCCTAAATGCCTTGTAGTCAGCTTCTTCAAGGACAGATATAGCTATACTCTGTCTTGGCTGTATGCTGCAGAATGATATAGGGTTAAATATCTAAGAACTTCAGTAGTTAAGAATGCCCCAAACCACACGTCAGCTATACTGCTGAAAAATCTTCAAGAATATAATGTAGATTGATGGAGTTGCTTAGTATTTACATTAGGGTAAGTGAAAACAGAATTCAGGCTTCCTGCCACAGAGTGAATGCAACAAAAAACTGGCAGGAATTGGCAGGAACCACACTCCTTACACAGATCCAGAAGGCTCACTGATGACCATTTAGAAAGAGATGTGTGACTGCTGGCTGACAAAGTGATAAAACTGAGTTGGAGCAGTGGAAGCAGTATCCAGAAGAAGTATTTCGATTGAAGCTCTCCTAATATGTACTTCAGATCCTGAAGAGGAAACGGTACACAAGCTTCTTAAAAGAGGTTAAAAAACATAAATAAATTCCTGCTGAAATTTTGTGTTACAGAAGAATGACTATAAGATGAAAGGCTTTAAGATCATTAAAAATTTGGAACTTCATTATACAAATAATACCACGTCTTTCACTACTTCCTCCAAGCAGGCTTTGAGTTCTAGATAGGTTTAGTAAACTGCCACTTACCTTCTGGTGCAACAATATGTGAGCCAGTGTGCTGGTAATACTGGAAGCAAGATTGCTTATAAAGGAAATGAAGCCAACACAGTCTTTACGTAAAGGAAAGATTAGAACATCTAAATCAAAGATAAAGACAGTTATCTCATTGGCATAACCTTGAATTAGGGTCATTTTAAAATAAATCATCCACTTTCTCCGAGAACACTTATGAGGAAAACAAAGAAAAGATGCACAAGTCAAAAGGAAAACATTCCATGTTTCAGTGGATTAACTTTTCCCCTCTTCCTGATATAAGCTCCCCTACTAATATTTGAGTTTATCCACAAAAAGCCCATGTCTTGTATTATAAATTGTACCTAAACACTCTGGTAATTGATTGAGATGTCACAGGATGTTTACTGTCCATCAGGAAGATTGATACTGACTTTGTTTTTCAGTCTAAGATCTCTACCAAAGACACAACTGGCAGCAGAGCTGACAGATCATGAGAGAAAAACCTCAAAAGCACCAATGTCCAACTGTACTAATTTAGTCAAAATTAAGATATCATTGTAGAGAACTGTAATTCGGGTCCCAAAGAAAGAAATCTATAGAGATTTAACAGCATTTCACAGGGAGTCAGCAGTCCCTGTTACTGAAACAAACAGGGAAGGAATAACTTAAGGAAAAAAAAAGCACCAAAACAAAACTGGACAGTGACTTAAAGACAGACTTCCCAGTTGGATTCATTAAATACAGATTAGAAGACAGCGATATCCAAATGCAGAATCATATTCTCAAAGGTGTAAACTTAGAAAATTTGATTGCTGCCATGGAACCAAACAAAAACTCAAGCCTACTACAGAAAGAGTGAATTGGGAGCTGAGGAACAGGAAATTCTGTTCATCTCTGTGCAGGACTGCTGGAAACTCAAACTATCTGTAATTAGCAGTCTGACAGCTCCAGTGTGAGTTGAGCAAATCCCCAGCCCTTACTAATTGGAGGTGAAAACATTTAGCAACACCAACACTGAAAACACTCAGGAGCAGAGAACCTAAGAAAGAAAAAAAGCAAACAATGTATATTAATCATATTCTGATATCTTCCAGATTTCCAAAGAGGAAAAAAAGCCTTGCTCTCCTTCTCCACCCTCCAGTACAAGGCAATTTTCATCTTTGTTTTCAAAATTCCTTTTCTTTTGTCCATTTGGACCCACTGTGTGCAATTATGATGCACAAAAATAACTATTAGTGAAATCATGTGTGGCTTAGAAGAACAGGACACAGCAAAAGTGTTTTAACAGGAGAGCTGAACATTTCTTGCTGTATCTTTTCCCCAGCTTGCTCATCATTTGAATAGCCTTCTTTAAGTATACCTTTGCTGCTTGCTGTGAAGGGCCAGCTTCAAGGGCACTCATTCTATGTTGTGTCAGGTGGCCCTCACCTCTTAACAGACCAGGGTTCTCTGTACTGCTTTGGATCTGAAGACGCTCATTAGTGCCTTGCAAGATAGTTGTGAAAAGTCCTCATCTCTTCTTGTGCTGCAAGTTTCTTTTCTAGTCTAGAAGTTCAACACACAATCTAACAGTGTACTGCATACACAGAAAAGTCAATACCATAAGGTGTAGTGGACCAAGTCTGCTTTGAAAGTAAAGTCAGAATTCATCATAATAACATTTAGGGTCATGTACGACACAAAATCAAGTTTTATCTTTATTTAAAACTAAATCATCAGAAGCTCCTTACCGTGAATAAAGAGAGTGGTCCATTTATTTAACTGGATTCTGGTGACTTACCAAGTTATTAAAAAGAATTGGGAACATGATTTACCTTGTGATCATTTAATGATAATAAAGATTTTGAGAAAAGCAGAGAAAGCCCTCAGAAAAGTCTTTGGATTGCATTAGGTTAAAAATCTACTACTACTTATCTATGTATTGATGTTCAGCTATTATTTCTATCATCTCACTAAGGCTGTGTCCATGGGTGTGTAAGGGACAACACTGTTCCTTCCATCCTACCTGCAACTCACAATACTAGCCTCCAGGAGGCACATGAAATACCAAGCTACAGGAATAAGAAGCTTGATCTGGATTTATTGCCTTTTTGACTTGCTGTACAGGCTCTCTGCTATGCAGCAGAGATCTGTGGTTAAACTTGCAACTAATACATTTGCATATCCAAATGGTAAGAACTAGTAAGGTTTGTATTCAAATATTGACTCTGGAGGGTACTGTGAGACCTTAGAGGATCCACAGAAGTTCACAGTTGAGAAATAAATAATAACAAAACTACACAAGTACAACACAATATGATTTTAAAGTAGAGTAATTTTTTCTAATGTTAATTCTCTTTCATGATGGGAGAACATACAAGTTGAAAGAACTTGTTAGAGAGGGACCAAGAGTTTTTTCACTCTGCTTCCAAAGAAATATTACCATGTAAAACAAGTGCACTATGGCAAATTACAGTTTAAATTGCAAGATCTGCATGTCATAAGTAAAAAAAAAAATAAAAAAAAATCCATTATCACATTGCCTAAAGCATATTATTTTTACCTGTTAACCATGAAATCAGTAGACAGTTCTAGTTCAGAGACTGACAACACAAAGTAATTATAGAAAGCTGTTATCACCTGAAAGTAATTTCACAATGATTTTACGAGTTCCATGCATGCAAAGCTATAGCCAAATTAATACTCATAACATACAAATTCTCAGAACAGAGTTTCAATTCTGAAGAGCACATGGGAAAATAGAGTGTTTTCACAACAGGTGAAAGAACAAACACCTAAGGAAATTATAGCAATTAGTAAATCCATAAGTAAATAAAGGTAACTCCATAAATAAATGAAGCTTTCAAGAAAAGCCATAATCACTAAGGTTGATTAGAAGAGGAGCACATGAGAACTAGGACCAGAGATTGATCAAGAAAGACATGAATGCTACTTCCACATAATACACGTTTTTTCCACACAGCAGACAGGGAAAAGATCAACTACAGCATTCTGCACCACCATTAGTTTTGTCAGAGTACTACAGAAAAGGCAACTGTTCTTCTAATAGTCAGAACTTCTTCCAGGAGGTTTTTGATAGCACCCAGTAAAGTATTCAAAGGTAGGCAAAAAAAAACATACACAGAACAAAAACCTAAAACTCACCCAGCTACTGAAGGGCCATAGAGCACTCCCTCCCAGAAGGCAGTCTAGATCTGAAAGATTACCATTCAGTGTCTGACCCTTATATGAGTCCAGTAAGGCTCCACTGTGCATCCACCCCTTCCGGTCAAGTGGGGAGCACAGGTGCAAACAATCTGCCTGTGCTCCCTGGACCAGACACCCCCTTTCACCAAGTGCTCAATCATCAGTTCAAGCCCTGACCTAACAGCTCCCCTAGAGCATCTATTATGCTGTGCTATCAGCAAAAAGGAAATGACAGTTGTTTTGAGGACAGATTACAGAGATTTTTCTGAAGCAGAATACAGCTTAATTGTCTTTGACTTGCAAGTCAAGAATATGTGAATATTTGCAATTTTATTATTAATAATAATCTAATATTTGTTCAAAGATATTACTTGTTCTTTTTCAGTGACTTGGTAAATATAAAATTAAGATTTAGGGAATGTCTACAGGCATATAAGTAATGAATTTATCCTCAAGGCAATGCAATATAGTCAAAGAAATCTTCAACAAGAAAAGACTCAGCCAGTTTTTTAGATGTTAGAATGTTTTATCTTGCATGGTGAAATACAGTGTGTGATGATAACTCATATAGTACTTAAATGCCAATTGAAATTTTTTTTGGATGAATTTGGTTTAGATAAAGTCCAAGGTGCAGCACTTGTGTACTTCTGCCTTCAGTCATCATTCCTTATTTGGTTCCCAGTAACACACAGCTGAATGCTCTTGAGTGTAGATGTACAGTTATGGTGCCAAAGCAATGGGAAGCTTGATTTGTCTTTAGTTATAAGCACATGAAGGAATAGTGGAGGTAGTGGTGTTGTTTCCCTACACTAAGTGGTTGCAGCTGGAGTGAGGGGGAAAAGGAGGAGAATTTCTTGCTCACGTGCTCTTGCTTGATGAGGACAAAGTCAGGAACTAACAGCCTTGTGTGCTTTTGCCCTGAAAGGCAGCTTTTGCATGGAGTGGAATGTTCAGATACAATTCCTCAGATATGGGTATCTAAGATGACTGAAATATTTTCTATGAAGTTTAATATATTAAACCAATCAAGAGGATATTTAGCCATCTTGGAAAAAGTACACTGATTTCTTCAAAAGTGCAGATAAGAGTAGTCAAAAGGAGCATGCTTTAAGGATGATTAGCTGTCTAGGATCACTTTCCCCTTTTTCACTCCTAATTTGCTGTTTGCTTTTCCTCCTTTCTTCCTTTATGGAACTTTTTTGGAGAAATTCTAAACAAAGAGAACCTAGAGGAGAAGACATTTTATAATTGATTTCCACATAATTATTCACTATTGAAGTAGCAGTGTAATTATTTTCACCTTTGAAAAGCAAATACTGTGATGGATAACAAAGAATTCCTGTTAACAAGCTTGTCATTTCATTTCCGTGGTTCTTTCCTTTGGGAAAAAAAACAAAAACATAAAAACTTTATATTTTATTTCCCTTATCAGTTTTGGTTTTGAATACAGGCAACAAAATAATTGGTTCTGTTGTAGTTCTGGTGGAGGCTGTTTTCACTGATAAAATTGCCTTTAAGAAATAAACTTGCACTTCATTTTAGAATACATTTACATAAACTATATTCATATCTATATTGGGATTATTATACTTGTTAAAAATGTGTAGATATAGGAAATGTCTTGAAGATGTTTGGTGTCTTATGAACTTAAACTCAAGAAAGCCTTCAAGATACATATGATCTAGGATTTATTTATTTTTGCCACACGATTTTTTGAAATTTAAGAACTGATACACTAATTAAAAGGGAAATATCTCAGACTCTGCATTCCCCTCTTCCAGAACTGCAGGGTAGGCGTTCTTTCCTTGGCCTTGATAAGCACTGTTAATGATGACAGACTGTTACATGTGCTGGGTTAGCTTTTGACCTTAAATCTTCTGTGGGATAGTTTGCTTTTTTATCTTTTATTGGCTAATGGGAAAGCTGTGCTTTATTGCTTAATGGTAAAATATCTAGCACGCTAAGGTTAGCAAAAATATGTTTTACATTAGTAGATATTCTTTTGACCTTCTATTTTAGTTTACTCCTGACAAGTTGAGATTTCATGTTAACTTAATGTTATTATATTTGACAATTTATTTCTCATTCTAAAAGCATATGTCCAAATCTCTAAACAAAGTTCTGTACCTTCGTGTTCTCTCTGTAGGTAGGACAAGGAATCTGAAAGCTTCTTAAAAAGAGCATGGCCAGCAGGTCAAAGGAGATGATCCTCCCCCTCTGCTCTGCCCTGGTGAGGCCACATTTAGACTACTGTGTCCAGTTCTGGGCTCCCCAGTATAAGAATGACAGAGATCTCCTAGAAGGAGCCCAGTGCAGGGCCAAAGATGATGAAAGTCCTGGAGTGTCTCCTGCATGAGGAAAGGCTGAATAACCTGGGTCTGTTCAGCCTGGGAAAAAGAAAACTGAGAGGGGGATCTGATAAAAGTTTACAAATATCTAAAGGTCAGTGGTGTGTAGCAATTGGACAAAGAGTAGTGGCCTAAAACTTGAACAAAAGAAATTCCATACTAATATGCAGGAGAACTTTATGGTAAGGGTGACAGAACATTGGAACAGGATGCCTAGAGGGGTTGTGGAGTCTCCTTCTATGGAGTAAAATTAGTAAAATAATTTGTCAGTTTATTGAAAACTCTAGCTGATGAATCAGGGATTGAGGCATTATCTCAACTGTTCTACTTTTCTTTTTTCTTATTTTGCTCTCAGAAAAACTGGAGCCACAAGGACTTCAGTGGGACAAGAGCAACAACCCATCTGTTGCTGGTACTGAGGAGGAGGTATGAAGGGGAAAGAGTGTAATCCTTTGATAATTCTGGTTAAAGTTCTCATTTTTTCATACTTTTCCTTTTGTGCAGAGGGCTAGTAATGGTGTATATGAGGACTTGATGTCAGGCTGAGACAGCATCCCTACAATGCAAGCTTTGTAACTGCATTTAACCTGACCACCTCTACTACCTTTTGTTCTATAAGATACTGATTTATCTTCATGCTGAAAGCTTGGACAGTGGAGTTCAGCTGAATTGGAAGCACAATACTGTAAAGAGGAAGACTGCAATTTGAAGTATGAATGTCTCAGTGTTAAAAGGCCTCTAATACAGTTACTATGTAAGTGGAGTAAGGTTCACTACAATGTAGAAGATAGGCCATACAATTTTATATCACTTAAATCCACAATGAGAGACAAGTGAAGGTTCTGTTGTTGCTGGAGTGCGTACTTTTTATGGTGACTATTTCATATCACCTCTTGGTAAGAGTGAAAACATCGTCCAAATGTATATTTAAGAACAATTTATGTAGGTAATCTCTAAATGCATTGACTGTTTTTTTGTTGTTGTTTTTTTTTTTTAATTTAGACTTAAAAATTTGATGTATCTTTTTTGTTATGTTATTTCTAATTTTATGAATCAGATGAGGTTTACGGTGCTGTTTGTAAAGCATTTGTATTCTGTTCAGTGTGGAAAAGTTACTATCTGAAATAACATGCTTATCATTTTTTTGACATGCAAAGAACAGAGATAACCAACATTATAGCTTTGTCTATCGCTTTTCTTCTTATAAGACATTAGCATTCAGCTTTAGGTTTAGGCTCAGGATAGAAACTGAAGGAAAGGTACGTTTCTTCAGGCGTTTGTATTTTTTTCTCCTGTGACTATTAATTAATCCATAGCATGCTTTTACTGGATAGTTCATTAGTTTTGTGTGACAGAAATCAACAAAGACTTGCATTTTGCTCTCAATCTAGTTTGTATCACCTGCCTATTATTCCAAATAAACACATTTTGCATAGACTATGTTTGGTTATTTGTTATGTATAATTGAAAAGACTCTCATATAGTTCATTTGTTATTCTCAGCCATGCATAAATATCAAAACTTGGAGCAAAAATTTGAAAGTGTTTGCACTATTAAATTGATTTATTTTTTTACTTTATTTTTGCATCTATACTAATCTTCACAAGTGGCACTTGGACTCAGTAGGGAGTAAAAGAAAGAAAAAGAGATACTCAGTCATCCTGTGTCTGTGTTGTCCTCACTCCTCCTCTCTGTTTAAAATCTCTAGGTCCAGAGACAGAGGGTGGAGGCAGTGGACTTTGAGGCAGCTTGACTATCTATGTGTGTGTGTATAGATATATATCTATGGATATATATAGATATATATTAACACTGTATAGTATTGATAGTTGTATGGTGTGGTCAGTATGCACTATAGATGGGAAGCCATCCAGAGTCATAGGCATGTTCAAACAGTGGGCCCAGGTGAACCTTATGGGGTTCAACAAACCCAAGTGCTAAGTCTTGTGCCTGGTTTGTGGGAACTTTGATTATCAATACAAGGAGGATGGAGGATGAAAGGACTGAACATAGCCCCATTGAAAAAGACTAGAGGGTTCTGGTGGATGGGAAGCTATATACGAGCCTGCAATGTGCCCTCGCAGCCCAGAAAGCCAACAGTATCCTGTGCTACATCAAAAGAAACATGGCCAGCAGGTTGAGAGAGCTGATCCTGCCCCTCTACCTTGCACTGGTGAGACTTCACCTGGAGTACTGCATCCAGATGTGGAGTCTTCAGTACAGGAGATGCACAGACCTGTTTGACCACATCCAGAGGAGGGCCTTAGAAATGATCCAAGGGATGGAACACTTCTACAGTGACAGGTTGAGAGAGCTGGGGCTGTTCAGCCTGGAGAAGAGAAAGATCCAGGGATATCTGATGGTGGCCTTTCAGTATCTTAAGAGAAGCTGTAAGAAAGAAAAGGACAGACTCTTTAACAGACTGTTGTTATAAGACAAGGGGAAATGGTTTCAAACCAAAAGAGGAGGGATTTAGACTGGACATAAGGGAAAAGTCTTTTATTATAAGGGTGTTGAGGCACTAGAACAAGTTGCTCAGAGAAGAAGCGGATGCCATGTCCTTGGAGACTTTCAAGGCTGGGCTGGATGGGGCTTTGAACAACCTGATCTGGGTGTAGGTGTCCCTGTTCATTGCAGGGTAGTTGGACTAGATGACCTTTAAAGGTCCCTTCCAACAATTCTATGATTCTCTGATGAAAACAAATCCAATAATGAATAGTTTTGCAAGACAAAGCTTCATCAAAAGATGAAGGTGATAGAAGAATAGAAAGCAAATTAAGAAGCAGACATTATCTTGGTGTCTACTGCTGCAGTGTCTGAGCATATAATCATTTTCAATGTGTTTATCTGCACAGTACCCTTGAGGTAAAAAAAAAAAAAAAAAAGTCTTCTTTTTCAATAGATGCAAATGGGTGAGTCATGGAAAAGCCAGTGAAATAATTCCCCCAGTCCCCCTGAGCTTGTTTTAGCCCAGCTATTAGTATTAACATTGCTGCTGTGAACAGCAAAGGCTGCACAGACTGTGCTAGAAAGTGGGCACACAGGTGCATCTGAGCCCTTAGACCACCTGTAATCTGCTGTTCTCTTTTCAAGACAGCTTGCATCACATAGCACCAGCTTCAATACTGACTCCCCCTGGTCTGCTGGCAAACCCTGTGGGCCTGATGCTCTGCTAAGGCAGAGCACAGCAGCAGAATTTCTTTCTAGAGCTGATTTTGTCTTCTTTGCTGCCAGGGTCTATAGTGGAGCACTGAAGGAAGGAGACAGGCAGATGATACAGAAATTTTCAGTGCTTTTTCTCAGGCAGAGATCAGTCACTAAGGTGATCAGAACTAAGACGATGGAGAAGGATCTAGAAAGCAAGACCTATGGGGAACAGCCGAGCTCCCTGTGTTTGCTCAGCACAGAGCAGAGGAGCTGATGGAGGCCTGATGGCGGTTGCAGCTCCTCACAGGGAATGGAGGGGCAGAGCTGAGCTCTGCTCTGTGTGACAGCGACAGGGCCCGAGGGAACAGCATGGAGCTGTGCCAGGGGAGAGGCAGCTGGGGGTTGGGGACAGGTGCTGCACCAGGGTGCAGTTGGGCCCTGTAACAGGCTCACCAGAGCAGTGGGCACAACCTCATGCTTTCAGAGTTCAAGCAGCATCTGGACAGTGCTCTTAGACATATGATCTGATTTTTAGGTAGTCCTTTGTGGAGCCAGGAGTTGGACTTGATGATCCTTGTGGATCCCTTCCACCTTGGGATATTCTATGATTCTGTGTATATAGGTACAGTAAGATCAGGTCAGAACAAAGGTCCAGTCAACTCAGTGGTCTTACAGTTAGAAGGCACTTTTCTTTGATATGATTTGGTGGCATTGGGGTTGCTTGCATTTAAATGCAAGATTGTCAAGGTTTTAGTGAATGTTATTGTTTATGGTCTCTCGTCAGGGCTTGAAACTCCATTCTAAATGTAATTAAAAACAACAAAAGCAGCAAAGATTAGAACAATGAATATTCATATTTTAATCTTCCTCGGTAACAAATAAAGAGTTATCAATACTAAAACAATTCATAGGTGAAACATGGAAAAAATTTCCTGATGTCTACAGAAGTTTATCTATTTAAAAATGACAGAGGCTAGTGAAGATTCTGTAACAGCAATGATCCTTGCATTTGGTAAGAAGGTATCAAAGAATGAACTTGGTCACAGAAATCTCTGTGGCTCCTTTTAATGTAACTTGTGGGGTACTAGGCAGATTGTAAGGAAAAACTGCTCTGAAAGACCTGGGTTGAAGCCTGCTCCAGCCAAACTCCATACGTGCAGATACCTCACAGATTTTCCAGAAACAACCTTAGTTTTAAGCCAAACTTCCTGAATTTTCAATGAATCTGGGAGACAGGTTTTGGAGACAGTCCTCCAAGGAGGATTTGGTCATACTCATTCTCTAAGATAACATAACATAACTAACAGGTTTCCTGCACACAAAACCAGGATAGTTCCTGATCCAAAGGGGAGATCAGGTCATTCTCATCCTCCCTCTCTTCCAGCAATAGGTCGTACAATCTAAGAGAACACAAGAGCTCTTGGGGCTTTTTGTATGATTTCTTCATTGCGATACAGTTTGTTGGTAGTGTGAACACAAAATGTGTCTGTGAGATGGGTCTGCCATAGAAACCATCTAGCTAAGGAGGCATTAGCACAGTTTTGACTCATTTTAAAGTAGTTGACTTGAACTCACCTTTCAGAAATTTAGAAAAAAATTTTCTCCATCAGTATTATTATATTCAGATATTGAAGTTGAAACAGTTTAAATTACTCTCAATTAAAAAAAAAAAAAAAAAAGAAAAGAAAAAGAAAAAAAAAAGAGTTGTTGGACTCAATGGTATTTGTGGATCCCTTACAACTGAGTGTACTCTGTGATTCAATGATTCATCTGATCACACTGATCTGAGATCAAATGGAGAATTCCTTCACATTGACTGTAATCCTTCATCTCTGAGATTTTGTATTAAAGCAGTGAAAACATTAAAAATATTAAAATTAAAGACTATTGCCTTCATCATTTTTTTCAGAAGATGTTTTTCATCAGCAAGCTTTGCACACTTTAGCCTTTTGTCTTACCCTGTTATAGTTCAGGGCCATTAAGCAGCTATTTTTTCTCTAAACAGACATAGAAACAGCCAGCTTTTTATTCTGAGAGAAGGTGCATAATTACATTAAGGCTGAAAAGACAGAGTAGTTCAGAAAGGGAGAGAAAATAAAAGATTTGACACATCCAGTGCACAGACTATGAAAATTATTTCTATTTAGAGGTTTTAAAAATAATGTAGTCATACCAATTTGCTTGTGGAATATAAGGCTAATGAGAGATATTTCAAAATATGGCAATTATAAGCAATCTGTAATTAATCAAAATGTTATTTAAGTCTGAACTTTGAAATCATTTTAATTATCACCTTTTTGGATAATGATGCATTGAAAAGGAGAGTGACTGCATTTTACTATCTGTGAGAGATTCAAATGCAAATACTTATGTGCAGCTGCAAACACATCTGTGTACTGGAGTCTTGCGAACAACTGGATTCAAAGGAGCTATTTTATTTTCCCACTAAGAGCCATCTGTGCTAAATGGGGAAATACAGGAAGCTCACCAAGGAAAAGCTAGAAGAGAGAAGTGAAATAGCCAGTCATTATGTTAACAATACGAAATGTCTTAAAAAATAATTCTGTAGATTATGCACATTTTCTTTTCTATTTATAAACTCAGTATGTGATAGCAGCATTGCAAAGGGCATGATCTTGCATTCAGAATATTGAACAAGTTCAAAAGCTTTCATGGATCTTTTAAATAAGAACTTCCATTGGCAAATGCTAAGCCATCATGAATTTTAAACTGAAAAATAGGGAGGTAAATCATGTCACACCTGCAGGTTATCTGCCAGGAATATTTAGAGTCTTGCACAAAATAAACTTTGCATATTCAGAACATGTACTGTCACTGGATTACTTACTAGCACTGCTTCAGGGCTTGCTCAAAAAGAATACATCCAGTTTGCAAGTATGATTGTTTGGAAATTTGATCCATAATACTATGCATGAGAATTTATCTCTAAGCTGTGTGTCAAATATTTGCCAAAATATGCAATTTCTAAAGATATGGGCAAAATATTTTTAACTTTGCCTTACCTAGAAAGAGTTAAGCCCATTAGCACAATGTAACAACAGATGCTTCTTCATTCATTCATTCTACAAGTGAGACAGGGAAGAGGTGCTCTGAACGCAAACTGCAGGAATCCAATTCAAAAGCTTCAAAACAGGATTTTTTAATATCTGACCAAGGCACAAATGCTGAAAGTTCAACAAATATTGGATCTACGACAATTAATGCATAGGGGGTCTAAACCATGTATTGTGTAGAGTGAATGGCCATTGAAAGCCAAATTAACTACTAGCTATTGTTCCAACCAGTGTTAGCCATAAACACCATATTCATGCAGGTATTTAGCTACTGATTTCAGCAGGACTAAGAACCTGGAGTCATCCCACTCAACACAGAGGAGAGTGCATTTTCAGAGTGCAGTGTAGGCGTGAGTATTTCTCCAAGAGCTATTGCCTGTGCAACATGCAGAACTAGTAAGTTATTGCTCGGCAGCAGTCACCTCTAGGAGCCATCTACACTTCACAGTATTTTAAAAATGTTTTCCAAGCTTGCTGAGAACTTTTTAATAGGATTTAGAACAGATACCTTGCAGGTGGTCTCATCCTGAGATGAATGTGATGGATTTTCTCAGGGAAATTCTACTGGTATGGAAATTCTACTGGTATAGAAATTCTGACTATTTTTTTTTTTCTCCTCCTCAAGTACAGGAAACAGGTGAGTTCACATAGGCAGAATTTGATGCACAGGGCCCTTTATGTGAAATAAGTGTACTTCATTTGACTACTTCTACTAATGTAGTCAGTTTTACTTGTTTTACTATGGTTATTTTTAGGAAAATACAACTACTCTAATCATTCCATAAATCTCCATTTTTAGGTAAAAGCTAAAAAATCATGTTAATATTTATTTTACAAATATTTTAGGTATTTCTGGTGAGATATTTCCAATACCAGTTTATGGGGTTTTTGTTTGTTTGTATATTTGTTACCTATCTAGTAAAAGACCTTTGAAGGAAGGTGAAGGAAAGGACTCTTTTCATGTTCTGTTGATGTCTACTTTTCCAAAGATCACAGTTCCCCAAGAGAATCACAGAATTATGGTTGGAAAAGATCACTAAGATCATCTAGCCAAGCCATCAGCCTATCACCACCACACCCACTAACCCATGTCCCCCATTGCCACACATAGTTTACAAGTATGCGATAATTTTCAACTTTTGGGTTGTTACCTTAGATGAACTTTCTTATGCTATTTTTTTACACTGAGTGTCTTTGACTTAGCCTGCTTTTCAAGATACTTGGTAGCATTTGTGCACAGTGGAGAGACTGGATTGTAACTGAGTTAAACAGTGACACACGATAACTTTGTTCCGTCACAAACTGAGATACATAACTGAAGCAGCTGGTGTGTGAAATGGGAAATTTTTATATTTATTTATTTATTTATTTATTTAAGCATTCTGGTACTTAAGCATTTCTACTGCAATGATCTACTTCCTATCCTTGCTCTATTAATTTACAAGACAAAGTGACAGTACTTCTAATGTACTATATGTGCTATATGTGCAAATTCAGGGAGGTTCAGCAAGAAAAGATGATTGCATTTCACACACTAGTTGTTCCCATACAGATCTACAAAGCTGGGGAAGTTTTCTGAGATGCAGCAAATGTGAACAACTAATTACCACACAGGAGTGGTTACTGATAATACGTTTTCTTCCTCCTCCACTACACTCCTGCTCTTTGCAATCAGAGTTTTGTTACAGATGTCAGTGTCTGTGCTGGACTGTACCTTTGAATTGCAGCATTTATTTAACCAGACTCTAGTGTCTAAATAGATATATGTGTTGATTAAAGAAACAAGCCCTTTGAGTATCTTCTGTTGTTGCAATGTGAGTCACACAGAAACTATGAGTATACAGTGCTTCAGATAATATGGATGGAGGAAACATGCACATGCATTGCACTGAATACAACTTTTTATTTTGTTGACAACCCTTTTAGCATCCAATTTTTCCTTTAGAATCTGAACACCACAGTGACTTGACCTCCTGTACTGTGTTGTATCTGGCACGTAAGATATGACTACGAGAAGAAACCAGCTCTTCTGTCTGTGTTTGGAGCTTACTAACTGAAAGCAATAGGGATGTTTTAGCTGGGTGCAGGATCTGAGCTGAAAGGCTCAGTCTGCAGCTGATCTGAAGCTGTCTGGATGGTAGAATAGGCGCAACTTGCCTGTTTCTGTCTGCAAGAGGCTATGCAGACATATTCACTGTAATCCTTGCATCAAGATCCACTCCTCCTTGTTAGGTTAAAACTTCTGTTTTGGAAAGATGTCTGGGCTCAATTAAAAAACAAACAACACAAATACATGTCTTAGAGTGATGGAGATTTACTTGTTCTTTTCCAGTTTTATAGCTTATAAATTGTCAATGGTTTTACAGCTGGTTTGGCCCGGTTCTGTGACTCAGATGTGGAATACCAGTAACCAAAAATCATAAAACCATGACATAAACATGCAGTTATACACATAGCAGAATCCTGCTGTGATCAAGGAATGAAAGTCAGAGCTGTGAAGCACAAGTGAAATCAAAGTAGAATGAGCAAGCAGAGAGCTGTGTCATCTTCTATGTGCTTATCTCACATTTGGAAACCTGTCTCCCTGTCTTTAACTTATGGTGATCTGACTGCCTTTAAAAAGTACCACAGGCTTTGTATATAGAATTTTTTTTAAAAGTGTGATTTTGGTAAATCATCCTTTTTTTCCTACTCTCAGATCTGTTAGTCAAGATACTTTGCAACAACCATTGTAAACACATGTAAATAATTCAATATGAAGAAAAAATGATTTGTGGCAGTGTTACAATAGTTGTGTGAAAAATTCCTCCAGCAAATTAATATAATTAGATAATTATTGACTTCCTCATTTGCATAATTCCTCGATAATTTGCCCTCATGCTGAATTCATTCAGTATTGTATCATGGAAGCGACAGATTATTAATCTCTTCTTAAAACTCCTAGGGCCTTTCACAGATATCTTTTGTGAACTTCACTGTATTAATGCTAGAATAATCACCTCTGACTTGCACTGGCAGTTGTTTTTGTTGTCTCAAGTAAAACTAAAGAAAATAATCATAAAATAGGGATGACCTAATCTATTACCTGATGTCAGGACAGGAACATCTACATCTATTCTATTTTACACAGATGTTTTTCTAACCCTTTATAAAAAAAGTTTGTTTATGGATATGTCCCAGCTTTCTTAGACCATCAGTCAGAGTTGCTTTTCACTTTTGCTATGAGAAAGTGGTTCCTCAAATGTATGTTAATATGGTAATTGGCGTGAGTTTTTTTGCCATACAATATTTTTTGTAACACTGGATGCCAGACATTGTTTCTAGTCATTCTACTTTTGCAAACCTATTCATTCAATGTTTCTGGAATATGGAAGGTGGAAGGTGTGCTCCTCTGAAATCACAGCGATTTTTGTACATATTTTATTTAGCTGAAAGCATAAAATTGACCTCTCACCACTCATGGGCAGCAATCTGTCCTGCCAGCTGATTTTGAATGTCAAAAACCAGGTTACTTTGGAGTTTATTTATCATAGAATACCCCGAGTTAGAAGGGACCCACAAGGATCATCAAGTTACTTTTCTCC
The DNA here is from genome assembly GCF_039878825.1 of Excalfactoria chinensis. Taxonomy (NCBI): domain Eukaryota; kingdom Metazoa; phylum Chordata; class Aves; order Galliformes; family Phasianidae; genus Excalfactoria; species Excalfactoria chinensis. The sequence goes on from NC_092826.1 coordinate 50,689,240, forward strand.
CTGCGTTTTTCCCCATGATGTGATGTTGGCTCCCATACATATTTCCCCAGTCTACATAGTAGGAGCTCAGAAATCTCCAGAACTAGGCAATACTTAATTCTGAGAATAATGGTGTTGTCTGAACTGTGATGTGGTAAGAAGAACCCTTGAAAGAGCGACAGATGGCATATAATTTATCTGCCACTTGATATTGCAAAGGATTAATTTGAACCTACTAATTTCAGAGTTTGTGAATGAACTTGTATCTGTAATAAGTTTATATCAGGTCTAAGAGAAAAGGAATAGTGTTTTGTCTCCTACCTGGTAATGTGATTTGATGATAAAAGCAAATGGCTATGATTGCTAAGTGTGCCAGAGTGAATTACATCCTGTCTTGTATGAGCCTTGCTTAAGAGTTTCATGGATTGCTGGTTTTATTTTATTTTTGACTATTTATAAAGTATGAAATAACTATTGCCATATTTAGTAGGGTTCCTGTGGAGCTGGAACCACAAAACAACCATTATCCATTTATAATCTACATTTCAAAGTAAACTAATTAATGATGATGCAAAATTCACAGGAGAGCATCCTTGAAACACTTGAAAACCATAATTTATGTGATAAGGTTAAAAAATATCATGGTACTCTAACTAGTAACTTCTTCATAAAGAAGAGATGCTTGTCCATAGTTTTTGTAAAGAAAACAGAAATCCCTTATCTCCACTTATGCTTCAGTCAAACAGCAGAAGAGAGGTTTTAATGTTAAATTACAATGCATGAAAACTTATTAAATATTTGGGTCAGGGTTTATGGACTCCTAAACAGCACAATAAGCTACTGGGGCAATTTGTAGGTTATTCAAATCAAAACAAATAAGATTTTGATCACTAGGTTAGATCCATAATTCAAAATCAGAATGAATAATAACAGCAAATGCTTGGAGCACAATTATTAGTTATTATTAGAATGGAGATGGTACTATTCTTGGACACGGTGGAATAGTGGCACAGAGGTCTGATCTTTGTTCCAAAGAAACATGTGTTTTAAGGGAAAAAATATATATATATATAATTAAATGCCAAAAGAAAGAAAGAGACTGAAGAAAAACAGAAGGGAAGCCAATACATCTTTCTTTCCCTTTTCCAAATACACAGTGATTGAATTGGGGAATAATTTTCCCTTGGAGGCACCACTGATTGCTGAAGTGCTGTTCATATGTGTAAGCAGCTCTCCTGTATCATGCCTAAGAAACGTATGGCTTAGTTGTGCCTGTCATTTCTCATGAACTTTGCTGCTGGTTAACTAACTGTTAACTACTGCTCCTCTGGTTGCTGAAGATGCTGAGCCATTTTCACTGCACTGTAGTCTGGTCCAGGCAGCATGTATACAAGACTGTACTAAATTTAATCACACTGGGAGGATCCTGCCTCTAAAAACCTTACAATAATTTCTAAATACATTGTTAATTCTATAAATTGCTGATTAAATGCTTGTAGGAGTTGCAATTGCCTGGCCAGAAATGTCAGACTAAGCAAGACCTTTCAATATGATTGATAATGTACTGTTTTGGCTTTTATTTTATGTAACAGTGTTATCTATTCAACACCTCAGGTAAAAAAAAGAAAATAGAAAGAAAGAAAAAAAAAAAAAAAGAAAAAGAAGGGAAAAGTGCAAAGAGAATAAATTAATATGCTATCTCAAATCCCTCGATGCCTTTTCCCTTCCCCTAGGAAAAAATCTGAGCTTTTATATCACTGCTTTTATTATAAGGCGTAGCTAGTTGTCATTCTCCAGTTGTTCTCAGCTTGAGGAGGTAGAAGCTGTCAATCAAGCTGATATATTTTTTCTTTGAGACCTGTTAGCCTGCTTCAAGTTTGAAAGACAACTTTATGTTTCATTTATTCTCCTACCAGGCAAAGGTAGTTGTAAGAGAGGGAAACCATGTTTGTTAGACAGTGGCTCCCATGCCTTGTATTTTTGAAGATATTCCTGGTGAGCAATCATTAGCAATAAGCCAGCAGCATGTAACCTAGTGCTATGAAGCATTAATTCTACTGATACCTCTTATCAGACCACCCCTTAAAATATAAGATAACCCAGGTTTGTCAAGAGTCAGAATAAATCTCAAGCCTGAGGAAAGAGAAAACTGAAATAAGTTGCCTAGACAGAGGTGCCTAGTGTTATTCTGGGCAATGGTGTAAGGTATCTACCAACTCCATGTGCATGTCAGTTTACCTGATTGGGTCTCAGATGACAGCAAACAGACATGCTTAGGCAGATGATGCCTGCCCTGAAGCTCTTAAGTCCACTCAACAAGATCAAAAATCTTCCTTAAAGGAGATGAAGCTCACCTATGGTGAGTACACAAATAGAAAGTCTTCCTGTCTCCTTCTGCAATTCTGGCTGGGTTGCCTCTTGGTAAGGTTAGCACACCTCTTATTCCTGCTTTCACTGCATGCTGAGTCAATGTACTGCATTTAAAGATACTCAGTATTCTGCTATGACTGGCCTAGTCCAACACCTCTGTTCTTGCTGGTTTAACAGCTGAGAATTGGACCCTGCTGTTTTTATACCTGAGATAACTTGAGGTGGCATTTCTGACCAGAAGATCCTGCTGCATAGGTAATAACAGAATGACTTGAGAAAAGCCTAGTACAGAAATACAGTCCCAACAATGTGAGTGAATTGATGAGTGTTGCTAAAAGAGAGCAGCGCTTTTAGGTCTTACATGTAAGCAAACGGAAGATATTTTTCATTTACTAACACTTTTTTTTTTTTTTTTTTTCTGCAAAAGTCTTAAAGATCATTTGAGTCTTCTCAGTTATGTGATATTGCTTGTAACAATCATTTTGAAAATTAAAATTGATGAGCTTATGCATGGCAACCAGTAAATCCATAGCAGGACTCTCTGTAGCAACGATGTTTTCAGCACACTGAACACCCTCTTCCTCTTTGTGAGCCTGGTATTTTTAAGGAATTCAATATAATGAAATTCAGTGTGAGACCTTGCAGAAGGGGGTTTAAAAACTCTCCAAGACAACTTTGCACCCCTACACTCTCACCTCTGCATGCTGGCTGGGCCTTTTTCATTCATGCTTAGTTCATAAACACCTTAACATTGCTATAACCAATCACATCAGGAGGTTGTAAGACAGAGTAGAAGCAGAGAGAGAATGCATAAGGATAAAGATTACATTTTCTTAGCCAGAAGCCAGAGTAGCACCCTTAACAATGAATTTACTTAATTACCACATTTACAGAAGCTTTACTGTTGACTCACTTTCAGGTACTGATTTGTCTGAAATGACGGTAGCACTGCATGCATGTTTGGCTGCCTGCCTATGTGGGGGCAAAGTAATATCTGGCAGCCCGAACTAACCTCTAGCCCCACCTTAATGCCTTTCTGTGCATTTGACTGGTCTGATGCTCCTCTGCTGTTCCAATGCTGTCAGAAAACAACATGACAATTAAATTCTTTTTGCCACTTTAGGGAGGTGACTGTGCTGAGCAAAATGCCCACCCTGTTTCAGAGCCAGTGCAGTGTGAGGAGACGAATGGGCCTCACATCTGGCCATGAGAGTGGGGGGGGATGAAGTACAAGATAGAGGGCCCTTATGTTCTATTTAAGAACTCAACTTGGAACTTACCTATGATTTCTGTTCACTTGTTTTATGCACTGGAGTTATTATAGATTTAATAGAGGAGCTGCTTGTACTTATTTAAGAAACAACATACAAATGACTTCAACAAAAATGAAGAAGACTAAAGTACCCAACAAGTTCTTTACTTCAGTCTTCAGTGGCAGTCATTCTTCCCATGCTTCTCAAGTTCCTGAACTTCTTGGCAGGGTTCAAGGAGCAATCTCTCTCCCACTGTAAGAGCTGAACTTGCCAGAGATTGCTTCATGAGACTGAATGTGTACAAGTCTATGGGGTGGATGATATGCATCATCTCTGGGCAGCCTGATCTAGTGCTGGCAACCCTGCCCATGGCAAGGTAGTTAAAACTCAATGATCTTTAAGGTCCCTTCCAATCTAAGCCATTCCACAAGATAATCAAATTACCTAACATTGCTTTTCAGGTATAAATTGAGTCTTAAAAGGATAATTTCCCTCTGAGGGATTTTCACATAGCTATACTAGCAAAACTTTGTAGTTTAGATTGGCTTGACTCAAATGAATAATGCCTTATTCAATCAGAAATCTTGTGGAGCAGAGCATGAGCAAATTTTACACACAGTACAGCAATTAGAATATTATCTTACTCTTTGAGAAGTGCAGACTGTTCTGATTAATATTGAATCAAACATAATCATTGAACACTGCTGTTCTGCTCAGTAACGTAAAACGAACACATCCTTTCTATAGAATGATTCTCTGTGATTTAAACTGAGCAATCTGCGTCACATTAACACTCTCTGCAGGACTTGACTAAAATTACATCTACAGCTGAACTGATTTCACACATAGAAGAAGTCTGTCATTATTTAAAACAAAACAAATAGGCACCAAAATAAGGACAATGAAAGGATCCCCTAGAGAGCTGATTCTATTCTGTACTTTTCTGACAGAAATAGAAATGAGCATCTTTGATGGGATACATTTTTGGGTATATTCTCTTTAGATAGGACTGTCTGGAAATTCTATTTATCTTTTCTCTGTATGTTTCTCATTGATGTAGCTAGAAATGTTATACTAGCAGGAGAAGAAACCGGAATGTAATTCTGGGATTTTTATCTTTCCAGCAAATTAAATAGGTGAATAGTATTTCACAAAGACTTAGGTCTTTAGAGAAACTCTTTCTCATTTATATTGCAGATTTCCAACACTGACATAAGTAACAATTGCCCAAGTACAGCTGCTGGTAAAATAAATGCAAGTGTGTAATTGGGTTATCTAGATTTACCCGTGATAGAGGCTGCTGCCCCTAGAAGAAATGAACAAAAACAATGGCAGCAATCTAAGGAAAGAACTTATTTTACTAAATACGACTAATATTGGAATACAAGGTGACACAATATGATACAATATAACTACAACTACTAAATCAAACAAGGCAGAGAAAAAGAAAGAGAGAAAAAGAGTCCCGGAGAACCGGGGGCCTGAAAATCTGAAATCTCTAGGCGACAGGCTGGAACGTTGCTGATAGAGACGGCAGGGATGGAGCGCTCCAAAGCGATAGACAGAGCGAAAAGAAGGACGTTCCAGCCTGGGAGCGAGATTATATGTGTGTCCTCCTCCTCTGGTGATTCGTCTCTGGCCGCGTTGTCCCCTGGGATATGTAGTTTCCTCCAAGAGCTGAGTACTCGGGATGCTGCCATTCCACAGATCTGGAGCATGAACCTTGCACATTTCCACATACCCTCTGTTACACTTCCACATACCCTCTGTTACACTTCCACATACCCTCTATTACACTTCCACATACCCTCTGTTACACTTTCTTATACCACCAAAACAGTTTACCACTATTTGTACCCTCAGTTAATGATTCATACCGCACATGATGTCATGATGTAGAATATTGACAGCACAAAACCATGACAAAGTGGTGGAGATAAAAACTACAGAATCTGATTATTATTATTATTACTATTATTATTATCATAAAAATAAAGGAATCATGATCAGTTGCTTAGTCTCAGTGGAACATAGGAACACCTGCAAGGTCAAACAAATCCTTATAGAGTGTCCAAGTTGCCTATGCCAAGAGTGCTGATGTTATCCCTGCAGTGAGGGAAGTAGTGTGCAGTGCCACTTCTTTATCTTCAGCTTGTTTTTGCAGCATTGTGAGTCTGCTGAGAAACTGTAGGCTTATGAAGTCTTTGCCACCTAGCATTTGCAATGAATTGTTATCCTACAGGTAGCTGAAAACCAGTTTTTCACTTGGGCCCAGCAAAGTCACATGCAGTGAAACCAAATGGAAATATTTCTCTCTCTCTCTTTCTCTCTCTTGTCGACAAACACATCAGCCCTGAAGAGCTTTTTGTCAACAAGGGTGTTGACATGTTGACATGATGTAAATATGCTACTGAAATTATCTGCAAGTACTACCTCACAGCTTGTGGCTGGGAGGCTGTTCACAGAATTAAATGAAATGATACATCTTCTTCTGTAAAAAAGAAAAAGAAAAAATAGTTGCATCCTACAAGATTTTGCTTCAGGAAATAGCAGTTCTCTGGGATGTTGCTTCATGTGTTCTAAGAGATGCTTTACATTTTTATTGTGATTAACTTCAGAATAAACTGAAGAAATTCATCTGTTCAAAGAAAGATTCTGTGATCTACCTGACCTGTAATGAAACTGTACAGATGCAAATGTTTTTTTTCAGGACCACAAAGTACACCTGTATGTATAGAGTATCAGCCAAGCCAAATATTTCCAGCCTCTCTGGGATTTCTGTGAATGATTTTCTCCAAACAGCTTCTTGCTATTTCAGTTATATGATAAAATTTATATAAGTACATAGCCAGTTTTACTGACTCCTATGTTTTACATGATGCATATTTTGATTGCATAAATATAAGTGTACATAGCACTTCCTTCCTTCCTTCCTTCCTTCCTTCCTTCCTTCCTTCCTTCCTTCCTTCCTTCCTTCCTTCCTTCCTTCCTTCCTTCCTTCCTTCCTTCCTTCCTTCCTTCCTTCCTTCCTTCCTTCCTTCCTTCCTTCCTTCCTTCCTTCCTTCCTTCCTTCCTTCCTTCCTTCCTTCCTTCCTTCCTTCCTTCCTTCCTTCCTTCCTTCCTTCCTTCCTTCCTTCCTTCCTTCCTTCCTTCCTTCCTTCCTTCTTCCTTCCTTCCTTCCTTCCTTTTTCTTTTTCTTTTTTTTTTTTAAGAAAATACCGTAGCAGCCAGCAAATCTAAATAACAGTGCAGAAACAGATGTTGGAAACAAGACCATTTTTACTCTTTAACCAAAAATTAAATCAGAGACACAGTTTTGCTTCCTTTGTTTATTCATTTTTGCATTGCCCAGTGCTTCTGCTCCTGTCGACACTGAATGAATTTGCATTGGGATTGACTTGGTCACCTTGGGATGACCAAGCTCTTCTCCAGTGAATTCACCACTTCAGCACTCTGTTTTGCTCCAAACATTTTGCTAACTATTTTTCTCTGTTATTTTTCTCCAAGCTCCTTATAACATCGCCTCCTCCTCCTTCTGCTCATGATAAGAGAAAGATTTATATACATATCTGCTGCAACCAATATTGGCATGTAGAAGAAAATCAAATTTTACATGACAGTAGCTTGGTGATACTACTCACACTCTGATAACACAATTAGACCTGCAGATAACCCTGAAGATTAAGACTGTCTAGCTACTTTGCTGCAACTAACACTCCATGATATTGCTTATCATATTCTCTGCTTCTTTCTGCTTTCTTTCTTTGCTTCAGCTACATGTCAAGAATTTAGTTGCAAATTAAAGGATTAAAGATAAGGTGCATTATCTTTCACCACTATACTCTATTTTTCTAGAATAATTTATATGGAAATTTATGAGCAATTTGTATTTTCTTATTCTGAAAAAGATGCAAACTTTAGATCTGATTTCAACAGAAGTAGAGATATAGCATTAAGGAAGATAAGGAAAAAGAATCACATATTGTGGTAAATCACACTTCTTTTGTCCCAAGGCTGCTCAGTGCTTACTATGAGTAAGTGGTGTGGCTCTGAATGAATCCAGAAGCTGCATCTTTTTCCATACCATCAAGTACAGATATGCAGACATTAAAAGTAGATATATGAAAGAGGAAACAGGGAAAATGAACAGAGAGATTGTGGAATTAATGTTAGAGAGATAGTGAAGATCAGAACCAAGAAATTTTGGATAATTCTGCTGTGCAATGTGGCAGCTTTGATTTCCATAGAGGAAATGGTAGCAGCAGATAATTTTGTTCTTGTGGTTCTTACTATGAGTCTGGAGCACTGTCTTTTTACAAAGTACCTGGCTGTCCTCTTCTTGTAGAAGTGCTATGGGCAATCCACATCATCCTTCTTGAATCTTCTCTTGTACTTTTCGGGTGATATACGACCATCCCTCAGAACTGCTCTTCTGGGCACAACTATCCAATCTGATAGCAACAAAACTTTGTTTTGCCCTGCCCTCCCCCCCACAAGAATGACATCGAGGCTCTGAAGTGAGTCTAGAGAAAGACCTGGAAGCTGGTGAGGGGTCTGGGATTCAAGTTTTATGTCTTAAGGGAACTGGAGACTCTCTGGAGAAGAGGAGTCTCAGGGGAGATATTATAGCTCTCTACAGTGACCTGAAATGAGGTTGTAGTGAGGTGGATCAGACTCTTCTCCCGCGTAACTAGGTCTAGAGGGAATGGCCTCAAGTTGCACCAGGGAAAGTTCAGGTTGAATATTAGGAAAAAATTCTTCTCCAAAAGAGTGATGAGGTGCTGGACCAGGCTGCACAGGGGGGTGTTTGAGTCACTGTCCCTGGAGGTGTTAAAGAAACATTTAGATGTGGTACTAAGGGACGTGGTTTAGTGTGAAAATATTGGTGGTAGGTGGACAGTTGACCTGGATGATCTTGGAGGCCTTCTTCAACCTTGGTGATTCTATCATTCTATGATTTTAATATTCATCCCTTTTCCTCAGTGTCAAGCTTTCCCTGAACATATGTGATGTTTTAAGAGACACTTTTTATGTGCCTAGAAATTACACCTCTTAATGAAGAGCCTTGTGTTTTTAGACTGTGTCTTTTCTACGTAATATATTATCTGTAGTTATTTAGAGAATTTTTTTTTCTATGAAGACCTGATCCATTATCAACTCTACACGAGTTTCTGTTAATAACAGTGTTTGTACTTATGCAGCCTGGATTAAAACCCACTGCAACAGCCAAAAAGATCCTTTGATCTCTTGATGTGGGAAGATTGTTGAGATTGTTTTTCTTTATGACTGTGGATTCTCTCTTGGGCTTCTGGAAATATGAGATATTCTTGGATTTTTGTTGTCTGAGAAATAAAGTGAAAAAGACTTCTTTCAGTGTCACAGGTCTCTTACATATTATTTGTGACTATAAGCCACTTAGCCCTGGTTCTACTAAGAAGCTGGATGGATATGGGGTGATTGCTCCTTTCTCACTTCAGTAACAAAAGGCTTGATTTTATGACATTTCCCTTTCAGAACATAATAAAACACCACAAAAATAAATGCAGGTATATGAATTGAGATTATAATGAAGAAATTTACAGTTTCTTATCACCGACAGAGTGGGAGTTACTAATCACATAATGTAAGTGCAGAAAATAGGTGCTAAATTGAAAACTCTGAGTGACAGAAGACAATAGTCTGTCTAAGGCAGTTTTAAACTAGCTTCTTAGATACTCCCACAATGCAAATAACCTTAGTATCTTATCTTCATGGCATTCACAAGAGGAATGTATTGTGAAAGTCTGTATGGGATTTAAGTAGAATTTAGCCTAATCCCAGTTATCTTTTGCCAGGTATTCTCATTTGTCTTCTCTGCAGCGCACCTGGTACTTCATAAATATTAGAAGATTAAAATCCGACTTTCATCTTTCTAGTAGCTATGAGTACCATTTCTGAAACTTCAACGGAATAGGCTCAGTTGCATACTAACCAATTCAAGCATGAGTGGAAAGTTAATAATGAAAGCACTTCCACCTCATTACGAAAAAAAAAAAAAAAAAAAAAAAAAAAAAAAGTAAAAAGAATAAAACAGCCAACATAACTCCCAAATAACTGCAAGTATTTGTGTCTGTATGATTATTTTTTATCTTCTGAAAGAGCAACAAACATAAGCTAAGGCCTATCTATCTATCCTTATCTATCTATCCTACCTACCCATCCTTGTAAGAATTATGTTATGCCAATTTGAACATGGTATTGCTATGTCCAAGTAATTTGTCGTAACATAGCTCTCAATTGAAGTTATGGCCCTTAGGATTTCACCAGTATCAACCATCCTGCATTTTTACTCTATCTGAACCCCTGAGATTTAAAAATGAGCTAGCACTTTTGTTTTACTAATACATTTTGAGGAAATCATGCTCCCGTCTGGAGCTGGTGTGCTAAGCTGTGCAGAAACCTGAACCAGATTTCAGTAATATGAAAATGATTATTATATTTGCTTATTGAAAGACCATTTATTTCTTCATCTTTTATATAGATTGATACATGTGTGTGAAACAAAATGCTGAATGACCTGAAATGTGAATGGAGGGAGTGCAAGAGGTCTAAATTTGAGATCAGTCTCGGGGAATTAATAGTTTGATTTCTGACAGAAGAGAAAATCTGTATCCAAAGTAAAGATCCAGACAGTTCTATATGTAAGTAAATGAATGACCTCTCTTAACACTTTGGACTTCCTTGGATTATAGACTTTAGTTTTCTGCAGCACTTTTGTACTGGTAATTATTCTCTCCTTGGAGATCCACAAAAGTTGCCTGGATGTGGGCCTGGGTATCCTGCTCTGGGTGGCCCTGCTGGAGCAGGAGGTGACTAGAGGGACCCAGAGGGTTGCATGAACCTCAGCCATTCTGTGGGATTGTCTGTGATTGCACATAATCCAGCCTTATTAAACTGCCTTAGATTTTTTCTTGCTTTCAGCAGAGAACCTCTCAATACAAAGTCAAGTGTAGTTTGTGACTAACTAAAGCTTTTACCAAGCTTTCTCTTGTAATAGGTTACAGAAAGCTATCTTTCAAAAAATTAGACTCCAAAAACTGCTGCACTGCCCTGGAATACAAATTTGTCTTGCATAAATACCCCATTTACTTCAGTGACACAAGTTGCATTGAAACAAGACTCTTGACTTTAAGAATAAGAGCAGGTTTATATTTCACAAGAATGTATCTAAAGCATTTTAGCTTCTGTCTGTGGGATGTTACTCTGTATGGGCATAAGCAACTCGTAAATGCACTTTAATAATATGCACAATTGGGTTTATGTAAGAGTACTGGATTTATCTGCCTGTCATAAAGATAATACATCATTTAGACCTTGGGAGAATTGTGGCATTCACTGCAGGTGTGAAATATTTAAATTCACAGTATTTTTACTCTTACGTAGATGTTTTACTTTTGTATGTGTGTGTATGATATCATATCTTTAATAATTTTTCTTTAAAACACAGTGACTATTCTGTCTGGGGAATATAAATTATTTATCTTAGAGCTTCCATTTGAATTACTGTTAACAATCTCAAGATGACAAGAGATTGTTAAACTGGTGATTCAGCAGCAATTATTTCCTGCAGGATGAGACATTCTGCTTGAGTTACAGACCATGAAATGGAGTCAAATATGACCTGGCTTATTCTGTTTTTTTAGTTACATGAGGAATTCTACCATCAGAGATTCGTTCTTCAGGGATCGTAGTGGTTGAATGAACGTCACTGTTCCTCTTCTTCAGAGTGTTTACCTTCTCTAAAGTCTTTGCTACCTAAGTGATACATTCTGGATTAACGTAGTCATGAGCTTTTTAATGAAGATTGTTATGACTAAGAAATATTTAATCTCTTCTTCACTCTTCTAGAATACTAGTTACTGCAATAAAAAAAAAAGCTTGATAGTCTCCTAATTATTAACACTTGCACAGCTGATAAGAAGCCCTTTGGTGAAATAACTATTTCACAACCAATTATTTAAGGGTAGATAAATACTTTTCTGGAGGAATTTCTATCTTCCTTTTGTAGAGAAGATCTAGGTTAATTACTTAGACCAGACCTCTAACTTAACCTCTAACCCAGCTCATCACATAATATATATTTGAACTGACTGACATGTGAAAATTTTTGAGTTATCACAATTATCAGTTCTAAAAACCTACGATAGTTTTCAAATGTAAAAAGGCAGTGAAAGCAGGAAGATTAACAATTTGCCATCTGGTTCACTACAATATTAGATTACAAAACAATTTTCTGTTCTTTTTGCCTGTTAATACACAAGTTTCTATGCTAATTTGCCAGAGCAATGAAGATGTGAACAAAATTTTAAAAAATATGCCTTTGAATAAATGGCAATATATTATAAATGGAATTACTGTGACCAGTAACTTGGATGCTGCTAGTGTGGGATGAATTGTCTGTAGGATTAATTTTCCTGTTCCTTTCAGATGGAGTCCAAGATTTGATCATGCCTTTCCCAACTTATTTCTTGTTTGAAACTAGACTTTTCATTCTTCAGGATCCTCTCAATAGATCTTGAACTCTAATGGAGCTGTCAACAATGTCCACTGTCCATTAGAACATTGTCAACAATGAAATTCTTGTTACTACACACCTGATCAAGGGATGACAGTTATTCCTGTATGCCTTCTCTTACATAATAAGTGCTAGCTGCATTTTGATTCCCTATTACTAGTCTTCATTTTCATTTTCTTTCTGTTTTGTGAGCCAAATACTCATCGTCAAGTCTCAAGACCTTTTTACTTCCAATATCTCTTTAACTCCAACTTTCACCAATACCAAGTATTTCTCTTTTACATATTATTTTAACCAGCTTATTTCTGTCTGGTGCTGCTGACAATGATTCCAGTTGTCTCATTGTGTTATAGCTGAGCTAAGTCAAGTGAATCTTCAAAATCTTTCTTTATTCTCTTCCTGCCTGGTCACTTACTTTTTCTAGTAATGCTAACTTCTTTATTTGGACCTCAGACTCACTCCTTATGTATCCTTTTCAAGCCTAACCTTGACTCATAAGATAGCAGTTCATACAGAAGACCCATGCTGTCTTTTCATTTGGCTTTCTCTTCAGGACAATGAGGCCCAATGTTATCCAACAACTATTTATAGTTAAAGGAGAGATAAAAGTGGCTGTAAGAACCTCTCCAAAACAACAACAAAATATGCTGGTTCATCTTTTGTTTAGGGCTCATTGTCTCTACCTCCTGACACATTTTGTATATCAGTTCTCTTCCAGCATAAGCTGTTCCTTGGGGAAAAGATCATGTCCTTGCATGTAAAGCTGTATTTTAAAAGTAATTAAAAAAAGCATTACACAAAATAAAGGAAGATGTCTTGTCTGAAAGAGCTGGGGGGAATGCAGAGTACTGCAAAGGAACATGGTATCTCAGAAGATCTGTAGCAAAAGTGGGAGTAGAACCACTGCTCATAACCCCCAGTCTAGGGATGAAAGTAACAATTCCAAAGTTGGGGATTGTTGTATAGGCGAAATGCGGGAATATCGAGCTGTTACATGGCAGGCCCGTCCCCATTTCTGGTAGGATCGGTGACGTGCAATGTAGTAGGCATACACAAAAGGCATAGTTTATATAAGTGTGTGTTTGCTTCAATAAATCGCCATTTTGCCATTTTACTGCTCATCACCTTGGTGTCACTTTGGTAATTGGCCTAGCTGTGAACTTCTAGGGAGTTAGGATCGTAAAATCATCAGTGGCCGTAAAGCCTTCAGGGATACTCTGCAGAAATTTTAAAAAGAATTTCTTCTAAATTACTGCAAATTTCCCCAAACTTTTCAGCTGAAATTTGATCTCAACCAAAAGCATAGGAACTGTGTAGCTAGTGCCAGCACCTGTAGACACCTCTGCTACCAGAGGGCCACAAGGGGCTGTGTGCAGCCCAGCACAGCTCACAGTGCAGCCCACCCCCTCCCCATGATTTTAAACACAGCGGCTCTTCCCCATGGAGCTGCTCCAGGCATGTCTCCTTGGCTTAGCAACAGCCAAACTGTGAATGTGCTTTTAAGGTTGTATATACTGAAAGCATGGGATGGGGAGGGCATTCCATCCCTTGAGCATGTCAACTACACCCCACAGCTTGGGGTTTCAGGACTGCCAAAAAACATCAATTTATGTTTGCAAAACCATTTTCAGTTTAAATAGATACTTGACCTGTAAATTTTCAAATTGAATAGAGTTGCAGTCAGATATTCAACTAAAACATCTGATCGATCGTGTGTTTTTACTGGTCTTTCACAATCCCTGTCTTTGCACAGAAAAATATCCTTTGCTTCACAATCACAACTTATTCATGTCATTGCTTTATGGCAGTATACACTTTTTGAACAATTGTTGCTAAGGATAAAGTACAGGAAGAGTAAAATCTCACCAAAAATCTCTGATGAGCACCTTAAGAATTCTTCCCTGTGGAAAACATGGCACCCATTGATATCCACCAGCACTGAATGCTTTTGGAGACCAAACAGTGAATGTGAGAGCAGTGAGGCAGTGGATGGTGCATTTCAGCAGCAGCAGCAGTCGGTGCAGACTGCTGTGAGAATGGCACACAGACTTTTGTTCATCACTGGTGAAAATGCATAGCTAATGGTGGTAACTATGTTGAAAAAATAGTGTTTTGTAGCTGAGAATTTGGTCTACCAAAAATTGTTATTGTGTTCTTTGTTATCGTTTCCATGGAAATAAATTGGAGGTATTACTTTTGGAGAGACCAACCCATATGCAGCCCAAGACGATTTTTATTCACTAAATGTGGCACAGGCACATCAAGTGGTCGAACATCCATGCACAACAGTACAAAGATTATGACCACATGTGATCTTGGCATAATATAACAGGGCAAAAGAAAGTTTCCCTTATTTTTTCATTTCACGGTTTTAAGCCAAAATTGGCAGAAAGCAAATACTGTTTTTCTCACTCTTTTTTTTTTTTTTTTTTTTTTTTTTTTTTTTTTCCATTTCCAGCTAATGCGCTGTTTTCTACTTTTTGTTAATTGGTTAAGATGTTAAATCAAATTCCGTTTATCAATAGTCTCTGAGGCATTTCTAGTTAAATGATTCACTGATTCACTGAAGCATCAGTATGTGTCTGCAGTTCCAAACTCTCATTTGGTTCATTTGGCAGACCTTGCAGAACTGTAATTTATATATTATTTTCCTATACAGAACAACTCAATATGTGTCATTGTTTACTGATTTTGAGAGACTGTGGGCTTAGCTCAGTCATCAGCATTGATAATGTGAAAATATATGGTGATTGGTGTGTTACATTAACTTTTCATAATTTCAAGTATCTCACATAAGAACAGCTTGTCCTGTCAGTTGCATATCCTCTGGCCTTTGTTCCTAAAAGTACACAATCAGCAGTGATAATGATTTTCCATCTTTGCTTATTTTTAATGTGCATGATCTGATTATTACTTTTATGTTTATACATATCACAGAATTGTTGAGGTTGGACATATTTTTCCAATTACAACTCCTACTACATTGTTGGAAAATAGTGGAAGTTATACATACCATATCTAAATTATTTCTATTTATTTCCACTCTTTTTATTGCATTTCCAATTTTTCTCTGTCAGTTTCACAGCCCCTGTAGCTTTCCAGAAACTTTTATCATCAGCCCTATATATTCACTATCAAAGTCCATCTCGATACAGTTAAAACAGTAGTTTTAACAGACAAGTGAATAAGCCTTGTATGGGGAGCTGAGACGTGATGTCAGGGTAACTTAAATCTTAACAATGAAGTCAAGTTAGAATGAAGAGTTATCATTAGTGCTTTTACTGGTGCTAAAACTCAAAGTTCAAATTAATCCAGAAAGATCTAATTAGTAATATATCATAAAATGTTATCCCAGAACTTCCTAGCATTATCTCTTTCTATTCAGCTAGCCTTCTAATGTTGCTTTGGATCCCAAGGCTGATGTTTCTGCCTTTCCCAGCATGACCAGGGTGCTAGCAGTGTCCTGGCTTCCTCCTGGGGATAAATACAATATTCATGGATTGATTTTCTACCGTGCTTGTCTTTTGAATTTTTTTTTCTTAAGATTGGCACCTGACACACTCTCTATTTTCACTGGTTCCCAGTTGATCTGTTTTCTAGTTTCCTTGTTATCTCTAAAAGCAGTTGCAACTAATTCACAAGGCTGCACTCCTGTCGTGACTGTGGTATGACCACTGCAATTGATGTTTGCAGTTTGGGACCTCCTGCCATCACATGTATCTGCATTCTTTGCCACTATATTGTCTTCAATAATCTTAGTTTCAGTTACACAGAATTTCTGCTTTGCATTGCAGTAGATTAAACCTGATCTAAAACCAATTCAATCAAGGGTTACTTGGCTGACAAGCAATTGCTATCACAGTTAATCAGCCCAAATTTTCTCAGCTCAAAACCAGTCCAGATAAGTCCTGAAACCTTGCAGATCAAGTCACTAAGAGACATTTATTAGCAATAGCAAAATCATATCCACTGGTCTGTAATGTGAATGCTTGGTCTAATGACTAATTTGTACCATATCCCGCTGTTTGAAGAAATGAATTTAAAAGAGATGTTGTGGTATAAAAAAGAAGCTTCCTCATTTCTCTTGTCCTTGTTTCATGAGCCAGTTTAAACCAATGTAATAGAAAAGGCTAAGGAATCATACTGACTCTCTCCTTTCTTAAAAAGCTACTTTTCAGTATTCATTTTTATTTAGAGATACTTGCAAATACTATTCCTATTTGTCTGAAAAAAATTGTCAAATATTAACTATTTTTTTCCATAACTTTATTCTACCAGTTTATTTCATGTAAAAAATGAAATAAAAATAAAAAGTTATTTAGGCTTGCATTTTTATGTCTATACAGCATTTTATTATTTTAACAAAGAAACCTGATATGAAATGCTTTTTCATAGCATCTAAAGCAAACTTGCATCCTACTTTTCCATCTAATGCCAATGACACACCTAGTTACCCTGTTTTTTTCTCATTAAGAATGTTGCAAATGCACAGTGTTAACACAGTGAGATTTAGAATCATAAGAATGGTTTGGGATGGAATGGACTTTAAATACCATCTAGTTCCAATCCCTTGCATGAGCAGGGTTGCCAGTCACTAGATCTGGCACTAGATCAGGCTGCCCAGGGCCCCATCCATTCTGGCTTTGAATGTTTCCAGGGATGGGGCATCCACAGCTTCTCCAGGAAGCCTATGCCAGTGCCCCAATACCCTACGGGCAAAGAATTTCTGCTTAACAACTAACCTAAATCTCCCCTGTTTTATTTTAAAGCCATTCCCCCTTGTCCTATTGCTATCAGACTGTTTAAAAAAAAAATCTGTCTCTTTCCTGATTATAAGCTCCTTTTTTTGCAAGGATTAAAAGTAACCTTCTGCAGTTAAGCTTCCTGTTTTCTGGTAGTAGATTTCAACTCCTTGGGCAGACTGGAAATCCTAGAAAAGCACTATAGGGCATGCTAATGTTTATTCAGTGTTTGCTCAAACAGTGGCAGCCAGCCCTGGAGATTCCTAATACTGATGATATTATTAATAATAATTCAATATCACAGGAATGATTTTTTATATGTGAGAAAACAAGATTGAAAAATTAGCAGAATGGAATGTTTCATGCTCTGTGATAGGGACTGGTATAAGTTTAGATTCTGTCCAATTTGAACTCAGAATACGCTGTGTTTTGAATACCCATTCAGGACTTACCACACAGTGTCAATGAAGTCCATTCCCCAAGTGCTTCATTCTTCTTTCTTCTCTAAGCCTGTTAGCATGTGTCTATACTAGTAAATTAATTAGGTGTAGAACTGTCTGTTTCTAACTCCAATAGACATGGCATGCTCAACAACTAGTGAATGCTCTTAATTAAACTTCTTAACCCTGTAAACCAGAGTCAGTTCTTGTCAATGATTACTGACACAGATCATGTCTGAGAATTATTTGGTATACTGCTAACTAAGTTTCACTGTCCAAAGTTCATCAAAGACTATAATAATAATTAAGACAGAGATGGCGCTGTTGCAGCCAAGTTTCCTGCCTCCCTTTATTTATGCTTGTAGACATAATTTTGTATTGGTTCTATTTTATGGAAGTGATTTAAAGGCAGTTACTTCACTGATGCTCCCATTCAAGCTTTTCCTGTATTTCTGCAAATTTGTATATTTGTAAGTCTGCTTCTGCCACACGTCTAAAGTCCATAAATCTTCCCAAGATTCTGCAATCAAAGTGTCAGTTCTCAGGAATCCTTTCTCAGTCATGAGCACTGCAATTGTGGCACTCTTGATTCTGCAGTGGTTGTCATCTGAGCAGCACAGTAGGTTTTTGTATCTAAAATATCACTCCAAAGCAGCAGCATAAGAAAAGGCAACCTAAATTGGCAACCTTTTTTTTTTTTTTTTTTTTTTTTTTTTTTTTTTTTAAATAGGATTAATCTCACACTTCACCTATGTATTCCTAACAAATTGCACTTTTCTCTGTGTGTAATTGCACATTACTAACATCTTAGGGGTTGTATTATGAAAAGCCTGTTTTTTTTGTTAAGAGAACTTCTGTTTAAAATCTTTTTGTCTGTGCTAATTGCAATTGAGTAGGAAAATTGCTAAGAAATGAATGGCTTATTATCTTATTTAAGCTGCAGTATCAATGGAATTCAGTCTTTCTTTAAAACACCCAATAGATTTTAAGCATGAAAAGGTGAAATATACATTAATGAAAACAATTATACTCAGTAATCAATTTTGCTGCAAGTTTTTATTTTGAAGCTGCTAATCCTAAAGCTATTTCCATATACTTCTATTCCCTCCCAGCATTCCAAAGAATGTGGAAAAGAAAGATTACCATTAATCTTTGGTGCGATCTTACTTTTTAGCAGAGAAATTCTTCTATATGGTAATTCTTACTTCAGTAGTGATTACCTATCAACTGTATCCTGAGCAAATAAAAACCATTAAAAGTTTAATCTCCTCTAGCCTTTAAGTGTTTAAGTTTGTAAATCCACATTTAAAACATCTAAAAGGGAATTATATGAGAATGATACAGTAGCCATCTCAAAAGGATTTAACTTTAACCTAGTGTATGGGAAATCACAGCCTGAACCTCTGATTAATCAGCTGAGGCAAGTGTTGGGTCAGCTATGGGAGCACAGGTGAGAATAATCTAGCTTGAGGAACTGAATCCAATGCTTCTGTTTAGACATCAAAAGAAATTGTGCAATTTTTCAAAGTTCAGCCTTGTTCAAAGAAAAATAGTTTTTAAAAATTTGGTCTGCCCCTTGGAGACAGAGGTGGAATCTATATTTATGATGAAAATATGCCTAGACAATGAATGGGAGCCGAGTACTTTCTTGGCTGTATTTTTAAAGCAGTACCCCATCTGCATTACTGCTTTAATCTTCTTAAGGGTTTTGTGTAGTTCTTCATCTCTGTAATCCAATCTTGTCTATGAAGTGAGATTTTACGTTCTGATACATTCCTTCAGTGTGTTTCCAGATGACACCTACCTGGGTGATGTTGACATGCTGGAGGGAAGGGATACCATCCAGGTGGACCTTGGCAAGGCTCAAGTGGTGGTCCTGTGAAAACTTCAAGACATTCAACTATGCCAACGACAAGGTTCTGCCTACAGGTTACAGAACCACAGAACAGTTGTGGTTGAAAGGAACCTGTTGGGATCATCTAGTCCAACCTATATACTTCAAGCAGAGTCACCTGAGCACATTGCTTAGGATCATGTCCAGGTGGGTTTCCAATATCTCCAGAGAAAGAGATTCTACAACTTCTCTGGGCATCCTGTTCCAGTGCACTGTTTTCTGCACAGTGAAGAAGCTTTTTCTCACATGTATAAGGAACTTTCCTTGTTTCAGTTTGAGCTCGTTGCTTCTTGTCCTGTTGCCTGGCCCTATCCTGTTGATAATTTCCCTTAAGATATTTGTACACATTAATAAGATACCTTCTCCATCTGCTCCAGGACAAACAGGGCCAGTTCTCTCAGCCTTGCCTCATAGGAAAGATGCTCTGTCCCTTTAATCAGTCCCAAACGTGAATGCAGGCTGCGCTATTGAGTGGATAGAGAGCTGCCCTGTGGAGAGCTTGGGGGTGTTGGTCAGTGTAAAACTGAACATAAGCCTGCAGTGTGTGCTTGCAGCCCAAAAAGTAAACTGTATCCTAGTCATGCATTGAAAGAAGCAAGGCCACCTAGTTGAGGGGGGTGATTGTGCTGCTCTACTCCACTCTCACAAGATTCCAGGTAGAGTATTGGGTTCATCTCTGGGGCTCCTAAAACAAGAAAGAAGAGGGCTGTTAGAGTACGTCTGGAGGAGGGCCTTGTGGATGATCAGAGGGCTGGAGCACCTCTCATGAAGAGAGGCTGAGAGCTGGACTTGTTCAGCCTGGAGGTTCCAGACATACCTTCACTGAGGCCCTTAAGAAACTAAAGGGGGCCTACAGGAAAGATGGGGAGAGAGTCTTTACCAGAAAGTGTAGTGATAGTCAAGAGTTAAAAGCATTAAGCTGGAAGAAGGTAGATTTAGGTTAAACTTCAGGAAGAAACTTCTTACTATAAAAGCAGTGAGGGACTGGAACTGGCTGTCTAGAGAAGCTGTGGATTCCCTATCCCTGGAAATGTTCAGTGCCAGGCTTTGGGGGGATTTGGGCAACCTGTTCTAGTGGTTCCAACTCAAACCAGCCTGAGATTCTATGAATTGTTTGTTGTGTGACAGATGGAATATTCTATGTGGTAGTGCTATGATATAAAAATATAGATAAAAGACATCTACTGTTTTTACTTTAAAAACATTAATAATTAATAATAATTACTTATGTTCACACACATTTTCACATTCTTGATTTGTATATATTTAGCTTCCAAGTGTTTAGTTTAACTGCACTGTGCACAGAAAATATATCCATGTATGCACTGTGTAGTCTATTAATTGAAGAAAGCTCTGATTTACCTTGTTAGTTCTACTGCTTATTCAGTATGACTTTATCTTTGCTTCCTTGTATGTCTCCTCTGTAATCTAAACAATATTAAATGTAATTTTTTTTAACTTCTACTTTTATTTTTGCTTTTATTTTTATTCATTTATTATTATTATATATTAATATTAATAATAACAATAATACTTTTAATGTATTTTATACTCCACAGAATTCCTACCAGTCTGTTTTTTCTCTGGTAGAAATGGACTATATGTACATGAGGTGTTTTTCTTCATGAGTGTCTGACAATGTACTTCATAATAACAGGTCAGACTGCCTCCTAACATCACAAAATACTATCAAGTAAAGATGATTGAGAATTATGTAGGATCACCTTTGTAGGCAGTGCACCTAACTACACTGGACAACTATGCATTTTGCTGTTTTAATGGTAAAACAAAAAATGCTGGGAGAGAGGTGGAAGAGCAAAATAAATTCTTCACAGAACTGTTGTAGGAAACTCAGATGGGTGAGGGATTTAAAAGGCAATTGTACCCTTTTGTCTTTAGCCCGATGATACTCGCTTATAAAAAAATATACCACAGAGGGCAGAATGCCTTCAGAGAAAAAAAAAAAAAAAAATCATAACATTTTACTTACAGGGGAAAATAATGAGCCAAATCCATTAACCAAGCTTAGAAAATATTGTTAAATAAACCAGTTAAATTCTGGAAATGGCATTTAGGAGCTTGTGGTAAGAAAAACATTGCAAGGAAATACCTGGCTGGTGCTTCGAGCTGACAAATGCCTAAAGTTTTGTGTAGAAAGTTTTCAGAGTATCCACAATTGTGTTACTGGACATGTTAAACCTGTAAAACCTCTTCAGTAAGACTTTTTCTGACTGAGCTAATTGGTTTGGCATCTTTTTCTCTCTGCCTGGAAAGGGTTATTATAGGTGGGTTATTTCTGTTTCTAGCCTCATATCACCTAAGGTGAAAGATACATATCATCTTTGTGAGAACATGGCACTTTGACATGCAGAGACAAACTCTGTCCTTAAGCTGTAGTTTCACAAGTGCCTACTGAACAGTGAGGAGAGCAGACCATGCAAGAAACTTTAAAGAAATTTGCTTTTGACATTTGCTAAGGGCATCCTTTTCTATTAACAGTGTTCTGTATTCTCTTCTGCCTTCCTCTGTATTTCATTGCTTTGTGGTGTTTAACAAATGAACAAATTTAGAAAACTTTGTCTAATTATTCTATCATGTTACAACAGAGAACAATAGAGTTCAATAGAGAACATAATTTAGCTACTCTAGGTTTTGAGGAAATGGTTTTACAAGAGCTAGAAATTCTGCTTCCAATAAAATAATGATTTCTATGTAGAGGAAAATACATTTTGATTTTGATCATTCTTTTTCTTTTCCATTCATTTCCTGTATCATTCTCTCATCCCCGTGGCCATTGGGTTCATCCATTTGCACTGGTACTGTGCTGGCTACTAACTTGATCACTAACAATGAAATCTGCACCTATACATTTATCACTTCACCTACAAAATAATACAAAAATGCTTCATCCTATGTATCTGGTTTTCTCTCAAGAATTTCAGCAGGATCTGGAGAAGCTGACATCACTGAGTTATTATAATGTTACCCCTTTCCTAGTGTATCTTTCCATTTACCGGGCGGATCTGTGAGGCGTTTTTATTTTTGTACTCACCTGTCAAGCTACAAACTAAGTTCATTTTTCAGGGCTTTAGTTCATTTAGTGTGTTTTTTTGTTTGCAAGTTTTGTTCTTGTTGCCTTTTCCCTTCTTTTAAAACATTATGTCACTGTAGTTTTGTATTTCAGCTACCTTGCCTAAGCTGAGTGGTGCAGTTGGTATAACAGAAGGAAGGGGATGCCATTCTTAACAAACTTGAAAAGTGGTCTTGCAGGAACTGAATGAGGTTCAACAAAGCCAAGTGCAACTTGGGTTGAAGCAATCCCAGATATGCATATAGGCTGGTAGAAGAGCTCATTGAGAGCAGCCTTACAGAGGACTTTGGAGTCCTGATGGACAAAAAGCTGGATGTGAGCCACAGTGTGTTTTTGCACTCCAACAAAAAGAGGCCAACAGTATCCTGGACTGCATCAAAAGAGGGTGGCCAGCAGGGTGAGGGGGGTGATTGTACCTCCCTACTCTGGTTACATAAAGCCCCATCTGGAATCCTTTGTCCTGTAGTCTCTAGCACAGGAAAGACATGGAGCTTTTGGAGCAGGTCCAAAGGAGGGCCATGAGGATGATCAGAGGGCTGGAGCACCCCTCAGAAGGGAGGCTGAGACAGTTGAGGCTGTGAGCCTGGAGAATAGATGACTCCAAGGAGATCTCACTGTGGCTTTCCAGTACTTGAGAGTAGTTTATAAACAGGTGGGAGACTGTCTTCTTATACTGCTTTATAGTGACAGGATAAGAGGGAATGCCTTTGAACTATATGAGGGGGGATTTAGGTTAGATGCTAGGCTGATGGTCTTTAAGATTTTTTTCTAGCCTAAGGCATTCTATAATTCTGTGATGATCTTTCTGTATCACAAACTCTCAGCTCCTTGTTATGAATATTTAAAGAAAAAAAATAAACACAGTATTTTATACAGCCGCTAATACTAACTTAATTATCTCTTTAAAGGATTTAGTGAGCCAGTTAGCCAGTCCCTCCAGAGGCAGGAAACCAGATTATTGTACCATAAAAGTCATTACTAAAAATAGAGATGATAGAACGTTTGTCACTTCACTAAAGGAAAAACTATACAGGTGCATTTAAATCTGGGAGAGACAGCATATCCCTGTTCTCCCAGTGTCTGAGCTTTCAGACAAAAAAAAAAAACATTAAATTCAATGAATGAATAAGGATCCTTGCTGTTTCCATTTATACAGGTCCACCAGGATGCAGTAATAATTCGGATTCCAATATAAACTTAATGAATCCAAATCAGGGGCTCTTTTCTGATACAAAAATGATACACACAGTCACTGGGAAGTTTGTTCGTACTGTAACGCTGGCTTAATTTGCAGTTCCTGCTAACATTTCTAGTTATAGCACTTCTTTATTATTATCTTTCTATTTTTCCTTTCTTTCCCTACTCCCATCACAGTGAGCTAAACGTACCACAAAACCTTAGGCTTTCCTTCACTTTTGAAAGTAAGAAAAAATCCTCCCTCCTGTCATCTCCACAATTACCTTTTTCTGATTCTTCAAATGCATAATAAAGAATATGTATGCAAAACAAATATTCAATGTTCAAGAACAAGCTAATTGGATACTTTTCATAATTGACAGTTTATTGCATATTTGTATTCAAAACTGTTCCCACTGTTTCAAAACCCCATGAGCTCTCCATCCTTCAGCATAAGAAATCAAAAAGAAGAGGCAGGAAACTGGCATGGCTGAGCAAGGACCTGATGATCAAACTGAGTGAAGAAAAGGACATCTTCAGCTGGTGGAAACAGGGACATGTGCCTGGAAAGAATGCAGGGATGTTGTTGGGATGTGTAGAGATCGGATCAGAGAAGCCAAGATACAGACAAGAAATGAACATTTTGAGGGATATGAAAAATATCATTCTACAGGTACACTGTTGAAGAAAGGCCTAGGAGAGTGTACCTGCTCTGATAAATTAGAAGGGTGAAATGGCTTCAACAGACTTGGAGAAAGTGGAGGTACTCAATGAGTTCTTTGCCTTGATCTTCACTGGCAGCCGGGCTTCCCCTACCTCTCATATCCCTAAAGCCTCTAGGCAGGGGTAGGGGAAGAAAAATTTCTCCCACTGTAGGAGCAGAACAAATCAGAGGTTTCCTCATGAGGATGGGTGTGTACAGCTCTATGGGGCCAGACAACAAGCATCCCAGTGTCCTAAAGGAACAGGCTGCTGTGGTTGTCAAGCCACTCTCCATCACGTTTGAAAAGTCACAGCTGTTAGGCAAAGACCCTAGTTACTGGAAAAAGGGAAATATCACTTCTGTTTTTAAGAAAGGGAGAAAGGAAGACCAGGGGACCTGGCAATTTATAATTATCTGATCCTTTTTCATTTTTAGCGTTTGAGATTTTGAGGTCAGAAGACAGTGCCAGTGGTGCTCATCAAACTAAGACATAACATGCATGCGAACAGATTCCGTGATTCTATGAGTTGTGGAAAAGAAATTCAGTATTTCTAAATCATATTATATTCTGGGCCGTCAAACCTGAATGAAGAATCTCTTACTGTTACTCAGGAAAGACTGTCACAGTATATTCAGCAACTAGGAGTAGCCTTTTACAGTTTTAAGATACAAACTGATGCTGTGTCAGTATTACCATTCCATTCAGAAAGAGCGCAAGAACTCACAGACTGAATTTTTCAATTTCCTGACTCAATATCTCAGTGGAAAAGTTCAACTTCCAGATAAATTTTATTTTCTACTCCTCATGCACTTCTTCCCCAAATCCTCTCTGATTAGGTCCCTTCATGGGCAGGCACAGTGTATTTTCTTTGCTTCTTCTTTCAATAATAAGTCATGTCTAATCATATTGTATAAATACTGTTCTATTTCTGATCTCCAATAAAACTCTTGACTCTTACATATGCCCTATCAATTGAAGAAGAAGAAGAGTAACAGACACCAGCAACTAGTATATTCATTCTATAGAATACATGCATACTCAACACAAACAGTTGGATATAGACCAAAGCTGACAAAACCTGTGCTTCTGGATAATTTGGCCTTGGATATTTTCCAACAAGGAGAGGTGTACAGGGTAAGAAAAAAGAAATGTGTGTTCACAAACCATATTTTCCTCCATTGAGCTGATAATTGAATCTGCTGAAAACTGGAATCCAGTTATTCCCTTTTAATATATTCCATGTATCACACTTAAGTTCATAGAGCTCTTGACTCAAAAACAGTGGAAGACAGGAATTAACATATAATTGTAGCAAAAAGGTACATTTCCTCCCAATTGTTTACCTCTGAACTCCAAATGGCTTTGATTTATTCCTGCTATGTTCATTTTTATGAATTAGTCTTCACAAGCTGATAATCTTTTTCAAAACTGCAATTAGTTGCTGCACGGGCAGAGGCTGTTGTTTTGCAAAATGCATTATTTTTTGGCATGTTTGTTAGATATAGCAGTGTAGCAACAGTAGCTAACAATATTGCAGTTGACTCAGTAGGAGAAAATATATGTACAGCCTTTAACTAGAAATCCTGTGGGGAAACAAATTACTGAACAGAAAATTCTCAGTAACAGAGCTTTTGAGGTAGACAAAATTAAACCAAGGTGAACTTAACTATGAAACAGGTACTTATGCTTGCAGAATCCATTCAACATTTTGAGTAGTTAAAAAAGGCTTCTCAGAGGCAATGGATTTTGGGTGCTGCTTTGCAGATGCTTCTTTGCCAGGCAGTTCTGTGAAGCAGTAGAAATATATGCAGTAATTAGCACCTCTAATGGAGGTAATAATAATTAGCACCTCTACTATGAAGACAGGCTGAAGGAATTGGGCTTCTTTAGCTTAGAGAAGAAAAGGCTCTGGGGAGACCTCATTGTGGCCTTGCAGTACTTGAAGAGAGCTCATAAGCAAGAGGGTGACCGATTTTTTACACATTCTGATACTGAGAGGACAAGGAGGAATGGCTTTATACTAAAAGAGGGGAAATTTAGGTAAGATGTTAGTAAAAATATGTACTCAGGGGACAGTGAGGCACAGGCACAGGCTGCTCATAGAAGTTGTGGATGTCCCATCCCTGGATGCATTCAAGGCTCGGTTGGATGGGGCCCTGGGCAACTGAGATGGTGGTTGAAACCTTGCCCATGGTTGCGCAGTGGGACTAGATGATCTTTAAGGTCCCTTCCAACTTAAGCCATTCCATGATTTTTCCTTCCACAAAATTAACTATCTTGTTTAAGGGAGCCCGAAAACCAGCTTATATGGGCCATTTCTAGATACCACACTGTCATCTTGGGAAGATGTGGAGAATCATCAGGGTACAGCAACTGTGTATCTAATCTCTGCTATATAAAGGAGTACAGGAAAATTATTATGTACAACTCTTAATTCTTTTTGTTATGGACCTCACTCCATTCTTCACAGAATCTGTTCTCTTGAATGTTGTGTTTTAGTTGAATGAACACCATTGGCATTGTTTTCTGACATCAAAATCTCAAATGTTAAACTGGAGAAAGATCAGGAAATTATAAATTATTTCTTCCTGACCAAAAGTAAAATATTTTCTGCCTCTGGGTAATGCATTCACCAGAAAAAGCCAAGCATGTATCTTTCCTTTATGGGCTTACTAGCTTGACATTACTACTGGGGATAATAATAACACAAAGGCAATAGCTGTTCATTACACTTATAAAAGGGATTTTATTGCTATCATGCATATTAGTAGAGGATTTTACTGATGTCAGAAAACTTCTAGCTATAACCTGCTTGTATTCTCTCAAGGACCCAGCTCATCTTCTGAAGGACACTGTGAGGCCTAGGATCTTTGAAAGAAAGCATACATTCCATAGTTGTTTCAAAACATTTCAAATGACATTATTGTAAGAACAAACCTGGCAATGCTAAAGATGAAACACATCAAACTAGAGACTGTACTCAGGATCAGATCTAATCCTGTGATCTCTTCTTTATTGGTGCAGTTCCATTAGCATTTACCTGAAAAGGACAGATCAAGGATCTCAAAATCTGGCCTGTTGCAAAAATGACTAATCAAACTGGGAGCACTGCCAAAGTAAAGCAAACTAAAAGTGGTGAGGGGTTGGCCTATTGTTTGTCACTTGCATGTCCTAAAAGCCTAACAATATTACTGATTCTATCTATCTATGAATAATTTTTAGACACATAACTTACAGAAAAATAACTGTCTGAAAAAATTCTGATAGACAATTTCCAGTAGAGTTATGAGTTACTCAGTACTTGCTATGCTAAAGAATGACATCTATGTTGGAAAGCTGGTTGTTGTCTGGCCAATTAAATGTTGTTAGCATTTATCAGTTCAGAAAAATGAAAACTGATGAAAGATAAAAGAAACAAGATGATTCCTGCTGTGAGATCTTGCACTGGAAAAAACATATGCAATTTAATAAGAGGAGGTTTTGAACTCAAACTAGCTGAAGGTTAAAGGACTGGCATACTACACAGATGAGTAGGGCTTTATGCCGAGCAGAACTGAGTAGATTGCATGGAAAGAGAGCAGTGTGCATGCTTGCTGGGGAGCAATAGATACCTGAAGAAAAAAGGGTACATCTATGGTCAGAAAAGTACACTGCAGTAAATATGAAGACACCTCTACACTCTGAAGTAAGCCTAGGACTTGAGACTCTTTTTTACAAATCATCTCTGACCTGCATCATTTATCTTCATGTATTTAAGACTTCAGACCTTTTCCAGAAAGGCTTAACACAGGAAATGTGAGTTCTCTCTAGCCTGATTGTCTCTGAGCAGTATCTTTATGGCAGCTCCTGACCTCACCAGACCAGTGGTCAGCAAGTTATTGTATCTCTGAGCATGATGTAGATATTCACAAGATTCTCCTTTTGCAGACTATCATACAGCAGAGTTTTAAAGAACTAGTAAAGCAGCCCTGCTCTGCTGTCTGGTAGCTATTCCCTCAAACAATGGTGGAGAAGTAATAGAGTAAAGGAACCTTCAAGCTGATAATAAAAAATTATTCATGCTTAACCATGCCAGCACAAATGTTTGCAGTGCATTGTAATTTATCACTTTGCAATAACTGCCTGTTTTGATCTTTGTCTAAAAAAACAAAACTCCTTACATGCAATAATGAGAATCTGAACTCAATTCTTTGTTCTAACTAGAAGAACTTGATTTATACTTTGGCATTAAAATATTTAAATTATGCTTGAGGAGTGAAGAAATATAGTGGTCACCCTTTAAATATATGAAAGGTAATTTCAGGCTGTAAGTAAAATAAACTAGTTAGGGATAGGAAAAGCAGCACTTCTGCTACAGTGTGTGGGAAGTCTGCCAATACTCTGTAGCCTGTTAGAAGAATGTGAGAACTGGCAGTTTTAGGGACTGTCAGAAAGTATCAGCATCTATTGAAACTATATACATTTAGGAGACACTGGGTGACTTTCACAGGCTGCAGATGGGACATGTCTCAGACTGTAAGTGCTTCTTTCTTATTACTTGAATATGAAAAAATGGCAAGAGAGGATTTGAATATCTTCAGGCATAAAAACCTGAGTGCAAGTCCATTTCCAAATATTTTCTGCAATCACTGGATTCTGCAATGAACTGTCAGGCTGCTGTACTTCTGTGTGCACTAGTCCTTACTTCCAGGGAGAAACCAGGTTGTGTTTTACATTGCTAATAAATGACAAATTTAATTTCTTCAAGAGATGTCTTGGCAAAGGCCATACAGGTGTTAAGATGAAGCCTTTTGAATTTACTACCAACTGTGCTAAATCTGAGCCTAGACTAACAGGTTGTTGCTCTCTTTGTTGAGGATTGTTACTACAAACCCTCTTGAGTGGATTTTCCAGCTAGTTCTTCCACATCTTTAAATGGAAATTATGCTAAATCTTAATTTTCAAGTGCACTGCCTCCTTTATATATTACTGTCATTCTCTCATTAAGTGAATAACTACGCGATTGTCAAGTGGCATTAAAAAAGTAGATATTTCTCACCCATTATGACAATCACATAGAGAATCATTGAATCTAGTCCTAGAAAATGCAAAATTTAAACTTACACGCCAGTATCGAGTTATAAATGATTTTTTTTTTTTTTTTTTTTTTTTTTTTTTTTTTTTTTTTTTTTTTAGAGTTTAGGTGTCTTTCTTTTGTTCTTAAGATCAGAAATACAGTAGAAATACATTGGTCTAACAGAAACACAGCTACCCAGATCTTGATTATCAGTCAGTTCAAGCTTGCTTTTAAAATATGTGAATGAAGTCTTGCAGAACAAAATAATCACAATGCAAGAGGACGTACCAGCTACCTCCCATTACAGGAAGGCAGACAGCTGGTGTGCTGCTTTTTGTTATTTGTGAAGAGTGTGTTGGGATCCCGTGGAGCACAAATGTGAATAGACACTGTCCCTGAGAGATCACAATTTAAAAAAAAAACACAACAGAACAATAAATTGAGAAAGCCATATGTAAAAAGAAAATTGGAATAAAAGTGTATTTAAAAAGCTAATTATGGGGGAGGGAAGAAGGAAAATCTAGCATGCTAAGTATACACTGCAGTTTATAAATTCTCAGTTTTTCTTCTTTTGGGAGGTACAATACTATGTTATTCAGAGGTCTTAATGAGATACATTCAAAATAGAGTCACGTCATAGTGTTCTACTCTCTTCCTACTTAGAAAAAATCTACATACACATCGGCAGTAGGAGAGTATTTGAAGTCCACTCTTGTTTTAATTTTGACTGTGGAGTATCTAATGGAAGTACTATGAACAGAAATTTCCTGTCCTTTGGCAAAAACAAAATTTAATTAATGATTGTACACAGCCATCAACGTAGCATATTGTATGGTACAAAATTAGGAGGATGTAAGTATATTTGCTTTTGTACTCTAGAGAGAAGGATCTTCCAGAAATAACAAAAAGATTGGTGTTAAGTGCAAACTATTAGATATCATTAAATAGTCATGGCTTTTAATTAAAGTATGCTTCTGTGAGTAAGATAATTGCAGTTTCTTTACCTGGAGGACTTGGTTCCTAACCTAGCATTTCATTCAGCCCCAGGGGAAAACAGATGCTTTCTTCTGAAAATAATGATAAAAAAAAAACACCTGAAATTTGCTACCAATATAGTGTTAAAACTCACTTCATAAAAGTATCAAAAAGGATCTCGTCACTTAGCATAGCTCTGTCTTGGTCATTCTTTGGTCTGTATTCACTATCCAGTCAGAGTAATGTTAGTTTTTGGTTAAGCCTTCACAGTTCCTAAATAGGCCTGTTTCAGTGTGTTGCCCTGATGTCATGGATGAGGAAACACCTGTGGAAGAGGAAAGAAACTTACAGTCTACTGGGCAGACACTGGTCTGCATATTCAGTCTTTGTAGAACAAAACATTTCTGTAAATATTTAATGTCAACTTTTAAAGAAAGAAAATAAGTGTGAAATGCGACTAAAAACTAGATGGAGGGAAGAGCTAGTAAAAGTCCGCAGAAAAATCTCACATCACTAAGCAGTGTCTGAAAGTGTACTGCTAAGATTGCATGTCTAGCTTATTCTCCTGCTATTCTGAATCTTCATGCCCTGCTGTGAAGGGTCATGCCAGTCTCCTTCCATGTCAGTGTATGGAATCCTACAAGTTTTTAGAAACTGTGCCAAAAGGAAAACGAGTTAGGTTGGTATACTGTACTTTGGACTCAGCCCACCTCATGCAAAGATGTATTACAAACCTTTAAGCACTAATTACTAGTTAAAAAGAAATGAGAAAGCATAAAATTGTCCAATTGATTAAAATTGAAATGTGTTTGTTGTTATTGGGAAGGACATTTGCTGAACTTGAACCTTGATAGCGAGGAAATTTGCACATCAGAAAAACCCTTTTACTGGTTTTAAATTTTTGTGTATTCTGTTTTTACATGTCAGCCCATGTATACATCACTGCTTTAAAAATTGTGGGATTTTTTTGTTTTTGTTTTTCCTCTCCCTGCAAAATCCTATTTTGGATTGCATCATTTTTGAAATGTTATATATATGATAGAAGTAAACTTCAAAGGAAAAAAAATGAAATCTCTTAGTGCCAGATGGCTGCGGTTGCAGTGATTGCTGACTTTTCATACCCAGAAAAACTTGGTTTGTTTCATGAATGTATTATGAAAAACCTATTTCAGTTTTTTTAAAAGACCAAATTGTGCCCATTTTAATGGAGTGATCTCCTACCATGAAGAAGTCAGGAAGTAGACTTCTCTGCATGCTATAAATTACTTACTTGGAATAGCCTAATGGGAATGGTTTTAATCAGACTTCATTACAATTGCTATATCAGAGAAAAGAAAGAATTGAACAAAATAGCTCATGCTTAAAATGGATACTAGCATAACGTTTTCAGCTAGAAAAAATCACATTCATAAAATGAATGGAAGTAACAAACAAACTTTCAGATGTAACAGGAGGAGCAATTAAGCTTCTTGATTTAGTAAGGACAATGGGAAAGACATGTGGAGGAAAGGGCTTGATGTATTTGGTGGCAGGACGAAGAAGATCTAAACAGTGCAGGATTTTCTCAACTGAAAATGCAGGTGCTAGCAGAAGCAGCACAAATGCTCATCGTTTTGGATGCAGGATTCCCTGTTGTGGCATATGAATGAAAATTGCTTTACCAGCCATTTATCTCTAATGTGCCCAGTGAAGCAGGGCTTTCTATTCATTTCCTGCCCCCACCCCACAAACATGCAAGTCTGTTTATGAATATATCCTACTTTCTCGTCTGTCACCAATCCAACAGGGAAGAACCTCCAAATGCAAAAGAAAATAACACAAAGTAATTAAATCATGTTCTTTATGACAATGCCTCTCCACTTTTTGCCTAGTTCAGCTTCTGTAAACTGACATGCTGGAGGTAAATGCAATTTTAGTGCATGTGTGCATATACTGGGGAGCACTGATAATGTGCATGGTAATACCTCTGGAGCAGTATTTATTCCTGTCTTCACTGCTACTTTCAAAGATTGTTCTCTTGCAGTTGTGTAGAAAAATCTCAAAAACTTGACTAAAGGTAACTGAATGTTACTGTTTGGTTGATAATGCTGCTCAAGGTCTGAAAATGAATGATATGTGTGCTGTAAAGTGACCTATAAACATAGTTGTGTACCAGCTTTGAGACCAGTAATGATACATTCAACATCATCATTATTGTTTGTTTTCCTGATTACTAGAAAATTTAAGAAAGAAAGGAGCAGCATTTTATTCTAACTAGTTATTTTAATGTAGTTCCTTGTGCTTAGCAAAGAATCTCTTGTCCCTGGTTTAAAGAATTTAAGTGAAGAGCTGGATAGCGTAGGAGAGCTGTACACCACAGCATCCCCGGAGGACATATACATGAACACCACTGCTCTGCATTGTGGTATTTCAGAGATAATATAGGTCTTCCGCTGGGTTCCAATCCACTAAAGTAGAAACAGCTGAACAAATTCCTCATATGAATACTACTAATGTGCAGAAATCACAACAGGTGGTTAAGTCTTTTTGCTGCAATTAGGCTAGTACACAAAAACTCATTAGAATATCTTCAAAACGTGTTTTCCAAAACAAGAACTTTTTTCAGATAAATTGTTTTGGAGTAAACAGTTCTCTTCATATCTCAAAAGGAGCTTTGTATTCAAGACATGGGACCTAGACAATTTCTGACATTTGTGTTGTCTGGTTTTACTGGTAATGATAGAATAATAGACTACAAGGGAGTGAACATTTGTTAGTGTCTGCCCTTGGAGCTGTGGGTCCCCAGGAAGAAGAGGTATTTGCTAGCCTCTCACCACCATTGTAGCAACAAGTTTTGGAAACACACTCATTGTTAACATTCCCTGTTGGATCTTTCTGGATCCTGAAATCTGATTAAAGAGGGAAGGTTTAGATTGGATGTCATGGGGAAGTTCTTTACAGAGAGAGTGGTGAGGTGCTGGAACAGGCTGCCCCGAGAGGCTGTGGGTGCTCTGTCCCTGGAGGTGTTCAAGACTAGGTTGGATGGGGCCCTGGACAACCTAGTCTAGTACCAGATCTTGAGGTTGGTGTCCCTGCCTGTGGTGGAAGCGTTGGAACTTGATGATCCTTGGAGTCCCTTCCAACCCAAGCCATTGTATGATATGTTCTTTCTTTCTTTCATGCTTTCTTGCTTGTTTGCCTGCCAGCCTGCCTGCCTGCCTTGCTGCCTCCCTTCCTCCCAAACACTCCAGGTCCAGTGCTTAATGGAGGGGCAGGATTATCTTACTCCACCTGCTGGCAGTGTTTTTCTGGGGCAGTCCAGGAGGCTGTTGGCCTTCTTTGACATGAGGGTGCATTGCTGGTTGTAGTCAGCTTCTTGTCCACTGGCACCCTCTGGTCAGAATCTGCAAATCTTTCTATAAAATCAGTGTTAACATAGTGGTACAGCTTTTCAAAAGGGAGTTTATAGGGCATAAACATAACTCAAATACTGCATAAAGAGGGTAAGAATAGCTTTTAGGAATGCATTTATGAGCCTTTTCTGGAATAAGGATTCGAGAGCAAAGCCTTCTAACAAATATGACATACCTGGACTCAGAGATGCAGTAAATAATTATTACTGTGTCACTTATTATAGTGTCACTTATAAATTAATTGTTTATCATTAAGAAAAGAAACTGGACCCATCAGAGATCTGCTATTTTTATTTTACACTGGATTAAGATTTTAATTTCAACAAATGAGTTTAGGAATCCTATGTCTAGAAATATCATACTGAATAATTTCTTCAGTAAATTGTTAATTTTTCTTTATCGAATTAAACAAAATCATTATGTTATTTCTATTATGTTACAGAGTTCAACTAATCAGTCTTATTCCAGCTGCAAGCTGGGGTTAGGAAAACACATTTAAAATGTGCCAGAGGTTACTATTGTTCTTCCAACTTTGTTTCTAGGACAACGAGGTAGCAGTTTCTTGATAAAACATTTCTATGCGTTAAATTTCAATATCCATGGTTATCTTGCATGTGATATGAAAAGTGGATACAGGGACTTCAGAAAGAAGCTATGAAGTACAGTATTCTCATAAAGCGTTTGTCATTAGAGTCTGGTGAGAACATTGACCACCCATTTTAAAATACAAATGGAAAATGACACACTCAACACATTTAGAGATAAATTAATAAATGCAAAGTATGAACATGTGAAGCAGGAAATGTCATGGAGTCCTATGTTCCCATTTGCCTTAGATTTCTTTCACCCAGTGCTATTCAGGATGGGAGCCTGGGAGGACTGATTTGCCCTTGCAGCAGGTGTGGGATTGCTGGCATAGACCAGATACACTCAGTGGTAAAGGACTGCTGGCGACACTGTGAGAGCTGCGCAGGAGGCAGCTGGCATCAGCTGGGTTGTCTTTTACAGAGCTGAGTTTGATCCCTCCACGTTGTCATGACAACATGAGCCTCTGATCAAATGAGCCTTAATCACAGAGTTAGAAGTCAATGGCTCGACCTCACAGGAAATAACATGGGAGAAGAGGAATGCTTTTTTTTTTTTTTTTCCACAGAAAAGTTCAGACAGTTCCCTTGGCCACTCCATGGTAATTCTCCAGCCATGGCACTTAGAAACAAACTGCCTTTTTGCAGTTTGGAGTTGCAATTTCACCTGTATGCATGGAGAAATATTGAAAGAGTATATGCTGCATGGGAAAATGCACAACAGCGAACACATGAAAACCTGTAGATGTACTCTGTAAGCAGAGCTATTACATATGGATGGATGTTCCTTGGAGCGCAAAATTTATCAGATTTGCAACTGGGTTAAGATATTAAACACCTTTATAGCAGCCATGAGTATACTATATGCCTCTCCCAGCGCAAGGACATTACTGGGGCATGTATAAGGTGATAATATAGCACAGAAGACTAGCAAGTTTTACTGAAGTGATGCTGTGTCAGCTATTTTCTTCACATTACTGCATTACAAAAAAGGGGCTTTTTATATTCTGAAATGAGCTTTCCAGATCAGACTGGAGTACAGTGATGTTTCTTTGTGTTATAATGTAACTCAGGCAGCGCTCTGCTCTGCAGTGGCAAGAATTGTTTCTGATTTCCAAGCTACTATTCCTGAAGTACAATACTTCATTAAGATAATTAATTCATATAATTTAACATAATAATCATATATACTTTTACAACAGCATGCATGTCTTCAAGGAGGAGCTTAATAAGAAGGTATTTAGCAATCATTGGGAAGGAGTGAAAAGGTGAACTTCAAGGTACAGTACTGGCTTACTATTTATATGTTTAAGGATATCACAGTAAAGTGAATATAAGAATGCAGAACAACTGAATGGGAATCTAGGTAATGAATAAAGTTTGGGTATTGCAGTGATGAACCCAGCTGATGCCTGCCAAATCTATGTTTGAAATAAATATATGTGTAGGAACTACTCTGAGGAAGAGAAAAAATTCCCCAGATGAAAAATGATGACCCTCTGTGAAGGACAGACCTGGTTTTCTTTTGTTGTCTCAAAGCTTGTTTCGTGAGGTTTTTGATA
The DNA here is from genome assembly GCF_039878825.1 of Excalfactoria chinensis. Classification (NCBI taxonomy): domain Eukaryota; kingdom Metazoa; phylum Chordata; class Aves; order Galliformes; family Phasianidae; genus Excalfactoria; species Excalfactoria chinensis. The sequence continues at coordinate 50,725,012 of NC_092826.1, forward strand.
AGACTCTGACTGGCGACTGCTAACGATTAGGAGGGGGAATGGTGGTTGCTATTGTGCCATCTCTGCTTATGATTGATAAGATAAGCACAAACAGGACAAACAGACTTTTCTGGGGGTGCTGCTCGAAGGAGCAGACCACTGCAGAAGGCGATAATGCCTGTGTCTGGCACCACCAATCCTTGTTTGCCAGGAATATCAGAGAAGCGGATATTAAACCATTTTACCAGGAGTGTTTTCCTGCTTGATTAGAAGTTCAGTGTTTGTTCAAGATACATCCCCAAAAATGCTGAGCATTCCTGTGATCCTCAAACTTCAAAGAAGAAGAAAGAAACAACCCTACTGAAATGGGGGATAAAAAGGCCCTCGCTAAACTGCGAATTTAGGAGACGATCTCTGGAGACGAACTTTGGAGACATCTCCCAAAAACACCCTTGACGGAGAATTCCCTGAGGGGAAAACCTTCTTCGGAAGGCCGGCTTGCTGCAGTGCTCCCTGACTTTCTCCCATCCCCCGCGGTGATCAGACGAGTTCCTGAAATCAACGGACCTACGGTGTACCTCGCTGGACCCACGGTGGTGACTATCTCTCTTGCTCTCTACAGACTCCTTGCTTATTTTTCCTACTTTTCCTATTGCCCACCTTCCCTTCCCCATTTCCCTAAAATGTCTAGGACTTTAATAAACTGATTGGACCAACATTTGAACCGTTGCTTCTTAATCTCACGCCGGGTATACACATATCAAAGAACCTTGCCTCCCTCCTACAAATTGGAGCGAGACACCCTCTGATTTCAGCAACAGAAAAATAAGGGCGGAAGTAGTTCAAGTGTTTTAAATATCTTCCAAAAGACAGGGAATGACAGAAGAAAAGTCATGAAGGATACCAGCTTAAGAGAGGAAAACAGAGAGTGGTGTACACTCACAGGACTTGCTCATTCTAAAAATAAAATACAATAAAATATAAAAAAAATAGAATCTATTATTCTATGCATTCCAGACAGTTCCGTAAATCAAAGCAAAGCGACCTTCTTTAGAGTGCCTCTTAGTGGAATGCATCTGTGTTGCAAAAGCAGTTGCCTGTAGGAAATTTATATTTGGTGAATAAACCATCTCCTTTAATACTTTTCTGTCAACTGTCATATGACATCAAAGGCATTGCAGTCTCCAGCAGAGCATGTCTGGATGGTGCTTTGCCTTTTTGGAAAAAAATAAAACAAACAAAAAACCGTTACTTGTTTGCAGAATAATGAAGGGAAAGAGATAAAAGGTGAGAAAACGTTTAGGAATCCAATATGACAGCTATGAAGTCAAGATTTTCTTGAGAAAGTTGCTTTTATAATTTATGGGGAGGGAATTAATACTTTCAGTTATTAAGTTAAGAACTCTGGACAATTCAAATGATAATCAGAGAATCATAGAAACATTTGAGTTGGAAAGGACCTGTCCAATTTCCCACCTACAGCTAGATCAGGTTGCTTGGTCTGCTCCAACCTGACCATGACCGTTTCCAAGGATGAGACTTCCACCACCTCTCTGGGCAACCTATCATTAAAGAAGTTATGACAGATTATGTATATGACTTGTTCATATCATGCTGCTACAATATAATGGCATAGCCACCATCAGACTTCTTGAGAACACTGTTGCTCTCTCCTAAGTGGTGGCGTGCTGAGAGATAGAGCCAAGTCTAGCTACTAGCTGGCCCTGCAAAGCAACTTCCCTGTCTTCCTCCTCCTCAGTTTCCATCTGCACTTTGTGCTTCTAGTGCTCACCTTTCTCACAAGGGAGCAAATTCCTTATCCAGTCAAGCAGAAATCCAGATTCGTTTTTGCATGGAGAGAATTGGTAGTAGGTTGAATGAGAGCAATTAGACTAGCACAAGCTATCTTAAGCTATCTTTTCTTCTTACGTATCCAACTAAGACACAGGAAACCAGAGTCACAGTGAATGTTTGCTTGCACCTTGATGAAAACAGGTGTGTAGGAGGACAGAAAATGAGTTACATAGAACCTCTTCTCTGCTAGGCAGTATTATCTTCTCAAGGGACATGAAAATACTAAGCTTGAGGATTACTTTCCGAGACATTACATCACTCCACTGTAGCTTCACCATTAAATTTATTTAGGTATTTGATAACAGGAATCTGAAAGTTCTTGAATTTCTTTTTGTGAGTTTCTTTTTATGCGTTGTCTAGGAGTAAGGAAGAGAACTAAGTTTTGATTGCTTCCATGTACAGTACTGGCAGGGTCAAAATTACATAACAGGAAAGGATTTGAATACAATATAATTTTCTTAACTATGATTATCTTGGTAATTGATTACATAAATTTTTAAATGGTAATTCATATTTTTTCCATTTCATATGAATTTTTCATCTGCCAAAATTAGGATTTTGAAATGACTAGAACTGCAATACAAAAATATATTTTCCTCATTTCTAGGTAATCAGAGAATAATAGAAACATTTGCCCTTACAGTATTCCTTTACAGTGTTCTGCATTATGTACAAAAGGAGCTTTTTGTATTTAACGTGCATTTGATACATTACTCCACAAAACTGCATTTGAGGGATGACACTGTGGGGAACTGATGAACAGTTGAACTTCTGGTATTTTGCTCAGGATCTCTGCATCCAAAAATGATATTCAATTAATATCACATTATCCACTTTATATTAAATTATTTTTAATGCATGCATATATATGTTCAGTATATTACCTATATAATTTAAGCCATATTTAAATTGTATTAAAATTACAGCAGCATGATAGTGACATGTTTTCCAGAAGTCAGAATATGCTGCTATGTCAGCAGAGTTTTTGCTTTAATTAATATTTATAAAGCAGTTCAAGTACAATGAACTGAAATGCAGTTGCAAGTGCATCAGTTTTAGGGTCATTTTGATAAGGCTTAATTCCTATTACAATTGGTCACTGTTAATAGAACCTTGCTCTGTAATTAACATCTTTACAGCATGACAAAATGTTTCTAGAAGTTGTGCCAAAAGCAGGTGTGAATGACAGAATATGTCCTAAACTTACAAAATTTGTACCCTAGTCTTGAAATACAAAATGGAAAGTGAAAAAGTCACAAATTTTACTTTCTTTCAGTCAAAATGTGTAATGAGCGGTGTCATATCCATCAGTACCAGCAGGAAATTTCTCTTCTGAGGATGCTACTGAGAGCTACAAGTGTAGTAATTGCAAGAGACCATGCATTCTTCATACACCCTCCATGGTGGGTGGGAAGGTGTGTCATACAGGTGTGTCAAAAGAGGGATCTCAGTATAGATAGATGATATAGATGTGCTTAAGCATGGTTGAAATTAGATAATTTTGATAACAGCTGAGCTGAGACACCAGTGTCAGACACTTGAGGCCATGCTGGCACCTCAGATGGCTGTGGAGGTTGACAGGCTGTGCTAAAACTGGGCTACAGCTGTTGTATTAAAGTCTGTAAGATCAGATATCCTCTCATAGTGCGTACATAGCTGGTGACATGTGCAGGTGAGATCTGAAAAGGGATAGGAACCAAGAACAGGTAGGGTCTGTGGGCACAGGTTGTGCACAGAGGCTGGATCAGAGTCTTGTCAAGGAAAAGAAATATTCAAGAAAGACAAAGCATATGACGTAAAACAACTTTTCTGAGTACAGAAAAAAAAAGTTTTGAACTCTAATAGTTTGTGTTGCAGTTGTTTGGAGTTCATTTTTGCTCCTTTCACCCTGCATTTCAGTCAAGAAAGCAGAAGACTTTAATGAGATTAAATCCTATTAATGAGATGATCCTTTGCCAGTGCATCAGAAAGTTACCTTAATAGCATGACTTTAGCTAATTTAACTTTTGCAGACATCTCTATCATGCACTAAAGCAATGAAGAAATTATTCCATACTAAATGTATTTCAATTTCACTGTTTACAGCACTTGGTCCCTTCATAGAGGCATGAATATTCCAAGGAATATCACTTGATTTGAAAACATCACCTCAAGTTTAATTAGGAAAAGACAACTTCATGAAACTGTTTTTAATCCAAAAACTGTGAAGATCTTGTGAGACTGTCTTTTCTTACTTTGTTCAATCATAATATCTCTGACAATATCGATTACAATAAGCCTTGTAGTGAGTTACAGTAACGTAGTGGGTCAGTGATAAGAACAAATGATACCAGCAAAAGGAGATAAACAATTTTCATTCTTAAACTACTTCTAATTTTGTAGGAAGATCCCACCTAAGTGACTACTTATCAAAGGCAGATGCCATGCAGTCATAGAGTCATAGAATAATTATGGCTGGAAAAGACCTTTCATATTATCTAGTCCAATTGTCAACCTATCATTACCATGCCCACTACACTATGTCCTTCAGTGCCACATCTAAATGTTTCTTGAAAAGCACCCGGGACAATGACTCTACCATTTCCCCTTGCAGCTTGTTCCTGACCACACTTATTGAGAAGACATTTTCCTAATATCCAACTTGAACCTCCCCTGGTGCATCTTGAGGCTATTCCCTCCCATCCTATTGCTGTTACCCAGGAAAAGGTCACAACCACCACCTTACTACAACCTTCCTTAAGGCTGTTGTAGAGAGCAATAAGGTCTCCCCTGAGACTTCTGTTGTCCAGACTGAACATTCCCAGCTCCCTCAGTGGTTCCCCATAAGACTTATGCTCCAGACTCAACACAGCTTTGTTTTCCTTCTCTGAACACACTCCAGAACCTCAGTGTCTTTCTTGTAGTGAGGGGCCCAAAACTGAACACAAAACTTAAGGTATGGCCTTACCAGTGTTGAGTACAGAGATGACTGTGTTCCTGCTCCTGCTGGCAAGACTGATTTCTGATACAAACCACGATGCTGCTGGCCTTTTTGGTCACCTGAGCACACCATTGGCTCATGTTGGATGTTGACTAGTACCCCCATTACCCGTATTATCTGATGGATTATACAGTGTGGTTTTATGTGGGCCTATGTGGAATAATATTATTTATGAAGCTGATAATCATCAAATGGGGACTTTAGCAGTTAGGGAAAGACATTCCTCTTCCTTCTCTCTTTCCTGCTCTAGCTTTCAGAAAGATGAAATCTGTTGTTATAACTGGACTTTATTTTTTGGCCATTGGGAATATGAGTGAACAGAAGCAGTAGCAGAAAATAAGGACCTTGCAGGTGTTAAAATAAGAGCAATTTTGGGCACACAAATACTGGCAGCTTTTATCTTCAGAAAAGAGTGTCCATGTTTCTCTGCTGAATATTATACCTTGTGTAATAATATATTAGTGTTGTTTGTTCTTTTTTTTTTCCTTTTTCCTGTACGAGCCAGAGTGTGCCCTCTCCCTCTGTAGCTCTGGGCCTAATTGAGTGTAATGATTATAGATGGCAACTGGCAGGAAATCTGTCAGCTATTTTGGGAGCCCAGAGCTGCAGGGAGAGGATGATGGGTCATACTGCTGCTGGAGGCCAGCAGGAGTGGCACCCTCATTCAAGTACAGACCAATATGTCACTATAAGCTGTTTTGCTGCTTGTTTTCTTGTCTGATTAAAATAAACCTGAGGGACAATTCAGGTACTAAGTCCAGTTCATGACAAGAAAAGTAGATGCTTTTTGATTGGGTTGCCTTGTAGGAACAAACTTCATTTTTCATGTTTCCATCTATATTTAGCATGAAACTCCCCTTCCATCAGACTTTAATTCATCTCTGAGGTTTCTGAAATGCATCATCACCAGTGTTAAATCACTTAAGTCTGGGTACCTTGACATGAAAAAGGTGGTTTACAGCAAGCCTTCCTCTGCTTTACATGTGGGAATGTGACACTATCTCAATGAAAGAACATTATGGGACCAATCTTGTCAGGTCTGCCTCCTTCTGCAGCAGCATCCTTAAAAATTATTTGTAGCACTGTATTCTGTGATGAACAACATTGCCATTACAGGTCATCAGTCTCTGGCTGGACTATTGAAACTCTCAACCTTGCATTTGGAAAATGCTAGAAACTGAGGTCAGTGAGACTGAAAATAGATCCCAAAGGATAAATAACAACATCATGAGGCTGGCATCTTTAAAATGAATATGCTTCAGTATGGACCTCTCAAAGGAACATGTTGAAAACTGGTATTTGCTCAATATTTTGAACTTCAGCAGGTGAGGGCTAGCAGAAAATAGAAGAAATGTCTGTAACTGGAGAGATGAAGGAAAGGTATTTTAGGTATTACTTGAAGTATACTTCTGAGAGCAGTGAGGTCAACAAAACACAGTAAAAGCTTTCTGAGAGAACTCATATTGCTTTTTTGTCTTCATAAATGTAATCATTGTAATCACATCTTCAGAAGACCAAATTTCAGAATGATCAACATAACTGCAGATATTATGGGGTTTTGTTCTGCATTCCAACATTATGACAGCAATCCTATACAGCATAGTAAGAGTTTCTACTACCAGTTTCTCAGTGCCATTAAACTTGTTCCATAAAGCATATGACGTGAAGTTAAATCAGTGAAAACAATCACAGGAGATTCTGAAATATGGTGTATTGACTATGATCCTATGAGCTGTTTCAGTGTGAGTTAGTGAGGACACAGTCTTTAGCGCTAGCATTAGGATCACAGTAGCAGAAGGTCTGCTGCAGATAGACCAGAATCAAACACACTGAGCTTCCTTCATGTCTCAAGCATATCCTCATTATGTCAAAGAAGTAGCAAGTGATGCATAGCTAAGTCCAGCTCCAAAGATGCTTTACGTCTGAAGATGTCAACTCATGCAAGCATACTGTCTTAAAAAGGCAAGACCTGAATAGATCACTTTCTTTCTCATTTCTCTATTCTGATGCTAATTTAATTGCATGCAGTTTTCCTAGCAAATTCCTCTGGCAGTAATGCTACCACAGGGAATAGCAACAACAAATGAGATTGACAGGGTTAGAGATAACGAGTTCAGTTACATTGTCCTCCGCAGAACATTGCTGTGACAACCTTCATTGTAATAAAAATTATATTGTTATAAATCTTTTTTCTCTGTTTGTTTTTTGTAAAGACTCTTTGCTGAAAGGCTGTGAATTGTCTCTGTAGGATATTTCTAAATTAAATCAACTTTTAAATTTATTTATTTTTGCATGAAAACCTTGAAAAAGAGTCACCTCCTCAGCTTCATAAACAAGAGAGGAATTTGGAAGCTGAAGAGAAAATCAAAAGCTGTGAATAGAAAGCAGAAAATATTTTTTCTTCCAAAGACTGGAAAGTCTTAAGTTGAAATATCAATGACTTTTATGAGGAATTTTTTATTTTTTTTATTTTTTTATTATTATTATTTTTTTTTTATATAGACTGTCTAGTGAGAAAAAAACCCACAATTTTTTGAAGAGGATTAGACATGCTGCAGAAAGTTATTCCAAATGATCTTTTGTTTTGTTTAGTTCTGGTCAAAACTGAAGTGAAATAAACTTTTCCCTCATTACAGAAATGCAGTACACGGGATCTGTCACTAATGGCAAGTTACTTCACATTTCTACTTTCATGCTGATTTGAAAATGGCAAGAAGAAAAATATTAGGGCAATGGAATGCTCAACTGAAAAATATTCTGATCACTGAAAAGCAATTGCAATTGTATCAGTATAAATATATTTACTCTTATTTTTTTCATTTTCTGATACTAATGAAGTTGTTGAATGTAGAAATAACTTCTTATTCTTTAGAAAAAAGGAATTGTATGAGTTGTATACCATTGTACATTTTTCTATTGTTTTAACTGATGCTGTATAAAAAGGTCATTTCGTCTTTATGTTCTTAATAACTCATCTGTAATCCTCCCTATCTCCCCAAACTGTTACAAATTGTTATTAGAATTCTTGTAATCAGATGGTTTTCTCACACCTGCCAACATAGTTCATATCTGTGACAAGCATAGACTTCTCCCCTGTATTCCAATAACCAATGGCCTTGTGGCCTTCATCACTCAAGTATTTACACTCAGCCATTACCAGAAAGTACTGGTAATTGGTCTGTGAGGTTCTTCTTTCTCTTTCAGTGTCTCAGTGTTTATCTTGGTCCCGTTGTCTATTGAACCTATCTGAGGACTAACTCCTGGCTTGTGCTGCTTTGATGTCCCAGTTTTGCATATGAGTACTGAATAATTAAGAGACCACTTATAAAAACAAGTCTTTATCCAGACTCAAATATGGATCACACATTCTTTCCAGGGAGTAGTTGAAGGGAGACAGACCTTTTCAGTTTGTTCCTTGTCTGCTTCTTTTGCCTTCTTTTTATACATACTTATGGACTCTCTGGAGATTTTTGAGCTTATTTGCTTGTTTTTCCTGGTAATTACCCATGAGGACTTAAAATATTTTTTCTCCCTCTCAGTGTTTCAGTGTATATTCTTAGATATGGAGACAATTTGAAAACAACCTGATTTTCATAGCCAGTGTAAGAAAAGAGAAGTGAATTGGAGTGCACTTAGAAATATGCACCCTTTGTTTCCAAATTGCCTTCAGGAAACAATACAATTCTGAAAATTCTAGTGTTTAAAGTAAAATTACTTGCACGTCAAAATTATGTTTTTCCACAACATAGCATGCTTGGCTTCTCCAAAATATTGGGCAATAGCTAATAGCACATATTTTTTGGAGAAAACATTAATTTCACAAGCGAGAATAAGATTCTACATGGCTTAAATGGCTCTAAAGCACATATGAATTCCTGATTTATGATTCAATGTAGAATATTTTTGGCAGCTTTTCCCTTGACCTTGGAATGAATGCATTGCAGCAATTTATGTGTGGAAAAAAAATTAAATTGTCATTATATTGTGAATGACAAAGTGTCTTTCTCCTACATTCACCCTTTCATGCACAGCCTGATTTTCAAGTTCCCACTGAGGCAAGCTAGTCCTTAGGAGAGCTACAGTGCAACACATTCACTGAACTTGTTTTTAGACTACTGAGAGAAAATGAGAGTCAAGAACAATTACAGTTATTAAGTTCAGGTGCTGATGAACATGACTATCTTCAAATTCAGAGTTGCTCCTGCTCAAAGAGAAAACTTTTATCTGGTAAGAGCTCAAATCCTGTAGTACTGATCTTTCTGCCTTGAAACTAATGTTCATTTCTGATGAGTTTAGACTAATGCTCAGCTGAGATTTAAATTCTCATCCCTGTACATTATGCTTAGACGAATAATTACCATCCATGAATTTTAGCAGGAGGACTTGGACAACTTGTTACTCCAAATATCTTCACAGAGATTAAAAGAATGGGAAAGTAATGTATGTGTATATTGTCTCTCACTTGTTAAAAAATAAATGTCTTTTGGTCAACACTGTGGTACCAGAAAGTCTCTATCTTATATAATAATGTGAAGCATATTCAACTACAGGTTTGGTATATATCTTGGCATTCTATTTAAGTTTTATTTATTATTTTTGTTTATTGAATGGTGAACTACAGCCTTTATTTTCTTCAGCCCTTTTTACTATATCCATACCTCCTTCCTCTTTATACTGATTTTCATGTGGAAAACCATTGGGCATCTAAATATTGGTCTTTAGTTTGCACTTGGCCATGAATATAAATTTTCTCTTTCATAACTGAAAGGCAAATAGAAGTAGAAGCTCAAATTAAGCAATTAATATCTTCGAGGACAAATGTATCAGGACTGTTACGTAATTAATATGGCAAAGTTCTGATTTATGTTTCATAGCTTCTTTATAAGACAGGAATGAAAGTGCAAATAAATACCACCTTTTTCAGCTTGTAAGGCTTTTTTTGGGTCTGTCAAATGACCAAAGAGATCATCATGGGGGACCTTCATCGTGAAGATCAGGCAAGCAGTCTTACTGAAATTGATGGTTTAACTTGAAAGGGCGGATTTAATTGTTTTTCTGTGCCATCACATTAGGAAGACCTTCTGGCTATGTGTTAAACTCCCAGCAAAGTCTGTCCTCCTCCCTGTGCAATGTATTTATCATCAACTGATAGCACCATTTGTCAGTGTAGCTCTCTTTGTTACAATACCCTGTAAAAAGCTGAGACTTAAGGCTTGCCATTTCCTTTGATCCTAGTTGTGGAAGGGTACCCTTAAACTTTCATAGACTTCTTTCTATAATTTCTTTGTGGAGTCTTCTGCTTCAGTTTAGAGACACCAAAGCAGGTATATTTTTCACCTTTCACATACAGAAGAAAATAAATTTATGGTTTGGCCTCTGCTGTCTACACTGTGAAGTATTTTGATTCTTAAGGATATGAAGAAATATCTTAAACCATTTTCTATGCAAGACATGAAGCAATTCTTCCAGCTGACCTTGATTTCTTGTTCGGTGAGGCCACGCTTTCTGCTACCTTCTTCAGATCTTTTTTTCCTGATGTTTCTTCTCTCTTCACTGTACAGTGTTGTGTTTTTCAGAGGTGGTCTCAAAGAGATCTCTTTAACCAGTAATATCAATTTGAATTATTTAAAGCTTCCTTCTTAATTTTAAAGATTTACCTTCAAAGGGAGTGTTTCTCCCTGTCCTGAAAATGTACCTTTAAAACCAGAGGAACACGAATATATTAGTTTGAAAAAGCACAGAAGATTACACTGTATTTATTTCATCATTTTCATTGAGTCACAAGATTCAGACATCATCCCAGATGTACATGCATGTATATGTTCGTTCTGCTTTTTGAGGCTGGCAGTTTCATTTGACTGCACATTCTGTACCATTTCAAATATAAGTGATATTAGGAATTAAACATCACTTTTTCTTTTTTCTTCCTCTCTTTATTTTTGAGAAATTTGCCATTTTGGTAATTGTTATTTAAATAGTAGCAGACACTTTCTAGTTTAAACCTACTCTATGAAGTAATGCAGTCTTCTAAGTGAGAAAACAAGCAGGTAATGGTAGCCTTAAAGTTGCTGTTTTGGAGATCAAATGTTGAATATTTTGATTTCTTGAAACACCATCTAATGGCAAATGCTGCTGACAAGGGTGCACTACTTTATTTAGATCTGTCTGCAGCTGTGAAGCTCATGCTTTGCACAAACCCTGAAACCACCTGCAGTGGTATAGTGCCAGCTGTAGAGGTCAGAACAGCGACTCTGAAACTTGCAAATCACTTCAGTACTTCAAAGGGACTCACGCTGCTCAGCCAAGCTGGGACCTGAGCAGTAGGATGGTGTCTGAAGGTCCCTGTGGTGGATCTAGCTCTACATTCTCTCAAAGTGAAAGATGAGAATTTATGAAAAGGTCTCTCATCCTCACAGCTGTGTGTGAGCTACAGTATAAAATAACTTTAATTAATAATAGAAAGTATTTTTTAAGCAGATGTTCAGTACTTTTGAATGATACAGATCAAGATGAAGAAATACTGTGAAAGGTCTCTTCCCTGGCCACATTCTCTTTGACACAGAAGCCATTTACTTGAATTTTGTTTTCCAATTGTGCATTTTTTTTACAGACTTCCTTGGGTAACTGAACAAGTCACAACTTGCTCCAGCTACAACATAAGCTCTGCACTGTGTTACTTTTCTCAAGAGTGGCTCTCAGCTGTTCTCATCTGCACATCTTATTCCAAAATCTTACTGGTGGCATTACATATCTCTTTCCTGCTGAGGGGATGGTCCTCCAGAGGAGTCTCATTAGGGAATCTGCAGTGTCCTGAGCCTTCTGGTTGGCCTGGGTTGCCTTTCTTCCTGTTGGTCTGCCTGATAATGATGCCTGTGCAAGTTTAGCACAGGATTGGTGAAATATGGGATTTACTGTTGTTTTAATTCAGTTAATTGAGCTACTGGGATTATCCAGGTAATTGTAGTGCTGTACTAGGCCTGACTGGGGTGGAGTTAATTGTCTTCATAGCAATGTATATGGTGCTGTGCTTTGGATTTGAGATAAAAACAGGGTGGAAATACCAGAGAGTTTTAGCTATTGTTGCCCAGCAATAGCTGCCACCCCTTTATGGGTCAGTGAGCAAGCAATTGAGTGGGGGCTTACCTGTTGGTGGTGGTCAACTCATCCTGGCTGCTGATTTGTGTTTATTGCTGTACTGTTATTTAGAAATTGATAGTTTATATTTAAAGATGATGGTGGCATCTTTTGTTGTAGCAGCTGTTACTGTACCGGGAACATATAACTCATTGGGGTTGCCTCAAGCCTTTTCAGGAAACTTGTACCCGTTTGGAGAAGTGCAATCTGTCCTCCATATTAGACAACTCAGACATTTTAAAATAGAAGAACACATAAAACTGAAAGCAAGTGCACAAAACTGTTCTTTTGAATATTCACTCAAGTGAAGATTTTATTCTAGCAATCATGGCCTCTGCTCTTTTGATTATAATGTGCTCTGTGTGAACACATGCAACTCCTAGGTTATTTTAACAATTCTAAGTGGTGCTGGTTTAGAATCTCTGTTGTCTTTGACATAAACTATGCAACTCTAATGACAACTGTAACTTAAACACATTGGGTTTTGCTGGACTCCTTTGTGTATTCAGCAGAGTTGCTGAGGTCAGGCACACTGAGGAAGACTGCAACATTGCAGTAAGTTTGTTGCTACTCAAGGAGTTGTATCTTATGCTTGTCATATGGGCTAAAACATTTGACTGTGTAGGCTGGGATTGCTGAGGACTTGATCCGGGTAGTAGGCTCGGTGGCCAGGGCTTGAGATGTCACTGTCAATGGTCAATCACTCAGAAACTTCTGTTCAGCCTTGATTCATTAGAGTGCCTCATCTTGAGCTTCACCCCTTACATAATGAGATGAAACTACAACAAGGTAGATGATCTAGTTGCTTTTTGCATTCTAATAGCTCTCAGAGGACCTGTTTAGGACCAAAATCCTTGTGTATTAGCCATTTCTATAAAGCAGATAACAGATAAAGAAGGGTGCTTTATTATTATTATTATTTTTTTTTTTAGAACAATTTTTTTTTTTTTGGAAGTATTTTCTGTCAGTTTTTGACAGAAAGCTCTTCATTCAATTCCCCTTGTATTCCTCCACAATTAAAATAAAATAAAATAAAATAAAATAAAAAAATTAATTTGACATTTTCAGAATTAGATATGATTCATAAGTAGCTGCTAACAGGAAAGAAAATTCTTAACTCTTATCATTGTAGAAATGTATTTCAGCCTCTTATATGTATCTCCTCTCAATTTCATTTTAATAATATTTGCCTTTAACAGTAAAATAACAAAAATGATAAGGAACAAGAAATACAGACTTTCACCTTTTCTTCCTTTTGTAAAAGCTTTGTTAAATTATACCAGATTACATAACCCTAAATATAAAATGCCACCTGGAGCTCAGCACAATCAAAATACAGTGTGCTTGTATCGGTGAGAAGTACAGCCGAGTTTTCTTGCATTTAAACAAGCTTTTATTGCTGTGCATGATGTTTTATGGTATGAAACACCCCTTTGGGTTTGGGTCAGCTATTCTGGCTGTGTCCTCCCCAAAATTTTCAGTGCAGCCCCACTGATTGTGGGGCAGATTGAGGAACAGAAAGGCTTTTACACTGTGTAAGCACTGTACAGCAGCAACTAAAAGGTTGGTGTGTTACTGACACTGTTTTGTCATAGATCCAAACCACGGAACCTTACAGGCCTCTGTGAAGATTATCCCTCTTAACAAAAGCAGTAATTTTTTTTTTTAAATTAAATTAGTTAATTAAATTAATTTAATTAAACTAGTGGGGGTTTGGTCAGTAGACTGCTCCCACATAGAATACATCCTGTTACATAAACAAGAATATTCAGGTTTTTGTTTTCCTTACAACACAGAAACAACCAAACAGAAATACACAAACAAATAAACCAACTCAAGACTATCCTAAACCTGGACATTTCTGCAAAAGACAATCATTGCTCTCTGCCCAACGTACACTGACTACAAGCTTTTAGAATCAGTGGAAGGACCATTTTTGACTTGAGTGTTAGACAACATCATCTATATGGGACCAACACTGTTGAATATGGAACTAACAACAACACTATGAACTATTTCCATCTCTATAAACATCAGAAGGCTTTGTAAATTAACACATACAGTGCTTCTGTTTGCATCACTTTATTCCCAAACCTTATTGAATACAAAATCTCTATCATTAAAATCAAATGGATATTTTCACCTTGAACTTTGTTGCATGAATGCAAAAGAACCTAGGAGAAATTAACTGATTTCAAAGATAAATTCTGCAAAGAACAAAACCAGTGTATTCTGATGTGCAGACAGACAGGATGTTTGTTTGCACATCAGAATCCTACAGTAGGATACAGTAGAATTCAGCTTGGACGAACCAGAACATACTGACAGATCTCAGATGAAAAAAAAAGAATTCTGTAAAATGTGGAAGCAGGAGAGAATATAGTGACAGTACCTGAATGTGCAGGAATGGAGTTAGGAAAGCTAAAGCTCAGGGACAGTTGAAGTTAGGAGAGATGAGAAAGAAAGAGAAATAATACTACTATGAGTTCTTTGACAGAGAAAAGAAGACCAAACTAAAATGAGCCCTCTGCTCAGAGGAATAGGGTCCAGATGACAAAGGAGATGAAAAAGGCTGAAGTTTTCAGGGCTTTTGTTGCTCCCATTTTTTGCGGTACAATCTGCCCTCAGACATCTCATAAAGAAAGCACAAGGACCTGATTGTCTAGGGGACTGATCTTGAACCCATACAAAAGAAACACTAAGGAGGAAGATGGACATACATCCACAAGACCAAATGGGCTGAGGGAACTGACTGGCCTCACTGTAAATTTGCTGTCAGTCACCTTTGAAAAGTAAACAATATGTAAACAATTTGCCCAGGGAGGTGGTGGAGTCTCCTTCTCTGGAGATATTCAAGACCCGTCTGAATGCCTACCTGTGCGATGTGCTGTAGGGAACCTGCTTTGGCAGGGGGGTTGGACTCGATGATCTCTAGAGGTCCCTTCCAACCCCTACAATTCTGTGATTCTGTGAAAACTTCCTGATTACTGTAAATGGTCAGGCTATGAGGGGGCATCTTAGGTAAGGTCTTTGGACAATGATGGCTTAAGTGCCTTCAGGGTCCTGACGGTGGTCTTCAACTTCTTAATGGATGACTGTAGAGAAAACAGAGCCTGGCTCCTTGGAAGCCCAGAGAGACTGGGTAAGAGGCAAGAAACACAAGCTAATTGGGAAAATTCTGGTTATGCAAAAACAAAACTTTTCTCACAATGATGGTAATTTAGTCACTGGAACACAGGTTTAGAGAGGTCTTCAGGATTGCCATCACTGAAGATATCCTGAACCCAATAAGTTACTGGGTATTCCACTATAATTAAGTCTTTTTCGAGCAGGAAATTGGACCAGATTGACTCCTGAGGTCTCTTCCAACCTAATTTATTCAAGAATTTGGCAATTCTAAAAGTTAGAAAAAGCTGACACTTCAGCTGTAAATTGTTTGAATTCTTGAAAACATAGGAAAAAAAAATAAAAAATCAGGGTAGAGTCTTCTTCATATTTTAAAAACAAATTTCTGAGAGAGTGCTTTCCTGATTTCTTTTCAGGTTATCAAATATTAATAGTTACCAAAATCAGGAGACTACTGTAAAGCAATCCTTGAGAAACTCAATCATGTTTCAAAAAAAGCAGTCATCTTATTAAAAGCCTCCAGAGATCTGAGAAAGCTATTTGTTAATAACTACAAAATGTGCTGTTCAAGGCTTCTCATTAACAAGTGAAGTATGAGAAAGGTTATCCTTTTGCAAAATAAACTTGTTTTTATGAAGAGTTAGGAGCAGCCTTTTTGTCTTCAGGTGAAAGCTCCTTTGAGGATTCCACTTAACAGCAACTAGCAGAAAAATAATGTTTTCTCTACACAGAGAAATCTGGAAGCTTTAATTTTCCCTTTCACTTGAGAAATTAAAAGAACAGCCCAACAACCAGTTTTTTATATACATATCTGAGTGATTTTATGATTCTTATGATTACTTCTAAGTTCTTACTAAGGTAATCTCACTTACTTTGAATATGTTCTGAATAGAAAACTGCCTCTGAGTAATCTCTTTTGATTATGCAAATGAAATTGATAGGCATATTATTTGGATGTTTTCTCAGAGAATGCACTTCTCTATTGCAAGCTTTTCCTTCATGACTTTTATTATGATGATTAAATTTATAAACAAAGATAGTGGATCAGAACCTGCTGCAATCTTAGGTGGCAACTTCCATGGTGCTATGCTATAGTTTACTTCAAGGGAGTGCAAACTTTTCAGTATTCAATAGCATATTTAGGAACAGTTATGATGCATGTGGAAATCTCTACTCAGATATATGATAAAGATCTATGTCATTTCAGTACAAGAGGTGCTAAATATCTCTTGAGGTCTGAAAACATGCTTACCTGAAGACTATGTGTACAAGAAATAGAGCACACAAAAAATCTCTGCCCTGCCCTTTGTGCCATGCTCTCATGAGTGTGTCGCCTTCATCTTCCACTCCATACCTGTTTGCCACGGGACTGCATATTTGATGACACAGCCTTTGACAATGTAATGCATGGAGCCGAGTGTGATACTGTCATGACTATCATCAGTGGTTTCAGGAAGATACAGACACATTTTAGACTTTCCCAGGAAACTAATGACATATTTGGTCTTACCTAGAATAAAAAACATAAAAATAAAAGAAGCAACCTCCCCTGCCTCTAAACTTCCTCTTGCAATTACAAAGTCTGTCTCAAAGAGACAAAGACCACTTGAACAGAAAATGCTACTCTCTAATTTTTCAGACATTTATTTTACAGAAAAGGAACATTTATCCTTTTATTAATATGTAAGAAAGTCACTTTAATTCTTGTGGTGATCACTGCAAGTCATCCTTTAATTTTTCAAAGTCCCATTTCACATTTTTTAAAGAGAAGACTAAACCTGGTACTAAAAATGATTCCTTCTGCTACTTTCATTGCAAAAGATGACAGAAACTGTATTCCCTGTAATTGTCTTGTCCTTTTCATAACAATGTATGCTTTTCAGTGAGTCAGTCATATCCAAGACTCCTGCAGGAAGCTCTTCCTTTCCACTAAAGCAAAACAAAAATGGATACAGAAACACATTTCATAACAAATCTGAAATTTCAGATTTGCTCAGTGTGAGCAAGAGCAGGTTCCCACAAAGCACTTCTTTCTTCACAGTATGACCATGCCATAGTGCATTCACATCTCAGCCCTAGTTCACAGTGTGTGCTTGTGACAGTCTCCATGCACACCGCAAGCACTAGCTGGATTATCACAGGTATCACTGTGTACTGAAAGGGAACTCACTGAATGTAGGTAGTAACACTGGAGTGTCCCCAGAGTGCAGGATTGTCTGTGCAGCCTGTGAAGCTGCACAGAAAGTTTTTTCTCTGTAAGAGCAGGGGAACATGGTGGCTCAGTATTTCCACAGTAAATGAGAATTTAAAACAAAGTTTAAAAATGTTCCAAGTAGGAAACCACCCAATCTGAATGAGAGGCAGGAGAGAACATCTGAAGTGGAAGAAAAATGGTGTGCAGGGATCAGATTAGCTTCTTGAGGATCTCATATTTGCTCTTTATTTCTTATTCTACTCATGGAAGCAATGAGGAAAAGAACTAATAGCTTAGTACTTACAGCACTTGCCATGACCTGGGAAATCTTTGCAATCTCAGTGCTAATCAGCCATGGGCCAGGGTCTAGGTCTATGGGGCTCAGTCTGGGTCATAACACAATCAACATGCGCTCCCACCAAGTCAGCAGAGAGCTGGAGATCAGTCTTAGTCCAACCTTAGTCCAACTACATCATTCTCTACTAATAAATAAATAAATAAATAAAAATTGAAAGAGCCTGAAAATAATGTTTTTGAAAGCTATAGTCCTTTATTTAGGCTATACTTGTTCACCAATGAGATATCATCCTTTTTACTAACCTCAAGCCAAAGTTTTATTCCTGTGTGTCAAGAATATGCAATCAGAGTTACAGAAACATAAAATCATTAAGGCTAGAAAAGACCCCTAAGATCTTAGACCTCAGTACCACATCCACACATTTCTTGAACACCTCCAGGGATGGTGACTCCACTGCCTCCTTGGGCAGCCTGTACCAGTGCCTTATCACTCGTTCTGAGAATAAATTTTTCATAATATCCAACCTGAACCTCCCCTGGTGCAACCTAAGGCTATTATTTCTCATCCTATTGCTGCTGTCTGGGAGAAGAGGCTGACCTCCACCACACTACAAACTCCTTTCAGGGAATAGTAAATAGCAAATATAATAAAACAAATAAAACAACTTTTTTTTTTTTTTTTTTTTTTTTTTCTTTGTAGACTTCAGAAACATTTTTAAGGAGATATTTGGCTTTGATAAATGCATGAAATTTATATTTGCAAGATAAGAATCACTTTGCAATCAACCCAGCACTAAAATGTTTAGTTAAAAACATTATTAGAAAACAAGAAATTGATGGTGAATGATCATTTGTCTACCAGCAGCTAGAGGCCTGTAGCAATGGGGACTGATGAGGACTGTGCAAAGATAATTATGTACAGTATCAGAGTTTTCACTTGAATTCATTCAAATACCAGCGTTGCATTTGAGTCCAATTCAACCAGGTTCTATTGCACTTAAGTTGTGCCAAATCCACATATGAACTATCATGTATTCCTCAATTTAACTTGCTTCCATTCTTGTTTATTTAGAACTGATAAAGAAAAGCACATCAAGAAATTCACTGAAGTTTGCTTACGACATCTATCTTTTCCATTCACAATAAGGCATTCAGAACCAGGTTCTGAAAACACATGGTGAAGAAACAGGTATTTATATTACCCCAAAGAAAGACTTTTTCTCTGTAAGTTAACTCCATTTTTCTGTTTTGCATCTCTCTGTACTTCAGAAATGCAAAAAGCTTAACTGAACCCCAAACTCAGTCTACTTAGTCACCTCAGTTTAAAAAAAACCACAAAACAGCTTCGCAGTCACATTTTTTAATGTTATCTCTACTATTTTAACTTACTTAATACCCTTATTAACACCAATAGGATTATAAGAACTTCAGGTTGTTCTGTACAGCTGTCACTGTTCCCCTGCCTCTGGATATCAATATTCATAGGCAAAATGCCGTAGCACATCTCTGTCTTTTCATACTTGGTTTCTGCTAAGAATGTGACCAAGGTTACCAATTAGTGACAACATTGACAACAGCTTCTCCAGGAGGAAGATGCTTTGACATCACCAGCCCATTTCATACAGGTCACTGAACAGCTGTTTGATTTAAAGGAGGTTCAGTCATTATTAATCTATATTGGTTTCAATCCTAGAAGGAAATGTTTTTCCCAAGTCACTGAAGCCTCCAAAACTAAGTTTGAGAAAGATCAGAGAGCACAGAAATTGAAAGCTTTGTTCACATATCTGTAGGACTTGTTTTCACACATCTAGATTTTTTCTACACATGATACAAAAAATTTTGTTTTGTCAAATTTAATTGAAAAATTAGAAACATTTAAAGCCAAGGGCTCCCTTGCTTAGTTAACTGTGTTTTAACTTAGTTTTAACTTAGTTTAACTTAGTTAACTTAGTTTTAACTGTGAACTCCCTTCACAGTTAAAATCCATTGAAAGACAACAAAATGTTGTAGAGGAAAGCACAGCACTTCCCATTCTCTCATAGGGGCAAAAATCATCACAAATTACAGAGTGAGCCACTGTTCCTCGAAAACACCTAAATGCATTAGAATCCTTGCATGTGGAAACTCATTCTTCTGAAAAAAATGCCATACACTCCTCTCATGGAGGAAGGCTGCCATAGTACCACCCAGGAGGAAGAGAGGAGAAAAACGTTTTTCCTGTGTGAACAGAATCAGGGCTTTAATGGATTTATTCTGATTGAGCAACATTAATAAACTAGAATATTCCTTTAATGCACATTTGTTGTACTGATTTTTTTTTTTTTTCCTTAACCCAGAATCCTTTCAGAAAAACTTTTATGCTCTGAATATGTAAACCAAGCACAAAACACCAATTTTAATTTTACTATCTATCTTCTCGCTTTTTCCTGAGGGTGTGTCAGCCAACTATACGATGCTACATTTGAAAGATATTTCTTTGGGCATATACACACCTTCTTTTAAAGGAGTTAGTAAAGACTGGTCTAATTGTAATTGAAATATTTCTAAGTAGTCTGATTCATCTAAAATTTCTGATTCATCTGAAATGTTATTCATTGTAGTAGTGATGAATGATTTATTGCATTGTCAGAGGAAGAGCTCAACAGCAAATCATACATTTTTTTTTTTTATTTTATCAGCTACTTTTAAAGAGGAGACATTTAGCTGAATCTTTGAAGATGTGCTTCTTTTACAACACTAACTACATTTTCAAATACAGCTGCAGTAATGTTGCAGAAGATCAGAGAACACCAAGGACACCACTCCAGAGAGTAGCACTCAGCCATCACATCATGAACTGCCACGTAACTGAAAAATAACAGGACAACAAGAGGAATATACAGAATTTGTTCTAACACTGAGATTAAAAACACGAGCTTGAAGTACAAACAAAAATGAAACACTGGACAGCACTGGGTATCATATCATGTTCAAATACAACCCTAGAACAGAAAATGAATGGGATATCTCTTTCACTGAGTAGCACTTCTGAAAAATAACTATTTAAATTTTATTAATGAGTAGTTCTACAAGTTCTGAATGTAACAGAGTGTCAAAATACTTATTAATAAAATCCTTAATGACTGTAAATACTAGAATGATATGCACTAACAGACATCATATTTCTTTTTATGATTCAACCATTCCTCACTTCAAGCAAGAAGTGTTAAGAGGAAAAAACTCATATTAAAATAAAATGAATACTTTTCCCATCTTCCTAGTGTATATTAGCTTATTTTTCTTTAATGTCACTGAACTGTAAGCCTTTCAGGAGAATATCATGACTTTATAATACCAAAATGTCTGGGTGTATTCATCCGATCTTTGTATATTTGAAATAGAACTTTCTTTTCCAGGCAGTAATTACATATTTAATAATAGAGAGAATAAATTTCATGACCCTATTTTTTTTTTCTTTTTTTTTTTTTTTTTCCTCCATAGCTCAGCTTCTTGGTATACAGCTGTGAAACAACTGTGTGATTTCTTGTTACTACTGCTTCTCAAAAGTAAAAAAGAAATGTGCATGTTCCTAGAGATCTTATTTCAGAAAGAATAAAAATTAAATCAAAAGGTTAGTTAAAGTCTGTATGTTGTTGTCTGACTTACCTAGGAATAAGGGACGAAGAGTGGGATGAAGAGTACAGCAGAGGGTAAGAACTTAGGGGAAAATGGCATTCTGTGTGTTGACTACATTACTTGTGCTCATTTGGGTACAAGCTACAGCTTTCATTTTGACTGTAATGAGGGATAACTGTCAGCTGTGGGTCCAAAGGTTCCAAGGATTTCCTGGCTTGGTAGATGAGACTGCTCACTGATAGAATTGTGGAGAGGTTTAGCAAAGAATAAAACTTGCTTTTTTCCACTCTTCAGCTTTAAAGTTTTCATATAGTATGCACTGTATTTCATGTGTGTGCTAAAACAGATGCACCAAATTTCAAATGAGAGCCGGCTCCCAAATAGTACTTTTTAAAATTATTCTTTTTTCCACTATGTCCTATTAAATACACTTCAAGCTTCCAAACTCCAAAAGTAATGTCTCCTATTTATTTCCATGGGAAACTACAACAGATACAAAGAGCACAATAGCACTACTGGATAGAGCAAATTCTCAATTACAAAACACTGTTTTTCAACACTGTGAAACACAAAGCCTTCATGCCACGGTCATAAAAATCTGCTTGGCTGTCTGGAACATAGCTTGTCTTTCACGTCACTGTGGCTGCTGCTGAAACATACCTCCCATTGCCTCTCTGT
This sequence comes from Excalfactoria chinensis, assembly GCF_039878825.1. Classification (NCBI taxonomy): domain Eukaryota; kingdom Metazoa; phylum Chordata; class Aves; order Galliformes; family Phasianidae; genus Excalfactoria; species Excalfactoria chinensis. The sequence goes on from NC_092826.1 coordinate 50,746,869, forward strand.
GCCTCATTCACTGTTTGGTCTTAATAAATGTTCATCAAGCGTCAAGGGGTGCCATTTTTTTCCCCCTATGGAGAATTCATTTCCACCCCTTTGCTTCACCCACATTTCCACACCAGATGTCATTCTGTCAGATTGTCCATCTGCTGCTCATCTGTGGCAACAAAAAGTAATAAAATACTGGTGGGAAATTCAAACTCTACTCCCATATGACCAACATCTGACTCTGATGTTGTGAAGAAACATCATAAAATAGAAAATATTGCAGAGCAGCAGTCATTTTTAAACACTATCTAAAAAGAGAAACATACAGTTTCTTCTTATGATTTGGGTTGAACATTTTTTACATATGAAGAACACCGAAGTTTAACTTCACAGCTTTCTTCCTTGGGATCTGATGCTATACAAGTGGAGAGTATTACATGGAGAATTACATGGAAAGTGGATTTAGCACCATCTTTTCTTTGATTCTTCATTCTGTTGTCTCTCCTGTTTATCTTCAACAAATCACAAAACAAACAAGCAAACAAGAAAACCCAGCTGTTGGAGTTTAATCTTTTCCTCAACCATGGCTGTTATTACCAACAGGATATAAAAACTTGCTAATGTTAAATAGTTGATGATATTTCTTCCCAGATTACTATTTCTAATTCCCTAGCTCTTTTAGAGAATTACTTCCATGTCTCTCTTTTGTAAGGGAAAGTGCCCCACTATGTCATTTTCTCCTCCTTCAGGGCTTCATTATTCTGATGGAATAATATAGAAGATGATAATCTTCAATTACATTTTCTTTAAAAAAATAGTAATCAAAACAACCCAAACAACCTCATCCCGAACCTGTTACCAAGCATCTTAATGCTGCATTTTCTAACTACTGGTAGGCATCAAAAAGATTTCAGTTTCAAGACTGACTTGGAAAACTACCCTTCTAAGGTAATGAAAAAAAGGGCATCATGATCCATATTCATTAAAACTTTTTTTTGCTTATTATTTTGAAGATCAGTTGCAAAACCAGTCTGTTGATTTGCTCGCAATATTAAATATCCCTGTAGACAGCGATATCCAAGAGTCCCTTGTGTATGGGTATATGCAGAATCCTGACTTCCCTCCAAAATAAAACCTCATACAAAGTATAAAATGCCCTGCTCTCCTGAAAATAAAACTGAAAATAAAACCAAACAAAAATCTGATAAGATGACCTGGAATACACTGAGACCGTAATGTATTCATAAGAGTAGCTTGCACTTTCAAAACCTTTTGATTTTTGCCCATGAGAAGTAATTCAAAACCACACATTTGAAAAAATAGTAAATAACTAATTACCCAAGAGAATGTATTTATTAGTTTCTGAGGGCAGAGCTTTTGAAAATTAATAAAAACCAAAATTAAAAATAAACAAACACAAAAACAAAGAAAAAACCACCATGAAGGCAATTCCCAGGACTGGAAGCCTTACAGGAAAGTGATGAAGGCAGAGAATATTAACTACTTGTATTCTCAATGTCAGAGAGAAAAGATCATTTTTCTTAATTAATTTTCAAAGTTCCTGTTTTCTACAGGTTGGTGGCATGAATCATTCTCATTTTTTAAGCATGAAGGTTCAGGCAACAGGCTTCCTGCATAGTACTCAAACACTAGTAATGAAAACCCTCCCCAACATGGTTTGTCCATCAAGGTATATCATACTTATTACACTGCAGTTTCTTCTTGTGACATTTGAATTCAGCTGACATTTTCTGGACATTGCAAAATCTCCACTAAATTTACCATATGCAACATGGAACTATTGACACCATTCCTTTCCTTCCCTCCCATGTCAAAAGGAAACTCATACAGTGTATTATACTATAATTAACACACATACACTACAAGACATATGCACTGCAAAAAGATTCCTGAACTTGAGCTCCATAAAATATATGCAGGGACACAGATACATGTGGTACATGCGAGATATATTTCTAAGGCAGCAGAGCAGAATTTACTGTTATTAATTTGGACTGACACCATTACTTTGCCAAGACAATAAACAGGAGTTAATTTTATTTTGACAAACACTTTTGTGGAGTCTCTTATTGTCAAATATTTTAAAATGAACTGGCATCTGATTTTCCACTTTATCATAGTATCATAGTATCATAGTATCATAGTATCATAGTATCATAGTATCATAGTATCATAGTATCATAGTATTGTGCGAGTTGGAAGGGACCTTAGAGATCATCGAGTCCAACTCCCAGGATTCGAGCCCTCTAGTGTAGCAGAGCGGCACTTGCGCCACAGGAGGGATTTGAACCCGGGCCTCCAGTGTTGCAAGCGGCAGTTCTAACACCGTGCTTTAATAAGGTTTTCATTGGAAAAGACTTCTTAGGCAAGGAATTAGTGTGTTTCTATCTTGTGGATGATCCACACTTGAGTATTGAAGGGTACTTTGGTGAACTTGGCAGTGCCTGAGAGGCAGTTTTAGAAAATGAATGTCTTAAATGATTTTAAACAGGTTATTTCCAATATAAAGGTTCAATTTATAGCTTTGTACCAATGCAATACCTTAGTTCTTTTCCTTGATACTTAATACGAGCTGTGATTATTAAGAACCAGTTTTCTGTCAGCCTTCAAAATTAACATTTTATTGACAAATCCGTCTCATTCTCAGAGCAAATATCTCTGCCAGTTATTACTTTTCCATCCTTTTCAGTAGCCTCTTATTAAACACACTTTCACCTTCCCACTGTTAAGCTTGTTTCTGGGGTGAAAATATATCACCCTGCCTATTTGAAAGTAAAATGCACTCCTCCTGTTACTGAACAAATTTCAGGTCTATAATATAAAATAAACCCTAACAAGTTTCAAGATAATGCATACACCTTCAGAAACACAGCAATCATTTCTTTCATCAGAGTTAAGTTGAGAATATTTCCCTCAAAATCAAAAATTTCCTTTCAACACATGACTGAGCAATTTGCTAGTAGTGAATTTTGTTAGTTTACATGAAAATGTCCAGAAATAATCTGTTTCCCCACAGATTTGCATACCATATATGACTCTATACCACTGGTAGACTTCATTTGCTGTTGTAATTTTTGAGGATGATCAGGAGAATGAAGAAGAGACTGTGCTCAAGCAAAGGATGAGATGCAGTTGCTTTTTACAACTCTTTGAAGTAATGTTAGAAAAGTAAAACAAAACTTGTATGAGTAAGAGGACAGAAAGATGTGCAGAATCAAAAGGCTGTAAGTTGCATATAACTGATTTTAGCCAAAGAAATCTTTGGCAGACTGAAACCATCTCCTTGCAGAACTAATTGAAAGGAAAGATCCAGCCCCTAGCCCTAAATTCTGATGTTCTTTGCATCTGCAAAATCTTTCTTTGTAACTGCAAGAATAGGGACACCAGAAAAATATGTTTTCTTTTGCATCCTGTTTGAACTTCTATATTTTCGTCTTTTTTTTTTTTTTTTTTTTTTTTTTTTTTTTTTTTTTTTTTTTTTTTTCTTTCTTTTCTTCACCAGTGTTCAGTTCCCTGATGGAGCTCACCAAAGCTTCGTGGGAAGTTAAGAGGTGGCGATGTTCAGCCAGCATCCAGGAATGAAATTCAGAACTGGGTTCAATTGTCACCCAACTGCACATATTCAGAAATTCCATAGCCAAACACTCAAGAATAATTTTGATGGGTTCAGGTAGGTATTTGAACACTGAAAACTAGAATTGTGGGTATTTTGATTGGAAATTAAGGTAATCTCTAATTTTTACAAGCTCCTTGCAAACGAAAACCTGACATTGGCAAACACCTCTAGGATCTTGCTGTTATACTTGGGGACTTCTGAACATTTCTTATCACAAAATATGAAGAAAGGCACAACGCAAAGTGAGTACCCTAATGAAAATACAATTAAAAAAATCTACATCAACTCAAATATTTTGGGATACCTTATGAAGCTAGTTTTCAGTTTTGAATCTATAAGGGTCATGCTCCCATAATTTGTTCCCAGTTTTCCACCTTCAGATGCTTTTTTCATTTGTTATATTCCCAGGTAATTAATTGAGAATAATGCCCAGTGCAATACGGGTGTAAGAACCCTTCTTTGTTTTCTGGCTCAAAGCTTGCTTCCTGAGGTGTTTTCCAGTGGTAAGACTCTCACTGATTTATGCAGGAGACAAATGATGGGTGCTACGGTGTGACAATCAACATCACCCTGTAGGCATCTGATAGCACCTTCCTTCATAGCTATTTACATCTGGAAGAGAATGCACAGGAGTGTTTATGGGCAGAAGATCTGGCCTGGGACTAAATAGCTCCAGCTTGGTATGGGAAAATTGGGGAATGATGACATCATGTCCTGTGAAAAACAGGATGCAGATGGGCATCCCTGCTCCCTCTTATCTGCTGGCAAGGCCCGGAAGATGGAAACAAAGGAGTTTCTGAGATCCCAAAGCCAGAATTTTCTACCCCAAGGAGAGCTGACTCAACTACTTTGGATTTGAGCTGTCACTCCAAAGAGAAAGCTGTCTCGACCAGTTTGGACTTATAAATAAGTTGGTGCTACCATTGGAAATTATTCATTCATTCATCGTTGTCATCATCATCGTGGTCACCATCATCATCAGTGGAACAACAACGCCTGACGACCCACCACTAATGAAGATCAATGACAAACCTCGCTGGATCCATGGTGGGGACTATCTCCCTCTTGCTTCCAACAAAGACTCCATGCTTCTGTTTCTTATCTTTACTATCACCTGCCTTCCCTTCCCCATCACCCTATATCATAATAGTGGCCGCCCTCTCCTTCCCCATCTCCCTGATTAAGATTTATAATAAACTGGTCGGACCAACATTTGAACCGTTGTTTCTTAATCTCATGCCAAGTATACATATATCAAAGAACCTTGCCTCCCTCCTATAAATTGGGGCGAGACAATGGGATCGCTAAGGATGGAAGAGCTCAAAATGCAGGAGTATTTGAATATTTAAGATAATCTTCTTGGTCAAGAAAATTGAAAGAAAAGAATATATAAAGTCCATTTTAAAGTGATTTGCACGTAGTTAACATAAACAGTGCAATAATTATTTTATGCCCTTACTTAAAGCAGTAAGAAAGTGCTTCTACAACAATATGAAGTCAAAAAATTAACCAAGGATATCAGGAAAGCACTGAAAATGATGGGTCAGAACTGCATATGTGCCTGGAGAGGGAGACTGCAAAAGAGAGAATTTAATGGGAAAACTTTTTGGATAAAAAAGGAATTTAAAGTTGTGAAGGTACCTAATGAAAGAATCTAGTTCAGTAGGATATAGGAGAGCAGCCATTCAAGTGAGGAGGGCACATTGTCTCTGAGCTTCATTGTACTGAGCTTCAGTACAGGCTGGATTAGGGCTGCAAAGGCCTGTATGAACTAGGGAATGGTGGAAATTAGACTATAAATAGATTCACCCTGTTACTATTCAGAAATGAAATATGTGCTGCACTTCATAGGCAAATGTTTAGACATTTCCATTTCCCCAGGAGCATACTGCAATTGTATTTTCTTTCTACACAAAGGAAGTATTTGAACTAAAAAATATGATTACATTTGCAAAATAATGAGAAAGATAAAACCATTTCAAACTGAGAAAGTATATTTGCTACAAAAAATTCTGTAGAAATAGGGCCTCCATATTCTAGCACTTTTGCATGTATAGTAATTCTACCAGAAGTACATTATATCATTATTCCACACACTTGATTAATTTTCATTCAAAGCAGTTATTTGAGAATGATAGCAAGCCAGATGGGCTATTGAAAACTCTAGTTGGATTCAAAAATCACTCACTTGACAGCACATATATATATATATTGTAGTTGGTGCATAGATGTGAATGGCCCACCTGAAGCATTTAAGAAGGCTGTAAAATAATTTGTTAATGCTTCTTGGTTCATGCAGGAACATTTTCTATTTAGCTTTTGAAGAAAAGGATATTCAGCATAAAGGAAGAAAGTATTCAAGAACAGTAAAAAGGAGAACTCTGTGAAGAAATGGAATTGAAGATAATGAATGATTCAACATATTTATTCAAGACCTTCTGTCTACAGCTTTGGCTTGTGTGTGCATGCTTGGAAATATTGAAAGTGTCTCTTCAATTGAGAAGCTGCCAAGAATGCATGAGAATTCTAACCCCATCTTCTACTGGCATCATACTTAGTTCCTTTAATAAAAGATTAACCTACAAAGTAACTGTTCAGTAGGTCTGGGGGTTGATTCAGGAGAAAAAGAAATGTAGAACTTTGAAAAATACAGTATTCAACCACACAAAGACAAAAACAAGTTCCTGCAAACATACATGCCTATTTATTTCTTTGTGTCCTTAGGTGGAAACAAGAATGTTATTAAACTTCCATTCAGCGATCACCACAACTAAGACCACTTTTCAGTTAGTGACATCTTTGCTGGTATGAAGATATAAATTGGATCCCTTTTAAAAGGAGGTGTTTCTTTTTATCAGTTTTCTTCTTCAGGAGTAAGCAATATCACTTACTTACAGAAGTAAATGTAGAACAACAGACTTTGATTCCCCACCACCCCCACACCCCACTGTAAGCAGACTGAAATAGCTTTTTGGGGGTTTGTTGTAGTAAATCTCTACTCTTCTGAAAGCACAAAAAACCCACCACAGTCAAAAAGACCACAGTGATCCCTTTTGCCGTCACCAATCTTTCCACCACTGGAGGAACATCTGCCACAGATTATGCTGCCTTCCTCCCTACTAGCCTCTTTCCACCACTGAGGATCTGTTCCTTATGAACATCACTGGAAAAAAAGGTCAGGGCTAAGAGTAAAGTGTCAGCACTGCATTGTATTGATTTTACACTTTATTTCTTGCTCTTGCTTCTGCTTTGCAGAAAGCTGAATGTGTTTGTTCAAGCAGTGTTTTGCAAAAACAGAATTGTAAGGCTCTGATTCTACAAATGCCTATACTTGTGTCAAGCATAAAAGCCACTGGTGTCACACATGATGCCTACTGAGAGGCACAGCCTGAGGTTTTGATCATCAGAGGTTCTGATGATACTTTCTAAGCCTGAATGGAATCCTACTGACCAGCTTCAGTGTTTGAAGAGTTTAAGAAGAGGAGGGAAAAAAAAAAGTGTTTTATATATGTGTGTGTATATATATATATTTGTATGTATGTATAAAACTGACTCCACCCAGCAGCCATGTTTCTGTCATGAAACACAGTAAATGAATTTATATATATATAAACAAATAAATATATAGTAATAAAGGTTCAGTTTACCAGCAGGACCCTCAGGTGAACACTTTTTTTTTTTTTTTTCCCTTTAAATATAATTTCTTCTTCTTTTTTTTTTTTTTTTTTTTTTTTTTTTTTTTTTTTAATACTGGATGGTGCATTTATTCTGTTTTCTGCAGCCTGATCACAAAGGGGTGAGGAGTGCTTTGCTGCTAGAATACAACTTTTGCCTTCAACGTAGCTCTTTTTCTAGGATTCTCATATCACTATGAAATTGTTGCATTTCTTTTTAGAGGAGATGTTGCTACCTTCCATTTGAAGTGCCTTCTATTACAGTGGGGAAAAAGAGCATGTTTTCTCCAGACATCTCCATCTGCAATGTTTATATTTTCTGTTCAGGTCTCCTTGGGCTGCACAGGATTTGTATCCAGTGTAAGTTGTGCAGTCTCATGAAAACATGAAGGTATAAATTACCACTGGGAGCACTTCTAAGTGAAGGGAAATGAACATGGAATACCCTACTGCAAAAGGCCTGGAAAAGGTAATGAATATACTTGGGAAAATACAAAGAAAGACAGAAGACGAGAACCAGAGAACATAGATAATACCTGAAAAGGAAGCAGCCTCACAGTCTCACGTAATCTTTAGCTGCATACCCCATTATGCCTCACTAAGGAAGTGCAATGCTGAGTCTGTAGGTTTCATTCACTTCTGGATAGCTTGTCTACATCAAGCACTGAGCTTCTTTTTCTAATTGTACCATCACTAAGGAAAACAAAATAAATAGGGCCACTCAGATTTTTATGAGTGAACTCCTATGTGGGAAGCAAACTTCATCAGAAGAATTCCCACCATTTCTCTTTAAAAACTGTTATTTCCTCTAAAACGTCTGTTTTTGGGAATGTGGCAATGGACAGTGCTGTGCAGTGGTGGCCTTCAGCTTAGTTGCTGCTTTCTCTCATTGGTAGGAGCCTACCAGACACCTGCAGCTAGTAATTGGGTGTACTCATACCTTCTTATTCGCTTGTACAGACTTTCTGTTTGTACCTCTCAACACAAATTAGAGCATGATGAGTCAGACAGCTGTGTGGCAGCCCTCTGCTTTCCTGCTGATCTCCCTCACACCTCCTCCATTGCTGAACTTCCAAGAAACATTTTGAAGCTTCTTGACATCTTGTGCTGAAATGTTTACTTTCAGCAGAAAAGATCAGCAGTGCTTCTGAAGAACACTTCCACTGTGTCACGGGTTAACCAAAAATCTACCTGCACCCGTGACAGGGGGACAGCTGGCCCGCAGGGCTGCTGGCCCAAAAAGGAAAGGGAAAAAAGGAAAAGAAAAAAGAAAACAGAGGCAACTATCTAAGGAGGCAAACTTATTCACTAAATACTATATCGAAATACAGGATAACACAATATAATACAATATAATTGAAATTAAGGCTAACGAATCAAGTAAAATAGGAGAGCGAGTCCCAAAACTGAGAGGCCTACTGTAGCTCTAGGCAAAATGGCTGGAATGCTCCCACATGCTCTGCCCTGACTCCAAGGATTCAAGAGAGCGAGTCCAGCCCCGAAGTGAGATTATATAGTGTCCTTGTCCCTTGACTTATCCCTGACCGTGATGTTCTCTGGGATATGTAGTCTTCTTCTGCAAGCTGCACATTCGGTACAATTATCCATGCTTTATTTGATGTCATGACGTAGAATGCTGATATCAAAATTACAAAACCATGACACACTGGTAGCTACCTCACTACAGCAACGCATTCCTCAAGTTGAACTCAGCCAAGAAATATTGGCTGTTTTTATGTTCTTATGGCCCTGTTTTCATCTGGATTAATACTTTGTTTTAATTGATGTATCTTGAAGATATAGGGGAGGTGTGCAGTCAAACAGCAAATTAAAATAAACAATGACAGGGACAGAAAGCAGCTGTATTTGTGTTTATTTGATAAGTGACTTTTTTTCTTCCCCAAGATAAGCTTCCTTTAAAAAAATGAAAGACGTTACTGGCTTGCTGAATTTCTTGCCATTTTTTCTAATTGCTGTTTTCTGTTGGTAAATATTTCATAGCTTATTGCTATTCCAGCAGTCCTAATTTCATCAAGAATCCCTTCTAATAAAACAACCTCAAGCTGAAAAGTCTGAGAAGAGTGACTATATTTTTCCTTTCCTGCTTGCCTGACATAACAGATGAAGGGTGAATCACGGAGAGGCTAAAGCCTCTTGAAGAGAGAATAAGACTGGAAGCTAGAAGGGCTTCCAAGTATGTAAGAAGAAAATCTTTCTTGCTTAGAAAGCAAAGGAAAATTTGCAAAGGAAAAAAGAAAACCTCTATACCACGAAGCCAGTTATCCAACTGGATTTTACTCCATCTTGCTATCCACCAACCCAAACCATGATGTCCCAACTTGTATACAGCTATGGGAAACAGTATTAAAGCCTAAAAGTAAGGTAAAAAGGAACTTGCTGCTCCTTCATTCATCTACAGTTCCAATCATTCCCTCCAAGGAAGTCATCAATTTGGACATGCAATGGCCTTCAGAAATAGCAAATTGCTTCTGATGAGTTTTTCCACAGCACCAGACAAAGCATCCTTAGGAACATCAATAATCATAAACAGGAAAAAGTCAACTCACTCAGCTAGTGGCAGGGCCTCTGTCTACAGACCACCCATCCTCAAAAAAAAAAAAAAAAAAAAAAAAAAAAAAAAAAAAAAAAAAAAAAAAAAAGCAACAAAACAAACAAAAAAACAACCTTCATCAAGGACACGCTCTCCTCTTCAAGGCTAGCCCTTAAATGACCCTGGGTCCACCCCTTCTGGTCAAGTGAGAAGGTCAAGTGGATTGCTTGCACCTGTGCTTCCTGGGCCAGCCACCCTTTTCACAAGGTGCTCAATCAGCAGTTCAGGCTATGACATAATAGTTCCCTTAGAACAGGTATTAATTTCAGCTGTGTCTTCCCACTTACCTTCTTCTCCTTCAAGTCCTCTGAAATGTGTTACAGAAGATTTCACTACACAGTTTTGCCAGGGAGTAAAGAGGGGCCGAACAGCCTGTAGTTCCCTTGTCTCCTTACCATCCCATCCAGCCTGTCAGTAAAGATGCTCTTGGTTGACTTTATTGAGAGGATCCTGTCCCTTCACAGCACTCCATTTTCAGAAAGGATCCTGTGGTTGTAAAATTGAATCCCTGTACATTAGCACCTCCTGATCAAGCAGATACTGAGCTGCATAGCTGCAGTCTGCCTCAAGATCTTGCTCTGATTTGAGGCCTCTGATGTGCTGAGGTAGTAGCAATGGGGGGCTGTCACAGTTATGGTAGTAGACCCTCCTGGCTTTCATCCATTCCCAGTCTCCTTTTCTGCATCAGTTTTCCTGTGCTGCTGTGTCTGCTGCGTTAGCCAGCAGAACTCTTGCAGTCCTGAAAGTTCAACTCTATAATCCAACTACAGGATAGGTTATAATCAATAGTTCCCTGTTTAGTTTGATTTAACTTAAAGTCCAACAGTTATGTCTCTCTGTTTCTGCTTTGGTCATATACTTTATTTTAGTTGATTAATTTTAAACTATTGCTTTGGTGCTTGGTAAAATGAGTGACATTAGGTCTACATTTCTGGCGGAAGAGAAACCCACTCAAAATGCATCTACTGATGACCAAAATATGTTCTGTGGTTTATAAAAAAATAACTTTTATTTGTGGAAAATCACATTCTTTCTGAGGTACAGTCCTAGCAGTTTGGATGTACAATGGGCTGCTGAATAACACAAACTCAAGGTGATAAAAATATTCTTCAACTTCTTCCATTCACAAAGAGAAAGATTTATTACACAGTGAGTTTGCATGGTGACCTAAATTTTCATCTTCCTGTGACACTTAGTATGAGATCAGTCTTTGGAATATTCTGTTGGCAGCTCCAAAAGAAAGGGAGCAGTGGGGAAATGACTCAAAAACAGGTCATAAAGTAAGTGCTTTCCAACTACAAGGGAAAACTACAAAAAATGTTGTATGAAATTTTTCAGTTCTACCCAGAAAGTCCAGTTTATGACTGTTCCCATGCAAACAATTAACAGCACTGCAGAAAACAGTAGATAATAGAAAGATATTGTCATATCTATATATTTTATATATTTGATAGACAAATCTGTTTTCTGAAAAAGTGAGTCATGAGCAAATCCAGTTTCCTCTGCTCTGTCAGGCACTACCAATGATGCCTTCTGGACAAAAAATATTTTCCACCTTCCTAGGGGCTGCTTTTCTTAAGTTGTCTCTGAACATGTCTTAGAATATACACAAAAAATATGAAGTAAAAAAAGGAAACAAAAAAAAATCTCTGTAGGGTCAAGCTCTTATCATTTCTAATCTTAATTCACTTTCCTCTGCAGAAATACCTGTTCTGTGATGTATGCCATGACTTACATTTCACTTCTTTGTAAAAAATCTGTCAATTCCTTTGCCAACCAGCCATTCACTAGGCCGTTCAGCTTTTTCGGTTTTGAAAACATCATTTCTATTAATCAAGAAGCTCGGCTAATATAATCAAGTATACTTATATTTGGCAAGAATACTGGTTATAGCCAAGGAGAAAAAAATGACCATAAGCTTTCAGCTAGATGAATCTGAACAGAATCACATGCAGGTTGGATGCAGTGAAATTCTTAGCAGCATAAGGTAAAAATTCTGGAAGATGATATTCAGAACAGGGTTGAACACAGCTTTCTTATGTTTGCTTCATAAGAGCATTCTGCTAGCTTCATTTTTGACGATGGTGCCATTTCTCATTACTGATTCTCTTCCCTTTCTTAGCAGGTATGGTTTAATGCTTGTTAAGTACAGTTTATAATTTGATAGGTACAGAACTTACACAGAATGAGCATTTTTATTTGTATTACATGATGTTTGTTGGAGCTGTTTTGTATTGTTGTGCTGTGGCAGTGCTGGACACCTCAGCTGATCTCCACTGGGATATATGTGTTACCAAATGCATTATAAGTGATGATTCCTGCCTCAGAGAACCTTTTGTAATGCAGCTTACAGTACCCCTCAGTGGTCTATAGTAAAGCAATTCTCTAGATGGAAAAAATAAGATTTTAGTAGCACCTCACATCATGAACCATTAGTGATTTCTGCTTTCCTGAAAGAATGAATTTAATAAAATAAAATATTTAATTTATTGTAAAAATAACTACACTATGGAGAAGTATGAAAAATGAAAATATAATTTGAAAAAACATGTGTAACATAAAAAATATTGCCATGGCAAAATAGAACATATATATATAATAGTATCTATCTATCTATCTATCTATCTATCTATCTATCTATCTATCTATCTATAATACTCTGTTCAAATAACACAATTCAGAACTGATAAAAAGAAGTTGTATGATAACGATTTCTTTTTATGAGACCACACAATCATAGAATCATAGAATTACTCAGTTTGGAAAAGACCTTAAAGATCATCAAGTCCAACCGCAGCCTAACCATAGTACCCTAACTCTAACAACCCTCTGCTAAATCATATCCCTGAGCGCCGCATCCAAACAGCTCTTAAACACATCTAGGGATGGCTATTCAACCACCTCCCTGGGGAGCCTATTCCAGTGTTTAACTACCCTTTCTGTAAAGAAGTGTTTCCTAACATCCTACCTAAACTTATCTTGGTGCAACTTGAGGCCATTTCCCCTTGTTCTGTCACCAGTGAGAAGAGACCTACCCCGCTCTCACTGTAAGCACCTTTCAGATACTGGAAGAAAGGGATAAGGTCTCCCCTCAGCCTCCTTCTCCCCAGACTAAACACTCCCAGCTCCCTCAGCCTCTCCTCATGGGGCTGACTTTCCAAGCACTTCATGAGCCTCATTGCCCTTCTCTGGAACTGCTCCAGTATCTCCATGTCCTTTCAGTACCGAGGTGCCCAAAACTGAACACAGTACTCCAGGTGAGGCTTCACCAATACCAACTATAAAGGCAGGATTCCTTCCCTAGACCTGCTTACCACACCATTCCTGATACAAGCCAGGATGCCATTGGCCTTCTTGGCTACCTGGGCATGCTGCTGGCTCATATTCAGCCAACTGTCCATCAGCACACCATATATTATCATGTCTTTTTTTTTTTTTTTTTTTTTTTTTTTCTCTTTAATTAATTAATTTATTTTTCAGTAAAACCCTAGAACTAATTTTTGTAATTTTTGTTATTTTCAAGAATAAACTTTCACCTAAAGATGGTTTGCAGGTACCCATACTATCTTTTGATATATTTAAGCACCTTGTAGTATATTTTACAGTTAAACATCATGATTAACACAAAATTAGAGAACAGGTAACATGTGGTTTTCAAGACTGGGCCTCCAACCAAGAGTTGTATTTTCTCTCATATTGTTAAATTAGTGAATTCATGTTCTCAGAATTCCAAATATGTTCTCATGTTCTCAGAAAATTGTCAGAAGGGATGGTGCATTAAACTAGCAAGTGAGTTTTATAGTTTTAATTATCTCTTATGAGAACATCTCTTAAAAATAGAGGAAAACAACTTTTTTTTTTTTTTAATTTTTTTTTTTTTTAAACATTTTTCTTCCTCTGAGGCTGTGCAAACCAGCTACTTCATTTACTGTGTCTGAAAAAGCCAGAATTCCTCAAATCCCAGCCTCGCGCATCTCATCTCAATGCACTGTTTTCTCCTTTGGAGAAAATCTGTTTCTTTAGATTGCCTTTCATACAGATGAATACCCACACCCTTAACTTCTTATCCTCTGCTTCTTCATATTCACCAGTATTCCCTCTGTGTCTGAAATAAACTAGCTTCACAAAAGAGATTCAGTTGCGGAGAGAATACTATCAGCATATAATTTGACAGCTTCTGTGAACACTTCCCAAGAAGGAAGAATAGTAAGTGAAATGAATGTTGTAATGATGCTTACTGCCTCCCACTGTTCCAGATATGCTTAAAATTATTCAAAATTCCCTATAGAATTTTAGATGAATCTATCTCAGGTAGAGGCATTTATTTGAGTTTTCTGCTTCCTTCAAATAGCTGAAATCACCATATACTTGTAAGTATATATATGCAAATCCTTGTTCTAGACTGAACATTAAATACTTCTTACAGTGACTCTTTTCTTTTAATAGCCACATTATCTGCAGTCACAGCTGGAGCAAGGTATGTGGCCCTAAAATTTCTGTGCTTGATTACTGTCCATAGGAGCATTGTACGCCTACACTTTGGACAGTTATTCAGGCTCTCAGACCTCCTGGGCATCTAGAAAGTTCAGAAATGGCGACTGCAGATATATATAGTATCCAAGGAATGCAATGTCATTTCAGCTTGTATCAAATATGCATCTGGTAGTCACTGAATAGTCTGTTATATGCTGAAAAATAGTTAATAGCAGAAATTTTAAATAGTATTGTTTGAGTTCATCAACAGCTCTTTCTGAAGCTTCTCAAACTTATGTAGTGTGGTGAAATTAAATCTATTTTGACAAACACCAGCTCTGTGCACATAGTGCAAGGGCTTCTTTCATGCTGGTCCTAAATGGCACTGGGGGGCACTGGTAGTGGCGATAGAATACTGGGCTGATGGTTGGACTAGGTGATCTTAGTGGTCTTTTCCAACCTTAACAACTCTGTGATTCTATTCTATTTTATGATTAGCAGTAAAATCTGTAATGCACATACCTTCATTGTTGAGACTACATCCACAGTTCATGCTCAATAGCTAGCAAGGATTACAATGATATGAAAAGTCATGAAAAAAAAAAAATGCTGAGAAGGACTTCAATCAATATTAATGTGGACTAGAATAAGCTAAATTACTAGTGTTGGGCTTGCAGAACTTTTTATGTTTTTTTCTACTTCATAGCCTCTGCTCCCCTCAAGGGCTGCAGTTTGTCACCTGCTGACTCCTCATTTCAGGCGGACTTTTTACCTACATGGCATTCACAAGTTTTAAGCTAAAACAGCTGGGGCAACAGCCATGTCAACAGCAGACAAATATTGAAAAAACTCAGGTCAAAACACAAGCTGAGATCCTGCTCTGTCACATCTGTGCAAAGCTGTGGCCTTTTACTTGTATTGGATATATCACAGATCTTATGCTCAGTAAACACAATTACATTCTTAAGAGTGGAAAATAAAATGAGTTCATCTAAAATAAAATGAGTTCAAAACTAAATCATTTGAACTTTGGCAATGGTTCTCTGTCAGCTACCAAGTGTGTAGGGCCAGTTACTCTAGAGATGAGAAATGGTGCTGAAATTATTTCAAGTCTGGAGAATAGATAAAATGAAGGAAAAATATTTGGTATTTTCTTTGTTACTGTATAAAAGGCATCCAGTGGGGTTTCTCTGAAAGTGAGGAAGAACAATATACAAACTTATCAAATTCCTTGTCCTTGTTTTAATCACAAACTTTCAACAATTAGAGGTTTGTGCAGTTCCAGAATGAATTCAAATTTAGCAGACAAACATAAAGTGCTAGAAAAAAAAAATTATGTCAGATAACAGTTTCAAGATCTTAGAAGTAAGTAAGTGTTGTATTCCATATTTCACGAAAATTCAAATAATACAGAATTTCTGGAAAAAAAAGAGTATACACAGAACTCATCTTAGGTTTCTCACTAAAGAATGCAATGTACCCTATAAAGCTGTACTTTACATAAATTTCTGTTTGCATCTTAATATTTGTACAACTCTAGAGTACATCAAACTGTGCTATGAATCAGCATTTATAGGGAAAGCAATTTTTTATTTTTTTTTCATAGATACAAACTAAAAAACACTTTCCACATACAGGAAGGTTATTTCACGGTAGTTATTTTGCTTTCCTCTAAAGGTACAACACAGTGCAGGAGGACGCATATGTCAGATGTAGCATAGTAATTTTTGTAAGTAAATATGGACTATTTACATCTCAAATAGTGTAGTTAGAAATCAGAGTTCACAAGATGCCTAAGGCAAGCAAGTTTTTCATCATGCTGAAATGCCATAGGTTTGGAGCCCTTAATTCTCTTAGACACCTGAGCTGACAGCTTTTAGTCTCCCATGGAGAGAAGCAGATACTGCACTCAGACAACTATAAATATCTTCCTTTTTTTTTTTTTTTTTTTTTTTTTTTTTTTTTTTTTTTTTTCTTTTGTCCTGTTTGAGACAAGCAGACACACTGCTGGCGTTTCTTTTTTCCCTCTTTTCTCACTGTACATATTGTATTAAAAATTCAAAATTTTCCTCATCGCTTCAGTATCTTCCTGGTTTCAAGGCTTTTCACTTCTTGGTTTTGTTAACACATCTACCTTCGTTTTTTCTCTCTCTCTCTCTCTCTTTTTTTTTTTTTTTTTTTTTTCCCTTTTTCTTTTTTCACAGAAAAAACTTAGGCTGCACTCAAGTGGCAAAACTCCAAGGCACTATCTTCCCCTCTCACTAATGATAACCTGATGCTTCCAGTTATGCCAGTGAGAATGAACCTAATTCATCAGGCAGATTCACATCTCTTAAATCACTGTTTGCTGCTCATCTGCTTCAAATAGGGACATGACACTACCACATGTCCTGTTCATCTGTGCCTTGAGGCCACTTTCTACCAGCTTCCACTGCAGGGTGGCTGTGGTCTCATAGTCCTGTGGCCTCTCTCCACTCAGGTGTCTCGGGCATAAGAAATGATCTGAAATGGTTCTAGCTACTAGTCTGTCCTGCATCCTTCCTGCATCTAGGGAACTCGCCTTACCATCTAGCTAAAAACACTCTTTGAGTGGTACTCTTTTCTCAGGCAGGAAGAAAAAAAATGGTACTCTGATTACGTGAGAACTAGACCAGTACTTCCTGACATGAAATAATTCTTGTGGAAAAAAAAAAGCCCAGCACTATCTACCAGTAATCTTTGATAGAAGAAGTAAGACTACTTGAGTCCTTATGAGGTGCCTTCCAGGTATCTCAAAAGTCTCTAGAGGATAAATCAAAATTCAAAGAGTAAATAATGAAAACAGGTGGTTTAAATCTGCATTTTTGCTCTGTCAGTCCCCCTATTAAGAGTGTCAAAATCTGTTCTCATACTGAGAGACTCTATATAATTACTTTTTATACAGAATATACCCTGCCATAAGGAGGTGGATGTGACTGTTGGTTTGAGACAGCGCATTAGCTGTGAGTAGGAGCTGCTGGCTGTTTTTCATAACTGGAACTCAGTCATTTGCCTCCTAGCAGTGAGCAAAATTTGCTTTTCCTTCACAGATTTTCAGGCTGAGGTTCATAAGCCTATTTAAATTTTTAAATAGGTTTAAATAGCTTTGCTCGAGGATATTTGTCAGACATACTGACAACGCATTGCTGTATTTCTATTGGATTCAATTGGTCTGTGTCACCAGAGGCATCCCTGCTTGTTAGTTCTCTTCATCACTTTTAGTCAGATGTACTAGAAGTAAAATGTATACAAACACCTATCAAATTCTTTTGTGTTTTTCTTTCATTCAGTGCTTTCCTTTCATTCAATCACAGCATAGTGCTGTGGGTCTCCATAACAATTTGGGTAATGGGAAAAACACTCCATCTGAGTATTAAATTACACACAGAACAAATGCTTTTCTGATATTCTGACTCAAAATATTTTCCTTTAATGAGTTTTAGACTGCTGGATTTCAGATTTTATGGGAAGCCTTTTTAGCCTAAGTTGCTTGTGTTGTACCTTAAAGAGACAAATATTTGAGTACTCAAAGAGTCTGAGCTGACTTTTGCTGAAATGGTATTTGTTGGTTGAAGAAAAGGTAGTGAGTGGTGTAGCAAAACAGAAAACTTAATGAATGTTCTTTTCTGATCATCTACTTGTTTAGTTACTCTTCTGAAATGTATGCATTTTCCACTGGTGAGTTGTCACCAATTTCAGTTATCTGTGGAACTAATTTATGTTGACTAAGATAGGAACTGATTACAGGTTGCATGTACTGTCAGTTACTCATGGTACACCTAAGAAGGAAAGTGCCAGTTACTTCAATTCATCTGCTTCTGGTGAGAAAAGTGTTTTTTTTTTTAATGTTTACAAAAATAACAATGTGCATTGTAATGTCTCAGGTTTGCAGATGCACTCAGACACTGCAATTACAAAGGAAAATATAACTTTCTGAGCAGACAAAGCATTGCCTGTCAGAAACAGTGGATTGTGGCTGACTTTCAGTAAAAGCTACTTGCGTGATTTGGACTTGCATGAATTCTTCAGTTTATCCTGGTACATACACATCATTATTAAAGAGGAATGTGATAAAATTCACATTGTTTACTGTTCAAAATATAGCCCTGGAAACTTCTGATTGATATGAAAAATTGTCTTCAACAGCATGATTCATAACGGAAAATCTGTAACTTATGGCAGGATTTATTTATTTATTTATTTATTTATTTATTTATTTATTTATTTATTTTCTCAGACTTGCAAAGTAAGTCAGGATCACACCCTCTGCTTTTTGGAGTCAATTACCTTTGCTATTTAATTGCTGATGTGTTTACAACCAGCAAAACTAACTGGAAACAACATGAGCACAGTTAAGACATAAGCCAGCAGAGAAAGCTGGTTCTATCCAGAATTTTTCTTTAATGTGTACAGTAATGTGTACTGCTATTTTTTTCTGAGCAATCACTGATTGAATCAAAGAAGCCTCATAGTTTTGACAACTTTTAATGGAGACTGAAACACTGAAGTCTAGACAATATGAATTCTGCAATACAGGTTTATTAAAATATCTTCTCAAGAACAACAGGTTTTCTTTACTGTTCCGTCTCATAGAAAATGGACTATTTAACAAAAATAGACTATCATTAGACATCAATCTAGTATCTAAACAGTGCCAATCTAGAAGACTTCCTTTAAATCCAATTCAATTTGAATTTGCATGTTTATTTAGATTGATTGCCAGCCACTTATTTAACTAGTATATATTTGCATCTTTCAATTCCAAACTATTTCTTAATTACTTCAAATCAAATTGCTAAGTTGGATTCGAGTATTACTTCCCATCAAAATGGGAAAATATAACAGGCTTTTGTCCAGTGTACTGAACATGCTGATCTTCCTTTTCATTTCCAGTTCTGCATTCACTGAAGTTGATGGAAATGACAAATTTCATAGAATCATACAATATTCCAAGTTGGAAGGGACCTATAAAGAAAGATCATTGGTTTGCTCTCAGTTTATATTGGTGTGATGGAAGGAGGCAATTTAAAGGCATGCAGATAAAAAATGAAGTAAAGCTGGTAATATGTGACATTCAGAAAGGACTGAAGACTTTATTCTCCACTTTGAATAATAGATACAGCATGCCCATGCATATTTAAAAAAAAAAAAAAAAAAAAAAAAAAAAAAAAAAAAGGCTTGCTCCATGAGGTTCCCAAAGCCACTGAGAATTAACACTTCTTACTTTCCTTAGCATTAGTGCTCTCACTTCTGTTTGATACTTGGTCTTCTTTGAGAGGATTGCAGTTATTATAAAAGAAAAGGCAATCAAGTTCAGATTCACAAGTCTAGTATCTGCAGTCAAATGAATTGCATATATTTACCCCAGGCAAGTCTACAGCCTATGCTAATTTCCTAGACCAGTATTGAGATAATTCACTATTTCAAGCAGAATTTAATATTTGATTAGGTGTTCTTACAGAAAAAAAAAAAAAAAAAAAAAAAAAAAAAAGCTGCATTTAAATACTCAAAATATTTGGTTTTCATTGTTTGACTCATGTCTTTTCTACCTGTGACACTGATATGTGCTCTAATGCTCCCAAATATGCTCCACGCTAGCACATTATGAATCTTTTATTTGATAGGACTTGTAGAATGAATTGCATTCTTCCAAAACCCTATCTTTAGTTGTTTGCTTTTCAAATGCTTTATGTCAGAACAAGAAAATACATTAAAAATCTTTTTGCTTTGGCAGTTGGCATGTACATGCTTTAGGGCTTAAAATATCCATCCCATTCACTTGTGTTTGCCTGAGTTGTGTTTCTGAAACTCTTCCCTGAACATGCTCTGGTCTCTCACAAATGCCAGTAAATTAAAATGCCTGGATAGTTTTCTTGGCACTACCATATGATCATTCAAACAACTGAACTTGGACAATATTCTTTACTACTTTAGTGGACCATATCATCTATTTTCCAGACAAATCTCAAGTAGGGTTAGGCAATAAAAAGTGTTTTTTTTTTTTTTTTTTTTTCCAAAGTGTTTATGAGTGTTGAAATGACCATCCTATGCCAGATGACTTCAGTGGATGGGAGTGATAGGCATATTTAATTCATGTTCCTTTTCCTACTTCTTAAGTACTAGACAAGATATATCAGTGTGTTCTCTCTTACACTGCATATTTACAGACTATTCACATTAGTTCAGGTTGGACCAATGACAACAGACAAAATTTTGTCAAATACGTTTCCAGAAAGTGAAAGCCTTTTTATGCAGTATGGTATCTTCACTGTGACCATGTTTGCTCATTGGTTTAAAACATAATTAAGGTGAATGGTCTTGAAAGTACACATTTAATATACTCTGTAATTTACACATTTTTAATCTCTTTTGGCTCATTTAAAGGCATATGTACTATTTGTAGCCACATGGAGAAGAAAAAAACGTATAAAATTGAGTACATATAGCCCATTACTACTTTATTAATTTTATATATAAATTAACTGCTAAAAAACTAGTTGTATTGGAAAATAATCCATTCATGACATAGTCTTTACCTAACATCTCAGAAAAGTTTTCACTTCTAGTTAGTATGATAATTATCACTCTCTGTAGATCAGTCTGTTTATGCATGCACTTGAGGATTTTACCTGACAGTAGAAGATAGACTTTTCAAGGACACCTTGCAGCTGACAGTGTGAGATATCAGTATGTCAGACTAAATTGGTTAGGTATGTTCATCCTCACTGTACATTATGGAAGGCTGTTCCTGAGCCTTACTTAGCTCAGAACCAGAACTGTATACAACTATACAACTATTCAACAACCAGTTTATACCACCTTGCTCCCGTGATAGCATTATCCTCAATGGAAACAACTGTTTTTCTCCTGGTAAATACTTTTTGCTACATGGTAAAAGGCTGTTATAATCTCCAGCCCTTCAGCTTTCTTCTTGATACACGTTATTTGAAGACTGAAAATATGAAATATCCAGTTCTTTGTTTTGCCCTGAATATTTTGTATCCATTATCTTATTAAAGTACTCTAGTGTCATACTGTCCATTTAGTTTGTTTAATAGTTAAATCTGTATCAGTGTGTGAATGGCAGGGGTCTTTCTCACACCTAGTAAATTTAACTCCTTATTATTAAGTCCTCCAAGAGAAACTGTTTCTCCAGTTCTGTAGCTCTGTGACCTCGTCATCCTGTAGAACTTACGTACAAATATAACAGAGGTTAAACTGATTTTGTCATTGTCTCACTCCGATTTATGGGAGGGAGAGGGGCTTCTTTGGTATATGTATACCCAGAGTAAGATTAAGAAACAACAGTTCAAATGTTGGTCTGACTAGTTTATTACAAATCTTAATCAGGTAGATGGGGAAAGGGAAAATGGACACTGCTACAATGTAGGGTGATGGGGAAGGGGAAGGAGGGTGATAGAAAAAATAGGAAATAAATAAAAGTAAGGAATCTTTGTAGGAAGCAAGAGGGACATGTCACCACCATGGATCCACCATGGTTTGTAGTTCAGTCATTGATCTTCAGTAGTGGTGAGTCGTCGAGTATTGTTGTTCCACTGATGATGACAGTGACCACGGTGGCAATTTCCAATGGCAGTACAAACTTATTTATATAAGTCCAAAGTGGTTGAGTCAGCTTTCTTTGGAATGGCAGCTTCTGGCTCTGGGATCTCAGAAACTCCTTTGTTCCCATCTTCTGGGCCTTGCCAGCAAATAAGAGCGAGCAGGGATGCCCATCTGCATCCTGTTTTTCACAGGACACAATGGTATCATTCCCCAGTTTTTCCAAACCAAGCTGGAGCTATTTAGTCACACACCAGATCTTCCACCAGTAAACACTCCTGAGCATTTTCTTCCAGAAAATGCTTTCAAACATCCACAAAGTGATGTTGATTGTCACACAATAGCACCCATCACTTGTCTCCTCCATAAATCAGTCAGAGTCTTATCACAAGAAATACCTCAGGAAGCAAGCTTTGAGCCAGAAAACAAAGAAGGTTTCTCACAGTCATTCAAACATATTTCACAAATACACTTTACATCACAAATTTTCAACAGCCAGGATTTGCAGATAACATATATGACCATGCAGGTCATCTCTATTGACCTTGCAAGTCTTTAGTATTCACTTACTTTTGGCTATTTTTTTATGAAAATTCTTAAACTATGCTAAAGTCTGGTATCAGCCCTTTTTAAATTCAGGTGGCATTTCTCTTCTATATTTGATTGCATACACAGACTAAGAGTAAATTAAAGGATGTGCAGGGATGCTGGCAACATTGAAAATCATTACTTTCCCTGAAGTTGTCCCAGCTTCAATGTCACTGCCGTTGATGGAAGCTGTACAATTTCAAATATATGCACCTGTGATCTCTTTCAAAAGACTGTTTCATCAGAAATTTTTGAAGAGAATAAAAAGCTGTACTTTAGTTTAAAACCAACCCCCCTCATCCTATTACTATCTACTCACATAAAAAAAGTTGATTTTCCTCCAGTTTATAAGCTCCCTTTTATGTATTGCAAGCCTGCAGTGAGGTCTCCCC
Source organism: Excalfactoria chinensis (assembly GCF_039878825.1). NCBI lineage: Eukaryota > Metazoa > Chordata > Aves > Galliformes > Phasianidae > Excalfactoria > Excalfactoria chinensis. Next base: position 50,769,807 of record NC_092826.1, read on the forward strand.
TGGTACCCCCAGGCTGAATAAGACCAGCTCCCTCAGTCTGTCTTCATAAGAGAGATGCTCCAGCCCTGTAATCATCTTTGTGGCTTTCCTCTGGTGCCTCTCCTACAGTTTCATATGTTTTTCATGCTGGGAGCCCCGGACCTGAATAAAGTACTCCAGAGGGCATAGCACGGGGGCAAAATGGTGGTGGAGTCACCGACCATGGGAGTGTTCAAGAAATGTTTGGATGTTGTGTTGAGGGATATGATTTAGCTGGGAAGTATTGGTGATGGTTGGACTGGATGATCTTCTAGGTCTTTTCCAACCTTGATAATTCTGTGATTCTGTAATTCTGTGAAAATCCACTTCCCCTCCCTGTTTGTCATTCCTCTTTTGGTGCAACCCAGGATACGGTTGGCCTTCTGGGCTAAAAAGAAAATAAATCTTTTGGAAAGGAAGTTAAAAAAAAAAAAAAAAGAAAAAAAAAGACAATATTTGATTAATTTAATGCAAATACTACTCATCAATTTTAAGAAAAAAATATTATCAAGAAGAAAAGCAGCATAAAATATTATTGTTAATTCTAAAAAATTGAAAAAGAATTCTCTGAATACAGACCTTGTTTTAATGATTTTAATCCACATGAGAAGTCTGATGGATCTTTATGATACTGCAATGCAACAAATAACATCAGAGAATGAATTTATGTTAAAGCAGTTTATGTTTCAGTCATGAAACTCTGAACTGAGCTATTCACACACTGCATACAGTTTAAAAGTTAAAAGTTAAATTTTAAAGTATTTGTTTTCCCCTTTGGTAATGTTTTAAATACATATTTTTATGTATCAGTGAATGCTGTCATTGAATAATCTGTTTCTCTGGGGATTTTATTGTTTATTTTTCAAGACATTTAACTGAATGTTTTTTGAATTAAAGCTGTGAAGCATACTGATTCAGAATGATGCTGTATTGTCTTGTAGGATAGCTTCTGCTCAACTCTCCTTGCTGGTACAGCCTTTTTCACTATGCTATATTCCAAAGTGAGGTATTTTGGCTAGCAAATCTTCCTTAAATGGAGTATGATACAAGCTGCTCTAAGGTTCGACACTGTCCTACTTCAAATATTTTCTCTCCAGGACTAGATTGAAATATGTTTCATCTTTGATGCATGCTTCTCTTGGTTCTATTGATCTTCTGCACTCCATCCATTCATAAGTAATTTAAAAGTCTTTGTCCTCTGATGTCAAATGTCAGCTACCCTGTGCTTGTCTCTCTGTACTCTTACACACTTTGTAGTGTGTGACTCATGGGTATACTCTTATGACAGCTTTCAAGTGAGCAGGGACAACTTGAAGTGTTAGCAAGACATTTGAATAGGAGCTGTAGGACCTATAAGAGGAGCAGGTGCTGGAGTCCTTCTTTCCACACTTCAAAGCCTTCCCTGTTTCTTCCCTGTGTCTTCTCACTTCTCCTGCTGCATTGCTGAAATGCTTCAGTCCTTCCAGAGGTCACTAAGACCTCCCATCACAGTACTCCTTGCCCCTCAAACTTTTTGTCCTCCACTACCACAAATATTCCTTTTTTTCATCCTTCTAAAATATCTCCCTTTTCCCTCTGAGTAGTCCCTTATTATCTCAGTTTTCCATCCTCACTGTGTGAGTTCAGCTTACAAACAAGAATGAGGCTGCTTTGTCTTCTGGCTGCTTTGTCTTCTTCCTTGATGGCTTACAGCAGTGGGATTAAAAAAAAAAGGGTGGGAAAGTGGGTCAGCTTTGACAGACATAATATATAAACATATATGTTCAATAAGCATATGAATTTATTTTCTCTATTTTTCATTTCCTCTTTTCTCTGCCCATGGTGTGTTCTACCTCTCATTTCTCATAAATTTACTGATGTCCATGGAGAGTTAGCTTTCATAAGATTTAATGTTTTTTTTTTTGTTTGTTTGTTTTTTTGTTTTTGTTTTTGTTTTGTTTTTGTTTTGGTTTGGTTTGGTTTTTTAATTTTTCTTTTCCAAAGTATAGAGTTCTTAAACAGTTTGAATAAATTGCAAGATCTTATCATTGTAACTTCAAATTCCCAACCTAATTTATTTTCAAAGAATATAGATCATGGGTATGAATAACCCTCATAGTGTTGTTTCCTATAACAACAAAAATGAAAGCAAGAACATGATTTGTGTAGAATATGATTACCATTATTTAAGGGCTTAAAATTCAGCTGACCCCTACAAATAGCTTTAAGTAAGGAATTATTCTGGAAAGAATTTCTCTAGAATGGAAAAGTAATTGGTTCTTTGTTAAACACCTCATTACAGATCTAATTAAGAAATCATTTTTCTGTCCTTGATAATGTTAAAAAAAAATAAAAAATAAAAAATGCTACTCTTTAAAATGTCACAGTTACTACTGTTTTTTTTTTTTTGTTTTTTTTTTTTTTTTTTTTTTTTTTTTTTTTTTTTTTTTTTTTTTCCATTGGAAGATATACAAACTTACTTCAAAGATAATTGTCCAAGAAATACAAAATAGCCATTAAAGAGTAGTATACACTAATTTTCACTCAGAAGGTGGTGACACACTGGAACAGGTTTCCCAGAGAGGCTGTGGAAATGCCATCCCTGGAGGCATTCAAGGCTAGCCTGGGTGTGGCTCTGGGCCCCCTGGTCTGATGGTTGGTGACCCTGTCATTCTATGCTTCTATGATTCTATGATACACTGACATTTGAAGCAAGAAAAAAAAAAAAAAAAAAAAAAAAAAAAAAAAAAGAGGAAAAGAAGACTGTAGAAAACGAGATGGAAAATACATTAGTGGTATAGATTAGTATTTTGCATAGGATAAACAAAAACCTAAGCATAGTGAATAAATAATGATAAAAACAAAACAAAACAACCTACACCAAAGAAGAACTAAAAATAAAAATCCAGCACACAATAAATGACACAAGTCCTCATTTGGTAGAAGAATGAGTAGAACTCCAGTCACTGATGCAACTTGAGCACATTTGAATTAAAACATGCTGAAATCTTTTCCTATATATCTATTTCTTTTTCTACATGAAATATTTTATTACAGGTGTATGCTTTGTTAATTTCAATGAGTAGTTTTGAATTATAATAGTGTGGTGTCTGATTATTTCAAAATCTAAACATCACTGCTATATCAACACAATTGCATACAGGCAAAATATGTATTTGTAGTTCACTATTGCCTCCTTGTGGAAAGAAATATAAACAAGAGTGTGCAACATATTCAAAATAAAATGTACAAAATCTGAAACAAGAATTTAGCTCTCATGATATCAAGACAGTCTTCAACTCAGTATCTAGCAGCAAATCTGTCACGATGAAATATAGTCATATATCCAAATCTGTTATCTATGTATTACACATATGTGACAAAACATGTTTTGAAAGTGTCACAAAATTGTATGTAATTGCAACATTGCATAATTTGTAAACAGTATGAAGGAATATTTAACATTTTAGAATGTGCAAATGTGGATCTTGCTCATGCTTACTTTAGCTTTCTTGCTTATATACCCCTTCTAGTAACGTGTCAAGGACTTTATAAGTAGGATAAATATTGCTGCACCTCTAGGACTCAGTGTACTGTGGTGCCTTTTTGTATCACATTGAATGCATTAGAAATTCTTGAAAGTTGGCCATAATATTAACCATCTAGGAAAGTGGCTTATGAAAGGTAATATGCTGTATGCCTCTTACACTAATCTTTATCTACATATGTTTGGACTTTGCCCATACATTTACGTTTTCTTATGCTTCCTTTCTTTGGAGGGCGAACTCTTCATTCCTGGCACCGTTAGGGAAAAAAAAAAAAAAAAAAAAAAAAAAAAAGAGGCTTTACCTATAATGCTGAACCAAAACCAAGATTTATACTGTGAAGGCTGTTTTGTGCTCCGTGTACCACTGTTTTCTAGAACCGCATTTAGTTTCCTTTGTGAGTTATTCACGGTGTTCAACAAAACTGTGCAAAGGAGGCTTTGTGTATACTTAAGTTCCATCTCCAGCCTTCAGGATGGGGCCTAAAGGGTACATGAACCGCGAGATAACATTTTGCATGAGATTGATGTATTATATCACTTACTTTCTATTTTCTGTTACCCACCAAAAGAGGTATTGAGGAGTCAGAGGTTTGGTTCTGGGAACACCCCTCACCTTTTCTATTACAGTAGCTGAGGACGTGGCTAGTTACTTCAAGGCTCTGAGTGCCAGACCTATTCATGTACCGCTGCATTGGATTCAATCTAGTAGAGGCATTAATGGGCAACAAAAATGGAAATACACACTAACATTTTTGAAAGACACAAAACACAGACTAGCTTTGCACAGAAATTTGTCTAACATTTCATTATTTTGGAGTAAAAGATACTGTCTGATGCTGCCCTTTGTTGAGGTTAAAGCCCGTTGTTATTCAGGCAGTTTTGTTCAACATAATAAATGGTTTTGCTTTGAAAATTAGTAGCTGCCTCTATCCTACAACTCTTTCCTATGTCTTCTATCAATATGATAAATTTTACACTAACTGATTCTGATTACAGCTGCTGCATTGTCACTTATTATTTTTTATTGTTAGAATTGTTTAGAAAATATTTTTTCTCAGGGAGAAATGAATGCATATGCTTTGATAATGGACAATTTTTTTTTTTTTTTTAAATTTTTTTATTTTTTGGATGAAAGATTAATTGGGAGTGCTTGAGAAGAATGAAGTACAAAAACCTGCCTTGTGAAAGCAGCAGATAAAGCTCAATTTAAATATATTCACTCTAAAAAAGGCTAAAACCAACTTGGCCGCTGTCTCCAGATGTGTATTTGGGAATAGATTTTACTTGGCAAATGGTGGAAGAAAAAGCAGTGAATTTCTATAGAGGAAAGCTGAAAATATAGATAAGAGATATTCAGTCTGGAATAAACAATAGATTTGAAACAGGTAAGACAACTGGATTTAACACTTTAACTCAGGACACTATATATATATGTAATCCTAATATCTAATATCCCCAAAAGACCCTAATATCTAATCCTTCCCAGATGAAGTCAAGCGTTTCCATTACATTAATGAAGATCTAACACTTCCAGAGAATTTTATGCTTTCTTATCACTTTTGTATACCTCCTTAGATCCCTCCAGGAATATTAGGAAAAGAGATACTTTGTTTTGGATGGTAACCTACTTTATACAACATTAATTTCTATTTCAAATTGCTGTTACTAATACTTAAACAAAAATAATTTTCAGAATACAGGTATAACTGTGCTGACGAAATGACTGTGTTGGAATATCACTTAACTCAAAATATTCACTGTTTATAGCCACATCTTCAGGCCAAATTGCCATTACCTGTCTTTGCAGTGACTAGTGGAAAGGGAGTGCTCCTTTTTATCTGTTCATTCTTACGTGACTGTCTCGCTCCAATTTAGGACAGAGGCAAGGTTCTTTTGATAAGTTATGCCTGGTGTGAGATTAAGAAGAGAAACATTCAAATGCTGATCCGACCAGTTTATTAGGAATAATAGACAGCTGAGGGGATGGGGAAGGGAGAGCGGCGAATATCAAAATTTGGATGATGGGAACGGGAAAGTGGGTGATAGGAAAGGTGGAAAAAGGCAAGAATTATGGAAAAGCGGGGAAAATCACCTCCTGGATGCAGCAGCATCCCGTTGCATGTTGTTTCAAGGCGTAGGGGAGAGCAGCAGCAGAGTGGCAGGCCACAAGAAGCAGATCAGTGCAGAGCAGGAGGTAGAAAGGGCATCAGGGTCTCGGGGACCAGCGAGGTCTCATGGAGCAGAGTCTCGAGTAGTGAGGTCTCACGGAGCAGAGAAGAGAGGTCTCACGGGCAGAGTCTTGAGCAGCAAGCCCAGGTGAATCCGTTGGCAGCCGTAGGATGATGATGGAGGAATCTGAGGCCAGAAACCTAAAAGTTCTTCATGCATGCATCTTCTTCAGCATTCAGGCGTTCACGTAGTGAGGCATCTGATGTCAGACAACCTCCTTGTTCACGAAGTGAGGCATCTGATATCAGAAAACCAAAAAAACATGGTTTGTCCATGCTCTTTTTATCCTACTTCTTCCCAGCCTACATGACATTCCAGGGAGGCTTGGGTCAGAGTGATGTGAATACCTTGGAGATGGCCCTCTTCCTTGAGATGGTCCCACACAAAAAGTCATCTGTGTCATTCATCTGTATCTTATCTCCCTTTTGTAGCTCCCGGACTTGTCCATCTGTCAAGTCACTCTTAAACAAAGGGGTTCTGGAACCTTGGTTAAGACTTGCCTGGACTTGTCCTCCTGTGTGTCTCAGACAAAGGGAGTTCTAGAACCTTGGCCAGGCTTGCCTGAACTTGTCCATTTCAGCAAACTTTGAGACAGTAATGTAAAAAGCATGGCCTCTTACAGTGACCCATAAGGATAAAAAATTCTGTCTTTCCTCTTGCAGCTCCTACTGAGACCTATAAACCTCACAAAGGACAATTTTCTCCTTATGAAAGGTTTTTTTTGTTCTTTGAACCAGAGCAACAGGACTTTAACTCCTTTCTGAAAGTAGGTGACAAATTTGCAGCTCAAGGTTACAAGATATATAGCTGTGACAGTTCTGCATATTCTATGCACAGTCATTTCCATATTCATTTTCACAGTCAGGATGATGACCTGGCAATTAATGCTTCCTTGTGATCTGATCTGAGTGAAAACAACAACAACAAGCCAAAACAAAGGCTGTTAAACTTTATTTTAACAATTACCCCTTTCTGCAACTATTTGTGCTATGCTGTTTTTCAAAAGATAATTACTGTTGGAGTTGTTTATCCCTGTAGCTGATCTGAAGCCTAATTATGCAGTAAAGTTTGAGTTCTGATGTGTTAGACAGGGACCACAGTGGTTCTCTTTGACATTTTAAAGGGAAAAAGTTGCTGCCAACTATGTCATGTCAATGAAGGGATAATGCCCTTCTGGAAGTGAGCTACTCGGAGGACATGGGGGACGTGAAATAGTGTGTGCTAAAGAAGATCAGTGTTGGATCATGCATCTGTGCAAGAAACAGACTCCTGAAGACCAAACTATACAACCACCATGCTCCTGTGTTTGCAGGCTGTGGTTTTCATTTCTTTCCATGCCCTGTGACAACTAAAAACTTATAGTTTGCTACTTATAGTTTGCTACTTACTTTCCTGTAAGATCCACAAAATATTTTACTCGTTTAAATGTGTAGACTTCGTAGAAGGCTACAGTTCATAATGTTCTGATTAGAATCACCAAAACCAATGAAAATAACATTTGATGTAGTTTGTAGAGTGTCAAGACTCAAGACCGGTATTGATATTTGATCATATTAGAAGGTATTAGTGTGTCTTTTTATACCACTGGAGATTTAGATGTAATGAAATTTCTAAGCTTAATCATCCTGTAGCGGTTTATTAGGAGGTGCCAGTATGAAGTGCTTGAATTGCAAGTATGATATAATTATTACATTAAACTATTTTCATCACTGGCAGTGTTAACAAAGTTATATAATATTTAAGATTAAAAAGATCACATCTTTTGAGAAATGAAAGTCCTCATTTCTTTCTAAACATGACTGAAAGAGATGGAGATTTTCAAATACCTGTAGTGAAATATCAAAAAAACTTCAGCTGATCCATGCTACCTCTAACTGTGACATTGGGTATAGCAGTGATGACCTTAAAAACCTTTTCTCTGTGATGTCTGGAGACATAAGGTGTCAACGTCCAGGCTTTACATCATTTAGCATTTTTGGTTGTGTGATACAGAGCTGAAAACAAAGATCACTAATGATAAAGGAGAAAGTGAAAAAAGAGATTAAAAAACCCACAAAAAATATAATCTTCTGCCAATTTTATTCCTTATTTGGTAATCAGATATTTGAAGAAGAGTACACATGTAATATTCTGAACAATGATCTTATCAACAATGAAAAATACACTGAGGAAATCTTATTACAGCGATACAATGATTCTTCCCAGACAGCCAAAATGTAAACCACCACTTGATGTCACCATTGGTCTGTAACTGTGCAGCTAGAAATCTTTCTGAACATCCCAAGGAAATTAAAAGCTCAATTAAAATATTTAGCAAACTGGCTTGAAAGAATTATTTATGAAGTTAAACAATCACTCTCTATTTGTTGGTTCTTTCAAAATACTGGAAGAGTGGGTTAATTGATCTTGCAGCACCATCAAGGCTCTGTCAGGAGTCATTTCAAAGTTGCTTTGTATGCATAAAATTGCTCTTATTAAATGAGGAAATTTACTTTAACCAATAGAGTAAATCTGGTCATTGCAGTCTGTTTTATTAACATTTATATTATTTTATTTTGCTTATTTATATGGTATTGATAGTGTCAAATTGCAGAAGGAGAACTAATAGTAAAGGAAAAGACAAGCACCTCTGGAAATAAGAAACCAAGACCTATAGTGGTTAATAAGCATACAAAAAAAGCTGTTTACAGTGTCTCCAGTAAAAGTTGGCATTCTCTTTCCCAATTTAGATATAAAGAAAAATACAGTGTTTTCAGGTATCCAGGACTTCTAACAAACGTGGTGAGACTGATTTCAGGTAAGTTGAATTCAGTTGAGTAGGAATTTGAAAAGAAACTAGCAAATCAGGTGACCTTCCTTGCCATTAAAAACTCATCTTTTGTCAGGAGTTGCCACTCTATGAAACTAGAAATATGTCTAAACTGGGTGAAACATATGAACAGCAGAATTCTTAAATTTGACAAGAAGGCAAAGAGAGAATCATTTGGTATGGGGGTCCAAGATGCACTCAGAGAGGCTGAACTTTCCAGCAGCACAGACTCCAGCAGGCAAGTTACAGTTGTCATTTTATATGAATTTTACCTGTTCTTTCTACCTATGTTTATGCTATCATTTTTCTTACTGTTTCACGAACTTCTAAACTGCTTAATTATTTTAACTACAAGAAAGGAATGGCATCAGGTTTGAATCACTGTTTGAACCATAGGTTTGGTCAAAATAATACTTTTTATTACTCCGTTAGAATGCTGGCAGGCTATGTTTTCCTTCATATGATACCGTATATGACTTCTATGATAAACAGACCTCCCTCCAGTCTATTATCTATTTGATCATTTATCATTGGTTTATGCCTCCAGTTTTTTCATTTGTAAAGTTGCAGGGTTTTTTTGTTTTTGTTTCTGTTGTTGTTTTGTTTTGTTTTGTTTTGTTTTGTTTTGTTTTTTAATGTCTGGATAGCAATGACTTGGCTCACACAACAGGAAAGTATTTTCTGAGCAAAATAACGGATGCCTACTAAATATATGAAATTTACTCTGAAGTAAAAGGAAATTGGAAGGATTCTGGGATTTCCAGTATTTGTCCTCTTGCGGTGCTGAACGAATAAGCTAATTCTGTTTAATTTCAAGGCTCTTTCAACATAATAGCTTCAAAATTGCAGCTTACAATTTATCACTTGGCTTGTAATTTAATAAAGAGAGACTACAAAATCAAAATGGACAAATAGCAGAATAAATGTAGTGAGATGGCAAAAATAGAAAGTTGAAGTACAGAGTAAAAAACAAATTTGGAGACAGTTTGAAAATAGAGTGTACAGAAAAATGAAATAAAGATAAGGTATAAAACATACACAGATTACATGATACATGATACACACTAAGTATACAATGATACCAGACTAAGACAAGCATCCTTAGGAATGGGTGTTTTTCCCAGATGGCAAATGCCATGTCTCAGGCCAACTTCCAAAGGACTCACTTCAAAAGCATTAGGTGCTTATTGTTCTAAAACATTCACCTAGAAAATCATCTGCAATGAGAATGCAGTGGAAGTTGACTGGAAGCTGTGAAACACCCTTCGGATCTTCATAGCTTTCACACAAATGTCAGCTCACCTAATATAACTATTCTCTCATTGGTGAGTTAACACTGAAGAGGAGGTGGGGAAATAGCTCACTTCTTTCAGTATCCTTTAACAATACAGAGGGTGGGTGGGAGATATTGTTTACTACTGATGCTTCCAAATTGATTCAGTAATTGCCACTTTCACAGTTATCCTTGGGTTTAGTTCCTACTAATGGGATGCACAAACATAAATAACAGAGCAATGCAGCCACTCAGGTTATACTTTTTCAAGTTCTTACCCCTGTATTTATTTATCAAAATTAAATATTTATCAAAATTAAAGCTCTGGTGGAATCATTAAAATAAAGAGTGAAACCAAGTGAACTGCACTACTTATTCTGTAATTATTCACACAATCACAGTGAATTTGTTTTGTTGTGGTCAATATTTATTTGCTTTCTGTGCAGAGTCAAACAAGCCCAAATTTTATTCAACAAATGTTTAGGAAAAAAGAGAGTGAATTCCTCAGTATGTCTAAAGAAAGGAAAGAAACTGTTTTTTGAATGATTTTAAAATGTTGGAATTTCATTCTAGCTGAGAACACAGACCCACATGACCCAGCTCTTCTGTGTGAGCCTCCTACTTGCAGCACACTGGTTTATGCCCTTGGAAAGAAATCAAAATGTAGAAACATTATCAGGGGCTGCCAAGACAGCAGTTACAGAACAGTAAGGTCATGCACACAGTCTGCAAAAAGCAGAGTCTCTGTGCCTAAATGCCATCTCTGACTCTGAGAAGGAATGGTGGACTGATCCTGGCAGATCCCAGACAATGTGCCAGCACGAGCAGAATGACTTTGTTATGTGATGCACTTTTTTCTTCAGGGCCCTATTAATTAAATAATGCTGCAGGAGTAGTGCTGGTTACTGGAAACATATTTTGTGAAGTGCCAAGTCAAGCAGGTAAAGCATAAAAGATGCACAAGTCTTTTATAGGCTCAGATCATTTAATGAAATCTCAGGGCAAACAAGTGTTTTGTTGGATACAGACCTGACAGAAACACTGCAGCTTACCATGTATTTAAAGAATAACACTAGGACTGGCAACACATCTGATACATGTAAAATGGAAACGCCACAGGGTAGGAATTTCAAAAGAATTCTTGATTCTACTTTCTGGTTAGAAAAGGTCTAAAATTTTAATGTGAACAAAACATAGGACTTAACACACAAAGGAATAAATCCACCACTGTTAGTCCATCCCTTTCTTCTTAGAAGATATTTCTAGTTTTTCATGACGTATTAGAAAGGTCCATACAAGGTGGTTATTAACAATCACTGCAATTACCTTGTTCAAATTTTACCAATCCTGTGTGGGCACCTTAAATATATGAGATATGAGATACGAGTTTTGAGAAAGGATATTTGTCAAAGGTTGACAGTAAGCAAGACAAGAGGCATGATTACCGTACAGCTGCCAGTAAGAACACTAATGATAAGCGAAAATGAATAACTCAACTTCTGTGGAACCTTGCAACAAGACAATTTCTATATACTTCAAAACACAAGGGAAAGTTTTAATGTTCTGAATAGACTTGGTCAATAAATCCAGACTAAAAAGAATCTGACATCTGATTGTCACGTATTCTGTCAGGCATGCCAACAGCAAAATGAAAACCATTGATTTGTTTGTCACAGGACTTCACCAGCTAGCAAAAATATTCTGAGCCTTGGATATTCACAGATGACAATATAAAGGTACCAAATAACTGAAAAGTGCATTTCAATGGAGAATGATTTCTGAGAATGGGAAATGTCAGAGAATACACCATCTTCCACATGGGACACAGTGCCGTGTGCTTTTTATTTTTCCTCCCTATTATAAGTCTTTTAGAAATTAAGAGGAAGAAGACAATTCAACTCACTTGTACCTGGTACAGGTCTTTCTGAAATGATGAAATAATTTTGAGGAGGGTTGCCTTTCAATCTTTAATAGAGATTTTAATTACTGACAAATCTTGCTCTGTCTTATCAGAGCACCTTTAGCCATACCTTTCATGAGCATTCCCAAGTGAACATGCTGAGTATTTGAAGCAGTTTTTCTACTAGGAAGAGAGTTTTTACTGTGCTAGCACTTCAGTAGAAAGGACTCTGGGGGTTATGGTATACTCAACATTTTAAACAAAACGTAGTGCATCATGATTAGAGTCGATAGTTCATTTGGATTTCAAATCCCGTATTTTCAGTCATTTAAGTAGTTTTGTATTTATTTGTGTTATTTTTTTTTCTCTGCCCAATAATCACCAAATTTACATGCTTCATAAAGAAGCACCTTATTAATAGAAGTTTTCCAGTGTCTTGGATAATCTGAAAATGTGGTTTCCTAACATGCAGCACTAGCTTTCTTTATGTAAGTTCACTCAGTCATAACTGCACTATGTATTTAGCCATTCAAGTCCAAGCCAATACACTTTATTGGCCAAAAACTTTCACAAACATGTCTGAAATATCACTATTTCCTTTGCTTCTGAAAGTCATTGACACATTTAGCATTATGTGATCTTGGCCTTGAATCTAATCTCTTGAAAGCAACATAACAGCAGTGCTACTCGGGTTGTAGTAATCACATAACTAAGATTTTGGAAGATGCTGTTCTTGGAAAGTGTTGTTCCTGACTGCTCATCAGCTTGGGTAAATTTTCTGTAGGGCAGAAATGAGAAGGGATGGTGTTTTAGAGGATACTTATGGCATGAATACCGCAACTGATGAAGAAAATAATTGTGATATTGGTTGATATATAAGAGGATCATGTAAGGAGATGTCTCCATCATGGCAATGATGATAGTTGCTAATGTTATTGTTGCTCCTGATGGCCTCTACCTCTTCCTAGTAGGTCTTTCTTTTAGCATATGCTTAGGTAGGTACTATGTAGGAACAACATGTATTTCCCTTTGAATCAGAATACTGTAACAGTTAGTGGAAGGACAGGTAAAATTTCTGTCTCTTAAAAATGATAAGACTTTAGGAGGAGAATTATTTAATACTGTGAACATCAGTTGGTGAAGATATCCTAAATGATGCCAGGAAAATAAATAATGTTGTGAACAGGGTCAGTGGCTAGAGGAGCACTTATGGTTAACAAGCTGAGTTTATAGCTGTTACAAGCTATAAGCTGCTAACAAACACGAAGATCAGTTTTCTCCATTGTGTAACAAGGTATATGGAAGGAAGGATATCCTTCACCACTGTCCTTTTACTGCTGTTTTCTCCTTTTAATAACTTCAGAGACATTATTCCAAATTATAAATATACTTAAATATAATTACTTCCGTACAATTAAATACAGAATAACCTTTTCAAAGTTATTTATTAATTTTAAAGTAACACAAAACAGACAGTCTGGATTCTGGATTTTCCAACCTGCTTATATACAGTTGCTTTTAAAGTATTGTAGTATAGTGTTTCCATCTCTAAAACTTGATTAGTGTTTGATTGTAATTCTTAACAGCTATGCTTTATGGAAGTGGTTTTGAAGATGTTGATTTTTATAAACAGCAGGAGAAGCTCATAGGTTTGCTAAACTGAATTTCTGCATAAAATAACCTAAGATCAGTCAGAAATATTTATATCACCTCCATGCTCCACACCAATCTAGAGCACTGACAATGGTGTCAGTTAAAAGACTTCAAAGCACTCACAATACTCTACTGGGTTCTAAGATTAACTGTTTCAGTCATTAGTTGTCTTTCAAGGGAATATTCTTCCTACCTCTAATTTCAGGCCCAATAGTAGTTTCACATTCACATATTTTAATCCTTATTCCTTGTTTTGTAAGACACTTTTCATCATTAATCAGTTCCTTGTGCTGACTTTTGAGGATCATGATCAGATTGCCTTCCCACAGTTGTGCACAACTGCTGCAATCCTTAATCCAAAGCTAAGACTTTCAAGATCTCAAACGGACCTTGCAACATATACTTTTTTCCTCTACATTTTTATAAAGATTGTTAAAATAAGAACACTAGGCTACAACCATAATGACCTTTATCATGTCCTCTGCATTACATCCATGAAGTATATATAATGTGCTTGATTAGCCAAGACTTTGAACTTTGTTTGAATGTCAGCACTAGAAATAATTAATATTAAACAACACTTAATGTAATTATGGAAGCCAAACTCCCAATTTAATGTGACTGTTATTAAATGCCTCTAAAATTAACCATGAATTTTAAACTGAGTGAGCTGGACCTGTACAGTGTGGGAAAAAAAAAAAAGAAAAAAAAAAAAAAGAAAAAAAAAAAAAAGGCTCTGTGAGCATAATCATGAGGAAGAGCAACTTTTTTGAATGATCTGATAGTGGTAGGACAAGTGGGAATGTTTTCTAAACTAAAGGAGGGGAAATTTAGCTTAGACGTTAGGGGGAAGTTCTTCACTCAGAGGGCTGTGAGGTGCTGGCACAGCTGCGCTGAGAAGCTGTGGTGCCCCATCCTTGGAGGTGCTCAAGGCCAGGTTGGATGGGGCCCTGGGCAGCTGAGCTGCTGGGGGGAAGCCCTGCCCAGGATAGAGTGGTTATAACTAGATAATCTTTAAGGTTCCTTCCAAGCCTAGACATTCTATGGTTCTACAATTCTGTGATCATGAAAACCTGCAGTTGATACTCAAGATTTTAGTGGAGTATTGAAACTGTTTTATGTTTTGGTTTTAGTTCCACAGCATTCAAAATGTATCCGTTCTATAGTAACTTATATTAAGACTACAATTCCTTTTAAAAATCAAGTATGTTCTAATAAGGACATAGAGAAGGATGAAACTGAGCAACTGTGTCCTTCTTCGCTGTATGAATAAAATGACTGACCAAAATAAGAATTCTAAAAAAAAATAAAAAAAATAAAATAAAAAATAAAAAAATAAAGAACAGCACATATTGCATAATTCTTGCAAGAAGTGATATGACACCAAGAGCAGCAATTAGAAAGAGATGGTGTAGAAATCATGTCAAGATGAGTGGAACATATTCATTTGGAAGAATAAAATATGTTATAGAAAAAAGGAATCTAGCAAAGCACTATAGGAACTTATTAAGGGAAAATCGCCAGAGGGATCTAAATAATGAGGAGAGGTAAAATCCAATACTAGTATAGTGCATGGTCTTGTTACACTTTGTCTTTGAGATTCTTTGGAAACCAGTGATTATACCTTCTGGAAGCAGATCAATCACCCCCAAGGCAACCCATTGTACATGAAGAAAACCATTCACTGAGCAGCTGCTGCAGAAATACAGACTACCATTTTCTACGCTAATCATTTTAATTGAACTATATATTTTCCTCAATATTTCCTCTTACATTACATTCCATTTACATTTTATTCATTATTTCTTGAACATCATTAGTGGAGAAGGAATTTTTTTTTTGAAGACGTGATTAGGCATAACTTCAGAGATAAAATGTCCATTTTGTTTTAATAAGGACTGTAAGTAGGTCAGCCCTGTAAACCAGCAATCTTGGCAAAGCACACTGTGCTATGGTTAGCCTACATTTTTCTTATTCTCTGAAATATCAGAGTCTCATCTGCACAGACAGGAATGCTCAACTGCAGCTGAAGAGTCAGGAGTGGTACGTGTTGCTTGCTGATCTCTTTTGTATATCAACAAGCAGCCCATGAACAGTGGGGTAGCAAGAGGATTCTGTAATTGAAAATGCCCTGATACTTCCTCAGTCAAAGTAGTCTTAAGAAAACCTAGTTTTCTTAAGCTAGTTAATAATGAAAATTTTCAATACACTTTCTATGGGAACTGGGAAAACCTTTGTCCTCTTCTATTTGTAGATAATCAGATACAGGATCTGGACTTCTAGCCCATAGCTCATCACAATCCAAACTACTGATTTTTTAGCCTAGTGAGCTCTTGTAAATTCCTGTAATCTTTCATCACAATTGGACTCTAGTTAGCAAACAATGCTACATTTTGTTTAACTGAAAATAACGTTTCGATGTGCAAGTGTTGAGAAAAATATTGTTTAAAACTCCTTCTTGTTCTCCTTGTTTAACTGCCTTGTGGTTCTGTGCTGTATCACGTAATTCAAAAACACTTTAATTGAAAGTCACCCTACTGCTCATTTTCTTGCTCTGCCTGCTTTATCTCTTTATGCTGTAGAGATAAATAAAGAAAAACTGTATCTAAAATTTAAGCAGATTATGCATTTCTTCAGAACCATTGAAATTCATCTGGAGTCTTCTAATTCACATTAATTGCATCAATTAAAACACTTAGAAGGATCACAAATCATTAGCTACATATACCAGACTACTCAAAATATTTCTCAGTAATGCAGATCAGCACATCTTTAGTCAAAATGCCAAGAAAAATACCAAAGTTGATGTACTGAAAACAATTCTTATAAAAGAGACCTTACATAGTAAATCATATCTAATCTACAGTGAAATCATTAACCACTGTTTTGTTCCTCTGCTCTGAGGTGTAAATCAGCCATAATTCTTACTTACTTAAAGTCAGTTTGCATATAAAGTGGAAAAAAAGATTTAGTGACAGTCTATTGAGAATGAAAATAAACGATATCATTACTCATTTCATAGAATGCATATGTGTTGCAAGACTACACAAAATGTAAAACCAGGGAGAAATAGCTATCTAGAAATGACTTGTGATATCCTTCTTATTCCACATTCATGCTAGAGTATAAGCTTTACAATACTCCCTGCTTTAAGATAATCTTGAAAATATGTAATTCCTTCAATAAGATAAAACATAGCCTTCATTTAACCTAAAAATATTGGTTCAGGAATATGGAATAGTAGTTTCAGTAAGAATGCATTGTTTTCACTATAAAGTTTCTTTCGTATCAGCCCTGGAGTAACTTATTGGTTCTAGATAAAATGTATTG
This sequence comes from Excalfactoria chinensis, assembly GCF_039878825.1. Classification (NCBI taxonomy): domain Eukaryota; kingdom Metazoa; phylum Chordata; class Aves; order Galliformes; family Phasianidae; genus Excalfactoria; species Excalfactoria chinensis. The sequence goes on from NC_092826.1 coordinate 50,786,545, forward strand.
CCATGCTTTCACTAAAACATACAGACATTATAAAACTGTATATTGGCTTCAGTAAAAATGTATTCTTTCCAGTGGATTCATGAAGCCTTCAGCCAGAATGTATTGATTTCATTAAAATGTGCTGCTTGAGATAAACAAAAATTCAGTTAAAATGCATTGGTTTCTGTTAAAGTTCATTGACTGAAGTGAAGAACATTGCACACTGGTTTGAGGCAGAGTGAAGGTAACTGAAAACAAATTATGTAATATTTAAAAATGTAAATATGTTAAATAAATTAGATTTTTATATCTCCATCTTATTTGCATCTGTTGCTAAGTACAGGGATAAATGTTAATACAGAAAAAGTATGCAATTCTCAGTGCTGATACATTTTCTCCTAATCAGGTGTGGGGTCTAGGCTGGAAAGATATATTTTTTTAACTGCTTCAATAATCATTCATTATTGTGCAACCAGGTTTTGAACCGTTTACTTAAAATCAAGTTCAGCATTTTCGTTCTTCACTGACACCAGGCTCTTTCTCCCTTTTCACCACTGCCATTAGTGCTAGAAGAAAAGTGTTCAATGACAATGGTACTTGCATATATTAGGAAGCTCCCCAGTTGCCAGAGTACTGAATTAGTAACAGTGTATCTGATAGCTGTGACACATTTTTTTGAGAAGGGTTGTATTTTTCAGTATCTTTGAGATCACTTTTTGTCTTGCTACCACGTTTTAGACAGAAGTGATCTTGTTGACTTAATGAAACTATGAAATATGCCTAAAGATAGCTTTGAACACATTGAGATCATGTCCAGCTTAGGAGCATTATCATTTTCCAACACTGATGAGAATTTATGTGTAGAATGTTTATTTGGGTATTTGAAACACAAATAATACAAATAAAACCACAGCTATTTAAAATTACACCTATAATTCAACAAGAGGGCATAGGAATGTCCATAGTGACAACTAGCCTATCTTGCCCATGTCACCAGCAGAAGGCAATGACAAACATCTGAAAACAGCTGCAGCTGAGCAGCCTCCAACAGTTCATGGGCAGGAGACATGTTGATGAGAAAATCCTTTTTCTTTATGTTTCTTTGTGGGTTTTCCCCCATCATTCTGTGTATGCTATTTTTTCCAGAAAAAGCTGCGTTCACAGTACTCAGTGGCGAGGAGTTCCACAGCTGATCTCCACAAGTTGTCTAGAGCTTGTTGCTTGTTTTCAAGTGCTGCTCCTGTGCTCTGTGCAGGGAGATAATGAACAATCATCTTTTTTTTTCTGCTTCTCACTGATCCATACCACATAAATTGGGACAGCATCAGCTGTTTGTTTTTTTTTTTGTTTGTTTGTTTGTTTTGTTTTGTTTTGTGCTATATCTTTTTTAGTTAATGAAGACAAGAACTGCACATTGCATTTACAATGCATTGGCAACACAGGTTTGTCTAGCTTAGAAAGTCACCTTCCATTTGTTTCTTATGTAAGCCCAGCCTCATACCTCTTGAAAATATATGACCCTACCTCTCAGTTTTCTAAGTGCATTTTATTATCAAATCCTTTTTCTCAGCCTGTCTCATAGCACTGATACAACTGCAAACATTTAGATTTTAGATCTCTCTTTTCATCTTTCCTGATGGAGCCAGACACATAAAGCTTCTTGCTGTGGTAAAAATCTTCCGACTATCTATCCAAAAGAAAATTGTTTTAGTCCTGTTCAAATCTGCTGCATCAATGCCAATCGATTCAGTTTATCAACACTTTTATGCATTGTTCTTATGTCAAGGGTCAGCAACTTACTCAGTAAAAAGGAGTGTTTCCCAGCCATCTTAAAAGAACGAGTCAATACTTGCTGCTCTTAAATCCCATGACACTTTTTTTTTTTTTTTTTTTTTTTTTTTTTTTCCACTGTGGCAGTTTCACCCTGACTGGCAACTGAGCTCCACCTTACCATCTTCAGTCCCCCTTCTTAAGAAGAGGGGAAGAAAGTATGGTGAAAAAGGAATCAAGGATTGAAATAAGGACAAGGAAATCACAAATAACTGTAATGGACAAAACAAACTTAGCACTGAAAGATGAATATAATTTATTTCCTAATACTAACAGACAAAAGCAGTGAGAACTAAAAGCAGACTTAGAACCGTGCCTCCTTCAGGTCTCATCTGCTGCTGCCCTGTGCCTCCATGGCTGCATGGGGAGATCTGTTCTGCATGGTGCCCACACGCTGCAGGGTGGTGGCCTGCTTCTCCTTGAGCCTCTCCTGGGCTGCAGGGAGCTGCTGTTGTGTGCCTGGAGCTCACCTGCCTTCAACTTGCTACCTGCAGGGATGTTTTCTTGCATCTTCTGCCCCTCTCTCCCAGATACTGTTCCATGGCATTATTTCCCTTCCTTAAATCTGCTCTCCCACAGCATGCCCACCAAGATTTTGACATACAAACCCAGTATGTTTACAATGCTGGTGAACCAAATTGAAATTAGATGACTGAAGTACAGAAATATGCATGAGATGTTTTTCCCATGAAGACTATTTCATTAGAACTCATTTCCAAATCTTTCTTAAAATGATAGTCTACCTCGCTTACCAACCCAGAATGACTATTTACTGTGCTATCAATCAGACCTACTTTTCATTAGCAACAGCGTTGCAGATATCTTTCAAGCATATTTGCAATCCTACTATGTATGAGGGTTCTCTTGTTCCAGAACTTCACTGTTTTCCTTGGAAGAGCTAAATACACTTATGCGTTTGGTATTCTGTACGCAACCCTTGTTGTGGAAGGGTAGATGACACCAACTCAGCATGTAAAACAGTTTGCAGGACAGTTGTTCTTATAATTAGCATAGCAATATCAGTGTTTGATATCGTCTCTTTTTTGACATCTTTGAAGGCAGTGTTTCTTTTTCACTGAGGTGAACTTATTAGTATCTGTAAAGTGGTACAAAAACTGGTGGCAACAGTGGCTTCCAAAATAAGTTCAGAGAAAGCAGGTTGTCATGAAAGACACTTTTGACTTCAAAAAATATAAGTATATTATTTCATTACTTAGGATGTTAGTAGCTCTGGTTCAGTTAATAAAGAGGACCTAAAGAGCAGACTACTTTGAGGAAAGGATTGAAACTGTAATTTAGTAACCAAAATTATACCTTTTTCATATTATCTTTATGAAAGTCCTTCAACAAGTAGACACAGTTGCTACACATGTGGAATCAAGGTATCTACTTAGAATATGAAGCCCATTCAATCCTATGACTGTTGTTAAACATGGACTAATTTGACAGTTTTTAATTAGTTGTGTAGTCTCCAAGAGGAAAGAAAAATAGAAGATTAAACAGTTGGTGGGCAGCTCAGTGGGATGTTTTCAAAATTACAAACTAGGATGTGCAAAGAAAAGCTAGAAAATGACACATCACTTTTTTCTTAAACAGAACTTTCATCTTTCAACATCCCAGCAAAAGAGCCTTCAAGTAATAGGGAAATTCAACAATAATCCTTAAAGGTTTGGAGTAAATGGAAATATGCAGAGAGAAGAAAGAAGCAGAGAGAAGAAAAAATTAAAGAAATATAGTAATTGAACAAAAAAAGCTGGAAGAAAATGACATTTTGGAAAATGCTAAGAGTGGCCAGTTGTGTTTTACACACTTTTTTTGCTAAAATAAGAGAAAACAAACAAACTCATTTAACTTTAAGGAAAATAATGTCATATATATATATATATATATTTAAATGCTGAATTTGAAAACTATACTTCATGAATCTTGTCGAGTTCTGTGCCTTGAGACATGATGAAGGAAATAACATTGCACAGCTCATCAACAGTATAACATCAGTTTTCCTGTTCATCACTTATACTAGGCTTCATGTCCCACGGTATAGGCACAATTGCATCATCAGCAGAAGGGGCTTTCATCTTGTGGCATAGGCTCTCACAGTGGGTCAAGCTGCATGACATACATTTGTTTCTCTCTTGCTCTGACTCCATTTGAAGCTTTCATATGATTGCTGTGAACAATGACATTGTGGAAGAAGTTTATAGATAAATAACTCTTGTACAACCCCCTAGATGGTGTTTCAAATTCTGGCTATTCATCTGAAAGAACACATGGTTACTTGGATGAACTGTGGTAGACAACTGATCTCTGTAGTATTCACATGAAAAGGGTATAAACAGGTTAAGAATGACCAACAATATTGAAAAGAAATCTTTAATTGTCTATTTCGTGATTGGTGTTTCTCACAAAATAGGAAACTATTATATATCATATATATGTGATATATGATATATATGATATAGATATATGCTGTTTATCTTGCTCAACAGCTGCTGCTCTGAGGAGCTTTTCTTGTATTCCCACAGATATATGACATATATCATCTTATATATATCGCATGATTTTTCACCAAAAAAATCTTCACACTCTCATATTAAGAACAGAACATTTAATTAACATGGAAATAAACAATCCATCACATATAGATCTTCTTTCTTAAGCAAGGAATCATGCAGATTTACATAAAACTCTGAAACAGTTTGCAGTCTCATTCATCTTTCTCCAGGTACCCACTCATTTTTGGATGTGAATAAACAAGAAGATTTTATCTACATTCCTGACTTTTGAAGAGATTGTAGTTGTGAGATGCTGTTAAATAGCTTAACAGGATTGATTTTTTGAAATACCAAGTATCTACCTTTAGAATATCTACCGAAGGTTTGAGGAGTGTCATACAGGATACACAAGAATACTCATTTTTTCTCTTTAATGTCAGCTTAATATCATTTTGTGTTGCACTGAAAATACTGACTGTTTGAGAAAAGAACAGCATAGCAGTGAAAAGAAGTTATAGAATTAAGCATTATTTGACACATATATATCTAAATTCGTAATATGTTAAATATCTATTTAAATTTTAAATAGGAGAATATTAAACAAACAAACAAACAAAAAACTATTAAAGCTCGTGGTAAAATGATTTACCTACCTATTTTATTTTTTTTTCCTGGCAAAAATACCTTATAACATTTTTCTGATCAGTCACAAGCACATCATTAATCTTATACCAAAAAATGCCTTGATGCGTGTTAGAAGGGCTCAGCACTCCTAAGGCTGTTATATGGCTGCATAAAATCGAGCCTCTGCTCAACTGCTGTTTTTATACTCAGAGTGAACATAAAGAAGGGGAACAAAGGCTTTAAGAACAGTTGTGCTCTCTGCACTTTATGCTGCCCATTGACCTGTATTGACTCCTGATTTATATTATGCATTTCTAGTGCTATTCTGCTCTATGATTTGGACTCATGGTTTCTCTGATGGCCTTGGGAAACAGGAACTCACACGATGACCCCTTTTTTTTAATGCATTCTGTACCTTACATAGTGTTCTTTTCTATGTACCTCTACAGATCTCAACTGCATGGAAATCTTCACCAGCAGCCATCTCAGAATAACAAGCTAAGGCCCAGTCAATAATCAGAGTAGTGGTAAGTAATTTGGAACTAAAGTATTATGGAAAAATGTGTTCAGAATTCTTGAGATAGGGATTATTTATCAAACGACACATAAAAGCACTACAATAAAAGGGCAAAAAATCCCATAAAACTCTGGATTGGATGCTGCTGCTGACTTTACTATAACATATGCTGACTTTACACTAACACACAAAGTGTATTAAAATATTAACTTGGGATTAGGTTATACAAAAAAATAGGTCAAGTTGGAAAAAGACTTAAAGAGATTACAGGAGATGTTTATTGAATTGTTTGGCCTAATAGCTATGGCTGTTTTTAAAAGCCTCAGCTGTGAGGTGAAGACATACTTGAAGTGTCTATTTGCTGATTTTTATTTTATGCAGCACAATGAATCCTGAAGGAATCCTTATGATCTGCTGAGTGTTTTCTAAGATTTCTCAACACATTCCTTATGATACAAAAGTAATATATCTGTATGTTATAGTTTGAAGTGTAAGAAAAGTAAGGAAAGAGCTGGTGCCAAACATTTTTCTTCCAAAATGGTTGGTCATATAAGGCTTTGCATCATTCTACATGCATTTTGCCTCAGAAATCCAAAGGAGTAATTTCTTTGTTCTGGTGAACTAACACTGTCAAGATGCTGAAAGCTGGATAGGTAAAATAAGATAACCAGTCAGCAAATCATCTTTGTTATTCTTCTTCTGTAAGTAGCCCAGAAGTCTTAATAAGACTTAATAATAATAAGACCAAACATGTTTAATTATGCACAGCTTTCAAGCATCTCTCCAGCATCTGTTTGCTTCCTTAAACCCCCCCTTCTTTCTCAGTCTCATGTATAGGAACCAAACAGTACACTCAACATTTTTCCCTGTCACTCAGACAAGCACCACGTGGAGTGGAAAAGCCCAGGCACTGAACCACAGTGACAAACCATTTTATATTCCTGCCTCAGCACTCTGGCTTGCAGTCCTGTTCGCTGATCTGCTGCTTCAGTTTTGTTTCTCCTTTGCCTGCCCACAGTACCACCAGCTGGAACTAACACAGCCAGCTGCTGAGAACAGCTCTGCTTTTGAATACATGATGCACTGAGAAAATAAATGAAGTGACACTCTCAACTTTTTGGTCTGTACAATGAAGAACATGAAACCACTACCATATCGATACATAATGTTACCTGTTGTAACATTCAAGCTTTTCTACCCTTCATCAGTCTCTGAGCAGTCTATTTCTGTGACTGTTCAAAAGGTTAAGAGCTGGGATGAATTCAGTGGTTTGAAATACTTATTAAAATATAGGAGCTCTATTTAAACTGCCATGCTGCCTGACTGCTATACACTTTCACAGTGTGTTCTGTGAACATATATTGTATTTCAGGGGTAAACTAACAAAACCAAATGAGGCACATAGTCCAAAAACAACCAACACCCTTGCCTTTTCCTGTCTGAAGGACTAATCTCTAAGTCCTTTGTATTTAAAACTGTATTAATAAATAAGTTTGTCAAAGATCAGCATAATGAAATTTAGTAAATGTGGAATAAAGGTTGCATGCATGAGTTTATTTTAGCTTGTAAATGTAGGCATGTTGACTTCACAGGTGTACTGTTCTTTGCATAGGACCCTATTTTAGCAGGGAGTAAATGGGGAAAATAATAGGCCAGTTGATTAGCTAATTGCCTTTCATGTGTGAGTTGCTCCTTTCAACACACCCTGAGACTGTTCTAAGACCTCCATGTCATGTGCCTTTGGGTGAATTTCCTGCTGCTGCTAGGTGGTTACTTCATTTTCCATGTGTATGGATTTGACACAAAAGTACAGCACATCCTGAGTTGTTCAGAAAAATTGACCACAAAATGGCTTGCTCTGCAACTTTCCAGTACACAGCACTAAATTTAGGATGCATTTTTTTTTCTGATTCTTCTACACCTGCTGCTCAATCCCAACTGTTTGATATCCTTGTCATCACTGTCACTTGTTTCTAATGTTCTGTCACTGTCAGTGTGATTATTTTTGTTTTGCTTCTGCCCATCACTTCTATATCAACCCCATGATCTTATTCCAGTGCTACTGACTAAGGTTTATGTTCAAAGAACAAGGGAGAAAGCAAAGCATCTATTCCTTCTGGCATTTGCATTGGTCCAGAAAACTGAAGTGATTCATTTGCTGAAGAAGAACTGATAAGTTCCTGTTGTCCCCAGGCAGGAACATCTGAAGGTCTCTGAGGAAAAGATTAGTTGGGTTAACCTCTGAGAGCTGTAGGATGGAACTTATTTGAGGTAAACAAAATCATTTGAAAATGCAATTGCCAAGCTGCTGAGTTTGTAGTAATTTTTCAGATAATATTTTTCAGGTTAATATAGATCTCTGAATGGATTCCAATGTCCACGTCTGCAGCCTAAATGTGGGTGTACTGGCAGATGTCTCTCTTTATTTTCCTTAATGTGAATAAAACATATTTTGCTTGTGATTCTTTATGAGAAATAGCCAAGTTACTTAAGCCAAAAACCTGCTTTAATCTACTTTCAAAATCAATTAAAAATGTATCCTCGGGCAAACATGTGGCATGGAAAATCTCTGCCTAGAGGAATTGAACTTCAGCAGAGTTATAATCAATCAGAAAAGGGATTCAAAAATAGTTTATCTGAGGGAGTCTTGACAAGAGACATAAAATCATTTCTGTCTACGGCATTACAGAATTCTGTCAGAGGTACAAAGTTAGTATTGATATAAAAGGTTTGACTGCACTTTCCGTTACCTGCAGTCAATTTAGCTCTCTCTTCTTTTTTGCTCATTTTGTATGTTTATACCTCGGAGCTCACTCTAAACCCATCATCCTCTGGTAAGTTGTCCATGTAAACCCCACAGAACAACTTTTGCACAGCAAGAACTTTAAATGCTGTGTTTTTGTCTTAAAGGTACTTGATTTAATCCAACTTATGAGTACAAGTAAGAATAATACAGGACACCATTAGGTCTAACTGCGTTTCTCTACACACCAGTGTTTGGTAATCCCTCTTGCCTATGATGTGTCTTGGAGGTCACAAACACATCTGTGTGATGTGTACATGAAAATACATCTCCTCTTTCGTAGCCAGTAAAACAAACAGATTTTTATTGCTTCTACAACTTAAGGCAAAATTTAAATGCCTGAACAATTCACAGATGTGAAAAAGAAATAGCTAAGAGGAACAGAAACATGTACATTTTTCAGAAGAAAAAACTTTTCTATATCTGTTATCGCCAGCACATTGATCTGTGAAGATTTTCCACATATAAGATGAAGTTTTATTTCTTCAGGAATTCCAGGTGGAAATTCTTGTGAAAATTGACAGTATCTTGAAAGGGCATTTCCAGTGATGTAATCTGTATCACTTTATCAAGCAAGAAAAGCTACTACTATAATCTGGTTTGGCAGCAGCAGCTTCAGAGTTCATGAAAAGAAATGGATCCATTTAGGATTCAGATTATTAGCTTCATATTATTTACATATCTCATCTTGATCTTCAGTGAAAACTGTGGAACAGGACTAAAACGTCTATGATTTTGTTATTTTCATGTAACCCCTAACATACCAGTCTTTGTTTCACCATATACAAAATACATTGTCTATTTTTTTTTTTTTTTTTCTTACAAATGAATAAATCTTTGGTCTTCTGTTTATTGGAGTTACTGACACAGGTATACACCAGTAATCTGAACACTAGCAGAGCAGAGCCTGACTACTGGCATTATACACTAACCCATCTGGCACAATTTTGACTCATGGCAGCTAGCATCCTCTCTGACACAGTAGGAATGGCTCTGGGGATAGCTAAGGTTAGGGATCATTCCCTAACCTGACAATAATATTTTTGGGGACAATGAAGTTTAGCTACCCAGACAAGTATCATTTGCCATTAAGGCCAGAGAACAGGACCTGCTCTGGTTGCTGTCATAGAGGTGGCCTAGGGATCACCAGTAGCATATATTTCTTTAAATTGATAATAAAGAAAAAAATCAAAACTTTTGTTAGAAACTGGAAGATTCAGAAACAAAAATTCTCCCATGCTTTCTATAGTACAGCATTTCTTTCAAACCTCAAGAAATGCAAAAAAGTAAAGATGACTCTGTTGGTTTAGGACAAGGATTTGATACCTCCATTACATGCCTCAGGAACTGAAAGTAGAAAAAAAAGGAAAAAGTAAAGAAGTAAGGAAAGTACATTATGATATTTCCATGTGTATCACCTTAGCATTCAACAGCGTGTGACTGAGAGACCGTCTGAGACAGAACCTGGTGTTCAAACATGACTGTCTTTCAATCAACCCCTCCCCCCCTACTCCTCAATTCATGTATGTGATACTCTTAGCAAGGTCACCAGGTGGTTTTAAGTAGAATGTCCTAAATAAGAAAAGTCATAAACTCAGCTAAAATATCTCCATAAAGAAAACTAGCCAACCAACCAAGAACCAGTAGAATTTTTAACTGCTTTACAAGTGAACTATTGAAGTGACATTAAATGCACCTCAATGTGTTAGACGAATCACGGAAATCTCCTGAACCCCCACATAAAGCTTAGACCACAGGTACTCTCCTAGAAATTTGTATAACACTCCCTGCTACATTTAGTAACTGGACACCCATTTCTGCACTACCTGCATTTTTATTACGCACCAGATAACCTAGTTCATGCATAACCTGCTTCATTCAAAGCTAAGCAGGCCTGGAGTCATAGCATTTTCTTTTAATAATCCTGACACAAATGGCAGGTGCTCAGAACTCTTTCTATTCTGCTGGGTTTAACCCATTTTCTATTGTTTAGGCTACCTATAGAGCAACTGAGAGGTGAATTCTTTTCTGCCCCCAAAATTTTTCTGATAAATCACAGAGATGAATAATTCATATCACAGGAGTAGAGAAAACAGCATTTTTCCCCCATGCAAAATGTCAAATGAATTCCAAATAGACCAAGCAATTTGTGTGAGCTTGAGACTAAATTCATTGCTGGAATGGAAAAGAGAAGGAAGGGGATGTCTCAGAATTGGTGCCATTCAAGTTTCCTCTAGAAAAAAGATTATGATACAGCAATTTATTTATTTATTTAATTATTCTTTTTTTTCCCCCTGTATTGATTTCAAAAGAGAAATAAATTAAAACTACAAAAATCAATGAAAAGAAATAACTATACACATTTAAACAGCATCAGTACTGCAAATGAGCCAGGAGTTATTTTATTTTTTTCCCCACTCTCAATTTCAGACCAGTTGGAGGAAGACTATGAAATTATTACTGCCTTGTTTCATGATCGAGTGTTAAAAGCTGGACAGCTGAAGAAACATGATTGAATACTATTGTTAGTATGACTGTGGTCTCAATTTACCAATTTATTTACATATCTTATTTACATATCTCACATAAAATATTTTGAAAACTGTTAATAGATGACAAAGTAGGTTTAGTATGCAATGTACAAATGCATAATGCCTGTCTGAAGTTAAAGCAGTCTGAATAAGACCACCAGAAAAGAGGGGCCCCACACATTGTCAGTGTGTCTCACAGGGTGCAGACAGCAACCAGAGGGCATCCTGTCCTACCAAATACACCTGCACAGCACTGCAAATGGGTCATCCCACCTCCAATCCTAGAAGTGTTATGTAATTTATACCTAATGACTCTTTCTTCGTTTCTTCCATTTCTCCATTTTCATTAAGCATATTTTATTGTAACAGTTCTGCCCATTTAATTTTGTATTGGATTATGTAAACCTAAACACCATGCCTTATCTTGAAGGCTTTACAGACTTGAAATCCGGTAAGGACTTCAAAAAATGAAGTTAACCCTCACTGTCATAGCTTGCAGAATACTTTTTTTTTTTTTTTTTGTGTGTGTGTGTGCGTGTGTGTGTGTGTGCGTGTGTGTGTATGGCATGACATGATACATTCATTAGCAAATTGAGATTGCTGTCTAATATTTAATTGATCCCGGCTGTCAACTTGTAAATGATGGGAAAGTGTTGCCAAGAAAACCTCAGGGATTTAGGAAAAACAGCCTGTGGAAATTCTATTCTCATCAAATACTCAGGTTCTGCTTGGAAATATTTCAATATTTTGACACATAACTGTGGTTCTGATGCAGAAATGGAACATACTGAAAAAGCAAATTCCTAAGAAATTAAACACAAGAAGACCAAAAAATTTACACAGATCAGCTTGAATTTGGATTTGCCGTGATATTTAAAATTCACACTTTAGTTCAGTTTATGAGTTTCTGGAAGAAATGAAAAGCATGTAGAAAATGTAGAAAAGCACTGAAACGAGAGGTTTTTTTTTTTTTTTTTTTTTTTTTTTTCTTTATTCTTCATCGATAGAGAGCGCTCTTTGATTGCAGCAGCTCTCAAAGCGCTGCAGTACAGCAGCGTGGATAATGTCAAAGTCGACTTCAAAATTAGAGAAAAAGAACGATTACAATTTGCATCGTATTTTAAAGAAGTATAAACACATTTTTGCCTCCCCCCCCACAAGATAATGTTATAACAATTAGAAATTATGAATTCAGAGACCCAAACATTGCCTGCACACGTACTCTGCCATCAGGGAAACAGACAGAAAATGTGCTCAAAAAGCTGCTTAGAGCAAATTATCGCATGCATGTGATGAACCTGTATGCTTGTCTGTATCAAGATGCTATCTGAAGATTAATAAGACCGGGTGAAATTAATAAAATTACAGTGGCAAATGGAATTAAATAAAAATATGAAATGCCTGGTGCAGTAGTGGTTACTGGGCCTATTTTGTGCTGAGTGGTGCTCCATGGTACATAATTGATTCCTAGGGAGTTAAGGGAATATTTGGTACCATTTTTCCAGCAGTTTTCTTCTGAAGAATGGTAAGACTTGTTGGGTCAGGCAAGTCAGTGATAATTAAAAATTCTCATGATCATACATAACCAAACTTGTTATCAGAGTTTAGCACCTGATGTACACCCAGTCACCTTCATGCAAATTATTTGATATGGATACTTTATAAACCTTTTTCTGTTATACAATCATCTTATGCAAGCTGAGCAACAGATAGTAGTTTCATGCCCCTCACCTCTTGTCTAATTGTGCATCATGATTAACATCCCTGTGGACTCACATATGATGGCTGTGTACTCTCTATTTGAAGAATTTTCTCATTTTAAAAAGTGGAACTGACATCACAAATCAAACAAGTTTTTGGCTGCCTCTCATCACAGCTGTTGATGAACTACCAAGAATGATACAACATTGAATTAGTATTTCAGTAAGTGGAATGAGTGATAACCAATCCCCAGAAGTCTGGCTTGACTTAGATCCTCCTGAATGGTACTCTAGAAACATCATCTACAGATATTGATCTTATGAGAAATACTTTCTTAGGAGCTAAATATAATTAAGTAGACAATTAACATTTTCATCCTTTCCTTCTTTTTCTATTCTGTGTTCTTAAGCATTTTATGCAACAAGAATAGACAGATTTGCAAACGAGGATATCAAAACATTTGATGGAAAAGATTAATCACTTGCTCTAATTCCTGTTTAAATCAAGGAAAAGTTTTGCAGCACCTGGAGTGTTGTAGAATCACATTTTCTCAAATAAACAGGAGTTTCAGGTAACAAAATGTTAAATGAAGGCGATAAAGAATTTTTTTCCCCCTGGTGATTTATTTCCCAGTAGCTAGCTGCGAAGTTTCTGGTGCCTCCTTTGAACTATCTTTTATTAGGCACTGTCAGATAAAGTAGGACAGTGCAATCTATTAACATATTTGTCCAGTGCAGTATAGCACTGACTACATTCTGATGTTAATTTTAAACACTTTGAGGCTTTAGCACTTTGAGGCTAGCTCTCAGTCTCAAGTCTGTCTTGCCAGGAGAAGAATGATCCATCTGCTCAGCACACATCTCTGCCCGACATCTGCCTGACAGGGCTTACGGCACAGGACAGATCCTGATCACATTCACGATCTGGGCATTTTAACAGCATTCTCAGTACTTCTGTTTTTCATCTACAAGGGTGAATAAAAGGGTGCATAATGGATTTGATCGGATGTGCTGGGCACCCTGATCCAGACTGATGCCTGGTCAGAGGTAGTCAAATCAAGATACCAATCTCTGGCAATAATATGGCACATTCTGAGTGAAGAAGTAGGAGCATATAGGTCAGTCTATGTGAAACTGTGCAGCAGACAGCTATCACCATAAAATCCTCCACAGACATTTCAGAGATGTTTTTTCTGTTCTTTGTCCACAGAACACCGTTTTCTTAATTCCTGTAAGGGAATGTTCTATATGTACATCCAATTGGCTAGGCTAAAGAAAATTAAATTTAAAAATCTTTTGTCATCATCACAATATTTTTATAATATTTGAGATGAAATGACCCTACTGGAAGGATAAGATCCCATCACAGATGTGACACAATTGTGTTCTTATGGAAACTCTTTACATGAAAGCAAATTTCAAAACTGATTCCCTGAAAAGGAAATTCGTATCTTGAAAAAAATCATTAAGAAATCTATACTAGAATCTAGAGATCTCATTCCATTCTTCTCACAAATGTAAGGAGAAAATCCCTCCTAAAGGACCTGCTCTATCTGCATCCCTCAAGCTTGCCTTTCAAAGACCACTACATGATGAAAGTGAAAGTTTTCACCACAGAGGTGAAAGATTGCTACCTTTCAGTCACCAATTTGCTCAGTTCTGCAGAGGTGTAAATCAGCTGTGCAAGTCGGATGACAGAGTATTAGCAGTCAAGGCTTTATAATTTTCCATGCAGTTGAGCCAGAGTGTCTTCCTGACCTTGTATTTCTCCCCTCCTCCTCTCCCTGCAGAGTGCACAGTTCTTCACTGTCCCTGCCTGCAGTCTTGCCACTGTTGGTGCCAGAGCCTTCCCAACTGCTGCTTCTGCCATCTGGAACAGCCTTTCTGCATCTCACTGCTTCATTGCTCCTCTGTCTCTGTTAAAATCTCTATCTTTTCTCTCTCATCTACTACTTCATCATTTTTCTTTGACCCTCTGCTCTTGTATATGGTTTAACTCTCAAATGCCATTTGAGCTCCAGTTTGCATGCAAATATGTTAAAAAAAAATAGAAAAATGATTACTTGATAATACTTGATATTCTTTGCAAATATTTTAGAAGATGGGAAAAAAAAAAAAAGTGAAATAAATAGAGATTAGGTTGCAAATAGAGCAAAAATTAAAGGAAATTCCACAACAACACTCGCTTAAAGGGTTTTCTCTTATCAAAGGAACATATTACAACCAGATCCAGAGAAACTCAACTTTTCTTGACATGCAGTGTGCTAAATCTCTGCCTCTGTCCTGACTGGTTCAGGTAGTTTGTGGGATGATGCAGTTCTCCCTTATCCCTGACCAATGCTCTGAGCAGCAGCCTACCTTACAAGTATGCAACCTGGCTACTCTTTCTTCCCAGGGTTCAAGGTTCCTGAACTTGACCAGCATGACAGAGAAGCAAAGCTCCCCAATTCACAGCCCCTTGTATTCCAAATAACAACAAAGTCATGCAGAGAACACTCCTGTGGAGGTCTGCTCCCTTATTATAATGAATGAAACAATATTCTGAGAAAGTAGATTTTGATTATTTAGAAGCCCATGTGCAACAAATGTTAAAAATGCATTTTTTTTTTCTTCTTTCCTCCACAAAACCCATATCTGAGTGTGTTAAAGCTATGTGGTTCATTTTCTGCCCAAATAAAGCCCATCTTTTAGGCTTTTCTCAGTCTGTCAAGAGATTTCTGCAAGAAAAGGCTTAGAAACCATTTACAAACTGTGCATAGTACTGAATAGAAAGGGACTTACTCCTTTAACAACATCTAGATGTGGGATGCTATGAAATACACTAACATCTCACATGTTTCTCCCCATACAGAGGGTACTTTGATCCTGCCTCTCTGATTGGAGACCTGTCCTTATACCCTATTTATATGAATCTTTGGATGAAAATCTGATGTATGCCATGGTCCCACTCAGACAGGGAGTTGGTTTCTCTGATTCCAAATTAAAATCTCTCTCTATATATATTTTGTCTCTGATATTCACAATAAGAATATTTCTAATTTTTCAGAAGTATTTTTAATGTCAGATTTGTAATAAAAATGCAATGTATTTCATTAGCACAGATATGTAGCAAAGTCATGCCAACTCCCAGTGTTCTGGTGTGGTTTCAGTCACAGCAGACCAGAATGGTTTGTTTTTTCTTTAAGAAGCTAAGTCTTTGAACAAATTTCTGATACTTAAAGAGCAGATACCCACTTATGCATGCATTTTTTCTGATCAGACATACATGCTTTCTGAGCCACTATCACTATTAGAAACAGATATCTGGTATTTGCTAATACTGCTCCTAAAATGGCCACACATATAAATTACCAGAGGTAATTTGCACTATTTTTTAGAAAATGCATGCATGCAGACACACTAATTGCACAAATTAATTGCATTTCTTTTTTAAAATGTCACCATGCACTCCCTAAAACAGATGCTAAATTCTAACTTTGAGACAAGTTCCACTTCAAATGCCACATATCTCAGCTAGTTGCACACAGTTAGAAAAAAAATAAAATAAAAACATCCACTAGTGTGGAAAATAAAAATTAAAAGTTAAATTTCTCACATAATTGAAAAGCGGCAATAATTTTTATTGGCCCTGTACAATCATTAGTTAGTTCATTTCGTACCATATAGGAAGGTGGAGAAAATGGAATCAATTCATGCTTAAAGTTGCAGAACACTGCTGACATTGCTAATGATGATGTAACAGCAAGTAACTAAGGTGTAAAAAAAAAAGAGAAATCTTTAATGCAGACACATTTTTAGTTTAAGTAGAAGCCTCCCTGAGTCACAGTCACAGTGAACAACTCAGGATTGCATCTTTAAGCTGGTATGCAAAGCTCAAGCAGAGGAGAAGCAAGGAGTCCATTTCTGCTATGCTGAGAGACATCTGAGAGAATGCCAAGAAGACAACTACAGGCTTCTAAAGTGGGACTTGTATTGGACACAGAGAATGTAGGAAAGTAGGTGGAAAAGTAAAGATCATTATTCATAGGTAGCTGGGTGAATGCGTAATAGCATCTCAGGTGACTGGGAATTACATACTGACAGGTCAGGCTGAATTCTGTGGTGAAACATGGCTATGACAGACCATCCCTTTCTGATTTTTTTTTATTTTTTTTTTTTTTCCTGTCTTAATAATGCTTATATATTTGAACAGCCAGTCTTGTTTCTTAAGACTACATACTTAAGTCTCTCTTCCACACATCTGAGGTGAGACAACTGACTGTGTATCACTCAGCACTGTGGCATATTCACTGCAATTAGTGCAAATTTTTAGCAAAGCAATATGAAGTAATAGACAGTAAAGAAAATGAGCTTGTTTAATACTGTCTTACTCAATTTCATTGCCCAGGAAATAAAAAGAGTTTTCACGGAATCAAGCCTGAATCTTCATGAGTACCCATGTGCGTATGTGAAGTAAAAGGAGTATACAATAGTATGTTCATCAGTTACTCTTCTTTTGAATGTTTCTTGGTGTTTGCCTGTACCACTCTTGAGGCTTGCTCATGCAGCTGGAGTCTACTTTTTTACTGATTGCACTTGCTTCACTGAAATGGTCCCAGAATGAGTTATTTTGGCTCTATCATATAATAGATCAAGAGTGTTCTAGATTTCAAGGGAGTAGTTAGCTTTAGGAGATAACCAGATCTACAGAAGTGGTAATCACAGCACTGGAACATTCAGGAGGCAATTTCATTCCAAGTTCTGCAAGGCAATAGAGTCAGGCATATACTTGATAGAAAACATGCTCCTTAATGTTTTTTAATAAATATTAGTGAATATCCATCAGACAAAAATACTTCAACTATCCTCATAGCCCAAGCTAGACTGCAAGAACCACTGCAAAAGATTCTGTAGATCACCTTCAAGTCACTAACACTACAAAACAATACTAAAACAATGGGTTGGTTTTTGTATTGCTGTTGAGTGCTTTTTTTTTCTCACCGGGATTCTGTCTTTTGAGTGATGAGATAATACGTGGATTTTTGTCTCGTGAAGTGCCATGTACCAACTACTCATTTGCATCATCTTGTCTTGAGATAAACAAAAAGGTACATTTTTTGGAGTGTCTGATCTTGTGAAAACATTCACACATAACTTGTGCTAAAGGGCCATGCTGTAGCAGTAATTTTTGAAAACTTTTCACTCCTAAGTCACTTAGCATGTTGTATTTTTCTGAAAACTTTAGCTAGTTCTATTTTCAAATTTAATTGACCTGATTATCTCTTGCTTTAAAAAAATATATTTTTGATCTATTAGTTCAATATGGAGTTGTATTCTATCCTTACTGTTATTAGAATGAATGTCTAATAAGTTTCCTATTCAGATGTTTCACAAATAAGCAAAGAGCAAAACCTGTTCATTTCTTTGATGGCAACAAAATTCTTCAGAATAATTAGAGGGCTACAGATTCAATATGAAGGACGAAATGAAGAAAAAACTGAAATCTTCTTTTCTTTCATCATGGAGGCGTAATTTACCAACATGAAATAGAATCTGAAAGAAGAACAAAAGGTTTTCACTTCTAACATTCAGTGAAAATGAGTCAGTTATCTATGTGGAGTTCAAACCGTACAGACAAGTTGGTCTTATATTGTAATTGTGACCTTCAGCATCATCCATCTGCTACAGTGTAAATTAGAAACCAGCAACCAAAGTATCCAACTTTCTTCTGAAGAGATCATTTAGATGTCTTCAGTTCTGCATATTTCTTCTGCCATCTATGGTACTGTCTAATTAATTGGTATCAAAGAAAAAATTCACATGCATGATAGATGCTTCCTTCCTATTTCTATTGCTGCACTGTGACAGCTAATTGCAAAATGGTGGGATTGTAACACCTTGGTGAATGGGAAAAAGACAATAAAGTTAGATGGAACCAATGTCATGGAGGTAAAAATACAGGTGCTAAGTATACACAGAAAATTTAAGGCAACATTTCTGAAAGAAAATACTGAATTTGTTTCGAGGAATCAGAAGCCAAATTCTTTCCCTTCTTCGGAAAAACATTTAGCTAACAGATGCATATTACCTCATATAGATACTTGTTAAAGGTCAGTTAGGATATGAATCATTTCTATATTGGTGGTGTTTATGGACAACAATGGGCTATGTAAATTCAATCATGAGTAATATTTCCCATCTCCCTGACGTGTTTCATTTCTTCCACAGAAAGATAGCACTGTAATGTGATATGCAGATCTAGCCTGATGTTCAGGTGTAGCCTGAGCTCTAAAACTGTATCCACATAATACTGGGATGTTTTCTCTCCTAACAAGCCTCACTGAGAACAGTTAAACAACAATCACTCTTGCAGCTTTTCTCCCTATATTTAAAGTTTTAGTACAAGGTAGCTAGGAGAAAAGTCCCCAAATTAAAAAATTTTCTTGATATTCTCTTGCCTATTGCCATATACAAGGGCTTATTAGTATACTCCTTTAAATAACAATTATTTATGTCACTATGGTGTCCTGAGGTACATTGAGTTCTCTGGGCATTAAATCTCACAAGAGAAATCCAGGTGGTACAACTGATGGGCCATAAAACCATGGGCAAAGTTTTCCTGGAGTATTTTGTCCTTTAAAGAAAGAAAGTAAACAAAATCCCAATTAAGTCTGTTTTTAAGACACTCATTATCAGTAAGTAAAGAAACATTACTACACAAAGCAAGTGACACTAATCAAAGCATTGCAAAAGAAGCATCCAGAACTACTGTGGAACATAATGAAAAGGAAAAAACTCAACATATTGGGAGAGGCTGTTAGAGCAGAACAGATGCACACTTGCTCAATAAATTGACTTGGTTAGTATATTTGTTTGTTTAAAAAGAGAATCTAAATTACTGAGAATTACATTTAAAAACTTCTACTCCTGGTTAATGTAGGAAATATTCCCCTTGCATAGTTCCAGAGTAAGAGTATATTTCCATGTATGAAATTCACAGTGCAATAAATTATATGTGGATGATTTTGAGTACTGAAACAGTACTGAGGAGTTCTGCCTTGTCAGTTTTTTTTCAGTGTAAGTAATTTACTGCTCCACTAATTTCTTTTTTTTAGATGTACGTGATCATCTATTAACTTGCCAAAGAAATGCATATAGAGAAATAGTTTGCTTATTTTGGAATTTCAGTTAGAAAAGGCAATTATTTCAGTGTGCATTTTACTTGAATCAAAGTACCCAATATTTGTTCATCTGTTGGGAAACTTTGGCAACAGAGCTCAAAGGCTCAATTGCAACTTCAGTTGTTCTCAACAGCATGTGCTGTTTTCCCCCAGAATACTATCTATGTAGTAGATGTTGTTATATCTTCTTAGAAATACATTTGTATCTCTGAACACCAAAGAGTTAGCAAATTTAGCATCTTGGCTTTAATTGGTCCAGTGCAAACTTTGGCTTAGGAAATTTAGAATCTCTCCAAATATTGAGTGGTTTGTGTCTAATTTGCAAATATTTCCATCTCAGTAAACACTGATGTGTATAAGCTGATGTGCTTAATATGAGAACCTCATTTTAGAAATTGCCAACTAATAAAAGCATTATAGTACCGTTGCATAAAAGTCTGTGAAAAAGGCTTTTCTCAAAACATAGCAACTCCTTCACCATTTTAGATAGCAATCTAATTAGACACTTCCATATGCAGTAGTATAAATTTAACCTGAACCTGAAAACTAGGCACATGCGACATCTGTGTTAATTATACTCTGACAATTATTCAGTTAGTAAACAGGAGAAAGAAAATTAGTTATGAAAAAGCATGACAAAAATTGCATTCAGTGAAAGTCACTGCAAATAAAGTATTTTAAGTCGGATTCAAGTGTATACAAGTGTTGTAAATATGCCATATGAGTTAGACAATGAAGTAATTTTAATGTCATAATTGTATACATATGTGATCAAACATCTTAGAAACTGAAATATAAATATATATATATATATATATATATATTAGAAGAATTATAAGTATATTGTAAGTATATATTGCCAGTATAGGTGTTGCAGGCGTTAGTGGGAATTCGGGCTGTGACATGGCAGGACCTCCTCTGCTCTGTCCCCTGCTCTGTGATGTAAATCTAGCACATGCTTCACACATACGCTTAAGGGGCATAGACGAAGTAATTAGAGTACTTAAGGTGCTAACTGTGCTGCAATAAATGCCATTTGCTGCATTTCCATATTGATGTCAGTGTTGCAATGGTCCTAGGGAGGGGAGATCACTTGCCTCCGGCGAACGCACCTTAGACATGGGAGTGTCAGCTGCAACATATAGGTCACCAAAGTAACTCTATTTCTCATTTTCTCATTAATATATTTTAATTACAGTAGAAAAACGAATTCTAATAAATGATAGAGTATGAATATTTCTGTAAATAAGAGTTTCATGCTCAGTGCAAAGCAAGACTCAACCTATGAAATTTTGTCACCCAATTTCATATGATTAGAGAAGGTTGTATATTTAATTTCAGTCATCTAATCAAGCAAATTCTACCACCCAAACAATCAGCTATCAAACTCAGATAACACAATACGCACAATACACATCTTAAGTTTGAAGCTATGTTGAAACATTAAAAGGAAACTAACATTTAAAGAACATTTTTTTTAGAACTCTTTAAACATATTGGAAAATTTGATATGCTATCCAGGGAACATAAAAAAACAAAAAGTTTTCATGTTCACGGTTTCAGAATTTTATAAAAGTTCATTTCTGAGAAAATCTAGATAATGTTTTAAGAAAAGTCTTAGCATGAATAGTGCCAATAAACTTTTACTGTCATTGCAGAGATGGTGTAGTCATTATAAAGATGGCATGTGGGAGCCAAGAAAGACAGAAGATATTCCATGCATAGAAATTTTCAGAGTACTCAGCTGCCAAAATTTGGCTACTGCCACTGCAGATATGGAGGTTTGTAACCTGTCCAAACCTGGGTGAGATTTTATGCAGTGAAATCCTTGCTAAAATCATAGAATCATAGAATCACCAAGGTTGGAAAAGACCTTCAAGAACATCCCATCCAACTGTCCACTCACCACCAATATTGCCCACTAAACCATTTTCCTAAGCACTATATCTACCCTTTCATTAAATACCTCCGGGGGTGGTGACTCCACCACCTTCCCAAACAGCCTGTTCCAATGCACTACCACTCTCTCTGAGAAGATTTTTTCTAATTTCCAACTTGAATCTCCCCTGGTGCAACTTCTGGCCATTCCCTCTTATCCAATTGCTGCTACCTGGGAGAAGAGGCCAATCCCCACCATGCTACAACCTCATTTAGGGGAGTTGAAGAGAGCTAAAAGGTTTCCCCTGAGCCTCCTCTTCTTTGGATCAAACAATTCCAGTTCGCTCTGCTGCTCCTTATAAGATTTGTGCTCCAAACAGTTCAAGAGCTTTGTTGCCCTTCTCTGGACACTCTCTAGGGCCTCGGTGTCTTCTTGTAGTGAGGGGCCCAAAACAGAACACAGTATTCAAGATTTGGCCTCACCAGGCTGAGTGGGATGATCCCTGCTCCTTCTGACCCCACTGTTTCTGACATAAGGCAAGATACCATTGGCCTTCTTGTCCATTTGGGCACACTGCTGTCTCATGTTCAGCTGAGCACTGACCAACATTCCCAGATCCTTTTCCTCAGCACACCTTGTGACCCACTCTGACCCAGACCTGTATCAATGCATGGGGTTCTTGTAGCCAAAGTGCAGAACTTTGAAATAATTGATTCAAGGCAGGAGCAGGTGCATGCCAAGGTCTTGCTCTGATATAGGAAGTGAATGCACTGAGGTGCTCTTGTTGAACATCATCCCATTCAAAGCATGGAGGTTCTGGAGTTCTTCAACATAATGATTGCAATAATTTGTTTTAAAATTGACCAAAATGCAATATTTGACATGTGTATCAGTTTCAGCACTAGGTTGAATATTTCTGCTTGAAAGCAAACCAATAACAAAAAGAAGCAGAAGTAAGTCTAAAGCAAATGCCCACTCCTGGAAACTCATCCAAAGCAACTAAAATCCTTCAGGATTCAGGAAATTCAGCCAGATCTTCAAGTGGTCCTCAAAGCAGTGTCTATAAGACTGATTTACTTATGGAGATCCTTGCTGACTAGAGTAGCAGATGTAACTGAGAGTACACTTCAGCTGTTCTTCTGTTGAATCTGTGACTTTCCCATGAAGTTTTTCATGGACATTTAATTACATTTAATGCTACATTAGCATTTTGGCCTGATAGATAAACGTATAGGGCAGTTTAGTCCCTTGTCATACTCAGTGAGTGCCTCTGATTTACTGTAACTGCACTGTCCATTATTAAGCTCAGACAATTCTTTTTGGATGACTTGGAACCTGGCTTCTGCTAACTGGAAACCAGTAAGCCTTACAGACTTAAAAAATTCAAATGGAACAAGGATAGATAAACAATAGCTCCTTGCAAACCATCTACTTTTCTCTGATGACAACAAGACAAGGTATAGATTCCAGTGGTGGCCTTGAGCATACCTGTGTAGTTAGTAGAGTGGTCAGAAAAGCTCAAGAGCATAAGAGGAACAGCCTTCCCATACTCAGATTTTTATGTAAGAAAATGAAAAAGGAAACAAAGAGAAGGACTTGGTTAATCTGTTCCCAAACTGACTGCTTCAAAACTATGTGAAGGTGTAGACTTGGTTTTACCTAAGTTCTGTAGGACCTGACTAGAACATATAACGACTCTCCTTTGGAGAGCATACATGCATCCTCTGGAAACTGTTGCAAGGCAGGAGCAGGTGCGGGACAAGGTTTTGCTTTGATATAGGAAGTGAATGCATTGGGGTGCTCAGAGAAACACTGATACCTAACAGACTTTTGGCTCTACTGAGACTTGGAGGAAAATCATTGAGAGCCACAGTAGGACACATTTGGAAATAAATGTTTTGCACAGGCTGAGATCATGATGAGAAATTTGGAGTTGTATGTATTTTTGAGTAAAATCTGATTTCATTTGAATGAGCATGCTCTTTGATAAATGGGCCCTTATTTATGCAGATTGGTTTTAAATGAGAATATTTAATGAAAGGATTTGATCCTTGTATAAAGAAAGCTGTTATAAATATGCACCTAGGCAGCACAGGCAGCCTCACTGCCTGTTCAAGCACTTATTCTGGTTGGTTTTGTTTTTTCTTTTAACTTTTTGACAAAGTTTATGTTGCATGTCCCTAATTAGAATGAAAAATAGTTAAATGATAGATATTTTCATCTCATCTATTCTTCTGCTATCTTTATAAATCTAAGGAAGTGTTATCAGACTGACAGGTGGCAGCATGGCCCAGAAGATGCTAAATTGCTCAGAAACATTTTGGGCTTTCCAAGTTTTAAAAGAAAGAAAAGATTCCGACCTTTCTTTGTTTATATGTCACCCAGAAATAGTTGCTTGTAAAAGTTCTGACCTTGTTCTGCATCTAGTACTCCAAGGGAACCATGCATAGGGCGTATGTGAACAGACTTGTTTAAGAAAATATAAAAATTAAATCTCGAATCTCTTAATATTCAATTATGCTCAGACTATGCTGAAGGAAATTTCAAGGAGGCTGAAAGTTCTTTTGGCATGCTAATGTAACAGCTGCGAAAGCATGAATTAACAGCTACGATGGAGAGCTGCCGGCAGGTACTGATTTGTAAGCTGATCTGAACTCTTGAAGGTAATTGAGGAGTGACTTAGAAATGACTTCACATTGACAGTAGAAGGATCCTCTTTCCACCCATAATTCTGTCCTTTCTCAGAAGAGTATTTTGGGCTAGAAACTGCTGCTGCTGAAAGAATACATTTTCTAAAAATATTTCGAAGACATTCCTGACTGTGAAGCTGCATGAATGCTTTCTGTTGGCCCCAGGGAGGGAAGGTACAGAGACTAGAACAAGTGCCTGAAGATGGAGATGCATCCTTCATTGACAGGCTGGCTTCTGCTACTTCAAAGTTACTGTGAAAGTAGTTAGTGTTTAGGGATTCTGCCAATTTCTCTCTGTTTAGTGCTACTGAACATCTTGTCCTAAGAACTTAGGCTATGCTTGAGAGCTAGCCCAAAATAACTCACTGTTTTGTTGCAGAATCACAGAATCACAGAATGGTTGAGTTTGGAAGGGATCTCTGACAGTTCTCTGGTCCAACCTCAGTGCTCCAGCAGGGCTTCCCAGAGCAGGCTGCTCAGGGCCATGTTGAGGCTGCTTCTGAATGTGTTTGTAGAAGAGACTCCACACTCTCTGGGCTGTGACAGTCGTTCATCATTTTCTCTGTGAAGAAATTTATCCGGATGTTCAAAGGGAACCTCCTGCATTTCAGTTTGTGTTCACCGTGTCACTGGGCACCACTGGAAACAACCTGACTCCTTCCTCTTTACATCCTCCCTTCAGGTATTTATGAATTTGTATCTGTCTTACTGAACCATCATGTTGGGTATTTGACTTGGTATACCAGTTTTGGCATCACAATCAAAGCTGAACTTTGTGACTCTGCTATTCTGGTCTTGGAATACTTGTAGGACAGGATGACAGACTTCTCACAAACTTGTTCTTTTCACCACAAAACTGTTTTAGACAGACTTCTACTGCTCAATGCCCTGCAATTGAAGACTCTTGAGTGACAGTGATGAAACTGAGCTGAATGTATGGCTAAAGAGGTCAGAGATCTCTGGAAGATGAGAGACACTGATCTTGAGCAAGAGGAACTCTGTATAGGTATTCTTAAATCCCAAAGTCCCAAGCAGAGTAGAGAGATAGTGTATTTCAATTTATTTTAACATGCTGTATTAAAGGAATTATTCGTAGACAAAGGAATAATCTTGGAATCTGTTTGTTCTAAATCACAAGAATGAGGAGGGATGATGATTACAAAGTATTCAAAGAACCATTTCATACAATCTTGCCTGTAAAATTCTTCAACTCATTATATCAATACAATTTTCAGATGTTCTTATCTTTTCCCTACTCTTTCTTAGGCTGTTCAACTCATGAACATCTCTCTGATTTAACTGGGAGTTCAGTTCTGCTTCTACTACATCTTTACATCTTTTCCAAAATTCTCAGCCTCATCTTTCCTTCTAGAGCTTGCAATTTGAAGAAAATAATGACTTTTTCTTTTTTTTTTTTGTGTGTGTGTGTGTGTGTAAGTAAGTCATTCCTTGCCTTAAGCTTGTCTTCTTGATGATCTACAGAAAGCTTCGGACCATTATATTGCAGACAAAAATAAAACCTAGTAACACATTCCATTATTATCTTTAAGCCATCATTATCTGCCACTGTGATAAAATCCTACTTTCCTGCTTTTTGAAACCATCCTGGTTCCGATCTGCCTTTCAATCTTTGTCCCCAACGTGTGGTATTTTCTTCTTCACGCCCTTCCTAATTTCCCCTTACTCCATTGCCTGTTAACTTGAATATCTCTCCTGCTCTCTAGTGTGCACAGCTTTCTACATTTCAGAAGTGTAATTTGTATCTGATGCAGCAGTGCCAGATAAAGACAGGTGTGAGGCAAATAGCTGAGCTGTTGTATATCTTCATTAAATCACCCATATACTTTGTCTTCTTTCTTGATCTCAGGAGGGTAGGAACTGGAGATGAAGTGCCATCCAGACTTCCATGGCAACCTTTAACAACTTTAATTGTTTTTACTTTGTTTTGCACTAGATGTTGGAGGCCTTTGCTTCTACTTTTTAATTTTTTTTTTAAGCTGAACAATAAAGAAACAACTTCTTCTTGCTTTTTTTTTTTATTTTTTTTATTTTTTTTCTTTTCCTAACTAATGCAAACCAGTGCAATAAAATGAAGTAGAAACAATGATTTATGCCAAACCCTAAACTCTCAAAAACATGGGTTTACAACAAAAACACGGGTTTACAACAAAAACACTAACAGATGCCTAGTGGTAAAAAGCAGAGGAATGGTTTTCACGTCATCTGAAGGCCAGAATCGTAGCTCACTTTTCAATCTCTCTGGCAGTATGTACTTAGAAACAACATGTGAGCAGAGATGCTGGCAGCCGTTTGTCCCCTCATGGCTTACAGAAGGGATGCATAGAGGCTTCTGCTAGGTCTTCTTAGCTGGAAACTGGGACTGCCAGGTGCTCAGCAACAAGGGGAGCCGTGGAAGTGAATGTGCAACAAATGTCTGGATTTCTCACAGATTATATACTTAGACTTTCTCATTTAAACAGTGGTATTTCTAAGGTGTGTGGGAAATACAGTCTATAGCTCCTTTGTGGAAGGGGGCAAGGCAGGAACTCAAAATCTAAATTTCATATCTCATCTGTGTGTTCCTAGGAGCTTGAAGGTCAACCTTTCACATTTTTGGGAAGTATTGGTGACGGTTGAACTGGATGATCTTCTAGGTCTTTTCCAACCTTAATGATTCTGTGATTCTGTGAACCTCTTCATACCTTGTTGTAGGATGAAATGTGTTCCCAAAATTTCAACTACTTTTTATTTACATATCCAAAAGAACTTATGTGGGAGATTTAGTGTGACGTGATGAAATTTCACTCAAATTAAAGAAATCTTATTAAAATTAATGTAAGCATAGGTTTTATTCTGCAAGAAGTTTTTGTATGCAAAGATATGGAAGCATCATTAGATCCAGATGGTTGAAAAGATCAGTTACTACTCACTCAGGTCTTGGGGCTGGAAACTGAAAACATTTGGGCACAGACTTTACTGTTACTTTATCTTATTTTTTGGGGAGTAGAAGATAAACAGAGATACTAGGACAACACTAAGAACCTTAAAAATAGTTTGATTCAAGAGAAACTTCTCAAATTTACTTCATCATTGCTGCTACAGCTCCCAAAAGATTCATAGTTTGGCAACTGGCATTCCCACAGCATTTCTGCCAGGAATTAATTTAAGTACTCAGTAAAAAGCCTGAAATACCATACCTGAAAAATGGTTTTGCTAGCAAAGTGAATATCAACAGAATACAAACTTCAAAATGCATGTTTATTGGATGATGCTGTGTTGTGAATCTATGGAGCTCATAACATTTCCATTCCTATAAAACTGGAATAAGTTGACTTCACACAGAAAATTCTTATTTGTACAACTATACTTTTTTCTCCTTTCTTTCTTTCTTTCTTTCTTTCTTTCTTTCTTTCTTTCTTTCTTTCTTTCTTTCTTTCTTTCTTTCTTTCTTTCTTTCTTTCTTTCTTTCTTTCTTTCTTTCTTTCTTTCTTTCTTTCTTTCTTTCTTTCTTTCTCAGAGCAGCTCATAATTCTGTCATTTCCTTCAACCACATGGAATGCTCTTAAAATGATAAAGAAATTATAAAGTATTTTTTTTTGTGCCACTTAGTGCCAATTCGTATTTACTTATCAAATTGTTAAAAAAACAATATACGAACAAACAAAAAAACAACAATAAAAGAAAATATATGTGGTATCATTTATTTCTATAAAACCTGACTTGTTTCACTTAATCACATTCTATAAAGGAGTTTTATTAAACAGGCGTAACTGAGTTACAAAGTGGAAAATAGGAATCTCTTTTGCTAGAACGAATATTCAACCCAGTCTCTGCTGTAGGATGTTCAACAATAATCTTGTTTTTTCCATATTAATTTTGTCTTCTTAATGATTCCTTTGTTGGCCTGCAATTTCCTTTTTAATTAGTTTCTTGACATATATGAAGGTAAAACGTCCTAAATTTTATGTACAATTTTTCTACGCAAGATTCTTCAAAAGTCTTTTTCTTTTTTATTTTTCTTTTTTTCTTTTTTTGTGTGCTTGATTTTAAATTATAATACTCAAGCATGACTTGTTCATCTAGTCAGTAGCTCACAAAATCTGTGTTTATGTTCACAATACTTGAATTTGTCTCCATGTTTAGTTCTTTTTTACTACACAGACAATAACACAATGTTATCAGATCAATTCACATTCTGTAGGGATCTGAACGGAAGCTCATTAGACTTAAATATAAGCTCAGAGCCAAATATAAGTACAAAAAGTAATAATGAAAAATTCATGAATTGGACAAGCCAAAATGTGCCACAACTACAGCACTGCTTTAGCTCACCAATGGAGCCATTTCTATTGGCAGATCCATTTGAGTGACAGCACAATATCTTCCAGCAGTCAGCAGCCAAAGCATTTATTCCAAAACCAACAAAACATTTGTATTCAAAAGCTACAATTTTAAATATCCTTTAATTTTTAACATTGTGCAAAGTACACCAGTAAAGTGTAAATGAGAAAAAATGTTCACTATCACAGAATCATAGAATTTTCTCCCCTTAGCTTACATTCCATATGGCACATTAATTACACATTTCTGGAGATTCTTCTAAGAGTTGTATTTGAACTCATCCAAAGCTCCTTTGGAAATCATGTCTGCCAGGGGAACTGTCATGGTTTTGTAATTTTTGCTATTGATATTCCACATCATAACATCATGTGGAGCACTACACATCCCAGAGCACCTCACAGTCAGAGAGGGAAATATGCTCGCTCTCTCTCTCTCATTGCCTGGCAGTGGGTGTGGGTGTGCTTCCAAGCCGTGCACCTTCCATTTCAAAGTAGGCTTCTCGGTCTTTGGAAAATTCTCTCTTATTTTATTGGATTTATTAGCCTCATTTTCAATTAGATGTATTATATTGTGTTATCTTGCATTCCGATATTATAGTTAGTAAAATAAATTTTCCTCCTTACATTGTTGCCGCTGCTATGTTTGTTTCCTTGAGCCCAGCTCCCATCTCCCTACCCCTTTCCCTTTTATCCCTTCCTATTTTTTTTTTTTTTGGGGGGGGGGGGGGGGGGGAGTAGGGGGCCCACTGGCCTACAGCCTCCCTGTCATGGATATAGATTAATTTAGATAACTCTGTGACAGAAACCTGTAAATCTGTAGAAAGAGGAAATTATTAAAATGCATAATTTTAGCTGGGGTAAAAATTAGAAGTTCTTTATAAAATTCCATCCTCCTGAGGTCATAAAGAAAGCCTACAGCAAAGAAGCCTCTCTCAGTGGAGGAGGACAGTTTAGGAAGCATTTAAACAAGCTGTAAATACAGAAATCCATGGTGGTGCACAGAAGTTCTGAGAGAGCTGGCTGATACCCTCATCACATTCATAGAAGGTACAAAACTGTGAGCAATTCTTGATACATAATGCTGCCATCCAGAGAGACCTGGAGAACTGTGGTCAGAAGAATTGCATGAAGTTCAACAAGGGCAAGTGCAAAGTGGAGGTGAAAGATTCTATGCACCAGTACATTCTGATGGACACTCAGCTGGAAAGCATCTCCTTGGGAAAGGATTTTGGTATCCCTATGGACAAGCTGAACACTGAACACCCCCATGGCAAAAAAACAAACAAACAAACAACAACCAGTGATATCCTGGACTGCATTAGGAGAAGTTTTGCCAGCAGGTCTACAGAGATGATTCTTCTCCTTTGCTCAGCACTGGTGAAGCTACACTTGGTTTCACATAAATAAGTGCAAAGATTTTGAATTATTTTAAAAATTTTGAGATTGTTTTTCACCAAATAAAACTAAATCACATGTATTTCATTAGACGCTGTGGCTGAGTACTAAAATCTAATTAAAATTTTCTGTTTCAAAGCCTAACATGTTTGTAATGAAAGCAATTAAAGCATGTTTAAATAACTTTAATGTTAGGACAGAAACCAGTGAAATCAAAGGATTTAAAAGTCAAAGCAAACCCTTTCTTTCATTTTATTTATTTATTTACTTATTTATTTAAAAAATACAACTGAAGCTCATTAAACTGATTAATACAAGCCAGGCATATGGCATAATTTGTGACTCATAGCCTTCTCATGTCAGTGGAAACTTGAATATTGGCTTCATTAAATGTAGAATCAGATTACGTGCATGATATAAACTTTTTGTAGACATATTTCATTGGATACAATGAGCCTACTCTTAGAGATTTTATGTCACTTGGCAGGTGTGCATTTTTGAGGGTAATTACAAGACAATATAAAGACGATTCCATTCCATGTGGCTAGTCCTGGGTGCAAGCACATCACATGGAGGAATGTATCTTTCTGTGTATAATTTGGTGCTTTATCTGCCACAGGTTCCTTGAGTGTAACACTTACCAAGTGTTAAGAACAGCATACAGGCAGTGGTTCATGGTACTATAAATAATATCAGGAATAAATTAGTGTCTCAATTAGAGAAGCTGCTTGAATTCCTAAGAAATAAGTATGATATTCTCTGTCAAAGAAACAGACATGACAGTGCATGGTTTTGTATGCATCATTGTGAAGAAAATAAATGGGCAATTAGTAAATAGTGCAAAACAGTGTTAAAATACGAAAAATTGAGAATATTTTACAGCTGGTCCATACTAAATCACTCTTCTTCAGCAATCCTCTTTTTTCTTTGACTGTGTTTCCCATGATTTTAAACACCTTACTTTCAAAAGTTGAAGAGACCTTGTTTTCTATTTCAGGACTTGGAAATTCGTCTGCCTAATGTATCTCCTGCCTGCTTTCTGCCCATATTATCATACATTCTCCTTCTGGTCTACGAACTATTTATTGATTATCTTTGCCTTGTTAAAATTTCATGTGAACAAGACAGACTCTTTTCATTTAAATACATACATACATACATATATATATATATATACTTGCATTAAAAATTGATCCATCTTTGGGATACAGACTTATTATAGACAAATGGTGCACACTGTATGTCGCACTTCTCTAAAACTCTCTTGCCTAAATGATCTTTCAATGAAACTTTTCCCCTCTCTTTTTTATAAAGAGGGAAATAAAACCACTGACATTAAAATACATGTTTTGTAAGTTTTTAAATTGATGTTTCCAGATAGACATTTCATTTGCTGAAGATTTACAGGGACATTATAAAACCATAATTGTGTAATAATCAGACAGTACTATAAACTAAATAAATATCAACTGATTATTAAAAACATTCATTGCTATAATAGTAGTTAATTCTCTTTAATGTGTTTTTAATAATGGTTTTATATTTAATGTAGGATGAATGACTTATTAAAAGTAAATTTTATGTGTTTTATATTCTCCACATGTTTGGTGTTTGGCCATTAGCACTAATGGGATTTGAATGGTATTGAGTTCAAGATAGCCCCCAAGTAGAAATGTGGGAACCTTAATTAAATTTTTATTAAAATCTTCAATTAAATGCAGTGCTAGATTATTAAGATATTTTTGCATATTGTTTAATGTCAGTTACTTATTAAGCATTTTCATAGGCTTTGCAAAGTGTTCTCAGAGCAAGCTAATAGCTAAAAGATATTTGAAAAAAAGTTGTTGATGATCAATTCTCTCATGCTATGGGCAAAATTGGGTTTTTATAGAATATTTCTAGCTATCTCTGAAGCTGAACTGGAACAGTTTTTAATGAATAGGATGGCGATTAACAAGCTTAACTTGCGGAGGGGCAGTTTCATGTTATGAATACTGAAAATCTCTGGCTTCAAATAGTGAGGCACTGAAGTAAACAGGAATGGGCCTTCTTGTATCAAAAAGACTACTTTATGCACCATTTTTTTCGGTAGCTGGGTATTTTACTGTGGAACTATAAACCACTGAGGTCTATGTTAGATTGATTTGCACTGATGCTATTGCATAAGTGGCATCACACATTTCACTATTTCTGTCTCACTTTGTGAAGTGCAACAGTTTTCCTTGTATTACTAGAAAGGTGAAATATTATTATTAAATTCTTAAAAAGAATGAATTTTAGACCACATACATCACAGATTAAGAAGAATCACCTTAGTGATTCTATATGAGATATCCAAACTGAAGGGAATCAGGTGTATAGAGAAAAAGAGCACTCTTCCCTATATTCCAGACTGCTCCAGAGACACCAGGAAGGAAAACGTTCATCTACCACACACTATTATGCAGACAAGTTAAGCCAGAATAACAGATGCCATAGAACTGTGCCACTAATTAAAAGAAAACAAACAAGAAAACCAACAAAAAATAATTACCTACTTAAATTAAAAGGAAGGCAAGTTGGTTATACATTATAGTATTATTTCTCTGAGGTATAAATATTCTTATTTCATATCACTTTATTAAAGTTGTACCAGAAAGCTTGTTAGCCTTGTGTCAGTGTGTCTAGACAAAGGGGTTAAACTCTACAAAAGCCTTTCATGCACTGAACTCAGAATATGTTCTTATGGTATGAGTTATATTTTTCCTAAACCAATGATTTTAAATAAAAGTTGGTGTTAATATAAACTTTTTATCTTTTTTAATGCTATGTTAAGCACATACTATTTATTTTTCTTAACTGAGATTGTGTTAAAATATCATTATTCCACAAATTACAAAGATGTTCAGCAGCCAAATCCATTTATCTATTTATACCACACTCATTAGGATGTTATCTGAGTTTCTCTGAAGCAGTTTGCAACCAGTGGACCCTACTGAGTTTAACTTGCGATATATAACAAATGACCCAACTCAGAATGGCACTAGTCCCCATAGCTACATGGGCGAAAGAGGCTGCTGTACTGAGAATTCCTTTCTTTTTAACCCAGTGTCAATCACTGAGCTAAGAAGACTTTTCAGCTGCATTTTACAGTACAGTAATTAATTGCTACAATATTTATTCTATTCTAGTTTCTAGGACACTTGCAAGCATGCTGCAGAGAATCCAGCTTTAGCTCTGTTTCTCTACATGCCCTTAAAATTTCCCTTTGAATAAGCTGAAATGTCTCTTGCTGCAGTATTTAAAATTGTCCTTAGGAGAATTCACACAATTTGAAAATGATAGCATGTTCCAGCCCAGGGACAAGTGTGTGCCTGCAGCATAGATGTCAGATAGGACAGTGGCTATGAAAATAATTGCAGCCTGGTGCTTCAAGAAAGACCATAGGTACTGTCTCAGTTGCAATTGGAATTTGCAGACTGATTTTACGAAAATAAGAAAGTCAAACTAGACTCCATTCTAAGGGCCAAAACATCCTTCTGTTTTAGCTAAGATAAATCACATAAAAAATGAAAAAAAATGTCAGCTGTCTTGGTTACCTAATGAGATAGTTAGTATGCAACTTTGAAAGATTGTGACCATAAAATATGACATGGCACTGTATTTCTAATTGGAATATACAGAAAACTCTTTTCCCAGAAAAACATATTATATGAAAATTGGTGATAAAAAATGGTCATTACAAAAAAAAAATAATAATAATGTGATTTTTGCCTATGTAAGCAAGTATTAGAGGTAGGAATTGAACATAAACTTAATTACAAAAGGACACATTGCATAAATTATTAGTATTTCCAAGTTATAGAGTGGGATATATACATGACCCCACCTGTGTTTAATGACAGTTACAATGTTCAATCAGAAAGAATCACTTTTTGCTCTCTGAAATCAGGAAAGATAGCAAAAGATTCAGGAAAAGAAAAAGTTTTAGAAAAAGAGAGAGAAAACAGAGAACTCTAGAGAACAGCTTGGCCATAAACCTGCCCCTGAAGTATTAATTTCTATGACAAATGTTTGTCTAAACGGAACTTAAAGACTATAATATCCCAGACTTTGCTCTCCTTTTTATTACAGACCTGTTTCTAACCCACATCTTTCTTGCTGAAAGTTAAATCCATTACTTCTGTTTCTATTCAGTATTGACATGGAAGAAAGATTAATGCCCCCACTTCTCACTTATCAGTTTCTGAAAACCATTAACATACTCTTCTTTAAGTCTTTAATCCAAACAATCCTAGTAGATTTCCTCATAAACCGTAGCTTTTCTTTTTTGCTGTTGTGTTGTTCATTGACTTTCTTTTTCTGAGGGGGAACCATGGGGAGGATTGTTTTTTCTTTTAGAATACTGTAATCCTCTGGACTCTTTAGATGGCTTTGTGAAGAGGCAATCCTAGCTGAGGACTTGCCAAAACAAAATGAAAGATTAGTTTAGACAACTTGCTTTAATACAAAATATCCTTTTTTTTTTTTTTTTTTCCTTTTTTCTTCCTTTTCCTTCCCTTTCATTTTTCCTTTCCCTTTTTTCTTCCTTTTTTTTTCTCTTTCTTTTCTTTTTCTTTTCATTGTTTATCCTCCTCTCCTCTCCTCTCCTCTCCTCTCCTCTCCTCTCCTCTCCTCTCCTCTCCTCTCCTCTCCTCTCCTCTCCTCTCCTCTCCTCTCCTCTCCTCTCCTCTCCTCTCCTCTCCTCTCCTCTCCTCTCCTCTCCTCTAAATCATGTCCTACAAGTCTTCTGTACTAACTTATTTAGTAGATGTGAAAGACGAAATTATATCACAACACATAAGAAAACCATGTCAAATTTGAAAAATGGAATAGTGATCAGTTTTCTTGTGCCATCTCTTAACCCCAAGATTCTGTCAACAGATCATATCTTAGTACCACAGATGTTTAAGTGATTATTCTCAGTAAGAGTAAATAGAATAAGGAGAATTCAACAACAGTACTGAAACAAAGAGAGTGTGTTTCACTGATTGGAGCATGCTTCTTTCTTCTAGGATTTGAAATAATTCTCAGCAGTATTGTACTCATTTGGGAAAAAAAAAAAAATGGACCCCTGATTTTTAAGTGAATAGAATTAATGGTAGCTATCAATCCAATTTTAGCTAAGTATCCCAATGGATTAAAAAGTAATGAAGAAAATTAAACTCAAGAGGGGCATTACAGCAGAATATTAAAAAACAGGAGAATTAATAATGAAACAAAAATAAAAAAATAAGTGAGATATTTCTTCCATGGTATTCACTTATGTTTTCCCTATTGAACACATCTTACAGATGCTTTTACCTCCACCATGTTATACATTAGGTGAAAGCAGGGCTTGGGACATGTTATTACTACTTGCAACATCTGGTCCCTAACACGTTCTTCTTTGATCAACAGTATGTCATGTGTTATAGTGAAGCAGATTGCATAGTTCATCCTTACTGAACCTTCACCCTCAGGACATCATGTGAAAGGCAAACTCCATCTGCCTCAGAGAAACCAAAAATAGTTTGAAATATAGAAATCCACTATGGTCATGACACAAAACAAGACTTAGAAATAAATTCTTGTTGCTTTTGTATAGGCAGGAGAAGCCTTTATTAATTAATTAATTA
The DNA here is from genome assembly GCF_039878825.1 of Excalfactoria chinensis. Lineage (NCBI taxonomy): Eukaryota > Metazoa > Chordata > Aves > Galliformes > Phasianidae > Excalfactoria > Excalfactoria chinensis. The sequence continues at coordinate 50,822,124 of NC_092826.1, forward strand.
ATTAATTTTTAGGTGATTGTTTGAAAATCATCTTTCATTTTGCTCCACTTTCTCTGCCATTTACTGGAGTGCGTAGGACATAGCACAGCCTGGAGCCAGGCATAACATGTCAGGTACTGAACAATCCTGTTTCTACGTGTAGCAAACTGCGATTAGAGAGATGGCACCTCAGTCATGTACAAGTCAATCAATACTTAAATGCCAGATTCAAAAACTGGAAGTCCAATTTCCATTCCCCTTTTTCTGCTCAAAATTGATTCAGAGTTTTTCATCTCAGAGCTGCAGAGAAAATTAAGAGATAAGTCAGCCTAAGAGATAGGTGCAGGTGAATAGAAGTCTCAGTGCCTGTTTATGTTTTGTGGCACACCATATATCATCGTGTGTTCATCCCTCCACAAGTCATATGGAGAATCCTTCGTCAGGCACAAGCCTGGGAGAGAGTTTGTCCCTCTTCTCCCTCATGTCCCATTGATGACACCACTCAGGTGTCTAGTGGAAGAAAAGCAGCTCCTTCTTCCAATCTGGCATGCTTGGTCAGGGTGCCAGAGAGTAATAACATTAACAAAGAGAAACAGATTCGAGCTAATGCTTTACTCTCCCACAGAATGTCCACCTAAACTGATCTGGCTTGTTTTGTGTATTTGGATGTCAGGAACACTGACGTGTGAAGCACTGGGAAACACAAAATCAAATTATCATGACGTGATCTTATAAGCTGAGCTGCATCACTTACCTGTTTGAATGTAGTCAACCCATGTCAATTCTTGATAATTTAACTTAGTCTGTAATGAAATAATAGGAAAAAAACATGCACAGCAATAATATGTGAAAATTATCTGATATGACAACAATGAGCTTGCAAGTATTCCCTAATATTAATGTTATTCTGCACAATAGAATGTATTGTGTTTTTGCCCTTAGTTTGGCTCTATTGTATACCAAACTTTTGTCTGCAGAAGCCCAGTGAATTCTTCCTGTTAGCCAAGTTTTTAGAAAGTTATTTGCTTTTCCCACACCACTGTTAGCTGGAACCTGTTGGACGTACAGCTCTTTTCATCAGGTCCTTTAAATCATATGCTTATGCGAAAATAACTATTCCCACCATATATATTAGGTCTAATTTGCCCTCAGATGTTAACACTCTCTCAGGCAAGTCTGTGGGAACTACTGGAAGGGAAAAGGAGGCACAGATTTACAGGATGACTCACTATGTGTATTCTGGGTATCTAAATCTCCTTCCATAATCAGCCTCCTCCTCCAGGAATGTTGCTTTAACTCTTGAGAACAGAAACCTCAGGAAGTGTGAAGATTCTACTGGAGGTGGGCCTCTGAAGGCCTCAAGTTAAAACAGTACTTTTCTAGTTGGAGGAATAGATTCTATTCCACTAAATGTGACTTAGTTGTGAATTATTTCCATAACAGAAAAGAAAGTGATTAAAAAACTCCAAGACAGAGCATATGAGTTTAAATGCTTTGCAAAACATCCCCATTAGAGAAAATAGAGGTGATAAAATGTGTTACTAGGTCCATTTCAGAGCATTTTAAAGCTAGTCTTATGCAATCTTTTTCACTTGAGATTTTACTAATCAATAGCTGCATAACAATAACTGTCAATGATGTTTCATGTAAAGTTCAAGAATTTTCACACTACTGAAGAACAAATATAATTTCACCTTGTATTCCACATATTCTACTTTTAATGTGCTAAATGAAATAATACAGTACTTGCATACTTCAAAAAGCTCAAAAAATGAGGATAAAACGGATTAAAAAATGAATAATATTTAAGATTTTAGAAATTTCTCTCAACTTCTAAGTAATGGGAAATTATTCTTTTAGCACAGGTCTGTGTTCCATGACATTGCATACCTTTCCATAGAGCAATGTTAGGAAGAAAAAACAGTATTTTGTTCTGAATTCAAGCAGCTCCAGAGATAAGAAAGCCAACCCACAGCTTTACTATGTAATATTCACTGTAAATTTGCTGAAAATTTTCTCACTTGCTTCTGATATTCAAACTGACGCTAGCAATAATAGATGAAAAGCAATAATTTGTATGATCATATTCTAGATTTTAAAAAATATCATTTCAGACTGAAGTGATAGCTTATGCAAATTAAGTTGAAATGGAGCTGCTAATAATACCAATCGATTTCATTTTACTTTGTTTGTCAATGGGCCAGTAATGAGAACAGTGTTTTTTCCTGTACTCACGTCTAGTAAATTACATTCAACAACAGATGCTGAACAGATGTTCTCATTATTTTAGTGAGTTGATTTCTGGTTAGTCCCCAAGATGTTTTACATGACTAAGTGTTGCATCACTCTCTATGTGACAGATGAAGTATCTGAAAGTATCAACACTCAAAATCTCATTAACAGAAGCAGTTAGTTGTATAAAATTTTGATATGGTAAATGGACACGTCATTTCTCTTTTGCAAAAAATATATTGACAAAATAGATTCCTTCCACACTGTTCACAGTAAAATTGAAATTCAAGCACTATAGTAATTGATATTCATATATCATTTACCCTGGGATGGAGTGGCTATATGTACACAGTGGGACAAGAGCAGCTCCGTGAAAAGGGATCTGAGTGTTCTTGTTATTGGCAAGTTGACCATGAGTCAGCAATGTGTCCTAGCAGAACAAATGAACAACTGTACCCTGGGGTTCACCAGGTCCATCGCTGCCACTGTGTGAGCGGAGGGTTTATCCTGTTCTGTTCTGTGATGTGCTGCCTTACCTTGAGCACTGTATGCAATTTGGGTGCCACAGAACAAGAATGACATAAAATTATTAGAGAATATTCAAAGGAGGGATACAGAATTAGGGGCAGATTGCAAGTTAGGAAAAGTTCGGCACCAAAGGGCTGTGGGGGTGGAACAAGCTGCCCAGGGCAATGGTCATGACTCTAAGTGCTGGAGCCCTATGTGGAGGCAGGGGTTGGATCCTTATGGGTCTCTCCAACTCAGGATCACAGAATCACAGAATGGCCCAGGTTGGATGGGACCTCAAGGGTCATGAATCTCCAACCCCCTGCCAGGCAGGGTCACCAGCCTTCCCATTTACTAGACTAGACTGCCCAGGGCTCCATCCAACCTAGCCTTGAACACCTCCAGGGATGGGGCATCCATGATCTCTCTGGGCAGCCTGTTCCAGCACTTCCCCCTGACATCCAATCTAAATCTTCAATCCTTCAACTTAAAACCATTTCCCCTTGTCCTGCTGTTATCCGCCCTTTCAAAGAGTTGACTCCCCTTCTGTTTATAGGCTCCCTCCAGGTACTGAGAGGCTGCAATTAGGTCGCCCTGCAGTCTTCTTTTCTCCAGGCTGAACAAGCCCACCTCCCTCAGCCTATCTTTGTAGGGAAGCTGCTCCAGCCCCCTGATCATTTTTGTGGCTCTCCTCTGGACTCTCTTCAACAACTCTCTGTCTTTCTTATACTAAAGTCTCCATACTTGGACACAGTACTCCAGATGGGGCCTCACAAAAGTGGAGTAGAGACAATTTTGTAGATGACAATTTTGACCATGTACCAGTACCATGACTATGGTACTGGTATTATCACAATACATACAGGCTTTGATCAAGCTGCTCATATTTTAGTCATGGCAGTGATAAATTTTTGGTTTCATATAGTAGGATTGATTCCCTTTTACCTGTAACAGGAATATTGCTTTCATATGTGACTATTTTTTCTATATCTACAGGATCGGAATACAAACATTTTCATGCAATGATAGTAGGTACTGGTACACTTTTGTTTGTGATTAATTTTTTTTTCCCAAGAGTTTAGGCATATATTTGAGTCTGGTATGTCTAAATTGCAGCAATTTGATTGATGCAACAAAAGTATATGGTCAAGCAAACCCCATACATGCTAATAAATATCTATTGAAGCTAGTTAGAAGCACTGATACACATGCAAAGATTTATTTATGTGAAAATTACTATTCTGACAACTATATCTTAGGTGTGTTTTCTAAAACCCAGCCATTGTTCAGAATATTCTACTATCATTTAGTTACATTGTATTATCTTCAGCTTTAAGCACATATATTGGCAGAAGTATTTAATCTTTGTTTTACCCTGTGCCTCAATATCACAGTTTCTGAAATCTTTCTGTACATTGTTCAGCAATTAACATGACAATGTACAACAACAAAAATGTATGAAAAAGAGATTCAGCACTTAAAACTTTAGTTGTGGTAACACTGTTGAAAATAAGAATGACTTAAATAACAAAATCATAGATTGAATACACAGTTCTTTAAGTCCAGGCTGTCCCAGATCTTGTTCAGCTTAGAACATTACCAAGGGATAACAAACTGTAAAGGTTTTCGAGTTTTCAGAGTCAGCTGCTCCTAGCTGCCCAGAGCTAAACAAAGCCAGAGCATAAATGATATTTTTTTCAGTTTCTCGAGAGCCTCCTCAGTTACCTTTATGTTTTTCAGCCTCAGACCATCTGTGCCTATAATCTTCCATTTCTCCCCCTGGCCTGTGGCTGCTTTATGAGCCTTAAAAGCAAATGGAAGGTTTGCAACCACTATTTCTGGCTGGGGGTTAAGTGCTCCCCTTGGTTTCTCTTTCTAGCTTCCTTTCTGAATTATTACCACATTTCCTATTCATAATGTAAATAGAGTATATGAACCAGGAAAAACAGAGCAAAAAAACCACAACAACCCAATATTTATACTGCAAATAAATATCACACAAAAAGACCTCAGAAATTAAGATTTAGTTCCAAACACAGATGCACACTTAGAAATGAATGTCTGCTTTCTTCGAGTATTAAAGAAAATATTGCTCTAATAACTGCAAAAAAAGTTCATGATGCGCTTCTCTCTTTGAGCTATTTTTGAGGAAAGAGTGAATAGAAAGCACTATCATCCAAAAAAAAAAAAAAAAAAAAAGGAAAAAAAAAGAAAAGAAAAAAAGAAAAGAGTGAATGAATAGTCTTTCTTGCTGCAATAGTGCTAAAGTAGTTACTCATTTATGTGAAATTCAGGAAAGGGCAGAGAATGTAACCATGGTTGCAAAGCACTAAAACCCAACTATCCTACATGCTACATCTTTTAGGAGACAGGTACTTCATTTGAAGGCGAACTTCTATGTCACACACAGACGACCAGAGAATGACTTAATAGACCAACCTATTCTTTAACCTATTCAGAACAAAACAATAAGAACTGAATTAAATGGATGTTAACATCTAACATAGGCTATCAAAAAGGTTGAGGACAAACCAGAGGAAGATTTATTTCATCTGATACTTGGATCAATCACATGTTATTGGGCAGCAGCCAAAACCAGACAAATTGTTGAAGTAATGTCAGAAATTCTGTCAAATATCACTGTCTGGAAAATTGTCATTTTAGCACCAAGCATTCTTTAGTCTCAGCTAAAGGAAAGTACATTGCCAGGATGTCTGTCAATGGTTTTGCAAAGACAATACAAGTAGAAAACATTGAGACTTTTTTTCCTTTTCTTTCACAAAAGAATACTCCAGGATAAGTTAAAACAAAATTGGATATTGTTTTTATGTGAATGCACTAATTTTCTTTACAATTCCATGCTTTCACTCTGGTTTAATTTCACCACACTTACCAAGGATGATAGCAGAGGGAACACAACAAGGAATGACTGATGGAAGAAAAAGAAAAGGAGGTGGTACTTTGAAAATCCAGTTTCAGCAACCAGAGAGTATACGATAGAGTTTCACAAAGTTTTCAATGACCTGACCTCTTCCAAGAAAGCTCACATCTGTGAATAATTTACTATGCCTTAGGTACCATTTTAGGGGAGGGAATTATGCTCCTCTGCTCAATCAAAGGCTAAAATGAGTGACGTTTTTCATCCAGTTTTCTTTTTGCGCTGGTCATAATTACTGTGCTTACCCTTTGGCTGGGGGCATGAAAAGGCAAAAAGTATTCTACTAAATCATACAGAAACAGGTGAATTAAGACCAATGAAACCAGGACATTTTCCCTCCCCACTCACAGGCACATCTATCTGCATTAGCCAAGTGGCAGATGAAGTGTGTGTAAAAAAGGAACAGAGAAAGAGCAGAATAATGTATTTTTCTTATCTATTTCATAACCAAGATCCAGATTTAACTCCAAGCTAGCTAGACTTGCAGAATAAAATCCAGCCTAGAGTCACAGGCTCAGAGTGGAAAATGCCTCCTCTCTGAAAACTGGAAGTCTCAAAGAATGGGGGATGAAACCTGGAAAATTTGCTTTGGGAGAGGTGGCTTTCAGTTGCAGGCAAAAACTATGTCATGTTAGTAGAAACAAAGACAGCACAGTCCTGATGCAAAGGACATGGGGTACTGTTAGATGGCAAGCTGGACATGAGCCTGCAACGTGCCCACAAAGCCCAGAAAGCCAACCATATCCCAGGCTGCATAAAAAGAAGCGTGGCCAGCAGATTGAGGGGGGTGATCCTAGTCCTCTACCCTGCATTGGTGAGATCTCATCTGGAGTACGGTGTTCAGATGTGGAGTCCTCAGTACAGGAGTGACATGGACCTGTTGGAGCACATCCAGAGGGCCACAAAAATGATCCAGGGGGTGGAACACCTGTCATGTGATAGGCTGAGAGAGCTGGGGCTGTTAGGCTCTGGGAAAGGATGATTGTGGGCTTCCAGTACGTGAAGGGGAGCTGTAAAAAGGAGGGGAACAGACTCTTTAGCAGAGTCTGTTGTGACAGGACAAGGGGAAGTGGTTTCAAACTAAAAGAGGGAAGATTTAGACTGGATACAAGGAAGAAATTTTTTACAGCGAGGGTGGTGAGGCACTGGAACAGGTTCCCAGAAAGGTGGTAGAAACCCTGTCCCTGGAGACCTTTAAGGCTGAATGAGGTTCTGAGCAACCTGATCTGCTGTAGGTGTCCCTATTCATTGCAGGGGAGTAGGACTAGATGACTTCTAAGGGTCTCTTCCAACTCAAATGATTATATGACTCTACGAAATGTACACCGAGGTTCACTTTGGTTCTCCTTACTCTTCGTAGAAGCCTTGATTCTGAGAAGACTCAAGATAAGTCTATGACCCTCGAGATCATAGAATCATAGAATCTCTCAGTTTGAAAAAGACCTTAAAGATCATCAAGTGCAACGACAACCTAACCATACTACACTAACTCTAACACCCATTCACTAAATAATATCCCTGAGCACCACATCCAAACAGTTTTTAAACACATCCAAGGATGTGTTTAAACTCAACCACCTCCCTGTGCTCGGAGCCTATTCCAGTTCTTAACAACCCATTCTGTAAAGAAGTGTTTCCTGATATCCAACCTAAACTTAAGCCACTGTCTTCCAATGAATGCCACTGAGAGGGGAAATAAATGCTCACAGTGGCACTCTCCATTTAAAATAAAAGACTTTATAAATATTTAATTTGTGCAGTGGATATAAAAGCTTTCCATTCAAATTATGTATTTTCTCCAAGGTATCTATAGCTCATGGGCTGACTGCTCGGAGATCCACATCCATTTATGTATCTTCTGTGCCTGTTTAATTTTCTGAAATAGTTTTCTATGAAAGCATCCAGAATGCCTTTTAGAAAAGATGAAGCATGACACAAAATGGCCTTTCGTTTTGTTATTGACTACTGCAATACACATTTTTATTTGCATTTACTTGAAATATTTCTTTTAGTTTCAGGAGAAAAAAAAAAATGGTTCCTATTTGACTGGCAGTGATTTTAATTCTACGGAATGCATATCAGAAAAATAGCATTTTCACACATTCCACATACCCAATCTCAAACATATAAGTTTCATTATTCATCTCATAATGACTTGTGACAGTGCATGACACATATGAGCCATGTCAGATGTCCTAAGTTCCTAGACTGCCCAGAAAATTGTAAAGGGGTGATTACTCAAGTGTTCAGAACCAAAATGAAAAAAATGCATAATTGATTAGAGCTTGCACTGAAGCCTGTGCAGCCTTAACAGCATTTTTCTGCCTTCTCATATCCTGCGGTTTGGACAGGGAAAGTTTTCACTGTCTGTGGTTTTCATGACATAATTTTGGCTCTCTGCAGAGAGAATATTTTCGGGGAACTGTGCTGAGTGTAAGCAGAAAGATTTTGAAGGTAATAAAATACTGACTCTTCATTCATGATATACCTTGGTCCTGACTGCTTTATGATCATATATTATACTACATAATTAACTGCTTTTACAGCTCTTTCCGTATTTTAGGCTGTGTTCCATCATTCATTCTATAAAAACCTTTTCTTTTCTTTTCTTTCTTTCTTTCTTTCTTTTTCTTTTTTTTTTTTTAAATAATTTAATGTTGTCATTATAAAATCAAATGATTTGTTCTCACACCTCTGAAAAAAGAGGCTTGAAAATATTTTGTAATTAACAATAATTACTTGATGGTTGCATTGTGCTTTGCTGAAAGCATAAATGAGATGATTATTTTATTTATATTATCATATCACCAAGGGGCTAATATTGAGGTTCTTACTTGAGAGCACTGAGAAATCTGATACCAGATTTATGTTCCAATGACTAGGAACATAAAACAAGAGCTAATTGATCAAACAGATTCTTTATATTCTTCCCCAACCAGCTCCCAACAGACACACAACTAAGTACTGAAGACTAGAGATAGGACATATTACACTGAGTATGAATGCTTTTGAACAGAGATAAATGCATCAGCATCTGAATTCAGATGTTTTAGGCGCAGGACATCAACACAGAAATCTCTCAGAAATTCTCTTCAGATATCAAAGCTATAGTTGTTAATCCATGTCTTAGAAGAAATTGGGGCTCTCAGCCAAAACTCCTTGAAGTTTTACTTCTTGGGATTTACTGTCTAAAACTTGCTTTTTATCATCACATTTATTTCATTTTTAATACTAGATGCCATTAAGTGTAAAAAGTTTTCTATTAAGAGGTATTTAGTGCAACAAAGGCCTTTAATAAACTTACCAGTTCTACACTTCGCTCAAGTAGGATGTAAACAATTCAGACTCAGTTATCTTATGCCATTCAAGCCCACAACTGTTGGGCAGGATGCAGCTTCATCTGGTAGCTCTTCTGTGCATGGATAAGACCAGCTTCTCCTGCTGAAGTTGTCTTCAGGTACACAGATAATTCAGAGGTCTGTGTTTGAGGATGGTGAGCAAATGAAGGAGCAACTTCAGCAGCTCTAAACCTGAGTAATTAGTTTTCTCCAAGTTGCCATAGAGTGAGGGAAGAGAGTTTTGAGGGGGGAAAAAAAATAAAAAAAGAAGAAGAAGCTTTTACTCACCTGCCCTGTACTATGGCAATAAGTCAATTAGCAAGCTCATGGAGAAAAGTTGATGTGTCAGCTGTGCCTGCTTCTGTGTTGTAAGCTTTGATAAGCTATGGTAAACATTTTCAGAGCAGTCTCATCACATTAAGCAGATTCCCAAGCGGAAGAGGAGGACACTGCTACTTCATCTGTGAATCCTGAAATACAAAGTGTGAGACGCGTTCTAAGTTACCCAGCACAGACAGCTGAGTTGTAGCAGAGCTGAAAGAGTGTTGTAGGTGCTTGTACACGCTGAATACATATCTGGGGCAGCTTGTTTGCATCTCTGCAATGAGCCTGCCCTGACTGTGACCATGATGTAGAGTTAGGTCTTGATAGTGATAGTGGGTTGAACTTAAGCTGCTCTGCTTATGTTTAACAAGTCTGGTTATTTGGAGCTCCAGCGCGGTGCGTTTGCAGTAGCTCTGATGTCGCTTGCAGAGATCTGCTGTATTCTCCTGTAGGGCTCCTCTCGAAGTTGATTTATGGTTGTAGTGGTTTGAAACACTCCTGGGCACATCTCTAGGTAGCCTGATAATTTTTAATGGTAAATATCTATCAAATATCTAGAGCAAATAGTTACTAAGCAGGGGTTTTTGAGCAGGGCTGCAAATTTTGCTTGAAGGATCTGAATTTATTTCTTGGATCTATCTTTAAGTTCTTCTCCTCTAAGTCTGGTATTTTATATTTTAAGGTGCTCTAAGGGGAGCTTAGATATTCTTTCAGCTAACACAGATGAATCTTGTACTATTATTCTGGTAAAGATATTGAATTGACAGCAGAACTGTGGGTGGCTAGATTATGAGTCAAGAGGTATATCTGATATCATCAACAGACATTTTATCCAAAAGGTTCCTTGCCTTTAAAAGTATTTTCTACATTTTTCTACATTTAATACAGGGAAAAATTTAATGGTTCTGAATTGACAAAAGAAATTCAACTAAGATTTGAAAATTAAATTCTTTCTATCAAGGATATAATCACTTCAGGCTTTAATGATAAGAAAGTTGAATATACTGGTCAGAGGAAAAAGGCATAAAAGTTCAGATACAATGCTGTATAAGCAGTTTTTGATTGTTCTACACAAAATGATCTCTATCATTGTTAAACAGATTAGGGGCTGTATTTATCAAATAACTGCTTAAGTTGTCGGGGTTTTCAACAGTCTTTCAAGAACTTTCTGTTTCCTTGAGATGAGGGGGGCTCTTAATTCTTAATAGAAAACTTCAGATCTTTATATTTTTTGTCTGTTTTTTTACCAGCTCTTCTAAGGCTTTATGATTAGGCATTATTATATTGATCAAATTCGTATGTACATTTCACAGGTGTTGTAATGTACACTGCAAAATCTATATTATATTATTATATTATAGAAATTATTTTAAACAATGTATTATAAGCGTGACATTGCTTGGTTACCTCACAGCCATATAGTGATGGGTCTATTTTAATATTTACTCTGTCTGTAAGCAAACCAGAAATGAAATATTGTCTCTCTGATTATTGTAAAGTGACATGCAGAGAAATTAAATGACCTCCCCAAACTGATAGACAGTTGTCATGTCACTCTAATGCCTTTGCTGAATAAAATCCTTCCTCTGCATTGTTTTTCTGAGCATTGAAAGTAGGAGAATGACCCATAAATATTTATACATACTATACAATTATATATATATATACATATTCATATATACACCCTGATCTCTTGCCCTCCCAAAATAAAGCTTTAGCATTATGTTTTAGACAAAAGAAACTGCCTCTAAAATGTATAATTGCACTTAGGGTGCTAAATAATGTCATTTTCTCCAGAAATAGGCTCCAACATCTGATCCTTACTTCTTTAAGAGTTCTGTTCCAGGCTGATGTTTTTGGGGAATTGTGGCTAACTATGGCTAGAAAAAATCAGCAGCTAAATCTGCACTGCTTGTGTAGGCATATAAGTTGGAACAGGACAGAAGTATTTGTTAGTAAAAAGGAATAGGTAATGATGTTTTATGCCTATGACAGCTACCTGCATGAATATTTCATTAATGCTTTTTTACAGCGATTGCAGAGATTATAGGTAGCTGTTGATTAGACCTCCTGCAACACTGTGATTATGTTTCTAAAGCATCAAGGATATCTTATGCCTGTGGTGGGCAATCACTATTTCTGATTTTTATCGGCTTTCAAGAGTAATCAAGTGACAGTTATCAAGTACAAGCCTTGCTGACTCAGTTGCCTTCTATATATTTTAATTATGTTATGATCTCACTCACTTCCTGGGGTGCCAAAAAACCTTTTACTGAATTTTCAATGCCGATTTTATTAGGTATGTCAGTTCACTTTAAGTAGTCAGACACAAATGCCTTTCACTTACATGCACACCAACAGGTATTAAAGGCCTTAATGAGCATAGATTTTAAGCTGCAGCCAGTAATGAGTATAGAGTGCAAGAGAGCTTAAAACTTTGCAGTAGTTAAGATTAAATTTACTCTGTGAATGTTTTAATTTCAGAAATTCAAAAATGCTTTTAAGCTGACTTTTTTTGTGTGCCTGGATTTAACTTTAATGTACTGCTACATATTGAAATGAGTATAGAGGAGGTGGGCAGAAATGACATCTGAAGATGAAAATAAAAAGTAAATACCAATTATTTCATTTTTATACCAGTCATAAAAATATAGCATAGCAGATGCTTCCATGACATCTTCTAAAAGTCATGTGTTTATTGTGTGCATATGTTGAACATCGAACATAATTCATTTTCCTCTGTTCATCTCAAATTAAGGGAAAAGTCAAGCATCAGTAACTCAACAGACAATGACAACAACAAAAACAAGACCTACAAAATGTGAGGAAATGCAGAATGAGATGAAACAAGACAAACGCGGTTAGTAATAAAGAGACTTGTCAGGTTGAAAAAGATAGCAAAAAGAAAAAAAAAAACAAAACAAACAACCCCACACAAAATAAGTGGAAGAAAATGAAAAGCATTGACTCAGGAAATATATTTTAAAATAAAATAAGTTCTTAAATCTGGCTCACGCAGTTCTGTTGTGATAGGAACAAAGCTACTAAAAGGTGACGGCACCTTAGACAGGTAATAGTTAATTTTAAGTCAGCAAGGAGTTGTTCATCTCTTGTTTTCCTATGTTGGAATGGCTTGATCCCAAAGTGGTAGGATTTACATAAGAGAGATAAATAAGTCTGATAAAATTTTACCTGTGTGAGCAGAGGAGAAACACATTTGTGTTGCACAGTTTGGCATTTCCATCTCCTCTGAGTTCAGGAGGTTGATTCCTCTCCTTTAAAACTGACCCTGCAAAAACAAACAAACAAACAAAAAGATATATAACAGTTTGTACAGAGCTACAGAAAGAGGCTTTAAATCAGCTTTTCACCGTTCTGAAGATGCACGGTACAGAGTCATGCAAAATCGTAGAGAATCGTCAGTGATGGGTCACAGAATTTGAGCAGCGCTATACCCATGTGGTAGTTGTTCTACAGATTGTATCAGAGACTGACTCTGTAATAGTGCTCTGGGCTATATAATCTCCCAATTTGTTCTAGCTAAGGGTAATATTTCTAACTGGAGTTGCATTGTTGTACACAGAATTACTGTTGTGATCAGGCACTTTCCAGTGGCAGTACTCTCCCTTTAAGGTCACTAAGATCTTGCACAAATGCTTGAACACTGACTTAAGAGTCCAAGTTCTTCAGGGTCTCAAATGCATGAATGCAGGTCTTGCTATCACAGCGACTGTTAGTCTTGCTTTATAACTTATTTCACTACCTTGTTTTTAGGACTTTGAAAGAATGTCTCAGCTAGCCATAAAAATGAAATGGGCCATACAGAACAATACTTTTTTTAGTGATTTTGATGGACAGTTCCCAACAGCCCATTTTGCCATTTACTGCTTAGCAGGAGGAAGGCAGTGGGTAGATGGCAGTCAAGACTACAGGCTTATCAGCTTGATAGATTGTAGTATAGTGCAGCAATACTAGCGATTTCTTAGATGGGGTAGCCCATGTCTCGAAGTTTTAGCCATGGCTGTGTGGGAGCAAAGTGTCAGCTCCTTTTCTTCACAGGATACTGCAGTATGATATTGCTGGCTAAATGGATCTAGGTGGAGCATTGTGTCTGACCTATGGATGGGTCTGGAAAACTTTACGGTATACTACCAGAGAAATGCATGTTATAATAAGCATAATATCGGTAATAAGACCCAGCAAAATGGTAACAGGAACATTCAGACAGAGAAGATGCATTTTGCCTGAGTCTAAATTTTACCTGCGCACCCTATTTGGTTCCCAGTGAACAGGATTCAGAAAAACAAGTGGCACAATTGTCATGGAGGTTGGAGTACATGGAAAATGTTGCTGACACACCTGGGACTTTGTGAAGAAATAAAAAAGCTTCAGTCTGCTCTGGATCATCAGTCTTGTGACAGTATGTAGCAACAAATGAACGTAAGATCAGCATTAAGGAAAGATGGGGTAATTCATGATGTTCAACAGAGGCCTTGAACAAATACTATGATAATGAAATTTCCCTACTGCATTCACACTTGTTGAGAATTTAGTACAAACATAAATATGCAGAACTCCTGGATCTGCTTGTATTATGAACCACTTATTTAATCCGTTTGCTAAATGTTTTAAAAGTAAGATAAAAAAAAAACAAAAAAAAACCAAAACCAAAACAAAACAAAAAAAACCCAAAAAACTCTTATAAGGATTGCTTTTTACTGAGCTGATATATAAATTCTTTTAGGATGTAATGTGCCTTGATATGCTTCTGTGACAAGGGACTTTCTAAATTAGATCAAATTATATACAAATGCCATACACTTTACAGTGGAGAAGTAGTTTTGTCTCTTTACATTGCTTATGCTTCACAGTTCATGTAAATGGAAATGTTTTAAGCAATATCAGAATTAGGTATTTTGACACATTCTTTCAAGAACATAAAGCTGCACATTTTGTTATATTGGTTTAAAACAATTTTCTAGACAGTATGTTTGGATGACTTTTTAAAAAAACACTGATACAAAAAAAACCAAAACAAAACAAAAAAAACCAACAGTTGATTTCACCATATGATCATCACATTTTATTTTGTGGAATGTGCTTATGCTTCTTATCTGATACCATATCCACTCTTCTAGCATGGGAGGGCAACAGCAGTATGGATGGCATAATAGGACTCAGATCTATATTTACATCTTCTGTGCCCATTTTTGTGTACTCACAAGGTAATGGAATCTGAGAATTGCTCACTTAGTCTATTTATTTATTCATTTATCTATTTATTGCAAACAGGGGGTCTTCATTTTTCGGTAGAAACACCTCCTTCACAAGACAGTGACCTTACGATTAACCCTCTTAATACAATTTTGTAAAAAAGTCAAAGTCAAAAAAGCCTTCTCGTTACCCATGTAACTAGTAAGTATCCTAACTGCTTTTCATTAGCATTAAGCTTTCTCCTGGGGGAAACATTCATCAGACTCATTACTTCTGCAGTGGTCCCAATTTGCTGTCACACTCCCTCTTGGAAATGTGTTTTAGTTATATCTGTATGTAGTACCGGTAAAGTGAATTATTGTATTTTAGGGTAGAAGTCACACTTTAAATGTATTTTCCTATTTTATTACTAGTAATGCAAAGAAGACAAAGAAATTGGAGCCTCTACTGGAGCCTCAGACCAAAGCCTGAGGAGCTTAAAATCACCATTTTATGGCAATACTATGAATTCCCATTTCTCTACTTCTCCACCAAAGTAAAAAGTTCATATCGTGTACTTCAGTGATGGCCCTTAAGGTTGTAAATCTGAATCCAAAACTACTTGATCTTTGGTCAGTGCTCAAGGTAGTAAAAAGCCAGAGTGTTTATTAAAGATAATGAAAAGAACCACCAAGATCTGAACATTTTTGAAAAGCAGGATGTTTAGAATTACTTATCTTTAATGTCTAAATGTTCCCATTTTTGCCTTTGATTTCTAAGTGAAAGAGGAAGGAGTCAATTAAACAGGAATTGTAGTTAGCAGCATTTCTGAGGGTCAATTTTTCTTGTCAAGTTCTTCCTTAATATTATTGGCCCCATGCAAGACATACAACACTTTCATCATTGAAAATGTAATCCAAAGCCATTTCTCAGGAAGCAAAAACTTCATCATTCATAAGCCATAAGTTTGACATACCAGATACATAATCATTTCTGCATTTAAATCTCTTCTGCCAAAACATGCCAATTTATTGTGATAGAGGGGCTTTTCTTTGCAGTCTGTATTGTCCCAGAGCTCATCAGTCAGCGCTGCAGAGAAACGTCATGGTGCTGTTAATGTTCAGACTTTTCTACCTAAAGATACTCTCACTCAGTCTATATACATGTGAATCATGTGTTCAATTTTTACTTTTGTATGTAAATGAAAGGGGGAAAAAGGCATGCTGAAAGCTCAGAAAAGGTTGCACAGTGCTGTTACAGAAATAACACTGTTTCAGAATGTTATAGAGTCTGTAAGTTGATGTGATGATTCTTTACAATGAGACTACCATACTTACTTGATAAGATAAAGTAGCAATATACCAAAAGGAAAGAGCATTCGGTTATTCTTGACTGTTCTTTGTCTCATTATTCTTTAGTTTAAAATCAAGAATTAGTGCTGACTTTAGAGAAAATAAAACATTACAGCTGGTTCGTTTAGATGTCTATGGCACAAATAAGAGTGTAGGAAAAGAAAAAAAGACCAGAATATTGAAGAATTTGCTACTTGTTCACAAGACTGAAAAATGTGTCAATGATTGATTTGGCTAAGCCTAAAGTGGGAAATGCTGTTCTAGCTTACAGTAAATGGAGTTTGATTTTGTGTACAGATTTTGAAGCTTTGGACAAAGCAGTTTAAAGCAATATCCTTCTTTCAGATCCTACCAAGTGGATCTCACTCTTGATAATCTGCTCTGTTTATCTTTCGTGCTCAGACATCTGTACACCTAAGGTGAACAGGGTAATGGAGTTAAAATTAGCCATGATCTGAAAGAAAAATGTCCTTAACAAATGCCTCAGCTTATCTCCCTTGTTTTGAGGAAATGGCATGCATTTAGAAAGCCTTCTTTCCGCATTTTTTTTCCCCAAGACAATGTATTTTCCTAATGCATCAGCTTGCGTATGTATATGGTAAAGTTTTTTTTAATGTAATTTGAAATGCAATCATGACAATTACAGAAGCAAAGAAAACTATCATACACCAATTATGTATTCTTAATAATGAAATTTAAGCATTTTGAGAAGAAATACAAAGTAAATGTCGCACAGCATTTAGGACCATAATAAAAATATAAGGTAAGAAAAAACTGAATAGAAGTAAATAGAAGCAATAGAGGACACGAGGTTATAATGTGAATAATTGATTGTGGAATTTAAGATGTTTAATTTTAACACATTGGAAACCAGGTTTAATTACATCCCTTCCATATGAATAGTCTATGGAACATATGAAATCTATGAACATAAAATGATCTTTAGATAACCTATTGCAATCCTTATCTATCTTTGCAACCAGTATTTTTTTATTATTATTCCAGTCATATAAATCAATACTTTATCTTACTCTTAATGGATGTGTTTATTTATTTATTTTTTAGCATTAGCATCCATAGAGCTGGCTCTCTTTTATTTTGAATGATCCAAATAACATCAATCTTTTATGTTCCATGTCATCTGTAATTCTCCTACAGCTTTCATAATAGTTTAATTTTGGGTAGACTTTTCAATTTGAGGTCCCTGGACATTAATTACAAAACAAAAAGTAAAGTTTTTATCCCATTTCTTTCACTGGGATAGCAATATAAAATAGAAGGCATTACACATGGAGTAGTCCTCATTCAATTACTTCAGACTCAATGTCATTACCAAGTCTTATAGAGAGAGGTAGAGTAGTTTCAATTGATTGTGCATCTCAAAAATAATTAAATACATCACACTGGAATGCTAGAATTTTGCATATGGATATAATCTCAGTTGAAAGAAAGTTAGAAATTTTTGAAGAAATTAATGGCAGATGAGATTAATGTTTTTTATTATGTCTATTCACCCCAAGATTAATAAAAGAAGCACATTACATTCAATTTTTATATTCCTGTATTTATTCTTCATATATTTAAAATTATCCATGAATAGATTTTAATTAGCTTTTGAAATATTAGCTGAATAATAGTTCATCAACAATACAATACTACTCATTTAGAGAAAGTACTTGTATCTGAGATTCAAAATGTTATAAGTTTTAATTCAACATAATACATGCTGGAATGGTTACTGATCCACATCCTGTAGAAGTGTCATAAATGTTATTAACTATTCAGTGTGATCTCACGTGAAAACAACTTCAGTATTGTCCCCATTTTAAATGAATGTTGATTTAAACTGTTTAAAGGAGCATGGTTTATGGGCAACATGCACTGAATCACTCAGATCTAAACATCTAAAGAGCTGTGAAGTATAAAGACAATATCTAAGATAATTTGATATTGAAAGTTTCATTTTCCATCAAGAAACAGGCTTGGTGGTTGTTTTTTTTTGTTTGTTTGTTTGTTTTTTTCTTTGTTTTGTTTTGTTTGTTTGTTTGTTTTATGGATATATTATCATTAGTAAATGCATGTTGTCATCAGCCAGTGTTAAAATAAGCCTCCAGGAAAGATCAGTGAATAACATGAAAGTGAGCAGAGCACAGCTGTTTTAATTCTGGAGAAAACAACAGACTGCAAAACATATTCTACTATGTCTAGTAAATATCAGTGTTCTTTTCATAACTTTAAAGTTTGGTCAAACTTCCAAAATTTGCATATATTCTCAAGTTTGACCTTCCTTTGTGTGGGGAATTGTGCTGGATAAACTCCAGTCATCCTCCTAATTAACCTACAATTATAGGATAGACGACATACATAGGTTGTGGAATAACTTATCCAATATTTGAAAATAGAGAAAGTTAAGATCTTCCTCATATCTACTGCCTGTTACATTGCTAGGGTGGATATGTTGTAAGAGTATGGGAATCATTCCTGTAGGTATTCCAAGAGGAGAAGGAATTACTGGTCAGATATTTGCATATACCAGGAGAATTTACAGAGATTAAAAAAAGGAAGGATTTTGGCAGGAAACTGTAACATTAGGCTGACTTGTATTACACTTTTAGCAAAATAATGCTTGATTGTATTACTGAAAATCAGAGGAGAAAAAAACTTTCCTTAGTCAGTATTTCATACAAACAACTTTCAAGGACAACTTTTGTTGTCATTTGTGAAAGGAACCCTGTACTTCCAACTCTCAAATGCTGTTCTTTCATAAAATCTCAGAATTTCTAAGACAGTGTTTGGCTGGAAGAGTTATCTGTGCTGGTGAGGAACAGAGTGGTGGAAAATGAAAAATTGGTGTGAAGTGCCATTTTTTGTGTTCTTACAAGTTCCTAAAAGTTTCTGTAAGTTTCTCTTTTTTCCATTTTCATCCCCTGAGATTTTTGGTGATAAAAGTGAATCTCTATTTGAGTTGCATTCTTTATTATGGTATGCAGCATTATATATTTTGAGGCACTACTTAAACTGTATGATCACACCATGGTATGCCATTCAAAAGCTGGTGAATGCATCGAGAAGTTTCAATTGCTCAAATCTACAGTTCATCTCTGAAATTTCTCTTTGTTCAAAATAAACTTCAGAAGAAATTCTCACTGTATGCACATTGAAGAAGTGCTTCCAATCAGTCTGAGAATTTGTTTTCAGCTATGGCTGAAACAGTGGCGCACGGTGTTAGAACCGCCGCTTGCAACACCAGAGGGCCCGGGTTCGAATCCCCCCTGTGGCGCAAGTGGTAGAACTGCCGCTCTGCTACACTAGAGGGCTCGAATCCCGGGAGTTGGACTCGATGATCTCTAAGGTCCCTTCCAACTCGCACGATACTATGATACTATGATGGCCAGCAGCAATTCTGTGTTCTGAAATAAGGCTTTACTTCCTTGTTAAACCTATATGTGGGTATAAAACACCTACAGAGATGCCTGTGAATGAATGTTCTCAAAAATCTTGGAAATGAAAATCTTCCCACAATCATCCCTGCCAAAAAAACCAAACCAAACCAAAACAACAACAAAAAACCACCACAAAACAACAAACAAGCAAATAAACAAAATGCCTACAAAAAGCAACCAAAACCAATAGAAAACAGCAAGAAATGTGGCTGTAAAACTTATCTGCATAGCCAAATTTGTGTGAGGATTCTGTTTGTTAGTGGGCTTCAATACACAATACTTGGGTCAGTAAGCCACATTTAGGTTGGTTTCAAATATTCTGTATTGCATATGCTGCTTCTGTTTAAGAAAAAGAACCATATGTTGATCACTGCTGTATCATAAAGAATCAGCCTAAAAAACTTTTCATCTTAAGTCAACATCCAAATAATGTTAATTTTGTATTTGCACAAAATTCTAAAGGGCACCAGAAATTCAGAAAAAAAAATAAAAATAATGTTATTTTGTTATCTACAAACACTGTTTAGACTTTAAAAGAGACCAGCATAAACTGAGCACTGAAATGCTTTCACTTCCTATTTGTGCCCTTGTTCTCAGTGAAGATGTTTTCAGAAAATTAATTGATACTAGACCCTTCAGTCCCCACCTTCTAATTATCTAATTAGGCACAGAAATGTAACACAAACCACCAGGCACTTTTTTCTCTTCACATTAACTTATTTGAGCTCTTCTCCCTAAGTAAGATTATCTTGCTCTGTAAATTTTAATTTATTGTTTCACCTGAAAGCAATCACCCTTGCAGTCAATTCCCAGAGTAAAACATCTGCATTTTCAATTCAGACAGCCTATAAATGAAGAAATACAGCAGGGAAACAGGATTATGTTCTCTCTCTGAAAGTAGAGGTGTTTTACCAAGGCAGTATTCTGACACTAGTCAACCTGTTCTGCATTATGAATTAGCTTAATTTTGAACGAAGATAATTAGTATACATTTCTCCCATTTCGTTCCCAAATTTCTTACACTTCAGATCTTTATTAATCCTCTTTCCTCTACTAATTGACCTTTACATGGGTTACTTGAGACTTCTAAATCTTTTGACTGATGGCACTAGTGGCCTTCAAATGCTCCTGAAGAATGTATTTACATTACAGCCGTGGTTTTAGCACTGTCTAAGAAAGCACATTTTATAATTCTACAGGGATGAGCCCTTAATAAATTATTCTTACTAAGATCTTAAGGTTGCCTTACATATGAGTGGCTTAATGCGCTAAAGATGAAGTTGATACACAAGACAATTCCTATCATAACAGAATAACCCCAGGAGTTAATTTTAAAAAACAATATGCATCAACAATTACATTTATATGTTAGATACAGTGCTGTAATTATCTCTGATTTACTAATTGATTTGCAGTCAAGGTTTTTTTACTTTGTGTGTGAACTGAGAGACAACAGGCAAAACCAGATGCACCCAGGAAACTACAGGCCAGTGAGCCTCACCTCTGTGCCTGGGAAGATCATGGAGCAGGTCCTCCTGGAAGCTATGTTAAGTTACACACAAGACAAAGAGGTAATTCAAGACAGCCAGCATGGCTTCACCAAAGGCAGATCTTGCCTGACTGATCTGGTGGCTTTCTATGATAGAATGACAGCTTTGGTGAATGGTGAAAGGGTGATGGATGACACCTACCTGGACTTCTGCAAAGTCTTTGACATGTTCCTTACTGCATCTTTCTCTCTAAATTGGAGAGGTATGGATTTGAAGGATGGACTGTTTGATGGATTAGGAATTGATTGGCTGGATGCAGCCAAATGGTTGTGATCAATTGTTCTGTGTCAGGGTGGAGACCTGTGAAAAAAGTCAGTCTTGAGTGTCAGTCTTGGGACCAGAGCTCTTCAACATCTTCATCAACAACATAGACAATGGCATCAAGTGCATCCTCAACAAGTTTGTAGATGACACCAAGGTGAGCAGTGCAGCTGATACATTGGAAGGAAGGGAAGCCATTCAGAGGGACCTGGCCAGGCTGGAGAAGGGGACTCATGAATACCTAACGAGGTTCAATAAGGCCAAGTGCATGGTGCTGCACTTGGGTTGGGGTAATCTCAGGTTCTTATACAAACTGGAGAAAGATCTCCTTGAGAGCAGCCCTGTGGAGAAGGACTTGTGGGTCCTGGTGGATGAGAAGCTGAACATGAGCCAGCAGTGTGCACTTCTTATAGCCTGGAAGGCCAACTGTGTTCTGGGCTGCATTAAAAAAGGGGTGGCCAGCAGGGAGAGGTAGGTGATTGTCCCCCTCTACTCAGCTCTTGTGAGGACCCATCTGGGGTACTGTGTGCAGGTCTGGGGCCCCCAGTACAGGAAGGATGTGGATCTCTTGCAGTGGGTCCAGAGGAGAGTTATTAAGATGATTAGAGGGTTGGAGCACCTCTCCTATTGTAAGAGGATGTATGCTTTTTACACTATTGCTTCAAAGTTTGCTGAAGATAGACAAGTCCAGGAAAGCCCTGGTCAGAGACTGAGAAACCCATTGTCTGAGGGAAACAGATGGACAAGTCCAGGGGCAACAAGAGGGAGATAACTGCAGATGAATGACCATGAAGTGGTCTTTTGTGTGGGTTTATCTCAAGGAAGATGGCCATTTCAGGGGTACTCACATGACTCTGACCCAAGCCCCTGGGAATGTCACGTAGACAGGGAAGAAATAGGATAAAAAGGGCATGGACAAACCATGAGGTTAGGTTTTCTGACATCAGATGCCTCACTATGTGACACCTGCATGCTGAAGAAGATGCCTGCATGCTGAAGAACTTCAAGATAGGTATCTGGCCTCAGATTCCTCTATTGTCGTCCTACTGCTTCCAGTGGACTCTCTTGGGCTTGCTGTTCGAAACGCTGCTCAAAACTCTGCTCCCTGAGACCTCGCTGCTCTTTCCACCACCTGCTCTGCGCTGCACTGGTCTGCTGCTTGTGGCCTGACACTCTGCTGCTGCTCTACCCTGTGCCTATTTTGCCCTGGACCAACGAAACAACATGTGACGGGATGCTGCTGCATCCAGGTGGTGACATCCCCACTTTTATGCAATTCTTGCCCTTTTCCTACCTTTTCCATCACCCACTTTCCCATCCCCATCACACTAATTTTGATATTCGCCGCTCTCCCTTCCCCATCCCCTCAGCTGTCTATTGTTTCTAATAAACTGGTTGGATCAACATTTGAATGTTTTCTTCTTAATCTCACACCGGGCATAATATATCAAAAGAAATTTGCCTCCCTCCTGTAAATTGGAGCAAGACACCTATGAAGAATGGTTGAGGGAACTGGGCATGTTTAGCCAGATACTATAGATTATATTTTTATAGAATAAGTGTCAGAAATATTAGATGAGTGTTCACCTGGGCAAGACATGAAAATTATAAAATCAC
The DNA here is from genome assembly GCF_039878825.1 of Excalfactoria chinensis. Taxonomy (NCBI): domain Eukaryota; kingdom Metazoa; phylum Chordata; class Aves; order Galliformes; family Phasianidae; genus Excalfactoria; species Excalfactoria chinensis. The sequence continues at coordinate 50,844,858 of NC_092826.1, forward strand.
ATGTGCATTGCTTTTCTCAACCAAAAACATTTTTTAAATGTTTGTTGTTAACTACAGTAAGGAATACAAGGAAATACAAAAATTAAGTTGCTTTTGCAAATAACTGGTTTTGTAAAATATATCTATTTCTTACCTATGGGCAATTTTAGATCACTCTTCTAGAGAAAAAGATTGCTTTCTGAATTTCTTAAGTAAATCTGGAATCAGTGGAACTACTGTTTCAACTGAATGGAAGGAAGAGGAATGAAAAAACTTCACCCGACACAATTTAGTCTTTGGGGTGATTACAGGGATGAACTGAAACAGTGCTCTGCAGCTCTTGTGGATGTGATCAAAACATTGTGTGTATGCATGCAGGTCACTTTCTCTCCTTCATGTTTACTTAGTTGCACACAAACACACACCCTCAGAAATACAAATTTCGAAAAGAAATGAAACAATTTGTCTTTTACAAATGTTTTCTATGCATTACCATGGTTGGATGGTTTTCTCAAATGTTCATTGAGAGCAAATATGTGCTGCTCTTGATGATATGCAAAGAAAGGGTAGAAAGTACTTATAATTTATGCCAAGGTGGCTGACACCAGAGTTTTCGTTTCCTCTGAGCTCCTCACTGAGATGAAACATGAGATTGATCAGTGTTGCTTTGATGCTTCTAGAAATACTGAAGCACAGTATGATGTCTGACATGGAAGTGTGGATGAAGCAAAGGTGTGGAACCAAATTTCTCCATGTGGAAAAAATAGCACCCATAGACATTCATTTATGCTTTCTGAATGCTTATGGAGATCAAAAAAGGGATGTGAGCATGGTGAGGTGGTGGATGGAATGTTTCAGTGGTGGCAGCAGTGGCTCACCTCTACTACTGCAGATTTTTATTCGCATGGCATGCAGGCTTTTATTCATTGCTGGTGAAAATACACAACTAATGGCAGTGACTAGGCTGAAAAATAATGTTTCGTAATTGAAAATTTGCTCTATCCAATAGTGTTGCTGTCGTCTTTGTATCTATTGTGGTTTACATGATAATAAATAGGAGACATTACTTTTAGAGCAAGTTACATACTTCTAGAAGCCATCTAGAACTATTGCAATGGTTATTTTTCATGAATAGGTACTGATGATTCCAGGTGATATGAAACCTATGTTTGTCACATATTTCCTTCCGACTGCTGTTTTCTAACAGTAAGTACAATGGAGACAGTGCCATTGAGGTTATACACAATTCTTTGTCACTGAACCACTGCAAAATGCAACTCAGCCACTCACAGAATGGGTGATGTCACTGGCAAAGAAATTCATAGAATAGTTCTGTTACCCTATAAGAATATACTGCCGCGCTGAAATCACTAGATCTCCATTTCAGTGTATGCATTTATGGCAACAGACCTTATGACAACCTACCACTGAGCACAATAATGCTCTAACCTACATGGAAGAGTGATTCTACAAGATGAATGCAAGCCTGAACTTCTACAGACCTGAACAATCTTTCTTCCAGTCACAACATAGCTTGTGCTGAATAGAAATAACTTTTTGCATTGCAAGTGTTTGCCAACCAGCATTAGTCTAATGTCAAATAATAACTCGACAGCAGATTTTGAAGATTGCAAATTTGTGCATTTAAATGAAATTGAAACTTTTACATGTGCTTCCAAGAAGGAAGAAAACCGCACACACACACACAATAAAAGAAACCAACCACACATGACAAGCAAAACACAGAGCATGAGCAGGTCACTTACAAAGCTAATAACTTTTATGATGCATTTGCAGATTTTAGATCAGGGTCCATTCTGATTTCTGTCTCTGATAGTAACTGGTGACCTGAGCATGGTGTTTTGTCTCTTGATGACTATTTATTAATTGTCTATACACAAATGATCAATCTTTTACTCAAGTTTTAATAAATTATTGGGAAGTCCCACAACTAATGCATATATATTTATGAATACATTTCCACTATGCATGAGAGTGAAAAATATAACTCAGTGTGCCAAAGGGTTTCATACTGAAATTGGAATGTTGCTCCCCACAAGACCAGAGAACGTATTTCAGCTGTCAGCAGACTAATGACTCACCCAGGAGATAATGCTTCCTCTGCAAAAAGGACATTAACTTTTATAAAATTGAGAAGGCAGTCACTAATCTAAGATTCGGAAAGTAAAAACTGCTTCCTGAATAAGGTCTGGATCAATAATATTTGCAAGCTGGAAGCTGTGTAATATTACAGGTTCTCTAAGAGCCTCTTCTCCACCACAAGTATGGGAACTGGCATGCCTTCTTTCAGGAAAGGTATTCTGATAATACACAGCATTCAAGGGGTCTGACTACTATACTTTCCCAGCTGATTGAGAGGAAGTGAGAAGAGCATTTTATCTAAGATTAAATGTGATTATTTTCTGTTATCTGTGTCATGATGAATGTTTCTGTTATGTCACCCACATAGAGTTTAAATAAGTAAATAAATAAATCCTATTAATGTAATGTGGACTTAGAACTAAAGTTACAACAATAGGCCAAGAATCAGAGATGTAACTCCAAAACGAGTGGAGATAATTTTAGAAAGAGATCTGCACTTCAAGCAGAGGTGAGTGCTGAAGTTCACTGGCCCAGGATTTCCAGAAGAAAACAGGCTATAACTGCTTATATCTTCACAAATAGTTGACAACCAGCATTGCAGTCAGTCAGGAGCCTTGACTGAAGTTAACATGTTCAAAATTATTTTGCTATGGTAAATAATTATTTCTGAGGCTAAGCTTAGCTTCTGTTCTGACAGCACATAGTGACAATGAAAGAAACAGACTGGCAGGACTTTCTTTGGCACTTGCTTTCGACAGGAGTAAGCAAACATTGACTGTTGCCACTTCCAAGCATACTAGAGGTGTCTTGCAAGGATATACATTCCAGCATTGCTTAATACAAGATTACTGGCTGAGAGAGACCTGTGGCTTTAAGTCTGAATGCTGTTTTCATCAAGTGGCACCAGCAGGAACAGTTTCATCTCCCACAACTATCCTCAAAGTGAGAAAAATGTGGCTTAAAAGAAACGTTCAGCCAGTTACGGTGATTTGTGATATACACCCTAAGTTTGCCCCTGCCACTGTGAGACTCCCAGAGAGCTTAGATCCAGAAGAGTAAATACCAACAATAATCAGAAGCAGTGCAGGAGAGATGCAAAATCTGAATGTGCATTAAGGGATTCAATGTAGTCCCATAGGACTGCAGGTATTGAGAGTACGTATTTCTCAGCTGTGCGACAGCACTGAATGTTTCATAAAGCTGTGAAGTTCCTTGTTTTAACATGCATGACATATACTCAATATTAAAAAGATAATACTCAATATTTAAAAAGGCATGTCAGTTGTCTGGAGAAGAAAGCAGAGGTCAAACCATCTTCCTCTTTGCTTTTGTTTTTAATATTGCTTTTAGAGTTGGATTTTCCCTGAGTAACAGAGCAAGGCTTCTATGTCTCTGCTTTCAGAGCTGTCTATTCTGATCCATAAGTTATCCTTTTTATTTCCTGTTCCCATCACCTTCCCCAGCAACTAACTGCCATATCTATAGTAACAACAAAGTAGATGGCCTTTGTAGAGCATCAGGGATGGACTCTGGAGAGAGGCCAGGAAAGTTACCTGAAATTTGAGGGATCTTCAGTCTGCTTCAGGAAAAAAACATCCCTTCTCTTCTGTCTGAGCTGAGAGAATGATGTAATTGTAGTTTCAGCCCCCAGGTATTTCTATTTGCTTAATTTATTTCCATTATTGATGCTCAGTATAAACTATGTTATAAAAATATATCATTTTATCCCCTGAAGTCACTGCAGTGTTGTGTCAGTTGAAAAAATTCCTGTGCTCTTACTTTGATTCAACACATTAAGATGGTTCAGATATCTATGATGTTGTATTACTATGAAATTAAATTCTCCACCATTGTATTGTGATAGCTTTGGCACTGTATCTCTTATCTTGATTACACCAGTTAACATTAGAATACATTTTTTTTTTTTTTTCATACCTTTCAACCTACATAAGATGTCTTTGACTATTATATGAACCAAATTTGAAGAACATATACCTACTATCCTGGTTGAAAATAGCTATACATTTAAGAATCACAAAAGTAAACACATCTGTTTTCCACTTCCTAACCTCTTTTATTTCATCTACAGTGGTAGTAAGAGTTTCAGAGGTTAAATTTCTGTACCACCCAACATCCTATTCAAACAGAACAGGACTGTACAATTTTAGGTGCTGGACCAACAGCAGGAAGCCAAACTCCTGCATTTCCCAAACCCCTAAAAAGTACCTTTGTGTTATCCCCATCTACCCTATTTCCTCTGCATTAAATATTTCAGAACTTCTGGTTTGGAGATACCTGTGGAGCAAACACTGTAATATCTCTAGTGTATGAACTTCCATGCCAGTAATCCACTTCAGTAATACATCTTTCAGTATACCTGTTTCAATTAGTTCAGGACATTTTCAGTGGTTATCAATAGACAACTATGGAGTAGTGGAGTCACATGAAATGATGTTCTCACTGTCCTCAGTAATTAAAAATTAGCTTATAGATTCATCTGAATGATTTCTATTCTCTCCAAATCATTCAGATCACAAGATCTCTCCATGGTCAAAATCCTGAGTCTGACTTGAGTTCTGCTGATGATCCTTGTTGAGGATTTGTGGTTTTGTATCTAACACTTTTGACATGAAACTGTCAGTCTGAAATCAGCCTTTTTTTTTTTTTTTTTTTTTTTTTTTTTTCCTGCAGAATATCACATAGTTTGATTTTTCTCTGCATGCTTTGGAGATAAGTGTTTGCATTTGCAACATTTGTGGGCATAACATCTGCCTCAGAGTGAGCTGCTGTGTTCACTACTCAATGAAGCAATGAAGCATTTGAAATACAGGAACATCCCTCAGACATCGTTGCTAGTTAATGATTCTTCATGCTCTGAATGTTGCATCTCTTGCATCCCACGTCTATTAATCTTAAAATGACATACATTATATGATCAGTAGTCTCAGAAAGAAAAAAAAAACCTGCTACTGAGAGGAATCTTTTAAGAAAGTATGTTTTCAAACAACAAAGCGTTGTGATTGTTCAAAAAAGTATAAAAAATGGTTAGAAAACTGTTCCCCCTCTGTTCCTTTGTAAACAGCAGACATTTAACTTGGAGCTAGTCATGGTTAATCAACCTTCATATACAGAACTCAAAAGTATCAACTGTCCTGCTGCTCTCTTCTGACATTATTATTATTATTATTATTTTTAATCCATCCTGATGTCTGGATGTGTGACAAACATTAGGTTAGTAGGCTGAATAACTAAACAGATGTGAATAAAAATCCATGATAAATTCAGTGTGCAGGAGGCATGGAACAAATCTAAAATGGTGCACTGGTGAATTTAGACTCAATTAAGAAAGAATTTACAATCTGGTCAAATTGTCAATGTAAATAAAAGAGCAAGTTGCCCTCTTGGAAAGGATTAATACATTCTTATCAGGGAACTTTTTAAAGAACAGATATTTTGAGCCAAATTTAACAACAACAACAACAACAACAACAACAACAATGTATTTAGATTTGTTTTGGCATTTGCTCAGTATTCTAGGTAAAATATTACTTCTTCTAACTTATTTGTGCTTTCTACAGTCAAGGCTCTTAAATAACAGGATATGTTTTAGTGATTAAGGTCTTTGTGTGAGACACTGTATGGTAGCATTAAAAGAAAATGTGGGAGGAGTACTGCAGAGCTTCCCCATAGGATCTGACTAGCTTTTCTTTGTTAGATCCTAAATGCAAACTAAATAGAGCAATTCACCTTAAAGTCTGCCATCAATGAAAAAGGAAGAAAGAGAAGGCAGTGTGGAAAGCCTAGCACAGTGAGCTATCCTTTCAGTACAAATGACTCCAATAGTTAGAGAAAAGTCAGGGTCTCACTGCTGTTTGAATGGCGCAATACTCTATTATAATGTTTACTTTGAGTTAAAGATTTCCTCTCAGAATAGTTCAAAAAGCTTCACCTCAACACATTTTATACTAATTTTAAGCCACAAAAGGTGATTAAGTCACATAAAAGTGGAAATACTAGGATCTTAAAAGCCTTTTATCTGTATAAAAGAGAATCATCATGGTGAATTCTGAATAAGACTCAGAAAGCTCTTAACAAGCTAAAACACAAATGTTATTGTTTTAATTAAAAATACTTTTACATCACTTTTTATTTTATTTTTTTATTCCCCCCCCCCCAGGGCCATTCAACACTAAATAAGGTACGTAAAGTAAAGAACGTTTGCGTTTCAGTATACTTAAAAAATATTAACAGACATTAAGCATGGGGTATTCCTGTCAAGTTTTTGAAAATTTACCCTTCCTTTATCTTCAGATTTTTGAAGTACTTAAAAATCAAAGACTATTTTAAAAAGGTTTTTTTTTGTTGTTTTGAAGAAAAATAGAATATTAAAAGAATACTGCATTTTGAAAATTCAAGGATCACATATAATTCCCAGAAAGATCCTTTCCAAACTAAAAGAATTTTGATATCTTCAGAATTTCTTCTGGACTCATTTAGATTTCAGCTTTCTAAAAACTGTTGTTAGAGGTGGCACTAAGAACACAGTGGGAACAGAAAATCCACAGCACATATATTCCTTGAAGAATATAAGTAGCAAGCAAGAGAAGATATGATTTATCTGACTTCAAAACAATTGATTGATTTCTGCATAAAAAATACCTTCTAGGGTTGTATTTTATTTTTTTTTTTAATATAAAGGGACTTTCCTTGTTTGACAGTGCCTATTTCAACTGAAACAAAAAATAATTTACATGTAATCCGCCTGATTCAAAGCTTGTATAAATCAGTCTATCGGCAAAATTGCATGGGTTTTGGATGAGGCTATGTAGGAAAAGAAAATATTCCCGACCCTGGGAGAAACAAACCTGTTAAGCAGCACTGGAAAGCTTGCACATCTATAGTAACTGTGACATGATTTACTGACAAAATTTAATATATATTTTGATAATGCGAAGCTGAATTATCAGCTACTGAACTACAAAATGAATATAAAGGTGAGATGTAAAATCAGAAAGCTTGATCTGAAGTAATCACATTTACAAAGTGTAAGATAGTGGCCAATACTAGATTTACGAGGAATCAAACTTAATCTCATATCGCTGTTTCTGCTTATTCAAAGATTCTTTGATTTCAATATCATTACAGAGTATTTCACTTGGAGTGTTGCATACATCATTGTTAGCTAATGCTAACATATATATATATGAGGCTTTTATCACGGTTCGTTTCCAGTATGTTCATTATCTTTTGTCCACTGCTTTAATCAGCATTCTGGCAAAAAGCACAGAATATTTTTGAACATAGCAGATATTCACTCTGCTGAAGATGCAGGGAAGTGTACACTGTATTTTTATTTAGTTTAAATAGGAATGACTTAACATTAAACAATGAAGAAGCTGTATTGGGAAATGTCTTTGAGTATTACATTTTTATTTATTGCTTGTTAATTATGAATGCACTAAATCAAGCACTGAATTCTTCTTAAAATGTTGGCATTAGTACCCGGGTTTGCAGAAGGCTTCCCAAATAATCCGGAACAGAAATATGCAAACATAAACCACTTGCTATTTTGGAGATAAAAGCATTGTAGGGAACCAACCTTCCAAATGCTTCTATCGAAACTGAGTGGAATAGAAGGCATTGTAACAAAATTGCCAAAGGGAGTAAGTTCTCAGGGCAAACCATGTACTGTTCAAATACTAAATCTTGTTTTTCATTCCAGCAAGCAGAAAAAAAGGGAGATGCAACAAAGAAAACAGGCATCATCTTAGATTAGCCCAACATAAATGAAAGACAGAAAGAAAGCTGAAAATTGTAGAAGAGTTGATTTCACTACATGTTTATGTTAATAGGGTATTTGACTTTTGAATGCTTCATAAACCTTGTTATGTTCAGTGCTATTTGAGGTAGTAAAACAGCTGGAACTCTGCCAGAAGCTTTAATTGGAATCAGCTTAGCAGGAGCTGACAAGGTTTCCCAGTGTTTAGTTTCAAACTTATTATAAAAATGCAAAATTAAGTGCTATTTATTTTCTGTTCCACTTTGGTGTACGCCCATAAAGGTGAGACATAGCTGTGCTAGAAAATGGAATCAATTTTTCATTTATGCCCCAGGCCAGTGCTGTGAAGGGGGCAATGTGGACACTGTCACTTATAATTAGATGCTTCCTCATGCAGGAGGCTGCAGAGACCCACCAGAGAACTCTCTGCTTTTGCACATCTTGGTTATTGATTAGGCCAGCGTGTCAGATAGCCATGATAACACTTCTCTTAGCTATATGTGAGTAGACAGTGGGATCAAAGTGCATCAACAAAGAAATGCCAGGAGAATACATTCTTCTCTTTACAGTAATGTGGGGGGCTACAGACTAGTACATCTATTCCTATGAAAGGAAGGAATTATTGTTTTATGGCACCTGCCCTGCAGGCTTGTCCGTACTATGAGGCCAGAGAGACAGAATTCAGTCCCAGGAAGCAACTGGCAATGTTTGAGCCTTTGAAACTGATTAAAAGCTTTGATCCAGGACTATTAAAAAAAGATCATTCATTCATTATCTATAGCTACAAATTAATAGATTAAAAAGCTCTTTCTCCCTTCAGATTGTCTACATGATCTCTTGGAATTCTGCACCTGAAAAATGTAGGTCATAGAGATACGTAACAAATACAGATAAATGACTTCTACCAAGGCTGTTAACACAGGAATGAATCCCAGGATAACGCTGCATTGTCAAGAGGCCAAAAGCAGTCAAGAAAGTCATGTCTGCCAAACGTAACTTTCAGAGTTTTAATATAAAATCTTCACCTTGAGAAACTTCTAGTTTGTGGAGAACTCCTCCCCTGCCTCCCCAGCCATTTTCAGTACGCTGTTATTTACCATCAGTGTTAAACCCCACCACAACCACTGCATGAACTTCCTTTCCAACTTCAATCTTTAAATAGATAAGTGAATAGATAGATAAAAATAGGAAATAGCAAAAGTCTTCTTTGTTTCACTAATTGGTGATTACTTTGAAACATCATGACTAGTCAACATGCAGGCACTGACTGAGATGCAACAAGGGCTGAGTATTTTGATAGCCTTGCTTTCAGCCACAAGCTCTGGTTTTGTAAAGACCTGAATCAGAGGATACATCTGTAAACTCAGACCCAGGATCACTTTGGAGTGCTCTGGCCTGAGGGTCTGAGGAAAAGCCAGAGCATCTGACAACTCATCACTAGCTGTGTGTTGCAGCCCAGCAAGTATGTTTTTGACAATACCTGTAATAGGCCACAGGCTTTTATTGACATAAGAAAGCAGTGCTTCATGACTTGCTTTGACCTGAGCTGATTGTTATCTTGTTCTAGGTATCACCACATCAGTCTACAACTAGGGTCCCCATATCTAAATTTTCTTTACTTTTTAGGCATTGCACAGAGCAATGCATGACATTAATTAAGAGGGAGAAATATTAAGTAGTGATTCTATGTAGACTGAACCTTCCAAGACTCAAGAATAAAAATGCAGTGTAAGAAAGTATAGCATAGGATGATGGCAGAGACTTCAGACTGTATAAAAACAGAAATCTCCACTGTCAGTCACTGCTCATTTAAAGGATTCAGTCCTGCAAGCCAGTTTGATCAGTTTTACTATTAACAAGTGAATGAAAAATATAGTGTAAGGTGAAATTCAGAACCTTGAAAAAAGCATGAGAAAGAAGATGCTATTCAATAATGTAAAAAAGAAATACAAAAATAGAGAAAAGGAGCACCCACAGCATCATTTCCTTATCCTCTTCTCAGAGGTCACCATGCTAAGAAATCACAGTACCTCACTCTCTGACTCTTGTTGAAACCCAGTATCCACTGAAAGGGGAATGTAACATCAGAAAAAAGGGAAGTTTGTGTGAAACACCTGTAGTGGTGTTATTAATGAGATTTTTCTTAATAATTAGGTAATCTGGACTATAAATTTCACTTAGATTGCAAATGTAATAATAAATGTTTGTTGTGTTTGATTAGGCTGTTATTCCTTTAATTAGAACAATAATGAATTCTTTACTCTAAATTAAGTCTGTAATCCCTATTTTGCTCAGAACAAGTCTGAGTGCAATGGTGTGCATCAGAATATGCACCTTGCTTTCTCTGGAAAGGAGCACACAAGTCTGTGAGACAAGGACAATAAGGTCTGTATTTGAGAACTGACAGAACCATATGATCATATATTCATTATTCCTTTAATGTTAAAGACCATTCATTATCCATCCCAGCTGCCGCTCACTTCAATCCTGTATTTGTGAAGATTGCTAATTTTATGTATTTAGCTGTATCTCAGGAATATCACCCCGCAGGAAAGTGATAAAATCTAGTGAATTAAACTGCCTCCTGCCTTAATAAATTACTGTCTGAACTAGTTGTATTGTAAATGAACTTCAGTCTACATCTAAAAATATCAGCAGATATCAGCAAGAGTGTCATTTGGTAACCTGTAGCTAATGAGACAGTGAAGCTAGTGACAAAAATAGGTAAAATGCTTCTACCTTCTCCACAGGTATAGCTGAATGAGAAGATTTGCCCCAGTATTCTATTATTTCCTGAAACTCTATCCCCAGACTTCTGAGTAACTATAATTATTCCACAAAAAGTGAAATAAGAAGTTGTTTTCTTTCTGTGTTTTTTGACAGATGTCCAGACTGACTTTGATGTTAAAGAAAACCAACATTCTGTAAGAAAGCACGGCTCACCATCTCTCCTCATACTGATATGAAGCTGGTAAATGAGCAGTAATTGGGAGCCAGATTTTGTTTATGAAGTATTTTCTTGCTTCATACAAAGACTTTTGGCCAATCCTTGCTAAAGAGCAGTGGAAGAAGTATCTGGGACATAGCTGGGACAGTTGTTTTTCATTCTGGGGTGCACAGGAAAGCTATCTATCTTGTGTGTTCAGCATGTGACAAGAGTATGTTTCACAGTTACAGTCATACTTAATTTGGAAAGATCTTTCTTAATGTTAAGTGGAATCAGGAATGAATACAAGTTGCACTAGTAACTAATTCCATGCTACATACATCATTTCCAGAGTCTGCAAAGGTGTTATTAATACACTCTTCTTCTGCACTATTATAAGTGCATTACAATGGCAGTGACATTTCCTTTCCTTAGATGCCAGAAAGGGTAACATCAAAAGTAAGAAAGGGTTTATTTGAAGGCCTGAAATCATTCTCCTGTTACAAAGAAATTTGAAGACAGTGCTGTCCAACAGAGCAGCTAACAGGAGATTAGCAGACACTGTACAACCAGTGACTACCAGAGGACAGCAGGTGAGGTCAAACAGCAGGAGTTGAATGAAAGAGAAGCAAGCAGGAAACAGATTAGAAAATTAGCTTTGCACAAAGGTGAGGAGTATATTGAAAAACCTGTAAAGGTTCTGCAAGACAATGACTGAATTTGAGCTCTGCGCATTTGAAATGTGTATTTGCTTATTCTTTTCTCCAATAGGGCAGTGAATGCACAATGGATGTACTTTCCTAAATATCTCCTGCCCCTTGCTGTTTTCACACAGCCAAATGCACTAAATGAAGCATATTTCAGCGATGTTAGAGCATCAGCAGGCTATAACATCCATCTATGCAGACACTTTTAAGTGAACAAAAGAAAGTTGGTGAACACAGAAAATAACGTAATTCCTTATGTTCTATCGGTATTTTAATGAAACTAGCTCACTTCATTGAATTTTACAGTTGGACTAGGTGATCTTAGAGGTCTTTTCCAACCTTAGTGGTTCTAGGATTATATGATTAGTTTTGAACTGTCTGTGCATGCATCTATTTTGCACTGTAGTACATTCATCTATTAAGAATAAAGTAATATTTTCCATGTATGTAGGCATGATGTACAGCATGTTCTAAAGTGTCCATATCATACAAGCCTGTTGATTCAACAACTTGCCTACATAAGGCTGAAGATTAATTTGTGCATGTGGTTTTTTTCAGATCTGTGGCAGCAGCCCCTGCAAAACCTGGAAAAAGAAGCACTCAGAAGCTGACATTAAGAAGGGAAACAATTGGACAAAGTAGGAAATACCAGGCAGTTTTCTCTTTCAGAAAGATGTATAATAGCTGTTACAGGGGAATCTGACCAAAACTCAATGTAAGCACTACGTAATTTTTAAAGAATCCACAACTTGGTATGTGTTCATTGAGCAAAGGACAGAGAGGGAGGGAGAAAAGCAATGTCTGATAAAGATTATCTTGAGGAAAATGTGAATATTTATTGCAAATACTACTGCTTTAAATCAACACTCAAATGTTTACAAACAGTAGTTATAGCTCTTGACAGCTACTCTAATGCCTATATCACTAAAAGTGGTGCTGAGACACTCTTGCCATATATTATGTTACTATTGATTACACATGCCTCTGCTGAGTGGGACTGCACTTTTGACACACTTTTGACTCCAGATGAAAATTTTTGCTTGCTCAGACTCATTAAACCTTAAAAAAAAAAATAAATAAATAAAAAAAAATTGTGTTGTGTTGCATGGATAACCAGGCTTTAGCAGTTGCTGGAGGTAGGCTATGACGTCCTATACAAGAGAACTCTTCGCTTCTCACCAGGGTTGTGAGCTGAGTGGAACTTCCCTACACAGTCCCTCATTAGCCACACTGCAGATGCTATGTATGAGGAAATGCTTCCGAATTAATCTTAACATGTCTAAACTGACAAATCTGCATCTAAATATCTGAGTTCTGCAACGTTTCAAAAGGCTATTCCAGTAGGTGGTATTTTCTACAAGCACTATAAAGCTGAGTGAATCGGTCACACAGCCCAGGTATGAGCAAATGACCTACCCTGTATGTCCTGTAAAGCACTACCCTGTGAGCTGCCCCAGGGCTTCTGAGAAATGTCTTGAGAACTCTTCTGTTTGCCCAGGGTTTTCATGCCATCCTCTACTTAGAAAAGAAGCTGTATGGGTGGCCATGTCTGTGACAGAAATCTGATTGCTACCAGTGTGTTCAGGATATTTATTTTTGAAGCTATGAAGCTACACTAAAAAACTCAGAGATGTAGAAGCTGTACTTTACCACATGGATTATTTTGCTAAACAAGTTCATTAAAATAATTCAAGATGTTACTTCAAGGGGATTTCTATTTTTAAAATGAGTTTGTTTTCTTGGGAAAAAAAAAAAAAAAAAAAGGTAATTTACAGCCCGCTGAAGTCTGTGACGTGCAAGTCACAGAAACTGGATTCAGCGTGTCATTTCAAGTATCGCTTAGCGCTGTATACCGTTTATTTACTAGTTACTTGCCACTTCTGGCAGGATGAGGCAGGAAATCTGCCAGCTGTTGATGCTTTCTGTCTTTCTTTGAAAAATCTGAGTTAAAAGAACAGCAAAAAGCTGAATTTATACATGGGAGTGAAAAGTGTTCCCTTGACCCTAAACTCTGTGATCATTTAGAAAATGTAGTTGCTTGAGTGAACACCTTACTGAGGGTATTTATAAGTCAAAACCTTTTCTTTTTCTTTTTATTTCTTTCCACTTATGTAGAATAGAAATTTGTGATATACACTTAACCTGAGATAATCTCTCTGAAATCTCACAAACTATGCATAGGCAGAGCAGTAGCTCATTACTTTCATTCTACAGAGCAAATTATTGATATTAAATATGGATTTAGTCAGCCTCTCTTTCAGAAGAGCGAGGAAAGTAAAGTAGACAAGACACCTCTGTGTAAAAATGGGTAGATGTGAACTGTCAGTACCAGCTCCTTTTAATCCACTAGAGAGAAGATCCTGATAGACAGAAACATGTCTAAGGAAAAGATTTTTTGAAGAAGGAATATTGCTGCCATTTTCTTGTCTGGACATATAACACAACGAAACATGAGAACAAGGTTGAATGTGTATATCAGCAAGGATTTCTTATATTATGAGGGAACAGTGAAAGAGGATTCAAAAACCAAGCTATCTTTCTCTTATCACAGCAGTTATAGAGAGACTATTTTTCTCTCTCATCTAGTTTAACTGGGGTTTAATGTCTCTTTGTATCCTGCTGGAAAGAGGTTGAAATCCAAGAAGCTTAAACCTGTCTAATCTTTGGCACTCTTCTTTACATTCCAGTAAATTTTAGTTCATCTTTACTTCATGAGATTGCAACAGAACTGAGCAGAACAGGATTTTTTTCAAAATATTGCTTATTTACTAGTAGCATAGCTAAATAATCTTTGTACATCTACCTGAGTCTAGGATTTTCAGAAGGGTATAAATCCATTATTCATTTAAACTCTCTCAAAAGTCCTAGCCTGGAAAGTTAGCAGTATATAGGAATTTTTAATAGTGTAGGTATGTCAAAAGTTTTACACAGTTGTATACAGATTTATAAGCAATTAACTTAATCCCAGGAATTCTGAAATTTATCATGGCTTAAGTGCTTCAGTATTTTCCGAGGCATAAATGTCACTCATAAAATCAAGGTGTTTCTTTCTGTGATCATTTTCCACCTTGAGAAACATTGTTAGTGAAGATCAAAACTTTTTGTGTAAACCTCTCTTTCATGTGTCTTCTGTGAACTTCAGACAGCCCTTTGCTGCAACAACCTTGTCTTTTCATGAGGTAATTGTTATAACCCTCTGATGGGGCAGAATTATCTACTTTTTCTCACCAAATCTCATTATTTTAACAGATAAAGCAGTGCTTAATTGTCTCCACACTAATGACTCTTGCTAATCAAACACTTTTTAAAGCAATTGGCTGATTCTTTGATAAAGACTGAAAGGATCAGCAAGTCTTTGGGAGAAGTCAGGAGGTATTACCAGTATACCCATACTGCAGGTTTTTACTGAGACTTTTCCTTGTGCTTCCTGGACATTGATTTTACCAACACACATAAAAGTGCTCAAATTATTTTGCTAAACATTTGTTGAGGAGAGCACAAAGATGTAAAACTCGTTGGAAAGGTATCCAGGAAAACAAGTTTAGTTGGGGTATATCTATTAGTTGAATTCATGATGTTTTCCACCTTCAGATTCAGTGATCTGTCATGGAACTGGAAACAAAATTCTTAGGAAGCCCAGTGGAGAGATAAATGTCCAATTTCACAGGTGGAAGTCAGGAGTTGGCTGACACCCCAGGACTCATGACCTTGAGAGTGGGGTCAGGGCTGAGTGTGAGTGGTCTTCCATGGACTGTGGCAGTTTTGCTGATCAGTAGTTCTTAGGCTTATTGCCATGCAGCTAATGTAAAAACCAGCTTAAATTCAGAGAAACTTAATATTGGCCCAGAGGCTAAACACTTGCGAACTTCTTTTCAAACAAAGTCATAAGCTTTTCTATCAGCATGAGCTTTCTAACCCTAGGTCTACTTCAGAATAGTACTTTGCAGACTACAACACTTGTGCTCTGTGTGAAGACAAGAAAGCCAAATAACCAGGCAAATAACCAAAATACCAGTAAAAAGTACTTTTGGAAGTACTCCTACTTAGATTTAAGCTTTTGAATTTAATGATTGAAGCAATTTATGTAGGACCAAAACATGGGGAGGCTTATAGGTGATTTTTGGATTTACTTTTTTCATTCTTCCATGTGGATTTTAGAGAAGCTGCATTTTGCATACTCCTTGTAGAACTTATAGAACAGAAAGCAGCCTGCAAAGAAAATAAAAGTCTTAAAAAGTTATCATTACTATCAGTATTATCTCTGAATATATTTGTTTTTGTTTCTTTTTCTTTTACAAGCTTATCCTGGAGCTCTTTTTGTAACAAGTGTTTTCGCAGTTTAGCTTTGATTCATCATTTTGCAAAACTTGTCCAGTACTTTCATCACATAAAAATTTTAAAGCAATTAATACAGTTGATTCAGTCTTACAATCACAGCCACTCAAGTGTTTCACTACTACCAGTATGACTATAATGTCCTTGTGAAATGGATGAATACTCAGGGCCTGCACCACAAATGGGAAACAGCACACACTGCCATCCCTGGCAGTGTTAAAGAGGCGTCTGGATGAGGAGCTATGATATATGGTTTAGTAGCTTGTGGTAGCAATGGTAATGCGAGGACAGTTGTACTGGATGATCTTGTGGGTCCTTTCCAACCTTGTGATTCTATGATTTTATGATTCTATGACTATGTGCACTGATCATGTTGCAAAACTTTTGTGGGGCAACAGCAGATCAAAAAATAAAATTAAAAAACAGAAATCATATTCTCTTTGATTTTTTGTTAACTTCAAAATCACTTTTTCTGAAGTCTTTTTTCCTCTCTAAAGCCATTTTGCTGATTCTTCTTATTGCAGTAAAACAAAATATATGAAACCTTCCTAATAAATAAATAAATAAAGACAAAATATTTTCTGCTAAAATATCATTTCCTGTGTCTTACTATAATAATTTATCCACATGCTCTGGACTTGGTAAGACTGCTAAAGGAATGACCTTGTTCAGTACTTCAATTTATGTTTGCATCTTCAAGACTTTCAGGTGGTTTATGAGCCAGCAAATGTAGAATACAGGAACACATCTTAAAGCAAATGCATTTCTTTTATCAAATAAATATAAAATCACAACTTCTTATATGGCAGAAGCCCTAAACTATGGGTATAATAAAATCAAACTGAAATTTCCAGTTTTATGCTATATTCTGCTCTTGTCAGTAAAAAATCTAATAACCTTTTCTTTTGTTAGAAGGCATCTAAAAGAAAAGTAAATCAAACCAAACATAAGTTAAGGAATTTATTTATTTATTTACATGTTTTTACATGTGCCATGTGAAGACTTTCATTTTTGACGTTCTTTTATTGAAAACAAAGACACTACTAGTACAGCTAAAGAAATTTACACCTCATACAGGACCTTAAAGTACACCTCAGTACAATTAAAGCCTGAGAACAGAAAGACAAACTGAATATAACAGGCTTTCTATATGATGAAGGTACTACATAGAAAGTTCAGACTTGGTTGACCAGTATAACTGTATAATTACATAACTATATGACTAACTTTAAGCAAGCTGAAGAATTCCTTGCCACAGACTTATGCTCCTTTCCAAATGGGGAAAATATATGAACCATCCAAACAGATACCTTTCATGATAAATTTTGTACTACAAGATAGACAAGAGGCATTTGGAATAATGTGGTAAAGAACACTTATAAATCACAAGACATATCGTATATATTGAATGATACATTGTCTGTGAATATTTTTTCAAGCAGGAAACACTTTTTACTTTCACTGATGTTACCAGCATTATTTCCTATCTCTTTCTGATCCCCATAGTTTTGCCAATATAAACCTACAGTGACATCTTTCAGTATAAGCCAAACATAAAATTTTGTCCTGTACTACTTTCAGAAAAAAATTAGGATGATTAGAATATCTCCAGAGGGAGATATCTTTTTTCACTAATGGTGATTTTCTTCATAGCAATTCTGTTGTGGAACCATAAATATTTTTAGTAAAGTGCATTATGTATTTGTGTAATTTTTAGAGGTAAATTGTAATTATATTTCACAGAACTGCAATATATTGGTCCATAATGGTCTTGACAAATGAAATTCTAATTTTTGTATTACACTGCATAGAAGGCTAGTCAATTTATGTCATAAAACAAAAAACAGGAAATCCAGCAGAAACTGTGAGAATGAGCTAACAGGACAGTTAAGAGACACTGCAGAGTTTCTGAATATCCAACAAGTGAAAGCTGAGTGGTCAGCAAAATACATGAACCAAAAAAGTCCAAGCTCTCCTGTTGTTAAATAGGGCAGTGTTCAACAAGGAAGCCTCATGTATCTGAAGGAGTTTCAACCATTTAGGTGTTCATAAAAATGCTGCTTAGGATAAAGAGGGTAGAATTTATTTGGGTGTTACATTTTAATGTGGAGCAGAATGCGACATCAGTACTTCAGTAGGAATCATGCTTCCTATGAAGAACATTTCACCATTGTTTAAGCAGTAAGTCCTTCAAGTGAAAGCTCCAGTCCTTAATTATTTTTTGTTAATGGCAGCAGTTCTTGGGAAAAGTGACTTTCACACCCTGTCAGCTCCAATGTGGACATTTGTATATTACCCACCTAAGAGATCCCATCCCTTTCAGACACATATTTTCAGGAAACCAGTAGATATAATATTGCAGAAAAGTCCAGATAACTGTCAGGATTGAGGCTAATTTGTGTGTATTTCAACAGAATTTCATCACAAGGACAGTTCAGAGGAACTTAAAAATGAATCCCAATCTCTTTCTCTTTTCTTGCATTGTTTTGTACTAATAATGACTGTGCACCCTGGTCCGCCAAAAGAGGTAAGGAGGCTAAGAAAGCTGAGGGTGGTGTGAAGCAAGGAGCATCATCTGTCATGCCATAAGGAAGGTAAAGTCTGTTCCATGACAGATATTCCTGACCTTGCATCACCCACTAGATGAAATTATCTTTGTGAATATTTTATCAAATTTGTAAGGGACGTAATAACATAAGTATGATACCAATTTGAGATAATACTTTTTTTTCCACAGGAATTTATAATCTAGAGGTATAAAAGGAAAGTAATTCTTCAGCAGTGTCTGAGGACTGTTTTAAACAAGAAGAAAACTAAAGAAAGAAAGAAAGAAAGAAAAAAAAAAAAAAAAGAAAATTGGATTGCTATTGATTTTCTATGTTGAAATTCCAGATAAAGACAAATTAAGCATCAGGTGTTTTAATCTGATATACAGAAGATTTCTAAACTTGAAAAACTCTTCCTCCATTTTCCTTCCTAGCAAACAAACATGAGATAAAATCTCTAATTTCTTCCTCAAAACAGTTATTGCCACGTTAGAAAGTAAGCTGTAAAAATAGGAGATGTATTATAGAGCATTTTACATTTTGCTTATATGCATATTAGAGCTCTGGAACAGTAGAGATTGCCAGAGTGGAAAACTTATTCCTTATTCCTAAAAATGACCTTATTCTTAAGCTCAAACAGTCACTATACTAATTCCTCACACCTCCTGGTCATCTCTCTTTACTCCGTACTATGGGATCTGGCTAGTTTTTCAGAGAAGTTTATGGATTGATTTTTAAGTGTAAATGATTTGATGCTGGAACTGTGTGTTTGTCACACAGTTGTCCTAGTAAAGTGGATGATATAAGATTTCAGCCTAAAGGTGATACTGCAGTAGAGGACTGTACAAATAATGAATGGCAATAATTAATCAGAAGAGTCTATGCATGGAAAGTAACACTACAGAGTTCCCTCAGGTGCCTCTTCCTGACATGTAGAGTTCACCTTGAGGATGAATTGGCAGTTCATTCCCCATGCCCATACAATTTCTAGTCTCCCTGAGAGGCTCTATTAGCAGCAATTGTGTTTGTAATTTGTAGACATGTCAATCACCTAATTTCATATAGGCCACTGAACAATTATTAGAATGCAACAATTTAGGTTACTACTGACCCAGGCTGAATTTCAGACAGTAATTTACATTTGAAAGACTCCATATGGTATTGCAAAGTCCCTGAGCCTGCAGTTTCCAACTGTTTGTTTAATTCTGGTATGCTGATTAGTTTTTGTTCACAACTTAGTTTGTAGATGTGAACAGGTGAATATTATTGATTTGACACTACACATGAGTAGCAGAGTTTGCCAAATTTGTGTGGCTTAAGACCATTAATCAAGAAAACTGGTGATTTCAGAACGTTCAGTTTCAGTTGCTCTGTGTTTTCAGATTTAGGCCTTTCACTCTCAAACTTCAAAAATACTTCCATGGATGCTTTTGCCCTCAGTTTTGCTATGCTTCCTGGCTGGGGTGCTTACATAGTCTCATCGACCTTGATCTTGTACCTGCATGCCCTGGGGAGATAGCTCTTCCAGCCTTGGCATGGCATGTGTGGTAATTCACCCTTCTCATTGCCTAGATCGTGGGTCTAGAGCCTGGAGTTTGCTTTTCAGAAATCGTCTCTTGCATACTAATGGAGATTGTCCCTAGGCATGACAAACTTACTAAGGTTCAGAGGTTCAATTCTGTGTGCAAAGATGATGTAAAGTTTAGATTATGGACTTTATTGCTTACTATAGGTTTTCATCCTTCAGGAATCGCTGACATACTTGAATGTCTGGGATCATGGTGAGCACTGCTGACTTCTCAAATGCATTTGCCACCAATTATTTCTTTTTTTGAACTGACAAAGTGAACTAAAAACTTGCACAACATCAGTCCTTATCTTTTTCTAGTTAGAAAAACCACAAGGGAGCAGCCTTTCTTAAGCTTTCTTAGTCCTTTTGGTTATCAACTAGAAAGAACAGAGAGGCACAAATGAAATGGAGTAAAAATTCCCACACATATCAGACATTTTAACACTTGACAGTGGGCAACGCATGAAGTTTTGAATCTTAGCATGAGTGATAAATGCAGCTCATGCCTTACTGACAGTGACGTGTTCACTTTGCTTTATTATTACAGTCAGTGTTCAGTCTTGCATGAAATACAGTGTTTTTGACCCAGATCAACAAGAGCTAATCAGTATGCTGGGAATTAGCTAGGAAAGTAAATGCTTTGCTGCATTAGGCTGGGGGCTCAGAGAGTGAACTTTACAAAAGTGAGCCCCAAAAGCACTTAGGAAGAGCCTGCCTCCATCAAACCGTGAAGAGTCCAGATAGACAGGTCTAGTTCATAAGTGCAATTCTGCTTTTGGGAACAGCAATGGGCTCTGCACTTCAGTAATCTGCAGGAAAGAGATATAAACTTCCCCCTCCCTGACCTCTTTGACTACACTGAATTTTTATAAGTATTCAAAAGACATCAAGCTTCATCAGATGACCAGACCAAGCAGTCCATAATAAATCTGTACAGCTTGGACAGATGGATTCAGCAACCTACTGGAAAGAAAGATGACTCAAATGTCTTCAAAAAGGAAGAACAAGAAAATTGAAATATGGAGAAAATATGATATATTAGAAGAATAGTTTCAAAAAAAAAATCAACCCATATTTCAAAGTTTTCTCACGCTATCAGCAGCTGTTTAAGTTTGCTGAAAAGTTATGAGGCGAAATGAAATTCTTTCATATATGATTATTTTTATATTTTCAGGGTCTTCTTCTTTTTTTTCTCAGGTATTATCTAGTGACACCGAAGATAATGCACTGTATCCAGGCAGAAGCACTACAAAAAGATCAAACATTCCACTTCATCATCTTCAAATACTTTGATGCTACCATGGGCAAGAAGAATAGAGGAAAAGAAGCAAAAGGACACTTTAAAATAGGATACAGAAAAGAAAGAGATTATACACTGAGCTGCTATAAATTACTGCTGGTAAAGCTGAGAAATCCCAAAACACTAGAGATGTAGCAATCTGGTAATGCAAGTAGAGATTTAAACTTCATCGAACAACCTTACCTCCCTCCGTGCATACTTGGAGAAATGTACTCCCTGCTGTTCACCTATTAGCTTCATGAGGAAGAGAAATGTGAGGGTGGCCAACAAATAAGCTATTTGCAATTATATGATTTACATAAGTGTGAATGCATTCATGGGAGAACTGACAGGCAAGCCCCAATTACTTTATGAAAAGTTATTTAAAAGTAACACCTCACCGCTGAGGTATAAGTAATCTCAAAGTCAGCTTTTATCTTTTTACTTTCTATCACATGAATTTAACTTGTGTTAAACAGTAAGTGGATAATGGTATCTTCTAATAATTTCCTTAATTATTCATTCAAATAGTAAATGCTCATTTCTTTCAGGCTGAGCGCTTTCTCTGAGTTAGACCATCACTATTGCTGCTTCTCTTCATTGTCCTGAAACATATAAGGATGCATCTTCTTCATTCTATAGCATCTCAGTACTTCTTTGTATAAACATGTGGGTATCAAATAATGAAGACATCATAGAACTTGCCAGTTCATTAAGAAAAACAAGAAGCTTTAGATGAGAACATCTTTTGTTGAAATTACTTGGCCAAGAGGATTATTAAAAAAAAATCACTCTCAGCTTTTGCATGCTTCTTGCACCATGTTGAAATTGTTCTTTGACCTTAAGGGACAGTGGTAGAGAGTCTGATAATTTCAGCATGTAATGGAAAGAGACAAATTAAATGAAACCCTATCCTCAGTCACACGTAGGAAGTTTAAGAAGATCTGCATGTAAATGAGAGTGTTTCATATGCTGTCATAATATACCATAATATTCTCAGGCTGTTATTCCATGGATATCCCGATTTTCAATAATGTCTTTTATTTCTTCCAAATTAAGACTATACAAAACCAATGTAGTTACAATAGGCAATTTCGTTCCCCTTATTCTAAGTAAATACAGTGTTTCTTCAAGCTACTTTAACAAAAGGTCAAAGATAATGTTGGCCAAGTCTGAAAATACCAATTAAAGAGTACTGCAGGGCCAGTTTCATGAAGTGCTGAGTTTCTCCATCTTCCATGGAACAATGACCAGTTGAAAGGCAGAATGTAGAAGAGCGAACATTATTTTTTTTACATTTTTAAAGGCAAGGCAATTCTATCATTCTTTCCTTGCACTGCTCTCAAGGAAGTAAAAAGAAGCAATAGAGGAAATGAGGTTATAATTTAAATAATTGATTATGGGATTTAAGATATTCCATTTTGACACAGAAACCAGATTTAATGACATCACTCTCACTGAAAGGCTATGATCTTAAAATGATTAGTGTCTTGTATCAGTAGCCTCTAATGAAACCTTAAATAAAATAGCTTTTAAATAAGCAGTAAATTATAGAATCATGGTAATAATTCTCCATAGAGTATCCTGAGTTGAAACGGACCCAAAAGGATCATCGAATCAAACTCCTGACTACACAGTGGACCACCCAAAATTCAAACCCTATGTCTGTGAGCAGTACTCAAATGCTCCTTGAACTCTGGCACTTGGGGCCGTGCCCACTGCCCTGTGCAGCCTGTTCCATGCCCACCGCCCTCTGGTGCAATACCTGTCTCCAACCCCCAGCTGCCCCTCCCCTGACACAGCTCCATGCTGTTCCCCGGGCCCTGTCGCTGTCACACAGAGACCTCAGTGCTGCCCTTTGAGGTGCTGCAGCTGCCATCAGGCCACCCCTCAGCTCCTCTGCTCCGCGCTGAGCAAACACAGGGACCTGAACCGATGTGGTATGCAAACTGCATGCAGTGCTGGAGTTAAGCCAGTACAATGCAGAGCAGAACAGGGTAACTCTCCTCCTCACCCTGTGGCAGTGCTGGGCCTGATGCCCCCCTTTGGGCTTCCAGGGCACATTGCTGACTCATGTTCAACTTGCCAACAACACCCAGATCTCCTTCCATGGGGCTGTTCTCCAGACTGCTCCATGCAAGGTGAAAAATCCAGCACTTGTTAAACTTCATGTGGTGATGACTGTTCTGCTAATTTTTCAAGCTCTCTCTCTGTCCTCAAAGATGTCAACAGCTCTTCTCAGTTTAGTGTTGTATGTAAATATGCTTAGTGTACATTCAAGTCCTGCAACCAAATTATTTATGAAAACATTAGAAAACTGGATCTAAAATGAAGCTGTGTAGAATCCCTTTAGTGACTGGAAGTTATAAGGAATTTCTGAAGTAATATGGAAATAGCGAAGATTATAGTCCCAGATATTGAACCTCTTTTTTTTTTTTTTTTTTTTTTTTTTTTTTTTTTAATTAAAAAGAAATCAAGAATTTAATGATAGAAAGATGCAACCCAATGTGTTTTTTCAGTTTTCGTATTCAGTAACTGCAAACTGCAGGATTATGTTTGTGACAAATCTGTTTTGAGAAAGCTTTCAAAGACATGACAAAAACTCTGCCTTCCCTTTATTGCCTCCAGCAATACCACCTTGTGCTCTGATCTCTCTAGATTTTACACGCTATGGTAGGCAGGTTGCGTGCTTGACTGGCAAACTCCGAAGGAAACTGATTCACTGCCAGTGACTATGTTCAGTGCTCTGCAGTTACCACCATCCCTGTTCAACACTCAGCCTGTCACCTGATACATCTCTGGTGAGCACTAACTTCTGGAATAAAGGCTGCAAGTCAAAGCATTTAATCACCCAAATCCTCATAAGGATCTGACATCTGGGAGAATGCCTGTCTTAATGCAGTGGTGATTTACATTCTTCCCGCAGCTATGTTCAGAAGCAGAATGCTAAAGTTCTTATTTGAAGCTCATGTCTTGTGTGGTCTACTACATCATATTTGGTTTTCTGATTTATGCAGTAGAAGTCGGGAGAAAGAGTTGCTCATAAATACACTTCAGTTTCTTCAAGTGTTTGGAATTAGCTTATGATTTAATATTTATGAAGTATTTCAAAATCTTTGTGAAAAGTGCTATAAAATGCACTTTGAGGGTCAATTTCAGGTTTGCAATGACAAGTTGTTCCAGAAAACAGATTAGGAAGACAGTAAATCTAATTTTGAAGGATATAATGCAATTAATATAATTTGTTAAAGGGAATCCTAGGGCAACCTGCAGAGAAGAATGATACACAAGCAGAGCCTAAAAGATATACAACAGGTTTACAAAGGCATAGGCTCCTGTGGTATGCTTGGAGTCTTATAATCTCATAAACTTGAGACTCATCTATGAATTATTTGTAAATAGCAAAATGGTAGGGGTTTTTGATTTGTGGTTTCTTTTTTATTGTAGTTATTTATTTGATTGTTTTGAGAAAGATGCTAGATGATGATCAAGAAAGTTAACTCAATTTTAACATCTAATAGCTATCCACACAAGAAAAAAATTGCTATCTTGCTAAAGAAAAATGCTATTCTCAAACACAACAGCCAATAATTGCAGTATATTTCTATTCTCCACATCTGTGATTGCCAGTATCTTCAGACAGCTTCCCATGTCATTTTCTAGCTGCAGCTATAGCTATGTTGCAGGTAAATCATAGCTTAGTGGCTTCTGATGAGAATTCCAGTATAGACTGACTGTTTATCTTTGAATGGCTGACAACACTTGGTTTTAGTCAAGTAGGAGCAAACAAATCTTTTTATAATGCCTCTTTAAAAAGAGATGAACGTGGCATACAAAAATTATTTTCAATTGTACAGCAGGGAGATAAGTAGGTCTGTGACAGGCTCTAGAGCCATCATTCTCACTTCTTCTTAAAGGGGCACCCATGAAAACAGTTAAGTTCTACATGCATTAATATTCTTCAGTGGAATAGCAAAAAAATCTACTGAACAAACCAAACTAAACCAAAGCCAACATAACACAAACAAAAATTAAAAATAGGTGCCAGAAGAAAACAAGTGAAAAACTAAATACAGTTGTAGAGTGAAAGGAAGGGAAATCAATGGAAGATCATCACACTGCAAAGGCACTGTGTTTTTGGGTGACATCAACACATTTGTAGAGCACAAGGAGTCCTGTTCAAACCTGAACGTACGTATTTCTGAAGGGTGCTGTGACATGTACTCTTATGCTGCTTATACTGCTGTTTCTCAGGGCTTCTTTTTTTGTTTGGTCTGGAGGGCTTCTTAACAAGATCATCAAAATGTGAGAAATGGATAAATAAGAAAAGAAGCTTTCATCTGAAAATGATGGGCGTAGATGTGATGGAATTTGGACAAGCAAGGAGTGGGACTGGTTGCTTACTGCATCTACCCTGACAGGAGCTCTGGGTAGCAAAGGACACAAAAAAGCTAACATGTAGGTAAGCTTAGCAGTGTGCAATGTGTGGTTCAGCTGTGCCACTCCTTGCCAGAAGATGCTGCAATTATTTAAGTCTACATGGATTCCAAGGAAAGCCGGTGAAGGTCGTGGAAAACAAATTCTCAAGGGATTTCTAAATATAAATAGGAGTCATATCTGGCTCAGGAATTACTTGTGCTGCAAAAAAGTTGGCTTGGCAATGACCTCAGGGAAAATTATTTGCTAACTCTGCTCTTATACTCTGGTCAGGGACTAATTTTCCTTTCCAAAAGATGAACACAAGACCGAAGGGACTTGGCCAGATCAAAGATGGCTCAAGTTTTGGCATGCAGGTAAGAAGAATACATGTCCTAGGTTCTGTCTGGGTTGTCTGGGCTTGTCTCACTAGTTTCAACACAGTTATAAGCAGTGATAGTGCAAAACAGTAGTGAGGCACTGAATGATTAATAGATATTGCATGGCGCTGGAAGGAAAGGAACAACAAAGAAAATACCTGCGGTGAAAAAATGGGCAGCCGAAAGCTTTATGAGTATTGAAGCTCCCCAGAAATGTAAGAATTTTAAACAGCACTTCACTTTGCCTCTGAAAGCAGAAAGTGTTAGCAAAAGGTAGAGAGAGAGATATTCAGGAAGCAGTCTTTCAAACAACAGCTAGCTCTAGAGCTCTTGATGTGGTTAACAGCTTCCACTTAAGTCATGTAGAATAGACTGACTGACTGTAAAACTGATACAAATATCTGAAGATTCCTGCATTCTACAGGAACATTAAATTGATGAAGAAGTGCGAGGCTTTTTCTTTTCTTTTCTTTTCTTTTCTTTTCTTTTCTTTTCTTTTCTTTTCTTTTCTTTTCTTTTCTTTTCTTTTCTTTTCTTTTCTTTTCTTTTCTTTTCTTTTCTTTTCTTTTTTTCTTTCCTTTCCTTTCCTTTCCTTTCCTTTCCTTTCCTTTCCTTTCCTTTCCTTTCCTTTCCTTTCCTTTCCTTTCCTTTCCTTTCCTTTCCTTTCCTTTCCTTTCCTTTCCTTTCCTTTCCTTTCCTTTCCTTTCCTTTCCTTTCCTTTCCTTTCCTTCCCTTTCCTTCCCTTCCCTTCCCTTCCCTTCCCTTCCCTTCCCTTCCCTTCCCTTCCCTTCCCTTCCCTTCCCTTCCCTTCCCTTCCCTTCCCTTCCCTTCCCTTCCCTTCCCTTCCCTTCCCTTCCCTTCCCTTCCCTTCCCTTCCCTTCCCTTCCCTTCCCTTCCCTTCCCTTCCCTTCCCTTCCCTTCCCTTCCCTTCCCTTCCCTTCCCTTCCCTTCCCTTCCCGTCCCGTCCCGTCCCGTCCCGTCCCTTCCCGTCCAAAAAAAGGGTACATAGTTAATGTTAAAAGCATGCCTACATGGGGTCTTACAGATGTGAGGCAACAGGTAATGTAAATAATATGACTGACTTAATAGAACAAGACTCAAGAACAGTAAAAGTAATTACAAAATATAGTTGAGAATCCCCCAAATCATGAACTAATATATACTGATAAAATATAGTCCAAAGAATTGCCTGTTTATTAAGAAATATTCAATGACATTATACTCAAATGCACAGGGAAACTTTGGTCTTTCCAATAAAATATACATACTTAGCTTAAATGTGTTGTAATTTACTGATGGTCTGTGTTGGATGAAACTCATCATATGCAATTTACTGCCCCTACTGAAAAATAAATCTAAACATGTTGTCCCAACAAACACATTTGTTTTGTACAGAATTTGACAAAAGTTTAACAGATCTAGAGACTATAAATACCTGTTGCCCATCTTGATCTGAAAAAAAATGCCCTGCCTGATGTGAGACGAAAATGTGTCCACTGATGTCCAGAATTAACACTAAATGTGAGACCGTAAAGGAAATATTGAAAAGTATTATCAAGCTTCTCTGTCAATATAATCAAAACTGAGAATGTAGAATGCTTTATTGAACCAAACATTTTGCTGTTAAGTGTCCACAAGAGATAACAATCACCTTTTCCTGTACATCTGGCCTTCAATGTGAACATGTGAATTTCCTGCAATTCTGCTAATGCTTTAACAGAATTTCATTGACCCAGGTAAAAGACTGGCTGTCTTGAAGATTAATACTTTTGGAAAATGTATTTCATTTAATTAGAATGATTTCAAACCATCAATTATATCAAAATAGTTTTTAGGAGTCACTCAAAATTAACTTTGACAGGAGAATGGATTATTCACTTCTGAAGTGAAAGCAAGGAGCACAATGCCAGAGATGGGTCATGGCTGCTACCTGAGAGAATTTGCACCAATATTTAGGGCTGTTAGCCCTACAAAAGTAGGGTCTGAATCCGGAAAACTGCTGCTTCTAAGGATGGGTATTTCTTACATTGTTTCTAGGTGGGAACTCAAAGTCAAAGGTCCAACAGTCCTATATTGCTTGCACTGCTTTTGTTTTCTTTTCAAAATAAATCCTTTTCTTAGAATTTCAGAATCTGGTCATTTTTGTTTCCAATGAGAGGAACTCTGTCATGGGATAAAGGTTTAATCCCCTGGACACCGTGCATTTTAATGAGTTTAAATCTTCATGTGAGATGAGACATTTGACAACCAGTGGATTTTAATAACCTTTGGGAGAAAACTGCATTAACGACAAGCAGTAATACTTTTTTTGGTTTCCTTCTTTACTACTACTAGCTTTTTTAGTTCATTATTATGAATCTTAGCATGAGCCCCAGAATTTTTTTCCTTTTTTTTTTTTTTCCACAAGCATTCATTTGCTCTTGATTTTTTCTCACATGAAGCTCTAATTCTCTGTTTGTGACAACATAATCATTTCCACAGCAGCTAATTGCAATATTTGTAACCACTGATTGAAACTACAGGTGGGGTTATGTAGCCAAGATCTACTGAATTAAAAGCAAATCAAGTCCCAGACAAGCCAAAATACATGATAGAAAACAGAGCTGTTCTTCAAATTATGTTTGAAAAACAAGTCATTTTAATTTAACGATAACATTTTGATGTAAACACTTCCAGTGGAAGATTGCACAGAGGCTTTAATAACTTGGTTTCCCTTACCATGCTTTCCCTCTAGGAACAAAAGTTGGAGTGAATAGAAGTAGTTTCTTTTTCTAGAGCCACAGAAAAGAAAAATCATCAGTCAACTAATGTTTCTGTCAGCCTGATGTCTGCTCCTGAATGACTAGAAGATGGAACAAAGCAGATCATTTTACTTTTATCAGCTACTAAATGCTTGTGTAGACAGGAGAAGAACAGAGGAAATATCAAACACTGCAAACCTGAGGAAGGAGTTATTTATAATTTGTCCTGTACCAAGGAAGCCATTTGGTGGCACTGCCACAGATTCAGGGCAGCATATAATTGTGGTTTACCTATATTTCCCACCTTCTTGCTCTCTGTCTGATATACTTTAATTATTCTTTCACATCCATCCAGGCAATACTGAATTGGATCAAGAGAAATGAAAGACATATCCTATTATCCATGTTGTTTCTAAAGCTGTACTCACAGCACTTTTTTGATGTCTTTTGTGTGTTACATCTTGGAATTTTTGGATCATAAATGAACAGGATAATGATGAGGATAAACATTTCAGAGACAGTAGAAGAAGAGTGGGCATTTTAGCACTGAGCACAGAGGTGAACTTCACATATTTCTGAAGCTCTTCTTCATTGGAGTGTGTTTTCATCCTTCAGATTGCATGAATGCTGCTACAGCCAGATAAAAAAGGCCTGTGACAATCTAACCCCAAGTGAAAAAGTAAAGAGTACAAGAGTACAGTTGTCAAAACAGTTAGATTAGGCTTAGATAAAACAAAAAGCAAATAGTAAAAACTGTGGTTTTATTCAATATCTGTCTTGAACCTAATTCAAGCTATATTTCTTTGAGGACTGAAAGTGCTTGGATCTTTAACACAAATCTCAGATGGAGAGTAGTTCTAATGTCAGGTTTTGTGCAGTGGAAAAGTAGAAAATTTATTATTATTAACTAACATTTTTGCGACCTTTCACTTTCAACTTGAAAATAATGATCTGTTTTAGGAATTTGTTATTACATGGAAGCTTGAAAATATAAACAGGTTCATGGTATAAACAACTTGAAATTGACAAAGGAATTTTTCCTCCAACTTTTATTTAAGTGAGCCTTACCCTTATGAAAATCACCTTTAAGTCAATGCTATTGATTATGCTTCAAACCTCCTTACTGTGACAGTTTGAAGTGAAGTGGCAGGCTATCAGACTTTGCTTTAGATCACATTTATCAGCACTGTAATTTAAAACATATTTTTTAAAAACATAGTTTTGAAGATTCATTTGCCTCAATTTGTAAGATTTCAGTCATTAATCAAATATGTGTTGCTTGCAGGAACATTATGGTTTTTTAGTGGTGTAAATAACCCAGTTCTGTTCCAAACCCATATATGTGGGCGTAAATGAGAAATTTACATGAGAAATGTAAATATACACTATAAATACTTCTAAGGAATATGTGCAGATACATGTGTATCAATCAATTCAAATAAGTCCTTGCCCCAGTTCTGCATTTACTTTCAGGGAATATTCATTGAGTGATCATGATGATCAATTAAAAATGATTTACAGTCTCAGTTACATAATCTTTTGAAATTATTTTTCCATTCACATGGAAAAAATATTTCCTATACTGGGAGTTGAGGGCTTGTTTGATGATAGAAGAAATGCTTTTCAAAGGAATGGAAAAAGTTGAGTATTGAGTACATAGCAAAAAATCATTTCTAACTGTAATTGCAAAGCAAGAGCAGTTGCCTTTGCTCCATAATAGAAGAAATCAGCTGTGAGTAATCAAATATAAAAGTAAAACAAAACAAAACAAAACAAATAGAATTGCTGCAGACAAAGATGTGGATTATGTGCTTCAAGTGTTTTTCTGTCTGCTTATCAAGAAATGCTCAGAAATAACATTGAGATGGTTACTGTCAGGCTGTGATAATCCTCACAGAACAATAAATTAAGTGACATATTTTGCTTGAATAAATTGTAATGTACTCTTTTGTTGAAAATTCTATTATTGAAAATGTTTTCCAGACTGATCACTGTTGGTGGCTGCAGGGCTGCAGACAAAGTGGTCTGTAAAGACAAAGGACTTCCCAACAAGTCACTTTAAGCCCTGCTTTTGACAGGCCTCACTCTGGTTATTCCTTCTGGTGCCTCCTCTGGTAGGAAGAGGAGTCTGCAGAACTGTTCCCTTTTCCTCTCTGACCCCCTGAATCCCACTTCTTTTATCTTGCCTAACAGTGCTAGTGCTGGAACGTGCCCAGAGATGTGGTGCATGCCCTGTCCCTGGAGACATTCAAGGTCTGTGATCCTTAGAGTCTAAAAGCTCTGATGTCGTATCATACAAGAGTCCCAGACAGAAATTGCTCTATCAAGAATTCTTAAGGGTTATTTCCTTAGTGATCCCCTGGTGACTTTTAAAACTTACTAAGGGCAAACTGAGCATCTGCTGCTGGTTGGCCTAGTGCTGTAGTGTTATGTTTGTGGTCTTTATTTTTGTGGTCCACTGAACTGCAACAGCCAGCTGCTAAAGTAAGTGCACAAAGTAGTTTGTCCTTAAGCCCAAGTAAAGAACTTAGGCAGCAGCGAGATCAACTGCTATTCCCTTGTAAAACGCTAGTGTCAACACCAGTAAGAAGTGCCATAAAAGTCCAACATTTAATTTGCTTTTGGTGAAAAACTGGATCAGTACAGTTCTCAAAATTAGATGATAAAAATGTAAAAGTCTACATGAATAAAGGATAGCCTCTGTTGTGATAGGTGTTCTTACCTCTGTTTGATTTGTTCACCAGATTGAACACTGACTGGTTAAATGCCTACCGCAATATCAATATTTGTATAAACTGGAATTTCCTGTGCTCTGAAGTGCAGTGCTGGGAGATGAACTGCTTGCTCTCAGCCTAAATAACAGTCAGATGATCGATTACATACCTAATTTAATCAGCCCCTTTGCTAAGTGCTACTTGAAAATAGAAGTTTGTTTTGAACGAAAAGAAAAAAGCAGATAACTGAATAACTGTGTCCAGCTATATTTTATATTAAACAAAGTGCAATTATTTCTTCCATGACTCCAAATGGTGTAGAGATAGACAGATTTAATTTATTGGACAGATTATTGAACAAATTATATTATTGGACAGATTTAATTTATTTAACTACAAGCAGATAAAACTGCAAGGCAGAGAAAAACAACATGAACAAATATAAAAGCATTCAGACTAGGATTAATCAGTTGTTCAGAATGCCCCTGAGACAATCCATCATGTTAGACAACACATTCAACTCTTAAGAGCTCTACTGTCATTATGATGAGAGCTGAACAGATTACGGTAACAAAAAAATTTACTAATGAGTTTAGTCTCTTCAGATCAAGAATTGCCTGTGGAAAGATTCTTGAATTTATCATTTTGATTTTACTCAGAGGTGTTGTTTTCTTTCTTCTTTTTTACTGCTATTATTATACTGTGAAGAAAATACTATGAATATTTTATATTCAAGATTGGAATTTGGACTTGTCTTATTAGTTACAGTTATTCATATACACTCAGAATCCAAGTTTGATTGTTTTTTACAGTTTCCCTCATGAAGAGACCTATTACCGGGAAGGCCAAGGAATAGAAAGAGCATTTCAAATTGTTAACATCTGCTTGGACTACAAGGATTTTTTGTCACATGCAATTTCTAAAATCAGCATGTTAATGTGGGATTTTAATGGCTGTGTTTCAGATTGCAGAATTATTTCCTCTTTGCTACCTTCTGAGGGGAGAGTCAAAGCTCTGCTTTTCTAATAGCTGTGTTCTAGGTTTCCACACAAGGATGGGGTAGAAAAAGAATCTCCTGACACATAAACAGTAAAATGTAAAATAGTATGTATGGTTTATGACAACTCTGATGTAAGTATTTGTATGTACAGCTTCAAAAGCAGTGCTCAGCTTAAGTGAAGGGCAGGCAGATTTTCATGGCAACCACAATACTGGAGAAAATAGCTTTTGAAACTTGAGCAAATATTATTGTATAGCATTAATTCTCCTGTACTTGAAAAAATAAGAAAGAAGCTAAAGACAAAAATGAATGAAGAATGAAAACTATTATTTACTCAAAAAAAAAAAAAAAAAAAAAAAAAAAAAAGATGATTCCTTTGCATTATTTCCCCAAAAATCCAGCTACTTGGAAATTAGCCTATGTTTTCTGTCTCTTCTCCCTTCAAGTTTTAAATGGCATTCTGCATCCTTCTTCACTTCCTTTTGGAACTGATACTTCTTTGACTCTTTCACTTCTTTCCCTAACTCAAAAAGCGTGTATACTTTTCAGAATGTATTTAGTGTTGTTTCAACTGTGTTTGCCATTCACTCTGCTTACTTTCAGAGTATATACTAAGTGTTCTTTTCCCTAGTAGATTTTAAGTATGTTTGTCTAGATGGTTATGTGATATAATTATTTTTTTTTCTTCTGTTAATTATTGTAATTTCTGTGTGTGTGTGTGTGTGAATGTGAAATGGAATTTTAAAGCAGTTTAGTATCTGTTCATTTAGAAACACCAGAGAGAACTTCCATTTACAATAGGGGTAAAACTGCAAGAAAGAGAGAGAGAGAGAGAGTGGAGAGAAATATAGCTAAACAAATGGGAATAAATGAACATGAAAGATTTCTTGAGCTTCAGAATTTTTATCCTGCAAATGAATTGCAGCTGTGTGAACGCATATATCTAGGGGCAAATCTTCTTCTTTAGCCTAGCTCATTCTACATGCTAAGGGCAAGCTAGTGGAAAAGAAAGAAAATTGCAAATATTTATTGTCAAGATTGAAGTAAAGGAAGATAGAAAGAGAAGTACTGACTAGAAGAAGACAGGAAGAAGAAGGATATGTATATATAGAAGAGTGTATTTTACAAAATTCAGATATGTAGGGGGCATATTAAAAAAGAAAAAAAATCACAAATTAGAAACTTAGTGGGGAACAAAGCTTGTTAAGTGTTATGAGCCTCCTCCTTTCATTTATATTTTAGCAGGGAAAAAAAAAAAAGAATTTCAGCAAACCAACATTTTCATTTCTCCAAGAGATTGCGATACGGTTTTATCTGGGGTGGTAATAGATGTTACATTTTATATTCCCTTCATATTTTGGCAGGGAGCGGACACTTTGTTATTTACATACATTATGTGGTTATGTTTCATTACACAGTATAATAATATGACACAGCTAAATGACAAAGTCCCTGGTGAACATTTGAGCGGTACACATCCCAGGACTGCAGTAAACAGGCTAAATTACAAATTCATGGACTGGTGATTATGGCCATTCAGCAATATAGGAATGGTTCATCTTGATAGACAATACGTTCTGCTGAAAGGGCATGGGAGATAGGACAGTGCTTTATTTATTTACTTCCTTAAAGCCTGGGGATAGAAGCATCAAGAAAGAGTACTCAGATGTACTTATAAGGCAGAAAAAGCTTTGTAGTTGTAAAGTTACCCAGACAGAGCCTGCAAAGGGCTACAGACTTCAGTGATGATTTCACCAGTTTCTTTTATAGTTTCTAAAGACAGAGATATGATACTTACAGGTTCACTACAAATTAAGCACAGAACATAGCAATGAAATACTGAGATGTTAGTGAGAGATTACCCAAACACCTCAGTTAAATAAAAATAACAGCCCCTCAAGTCTAAACATGAATTTTGATCTTGATCCCTTTGCCTCCATTATTCTCCTTCTCAGCTTCCCGTGCCAATAATGTAGGAATGAAGTCATATCATTTTCATCTTCAGTATAAGATATATCACTTCTTTTCCTGAATTTTGCTAAGAACTGCAGAAGAAATCCTATGGATGATGGAACGAGAGGAAGTCTCAAAGACCTTTTAAAACATATATATATATGTTCTGTATATGTGTATATGTATATATATATATATGGAACAAGTGAAGCTTAAAGGAAGAAATGAAGAAGAATGTAAGCTTGAGAAGATCAGGTTTTCTTTCCCAAGCCTTTTATTCAAATTACTATTTGTTTTCAGATTCCTAGTTATTCTTCACGTGAAACTAATACTGATTCTAGATAACTGTTCTATAGAGAGAATATTTAATATCCAACTTCACAGCAGCTGTGAGCTCTGTTGCCGTTTTTCTATACAGAACATGTTTTTTGAATTCTCTACTGGGCAGTGAATGCATCATCAAGGATGACGGTCTAGTCATCCCTCACTCTGTAAGAACCTCAGGCTGCTGAGCCCCTTGCAGCTTGCAGTAACCAACATGAGTCTTGGGTCCAACAGCTTCATAGATCTTAGTCAAAATAAAAGGAGTAAAAATTATTTTTGAATATCACAATGAAGGCAACAGAGTGCAATCCGTTGAAAGTAATGAAGCAAAAAATGAATCAAGGAAGTGTGTGTTTTACATGAATTCCTTGGGATTATACAAAGAAAGAAAGTTATAGAGCTGTAACCACAAGTATTTAGAAAAAAATAACTACTGTAGGTTAACTGAAAGCTGAATCAAGAGTCTAAATGAAAAGTCATGAAACACCATAGAAAAAGGAGGGTTTATGCAGTATGAGGAAAAAACAATATATTTTTAATATCAGAGAAATTATGTTCTTCAAGAGGAATAGCACAGCAGGAATGGTCTGGATAGAAGCATGGAGTAGAGAGGGTGTGAAGTGAATTATAATGTAATGGATAAAAGCATCCAAACCTGTGAAAAAACAGGCTGAACATGAAGTGTTTGTATGCATACAGAATCCTTGTAAAGATGCACATCATTTAT
The DNA here is from genome assembly GCF_039878825.1 of Excalfactoria chinensis. Classification (NCBI taxonomy): domain Eukaryota; kingdom Metazoa; phylum Chordata; class Aves; order Galliformes; family Phasianidae; genus Excalfactoria; species Excalfactoria chinensis. Next base: position 50,880,337 of record NC_092826.1, read on the forward strand.
CATGAAGACTTCAATTACCATGGCATAGACTAGAAAAAAAATCATGAAATCACTAAGAAAGTTATTTCTTAAGGTAAAATACAGCAATTTCCTTTTAAATCTGCTAAGTGATCAAAAAGGCCAGACATGTATATGGATGTCTCCTCAAGAAAATAAAATATATGTGATAAATAAGATAAAAGTTGATAAAGATTTGATTCTTGAGATCATAGAGCAACAACATCAAATTTTAAGCACTGAAGAGAATATTCAAAAAGTTAGTAGTACAGAAATATTGGACTTTAAAAAGGGAGAGTATGAGGAATATGAAATATATTGAAGGCAGTGTGCAGAATATTAAGAAACATGCTAAGTACATGCTGCAGAAAGGGAAACTACTTATGGAAAGAGGCTAAGAAAGAAAATTCCTTGCATCATCACAGTTTTACAACAACACTAAATGATACTAAGGATGATTCCCAAGTGGTATAGGTACATCTCCATTTACTTGGCCTGTTTGAACAATTTAGAGATGGCAGCAGGTTTAAGGTAAGATTAAAATAGAAGGAAATCAGACAAAAAAAAAGTAGGTTTAAAAGTCAGACATGTTGCACAGAGATTATATTTAAAAAAAAAAAAAAAGAAAGAAAAAGGAGAAAGAATAGCTAAAATGAAGAAATGAAATATATACATCTCTATGAAGATTTAACTAAAAGAAAAAGGTTTTATTTTCATGAATATACTAGACTGATAGTTTTTCTGCTTATGACTTCTGATGTTTTTTATATAATTTGGGAACTAGTTAAAAAGATCAGATGATAATAATCTGCAGGTACACAATTTAAAGCAATATCTTCGGGTAAAACATATCAGACTGCAAAGGCTGCTATCAGTTTTTGTGCCTATGTGTCTCTTCTGACTAAAACAATAACAAAATGATTGAAGTGAATGAAGGATGTCTTACAGTTCACACGCATATAAAACGTGAACAATAGGAGGTCTTTAAGCTATTTAGAGAATTTCATGGACTTTAAAAACCATTATCTGTGAATTTTGCTGTCTTACAAACATGCTGAAATCACTTTTAGAGGCTGATGTCTTGAAAAATTCTATCATAAATCCAATGGTTTAATGTTTCTGTAATATTTGGAGAAAGCTAAGAACAGACTTCCATATGAGAACAGAACTTAGAACTTAGCACAGATATAGACAAAGTAAGAAAGCAAATCTCTTACTGTGGTGCAGCCCTCCATGCTGTGAGGAAATAGATGAGAATGTGGGGAAAAAAAGGAGAGCAACAACTAAAAATATTTCCTTTGAGACTGTCAGATGGCAGCAGAGGGGCATTCTGACAAAACGGCATTTGAAATGGACGTGGGTATAAAGCAAACCTGTGTCACTGAATTCATTCTTGTGGTAAAAAATTGCACCCAGTGACATTCATTGACACTTGATGGATGTTTCTGTAGACTGCACAGTGGATGTGAGCACAGTGAGGCAGTGGGAAGCTTTATTGTTATATGCAGTTGTGAACATCATGGAAGAGTCCTCATTATCATTAAAAATAAATTTCAAAATGGGAAGCTGATGGGTCTATACCTTTTTAAATCTAGGTGAGGGCACTTTTAAAATGATGGACATGTCCCAGCAGCTTTTGACACATTACATCCTATGAATAAATTATGTGCAGAATGTTCTTAGTACACCTAGCAGTATAATGGTACCTGGAATTAGGTAAGTACATGGTGCACTTCAGAAGAAGGAGACAGTTGTTGAGGAGGATTAATGTTGCCTTCCTCTTTACTTGGAGCAAAGCCCATGGAGATCTAGGAGAAGAGCAGAGAGGTAGAGGAGCTGTCTCATTTGGAGGACAGGAAGGCCTACATTTCACTGAGTGAGAGTCTGTGCTGTCAACAGGGTTAGACTATATTTCACAAACTGCCCTTTCCCCCAGCATGTTATCTCACCAGTTTAATCTCCTCATAAATCGACCCATTGGCACAATGGCTATACACTGCACTAAATTCATATGTGAAATGGTCTAAAGGGCTATGAATTGGGAGCTGAAAAAAGCCTCTTTGAGAAATGGAACTATAATCTTAAACACAAGAACATATCCATTTCAGCACTGCAAAGACTATGATACTTCAGTGATTGCAGCACACTTGCTAAGAGCAGCCTGTTCTGTGTTTAGATGGGATGGAATCATAGAATAGCTGAGGTTGGAAGGGATCTCTAGAGATTATCTCATCCAACCTACCTTCTCAGGCAAGGTCCCATAGAGCACAATAGCCAGTATTGATTCTATTTTGAATATTTCCAGAGAAGTAAACTCCACAGTCCCTCTAGGTAACCTCTTTCACTGCTCTGTCACTCTCACAGTAAAGTTTTTCCTCATGTTTATGTGGGACTTCCAGAGCTACAGTTTGCACTTGATTCTCTACAGTTTTATTGGCTTTAGATATTCAACTGTTACTTTCCTGTTCTCTGACTTCACAAAATGACATAAGTAAGGGTAGGAAGCATATGCTTGTGCTTCCTGAAACCTCTGTCCTATGTCAATTGAACAACACTTGACTAGAACTTGTCCCAGCCCTCTCAGTTCCCTTCACCAAGCAGCAAAACCACAGCCAAGGTGAAAGGCATCTAGTACCACTGAAGGTTGCATGAGGGGACTGATATACATTTGGCATGTGCTGAGAAGCTCTGTAATTGAAGGCAGGATTCAAGTTATTTACAATTGGGCTCTTGATTTTTGCTATGCACATTTAGAACCATAGACTTAAAAAAGTATTTCAAGAGAGAAGATGGCTAAATTATTTTGTACTGGTGTGTGTGTCCAGGAGTTGTCACTGGGGATTTTCAGGGTGGTCTCTGTGAGAAGTAGTCAAACCTGCCCCATGTTAAACACAACCATTCACAGCTGCCTCCAGCAACCCCACTCCAGGGCACAGAGCTGTAAACCACAGGTGTGATACCTCTGGGCAAACACATATGAAAAAGGGGAAAAAATGCCACACTAGCAGAAAAGAAGGGAGAAAATCAGTGAGAAACAGTAGTGTGAAGTCTGAGATCAGAGAATAAGGAAGAAGAAGAGCACATGCTCCAAGTGTCACAGCAGATATCCACACTGCAACCTGGGAAGAAGACTATGCCAGAGGAAAAGAATATTTCCCACAGAACTGCAGCCTGTGGACAGACCACACTGGAGAGAAGGAAAAGTGTGAAAAGAAAGATAGAAAGAGAAATAATTGTGTACTGATTGCAGCATCTTCTTCTCACCCATTATACTGGCACCATTCAGGGCAGGGAGAGGAACAGAAGCATCAAAATGAAGTTGACATAGAGGTGGGAAGAAATGTTTGATATCTGTCTTTGTTTCTCACTACCTTTTACTACTCTTTTAATTGTCAATAAATTAAGGTTAATTTTCCCTGAATTAACTCAGTTTTGCTCACAGTGGTAATTGGTAAGTGATCGCTCTGTCTTTATCTCAACTATAAGCTATCTGTTTTTATTTCTTCCCCATTTTCTTCTCTGTTCTGTTAGGGAGGGGAAATGAGTTAGCAGCTGGGTGAGAGTCTGGCTATAATCAAGGCTAATCTAACACAAATGTGAAAATTCAAAGGAGAAAACAGAAGACAAAATCACAATGAGAGAAATAGTGGCTAATCATTCACACAGAAAGTGATGACAGAATCTGACACATGAACACAGAACTTTCTACCCTGTCCTACTGGGACACTGCTGGTCTCTTGCTAAGGTCTACAAATTGATTGGAAAGGAAAGAAAGATTTTTGCATTTCCATCAGCCACTCCTTCCAAACCTATTGACTCAGCCATTTTCCTTTCGCCTGGGCATTTTTCAAGATCACTTTTTGCTTCTGTTTGACTTCTTAAAACAGCAAATTCTGTATAAATGTTCTGTGACTCACTGTATATAGCATTTGACAGAGAATCATTTAAGACTTCAAATATTGATGTAGACACTTATTTCTTACGTAGATTTACATTCCTAGTCTTAATAACATTTAATGAGGAATTTTCCAGTTCTTTAACAAAAATAAGTCAAAAATAAGACCCTGAAAATTTCCATTCATCAAAAAGTGTTAGAGTAAAAATAATGCAGTGACAGATCTAGAATGAAAAATGTTCTAACACATGTACTCTTAACAGTCCAAACAGAAAAGAAGAGAGTATTCACGAGTATATGTAATCAGAGAATACTATTCTGAATAGTAGTATTATTTTTTAATCTACTTTATAATCTGGCAATGCCTTTTAGTACTGTCATAATGGAGTGCCAGAAAACTGTCTGAATTAGACTAGCCTATAGAATGGAGTGTGATGGATGAAAGTAGGTGTATGCTACATATAGAGGGGAAAAAAAAAAAAGCCTCAGGCATACAGCAAAGTTATATAAAGAGGAAGCTGGGCATACACAAACACACACATACAATACATATCCATGTTTACTTTCAAGAGGTATTTTTCGGAAAAATAAATTACAGCAGTAGGTGAGAAGCCTACAAGGGAATCAGATAGATTAACAATACTGCAGAATTCTGTCTCCTGTACAAAGGGAAAGTATATATCATAGTTACTGTCACCATTGGCTGTTATAAGGAATCAAGAGCAAGCAGAACTGCGGGGCTTAAAAAAGAGTAATAACAACTGTCTTAGTGGCACTGCAGCTTGTAAGCTGCTATGAGGTTAGGCTGGTGGACAGAAAAAGAGCTAGCATATTATCCATAAATCACTGAGCACAAGCAGAAATATTGTTCCTTGGTTCTTCTGCCAATCAGAAAATCAACTGGCATTTCCTGTTTTACAAATGAGAAGTTTTTCACCAAGGCAGACACAGAATTGCAAGAGTCTACAAGACTGGTAGAGTATCTTTATCTTCAAAATACCAATTTGAGCTTAAAAATAGGGAACTCAAAGGCTGCCTTTAAGTATCAGTCATGTTGCATATTTTATGTAGGTTAAATGCTTTTTACACATTTTGCTTTCGGAAAGATTACCTGCTTATTGACTTATCTTTGTTTCTGGAATGCCGTTGAATATGGTGGGAAATTGAACAAGGAGGAAAGAGATGCAGAACAGATTTTACATATATTTTGGCCTTGATTATGGGCTCCCAGTAAATTCTTATGAAAATAATTAGGCAGGTAAAAACTCAAAAGATATGTAGAGCCTGGAGTACTACAGGCTCTTTCAAAATATGTTTCAAATTCAAATTTACCATGTAAGTATTTTAAACAAGAAAGCGCTTAAAGGAAGTACCTAGCATCTCCCAGTACACTGAATAGGTCTTATGTTCTAAAGTGGTAGGAAATGTCAGACATAAAATATTAAAAACAAACAAACAAAACAACAACAGAAACACACACACACAGACAAAAAACAAAAAACAAAAAAACACCACACAGAACAGGTCAGCAAAATGTGATTCTGTTTTTGAAAAGATTGTCCATCAAATCAAAAGTTTGGAAAAATTCTGTTCTGTCCAACTCCCTGTAAATACAGAGTAGTTCAGTGCAAACCTTAGAACCTCATCAGTTTTTATATTTCACAATATAGTATTGTACCTTGTGTCAAGGGCATACAGGGGCAATAATAAATCACTGTCTAAAGTTTTACCTCTCTGACATTCCTAGTTCAGATTGTAATAGATATGCTGACTTGATCTTTATAGAATTGAAGAAATACGTCAGTTTTAGTTTTCCTTCACGCAACAAATGATAAAACCTGAGTTCCACCATTCTCTGCATGCTCTGCTTTCATTTTTTTTTTTAAATTATTATTACTATTCTTTTAAATACTTTGTACATAGCAAGAGACAGCAAAGTAAGATTTAGTATTTATCAGATAATATATTCCGTAAAAATGGAATACAGAGGAAAAAAGAAAGAGTTGTAAGTGATGAAGTGGATTTATATATTGCCATCTCCTACACAGCAGGCAGATACATTTCTAACCTGCCAAGGGAATTATTCACTACTGAACAAAGTCTATGATTTGTAGATTGGCAAAACATGTTGACTTATCGGCAGTAAAAATTTTGCCTGATAAAATCTTCAGGATAAGCTTGATCTAAGCTAACTAGTAGATGAATGTTAAATAAGACTTACGGCCTGATGAAAGTTTTTGTGCTTAAGGCTATATTTTCAACATGTATTTATATATTCAATTTTCTCTACTCGGTAGTTGCACTTTGGTAGATAGATGAGCTGTGCAGTGGCTGTTTCATGGGTAATGTGATTCTACTTTCAGTTGTACAAAAGCACAAAAGGTAACCATAATTCTATGCATGGTGCATAGTGCCCATGTCACTCCATGTGTATACTTCAAGGGAGTGTGTCATTTTCATGGCTTTCCTGCTAAATCTTTTTTCCATTTCTGACACAAAACAATTTACTATGGTTTGCAGCATTTACAAAGACCTGGGCAACTGGAGCCACAGCATACATTCCTTCAGGGGGGAAGTAGAGAAAATATGTGTGAGGAAAATACAGTCCGCCAGTGGGAGAGCATTTTTGCTTTATAATATCATTATTAGTTTTTTGTTTGTTTGTTTGTTTGTTTTTTAATTTACATCATACCAAATAAAAGCTGAAGCAAACTGGAAAAGATTTTTTGTTCTTTGCTTGATGCTTTCCATGCATCTTTCCCCGGTGCTTCTATTTTTTTCCCCTATTTTTCTATTTCTGTTGAAAAAATAAAAGATTGGAAAAACCCATTTTTTCTTCAGAAGCTCACTCAAACTTTACATCGCTAATAGCCCAGAAACAATTAACTTTTTTTTTTTTTTTTTTTTTTTTTTTGCAGTTGATTAAACATAAATTGATATACCTTAGAATTCCTAGACAGTTTTCCATAAACATTTCCAAACATTTCTTAAAAACACATACAAAATTTCACTCCATTTTTTGACATAGCAGAGGTAAAAAAAAAAAGAGATTTTTACTTTGGCAGAACAGCTCTTGGTGTTCTTCAAACTCTTTTCCTGTGATACAGAACAACTGTATAATTCTAAAAATGGGCATACTGGATTAGCATACCTCCTTTCAAGAACCTGAACAGACTACAACTACAGGTCTTTTTGTTACAGTTTATGATTGATCCATTGTATTTTGATTTATCCAGTTCACTGTGCAGATGAGATGTTTAAAATGGATGAAGTTAATGTTCTGAAAGAGGAAAACTTTGAGAATTTATATTGTTCCCAAGCTCCTGGACAATGTTGGATCTGGTGACATCTTTATTCTGGTAGGTATCTTAGTGGCTGACAAGAATAGCAAGATATTTCCTCTTTCTGAAAATAAATAAAATGTTACAAAACTCAAACTGGAGATTTCACGCCACCCCACCAAAGTACTCTGAAAAAAAATAATAATAATAAAATTAACAGAAATCCAGACATTGAAAAAGAACCCCCTTCACTGTCTCCCATAAAACTGACCCTATTTATGAACTGTGCCTGACTTCTCCAAATGGCCAGGTTTTGTTAAAACAGGATAGGGAATTGAGCCTGCATTTCTTATTTCACTTCTTCTAGATAGAAACATATCCCTGAAATTTTAAAACATGTGTCTCTTTCCTCATCAAAACTTACTTCATGTGCAAGAATTCATTATCCTAACACTGCATATGCAAATATGTGAACTGTGACTCATTTTTCCCCTGAAGCAGTTGGGGTCAACACAGTTGAATAGCTGCCTTTAATCAATCCGCTACCAGGTTATGCCTGCTTAAAAACTTGATAGTGGATCTATAACAGAGCAGCTCATTTTTCATTTTCTTGTTTGGCTAAAAGGGAGAATACGTATGATCATTATCTGTGATAGTCTTAAACTGCACTGTAAGCTTTCTATTGTCTATAAATACAAAGGGCATCTCCCTTAGAGATCCCTTACCTGAAAAACAAACATCATATACCCTGAATTATGTTGCATATTTGTTTCATAAATAAATTTATTGGTGTATTTTGACTTTTTTCCTCTTTTTGTTCCTAAGGTGGAATAATACATAGCGAAAGTGCTGAATATCTTATGCTCCTCTTACTTTAGGGGATCCAGTCAAAAAATAAAAAACTCCTATCTTACTGACACATTATGCAACCACATGACTGCATAGAGAAACTGTTTTGAATAATTTATCATTTGCAAACAAAAAAGACAAGTATTGTGCATAACAATGTGTTTCATCAGAGCACTTTTTAAATTGCCTCCTGATTATTTACACAAATTTAAGAGAAACAACTATGTACTGTTTGTAAATTATTAATTTTATTTTAAAAATAAATTATCCAGAATACCCTTACTGTATCACATAACAATTATATAGTTGTCCTCCTTCCGATCATTAACCAAGAATAATGTTTTATGGGAGAGATTAAGGAGAGAAGTCTACATAGAGAAGAACCCAGTGTTGCCTTTGCAACGAGACTGCATATCACCAATATCACTCTATGTTGAAGCTGAGTGTTATATTAAATGAAGTGAAATATATTTTGTCAGCAAAGAAGCTCATGAAATTTCCCATGTTGGCTGGGGTAGATTTGATTGGCACATGAATGGGGAAGTAAATCAAAGAAAATCTCTCAGGCTCAAGGTTGTAACCTATGCCTTTCTTTTTAATCCCACACATACAGACCTCCTCTGACATCTCAGATATCTACACTGTTTCTGCTTAAGATAATGTGAATTATATGTGCACATTTTTGGATGGTCCCAGGACCCTGTACATGTTAGATCTATCTCCAAGAAAAAAGAAAGTTCTGAAATACTCTGTGGACTAAGTGGTGTCTCCAGTGAAACCATGGGGATTCTCAACTTTGGCTCCTGAAAAACTGAGATTTTACTCTGTCTCTTTTAAATGTAGGCTCTGAACTACCTGTGTTGAAAGAATGGGCTTTCATTTTCTTTAAGACTAGCCTTGATGTAAGTACTTGTGAAAGATGTTAAACTTGCACTCCTGGAGACTTGCCCTTTAGCTGCAGAGTAGTTTCATCATGGAAAAGCTTTCCTGTATGAATGTACCAATATGCACCAGCCTCTCAGTTCAGTCCCATTATCTCTTCAGCATTTTTTAAAAATAGGTGAATATCATACCTTTGTACAGGTGATCACTACTTCTAAGACTGTAATATCTTTCTCAGAAAGGAGGGCTTAGGGACTTTATCTAAGTTCAAATCTGTTTGTGTATCTACAATATTTATTCTGTCCCTAACACTACAAAAGCTGCATAGTTTTGCCATGAGTTTTTGTTGTCTCCTGTGATTGTATTTTATCTTTTCCTAGAATTAACCACATTAAAGGCTGCTTAATGTTCCTGAATCCTTGAGGATCTTTAGCTAGGCATTAGTATGAAAAGAAGGGAAAAGAGAAGATTCCTTTTTTCTCTTCATACTTCTGTATGCTTCATGATGGTTATCTTTGGGCGTTAGTGCTCCTTGACTTGTTATATTAACACAGGAATGATCCCTAACAAGCTTACATCAAATGGTGGTAAAAATTCATGTCCCAAACTCACCTCCCTTGCTGCCTCTTCATTGATTGTTCTCCATATAATGACTAAAATTATTAAACTTAAATCACTTTCTCCATATCATAGAGAAATATGACTTACTTGTGACTTAATATGATTGTATGCTTCATAGCTTCATAAGCTCCTCTTAATTTGAGGTAACATGCAAACTCCCTATTCTCAAGTAAACTCATATTAAAAATAAACAAATAAATAAATAAATATGTAACTCCTTAGATGACAACAAGACAATTTTATGGTATAGATACTGTCCAGCAGCAAAGTATTGCTACTCTCCTACTAGCAACACATAAAGAGAAATCACATGGGAGACTCTGTCCTGGTATGTATTTTCCATTCTGAAAATATCCAAATGAGCTATATTTATAGAATTTATTTAATGATATGACAGTTTCTGCTTTGATATGAAGTGATGTACTTCCCCTGTATGAAATATTTCTTTTCTCTCTCAAACACTATTTCGTGCTTGAAGGGATCCTCACAAATTCTTATTCCATTTATGTGCAGATTTCCATTGTCCTTTTTGTCACTGCCCTGACCTCCACTGTAACAGCAGAAACAAATATTGCCAACATGAACCAAAGAATAATAAAACTGCACTGTGTACACAATCACATTTGTTACATGACCAATTCAGGAGACTTGACACGGTCGGCAGCCTTACAATATGAAGTAGAGGTGATTTTTCCAAGGTCTTCTTCGTTTATGTAGCTTACCTAGACACTTCATTCCACCCCAGCTATTTCAAAGCATTTTAAGAACGTTTAGTGGAAAGAAACCATGACTTCAATTTGAAATATGAGAAGTTTAAAACCAATAAATATTGACTTCTTATACAATGCATGCTGACAATGTTCTGTAACTATTTAGAAAGTGAACCTAATAAAATTTTATTATTACCATTCAATAATACATATCTGTATTATGACTCAGCTTATCTAAGATAAGACAAAAAAGAAATATCGTGGTATGTGGTCATTTAGCTCTGAAACTGATCTCTGTCATTGGCCACTGTGGATGCTGTAGGAATAAGCACTAGCGCTATGGATACTGGTAGATGCATTATACAGCTGTGACAAAATTCCAGCTTAAGTATTTCCCATGCCAGATCTTTCATCCATGTCTGTGTGTTGAACAGTCCTTCTATAAGCCACCCTAATTGCCTTTTGATCCATCTGTACTTCAGAGATATGTTACACCTTATGAAAACAAACCCTGAGATCTCATTATCCACAGGAGACATTTACCAAATCTTGTGTTTGCTTTGAAATTTCTAAAAGTTTCATTTAATGTCCTTAGATTCTGCAGCACGTGAAGTGTCCTCCATTCCCTTTCTCTGTATCTCAGATTGTTTCATATAACATCTGTCATATACTTGGTATATATATATACTTGTGTATACTTGATATATACATACATATATATGGGTTTTGAATGTCATTGTCTGAATCTTATGCAGAAGTCTATTGCATATAAGAAAAACCTTAACAGATCCTCAGTAGGGCATTCTTCAGTAAGGTACTTCTCCTCTCAGTGCAATCACAAGAAGGGGTAGGAGCAGAAAAATAACACAATTTCAAATTCATAGAATCATAGAATTACTCAGGTTGGAAAAGACCTCAAAGATCATCAAGTCCAACCACAGCCTAACCATAGTACCCTAACTCTAACGACCCGCTGCTAAATCATATCTCTGAGCACCACATCCAAATGGCTCTTAAACACATCCAGGGACGGTGACTCAACCACCTACCTGGGAAGCCTATTCCAGTGTTTAACTACTCTTTCTGTAAAGAAGTGTTTCCTAACGTCTAACCTAAACTTACCTTGGCGCAACTTGAGACTATTTCCCCTCATCATGTCACCTGTCACCAGTGAAAAGAGACTTGCCCTGCTCTCACTGTAAGCACCTTTCAGATAATGGAAGAGAGCAATAAGGTCTCCCCTCAGCCTCCTTTTCCCCAGACTAAACAGCTCCAGCTTCCTTAATCTCTCCTCATAGGGTTGTTTTTCCAAGCCCTTCACAAAACTTGCCCTTCTCTGGACCTGCTCCAGTGCCTCCGTGTCTTTTTTGTACTGAGGTGCCCAGAACTGAACGCAGTACTTGAGGTGAGGCCTAAATTCAGACAGACATAAGCTATTTTTATTAGTTTCTATTGTACTTTAAGATGCCAAAGGGCCAGAGCTGGTAGAGCCTATGACTCTAGAAATAAAATAAATAATGTTGTACTGTACCACTGCACCTCTACTTTTCTTCAAAGAGAATTTGCAGTTACTAGCCTTTAAAAACAAAATGCCAAATGCCTGCTTCAAAGTCAAGTTTTCTGTAAAAATCCCTTTTTTCAACCCAGTTCTAATGATTTCTGCCTGCTACAAAGGAAAAGCAAGCCAGTGATCGCAGGTAGACTGGGACATCCAAAGTAAAGCTTCCTGTAAGGTTTTCATCTGGTTTTCATCTGGATCCATCTCTAATCCATCTCTACTCTGCTACTGTGAAATACATTTTTGCTGGAATTCCTGGAAGAAGTTGATGTGCTTAAATAATAATAAAAAAAGAAACATCTTCTGATGCCATCATTATTTGCTATTCAGGTCTGTTAGATAAAATGCCTAAACTTTTTTTTTTTTTTTCTTTTTTTTTTTTTAATGATTGAAGACAACATTTTAAAGGGAACATCCAAGCACTCTACTAATGCATTCTTAGGCATCCATTTTATTATAGAATTAGAGCAACCTGAGTGAGATTTTTTTACAGAAGCATCTTAAAATTGCACTGCAGTGAGTCTGTTCTCCCTGCATTTAGTATGAATCACAAATAACAAGTTCAGGTGTAAGTGCTGCTGTATCAAATCCTTGAATCTGACATCTGTTTTTTAATGTTTAATGCATGCTGAATGTAGGAACAGAGATATGGTCAAGAAACACAACGAGCTAGTTTCTATGCATTTGCATAGAAATTCAAAGTGCTATTAAATGTTTTTATCCCAAGAAATATTAGCCTAGAGAGAAAGGACAAAACCCACAAAATAGTTTGAACCTTGTATTCCTGTTGTCAGACATAAAGGACAATTTTGTAAATTATATCAACAGCAAAGACATTTTTTATGTAATCAATTTTAACACAACAGCTTATGAATGACACTGAGAGGCACATTCTGGGGAGATGGGAGATGTAGATTCTTTGCTAAAACTGCTTTATTTTGAGAAAGGCAGTGAAAACTGTCATATCCTCAGCTGGTAAGTAGGTAAGGTGATAACCATATACTCTTCCTCTAGTCTTCTTGCTACATTCCTTGACATGCTCTGTATATAAAATAAGGGTAAGACTTGGCTGTTTTTGTGTTTGTGTTTGCTTCAGCCTGCCTACTTAGCAGTTGCATTTCTTAAATACTGCTTAGTACTTGAATTCTAAGTCTTCATAAAATTATGAGTTTAGCTAGTTTAGCTGGAAGTGTAAATGAAAATGTAGTAGTAACAACACTAGAAGGTGAATTACACCCTTCAGAACTCTACAAGCCTACACTACGTTTGTTTTTCCAGGTTTCTGTTAATATTCACTGCACTAGTTTTAGTAACTTAATCCTGTAAAATAGGTATGCCCAACTTGTGTCCCACAAGCCACAAGTAGCCAAGCTCAGGTTGCACTGCAACCCGTACCACCTTCTGCGGTGTCATCGTGGTGGTGGCTCTGTCCCACCAAGCAGCCTTGCCTTGCTCTGGAGCATGGGGTGAGTGCAGTGCAGCACTGACAAATAATACGACACTATGCTTAATTTGCAAGGAAATTGTCTCAGTTTTCAAAGATCACAATTTGAAAAGACATTATATAGCAGAAACTTGCTGCAAAATTCAATGCATATCAAGGAATGCTTTGTAAAAACACAATAGAGGAACTGAAAAAAAAAAAAAAAAGTCTGTCACTTCAATAAAATATGTTTTTTTAAAAGCTAAAACTCAAACAGTCTCTGTTATTAAGGGTAGTTACATGATAGCAAATCTGACTGCAAAGAAATCAAAACCATTTCCTGATGATGAGTTGGTGAGTTTGTTAAGCAGTATATGGAAAGCATGATAGATATAAAGTGTCCTGATTAAAAAAATGATTTTTCTCTAAAATCAGTTTTTCTCACTAGACTGTAGTCAGGTGAACTGAAGAAATAGGAATTTCTATGAAAGAAAAAGGAAAAAGAGTATAGCTGCTGATTTCTAATTTTATGCTTTAGCAATAGACAAAAATAATGATGCTACAGATACAGTTAAACTTGCCATTTTCATTAGAGGTAGTCATAACAAGTATAATATCGAAGAAATGGCTTTTCTGGTGCCACTGAAAGACACAACTAAATCTCTTGATTTCTATGAAGCAGTAAAAAAACACATTAAAGTGATTTTCTTTAACCTTTGTCAACATAACTTGTAGTGCTACTGATGATGCCCCAGTGATGGCTGGTAAAAAAGGAAGACATAAAATTAATAGAACATGATGCAATCACCACAGTTAACTCACTTCAAGAAAATTTATGTGCAAAAGCTTTAAAAATGGATAATGTAATACAAATCAATATAAAAGCTGTGAATTTCAAAAAGTCCAAGTAACTGAATTATCACCAATTCTAGGAGTTTTGTGTAATTATGGGTACTGACAATGGGGTCATCATTTACTTTTCCAAAGGTAAGTAGCTAAATCAGGGTAAAATGTTGAAAAGACTTTACCAAGTGAAATCAAGTTCTTTATGGAATAAAAAGAAAAATTTGTGCCAGAACATGAAGATGGAAAATGGCTCAAAGATTTAACACTTTTGGTGGATTTTATTGCTCATTTAATGAGTCAAACATATGTCTTCTAGGTGAAAATCACCTTATCTGTGCTATGTTTTCAGACAATAACAGCATTTGAAATGAAACTTAAATCAGGGCTAGCTCAAGTTATGGCAAATAATTTCATACATTTTGATACGCTGGTTAAAGACAGTCCTGTGAACAGTGAAAAATCTGCAGCTGAACTTTCCATTATGGTACAGAAATTTGAGAATAGGTTTCATGATAAAAAAAACAAAACCTTGTTTTGTATATTTGTGACTCCATTTTCAGTTGACACGAAGATATTATTTGCTGATTTGTCACATTAAATCTATAGAGTTGCAATCGGGCATTCAATTCAAAGAAAAATTTGGTCATGTCTCTACCAGACTTTCACATGCCCCTTCTTATCAGAGAAAATATCCTTTGCTTCACAGTCACAGCTTATTCATGCCATCACTTTTTGGCAGTATGTACATTTGTGAACTATTACTGTCAAGGATGAAGCACAGGAAGAGTAATATTTCATCAAAAATCTCTGATGAACACCTTGAGAAGTCACTCGGATGGCACCCACTGCCACTGAACAGCCTGATGTATTAGTTTCATAAAAACTAGGTGAAACATCCCACTACTTTTATGGTTTTGTTGCTCCCTGTTTTGTTGTTGTTTTTTTTTATGTTTTAATCAAAATATACACATGCAAAACAAACAAACAAACAAACAAAAACCAACACAACCCTTTTGTTACTTACATACATGAAGTTTATTACATTTTTTTATATGCAGCCCATGGCAATTCCTTTTTGCTAAAAGGTCAGACAACCATGCTCTAAACAAACTCCATATCCCAGAACATTGCCCTGATATCCAGCTTGTTTTTTAGAGTTCTTTGTCAGGTTGTGAGCTTCTTGACCTCTCAACTCAAACAGCTATTAATTAATCACCGCACTGTTTCAAGCAAGTTTTCCATTCAGATAGCATATCTATCCATATCCATTTGGCTTAATATGTCATAGAAGAATTCATGAAATGGCATCAAATGCTATAATAGATGATTCTGTCTTTGAGCTCTCTTTCCCAACATTATTCTTGTCTTATATTACCATAAACATTTGTGTATATATAAAATCATACATTTCTGTTATCAGTGTTTACAAACTAAGAATAAATGTTTCTAATGCTGTGATAATAAAAAGACTGAAAATTAAAACAGACAAACAAAAAAATCAACAGAATTATGCAGGTGAGGAACTAAATTTTAAAAAACATTATCAGTAATCCAGAAAGCACTAAGTGAAGAAGAATACCTGGTTTTAAGAGCTTAGTCTATTATCAGTCCCTTCCTTTCTCTCTTGCAATAGAATATAAATGCCAAGATAATCAAGGATGTATATAAAAATGTGATATTAACAGAAAAAAAAAAGTTACTTATATGTTAGTTTTCATATGATATTTGGATATGCACAAATGTCTTTGTAGTAGAGTACAACTATTACAAACCACACAATAGATTGTTCTTTTAAGCACAGATTATTCAACAAGCAATCCAAACTAAAAATAAATCCAGTTAAAAAAATTGATGTAGTAAAAATACTTGATCCTTTCTTTTTTTCATTTTAATGAGATTAAGCATTTTGTTATATGTTGAAAAAATATGATGAGCATTTTTCAGAAGAATATTGTCTCCAGCTCCGCAAGATCCAAATAAAAAACCATATGTTTCAGTAGGAACCTGACATATGTATATGTTCAGTATTGGTTCTCAGAGGAATCTAGTGGTAGATTAAAATGCTGATCTATACTAGGGGATCCAGAAGGATATTACCAGAAATGTGTGTGATGGTTTATGACCTATTATTCATACATGGAGCTGTATAAGTTGTGCTGGTAGTATTATAATGCCTTGAAAAGTTCTTCAGAAAATATCAATATACAAGTGGTTTCTTATTTCTATCCCCCCTCCATTTCTGAACAATTATTTAAAAGATTACTTAAGAGTCTTTATCCAAATTACAGAATTAATGAATTTGGAAGAAGCCTGTGGATATCATCAGGATCATCTAGTCCAGTCTGCTTGTTCTGTTGAGGTCACCTGCAGAAGAATGTCCTACACCATATCCAGGTAGCTTTTGAATATTTCCAAGAAGGAAGGCATCACGACTTCTCTGGGCATCCTGTGCCAATGTTCAGTCAGCCTAACAGTCAAAAAATGCTTCCTGATGTTTAATACAAACTTTTTTTTTTTTTTTACCACCAGGTACTTGAGAACATTACCAGGCATGGCTAGCCCTGACCAGAACCACCTGAAGCCTTCCTTTCCTACAGGCACAGGATTACCCAGAGCTGACCTGAGCTATGCTGTAGATGGGCTTGTGCCCGCCCTTATCTTTGGCACTTTCCCTCAAGTTATGGCCTTGTATCAGTGAAATTTTGGCTCTCGCTTCTTTTGCAGCCAGCTGGATGGAACACATGGTTGATCCCCTGACCTGGTTCATTGTTTGCTCTGCCTGAGTCTGTCACTGGACAGCATGTAGCTCTGACTGCTACATTCAGGCATGCTGAGATGGTGTCCCACTAGTGGGGGTGTGACTGGTCCTCAGCTTCCTGCGTACCTGCCTTTGGAGAGCAGCCCTCTCCCATAGTTACTGTAGTTATTGTAGATTAGGATCCACATGGCCGTGGTAGGTTAGAGCCTATGCATTCAAATAGGATTTATGAGCTACATTTTCTACAGAAATCTGGGGCACCAGGTAGTTATTTTCATACTTGTGATCAGTCTTTTAGTTAAAAGGTGCTGATAATGCTTTGCTGTCATCCTGAATGCTTTGATCTAGAAAGCTTGGAGAAAAAAAAAAACAACCCAAAATCCTCCAGAAAAATGTTGTTTTTTTTTTCCTTTTTTTTTAAGAGGCCATTTTCCTTCAATATATAGTAACTGGAGAACAATTTTATGACCAAGATGCAGTATGAACAACTGTGGGCAAAATTTGCAAGAGAAAACAATCGCTTTTCAGGTGAGTCCTATATTCCCTACAGAAACTGAAAATTCTCCTCAGAGATTCTACTGATCAGAAGATTTAGATGAGTTTAATAAAAAAAAAAAAAACAAACAACACATTCAGTAACAAATGACAGTTAATACGTTAGGCAAAAAGTTTTCATACAACAGGATTACCAGACTGATTTGATGGTAAATGGTGTGTATATAGTATTATTTTTTTTGCTTTCATGAATTTAGTTATGCTATCATTCGCATCACAGAATCACAGAATCACAGAATTGTAGGGGTTGGAAGGGGCCTCTAGAGATCACTGAGTCCAACCCCCCTGCCAAAGCAGGTTCCCTACACCATGTTGCACAGGTAGGTGTCCAGGAGGGTCTTGAATATCTCCAGAGAAGGAGACTCCACCACCTCCCTGGGCAGCCTGTTTCAGTGCTCCATCACCCTTACCGTAAAGAAGTTCTTGCGCACATTCGTGCAGAACTTCCTATGCTGAAGTTTCAGCCCATTTCCCCTAGTCCTGTTCCCATGCACTACCGAAAAGAGAGCAGCCTCGCCACTATGGCCCCCACACCTCAGGTATTTATAAACCTGGATCAAATCCCCTCTCAGCCTTCTTTTCTCAAGGCTAAACAGACCCAGATCCATGCTAGAAACTGAGTTAGGGTAATTAGTATCAAGGTGGAAAAGGACTGAGGTGGAAAAAACTGGTAATTGTATTCCAGTGATAACCTTTGGGCCAGGCATTGTACACTCATGTTACTGATCTAAAGCTGCAAGTCTACTTGGAAGTGCAGAGATCATTTGAAGAATTACAGATGGTGGCTGTCAGTTGAAGAAGTGGAAAACAGTACTTGAAAATATAAATAAAAATACTAAACAAAATCAGATATTTCACTGAGAATATAAATTTTATTTCTGAAGGCAAATATGCCTGTCACTTGAATGGTTTCTTCTTTCTCCTTCTTTTAAACTTTGATTTTTCAGCTCAGATTTACTAGACATGTTTAAAATTTATTCCCAAGATGCTATTTTCACAAGTTCTTTTATAGACTAGAACTGCAATTTTAATAGGCTCTAAAAATGAAACCTTTTATTTTTGGTACACAGAACACTGTGTACTAAATGCAATGCAGTACAAGTTCCGCAAAGTACATGAACTTTAATACTTGCACTCTCTATTTAAGAATAGAAACTTACAAGTTCATATTTTTCTAAAAAAACTGTGATGCAAAGAGATTTCCTTAAAAAAACGTTTGATTGTCTTCCCTTCTCCTGCTCCACATCATGAACAACAATAATGTTTATCAGACTACAGAGTTTTGAATTATACTCCTTATGGACAAAGTGCAGGTCTCATCTAGAGTGAAACAGAACTCTACAGGGTGATGTTAGTCCGATGATAATAGCAATAGAAATAATAGAAAACTCTAAATAACAGAGCTATTCTTTTTAGAAAACAATAGAACAAATAACAGAAATATTATTTTTCAGTAGTAGCTACAGAAGTGTTTCTTCTTTTTGCATCATATCATCTGGACAAGATCTCTTCTCAAATTCACTATTTCCAAAGTAAGAGGTCAATTAAAAGTGTCATAACTAAATTATTCTGTATGTTTTATTAATGCATGTAATTCATAACATGATAACTTAATCATAATGTGATTAAATTCATGATACAGACATTTCTTAATTTTTGAGTAGTTTATTTGGGTTCCTGATTAATTATGTCATTAGTATGAAATATTCTGGAGTAGATGCCATCCACAGCTGGAGTTAATAACCCTGAAAGTTATAACCATGGCTGTTCTGCTTCCAGGTTAAGGAATTTGATGTTTCTTTTCACTTTGAATTGAACTAATAATACGTTACATTTACAGTCTGGCAAAGCTATTTTATACATTTTCTCACTTAAATTCCTGTAAGTCAAAGTCTCAGTAAAGATTCTTTTAGTAGGATGACAGACACATACATCATGAATTATTGCATTAATCCTGTTTGGAACTGCCATAGAAAGTCCCTTGTAGCAGCAGAGTGTTGGGTGAAAAGGTATTCAAGCAGATCTGGTGTGCGCTTGGGCTCTCTTTCTCAACACAGGATATCCATCTTTAGATCACGTTTGAACATGCAATTTCTCTCTTCTCTTTCCATTTTTACATCATCCTAGGTAACAGTGACACCAGACATATACTTCCAAGTCTTATGTCTTATACTTTTCTTGAAGTGGCTCACACAAAATGTTTTTTGAGGAATTACAATAGAATTGGTTTAGCATATTCACCAAACTGTTTTGGATTTTATAATATTTATGTTTTTTTGTTTGTTTGTTTTGTTGTTTTTTTTGTTTTTTGTTTTTTGTTTTTTTAAATTTATCATTCACAATTTTCTGTGTTATTAGGTGTAGGAGGTATTATCAAATAACTGGAATTAACCTCTGATGTGTCATCATTTACCATGTAGCACACAGATTTTCCCCTATTAAATCTAAATACTGTAGATTCACACAAGTATTTTAGCTCTCTAGCTTGATTCTAATTCAAATAATTGTAGCAGTGAGTGCCCAATGCTTTTATCTGAAATTTAAATTATAGATAGCCGTACATCTAGTAGAATGCTTTTAACCTCACAAAGAAGATTAACAAGTATTCAAGAGAGACATTAGATTGCTTCTACACTCTGGAGAATGTAGTTCAGGTAATAAACAGCTTAGATGACATCATAGAAACTGCAGAAATGCAAAGCAGCCCAGCCCTATTGATCTTACCGCAGCATTAGCTAGTCATTTCCAAATGCAAAGTGTGTTTAAGTTAATGCAGCTGTAGTGTTAGTTAAATTTCTGCTTGCTTCATACAAAATGCTTGTACTGTACAAATGCTACTGTTGCAGAGGCGATTCCTTAGTTATACACAGTTTGATTATTATTAATGTTTCTGTATGGCTGAGAATCTCAGAAAAACAGCAAATGCATCACAGTAGTCATTAGTGAACAAGAGTTTTCGACTACTAAGTCACACCCACTTGTCAAGCAGTTGATATAGATGAAGCAAAGCAGAGTTTGTATTCAGCATGGAGTTTTCTGAGAGAAGGGAAAATTACACTTCCTGAAGATTTAAAGTGCAGACACATCACCTGAGAGTCAATTCTACTACACTGGTTTAGTTGAGCATTAGCAAACCAGTTTCCGGAGCCATAATATGATTTGGAAATTGAAAGGGGTTACTATGACTACAAATGTTTAATCCAGGGAGATAGTAACCTCTTCAGCTATTTTGAACTATGCTTTGTATAGATATTGCATTAGCAATCCTGTATCAGGTACATTGATACCTACCACTGGAAAGACCTCTGAAGGAAAAAAATAAAACAACTCAAAATTTGGGCAGTGTACAGTCAAATAGTTGCAATAGTAGAGTAATTTATTTGGAAGAATGCCTGAAGTCTCGTAAGCAATTTCACATAAAGACAAGTTGCAGTTTTGCATGATATTTTGTGTAAAGCCAAACTGCTGTCTTGTAGAAATTTAGGAGATAATAGTGATCTAATTTCAGTTTTGTTACAGTTGGATACCCTCAAAATCTTGTTCTGAGCAAAAAGGAACACACTAGAGATGCAGCTAAGAATTTATTTTTAGTTAAAATAATTTTTTCCTGGTCAAATAGTTTAAATTACAGCAAAGAATATAATTAAGAATATAAAATGTATTTACAGCTGTCACCAAAATGAACAGACTTTCTTCTGATGAGATCTGGCTTAGTTTATGATTTTTTATTTTTTTTTAATATATATTAATATTGTTAATATTGTTAAGAAAATGGACTTCTTTCTGCAGTGTAACATTGAAAATATTGAAACACATAAAGCAAGAAAAAAATACTTCAGTTTTTCTGGACTGATAATGAAATTGCACAAATTGGTTGTTGTGTTCACAGAAAGAATTGGAAAAGTGGGAAAAGTGAAGGTACTTAAACCAGTTCAACTCCCATATTCATAATCTATTTTATATTTATTTATCTAGAGCACATTTCTAAAGAGTTGAGTTCTTATTCCCCAAGATTTTAGTGTGCTGAAAATAAATTTATGAAAGCTTCATTCAAAACTGACCACTCTCAGATGTGGAATCAAAAACATTACTTACCAATCTGCAGTGTCTGTTTGATACTAGCATATGGTTTTGTTATCTCTTTGAATTAAACAGCTTTAATTTCCATATATCTCCATGTTGCTCTTTTCCCCACACTTACTCAGTTTACACTTTAATGCTTCTTTGTTTCTCAAATCTTGTTTGAGACCACTGAAAATGGGAAGTGAGTTATAAAATAAATATGTTTGAGATGAATAGCTACAGCTTTCATAAATCTGTTTTTTAATTACAAATGAGCTCAACATAGTAATGCTTTTTACTTTAATTATGATTTTGATGACCTTCTTGGAGCTGAAAGCCATTTCTCTTTATTTAATGACATTCATGTATGTGTTTGGGGAGTTCTGTTGCTAAGTGATTTCTAGGAAAGCTGGTGAAGCAAACTAATGAAGTGTCAGATAATATTTTGTAGTGATTTCATGAAATGGTATTATTGGATCAAGAAGAGACCGTTCTTCCATTTACAAAATTTTCAGAGTTTAAAGGCTTGAGAGAGCATACCAGACCCACATTCACATAGTAAACCCCCAAATACAAAAATAATCTCCATCTCCTTGTTTTACCATATCTAACTTGTGCATTTTGCTATATAATAAAATATGACTGGCTACTGAATGCAATGTAGATTTGCACCATTAATTTCCAAGAATACAGAGTATGTTTATACCCTAGTATTGCTTGTAGAGTTTCACCTCTTCCTTAAACTTTTGCTGTCTTCATGAGGTAGTTGAAGACGCAGGTAAATAATAGTGCTTATAATAAAGAAATAGAAGTCAGTTTCTTGATATACAATTCTGAGTAGCTGTGTTTTCTCTTTTTCAGCATGTGAAACTTCATAGTCTGAGTAGGTAGAAATAAAGACAACTAAAATTTTGTTAACAGTTAACATTGTTTTTTATGCTTGGATGGAAGAAAGATAGGAGCAAGAACAAAATATGAAATATTCAGTTTGTGCTTGCTGGCTCTCTGCAAGCCCTAAAGTAGAAGAAGCAAAAGACATTTGATGCTGACCTTTCAATATTTTAACATGAAGCTGAGATAAATACCAGAATCCACATTAAAAGATGACTTGTTTTCTTGGAGCTTAGACCCAAGCTAACTTAGTTTGTAGTGTTTCAATAGATCGTTGAAATAAGACTGGTATCATGCTACCAGTCTCCATCATAGTAGGTGAATCCTGTATGTAAAGAGAAACAAAAAGGTAGCAAGCTGAAAACTGTAGTGCAAATAAACGGAAAGACTTCAACAAAGAGCAAAGGGAAGGTGTATAGGTAGGTGAAAATACAATTTTTTTCCCAGGAGAAAAGGGGCAGCTTCTGGACAAAGAGAGAGATATGGAGACAGTATGCAAATGGTCCCACAACATTAAGAATTCCCAAACCAAGTTGAAGAGTGAGAGAATCCACCCTGTAAAAACATGTAGTGCAGATTTTATTATTACCCCTTTTAGTGTTTTTTAGCTAGTAGTGGAAATAGCTGGGTGGTAGTTGGTGTTCCAGTGCAAGAAGTTTGGAAAACAAGGGTCATCTGGTGTCTTCAGTCATGCTTGATTTTAGGAAAATCACAATTCCATGGCTTATTAGAAGGGTTCAATTTTAGAAAGATTTTACTGAAATCCATGACTTAGCAATATTCATTTTCCACCGAAAGGCACAAAATCCTTACTTTTCTAAAACCAAGTTTGTATTTTATCCTCAGTAGTAAAGTCTTCTTTGTATAAATCAAGTGTGGACCAAGGAGAAAGGGTGCAAGATTTCTTTTCAACAGCTGTTTTGCCAGTTAGTATGAGACGTCAGTGTGACTTTCATATCTTACCCAGACAGTTTTCATCTGTCTGCTGATACTTCTGTCAGTACTGGCTGTCAATATGAGCTGTGACTTTTGGATTTGTGATTCCTGCTCATCTCTTGGGAAATGAGAAGAACCAAAGTAATTACTTACTATTTGTAGCAATAGTTAGATGGCTTTTATAACTGCACTTTGAATGGAGCAGACCGGCACAACTTTGCCAGTTAATCTCTCATATTTTGCTTTCACTGAAGGTTTAGCAACAGTCACATTGCCCCACATAACTTCATAGGTGACATGTGAGTACAGAATTGAAGCATTAAGCATGATGTACTGGAATAAAAATTGTCAAAGCACCAAAGATGTCTCAGTTTTGATTTGTTATATTATGATATATTCTTTAATAAAAAGAAAGCAACAGCAAAAACAAGGAAGGTAGACATTCTTAGTCTGATGTAATGGATTTATCATTTCCCTACAGTCAGAGTGCCTAACATTTATTGAGCATATGAACACTTATTAAAGCCAGACATTTGAAGATAGAAAATAATGTAACAAATTGCCATTAACCCATTTTGTTGAAGGTGGAATAGCTATTTTACCCACTAAAGGTGACTAATACTTCATTACATTTTTCCTTCACCTTTATACATTCTTTCCTAAATGACAGACCAATAGCAAATACTTGTTTTGCAATGCATTTATGGTAATCAGGACAGTACAAGTCTCTGTATTACTCTATTAGCAATGGAATTTGTGTATATATGATCTTTATAGAGGATTACAACAGCACAATATGAGAAACCTTGTAGGTAAGCATTTGCAATTGTGTTATAGTGGGGTTTTTTTTGTTTGTTTTTTGTTTTGTCTGCTTCAGATATCTTATAATCTTGAATCAGATCATTCAGTCCCTCTCCTTTTCCATACAACCATTCCCACAATTCAAAGAAAGCTTGAAGTCTTGTAGTATAAACTCAGATATTTTGTCTCTGTTTAATTTTCCTGTCTGTCTATCCTTAGTGAACCTGATATTTCAAGCAAATTTTGTTTTTAGCCATTACTTAGGAAATGACCTCCATGAATGATGTATAAGCCTTTTTAGCAATCACTTCTATTAAGTGAAAATGCAGACCACCTTTTGTTGAACTCCTGAATCTTCTGACACTTTGATATAGGGGTTAGATGACAAAGTGGATTGCCTTGTCCACCAAGATGTGGTTGAAGAAAATTTCACTGACAAGTGAGGTAAGAATTATACTTAAACATCCAGGAAAAGACACAAGGAAATTACCAAATGTTTAAAAGCCCAGTAATATCTCAGGAAGCAGTTTAGAATTGTGTAACAGCGGTGACTACTATTAGAAAGAATCACGACTTTGCCTAAAAATACATACTTAAATTTATTTGATTCAAGCTCTTTTTCCTAGCCTAAACAGAGACAAATATAACCATATGGCTTTCAAGGATGGCAAGTCTAATTCAATGGTGGGAAATGTTCGTTGAAAAAGGTGTTTGACTCCAGCCTTCCAAAGCTAGTCATTATCACAAGTTTTATACTTGAGCTAAGAGGAAAGGAAGTACGAAGTAGGGTGTACATTTTTGCTTGTCAGAATTATTTCTTTAAAGACTAAATACTATTTGACTTGAATTATGTAGTTTCACAGTGGCTGTATGGATATTTCAATTTACATTTTATTTTAACTGATTTTTCAATAGTTCTATTGACCAAGTGAAATGTTACTTTGGTGAGAGAGAAAAATTGTATGTCTTCTTATAATTGCAATTAAATTTTACAGTGTGCTAAGACTTTTCACTCTAAGGCTTTTAATTATTATTGCTGTTTCTGAATTTTTAGGTATTTGCAGAAGTGAGAGCTTTAGTATGTGCTACTATAGCTGACATTTTTCTTCCGTTTCCTCCCTCCCTATACATTTAGGAATGCATAGCATTATAAATGGGCTGCACAGACTAAGGGCTTTTTTAGTCCACAGCTTAAGAAAACAAGAGTTTAGTCCCTGACTCCTCGAATCTCTCATCTTTGCTAAAAGTAAAAAAAAACAAAGTCTAGGTGGATCTTCAAAGCTCAACAAGAGCTTTCACCTAACCTCTTGTGAAAGGAGCAAAGACATCAAAGCAGTAGTTCAGATTCACCTGACCTTTCTCTCTGCTTGGACCCTGCAATATGCTTTCCTCTTGCGGGTGCCCCATCCTTGGAGGACCTCGAGGCCAGACTGGATGGGGTCCTGGGCAGCCTGATCTGATGGGTGGAAATCCTGCCCACAGCAGGGGGTCAGAATTATGGTTTCAGCGTCCCTTACAACCCAAACCATTCTGTGATTCCATGATTCTATGGCCCTCTGATACTATGATGCTTACATTCCTTCAAAGGCGAAGAGAACTGTTATTCACTGCCCTTAGAGTGCAGTTTCCCTGGATTTGCTTATCTCACATATTTGAGACCATAGATATTGACCCTTTTTCCAACGGATGCAAGCAGACATAGAAAGTCTAGGTGTCTCGCTGTATAAGAGCTAGTTTCTTATATGCTGCCTACTTCTTGAGCATGCTTTGCTGTTTGCAGCTTTTGTGACATCACAGATTTGAGATCTAATTGGTTTTTGCTCAGCTTTCCCCTGGAACCTCTTTTCTATAGTATGTTATAAAGAAGCATGCATGGTGCCTGAAATGCCACAGAACTGGATTTAAAGAGTTTTATTTAGTACTGAGAAAAAAAAGGTTTTGAAAGAATTAGCAGCTGAAAAGCAGCCTACTCTTTTCAATGTTATTTCCCATACTCGTATTGAAACACTTGGCACTTTTCAGTTTCTTGCAGAAGGGGTTGGATAAGCTCAGTGATGTGGTGTACTGTCATGAAATATTAGAACAGTAGTATTTGAACTGGAGACAGATTTGCATTTCATGATATACCTGTTTGATTTCCTTTGTTATTTTATTCATGACTTTATTCAATCACTTTGATGTATTAATTTCATGTGAAATGTATATTTTCATTTAAGCAAATTAGAATACATTTAAAAACTTTTTTTTTTTATTATTATTATTTTATTTTTTAAATCTTCACTCTGACTGATAGATAATGATAATCTTGGCATGTTTGAAACAGAAATTCATAAAGCCCCAGAAACAAAGCTTTTTTAAAAATTATTATTATTTTTATTTTTTCCCAGGGTGGTAATAATAATGACAGTCTTGAGGAATACATAAAAATGTTTCTGTAATAGAGGACCTATCTAGGGATGACTGGATGTTAAAAGAACTCTTGTTCTGGACTGCAGCCCCATAGGGCTAAACTACATCTAATGACAGTTAAAGAAATGCCATAGAGCAGGAAAAAAAGGAAATTATAAAGAATGCTTTTTATTACTTACAACACATTTTCTTTTCCCCATAGGCAAACAAACCATTATCTTTGGTGACAGTAAAGTCTGACATTATATGAAACTTTCTGATTATATTCTTACCTCAAGAATAAAATTTCTTTTAGGAGGTGGGTGAACGAAGCAGGAAATTGATAAAACAAGCATTCAAGTTTTAATGAAGTTTAGCTGAGAACACTCAGATTAATTGTTTATTTTTCATTAAATATCAGAAAGCTTATGTCAAAACTCTTGGTTCAGTAAAATTTAGTTTACCATGAGGAGAAAACTCTGTGGTGCACCATATTGCCATAGCTAATGTTTTTAATACAATAAAGCCACATTTATAGCAGAGAGCAGTAATTTTTATCTACTGAGGAAGTTTTAAATGGGCATCAATGTTGGGTAGTCTCTACATTTTCTTTCTCAGAGTCAGGAAGCACTTTGCATTCAAACAGCCCCAAATAAATCCAGTTACATTTTTCCAAGCTGTACACTTTGCTGTGGTTCAGAAGATGGCATTAATATGATAATTCTGCCAATTTAGCCTAATTTTCACTTTCTGTAATTCTGGACTATTTACTTTGGCTTCTTATGTGCAGCACCAAAATGCTTTCAGCTAATTTGTCTTTTAACTCACCTCTTTACTTGGAGGGCATTTGCTTTAATGAGATTTTTGATTGATTATGATGTTGCTACTTGACAAAGAAAGTGCTAGTGCAGTGCTGTTATGCAGTGGAAGACTGGTGCAATTGCAGACTACATATCTTGATGATGGTCAACTCTTGCTGCTGAGAACACCTGTGAGTAAATCCATGTTGATTACTGCTCATTTTTTAGTATTTGTTTTATATTAAGGTAGTTTACCTGATCCACTCAGTTGGGATAGTAGCCCCTGAAGTTTGTTGGATTATTGCTCTGTGATCCAGATCCAAAGACTAAGAGGCTAAATCTCACATTTTTCTGCTTATTTTCAAATCTTTACCTTCACGAGTGGGCTAGATTTCTTCACATTTAATTTTAATGTAATTCAGGCTGTATTATTTAGGGATGTCTCATGAGATGAGATAATGGAAGATTCCTTCTAAGGAGGAGAGTCATGGTG
Source organism: Excalfactoria chinensis (assembly GCF_039878825.1). NCBI lineage: Eukaryota > Metazoa > Chordata > Aves > Galliformes > Phasianidae > Excalfactoria > Excalfactoria chinensis. Next base: position 50,908,083 of record NC_092826.1, read on the forward strand.
TTTTGCAATTGTTACTAAATAATTTGACTGAATTAAAAAGTCTAATTCCAACAGAGAAGGGGATTGGCTCTTAGCTAACTATAACCATTCAAGTTATAAAAATAAATCCCAGTGAACCAAAGAGTTGAATGAGTAAGGGAAGAGGAAAAAGGAAAAGACTGTTCTGCTACTAGGAGATGATTATATACAAATGTCTAAGGTACTTCATCCTGATATCTGAATGCATTTCTGGTTGTTTTTGTTGTTTTTGTTGTTTTCTGTTTTAATCTGCTTTCTTCTCTTTCTGATAAAAAATAGGAAGGAAAACAAATAAAGGGAATAGGAATGATCCAAGTTTCGAATTAGCTTCCATATGAAGGAGCAATTAGATTTTTACTCTCCTCATTACAATCTCATTAGTTTTAAAAATTATACACTTACATGGGAATCAGTTACTTATCCTCTCTAGTTTGTGTTTCTGCAATGGTACAATTTCTTTTTATACAACTTAGTAAATTGGATGAGCAAGAGCCCCTAACATATGGGCAAGAGACTTGATTAGAGGGGCAAACTATTAGGATAGCTCATACATCCAAAATAACAATGGTAAAGTTCAGCATTTTCTATCCTACAGATTGTAAAAATATATGACTGGAATTAAAAGTTTAAGATTGGGAAGTAAGTTTGATTCACAAGAACATCTTACTGGAGATAGCACTTGCTCCTTCAGTGTCCCAAAACTACATATTTGCATTTTTTCTTAAAGGAAGTAACAAGTTTGGGCATCATCAAGTTTGCAACTGATACACCCAGGTCTCTTCCTTCCAAACTTTTCAATTGAAAGTCTATGGGGTATGACTGCTTTGCCACGCTGCATACACCAAGTAGCATACCACTGTCTTTTTTTCCCCATATCTTTCTGAGATGCTGAGACAGTGACTGAACTGCATTCCATGTGAAATTTCCCAAAAATTGAGACCCACTTCTATTCACTATGCAGATTCCAAAGTGGGGAATTAAATAATATTTAGCCATGAAATACGTTTCATATTAACAGACTTGTTGATCACTCCTTAGGAATCCTTCCTAGCCTTTGGCTAGATCACTCACCTTTACCACTAGGAATAGCCTCCTACATTTATATTTTTTTACTTCTCCATTATTCAGCAGAATGTGTTTGGAAGACTATAGTGCTAATACATATCTTATAAAAAGCATGCAATTTTAGACAGTCCCCACAGTACTTACCCTTTCTACACAGTTGGGGTTATACATTTTTGATGTATTAATGAATATGGTGGTCCAGCTATCAGGTAGCAACTCACAGTCTGAGACAGGAAAGCAGCTGCAAGATACACAGACAACCCACCTACAGACCCAAGAAGCATGACTGAAAGTCAAACAACTGAGAAATAATTGAGTAGTTTAGTGCTATAAAGGTCTCAATATTTAATGACCTGAAAGGTTCTTCTTAAAATCTATTATAATTTTAAAGGTACTGTTGGAGTCCAAGAAAGTACAGATATATGTTGCTAAACAGCACACACACACACAAAAGAGCATGCATATAAATTGTAGGGTAAAAACCAGAGGAAAAGGGTATGTTGAATTAATGGAGCTTTTCCATAGAAATAATATCTAAAATTCTCAGCTTTTTAAAAAGTTACTGAAATTAAGCATAGGTGGACTGTCAACTTTCAGAACAATGTATTTGTTAAATTTTTTCTTTTCTCAGGTTAGGCTGGAAAAGACCTCCAAGATCGTAGAGTCTAACCATGAACCTGTACTGTGCCTTCACATCTCTTAACTATCACTTCCCACAGCAAGCTACTCTAGTGTTTGATCACCTGCTCTATGAAAAAAATTCTTCCTGATGTCCAATTGAAACTTCCTCTGATGCAGCTTGGCACTTTTTCCTCAAATCCTTTTACTTGACACCTCAGAAAAAACATACAGACACCCTCCTCAGTACAACCTCCATTCAGGTACTTGTAGATAGCAGTGTGGTCTCCCATCAACCTCCTCCAGAGAAAACAAACCCAATTCCTTCTGTCACTCCTCATATGTCTTGTTTTCTAGTCTATTTACCAGCTTTGTTGATCTTTCCTGAGCACACTCAAGCAACTCAATATCCTTCTTGCAGCAAGGGTTCAAAAACTGAACACCATATCCAAGGTGTGATTTCACCATTACTGCTTACAAGGGGAAATCACTTCCCTCATCCTGATGACCATACTATTTTGATGCTGGCCATGACACTGTTGGCCTTTTTGGACACCTTGGCATGCTGCTGGCTTGTGTTCAGCTGGCTTTTAACCAGCATCCTCAGGTCCCTTTATGGTGGGGAACTTTTCAGACACATTTCCCCAAGCCTGTACCTCTGTGTGATGTTTTTATGACCCAAATGCATGATTCAACACTTAGCCTTGTTGAATATCATCTGAATGGACTTGAAGGAGCAGTCCTTGAGAGCAGCTTGGCAGAGAAGGACCTGGGGGTCCTGTTGGATGAAAAACTTAACATGAGCCAGCAGTGTGCTCTTGTAGTTCAGAAAGCAAATGGTATCCTGGGCTCCATCAGAAGAGGGGTGGCCAGCATGCACAGAGAGGTGATTCTCCCTCTCTACTCCGCTCTTGTGAGGCCCCATCTGGAGTACTGTGTCTAGGTGTGGAGCCCCCAGTACAAGAAAAGCAGAGAGCTGTTGGAGAGGGTCCATCGGAGAGCCACAAGGATGATCAGGGAGTTGGAGCAGCTCCCCTACAAAGAGAGGTTGAGGGAGCTGGGCTTGTTCAGCCTGGAGAAAAGAAGGCTGCGGGGTGACCTGATTGCAGCCTTTCAGTACCTGTAGGGAACCTATAAACAGGAGGGAAGACAACTCTTTGAAAGGGTAGATAACATCAGGACAAGGGGAAATGGTTTTAAGTTGAGGAAGAGAAGGTTTAGTCTGGATGTCAGGGGGAAGTTCTTTACTATGGGAGAGGTAAGGAGCTGGAACAGGCTGCCCAAAGAGGTTGTGGATGCCATCCCTGGAAGTGTTCAAGTCCAGGTCAGATGGGGCCCTGGGCAACCTGGTTTAGTCTTAAATGGGGAGGTTGGTGGCCTCGCCTGTGGCAGGGGGTTGGAGATTCAAGAGACTTCAGGTCCCTTCCAACCTGTATTGGAACAACCAAATTCTGTGATTCTGTGATCCAGCCTATCCAGATCCTTCCTGAAAGCCTTCCTAAACTCAAGCAGAGGGATAGATAATACCTGGCTCGGGATTATCTGCAAATTTACTGCGACTGCATCCAATCCCCTGGTCCAAATCATTGATAAAGGAATTAAACAAAATTGGCCATAGTATTGAGCCCTGGGAATTACTCCTGCTGGCCTGCTGCCAACTGGATTGAATTCCATCTGCTGTGAGTCTTTGAGCTTGGCCATCCAGATGGTTCTTCACCTACTGAACTGCGTGCCTCTTCAAGCCATAAACACTCAGTTCTTCCAGGAAAATACCATAAGAAATAGTGCTAAGCCATTGATGATTGTCAACTGAATAATACTCATAATGAATATGATGGTATTTTCAAGCTTTCAAAAATAAATAAATATAATAATAATAATAATAAAAAAGTCAGACTTCACACTAACTTACTCCATTACAAAAAAGATCAGAAAAACTTTGATTTTTTCATGAAAATATTTAGCTTTAGAATACCCCAGATTTAAGTCTACTATGATCTTCATTACTTTTTAAAGAGAAATTCTAAGTGTTATTTGTCTTTGAAACAAATCAAGGAGACCACATACACTGCTGCAAACTATCTCAAAATGCAGCTTCATAAGTCCTTATTTCAGTTGAGAGGGGATAAAGAGAATAATTTATTTTTGTAATGGCTCTATTAGGGCAGACCATGCCTCTGCCTAGAAATGCCCTGTTAGCAAAGCTGTCATCCAACAATGATCTCTGGGATGGTGAATGAATATAACACAGACTGTTACTGCATTCATTTTGGAATAGTCAATAACTTCCCCTATGCCCCCACTATTTCAGAAAGCATCATAATTTCTTACGGTTTATTTTTTTGCTTAGTAATAATGCCCTCTCATGGACCACAGTTTGAGCCAAAGTGAAAACTTACTTAAGTGTGGAATTATACACTATAGAAAATTTACAAGATCCATTGTAATTTCTCCTGCAAGCAGTCCACAGTCATTTTTCAAATGGCTGTGAGAAGCTGATACACTGGATTTCTTCTCCCACTACCCCGGTCATATCCTGGAGTGATTTATGACTATTCAAGACACTAATGGGGTAAGAGCAAGGGGATCCAGTTTCAGAAGTAAACCTTCCTGGGAACAGGAAGTGCTAAGAATAATGGACTGAACAGCTACTATGTAAAGGTGGCAAGGCTTTAGTAAGGCTTTTGGTAATGTCTCCCATAGCATCTTCATTGAAAAACTGTTGATGAATGGGTTACATAAGATGACAGTGAGGAGAATGGAAAGGAGCCAAATGGTTGGGCCCTGAGGGTAGCTATCTGGACACAAAGTCCAGTGGGGTCCAGTAGCTAGCAGTGTACTTCAGGCATCAGTACTGGGTCTAGCTGAATAATATTGTCATTAATGACCTTGCTTAGGGAGCAGAGTGTATCATCAGCAAATTTTTAGATGACAAAAAACTGAGGGAAGAGGTTGTTGTGCAGGAGAATTCTGTTGTCATCCCAGGGGACCTTGAGAGGCTGGAAAAGTGTGCTGCAAGGTTCTGTGCATGGGGAGGGCCTACCTCAAACACTAGTAGGTGCTGAGAACTGTCAAGCTGGAAAGCAGCTTGGTGAACGAGAGCCCACAGGTGGTTGATTGTCCTGAGCTGCATTAGGAGTATTGCCTGTAGGGTAATCCTTCCCTCCTCAGGACTAGTGAGACAACAAGTGGACATAATGGAGAGAGTACAACAAAGTGCCACAAAGATTGTTAAAGGAATGGAGTTGTGAGAAAAAGACTGAGAGAGCTAGGATTCTTCAGACTAGAGAAGAGAAGGCTCACTGGGGGTTCAATGAAGAAAGTTCTTATTCTCAAACTTACGTTCTGGCTGTCAAGGCTGTTCAATTAAAAGGCATACCTGAGTTGAAACAGCTTTTGAGAGAAATCTAATAATCCAGTGGGAGGAATTTAAACTGGTGGTTCAAAAAGGCTTTAGAACAAAATAATCTGTAACACAATGGTAAGCACAGCAATAACAACAGAACAACAAAATCCCAGACTGCACCGAGGATTTGCTCAAACATAACAGCAGTGGATCCTGACTCCACCCCTTCTGGTCACTCAGGTACATTGGATGCAATTGAGCTCCAGGGTTGCCTTGCAGTTCCACCAGGTGCTCAATCACTGGTTCAAGCCCTGGCTTAGAATCTCCACTAGACCAGTATTACTAATCATGGTCTCTGTTGAAATGATAAGGACCCATTATTCCTTGTGTACTCATCTTATTAAGTCTAGAAAATTAATATTTACCACATCCAATATAATCTGCTGTTGAAAACAACAAAATAAGAAAATTCAGTTTAAATACCTGTTCTTACAGAAATAAATCATGACAGATGTAAAGGGTTAAATCAGCCTTTGTTTTAGAATTCTGTAAATTCCAGAGATAACATCTATAAAAGCCAACAACTTTTGAATAGTATAGAAGATAATCTTTACATTTCTCTAAGTATTCTCTTTCTTTGGATTTCTCAGTGCTGTAGATATTATTACCTATTGCAGCTAACTCACAGGCAGGAGTAAAATTCTCTTCCTTCCTATTTGTGCTTAGCTGTACATTTTCCTGGCTGAACACTCCATCTACTTATTCTTGATATTAACATGAACACACTCTGTACAGAATACAGAAAAGGAATAAATGCATGAAGGTAATTACTGACTCTTGATTAAGTGCTGACAAGAGTAGTCCTAGTTTGTACTTGCATTTGTCACTTTCAGGTGACATTGGGCACAAGAACTTCAAGTCTTTCTTTTAGTTATGAAAGGCAACATTTTTTTTTTTGTTGTTGATCTGGCCTGAAGACAGTGTCAATTTTCATCAGTTAGTGCTGTGGCAGGCTGTGAGTAAGTGGGCATAAGATATTCTGTCACCAGACAAAGTGACATTAATATTGTGCCTCACCATGAGCTATCATGGCCACAAGCCATTAGTTCCAATTAAAATAATGATTTTCTCTTTCAGAATGCAGTGCCAGACTTTGTAACAGGTCAGTGATTAACGCATGTTCTTTTGTGCATTTAATGGTGAAACATAAACAGGGTAGGTTAATCATCCATCTTTAAAACTGACATTTTTAAGTAGGACAAGCACACAATGGATGTGAACACTCACCTGGCTACAATAGCTGTTTGCTAAAAACCAAGTGTCTTTAGATTATCATTTATCCTGAATTCAATACAGGTCTTAAAGAGAGAAATGTTGGGACATGCCATTTCTAGTGTTGATTACATATTTTTGAAGAACACTAAATACTCTTTCATTTTTCTTCATATTCTTCTGATTAGAAGTTCTCCAGCTCTTTTGTTGTTGTTGTTGTTTTGCTGTGTTTTATGTATGTGGGTTTCTTTTTTGTATCTGTGTGCTGACTGTGCTGTGGTGTTAACTTGTTTTTCAGATGTACACAAGATAATAACTTACAGAGATCTAGCCAAAGAGAGCTGAACAGATTAACTAATGTTTACTGTCAGCTAAAAGTGTGTAGCTATGACTATTATTAATTTGAGAATCAAGCAAACAGAATATTTTTAAAAAGCAGCAGAAACCCACAGATGATTCATCATAACTTGAAGTCATATAGCTCACAATGACAGTTTCAAATAACGTTTTCTATCTATACCTCTGAAAATCATATCAAACAATTATAATGACTACTTTTTAAAGATATTATATTCTTCAACAATTTCAGGCACATATCTACAATATTAATTCTATTTATACCTACAGAAGGACTTTTATTATTTGTCAAAGGACACAGTGTCTAGTGGCCCAGAAGGCTGATCTAGCATTTACCTAATATAATCATAGAATTATAGAATCACCAAGGTTGGATAAGACCTCCAAGGTCATCTAGTCCAATCATCCACCTACTGCCAGTATTGCTCCACTAAACCACATCTGTTAGTACGTCATCTAAGTGTTTATTTAATACCTCTAGGGATGGTGACTCAACCACCTCCCTGGGCAGCTCATTCCGGAGTCTGATCACTCTTTTGGAGAAGAAATTTTTCTTAATATCCAACTCGAACCTTCACTGGCGCAACTTGAGACCATTCCTTCTAGTCCTGTCATAATTTATGAGGGAGGAGAGGCTGACACTCATCTCACCACAGCCCCCTCTCAGGTAGTTATAGAAAGCGATACTGTCTGCCCCAAGCCTCCTTTCTCCAGATTAAATCCCACTTCCCTCAGCTGGTCTTCACAAGACTTGTACTCCAGAGCCCTCACCAGCTTAGCCAAACTTCTCTGGGCAGTCTCCAGGGCCTCAATTTCTTTACTGTAGAGAAGACCCAAACTGAACACAGTACTTGAAGGGTGGCCTCACTAGATCAGAGTACATAGGAATGATGACCTCTCAGTTCCTGATGGCAACAGTATTTCTTCTAAATAAATACTAAATACTAAAGCCAGGAAAGATGCCATTGACCTTCTTGACTACTTGGGTACACTGCTGGCTCACGTTTAGCCAAGTGTCAGCCAACACCCCCAAGACCAGTCAACAAAACTTAGAAGCCAACAATTCAGCAGCCTTCATATTCAGGGTTCAACATCCCACTGCATTCCTACTGGGAAATGAAACCCAGTGTCAATGGATTTAAAAGATGTTGTTCCACTCTAAATATTACTGCATTCCTCACTGTTTCAAGATCAAACTTCTAAATCAGCAATGTAGTTTTTCTAAATAGCTGGAACAAAAGTATACCCAAATTCACTGACATGTAAAAGAGCTGACAACAGTCACAAAACAATCTGTAGATAAAACATTAAGAAATGATTATCAGGCATCACCCTTATTCAAACAGCAGAATTAGTTTTACCTCATTTGGCAAGTGATATTTTTATGTACTTCATTTTTCATTCCAGAACCAGGCATTCCTCCCTTGTTTCCCTTCCAATGTGTTTATTTTTAGGAATTATAAGAAAAGGTGGAAGATATGGATTAATAGTGCCAGAGATCAAGTCCTTTCCCTGCTAGATGAAATTAAAAGTTTCTGATGATTTCAGAAAAAGATTGTCAGAGAAGATTGTCTTTGTTTGTTCTGGAAGGATGAAACCTTGATCACAATTCAGTCATAAAGGTCAGTTCTTGGATAAGGAATTCTTCTCTCTAAAGAAGCCAAGAAAGGAATCAAACAGCCAGCAATTTTCTCCATCTACTAATTCTCTTGGAAGACTAAAAAAAGGAGAAGGAGTCACAGCTTTATCATAATCTTCAAAACACACTACTGGTGAGGGACCAATTGCTGAAAACTATTCTAATGTAGATTCTCATTGCTTCTTTTATCTAAGTCACTATTATTTGTTAACAGAAAAGCTAGAGATGGCTGGTCAGTACAACAGTTTGCAGAGGAGCAAATGAGTTTTGCTCGTAATGAGGAAAGATCTCATCTGTGGAGACCATTACAGTAACATGGAATGTATTCGAAGTATGTGTCAAGCTGGAGTTCTAATACCCTGGTGAGTTGATTTGGGGAATACTAAATACTTGCAGCCTTTAAAAAAATAAATAAATAAAAAATAAAAAAAAAAAAAAAAAGGAAAGAGGAGAATAAATACCACTCATTTGCTAGACATTTGCCATCACAAACAATAAAAACAAAGTCACAAAGTCTCCTCTTCACGTATATATCACTACTCTCAGTATCTCCACCTCTTCTTGCATGCTTAGACGTTTTTGAGAATTTCAGAGCAAACTTGTCGCACCACAGTTACTAAACTGGAACTAAAGCATTAGCAATACAGCTGGAAAACAAAATTTTTACATATGCCATTGGAATTTCTTTTTTTAACCTTACATTCTTCAAAAGACAGTATTTGTTCCACTTAGGAACTATTCTACTACCAAGAAAGGTAGCATTTTTATTCATCTCCAGATACATTGTTTTCATCAGTTAAAGATATTGTTGTCTCCCAGGATTAACTGCATATAAATCTTAAGAACGAAGAGCGTTTATCTTTTCAGAATTACTTCAAAGCAATTTCTTCTCTCCCACTTCAAATTGGCAGAGAAAACCAGAGTTCAGTCCAAGCTTACGAACAGTGACTAATTATTCTGCTCTCAGTATTTTCTAGCTTTGTGCATTTTTCTCAGTCTTCCAGGACTGTTTCCCCTTCTTTCTTCTCATGATTCCTCCAACAAGTTTCCTTTCTCTCAAGACAGGTCAGTACACAGTCTCACACATTCTGACACTTGAAGGCACCATCAGGCTGCATTTCCATATATCTGCAAACCAGCTTGCTTTTCAATGCCCCTTCTTCTATAGCTCATAAATTAGTACTGTTCTGAAACTTGACAAAATAGAATTAGTACTGATGTCAACAGAGAAAACAGGTTAGCAAATCCTGAGACAAAGAATCTCATAATGGCACATTTAAGCTGTTACCTGCTTATGGAAAATATTTTTCTTATGGAATTCAAGGAACACCATAAGTCTCTAATAAAAACACAGTTTAGAAACAACATGTATCATTGTTTTGTTATCTATTGCTACAACAATGTCCCTATTACAATTGTTAGTCTTTTCTGGGCCAAACTTTATTTGCACTGTGAAGGCTCATGGAGTGGTCCATCTGGCACCTGGCTGGGAAGAGAACCTTACGTGCCAAAATGCACCTCTGAGAGACAGCACACAGGATGTGTAATGGAACTCAAGCTAGAAATATCAAAATATTTTGCATATCTTCATAATTGTTGCATCAATTGTGAAAAAAGCTGTATTTTCACAGTCTTAAAAATATTTTAAAATTATACCATATAGTTATTTATGAATTCTTATTCTTTGTTCTCAAGCAAGAAATTTCACCTTCTAGGAAGCTCAAACCTTCCCTTTAAAGCTGGCTGATTTCTGGGTGAAAAGACCTTTTTAAGAAATATATACTCAAAAATTCAAAAGAGCAGCTGAAAACTGTGTCATGTTGTGGATGTCAGCATTTTTTGCAGTTGTGTCACAGCACAGTGAGCCATGCTGATATAAAGGAAAATATAAGCAATTGGAGGGATGTTATCTTGGCTTACACATGCAAATATTAGTGGTGATATCTCTTGTGATTCTACCATCTTGTTATCTGTACAGCACCTCCTTTGCACTTGCAAATGTGAGCCTTGGCTGGTCACCTGGACTGAATTTAAATTTGGAGGATTTTTCATTATTTGTTGATGTTCCTCATCTGACTCGCGTCATGACAGAAAGAAGAGTGAGTAAAGAAAAGTGCATCTGTGAGCAGTAGAAATGTACCCTGACTGTTAAATTAACACCACGCTAAAGGCACAAGTGTATGTTATGTACCTGACCCAGAGCAATGTTACCTAAGGAGAAGAGAAAAATAATAGTTTGAATTAGCAATTAGTTTCAGTGCCTTTACAGGAAGAAAGAGGAAAAAACCTGAGGGATAAGTATTACTATTAGATTATAACTGGTATCAGCTTAGCCAGCATGGCTAGTGTTAATGATCCTTGTCTGAGGGGCACAAAGGTTGCCACATATGAACTGTGCTCCTTTCTTACAAAAATGACAAGCAGGAAATGTTCTATTACTGCTCCAGCTAGGTCTGTAATGACTCCTCCACCTTTCCTCCTGCTGTAGGTAATGGCTTACCCATGCAATTACCTTCTTTTGTCTTCACAAAGTTGAAGAAATTATTTCAACTTCTTTGTGGGGGGCATTTGAAACTAAAGTTATTTTTAGGGAGAAATAAATTCTTTCATGTAAGACACGGGAGTTGTTGCTCCTCGGGCAGCTGAGAGAAAATGAAAGGCACTTCAAGTCTTTTTAAAAGCTAGGTTCTGATGTTTAGCTTGAGATCAAAGGGAGAACAGAGAAAGGAGGGGAAGCTGAGTTTCTAGTAAGCTACCAGCATATACAGCCTCATGTATACATCCTTTGAAGGACTTGCCATTACATTTCTGATCTTTGAACTCTTTCTTATTTCATGAAGGTGAGCTGCATTTCTTTTCAGTTGTCTTTTTGTAAAACTAATGACTTTGTTTCAGATGGTCTGAGAAGATTGTACTCAACCAAAACAAAAGAACACAGTGCCTGGAATTTGTCATTTCTGTTTGTGGGAAAAAGGCCACAGTTTTAAAATATTAATAGCTGAAAATAACATTTAACATTAAAAAAAAAATAAATCAGAATTTTGATATTGTTCTTTATGCTCAGTTCTGTTACTGTATTTTATATACTGTAAATCTATTTATTTTCTTTTCAAGCTTCTTTATTTCTTGAAGGTGGTGCAGTTCAAATTTGAAATTCGTTTTCTTGTTGCTTTTACACAAACTTGCAAAGCAACTGCTGACTTATGTGAAAAATAGTAACCAAGCTAAACAAGCTACTAGCAGCATTTGTAACTAATTCTGATACTAGACCAGTATTTCTAGCACAGTAGAGTGAAAAAACATTTTTGTTGTGAGATAATCCAGGTGTTAACTCTTACTTACTTTCAGACACTATGAGTAAAAACATAGCCAATAGTATGTAGCTGAGGAACAGTGTTTATCACTATTCATGACCAGAGAGATTGGTTGTTGAGAAGGAAGCTGTATTGATTGCAGCTCATTCCTATTGTTTTGTACAATTATCAAGTCTGATGTAAGTCACTGGGAGCAGGAAGCAATGAGGGATTAGTGCCTTTCCTATGGAAAAACAAAATATGCTTTTTCCAATACTATATGGGACATCACACATTTGAGGTTCGGACAGGAATGAAATAATAATAAAAAAAAACAACTAGACAGTAATTTCTTTTTATATTTTCATGTAGTAGTTACAGCCTTTGATAATACAAATATTTTCCTCTGAAGATCTTTAAGATCTTTTAAGATCTTTACTAAAATAGGTAATAAATGTAATTCCCATCATTTACAGCTTGTGAAACTGATGCAAGAGACAAGAGTTGCCTTGCTCCAGGAGAAAGAGATGGTTGAAGTAAGAAGAGTGGAAGCAAACTTGCAACAGTGGTTCAAGTGCTTATAAATATTAATGTGATAGTGTCTTACATTGTGATGACTTTGAGCATCTCAGATTCATATGAGATTCTTGTTATGTTACTATGTGGCTTTGTCAATAGGGTATGATAGCTTTTAATACAAAAACATAACAAAACAAAACAAAAGCATTTGCAAATATTTGGTAGAACCCTGGAGAGATTTTGATTTGAATCAAATAAGCTGAGTGATAGAGTCATAGGTGATAATATGAGGAATTTTTTTGTTTTGTTTTGTTTTGTTCAGAACAGTTTGTTTCTTCCTGGGAAAAAGGCTGTGTACTTGTTCACTTAGAGCTTTGCTTCATTGCAGACCTATACCACACATTGCAGGAGCAATGCTACAGCAAACTATGCAATGCACTGACAAATCAAGTTCCTCAATTAGGTTTTGTTGTCACTATCACTCGAGAAACCTTACATAGGTTAGGTGCAAGGCTAAAATTGAAGGCAGAAAAAATGGCCATAGTCTCAGCATTGATTCTAGTACAAGCAGACTGCTGAGTAAAAGCAGAGAGCATAGCACATGTTCCCAGAAAATGCAGCAGGTCCGCTGCACAGCTGATACAGCAGGTAACAACTTTCCATACAATCTCCTGGTGTTTTTCTTGACATATATTAAATGAAAGAAGAAAGAGAAACTTCAAGAATCTTTGTAAAAACACCCACCCAGCTTTTCTCCTTATCAAACATCCCATTCTTGGAGGGGACCTTGTCCCTCAGACGGAGCTCTGGTTATTAAATGCTATGGGAATGCCTCTGTGATTTCTGGATACATCAAGAATGTGACTGGAAACACAGTGTGGTTGTGCTCTTCAAAGATACTATACCAAGAGGAATCATATTAGCATGGAAGTGAGCAAGCAGTCAAAAGTCACAGCCACTGGAAACTAAATAAATTATCAGTTACTAGCTGACATTGCAGATGCATTGTGGAAGAGGACAGAAGACAGAACTGATATAGGTGGATGAGCTGTGGGAAAAGGTCAATTCCATTATCGTGTCATCCATCCTCCCAAAGATCCTGACTATTATTTCACCGTTAATCCCTAGCAGGCCAGAATAAGAAAGATCCCTAGAATCTCTATTACTTTCTTCTCCTGTTTCCCTTCAGCGATCCCAGGCATCACGGCAACCCAAGGTTGGTCCCTGCATCAGGCAGAGCTGATCAAAACCCATGGCTTCAACATGGAGTAAGAAGCATTTTGGGCTGAGAAAGTATTCTAAGTCTGCAGCTCCCTCAGGCAATGACTTTGGCAGGCTTTGCATCCTGTCCAAGGACTGTATTTTATTTTATATTATTTTATATTATTTTATTTTATTTTATTTATTTTATTTTTCCTCAGGTCTTCATCTTTTAACTCTCTCATTTGGTGATCTGAGTTGAAGAATGTCCATGTGAATAGAATCATAGAACCATAGAATTGCTCAGGCTGGAAAAGACCTTAAAATCATCAAGTGCAACCACAACCTAACCATACTACCCTAACTAACAACCCTCTACTAAATCATGTTCCTAAGCACTGCATCATAAAGGTTTTTAAACACAACCAGGGATGGTGTCTCAACCACCTCCCTAGGGAGCCTATTCCAGTGCTTAACAACCCTTTATGTAAAGAAGTTTTTCCTGATATCCATCCTAAACTTACTCTGGTGCAACTTGAGGCTATTTCCCCTCATCCTGTCACCTGTCAACAGTGAGAAGAGACCAGCCCTGCTCTTGCTGTAAGCACCTTTCAGATAGAAGAGAGCAATAAGGTCCACCCTCAGCCTCCTTTTCCCCAGACTAAACAGCCCCAGCTCCCTCAGCTTCTCCTCATAAGGCACATTCTCCAAGGCTTTCAAAAGCCTTGCTGCCCTTCTCTGGACCTGCTCCAGCACCTCCATGCCCTTTCTGTACTGAGGTGCCCTAAACTGAACACAGTACTCAAGGTGAGGCTTCACCAGTGCCAAGTACAGGGGCAGGATGACTTCCCTAGTCCTGTTCACCACACCATTCCTGATACAAGCCAGGATGCCATATTACATCCTGGTCTTTCTCTAACCTTTTCCTCAAGATCTGCTTAGGCTCAGTTTAGCTCCTAAACCTGTCTGTCATAAACAAAAAAAAAACTGCCTTAAGCTCTGATGACATTAGTCTCTGCCTTCTCTGTCATAGCTATCTATGTTAGCTATTACTGCAATTACTGTATCTAAAAGTCCTAGGAAAAATTCAACTTTTAGAAGTTACCAGCCTCTCTCAGCTCATACTTTTTGTGTGGTATGATAATCAAACCCCACAGATAATTCTAGAAATATTATGGTAAGCTGGTAAAACCATTTCTCCACGACTAGGCTTAAATAGGGCAAAGAAGGGGGAGCTTATACTTCAAGAAGCAGGATTTAATCACAGTGGATTGGTCATGGACACTTAGATTGTCAGGGACTGCATACTGCTCATGTGTGATGGGGTGCACAGCTGTAACAGGATTTACAGATTTTGATGCCAGGAATGTAGCAGGCATTTATTGATGAGATGTTGGTTAGCTGTTAGTAGAGAGAAACTTCATATGGACTCTTAGATCTAAAACATACCCAGACATCTGAATAATCATAAATGAATCCCACTGACTTAATGTGAACGTTTTGTGGTATGCAAACTAAACACTTTTAAATATTTATATTGCCAGAACGGAGATAGATCCTGAGTCAGTAAAGGATCTGGTCACAACAGCGAGAAGGGAATAAAGACAGTAGATACCAAAAAAGGTTCAAAGCAACGTGTTCATCCTTAAAAATACCACCTCAGTTCATCATGCAGAAGAGTGTGAGAACCCTTCTTTGTTTTCTGTCCCAAAGCTTGATTCCTGAGGTATTTCTTGTGATAAGACTCTCACTGACTTATGGAGGAGGCAAGTGATGGGTGCTGCTGTGTGACAATCGACATCACTTTGTGGAAGTTTGAAAGCACCTTCCTTCAGAACTGTTTGCCTCTGGAAGAGAGTGCTCAGGAGTGTTTTCTGGTGGAAGATCTGGCCTGTGACTAAAAAGCTCCAGCTTGGTATGGGAAAACTGGGTAATGATACCATTGTGTCCTGTGAAAAACAGGATGCAGATGGGCATCCCTGCTCCCTTTTATCTGCAGGCAAGGCCCAGAAGATGGGAACAAGGAAGTTTCTGCTGAGATCCCAGAGCCAGAAGCTGCCACTCTAAGAAGAGCTGACTCAACCACTTTGGATTTGAGCTGTCATTCTAAAGAGAGCTGACTCAGCCAATTTGGACTTATAAACAAGTTTGTACTACCACTGGAAATTGTCACTGTGGTCACCATTGTCATCAGTGGAACAACAATGCCCGACGACTCACAACTACTGAAGATCAGTGGCTGAACTATAATCCATGCTGGATCCATGGTGGTAACTATCTTCCTCTTGCTTTCTACAAAGACTCTTTGCTTCTATTTCCTATATTTTCTATCTCCTGTCTTTCCTTCCCCATCACCCTAAATCATAATAGTGTCTTCCCTTCCCCATCTTTGTGATTAAGATTTCTAATAAACTGGTCAGACCAACATTTGAACATTGTTTCTTAATCTCACGCTGGGTATACACATACCAAAGAACCTCCTCTCCCTCATGTAAATTGGAGTGAGACAAAGAACTAAGGGAGGAAGTTCAGTAAAAGAAGTTGGATGTCGTGTTTTGATATTAGATTTTGTTTACATAAAAAGAGAAAGTAGGCTTCATGAGTTCTATGACTGCTGCAGTCTCCCTAGTTTATATGACTTTTTAATTTTCAAATGGAATTTGACCATTTAAATTTGCTTCTATGCCAAAGTTTTATCAGAGCCCCAGAAACAGAGGAGACAGTAAATATTTGTCTCTTTCAGGCAGTTCAAAATAGATGAGTATGCAGATAGTAAAAAGCAGTATAAGCAGTAAGCAATTTTGGAAATATATAGAGGGGAAAATTCTCATTTGCTCGTACCAGTAGCCTGGAAATATTTTAGATATAGAGAAAATCGCCACTTGCTTGTGGCAAGAAATATCATAAGGTCATGATCCCGGTACCTATTCTGTCAGCAACAGAGCCCTGCAAAGTCTGGCTTGTTACTCCTGCAAGTACCGTTATAAGAAAAAATAGCCATATAGTCCCTGCTGCTGAGGATAGTGGTGTCAAGGTTTTAACACCCGCAATATTTTGTGCTTCAGGATACAACTGTTCAAGGTTGTAACCTAGACTAACAGTATGAGTTTGTTGTAAAGGATGGCTGTGTGGATCATATTCATCCTCATCCTTATCCCAAATCTCTTACCTTGAAAAATTGCCGAGTTTTGTTTTTATATCTAATTTTCTTTTTTTTCATCAACAATATAAAGTAATACATACCTACTTAAGAAGCCATGATCGGCAAAATCATGTCAAATATCATTATGTACTCAAACATAAACAGTTACTCTGCTTATATCAGATGTCACATAGGCCTTCATAGCCTTCCCTGCTCATACCACTGGTTTCACTAGAAGGACGCTGCTGTCACTTCTCTGCAAAGATAAAACAAGATTCCCCTTAGGAAAACCGTACTGAAATTTGTACAAGGAGCATAGGACCAAATTTCTTGTTATTTAGCATGTATTGCTTTACATATATATAATTCATGAAGAATTTGTAAGTCTATTTAGCTGTGTACAAGTGAAGAAATGGCTAAGTTCTAGAGGCCTTTTATTCTGCTTTACACAATGTACATTTCTATTTCTTGAGGACTGTTTCTACACTATGCAGAAAACATGGATTGAGTTAAACCAAAGAAGACCCTCCTTACTCTTCCACTAGCTGCTGACACACTGAAAAGATTAAAAACTTTATTCAGAATTGTTCAAATGTGTGTGCCACAAATGGCCTTCTCTGTATTCTTCCAAGTACATCTTAAAAAAAGGAAAATACTGGATGTTTTGCTGGAAAATCCTGTGCTATTGTTATACCCAATACACTTTACTATGTTTTAATATTTCCCCAAATTCAATTTTAGTTTTTCCCTAGTAATGGTGTTTTTGATTTAATATCTTTTGGAAAGTTCAGGTTCTCACTTGTAGGTACAGATTTGAAGGATATCATTTTGTATGATTGAATCCTGTGTATAGTATTCAAAAATAAGTGCCAATGGCTATAAAACATCTGGAGAGCTGGGGAAAAAAAAAAAAAAAAAAAAAAAAAAAAAAAAAAAAAAACTTTATTTATTTATTTATTGTTTTAAAATTTATTTTTCTGAATTCAGGTATAGTTTTCTGCCTGACTTCATTTGAGAAAGATCGTATACCATAGATGGGAGAAATGTAATACAAACTATCCTCTGAGTAAGTAACTGTTTCCAAATATGAGTGTGCATAATTTCAGAGAGCCAGCATCACAAAGCAATTTTCTTTAGGTAATATCTCTTTATTATAAATCCAACCAGAATAAATAGGTGATATATATTATTATTAGAATAGCACTATCTCATGAGCCATTTCTAGACATTAACTGAGAACTGCAGTGGAGACCACATATTTCATGACATCACTCCCATACCATTTTTAATTTCAGCAGTTCTGGTTTCTTTCTTTCTGTCTTACACCTTTTTCTCCTTTTGAAGGTGGGCACCTCAGCATTCAGTGGATGCAAGTGTTAGTATAGTTGGGTCAAGTCTTTTCATAGCAACTAGCACTTGAAATTATGATTAGAGAAGGCAAGCAGATTCACTCTGTTGATCTCAGTTGTAAGCAATGTCCCCCCCCAGAATGTTTGATTTCTTTGGCTGTATCACAGAAAAGCTAGGCTGAAAGTGACAGCTAAATTGAGAGGTCAAACAACTACAGCATCTGCAAAATGCCTGAAATGTTCTCTTCTTTCCACAGTATATTTTCTATTATTTTGTAATTTCTCACTTGCTATTTAAACTAAAAGGGGCAATACATTCTTGTGAAATTAACCCACAGTCTTTCCTTTACTGGCTTTATATGTTACTGAGAAGGTGGAAGGTTAAATTGGCCATATTTCTTGCCTCGCTCCACTGCTCATCTTTCAACTCCTTTCCAGTCAAAGCTTATCAAACACACAACTGAGTTTATTCACATAATCACCTCTACTTTCAGGAAAATAAAATAAGTTTTAGCCTAGTCCTCAAGTCTGTTCAGAGGATAATGTGCAAGGTGGGTTTTTTTGTTCTGTTTTGTTTTTGTTTTTGTTTTTAGAGAAGTCATACAACATCAAAGAGCGAAGCAAGAAAAACCTGCAGCTTCTTAGTTTTCATTTTTCAAGAAAGTAGTGCAATTCAGATGGTGTTAAGTTTTCCCCCCTTTCTCATATTGAAAGTATCAGTTTTGGTTTTAATTGCTGATTTCTTTGTGGTAACTGTAACACCTCAGAGGAAGGCTTTGAAGGAAGGAGTCTAATGTCATCTTTACAACTCAGATACTGAACACTTGATCAAAAGCTCTTCCATCTTGTCACTTAATCTGACTAAAGCTCATTTAAAAGATGAGTGCAAAAACATAATAATTTAGCTATCAGGCTACATACCTTCACTGAATGGTCAAAAATATTTAGTAGTATCTGCAGATGGCACAAATTTTATATGTCTGTGTGATACTCAGTGCATAAAAAACAGACACCATCCTGAAAGCATGTTGTTATTTTCCTATTTCTTTTGTCTGTATTTTCCAGGTCAATGACCTGCTAGCTGTCTTTTGCATTTTAGCACATCCTCAGCTGAAGAACTCTTGGACATCACCTCATCACCTCTGCTTTGTTGCTTAAGACACTGTTTACTTCTGGGTAAAAGGGAAAGAAAAAAAAAAAAAAAAAAAAAAAAAAAAAAAAAAAAAAAAGAATGAAAGTAAATCTTGCAGTTTCATGGTATATATATTAAACTATGAAGTTTTTTCTTCCATGCACTATTTATTTATTTATTTATTTATTTTTGTGGGAGGTAGAGACGTGTATTTCTTCTAACTACATTTACAAATAAAATGTAATTACAGAATCATAGAATCATGAAGGCTTGAAAAGACCTCTAAGATCATCTAGTCCAACCACATACTTGCCACCACAGTGCCCAGCAACTCATGTATCCTAGTGGTACATCCACACATTTCTTGAACACTTCCAGGGACACCTCCCCGGACAGCCTGTGCCACTGCCTCACCACTCCTTTCAGAATAAAGTCTTCCTAATATGCAGCCAGAAATAAGTTGGCTGAGTCCTTAAAAAATCTCCTGTAGGAAGAAATAAGAGACGCAGTCACAAGTGCACAGGAACACAACTCTGGAAGCCAGAGTGGAGGACCAGAACATTCGTCGTGTGCACGAATGCATTGGCAGCTCACATTGGGAGCCTCTATTCACTGCTGCTTTGGGAGGGTGGGGACAAGAGCCCATATGGCAGGCAGGTGGAAGATGAGCAGGTGACCAGGACTTAGGCACTGCAGCATCTGGTTTAACAGCTAGCTTTTAGCTTTGATCCATACATTTAGATGGCATGCTCCAGTGTCCTGCAGCACAAGGCAGAGCTGAGTCCAGGACAGTGATAACCACACAGAACTATCCTTCCTACAAACATGGGAAGTACATTCCTCTCTTCCTCTTCCTCCTTCCCACCCTCTTCAGAGTACAAAGAATAGAAGAATTCAGTTCCTTCTTTTCATCTAAGGCTACGGTGACTGTTGGTGAGTCTGCAGAGATGAAATTTTATTTTTTTTTTTTCCTCAGAGGGCATTGTTAATTTTTTGCTCAGCTTATACATTATTAAAAATGTGAGACTAGATTCTTAGCAGGAGCAAAGTGATGTTGAAGTTCTGTGGAAATCAATTAAGTTATAGGCATTTAACAGATACTTTCACCCATCTGACCTTTGCATCTTAGTCACTAGTATGGTTGCTTTCATTCCAAATGCAATTATGTATGCATCTCCTAAGAATCATGGCTTACTGACAATGAGAAGTGGTGGGAAGTATTGCTGCATGGAAAAACAAAAGGAAATCAGAAGAGGAAACAAATCCCTCAGAAGAGGAAAAAATCCCTCAGTGGTGTACTTTTCCACCTTAATGATGCATAATTTTAGCTTCTTGAAAAACAAATCATGGTTATGGAACCTCTGAATTGTGTTTCCTTCCTTCCTTCCTTCCTTCCTTCCTTCCTTCCTTCCTTCCTTCCTTCCTTCCTTCCTTCCTTCCTTCCTTCCTTCCTTCCTTCCTTCCTTCCTTCCTTCCTTCCTTCCTTCCTTCCTTCCTTCCTTCCTTCCTTCCTTCCTTCCTTCCTTCCTTCCTTCCTTCCTTCCTTCCTTCCTTCCTTCCTTCCTTCCTTCCTTCCTTCCTTCCTTCCTTCCTTCCTTCCTTCCTTCCTTCCTTCCTTCCTTCCTTCCTTCCTTCCTTCCTCACTTTCTCCCTTCCTCACTTTCTCCCTTCCTTCTGCTTCCCTTCCTCCCTCATTCACTCTCTTCTTTCCTTTCTCCCTTTCTTTTCTGCCTTTCTCCCTTTTTTCCTTTCTTAATAAAACCTTTAAATATTTATTCCAAATAAAGGCATTTATATATCACATTCTGCAGCAACCCTTCACTAACCAATAGTTGTTTGCTTGTTATTTGTTGGTGTAAAATCACCACTGCCACCATTCACTAACTGAGGGGCATCATAAACATCAGAATTTAACATCATTACATTCTCTGCTTCTCAGATAGGATTTGTGGTCTGTTCCCAGATTCTATTACTGGATACATTTCCCTGACTTGGAGGAAACAGAAAAAGAAACAGTCAGAGAGGGGAAAAAAGTATAAGCAACATTTTTTTCTTAAAGCTTTCTATTAGCTTTATACATGCTTTCTTTATTTCTTTTTTTTTTTTTTTTTTTTTTTTTTTTTTTTTTTTCTTTTGCAGTCTCCATGTATTTTTAATGATTTCTCTGTTGCTTGCAGAAAGTTGAGAGGATGAGAGAGCAGGAAAAGGAAAGCACTCAGATAGAATAATTCAATTTTCTACTTTGTGAAGAGAAAAATCTGTCTCTGGGCTACATCTGAAAAAAAAATAATAGAAAATAATGTTTTCCCTTTGTAGCTTCTAATACATTTTATTTAAAGGAAAAAAAAGCCCCTTTTAATCTCTGTTTCCTTTTTGGAAAACGAAGTCATGTGCTTGGCAAAATCACAGTGCAGGTGATGTACTTACTTGAATTTGTAAGAAAAGGGAACAATTTTACACAGGGACAGAAGAGAACTTAGGAGAAAAACATCTCTTTGACAAAACAAAGTCATGGAGCCAGTACACTTTTTCTTCATTCATGTCACATAGAGGAAGGAATATGAAGGGAAAAGGAAGAAAATAAGGTGCCCTTATCCTAGACGATACATACAGATTGCTTAGTAAACATATTTGCTAAAACACAGTTATTTTGGTTAATTATTGGGTGTTGTGATTCTCTTTGTCCATCAAAAGAAACATTTTACACAGAACAGCTGGGGCTTGTACCACGAAGTACATTTAGGTACTGGCTTTCAGTGGAATTTGTTGCAAAAGGAACAGCACAAACTACTATTCAGGGTGAAACAATATCTCTTCTTGCCAAGTTTAAGCTCTGGTGCTGTGCATGGTTGCAGAAATCCTGCATTGCCTATGAGCTGAATAACAGAAACCCACCACTGCCATTGTGAAAGAGTATGGAGGGGGTACAACATGGACAGGACAACACAGGCAACTTACAAATTTACACATTTAGTGTACCTTACCTCTCATGCTTGTAGAACAGAAGGATATGTATATAAATGTTTATTGATATAGAAATATAGGGTGGGGGAGTAATTTCCAGGCCCCTCCTCTTCACTGTTCACCCTTAGGAGGAGCAACACAAAGTGACACAACAAATGATGAGATCTTCTGCGAGTATACTTTCTTTACACCCCTTAGGAGAGTGTGCATGGAAAATAGTCTCAATGCACTCATTTGGAAAAAAAAAAAAAAAGTAAATAAAAATGAAGCAGGAAATTTATATGAGCATCTATCTATCTATGTTCATATTTGTCTTTTGCAACAAAGAGTGAAACTATGATACACCTACATCTAGGAGTCATTGTAGTGATGTTCATCTAATCTGTGACAGCTCACTCAGTGGAAGACTGGTGGGCTGAGAGGAGTATCAGATGTAAATCAAGGGGAGCTTTATTAAATAGCGTGGTAAAAAGAAACCTGAACTTGATGAAACACACCAGCTTACATCTTTCTGTCAAAAGTTTCACTGTGCTCCATCCTTTTCTCTGACATCATTAAGGTCTGAAATACATTCCCTTCTTGCATTTTGCTGGAAGTGAGAGAAAAGAAAGATCAAAATTCTGTAAAACAAATGTAGATTTTATATTTCATAGCTTACTTGATTCAACTCAGCAGTTATTGTTACTTCTTATTACTACCACTCCTAGTCAATCTTCATAATGAAGTATTGCAGGTAAAACTCAATGTCTGAGCCATGACTTAGTAGCAGAGCAGCGGCTCTACAGCATACTCTGTTTTTGGGGGCTTGGAAATGTTTCTTTTGATCTTCTTTTCACAATGACTCCTCCTTCTCTAACAAAGATCCTCACCACCCAGGGATTTTCAGGTATCCATAGGCACTCTTGTTTCTGTAGCATCAGCTGTGTTATCAGGCCATGCTACCATAGTGAACCTGGCAAATCCCTTCCTCCCATACCTATTGTAGGACACCCTGCCTGAACTTGCCACACAATCTTTTCCCTGCCTACAATGTGTGCTTAGCTAGCTCAAGGTGACTTCAGGCAACACTGAAAAGGTTTTGATGAGAAGACCCAAGGGACTCATGGCCTATGTTTTGAAGAGCCATAGGATTAACACTACTCTGTGATTCCTGCCAAGAAATGAAAACTCCTTGTCTCCTAACAACTGTGTTTTAGAGAAGGTGAATTGTGATTATTGATACTTAAAATTGCTATTAATTTTTGCTATGATTGAAGACTAATTTTATCTAATAAGGGTACAAGTGAACAGGAGTATTTTAATAGGAATGCTCAAGGACTGATGCTTTTATCTGTCATTAGAGCTCATAGGAGGTATTCACATAAATCCACATATACTGAGAAGTATACCTCGTATATAGGAACTCCAGCTGTTCTATTTATAGCATTTACTGAGGAATGGATGATTTGTAACAGGATGGTAATTATAGCTAGGAAGGGTCTTTTCTAGCTGCAAAGTCTCTGCTTTACAAATATCTACCATTTGCTGCTGTCTGCAAAGAGCATTTAAAGTTGTTTTCAGGCATTCTGATTTATTTGAGTCTGACTTCTCAATTTGGAAACAGCGTTTGTGATGCTGAACTGCTACTGACAAATCTACCTGGTGTCTTTTCTACAAGAAGAATTCCTGCAGTACTCGTAAGTACTTGAGTGCTGTTGGGCTGCTACTGGCAGAATATTATGGTACGTTCCATGAGTTAAATATAAACTAAAACATCAGAAAAGTACTGTAAGCATATTTTTGGGCCAGCATAGAGACACATATTTTAAAGAAGTTTGTTTTGTTTTGTTTTGTTTTAGTTGATTTATTTACCCAAAGGAGTAAAGGTTTGTTCTAAATTCTGATTTCCACAGAAGCCATAACAAGAATCCCTTCTGTTGGAGGAATTTAAACAGGTTTTAGAATTCAAATCTACAAATCCACTGCTGACCTAAGGTCCTCATCCCCTTTTCTTCTCAAGATGTTTAATGGAATTAACAAAGTTGTCAATGCAGGAGAATCAAGCTCCATGTTTATCATGTGAATTGATGGAGATTACTCATTGTTTCTTGTTCAAATGAGTATTCTCACTTTACCTAAGGCTAATATTCCTTTAAAAGCTCTGCTGTCACTGGGAAGAGAAAAAAATCCCCCAGAGAGCAATTCAGTGTGGTTAAACTGGGCTCCAGCTCTGAATTACCATTTTGAGAGCATCTCTTCTCTACTGACTGCAGATGGAGCCCAGGGAGAGCTAGCAGCCTCCCAAGGCAAAAATTAGCTTATGAAAATACCCAGTTTTTTGTCTTATTTGATCCCTATCAGGCTGCACAGCGGTGCTGTCCAAGACAGCAATATTTTAACTGCTCTTGGCTGAACGATTCAGATTTTTTTATAAAGATTTAGGACTTCCTGTGGTGGTCCTTGCTGATTTTGCCATTAAAATTATTTCACTGTGCATGATAAGACCAGTTTACTGTATTATAGGGAGTGATTCATGAAGAACCCGAATCCTGTATTATAACAAATAAATGTGGTTAGTAATTCCTTTTTTTTTCTCTTTTTTTGTTTGTTTGTTTGTTTGTTTTTTGTTTTTTTTAAAGTGTTTTGGCAGTTATTAATATATTGCTTTTGTGCAGTCTTCATTATTTAGCTCCAAGTTTGGAAACACTATTTCCTAATAATGGGGCTCAGCAAACTGGTATTGAGGGGAATGTCATAAAAACTGTAGCTAGCCTAAAAGTTTTTCAATTATAAAAGACCCCTGAGAAGTACGCACTATACAAATATATTAGTATGTCAGTACCTGCTTCATTACGTTCTGAAAGAAAAAGTGTAATAAGAAAATGATTTGGGAAGAGCTCCCAGCTGATAAAATAGCTTGAATCCACCAAAATTAGTGGTGACCCATGAGGTCTTCAAGAGATCAAATGTTGTTCTGAAAATGTCATAAATTTTGTTTCCTTCTAGAACATCTTTTCTGAGTACACTTTCAACTGCAGCACTAAACTCACTCTTGTTTCAAGGAGTACTCTTTCCCTAGACTATGCCCATTTATCCTTCTTAATTTTACTTGATGAGCCTGCCCTGTTTAATACTATTGACCATGACCATAAAACTTTTAAATTATGATTTGGGCAATATTTTCTTCATTCTGACACAACATATTCTTTTAGGTTCCATTTACTTTTAATTAGGATACTGGCATTTTCCAGTCTGCCAGCCAAATGAGTACTTAGCAGCATGAATAAATACTGATATGTATGTAGGAATACTTTGCCATCTGCTGAGCAAGGGGAAGGAGGCTTGGTATAACCCTTATCATTTTAAAAAAGATGGTTCCTGCCACTTTTGCTCAAAAGAACAGGAAGGGGAAGACCTACCCTGTGGTCAAATCAGATTTCTTCCATTTCAAGATACCTGCAAGATGCTTCATGATAAGTCATATGTTTTAATTTGGTATCTATTGGATCACATTAGTCTGGATCAGTTTTGACTTACTCTGAAAATACACTCAAGTATATCAGCCAGATAGTATGTGCAAGGTACTTAGCTGGATAATTTTAGGATATCTGGTAGGATAATAAATGATGGAAAGAACTCAGAAATGCCTTAAATCTGTTCCACACAAACTGGTGAAAAGATCTGATAGTTTTTTTTAACAATTAAGAAAGGAATAAATCGATGGTTAAGTGAATTTTGAAAATCTTACTCTGTAAGGTAAAATCATTAATTTATTACATTCAGTCTGTTTCATCTGATTATTTGCACCTGCTTTGGGCAACATGGTATATCAGAGCTAGCTTGACCCAATGTATGAGTGCAGCTCTGAAAGTAATGCCTCCTATTTTACTATGTTGGCCTACAGTGTCAGAGGCAGATGGTGGTGGAATGGCAGTAGAGGTTCAGTCTTCCCACCAAAATCCCATTCCATTTTGTTGCTATGTGACACATGGCAGCAAAGGGGCAGTCTGACAAAATAGTGTCTGACACGGAAGCAGGCAGGAAGCAAAAGTGTGACACTGAATACCTCCATGCGTAAAAAAAGTGTACCCACTGACATTCATTGATGCTTGATGAACATTTATGTAGACCAGCCAGCAGACATGAGAACAACAAGGCAGTGGGTGATCCAGTTGCTTTGCCAGGATGCTAGCTGAAGTTGTTCACAAAATGTTAAATTTTACTACTTTGTATACTCCCATGAATTAAATGTTGTAAGACATCTCAAGGTAATGCAAATCTGCAGGTGTACTTTTTAATTGCTGTAGATATAATCTTCCTATCATATTTTAATTTTGATAATGTTGAAAGTTTAAATAATTCTCTAGCTAATATTTAGCTGTAAAACTGCTAGGGGCTTGGACAATCTATTCTAATAAACATCTCAAATTTATCAAAATTCTGAAGTTGCAAAAGCAGCCTGTTAGTACCACTGTCAAAAGACCTTATTAGACTTCTGTTTGGCAGGAAATACTATAGAAACTTCACATCTAATCATCATCTTTGACTTCCTCATTCCTAATTTACAGCAGCAAGTAAAGTCAAACTCTAAAACATTACCCTTTGTCTGATTTCTGTGCAAAGTATTTTTGTAATTCCGGAGTGTTTCTCTAACCCCCAAACATTGCCACTAGTACCTCTCAGAAAAATGTTTTCTTTGCTCAAGTGTTGAGAACCTTTGTATTTTGAGTAGGAGGTGGCAAATTCTGTTATTGAAGGTATAGGATCATAGTGATAATTTATTCAGCAGCACGTTTTTCTCTATGTGCTGCTTTGATTCATTATAATGTGTGCACATCTCTAGCAAAATGGCCTACTATACAATCCTTTTTTTCAGTGTTCCTTCCCATTCTTCCTGATATCCATATTCAAAAACAAGAAAACTTTACTATTACAGTTCAGTCTTTAAAGCTGCTTAAAAACAAAGAATAAAAACCAGATCACATCAACAAAATCCTCAAACAAATAATTAAAAAAATAAATAAATAAATCAACAGCTTTGCATTGGATTCCTGAATACAACACACATTTCAGAAATGGAAAGGAAGCCTCTCCTACTGAGAATGTAATCTTTACTAGTATCTTTTGTTGCATTCTTAAAAGCAGTTTACATATTTCCCATTTCAAACTTTTATTGATGCTCATCAAGGCTTTAGGCAAGGAGTAGGAGATCTCAAAACTGCAAGTCTTCAAATCTTTAATATGCCTCAGGTAGTCAATATTAGTAGTTCTGGTGCTATGCAGACTGCCTGGAGGTGACTTGCAGAATCCATGTAGGAAGGAGGCTGGCCAAGCTGCAGCAGGTTATCACTGCAACCGTGGCACTCCTCAAGCCAGGTGAAGAGAATGTCTCTGTAGTTTCTCAGCTTTGCTTTTATCATCTGTGATGTAACCTATATGACAATAATGACTGTGAGTGATCAAAACAAGTTGCCAAAAAATGTCTTTAGATTCATAAGAAGCCTAATCAGTTATTTGTAGAGCCCTGCTTTTTTTTTTTTTTTTTTTTATATATATGTATATATATATATATATATATATATATTGTCTGTCATTGCAGTCCCATATTACGTATTTAGAATAACCAGATTCTCCATATAATGACTTAAACCTACAATGACTTAATTACTTTCACAAAGTGCAATGCAAATAGGTGTGTTTGAGTCAAGGTACTGTATCAGATTATTAAGATGATTTGTGTTTATTAAGATGATTTGTGTTTATTAAGATGATTGTGTTTATTAATACCAGCAAAGCTTCCTGCTGCTGTGTAAATACTAAAGCAAAGCCAAGTGAGCATAATTCCAAAGCAAGAGATACTGATGCCATGATGATGGTACTTTTTTTACACTGACTTGATATGCTGCAACATGCCTACATGGATGTATGCAGACCTGCTCTGAGCTAGCTGGATGTCAACCAGTTCTATTCTGGAAACTGTAGCTGGAAGCATCTTTCTCAGACCTGTGGCCTAGTAAATAACATCTGCTGAGGTTATATTTTCACATTAATTGGTGTCCTGCACCACACTTGTATTCTTCTTTGGTTTCTAAACTGAGCTAAGCTCACTTTGGCAAGCTACAAGCATGTCTTGGTCTATCTCTATAGATATGCATTGAGTAATTGCATGAGTTTATTCACCTGGAAGGGTGTCGGTGCAAGAGATGGACACTTGGTTCCCCCGTCTTTGTTCACAGTATTCTATCTGGATCAGGTATTAGGGTAATGTTCCAGTTTGCCTAAGAGCAGTTCAGCTTTATTCCTGAGGTGTTTTTAATAATGCAGTCGTATCTAGAAGTACCAGGCATGGCTTAGTACTCCATTATGTGAGGGGCTGGGTCAAAACAGAAGTTCCTTGGTAAACAGAAATTTGACTAAGATTTAATGTTATCACAGAATCACCAAGGTTGGAAAAGGTCTCCAAGTTCATGCAGTCCAACCGTCCACCTAATACTAGTATTTATCCACTAAACAATGTCCCTTAGTACAACATCTAAAAGTGTATTAAACACTTCTGGAGGACAATGACTTCACCATCTCCCTTGGCAGTCTGTTCCAGTGCCTGACCACTCTTCCAGAGAATAAATTTTTCCAAATGTCCAACATAAATCTCGCCTGGCACAATTTGAGGCCATTCCCTCTTGTCCTAAATCTTTACCATTATAGTGCTCACAAGTGAGTAAATCTCTGGTCTAAACATCTGGGACGTATATGAATTGAATTCTGTCCACAACCCTCCCACTTCTAAAAACAAAAGTATTTGAGTACTTCCAATGTTTTTTTTTTGTTTTTTTTTTTTTGTTTGTTTGTTTGTTTTGTTTGTTTTTTGTTTTGTTTTGTTTTTTGGCTTTTGTTTTGTGGTGTTTTTGTTTTTGTTTTTGTTTTGTACGAGAAGTTATTTTGATGCATTCTGGAGTACGAGTTAATTATGCTCAGTTTTAGTTCCATTTAATTTTGATAGAAACAGATAAATTACATATTCAGAAAGTTTTATTTAGTAAAACCTAATTATTCTGGGTGAAAGGAATGTGGGGTGATGATTCATTGCATTTACTACTCGACAAAAATCTCATCGTACAGTTTAATGTAAAAATCACTGCCTGCTGCCTAGGACATGAAAAAGCCAACACACCATTTAAAGCACATCAGAAGCAAAAAGAAAATATTGCTCAGAAACTCTACAAGAGAGGAGAAACTTTTTTATTGGAAAAGAAATTATATGTATTTTCATCTAATGGAAACTGCAGAGCACATCAAAATCAAATGTTTTAAAGTACAAATTAGCAAGAATTCAAGATGATTTTTGCCCGCAGGAAATCTTCCAGGCTGTTTTCTGACATTCTGTATATAAAATACACCATGTGAGAAATGTGTGATTCATTCTGAAGCATGTGATGAATGTTTGCCAGGAACTATAGACCATTGCCTTATCTCAAGTGGAACCAAATTGTAGCATTCTCAAAGAAAAAAAGAGATAGACCTTTCAAGTTCAGCATTTAATCTAACTCCTTGTACACCCTTAATCTTACCTGAACAGATAAACTTGTCTTTACAAGGTGAGAAAAGACTGAGAACTGATTCTGTAACTGCAGAAATATAATTGCTGGTAATCAAGGAGAGCAGGTTAATGGGAAAGCTGTATAAAACATTTTCCAATCCATTAAAAAAAAAATAAAAATAAAAAAAATCAAACGTTTTTCTCATTCCAAAGAATGAAAAAAAAAAAAAAAAAAAAAAAAAAAGCATGTTTTATTCACTGAAAAGGCAGGGTTTTTCTGTCTTTTGAATACAGCTTTTGGTGATCCAGCTCTCTCTCCTCCTTTTTGGAACAGAAATGTCAGGTAGATATCAAAGGTCTGCTGTTGAATGCCAGAATGCGACAGGTGAAAGGAAAGGTACAAACATCTGTAGATATGCCCTATTTACAGGCTATGTGGCACAAAACACTCACATAGTCTTCAGCTATTTTGAATAATATATAGCAACAAAATAATCGGACTGGAATCTCAAACAGCATGAAACCCTATGAAGCATGGCACCTTAAAAATTGTGATACAAAGTTTAAATCACAGTTCTGATGAAGTTTAAAGAACAATAATCGACAGAAAGCAACATATAAGTGTGTGATGCTTTTGCAGAATTCTAACACCTCAAGCATCATGCATCTTCTGCTCTTTAAGAAGCTTCTGGTTTTATTACTAGCTACTACTCATACTTTTTTTTTTTTTTTTTTTTTTTTTTTTTTTTTTTTTTTTCCCTGTAACTTCCTTTTCTTCCTTCTACACAAACTAAAACTTGGGAATTTCAGTTTGAAAGGTCAAGTCAGTATTTTTTGCCTTTTAACTACAGTTTTCTATTATAAACTGTAGCTGAGAAATTAAGTGGAAAAAGCCAGCGGGGTATTCTTCCTGACATTATTCCAGGGCTTAGTTTTCAAGCTGTTTACTACAGAGACAACACCGCACTGCAAGTTCTGTCCACATGTAAGATAGCATGCACTGGGGCATATTGATAAGCAGATGGCATTATTTGCAGTGGAAGTAATAGCAACCAGAAGCAATTCTGACTAGATTATTTTGCAAATGCTTTTGTATTTTGTTGTGTTAAACTGTGGAACTTTGTGTGCTTGCTCTATGCAGAGTATAGGTATTGATAGTAATTTGAAAGAGAGCTTGTACTGATAAGTAAACAGAGAGTAGTTATTTGGAGGTAGGTGGTATTTAAAAACAAAACAAATTTCTATAGTCAATATCAAAAGACAGAACAAGGCTGAACAAATTCTAATGAAATATTCCAGGAGATGGAAGGTGAAATTGAATGTTGTTTCTGTCATTAAAGATATTGTTTCTAGAAGTCTTTATATGTCTATGCAATTCAGAAAATCTGAAGCTTCTAGCTTTTATTACCAGTAATACTGCCTAATTTACCACTGCCATCTGCCTGGCAATTATGGCTGGAAGTAGTGCATGCAAGGCAGATTATTTCTGAGAATGACATGATAGGACATGACTACACTGTGAGATGGAGTGTGATAGGGAGATTCCCAGGCTACCAGAGACCTAAGTTACAGATTTTCCATGCTTTTATGCACACACAAATGTATGCAGGTGCTTGCATAGATAGACACCAGACATATCTATGCACATATAGATGCAGAAATGCATAGAACTGAAACTTACATTATTCATTATAGTAGAGCTTCATCAGGTTAGTGCAGTGTTCCCTTCTTGAGTCTTAAATAAATCTCTCAGTGTTTAAAAGGTAACAAAGCATTCAGTATAAAATGTTATTACAATTATTTCCTTTGGAAAGACTTAGAGCTAGGCTTGAACTTTTTTAGTTGACGATACATTGAAAGAGATGGTGCAGAAAGGACTTCCATCTGTGGCAAGTCCCAAGGGCATTCAGCCTCCAAAGGCGCAAAAGACCATATGTAACTGTGGCAATGATACCTGCTGGAGGACCACAGCATGTCCTCCCTCTAGCACTAGCTCCAAACAGCTGGTGTGGAAAAAGGATGGGCAATGAACACCACTCAGAACATTCCCTGCTGTGCTGTGGACCATTGCTGCCTGCTTTTCTTTCTCATTATTTCTGAAGATTAGGGGGCTGTCACTGTGAGCTGCAATAGGAGGCACTGCAAATTCACTGTAACTGCTTGTTAGGAAGGAAGGCATAAGAGGTGAAAAGTTACTGTGTATGCTACACACAACTATTCTCCATGGAGGATCCAGTTGGAAGAGAAGCACCGCATTCTGAAAGGGAGGCTTTGGGAGTAAAAGAAAGAAAATGTATCTAACCAGAGGAAAAATGAAGTTATTTTCAGGTTGACTGTGGGAAAAGGGTTGCCTTTTAACTCTTGTGGTAAAACATTCAAGAGTAATAACAATAATAATAATAATGGTAGTAATACATGTATCTATATTGTACATTACTCCAGGCATTCTTCTACATTAATATGGTAACCTGATAATAAGGAGGCACCAAAGTTATTCAGTATTTTCATTTATTTGTATCACAGTACTGGCAAGAGATTTGAGAACCTAGAAGAGGCACTCCAGTAATTCTGTATAGAATGCAATCCATGCATTGATAAATTTATTTTCTAACCAGGTGAAACAGCCAAGAGATGGGAGGGGGAAATGCTTTCACCTTCATTTTGTCTATTAAAAGAGCCTCTGCCCCAAACCTCAGATTTCTTGATGCCTGTAGAGTTTGTATTGGAACCTGGAAGCACACAGAGGCATGCATGTAGAAAGCTCTCAAACAATGAAAACACTGGGAGCTGGACCTCCATATTCCAGGTTGCTCAGGAATACAGAGGGCTGAATTAGAAATTAAATTTCAGTCTTCCAGATGACTCAGCTACAAAGCCAGCTTCTTGAAGTGGTTCCCCTTTAGAGTTCAGCTAAGACTGCTGGACTTGCAAGATGCAGTACTCAAATGTGAGAGCTCTAAACTAGCTATGTTGAGTACTCATACCCTGTTACCCTCGTTGTCATGGAGAGCAGCAGTGATGGTGTTCTGCTGACCCTTTTTATGCTGGCAAAGCTGGATTTTTTTTTGCTGAGCTTGCTGGTGTGAAACTCCCTTGGATGTGTCTGCTGAACACATCTGCCACAACAACTTCTGCAGACTCTGTGAAAACAACATCATAGTCAGTTAGAAAAGTTGTGCTAAAGGGAAAATCTAGCAAAGGTCCTGAAGAAACTGTTGCAATCATTCACACCTCCTAAGCAAGAGTGAAGTATCATGCAAGTCTATGTGAACAGAACAGCTGCAGTCATAAAAAGGCTGTTACAGAATGAAGAGTGACTGTGTTGCACTGAGGGAAACAAACAAACAAACAAACAAAAACGTCGAAAGAAGAAAAAATCCATTGTGAAGTATAAAAGCTGTACCAATTAGATCTCTATTATACAGCCTTTTGAAGTGCCAAAGAGCATTTTAAGTAGTACTTTTTTTTTTTTTTTTTTAATTTTATTTAAATAGATGAAATGATTAATGATATGGAACTAATCAAGTAAAGACAAAAGACTATCCAGAAAAAATGAAAAGAGAGAGAGAGAAGGGGGATTATTTTTAAAGTCTGAAAGCTAGGCTTTATTTTCATGAAGAGTGTTGTGTGTAGAAATTCACTACACTAACCTAAACATCACTGTTATGTTGAGATTGAAATCAATGAGAGTGCTTCAATGTAAAAAAGGGAAAAAATTGACCTGGTGAGCACAATTAAATTTATATTAATCTGGGATGTGAACTGGTGTCTATGTGAAAATCTTCTTCACACTAAGCTTTGTCAGTACAACTGTTCCTCTCACCCAGCTTATGTGGTTCTGAGTGGCTAAGTACTAGCTAAAAAATAAAAAACCAAAAAGCAAGCTTTTTAACATCTTCTATGTTTCCATGCAACAAGAAAAAAGCAAATGCTATTTTTCACACATTAATATCTGGTGATCTATAGAATGTAATAACTAATAGGATTATTATAGCACCTAATTATTCCATTGTATATCTGTATGCAAATACATGAGAAATCTACTTCACTGACAATGTAACAGAGAAGGAATAATGGCACTGAAAGTAACTGCACATATGAGGGCACATGCAATAGTGAGAAGACCAGAGATACCCGGAAAATACTTGGTTACCTGCAGTTTTTCCAAAAATTCTCATGTCTTTCAGAGGATAAAGTTTGTATCCATATGTTCCTGAATTTTTCACTGCAGTGTCTTTTGCTATTGTAAGTGGAAAATGAATTGCAATGATTTTTATAGGATCATGTGGGTTAAAAACAGATGAAAGACGATAAACAAAGGATTATGATAGCGACTAGGGGAAAAATATCTAGTAGGGTAATGAAGGGTGCAGTTTCACGATTGTTCCTATTTAACATCTTCATTAGCAATCTGGAAGAAAGGATAAACAGCATGTTAATGAAATTCACAAATGATACTAAATTAGGATGAATCACAAATACTAGTGAGGACAGAAACATAATGCAAAGGCCCTAGGGAGAAATACAGGCAGGAAATAACAAAATGAGCCACAACTTGGGAAAAGGCATTCCAATACATTAAAGCTAGAGAAATATGAATCAATGTGAGGGAAAATCCACAAAAGTAATAATGCTGCAAGACATTTAGTGAGCAAGGTATTGGATATGAATTGCAATATAATACGCAGGCAGTAAAAGCCAGTGTATAGACATTAGAATGAAGTCATGGATCACAGAGGCAGTAGTTCCTCTAAATGATCTGTTCTCACTGAAAATGACATATTCTATCACGTAAATGAAGGAGTATTGATGCTGAAGGAGACTCCCAAGTCAACACAGCTGTATTCAGTTGCAGTGGCAGGTATTCTAACCAAATTACTCTGCAAGAAACGTTGGAGAAGGAGTGGCATATAAGTGCATGGAAAGCCTTGGATGACAATGAAATGGAAGTCACGCTGATGGCAGGAGAAATAACAGGCTGAATCCTGAAGAGGTTTTTATAGCCTTCATATATACCAACCTCATTTTCTTAATGAAGGACAGCAGATATCAACATGACATATCATTTTCGAAAGGAATGTTGTTGGTGGTACTTTTTTGATGGTAAAGAGTTTGTCCTTCTTTCCCATCACCTAAATATATGCAAGGGCTGCTCTGAAAGCAATGGCTCCTAATTTATTATGTTGACTAATATATTCAGAGGTGGATGTTGGTGGGATGTCAGTAGAGGTTGAGGATTACCACCAGTCTTCCCTTATATTTTGTTGCTGCGTGACAGGTGGCAGCAGAAGGGCATTATGACAGAATAGTGTCTGATGTGGAAGTAAGTAGGAAGCAAAAGTTTTGAATTCCTCCGTATGGAAAAAAATGTACTCAACTGATACTCATTGATGCTTGCTGAACGTTTATGGATACTGATCAGTGGATGTGAACACACTGAGGCAATGCTGAGTGGTGCAATTGTGACAGTGGATCAACTCCACTGATGCAGATTCCTGTGAGCATGGCATGCGGGCTCTTGTTCATTGCTTGGTGATAACACATAGCTGATGGTGGTGACTATGTTGAAAGTATTTTGTAGCAGCCAGTTTGCTCAAGTGAATAGTTGTATTGCTTTCTTTGTATCTATTGTATTTTTCATAGAAATAAGTAGGAGACATTACATGCAGAGAAACCTATGTTGAAGGAATATATTATATACAACTTCATATCAATATTGTTCCTCTTCCTGTGGTAAAATTCCACCAGTGATCAGCTGAATGTTGCTTAAAGATTACCTTAAGATAAGGGAGAGAAAGAAGTGTTAAAAGTGTATCCTCATTTTTGGGTTTTATTAACCTGACCCAACAATATGAAAGAGTGACTATTCACTCTATATTCTTTTTCTTCTTATTATGCAAGAATGAAAGAGTAGATAATAAAAGGACTAGATAAACAAGAAACCCTACAGTTTGTTACCAGAGAATGGAATGAAAAGGAAATCAGAGATATCATGGAAGCTAAAGTTGTGTCAGGACACCGAGAAGAAAAATTCATATACAATAAATAACCTATGGCTCTGAAAGAATAAATTGCATTTTACCAGAAGCTGAGACTTAAAAACATGGATGTTATTTTGTATGCTTTCTCTTTCTTATTCTCTTTCATGGTGCTTATACCCATGCATCAGATAGGGTTATAGACCTAGTACTGTTAGGTTGACTCACTAAACTCACGGGCACACAGAAACAGACGTACACAAAAGGAGCAAGGATTGAGATAGCTGCAGAGCTAGAAATTATGATTGTTTATTTGAGGGGATGTTCTCTTGCCAACTGCTGTTTTGCAGACAGGATCTAAATTACGCTGCAAACACTGCGATCTGTGGCAAGGAGCACCTTAGGAATAATTTGTTGAAATAAATATTGAAAAATAACTGAAAAATAACATATATGCCATTGTAAAATAACTTATATGCCAAAACACCTTAAAAAAATCTAGTTTCCTTGGATTTCTCTTCACACCAAAATGTATAGAATACAATAGAATTGTTAATAAAAAAAATTATGGTTAATAGAATATGTGTTTGGTCTGCAAGGCTATTTTATGATGACTTATTTGTTTAATAGGCACTCAGTTTAAATTATGATAAAATTAATTAATGATAACTAAGAGCTGGACTGTAACAAGAACAGAGAAGCTGGAGGGACTTCACTTTGCAAAGAAGTAATTCAGCAGATATTCTTGGGTGTGCATGACTGCTTCTGTAGCTTGTCATGAGTTATGTGTCTGTCTATCATCATTGTCTGGTGTTTGGAGGGAACTGTGTGTCCTGGAAAGATTGGTTGCAGGCATTATATTTAAGGAGTATTAGATTTCCTTACCCACAGCAACTTATTCAGGTCCGCTTTTTCCACCTTCTGGTGTTTCACAGATGCTGAGCATTCTGTTACCAGTGTTAAATATATTCTTGGTAGATCACATATATACTTTAGTTAAATATTTGTTATAGAATTCCCTGTCAGGTGAGGGGAATAATTTTAGCTTCGGAGGAACCTATAAGGAAAGTAGTAATAGACACACAAATATATATACTTATTTTATGCACAATTAGAGTATGTGGTGTGACCCCAGAGGAAAGATTAAGGGAGACACTATAAAACCCAGACTCTAGATTAATAATATAAATTTAGAGAGATTATTGGGAAATGATAACCAGTTTATTTAATTATTAAAGCTATTTGGATTTTCAAGACTTATGAAAACTAAAGATATTCATAAAATATTTGCTTTCTTTTAGAGGATGAACTTTTCTTCTCCTAGTTGAACTCTATTAACTTAGTTAAATTACTTTTTCATAATATTTTTACAATGTATTTAGCTAGGAACCTGAGTAATTTTCTTTATTACACCTGTAAAGGATAAAGAATGATATCTGCAAAAAGAGCCTGCAGTCATTTTATTATTAGACTTACTGAACAGTTACGGAGACCAAACAGTGGATGTTAGCACAGCGAACATCCTGGTGAGGGTTTATGTTCCTCATTTTGATCCCCATCCCAGAAAAAAGTCTGAATGAGCTCTGCTAACAGTTATCCCAAAGCACCACTCAGAGATGAGAGCCACAGTCAATAAAAATAATGTGCTTATTACAGGAGCCGTATATAGGCACGTTTGGAGAACAGAAGTTGATAACTCATTAGTGTGTAAGTTAACCCATTGATTAAAAAAAGCCCAACAACTAAATTGTATTAAACAGCTTTGGTTTTTAATAAGGATATTATTACCATCTGTTTAATTCTGTTAACTAATTGGCTTTAAAAGTTAATTGAGCGTTTATTAAAGAATGCCGTATGCGGACAAGCCCTGATTCTCATGGTAAAGTATTACAGTTTGATATTTTTCTACCATTTCATGGTTGAACCTTGTTGCAGGCCTCTTCTTTCCAATTCCTCTGCTCCATATGTCTGGTTCCTCTGTCTAGACTTCATCCCACCCAGATAGGTCCCTCTGCAATAGGTGATGCAGTGACAGTCTTCACAGGAGCAGTGCCAGATTGGCAGACTGGTAATTAATGTGACTCACAGATGAGATTTACCATGCTAGTACTGGTGTCCAGAACTAGAATAGCAGTTCACTGAAGTCTAAGCCTAAACTGGACCATAATTTTAACTCTGTTTGCACTCAATGGACAGCTTCAACCTTTGACCCAACTCAGAAAAGGCTCTTTAATATAGTATATTTTATTTTTCTCTGTGGCTGAGATTACCACAACACACGTTTCCTTGGCTTAGGCTGAATTACTATTTCAGTAATAAAAATATACTTTTTTTTCATTTATTGTTTTAGTATTTTCTGTTTTCAAAATGGCTTTCGGTCCACTTTTAATCATTCACTTCTATTTTAAATATAATAATACAGAGTTTCATGTATGCTGAATTTAACTTTAGAGATGTAAAGAAATATCACTTTGGGAATTAATAAAAGAGGACAGAAGATCAAATTTTTGCTCTACTGTACATCTGTTGGTTGTACACCTGATGTTTTGGTACAATTTTTTGTAGCTTTCAGCACAGCTCTCCAGAGTATCCCAAGTATGCTGCTTGATACTTGCCCAGTAAGACTGAAGTGACACTAAAGTAACTGTATTCATATTTGAATTTAGAGCTTTATCAAGCTGTGAATACAATCCTCATTCATGCTTGAACAAATATTGCCTGATACAGAACGTAGAGTGATATGGCATTTGCTTACCCATGGTGCTTTTCTACACTGCCACATTTTGTAAAGTGATAATGTAAATGAATATCCCATGTATTGGGCACATTCGCTGAAACTGACCTTATGCATTAAGTTTTACAGTAGCAGAAGATTCAAAACATCACTGTTTCTTGAAGCTCGAGAGAGTAGTTGGACATTTCTTTATCTCCCTTTGGTATATTCAGTATCCTTTATTGTCCTTGGGTACTATGCATAGCTACGAAAGGAAAGATTGATAAGCACAAATATTAGAAACATATTATCTTGAAGTTTTGCATATGCCTTGGAAATTTATAGCCTACTGCATGTGTGAAATAATGGATTTGCTTTTAGATAGCTTATCAGTGAGAATAAAGTAGTCTGTAGACAAAGAATGAAGTTTTATAGTTTTCAAGAATTTTAGCTCATCTAAAGTGCTGTAAGACAATCTTTGAATTTTTAAAAATACCACCTGCCAGGAAGCAGACAAGCTAAAGTGTACAGATAAAAGCGTCATATAGCTACATATGGTAATAGTATGAGTAAAGAAACACAAGCATACCATTACAGGAATAGAAATATCTAACACTGATAAATGATGTGTAGATTGCTAATCTACAGAAAAATTATTCTACCAGTTACCAGTCTTCAGAGCTGGAAAAAAAAAAAAATAAAAAAAAATAAAAAAAAAAAATCACTCTTCTGTATTATATTAAATAGGTGCAGTAGTTATTTATGCTTAATAAAAATTTGGTAGAAAATAATTTGTGTAATAAACTACCTGTTTGAGAACATTGGGTTTGCTGGTCTATCTCAGCTGAGCTCAAGTCAGCAAGACTGTGACTCAATATTTTTTGAGAGCAGTACCAAAGCAGATATTGCACTGGTTTCAGATTATGCAAGCATGTGCTTTATGATAAGTATAGTTCAGAATCGACCAGAGCAGCATATTTTCTCTAAAAAAAAATTAATTTTCTGAAATCTATTAAGTGATTTGACTGCATTGTAAGCAGTTTCCTGCTCTGTACAGAGTTTAATGAAGTTTAACATGGTATTTGCATAAAATTAAAGAAATGGACATTTCATTGATCATATTACACTGCATAATAACTAATTTGTCATAACAATAAGTTTAGTTTGCAAGTCCTGCAGAAAGACAGTCTTGTGAGAACCTGATGACACTGTGTAATCCTGTTAATGTCAGAGGATATGAGAGTTCATTCTGGTGTGCATACCTTGTGAAAGAGGGTTCCCATTTATACGTAACTCAAATACATGAAGCCAAACTTAGCTGCCCATAAAACAACTTTGGAAAAAGCCTGTTTGCTTAGACCTGTACAATTTCAGAGTTCAGTTTACAAATATATCATTTCATGGAAAAGAATATATAATCCCTCTGTTTCTAATGCTCCAATATTACTGAAGATAATAATTACCAGGATCTAGAGACAGCTTCTGTTTGATATTGCACAAAAGAAATATCCTGACTATTTTTGGAATAATAGGCAATAAAAAAGGCACTGAAGACTCTTTTCCACAACATCCCTTTCTACATTTCACAAGACCTAATCTTCTACAAGGAAAAATTATATCTCTACTCTTTCATGAAATATTGAGTGTATACTAGAATCATAGAATCATAGAATTACTCAGGATGGAAAAGACCAGAGATAATCAAGTTCAACCTCAACATCAAGTCCAACCTCCAACTAGAGTCCAGTCTTCAAATAAATAAATAGAGATTTTATAAAATACAGCATGCAAAAGATTTGCTTTAATGATCCCCCCAAAGTTATTAAAGAGCTATTCATGACATTTTCTATGTAGAAAGGAACAGGTAAGTGGTGCAGAATGAACAGCAAAAGCCTATTCCACAGACAAGAAGCAATAAGCATAGTTATTAATTGCATTAAAAAGCAATTGCAATAAAACCATAGACTGAGAATAAATTACATTAGGGGCCCTGATAGAGTAGCAGCAAGCACGGCTGCTTGATCCAGTGAGCATATCAAGACAAGACAGTGGTTAATGTGAAAGAATGGATGTAGAGCAGAGCCAGAATGTGCTTCCACCAGCTCTTTGCCTGGAAAAATGAATAGTAAGGGAGGAGGTTCTCAGCCATTTTTTTTTTACTGATCTGTATCAGAACAAGGAAAAGAGGATGTCCTGGCACTACCACAACAATGAACCCAGCAATATGTAGAGGGTCATATTCTGAGAAAGCTACTCTGTGCTTGTTCCAGTGATTCTCCAGAGTCTGGGAAGACTCTGCAGACTCTCTTCTTGCAGGGAATTTAGAGGAATGTTGGATGAAACTCTGGTGATTGCTCTGGATGCACAAATTGTCTCTAACAGTAGGTACTTAAAATTCTTTCTAATACTATAGAAAAGTCCAAGATAACTACATATGGAAGAGATCCACACACACACACAAAACATAGAAAAATCTTAGTATCCATGATAGTGACAAAGGAATCTAAAGCACAGAAGTAGATAAGTACTTGCCTCATTAAATAAAAATGACATATGGCAACATGGAAGGTTTATGTTAAAGAAAGCCTAGAAAATTAAAAACACGAACAAGAAAAAGAGAAATCAATACAGGTTTCTAATATTGTTTTTAATATTAGAAACTGAATCTCAGATCCTGGAAACACTTCTGTCAGTACGTGTAAGATTATTGAGTTTCTCTGAGTTGGCTGAGACAGTTTGGCTGGGTACAGTTATTTCTGTGAATAAAACCATCAAGAAGACCACTGCTGACAGCAAAACTGCTATAGGCAAAGTGAGTGAAAAAAAAAAATCTTTCATGTGTAATAATTAATATCACAAACATGAAGTGGAGCAGATTGAATTATCTGTAGCACAACTCTGTAGAGAATTAAAATTCTTTAGAGATAACTTTGAATGGTAGGATCCCTAAAAGATAAATTTCAATTTATAATACCAAATTTGATTAATGGAAAATGGCATTACAAGGTATCATATGATAGCATCTGATATTTTACAATAGAAAATGAATTAAATGATGATTAATTAATTACAAGCGTAACATGATAGTGATATCTGTAATCAAAGTGATTACAATATAACAAGATCAAATAACATAGTGAAGATATGTATTTGAACAAATAATACTGGTTAATACGTACCAATTGTTTTATCTGCTGAATAGTGCATCATGAAGTGGCTGATAAAATAACATTTTAATGGAATAACGGGATAACATTAAAGAAGCATTTAAATTTTCCTCTTAACTACTGTCTTCTTCAATTACTTTTATTTTTATGTTAGGTTACACCTATCTGTTCTTCTTCAGCCCAAAGGAATTTTGATTGGCTTCAAGCCATAGCTCAGACTGCTTCTGTGCAATTCAATTCAAGTGGAGAAAAAAAATATTTTTTGGAAAACATATCTTTGCTAAAATTTAACATACACTGAACGCAGGGAACAATAAGTGTAACTTTTTTTTTTTTTTTTTTTTTTTTTTTTTTTTTTTAATCCATGAATGAATTTGTTTTTGAGTTTTCTAGTTTTGTGAAATATTTAATCAGTATTATTTTGGGGTTGTTGGACATCTTGCCCCTACCTAGGCTTGTAAAATTCCTTCAGACAGAAATACTGTAAAACAGTGTATCCCTCCTGGTTTAAATCACTGTCAGCACCTTGAAATCATAGCTACTTCCTTGATTTATGTAGCACTGCCTAATGACTGTCTAGTGCCAGCTTTCCTCTAGGAATTCACCCAGGATGACATGTGTAAGCAGGTACTTTCAGCCAGTACAAAAATGCCAGTCCTGACTAAGTCCTTACAGAAGCACTTAATTTATCTCTCTGCCCCTAATTTTTCCGTTCTTCAAAAGGTCCAGGTAATTACATACAAAAGACATTTGGAACCAAAAATGATCTGATCTCTTTAAGCGGTCTCAAATTATACCTCTCAAGAGAAACGTCTAAAATCACTTTTGAAAAATTTAGGTCGAGTATCTAATTAGAGCCCTAAGTTACCCGAGAGTATCAAGCTTGAGCTGTGTAATGTCAGACACGTGCCTTGACAGTTTGGTACTATTCAGTGGTATTTTGAACTTCCAAACACATGTCTGTGAAAATAACAGGGAAAATAAACTTCTAAAAATCACAAAAAACTTTCTCTCTTTTTCTTTCTCCCTTTTGTATGCTGAAAGCCAACAGTTTTCTTGCCAAATATATTTAGTAGATATTTTTAGTAAATTTTGTGAACCTGACACTTTCATGACAAAGTACAAACTTGTCAGAGAACGCAAGTGTGAAAATGTAAGTGAGAGAAACTGAAGAGTAAGGTGCTTTTCTATCCATGTTTCTGTTTAGAATTCACAACACAGAGTTAAAAAAAAAAAAAAAAAAAAAAAAAAAAAAGGTAAAAATATGCAAAAATTATCTGCCAATCTCCTGAAATAAATCCATCA
The DNA here is from genome assembly GCF_039878825.1 of Excalfactoria chinensis. Lineage (NCBI taxonomy): Eukaryota > Metazoa > Chordata > Aves > Galliformes > Phasianidae > Excalfactoria > Excalfactoria chinensis. The sequence continues at coordinate 50,950,676 of NC_092826.1, forward strand.
TTGGCTTTACTACAGAACTGCCATGGCATCGTTTTGTCCTAATGTCACCCCCAAGACCTGGAGGCTCTGGGAACTGGCATGCCTGGCAGACAGTGCTCATAGAGGAATGACTTTGGTTTGTCACACAAGGAAGTCTCCCTCCATGATCAGATACAAGTAGAAAATCTGAATGTCTACTTATATCTTACTTCCCTGACTGTGCCTCAAATATTTGCTCACTGCATACAGTTAGCATAAAGCTGGACGAATATGGCATGTTACATACTCATTTTGATCCTACCTGTGACATCTGTTAAGACTTACGGCACTTCTGCCAACTCAGTCTAATCAGGGTATTGCTAAACTGAAGTATAGGAGATCTAATTTCTACTCTTCTCTCTGCTATGTGGTGGGAAGGTTCCAAGTTTCAGAAACCAATATTGCAAACATGGAAGACAGTGAAACTGATTTATTCCTTAGAGTGCTACAACTTCATCATTGAGAAGTGTCATAGAAGTTCAGTGATCAGAAGAATAGAGTGGGGTTTCCAATGGATATCTGCATTGCAGTGAGGTTTGTTTTTGCCTGATAAGGATCTAACGTCAAATGAAATTTTATCTTTCTTTGATATGGTTATAAATTCTCTCTCAATCTTAAATTTAATCACAAATGAATTATGTTTGATCTTTTCCTCAATGTGGATACCAATAGAATCTCTCTCCAGTCTGCAAGCTGCCAGTATTTTCGCTATTGATAGAGTGAACTGTTTATGACAAATCTCCTCTGTAAAAGGTGGCTGAATCCAGCTGACTGACTGGTTTGAAACATTTCAAAAGGACTCATACACATGCAGCCATCACAGGGTTACTGAAGTCTCATATCTGTAAGGAACCAGGTGAAAAATATCTGCAAGGAAAATGCCATCCCTGATATGTAGCCATTCCTGAACCAAATACACAGGCAGGCTATACAAATCAGGTTATCCCATTTTAGTGTGAATTTTATGTTAGCATTCACTACCTTAACAAAAAAGAGCTGAACCGACTTTCTCCAATCTATTTTAAGTGTATTGTGAAGCAGAAAATTGTTGCTATTTGCAATTTACTGTAGTTTCCTGCCATGGTAGATTATCCACACTTGGATTCTAGTTGCACATATTTTATGGCTGTGTCAGTGTCACCTACTTCAGCCACCTTCTCTACATATCCCTATTTCTTCTGAGAGAAAGCCTCCTATACTTCAGAATTAATCCAAATAATGGCCTTTAGTTGGAGTCTGAGTTGTGATGATATGCTCTCTGATTAGTTTCTGAAGTGAGCAGGTACAGTAAGCAACATTTCCTCTGTCAGTGCTTTAGATAAAATAAACTGAAACTGCTTTTAAGTCAGATGTGGTTGCATTGTCCTAGGAGAGGTAAGGAGAACCTTCGTCAGAGGAGCTCTCTGTTCAGTAAGTGCCAGTGCATAACTGTGATCTCTGGCTTTCTTCCCAAGCACTCTGCTGACAGCACAACTGTTTACATGTCCTTGTATACATGCCTGAATCAATCCCCACAGACTATTCTTTTCCAATGAGATTGTATACATAGTCATACATATACATAAAACTTTACCTTATACCTCACAAATATCCATACATATTATAGTTGCTGTTCCATCTTTCCCAGTAGCCTAACTCCACATATGAACATCTTCTGTGATACTTATGCCATCAGACCCAATTAGGAAGTCTGTTTAACTCATATTTGAGGATTCTTCCTTGGCATAGGTCATAATTATGACTTCCTACAACAGATTTCAGAGGAATAACAAGATATAGATCTATCTTTTTGCACTCTGTGGGGCTATGAACACACATGAAAATTGCTTTGAGTAGAACAACAAATTGTTAACTCTAATGTCCAGATAAAGTACATCCCTTAACTACAGGAATCCTCTGGCAAATCTTATCACAATGATCTTAAAAAAGGACAGTGTGTTCCCATGAAAATTACTTAATAAAATCAATCCTGTTATATGGTTGAATCACCCAATCTAAAATCAATTGAATCAACAGATTCAAAGGGAGAAGCGCACAGGTCTACAAAATTTTGATACCTTGAAAGTGCAAGGCTCTTGTATTCCTAATTTCCTAATTTCCATCTCATTACTATTTTGCTTATAACTGTCTAGTTAGACTGATTTCAGAAAGCTGATCAAATTTCAAAGACAACCACAACTAAACAAAGAAATACTTTGTGTTGTCAAGCTGCTGGAAAAAAATGTAATGCTGAATGATAGCCAAAAGAACTGGATATTTTTTTCTAGTTACCAGATTGTTTAAAAATCTTCTCTGTGCTAATAATTTCCACTTTAACTATTTTCTTTTGTAACTGCTTCTTAGGTTCCTTTCACTTTGTCAATCACATAGGCTTCTAATTCAGATATGCAAGCACATAAAGCACAACAAAGAATATACTAATCTTATTCTGTCAAAAGTAGATTCTACTTCTTATTCCCCAAGGCCAGCCAAACCTGAGCTAGGCTAAAACTTTATACACAGAAAAAGCAGAAAAACACACATTCTTATCTCTTGCTAAAATACAGATCTGAAATATGAGGAAAAGATATTCCACATAAATTTTTCTTTCTCACAGCTTCAGCTGACTGCAAAAACACACAAGTAAAAACATTCCCTTAGAACAACACAAGCAAATTTTCAGATGCTTCAATGCAACCTGCAATTGTGAGCTAAGTACGGCCACCTCCTGCCATTTTGTTGCAAATTACTTGGCTAATAATGCACATTCCACAGTTTCATGTAAATTTATGCAATGGTGTGATCATCCCTGAATCTGATCACATTCTTTCTGTCAGCTACAACAGAGCAGGCTGCTCCTATTTGTCATATATTCAGATTCCTGGTAGCTTTGGAAAAATGTTGGAAAGCACCTGCTGCCTGTTGACTGCCTTGGCAGACAGTTTTTCTTCAGTATCTTCAGTGATGCTGGTTTTTTAGGAGTCCAAGTTTAACTGGTACAGTTTTAATACCTGCCTGATATTTTTTCAGTATGTTTGGTTTCACTGTCTCTTGTCCTAGAATTCAGCTTCCATTTTGACTTGAAGGACTGCCTACCTGAATTGTCTTGGAAATGCAGAATAAGAATGAATGATTTTCCTCTGTTTAATCAGTTCCTCAATGAATATACTACTTCGACAAACTCAGGTCTTCAGGACCCCATTCCAGCCCTTTGACTCACTTCCAAGTACATTCATATAAACAGTTGTAGGTAGAACTTGGAATGCCTTTTTAAAGGCAGACTGTTTTCTTGTTAAATACCACACATAATACTTCTTTTTAAAGTGTATTGCTTTTTCTTTGATGTATTTACTACAGCTAAGTGTAGCCTTGAACACTGTGGCTGGCTGGACAAATTTCCTAGGAACTATAAATGAGAAACTGGAGTTCTTAAAAACCCATTATCTGCAAGGAGACACAAGGGTAAGGGAGAAACTCATCATTTTAGCTGAAGCTCTGTAACTACTGTATTGTTCTTATTGTCCTTTCAGTGTATTAAATTACCTTTGATTCTTTATTTTATTTTACTTTGTTTTATTTTACTTTATTTTATTTTACGGTTACATTCCTGTTCTTATATCCTAGAAAACATCATTTCTTCTTTAGAAGAACTGCTAAGGATGGATGCATAATGATAGTAAGATGAATTTGCTGATTTTCCCTGGAAAAATGCAAAGCTTAGGAGAGGGTGAAGCCATGGCAGAACAGTTATATGCTAACTCATTCTTCAAAATGGAGTTCCCTAGATTCAAGAAAGACTTTTCTGCACTAGAAACAAAATAAATGGTATTATTAGAAGACACTGTTGCATGCTCTCACCTAGTATGAAGGTGCAGATGTTTATTCAAGATTAATGAGGCTTGTTTATTCTTATTTATGCCAAAAAAAGTAACATCAAGCCTCAGAAGGGAAAGTTTAGCACATTTCACACAGTGCAGATAACACATGAAAGAGGAAGACAGATTTCCAAATTTCCTATATAAATATATTCTGAGAGTTTTGTTTTGGAAACCAAGGTAATTTGGAAAGAAATGGCCAAACTTATTTGGAATGACACCTTATATTGTTATACGTGTATCGATATATACATGCATTCTTGCACACACCAAAATTGCCAATCTGAGAAGCGCTCCTGGCATACAGTGTAGTTTACCAGCATAAACAGAAATGAGTAAGTAATGACCTCTGATGCTGTTTCTGCATGAATAAGGACATCTTTCTATCCTCTTTCCTCTTTTCTTGTCTGGAATATGCGGTGCTGCCATTGCAATACTAAGGCCATTAAATCTAATCATTAGGATGTACTGAAGAAACTAATTTCTTGTCTGAGGAGTATGTGTAAGCATGTGCTCTTTTCACAGTGTTTGAGTGATTGGCACATCAAGATGCCAGTTATTGTCCAAGTATACATCACCAGTATATTGCTATTCCAGCAGAACTCATAACTGAAGGAGTTTAAATTGTCAGTACTTACTTTTTGTCAGTTGAAGATGACTGGAGAAAAGGGAGCATGCATCAAGTTCTAAACATAGTATTTTTTCACCAAATACCTGATGATTTGTGGCCGTCTCTCCAGTTCATGCAGCTCCTTTGATGAAAATGAAAACATAAGTTATAAATTCTGCTTCTCAATACAGATCGCTCAAAATCAGACAGTGGTGTTGAAACTGTTACAACTATGAGAATATTTATTGAAAATATGTCTGAATTTATAGAGCTAGAACTAAAACTTCTTGTAGATTTTATCAATGTATTCTTAGGGGCCTGAAATTTTTTGAAAAAAAGTTTTGAAAAAATGCATTCAGTTATAGGTAGATTTAATCTCACTGAAATTAATTTTCATTTATTTGCCAGAGAAAGAAAAACATTGAGAATCAATAAATACAGTATATGGTTATTTCTACAGTATTATAAATAATAGTTCAAAATCAACAAAAAATGATAAAGACAAACCATCCAGCAATGAAGTAAAGGTGTTCGGCATAAAAAATGGCTGCATTTTTTGCATGCTCAAGAGGTACAGGAGGGTCAGAAATCTGCTCTCCATTTGAGTACTCACTTGTGACACAGGTTGTTTTGCATACTAAAGGTGTTTGCAAACACCTGAACACTAACAATGATTGTAGGAATATGGAACAGAATGCAACTAATATCCAAGGTAAGGATATCTGAAAGACAGATATTCTCAAAACAGACAGCTTAATAGCCCTGGTCCAGCTCTCTATTTAAAATTCATCAAGAAGGCAGAAGAGGAAAGAAATCTACTACACATTAATCATATTGCTTTCTGTAACTCTGGAATCTACTATCAAACTGAGCATAAACTGGATACAAACAAATTTTATAGCATAATTGCAGGAGATTTATAAAGCAAGTATATGTATCTTGAGGTAAATTAAAGCTCTGCTAAAAACTGTAAGCTGAAGTCAGCAAGCTCTGAAATCACTGGGATTATAAGAGATAAAAGAGCTGTGGTTCTTACACTGAGTCCTGTGTAACATTTGATAGCAGTCTGTGAGGAATTCGTAAGTCAGATTGCAGCCTCTCATCCTTGCCCCCAGTTCACTGAAGGGAAGAGGTGGGCGATTGAATCAGGTGGCAAAGAAGAATGTAAATGATGCAGCAGAGGAACAGAACAGATGGGTGTGGGAGACAAAACGAGGAGCAAAAGTGACAGCACAATCATTGCATTCTAGACAACTAAAAATATACAAATACTTTTCTATTTGTTTCCCTTGTTGTAGTTGCCAGAAAGTTGTCGCATAATCACGAGCAGGAAGAGAAGGTAGCACATGCAGTTCACACAAATGGAAGTTACAGTGAAGGAGATGCATTAATCACTTTAAATAATGCTAAAAGCCTGTAGCTTACAAAATTCACAACCTCACCTGTAAAAGGAATCCCTTCAGTTCTCCTTTGATAGAATGTATGAGAATGTTAGCAGAATTGCCTCAGACAAACTCAACTGTTATAGAAGACATGAGGAAAAAAGAAAGGAATTGGTTTCTAATATGTGAGCTATATCAGATCTTCAAGGTGAAATCCTATGCCACAGGGATTATATATATCAAAATTTTATTTTGTAAATAGAGTCATTGCAAAAGTAAAAAATTAAGACATATATAGTTACTTGAAAAGTCATTAGAAGAACAGCTAAGATTTAATTTGTGAGGCTAACGTGAAAGTAGTCTAGTTTATTGATTTTAGGAGAATGCACTGGAAGTAAAGGAGGAAAAAACTAGAAAAAGGGGAAAGGCGTATTACATTTATGCAAGCATTTAAAGATTCATCTGTCAAACTGGAGCAGTACCTGTATTTTCAAGATTGTTTTGGTCATTGTAGTAAAGAGACTGTGGCAATAGATAGTAAATAGATCGTCTAGATGAGGTGCTACGAGATATGGTTTAGTAGCTTAGTGCGTAGTAATAGTGACAGGAGGACGGTTGGACTAGATGACCTTGTAGGTACTTTCCAAAATTGTTATTCTATGATTCTATACTGGGTATAATCAACAAGTATTCCTGAGAGAAAAAAACAAAATCTGTGTCTCTGTCCTCCAAAATAGCTCACCATGACTAAATAGTCATATTCTTCTTCTGATGAGTTACTGAACCAAGATCTCCACTGGAAAGGGATGCTGCTTCAGCAGACTCTAAAGGAAAAGCCCTTTTTGCCTAATTCTTATGTAATTAGAGCAATCAAAAGCCCTTGGTGATGTAGAACACAGGAACAAAACTTTTCAAGTAAAAAAAGTTTAAAACTAGGATATCTTATTAGTATAACACCACTATGAGAAGGTTGTACTGATATGTGGAAATCAGTCTCTGTAACCACAAAGTAGTTATAAAGCCGGTATGTTAAATCACTGATGCACATACTCCCTGATGCAATGAGGACAGCGCCACCTAACTTGCACATCCTTAGGAGAAAGTGTGCTACAGATATAAGCTGAACTAATACATAATAAATCATTAGCAGAAATTCGGATACACATTCATTACATTCCTGAGACTCCATTAGCATGCTGTCCCTCCTGTTGCTGTGTGCTTCCATGGTTCAGCCACCCCCCTGCCCTAGATTCTAGCATTGTTCCCCGCTAGGGCCAAAAGCCACTATGACTCAGTATGATAGATGGCAAAAATGGCCTTTATTGGGGGTAATTAGCACCTTATATACTTTAATCACTTCGTCTACACCCCCTTGAGTGTACATTTGAAATGTGCACCCAACATACATCACAGGACAGGGAAGGAACAGGGGAGGTGCTGCCACACCACAGCCCGAATCCTCATTAACGCCTACAACACCCTCCCCTGTTGTATGTATGTACTCAGTTGTGGGGGTGGTAGTGGGATGAAAGCTCATGGTCTTCCTCGCTGTAAACCTTCAACCCTGCGGGAGGGGCATCCCCCAAACTGGTTCCATCTTGCCCTGCGGATATCTCATTACCTCACTTCCAGACATCCTCAGGCCATTTTTCACAGCCTTATTTCTGTGGCCTTTATCCCTCCTGTTATCCCAACCCAGTGCCTGCAATCCCCATTCTTCTAACAACTTCTACATAAGCTATCTTTTAACTACTCTTATCCCAGTTTCTGTGAAGTCCCTTTCTCTCTCTTACTGTGGAGCTCTTCTCTCTTCTACTGTGGGGCCCTGTTCTCATCCTTCAGTACCAGCAGCTTTACTTGGGAAAAAAAAAAAAAAAAAAAAAAGTGATCCTGACATATATACTCCTCTCGAAGAAAAGTTTTGTCACCTACCTTCAAAAAAAATTAAAGTGTGGAAATCCTCAGTATGTCTGTCTGAAGTATGAGGTCGACCATGTAATTTGTCTTCTTTATGAATTAGGTTTTATTAGGTAAGACTTACTCTATTTATACTAGGCAACTCCCTGTTAATAATGCAATATAGAGCTTGTTCTAAATCCTGTCTACCAAAATAAGATTAAAAAAATGCAGGCACACAAAATGGTATTTACCCAGAGTTTTAGATGTAAGTCCAAAAATCTCTTCACAGTAGTAAAAGAAATGCTTCTTTCCACTGGGCAACTTTGTCCTTGAGCAAAGCATTCCTTCAGATATGATTAATTCTGTCCTATCACACATTGCCAGAACTGCTCTGGCTGGGGGACATAAATGTCCCTCTAGCCCCCTGAGATGCATCATCACACAGAAAGTAAGCTGAGTATCACCTGTTGTCTCAGAGTGCCTGGCTCTCCAAGTGTCAGTATGTGAAGGAATGTGCTGAATCCCCCAAGTGTAAGCCTGAATGCACATTTGTGAAAGCTCAGCATTTTCATAATTTCAGTTCACTGATAAATAAAATTATCTAAATGTAGTATATGTAATTGATGAAACACTTCCACATTGCTGTGTAATCTGTTTTTTTTCTTAGCAAAACCATTAACTTAAATGCCCATGTTCTGTATACTTCAAAAGAAAAGTGTTATTGGCATCTTTTACATAAATAAAAGAACTTCTGTGCTTCAGTTAAATGAGACAGTTTAAACTCATGGGTGAAACATCAAAAATCAAGAATCATATAAAAATAGCGTAATGAGAAGCCTTAAGTATACTTGCTTAGATCAGTTACTGGTTTTAATTAAAGAAAGTAATAACTTCTTTTTAAAATAAAACTTTCTAAAATGTAATATTTAATATGTTTGCTCATTTTGTAAATAAAATGTTTAAAGTAATATTTTAAAATGTCATTAGATATTTATCAAATCAAACTGATAACAGATAAGGTCTCAGTTTCTGTTTAAAACTCATGCAAGGACATATGTATCCCCAAATCCATTTACTCCTTCAGTGTGTTCAAATGGTAAAATATGCTATCTTTTCCTATGGAGTTTTTCTTTCTTATGTTTTTAAAGCATCTGGCTAAAAGAAAACTGAAATTAATATGGATAGTTAAAATCTTCCTGGTTTATAGATAAAGATAGATAATATAGATAGTGAAAGAGCAAAGGATTTCTGATCCTGAACTGAAAGCTTCAGGAATTCAATACAATACACAAAATAATGAAAATATTTTGAGCTGGTTCAGGGGTAATACTAAAATCAGAAGCATACTTGTACTTATTTCTCTCTGTGCTCAATAAGGTGGAGGGTATAATTCTCTGATTAATTTCAACTAACTCAATTTTATCCCCAGCTGTATACTCAGCTTAGTCTAGGAAGTAAAGCAGATTTAAGCATACAATAGAATCAAATTCTGGTTTTTGTTTGTTTGCTTCTTTGTTTTTTCTAATTCTGTATAGTTAGAAAACAATTCCTTGACTAATTGCATGATAGAGAAACAACAAACAAACAGCAACGACAAAATAAACACTCTTCAAAACAGGAGAAGATTGCAAAGAGGTAGCCGTATAGAGAGAGACTTGGGGGTCCTGATGGATGAAAAGCAGAATGTGTGCCAGCAGTGTGCGCTTGCAGCGCAGAAGGCCAACGGTATCCTGAGCTGCATCAAAACTGGGGTGGCCAGTAGGAAGAAGGAAGCAATTGTACCTCTCTGCTGTGCCCTTGTGTCATGGAGCGTTGGATCCAGGCTGGGGGTTCCCTGCACAGGAAAGTTGTGGAACTGTTGGAGTGGGTCTGGAGGAGGGCCACGAGAGTAATCATAAGGCTGGAGAACCTCTCTTATGAAGGAGGGCTGAAGAAATAGGCTTGTTCATCCTAGAGGAGGCTCTGGGGACACCTCATTACATCTTCTATTACTTGAGGGAAGCTTATAAGTAGGAGAGTGACTAACTTTTTACACAACCTGTTAGCGATAGGATAAGGGGGAATGGCTTTAAACTAAAAGAGGGGGCATTTAGGTTAGATGTTAGGAAGAAATTTCTTACTTGAAAGGGTAATAAGGCACCGGCACCGGCTACCCAGAGAAGCTGTGGGTGCCCCAGCCCTGGGCACACTCAAGTCCATGTTGGATGGGGCTCTGGGCAGCTGAGCTGGTGGGTGTCAGCCCTGCCCATGGCATGGTGTTTTAGAACTCAATGATCTTTAAGGTCCTCCCAACCTAAGCCATTCTATGATAAGAGACACTAAGTAGGACTTAAGAATTGAATGTTATAGTGGAAAATCACTGTTTTATTCCAGTTCAGGAAATATTTTTCTATAGATTTTCTACAGATGCTGTGAAAAGATCTAGTAGACATATAAGGATGATGAAATCATGAAGCAGTTTTTAAGAATGGGCTATGGGCTTGGGTTTCACCTCACCAGTTGCCAGAATGTGGGGCAATCTTGATTTTCCATAGTGTATTTTACTGCAGCTAAAAACAAAGACTTGCAGATTGCACTGACAAGCTGGGAAATGTTAGCCCTGAAGACAACAACCTTTAGAAGAATTTGGATGCTCATGGTGTATAACAAGCTAAATGCTTGTTTCCAAAAAGGAGAGGTAGAAGAATAGGCAGGAAAACCTTGGGTAAATTTAGGGTGCAGTTCCATCTTAGGATAGGTGCTAAATTGGAGAAAGTTTGGAAAAATTCCCTAATGACTCAAAAAATTTGAAACAGCCCCCCTTGAGGTTTTTAATCTGTTTATCAAAGAGATAAAAGAGAAATGTAAGGTGGGGGCTTATGTGTTTGCCTGTGTGGGTGTGTAACTGTCTCTCACACTGGAAGTATCTCCTGGCAAACAGAACTTTGATCAAGTGTTCTATGATATAGAAGACAAAAGTGTAACAAAATTCAATGATTTCAAGCTGAAGCAAGACAAATTTAGAGTGATAGAATAAGGCTCCAATTTTTAACAGTGAAAGTATTTAACCAGAGAAGACCTTGATAAAATTGCACTTGATTATCACAGCTGATTTCAGTTTTTCTCAGCAAAGTCCTCTAATGCCTCTGTAATTAATTCAGGTGAGTTCTATAGTCTTTGTTATTTATGAGGTTCATTTAGATGATAATAATGATCATTTCTGCCTTTGCTATCTGCTTTACAATCTTTTCTCTTACGTTCTATCAAATGGACATTTTCCTTTACCCCTTTTCTCCTAGCTCCCCAGTCCCTAAATCTTTCTCCTTTCTACCTTCTTGGTCCACTGGTTTCTAGTCCCTGAGATCCAGTACTCCATACCCCTATCCATGTGTATGCTTTATTTCTTTGTCTCAGAAGCTGAACATGGGCAAATCAGTAGATTCAAACCATAAGAGGTCAATAATGTTTTGGGTTTTTCTGGTAAATAATATTGCCTCAACAAATGATAATTTCTGTCAGAGAACATAGGAGCCCCAAGTGCAAATAACACAAGCACAATTTAAGACAGGTCAGACAGAAGCTTTAGTAACTACTCTTAGAGATAACATTTATACAGCATCTCCTCTGCTCCCTGTTCTCTGACAGGTTGTTTTAGAGACCTGACTTACATGCAATTTCCGGGGGTAAAAAATAGTGAGGAAAACATAAAAAAAAACAAGTTTCCTTAATTGGGAACAACTCAAAATCATTTATGTGTTCAAACAAGTGTCTTTGCCTGAAGGGATGGTCACTCCTTAAGTAGTCTGTTTATAGCCACAATTTTAAGTAGGAATCAAACTGTGAATACATGACAATGTTGGGAGATGGCTCTAGGCGGAACTTGTAGGAGTGGCAGAAGTGGGTTTGGGAAGCAGTCACAGATTTAGCTTGCATTTGAAATAAAAGTTTATTGACTAGGATAAAATTCTTAGCCAGACCTCTCAAATTTTAATAATTTTACTTCTACACTTGCATTAGGTGACTTAAATATCAGGAGTCTGAGAGTGGGCTGGAAACGATTATGAGTATAGTTTCAGCATGCAAAGCTTTTATAACTTTGATTTTCTGAAATATCTATTTTTTAAGGATGGTTGTATTTCTGAAACGTCTGTCTCCAGTGGTCTGCAGTGAGGCAGAAAATATCCATGAACTAGGTCCTAGCTTTTTTTTTTTTTTTTAATTTGGAGCTCTTATTGTGGTCTGGGTTTATATAAAGGGAACCTTTATAAAGAAGAAATGTTGTTCTGGTATAAGCTTTTTGAAATATAAATGGATCAAGGTCCAAATTAGGTCTTCACTGTGTCAGGTAAAATGGTAACAGACAAACATAAGTATTATATAGCCTTAGGTATGACAGTCTGTTAAACGAATTTGTATGCACACAAGAAGTGTCTTTCTGAAACATGAAGATGCCCAAGAGAGACTCTGGAAAGGTTTTACAGACATTTAATAGTTCAAGACATTATTTGTTCAATAGCAGAAGAAAAAGGTTTAGAGAGCAATCAGATTTTCATGGACAAAAGCTAGTCTCTTGTCCTGAGGGGAGAAAAGATCATAGGCTATGATTTTTGTATGTGTTGGGAAGAGATACAGAAAAAACGGTTGACAGCTGGAAAAGCAAGTGAAGAGAAAGAACTGCTCATTCTATCTCATCTATTTTGTATGCTTTTATATTCCATTTTCTCTGAATGTGATTCCTAGGATTTTCCTCCTCTGTCTCCTGTTATTTTATTCTTTCTTTTCACTCTCCTTAGCACAAAAAATAATGCTTTGTTAGGCCTTTGCTCTGTGCTTTTCCTGTCTTGCTGTTCTATACCACTTTCAGTATCTCACCACAAAATTTCCCAAACTTTTCACAAGTGCATCCCCATTTTGATCTCATCTGTATTCACTCAACTGCTGTAGTCTCCCCTGAAGTTTGCTTCAAATATTTCAGTGGTCATGCAGAAGCTAGTGGGATCTGATTCCTACCCCACCATGTTAGAGGTATCTGCCTCCATATAAAACTTAATAACTTTTCCCCAGGTAGCGTGACCACTTCTTGAAATCCTCAGAAGGTTAGAAATGAGAAATTTACCCAAAAACTGACCAGCCCAGAAAGTGTGTGTGATGGTGTGGCCAAAAATCTGATCAAGGACTGGGAAAAATGCTTTGAGATGAGCGTTCATTGAGAAACTCCAAGAATGATAGCAATGCCAATATGAAGGGGCAAGTACTAATCTCAAAGGACTCTTGCAGTTTTTCTTATTCTTACACCTTAATACAGTATAATTTTTGAAAGAAAATGAATGGACAAACCAATGAAACTACTAATCTTGCATGAGAAAACAACTTATGTCTCTTCAGCTTATTTATTCAAGATATTTGTGAAAAAAAATTGCATACACCTACTCAGAACAATAATTTTCTTTAAAAAATAACTCAGAGATATAACTATAGCAATGCTTGCTTGCTAATGTATCTGTTTGTTTGTTTATTTTTCCCAGTACTGTTTATTTCATCAAGGATTTTGTTTAAGCCAAATAGCTGAACTGAATCTCAGCTGGCCTGGGTTTGTTGTATACTAGCAAGTTGTTTGTGTTCATAAACAAATGTTTTTTGCATGTGGAGGAGGGTGATGTGATGGAATTTGTATTTTCACTTTTGACAGGGATTAGGATGACGCCTCTGGCATAATGTTTTGTTGGCCTTGCAAAAATCGTGAGCCTCGGCCTCTTAAATATCATGGAATTTTCATAGGAAAGAATTTTATTAGGAAATGCTAGAGCAAATATCTAAGCATGGGATGGTTTAGAGCTGTCTGTCATACATACAATATTGATAGATTCTTGGCTATGTCTTTTGTTAAGTAAATGAGAATACTGGCATCATGAATTGTGGTTACATGCCTAAATGCAAAAGCTTCCCACGCAAAACCTGTGTTGGAACTTTTTAAGCTGACATGGTCGATAGAAGTGAGAAGTTCTGATTCAAAATAAAGAATCAGGACATCTGTTTCAAGTTTCATACATTTGGAGAAATGTGGTGGAGGGGGAACTCATATTTTAATGTGACAAATACTGATCAATTTATTTCAAACTTAACTTTGGTGATAAACATATAAAGTGTAGATACTCAAACATTTACTACTTTTCCATAAATGCAAATAATAGATATGTCTTAATTCCTTCTTTCACACTGAGGTTAATGTTCCCTGATATAATTCAGGCATAGAAAGGGGAGACCAGGAATAAGCTGCAACAGTTCTTTCCAAAGGTTATATCAGGAATGAGCATTTACATGATTTGACTTCTTGGTAGGGATACAAAGAAAGAAAATTAGAGCTGAGTGCCATCATGAATGCTGATGCGACTGTTGAACTATGCCTATGTTTCTGTAGACATAAATATATTTGTTAAGTCTGCATTCTCTTTGACCAATGTTTAAAGAGTATACATCAATAAACATCTTAATCTTACTGAAATATTAAAGAAGGCACATTGACAATCAGTAATAGTGTAGCTTGGTTTGGAAGGGGCATTGAAGACCATCTTTTTCCAAACCCTCAAGTCCTTTTCCATGGGCTGTTCTCAAGGATTTCTTCTCCCAGTCTGTACCTGTATCTGGAATTGCCCCAACTCAAATACAGCACCTTGCACTTTGCCTTGTTGGACCTCATTATGTTCCCATGGGCTCACTATTCAAGCCTGTCCAGTTGCCTCTGGATAGCATCTTTTTCTTCTTTTATATCAGCTGCACCACACAGCCTGGTGTCATCAGCAAACTTTCTCAGGGTACACTTGATCCCACTTTCTATGTCATTGATAAAGATGTTCAAGAGCAGCAAGTCCAAGATGGACACCAGTGAGACACCACTTGTGTCTGGCTCCCATCTGGACATAGAGCCATTTACCACAATCACTGGCAGCAACCATCAAACCAACAATTTATTCATTGAATAGAGTACCCATCAAATCCATATCTCTCCAATTTGAGATAAGGATGTGATGTGGGACCACGTCAAAGGCCTTGCACAAGTCCAGGTAGATGACATTAATTATTCCTCTTTTGTCCTCCAATGCTATCACTCCATCATAGAAGGCCACCAGGTTGGCCAGGCATGAGCTGCCCTTGGTGAAGCCATACTGGCTGTTTCAGATCACCTCCTTGTCTTGCGTGTGTCTTAACACATCTTCCAGAAGGATCTGTTCCATGATCTTCCCAGGCACAGAGGTAAGGCCCACAAGCCTGTAGTTCTCCAGATCTTCATTTCTCCCTTTCATAAAAATGGAAGTGATGTTTCCCCTTTTTCCAGTCACTGGGTAGTTTACATGACTGCCCTCATGACTTTTCAGATACACTGGAGAGTGACATGGCAATCACATCAGTCAGTTCTCTTAGAGATCTGTTAAGAGTACAGTACCCAAAACTCTGAGTTCAACACCATCCACGCAGCTATTCATTCAGCTGATCTGTTCTCCTCTTTCTGCACAGGTCCCAGGCAGATTCACAGAATCACAGAATTATAGGGGTTGGAAGGGACCTCTAGAGATCATCGAGTCCAACCCCCCTGCCAAAGCAGGCTCCCTACACCACGTCGCACAGGTAGGCGTCCAGGCGGGTCTTGAATATCTCCAGAGAAGGAGACTCCACCACCTCCCTGGGCAGCCTGTTCCAGTGCTCCATCACCCTCACCGTAAAGAAGTTCTTGCGCACATTCGTGCGGAACTTCCTATGCTGAAGTTTCAGCCCATTGCCCCTAGTCCTGTCCCCACGCACTACTGAAAAGAGACCAGCCTCACCACTATGGCTCCCACACTTCAGGTATTTATAAACCTGGATCAAGTCCCCTCTCAGCCTTCTTTTCTCAAGGCTAAACAGGCCCAGTTCCCTAAGTCTCTCCTCATAGGGGAGATGCTCCAGGCCCTTCACCATCTTTGTGGCCCTCCGCTGGACTCTCTCCAAGAGATCCCTGTCTTTTTTGTACTGGGGAGCCCAGAACTGGACACAGTATTCCAGATGAGGCCTCACCAGGGCAGAGTAGAGGGGGAGGATCACCTCCCTTGACCTGCTGGCTACTCTCTTTTTAATGCACCCCAGAATGCCATTGGCCTTTTTGGCTACAAGGGCACACTGCTGGCTCATGGCCAACCTGTCATCCACCAGGACGCCCAGGTCCCTCTCAGCAGAGCTCCTCTCCAGCAGGTCTTCCCCCAACCTGTACTGGTGTATGCAATTATTTCTACCTAGATGCAAGACTCTACACTTGCTTATGTTAAACCTCATCCGGTTTCTTACTGCCCAGCTCTCCAGCCTGTCCAGGTCTCTCTGAATGGCCGCACAGCCTTCAGGCGTGTCAGCCAATCCTCCCAGCTTCGTGTCATCAGCAAACTTGCTGAGGGTGGCCACTATCCCCTCATCAAGGTCGTTGATGAAGATGTTGAACAAGACTGGACCCAGCACAGACCCCTGGGGGACACCACTAGTCACAGGCCTCCAGCCAGACACCGCACCGCCAACGACAACCCTCTGCACTCTGCCAGTCAGCCAATTCTCGATCCACTTCACCGTCCACTCATCTATCCCATACTTCCTCAGCTTTGTTATAAGGATGTCATGGGGGACCGTATCAAAAGCCTTACTGAAATCAAGGTAGACTACATCTACCGCTCTCCCCCCGTCCACCCAGCTAGTGACATCTTCATAAAAGGCCACCAGGTTGATCGAGCATGACCTCCCCTTGGTGAACCCATGCTGAGTACTCCTGATAACCTCCTTTTCTCCCAGTTGTCTGGAGATGGCATCCAGCACAAGCTGTTCCATCACCTTCCCTGGGACAGAGGTGAGGCTGACTGGCCTATAATTACCCGGGTCATCCTTCTTGCCCTTTTTGAAGACTGGGGTGACATTGGCCATCCTCCAGTCTTCAGGCACCTCCCCAGTTCTCCAAGACCTTTGAAAAATTATAGAGAGCGGCTTAGCAATAACCTCCGCCAGCTCTCTCAGCACCTGCGGGTGCACCCCATCAGGTCCCATGGATTTATGGACATTAATGTTTCCTAAGCACTCATGGACCACCTCTTCCCTGACTGTGGAGATTGTGGAGATCACTACCTGTACTCCTGATTCATTCAACATCCTCCCAAGGGACATAAAGTCTTTTAATATTTTGCAATTTCCTTGTTGCAACCTCCCGTGACCCATCTTGTAAGCCTAGGAGAGAACAGTCCACTGGCTTTATCAGACTTGGTATCATTTTTTTGATGTCCCGAATGTGGATGCCCACAATGCTGCAAACCTTCTAGTGATATCATCCAGGTGGTAAATAGGTGCCTCAGCCTCTTTCAGTGCAGAGTTCCAAATTACTAACACTCATTGCATTTTTTTGATGGCATTGATTCTGACACGGATTCTTGATTGGACTAATTTAATGTTGTCTCTTCCCAGATCTGAACCATCACTCACACCCTCTCCTTTCTCCTTATGAAGAACTTCATATCCGTTGCTTAAGGGGACTTTGGGGGCAAGAAGGGAAACAAAAGGAACAAAAGAGCATCAATTTTACATATTAAGAGACAAATCATAGAGGCAATGATGAATCTAAATGTTGCTGTTTTGCTATATTTAGAGTTAAAAAAATCAAAACTTTCCTTACTTTCCCTCTCTATGTAGTTTATGTAATTTGATAAATATCAGTCTTCAGCAAAAGCTATAGAAAAGTGGCACGATGACTAATCTCACTTGCGTTTTCTCTAGCATTTCATTTATCATCCAGGTGAGTTTAATTAAAAGCAAACAATTCCAGCAGAAAAAAAAAAAAAAAAAAAAAAAAAAAAAAAAAGAATAATCTTAAAATCAGAAATGATTTGAGGGGGCTATAGTAAGCCTTGGCTGTCTCAAGTAAATTTCAAAGTCTGTTACACGTTTTCTCTCCTCAGTTTCGATATGAGATTTGATAGGGGGTTTTGCACTGTTCAGTGTGTGTATTTAGGCTATAGATTATGCTGTCTGTGCAATAGGAACAAAGCAGACCTTTAAAGATACTTCACTGTCTGTCTTTGCTGCACTGCACAAAATATTCAGAACCTAATAAAGTGTGTCTGTGTAGTTGCAAAGGATATGTAAACCATGTTGAGCTAGTTCAGATCCAGACTGATGACTTGGATAATTTTTGTACATTGAGTGCATTTGATTTTCTGACATTAGTGTAGAACTAGTATCACTTCTGATGGTCTTGGTATTCTTCACCTTGTTAATTAGACTTGGACAAAATCATTTCACGAGCCATAAAACATTTCTCTAGTAAAATAGATAAGTACAATGATTTTATATGTTGTTATAAATTCCCCTGAACCATCCCAGTTCCCCAGACTTGTGAATTATGGCTTGAATGTGCTTGACAAAGGCACAGAATTTAGCAACTGGTATAGACTGGAGTGCTATTTCCTTCAGCAGTGATGTGGTACTGTGCAGTGTGTTGGAATTGACTGGTAGGGGTAGGGCACTGAAAACTGTGGAAGTCTGTCTGGTCTTTTCCTCCATTGAGAATTCTCTGAAAGTATTAGAAAGAGGCAAATAGTATTATCTAGTCAAGTCTGCCCACCGATCTTGTCATACTGCTTCATACTGACAGAGCTTTGTTTGAGAAAAGTAGTTGACAGGTCAGATTTTAAATTGCCCCCTCAAATCCGTATGACATCTTTAGGAGATCTTTCAATACTTTGGGTTTACTGTGGTGAAAATCCTCTAGCAAGTACTTGCCCATTGTGAAGAGACCTTGCACTAAAGTTGTACAGGTGTAATTTGCAAATGTTAAGACAGTAAGGAATTAGGAACACCCCAAGCTGAAGCTTTTAAAAATAAGTATCAAGATTCTATTGCCAATATTAATAGTTTCTGGAGAGCTTTGTATTTTAAGACTAAGTTTACTTAGTTTAGATCTGAGGCATGACTTCTGTAACTCCCACACTTGTGCAAATCTTAGCAATGGGATGCAAAATACAGCTGTCATACATGTGTTACTCATTGTTCCCAATCTACTTCTGAGTTAAATGCGTTAGCTAAACAGTAGGACAAGCTATAGTATAATGATGTTAATCAGGTTGCAGTTTCAAATTATAAAATGAAATGTGACACCATACAATGCTGTTTGATTTAAATATGTCCAAATTGGTGTTTCATTGTACTTTTGTAATTATTATTATTATTATTATTATTATTATTATTATTGTTAATTAAAAGAAGGTAGGAGTTCAAATGGGGGAGAAGTCTCTTTTAAAATATAATATAAAAAAGAATGATAAATATTTTTTACATAGAAATAATAATGTAAAATGATTTTACACTAAGCAAAATGAGTCCTCTGCAAAAGGCTGTTACTATGATGAGACATCACTTATCATCTATTAAACTTTCAAAATCGTGAGTTAAATAGGATTTAAGAGGTACAGTTTGTCAGTGAAAGGATTTTCATTCACTTAGCAAAATCTACTGTGGATTCTTTCACCTTTCCATTACAAATATGAAGGGCATTTGTGTTATAAATTAAAGACACGTCGTCACACTCAACAGCTAGTACCTGTCTGTTGGTAATTTCATGGGCATTAACTGCATTTGCCTGGACTAAACTAAACACTGAATAGAAAGCTTTTAGAAAAGAAATATCTTCAAATAACTGTCAAAGAAAATATAACTATTACATTTTGTGACACACCTTCTTGAAGTTTCTCTGTCTCTAAAAGCCAGAAAGGATTTCAGTTTTATAATTTGAAAAACAGTATCCTTGCTCTTTTAGAGAATTGAGAGAAGTAGAAAATAGCACATGTTAGTATATTAAGACAGAATACTTCATTTGTGTTTGCTTCTACCTGTTCAGTAAAGGTTCCCCTGAAGAAGGATGTAAGATGAAGAAGCATGACTTTTCAGTTCAGGTGGCTTCTGTTCTTTCACTTACAGCTCATAACAGTAGAAAATTTTGATCACTATCCTAAGAGAAATCCTCTTACTCATTTCCCTACTAAGTCTACATTTTGTATGTGGCCTAGAGAAATAAAATGTGAATATTTTTATGTTTTTTCTCTCAAAACATAACATAAACATAAAACACATGTAATGTACAAGTATAGTGTATAACGTAATTAAAACAATATTTAATAATATTATAAGAAATATTATAATTTAATTTTTGAATGCACTGAGAACTGAGGATGGCATTTTCAATTAGAAAGCTTTTTTTTTTTTTTTTTTTTAATTCCCCAAATTAGTATAAAATATTCAGTGTGTACACTCAAGCAAGATGTATTAGCTTTTTAATTCAGATTTTCCTAATGCAGTTAATCAATTAATTATCTTTTACTGTAGAAATAAATGCTCTCTGATTTGCAGGATTATGCAGGATGTCAATTAGCTAGGCTTTTATATGTTAGTTTATTTGGAGTGCTAGTAAGCTTTCTCTAAAGGTAAGATATGATAATTGCTGATTTATGGTTAGAAGTATTATTTCATGATCAATATTTGCACACTGAAGCAGTAACTTTCTGAGATGCAAGAGTAATTAAATTCCCATCAATCTTGTGTGACCATGTACAGGAGATGCAAAAGAATGCTTGTTAAATATGACTAATTTTTTACTACCGAAACATTGTACATTGATGCAAAAATCTAGAGCTGAGCTAATTACAATTTTCCTTTAGAGTTCTAAAGTTTGCAATATGTTTGAACCTACAAAGTTCTTATTTTGGTAGGATCTCAAGAAAGATGTTGGGAAAAAAAAATGGCAGTTGAGGCCTGAGAAGTTTCATTTCACAGGAGGGAAGCAAGCCAGCAATTTGGCAAGGTACCTAGCTCTCACCTTCACCATCTGTAAGAGACACAATGTAGATAATAACTTCAGTGATGTATTTTAAATGACCATTCATAGAGAGTGGCTTGAGAGGCTTGGAGAAGAATGTAAAACTGTTTTGTACTGTCTGATTTATTAATTTAAGACTTTTCAAATACTTGCATGAAGCTTTCAGTGTGCCCCCCAAACCAAGTTACTTTATTCTACAAACACCAATAGAATTTGCAGTGCTGTTTCAGACAAGAGTGGGATTTCCCAGTTGGTCGATGGTACACTACAATTGAAAACTCATGAGCGAAGGAATACGAAAGGAATCTTTCACACAACTGAATGCCCTTATTTAAAAATCTTGCTTACAAACAATATTAGATATTCAAGTCTCTTAGGTGTTTAGCTTATGAAATAAAATAAAGGAATAAGTAAAATACTAATGTTTCATTTAAAAGCCTGGCCTCTTTTGATCTATATGCCTCAGGCCAAATTTGATTCTTAGTTATACCTGCAGAATGTTATTCAAGTCAAAGGAGGTAATAAGGACATAACTGAGAGCTCAGGCACATGATGTTTCAAAGAACCAAAGGTCAAGTGAGGTGTACTTTTAAAAGAATTTAAAACTGTGGAGTCTTTTCTTTGACTAAAGAGTATCTTTTCTTTCACTTTTTGATCGGATTTTTTTTCCTTAGACAAACAGTTTTGTCTTTGCTCAGTAAGCAAAAAAGTGGTTCTTGGAAAGAAAAAAAAAAAGTGATGGCTGGAATTTAAAATGAAAATTATGTAAGTGATTTCATTCTACTTACAGAAGCAAATTTGCTCATGGAATTTTAGAAGACATTGAATAAATACAGAAGTTAGCAAGAAGAAATGAGTATGTTTAAAGGAATAATCAAACAAAGCACAAGTCACATTACTGTGTTACTCTGGACACAGATAGATATTAGAAAGTCAGACATGAATCCTTGACTACTGCAGACATTTTTCATTTTCTTCCTGCTTTCCTAAAAAAAATAAAATATAAACAAAGCAAAACAAAACAAAGCAACAACATGACAAAAAAAACCAAAACAACAACAACAACAACAACAACAACAACAACAAAAAGCAACACAACAACCCATGAAGAGAGATAGAATTCACTTCTCATGATTTCTGGTTTTCATGGAACTTTATTTTCAGGTGAAAAGATATTGTGCTGGAAAATTCCCAGCAAGCTCTTATTGCATACTTGTTCTGTGATCAGATGTCTTATCTCTAATGAAGCTTTACAAAACCTTGCCTCTTTGGGAAGGTGCCATGTTGTCCAGGGAGATAAACAAGGAACTGGAATCAGCAGATTAGTAAAATAATCTTAGGACTTAAACTTTCCCATAAAACTGAATTTTGTGAGGGAGTGAGAGTAGAATATTTTTTAATATTTCCTTATGCAGCAAGTGTAATCTTTATTTTGAAGATGTAATTTTCAAATTACAGAGGAATACCTGTGTGGTTTTGGGAAAGACATGCTCTTCATCAGAGTATATAGTATCTTCCAGATCTTCCAGTATCTGTTCCTGGCAAATTAATCATTTGATATTTTAAAAAAATAGTGATTGTCCCTTAAATAAGATATGATTTCTTATTAAAATGTTTACAAGGTGTTTCCAACACCTATTGCTGTGTTGTATAGTACAGAGCATGCACCTATATAAATATATAAATAAATAAATTGCAGCAGGGTGGTAGAAAAAAAGTAAATGCTCCATCTTAGTGTCCATCTTATCCATGTACTCCATACACTATAATAGATTATGGGTCATTTTTGTGTGTGTCTTTTCTTTTTCTTCCTGTTTTGTTTCAGAAGCTACATATTAAATGACTTACAAAGTTAACCTGTTTGCTTGGAGAACTATTCAGTCATACACATTCAATTTTTTTTTATTTTATTCTTTATTATTATTTGTTTGTTTGTTTTTTTCTGCAGTGCAGAAGTGGACTTCTGTCCCTGTTCCACTAGAATACTGGAAATCACAAGAAAAGCTGCTTTCTAAAATACATATATTCATAAATGCTTTCTGTTTTATAGGTAGTATAAAACAGTAGTAAGACTCTTCATAAAAAAGGAATGTTTTTTATTAAGTTGTTTGAAGTTAATTGGCCAAGGATAAATAAAGTTGTATATGTAATAATATAGGATATATTTTTTTCAGTGGGAACAGTGATTTATTAATTATAATATTAAACTCCTGTGCTTCCTGAGCAGGAAATTTTCTTGGCTTTATGACACTTTATCAGGAAGTGGGAATTGAACCCAGAGCTCCCTGGTAAATTCCTCCAGCAGACTGTTTGGCTGTACTGCAAAGGTAATTGGGAAGAGGAAATTGTTAAAAAAACAAAACATGTTTTATGTCCCTCCTGTTGACCCTAACCACTTGTAAATAAAGCTAGCCAAAAAATGAAAGTTTCCTTGCTTTGTCTTGCCTTGCTTTTTCTTTGCATTGCCTTGCCCTGTCTATCTTTTTGACTTACAGGATCATCTCATTGCAGCCTCTTAGGAAGCTTGCTACATCTGTTCATAGCCACAAACTGGAATAAACTAACAAACTAATGCAGAAAAAAGAGTGCTCATACTGTCACTGTAGTAGTAATCAGTATGAAGATTAAGAAGTTAAGTTTTTGTAGTGATTCAAGTTCTCAGGAATCCTTTTCATTCAGATAGTTGGCCTGGAAAAATACATAAAACAAGTGGGGAACCTAAAGCTCTTAAAATGAATCGTAAGTTGCAGAGAGGAAATTGTCATGAAATACAGTGAGGCATGGCTAAGGAAACAAGGAGTAAGGTCATTCAAGTCTGAAAATATCAACATATTAAAAGTCTGCTGCATGATATGCACAGTCTTGTAATCAATATGATGTTTAAAAAATGAACAAATCTTCCAGTGCTGAGAAAATATATTCTGTTTAGTTCAGGTGATAAAACTCACTGTTACATTGTGAAACTGATGAGCCCTGCACAATTGCTATTTCTTTATTAACAGAGGCTGCAAACACAACTATTCACTTCTTCCATCTCCAAGGATGTACATATCTTTGTTTAATTTAAAGAAAAAAATGGAACAGTGGCTTAAACTGCATGTAAAACTTCATCCATTAAGAGAAACTCTACTGAAGATTATATTTTTATAATAATTTCATCTTGTTCAGTCAGAAAAAAATCTGTATTTTCTGTATTTTAAATTCCAATATAAAATTCTTGTCAAGAGAAGGAAATAGAAAAAAATACAGCAGCAGAAATTGTTATTTTGTTCTCCCTTCTTTATAAAAAATAGCACTGTGAAGCTAGGCAAAATGCAAGCTTTCTCAAATCTTAAGTGGAAAAGATATAGGGTGAGTGTAAGAGTAGAGGAAATCAGCTTGAAGGATAGCTGGACAGACAGTAACGTTATTGAGCATCACGGAAACATGACTCTTGCTGTTAGTCTCCCTCTGTATTTTGTTGACAGCTCAGTTTATTAGAGAGCAGTGTAAAGTATACTGCTGAAACTGAATAATACGATTTAGGAATTCACAGCTGTTGCCAACCTTAATGCATTTTGCCTTGGTAAAAAGGCTGAAAATACAGTGAGGAGATATGCAACGTGATAAACTGTTCTATGCTAAACATGTTTTACAAGACAGTCACACAAAGCCAGCATTTAATGCACACCTTGGAGTAAACATTTATTAGTACCTGTTATGCTTAGTTTTGCGTATTCAGACAGCTCAGTAACTTTGTGGTCTAAATGACAGTTAGGTGAGGGGGAGGAAATAGGCAAAAGGAATTACTATCCTTCTTCTATAGACGGGAATTTTGCCAAGTGGAAAGTATGAGAAGTGATGACAAAACATAACGTAAAACCAGATTACCACATCAGTTCTCTAAAGTAAAGCCCACTTTACTTCCACTGAAACAGTGGCTTTGAATTGCTTGGCTGTTATTGGATGGTGTCACTACTGGTATCGGTGTTTGTGGGATGGACACTGAGTGCTTGATGAAGTACCCTGTTTTCTGGGGCTGCTTACACTCACGCATACACAACGTATGAATTCAATTCAAGCATTTCTTTAATCTGAAAAACATTTCTGAGCTTGATTAAAATTATCTTAGCGAAGTTTGCTGGTAGAATGTTCAAAGACTGACTTTTACTGGGGGAGCCACACCAAGAGTATGCTGGTCAACAGATATAGTTTGGATATAGGAAGGGTTGTATAAATTCTATAGCTACACAGGCTGGAATACACCACTGCAGAGGGTATCCTAATTCACTTTGCTTGGTCCATTTCTGGGCTTACTGGTACATATTTCCATCCTGCTTTGTTAGCAGGACAGCATAAATAGAGTTTACACAGAGAGAAGACAATATTCAGACATGGGCACTTGAGAAGGCATTGACTGA
This sequence comes from Excalfactoria chinensis, assembly GCF_039878825.1. NCBI lineage: Eukaryota > Metazoa > Chordata > Aves > Galliformes > Phasianidae > Excalfactoria > Excalfactoria chinensis. The sequence continues at coordinate 50,975,686 of NC_092826.1, forward strand.
TTTGTGAGTGGATTATTTCATTTCATTATTGTGAAGTGTATTTCATAAAAATATAAGAAGACAAGGAGGATGCATAATGTTTTATGAGATTTTTTTATAAAGAAAAAACATTTATTGTTTGTTGAAACCAGATTAATTCACTCAATCTCATATCAGAACTAAGTGGTGAAATGTTCACTGGAGAGGGAAACTATTTCACAGAAGAACCATGGATGCTACTGAGAGACAATGACAGCTTAGCAAACAGCTTTTCTAAAAAATAGAGCAAATACATAGGACTCTTGTCTGTAGTTAAGGTATAGAACTCTATTGGGACCTTCAAAAGGAAATGAGGTGGAGACAGTAAGTTAGGAAAGGGGTAGTTTTAGCACAAAACATAACTTCTACATAACTATTAAAGGTTAAAGTGAAGGCCATAGTCTAAACACTTCCATCTGCAGTATGAGGTGGGATGTCTTTAAGTCATAGTCATCATTTCATCAAGTTAGAGAACATTGTGTGAGCACTCTTAGATGGAGAAAAAAAACTACTGAAATATTTTTCTCTTGATAGGACTGCATAAAGACTAATTGACCTATATATAAGTACGGTAACTGAGCTCTACCTGAACCATATAATTTCATATCCAATACAGTTAAGAAGGAAAAACAAAATGCTATAAAACAGTATTTGTCCAACATTAATTTTCAAAGGCATTATGAATTTGTATTCCCTGTGAGTGGAGTGTTGTGCATTTCTCACCAGTGCTGTCCAATAAGTGGATGTTGACACGCTGTAGTATTGCTTTTTATTTTGTTTTCTACAGCTTAAAAGCCAGTGAATAAATTTGTTGCTTGAGGAAATTTAAGTAAGTGAATACTGTTACTGTAGATAACCATCAGGATGCCAAGCTGAGATACGTGCAAAGGGAGCATGTAAAGAGAGGTAAACTTAGTGAAGTAAAAACATAAGTGCTTTCCTAAACAGAAAAATATTTCTTAGTAAAGTACATATTTGGTCTCACTGCAATGGTCAGTGCAGACGTTATAGAGACTTCAGTAGCAATGGCCATTCCAACAGGGAACCATTGATTTCCCTCTGATGGAAAATGAAACCATCTAGGGGTATAATTAACAAGAGGTGGAGCAAATTTAATTATATCTTTATGTGGGATTGGATATATTTAAGATATTCTTGATGGAGATGAGAGGTTAAGGTTCATATTCTTCAAGGCAGAAGGGGAAAACAAAAGTAAATAAAAGTAAATCCCCCCTCAGGAGCGACATTTTCTCTTTGAAATTTGCTCCTTTTTTTTTTTTTTTTTTCTTTTTTCTTTTTTTTTTTTTAATTTTGCATTTTTTGTTCAAAAGCATTCCAACTTTATTATTATAATCAAGCTAATACTCAATAGTTAAATGTTTCAGCTGCTTTATTTGAATACTTACAGCAGGGATCTTGATTGGCCCATTGCAATAAGAGATACTTAGGATTTACTGCAAAGGAAATCTGAGATGAAGCAGAAGCAAAAAAACAAACAAACAAAAAAAAAACCACAACAAACAAAACAAAACAAAACAAAACAAACAAAAAAAAACAACCAAAAACCAAATACCTGTGGAAACAAGTAAAGGAAAACAAAGTTACTCTCAGACTCTGGATCACTGCTCAAAGAAATTGGATATAAACAGTGTCAAAGTAGGTTACCACTGATTTCATGGAATACAAGATGCTGTGAATTTGTTGTCAAAAGTCTAAGCAGATCAATCATGCTGAAATATTTGTGAATGTAATGAGCTAGATAAATATGCATTGTTTGCAACGTGAAGCCAGTAAATAAATATTTTAATGTTCTTATCTGTAAATAATGCTGCTTTTTCTTTTTGAGAAATCTTTATGAATGGACCAGCATTGTCTTGAACTGGGTAGTTCTGATTTACCACACAGTGAGCTGTCATCCAGAGGCACCTTGTTAGGCTGGAGGAATGGGCTAACAGAATCAATCCTTCCTCATGAAGTTCAGCATGAAGAAGTGCAAAGTCCTGCACCTGGGGAGAAACAACTCCAGGCATCAGTACATGCTGGGGACCACACAATTGGAAAGCAGATTTGCAGAAAAGGAACTGGGGGTCCTTTTAGCTAAGAAATCTAACAGCATCTTGGGCTGCATTAGGTAGATTATTGCCAGCAGATCAAGAGAGATGATCCCATCCCTCTACTCCACATTTGTCACACCTCACACTACGTCCAGTTCTTCTGGAACTGTTCAGACTGGAGGAGGATCAGGGGGAAGCTCAGCAATGACTACAAATACCTGAAAGGGGGTGAAAAGAGCGTGCAGCCAGGCTCTTTTCAGCAATGCCCAGAGCCAGCGCAAGAAGCCATGGGACAAACTAAAGCACAGGAGGTTCCCTCTGAACAGTAGGCAGCACTTCCGTGCTGTGCAGGTGACGGAGCACTGGCATAGGCTGCCTAGAGACTGTGGGGTCTCCTCCATGGAGGTCTCCAGAAGCCACCTGGCAGTGGGCCTGGGCACCCTGCTCTGGGTGTCCCTGCTGCAGTGGGGCTGGGATTGGGGGACTCATAGGGCCCTTCCTGCTTCAGCCATTCTGGGATTCTATAATGGGTACAGAATATTGGCTAATTGCTGCAAAAATATTCTCTGGATTGTTTGACTGCAATTATTTATCAGGTACTAAATATTCAATTCTCCAGATGTTTTAAAAGAACATTTAGGACAGGTGGCTTTCCTGATTACAGGAGATTTAGTGCTATTTAGACCAGCCTTGTGCTAGATGTGGTGTACATGAATCCTTATGTGGTTGAATACACCTCTGAAGACATCACAAATCCTACACACTGTTCAGATTCACATCTTAAAAACACACAGATCATCTCTAAAATTCAAAGCAGCTCCACTACAAAACTGACTGTTCTGACTGTGAAAAGCTTTATGCTGTTTGGTTAGCACTCACTATTGTGACTGATTATTGGTGCTTATGTTTCTTAAAGTAATAACTGAAACCAAACGAATCATCAATTCAGTTTCCAAGCAAGTACTGTCTCCCATCTTGTGATTTCATCTCTATTTCTCACATTGACTGCTTGATAAAGATATGGTGTGTGACAAGTTAATTGTAAAATCCTCAAGTAAGAGCAGTCTGATGTCCTAAAATATATTGGTCAAAGATATCTCCACAGCCACTAAATGCATACTTTAGTGTATATACTATGTGAGTCATTTTGAAATTGTTGCTGTACTAAGGAGTTGGAATAGTATTAGAAACAAAAAAAAAAAATAAAAAATTCTAACTTGTAATTAAATAAGCAAACAGTACTCACAGTTTCAGGGTGAAATCCTAAATTATTATAGCCTCAGCTTTCTTCTGGAAAGAAATCAGCACTGTTGAGAAACTTTCCTGAAGAGACAGGATTTGACACCTTCTTGCCTGCAAAAGGCACACAGTGGTCTGTGAGTGGCCGTGCTTGTGGAGGCAATGGTACCTGTTGCTTTCCAGTTTGGTTATTCCATTGCCCTTTAACGCTTATTCTTTAATTCTGTATTTCCTGCGATGTGAAGTAAAATAAATTGTCTCTCATTATCACATGCTGATTCCTTCCTTCCTTCCTTACTCCCCCCACTAGATTTCTAGAAAATTACCTTATGAGGCTAGAGATATCTCACTAAATTTCTTGACCTGGACACCTTCAGTCATAAGGTCACAAATCTTTCCAATTTAGCCTCTTGTAGCCTCCACACAGGTATTTCACAGCTGTGAATATCATTAGGCTTCAACTAATACCCCATGTATGCCATATTGCCTGCCTAAATGCTTGTGTCAACTCAAGTTTAATTGTTAATAAGTTGGATTTCCCAAAGTTTTTGTCTCCTTTAAATATCCAATTTAGCTAGAGCAGTTGTTCTGAAATAAGTATGCCTACTGCTGAGCTAAAAAGACTAGGTAAATTTAAATAAAAGCACACAGAACCAAAACACCATAAGGTTTGCCTGTAGATATCACAGTCTTGAAGTTATTTTAAATACTGAGACCATAAAACCCTAAAGATCCTGAAGTCTGGGCTAAAAAATATGTATACGTGCTTCATTTGAACACAAGCTGCTGCCCCATCTTTGATTTATCTTTGAAATAGATGTTTTTTGAGTTGGAGCTAAACTTCAAAGGAGAAAGAAGATGTTCAATAGAAAATATTTTTCTTACCCGGAGTAGAGTTTGAAAGCACAAATTTTGCTCTGAGAAGATAAAATTGTATTTTAAATGTTCCATTCTGAGGCTCAGAAGTGATTCAGAAACTTAATTCTGAAAAGTACAGAAAATTACAGCTGTAAACCTCAATCACATTTCTTCGACTGATCAAGTCCTCAGTGCTAAGCTGGAACATATAACATCTGGCTGTTGTGATAATTAACATATCTTTGTAGTTGAAATGCTTAACACCCTATCTCCAAAGTTGTTCAACCAGTTTCACTCCATTTCTCCTATGCAGAGTACAGAAATAGTCTGAAACTGCTCCTTTGTTCTCCAGCTGAAACTCTTCATTCTCAGATCTTTTGTGTTTCTGCCTTTGTGTCATCTAGTAAGACATATATCCAGATACACTGCCACCTTGCTGAAACCTTCTTTAGTTAAGATCTAGCCTCACTCCTACAGCTTTCACCTTCAGTTCCACCAAATGACTTTCCAGTCTCCTCATTGATGGAAGGCATATTCATCCAGAAGCTATTTTTATCAACAATCCACTGTATTACTTATATATGAAAAAGTAAAGATGCATTCCTCCTAAATTATGGTTTTCAGGTGTGCATCCTGTTTCCTATTAATAAGATCAATCTCTTGTGTGAGCGATGAGCAGGGTTGGGGCTCTGGATGCCAATGCTCTGTTCCATTCTAACTCTTTAAAGCAGTTAGCTCTAAGTGTTATGATCCAGCTACATGATCATACATCCTGATGGACACAGAATACTGGAAGAATTTTCTGTGTGAATAGTCAACAAGAAAAGATTTATAACCACATCCTTAATAATATCAGCTTCCTAATCCCTTCAGTGGATAGAAAAATATTTGAAGAGATTGATCTTGAGTTAGTCAAGGTCAAGCTGGAGTATGTGTTAGGGAAGTGATCGTGTACCTTATCTTTAGCCTCACATCTTATTTATAGTACATTTCCTCAGTTTGTATCTTCACTGTGAAGACAACAGAGTTAGTGATAAAGAAGATAAAGAACTGGCAGGCACTGAGGTTTAACTATTCTGTCATTTACAGCCGCTCTGAAGGCCTGTGCATAAAAGCTCTGAAGTGAATCTGACCGCATTTCTTTTTGTATGTGTGAAAGAATGTTTTATACTAATGCAGGAAATGAAAGATTTTAGGTACAGCTATCTGTATAAAACCACCTAAAACTATATCAATTTGTATCACATTATAAATATGAAACTATACAAACCTATTTAAGTATGCTGTTATTCTACATATTTTTACATTAAATAAACCAACCTGGGCTGAAAAAACCTGCCTGAAAAATATAGGAATTTATTATAAACTATATGTATCATTTAAGTTTACAGCATATCAAAGGATCACTGAATTCTTTTGCTGCCTCTTACATCTACTGTTTGAACACTTCATTTTTTTTAAATGAAACACAAACAATAAAAAACAACAAACCCAAACTGAAACCAATCAACACAATCCAAATGAATAAGCAACACTAAATGAGCAACTTCTAGATAAAATTGAATTATTTTATTTTGTTGTCATTGCTAGTATAATCATTCTTTCTGCTTTCCATGTCTGAGTGGCTCTTCATTTCTAAACTTACATGAAGTAGCCTGAAGAGTATGAAAGACAGCATTTACAGTTGCTATTCTGATAAGATTTCCAAGTTTGCTGAATCTTCTTTAAAATTTTCCATTACTGTTTTACACAATGATTTTAGGAGAAAGAGGAAAGCCATCAAAGTATGTGTAGTGTTTTTATAATTAGTGTACAGTAATAGATAGAATCATAGAATCATAAAGACTGGAAAAGGCTGGATTTTCATGTGCTGACCTTGAAACATTTAGGTTCCCATTGTGGGAATCAAATGTTGTTTCTGCATTTAAAATAAGATAAGAATATTTTATTTCAAGGTCTCATTATATAAGTGAAGCAATTTGTAGTTATTAGGTAGAAGTCATAGGTACAAAGACTGCAGTTCCTGTCTGTCCAGCTGTCTGAAATAGAACTACTGATTTTTGGTGCTGGACAAATAAGACCTGAGTAGTAAAGGATCCAAAGAGGAGAAGTTAAAATAATTAACAATATACCTGTATAAACTAGCAACAATGTATGTTTTAATGTTTTGTTGTACACATTGCAAAAGTATACAAGTCGTGACATACCTAAGGATGTGCCGGAAGAGATATCTAGAAGGACTGGAATCCTCCCCACCACACTCCCTCCCCCCCAACCCATGCCCAGGTTCTTTGTTTAACAAAGGCCTCTGAGACAGAATGGAAGAAGCTCTGAAGGGAATCAACCTATCAATACGATAAGAGTACCAAGACATCTTGGAAACAAAAACAGCAGGATGGCGACTGACTGACACAAGATAGCATGTGAATTAACAAATTTCAGAATGTAATTAACAAATGCAAACCTCACGTAAAACTGTAACCTGGAATACCCAACCAAAGGGGAAAGGGGAGGGGAAAACATATGGGAGACAAGGTATAAAACCTGTAACATCGTGTCCGTAGGTGTGCTTCTGCTATCAGGGCGCCTGCCATTGCAATCGCGAATAAAAACTGCTTTTATCAGAGATACCTTCCTGGCCAAAAATTATTGAGGATATTTCTAACACCATGGTACTATTTTTGGCCAGGAGCCTGTTCTGTGAATGAGTGGAGGGAGGAACTGATATAAAGCCTTTGGTCTAGATTTGTTAGCCATCCATAGAATCACAGAATCACAGAATGGCTTGGGATGGAAAAGCCTACGCAGTTCCAGCCCCCTTGCTGTGGGCACAGCTGCCACCCATGAAATCAGGCTGACCAGTGCCCCATCCAACCTGGCCTTGAACACCTGCAGGGATGGGAGCATTGGACAGAACTGACTTCCTCCCACCATGTAGGTCACATGTAGTCAGAGAGGCACAAAAGACATACAGATAAGATACAGCATAGAAGAGATTTTAGTTCAGACTAAGTGGAAATTAGACAAAATTCCTTTGTGAGACTAGAAGATAGACCTGGCTTCAGGTGTCTTCTGTCTTCTGACTGAAGATAATGACATGAATCAAAGGATTATTTCAATTATTTAAACTGTCTTCTGCTAGTGTCTCACTGACCCGAATGATAAAGAACTGTAAATGGCATTCAAACTTCTTAATTGCTGCCAATAGCAACTCTTTTGTTGCTCTGCAAGGGAAAGAGTAGAGGCATATCTTTTAGAGAACAAAGCCCGAAGTGAAAAAGCAGTAAGTGCCTCATTAGCAATACTACGCTACAAGTGTGCCTAGGACCCCAAAGACTTCAAGCCAAGTGTTAAAATAGGTTACGGGCTGAACGGATGACTAAATTGTTCCAATGACAGTCTCTCTCTGATGAAAGGTGCCTAGAGCTACCAGTTCTGAGGTTTGACGACCATATCCATCTGTCTTCTACCATTCAATATAGTTCACTTCTCTCTCAATTCAGTATCTTCGAGGTATTTGAAAGCTGGAAATTAGAGATTATAGAATAATAGCTCTTGCAGTAGCTGCTCACAGTTAGGAGACTGCTAAAGTGATTGGATATTTATTTTAGTGAGCATCACAGAGCACTAAAACAAATAAAAAATCCATTACATATAAGTTACTGAAGGAGACATTTTGAACCACTGGAGGTAGGTGAATCAAGACTAGGAAATTTAAAATATTCTTTGTGTGTCTGTAGATATATATATATTACTTTCCAGATATACTCTAAGCCAGACTGCAGGCATTTCCCTTTCATCTTCTGTATATTTAATAACTTTCTGAAATGCATTGAATACTATGATAGAGAGATGCCATAAAAGAAAAGTGCCTGGCCAATGCCTTCTTGCCTTGATCATGCAATTAGGCAGTGCCTGCATCAGTAAATCAAACAATGCTTTTTTCAGCACAGAGGAACTTATTTCTCAGCTGTCTTCAGCAATAAAATGAGCATGCTTTTAAGTCTCCTCCATCGAAAATATGTTTTAAAGCTAAAAAAACTCCAAAACAACAACAACAAAAAACACCAAACAACAATAACAAAGCAAAACAAAACAAAAAAACAACCAAAACCAAAAACAAACAAACAAACAAAACTGGAAAAAAGCACTTGATGGAAGAAAATACTTTTTCTTTTAAAAGTGTAGCAAATGGCAAGTGGTATAAACAGGTGGTGGAGGCCAGAGAGGTAACTTAGCAGCCCAGCACTGAAGATGGATTCCCAGTGCTGGCACTGGATCTCAGAATAATTCAAGGCTCAAGGCCCAATTTTGAGTTTGTGCCAATAAAAAGTAGCACATAAAATTTATACCTTAACTTTATATGAAAAACATAACTAAATACACTGTTAGTCACACACTGTAGAATTTAGCTACTGGAATGTGGAAGCATTCTTCATCTAATATGAAGAAACTTTTCTTCTTTTGCTAATTCTTTGCTTTACTGTAGTCTTTCATAAACAAGAACATCCATTGAAATCTTTTAGTGCAAACTAAGTGGTATTTAAAGGGAGAAATGTGTTCAAAAGGTGCCCAAGCTTCACATACTAAGTAAATGATTTTGTAGAATCATAGAAACACAGAATGGCTTAGGTTGAAAGGTTCCACAAGGATCATGAAGCTCCAACCTCCCTGCCGCAGGCAGGACTGCCGACCTCCATATCTAATACTAGACTAGGTTGCACAGGGTCCCATGCAACTTGACCTTGTACACCTACAAGGAAGGGACATCCACAATCTCTCTGGGCAGCCTGTTCCATCACCTCCCCACTCTCACATTAAAGAACTTCCCCCTGATATCCAGCCTAAATCTTCCTTCCTTCAACTTAAAAATCATTTTCCCTTGTCCTGCTATTATCTACCCTTTCAGTCAGTCAACTTGCCTCCTGTTTATAAGCTCCCTTTAGGTACTGGAAGGCTGCAATCAGGTCACCTTCTCTTCTTCAGGTTGAACAAGGGCAACTCCCTCAGCCCGTCTTTGTAGAAGAAGTGATCCAGACCTTTCACTTAAAATATCTTTCTGCCTCTTCTGAAACACATGCTTAGCATGAACTTTCTGGATGGACACTGCAGACTAAATGTATCATAGCCTTCATCTATCTCAGTTATCTCATCAGAGCTGGGGAATACTTTGGGGGCACAGAGACTCTATGCCTTCTGTGACTGTATGGCAGCACAGTCCTGGCACCAGTTATAGCTTAATCCAAATCTGACTCTGTCTGGCCCCATTCAAGTGTACGCACAGTCTATGGATCAAAAGAATAATTAAAAAGAAATTAATGACGTGCACATGGGCTTTCCACCACAACCAGACTTATCTGCAGAGACCAGTTCGGTGCACATTTATCATAAAAGTACAGATATGACCATGCTGCATTGTGAAGGCTACCTTGTTGTATGGCACAAAGACAGTTTCCTCCTGCTTCTGGCTTGTCTAGGATTTGTCTTTGGGGTTTTTTATTGCATGTGGAGAACATCCCCCCCAAAAAAGCAACACTCAATTTATGAGCTTTGGCTCCTAAAACAAGATAATCTCCAAAATTCTAGCTTTCCCTTAGCCAGATTTCTTCTGGAATGTTGTCTTGACCTGTTCCTACAACAGCATCTGAACCACATTCAGTATTCAGGTGACACCAAGAAGAGCAATCAAATCAGACAGTGATGTGAGAAACAATCCCTCACTGAAGTTCTCTATTTCCTGCTGCCTTCTTACTGGCCTGATCACCTCAGGCATCACAGGTTTTTTTCTGTTAGGTTCCTCCTGCCCTCTTATGACGCTGTAATCATAATACAACTTTTTCATCTGAACTTTTTTTCCACTTTTCACTTTCCTGCATTATAATAATTTGCTGGATGTTTACAAACTTTTTCATTATTTTCGGTTATTTTAGATGATATGATGCCTGCCAGTGAGTTAAAGAGTTTATGGAAAAATAAATAGACAATTCATGTAAAATAATGCATAGGAGTAATGAGTAAATATTTTATTACTAAAACAACAAATAATATCCTCTTTTGTGTCAAACAAGCATGACATATTCCAGAGACACACCAGAGTCAGAATCAAAACATCACATACCAAAACAGTGTGTGGTTCTAAGAAAACTAATTTTTATAGCAGACTCATGAATTACACATGGCCTGAAATTGGATTCTTAAAATCTGATTTTCTGTACATCTTTATTTCATATAGTGTGAATAGATAATACTAAATACAATGTCATTCTCATGCATAACTAAATTTTTTAATTTTTTATTCTTTAATTTCATAATGGCAGCTTATCTGTTCAGTGCTCAGCCACGAAGTATACTAACTGGGAAAGTGATATTTACAATATTTTTTATCCTGTGCATGGTAATTTGGTTCTAATTAAGAAGGATTACAATAGTATTAACGCTTCTGTGTAAAATGAAAAAAACAATAACAACAAGAAACACTTTACCACCAAGGGCCAATTTACATTCTTATTATTCACCACGTGAGAAAAATGAAATAGCTTTGGCATGATAAACAAGGATTACTTGTCAGTAATCCATTGTCTGCACTATATTTGGAACAAGTTTCTTTTCTCAAATTGATAACAAATATCTGATCTGTAGAAAATGTTCCCTTTTGTGTTTGTTTCTTTTTTCTGCATTCTTCTCTAGCTCACACTGAATTATGTTGCATTAGATCATGAGCCAAGCAGCAGGGAAGAAGGGAAAGAGGTGGGGGGAACCAAGGGAGGAAAGAGGCTGTGTGACATAATATAGAGAGAACTTTAAAATTGTTGAAAGTACATGAGGAGCAGCAGTAAATCAGAAGCTCTTGTTGAGTCCTGTATCTTGGGTTAAAAAAGGGTGTAGATCCTGACCCTTGCCTTCTTCATCAAGTATTTATAGCTTCCAGAACACAGGATTATATAGGTAGACTGTGACAAAATACAGTCATGGCAGCAGCAGCTGCATGTCTGCAAACCCTTAAAGCTCGATCATAAAGAAGTTCCTAGTACACAATGTGCCACTGTAAAAAAAGAACAAAACCCAAACCGCCCAGTAGCCCCACTTACCACCAACATCTATTGGACTAAACAGTTAATAAAGAACAAAAAAAAAAAAAAAAAAAAAAAAAAAAAAGCTTACTATGTGGCTAAATTATATGACACTTTAACTTATTTTTCTTTAAAGTTATGTAATGAAACCCTATATTATAAATCTAAGGGTTTTGTTTTATTTTGGTGGTTTTTGTTTGTTTACTTGTTTGTTTGTTTTCCCTGCAGAAGAGAAGAAAAATATTTTTGGACTAAGAGAGTCTAAATAGATTTTTATGTGGGTGGCAAGAAGGAAGAGTCAGAAATAGTTATGGAAAATAGTACAATACCCATCTGCTTGAAGAAATCTCTATTTCTTTATAATACAGTGGTTGATAAAAAGTATATATTTTTTGCAATTTTAGTTCAGACACCTATTATAGATTCAGAATATGACAGCCCACAATAAGCATACCAGGCATAATCGGCACATCCTCTGGGGGGTTCTGATTAGGTTGTTACAGTTTCTCTTTGTCTAGACTTTTCTGATTACATTCCATTTGCTTTCCCCTTTTACTGACAAACTTTACTTCCAAATTATGGTAATGTTATCATGCTCTTTCTCTAACTGGATGTATTTCCATTTCCTTATCTCAGGCTGAGTTTGGAGATATTCAACAGAAAACAAGTTTTCCTTGTTAAGTTTTTTCATCATCCTTCCAATTTCTCAGACAGTCACTTTCTGGCTATTTGTTATTCTTATGCCCTTATTTGCATCCAGACTTCTCTGAACAGTGTTTGAGAAAAGTTAGATAAAATCATAAAAGCTACACATAAATGCTATTGTGTGCAAGGAAAAAAAGAGAAATAGGGAAGATGCTTGGGACACAGAGCTCTGAAAACATTTTAATGTGTTTCCTCTTCTGGAAGTCTGAGATGAGCCATTTAAACTACAAAAAAGTGCAATGGCCCTCACCTGGAACATTTATTGAGAAGTGTTAAAATAGAGGTGGTATTTTGATTTGAGTCTGATTTCCTGTTTCTATAGTTTAGAGCCTGTGTTTTTGAATGGTATAAACAGTGGAAAAAAATCTACATAGTTTGGAAAACAAACTGATCTATTGTAATATCTTATAGTAAGATAAAAACAAAAGAAAACAAAACAAGATCTCTTTACCTGATTTGACTGTAGTGTACTTTAAAACATACAACCGTTTCCCTAAATGAACAAAATGTTCTTTGCTCAAAACTCTGGTGAAATTCTGAGACTTCCATCTCACAGGAAAGGCTCTTCTGGTTTTGTTGAAACAGAAGGTCCCAGTGTTTGCCATGCAAAGGAAACTAATCAATCATTATTTGAATTCAATCAAGGAAACATTTTCAATTTTTTTAAACAATCATGAGACCTCAGCCCTACTTTTTGTATAAGTCTGGAGTTTTCATTCCTCAGTTACACATTTTTGGAGACATAAAAGTATATTTTCTCTTTCCAAAAAAAAAAAAAAAAAAAAAAAAAAAAGAATAAACCAATGCTCCTGAAGCAGTAAATGCTGGAAACCTTAGCTACAGGTAGATCAGAATGCCTCTAAACAAAGCAATACTTATCAAATAAGAAGAAAGAACAGAAGAAAATTTTCTTCTGGCTAGTACACACTTCAAGCTATGGCAGCAGAGTAGCTCTGGCACCTGGCTCACTGAGACTTCAAAGAGTAAAGAAGGCTTGGTAGAATTTGGTGAAAGAAATAATAATAATAATAAAAATAAAATAAATAAATAAATAAATAAAAACACCAGGAAATTCCTAGAAATTCCAGGAAATTTTTCATTTTCATAGAATCATAAAATCACCAAGGTTGGAAAAGACCTAAAAGATCATCCAGTCCAGCCGTTCACCTATTACTAATAGCTCCCATTTTGATTAGGAAAATCCAATCTTTTCTATTTCAAAGATGACATTCTACACAGTATGAATATTCTGCCATCCAGACAGCTCTGGTGATCCTTTAAGAGACTCTCCAGGATACTCTCAAAGTGCAAAGGATGTCATAAATAACATGTTGTTTGAGTAAAGGGTACCCCATGCCTGCCAACATTCAAGCCATTTCAATAGTTTCCTCATTGATATCTTTAACTTTTAGTTAGCCCTGAAGAGGTCCAGCTGTTGACCTCACTGATCTTTGTAGGACCCTCCTAATGGAATTAAACTTTCTTTTCTGTGCCTCATCTCACCTTCCCTTGCCCCTTGTCTCCCAGGCTGGGCCACTCAGCAGGGAAGAGTGGTATGAGGTGGGAAGAGGTATGCAGAGCCAGGACAGCCTGAATTAGGCAAGGTATTGTTCTATATGGTGTGACAACATGCTGAAGGCTATAAAGGTGAGGGAGGTTGTCTGGGGGACTGGCAGCTGTCCAGGAATAAGCTAGGCATCAGCCAGTGGGTGGTAAGATGTGCTGGTATTAGGATGTTGTATTCATAGAATCATAGAGTCATAGGATGGCCTGGGTTGAAAAGGACCTTAAAGGTATTGTTTTGTAGTATTGTAGGTATTGTAGGTATTGTTTTGTAGTATTGTTACCTGGGTATCAGTCAGTAGGTTTTCTCCTTTATTTTTCTGTTTTTGTTAATAGTTTTTATCTCAACTCAGAAGTTCTGTTTTGTTTCCAATCTATCCCTTGTCATATTTGGTGGGAAGTGAGCAAATGGCTAAGTGGTGTTTATCTGCCTGCTGGGTTTAAACCACAACACCATTCTATTCTATTATTTTCTTACAACAGCAAACAGTATGCTTTTGCAACATGAATGCATCTAGAAAACAATATCTGAAAGCTGGTATCTCTATACTGTCTTTAATCAGTCTGAATATTATATTATTATCTTCCTGAGCTCTACTTTGTGTCTTATAAGCATCTCAAGAATAACTGTGGTCCTTGTTCTTACGGTTCATTTCTTATCTCCAGTTGTCTATTTAAAGCCCAAGCCAATTAGTTGTTTCTTCTTCAATATGATAGAGACAAAAAATAAAATAAAATAAAATAAAATAAAAATTTTAAAAAAATTATAATTTTGATTTGAGAGAATTTTTTTTCTCTCTTTCTGTGCAACACTGAACTCACCTTTGGGGTTCTCTGACACATGACATGCAGAACAATGGAGGAATGAATAAAGGATATGTAGTACAATATTTTCAGCTTGAAATTATGGGAATGAAATCTGTCTTTCATTACTTCTTGGTGAGCAGGGAGATCTGTGACTACATAAAGTGTTTGTATGCTCAAACTTCATACTGAAAAAGCTCAATAAATTTTCTAGAGTTACTGAAAGAAGTTTTACTGTTTAGCTTTCACATACATAAAAGTTAAACCCCTTCATGAACTGTATCAGGTCCACTCAGCCACTGATGTGAGAATCAACAGATAGCATGAGACTGCTGAAGTGAAGCTGGCACTGTGATCAGAGATGATGCCCAGGCAATGCTTGAGTAGAGGAGAGAGGCAGGGCCACTGAGCTCAGGACAGATATGGAGAGAGAGTACCTTCCAGGGGCTGGGGAGAATTCTGCCAAGGCGATGCTGAGTATGCTGGTGTGCTGATAGAAGTTTGATGAAGAGCATGGAGGCTGGGGAATCTTGAGAAGCCCTGGAAAAGAATAGTTTTCAGAGGCTGCCAAGGTGTAAGCATATTCTCCAGTTCATGGTGATGAAGCAGGAAAGGGGACGCCTTCACAGTGAGTAACAGATTGAAATCAGATATTCAGTACTATTTACCATAAACTTGGTGTTTTCATTTGCTGTTATGTACATCTTCCTGCACATTAATCTGAATAGGAAGTAATAGCATCTTTGTTAATTGTGTCTGATGGCTTTACCCATCACCACAGTTCCCTGCAAATGATTAATGTGATCTAACAGACTTCCTATTAATTCTCTAACACCAGGAGATTTAATTTATGTAAAAAATAAGAAAGGAGGTTCTTTTTATCAGATGAATTAATTAGATCTAAATATCAAGTCATCTTACTGGTTAGTGGTTTCTCAATGCCACTAAAACCTTATGAATAAATGCTTTCTGTTGTTGATGTTGGAGATTTTAGAGTTTGGTAGCTATTACTATTTTTTTTTTCTTTTTTTTTTTTTCTTTTTTTTTTCCCCATCTAGGCTGCTCTGAAATAATTTCTAATGAATAATTCAAATGTCATGGGAAAGCAAAGCTGCTAGAGACTCACTTTATTAATTGTAGGTTTCTTTTTCCATTAGTAACACTCAACTGAAAGTTAGTGCTGAAGAAATCTAATGATTTGGAGCAGTTTTAATTCTTCATCATTCTCCAAAGGTGCAAAGAAATAGCCTTGGGTTATGTGCACAGATTTTCCCATGAGACATAAAATTAAAAGGATCTGTTCTGTTTCACAGAGAGAATTTGTTTTACTTCAGATATGAATAGCAACACCAGGGATTTTTCTTCTTCCTCTGTAAGAACTAACTTAACTTTCTTCATATGATTTCATGATTAACTGCAGCAACACAAGAACGTTAATCCCAGAACATGAATAGCACACTTTGATGTTGCTCATGGCCAGAAAGCACCACCCATTCATTTAAATATCACAGGAAAAAATCATCTATTTTAGGGAACATTTGATTTTTTATTTTTTATTTTTTTCTCCAACTTAGCAAGTATGGCAAGGTTTTAATGAGCTTTAAACTTGATTTATTTTATTTTACTTTATGTAAATGGCTTCAAGCCTTTTGTTCTGGAAGATCAAAGTTATTTGCATACCCTCATCTCCTCCTTAATCTCACAAACATTTTCTTAGGTTTTTTTTTTTGTTTTTTTTTTTTTTGTTTTTTTTTTCCCCCAGTATTCTTGTTGAGAGAATAGTGTCCTGGTCCTCAAGCAGATCGAGATTCAAGCTATAATTTTTCATTATATATTGCAAATTTGCTCTGTCTAGGGACTGGATGTAAAATATATATGTTTATCTGACAGCTGAAACTCAACTTCTCCAGTAGCAATATTGAATTACTAAAATTTGAATGACGACATGTTACATCTGTACAGAAATGCAGGAAGTAATGTAGTAATGAGATTAGATGAAATCCCACCTTCCTCTCTCTGTATTTGAGTGATAGCAGAATAAAAGATGTGGACTTACTAATTGCTATAGATATATTCTTTTCAGCTAGACTTGTTAGAGTTTGATGATTTTAAACATCTTTGTTCATGCAATAGAGGCTCCTAATTTTAAGCATAATTTCAGGTCTGTACTTAGTGGCTAATTTAGGTATGTGATAGTGCAATATGCAATGTAAAAGAGGTAAGTTGTAACAAATAAGGACACACAACATCTTGAATACCCACAGCAAAGAGTTGCAGCCATACCCCAATGTCACCTATTATGAGAATAATAATAAGGGTAGAATGAAAGATTTTTTTAGGTTTAGGTCTTAATTAAAATTATACTGGAACAACATTTTCATTTTCCCTGCCTACTGTGTACCATACAAACCATTTTTTATGCTGAGCACCATATGACAATATAAAGATCTTCAAAACTATGTTTAGAACTCTTCATGAGCTCTAGAAACATTCCCTGTCTTGAATGGGAAGTTCTAATGTGAGATTCTTAACTAAGCACAAAGTTGTTGTCATTTAGAAATATATATTCTATATTTAGAATCATATATTTAGAAATATATGATCCTATACTTAGAATCATATATTTAGAAATATATGATTCTACGATTCTATACATATAAAAGCTTATGTGAAACTATTACTGCACTATCGTTATAAAGTGAAGTCAATCAAAACTAAACTGCTTGTAGATATCTAAAAGCAGAGTCAAGATACCTGCCTCCAGGTCTGCTTCTATAATAGCTCTACGGTAATGTGTTATAACTGATTAATTTACAGGCTCAACTCATTTCACTATGTACTGTCATTATGTGTGCCAGGAAATTACAGCTCACATGAGCTAGAAACATTGCCTATATTATGCATGAAGGGAAGGATTCTGAAAAATGATTGTTTAGGCTAGCTGGTAGATGACATTGTTACAGTGGTTACTAAAACAACCAATACCAAATATCTGTTTTATATCCTTTGTTACAGTGGTTTCTAAAACAACCAATACCAAGTATCTGTTTTATATACTAATCATTAATTTTGAAAATTTTGAAATTTTCTTACATTTTTTTTCGTGAGTACCAGCACAACACAAAATTCTACACATTCTTTCTTCAGAGGAATTTGCATAGTAAGAGGTGAATCACTGGTCTGCCATAGGGACTTATGAAAGATATCCATCTAAATAACTGGGGCTAACCATATGATCCATCATCTAATTTATTGACCCTAAATAGAATGACATTTATGGGATTCAGTGAGTACTCTGAAACTCAGCAATCAGCCAATTCAACTACCAACCACATCTTCACAGCCACTTGCTAAGACACTCAAAGGCATCCAGAATCTTTCACATAAATGTGTTTTACACAGTTGTGTCCTGGCTGTTGGAGGTTTAGTGTGACAAGAGAGAACATTAAAGGTCACCTGACTTCCATTACAGCCAGAATTACGAAAGGATTTATAGGTGCCTTGGAGAACAACTCCAGTTTATGGGCTTAGCGGTGAAGTCCCACCAACGTACAAAATAAAGTGGGATTTATGGATTGTTATTTATAGCAAAGTTTATCTCAGATAAAGATATTTTAAGAGGCCAGGAATCGTTATAAGGCTATCCTTGTCTAACAAGGAATTCGGAAAATTTTGCAGCCTGTGGGAAGTGACCAGACAAATCAGGGCACCTCAGTAATGCTCAGATTTCCAGAAGTGTACAGGCTGTTCAATCCAGTCATGGGGGATTTATCTGCTCAGAGAAGGAAAGCCTGTACATTTGAAATTAATGCCACTGAATCTTGAAAAAAAATCTTGAGAAAGGGAATTTCAAGTCTTTTGTTGTAATTCTTATACACCCTCTATTTGATCTGGCCCTTGAGTAGTGTTTAATATTTTACAAAACATCTTGACAAAATATGTTAGAGCACTGTACTGTTAGCACTGCTAACTTTATCTGACAGTATAAAGTAACATGATCTTAAACAACATTTGCTGAAGACTTCTGGAATATTCTAAGATCTATTGAAAAGCAATTGGTGCATTCTTTATGCACTATTAAAGTGCTTATCAGAAGGTTAGATATGTCTAAAAGGATAAAGATTCAGCACTGTCACAGAATCCATGCTTGGCATCACAGGCATGTTAGATCACTCCTACTCCGGGTCCAGGTGACAGCAATCGTAACAGACAGATTTAGTCTGCAGGGGACAATAGCAGTGGTTTGACAACATCTTCACTAACATCCAAAGGTTAGCACCTCTAAGCAGTTGTTCTTTTCCCAAAGTTTACTTAATAGTCAAGTCTTCTGCCAGTTGAATAAAGAAGTGACTATGACAAGAGTCTGGGAAGATGCTGAGAAGAAGGGTATATAGGTTGCTGAAACAAATCAGGACTCATTAATGCACAGACAGCCCCCCCCCAGAATCCAAATGACAAAGTAAAGATCTGATATGGACTGAACCATGCAGAAAAAAAAAAAAAAAAAAAAAAAAAAGATTTTTTTCTCCCTAACAATCAACATAACTCACGTAATGCATACTTCCGATATTCTAATTTATCTTAACTAGATGTCCCATAGGAAACTCATAAGAAATTGCTAGTGATATTTTTTTCCTCAGAAGAAGGGACATTTTCTGGAACAGCATCTAGTATCCATTCAATATCAGGATCTTGGAGACAGAATCCTCAGTAGTACAATTCTTTGCACAAAAATCAAACAGTGTACATAGGTTCTCAATAGATATAGTCAAGCTTCATATGACTGTAGGCAATCAATTCTTCAAAGATTCAAAACAAAATTTGTTTTGAAAATCTTACTTTAGACTCTTGAACATTTGACTTTCTTTTGATGGATGTAAACTGATTCATAAGAAATCTTACAATAAATTCCTAGAAATGTTAAATACTTTGCAGGAGTATACAAAGCCAACCTGCAGAATGTTATGGGTCAGCAAAATTCCTCTTCTTCTCTGAGTGAAGCTATAAGTACTGTGCTAAGGTTTTATCCATTGTTGCTGTATTTCTTTTGAACATCATTATTTCTGAAAGAAGAGTTCCTCCAATTGCCTTAAAAATCCAACACAGAAGTAAGAATACAGAGGTGCCACAATGCATTAGCAACAATCTGCGGATGTTTTGTTGCATTCTCTTGTGTTAAACTGCCCTTTAAGCAGCATCAGTCTTTGAGGTAGGTCTTTGTCAATGTGCTGTGCAAATGAGGTGCTCTGCCAAAAAAAAAAAAAAAAAAAAAAAAAAAAAAAAGTACAAGAATTAAAACCTCTTTCAAGTTAGGGTACATTGTGTTGGAAAGAAAGAAAAGGAATTACACAGAAACAAAGAACTCTACCATTTTGTCTTCCTCTGAATACCCATACTGCATATAAACTAGTGTTATTTATTCCTGCTCTGTAGTACTTTAGTACCTAAATGTAAATCCATCTAAGAGAATTAGGGAATTCTCACAGACATGATGTTCAGATATATTTTTGAAAAATGACAGTGCAGCAGTGCAGTAGCCATTTGAGCCTATTTCTGTAAGATGTTATGCAGTTGAAACCATCTGCTTAGGAGTAGATCAAAGGGGAAATATATCTGCATGGCTTTAAATCTACATGACAGGTCTCCATGAATTCAGGATGCATCAATCAGTAGCTTGCATTTCTACCTAAAGCATCTTTAACATGCAAAGACTTGGATAATTTTTCTTGGCACAGACACACACTTAAGGCTGTCTTCAACACAATGCATCATCTGTAAACACGCAAATTACTTGGCTTCCAATGAGTCTCCTATATAAGGTGCGTTCTAATTAAATTTAAAGGCAGACTGGGGTTTTGTAATTAGGATGAATTATAAAAATGTTACTGTTTATGGTTGCATTCTTTATGCTTTGCAGTGTAAAAATGCATTGTAATTTCTAAAATTACTTCAAATGCTGATAGCACATTTTATTTATGCCTATGCACAGCATTTAAGCCATAAATGTGAGAATGTGCGTGTGTGTGCGCAAGCGTGTGCACATAAGGCAGAGAGAAGCAGATTAGGCAGAAGATAGTAGCCGTATGTTAAGATGATTTTCTTATATAAATGTGTTATGCCATATTAAATTTATTAAAATGTACCTGTGGAACATTAAATGTAATAGTAATTTCTGATAATTAAAATAAATGAAAAGATGATCCAGGATCAAGAACACTTGTTATGCTTATAGACCATTGAGTGAATTTCATATACCTACTACAGTTATCAAATTCAATTAAACTCAGTGCACATTTTGATATTTGAACCTGGGTAATGAAAGGCAAATGTCTAATGTGGTTTTTTAACATTTTCTCTTAGTTTATATATACGTATTCACTAGAATTCACTGAGTACAGAATGTATGACCCTTTTCTCTCTCTTTTTGTTATTTTGTACTGGGCATAGGTGCAAACCTCTCAAGTTGTTTAACAACACACAATATATTCAAAGCAGATTATCCATTCACCACATTCTTGCAGTAACCAAAGGAGAAGAAGAAAAGTGAAAGGGAGTGAACTTTGTGGAAACAAAACAAAACAAAACAACAAACTAAAAAGGAACCATCCTTGCCATACTTTGGCAACATCCTTCACATGAGTCTGCCAGGGTCTTTCATGTCACTTAGACTCCTTAACACAGCTGGAGGGAAACAGTAGTTTTGTAACCATCCCCTTCACTGTCAAGGGAAATAATGTTGGTAAAAAATCACAGGATTTTCAGTCTGTAAGTTGTAACACTTATAACCCCTTTCCCTGGAGGTATGCAGTAGTTTCATCATAAAAACTGAAGAGGAACTGTAGTCCTAGATGAACCCACAAAGATGGTCCAACTTTGTTATTGTTTAGGGAGAAGTAAGAAGGCTTTAGGCTTAACTAACTGGCTTATGTGTTTAGGATACGAGCTCATGATATGCTGTATTACTTTCTCTTTCTGTCACTTATGCCCTACATCTTTTGTTCTCATCTGTTACAGTAAATCTCTGAAAGAACACACTGCAAAGTTGTCCAAGTAATGCTGTAACATTTCTTTAATAATCTCTTTTGCTTTAGTTCATTTTATCATTCTTTATCAAATTCCTTTTTTTCTTGCTTTGTTTTTATCACTGCTGCCATACTTTTCCTATCATTTCTGGTAGGACTCTGAAACAAATTCAGGTTTCTAATCCCCATCTTCATGTTTTTCTCCTGTTTCAGGTATTTTCCCAACATCCCGTTGAAAAAAAAATAATGACCATCGCTTTCCTCTTCCTACTGCAGAAGACCTCTATGAATGCACTTCCTGTGAAAGAGGTTGATATTCTCAGCTGATGGTGCAAATGCAGAGTTAGTTCTTCCAGAAAATGCCCTCATTATAATTTGTTTTCTGTCCCTTACAAATGCTTTTCTCTGTGATCTTGTTCTTTCTTGAATAGGAAATTATATATTCACAATTAAACCCCCCAAAATCATGTTTCAGCAAGACACACTAGAGTAAGCTGGCATGCACTTCTCCCCTGAGGCTGGAGATAAGACAGGAAACAACATATGACAGATGTGACTTTACTTATTGGAAGATTCTTAGACAGCAGTGAAAAGCACTATCTAAATCCGTATAGAATATCAAGAGTAATTCTGAACTTTAGCTAATCTCTTTTTTCCATCATCTCACTAATTACTCTTCACAAACATTAACTCATTGTTTAAAACCCACAGTATTCAAAATCAAGTTGAACACCTGAAAAAGAGTACTGGAATTAGGAACTGCCTTTGTCTTCTGTACTTTCACTGTTTGCTACATTAGTCATTCCCTTCATAATCATCAAACACATACATTTACAGCCTTTACAATCAAGTTTGGTGTGTAGTAACACATTATTAACAAACAGTTTATAAATCAAACAATACAGTGAACTGTAAGATTATTCAAAGATACAAGTGGAGTGAAGGGAAGAGAAAGGAGCATAGCAGAGGCTATGAAATAGCATGCTTATATAGGTAGGAGACTGGTTGGAGCTTGATCCATATGAGTTGTCCTTGAAATACAAAGTACATGAGTGTAAGATAAGCAACAATCTGACTGGAGAATTATGTCAGAAACTGTAGACTTCCAGGTTAGTCTCTATGTAATATGTGGAAACTGTTGTATTTTGGTATTTGTTCCTGTCAGTTTATAAGAATCCATGATCCATTACAATGGAAAGACTGGCACAAATACAAAAAACTAACAGCCTCATTTCATCTTCCTTTCTGCTTTTGTGCAGCCTTCTGAGAACTTTTAAGGTTACCTCCATCCCCTTCCTTGCCACTGTCTTTATATGTCATATTTGTCTGTCTAAGAAACATTAATATATGATCATCTATGGCACTTTCAACGCGAGTGCATATTTTGCAGTGGCTTCCAGGTACGTAATTATTGTTAATGACAACTTCTCTTCATCTTTTCAGTAACATCCATGAAATCGTATTTCAGATTTTAATCTCACTTTAGAAAGAAATGTTTTTGTTTTTGTTCTTTTAATTTCTTTCCTGAATTATAAAAATCTTCTTCTTTTATAGAGGAAAAAAAAACCAAAAACTTTCCTGTATCAGTCAATACAACTTCATCTACTACTTTTTGAAATTTCAAGTTAAAATAATGTTCATTCTGGAGAAAACCCCACTCACTAGGAAACATAAAAGGATTTTGATGAAGTGTGATCTTTCATCATTCTATCATTTTGAAATTGTTGCAGGTTCACAGCTGGACTGCAACAACTCAAAGTGCATTGCTAAGTGAAAGGAGAAGGCAGGTGACAATTATATGAAAAGTCCCTACAAGTGATTTTGTTAGGAGAAAGCTGCTAACAATAGAACAACACTTATGTTAAAAAAAGAAAAAAGAAAAAAAAATAGTAGAAAAAAAAGGGAAAGAAATGGCAAGAATTTACCCAAATCTTTCCTTAATCACCTGCTAAGAAAGTATCTCCTAGTATTGGGTAAAACAAGAGATATGTTTGGTAATTCATCTGCTAAACAACAAAAAGAAAAATCAACCCACAAGGTAGTTGGAAGAGCTAATATTAATAAGCTCTTATTAATATAAGATTATTATGAGTTATAACTTTTGCCAAGGTTGAACTGTCTATGTAAATAATTATTAAGTAAGCATGAAAGCTTGCACTTCTAGGACTTTAAAGCCTGCATTCAATGAATGTCATTAAAATATAGTGAGAAGTTTCATATCAGTCAAGAGTACTTATTTAGATACATTCAATAATTTATAACATCTGCTATTATAAGTAAAATTGTATCATATCTTAATTAAATTGTCAGCTGTTAATAATATTATCAAAGTTGGCAGAGGCAATATTAATTTTAAATATTAATGTCATTAATTTTTTCTGTCTTTATTTCCACACATCATCAATAAATTACTTTTTGTCTTTGTGGCTAAGATATTAATCCAAAATATGAGGTATTCAAATATTCAATTTATTTTTGCTTCTGTGTCTTATTCTTTCAGTAGTCCCTCAGAACTGCAGCAAACCTTTCTCTGTATAGATTATGCTGTATTGTTACTGCTGACTCCAGCATTAATCCAAGGGAGTCACCTAACTTCCAAGATGATATGGTGTTAATGAACTGCAAAATGAGGCAACCCCTCATTAATCTGCTCTATTCTGCTTTCAAATGTGCTCCTCACCTTTGTACTTTTGTGCCAAACTCAGAGAACATGAGTACTGAGGTACAGTTCACGAGAAGATTAGCCATCAAAACTTGCTTAGAAAATCTCAGATCAGTCTTTTCATACTGCTTAATTTTACATTCCCTAAACATAATTTTTTTCTGTTTTTGAGACTCCCTCCTACCTAAAGTTTTGCATTTCTGTCTCCCTGGAGATTTCTTATGGCTGACAGGGCTGAGGAAATGGTGCTTTGCTAATGTCTAAGCTCTAATGAAATCTAGACACTGTAGGTCTTTAAAAGTCACCTGAGGAATTGAATTCTATATGCAATTTTGGAGCAAATTTAACATACCATGGCTTCCAGAGTACGTCCTCTGTGCAGTTCTGCTGGTATATTTCCATAATGTGCAACTATATATGAAGTTACCTAACACTGAAAAGAGATGTAAAAGATAGACTTGCATTTTGTCATAGTTTTTTTTTGTCTTTTCCTCTGTTTATTTATTTTCCCCCACTTTGATTCTCTTTTTCTGTAAGCGCTTTTAAAAAACATGCATATGTTAATAATTTCTGCTCAAATTTCTCATTCTTCATTATGAATAATAAGCTCTGGATGTCAAAATGAATTCATAATGCAAAGAAAATGCACAGTTTAAGCACATCTGGATCCATTTAATTCATTCAAATTACAAGGGACATATTTGATGTTAAGATTCTGCAAGTTTTATGTATTTATGGGACATTTTAGTATCAGAGGGTAAAGTTGGCAGAAATGACAGAAATAAATCTAATCCTTATTTCTTCCCTGTGAGTAGACAAAAACTTGAGCATATAGCATTTGTTTATACAGTCTGCAAGAGAAAAGGTAGGTGAGAATTTAGAAACATTTTGTTTCATTTATTAAATCATATTTTCAATGCATCTTACAAGTAAGATTCTTAACCCCACTATTTGTACAAGCATCATCTACCATTTGTGTTTAACAAAGGCCATGGCTTATTAGTAATAGTTTTTATTAATTATATTTTTAAAACTTCATAATAAGTAGAATATTAAATGTAGACGTTTATTTTTTCATATGTCTTGGTAAGGAATGACAAAAAAGAATCCTAATCACTTCAAACACAAAGACTATAACTGTGCTTTAAAACAAATGTATAACCAAACACAGAAACAGTACAGACTGCTCACATGTAAAGGTACTCTTGTCTTGGTGTAAAAGAAAAATGCTCTAGAACCTTGTGCTCAGCTAAATATGTCCATGAGTCTTCTGATTTTTTCCCAGTATAAGAATATACATATATATTCAACATCCACTGACCAACAAATGTTCAATTGGACTGTACAGTCAACTTTGACTAGACTAGAAACCAAGACAACACTTTGACTTTTTGCTCTTGGAATACAAGGAATCTTTTTTTCATAGAGAATTCTGCACGAAGACTACCAATGTAGAGTGCCATTCTTTATCTTAGTTTCCTATATTTTATTGTGAATGAACAACAACAAAAAATACTATCTCAAAATACATTACTGACACTCTTTGTGTCAAATATGACCTTCTCACAGCTTGACAGGACCTACATGCCTCTAAAATGTTTGGGTTTCATCCTATCAGCTAATCTGGATTTACTTGCTTGTCTTAATTCCTTTCTTCATTTACAGGACAATGAGTGCTTGCTATTCATTTACACCAGATTATTCATTTATGTTTTTTGCAAGTTGTCAATGTTGAGCAAAGGGAGTTTGTTTTCGGAAGTAATCAAAGCAGCAGCTTGCTAACAAAAAATCCCAACAAACTGCTAACTTTTTTTTTTTTTTTTTTTTTTTTTTTTTTAAATGTGGAATAAATATGTTATCAACTGTGCTGTTTGGACCCATTATTTGACTGTTCTTTCAGTGTACAGAAGCCATGAATTGAATTAATCAGACTACACACACACAGGAACTGGCACCAAGGATAATTCATTACAAGTAAGAGCTGAAGTGAGAATACCACCATCCTAAATTTAAGTCACATTTAAAACCTCATAAGATCAGCTGAAGCTGCAGGAATTTCTGACTGTATTTTCTGGACCTATTTGCTAAATTCCCTTGGCCTCTCTGCTTCTGTTGACGTCTGTATATTTGATAGCTTTTGGATCACTGGAGAGGCAGACAGGTATAAACTGAGGTGATTTTCCTCATAACTTTCAGTCTTTTTTTTCACATCTGATTTTTAATTAATTTACTCAGTCTACATATTTTTTCTTTTAAGTGTGTGTTCTTGTTGAAGCTTATGAATGAAATATAGATGCCTTAAATTACTGACACTACTGCAACCTTCAAGCACAGTAGTCTGCTTTTTAAAGAGAAATAAATGCAAGGCTCTGCAGAAGAGAAGGAAGACAAAACTGTATGCTATCTAAAGTTACTCAGCCACTGACATTCATGTCTCTTTCTGAGTTAGGATATAGTAGGGAATGTGATGTTATTATGGGAATGATTAAGATGTGTAAATAAATTTTACATAGTAAAATGACTTAAGGCTCTTTGGCTTCTATAGAACTTAATTTTCTAAGGTATATCCTGATACTTAGGATACTTAGATTACAGTAAATTATGAAATGCATGAAATGCAAAGAAAATATTCTAAATACAATATTGACAAGCAGTAGAGGAAAAAAAAAAAAAAAAGAAGTAATTCTGGGGCTGCTGTGCTCTTTTTTTTGACTGTGTCCTGGAAGTGTCAGTTTGTTTACTTTATGGTGTGTTGAGATAAAGTCATTGTATGCTGAAAGAACAACAGGGCATCACAGCACTGCTCTAAATCCTGACTCATCTGAAAGTTGATGTCATTATTCACTGGTGCCTTGATTATGTGTAGTGCATAAATTCATTACCTAAGTAGACTGATTATAAGAGATCTTTCTTTTCCAGAAATACTATGATGATCAATTTCTAGTAATTCTATATTTTCCTAAAATTTATTTTGTCATGTGTGGGCATACATATCTATAAGATATTTGTCTTGTAACTAGGTAGTCAGGCAATTAAGGAACTGGGATGAGTGTGTAGGCAACATACAGTATCTTTAGGCAGCCCAAGATATAAATGAATACTGCATATATATTATTATGATTGCTAGCTCCTAGTATTCTGTGATTCTGTCACAGCTTTAGTGGTGAGAATAGAACACAGAATCATAGAGTTACAGAATATCCCAAGTTGGAAGTGACCCACAAGGATAATGGAGTTCAACTGCTGGCTTCACACAGGACCACCCAAAAGTCAGATATACATCCATGAGCACTGTCCAGATGCTTCTTGAACTCTGTCAAGCTCAGTGCCATGATCACTGCCCTGAGGATGCTATTCCAGAGCAATAACACCCTCTGGCAAGAACCTGTCCCCAGCCCCCAGCTGCCCCTCCCCTGACACAGCTCCATGTTGTTCCCTCGGGCTCTGTGGCTGTTACACACAGCAGAGCTCAGCGCTGCCCCTCCACTCCGTGAGGAGCTGCAGCTGCTATCAGGCCTCCCCTCAGCTCCTTTGCTCTGGGCTGAGCAAACCAGGGACCTTATCTGCTCCTCATGCATCTAGCCTGCCAGATCCTTCACCATCTTTATAGCCCTCCTTTGGGAACACTCTAATAGTTTTGTGTCTCTTGAGTACTCCAGCACCCAAACCTGCACGCAGTACTTGAGGATGCAACAGCACAGCATAGATCAGGACAGCTTCCCTCACTCAGCTGGCAATGCCATGCTTCCAATACAGCCGTTCAAATAACTCTTCTGTTCTGGGCTGCAAGCAGGCTGCAGTAAAGTTACTGATTTTTATGTATCATTTTGCTTGTGCTGATTCTGAAATATTCACTTTCCTAACATATTCTACCAAATTATTTGACAGAGAAGAACATTTGTGGAGGGTACTAAGTAACTGTGGATGCTGAGTATTTGAAAAAAATACATTTTCAATTCCAAATAATTTTATATGTCAGATAAATGCCTAAACACAAGCATATATTTGGTGTATGGCTGACTTATAGCACTGAGCCAGAAATTCTGTGAAAAACATATTAAGTACAAATTATCTAATCCATGTTTTTAGGTATGGTGGCAAGCAGTAGCCATGTTCAATTCAAATACATGAAAATTGTAAGATATCTAAAATATTAAGGAAATAATTACTTTGAAAAACGTACACTTCCTTTACTTACTCTTTTATATAGCCACAATACTTAACACGTATGTGTTTCTGAGATGAAACTTTTACATCATAACTTGATTTCAGCAGCTAGGTTTTATGATGAGCATAGTCACAAAACTTAAGATAAAATCGTTACACTTGGCAACATTGCCATTAAAATATGTATTACAGCTACAATATTACAATATGGCTGAAACTTCCCCCCTTATTTACTGTTCACAGGAACTATATGTTTATGGGTCAGAACTTAATGGTTTCTTTACATGTAGTCCTCAAGAAAGTACAATGAAGCTTGGAGGTGTCTTAATTTACAACTCCCTAAGTGCAAAAGTTTTTTTACAAATTTAGCTGTTTCCTCTGATGTTTTGTTGTTTGAATAACAAACAAGATTCCAACCGAGAGATACAATAGAACAAAACTATTTTCCAACAAAATAAAACACTGCTTTTTTTCTACTGCAAAAATAAATAAATAAATAAATAAATAAATAAATAATTGCATTTTGAAATAAATTAAATACACCCCACTCAAGAAGCCTATTTGCTTTCTAGAACTTGGACAACTGGAGATGAAGGGAAATCATGGGAGTCATCTTTGGTCTCTTTTTCTCCACAGCAGTCAGAGTAGCTTTGCTGTCCCAATCAGCATCACAGAGAAATAGTCTCTAAATGTTGAAATATGTGACCTTCTCAGTAGTATGCTGTTAAGAAGCTCTGTGTTGCCTCAGGTTATTTCCAGTTCATTTCTCTTTGGATATGAGCTTTTCATGGCATTTAATAGACCGAGTTCTAAATACAGAAGTCAGGTTACAGTTCAGCACCACATGGTCACTCTCTTGAAGGGATAATTGCTGGAGAAAGATGGTGATCCCTGTTGCACCAGATGATGAAATGGTGCTTCACCCTTCCAAAATATAGTTGTTCTGGTCATAGCATACAGTGCCTTTCACTTGGTAGATGTATGTTCTCTCTGACTGGAGGTCTTCTGATGCTATAAAATCCACATCACTAAAACTATTGTTCACTGGTGCAATCATGAAGAAAAAGTCAAGTATAAACACCACAAGAACATTGTTTCCAGCTCAGTGACTCAATATTGGTTAACTGAATGTAATCTGACAAGTCATATTTTCAATGATTCTACAGAAAATACAGTAGAAAACACTGAAAAAGTTTTCTCTGTCTCAAATGTGCAATTTCTATCCTCAGCAAAATTATTTGTGCATACTTCAGCCCCTATAGCTGTCAGAATATGTTGTCAGGCTTTGAACATAAAATTCCTGATGGAAAATACTTTCAAATTTCACCTTATTTATTTATTTATTTATTTATTTATTTTGCATTTGCTTAGAGTGATTCTAAAAGTAACAAATATCACCAGGAAATTGTGCTCTGTTGAAAGTTAAGATACTCCACAGGAACTTCTGAGGAGCTATTCTATTGAACAGCATTGGCTCTAGTAATTGATCTGCTCTTGTAGATGAAGGTGTACTGTTATGTTAATGGATTGCTGAAGAAGTTGAGAAATATGAATAAGGAATAACACTTCTGAAGAGAGGAGGTATGAGAACCTTTTGCGGGTTGCTTAGATGATATTTCAAATCAGTTCCAAATGAGCATTCGGAGAATTTGGAGTAGTCTGATATGAGAAATATGTGGAAATTAATGAAATAGACTATGTCAATTTCTTAGTAGTGATGTATTTTAAGACATAATGCATGAAGTGATTTTAAAATGAAACACTTTCTCTGATAACTCTAATGCATTCAGTTATTTACAGAGAGACTGCTGTCATTCATGTAAATTTGATATTTTGTGGGGGATCCAACTTGCCAAATTTCTAGGTAAAGAAAAATCTTTAGTAATGCTGATTTGTTGAAGACCCTCAAAAGCTGTGTAAGAATATCTGGCATATTTTAATGGTGTAATAATAAATTAACTTTGGAATAAATATGGAATGGTCTTAGTATTTATAACAGTAGAATTTAAAATACATCAGTAAAAGTTATGCTTTCTTGTAATTAAATTAATTACTTCCCTAAACAGTAAAATTACTTTTAAATGAATTCATTGTAGCACACATCTAATAGCACACATTCCCAGACCCATTGCCCTTTTGCACTCATTTCCCCTTGATGTCAGTGGGAGTTTTGTTTAGAGAGGGAACAGAGCAGCAGACCATTAATGTTATTGTATTTTGAAATCACACTGTAAATTCTTTTGGGTGGTGGAATGCTAACTAAATGTTATTATACCAGTCCTGGATAATCTTTGGAGTAAAAAGATATATGCATTTTTGAAAAATGAATATTATTTCAGAAATGTTAGTACCCAATTATTAAAGCATGCACACTTCATTTGTTCTATTCTTGTCCACAGCTAGGAATGTACCTTGCTGCAAGAAATCTATGTAATTCTGTAAAATGATAGACAGATTTTAAGTATTTAGATACATGGAGCATCTCTTCCCCCCCACAGTCTGACTTTAGTGTCTGCAGGTTGATTCTCTCACAGTTTCCTCGCTGTCTCTCACAACTGTTATGGAGCATTTCCCCCCCCTCTTTCTTAATATGTTATTACAAAAGTTCCACCAGCTTGGTTGACGTTCTCACCTGTGGGAACTGACAGGTCTACTTTGTTGCCAGCCGGAAGTGGCTGTGTCTAGAGGGTACCCCCACTCATCTCTTCATAGCAGTCCTCCATATAGTTCCCTACCAGAATTTTCCACATAAATCCAATATGTGGTCTGTATATATTTACACACACACACACACACATATATATATATATGTATATTTATGTATATTTATATATATATTTCAGAGATATCCATGCCAAAAGAAAATAGCAATGGGAAATATGTATTTTTTTTTCCACTTTTGCATGTCTAAGAAGATTATTTTGATTGCTGTTGGGCTCTGTTGTTTCCCTGCTCTTTATAGAATAATTCTGCCTACTTTTTGGTTTGAAAACTACTAAAATGATTGCTTTGTTCATAAAGACAAGATCTGTTTTTACTTCTTTCTACTTGTTAAACTCGTCTTCTTTGCTTAAGTTCTCCGTGACTTCCTTATGAAAATAATAATTCATCAAGGCAAACATAGATTGACTGGGTAGTTGTTTAAACAGCAAACGTCAGCTTTGACTTCAGCAAGGCTTTTGACATGGTTTCCCAAAAGATCCTCATCAGTAAGCTTAGGAAGTGTGGGATACACAAGTGGACAGTGAGGTGGACTGAGAACTGGCTGACAGGCAGAGCTCAGAGGGTTGTGATTAGCAATGCAGAGTCTAGTTGGAAGTCTGTAGCTAGAGGTGTTCCTCGTGGGTTGGTACCAGGTCCAGTCTTATGTGAATGGACAGAGTGCGCCCTCAGCAAGTTTGTTTGTGATGCGAAGCTGGGAAGAGAGGTTATGTTGCCATTCAGCCAGACCTGGACAGGCTGGAGAGCTGGGCAGAGAAGAACCTGATGAGGTTCAGCAAAAGAAAGTGTAGAGTCTTGTGCCTCAGGAGAAGTAACCTCAAGCATCAGTATAAGTTAGGGGCTGACCTGCTGGAAAGGAGCTCTGCAGAGAAGGACCCGATTGATCTGGTGGACAGCAGATTGGCCATGATCCAGAGTTGTGTCCTTGTTGACAAGAAGGTCACTGGTATCCTAGTATTCATTAAAAAGATGTATTTATTTATTTATTTATTTTGTAAAAGATTTTCTTCATGTAAGAATTGCAAAACCTAACTCAAATATTTTAATAAGAAATCAAACTAAAAAATTGTAGGAACTAGTAAAACTGCGGCAGCAAATGCTGACAAATATTTTAGACTCTGTCACTTAATTATTGAAACATATGCACTAAAAATTATTATCCGAGTATGTCTACAAATAGACCAGTTTAGGAGAAATAGCATGCAAAACACCAGCAGTGAGTGACTGCTGTGGTTGCACACAATATATACACACATCTTGGGCTGATAGCCCTCTGGAACCCCAACATGTGTTTCACCAGCTGAGATGATATGTATCATTTACTGAATTTTCCAAATTAATGAATTGTAGTATGAATATGTAATAGCATATTCATAAATTTTGTGTGTTTTGATTTTGGATATTCTTTTTTCCTCTTCTTTTACAGCTTCAATTATAAAATGGAAACTACCAGGGAAAGTGAGCTTTTCCTAATCTGAATTGCCTAATGACTCAAAACTCAGTTAACTGAAATACAAGTAAATTGATTGTTAGCATTTTTAAGTCCCAAGATTCCCACATCATCTTGCATGTCTAGATTGCCAACAAGTCATGCTGGTTCATACAATTGGATACAATGCTGTTTTTCATTTGATCTTTGGATATTTTTGAAGGAGAATGATACCCTACACTAGCTCACTCACTTTGAGAGAAAAAGATGTTTTACTTCAGCTACATTATTTATGTACGTGTTTCATGGTATAGCATTTATTCAGTATTAACCATGAAGTACAGAGGAAGAGAATGACTGTACTTTTCTAATTTCATTTCATGGTCTTCTCATCAATTCCAAGTCCATGTTAAGCTAAGTTTTAACCATCAATCAATGTCAGTTTTACATAATTTCTATCTTTTCCATTTATAACTACAAGGCAGTCTATAAATCCATCTTTGAAGTTTGGTGTTGTTCCTGAATGGCAGCATGAAGGGACCTGAGT
The DNA here is from genome assembly GCF_039878825.1 of Excalfactoria chinensis. Classification (NCBI taxonomy): domain Eukaryota; kingdom Metazoa; phylum Chordata; class Aves; order Galliformes; family Phasianidae; genus Excalfactoria; species Excalfactoria chinensis. Next base: position 51,008,545 of record NC_092826.1, read on the forward strand.
TCAGATTTCTATGGCTTTCTGTCAGCTATCTGCATAGTACTGTAAAATAAATATTTGGGGGAAAAAAAGCTTCATGAAGATGAATTTGACCAAAAGATGAAAAATCACAAAATGTTACTTTTCTTCTAAAGGCAGAAAAGAAGACTGAATGCCATATCTCAAGTTTAATTCATGCTATAAATAAAGAGAAGTGTATATAAATTGCATTGTCTTGTGAACTAGAAGTAATTCTAAATGAATTGTTTTACTGAACTACCAATAATCCACCATCTTTATTTATGTCTATATTCTCCTAAGTCATTGAGAATACCTGTAGATTTTGGGAGGATTCCTACTTTCCTTGTGCCCTCAGATGCATAAGTATCAGTATATTCTGGATTGGGTAACACACATGGGGGGTATACTAATATCAAACAGCTTTGAGATCTGATCAGGATAAAGTTATGGAAACTTGCTCTATTTTCTAATATTAATCTACTTTTCTCATTGCCACTAATATAAATTTCATTCTAGGATCCTCACTGCCTCTTTTCATGTAAATTCAAAGATCCAGTACATCACAGAAAACTTTTTACTTATTGTGTCTCTTTGCTTCCTACCCCCCCACCAAATGCTAGTAAGATCTAACAGTACACTACAATAAGACTATGGACCTCATACAATAAAGTCTACTTAAAAACTGATATAATGGCATGTTGTTTTGTCCTTTCTCATTACTACAGTAATTACTCATCAAATACATACTTATTAAATATGACCATTCTATGGAGCTAAACGTCAGTTCTGTAGTGCTTAGATATAGAATCAGAGAGTGAAGTTAGGCTAATTAAATTGGCCCAGTCTCTTTCACAAGCAATTGGACCAAGTTAATTGGCATCAAGTGAGATAAGGAAATTCTGACACTGTTCTCTGAAATACTATTTTAATTGTATGTAAGGATAAGCATTGCCCCTAATTTCAGATTTCTTAATTAGGAACACAAATAAGCAATAATAATCTTTGTAGACTACAAATAAGAAAGTATCAGATGAAGTTTATTTTTGCCAAGCATGTTAGCTGTTGAGCAAATATGACTATATTTATTATGTTGTAATTGTTTAAAATGAAAATGTATAGCCCCAGAGAAAAGGTTAATATGGTGGGCGTGCTCTGAAAAGAAGATAAGTCTAACATAAGTATTTTAAGAAACACTATGGCCAGAGGACTCATTTTCAGTAAGATAATTTAAAACCAAAAGATAAGAAAAGATATACCACAATCAATGAATTTTAAATGCAATTCTTCTTTCAGTTCAGGTGCAATGGAGGACATTCATATTTGGCTTAAGTTTGTATTCAGGTTTAACTTTAAGGAAAAACAAAACTTCATGGTACTTTCAGTTAATTGCCTCAGATTATAACAACAGTTGAAGCAGCTGGTGTAACTGCAGCAAGTCAAGGGTTCTGTGACAGTTTTTGTCATATAAAGAGCTGATCCATCTTCCCTTAACAGTGACTGATTTTGAAAAGAGCAGACTAGAATACTGGTACTCATAATATTCACCATACAAATGCAAGCTAATTATTTACACCTCTTTGTTGGAAAAAAATATTGTTAAAATTACAATGTGTGGTAGATACTAACAAATCCTGAGAAAATGTACAGTTCCTATCTATCTATTCATGTTATACCCTGCACTTATAGACTGATTTCTCTATTAGTAGCTGTCAAACCATTTCACATTGCATAACTTGTGGTTCTTTGAACCTTTGCTGGCAAAATGATCAATTACTAATGTTGCGGGCTTGGAAATAGGTGAGTGAAATTGGCACAGAGTAGTTTAGTTAAAAGTGTAAGCAAGACGAAAGAATGTTCATTAGAATTCAAAAGTCATGCTCTTTTAAACTGTTTTAATACTTATTCTGCATTTCTTAAAAAGATTACTAAGAAACACTGCATTAAGAATATCAAGAATGTAGCAGTGAATAAGTGTTACAACTAACATAAGTGTGAAAGTTGTCCATATGTTCTTCACTTCCCTAAAGCTTAAAAAAAAAAGGCCACTTTCTGTAACAGCTCCAATTAAAGGACATCATCTTGGAGAAAAAGGCTGAAGGATCATGTATATACTATTTTTTGATAAACAAAACTGTATTCAATATGTTACAAAGCTAACTTGGTCTAGATGAATTCAAGTATGGGCTATAGTGGCAAATTCATGATCAGAAAAGACATCTAACCAAGCCTCTCACAAGCCAGACTATGTACAAATGCATACAATAAATAACTCTGTTGAAATACATTGGAAAAATGTTGATTAACTAAAAACAAACAAACAAACAAACAAAAACCACCAACAACCAACCAACCAAACAAACATCCAAACAAACCCCCCCCCCCCAAAACAATGCAATACTATAAACCTTAAATATGGTAAACTTTAAATCAGCTGCTTGCTTTCTGTCTCACTAAGGAAGCTGAATGAGTACTGAATTTAATTTTGCATAGCACATCTTCTGATAGTTGTATACTGTTGCACAAATACGTTGTTTATGTGAAAAACAACTTGAGAAGATCTTGTCCACTGGAACTAGTACTAAATATGAGATCAAGGAATAGTGGCTCGCCTCCTAGGAATACTAATCCTATTTTGCATTCAACATTTTGTCTGAAGGCAGCTGAAAGCTTACAGTCATAGCTGTGATTAACTTATCTTTCTTATGGCTTTCATTTGACCAAGCTGTTTTTGGCCTGGGAATGCATTCAGAGTTTTAAACAGATCTGGGTGACATATGAAAATAGGAAACAACCAGACACTGAGAACACTTAAGGCTGTCACATTGACTGACCTTACCAGAGGTTAATTCATGAACCTGGATTGCTCTGCTGAGAATATAAAATCCTTGCCTTGGTCTGCTAGAGACTTGCAATTCAGGTCTCTCCTTGGGTGGGTACTGCCAAGCACAGGCAATGACAGCAGCTAAACCTCTCCTTGAATCTTTAGCACAAATATGAGGTTTTGTGTAGACAGTTTTAAGGAGGCAGTTCCTCTTCATTCAGTGCAGCCCAGCCAAGCCAAAAGCCTCTACACCCATGATATAGAGGATGTTTAAACCTACATACATATACATAAAAAGTTTTTATATGTATAATTGCACACATATTTAATATACACACACATACATATACAAAATATATGCATGTATACTTATATCTAAACACCCTTTGTCTTTTTGCACCCAAAACAGAAAAAATGAATAATATGGATGTATTCAGACTTCTGTGAAACTCTGTAACTTTGATTTTTTGGAACAATTATTAACTTGGAGCACAGTGTAAAGCATAGCTACAAAATCCAGAGAAACAGGTCTTTATGATGTAATGCTAATACAACTTTAACACTAATGTGAAAGCAATGTTATAATATCACTACTTGTCTGGTGAAAGCAGAATTATTTTGGGTTATCTCTAAAGTCAATTTTGGAGCAATATAAATTCCTGCTATAAGAAAATAAAGTAGCTTTATTTTATAGGACCAGTGTTTTGGTGCTGCAATGAAATCAAGAAATCTGACAGCACTATAATATTGTCCTTTGCAAAATCATGTCTTCAGTATAATCTGCAAAGCTGTTGCTATCCTTTTTTGGTACAGATGATGGGGGGGAAGCTGAAAGTATATTAAAATCTAACTTAATATGTTAATATATTACAAGTGCTGCTCAAAAAGTAATGCTTCCTATGTAATAACAGTGTTATTGTGCATTTTGTATCTATTGTAGTTTCCATGGAAATAGACAGGAAGCATTACTTTCAGAACAACTTACATGTTTAGTTACATGCTAAATTTATTAACATATTTAATAAATGTTTGTTTTAATTAACAGAGGATACTGATTCAAAATAATGCTTTGAAAGCACAATGAATGACAGTTGATTTTATGTCTATTTTAATGGAAGCTATTATTTTTTTTTTTTTTAATTAATTATGTTATCAAAGAAACAGAGCCTGGCTGATTAGCTGCAAGAGACAGTCTGACTTTCAGTTGTGCACATTCTGCTTCAGATGAGTGGAATGGATAAGATTTCCATTTCATGTTGCTTCTGGCTTATTCTCCTTCCTTTCTCTGAACTAGCATGTCTATCTTACAAAACAATACAAAATAATGAATAGAAATCAACATTTTAATGTCCAAATTTGCAAATGAATTTACTGTTTCATAGAATCATAGAATCACCTTTGCTCTCTATTTTTGTATGGTTATGCCTCTTAGAAAAATTCCTTTTTAAAAGAGAAGGAATTCTCAGGCACATAGAAAACACACAAATTCTAATGTAAAAGTATTTTTACACATAGTAAGTAACTTAGAGGAGCTTCTTAGAGAAAAGACATTTAAAAGACCAACAGCAGTGTAGTGCTGCTTAGAGAAAAGACATTTAAAAGACCAACAGCAATGTAGTGCTGCTTTACAGGTACATAAACAAAGTTTAACACATAGTATTCTAAGCTCCAGGTGTTTTCTGGCTGCTGGCAATTTTTCGTAACTCAGGAAATAAATAAGACACAATAAACTTAATCACAGTGGTTAAAATGTGCCCTCTTAATTTTGTGAGGGTTTTCTCCCTTCATGCTTTTCCAACATAATGTGTCTAATTTCCTTGGACGACATCCTTGCGGCAGTAACATCACAGTAGATTTACCTTATTTCTCTGCTTTTTGCTGAGACTTTTACGGTGTAATGAAAGCATTTGTTACACAGTGTCCCCAGAGACCTGCTTTGAATTGACCTGCTAGCCAGCACTTTATTTTGGACAAAGGCTAAATGAGTATAATCTAGAAATCTTTATTCATTACTACTGCCTCAGCTTCATGGTCAGAAAGAGAGCCACATAATTATAATAATTCATACATATTTGGAATAAGACATGGATTGCATTTTGAAGACTATTCTTTTTCTGATCCCTGTCATCTAGGCAACACCTTGGCTCTGGGAAGTCTGGGGCCTCTCCCACCATGCAAAAGGCTTACTCTTCTGAGCAGGAAGGTTAACAGGCTTTATCACAATTCATTCCTCTTAAAAAAACTGTTTCCTTTATTTTATGACTTTTCTTGGAAATTAACAGTGGAAATTCAGAATGTTTCACCAAATAAGATAGGGTCACGATATGCAGCAATGAGGAAACTATGTAAGATTAAAAGGAATTTTGCAGCCTTGGAAAGACAGTAAGGGAATCAGCAGAACAAGTAATGTTCCCCTCTGACCTCCCAGCTGGTAGCTGGGTCCTGGAAAGTAGAAGGAGAATAGGTCAGACAAATTACTTGCTGAGGGGGTGGTGTCAGGGTAAAGGTTAGGAGTACTATGATCTTGGGCGGGCCTTTGAGAGTCCGGGTACATGGGCATCAGACAGTGTGACTGAGCAGATGGGACAAAAGTGTTCTGGGGAGCATGCTGGCTGGATTGATAACCAGATCTTTAAACTAGATTCAGTGGGGAAATGGGATGGAGTTCCTTGTGTCAAAGAAGGGCCTGGTAATGCTGCATTTTTAGTAAACTGTGGAGAAAAACCTTTCAGTTGTCCAGTTGGATCTTGTGAGGACTCCTCAGAGAAGATAGCATTACTGATAGCCCAGCTTAAACCTTCCTACACTGCTCTAGATATGTCTGTACCCTCTGCTTCCTTGAGGTGCCTGTGTACGGAAGAATTAGAGACTGATGTGTGATCACAAGGCCATTATCTCATTTTAGCTACAGAGACATGGCGGGACAGCTCATGGATGGCTATGTCCTCTTTAGGATAGACAGGCTGGTGAGGTGAGGTGGTGCAGTTACTCTTTATATGACAGAGCAACTAGAGTGTACTGAGTTCCTCTTACAGGGGAATGATGAACAAGTGGAGAACTTGGGGGTAAGAATTAAGGGGTGGGCTAACATAGATGATGCTGTTGTGGATGTGTACTACAGGCCATCTGATCGGAAGGAAGTGGATGAGGCATTCTACAAACAGCTAGAATCAACAGCCTCGCACTGTTGAAGAACCTTGGCACTGGTTCTTATGGGGGTACTACAACCATCCTGACTGTGTTGATATTTTTCTGATGCAGGTGGTGGAGGAGCTGACAAGGAATTTTTACTAACAGGGAAGGACTGGTCAGGGATGTGATGGTTGGAGGAAGCTTGGGATGCCACAATCATGAGATGGTGAAGTTCAAGATCTTAGGTGTAAGAAGCAAAGCAATAAGTAGAATTGCTGCCCTGGAGCACAGAAGAGCCAGTTTTGACTTCTTGAAAGACCTGCTTTGAGGTATCCCATGGGCCAGAGTGTTAGAAAATCAGTGAGCCCATGAGAGCTGGTTGGTGCTTAACCACCACTTCTTTCAAAATTAAGATTGATGCATCTCATCATGAAAAGGTGGCAAGAGACTTATGTGGATGAGCAAGGAACTCATGGATAAACTAAAAGCAAAGAAGAGGGTCTATAAAATGTGGAAAAATGTTCTGTCCACTTGAGAAGGATACAGGAATGTTGTCAAGGCCTGTAGTGATCCAACGAGGAGGACTAAGGCCATCTTGGAATTAAATCTTGCAAAAGAGGTAAAGGATAACAAGAAGGCTTTTTAAAAAGTATGTCAACAGTAAAAGGAAGATTATGAAAATCTGAGTCCCCTAATGAATGAGGTAGGTTCTGTGGTATCAGGAGATGCTGAGAAGGCAGAAATTCTGAAAGCTTTCTTTGCTTTGATCATTAATGCTAAGACTAGCCCTCTGGAATCCAAGACTCTGGAGGTAAGAGAGAGAGTCTAGGTAAAGGAAAACTTTCTACTGGTCGAGGTGGATCTGGTCAAAGAGCATCTAGCCAAAATCAATGCACACAAATCCATGGTCCCCATTGAGGTGTACCCACATGTGCTGAGAGAACTGGCAGAGGAATTGCTGAATCACTCTGTCCCATCTTTGAAAGATCCTGGCAAATGCGATAGGTGCCTGAAGACTGGAGGATATCCAGTGTCACTTTAGTCTTCAAAAAGGGCAAGAATGAGGATCTAGGAAACTAAAGTCTAGTCAGTCTCTCCTCTGTCCCTGGAAAGGTGTCAGAACATCTTGTTCTGGATGCAGTCTCCAAGCAATTGGAAGAGAAGAAGGTTATCAGGAGTAGTCATCGTCAAAGTCAAGGGGAAATTATGCTTGACCAACCTGATAGTCTTCTTTGATGTCATCACTGTCTGGGTAGATGGAGAACAGCAGTGGTCGTTGTGTACTTGAACGTCATTACGATGTTTGACACTGTCTCCTACAACATTCTTGTTATGAAAATTAGAAAATGTGCGATAGATGAGTGGACAGTGAGGTGGACTGAGAACTGTCTGACTGGTAGAGAATGGTCACCAGCAGCACAGAGTCTGGTTAGAGGCCTGTAACTAGCAGTGTTCCCTAGGGGTTGGTTCTGGGTCTTGTTCAAAATCTTCATCAGTGACCTGAATGAAGGATTACAGTCCACCCTCAGCAAGTTTGCTTATGATACAGAGCTAGGTGGATTGACTGACACACCTGAAGGCTGTGCTACAATGCAACAAGTTCTGGACAGGCTGGAGAGTTGGGCAGGGAGGAACTTGTTGAGTTTTAACATGAGCAATTGTAGAGTCTTGTACCTGGGGAAGAATAACCACATGCATCAGTACAGGCTAGGGGGATAACCTGCTGGAGTGGAGCTCTTTGGAGAAGGACCTGGGGATCCTAGTGAACAACAGGTTGGCCATGAGTCAGGAGTGTGCACTTGTGGGGTGAATAAAAGAGAGTGTGTCCAGTGGGTTGAGGGAGGTGTTCCTCCCTCCTGTACTCTGCCCTGGTGAGACCACATTTACAATATTGTGTTCAGTTCTGGGATCCTCAGTTAAAAAATGACAGGGATCTCCTAGAAGGAGTCCAGCAGAGGGCCACAAAGATGATAAAAGGCCCGGAGCATCTCCCATATGAGGAAAGGCTGAGTAACCTGGGTCTGCTCTGCCTGGAGAACTGAAGACTGAGAGAGGATCAGATTAATAATGTTTATAAATATCTAAAGGGAGGAGAGAAGCAAATAAATGAGTTCAGGCTCTTTTCAGTGGTGTGTAGTGATAGGACAAGAAGGCCTAAAACTGTAACATAAGAAGTTCAGTACTAACATGCAGAAGAACTCTTTATGACAGGGGTGACAGAGCACAGCAATGGGTTACCTAGAGGGGTTGTGGGGTCTCATTTTATGGAGATATTCAAGATCTGGCTGGGTGCCTACCTGTGCACCTGCTTTAGCAAGTTGGACTTGATGATCTCTTGAGGTCTTTTCCAACCCCTACAATTCTGTGATTTTGTGAGTCCATGAGTTATATAATGGGATGGTTGATAGAGAGATTCACCAACGCTGCAACTTTTCATTAAAAATTTTGTCAGTGGAGGCCAACATAATATTGACCTTGGTATTCCCAGTTAGGATTCTGTCATCTCCAGTAGACCCACTATGATATCTTCCTTCCCACTTGTGTTATACTTCTGTTAATTTTGTTCCTTTACAGTTTGTCCAGTTCTGCCATTCCCATTCTGTGACAGAAAAAAATATTTCTTATTGGAGAGAGAGAACCTTTCCCACTCGCACTGCTCTCCCCTGCCCTGCCTAGAGAATCCTCTGTAGGAGGAGGGGAAGGACTGGAGGAAAAAAAACATTGCTCACCACTTGCAGCCTTATTTAGAAGTGACATTTTAGCTGGCAGAAATAGAGACAGCAGGGGCCGATGACTGACTGTCACTCCAGATGAACACTTAGTTGGTATGTAAGTGAGAAGAGACTCTCAAGCCTCTATTATTGCAACACACACACAGTCCAACTGTGCTGGTGGCTGTGACACCCTCCAGGCTAGCCCTCTGGTGCCCAAACACAGACAGCAGGACTTCAGTACGATTGAATATCTGCTGCTCAAACACGGAATCATTAGTCTTTTCCAGTTCAGCTGGTTTTACGTAGTATATTGAGGAACTGGCATAATTTGAGAAAGTAGTATCATTGGGATCCCAAGGCTTGGGATCCGTTTCCCAAAGGAAATGTGTGGGCATGGTCTGTGATCACGACTCAAATAAAAGTATGTTCAGAACTGGCCTGTGGTATTGGTAAGAACATGAACATCATGAAATTAGAAAAGAGAGATGCTAGAATGGATTTTTCTCTACTTCATGTTCTTGAGATACAAAACAAAGCCTTTAGTGATGCCTGCATGGAACCAAAATCCTCCTCCATTCCTAGTAATGCCTGCAGAGAAAGCCTTACAATGATGTTTGAACAGTTAAATCCTCCTTTGGGAAAATATTGCCATCTGGGAAATCTTTGAGGAGATTAAGCCAATTTAGATTAAATTGCTTGGAAGGATTATCTGAAAATAAGGCATCATAACATGAGAATGGAATATATACAACTTCAACAATTTCTGAGAAAACACAGACATACTTGAAGTCTCTAATTCTAAAATTTTTTTTTTAAATTTAGTCTCATGATTTTAAAGCAGATTAGAAATTCTGAATTCTCTAAATGGAATAAGCTCAGATTGAGACACGTGGGAAAAAAATAGGAAAGGATAAGGCCTGCCATTGTCCAGTTTACTCTGTTAGTACCTTCCCACAGAATCTGTGGACTGCCTTTTGTGCTTTGTGTAATGAACTTTCCGCAAAGTTGTGATATATGACGTTTTTATATTTTACTGGCATACTGTATCATTTGAGGCAGTTTCAATTTCTGCAATATCCTAAAGTCATGGAAATAGAAAGTATTTAATAACAGCCACATTCCTCAGTTACATTAATTATTAAGACTTCTTACCCATCATCAGTTCAATGATGGAAAAAAAAATAATCAAGCAAAAGATTTCTTCTTAGCTCATCCAATTTTAATTATATTTGTCTTAAAATGAGTTTATAACAGCACCTACAAGTGCACTGCAATTCCAAGGCTTTGCTATAATACCTACATTCATGCAAAAAATGAAGTGCAGTGTTGTTTTTTTGTTGTTGTTGTTTTTGTTGTTGTTGTTGTTTTTTAAATCCAAATGGTTTTTTGTATTAATGAGATCTCCAAACAGATATTATATGTTGGCTTGTTTAAAGACCCATCTGTGCTTGCTTTTCATATATATATATATATATATATATATAAGGAAGACAGAAAAAAATATATCTAGAACTTGATTATTGCTCAGCTAACCTAAAATGATGAAAGGCTGATGAACACAGGAACTGATTTAGAGTTCAAAATTGTTTGGAAGAGATATGAACACAGATCACCAACAGGAAAGAGTGGTATTTTTATGCCAGGATAGGGTGAGTGAGTATCTGTTTTTTGGCCGTGCTTGAGCAGTATCGCATGTAGCACTACAGAATACCATACTTTTATGGAAAGGATTCACTGACCTGAAAGAATCACCTCATTAATGTGGGTAGGTGTGCCACTCACTCTCTCTCTTTGGGACTGAAAACAGAACTCATTAAGTACCTTTATTTAATGAAATATCTGTAGGTGGTAAAGGATTACCACTGAAGGCATTAAAACAAATAGCTGGGCCTGTGCAAGCAAATTACAGATAAAATAAACAATTAAACGCATGTTTTATTGAAATATGTGAATTAGAGTTGGGAAGACAGATGAAAAAATTATGAAAGTGTTTTTGAAGACAGAGGCAGCTCCTCAAGTGCTGAATTGGTTGTTGAGGAGTACCAGGAGACCTGCAATTAAGAGAATTACCATTTTCCTCACTATCTACATAAGTCACACTGAAAGTAATGCCTCCTATATATTTCCATGGAACCTACAACCTACAAGATACAAAGAGCACAGTAACATTATTCAATAGACCAAATTCTCAGCTACAAAGCACACTTTTCAACATGGTTATCCTTATTAGCTATGCATTTTCATCAGTGATGAACAAGAGCTTGCATGCCATGCTCAAAAACGTCTGCATGGATGTCCACTGCTTTTGGAATAGTCCTTGTAGTATACTCAATAAAAATAAATTTTGCCTATATATATATATATATATATATAGTATATGAACAATATTCTAGATGACTTTTATATGTAGGAAACAGAGTTCAGTGTAATCTCTGATTCAGCGCTTAAAAGAAAAATAACTAAAACAACAGTTTTTTCGTAAAATAATTTATCCTGTAGTTACCTTAGGAATGTGCAGATTAGATCCAAAATCAAAGTTTAAATAGTTCTCAGATCCAATTATTTGAATGATTTTCCTTTTGTTGGCTTTACATAGATAACAGAAAACAAAGAAGTATCTGCTCATTTCAGACTCTTCCCTTTATTGTAGTGTTTAGCTGTATTTGCTTAAGAAAAAGTGGAACTAAGAAAACAAAACCAAAAATAGATTGGTGCTTTCTTCTTATTGTAGTGGTTAACTAGAGATTATTTTCTCCCACAGTAACTGTTCTTAAAATACAAGTTAATGTATTTGTGTTTAAATTAGACACTTCCAATTAAATCCTTTTATTTATTTATTTATTTATTTATTTATTTATTTATTTATTTATTTTCCTTTTCATGAGGGAAATTGTATCAGTCATTTCAGAACAGACACATTCCCAAATGATGCTTGATCTGGTAACCTGCAATTGTGAGGGAAAAAAAGATATATATATTAAAAAGGAACTAGTCATAGATGTAAAATGGGAATTTTATGCACTACGTAGAGGAAACATTCAGTGCTCCTCACTGAAGAACTGCACAAGAACCAGCTGTCTACTAAACACTATTTTTATGTATTGGTGTTTCTGATACTTAGTCTTGCAACCTCATGGAACTGAAGATAAAAAATTGTCAAGCAGATGAATTAGAAATATAAGAATTAGGAGCAGCTAACATATTTCCACAGGTCTTCTGCTATATGTCCTTTGCTGTTGTGGATCCCTCTGAACATCACCCAAATACTATCCCTTGATTGATGTTACCTGCCTTCTTCCTCCTTTTTAACTTGTTACTTTGTTTCTGTCATTTTCTCTTCTCTCTCCCCTTGCTAGTTCATTAAGCAACATCTACCATAAAACATAAAAGAAAACTTGTTAAAACAAAATACTGAACTGATGGTTCTTGACAACTATCTCTGTTCCTTCAGCATGTCTGAGCAAGTGTTTTCCAATAGTCTTCTTTCTGGGGCAGGGACATTGTAACGTCTCCATATTTTGAAGTATTTAGCAGATGGCTCCCTTCTCAGTTCCCCACCCCCACCCCACCCCACAAAAGCGCTTATCTAAGTGATGTTATGTTCTACTCTGTGTTCAAGGCTGAACTGCATGTATCATTTTATTATAACTGGAGCTTAATTCAGCAAAGCAGTGAAGTACCGTCTTTAAGCATGACTAATATTGCTGGATACCATACAAATACTTGTACAAGTAAAGTTAAAGTTATGGCATGTGGTCTCGAAATTTATTTATTTTTTTTTTTTCTGATATCCTTGAAATTAAGAATTTTAATAAAATAAACTATTGATACCAAATAAATTTAAAAAGTGAATATAACAAATATTCAAGTAGCTTATTAAAAAGAATGGTGCAAAAAAAAAAAAAAAATTACTTGAATTATATTTTTGCCTTTTCCAGTTCTGTGTCATTCTCAGACAAATTCCTACACTTCTAGGTAATGATAAATATTTAAGGGATAAAATTCATTTATTTTAGAAGAACCAGACTAAAACAGAAATATATGTGACACTTTTGCCCTATGAATGATACTTGTATTTTGTGGTCTTTATGATTTTTTTTTTTTAATTTTTTATTTTTTTCCTTATTTGCTATTGTATCAGCACACCTTATTTTTGTGAAGACATGAGAATTTGCACAACTGTTTCCTAGAACTTACTATTTTTAAGCAATGTATTCTGTATTATTTACTATAAATAATTTTGTAAACAATTATCTTCTCTGACATGAGTGGCAATTTGGTCATTTTTCAAAGAATACTTTTGAACTTGCTTTAAATTTTTTGTCAAAACTGATAAGTAAGGAATGTCAACTCAGGAAATATTTCTGATATGAAATAAAGAATGAAGTAGAAAAAATAAAAGAAAATATCTTTTGCTTTCCATGGAAACTAGAAGACTGATGGACATTATTAGAATATCCAACTGAATGACTATGCAAGAAGAAGGAAAAATTGAATGGTTAAAAGTGGAGAATTGATGTGCTTTAATATGCAGCTATTTCTGAATCAATTATTAGTTTGCACCGTATGAGTTTTGAATGTGTGAACACTTGTGACAATGAATCATGTTCAGCTATTATTCAGTGATGGATGCAAACTGTAGTTGTCCTGCATTAGAAAAGTATCATTCATTCCTTAAGCACCTATTGTATTTGTACTACACATTATCAAGAACGGCAGCAGAAGTGATAGAGAGTTTTCTTTTGCTGCAGAGCTTTCTGAGCATAGCTTGCATCACTAAATAAGCTATTTAATAAATTGTAAAAAGTTTCTTCTAATTGTATCATCTGAACAGAGAAATTATCAGTAAACTAAAAAATAAATCATATTGTGGGTGAAAATCATATTTGATCATGCTTTATTACACCTGAACACAAATCCATATTTAAGCTGAAATTTTTAAAAGGTATAATGTCAAAAAGGTGTGAAGAATTCTGACCCCAGTCAATCATAATAGAATTGTGGATGCTAAACTAGAATTGGTTAAAAATACTTGACTAGAACTTCCCAAGGCAGTTGTATTGAGAGAGAAGTCACAAAGAAAAAGGAAATCTTTCTCAGGGCTCATCGACAGACCCAACTCTTTGTAGTACAGAGACTGTAGCAGAACCCTAAGATATTTCAGTCATAGTCACAATTTACCATGATGTATTTGGGTTAATGTGAAATGTCTAGTATGGAGCTAAGGCCCTGATGTCTAAGAAAATATTTACAGAGCAGTACGGTGTACCATCAGGGTGGAGAATGTGACTGGAGGGAGACCTTCGCTACAAATGTGAGTACATATCATAGATGTGTTGAAACATGGGAAGTCAACAGGAACTAAGGGTTATTTTATATCTAGAATGCAAATATTGTTCTCCAAAAAACCATTGTAAATCTGTTCTGTTGTCACATTAAAATCACCTTATATTCAGATGAATATGGTATACAGTAAATGGAAAATCTGAGTCACTGCTAGTAATAAATATAACTAAGAAATTAAGAATGATAGAAAGTTGATAAATGCAAAACAAAACAACACAAAACACAAACATGCAGACAAAAAAACCCAGAAAACAAACAAAAAAAACCCATAAAAAACCCCAACCCAACAATACATCTCCCTTTCCTGTTAAATATTTGTGCTCTCTCTTTGAAAAAATATAATTAATGCAGTCTTTTTACAGGTTACTGTTGAAATGCTTTTCACACTAGCAGTAAATAAAAAACTGTGACTTTTTTTAACTAGATATTTTTAAAACAACAGATCTGGCCAACGCTCAGTACCAAAGAGGGAGAAATGAAAAGGGTGAGAATATTCTTGGATTATCTGTGTTAATTTCTAATACAGCTTAAAAATGTCGGGAAATTCTAGGTGTTTGAAAGGAAATTGTAAAAAAGGGCAAGGTGAGGAAAAGGGATGCAGGGTGATGAGATTTGAGGGAATGGAAAGGGAAACAGGAGGGGAGAAAAGAAGGGAAGGGAAGGGATGAATTTCCTCTAGGCTGGAAGGACATCAACTCACTTTTGTATGCTAAGTTGTAAGCTTTAGAACTGATGAAAGATTAGATGATCTCCGCTATTTCTTATCATTTAAAATGAAGCATTTCTGGGGCTAGTTTTAAATTTGATTTGAAAAAATGTATCATCTGAGGAAAATGGTTGCTTAATATCTGGGAGTCATTCTGTTTAAGTAAGCAGTAAATTTATATTGGATAGTCTTTGTGTGTGTGTGTGTGTGTGTGTAATGAAAAGCCAGATTTGAATTTAATTGCATGTTTTTACCAACACTTTATCATATTATTAAAGGTTATAAGTTAGTCTTTCATTGCTTACTGCTTTGTCTTCTAAATATGCAGGTTTGATTGCAGGCTGCTTTGTGCTGTCATTCTAAGACAAACACTTTGAGCTTGTTTATTCCTATTGACAATGGGTTTAAACAGGTTGGCACAGCTATGCTTTGATCAAAGAAGTAATCATTTGTGGAATGACAATTCACACAACAGTGACATTATGCACTGTGCTTTTATGGGTGCAGCACATTAGGCTGAATGCCATACTTGGAGGAGATCATTCAGAATCAGAAATCAGGAATTGTAATGTAATTTATACTGTTTGACCGACTATCAGGAAAGTATATGAGTGATAGTGAAAGCTGGCATTATAGCACTGATGTAAGCCTCATCATTTTAGCATGTCTTTGTGATTACATATTGAAAAGTAGGGAACAGTGAATGTGCTGCAGTAGAAACACTAGCAAAAGATCATTTAAAAGCATGCACATCTAGCTGTTTGTTTCCAGCTATTTCTGGTGTGCCTTTTTAAAATAATTGTACACATTCGGATAAAACAATTCTTAAGAAAATACAGTGAAGTTAGAATATTTCAAATGTACACAAAGGAATTACATTGCAATCTAAAAGGGACAAGGAAAAAGCGCTCATAATACATCAAGGGAAAACCAAACACAAATAGAAAAAAAATATATCCCTCCCCAAAACTAACTGTTGAAAAAGCCATCTGGCTTTACTTTGATCAGGGGTCAGCAGTTCTTTACATTTCAGTTTGATTCCTTTTTTCCTTTTCAAGTTAGCCTTTTCCTAGTCAGGAAGATGGTCAAACAGAATGACTTTAGGACAACTTACTTGGCTGCCAATGAGAACATTCTAAGCCTCTTCCCAACCAGTGTGCAGTGTGAAGGAAGGCACTCCTCTGGGTGGATCACATCTAATGCTTACTGATGAAAGTATCTACTTATGCTGTACATCTAGGAAGTCAAGTTAGTTGCTTAGGGTTGGGAAGATACATGTCAAGGTGCCCAGACTAACATTCTGTCATTTGTAAAGTTTTGCAACTTCACATTTGTTTGTGCCTCAATGAGACCGGTCTCCAAGAAGCGAGGTCAGGTTGTGGCCTTCTTTCTGACTGAAGCCCCTGAAGTGCTGGAGAGCTGAAATGGGGCCAGTTTTCCAAAGATGGGGAGAATGAAAGCATGAACAACAATAATTTTGTGAAGCATTGAAGTGAAAAGAACCAGTAAGAATGAAAAGACTCCTGGATGACTTTTCCAGAGAAATGACCTGAAGATAGAACTAAGTTTTTTGGACTGAGATACTTTTCCAATCCAGTGCCCCGAAGTGCATCAAACACGTTCACCTTGGGGTTCCATAGCCAATATGCTCTAAATTTCCTCTCATGGTAATAAGTTGTATGTAAGCAAACTCATGAGAATAATTCAAATAGAGAAAATGTCACATGGGATTAAGTCAACAATCAATCTGGACTGGTGTCCTATAGTGGCCAACAACAGATGTTTCAGAGGGAGATATAAAGCTCCATAGTGAAAAACTGTGTAATGATGCAAGTATTTGTTTGCATCTTAGGCAAGAAATCTTGAAATTTAATGTTAATTTCTTATAAAACATGTAAGATGGACATTTGAATTTGAATTTGAATTTATTTATAGTCCTTTTTAGCCTGCAATTTAAATGAACAGGAAAGCTAATTTGCCATGAACTTACTGTATATCTAAGTTTACTAGTAAGAAGTACCTAAAGCTTTAGATATTAATCTGAACCTGCTCCAAAAGTATCAGAAATTGGAATTACAGACAAAATGATTTTCTTTTTTATTTTTTTTTCAAGTAAGAAACATAAGGAAAACATGTTCTATTCTGTCTTCCTGATTACACAGAGTAAGGTTTCACAAACACGTCAGGAAAATATAGAGGGCCCATTCCGGCAGAAGCCTTTAGGGGAACTGAAATGTCAGACAATTAGCATTTTTGCTATGACAGGCATCCTTGGAGTGGATTTTGTTTCCATGATCAGCACCATTTTCATATGGCACTAAGGAGATCTCAGAGACAGAGGAAATGAGTTTTAGTTTAGCTTAACAGCAAGACTTTTTTGTTCTGTATTTTAAGGTCACAAGTGAATTAGTAATGTTGTACACAGTATTTGCTCTTTGGAGCTAGGAGATAGTTCCTGAGAGATTCAGAAGCATTGAAAAGGGGCACTCCACAATGACCTGTAATTATTCTCTATTGTATATACTCCTTTGACACCACTGATCATTACTGAGTAGAAACTCTAGAAGACTTAGGTTGTGCATAGTCTGTAATGGGAGGTGCTGGAATGTTGATTCACCGGTTTTGCAAATGTTTGCAAATCCATTGAACTTCATACTTGTTCTAATACCCCTCTGATTTGCATCTTAAGATAAAGTATTACACACTGGTTTCTAATTGTACTTCTTGAATTATATTTGATGTGCAGGGACATTAAGGAAATGCAGATTAAGCTGCTCTGGTTTTCTTCTATTCTGTTTTAATTACCCTGCTGACTTGAACATTTCCCAGTTCCCAAAGCTTGGCTAGTGGTAGATATTCCAGTGTTGCAATGCAGATATTTTACTTTGCAGTGTTGAATCTCTTTGGTATAAAGGAGAGAATAATAAAAAAAAATCCTTTATGTAAACAATAACAGAGGGAAAAGTTTATCTGAGGATTCCCAATACACTTTTCCTAATGATTATTATTCACAGGACTTCCATAGGTATTAAGCACAGGACGCCCTAAGAAGGTCCATTGATTTCTGATTTGGTTCTGAATATATGCATAGAGTGTTTGGAAGAGATCAGAAACTTCCAGAAACAGTTTTTGTAGTTATTGCATAATCCCATCAGCTACTCACAAGTTATAAATTTGAAAAATCTGGACAGTGTTTGAGAGAACAGCCTCTCTTGCCTCTCCTGTACTTCCTTTCAGACACAGATGCAGACAGGAAGACAGTCCAAGAACTGCTAGATAGTCAAATTGCAAATAGGAGAGGATATTTTAGATGTAAGGATGAAAAAATCTGTATAAAATGGGCCTGGGACTGAACAATATCTTCCGTAAAAAAGTACCTTGGAACATTTTTATGATCTGAGTTGTGTATCTGTCATGTCCTGAAACACTGCACATTTCTGTTTTAGCAAAACTGAGGAGTCCAGTCAGCTACTAGCAGAAACACCTGTATGGATACTAACAAATACTTACAAATGTGCCTTAGGAAGTTTCAAAAGATTTTTGAGTTTCGTGTGATTGTGTGCATATATGTGTGTATATGTATGTGTATGTACAGAGTCTTCCTCTTCATATCCTTTTATGATATTCTCTTTGTTTTCCCTCTAGAAGAAACATAACCTTTAATTTCTCCAGAATCCACATTCTGCTCTTTTGAAGACTGCCTTGAGTCTAGTGCAGACTTGGGTGAAACTGACAGAAGAAGTTCTTAGCTATTCTGGAAATTACCATATTGGTTTGCAACTTCTCTCAGGACAGTTTTGCAGAGCTCTGCATTTCTTCAGGAGCTGTCACATATTTCCTGCCATGGTGTAAGCTCAGAGTGAAGACAGACAACAGCATTTTTTGGAATCTGCTGAAAAATCTTTGTGAGTGGACGTAGACAAGAGTATGACTGACAAAAGGTGTAAATGTCCAGATTTCAAACACTGACTAGAGACAATTCCTCTCTTCAGCTATAGTGGAACACATTTACACAACTGACCTCCACAGCACATATCTTACTTTCCCTATTGAGGACAGGATATTGATGTTTGGTACTTACACTGTCATAGTGAGAAGAAATGGCTGAGGTTACTGTTACTTCTTAGCCATTTTACCTGCATTCTCTGACAAAGGATCCATCTTTTAAAATTTTCTGAATATTCAGTTTATGTTTAATTCCCCAACTATCAATCCAAATGGGATTATAGGTAGCTTTTATGAAAAAATGTGGTTCAGTAATACAAAACCAAAAAAAGACAGAAAAATTAAGACAAAAACAAAAAACAAACAAAAAAACAAAACAAAACAAAACAAAAAAACAAAAAGCAAACAACAGAAATAATACAGCCTATTCTATTTTTCTAATTTGCAAGGAAGAAAACAGGACAGGCAAATATCATCCTGCAGTGGTATAACAGTGGTATACAAGAGGTTTTCTCTTCTGCTTTTATATTTGCTGGTCATCTTGCAATAATTCATTAGTCTCATTTTCTCACACAAATAAATATACAATTTTTGAAGGCTTTGAGAAACTGTTCAATAAAAGTCAATAAGCATAGAAGAATTTTAAATCACAGGCTAGAAAAGAGGATACAGCTTTTTAAACAGCAAGCTTTTAAATTCCCAAGTTCTTTTCTGATGAGGAGTTTGGTTTGCTCTAAAAGCATTCAGTAGCAAATAGTTGTGAGTTTTTTGGTACTATTGCTCAGGAAGCTCTAATATTATATCTTCCCCTGAATTTTGAGTTATATACCAACTCCAGGCAATTCACTGTACATTTTTATAAGTCTAACATATTTTTAGTAATCATTTAAAATGAACTAGACAACCCCATGAAATTTTTGTAATTAAAATGACAGTGTTACAAGTTGCAGTCTTTGTGTTCAGGTAACCATAGTCTCTTACCTTTTGTTTCTGAAGTTTTTTGTTTGTTTTTGCTATTACATTGCATGGAAGTTGTAAGACATCCTGTCTTCCTAATTTCAGAAGGTCTTGGATTCTACAGAAAATGAATAGCTCCACAAATCTATAGAGTTCTTCACCAGACAGTAGCAATTCCTCTAAGGGTGTCCAGCTTGCTATATGTGCTCATTCAAGACCATTAGACCACCATAGAGGAAAATGCCTCAGCACTTTGAACATACTAAGACTCAGCAGATGATGCTACTACAAAATGAATCATACTGCTGAAATAGTCTGCTCCAATGGAGAATCTGTACTTATGTCACAAACTTACAAAATATCTCTATCAAAGGAAGTCTGTCTCATTGCTTGATCACTGCTGTATGGACACACACTTTCTGACCATGCCAGAAATGTTTAGCCAAACCATCTGTTTCTAGATTCAAGACTTGTAGTTCAGAAATACCTTCCCAGAAATGTTAGTATTATATGAAAAAAACTGAACTTACTGTACTAACTAATGCTTGTGCAAAATACAGAGAACAATACAAGTGGCTTTAAATAAAGCTTAATTAAGGGATTAATGGTGGTGTTTTTTGTTTGATTGGTTCTTGTAATAGAAAAAAGGGCCACTGTAAATATATTGTATCATAGAATGTGGGTTGTTTTTTTTTTTCTATTTGTTGTCTGTTTATTCTCTTCCAACAAGCTGATATATTCAACAGCATAAAGCTGATTTTTTCCTAAGCAATTTGGTCTGAGCATTCAAACATGACAGCTCTTCACAATGTTTAGTCACCTAAATAACCATGATTCAATTTTCAAAAGTGCTTACCATTTGCCACTCATGTTGGTTCTGAAGGGGCTAGCAAAAAACTCCATCATCATAAAGGATGTTTTATATTTAATGAAATGTATGTATGTGCTGCCCTCTCAGACGAATTCACATTTACCTTTATATACATATGTACAAATATAGGCATGCCCATATAGATATATATGTACTTGAATATTAAGGAAAAAATACTTTAGAATTTATACTCTCTGTAGAGTGAAAATATGACTATGAAATTTTGAAGAAAAACATCTGTAGATTGTGTAGCTTTTCTTTTCCCTGGCAAAAATTAAAGCAGTATTTGGTCAGACAATCCATCTGTAGTCATTGAGTTCCTTATGGGGCAATAGTGGGGTTACCACAAGTGGCATGCTTGGAACTGAGGAGTTCAGCCCCCAGTGTGTAGCCATTTTTCATTATTTTGCCATGACTCAAGCATTACTGAAGTCTATCTAAGGGATGCTAGTAGCCTTGGGCATACAAATGCAGCTGTGTGCCAGAGGGACTCCTTACCGTAGTTTCGCTTTTTGAGTATGTTGAATTTGCCTCAAGTTATAAAAATCTCAATTATGTGTGAGGACCAGCTTTATGTTGAGTAGCCTCAGGATCCAGGAAGTGATCCATCGATTTTAAATTTTATCTCAGCCCTTATCTGGTATTCTCTATCCCCTAAGATTTCTTCTTTCCTTGATATTGGTTAAGAAACTTCTGCTGTGAGAGTGTATAAAGCAAACATACAGATATGCAGATATATCCAAATAACAGATTCCTGTATATAATCTTTAGAAATTCCAGATCTGTAGTAAGAGTATGCTAATTGAAATATTGAGGCTCTAAGCACCTACTGGGAACATTTAATTTTTTAAAACATTGTCGTGGTAGCAATGTGTCCCTTGTAATTCTAGAGAATATGTTTCTGATTACCAGTTTGCCTCTTAGCTCCAAAACATGAGCACAAATCTAAATGAAAGCCTTTATCTGTTCCTGTGGTCATATGTTATCCTATCCAACTGGGCAATAAAACAGCAGGACCAGGCTGCTGTTAAATAATACAAAATGTGATATACAGATATTAAAGTAAATGTGTGCTTACATAAGTTATTCCTATCCAGCGCTGTTCTGACTTGCATTTCTGAGGTAAAGGAAGTAATTATGAATAGAATAAGTATGTTCACATTTGGAATGTCAACATTCTCTGTGACATTTACAATTTATGAACAATGATTCTGTGTCTTCCAGAATTGACTTATGTGTTTGCCAGATTAGTGGTTTTAATATAGACATCATGCCTGACGTTGATAAAACAGGCACAATGTGACAAAATCAGAGCTGTAACAGAGAGCTTGTCAATACTGCATTACATTTTCATTACATATTTAGGTACACACATTTAGGTACATGTTCGCACATATATATGAAAAAATATATCTTTGTATCTCTCTTAAGATAGCATGAAGCCAATTTTCCTACATTTCAGCACTGTAAAACCTATTAATATACCTAAAAATTATTCTAGTCTTTAATAAACAAGAACTTTGTGTTAGTGTCTGTGAGAAACACACTCAAGATAAAAAATTTCTAATCAGGTAAAGATCTCTGTGAAGAGAAGTTTATTAATTATTGCAATAATGGGTGGACACCCCCTACTGATACGGGAGAAATTGCGCACCTGATCAGTGAAATCCATTCCATTATATACTCTGGGTCCAACCCAGGTAAAGCCTCTCCTGGCACTCATTGGTTGAGCATCTCAGGCTCACAGTCTTCTGAACCTGTTGCTACAATACATTTCCATGCAATCTCTGTTTCCAACCCATTGTTTTTAGGTATGTTCTGTAGTTTTTATGGCGACAGGAGGACACCATATTTTCAAAAATTAGCACACTAGTTCTGTCCTGTACCAGATTCTTCCCTACCCTAAATAATTACCTAATGCCTGTGCCAATTCTACCCAGATTGGAACACCCCAGTCTCAACTTTATGCTGTTCAGCAGCTTTCTTTGTGAAAAACAACTTATCCTATGCTACACACAGAAATACTGGAAATTTCCACTGCAAAAGACACAGACTACCTCTCACATATCTGAATATAATATTTGAACTATGGAGATTAATGTCTTTCAAAAAATAAAAATGTCACTCCCTCAATCTCTGCATTATCGTACATAGAAAAGCATGCCAATTTTCTCAACATGACCCGAGTTTGATGCCCATCTAATAAAAACATACTATAAATACAAATTCTGATGCTTTGTTCTAATCAACCATGCTTCATCAACCATACTCCTGTGCTAAGGACTCACCCTTTATATTGCTCTCTCTTTATAGGACATTTAAGGACAAATCCCAGTTTCTGACAGCCTTTCACACAATGTCTTTCACTCTAGCCTTCATTCTTCTTAAAATTATTTCAGTGAGGAGTGAGTGTGGAATATTATTGGTAGCTACTCTGTTTACAAAAGAAAATAAAAAATAAAAGGAAATGGAGGAAATAAAAGGGAAAAGAAGCCTTTGTTTGAAACACTGGCTGCTGCTGCTTTTTTTGTGTTTTTCCACTTTACAGCTAGAATTGTCCGTGATGATTTGCTTCCCTCACCAGAACACTGACTGTAGAACATCACAGGATGGGTGTAATGAGAAATCTGCTACTGTATCCCTTCTGCCTCTGCCAAAATAGAGGTTAAAATCTGCTTTCAGGCTGCTCACTCTAAACTGAATAGCTTTTCTGTCCTTCTCCAGAGCTACATGACTCCAGGAGTGCCAAGCACAGCTAAATACCTTGGCTTCAGTGCTATGGTTGCACTCCTGCCTGTTTGCATGCTGCCTGTGGTAGCCCAGCTGCTCACCATGTTGTAGGTGTTCCTGGAGGGATCCTGTGAGTTGTGAAGAGACCTTGAAAGAAAATTAAGTCCTTGAGAATGCAGTAGCATCAGACCATAACTCTAAATGCATAAGATTTTACATAGCTTAATCTGTACATGTATCCTGCTGATATATATATATATGTATATACATTTGGCAGATAGCTAAGAATTTGATGTCTTAAATTAATCTGAGAAGATAATTATAAACTCCCTCTTATGCCATATTCCTCTCTACAAACAATTAAACTAAACAATCTAGAAACTGACCCAAACTGAAAGCAGACTGTGTCTCAACAGATCTCACAAGTCCAAATAGGCACTAACATAATGGCAGCACGCCATGTTCCTCCCTTCAGAGGGGGAGAAACAAAACTGACAGAACTGAACAATGCTTTTTGCATTCATAATATGAAAAATTCTGAGAGCCTAGTTGCAAAGAATTATCACAGAGTGTGAGACGAAATGTCATTGGCAGTGGCTATTGTAACTTTATATTTCACTTTTAAATCACTTTACTTGCAACCATCCTACTTTGGTAAGGAAATTTTCCATCATAGTAAAAAGAAATCAGACTTAACATCAAGTATTGCATTTGACCCACTTTTTGGAGTTGTTTCACTGATTCTGTAGAGTTAGCTTGATTTATTTCTTACACTGATTATCTAATGAAAGTGTCCATACTGCAAGTCCATACTACTTTCATTGTCTCTTAATATATTTTTCATGTGTGATTAGCACAACACTAAGAAAATTTTGTCACTGTAGAATATTTTACTCTGTGTGATGATTTTTCTTTATCCAATGTCTTTGTGTCTTTATAGCTCTTCAAATTAGATTATTAAATTATACTTCTTTTTCAACTTCCAGATCACACAGTAAAGCCATGGGAGATGTTTCACAATATTACTTGTTGGATGTGCTTGAAGCTTGATATTAATTTACATGAATTCCTCACATTATGTTTAGAAAACTGCTTCTGTGTTATATATTAACTTTTTGGAGCTGTATCTTGGACTCAGTTTGCTGTTAGAAATAAAAATGTAAAAGGGAATTGTCCACTTAAAATGAAATGCTATTTAATTAAGTCTATATGTATATATACACATATATTAATATGGCAGTATTGGAAGAATGAGTCAAGATTCTAACTCGTGGTTAACTGTCTGCAAGCTTATTTCTGTATGTTTTGCTTCTTGTATTCTCACCTCTTGTTTGAAAACAATCTCAAATGAGGTGCAGAGTTTCAGTCTACCACTCTACTGTGTCAATCAGTTCTGCACCTGCCACCACACAATATGACCAAAGAGCACTTCCCAAATAAAAATCTGGAATGCATACTTCTTACTCTGCAAAAGGAAGGGCAAGAAACAGGTCAAGCTGAGCAAACAATAATTCCAAGCAAATATTAGTTCAGACTCAGAAGTCAGTTTTGATACGACTATCTTTGTGAACCATTCACATCCTCTTCAAGAGCACTCTCTATCACTTGAACTTCAGTCCTGTCCGTATTCAAGCACTAGAGACTTTGCTGAAACAGTAACACTGAATTAGAATTCCGTAATCTGAATTTTGTATTTGATTGCCCACACACAGCTCAAGTAATATTGTTTCTGCAATCTAAATGGCTGTAATTATCATATTGAAGTACATGGATAGGAAATAATTAGATATATATTATAAAAAAACTACATATTAGATATTAGATATGCTCTGCCCGGGTAAGTCCCCATCTGGAGTACTGGGGAGTCCAGATCTGTCTCCCTGGTACAAAAAAGGCAGGGATCTCTTGGAAAGAGTCCAGCAGAAGGCCACAGAGATGGTGAAGGGCCTGAAGCATCTCCCCTGTGAAGAAAGGCTAAGTGAACTGGGTCTGTTTAGCCTTGAGAAAAGAAGACTGAGAGGGGACCTGATCCAGGTCTATAAATATCTGAGGTGTGGGGGGCAAAGTGGTGAGGCCAGACTCTTTTCAGGGGGGTTGGACTCGATGATCTGTGGAGGTCCCTTCCAACCCCTACAATTCTGTGATTCTATGAAAGATTCGCATGAAATAAGCTTATTTTTATAAACAGATTTGCATTATGCACTATGTTCAAAAGTCCACATAGACAGTGCCATTTTAATAGCCTTTGCTTTAAGTTCAGCCTTCCCAATAAGAATGCTTCCTTATTTGTTTAGTTGCCAAGAACAGCGAAAACTGGCCATAGTGTGTTCCTGTGATCATTCAGGAGAGCTGAAACAACATTTATCATGGTAAACTCTCTTCCCTCATTTCCATTGGTGAAGCTGAATTTTTAACAGCTGAAGTTTTCTGCCACACAGATAAGGGAGGTAATCAGCAAAATAAATTATGAGATCTCTTTATTCGAGATAAAAATTGCTGTCAGAAGAAACAGTAATCAAGCATTTGCAAAATGCAAAAAGAAATTTGGACATTTCTACTGACAGCGAATGAAGAAAAAGATCAGTTTTAAGAAAATGAAATCACTGAGAGATACAGTTTTCTTCTAATTACCAAAAATAGCAGTTGGTGGACTTCCTAGGTCTATCCCAGAAGTCTCAGATAAATGAGAATCCCACTGATTTTGCATGCATTGAGAAATGCCCTTAAATGAGTTATGTGCCTTTAATCACAAGGGAAGCCCAAAAGGAAGCACAGTTTAAAGCAAGAAATTTATGCCAACACCATCAGTTATTTCAGGGAGACAGTCTAAGGCTATAGTAAATCATAAGAAGAATTGCTTTACTGTATCACTGGGTATTTTTATAATATGATGCATATATTTTTGCTGTCTTCTACTTTTGATAGCACAATTTCAGTGTCATTGAGCCCTGTGGGTCTGTTCTGAGGATTTTGACAAATGTAGCATATTTTTTGCTTCAGTCTTTTTCTCTGGAGTGTGTCAATGTAGGAACAGGTACAAATTTCCTGTACAAACAAAGACAAGCCTGTTGCCCAAGAAGAGATTTAATTTATGGTGTTTGAATATGTAGCAATGAAATAAACTCAGTTATTAGTTTACTCTTTCACTTTGCACCAAATAAAAGCTTAGATCATGTTGCTTTTCTTATTCATTTCTCTTCTGCACTTTTCTTTCAAAATAACTTGAAAATATGCAATTATTTTTAATCAGTGTAAGGATTCTAAAAATGTTTTTCAGTAGTTTCCATCTTTTCTTTCTTGTTTCATTGACTGTTTGAATTGGTTTTGTTTGTGTATTAAATGGTCACTCTTTTCCTATCAAGCCAATATATACATAAATGAAGTACTTTTGGGGTCTGTTTTCCCTGCTAACCATACGATATGCTGATGTCCTACTTTACAGGAATTGTCTGGACATGTGCCTGCTGATGTTATGTAATGAATGAAATATTCTTTTTCTCTACTTTCATGAAAAGCTTTTGCTTTCCATGTTAAACTATTACCTCAATCCACAAGTCCTCTCATTTTCCTTGTACATTTTCTCCATTCCAAGGAAAGAGAAGTGAGTGAAAGGTGGAGTGGGTGTTAAGCTGCTGTGCTTGGGTCAGCCTGCCACATAGACAAATGCAGTTTTGTATTCAAAAGATCCAAAGGTCCTATCTTCCCACTTTGGTCAGTGGGGAATTGATTAATACTAATCTTTCAGACAATGAATAGCACTGTTTTCTCTACTATCCAAGTGTCTGCATAACATTCAAAGTTTTGTGCTCATGGCCTGCTTCTGATTTCTGCAGTGTGGGTGTTAAAACATCCACTGATGGAAAAGGAACAATTGTAAATGATCATGGCTAATGTAATGTAATGTAGATTCTAGCACACTGTGACAACTGCTTTGGCTTGGGTCAGGGAAGAAGCAGTTGACCAGTGTATGGGACAGAAGGAGAGGGAGAGGCCCTCTTCTTTTTGGACATACGGAAATGATAAAATAATAGAATAAAAATATAAATTGGTTTTTGATATAGACACAGCAGTGGAGGTTTGGAGAGGCATGGGTTTCCCCGCTCACAGAAAATAAAAGAAATACCTAATGACTTTCTTTGTAATAAAAAATCATTTGGGGACCCCTGCACCAAAAGAAAACAACAGGAAAAGAAATAAGTAAAACAGAATAAACAAAGAAAAGCTCTCCTCCAACAGGACAAAACAAAAATACCACAGTATTTTATGTACTATATTCTGTGAAAAAATAAGCTATGCAAATACAAATTACAAGCTACAGATACAACATTACTGTAGTATCTTAGTACGTCAAATAATTTTACAAGTAATGGGAAGTAGACCACACAACCAAGTCATCATCTTGGAAGATATCGTTACCATTTTACCGCATGGCAAGAAGTTTATTTTTCTAAGGAAATTCCATACCTGTTCTGTTAGAACAAATATGATGCAACTTCAGTTCTGCATTTAACTGCAGAATTATACCTACAATATTAAAAAGTTGTTATATTTTTTTTTCTTCTGATTCAATGCATTTTTTTTTTTTTTTTTGAGTTTGAAGACAAAACGGGCTGCTACTCCATGAAGTTATTATTATCCATAATTTCTCCTAGCCAATTACTACATATTTACAATAGTAGCCTACTATACTGCTGCTGAGGCCCTGTAAATCTTCATTTACTGTGCTGTTGTAGAAATCTTTCATTCTGATATTTCACCAATTAATTGCATTAATGTGACTGATTAAGGGTAGAATAGGAAAAAAAAAAAAAAAAAAAAGAGATCTCTTGTGTTGTGGACTTGTCCACCAGATGGGAGAAATTTGCTACTGGAGTTTAAAACTTTTTGAGAAGCAGCTTTAACATAATACAGATAGTTTTGGGCTCTCAAAGCATTTAACCTTCTGATGTGACAAAAGTTTATGTGAGTTTTCAGTTCTTTATATTTACTACAGCAAGAAGACCTTGTACATCACATTTACTGCTAAAAACTTGCTAAATAATGGAAGAATAAGCAAAGAATTTTCTATCTAAATTAAGAAGACCAAGTAATATACAGGAAATGAGCTCCACATGAAGAAATAATTAAGAATTCATTTTTGGAGTAGAGAATCCTTTGCCACTTGTGTACGTCTGCTTGCTGCAATCAGCTCCATTAACTCTGCAATGAGCTGTTACAATAGCATTGCGATTGGAAAGTGCATTACAGGAGACTAATTGGGTGGATGACATATATTACTTGTTCCAGTCTCATGAATAATAAAGTTTTGTGAAGAGTGAGGTTTAGAACTGCATGTAAAAGCCACTTAACTTAATGAAGATTGTAAACCAAAGCAGAGAATTGTGGGCAAACACTGCATAGGAATCATCCTGGTCATCTCAGGAACAACAATCACAAATATGAAGAAAAAGTAGAGAACGTTAATGTTATTCAGGTGTCAAGTATAAGTTTGTCTATAACTAAGATAAAAGAAGTCACCTTAGTGAAAAAATCAAGTTTATTTTCTAGTACACAAAGCAAATTTGGCCTTCAAATCTAATGTACTAATGGGCCAATTGAATTTCACTCAGTACTTAAAGATCAAAGACTTAAAACCAAAACAAAACCCTTGTTTCTTTTTTAATGTAATATTTCTTTAGATATTTCCTGAGGATAGAAAGGAAAACTAGAAATAGTCAAGGATTTCAAAATTCACATGCATTTTCCTATCACCCTAAGTAGAATGTAACTTATAATGAAACTGAATCACAATTATTCACCAGAAGTGAAGATATATATATATTTTTTTTTCATAAATAAGAAGATTATGAGAGGGCTGGAGCACCTCCCCTGCAAGGAATGGGGACCTGGGATTCTAAAGCCTGGAGAAGAGAAGGCTCCAGGGGGACATTATAGCAGCCTTCCTGCACCTGAAGGGGGCCTGCAGGAAAGCTGGGGAGGGAAATTTTGTTAGGGAATGTAGCAACAGGAGGGGGAGAAATGGTTTTAAATTGTAAGAGGATAGATTTAGACTAAATATTAGGGAAAAATTCTTTGTTGTGAGGGCAGTGAGATACCGGAACAGGTTGCCTAGAGATGTTGTTGATGTTCCCTCCTTGTAAGCATTCAAGGCCAGGCTGGATGAGGCTTTGAGCAACTGGTCTAGAGGGAGGTATCCCATATGGTATCTCCATAGCTCAGGACAGTCTCAAGTATGGAAATAATAGAAGGAATGACTTGAAATTTTACATGCTATGTTTGTTGTCTTAATACTTTTCAATCAAATTAAGAAGGACAGGAAAATAGATATTTGATTTACTTAAAATATGAGAATCGAGATACAAGGAGATTAAATTGATAGCTGTAGAGTATACTGTAAATCAGTGTTGAAGTTGGACAAAGGGAATGAATCTTGATTCTGGCAACTTCACAGTATCCTTATAATCACCTCACCCCTGCTGAGATGTACTATTCTGCCCTGTTATGATAGAATCATAGAATCATGGAATCATAGAATCACAAGGTTGGAAAGGACCTATAAGATCATCTAGTCCAACCATCCTCCCTTTACCATAAGAAAACCCCTAAGCCATATCTCCTAGCTTCCTATCCAGACGGTTCTTGAACACTGCCAGTGCTGGCGACTCCACCACCTCCCTGGGCAGGTTATTCCAGTGCCTGACCACTCTCTGAGAAAAAAAGTTCCTTCTCAGAGAGTGGTCAGGCACTGGAATAGCTGGAATAATTATGTTTATCTTATTCACACAGCTCTTCAGCTGGGACAGAGTACAACTATTCTGTTGAATCATTCCCCTGACTTTAATAAAAAATAATCATATGGAGGCTACTGTAGGGAATAAAGCCAAACAGTCCTCAGTTGTTAAGACTTTGGTTGTGCCCTAAGTAGGATCACAAACATAATGTGTGTTTGTAAGAGAGGAGTTGTTCTAAAATTTGTTAAAACTGTTTCCAAACCAAGATGCATTCAAATTTAAGAAGGCCTTTACAAATTCAAAATAGACATTTAGATAAGAAAATTACTTAGATTCATCAAGAGAGAGCTTGATGAAAAAGAAGTGTGAAAAATGAGCAGTCGAATCATCAGTGTATTCTGACACCATTCAGAAATTTTGGAAATAGCTGGATAAAAATGTTGTGCTAGCTTGGTCATTCCTAAAAACTCATCTCTGCTCTTCATTTTTTCTCATAGAACTTCCACTGACTCCAAGTAGCAACAAAGGGCAGAATTGGGACCTACACATAAAATATACGTGCTAACATTTCAAGCTTGATAAAGTTTGTGTGCCTAGGATAATTACAGCAAATAGCCTTCTGAGTCAAGTTTGAAGAAATGTATCACCTAGGGTGTTGACTGCTGAGGACATTTGCTATCATCCTTCAACGATTCATAAAGACAGCTCCTGAGTGACAGTGAAGATTTTGCATTAGATAACATTTACATGCACAGGAAGTGTGGTATATGGCGGGATTATTACTCTTTTCATTTCTTGTATCATTCTTCTTATCTAGCTAATAAAAATGGAGCCAGTTATATACAAGATAGCACAACAACTGCAACGCAAATTTCTCACAAAGCTTAATCTTTTTTTTTTTTTTTTTTTTTTTTTTTAAATCCCAGTAATATTGCTTCTTGCTTGCTGAAAACTTGTAATGGTCTCATTCATTTTTTGTTGAATTATTTGATCATGATGCTTTAAAATCAATATTCTTCAGCATCCTTGGAGAATGAAGAGTTTCCACAAATGTGTTACAGAAATGATTCATTGCCAAATAGAATTTTCTCCTGAGTATTCCAACTGCTATAAGACAAGGATTTAAACTAGAAGTACATTAGAAATTCTGAAGTCTTTTATCTCCTCCTTTTTTTGATTTCTATTCATTTCTGGAATGTAGTGCTTCTTAATCAGGAGTGTTCTACTTCAGAAATGTTCATTACACAGCAGTGAATTTTTGTGTAGTTACATTCAGTCTATAGATCTCAGAAGATGTTAATTCTAGTTTTATATACTTGAAGATCATGTGTATTGGTTTTAAATGTACAGATGGAAACAAAATGTACAGAAGGTATACAAGTGAATAAGTAAAGGAAAAACTCACCAATAGTGGTGCCTTGACTGAAGCAGCTGAGGCAGTCCTCCCTGGTGAGCAATCTCCAAGAGATACTGCTCCAGTGGGAGTCAGCCCTTAAATGAGGTCTCAGAGGGGATGGAGTCAAGCTCCACCCCTCCCGGGAGCACAGCTACATCACTCCCACCTGTGCTCCCACAGCTGACCCCATACTTGCCTCAGCTGATTAATCAGAGGTTCAGGCTGTGATTACCAATCTCCCATACATCATGTCAAAAGTCAAATGTGATGTGAGTTCCATAGATGGAGGAGGGTCAGCTTTCCAGGGCTGTGAAAATGGTAAAACACTCATCAGTAAAATATAGACTTTATTTGTAGCTGCTGTTACCTGCTCAGTGTGAAGAAGAAATATCAGAAAGTCTCTGTTCCTTTGGTGCTGTGAGTATTTATAAAGTAAAACTTAATACAGTAGTTATTAACTTCTAAGGATGGCAATGTGTCATTGGTGATGATACCTGTTAGCAGTAATCTCTTTGGTAATGTATTACTGTCATTCTTTCATTGATATGAATGAAATTAGGTTGTCTTTTGACCTGGTTAGTTACTGCTGCTCCAAATGTAACTTTAAAGCAAAGGAAAGGAGCTGAACTGTTCTCTCATTATTTGCAATGTTGAAACAATGAAAGAATGGTTCCTTTTTTAATCATAATGCTTTCATACTCAATGGCAGTTAACAATAAGATGAATCCTTTTAAGAAGCTACATAACAGTTATTGTAATTTCAATAGGAAGTAGATTCCCTGGATGGCTTTTAACGTATTCTAGTTGTCCTCAGTACATACAAATATGAAACTACATATACATTTTAATATTCCATATTACCTTATTTCTTGATTGATCCCATATTTACGTGGCTCTTCCATCACACATTACAAAATCATAAAGGTGTCAAAACTGATATTCCAGTAAACATCTCAATCAGATTATTGCTACTAAAATATTACCATTACATAGGTGATAAGAACTTTATAGCACCACATAAGCAAATTACAAAACCATTTCCTTTAATTGATTCATTAACAGAAATCATATTATTTCTTTTAATTTATAAGTTTCTTTTAAGTTAAAGACCACATAATGCTATATCCAAAGACCTATTCTATTTATTTGTTTATTTATTTATTTATACCAAGCACAGGAAAAGCATCTATCACAGAAACAAACATCATTTTTATCAATGCTTTTCAAATGCCCAGACATTTTTGTTTGGAGAGTAAGTTTGCTAGGTTCAACACAAACAAGAAACAGTTTAGGTGAGTAATAGATTGCTTTTATGATCTTTCAGAATCATTTAAGTGTATTAAAAAGGAGGAAGGTGAAGAGAACTAGGCAGCAATTCATTCTAATTTCCAAAGAGAAATCTACTATAAAAGATAAATGGTCCTCAGAAGAGATGACATGTTTTTTGATTCAAACCTGACCAACAAACAGAATGCAGAACAGAGGATTCTATGGTCTATGTTACTGAGACTAAACCTGAAGTCTCCTGGCTTTTTGAATAGCTTTATTAATAATCTGGAAAAGAACTTGGATGGGAGCTAGACAGACCTCCAGATACAACAATGATCTTTAGATAAGTGAGGTCAGGGACTACTGTGAGACACTTTGACTTATGTTAAATCAGGTGAAAGGTTTACGCAGGGGCAAGCAAAGTAAGTGTAGGTGCATATAAATTAAATGGGTCTGGAGCTGTGAACTGGTGTGAACTACTATTATAACTCTCAGGGATTCTCTACTAACTATGACAACTGAGGAAAGACAGTCAGACATCACTCAGAGAGATCAATTAAATCCTTTAAAAAAATCAGCAGCCAAGATATCAGAATGCTTAAGAATTGATGTTAAAGCATAAAGAGTATACTAGTGACTTTATATTAATCTATATTAGAAACCCTCAGCTGGAATGTTGCATGCTGGCAGCCCACCCCAGAATAGGAGATGCAGGAAAATTAGAGCTTCTCCTCTCCTCATTCATTATCAAAGAAATAAGAATGAGTTAATCTACTAGGACATTAAAGTAAAAAAACTCTGTTGCAGTTAGACTACTCTCCCCCTTCCTTCCTGCCCCCAGGTCAGTAAGTCTTAAAGCTGAGAGTTTAAGATTCAGAAATGTTTTTGACAGTTATGTGACTATCAGTCAGTCAAGCAACAGTAATTTTGGACGAGGTTATAAATATCATAATTTCTTCCTTAAACCAATCTTGTACAACAATTTCCATGTTCCTATAACCATATGTTGCCATTGTACCATCTGATGAAACAATAGCAAGAAAACAAATATATCATGGAAAAAAATGGCCTTGATTCTAATGTCTTTAAAATCTGATTGGGCGTTCTTGTAAAATGGCTTTTCTAAATCTAACTGCTTCATACTAATGTGAGACTTACTGCAAACACTGAACTTCCAATGAGATAGAGGTTTTGTTTTCTGCTAGTTTCATTACTGTTTTATTGGGAAACTTTGAAATCATAGGGTTTATATGTCCAGGACAAATTTGTTCTACTCTGAAAGTAATGCCTCCTCTTTAATTCTATGGAAACTACAACAGCTACTAAGTGTGCAGTCACAGTATTTGATGGACCAAACTCTCAGCTACAAGACATTATTTTCCAGCATACTCATCACCATTATGCTATGCATTTTTGACAGTACTGAACAAGTGCCCACGGACTGTGCTCATAAAAATCTGAACCAGCAGTGGTGACCCACTGATTCACAGCTGCTATGAGGATGTTATTGCTGAAATGGGCCACCCACTGTCTCAGTGTGCTCACATCCATTGTTTGGTATCCATTTACTTGCAGCAAGCACTATGAGTGCCATTTCTTTTCTGCATGGAAGAATTCAGTGATACACCTTTGCTTCATACACACTTCTGTGTCACAGACCATTCTGTCAGACTGCCCCTCTGCTGCCATCAGCCACACAGCAGAAAAATGTAATGGAATATTGGTGGGAAGGTTCAACCTCTATTGCCATACCACCAACATCCACCTCTGACACTGTGGACAACCAACCTAAAATGATCATAAAAAGCATTAATTTCTGAGCAGCCCTTATAGATCTTCAATATCTTTTTAAGTCAGTACACCTATGGGTAAACTTTAGCTAATACATCTGAAATAAATGTTGAAGCTAGAGGATCCATAAACAAGAGAATTTCAAATATTTCAAATTTGCTGAATTAAGTCTTTTGAGTTGTTTTTTGTTTGTTTGTTTGTTTGTTTGTTTGTTTTTACATTTTTTCATATAGTGTTTAAAAATGTAAACACGTCAGAACTAATAAATGTAAACTTACACTGAGTGGAAATTATTTCTCTCTCTTTCCTTCCTTCCTTCCTTCCTTCCTTCCTTCCTTCCTTCCTTCCTTCCTTCCTTCCTTCCTTCCTTCCTTCCTTCCTTCCTTCCTTCCTTCCTTCCTTCCTTCCTTCCTTCCTTCCTTCCTTCCTTCCTTCCTTCCTTCCTTCCTTCCTTCCTTCCTTCCTTCCTTCCTTCCTTCCTTCCTTCCTTCCTTCCTTCCTTCCTTCCTTCCTTCCTTCCTTCCTTCCTTCCTTCCTTCCTTCCTTCCTTCCTTCCTTCCCAAATATTTTGGTCTACAATCTCCAGAGGAAAGCATCTGTTCTGATAAAATGTCATTTTCAACCAGTTCTACTTTTTTCCATCTGTATTTGAAAATGGTGGATGAATTTATTGTCTGCTCAGTGCTTTATCTACTAACATGATGTCTTGCTCTTGGCTGTTTTTAATTCTTTCCTTTGATACAAAGGTTCTGCCTACTTTCATCTCTTTGTGCATAAGATCACACACATATTTAATGAAGATACAACAAAGCTACATCTATGATTAAAAACTGTGCTATGTCATCAAACTGCCTTGTCCCCGTATGATTTCCTAAGTACAGTAAAAGTACATAGCAACTTCAACTATATTGATGAATCAGGTGATACATCAGCATTTTGATTCATCAAATTTTAAAGTACTGTACAGTTTCAGCACTGTTACTAACACTGTATCTAAACACAGCTTGAATATTGCATTTTCTGACAGTACCTGAATCACTACAAAACTTGAAGCTCCCAGTGTTTCAGCATTCCCTTGAGGAAAATGGCAAATGTGAAGCCTACTTATGGAAGTAATATCCATATCTGTGTGTCAATAGTACTGCGTCCAAGCCATAAATGTGCTTGTAATGTCTCAAAGACAGTGCTGTCTACACATGCAAAAATCCCATAATATTTCTAATTAAAATGAAATTCTGACATATAATTAAAAAATAAATAAATACAGGAATTGTGGGAGAAAAGAGCATAATAATTTCCAAATAGTGTGGAAATGAGTAATTTCCGTTTAATTACATTTCATAGAATCGTACAATCACATAATGGTCTGGTTTGGAATCAACCTTTAATGATCACCTAGTACAAGCACCCTGCCTTGGGCAGGGGAATTTTTCAGTAGTTCAGGTTACCCAAAGATCCAACCAACCTGAGCTTAAACAGTTCCAGGGATGGGGTAATGACGCCTTCTCTAAACAACCTGCTCCAGCATCTCACCGCCCTCATTGTGAGGAGTTTCTTCCTTACATCTAATCTAAATTTATCCCCATTTAGTTTAAAATCATTACCACTTGTGCTATCAATACAGGTTCAACTGTTTTACAAGCTGCCTTTAAGTACTGAAAGGCTGCAATAAGGAAGCCAGAGACTTTTCTTCTCTAGGCTAAACAACATCAGTTCTCTCAGCCTTTCTTCATAAGTGAGGTGTTCCAGCCATCTTTTTGTGGCCCTCCTCCAGACCCTAAATGGAATCTGTTCTCTAACAGATCCCTGTCTCGTACTAGAGGCTCCAGACCTGATCAGTGTTCCAGCTGAAGTACCATAAGAATGAAATAAATAGAGGGGGAGAATTACCTCCTTTGACATGCTGTTCAGTCTTCTTTTATATATATTATTTTCTTTCTGGGCTGCAAATGCATACTGCTGGCTCATGATGAACTTTTCATCCAGTAACACTGAGTCCTTCTCTGCATCACTGGTCTCAGTCCATTCATCCCTCGCTCCGTACAGGTTGCCCCAAGACAGACACAGGACCATGCACTTTGTCTTATTGAATGATTCATGTAGACCCACTTCTCAAGCCTGCCAAGGTCCCTCTGGATGGCATCCCTTCCTTCAACTATATTAACTGTACTTGGTGTCATCTGCAAACTTGATGAGGGTGTGCTCAATCTTACTTTATAGGTATGTCATTAATAATGATATTAAACTATTCCTGTCCTATTATGGCTTCCTGATGGACAGAACTCATTCTTGGTGTCTGTGTAGACACTGGACTGTTGACTGCGACACTGGACACAGCCATTCTCCTGTTCCTTATCCATCATGTAGTCTACCCATCAAATCCACATCTACTACAGCTTAGAAAAACTGGAGATTTGTTCTAATAACTATGTATTTTACAACATTAACTTTTTTATAATGTAACATAGAACTACGTTTTCCTAAAAGAATGAAAATAATTCACCCTAAAGAGAAAGCTAAGAGGAGTCAAGAAGAAAGAAGGAAAACTAGATGAAAGCTGTACTAGGTCTGCCTTGGATGTTGTTTATTTTCCTCATAGTAGCCCATATATCGCTCTACTTTGTATGTGGGGCTACATCAGTGATGACAATGTTAGCACTTTGACCGAGTGCTTGAGCACCAAGATTTTCTCTCTAAACCTCTTCCCCCACTAAATGATAGTAGAATATGGGTAGAAAAAAATTTTAGAGGTGATGTAGCTGGGACAACTAACCCAAACAGATCAAAGGGATATATGATACCTTACAGTATCATGCTCGAGAGTAATAACTGAGGAAAAGAAGGAGGATGCAAGACTGTTAATGACATTTGCCTTTTTTAGCAGTTTATGAGTCCCTGTTTTCTACCAAGTGGTTGGACATCTGACTTTTAATAGGAAGCAGTAAATGTATTTCTATTTTTGCTTTGATTCTCTGTGCAGCTTTTGATTTTCTTGTTATACCCACAAGACTGTACAACTAATTTTCTTTCTGTGTTCCAGTGAGGAAGGCGAATAAGAGAGCAAGTATATGGAGTATATGGGTATCTGGCAGTCAGGCATGATCAACACCTCACTTTCAGTTTTTTGTTGTTGTTGTTTAATTTTTTTGCTTTTGTTTGTGTGTGCATGTGTGTGTTTTTAAGTTCATTGTCATTGCAGAAGGAATGAAATCAGCTAAAGAGGCTTATGTAATTAGAATATAATTTGTATTTGGAAGTTTAAATAAACTGGATTTTTCAGTTGTTTTTGGCATTCATCTTTTGTTCCTAGCAAATAAGAGCTATTATACGTAGTGGAGCTATCCTTAATTCCATTAATTTAATGAGTGTTTGAAGCAGGTTACAGAAATAATAGTGATTTGCAAGTTTAGCTGACTAATTGGTGAGGTTCAGACAGGAATGTCCATCCTCATTTTTCTCCTAAAGTTATTAAGTGATATACTAAGATACTTAATCCAGATCCACAGAATTTTTCATATATTCAGCTGAGTGTCCAGAGTGGCCATTTTCTAGCTTCATTTCATATCATTTGTATTTTTATTATCAAGGTCAGTAAACACATTTCATTTGCACTGAGATTGACTGAATATCCAGTGTCTTCAAATCATAACATGCTTCCTCTTTAATAGCTTGAAAATACACCTCCATAACAAATATATATTTTATTGAAGTTTTGGTGAACTCTGGAAAACCAGCCAAATCAGTGAAGCTCACTGAACCTTGGATAGTCAGAGGCTCAGCCACAACAATTCTAAATAAAATCATAACTGAAAAATAATCCACAGTGACTATCTAGCAATAATTTAAACTAAATATTTCCCTGCTAGACATTCATTATGCTTTTTGAAAGAAATATACTCTTCTTTCTGTGAAAGAATTTTTCTTTATGCAAAAATACACTCTAAATAGGAGTGATTTTCTTTGCCATCTGTTATCAAGGCCCTGATTTTCCACATTTATTCATGTGGACTAGGTATTTCTTCTCTTATCATCCTGCATCATCTTACAGAAGAGGAATAATATTCTTTAATTTGACATGACGCTGTGTGAAGCAACATTCTTTCAAACAATGAAATAGCATTGTAACATTGTACATGGGAGTTAAAGAATTATTTTGAGCTGAAATGTTACATTCCAAAAAAAAAAAGTGCCACTCTCATTCTTACAGAACTAGGTCATATTCTCTGTTTGAACTTCTTTATAATCTGAAATGCAGACAGTTGACCAATAATGAGACACTAGATTATAATTGGTAGTATTGAACAGGAAGAAATTTATCACCTTCTTGTGAAGATTTAGGTTAACTAGGAGACTCAATAAAACTACTGGACTGAAATAAAGCTGGCTGTACCATGTATAAATGCTCAAGCTTTAATTAAGGTGGAAGTGTCCTTTTGCTGGAGTTGTAAAATAAATAGCTTAGTAAAGAATCACTTTCACATGAGCATATTTAGGATATATGGAGGGAAATAAACTTTGACCTTTTCTAACAGTGGAATTGTAGTCACATACAGGAATGAAACAGTGACCTCTTTCTGCTTTTGAGAAGCAAAGTAATGAAGTCTAAATAATGTGAAATAAAGAAGACAAAATACAGTGAATTATGAACTCACTGAAAGTTTTATGTTGATCCTGTTTAAAAGAATGTACAGTATAAATATATATAGCTTTTCTTCTAAAATATAACACTGCAATGCTTTAGTTTAAATTTAATCAGTGAAGTGCCTACAGATAAATTCATGAATTCATCAGCAGCAATTACAATGGCAGACTAAAGTTTTGGGCAAAAGGGTATATATTTCACAGTTACAAAATTGGTTACTTTAAAAAGAAAAAATTGTGATAGGAACTTGAGGTACTAGGATCTCTAAGAAGTACTTGTCTGTTGTGTCATCTGCAGTTAACTTTTGTGAGATGATCACAGGCCTTCCACCTGTACAACTTTCACCTCATCCAGGCAGTTACACTTAAATACTGATAAAAACTGTTTATAACAATAATAAACAATAATAAACCTGGGCTCCATCAGAAGAGGGGTGGCCAGCAGGGACAGGGAAGTGATTCTCCCTCTTTGCTCTTGTGAGGCCTCATCTGGAGTACTGTGTCCAGGTGAGGAGCCCTCAGTACAAGAAAGACATGGAGCTTTTGGAAAGAGTCCAGAGGAGAGTGATGAATATGATCAGGGGACTGGAGCACCTCCCCTATGAAGACAGGCTGAGGGAGCTGGGCTTGTTCAGCCTGGAGAAAAGAAGGCTGCGGGGTGACCTCATTGTAGCCTTTCAGTACCTGAAGGGAACCTATATCCAGGAGGGGAGTAAACTCTTCGAAAGGGCTGATAATAGCAGGACAAGGGGAAATGGACTTAAGTTGAAAGAGGGTAGATTTAGGTTGGATGTTAGGGGGAAGTTCTTTACTAGGAGAGTGGTGAGGTACTGGAACAGGCTGCCCAGGAGGTTGTGGATGCTCCGTCCTTGGAGGTGTTAAAGGGCAGGTTGTATGGGGCCCTGGGCAACCTGATTTAGTAAATCTGGAAGTTTGGTGGCCCTGACAGGCAGGGGGGTTGGAACTTCATGATCCTTGAGGTCCCTTCCAACCCAGGTCATTCTGTGATTCTGTGATTCTGTAAACATAAGATTCCATAGACTCACATTTACTTTTGTTAAATCACCTATGTATGATTGTATGTTAACCTTTTGTATTCTAGTGATTGCAGTTCTGAAGATTAAACACCACTGTGTTTTCTGAGCAGAGGCATAATAATATTTGGGTTTGGGAAGTGAGAAACAGACCTAAATAAAAGAGCCATGATTCTTTATGTAACTCTTTATACTTACAGAAGAAACAAAAGAGACTACCGAAGTTGATTATACTTATACTGCCTGCTGTCTTTATGCCATTTCTGACTGACATAAAAACTTTCTCTTAGACCTGTTTTTCACATTTGTGTCTTCCTGCTTTCAAGTCACTGCTTGTATGCATATGGCCTTTTGCCTTTTGTGTTCTTCCTCTCTGATATCTGACTGTTCTTGGTTTTTTCACTTAAAGACAGCTCTCAAAAATGTGACTGACCAATTATACATCTTCCAAAATTATATTTAGAATTTCATTTTGAGCAGTGAATTTCTGGCTGTTTTTAAGATTTATTTATTGATTGATTGATTTTTCCCTTGATAATTTAACACACACGTGAAAAAACATTTTTTTACTTTGTCAGTGCCTTTAATGCAAGACGCTTTGCATGTTAACATAATCTATAGGTACATATGAGTAGTAAGTACAGTTTACACACAAGACAGAGCCACAGGAGGAATAATAATCTGGAATCACATTTTTGCAGCTTAATTTATGACCCTTACAGCTGCAAAGTAACAACTGAGATACAAAACATCAGGCAAGAAATATAGGTTACGTTCTGATACATGCAGAGGACAGACAGAATGGACTGCTAGTTTATCTAAATTATGGTTGCTGAACATCTCATGCAGAATAATCTGATTACTTCTGATGGCGGAGTGAATCTCAGCAGTTTTACATATGTGACTGGGTATGCAGATCAGTTCCAACTAGGGTCTCTGAGAATCTGTGTCAAAATTAGTAGTGATAAGTGAGGAAGCAAAAGAATTAGATTTAAAAATGTAGGAAGTTATATTAAGTATATGTATGCACTTATACATCTGCATAATTGCATATTATTTTCTTGAAAACTGATTATAATTTTATCACCAACACCAGCCTCTGATGTCATGGGCCAACATAACAAATTAGAAGGCAATACTTTCAGAGCATACCTTGTATATACATATATAGATGCACACATGCATGTGTGCAAATACATAGTTATATATATAAACATTTTACCTGTAGAATGGGTAAAACACACAAAAGAATAGTCCACAATGAGAAGCTGGACTTGAAATCAAACTACTGTCAAGAAACATATCAAATACATTGGAATGAAGGAAGATGATACTCCCACAATTGGGTTTAGTTCTGCAAAATCTGCAAGTGTTGAGATAACACCCAGAATAAAATGTGCTCTTGTTTTGTTTTATTTTGTTTTGTTTTCCCCAGAGTCTCATAGCTGATATTATAGTTAAGTGTTGTTTACTGGAACAAAGTCAGGCTAAGAAATTAGAGTCTACATTTCAGAAAATGAGAATAGAAAAATCTCAGCAGGCTGAGGGAGGTGATCCTCTCTGGTGGATTGCTGGGTCTAGTTCTGTGCTCTGTAGCACTAGAGGGTATCCTGATTATATCAGTATACCATATCATGACATCATGTGGCAAGTTATTGGGTGCAGAGGCACAGTTCACTGTGGAGCTGTACTTCCTGCTCCTGTTTCTCTAGCAGTTTCATGTGAGTTCTGATGTGAGTTCTGACTCCAAGAAAAACTACTATTCCCAAGAACCTCCACTGTTCCCCATATGATCTCTGATTCTAGATGATGGAAGTGAGAGCCTTCTAGGTTCCAGCAGTGCAGCAAGCACCATGGTCATAGCCTTCCTCTCTCTCCCATCTCAGTTATTAATTTTAACTCTCTTTCTTCTTATTATTTTACATTCTTTTACTACTGTTTGTACTAAATTTGTTGTCTCCCCTTATCTTAATGCTTTATTTTTATTTTTATTTTTATTTTTATTTTTATTTTTATTTTTATTTTTATTTTTATTTTTATTTTTATTTTTATTTTTATTTTCATTTTCTTCTCCCTGAAAGGAGAAGAAAGGAGCCCCCTTTCACTGTCACAGTTGAAACCACAGCAGAAGACAACCTTACCTTCGTGACCCCACTTAACAACTTCAATAATCATTTGCACAACATTATTAATTTTTAAGGCTTTTGTGCATAAATTTTCTTGATGTACAATACAGTGATATTTCATCAAATGTGACTTGCTGGTGGCAATTGCATTATCTTCTATTAATTTTATAAGTCCCTCTTTTTTACCAGCTATTGCCAGGGCACCATCAGTAGCTCTACCAGATATGTTGGCAAAGGTTAAAGAAAATCACTTTAATGTAATTTCTTACTACTTCATACATACATATTAAGAGATTTAGTTGTATCTTTTAATAGTACCAAAGAAGCCATTTATTCAGTGGCATATTCATTATCAATATATCTAATAAAATTGGCAAGTTTAGCCACTGAGCATCAGTACCTTCATCTGTAGCCAAAGCATAAAATTTGAAATCAACAACTTTACTCTCCAAATTTCTTTAGATAGATTTTTCTATTGTTCAATTCTCCTATCGTCTTGTGAAACTAATTTTAGAGAAATCTGTTTTTATCAATAAGAATTACATGTGCCATGCTTTTCATAGTAATTTTATTATTATTTATTAAACTATTATCATAGTTTATTTTATTATTCATAGTAGTTTTATTTTTCATATTAAATTGTTATTTTTAATCAGGTTTGCTGGCTTTTATAATACAATCCATTTGATTTATAACTTAAAAAAAAAAAAAAAAAAGTTGAGATGACAGACATTTCAGTTCCACTGTTTTGTCTTTACAAGACATTCCTTGTTTTGCATTGAATTTGGCAGCATGCTTTTTGCATAGAATATCTTTTCAAATTGTAATCTTTGAAAACTGACACAATTTCCTCACAAATTAAGCAGTGTGCCATATTATTTGTCTTAACAAAAAAAGTAATCGTCTGTCCATTATTCATTCAACAATCTTCCCTCATCAAAAACCTTTATTTTTTTTGTGGTTCTGTTCTTTTGAAATGACATTAAGTAGGTTGAAATATCATTATCAATAATCACTGTGTTTTATTCACCAAGAGTCATAAGCACATGAAATGTATAATACATGTGGATTTCAAGTCAATCCAATGTGAAGTTGATATGAGAGGTAGAGTTAGCACTGCACTATGCCCATCCATTCTCATGGTTTTAGTCCATGCAGTGCCCAACACACACTGATGTTTGGTTGTTGCTGAGTGGTGGAAGGATGCTTGTGGCTTGGTGGGTTGCTTGACAAGGTAGAGGTGGTGCCATGATGGTGCAGGGTAATGTATAGGGAAGCTATTAGGAATCTGTGGCATGAAGATGATTTCTGGCAAAAGCAAAGAGGAAAGTTGGAAATCTAGTGGAGGGATCAATAAAAGGAGGAAGGGAACATAGGGGTCTAGGACAAGGAACAGAGAATAGTGCATACAAAGAATCTGAATTGGGTGAGTACATGGTCACTTAGGCATGAGGAAGGGATGTGTAATCTGTTATTAAAATAAAGGAGGTAGATAGGCAGTAACAGAGAACTATCTCATGTGGTTCAACAGAAGAATGTAGGGAATCTCTTGCAGGTGTTTTTATTTTGGCCTGACAAGAATGTTGTGGTTGAGACACTGGTATACTAAAGTATTAGTTAGCAGCCTTCCTGACCAGTCACAGACACAAAGGTCATGATAAGAAAGGAAGATAAATTAGGGTCAGATCTTGGCATAATTAATGCAGCATTTTTCATTTGCAGATAGATTGGGAGCTACTGAAAATTAGGCAAGTAAAACACGGCATAGGCAATAGACTCAGAAACAGCACAGATGGATTAACAGGTGGTGTGGACATAGCACAAGGAAAAGATGGATAGAATACTGATAGAAGAAGAAACATCACCAGATACAGTACAAGGCAGCTGAATTTCTGTTCAGGATACTAAGTTTTGGAAAGCAGAATAAGAAATCCATCTGGGAAATTTGCTGTTGATCCAGCACTCTTGCTAAGATCAGGTTTAATATAAGGCAAGCGGTAAACAAAACAAGACTCAGTGGTCTGGGTTATCAAAAATCTTGATTACTACTTAGCTTCAGTCTAGGCTTAGAATCACTGCTCAATCTGCTCTGTGCAAATTTTGGAGTGTAGCTCCTTAAGGATGCCTACTTATGAAGAATATACAATTTTAGGATAGGTACAGGCCAAGAAGCCCTAACAATGTTGACTCTTCTAGTTGTAGTGCATGATACGTTTTTCATCTAAACACTAGTCTAACACATTTAGAAAATGAAATATACTTAGAAAACAAAATATATTAACTGCAAGGCCTGATAATGACAGTCAATAAATGCTGAAAAACAAACCTACTCCTGATGCACACTACCCTACATTAAAAAATACCAATTCCTACAGGCTGGACAAGAAGAAAAAGGAACAGAGAAAATATACTTTTAGGTAATTACATACTTTTCCATGAGGAGCTGAATTTGGCAGTGAAGGGTGAATTTTCTGCCAGCTGTGCTGTGGGGCAAATCATATTCAACTGATTTATATGAGTAGTCCTTTTTCAGTCAATACCTTTTTTTCATGTGAATCAGAATAAAGCTTCACACATACTGATCATTTCTGTCATTTTAATTATCTTAATGTAAAATAAAATACTTTGCTTGTTGGTAGTGCTTTTGAGTTCCTTTGTGTCTGTTATATATATCACAGCATCACAGAATCATAGAATGGATTTGGATGGAAGGGATATT
This sequence comes from Excalfactoria chinensis, assembly GCF_039878825.1. Lineage (NCBI taxonomy): Eukaryota > Metazoa > Chordata > Aves > Galliformes > Phasianidae > Excalfactoria > Excalfactoria chinensis. Next base: position 51,053,471 of record NC_092826.1, read on the forward strand.
AAAGGTCATCTAGTTCCAAACCCCTTGCCAATGTCTTGGGCTGTCCAGGGCCCCATCCAGCCTGGCCTTGGACACTTCCAGGGATGAGGTAGATGGGGCATTCACAGCTTCTCTGGGCAACTTGTTCCAGTGTCTCATCTCACATTGAAGAATTTCTTTTGAATATCAAATTTATATCTGCCCTCTTTTAGTTTAAACCATTCCCTCTTGTCTTATCTCTAAAAAGTCAGTGTCCCTCCTGTTTATAAGCTCCTTTATGTATTGTATTGAAAGGATGCAATGAGGTATTTCTGGAACATTTTCTTCTCCAAGCTAAACAAGCCCAGCTGCCTCATTTGTACTTAATAGGATAGGTCATCCAGCTCTCTGATGATCTTCATGGCCCACCTCTGGGCTCAGTCCAAGAGCTCTATGTCTTTCTTGTGTTGGTGACCTGGATTGTTGGTGAACAATTCTCCCTCTCCCTCCTGGCCACCTTTCTTTTGAAACAGCCAATGATACCATTGGCCTTCCAGGCTGCAAGTTCACATTGCTGGCTCACATCTAGATCTTATATTTGCTTCCATTTTTGTAGTTACCCAATGGAGTGGCATGGAGCTGTGTCTGGATGGAGTTACACTGAGTGCCAGGTAAAGGTTCTGCACCAGAAAGTGGCCAGGCACCAGATCATGATCTGAAAGTAGCCTGTTGGTCATGGCACCAACTCTGGTGGAGTTCAAATAGAGTTTGGACAACACTCACAGAGTTTCAATTTTGGGTCATCCTGTGTGAAGCTAGGAGCTGGGCTAGATGGCTCTTATGAGCTCCTTTCAACTCAGGGAGTTCGTGATTCTGTGGATAAATAGGGAAGAGAAACAAAGAAAATACAAAACCATGACACATCCTTTTTTTTTTTTTTTTTTTTTTTTTTTTTTTTTTTTCTTTTCCTCCTGATTGATTGTTTGCTTTTTTCTTCCTTGCCCCTCTTAAGAACTTGTATTGTATCAGATGCTTCATTCTTTACACTATCATATTTTTTTCCTTTTCTAATGTTCCTTATCATGATGACCCATTTTTATTGCTCCAATTCTTTGTTATCTGAAACATCTTTCTCATCCCCAAAGTACTAACTGGCCACTTCAAGATGGACAATAACACTGCAAAGACCTGTAGAAATTCAGTTAAAACTCTAGATTTCATCATGTTTTAACAAGATTCTAAAACTGAAATTATTTTAAAACTGTATTCAAAACACATTAATATCTTTCCCCCTCTCCCTCACCTCTCCCTCATCCCAAGATTAACCGTATGTTTATAACCACTTACAAATAAAGTTCATCTACACGTGTCTACAATCTCTTTGACATGAAGCTTTGCTACTGTGCAGGTTGGGGAAGACAGTTATAAAATATGGAAGGTCCATGAGACTGGACAGATTCCTTTAAGCAGTACAAGCAGCAGAATCAATAAGCACAGAAGCTCTATTACATTAAAATGTTATGTTTCTGTAGATAGACCCTAGAAATTTCTAGGTGCCGATTACCTGTCAGTCCCATGTAAGAACAAAAGTTTTTCTGCAAATTACTTTTTGCAGTATTGTAACTCAGTCCTGAAATCTGAATGTATATTTCTGAGATTGGAGTGCATATGCCAAATACACTATCTGTGCTTCACACTCTAATTTCCTATTTCCAAAGAAAGAACTTTGATCCTTTCCAGTCATTTAGAAAGCGAACAGCTTTAGATCATTTCTACTGCATTCATTGCATCAAATGATTTATTCTATGTAATTTTTAAAGCTGTGCGTGCCAGTCTTTCCAGAGCAGAGAACACTGGATCACAGAATATGATGGCAAATTTCCTAAGTCTGTTGAAATTTCCCATTTGAAGTTAAAAATCAGAATGAATAGAGGTCCCATCTGACGACATATTGCTATTTAGAAAATATTAATTTGAACACATTTCTTAATATTTATTCAATATATATTTGAATGTACAGTGGTAAGAACTCTGCTTTTCTATCACGCATACATACATACATCTATTATACGCATGTATGCTGATGTATAGTGTTTATTTTGAAAGAATTATGGGCACACTTATGACAAAAAGAATCCTTGCATTCATTTTCTTTGAGATTTTTCAGTTTCAAGAGAAGAAATAACTTGTTACTATTAATATTTTTAAATTTTATTTAAAAAGCACATCAAATATTTATAATAATAGTCAAAAATAAGAACAAACAACCAAACATGACACTCCTAACAAGGTTTGTTTTTTTTTTTAATTTTATTTTTTATTTTTTATTTTTTTGTTTGTTTTTAAAAATTAATAATATCCAAGAGGAGAACTGCAGCTTTTACAAATATCTATTTTCAGATGGAAACACTTTTGCCATGGAAAGCTGTGGAAAGGTCTATATTTTGTGATAGTATATGCATCAAATTTCTACAATCTCATTTCTTATAGAATTGAAAACTTTATCCTTTTGGCAAAACTATATTAAAGGCAAGAGTGTTAATACTTATTGCTTTTCAGAAATACATAAAACTAGGGGAAGTAAAATCAGTGAACAAAATATTGAACTTCCTTTCATCTGTCCTTAAGCTTTGTCAGCTTAATGACTATACTTAAACTCTTTATTTTCCATGGCACTGAGGCTCTGCCAGTGCTGCCTGTTCCTGCCCTCCTGGGGGCTTTCCTGACCCAACCAGGCCCAGACCATCATGTCAGCCCCAAGGCTGTCAGCCTCTGTCCCACTCAAGTCACAGCAGGACCAGTGTCCAGCTCCCCATAGCCCTGTGATGTTAATGTAAACTCTGCTAGTGTATCTAGATGAAAAGATCTTGCATCATTTTCTAGCATGTACAATAACACTCTTGCTTTGTATATTTTGTATATTCTTTTTTTTTTTTGAACATGGGTGACATTATTTAACTGATACTGTAGGAATGTAACAGGAGCTATACACCTCTTCATTTTTCATTCTACAAAAGATTAATGTCCTCATATCTAATAATGAGGATTTATTCTTATCAAGCCAGAGGCAGAGTTGAAATATGCCAGTGAGTAGGACAGACAAGATAAATATATGGAAACAGAGATGCAAGATGCAAGAATTAAGCAGCTGTTTCAGAAGAAAAACATATTCTGTATTCACTTACATGACTGAGCTTACATGATGCTCAGCAGTACTCTGAGGGCCAGTAATTGCAAAAGAGTTTCACCATGCTACTAAAAACATTCAAGCTTTCTATTTGGCAGAGTTACGTAAGAATCAAGAACCTTGGGAATCCATCCCAAGTCTTTGGCTTCCTTGTAAAGATTCAGGCTCTGGAGGCAATAGCCAAATTCTGGTTAGTTCTGGGATTCCTGAAATCCTTGAGGTTCCCATTGAAATTAGTATAACATAGTGTCTGCCTGCCCTCAAGAAACATGATGGGGAACCACAGTCTGTCTGGCATAACTTTTCCCAGACTGTGGACCCTAGAAATCTGCCAGAAGTTCAGGCAGGAATTGCTTTCTTCCATCTGTCTGGTTAAAGTCTAGCCATCTGGGCAAAGAAACCTTCAGTTCCTTTCTTTTTAGCTTCTTTAATGAAAAAGAAAAATTGCAAATTTAAATGCTATTGTAACAAGTTTGAAATAAACACAGCAATGAGCCCATCATACATAGCTCAGGTTGTGGTACACTAATTTATGTGTAATGTCTGTGCATTCTGGCATTAATTAACAGGACTGGAAAAGTGTTTGGTGTTCACTGTTTCTAATGAGAATGTCAAACCTCTGGAAGACCTCCAGAAGTGGGGAAGAGTTCTGACTGTTTCAGACATTCTGCTTTATCTGCAGGCTCTGTTCCTGTAAGGATTCATCAGTGGGGAGAACTGCCAAGGTGCTACCCTTTAAAAAGGCTCCCAGACTTTTCTCAGATTAGAAATGCTGTACAAAGCAGATAGATAGTTCTGTCTTGACAATCTCTCCATCAGAATATAAGCAAAATTATGACATGAAGCTGATTGCACTCTGATTTTTGTGTCAGGGTACTATGGAGCTTCAGATGCCCACTTCCAAAGCTCTAGGGAAGCCCAGACTGAAGGCTGTTCTTGATACTTCAGATTTTTTTTTTTTTTTTTTCTATTAAACCTGTCCATAGGCCTAAACTGAAGTGGTACTGCACTGCCAGGAATTTGTACTACTCAAATATGCCAACTCCTTGGAGACAGAAATGGTAGGCAGTTCCTGTGTTGATGAGAGATGGAGCCATGCCTTAAAAGATCAAATCATTAGTACTCTGGAGACTGGGATACTGAGAGAATTCTGACACAGGACCCAGTGACTGACTACTGATTAAGATAGGGCAGCAACTAAGAAGATAGATAGGTACATCTTTGTTCTGTCAGGAAGGAAAAAAAAGCTTAGCTGGTTTCATAATCATATTCAGGTTAATGGAAATAACTCACAGGGTTACAAAGGGTATAGTAAAGGAGAGTATGTTTACTTTTTGAGCTCTGAGATACAGCATTTCTGGCTCTGTAGACTCAGCTTTAGTGATGAATAGTTCACAAGCTGATGGAAGCCACGGATAATCTTTTAGACAAGACAATTTTGAAAAAGGCAAAGTTATGGAATTTTTCATCCTTTACAAAATTATGTTGAACAAATATGTATTTAAAACTATGACAAAATTGTTAATGTTTTTGAAAATTCAATGGAAAGGAGTAAACAAAAGAAAATGGTATATATGTCTATGTCATGTACGGATAATCATGTTAAGAAATTTTGCTTGTGAACTCTGACTACTGCAAGTATGACAGTGTTCTGGAAGAATGATGGTAAACTGTGGAGGGCCCCTTAAAATATATTCTGAGTGACCTCACTGTCTATGCTCTCCAACAAAGGCAAGGTGTAAATTCAATTTTAAGAAAAGCTAACGCTTTTCATTCTGTTTTAAAGTGATTTCTTACCTGACAGATGGGTAGTTTTGTCTTCCTTACATCTGTCGAGGTGCAAATTAATTTTCCCTACATATTGCAAGTTATCCCGTTTTGTAGGAGAAATTTTACACTAAGATATAAATTCATTTCTGTTGTAGAACAATGCTTTTGCTGAACACAGAAATATATTGGACTCCACAGATACAGAGTTTGTATTACTGTAATTCTAAATATACCTGGAAGGATAAAAAAAAGTTATATTTTTATAGGTGATTGAATGTTTAATATTTTCCTGACTTTTCCTTAGAAAATAAAATATGTATTATCACACTATTACATTAATATCACTTAATATAAATAATTTTGGATATAATTTAGTTACTTCTAGAAGTAATCAAGCAGTTGGCAGGCAGTATGATACACAGCTGACTGAAACTTCATTTTATAAAGATGTTAACATTTGTTCATTTTCCTGTAAAAGGAAACTTCTGCGTTGAAATGGGTGTTCATTATGATTAACTGTATATTTTGACATGCCTTCTGTCACAAGGTATGATTATTAAAGTGCAATGTGGTATTAAAATAAAGGTAGCATTTTTTTTTAAGCCAGTAATACTATGGAGAGATTCCAAGTTATTTTCTTTTCTACTTCAAAATGTGCACTGTCTTTTTCATAGTTACATTATCCATGTTTAAAAAATGAAATTTCAGATTTTGTACGATTACAAAGACTAAAACATTTTTCACAATAATAATAAAAAATTACCTAATTTCCAAATTAATTTATTTTATTCAAACACCTTTTTGATGACAGCAATTTTCAATGTAGCTTTTATTTACTATTGTGTGATTTTCATAAAGGTTTGGTGCCAAAAACATTACACAAAATTCAAAAGAAGACCAAGTTATATTAGAATGGAACATAAAAACGTGCCCATTTATATATCCAAATAACGCTTTTTTAAAATAACTAGAAATTAAAGTTGCAAGTGTAGTTTCATAAACCAACATAAATTAGAAGAATCCAAATTCGATGGATTTGAAAATAAATATTTTCCTAAAAACTTACATAGATTTGTAACATCAGACATATTGAAAATATTAAAACATTTATTAAATTAAACTTGCAATTTAAAATAATAACAGTAGTGTAACTGAAATTGCATGCTTTCAGAGAACAAAAATGTACTTTGTAGTATCAACAGCATAGTTGGCATAGGGAAACAATAGCTGTTTGAAAAGCACCAGTATCAAAGTCAAAATTACACCAAAGTAAGCACTCTTTTTTTCTTCTATTGAAATAAATGATAAAGGTGCAGGGCCTTATATCCATTTTCATTTATTTATTTTCAAGTAGATTGCTAAATCATGGAATCATTTAATGGTTTGGGTTGGAAGAGACCTTAAAGATCATCTAGTTCCACCTCCCCCTGCCATGTTTAAGGACACCTCCCACTAGACCAGGTTACTTAATGCCACATCCAACCTGGTCTTAAATGGTTCCAGGGGTAGAGCATCCAGTTTCTCTGAGAACCCTGCTTCAGTGCCGTACCACACTTATCACAGTATCACAGTATCGTGCGAGTTGGAAGGGACCTTAGAGATCATTGAGTCCAACTCCCAGGATTCGAGCCTTCTGTGTAGCAGAGCAGCACTTCTACCACTTGCGTCACAGGGGGGATTCAAATCCGGGCTTCCGGTGTTCCAAGTGGCACTTTTCACCACTGCGCCACACAAGGCACATGAAAATAAATAAGTCTTTCAAATTTTGAATCACAGAATCAAAGAATCATAGAATCATAGAATGGCCTGGGTTGAAAAGGTCTACAATTATCAACTGGTTTCAACCAACCACCAGACAAGGATGCCCAGAGCCACATCCAGCCCGACCTGGAATGCCTCCAGGGATGGGGCATCTACAACCTCCTTGGACAAACTGTTCCAGTGCTTAACCAACCTCTGAGTGAAAAACTTCCTCCTAAAATATATTCCTTGACCTCTTTCAGTTTAAAACCATTACTCCTTTGCCTAAAACTCCCTGTTTAACAGTCTCTCCCCATCTTTCCCATAAAGCCCCTTTAAGTACTGGAAAGCTGTTATAACATCTCCCTGGAGACTTCTTCAAGATAACTAACCCTAACTTTCTCATCCTGTCTTCAAAGGAGAGGTTCTCCAACTCTCTGAACAACTTCGTGGCCCCACTCTGATGCACTCCACCAGCTCCACATCCTTCTTATG